>NW_025333869.1:18785000-21207500 GCF_019186645.2 Phyllostomus hastatus
GAGGGAAGACAGAAAAGAGGAGCATCTGAAGAGGAATATGAGGGCAAAAAAGGGTTGCCTTTTTTTAGAATGGAACAAATGCAGGCATGTTCATTGGGTTCACATCAGAGATGCATTGCCTCTGTAAGATGGATAAGGGATCATTGACAAGGCCTGGAGGACACAACAGGCCAGACTCCAAGGGGACGTCTGTCCTCATACAGCACTGCCTTGGAGGAGAATCTGCCTAGCCATTCTTTTCACTCTGGACCCCCTTCACATCTATGGATGCAAAGATGAGTAATACAGACTCTTCCTCTATAAAGAACTTAAAATCAGATGGAAGAACAGGAGGGACCACCAGAGCCCAAATATGATGTATGGATGTCTATTCAGAAAAAATCCAGCCATTGTTAATATAATGAGAACAGTTTGCACAACATCTAAGTAACCTGGCAGCCAAGAAGAGTGGACTGGAATGTGCATGTGTGAACAATGACGACTTCACTGTACTAGTCAGTGGGGGCGGTAGATGCTGTTGAGTGAGCATGTGTGTACTGTGTGGTGTCACGTTCAAAATGAGCAGTAGAACAAAGAATCTGCATCAAATTTTGCATTAAACTTGAACATTCCTCCATGGAAACCACTCAGATGATTCAGAAGGACACAGCAATGGGCAACTGGTGATTGGCAGCTTCATCACCACAACACGCCTGCTTAGGCATCACGTCTCATGTAGAATTTTTTGGTGAAAAATCGAATCACCCAGGTGACCCAACCCCCCTACAGTCCAGATTTGGCACCCTGCAGCTTCTGGCTTTTCCAAAAACTAAAATCACCTTTGAAAGGGAAGAGATTTCAGACCTTCAATAAGGTTCAAGAAAAATATAAAGGGGCAGCTGATAGCGATTTGGGAGAACTGTGTCCCAACATGCCTACTTCAAAGGAGACTGAGGCATCATTGTCCTATGTACAGTGTTTACTGTATCTTGTTTCTTCCTCAATAAATGTCTCTATTTTTCATATTACATGGCTGGATACCTTCTGGACAGACCTCATATGTTATATGGGTCATGCATTTGGCTGGAAAAAAAAAAAGAGTGAGGCCAAATTTTAAAGGCCTTGAATGCTGGGATAAGGACTTTAAATGGCTACAATATAGGATTTTAAATGAGGAGCCATTGATGGTTTATACCTGGGAAGCATCCAAGTCATCCCTGTGTTTCAAAGGAACTCTCAGGCAGCAGAACAGCCCTGTATTGAAGGTTGTGCACAGGATAAGGGAGGCCTGAGAAAGTGGTTCCAATCAGTGCTGCAGCCACTCTTTACAGAACTGTCAAAGCTGAATATGTCCATCTCTTCCCAACTTCTCCTTTAATGACATCATCATGGACAGCTTAAGTCTGGCCATGGTGGGTGCATTTACACCATGGAAATTGGCAAACTTTTTCTTGGAGTTCCAGTTTACACACACACTAATGAAAGGTGGACTCACAGCATGGCACAAGAACTTACTAACGAATAGGTGCTCTCTGGTCAAACCCCTATAGGACTTTATCAACTCTGACTTCCTCTCAGGTTCAGCCTTCTTTCTTCAGAAACAGACTGTATGTGTCTTCCGAACTTACCGTGGTGTCTGACCTGTCCTCCAAGTGAAATGGACAAAGTCAAGACAAACGAAGGGGGTGAAAGGGCTTCAGCATCCCTGAGACAGGCTCTGTTTTGTTTTGTTTTGTTTGTTTTTATAGCTTAGAGACCTCTGGATCCCGAGGGATGAGCTGCTGAGCAATGAGGAAACACAGTGTTTCATCTTTGTGTGTTTTTTGCAGCCCAATTACCTGACCCAGAAGCAAGAGAAGTGGAAGGGATAAAGCCTGTGGCCAAATTCCTCCCTCAGCATTGCAGAGCTCCATCCTCAAGCATTGAGGAAAGAGAACCACAAGCCAGCTAAGTGTAGACGGCTGCACACCAGGCACCAGAAGGGTGCTGGGGCACCAGGCATCTGGGCTCAGTGAGAGTTTGTATCTGGGCACTGTCCTCACATGTCCCTGGGGTGGGGAGCAGCTGCTTTGTGTCTAGGTAAAACACACCAGTGTTTCTCCAAGGTGTCAGGAAGAGAAAAGGGATTTGTGGGGATTTTATAAAGCTATGGACTTCTGATGTTAGTTAGAGTCTGAGAGTGGAAACAGACATGATGGTTGAACTGTCACAGTTTGGACGAAATGTCAACCATGAGCAGTAGTTTGGGGAGCATGTTTCATAATGCCTGGGCAAAAATGCTGATGACTACACAGGTGTGTGTGTGTGTGTGTGTGTGTGTGTGTGTGCATGCACATGCGAGTGAGCACATGCAATTAATCAATTAATAATCAGAACATCGTCCAGTTCTGTACACCAAAACAGTTCTTCCAGCTTTCACGTACCTTCTCTTATTTCACCCTCCTGTCCATGCTGCAAGGGAAGTTCACTTCTAGTTTGTTTGCTTTAGTGATGAACCAATAGATGCATGCATCTCTAACACTACATCTTCACTGGTGTCTCTTCTCACCTTTTATTCCATTTTCTCTCTCCTCTCCTCCCTTCTGATTTTCACTCACTTGTTTCTTTGCTTTAAAACTCTCCCTCTTGTCCACAGTCTGCCTGTCTCCTCTTCCCCACTGCCCCCACTTCGTCCCCTTTCCTTCCTCCCCTTTTTCTTTGTGGCTCCTGCTCCCTTTTGTGACTCCTCTTTGCCCTCTCCCTTTTCTCTTTTTTCCCTTTCTCTCTCATTCAGCAGTCCCCCCAAGGTCAACAAGCAACTCTGCAGAGAGCTTCACTCAGAAGAGCTCACTTGGCTTTAATTAGGATCCTTTCAGAAACCTTGACCCCAGAGAGAACCCTGCACTCAAGCTGCCAATTTCCTTTGCTCTGTCTTATCACCTCCCTCCTCTGTGCCTTTAAGAGCAAAAACACAATAAAAAAGATTTAAACTAGATATGTGGAAGAGGAAAGGACTGAAGATATCCTACCTCCTTCTCCTCAGTTGTATAGATGAGAAAACTGAGACTGAGAGAGATACCATGACATGCCAGGGTCACATAGCCAGCTAGTGACAAGAGCTGGTGTAAGAACCCTAGCTCCCCAAGCTCCTCCCCATCAGCTGCCCTCTAGACCTAGCCAGAGAGGGATGCAAGAAAGCTTTAAGGGAATCCCTCCCAGGACCAGACTCTGCTTAGCAACAGTGCTGACATTTTTCCAGACATGCCCTTAGGCATCTTGGGAAGAAGCTACAAAGTTAACCAAAAACAAACGGTGAACTTCGTAATTGCACACACTCCTATTTTCTTAACATACCAACTGGATCTTGTTAAGGGAGGCTTCTGAACGTAGACAGAGAGAGCCTTGTCGTCACCCGTTAAATATGTCTAATTTCACACACTGTCATGTAGCTCTCCATCCAGCTGGCTCACCACTGAAAGGGAGTAAATGATTGCATCTTGGCCTATTCTTACCTTAGCACATAGGTATTTTTCACAGGGAATATTAGACCCTGCTCTAATTGTCTAGCATTGGAAATCATGCATATTTGGCATCTTCAGCAGATTTTTAATTTATCTAAAACAGAGACCTGGCTATTTCAGATAATGCCATCTGTCTGATGTAGACATGGCATTTTGTCTTACCTGAGTCCTGTCCCATCTCTAGTCCTCAGTCTTCCCAACTGTAAGTTGAGAACAAACTAGAATCTCTAAGGAGCCATTCAGTGCTAAGCTTTGGTGTTGCTCAGACTTGCTCTAACACTTGCCAAAACCTTAATTGCATAAAAATGCTAAGCAAAGTCTGGTTTTTGTTAGAGCCTTTGCTTACAGAGCCGTCTTCCAAATCAAGGACCTTTCTGATGCTTCTTAATAAGCCAGCACCTTAAAGAAAGATGAAAATTACAATATTGAACCTCTGGGTGCACTCTGCTCCCCATAATGAAATGTGCATGGAGGACATGCATCCAGTTCAAGGACTTTATACAAAGTTATAATAACTTAACAGTAATAAGCTAATAGTCAAATGGAATTAATAACAGGAATGTGGCCATTTAAGCAGTGAGATGGCCCCGTGTCATGGAATTTTTGCAGCTAAACCCTCCTGAGTTTCTATAAGCTAATGGCAATTAGCTCCTGAGTTAATGGCAGCTGCAGTCATAATGAGATTGGAATTGATCATTTAGAAGCAGGCTCCCATAAGCTGGTCTTACGAGGCATTTCAGTGTAAAGCACTGCTTTGACCCCTTCTTCTCATACCTTTCATCATGACCCCGTCTTCTTTAAGGCTTTCTGGTCTCAGCACATCCCTTGCCCATGCAACACACAGCTCTCTGGGACCCTAGGAGCAAAGCCTCATCCAGGTGGGTTGTGCATCCTGAAGACCAAGGATTCTGAGCCTGTGAAGGATAGATTCCACTCAGATCCTACTGCATGAACCCTTCTTTTAAGCAGGTACCTCCTTGTCAGGCAAAATCTGTCTTAGCTTCAGAGTCTATTACTGGCTCCACCGCTTCAGTTCTGGCTAGTGGACTAACTTCTCTGAGCCTCAGTTTCCTCAACCATAAAATGGGAAACATATACCTCATTGGGCCATAGTAATGATGTAATAAGGAAGTAATGATGTAATGAGGTGCTCAATGCATTTCTTTTTTTCTGCATCAGTAAGCTTTTGCTGTATAACAAATCATCCACAAAATTTATGGCTTAAAATAATAATCACTTTATTTAGCTTACAACTGTACATATCTCCTGGGTGATTTTTGGTCTAGACAGGGGAATTAGTTAAAATAAGAGACATGAACATGCTTTATAAAACATAAAGCACTCCAACACTTCAAGGCATTGTTGGCATGTCTATTTCAAGCATCAGTTTTCTGCTTATATTCAGACATAGGGTTTGTATCAATGACCCTCCCACTCTGTTGTCTGGGATGATTTGATTGTGTTGTGGCCCAAAAGCAGTTCTCTGCCTAATGCTTCTCCAGGGAGAAAACGGGGAGGAAAAGGTGTGACATAACGTTCCCTATGTCCCTTCTGTCTTTGGATGTTGCTGGAAATTCAATACATGAGCCCATGTGTAGATACCCTTGGGCCAGCTCTGAAGAGTCTGAACAAAAGGTGAATAAATTACTTAAGATTCAATCCCAAAGCTGTTTTCCCTTCTTATTTAAAGAGCACAATCTATTTTCTCTGGAGGATAAGAATCAATATTTGAGTCTATTAGAGGCCCCAAGCAAACTTTATGGCTGAGAGATGTGTGGGGAAATTGAGGCAAATGCTAACTCTACCTTCCCCGTTTTAAATCAGTGAAGGCTGCAGAGGGAAGTTAAGGTAATAAAGCTCCCCTCTCTCTGGGTTTACCTGTGGGTATTTTCTCTTTTTTCCCACATGTTATGGGGTATTTGATCTGAAGGGGTGCAGGGCCCATTTGTCTTGATGACACATCACCTCTTGTCATGTCTGGTGTGTCAGCATAGTCTATGTTATACTGTAGTAACAAATAACTCCTAACTCTCAGTGGCCTACAGCAACAAAGGCTTATTTCTCCCTCATATTATAGGTCCTTCAAAATCTGCTGTAACTATGCTCTATGCCATCTTCCTTCCAGTGCCAGGCTGAGAGAGCAGCCTCAGTCTGGGCACTGTCAGTTTCATGTCTGAAGGAAAACAGAGTAGAGCTCTAGCTCTTAATGCTTCTGTTCAGAAGTGGCACACTTCACTTGTGCTCACGTTTCATTGGCTAAATCAAATCAAATGGCCAAGCTTAATGGGGTAGAGAGAAATAATCTTCCACGGAAAAGGCCAGCGAATATTTTAAACAATAATATAATCTAATACATATGGCCTGTGCATGGGTCTACTTGGTGCTGGTGTTTAGACAAGGGTATGGGTTTTCCAGAGTTGGGCTGGAGTGGAGGGGGAATGAGACCCAGGGGTACCGTGGGGAGGTGGGAGGCCCTCTGGCTTTGCTCTGTCTACTTCAGTCTCCAGCAGAGGAAATTTTAACAGGCGCTTCCATGAAGCCATTTGCTCATGAGCTCCACAAATTTCCAGACATTTCTTCTTGAATCAGCCCCAAGAATTGCTGGAGGAAAGCCAGCTGCCTGGGCTGTCTGGCCCTATTCTGAAGAATAAAATGTCCCCTCCTCCAAAGGTCACACAGGGCAGGAGGCTGAGTGCTGTTTGGAAAAGCACAATGGGACCAAGTTCATGGGTCATTCCAGAACCCCCACCAACTTGGGCCCTGAGCCCCACACACTGTGTACCACACAGCCTCAAACTAGAGGATGATTTCTTAAATCTAAGCTCATCTTCTTCACCCTATCAGCCATCTGGTCTTCAATAGTCACATACCCTCTCTGTGCTCCATTAGTTTCATCAATTAAATGAGGATGATATAACCAGAACCACCTTCATGTACTAAGAGATGGGAAATTTCTTTGAGAAAACATAAATAGTAGTTTGCCTTGTGCTCCCTAGAAGTGCGATAAACATGATGCATCTCATGTTTCCTGTCACTACCTGTCCCATGAGGACTCAGAGTGAGGGCAAGCCTTCACCTCTGAGATCTCTAAAGGGTGATCATGGGTGAATCTCCAGGGAGGCTGAGATTTTAGCTCACATGGCAAACACTTTCTCACAAGGCCAGAGCCACAGGGAGATAGGATGGGCACGGCACACAAAGGAGATAACTCCATATCGTGAGCTTCCCAGGGATGCTCTAGATGATGGTAAACATTGGATGGATGTTGAGAATGAATACCCCAGGACCACAGACTCTCTGAATTGAACCATATCTAGCAAACTCAGGGGTATCATAATATGATATCAGGGGTGAAACTGTAAAAGGCCATGTGACATTAAATGCAGCATATGCTCTTGCCCGACCTCACTTTAGCCTTTGGAAGTTCCTTTACTCTGACAGTTCTAGGACACTTAAATTTTGATCTGTGTCCAGCCCCTTAGCATTTCTCTCAGGTCTCATGGGAATGGGGTATCAGCCCTTGGGCTGGTGGCTTTCTGCCCACAGGAGCCAGGGCATGCCTTTTCATCTCCATCAGAGCACAGTGAGAGATTCTCAGGACACACTGTGGACCCTGGAGGCTGAGGAGCTGTGATGTATCAATGCCCAATGTACTGGACTGTCGCCAGGAGGAATGACAGTGGAATGTGCTGTGTGGAGGCATATTGTGAGGAAATGGATCGTGTCACAGCCCTAGACATGCTGGGCAGACAGAAGGGCTCTGTTTTTACAATGATTATTCTCTTGGACTTGGGGCAATGTGTTTTTTCCCCCTCCCTCTCCTCCTATATCATCATCATCTTCCTTCTCCCCATAGAAAATAACTTTGGCATCCCCCAAGGCCTGTCAAGGTCTCCTGAAGGTCCTGTGAAGCAGTCAGAATTGGGAGCACAGTCCTCCTCTGGTCAGTGAAGAAGTTGTGGTGGAGGGTGTGAGAGTTGGGAAACCAGCCCCAACCTTGGCCTGGGCCAAACACATCATGGCTCAGGAAGATGACCACCACCTGGAGGAACATCCTCTCAAATGTCCAGGCATCCCAACCCTCCATCATTGGTGGTAGAAGCCATCAGGGCTGGAGGGACCAGGTCACCCTGCTGCATGTCCAGGGTATGGCCTTCAAGTCACTGCCTGCCACTGTCAAATGACGCTACCTGCTGTATCCCAGGTGGAGAAAAAATGACTGACTACACAATGTGCTAAGTATCCCAAACACCTTATCGCTATTACACTCTTGTATATGTTTGTATGCCCCCTCTGCCATTCTGGCCTGGCCTGGTCCACTGGGGATGGTCCTGCAATAGCAGGCATGCCCCTTTCAAAATGCAGATTTGAGGGAAAGAGAGAAAACACGGCCCCTCTGGGAATGTTTTTCTATGTGCTCAGGAAGATGGGGAATGCAAGGCCTTACTCCCTTCCAGCATTTAATTTGCTGTGTGAACTTCAGCAAGTCATTTCCTCTCTCTGGGCCTCAGTTTTCCCACTTATACAAATACAGTATGAAGGGCTATAGGATAGAATTTCCTTATTGTGAAATATCTAGACACATTTCCCATGACCCCAGCTTCAAAAGAGGGACCTCAGCAGCCAGTGAGTAGTCACTAGGGATAAATTAATGTCACCAGCCTTGTTTAAGCCATTCTGGTGTCTCTGCCTGCTTTGGGCCTCCCCATCTGTAATAGTGGCATTTATCTTCAACTACCCAGAGTCATTATGTTAAGCGCTTTATGTACCTGGCTGCATTTAATCATCATCCACCATGTGTGAAAGGTATTACTCCCCTATTTTACACCTGAGAAAACCGAGATTCAGCAAGGTGAAGTGATCCACCCAAGGTCACACAGCTGGCAAATCTAGGATTCCCACATCAGGTGGTGGTGGGCTGTGTGTACTACAGCACTGCTGCTCTAGTGTCCCAGCCACTTGTTGACAGTTCCTCCCTGAGCTCCCTCTCCTCCTCCCTCCTGAGTCTACCATGAATCAGGAGAGAAAGAGGAACAAAATAAATAGAGATGAATGGGAACAGAGGGTTTCTAGTGGAATTATTTTGTAAAGCTCCCTTTCTCTGCAAGCAGCCCCTCTTAGGAGCTTCAAAGAGAAACTAGCTCCCAAGCAGGATCTTTTGCCTGAGCCAAAAGCCATTTATCTGGAATATTAATATACCAGCAGCTGCCTGTGACTGTGCCTGCTGCTGATCACACACTCCTATCAATGATTCCTCCTGGGAATACTCCAGGAGGCTCCAAGAAGCTAATGGGCCCCCTGTGGCACATTCTAGTTACCTTTTGTTTGGCTTTCCCCAAGCTTCCTGCAGATTGCCAGCCAAGCATGCTTCAGAAGAGTACTTCTGGGACAGGACAGGGGCACTTCCAGCAGAACCACACTCACCCCACCACAGGGGACTGGTCCTCCTTGCTCGCAAAGTGATCCTTGGAAAAGAAAACTATGAAGACCCTCAAGATCGAGCCCACACGCTACATCTAGCACCAGAGTCAGTCTGGGAATTCAGCCACATCTTGAAGAAAGGGCACCCAATCTGGAGTAGGAGATACAGCTTCCAGGCATTGCTCAGCCACATCAGTGCTGCCAGTGCTGTGCAACCTTAAGCCAGCCCCAAACTCCCATGGACCAAAATCTTTTCTCTGTAAATTGAGCTGGTTGGACTTAATGTTCTCTAAGCGACCTCCAGATGGATCATAAAATAGTGTTGCTGCAGGAGCACTGGGGAGTCTGAGGCCTTGTGTTTGAATCCTAACTCTGCCACAGAATAGCCTTTGTCAGTTTGCTGAGGCTCCTATGGCAACAAGTTTGTCACAAAATAAGACTAGTACTGCAAGGACCTAGAGGAGGGCGCCATCCTTGGAGTCCCAGGACTTATGCTGAATCTGAGATGATATTTACTACCTGAAGCCAATTCAGAAAATCCAGCTGGAAGTGATTCTACTTCCTCTGAGCTTCATATTTCAGACTAGTGGTTTATAATTAAACACAGTAAACAGTAATGAAAAAAATGTTTCCTGGATTGTCATTGTGCAAAGTATCTCACACAGGAATATCTCGTGTTCTGTAAGTTCAGCAATCTGAAGTCACAATTTTATGATACCAACTCTTGTGGCCATCCCTGCCAACCTGTAGTTCAGTTCCTGTCACACAGTAGATCTTAATAACTGTTGCCATACTTTGCCCTTTTAGTGGAAATTCAGAGGAACTACTTGATAATGACAATAATAGCAAATGCTTACTGGAAATTAACATATTACAGTTACCATTCCAAGTGCTTTATATATTTTAATTCACTTAATGCTTATGACAACTTCATGAAATGGGTAATATTTCAGAGAAAAAGTTTAAGAAACTTGCCTAAAGTCACCAATGTGCTCAGTAACAGAGACAGAATTTAAACCCAAAGAATGTAGCATAAATTTGTTTTTTAAAATATTTTAGTATACATGCTATTACAGTTGTCCCAATTTTTCCCCTTTGCCCCCTCCAACCAGTAGCCCCATTCCCTCCACCAATCCCGCCTTAGTTCATGTCCATGGGTCATGCATATAAGTTCTTTGGCTTCTTCATTCCCTATACTGCTCTTAACATCCCTTTGTCTATTCTGTACCTACCAATTTGTACGTCTTAATCCCTGCATCTTTCCCCCCACTTTCCCCCTTCCCCCTCCTAACTGATATCCCTCCAAAAGATCTCCATATTTATGATTCTGTTTCTGTCATGCTTGTTTGCTTAGTTTGTTATTATAGTCAATTATTGATAGTTGTGAATTTATTGCCATTTATTGTTCATTGTTATGATCTTTTTCTTATATAATTCCCTTTAGCATTTCATATAATAAGGACCTGGTGATGATGAACTCCTTTAACTTTACCTTGTCTGGGAAGCACTATATGTGCCCTTCCATTCTAAATGATAGCTTTGCTGGATAGAGTTATCTAGGTTGTAGGTCCTTGCTTTTCATCACTTTGAATACTTCTTGCCAGTCCCTTCTAGCCTGCAAATTTCTTTTGAGAAATCAGCTGACAGTCTTATAGGATCTCCTTTGTAGGTAATTGTCTGCTTTTTTCATGCTGCTTTTAAGACTCCCTCTTTACATTTAACTTTTGGCATTTTAATTATGATGTGTCTTGGTGTAGACCTCTTTGTTTCTTAAACTATAGGCCAGTGGTTCACAAACTTCACTGTGCATCAGCATCACCTGGTGGATGGTTGAAATGCAGGGTGCTGGACTCCATTCTGAGGATTTCTGACTTATTAAAACTGAATTTGCCTTTTTTCCAGAAGTTCCCTGATGCTGCTGGTTTGGAGACCACACTCTGAGAGCTACTCCTTTGGCCATACTGCTTCAGAGTCAAAGGAAAACAGCTCTGCATGACCCCCAAGGTCACCTGAGGCTCCCAAATCCCAGTCTTTCCCAAAAGTTAATCCACAGAAAACCCTTCCTCTGGTTTCTGATAGGCATTGTATGGTAAAAGAGGGGTGAGATCTGCGGTCAAGTATGTTTGAGAAATTGAGTTCAACATATTTAAACAGGTTTCTTTGATGGTTTTCTAGTTTGTGTCTGTTAATGTAATATTCGAATGTACTGTAACATACTTTGGCAAATTTTCTAAACATTTTTGACCTCAGTATTCAAAGTAGCTCATGGGAAAAACACTCCCCAGAGTACCCCTTGGGGAAACACTGGCCCAGGCTGATGATCTCCTTAGTATGGAGGAGCCTTAGAAGTCTTCTATGGGAGACCTAGAGTCCAAGCTAATTCTCTTGGGTTTATAATCTTCCACATAAACTCCTAGAAGTGGGTCAGAACCAATATGGATTACACAAGAAAAAGACTCTACCCCTCTTCTCTAACTCAGTGGATCACACCTTATACCTTCTACAAGTCCCTGAAGCAAATACTCTTGTTGCAGGAGAATGTAGGCAAGATTGTAGAGATGTTTTGATGCAACTCCATTTCAACTTGCAACTATTTCAAGTGCATATGTCTTTAGGACCCTAGGTAGGCAGATGGTGCCATTCTCAGTGAAAGAGGAAGACAGAAAAGTATTTCATTCAAATCATCTGAAAGAAGAGATGAGCTCCATTTCATAATTCTCTAATGAATATTTATGCTGCTCTGGGCACTGGGGAAACATAGAAAAGTAAATAAAGCAGGATCACTGCCCAAAATGTGCTCACAGTGTGGTTGGGAGCCCACCTGGTCAAATAATCTATGTCAAGGTATACTGCAATCAGAGATGAGTACTTGGAGAATGGAGCGGTCTCTTCTCACTCAAGATCAATGAATTATGTCAATAGATAGACAGTATTCTGCAAAAGAAATAGCTTCCCTCCCCATCTAATCTAACCACAACTCCTTCTTTGGAGATAGGGAGCATTGGAGCCAGTGAGG
This sequence comes from Phyllostomus hastatus, assembly GCF_019186645.2. NCBI lineage: Eukaryota > Metazoa > Chordata > Mammalia > Chiroptera > Phyllostomidae > Phyllostomus > Phyllostomus hastatus. The sequence continues at coordinate 18,796,917 of NW_025333869.1, forward strand.
AGGAGGCTCTACAGATTGTGAGAAAATTCCAAGGTCTGACAGATAGCACAGAATTTCATTTTCTCTCTGGTCCAGGGAAGGGTTGGGTTTCAGGAGCTGAGAGCACCAGGAGAATATCAAAGCAATAGAGTATCCTGGAGAGACATCAATCTCTGGAGAAACTAGAAGGGCCTCTTAGGCCAGCCTGAGTATTCCTGAGAGAACCTGCCAGCCATACAAGTGGGCTGCCCAGGTGAGCTGGGTCCTCACCATTTCTGTGTCTAAGGAGATGACAGGGAAAAAAGAGGCTTCCTCTGAGTGCCTCAATCAACATGGAGTCTGACAGTATGCCAGCTACAGTTATATGAAGATTTGACTGGGACTGACTGGGAACCTGCTTCCAAGATGACTTATTCCCACAGTTGACAGTAGAAAGCTTCAGGTCATTGCTGGCTGTTGGCAGGAGGCCCCTGTTTCTCACCATGCAGATGTTTCCACAGGGCTGCTTGAGTGTCCTCAAAATATGGCAGCTGGCTTCCTCCATAGCAAGTGATCAAAAGCAGAGAGAGCAAAAAGGGAGCCACGGTGCTTTTTATGGTCTAGTCTCAGAAGTCACTGCTGCTGCTTCTACTTCCTGTTCATTAGAAGCAAGTCCAGCCCTACACAAGGAGAGGGAAAGAAACTCCACCTCATTAAGAAATGAATATTAAAGAATTGCTATACTTATTTTAAAACCACCACACCATACAAAGAAAAGAGTAAAGGAAGAATTCAAATGATAAAAATGAATCCAAACAGAGACTATGGGAGACTGAAAAAGAGAGAATGAGAGACAGAGGGAAAGAGAAGGAGAAAGAGAGAGAGAGACAGAGAAACAGCAATGAGTAATTAACCTATATGTAGTTAAATTTAAATGGATAATTATAGAGTTTCTTGGAATGTGTAATGAAAATGCTAAATAAAGATCTGGAAATAGAAATGATATAGTACTAGAGGGAAACCTAATAACAGTCTGGAACTAATTATAATGAAACTATCTGGGGAAAAACTGAGACTTGAGAGGGCAAAAGGAGAGAAGGTCCAAATAAAAGGGTTCTAAAGTTCTCATCTGTAGAAAGAGTGGGGAATTGAAAGGATTTTAAAGACCATACAATATTGGAGTGAAGGGAGAAGCAGTAGTGTAAATATTTGGCATTTTGTTTTAATAAAATAAAGAAGCATGTATTTAATTATAAGTGTGGGGAAACAGAAGGAAGTTATTAGTGGAGTAGAAATTACAAACACAAAGGGAAAAGAAGAATGAAGAATAACAAACACTGCAAAAAATAAGGGGAAGGAAAAAAGAAGAAGAAATGAATAGAAAATATAACACCAACTGAAGGGAAAAATATGTAAAAATAATGCTACACTAGTAGTGAATGGAATAAATTTTCCTATTGAAAGATAGGAACTCTCCAATTGGTTTTTAAAAACCAACAGAAGGAACTAAAAAAGCTTTCTATATGATAGGAAGATTTGAATACAGTGAAGGTGAAAAAAAAGCATAGCAAAGGTTGGGGGAATCTCTATGGCACATTAGGGGACCTAAAATCTTGTCATTAATTTTGTCAATACTGTCCCTTCAATAGTTCCTTATCCCATTGCTGCCATTAGTGTCAAAAATGAATAGACAACCAAAAAATTCTAAATACTCAAGCTGAATGTTCACATCTGTTCAAAAAAGTCCCAGAAATCAAACACCACAGAGGAGTTGCAGAGAATCACTTATTTCATTTCTTTCAATCCAGCTACAGAGAATATTTTCTTTGAGGTTCTCTTCTGTATAACTTGCTAGGGTTGAGTGCTTGATTTATCTCTTCAAATAACAAATTAGTTCAACTGGGAGTCTTTTGTGGACACCAAGCAGTTGTCATAAAATTCATCTTGCATTCTCCCTTTCCCTATATCCCAATGGTGGAGGTAGCAGTGGCTATTTGCAGGAATGTGACAAGCTCACATTTGAGTTGCAGGAGGGTCAGATCTCAAACATTATAGGCTTGAGAAACACACTCTTGTGGTTGAGAATAGCTTCATTTCCAATTTTCTAGCTTATAAAAAATTAGAAGTTCAATATAACAGAATATAGTTTTTCATTCATAGATATTAGTTTTGCAACTAAGTGCTAGGCGCTGTACCAGACTCTGGGTACACAAAGTCAACAAAACAGAGAAAGTCACTGCCCTTTTAAGGCTTATGTTCTACTGAAAGCAGCAGATAATAAATATAATGACATATCATATCATATCATATCATATATAATGTAATATAATAATGAAATACTGGTAGTGGTCAGTGCTATAAAGAAATAAGCAGCCCTGGAGGCTAGGCACTATGTGTTAATTTGATCCATCAAACCATAAGCTCAATAAGGTTATGGTACAGGTTTTGTTCATCTCTTTGTATGTAGGGCCTCTGTTCAGACACAGAAGATGTGTAATAGTTGTAGAGAAAAGCAAATGTAGATAAAGACCAGAGGTATTTGTAGATCTGTGCTTATTCGCCATGTGGCAGGTAACAAGTAAGAGGGAATCAGTACAGGCTCTGGACTGGTGTGATCAAATTTGTGTCTCCAAGAAGTCTGATTCCAACCTCAATGTGTAGGATGAGGGAGAGTTGGTGGGTGGGGGCAGGGAAGAACCACACCAAAAGTGAGACACCAGCCTTCTTGAGCACTTTCCTCAATGATGAAAATAAATGTCCCATACCATTCTGTCCAGCATGGTAACTAGCTATAATTCTTCAGCACTTGAAATAAAGTGATTGAAGGACTAAATTCTAAATTTTATTTGAATAAATGTAAGTGTAAAAATCCATGTGTGGCTAGTAGTTACCACATTGGACAAAGTGGCTCTAGGGTGAGCCAAGCAAGGGTCTATGAATGCCTGACCATGGGCACTGATGGAGTGACCAGAAGGAAGGAACCAATAGAAGTTTAAGGTTAAGATCTTGGGCAAGTTAGTTAACCTCTCTGGGTCTCAGTTTCTTCCTTTGAAAAATGGAGGTAATTAGACTTCTTTCCCACTTACATGAAATTAAAAACTACAAAGGAATGTCATTAACTAACAAATAAGGCTCTGTGATCAGCATCTGGTTCTACATTTTACTAGAAGGGTAATTGTACAATCTTCTTGGGTGTAATTTGGAGAGATAGGTAGAATATAGGCAGATAGAGGATAGATGATAGATAGAGAAATAGTCACATATATTTATATTAATATATGTTGTCTCCCATTTATATTATATATAGTTTTAAAAATATTTATGACCTTTGGCACAGTAAGTCTTCTTTTAAAAAATATATTCTGAAGAAATAATTAGAAACTCAGGCAGAGATGTAGGCAGAAAGATATTTATTAAGGTGTTATTTATAGTAACAAAGTTAGATGCAACCTCAATATTCAATGATAGATTATCTCAATAGAGAAAAACCCCATCTTTATACATATTAGAATATATACACTAATAAAATGGTGATGTCAAATAATATTTAATAAGATGCTTATAGCATATTCTTTCTAATTTTATAGCTCCCTACATTGACAAAAGACTTAAAGAAAAACCATTCAATTGTTAGCAGTGGTCATCATTAGGTGATATGATTACCATTCATGTTTTACTTTTTCCTGTGTCTTTTCATATTTTTCATGTTCTCCATGATAAGCTTGCTTTGTTTTCTCTTATGATGAAGTAGCAGGGGTGGGGAGAAGGTTATTTTTAAAACAGAAAAGCAATATTTTATTTTAAAATGAATAGCACCACCCAGAGCCCCCAAATATTGACATCAAGGGAAGGCAACTTCCTAGAGCTATAAACTGGAGGTCAGGGTTCCTGGAATTCTCTGTAGGCTACAGAGATCCAGGTATTTATTGTCACTGGTCGCCTGGAACAAGAAACGTCCCTTTCCCTTCCCCCCAGCTGGACCAGCCCCTGAGCTTCTAGGCAAGGCAGCTGCTTGCAGGGCCCAAGGAGGGACTAAGGGAATGTACTGGTGACAGTGAGGCAGACTAATTTCCACCTGCCTTCACCTGCAACCCTCCTTTGAATACTGTGTCCCTGGGACTCACTGTCCTCGTCTCTCTCTGCCTTGTGCCCCTATCTCTGCTCTCAGCATTCCTCTACCTCCGTGTGTGTGTGTGTGTGTGTGTGTGTGTGTGTGTGTGTGTGTGTGTGTGTCTTTAGGCCCCTTCCTACTCTCTGCCTCTCTGCCAAGCTTGGCAGGGTGCTGAAGGTGATTGCTGTGGCCTGTAGAAGGCCAGGAAACTGTTAGTGTTGTTGGGAACTGATTCTGTCAAGAGAACATTCTCACATGTCATAAATCAGAAGAGAGTGTCTTCAGTTCCTTCTGCCTGACCTCAACAAATTCCATGTATAGTTCCTGCACTGCTACCCCACCCCACCCCCCAGTGCAAGGAGCAAGGCAGGAAGCACTCTGAAAGCAGTTCTAGAACATGTAAAGTCACTGAGGGAAGAGAGTGGGGGAGTCATACTCTGAATTCAGATGAGTGGAGAGGTCTGCCCTCACCCACCCCTTGCCCACCCCTTAGATGTTTATACTGAGGGTTCTGTGCTGAAAACATCCTTTGGAGTCAAGAGCAGCAGGCCTTAATCTGGACGCTGAGATACTCGTTAAGCAGCCCCTAAAACCTGACCCTTTGCAAGACACAGGGCACAGCTGGACTTGGAGGAGGAAGGTCCTCACATCTGGGCTCAGCTGCCTCCTCTCCTGTTGACAAAAACTCAAAGCTATCAACCTAGAGGACTCCAGGAACATGTCTCCAGCTCCCAGCATCCCAGCAGCCAACTGGTGAAGCTCAGGCTGCTGTGCCAGGCAATTCAGCAGAAGAGGAAAATTGCTGCAGAGGTGGGGGATGGGTAGGAGAGGGTGAACCCCCACCCCCTTCCCTAAGCAGACTCTTGTGTGGTGGGGGGGGTCGGGGGGTGGGGGGGTGGGGAGTGGGGGTGGGGTGGCTGGAGAATGAACAGGTTGGGCCACTGCAGGCTTCGAGGGCACCAGGGGCTCTTTAAGACTTTTGCATATGGAACACAGCACCATGTTCCATCCTGCTGGGTTTCACTTTGCTTCTGCTTTGCTGTCTCCCACCTTTCCTCCTGCCCATGATCATGCCCTGACCATGAACAAAGACTGCCCTTCACTCAGTCCTTTGGTTTTCCTCCCTGGAGCTGACAGAACTGGAGCTTCATTGTCCTGCTAGGGGAAATGCCCCCTGGGTGAGGGCACTTCACCCTTCCCTAGCCCCCAGTTTTGAATTGTGGGTACTGGGCTTCTGAGCTTTGTTGAAGAAAATTTGCTGCTCAAGTATTGGACTAGAGGTGAACCCTCTGCTTCTTCCATTTTCAGAACACCACCTTGCCCTTCTGATGGGCCTCCTTCAGGTCTCACCATGATGAGCTATGGGGGCAAAGGACTTTTCCCTCCAGAAATAGTTATCTTTTTTAAACTTTGTTACTTCAACTGTGAAATGAAAGTGGCCTGGGTTAAAGTATCAAAGGAGCACTGAAGGTGGAGGGTTTGACCCAGAGCAGAAAGCCACTGAATGTCAGCCAATATGAATTAAAAAGTGCTGAGGTGATAGACTTCTAGGTTTCCCTTCAGACAATGGGAGGTGGTCCAGGTGGTCCTGTGGGTATGGGGGCTGGAGCCAGCAGAGGTGCAACAGTCTTATGCTTCAGGGAGCCTGTAGCATCCTGGCACCAGATATAGTGTCCGTAAAGTACCCCCTGGTGTCCTGGACTCACAGAACCTATTAACCGGGTACCCCCTCAGCCCCCTGGGTGAGTCCTGGAATCACCACTTAGAAACTATAGTAGGCAGTTAGGCATGAACAGAATAGGAAAGATAGGTCAGGTATGAAACAACACCAGGGCAGAAAGTCCTGGGTACCGAGCAGTGAGCAAAACTTGGCAAACAAGGGCCTCACCCCCAGGATGACCTTTTCTCTCCTAGCATATCACTATTCATGCAGTTTAGACCCCCTGACCTGTCATATCACTGGTCATGTGGTTTGGACTCTCCCCTGACCTTTCCTCCCCTCACATGTTGCTAGCTATGTGGTAGACCCCCTTAGAAGAGGAACAGGGGGACCAGAGAATAGCTTCATACAACTTCCATATAAGGCCTTGCAATGACTACTCCCTTGAGCATTAAGTCCTCAAGACAATAAGGTTCTGACCAACATCAAATAATCTTAGGAACAAATCCTTGGGTCTGTTTACCACAGAGACAGAGTTTTGGTCAGAATAGAGATAGCATTTAGGCCCCAGTTGTGTTTCAGCTCCAGGCCCAGAAGAGCAGCAAGGCCAGGTGGGGTGATGCCATGGCTGACATCAAAACCAATAGCAGTGATGCCCCTGCTCTGGCACCAGGCAATCAGTAGAGACGATGACCTTCAAAGGACACATCTAGAAAGCTGATGAATATTCCACTGAGATCCTCCCCTGGGACCTCCCCTAAAATCCCTCCCTTTAGAGAAGGGATAAAACCCTTCAAGACAAAGGACTGAGTGCTCTCTGTCTATCTATCCATCTATCTATCTCTACCTCTATCTCTATCATCTCTATCTCTATCTCTATCTCTGTCTCTCTCTCTACACACAAACACTGCTTAAGCCTTCTTCCTTTAGGCATGTCTCTTCACTTTCTTTATCCTAAGCTCCAAGGGCCCTTCTTTTTCCTCCACAACTTGTTTCCTGAGCTCACACAGCCCAGCGGGCTCACTTATTTCATGGCTCACTTCTACCTCTGTGACTTTCTAAATACACTTTTACTTATATTTGAGTCTTGGGTCTGAATTCTCTCTTAGCCAGAACTCAAGTACCAAGGTTATTGAACCAAGGTCCAATCGCTGGTAACATTCTGGTGCCATTTCACTACCAAAAAAACTGTGACTTTGGACAGGTTCTGGAATTTCTCTGAGTCTCCAATTTCTTATCTGTAAAATGGAGACTAATAGTTCAGCAAGCTATTGTAAAGATTATCTAATGTAATATAAAACACTTAGAATAGTTCTTGAATGAGAGGAAGTCCTTATTCATGGGGCTACTTATAATAATCTTATTCTGAACTCTCACTATGGGTCACACATTGAGTCCTCAGCATCAGTATATTCAGAAGCACCTGGGAAGCATGTTTAAAACAGAACTCCCTGTGTCTCTGCACCGGAAGAACATGGCCAAACATCTGGATTTTTAACAAAAACGTGTGTCTAGGTGTCTAGATACCTCATGACTAATAGGAATTTAATGTAGACAGCTTTTGACCATATCTGAAAACTTGAGACCCACACCTATACTTTGTATTGTTATGTGTGTTGCCTTTCCTAGAAAATGCAGCTGGGGTTGCAGGGTCCAGGTGCATGGTTATGTGACTCCCACAGCACATGATGCTGCCATTGCTCCTTTGCAATGTGACCTTCTCCTCCACCTTTGTCATGAGGTGGAGTCTTTTTCTTCAGCTCCTTGAATCTGGGCAGGTTTTCTGACTTCAACTAAGAGAATCTGGTGGAAATGGTGTTGTGCCAGTTCTGGGCATGGCCACTAACTGGTCTTTCAGCTTCCACTTGTCTCTGAGAAACCAGTTGCCATGGAAAAAGTGCAAATACTCTGTGACCATTATGCAGTTAAAAGCCAAAGCCCCATGGAATGAGTGGTCCTGGAGGATGAGATGCTGCATGGAGAAAGAAGCTAAGAGACCATCTTCAAAGTCAATCCTCCAGTTTCAGACACCCCAGCTGGTGCTAAGCATATTAGAGATGAACCACCTGGCCAGATTCTCCCCAAATTCCTTATCCCTAAAAGCTTAAGCAAAGTAAATGATTATTTTAAGCCACTAAACTTTAAGCAATTTGTCACACAACAACAAAATACAGGGCATGAGGATGTATAACCATGTTTTCCTTTTTCCTTGGCTGCCAGGAAGCTCAGAGCTAGATTCCTGACTCAACTGTAGTAACCTCCCTTAACTTATCCCTACTCCTTGTTTTATGAATATAATTTTAACCTTATGTTAATTAATTAGATTGTATCTTTCTTTACAAAACTCTCTTACATTCTTTTGAGAAAGAAAAGGGGAGAGGCTGGGACTTACATTGCTTCCTCTACATTTTCACCTCCATGTTTCCATGTCTTGCCCCTACATGTCTTACGTTCTGGCTGATGAGCACCTTATGTTCAAGACTCATTCAGCCAATTTTCAATTTCTATCTTGGTAAGTGATCTTTCAATGACCAAAGAGCTTAAAAGATGTTTTTTAAAATGGATTTCTATTGGAGGAAGTTCAAGTTGAATATCCAAAGAGGTATTTTTGGTCAAGGTCATGGCTGTAGAATAAATAATTTGTGAGGGCAGTCCTATGTGCAGACAAGTCTCTTTGTGTCCTTAGGCTAATTCCTGAGACAAAACTAATGGATCTCAAATACTGAGCAGGCAACATGACCAGGTACTCTACAGATTCACAATCCCTTGTATGAAATCTTTGGAGCCATATGTACTTTGGAAATCAAACCATTCTAGATTTTAGAAAGGTAATATGACACATGTAGCTCACATTACTTATCACTTCCAGTGGTCACTGAAGTGTTACTATCCTGTAAACAAACACATCAACGTTTGTCTGCAACAAAACACATGAGTGGTTATATAACAACTCTTCATAGTTTTACATCAGTTAGAGTCAGATTTTGTTGCCAAAAGAGTTCAAATGGGATCAGATTTTAATGCCAAATGAGTTATGAAAAATGCTATCCATTTTAGAACTTTCTAATTTTGGAATTGCATATAGCCTATACTAATAAATACTTTCCTTGGATTCATCTCACTATCTCATAAAATTGCCAAGTTAATAATACTATTATTATCTCCAATGTATAGATGAGAAAATGAAGACTCAGAGACATGAAGTTATTTGGCAGAAGTCAAACAGCTCATAAATGGCAAAGCTGGGTTTAAGCCCAGATGTATCTGGCTTCCAAACCTGGATTCTTAATCATCATCCCAACCCTGCCTCCTCTGCTCTGTGCCTGGTCATGTGAGAGAAAACATTTGAACATGTCTGCTTGGTAAGCTACTTGGTTTGAGAGTTTGCTAGGGAAGAAGAAGGGAATGATGAAGGGAAACCTCCTTTTACTAAGTAAATAACATACAACCCTTCCTTTCCAATGCAGACCTCAAGAGAAAAGGTAAGCAACTTGAACGAATGTGGCTTAGGAAAAAGAAGTCTTCCAGAAATGCTCCAATGTCCACCCCCTGCCCTGATTTTTGCTTGTGGACACCCGACTTTTATCCCACTGCTGGCACCACATGTGAAAAAATAGATATTTTTAAATGGGTTTTACCTTTTAAAAAGTGAAGTCCCAAGTTATTTTTAAAGCATGATACTTAGAAAGAGCCCCCTAAAGATGTGGCTTTCAGTCTCAGTTATGTCATTTACTGGCTATAAGAATTGAGAAAATTTTCCCCTCTCTAAAGGTCCTGCCCGGAAAAAAAAAAGGAAAAACAAAAAAGACAAAAAAAAAACCTTATCTTTGCCTTAACCTCTTAGTCCAGATGAAAAACTAGACCTGAGATCAGCTTTCTAAGCCTTCAGGTGGCCACAGGAAAGAGGGCCATCTCTGGGCTAAAGGAGCAGAGCCCTTGTACTTCCCTACATAACACACTCAAAGTAACTCTCTTACAGAAGTCCCCTCTCTGCACCTCTCACCCCAGGTCCCACTGTCATGGGACAAGTCTGACCACCTTACCTGGTGTCAGACCTCTTTAGAGTTGGCTGCGCTGTGGACACCTTTGTGCTTCATCTTGTCAAGCAATCTATTCTAATGAGTTTTCACACTCCAGATTTTATGCCCAAAGCTGACAAATCTCCTTTTATCCATCTATTCACTCCAAACTAACATTGATTATTCATCATACACCGGACACTGCTAAGCATAGAGAATTATTTTTTTTATTCAACAGACATTTGCTATGTGCCAGGCAATGTACTAGGCACTCTGAATACAACTGTCGATGACTTAGAAAACAATACCTGCCTTCGTGGAGTTTAGATGTTAAGTCAGTCAGACATGGTCCAGCCAACCCAGAGTGCATTATTTGGTGGGAGAAACTCTTAAAATACAGTGTGATATCTAGTATGATTGGTGTGGCACAGGACTCTATGGAAATACATTGTATGTACCCAACCTGGACATGGAGGTCATGAAAACTTCCTGGGGGAAATAATACAGACACAGAAATCTGAAGGATGATTAAGGATTATGGTCAAGAGAAGAGGGCATGTTTTGAGTGGATACAATGTTCATAAACAGAAGAAAGAAAGAATGTTTCTATATACTTATGGAAACATAAAGCTATAGGGAACTAGGTGTAGCCTTCTGGGGCCAGGGCAGAGGATTTGAGGTAGGGATTAATGGAGATGGGCCTGAAGAATTAGGAAGAGCACATCTCACATGGCCTTTTCTTGACAGCAGTAGAGAACTTGGAGCAGGTTCTGAGAAGAGGCACAAGAGAAAGAAACTGAACAGTCTTTAATGGTTATAAAGATTCACTAATGACACATTTGGAAAAATGACCTCATACCCATATGGAATTGGCAAAAGGGAACCCCTGACAATTCCCTGGACCCTGATAATGCTGGGGATCCTCTGCTTGGATTTGAAGCTCCGAAATGAAGCTGTGGGCTGCAAAGATGGTGGCTGTGCCTGAAGCCATGGTGTGTGCATTCCTATAATCATTAAGACAAATTCCTGAGCTGCTGGCTAGCTAACTCTAGTTGGTGTCAGGGTAATTAACCAAGCTGCCTGAACTTTATTCACAGCCTGACAAGGTGCACTCCTGGGACTTGTCACTGTGGTTAGTCAGGGGGCGGGGGACTTGACATAAGGCTGATTAGGGAGTGTTTTACACAGCAAGAAGTTCTCTGATCTTCAGCTGAGTGGGGCTCCCCCCTCCCTATCTCATATCAGAGATGCCTGTGAGGTGAGAGAATAAAGATCATTCAGTCCAACCCCTCATTTTCAGATGAGCGAGCAGCTGTTTTGAGCATGACCATGGCTTTTCAAGGCAAAAAAATGGTGAGTTTGTTCTGGAAATGGGATTACCACCAGGCCCTCATGGTTCTGTTCACAGCCTTTCTCTATTATGTACTTTCTTTATTTTTTTAAAGGCTATTTCCTAACCACTGCTTCTCAAACTTAATACACATAGGAATCACTGGGAGCTCGTTGAAAATGTAGATTCCGATTCAGGCTTTCTGGGTAGGGCTGAGGTTCTATATCTCCAACAAGTCCCAAGCAAGGTTGATGCTGCTGGTTCACGGAACATATAACGAGCACCGAGGAGCTCTAAAGACCCTTTCCCGGAGACCACCTGCACCGTCAGTGTGACTGGCACAAGGACCTGAGCTTGTGGCTCCGACAGGCCCTGGAACCCATGACTGCTGAAATCAGAGTAGCTCCAGTTAAAGGGTTCTCAGAGGTGATACACTCAGCTCCTGTGCACAACTGGGTCCCCCTATTTTGGTGAGGGCTCCTCTACATTTTCACACACCATCTCATTGCATTCCACTATAGCAGAGTTGCAAGGATGTAAGGAAACCAGGGCAGATCTGCTTTCCTGCTCCCCTCCCCACTCTCTGATGTCCTCATCAGGTTATTCATCCCAGCAAAACCTAACATAACCTGCCACCTAAGTTCTCAAGGCTGTGCCACTTTCAAACCACAGGACCTATCATAGCTGGAAACTTTTCTCTTTGCTCCTTGATCCTTTCTGAAAAGGACAATCTGATGGGCACAACTCATCTGTCTGAGTTGTTTTTCTTCTCTGGGCCTCAGCAACTTCTGCAACAAAATGGAAGGACTTACTTATGAGGTCTTTCAGGTACTCCCATGTATTGATTCTCTGTAACTCTAAGGTTCTTTGCAAACAAGTGCTTTAGAAAAACACACTTATCCTGGTCTCTGGGGAAAACATTTACTCAAAGGAATTGTGTTTGGGACTGTTCTCTCCAGTTGAGGAAGTAACAACAAAACATTTCCAAGAAAAGTGAAGTTTCACATTTCATTCATGTGACTGATGCCAGGATGCCATCCCCAGGTGGTGGCCACGCCAGTGAGAATGTGAGGAGATACAGTTCTCATAGAGGCTTTGTAGGCATGCGACTGGGAATCAAAGGGCTGGGCTTGACATACCTCTGAAAGTAAGTCCCATCACACTTCCTGGCCACTGAGGTCATTCTCATCCACATCTCACAGCTGAGAAAACTAAAGTTCTTCTTAGATCTGGTACTCAATAATTCCAACATAATTGTTATTTTACTTTATATTCTACATCCTTCCTGAACTGGATGAAGCTTGCAGAGAACACAAGATATTGCTACTCCCACCACCACTATGCACACCTATGGTCAGGCCAGACTGGGCTCCCCAGGCCACAGTTGCCAGGGTGTGTTTGTATATGTTACACAGGAAGTGGCATAGCACTCCACAATTGGGGATTGTTTTTCAGGTTTCACTTAAGAAGAAAGGCTTCTTTGTACCACAGAGAATGTAAATCTCCTTTCTGCAACCTCCTGCCCTCATATTTCCACTGCAGCCCCTGATCCCCATTGCCCAGCACAAAGGAGAGTGTCCTACAGGAAGAAAATCACTACTAGAAAATAAGCTGATACAGAGTTACAGCAACTAGGGTCACCTAGCCATGACCAAGACTTTGAACACTTAAGTTTTTGAACTTGGAAGATGTTCCAGCTCTGACAGGGCTCTGTGGAACCAGGGCACTGTGAGGGTACAGACAGGGGTATGATCATGCCTGAAGGAAACTATATTGTGGTGTCCTAAACTTTCAAGAACTCAGCATTGAAAACCTCATGAAAGTTAATGACTACCTTTCTAACTAAATGTCCATATGTACAAATACACAAATATGGATTAAGTATTTTCTGCAGTTTCAGCAGCTTGCCCACCCTAAGTCAACTTGAGAATTTGTCTATGGACCACTATACTTCAGGACTGCCACTTTTAGTATCTATAACCAGCCTATGGAACCTGGCATGACTTCAGATGCAGATGCTACAGCCCAAGTCAATAGCTATCTTCTAGCATTATCTTGGGCTGTGCACAGGTGACACTCACCTTGGATGTCCTTGGTCTTCACCATTCAACCAAGTGCTGACGCACAGCGGGTACATGTGGCTGACTTACATTAAGGGAGCCAACACAAACAAGGTCTGTTTCACACAAACTGACTTACAAAAATATTGCCCAGTGGCTGAAACCTGCTTTGACCATACGTTTGTGTGTAAGCATCAGCTTACAACTGGGAACAACACTCAGTGGGCTCACAAAAGGAGTGTGAAGGAGGCCAGATGCAGGTGTGCTGTGGCTGCAGCCTGTGACAAGATGGCAAAGGGCTAGAGGCTTTGATTTTTGTTTCTTTTCATAGTCCAAACAAGCAATGAACTGAGAATCTGGAGACCTGGTTCTGAGTTCCATGTCTGACACTCTCTCTTGCCTAGTGGCAAGTTTCCTGATTCTGCCGGGTCTCAATTTGCTGCCTGTGAAACAGAGGGAGGAAGCACATTACACAGTCTATGCCTACGGCCTGGGCGTGTCCTGATTCTATATGAAGAAGAAGGGTACAAGATAAGATAAGAGGTCCCACTCCCGTGGTTTCTTCCTCCAGGATCTGGTCTGGTTCTCCTGATACCCAATACCAGTGGGTCCCCCTCACACCCTCCCCAAGACCTGAGAGCTGGGGCTTTGTGGCAGGTAACACAACTTTCCTTGTGTTCTGCACTTGAGTGCTCTTGAGTTTCTGCTCCCCAGAAAGATCAGTTTCTTGCCAATGTCATCACTTTTAGCCAGCGGGGACCTATCAGTGGCTCCATCAGGCACTGGGGGCCCTGGCCCCCCCTTGGCTTTAAGTCTGAGCCCTGGGAACACTGGGGAAATTTAATTCTCGAACACCTTCCACTCAAAGAGCCACTGTTCTGCAAAACCAGTGCTGGCCCCTGCATTTCAACAGCTTTCAGGTGGGTTTCCCACCCCAGACGTCGATAGGGCCCAAAAACGCCTGTGAATGTGTTGACCTGACTTCAACCGCAGGCTCAGTTTCAAAGGGTTGGCTGAAATCTTAGCCCGCCCTCGTTCCATGCAGAGCTGTGCTCCTGGAAGCCTCCGGACTGGATCTCAGTTACTGGGAAGGCCGTACCCTGAATGTGGGTTTTCACCCAGTGCCTCCCAATGAGTCATGTCTTGGTGCAGGGGGCCCACCACATGGGGGAAGCAGCTTTGCTTCTGGGAACTTCTTGCCTCATGCTTTCTTTTTTTCTGTGCCAGAGGTTGATATAGCCACCTATGCCATCAGGAGAATCAGTGTGTGGCCCAATCTTCCCTTCCCACTTGCCATGTGACTTTGGGCAAGTCATTTCTCCTCTGTGGGTCATGGTTTCCCATGGGCTAATAGTAGCTGGCTTGCCTTCTTCACAGGGAGGAGTAGAAGTGCTTTGTAAATAGGAAACACTACATAGTGCTTCCCAGGGCACCCACTCAACAAAGAGTATTTTGGACTTTTGCTATTTCCCTTCTTGCAGCTGAGAAATTAGCAGGCACAGATTTTGAAAAACCAGCCTGGTCTTTGTAATTACAAATGTGCACACATCCCACTGAGCATCATTTTCAAAAGGCATATTAAGCAGCAGAGACTGCAGGGGGGACCTATGTAAACAGGCCTCCTCACATTCTGGCAGAAAGGGCTCAGAGAATACAGTCGTCTCATGAGTCACTCGCTGTTCATGCAATCCCACCCCACTGCTCAGCCCTGGCAGCTGAATGCTCACCTCCCTCGAGCAGCATTCTGGTTCATGGCGAGTGGGTGGGATCCTGGTACTCTGAGGGGTTTGTGCTGCTCCAAGCCCATACCAGTTCTTCCAGACCCAATCCCTTTGAACTTGAAGCTTTCCAGAAGCCCGCCCCCTTCTGGGGGGCGTCTCCCAAAGCCATGTGCACAACCTCCCTCCAGGACTGGTCATTTGTCACTTTGTATGAGAAGTTTGCATGTCCAAGTGATACTTCTTATATTAGGCTGAGAGCTCTTGAGAGCAGGCTGTGTTCTTTTTTTCATGGTTTCTCCCTCATGCAGCCCAGCATACAGGTGGCTTTCAGCACATTTTGAATGGAGGGAGGGTGGAAAGAAGGGGCAGACCTAAGGCTTCATTATATCCTTCATTTATGCTATCTCATATGACCCTCACACCAGCCCATGGATAATGCTGCTTCTGCCTGACCAGTTTTGACACTGATGGCCCCCTCAGTTTGTGTAACTGGCTGAAGACCACACTCCTCATTGTGATGTTGGGGTTTGACATCACATCTATTCAAAGGCCTTACTGGTTCTTGAATGCTCTTATCAAGCTGTCCAGAGGCACAAATGAAAACTGAAATGTGAGCAATATAGAGCCTTAACCAATGTTAACCTAAACCCAGGTGTTCTGTGCTGATATAAGGGCAGGTTCTCCCTCAGTGTGAAGGCATCATGGCTGTGTTGGCTGGACAACCTCTACTTTTCAGCAAAGATTTCAGGGGCTATCACCATGGGATCCCAGAGACCATGATGATATAGGACAGTAGGGTGCTCACTGTTACCTGAGCTTCTGAGGGCCATGCTGGGAATGTCTGCCCTCCCTCTGTGGTGACATTCCATGTAACTGGCTTCACAAGCCAGCTGTGCTAAATATGGATGAGGGGTCTCATCAAAGGTGGAGACACTGACTAGGACATCCAGGGAGCAGCCAAGGGCCAAGGCATAGCATCACTATCTCGCTGCTGTGGAAGGAAGAAAAGGAGAATGTAACTGAACTCTGGGTGGTTAATGGAAGACCTCTGAGATGATAGGAGGGTGAAGATTAATTCTGAAGCAGGAAAGAATGTTGTTTAGGAAGGGAAGGACATTTGAGGCAGAGATGCAGTAAAAGATGGCATTGATCATTCACTGACTAGAGTTGAAGCTGACTGCAGTAGGAATTGAAGGAAGCAGGGCTGGAGGAGAGAGCAGGAGAAAAGGCAGAGGGAGAGGAGCAGACCTAAGCTGAACTGTGGGGGTCCTTGTAAGCCAGGCTGAGGGTCTGGACTTGTTCCTAAAGGCAGAGAGTTTCAAGAAGAGTTTTGAGCAAGGAGTGGTGTGCTCTGAGGCAGGTTCTAGAAAGATCAGTCTGTGGGCAGGGAGGAAATGCTGATCCCTGTCTTTGAAAGAGTCCCTGTCTAGGCACTGGGAGTCAGTCTTGGTTCTGTGGACAAAAGATGTCCCTCTAGTGAACTATTAATCTCAAATTGATCAATCACACTCTAGGATGCTCTTGTCCCAAGACCCCCCAGGTTCAACTCCACTTGTATGAGTATATGAGTGTGTGTGTCTACCAAGAAGTGGGGCAGCCTGCCTTCTCAGAATGAAACAACCATTAAATACAACCTTGAGACATCAAAGACTCCCCAAGCTCTGTTTATTTTCATGTGCTGATAAAGTCCTCAGAAAGAGAAGCCAAGCCTTTCAGAGAGGCTGCTTGTGCCTGCCTGGATTGCTGTGGGTCTGTGGGAAATCCCTGATTACAACGGCAGTCAGTGGATATGTGGGTGACAGTTTTGGAGAGAATAGAATGTGAGTGGGCCTGAGAAATTTGGCAGGTGGGGAGGAAGGAGCTCTGAATATAGCTGTACAGCTCAAGGTCCGAGAGCTGCAATTGCACTAGATTCAACTCCGTCAGTGTGGCAGAGAGCCTCTGCTGAGCACAGAGACCTCAGGACAGACACTGTAGAGCCAGGAGACCCTGGGGGAGAAAGAAGGGTCATCTTCCAGTTCCTGCTATTTGGAAGGGAAGACCAGCTCAGCCTCTCAATCTGGGCTTCTCTCCATGCATTTTATAATAAATTCTACCCCTGGAATTGTCACTGAAGGAACCCAAGCATTAGGTCCCCATCCCTCTCACCCATTTCTTGCTGAAGCAAAAAGTCCAAACAATTTAAGAAGCCGGGTGTGATAGGCAGCATCTAACAAAGTCCCTCAGATCCTCGCCTCATGGTATTCACACCTGTGTGTGGTCCCCTTCACATTGTAACAGGGCTGGTCTGTATGACCAACTGTATCCAATTAAAGTGATACCCTTTCCCTTCCAAGGTAGGTTATGAAAGACACTTGTGCCTCAGTCATGCTCTCTCTTCTTGGATCATTTGTTCTGGAGGAAGCCAGCTGCCACAACATGAGCAGCCTTGTGGAGAGTTCACATCATGAGGAACAGAAGCGTCTGCCAACAGCACTTAGTGATCCTCCAGTCCAATCCATCTTTCAAATGACTTCAGCCTCTGCCAACATCAGAACTCTGTGAAGCTGTTTCTAGATGTCTGACCCTCACACAATTTGGAAGTAATTTACTACACAACATTGGGTAACTAATACATATCAGAAGACATTTTAATATCTAAACATGGGTTTAGAAAGAGATAGAAAACCTGAGTGTGAGTCCACACCAACCTTGTGATCTTGGTCAAGTTGGTTAACCTCAATAACTGATCTGCTCATTCCTAAAATGGGTTAACAACAGTGCCTACCTCAAAATGTTTCATGAATATATCAGTTAATGCGTGTGGTGCAATGAGCCCAGGGCCTAGTGTACACTAAGTGTTCAATAAACAGGACTAAACACCACCACTACTTTCTCAGCCTCTCCTCCTAGCCACAGAAAACTTATTTGCAGACCTACAAATGGATCATTCACTTTCATGTCACTCACTATGGGTCTTGCTGCCTTTCACTGTGTGGCTGCTTCTGCTAGAGACCCTTTTCTCTATCTCTGCACCTGCCACCTTTATCCATAAGGCTTACTCGGGTCTCCTTTGCTCCATTACCAGTTCCTGTAGGTAGATGGTCTCTCCTCCTGGCCCCCACCAGGCACTGATGATTGTCCTGGTGTCTCTTTATCACATTTCCTTGCCATTTTTCTGGGGCTGCAATGGTTTTATGTCCCCGGGGATACACACACAGTAGACATTTAGGAGAAGTGCATTAAATGAATGGCTCTCTTGATCTTATATGAGGATGCTCAGGAGGGCAGAAGCCCTGTCTGGCTGCTGGCATGAACTTGGCTGGCAGCCTCTGACAGCTCTAATTGAGGTTGTGTGTTTCCTTTTTACCTCCACAGACAGCTCTTATTATTTTATCCAGGTTCTTTTTGAATTTTATTTTATTTTATCTTTTTCTTTCATCTCTTTTCATAATTCCATCTCTCCTTTCAACCTATCTTTTAAATAGGAGACAGGAAGTACCAGTATAATTGAGACTATATAAGCACACATTAATTAAAGGAGTTGACATAACTTTATTTCTTCAATTTAGGGCCCCAAGTAGGCCCTGGTTAATCCCTTTCCTCAGAAGTCAATCAAAGGTGGAGACTCTTACAATCCCTGTGCCACCTTCCCCAGACTTGCCCTACATTCAGAGAACCCCGTTCAGTGGTGGCACTATTTGCAAGGTATCTTAACCCTAAGACAACTCTACATCTAAGAGAGAAAGTCCAAGCTCCAAAAGGCATGGCCTCCTATTGCACAAGGGACCACAGGCTTCACAGCAAGTGGGAATGCCAGGAGTTCCCCCACTAGGTCTTCAGGTCAGACACCACCTCTAATTCACTGGGGACACAGGACACATCACCTGGCCTCCGTGGCTGTTTCTTTATTTATATGATAGGGAAAAGGACACCATCCTAGTGGAATTTGTTTACCCAGTATTTCTCAGGTGCAGATTCTCTGTGCTAGGTAAGATCACTTCATCAGGTGCAGATGCTCTATGCTAGGTCAGCATCTGCCTAGGGAAGACAAGTTTCTGCTTTCCAGGATCCTGTCAGTCCAGAGAAAAAGAAGGTCTATAATCAGAGCTTCTGCGAGATGACCATCGCATTAACTGAGAGGGGCAGAGGACAGGAGAACAGGGAAGGGGGACAGTCAACTAAGGCCAGGACTAATCAGCAGAGGCTCCAGGAGGTGGTGGCCCCACAACTGAAGGAAGTCTTAAGGGATATGGAGGAGAAGCCACGAGAAGCAATCTAGGCCTGGGGCTGAGACACACCAGGGCGGATGGGTGTGTAGGCATCCATCTGCAGGTGTGTATGGCAGCGCCAGGTGATGAGCTGGCCACAGTGTGGTGTTCCAAGTACACGAATCCTGGAGCAGAAACAGGGAGGGAGAGGGAGCTGGAGAGCCTGGCACCAGTCAGGGCGTGGAGACAAGGATAACTGATATGAAAGTACTTTGTAAACTCTGGCCTCCTGGTACAAATGTGAGGGCTTTCCTTTGTTCCAGGACACTTTTCTTCCCAGCTGCCATAGCCCACTCTCACAAAAGCATGCTGAAATCAGCACTTTTTTTTTCAATAACTATCCTTTCTACAGACTTGCAGAGGACAATCAACTATGAGAATGTTCATGAGTTTTCGTATAATCAAATGATTGGTGATTTTCTTTCTAATTTCCTTTTCTTTTCCCAGTTGTGTTTCTACTGATTTCATGTTTCAGGAACATAAATGCCACTTCTCCATGTTTTTAGGAATAAATTGGGAAGCACCCACTTGATACCATTATCCAAGAAACAAAATCACTTCTCCCTCCATACAATCTGCAATCCAATCACCTCTGTAGGAGATGAGCAGGGAAATTATGGTTTCCCATTTGCTTTTTCCCTAACCCACAGCGCTTGAGAAAAGTATGTTGTGTTTGATATTCAGGGCCCATATCCTCAGACAGTATTGGGGAACACATGGGAGAATGTTGGTTGGTTACAGAAGCAAATATTTCACAGCATCTGTCAGCCCCTGTGAATGTCTCTGTAGATAAAACAATATATATTTTGTTTTGGCACTACCTTAAATATTCCTATTAAGGTAAGGCTCAGAACACTGTAAATAGTCCCTAATTATCACATTTGTGGAGATTTCACTTTTCTTGTTGGGACTGTGAAGGCAGGGAGTCTCAACCTAGTGGTCCAGTACCCTTAGCCTGAGTCCTGGTTTGCCTGTAGTAAGGCCTTGGGCACAGAGTTCCAGATTGACTGGAGACAGCTGGAGGGCAGTTGAAAAAGAAGTGAACAGACTAGATTTGAAACACAACTCTGCTGTATACTGGCTATGTGACCTTAGGCAATTTACTTAAATTTTCTGAGTTTTTGTTTCCTCATTCTGTTAAATAAGGATGATAACACCCACTCCCCTGGATTAGTGCAGAAAATAAAATAATGAAGTAGCACATGTTAAGGGATGCCTAACACAGAGGGTTGTTACATAGTGTCTGCTTTTCACCCTGCACAAAGAGCCTAGCCAAGGGGCACATGTGGCTGACATCCTGCCTTGTTTTTTTAACTTGCCAGTCAGTCATACAGGGTTCTTTAAAAAAAAAATTTAACCACCCACAGTACTATTGGATGATTCATTCCTCAGACAAAGAATGTCTTTATAGTTTGCACAAACACGCAGGGCTGGGAGGGGGGTCTCTGAGCACAAGGAAGTGAATCTTCCTTCACTCTACTCCATTGGTTTCTAATCCATCAACATCCTGCTGAAGACCATCTACCCTCACCTACAAAAGCAAAGATTGCACCATATCCTGAAGCAGCCTGGGTTGTCTTCAAACGTCTCTGTTAAAAAGCATTTTCTTAGAGTATCAGTTTTGCAAAATGAGAAGAATTCTGAAGATGGATAGTGCCGACAGTTGTATAAAAATGTGAATGTACTTAACACCACTGAACTGCACACTTAAAAATCGTGAGTATGGCCCTAGCTGGTGTGGCTCAGTTGGTTGGAGCATTGTTAGTAAATCAAAATGTCACAGATTCGATTCCAGGTCAGAACACAAACCTAGGTTTTGGGTTCTGCCCCCAGTTGTCCCCAGTCTGGGAGCAAACAAGAAGCATCTGATCCTCGCATAGACATTCTACCCCCCTCCCTCTTTACCCCCTCTCTAAGATCACTCAGCATGTCTTTGAGTGAGAATTTTTAAAAAGTAAAGAAAGAATGGTTAGGGTGGTAAATTTCCTATTATGTGTATTTTACCTCAATTTAAAAATAATAAAACGTTTAAAAATTTTTAAATATTCAAACACTATTTTTTTAAAGACCAGTTCTATTTGGTGCTGAGAGGCAATAAACTGGTAGCTGGCATGGCCAGGGGAGCAGATTTGCCCTTTGATTGTCAGAATTGAGAACCTGTGAAAGGGGGAAATATTGTCTTATGTTTGAGTTAAAACCCTCCTTCATGTAACTATTCTCCTTGGTGGTCTTTGGAGCTCCCCAAAGCAAGCAAATCAGTAAATATCATGGGCTCATTGGGCTAATTTATAGTTTTGGTTAGATTAGGTTATGCTGGGCCAAGCCGCATTAAAAAAAATCTTTGTGACTTAACACAGCAGAAATATATTTCTCTCCCACTCTGCAAGTCCACTATGCATGTATGTGGTGTGGAGAGGGAGATACACAAAAGACAGACCATTGAAGGCTTTCCTGTGGACCGCAGTTATGAATCATGGCTATGAGAGAGAGAGACTGGAGAATCCTACAAGAGCTTTTCCTTGCTATGTCCAGGAAGGGACACATTTCACCTCAGTGGACTTTCATTGGCTGGTCACATGACCTTGCCCACCTATAAAAAGTCTGTGGAATTTAGAGGAGCAGATGTATTGTCCAGTGAACATGACTGTCTCCATGGCTTTCATAGCTGTGGGATGATTTGATTGGGATCTCAGACAGGGTGCTGTCCTCAGACCTTGGTGCTAGTCTTGACCCTGCAGACAACCCCTTCCCTATCAGAAAAACAAATGTCCTAATTGCCACACTGTCTACAGGTAGAGAATAGGGCTAGGTTGTTCCATATCCATGTTTCTCCAACACATGTTCCCATGGGCTAGAGGCATTTAAAAACACAGCTGGGAAAGACCCCAAAGACTATGAGAAAATGTAAAAAAGAGAAATCTGTCCAAGAAATCAGAGCTCCTTTTCAAATGTTTGGCCCTAGGTCCCTCCAAAACAAATTATGAGTATGGGGTGGGGGAATGCATTTCTGTTCCTATTTCACCGGAGCCTGTGATGCCTACAAAGCTGCCCCCTTTTAATAGTGCCTGGGGTGGGAGGAAAGACCTGGTCTATGGCCACAGAGAGAACTTTTGTCTCCAGGGGTGTCCAACCAACCTCCATCCTGAGGATTACCGTAACTTTTTAATTAAGGCAAAGTTTGTAGGGAGTTTGCTCTTTTGATGTGGCAGCTGTAGCTGGAAAACAGGCCCACGTTTAAGACTTTACTGCCTGTCGATGGCTCAGCAGCCTGCCACCCACGTATCAGAGCCCACACCCCATAAACAGCCCAGATCATGTTTCTTTAGAGCAGGGTGTGTGAGAGGGGCCTGGGACCACCATGACATGGAGGGACCACCATTGTTAATAGTCTCATAGGGGCTGGACCACCTGAGTGTCCCCCATTGAATGGGGGTGGTATTTTGAGATTGCAGAGGAGAGGATAAGGTGACTTATGGAAACTCATGACAAAGTTTTTGTTCTTGGCCTTGATGTTCTCCAATACCCAGGCACAAATGGTGTGAGGAGGAGGATACAGCCAAAATGCTCTTACAGCATCATCACATCAGGATGTATGTTTCTGGTCCTGCCAGATCAGAGGAAGGACTGGGGTCTGCCTCAGTCATCTTATCCCACAGTCCCACATATGGTAGGCTGGTCCTCAGCTGTAACAGAACTGAAAACTCTGTCTCTTGGGAGAGTGATGGATTGAGTGAATTTTGAGCATGGCACTCTATTTACATTTAACATTCATTCACTGAACCCCTATTGTGTACCAGACATTTGTCCCAGACACTGAAGATTCATCAGTGAATAGTACACCTGCCCTCACAGAGCTCATATTCTGATAGATCTGAAGTTTATGACATCACCAGGATGCTTCCAGGTCACCCAGTTAACCAGAGGCAAAACTGAGACAAGAATTTGAGTCTACTGGCTCCCATGAAAGCTGTGCTTTACAAACTTTCCCACTGAGGAATCCTCACAGGGTGTCTGGGGGCACAGCCCAAGGCAGTCTGATACAAGTGTGACATTTCTTTGACAGTCTTTATTCTATTTTGAAGATGCTTTATTTAAAAAATTCATAGGGCCCAGAGACAATATGAAAAGATACTCAGCATCACTAACCATCAGAGAGTTGCAAATTAAAACCACAATGAGATACCACCTGACACCAATCAGAATGGCCATCATAAACAAATCAACAAACAGAAAGTGTTGGAAAGGATGTGGAGAAAAGGGAACCCTAGTGCACTGTTGGTGGGAATGTAGATTGCTGCAGTCACTGTGGAAAACAGTATGGAATTTCCTCAGAAAACTAAAAATGAAATTGCCTTTTGACCCAGCTATTCCACTGCTGGGATTATATGCTAAGAACCCTGAAACACCAATTCAAAAGAACCTATCCACCCCAGTGTTCATAGCAGCACAATTTACAATAGGCAAGTGCTGGAAGCAACCTAGGTGCCCATCAGTAAATGAATGGATCAAAAAACTATGGTACATTTACACAATGGAATTCTATGCAGCAGAAAGAAAGAAGGAGCTCCTACCCTTTGCAACAGCATGGATGGAACTAGAGAGCATTATGCTAAGTGAAGTAAGCCAGGTGGTTAATGACAAATACCATATGATCTCACCTTTAAGTGGAACCTAATCAAAACAAACAAGCAAGCAAAATATAACCAAAGACAGTGAAATTAAGAACAAACTGACAGTAACCAGAGGGAAGGTGAGGAGGGGATAATGGGGGGGAAAGGGGGAAGGGTTTTCAGGAACCACTATAAAGGACACATGGACAAAACCAAGGTGGGGGTGGAATCAGTGGGGGAGATTTCTGGGGTGGGGAGGAGTGGTGGGGGGACAGACAACTGTACTTGAACAACAATAAAATAAACATACAGTGATCCTCAAAAACATTTATACAAATGTTAAATTCTATACCATTTCATGTCCTTGTTTGTTTTGCTATAATGTAATGGCATAAGTTACTTAATATATATATTTTAAAGTTCCCACCTCATTGGCCCTGCATCCCTCTATCTCCTTTAGCACAAAAATTTGCACTTGAGGATCCATAGTGGGGAAGACCATTTCCAGGTCACACAGACCCTTCTAAATTTTTACAGGCCTGTGACCTGGCTCCTCTTTGCTTTCATTTTAAAAATGAGTTCCACCATAAGCAAAGTTAAAAACAAATGACACACTGGGAAATGAAATATTTACCAATTATATTGCTTTAATCCCCTAAATATAGATCCTACAAATCAATGAGGAAAAAAGACCACCAATTCAATACCATTTACAACCATTTATATAGGATATACAAATGGCTGTTTAACACAGGAATCTGTGCTGAACCTAATTCACAATAAGAGAAATGCAAATTTATATTATGTTCTGATACTGATTTTTAGCTATCAAATTAGTGATAATTCAGATGCTGACCAGCACATAGCATCAGTGAAAGAGTACAGAAAGAGTCCTGCTCACTTGCAGCTGCTGTTAGAGTGCAGAGTGGTGTAGGCCTATGAAGGGCAATTTGGTGATATTACAGAGAAAACGCATTCATAAACAAGATTTTCTTATTAGGGCAACCACTTCACCTTGAGTGCCATTAAGTTATTCAGCACTGGTTAGAAACTTTATGGGAATAATGAGGGATATGCACAGAACCTGCCCTGGGGAACTTGTGACCCTATTTAGAGGTGTCAGAGATAGAACATAGTAAAAATAACAATATGTCTTTTATCTCTTTTTTAACAAGAACTCCCAAATGCAACAAGTCAATGAACATTGCAGCAACTCTACAAGGTAAGTATTTGCATTTCCATTTTCCAGTCCAAAAAGCTGGAGCAGAGCACAATTTGCCCAAGGACATGCACAGTAGCCCTAGAGCTGGATGAAGACCCTGGGATTGCACATGCTTTCCACACAGGCCAAGCAGCCTGCCCAGAGACAGTGTGGCCACTAGCAGCACCAGTGTAGGAAGAGTCAGAAATGCCATAGGGGTTAGAATCAGTGCCAAGCAGGCCACTGGGGAGTAGCCTGGAGGTGAAGAGATGGTGTTTGCATCACTCTTACCTGGGTTGGAGGCTTACCTCTATTTCTTGGTATAGGTGTGATCCTGGATGAGTTTCCAATCTTCTCCGAGCCCTAGAACTTTTCTTAATAAAGTACAGCTGATAATAAGATTTTTGTGGAAATTAACCTAGAGAATGTCTTTAAACTACTTAGCTTATAGCCTGCTAAATAGTTTGCACACAATAAATAATGGTATAAAGGAGGAAGTGGGGGTGCTGGTGATGATTGTAGGTTTCATGAGATGGGGTACACCTGGAGAATGGATGAGATTCAAGCTTGTGTGCACACATGTGTGTTTGTGCACCAGGAACAAGAAGCTCTTCTCAAATTGAGCCCCTGATGTCACTATACACCATCCAAGAACGAAAGATTCTGTCATACAAAGCAATGTTTCCAGGAAGGTTATGGCAGTTGGGTCATAAGGCCAAGGAATCTCAGTGTTTCCAACTTGGGAGGACTGAGGAGGCCCTCAGAGCTGGTCTTGTCAGACCCCTGCTTTTCTCAGGAGAAGATCATGGAGCATTTGCTCAGAGCAGTGTGGTTGCCCCAGCCAGACCCCAGCCTCTTCCTTCAGCCCACCCAGGGCCTCCAGCCACAGTAGTGGCTGTGGGCAGCCTGGAGGCAGAAAGAACAGACTGGCATTTTGGAAACTGGTTCACCTTTCCTCCCAGGTCTCCCAGAGTGCAACAGTTGAGCTATTTAAAGGGTAAATCACATTATTATTGCAAAAAAGGGGGAAAATATTTCTTCATGACTTCCCACAGAGGGTTAAATGCTAATGGAGATGCAAGAGGCTTCTGGCTGAGCCTCTAGAATTGCACTAAGTCTCTGAACCTCTGTCTGGAGGTGAACTTTTAACTCTCAGAATGCTCTCTGAAAGCTCCCTGTCTCAGCTGCCAAATTGACTCCCCAAGTCTGCCCTCCATGTAAAAACACAATAAAACCTTATACAATCAGGAAAGTATTCAAGACTCATAATAAATAATTGCCCTGTGACCGGTAGATTGGATCCCCACCCCCCACCCTGCTGCATACCCTCAATGGGCCTTTTTCTTTAAACAGAACAAATAAAGAAACAGATGCAGGGCCTCTCTAACATAGTATGGGGCTTGAGGAGGGTCACTGGGGAAGCATCATTCCCACACTTAACAAATACACTGGGGTCCACAAGACAGCACCCACCCCAGAATGCTGCTCCGCAGTCACCAAATCATCTCTGGACACTTTCTTCCTGTGTGTTCCCAGCCTGTTCTCCTTCTTTGCTGCCAGTGAGGGAACATGTCCATAGAAGATCCACAATGGCCCAGGTGGCATTCCAATATTCAATGACTAGCTGACCTCTTTTCCCCTCATGCCACTTCCTCTAGCTGGTGCGACCACCTTTGATATCTATTATCTGTTCCATGTGTCCCTCCTGTCTTGTTTTGCCCCACCCCTACAGCCCTCACCTTCATTAGACTGTAAACTCCTCACAGAGAAAACCCATGATTGAGCATGCTCAGTGTCCTGGCAGAGCACCTAGTTGTAACAAGTGCCTAGCAAATGTTTGTCAAGCCAATGCATGAAATGAAACACAGTGTTTGTAGAAAAATTAAAAACTAAAGACCACCCTGCCTGTATATTCTTTTCTTTTCAAGTTCAATACCAGGGCATTTGCAGCTTTGGATGTCTCAGCTTCAATTCCCCACGTGGTTTGTGACACTCTCAGCCATGCCTGGCTCTTTTGAGTGGAGTCCTGTGAGACAGCTCAGGACATTCCTTACACTGCTATTAACAGCATGTGATGGCTGTGTAGGGACATCTGTTAGCACCACCCCCTACCACTTCCCCCAGCACAAAGCCCCGTTCTGCTCAGAGAGCCTGGGTTTTTCTCTCAGGGACTAGCATCTTGACCTCACATACAGGTTTAGAGGCACCTGATGTCTGATCAGCATGGGCCCCGACCCTGGGCAGCCAATCAGGCCCTCTCTCTCCATAGATCTCTGCCCCTTTGCTGATGACAAACAGGCAGGAACTGGTGGTCTTGCCATGGTACTTGGAGGAGACGGGCCCTAGGTCTCTGTGTGCTCCACATTGGAGTGGCCCTGCTCCTGCTCTTCACAAGATCTGGTGCATCAGTGCCTCCCCTATTCTGTCCACTAAACTATCACCTTACAATATCTTTTCTTTCACACTTAAGTTGGCTGGGGCTGGTTTCTGTTGCTTAGGGGAACCCCAACACCCTAAATTAGGTTTTTTCAATCTCAACCCTGTGGATATTTTGGGCCAGATAGTTCTTCATTGTGGCATCTCACTGGTAGCCTGTGTGACAAGTAACTACCAAATGAGAGTAGTCTTGATGCTCTGATGCACCCTCTGACTCTCCACTGGTCTTGCCAATCTTACTCTATGGATATTTTGGGCTGAATAATTCTTTGTTGTGGGGGCTATGCTGTATACAGTAGAATGCTCTCAGCATCCCTGGCCCCTGCCCACTAAACACCAGTTGCAGCCCCCTAGTTGTGACAAATGTCTCCTAACACAGTAAAATTACCTTTAGTAGGTAAAATCACTGTCATAAACTGATTTAGTGGTCAAGAGCCAATGGCTCTTAACAGAGTGGAAGGTTGAGTCTGCATGGTTCAGTGAGGCATTGAGTGAGAAGTCACAGGGTCTGGGATCTATCTGGCCCTGACCCTTCCTCCACTTTGTCCCAGCTCGCTGAGCCTTCTCCCTCAGGTCACCTTCTTACCAGGCCCACACCTGAGCACCAGGGGGAACAAGCTTGAAGAAATCCAAAGAACTGCACAAAGATGACGTTGGAAGATCTGCTACCACCTCACAGTGGGTCTTTACTTGTCACAGAAGTTAAAAGCTGTTTCTTGGCCAGCTGGGTGAACCTGATGATAACCAAAGAAAGTGAATAAATATCCAGACCAGTGGAGTCTGTCTGAAGTATCGACATTTCACTTATCATATTGGGTGGCATTCTATAGACAACAGAGAAATTGTTCTTGTGGAGACAAACCTGTCTTTCTTCCATCAAGTGCTCTTTCTTCTATAATGACCAGCATGGCAGGGGTGGGAGGCGAAACAAGGTGAAATTATAAACCTCGGAGATATGAAGGCTCAGAAGCTGCCCTTTCAGACAAAGCCCAGCTCCGATCCTTTCTCACACTTCAAATTGAAACCTCTTTGAGCTTTGATAAAATGCAAACTGACATTTTGTTCTCCCCTTCTCAGGCAAGTTTTGCTCACCCCTGTGCTTTCTAAGACCACTTAGGCATAGGTCCAGCTCCAAATAAGTAATGCTTAAAATCCTGACCTTTGACCTCCATGCTTTGCCAGTGCTCAAGTAACGAACAGCTCAGGCTAAAGAGGAGGGTGGCAGTATTTAGTATGGCCTGGGAGTCAAGAGACCAGGGTAGGTCCCAGCTCTAATACTAACAGGGACCCTTAGGAATATCTTTGCCCCTTCTTTGTGTCTCTTTTCCCACTACAAACTGGTGTTGGAATAGATCAGTGAGTTTTAACCTTTCTCTTTCTCTTTGTTAATCTGAACCCATCCTCCAAGAATAAGCCCTTATACTCACTCTACAGACACATCATTCCATAAATCACATGAAGGTTCTTGGAGCCTTCCTCATCCATGAAGTCCAGGGTATGGCCACTGGAGCAGATTATCCTTAATGAGACATCTCTTTCTTGACCTTCCTTCATGGTAACCCAAACTCACAATTTAGTTTCATGCTATGACAGACAGAACATGAATTCTAAACACATTTGATTTGGAATCCCAGCTCCTTCTCTCACCAGCTCTATGATATTAAGCAAGCTTTCTAACCTTTCTAACCCTTCTTTTCTTTGTTTATAAAACGCATAATATTCACCTGTATTTAGTTGTAAGCATTAAATTACATATTGCATGGGACCACCTGACACCTAGAAAATTTTTGATACATTCATGCTTTTCTACCATTTCCTTCTTCCTCCCTTGACTCCTTACTAGTAAGATCCTTTTAAAATAAGATTTAAAAAGCAGTAAGTACATCAGATTATTTTGGTATCTGGGCAAGTCTGGGGGAAGGTATGATTATGTATCAACTACTTGCAGAGAAAAGAACACTAGACATGGCATCCTAAAGGATGAATTGACGTAGCAGGAAGCAACTCTTTACAAGTTGTGTGGCATTGGTTAGCCTCTCTGGGCCCCCATCTATACATGAGAATGATAATGCCTCCCTAAAAAACACCCACCCCGAGAATTCCTCCTCCATGTCAGGCACTGAGCATTTTGCATATGGTGAATCACGTCAAGCAGGTCTGTTGTGAGGATAACAGGAAACACCCTACCTACTTGGAAGAGCTTTATAAACAGTAAAGTGTAGGCAGGTATTTCATTTCCACCATTATCAGGGGGTCTCAAAAACATGTTTTCCATTGTGAATTTAGGAGGGGCTTTTCCAACCAAAAGGTAAAGAATACAGGGGAAAAAGCGACAAGTGACATTGAGTCAGAGGCCATGTCAAAACGAAAGGTGAGTGCCAGCTGCAAACTCCTTTTACTGGAGTCTTGGTGAAAAATACAGGGAGGACACAAGGCAATGCAATTTCTTTCCTTTGTGTTTCCTGTAACTTACATCTCTCCTCACTGAAGACCCAGTTTACTCATTTCTCATTTAGCGCTCAATTTATTGGATGCTGCAGCACAACCGCCAAAATGCTGGGTGAAATGGTAAATCTAGTAATAAAATATCTAAATGATTTATAAATATGGTTTAGGGAGGCTTTGTTAGGTAAGACAGCACATGGCTAGTCTAACAAAATCCTCATGTTTCAGAAACTCTCCCCCAGACACCTACAGCCAACATGCAGACCTTTTTGTCTTTATTGAGCTGAGCCGCCAGCTCCAACGTGTGCAAATACAGATTTAACAGGCAAGCGTGCAGCCAAAGCCAGGACTGTAAGTGTTTGAAAAGGCAGATCTGTTTGATGAGCAAATAATGTGTGA
Organism: Phyllostomus hastatus; assembly: GCF_019186645.2. Lineage (NCBI taxonomy): Eukaryota > Metazoa > Chordata > Mammalia > Chiroptera > Phyllostomidae > Phyllostomus > Phyllostomus hastatus. Next base: position 18,827,117 of record NW_025333869.1, read on the forward strand.
TCAATAAAGACTTGTCGAAATGAAATGAATGGAGAGCAGCTGTTTACTGAACATCTAGTCTGGTGTAAATAGCACGCAGACTGAAGGAGAACAACACAGTGCAGGGTGGGAGGAGAGGACAGGCCTGCACAGTGTGTTTTACAGAGATAACGCTGGGTTCCTGACCAGCGTGGGCCACCTGGGCTGAGAGTGGGCTAGGCCATACTGCTAGAAGGCCCTGCCTGGAGGCACCTGGTGTCTTAATACCAAGGAAAGGAATATAATCAGAAACTTGTTAGGAAGCTACACCAGGCTTGCAAAATTAACATTTAAATTCACAATAGCCAAAAGGTGGAAGCAACTCAGCATCCACTGATGAATAAACAAAATGTGGTATATTTATCCAAAGGAATATTATTATTCAGCCTTAAAAAAGAAGGCTATTCTGACACATGCTATAATATGGTCAACACTGAGGACGTTATGCTAAGTGAAATAACTTAGTCACAAAAGGCCATATATTGTGTGAATCCACTTATATGAGGTACCTACAGTAGTCAAATTCAGAGAAAGTGGCATGTTGGTTGCCAGGGCCTGTGGCAGGGGAAATGGGAGTTAGTGTTTGATAGGAACAGAGTTTGAGTTTGGGAATGTGAAAAAGTTCTGCAGATGGATGGTGGTGATGGCTGCACAGCAATGTAAATATACTGAATGCCACTGAACTGTACACTAAAACATGGTTAAAATGGTAAGTTTTATGTTATGCATAGTCTACCATAATCAAAACAAATTAATATCTTTTGGTATTTTCCCATTCCAACTTGAATTTTAGTTGCCAGGTTGTCAAGCTCCACCATTAGATGGTGAGTAACTTGGTATCAAAGATTGGATCTTATTTATCTAGCCCCCATACCCCTGCTGCCATACCCATATACTGTGTCTACTGCAGTGGTTCTCAAAATGTGTTCTGTGGGCCACTGGGAGTCTCTGAGACCATTTCAGGATGTTCAGAAAGCCAAATTCTTTCTGCATGTTGTTCAGACATGATCTGCCACTCGCTGTGACGGTTGTTGATATTTGCACTGATGGAGTAAAAGGAATGCTGAGTAATACTGCTGGAGCCTTACCACAAATCAAGGCTGTGGCACCAAACTGGACTGGTAGTCACTTTGTTCTGATGCAATCACACACAAAAAAAATGTACTTAAGAATTTGATTGATGAAGCAGCACAAATTATTAATTCAATTAAAGCTCACTCTTTGAGCACGCATCCTTTTAATATTTTGTGTGATAAAATGGGAAGTCTGTAAAAAGCACTCATGCTGCACACTGAAGCCCAAGGGCTGCCTCCCGGAGAAGTGCTGGTGCAGCAGTTCAAGTGTCAGGCTGAACTAGCTGCCCTTTTCCGTGGAACATCATTTTACTAAGAAACACAACCAACACACAAACAAAGGTTATTCAGGTGGGACTATCGGCCAACATTTCTCAAAAATGAATAAAAAGAGCCTGTCACTTCAAGGAATGCAACTCATGGTATGGTTGCCAAAACTAAAATCTAAGCTTCCAAAAGAAACTCAGGATTTTGGATAAAGAGCTTCCACCACTGTGGGTTCCCAGTAATTAAGGAATTTCTGATGAGAGCAGTGGTGGTATAAATTAATGTGGTTTTTGATGTTGTGTAAATAAATAGGTCAAAATTTCAACAGGTTTTTGTGACTCAGTGCACCAATGTTTTTGCAATGATTAATGATCCAAAAACATGCATATTACCTATTTAAAGCCCAATACAGATCAACAGATTTTAATGCAGCCAGGTACCAAAAATTTGCTGATATGGTTTCAGGTTCCATATCACAACTAAACTTTAAGAACCCACTTCTTATTGAGTTTTGTATAGTATCCAAAAAGAATATCCACAATTACCTGGAAAAGCAATGCTCTCTTTTCCAAGCCACAAACTTCAATGAGGCAGGATTTTCTTCACATACTTCAATAAAAACAACATTGTGCAACATATTGAATATAGAGCAGCTCTCAGGATCCAGCTGGCTTCCTTTAAGCTGATGTTAAAAAGATTTGCAAATGTGTCAGTACCATTCTTCTCATTTTTTCTGTTTATGAAAATAGTCATTTTTAATAAAAATATTTATGCTAACATGCAGTAGGCTTTTTATTCCTATTGTTAAATGCATTATTAAATAAACATTATTAACATTTATCAGTATCAATTTTCACATTAATAGATACAACCTACAAAAGCAAAAGCTCTTTGAGCTCTTGAGTAATTTTGAGAAATGGAAATGGGTCCTTAAATCAGAAAATTTGAAGTCCTCTGATCTAACACAAAACCTAACATGTGATCTAACATATGTCTTAATAAGAAAGTGAATTAATGAATGTACAATTGCATGAATGAAGATGTTGCTAGCAAAATATATTTATATATATGATTACGAGTAGTGAAAAGGAAAGAGATGGGTTGAGGTGAAAGCCTTTTAAAGGGTCACCATAGTAAGAGAGTTAGTGGTTCCTGATCTAAGGATTTCACAAATGGATAAAATTTTCTAAGTATTTTGGGAACCCACATTAAATGGTCAACTTTTAATCTGGTCAAGTAAGGATATTTGAAAAAAATATAATCTACCATCATAATTATTTCACAAAAGTCAAGGCATTTTAACAGAATAAAAAGGAAGAATATAATGTTGGTATAAAGGGCAGTCACTATATTGAATAAAATTAGCTTTCTGAAGCTCATCTTCTGGATCTTGTTTTTTCTGAATTGCCATGGTCCTGTGGACACTCTGTCCCACACCAGACTTGGTAACCATCAACCAAGAGCAGGATCAGTAAACTTCTTTGTAAGGACCAGATAGTAAAGACTTTAGGCTTTGCAAGCCATAGTCTGTTGCAATTACTCACCTCTGCATCGTAGCATGAAAACAACTATAGACAGTATGTAATATGAATAAGATGGGTGTATGCCAATGCAGTTTTATTCATAATACAAGGTAGCCACACTTGGCCTACCAGCCTTTGTTTGCTGACCCCTGATCTAGGGTTGGCACATGAGGTCCAGGGAGAGGTCATTCCTTCCTGGTAGCCATGGACTCTGGAATTGCTGACCAGTATCACCATTCCCCTGACAAATGGATCAGGAAAATCTGCTCAAAAATGGGCTGCCTGCAGGGAAACACTGTGCCTGCTTCTTTAGGCAACTGAGGAATACAGCATTGATGAAGTCATCAGACCTCCCACCAAAGGGAAGTATGAAGGTACAATGGCCACAGCCCACAACATTGGCACCCAGGGACAGAGGCCACACAAAGACATAAAAGGGAGGCAGGTGCAATGACCTGCCCACAGTGACACAAGAGGTGAGTGACAGATTAGCACTTGAACCAGAGATCTTTACTGCATGGTACCATGGCTCTAGCACAAGGACATGTTCAAACTGGTTCACACTCGTATGTGGGAAGTAGACTCTCAACTTGATTTAGAGGTACATTTAAATGCCCTCAACTTCCAGAAAACCCCAAACCCATGACTTTCTTCAGAACAAAGGGGTGTATTTTTAGAAAGGGAATTTCCATGGCCATCTCCTCCCTCCCAGGATGTCAGGATTTGCCAGGAAGTCCTCTGCCAGCTTCGGGCACATCCTCTCCCCAGCTGCCAGTCTGCCCATCAGATTAGGAGTACGCACATATGGTAGCAAAGGCAGGGGAGAATGAGCCACATCGATTCTCACACATGAACACCAGTGCTGCAAGCATATGGCCTGGAAGGCTCTCCAGGAATTTCACGGGATGTTTCATTCAAGTTGCAACTAAGACACTCAGGAACCTGTATCCAGAGAGAAAAAAAGAGAAGGTATAGAATATATTTTTCTTTGAAATATTTACAAAAATGTGCCAGAGAAGCATTCATATATGTAATGTAAGGAGCTCACTGGAATCATTAAAGAAAAAGGTGAAAGCCCCAAAAGAGAATTCATAAAAGAACCACAAATGATGTCTATACTAAAAATGAAATTTATTTTTACTGTTAATAAACAAATGTGAATTACAATATAATACCTTTTTACTTATGTTTTAAAAGAATAATACTTAGTGCTGGCATGATTGTGGTGAAAGGGACACACTATGTATTGCTGGTGGGCATATAAATGGGTGCACACTAGCTGGAAATCAATCTGAAATACATAGAGAATTCTAAGCGTATTTATAATCTTTAACTCAGTAATCCCACTTCTATGAACTTGTAGAATATACTAAGATCATCACCTCCCTCTAACAGAACATCTACCTCTATTAGTAGAATTCATGCTGCTAATAGCTTTTCTAACAGTTTCACAAGTCACTCATTGTGAACTACAAACTTAAACTCAAATATCTTATTTTTCTTCTCCACAGATGGTGCTGCAAACTCATGCACTCATAGCTTCCTCCCTAAGTATGTATAGGTTTCGGGGGGTCCCTGAGGAGAACTCAGCATTTACTCTTGGTTGAGTCAGCCCACTACTCAATCATTTGGATCCTACACCTATCGTTTAAAACAGCCTCAACTCTCAACTTCTCCCAGCTTAGAATCATGTGAATGACAGCAGTCAGCCTGCCTCCTGAGCCATCGTCCATGTTCCCAGAAGGCAGCGTAACAGGATATGGCTGAGGATGAAGCCCAGTGGCAGGCCACTAGACGCCTCCTTTTGAGTTGCTGCTGATCCTCAAACAGCAACTGGAGTTGTTCGGCCTGTTATAAATCGGTTTTATTTAACTATAATTTGGATACATTCCTCTGTCTTCTCTGCCCATGGAAGGTAATGTGTAATGTCTTAAAGTCTAGTAGGAAGACACTATAAAAGGAAAGAGGGGTCAAGGCTTCCTTGAGGAAAATTTTTCCTAGTCTGCCTGGCACTGCTACTCTGTATAGAATTCTGCACAGATCTTCCTGCTTCTTCTCTCCCCAACAAGCACCATGTGGTCCCCCCCCTCCTGGACCTTGCTCACACTGCCCTATTTCCTACCATTAAGTATGAGTTAGCTAACCCCTATTATGAAACTTCATAAGACAGGGAGGGTACTGTGCCTTGTAAAACCAAAGGACTGTGTGAGCACAGGCTAACTTGTTAGAATCACCACTACTACTACTATTGGGTTGGCCAAAAAGTCCATTTGGTTTTTTTTCTGTAAAATAAAAGACACATTTTTTCATTTTCACAAATAACTTTATTGATTTGGATATTTTGAGTATGTTGGCTGTCTCCCGCTATTGGCTTCTAGAGTGTAGAGGTCAGGGGTACTGCTAAACATCTTCCAATGCATAAGACAGCTCCACAGCAAAGAATTGGGCCAAAATGCCAATAGTAACAAGAAGCTTCCCAAACCACTTTTGACACATTTGATCAGTCACAGCACCTTCTCCATACACTGCACAAATCTTTTTGTATGTGTTTCAGTTATGTTTTTACTTTTCTTGAAATAATAAAGCATACTGCACCAAAAATGTTGCGTATTTTCTTCCATTTTCAATATTAAAATGGCTGAACAAAAATCCACCAATTTTGATGTTTTTTAAGTGCATGCTGATGTGACAGCTGTCACAATACAATCTAACAAAATTGTTTCAAATGATGTTAAAGACAACTAAGTGCTACTAGAATCATTGTATGGAAAAAACCAAACGAACTTTTCAGCCAACCCAATAAATTATATTCTTTCTATTTGGTATAGAGTAGCGATTTTCAACACTGTTGTGCCACAAAAATTTTTAAAACATGCAATACCTGACTATTTAGTCAGGGGCACTAACTTCATTTCTCTTAGATTGTCAAATAAAATGACAACAGTCAATACAACAATAATGGTGTGGTGTAAATAAATCAAAATTTTATCTATTTTTTGTCAGATTGGCAACAAATATATATTCTTTTGTGTGATGCAGAATTTTAGTAATTAGATTTTCTGTGTGCCATGAGATGAAAAAGGTTGAAAATCACTGATGTAGGGGAAAGAGTAAATTCTTTCTAGAGTGTTCGCCAGACAAGTGAGGGATGAAAGGATCAAACCCAAGGGTGAGCAGCCTGCGACTTCCCTGTAGACTTCATAGACAAAAGGGATGTGAAATTAGAGAAATGACTGAGCCAAGGTTGTAGAATCCTTGAATGCCACCCCCTTAAGGGACAGCCTGGCCTCAGTCCCCATCAGTGAGAAAGCCTGAGCCCCAAAGCAAGAAGAGGATGTGTTGGAGGCCACACCATGAGTAAATGGATGAAAGGGCCCTGGTCCTCTCACAGCATTCCCAACTGCTCGGTCTTTTGCCTAGTGCTCATTTGAGGGAGCCCAAAGTAGGTGCTGGGAGACGTATGTAGAAGCTAGGAAAATGCTTATCTTAAGTATACACCTATTTAAATACATATGTATTTGAATATATATAGATTTAAAATTTTATATATGTATAATATATATTGAATATATTCTCTACATATATTCAATATATATTGTCAACTAGTGGTCGTTGGGGCCAAGTCAACAACCAGCAAGAATCACCAATTTGGGGTGCAGTGAAGAACAAACTTTATTCAGTATAAAACAACTTAATTTTCACAGCTCAAAACTGTGAAAACAGCACAGCTGTGAGACAGCCCCAAGGCTAGGTAGCCCTAAGGCCAGGCCCCTTTGTGCTAGACAGTTCTTCTCCTCAGTGGTCTGCACTGCTCTGCACTAGTCTGCGTTGTTCTGTGCTGGTCTGCTCCATTCTGTGCCATTCTGCTTTAGACTATGCTGGTCTGCTCTGCTCTGCTCCAGCAAAACATCTTCAGTGTTTCAGCTCATCCATGGACATGAAGTCTTCAGTCTTCAATGGAAAGAGAGAGTGTGCTCCCAGAACCAAAGGGAGCTGGCTTATATGGACAGTAGTCCTCATTCCTGTCCCTAATTGGTCTGTCCTTGCAGTTTGATTGGTCCAAAAGGTATTGCCCTAATTGGTTGGAGCTGTGGAGCTCCAATCAGATGGTGAAAGCCTTAGTCTTATTGGTTGACATAGAATTCCAAGAACTTCTTTATAAGGGCTGGTTCAGATGGCAGAAACACACTGCAGGCAGGCAGTTCAGTGTAGAAGTAGCCACTTCAGTGCAGAAGCAGGTAGTTCAGTGCAGGCTTCTCTATGAAGTGCAGTTTGCATAACAAGTCCCTGTGTGGAAATAGCTGCTAGGCTCTGTTTGGGTTTTGTTTGTTTGTTTTAATTTGAACCCAGTTAGCCACCAGGAGCCCTTCTTATCAGGTGTCTTCTTTTTCAGAGTTCACAATACACTCACACACAGTCCAAGGGAACAAAGCTATTCCCTGAAGCCACCACTTGTAGCTCATTAATATTCACTCAAGTAACTTGGCACAATAGGTTGCCATTTTGCAGGGCAGTGGAGAAGTGGAGTCTGTGAAGCACCTGCATCTCCAGTGAACTTGCCTCCATCCTCAATCCACCTGGGAGACCTCAAGTCCATGCTCCTGTTTTCAGTAGAGGAAGCCTGGAGCTTTCCGTAACCCCCTTTTTCTCTTACGCCACAAGGCACTTTGACTGTTGTTCTCTGGTGACCTCAAGAGCCTAGAATCATGCCTGGCTCACAGCAGCACTCAATAAATCCTGTGGCTGAGGGAATACATTTGTTGAATGAATTAACAAGTCCCAGAGGGTAAACTGACTTTCCCAAGAGCACCGGAGGTGGCCAGGGCTGGGATGAAACTACCTCCTATTCCATCCAATCTCCTGTACTCACTTTGTAGAATCACAGGATTTGCAAGACAAACACACCTGCACACAGCACTCTTCCCAATAGCCTTTGAAGTCCTTGAATTTCCACAGTACTTTTCTTGGCAGCCACTCTCAAAGTTTCCGTCATTCAATGAATGACAAAAGTCACTCATCATTCAACAAAGATTTGAAGAGTACTTATTTTATACAAAGCAGATAGTGATACAACATCTGTGACCTGCAAACACTTTCCCACCTCTGGTTCTGAGATGGAAAGCCTCTTGGGGCTATCAACCTGTTCATAGCTCTAACAAGGCACAACTGTCCTGTGGTCTGTGTGTGCTCCATGGTGAGTGGGCCCACTCCTGCTCTTTACAAGATCTGGCACATTAGTGCATTCTGTTCCTTCTCTTGCTCTGGTTTTCTTGAGAGGATATTTTGACCAAGAAGTGTCACATGACTTAAAGCGAAACCACACATAGGGATGAGGGTGCAGCTGTGTCACAACCATTGGAGTTTCTGAGAGGAGGAGGTAGGATCTGAGTGCCAGTGTGGTGACAGGTCCTTCGAGGGTTCAGCCTGGACATATGGGATCCCCAGAAATGGGACCGTCAACAGTGAAAGGGACAAGAACTTAGACCTCTGGGTCATTGGTCCACTGCCATGTCAAAAGTCACCTGGATACGTAAAAAACTCCTGTTTCAGAATTCATATGTTGTTTAGTTTCACTCCAAGTTGTGTGAATATCTTCTCTCATTGGTGTGGTTGACAGATTGTGTTCATCAGTAAGGAAAGGATTGGGTCCACTGGGGACATCCTTCAGATGGAATATTAGGTAGCCAGTAAAACACACATCTTCAGAGAACACTTCAAGGCATGTGGCCATATTTATTATATAATGTTAAATGAAAATAGCAGAAGATCAATTTATATATGCACAATGAACTCTGATTTTGTGGCTATATATTGTATTTCCTCTAGAATGGTAGTGATTTTAAGATGTACCACTGACTCAATATTTCAAAGAAAGGAAACATTAAATCAAAACATACTGGTTTCAGAAACATTAAAGATGAAAAATGAGCATCCAAGAAGAAAGAAAATGTGACATAAATTTATCACACAAGTGTGTATGTTTGTGTACACATAAGACCCACAAGTACATTAAACATTAATACTGGTTATCTCTGAGGGGAGATTTTTATTTTAATTTTAATCTATCTTTTCAGTACTTTCCAGTTTTATCTCTGATGTGAATATACTAATTTTATAATGATAAAATAAATAGCACTTTGAACATTAAAAGCAAATGTGAGAAAAATGCACATGACTTTCTGACTCATACAAGGATTACAATTTCTATTCCCCATTCTTGACACTTTAGCTCTTCTTTATTTTGTTATGTTTCTCCCCTCTGGTTTCTAAGCACAGTTTAACATTCCATCTTCCATGAACCATTAGCAGGTTCCCATAATGCTTTCTCCACCCCACTGCATTTTAGTGGTATGCCCTTGGTTTTCAGCCAATGTCTTTTAGGAAAGTCAGGTACTACGTCTTGGTGTGAATGCTACAGGCCTGCTTAAGATCCCACCCTGCACTGCAAGCAGAAGCCTTTGTAAAAAGCACCCCTGGGAAGAATTGTTTAGACTCCAGTGCTAAGAGAATCTGTCCTTTCCTTTCAGAAAATGGTAAGCTTTGAGGGGTTTTTTCCTAACCATCACAAATATTACCCTGACTCTCGATTATTTCCCTTTTCCCTACTTGCTAAGGAACTGAGTCAAATTTGAAATTCAACTATGATAACTCTATTGAATCCTACAATGGCACTGTTTGTGCAATTTTTCCCTTTGGTTCTGATTCTTAAAATAAATTATTTATTTTGTTGTTTGTGTTCTTTTCAAGAATCTGTAAGTCATTGGTGGGAAAGGAATAGAATAAGCAACTACATATACTTAGTCTCAGTAAAATCTTTTTCTGACTTTACCTTCCACTTCTCACTCCTCATACTCACTGTATCCAATCTATCAACAAATCTTGACAGTTATGCTTCTAAACTATGACCCACACTGGCCCACTTCCCCCATCTCTACTGTCACCCTCCTGACCCAAGTCAATGCACTGTGACCACAGCCTCCTCACTGGCCCCTCAACATGTTCCTCAGTCTCCCCACTGTTCATTTACCCGCACATCATACCTGTGACCTCCCAATAAAAGCAGCTGCTTCCACTCCATCTCATCACCCTATTTTCCTTCCCTTATAGCACTTACAATGCCCCAAATTACCTTCATTTGTTGACTTGTTTATCTCTCTCCCTTCCCCATCACTAAAGGGAAAGATCCAACTTGTCTCCTGCTGCATCATCAGTGCCCAGGACTGCCTGGCACATTATAAGTCCTAAAATCTGTTGGAAAACCAAAAGCCTGGCTCTCCTCCAACATCCACCCAGCCACTGGTACTTGCACAGCACCATGATTCCTCACATCCGTTTTTGCGTGTTCAAATGATGAACAACTTGCCATCCTGCGAGGCCCTTTACCTCGCGGCAAGGGACTCACCTAACCTGTGTGTGTGTTGGGGCAGGGGAGGCCATGTTGCCATGAACCTGGCAAAAAAAGAAAATGGCAGTGTTGATGAGGACCCACCCAGGACAATCATCAGCAGCATCAATCACCGCTGAAAGGTCCAGAGAGACCTGTGGCCCTACAAGTTGTCCTAGGGTTATTCTCCATCCCTTCAGATTACTTCATTTACCAAACATTCAAATACCACATTAAAATTATTTACCCTGAAGGAGCAAAGTTTCCTAAAGAGACCTCACACACTCTGAGAGTCTTGTTCATGGAGATGAAGGTTTCGAAGACAATAGGAAACTGGGGCTTCCTTTCCTCTGGCTGTGTCCTCCTTGCACACAGCTGCACAGATCCAACTCTTACCCTCACATTCCCTTTCTGTCACGATATCATGCTAGCTCCCCAGCCTGCAGGAACCCCCCTCTGCTCTTCACTGCCTCAGCCCCAGGAAGTTCTCACTGGCCCTAGGAAGACATTTGTTGGGGTTCAGGGTAGAAGCTTCCCATGTCTTTCAGAAAAGATTCTACCTAATTTTTCTAGTGATGACTGGTGATGATCCCTAATTCCTCTTAATATCACCTTTTCTTAGAGTCAGCAATGCAAATCAAGGGAGAAGCCCTGAGTAACCTGTGGTATCAACATGCAAGTCACCCTGGTCTCCCCAGAGTACTGACTTCACTGGGGGATTGTTGGGGCAGTGACGGGCCTGGGATGCATGCCCTGGAGAAACCCGCCAACATTTGTGTCCCAGGAGTATTGGCACTTAGAGAAGAGCCAGAGCAGCTGGAAGTGGAATAAAGTGCTAGACGGTAGTGAGGGTAGGGAGGAGGTGGGTGGGAAAGGGCACCACTTCATCCTAGTGATGCTTGAGGCTGAGAATTGGGGTCTTGAAGAATTTAGTTTAGAAATTCCAAGTACCTACATGGACCCTCAGCCCCCAGACATTGTCTAGAATTCCTGGGAATCTGGCAAAGGGGCTTCAATCCAGGCTTATTTGGAGAACCTCAAAAAATTCTAGAAGGTTAGTCATACACATCCTCTGTTATCATTTTACAACTAAGGAAACTGAGGCAGAGAGGTTTAAGCAGCAGCATGAAGATGAGCCTCAGTGCCCTGGCTTTGATCCACTACATTCCAAGGCTGTGCTGAATCTAAGGTGTAAGGTTTCCATTTCCCTCCCTCTTCCTGCAGGGCCCAGCTGAAATCTATGTCATACGCATGTATGAAATATTTAAGCCTCTCCCAAGGAGCCTTGTGTCACTTCTAAATCAATTTATTTTAATCTAATCTTCATCTGCCATGGTTTTCTGGGCCAGCGCCATCAAGGAAACCTCTTGGCAGGTGAGAGAAACTGAAAACACAGAACATTTGTTTTTAATGGTTCCTCCACAGCCGGCAGTTTCCAATATGGCAAAGTCCATCCAAACCATGAAGTATGACTGGTCCTTGGAAATGACCCCTGATGCACCCTGAGAGCTGTACAGATGGGTGCTTGCCAAACTGTGAGCATAAAGTTGTCAGGAGCCCCTTAAAACAGTAACAAGCACCGAGGGGCAGTCAGGAAGGCAAATATGCCCGGCCAACAGCAGAGGGGAGGCTGGGAGAAATCCTGGCAGCATCACAAGTCCCAGCCAGTCATCGTGTTCCTGAGTGGACTTTTAATAGCTTCAGCCATAAAAGGCATGGTTTTCTCCATCTCTGCATGAGCTTCAGTAGTATTCACTTTTTCCTAGTTCCTTTTATTTTGATAGGAATGCTCCAAAGGGCAGAAACTGACTTTGCCTTGCTTTTCCATCAGGCTCAGCTGTGGAACCCCAGAAGCAACTGTGCCCTGGGCCCAGGAGCCTCAGGAGTCCTCCTGGTGGCTGCAATGCCCAGGGCATAATGTGCCAAAGAAGAGGACCATGGATGCCTGTCTCACTGGACCCAGGATCCTCTAACCTTCATCTGAAGGTTTCTGCCACACTGAACTGTCAGCTTCCTGCCTTGCTGCCACCCACCCACAACAGGACTCCATCCCTGGGCCTACCGTGACCAGGGCAGAAAGAACAGCTCACCCTGGCTGGTGTGGATCAGTGGATTGAGTGCCAGCCTGCAAAGCAAGGGATCACTGGCTCAATTCCTAGTCAGGGCACATGCCTGGGTTGCAACCCAGGTCCCCAGTTGTAGGGGTGGCACGCAAGAGGCAACCACACACTGATAGTCTGGCAGAATCTGGCACTTCTGAATCTGACTTTCCAGCCTGGGCCAGTGCTGCCCATAAACAGGTTTTACCATCCTGAATTCTGTATGTCTAGGATGAGAGTGATTTCCCACCTTAAACCCAACCTAGAGAGAGTGGCTGTCTCTAACATCCACGCTTGTAGATTCAGAGACTATCGCCATCTGTTAGGAACCCGTTGCCTCCCTATCTGATTGGGAATTTAACGTTTGAGAACTCAGTCTCAAACAGAATGGAGTTCAAACCTCATCTCTAGCATATCCTGCCTGTGTGATGCCAGGAAACCATTCCACTTCTCTGTGCCTTAGTTTGTCTACAGGGAAAATGGGTATAACAATGATCATCCCTACTCAAGAATAAATGAGATTGTCGAGGCAGAGCATTCTGCATGTTGCCTGGCAATAGGAAACCCCCATATGTGGCAGGCATTGTGAATCTCTCTTTGTGCTACTAGATCTGATTCTTCCCACTTTACAGACACAAGAAGGACATTCCTGCTTTTTGTAGTCAGTAAGCAGTGAGCAGAAGTGAATTTTGTCATTTCTTGTAGGACATGTAAGAACAGGCATGTTTTAACACTGTCCCCTGTGTTGGTGAGCCCTGTGACCACATGTTGCAATGGCAGCATCATTAGATGATGGGGCCTTCACCAGCCTCAGAGAGTCTGTGGAGCAGAGCCCTCCACTGGCTTCAGCAGCCTGATGTGTGAGCCAGAAATAGACCTTTGTTATACTAAGCCACCAAGACTGGTTACCTCAGTATAACTCAGTGTACCCTGACAAATATACCATCCAACCCCCAACCCCCCAAATCAGCACCAGACCTATGGTCTTCATTCTGGACATGGGGTCTGCATTTTGGACATGGGGTTTGGATTTTGGATGCCTTGCCTCTTCCCTCTACCCTCTTCCTGATAGAGAGCTATAGCCCTCAGCCACCCCTACCCCCACTGCCTCCCCTTCCTGCTGACCCACAAGGCTGAGGACTGAGCAAGCATGCCTGGGCCAGGGCAAGGGCAGTAAGAGAAGCCAGAAAGGGAGAGAGCTGTCTGGAGCTCCAGATGGATCTGCCCCTTTTTGGGCCAAAGTGTTCTGCTTTGACTCACAGCCCAGGGCAGTAGAGGCGTCCCACACAGGCTAGCTGCAGCTGCAGCCCCTGCCCACTTAGGACTGTAGCTCCACAGTCCTAAACTCCTTTCCAAGATGTAGTAAAAGGTCACTCTAACATCGTGTTTCCTCTGAATCAGCCAAATTTTCACTCTTCTGATGGAATCTGGAAGCTAACACAGGCAGATTTTTCCATAGGGTCATAGAAAGTCATAGCTGAAGGGACCATCCATGCTAGTTCTATTGTGCAGAATGGGAAACCAAGGACTAGAGAAAAGACAGGACTTGCCCGTGGTATAGCAAGACAGTGACAGCCGTGAGACAGAATCCTTCTGTCAGTTTAGACACCGAGTACATAAGTCATCAAATTTAGTTCTTCTGGAGTCTGAGCTCTGCTCACATAACTAAGTAGTCTGGCCAAGGAGACAGCCTCCACCAATTGGGGATGTTCATTCTTAAAGACCACAGGATGCTCCTAGACAGAGAGAGAACCCAGAGGGGTTACCTGCATAGCTCTGTCTGCCTGGGTACCCAGCAGGGTGCGAGTTTCTCCTGTGCCCAAATGACAGGGCTGTTCTTCCCATGTGCTCATGGCAGGTCCATGTCCCTCACCTCTCATCAGTCTCCACCCAGGCTCTGATCCCAGTGTGTAAATGAGAGATCCCAAGGATCAAAGAGTTTGTTGCAGGAAGGGCCTTGAAGGCTGTGGATGGATTACCACCACCAGGTCATCTCCCCATGGCCCTCTCTGAAGGGGTCATCTGCCCCTTGGCTAGAGGCCCACTGTGATGATTAGTACACTGCCTCCCACAGCCAGTGTTCCAGTTGTTCCACCTTGGAATTTTCTTGATATCTAATGGGACATCCTCGTCAGCTTCAGATCTGCCCTATGGTGCAATTTTCAACTTTTGTGTTCTGTGGCAGCTCTCTAGAATGGGAAGCCCTTTGTGATGCTTTGCTATAAATAGTCCAAGACCATCAAGGGATGGGCCCCCTTAGTGTCCTATCCCCTTGCCTTCAGACCCCTTCTTCCTCAAAATATACCCCAGCAGCATGGGCATCACATGGAAGCTTGTAGAAATGAATTTTGGTCCCACCCTAGACCTCCTGAGCTGGGACCTGCATTTTAACAAGATCTCCATGTGCTTCCTGGGCACTTTAAATGTGGGAAGCTTGGCCTCACACTGTACACCTACCTCTTAGACTAGAGGGCCCAGAACTCAGGTGTGCAGGACACGACTCTCATGTCTCTCTTCCTAAAGCTCCTTTACACCTGCAGGATGCTGATAACACAACGCATCCTGGGACCACTCAGATCCCTGAGTCTCTTTCACAGGAATTGCTCCCAAGCTGCGTCTGCCCATCCTGGGTGGGAAAGGGTTGGCATATGCCAGTTCATGTACAGAAACTTACATTTAGCCAAATTAAACAGAATGGCTCTTTTGGCCATGTCTGGTTTGTTATTTAATCTACCAGTTTTCAAATCTGTATACACATTAGGATCACCTAGTGACCTTTTTTTTAAAAACTCTGATGCCAAAACCCCATCCTGGAAAAACTGAACAGACTCTCTGGGGAGTGTTATGGGTGTCTGATTTTGTTTGTTATGTTCCCTAGGCAATTCTAATATGCAATCAAGATAGAGAACCACTGGTTTAACACATCTGTTAGGAGTAGATTCTTTTTTTTTTTTTTTGGTCAACTTCAGGCTCTAGTGTCCATTGGTGTGGGCAGCTTACCTCTCGCAGATGCTGAGCTCATGGCAATGTATGTATTAGCTATTGGTACAATGTTGCTGTGTAACAACCACAGAATCAAGACAACACAATAAGAACCACTCATGTAAATGACACATCTGTGGATCAGCTGTGCTAGCTGACCAGTCAGCTTTGCCTGTCTGTGTTTGCCTAATCTAGGGTATAGTGACATGCTGGCTCTCTTCAGACTGTAGAGCTGCGTTGACCATATTCTCTCTAAAATTGTGTGGGTTGGCTGACCAGCTTGTCCTAGTTTTCCAAGACTTTCTTGATTTAACACTGAAATTCCAAAGTCCAAACACACCTGACAGTCCTAAGAAAACGGGGATGATTGAATACCCTATCTGTGGTCAACTTGGGTAGCTCTGTTCCCCGTTCTCTCATCTTCCTTATTAGGTTAGAGGGATAGCTAGGGAAAGTACCTCTCAGGACATTGGCAGACTCAGAACAACAAGTAGAAACAAGAGAGACCTAAGTGAAGGCTGGCATGCTGTCACTTCCCATCCCATGTCAGCTTTGTTGGCCATGTCAGTTAAAATCTCCTGTCACAATTAAACTTTATCCTATTAGATTTAGCATCACTGTGGGCTGTCACCACCTTTCTGGATTTTTATTCAGGTATCTGGTATAATTGGCCAAAACAGGTTGCAAAGCTGAGCCCAAAGTTAAGGGATATGAAAAATACTCTTCTTCCAATGAGGCAGTGGGAGGCATGTGGATGTGGAGAGGGGTGCAAAACCAGGGCCAATCATTCCAGCTCTCACAGGCAGAGGGGTTCTGGCTTCCAAATGCAGATGACCTAGTTCCTTCCAGGCTACTACCAACTCTCCCCAGGGAGCCCAGTTTCAGGACCTGAGACCCTCTCAGCTCCAGTTCCCACAAAGCTCCTAAAGCATGTATCTACTCTGATGCTTATCACCTCCATGGCTTCACCTCTGTCTCTTCCTTCCCCTTCTTCTCCATCAAACATCTGGAAAGGGAGGGATAATCTCATGTCAGCTTCATCAGCCATTGTAGCCAGAAATTGCCTGTGTCAATAAACTCCAACCTACCAAACTTAGTCTCACTTCAGCCTGGCAGGGTCTCTTGGGTTCTATCCAGTACATTCCCCATTGTCTCTAGCTCTGCCTTCTGGGCTATGCTTTTTATGCATCCATTCAGATGTCAGCTATGGTCTCTGAGTCCTAAATATCTAGCACCCTTGGCTGGATCCCCTAACTCTCAAGCTTGTGAGCCTATAGATCTCTGCCTTTGATTTTTCCCACTCTCAGAAACTTCATACAAACACCTACAAACCAACCTTGTGCCCTTGTGAACAGAAGTTCACATACACAACATGTGAACATGTCCTAAGTTAGTGACATTGATGAGGACATTGTGGGGCGGGGTGGCTTGCACCACAAACCTCACAATTCACACAATACCCCAAGCCCTGGCTTCTCCACTGGCTCCCTTTCTTCTTCCCCCACACCAACCCCCCTTCCTAAGTCCCTCTCTACACCTCCTATTGGGTCCTTCTATCTCCCTTGGAGTCCATAGAGATCTTAGCTTTTGCCTGAAGAGGAATGTGGGGGAAGATTCCCCCATCTTATTACATATCAATTATTTTGGACCAGGTTTTAGATCCCAGAGCTCTATCTTTCCCCAGCCACACAGCAAGCATCTGGGCTATGACCACAGTTAAGTTCAGTAAAGCAGAAAGAATAAGTAAGGCTTCAAGGGAAATAAATTGAAAAGACCTTCATTGCTTTAAAAATGTTGTGGGCTTACTTATTCCACATGTATGACTACAGTCTCCACAAAATAGGAGAAAAAGGACTCCTGACTTCATGCTCAAACAAAGCCTCTTCAGCCTCACTCTGAAGCCCACCAGAGTTTGCCCCGCAACCTGTCAGCCAGGATGGGATGGACCACAGAGTTCAGGGGAGCAGCATAGAGTTCAGCACCAGCAAATCAGATTTAGGTCCTGATGTTAACACTAGAAGTTGACTGTGCCTGGACAAGTCTACCCCTCACCCCAACTCCTGTCCTTGTTTTCTGCTGGGCTGACCCTGGAGGGCAGGGATGTTATGGAAAGTGCATCAGAGAAACAGCATTGGGGAGGTACCCCAAACCTTGAGAAGTTCCACCCCAATATGAGGTGCTTTTGTTATTTATTGAACACAGAAAATGCTGCTGATTCAACACATGACTCAGTAAATCCCTAATTAGGAAGGAGATCCTCTGTCACAAAACCACATGTCTCTTCCCTAAGCCAAATGGAATGGGTTTCAGGATGGGCCCCCTGGTGGAATATGAAGGGTTGCCTCCTGGTCTGGCAGAAATGACCCAGACAGGTGTGGCTGCCCACTCCCCAGGCTCCAAGTCTGGAGGCTTCACACAACAGAGCAGGAGGGCATGAGCAGCTGGGCTTAGGTCAGGCACAGGCTCAGTGGAAACAGCCAAATGCCCAGCTGCCACCACCCTGTGCAGGGACCCTACCCCAGGGCCAGGCCCTGGCTGCCGGGCTGGCTGGCTCCTCTCTGCAGCTGTGGACTGCCCAGACCAGGCCTGCCATTTCCCCCTTGTCTTCCCTTCCCCTGTCCTGATGGTCTCTCTCTCTCTGCTTCTCTGACAGTATCTCCTCACTCTCTTTTTCATTCTGTTCCTTTTCTCTCTTTGTCTCTTCATGGATATCTGTCTCTGTCTCATCCTACATCTCTCTTTTTTGCATTCTTCTCTTCCTCTCCATTTCCTGGCCTCTCTGTCTCTGTCTCTGGAGTAAAATGTAGGGGAGAGGAGATAAGGTGAGGCCCAGGAAGACTCTCAGACAAAACTGAGGAGGGATCTCTTTCCATGACACTCAGAACTCAGACAGTGGAGGGGGAGCCGGCATGCCAAGAGAAGTTTGAATTTGGGATTGGAAGGAATGCAGGGTCATGAGTCTTTTTAGGTATCCTTAGAGAATGAAGCCAGGGCCCATGCTGTGCTCCCAGGATGAAGGAACCCAACAGTTAGCACTCACTGACACCATAGGATCCTCTATCCAGCAAATATTTTTCAGCTTTCTCCTAGAGCTGGGCCTGATCAGGGCTTGGGGAGGAATGAGGAGGAATGAGGCAGAGAACCTGCTTGGATGGAGCTCCCTGCACACCCAAGAAAAGGTGTAAATATGTTACTACACAATTCTACCCACCTTGTAGTCAAGGGGTACCCAAAGGGGAGGACCAGCATGCTGGGCACTGTAACCTGTTCTCCCTGGAGAGTGAAAATGGAGCTGAGCCTGGAATGACATAGAGATTTCTAGGCTAAGAAGGAGGGAGGATATTCTAGAGAGTGTGTCTGGGAAAGAGCAGTCCTTTGCTCGAACCCAAGCATGGAAGGTGGTGTGGGGTGAGGAACATGGCAGGGACGAGACTAGGAAAGGGAGTTGAACTCATGCCAAACATTGAGTTTCCTAAGCCAGGCAATGGGTGACCCTGGAATGGAGGGAGCCATAGGTCTATGGTAGGGAGGCTCTTGTCCATCTGAAACTGGGAAAATGATCTTTTCCTCTCCCTGCCTTCTGTGGAGAAGGGAAAGTCAAGGAAGTCTATGCAGACATTACTGTCTGTCTTGCAGAAGAGGGAGGGTATCTCTTGGCTCTCAGTGTTGGGAAAGGCATCATGAGGAGTGACTGTCGTTCAGAGGGAGGTGGCAGACCACTGGGACTTCATTTCTAAGTTAAGAACAACCTTATTTTAACATGATTTCTTCTGTAGTAGGGTGGAGGGAGAGGTGGCTGTGAGGCCAAGGGACAGAATATCAGTGGAGGATGGAATAAAAGAGGTGCCTCTGGCAATTTGACTTGAGGCCCCCTCTGGGATCCTTAGCCTGCCCAGCCATGCCCTTTCCTGCCCAGTCACACATCCTGTGCTCTCTGCCTCCCTGCTCCAACAGTGCTCTGAGACATGAAAACCAAACAGATATCCAAAGCTGTCAGACAAGTGGAAAAACAGGACAAGATGGGGGGAGGTGCTCCCCAAATTTACAGAATTTGCTAGAGCCAAGTCAGGGCTCTTACTCTGGGATATATATGCACATCTGTCTACCTCAGGGGTGGTGCCACTTCTGGCTTCCTTGGGGGTTGGAGATGTGTGACCTGCAGGTGCATCCTAAGCATGAGCTGGTTACCTGAGTGTCACCATGCTCTGAATGGGCTGGGAAATCCAATAGAAGAAGGAGAACAGCTTCTGAAGATCATCTCTTATGCCTACAGCAAACCACCTTCACTGTCACTCTCACTGCCACCTTGGTCTGTGAACATAATCACCACATCTGTATCCCAGATGAGAAAACTGAGACAAGGAGAGCAGGGGTCCTGATTGAATACAGAGACCCAAACCAGAATCTACATGCTCTAAAACTTATACATTTTCTTCATCTTATCAGACATATGTGGACATTTGCATTTGAACATTGCCACATATGGGCATGGGTGGTATTTATGTATTTGTAGTATATATACACATGCACACACAAATTTTTTAAATTTGCACTGACTCCCCTTGCCCTGTGCTGCATGGAAAATTAGTATATTAGTGCAGTCACTAATCCCTTTCATTTGGATCCAAGCAAATGACAGGATCAGTCTCCATCACTGCCATGGCTAAACCCCAGGGCTCTCCCTGGTGCCTTGAATAAGAGTCAAGATGACCCACTTTCTCCAGTTATTCTCTGTCTCCCGGCTGCTTTGGCTGGGAAACTGTCAGCCTGGTAAATATCACAGGCTTAGCAGGCTGATTCTGGCTTCCAAGCCTGCCCCTTTTTGGCTGCCCAGCCTGGCTTATGAGACCAAACCCCAGGGTCCTGCCCCAAATGCCAGTGTTCAGCTGCCCATATGCAGACAGGACTTGCCCTCCCAGCATGCAGTATCCACAGAGATGCAGTGTCCAAGGACAGACCAAGGGCACTCATTTCCTCAATAAGGGCTTCCTGGATGCCTGGGCTGAATAGGCACAAGGGCTCAGGATGGGAGTTTAAAAGGAAGCAGGCTGTGCCTCTCTGAAGATCCCAGCTTGGAAGGGGACTAGCTGGTCATGAAAAAAACAAAAACAAAAACAAAAAAACAGAAATAAAGGGCCGTACAAGACAAGTGTTCTCTGAGCACAGGGGAGGAAACAATAACTTACGCTGGACAATCAAGGAAGGCTTTCAGAAGTCTCTGGAGTTGAGACCGGAATTCAAATTAGAATGAGGGAAGGGACTTCCAGGTGAAAGGGACAGCATGAGCAAAGGCATGGAGGCAGGAAAGAACAAAGACACAGTAAACAGAGTGGCTGGATGGTGGCTGGAGCAAGGTTTGGACTACTGTGGGACCCCAGAGCAGGGAACACCTTTGTCCTCCAAGGTCAAAGAAGGTGAAGCAGACTACTAAGAGAAGGCACTACAAGATGCAGGCTGCCTATCAATAGGTCCTGTCTTCACCTTGGACTATCCTGCCAGCTGGTTTCTCCCTCCTAGTGATCTCCCTTCCTCCTAATGGGCACCCTGCCCTTCTCCTCTTTCTCCCTGGAATTTTCCTTCCCATTGAGTGGGGAGCATTTTCTCCAGACCAAATACTGCTCACTGTCAATGTTCATAACTACAGCCCTCCTTGCAGGAGTATTTGCTGAGTCAGGAGAAAGGGAAGGATCCTGAGAATCCCCAAAGGCCACTGCCCCCGGGGTACAAAGCCAACCTTGCAGGTATGCTTTCCATGTTTTTCAGGGGAACAGACCCCAAGTCTGACCTTTGATTTTTAGCCTCTAATCTCCAGGAGCCAAGGTTGATGGAGATGGCTTTTCCTGCCTTTGTGTTATTGGGGCCTTCCTGAGCAAAGTCCAGTCACACTCAAGACTCCAAGTTATTCAGAGGATAGGAGGCTGCCTCTCAGCCTGCAGCCAGAGTGCTGTCTCTGAGCGAGTGACAGTAAAAGCTGTACCTTTCTGCAAGGCCTCTCACCAAGATGGACACTGGACATGGAAGTACAGATGGGAACAGGCTGGAAAGGCAGTCACAGGTACAACCTCAGTACCTTGCTCTGCGATCCTAACTCATGGAGAGAGCCCTGCAGGTGCTTTGGGTTGGGGCTATCCAGCCCCAGGTCAAGTGGGTGGCCAAGGGTCCTATACAACTCCCTTTTTCCGAGGCTACAGGGGCCAGAATAAGCCTGAGAAAGAATCAGTTACTATCTGACATCAGTTTGATCAAGGTATGATTTTAGCATAATAAACCATACCCACTCAAAGGGATATTTTGACAAGCTTAAATAAATGCAACCACAATCATAATTAGATTCAGAACATTTTGATCGCCAACCTGCCCCCACTCCCACAAAATCTTCCTCCTTCTACTTTGCATGCAATCTCTCTTTTCACCTCCAGCTCCAGGCAAAAATACTCTGCTTTCTATCACTATAAATTAGAGTTTTCTAGAGTCTCATATAAATGGCATCATAGAATATGATCCCTATTTTTGTGTGCTTGGCTTCTTATGCTCAGATTCTGTTTTTGAGATTCGTCTTGTTGCCTGTACCAGTAATTCTCTCCTTTTTATTGCTGAGTAGTATTCCATTATAGGGTAATATGAATTGTTTATCCATTCACCCATTGGTAGATGGCTGTATATATAGGTTTTTGGCTTTTTTAATAAAGTAGCTATTAATATTCACGAATAACTTTATGGGAACACAACATTTTTATTTTTCTTGGGGAAATACTTAGGAGCAGAGTTTCCAGATCACATGATAAATGAATGTTTAACATTATAAGAAATTGCTAAATTGTTTTCCAGAGTGGTTGCACCATTTTATACCCCACCAGCAGGTATGCATTTTCCCTTTCCTCCACATTCTTTCCAATGTTTGTTATGATCAGTCTTTTTATTTTAGCTATGTTATTGAGTGTGGTTTTAATTTGCATTTCTCTGATGACTAGCGATAAGTATATTCTCATGTCTTCATTAGAGTCCTGAGTCTGCTACTCTCCAGTTCCTCAGCTTGTACAATGCACTTCACCTGTCTGTATTTTAATTTCCATGTCTGTAGAAGCTAAGTACCAATCTCTGCGCTGTCCCCATTACCAGGCCTTTGTAAAGATAGCATCAGATAATATATGTATATAGTGCACAAAAGTTCTTGCAAGGTGTAAAACTCATAGCACTCAGCTCATTTATCTTTCATTTTACATTCATTATTTCATTGCAGCAGCCTCCTTATCAGTTTTCCTGACTCTTGTCTTCCCTCCATTTCATCCTCCACAGGGCAGCTAGGGTGCTTTAAGTAAAGCACCTCTAGAACTTGGCCCTCCTTTGCATTTAACACCATTCTCAGGTCTTGCCATAAGTGTAGATTTCATTTCATTCTTTCAACTAATAACATTGATTGAAAACCTGCTATATGTCAGGCACTATTCCATTTACTGGGAATAAAGGATCAAACAGAGGAGAGAGTCCCTGCCCTTTACAGAATGAAAACAGGCTGCCCACAGTCACACAGCAAGCTAGCAGCAGAGCAGGGACTAGACCCAGGCCCCTTGTTCTCAGTTCCTAAGATCTTTCCACCACTTCCAGCCAGTGCCCTCTCCTCTGGTTGTTTTCCCAGAGCCACCATGGTCCAGAGCTAAGAGGAGGCAGCTTGCACGGGGTAGTATAGAAATTGAAGCCCCTTCTCATGGGGAGCCCAGTGGGGAGCTCCACTGGGGCTCTGAGCCCATTGCCCCTTTCTTCAGAAGGCTCGTCATGAAGAATTGCTCCTTGTCAGAGCCCAGACCTGTGACTAGTTGGTAAATGGTGCCATTTACTTCTGCCTCCTTTCCCTGAGGCACCTCTTGATTTCCAGCCTGTGAGATGCTCTGTCTGCTCAGAGAAGGAGCAGAGCAGCAATCTCCTTAGGTAGCTTGTGGCTGTCAATCTCCCTTTAAGTAGGAAAGCCTTGCACAGTGACATTTAAAGAGGACTCTGCTGAAAATTCTAGCCTGCATTCACAACACCTACCAGTTCCTTTGGTTATTCTGGCCCCATGCCACAGAATGCCAGAGTTGAGAGTGGGACCAGGGAAGACTCCTGAGTCCAAGAAAGAGGAATAGGCTCACCAGAGTTTATCCATCAAGCAAAGAGAAGAGATGTGATTAGGAACTTAGATGTTCCACCTCCCATAACAGTATCCTTTTCTGTATCCCATTGTGATCCTCATGAGAAATACTGCTGCCCTTCCCATTCTCCCCGGGACCTCAGATCCCTGCCCACTAACTTGCCTTCAATTTCCGCCCCCTCCCCTTCACACATGTATCTGTCCACATATATCAGCATAGACAGTACTAGCTAGATCAAGCAGAAAGAGATGTGATAAATTCACTAGGTGCTTCCAATGTCCATGGAGAGACTGGAGGAGGAGGCTGCAGGCAGTTTCCAGGAATGAGTCCCAGAATACCACTGCCCAACTGACTTGCTGGAGGAGCTACTCTGTCTACCACAGTAGAAAGCTGGGAGCCCCAACTCCTGGCTCAAAGAGTCACATTGTCTCTGCATGACCTGGAGATCAAGAAGCCATTGTCCCAAGTGCTAGCTCCAGGACTGCACTGCCTCAGAGCCCCCAACTTTGGGGGGTTAGCTGGAATAGAGGTACATAAGCCTACCTGTGATCTGTCCAAAGAAAGAGACTCATTCTTTTAGCTACATTAAACAAATCTTTGACCTATGTTCAAGCTGTGGTGAGAGCTTTATTTTATTTATTCTGAACCTGTGTCTTGGGCTATAAACTTATAAAAAGAGGCACAGGGAAGAACTTAGGACAGATTGGGAAACCTAGATTCACACATGAGCCTCTCCAAGAAGGGCAGCCCAGAGATTGCAAGCACAAGTTCTAGAGCCTTCCACTTGTGCATGCATACTGGAAGCACCCTCATACCCTTATGACCCTCAGTGAGTCACTGACACTCCCCTGCATCTCAGTGTCCACATGTCTGTAATGGGATGATAATAACAGCATTCAGAAAGTACCTAAAATAATGTCTGACACTGAGAGAGAAGTTGCTATGGACTGAACTGTGTCCCCAACTAAATTCATATGTTGTAGCACTAACCCCCAAAGTGACTTTATTTGGACATAAGACCTTTAGAAGATAATGAAGGGAAAATTAGGCCATAAGGATGGGGCCCTTATCCAATACGATGAGTGTCCTTATATAAGGAGACACCAGAGTTCCCCAACACCAGCACTGCCCACTGGAAGCACACACACAGAAGAAAGGCCAAGCTAAGATTAGCAAGAAGGTGGCCATTTGCAAGCCAGGAAGTGAGACCTCACTAAAACTGACCATGCTGGCCCATGATCTTGGACTTTTAGCCTCCCAAACTGTGAGAAAATAAATTTCTGTTGTTTAAGTAACCCAGCCTGTGGTATTTAGTTAATGGTAGCTCAAGCAGACTAAGATAGCTGTTAATTAATGAGAGGTATCATTGTTATTCCTAAATTTCCAGTTCTGTGATGTAATGCCAGTTATTTAAAGTCTCTAAGCATTAATTACCAACTCTAGATCAGGGTTTCTTAACCCCAGCACTATTGACATTTTGGGATGGATAATTAATTCTTGTTTGTGGGCCTCTTTTCTGCACTGTAGGATACTTAGCAGCATCCTCGGCCTCTACCCACTAGATACCAGTAATATTCTCCCCTTCCCAAGCTGAGTTCATCAAAAAACACCTTTGTACATTACCAAATGTCCCCTGGTTTGTGGGGAGCGGACATTGTCCATGAATGAGAACCACTGCTCTAGAATACTTGTATGGAGATAGTTTTGCTTGTTTACAGTGTTGTCATGTAGATTAAACAAGGCAGGAGATGTGATATCATATGTAACCTAGAAGTCACCCCACTCCTTGAAGAATAAGTAAAATTTGCTCAAACTTTACCTCATATCCTATGGCAATTCAATGTCCTACTCAAATTTAGGAAGATTCTTGAGAGATAGCATTGCTCCAGTTTTCTATTTATGAAAAATTATTGATGTTTTTACTTTTGTCTTTGTATCTGGAGCAGGCCATAATGTGGAAGCTAAATCCTTTTCTTTATTTCCACAAAATGGCACCCAAAAATGGCAGCTGAGCATATCAGGGCTGTTTCTGAAGATTCCTGGTAACCACAGCAGAGTCTGACTGCTCACCTGGGTTTGTATAGTAACCATCCCCAGCTTGACTAACCATGCAGAAGTTCTCATGGCCACCATGCTTCTCACCTGTGTCCCTCAGAAGTCAACTGCCAGCTTTCCTTCTCAGGTGCCATCAAGACTTCTGCATTTAGCATTCTTGCTGGCTGCCCAGGCCTGAGGGCTGGCTTCTCCAAGAATCACCATCACCTCTGCTTTTTGCGGAGGGTGGAGATGCTGAAGAAAGCACCTTCCCATCTTTAACAATACCGTCTCTCCCACTACAAACATGAAGAAATTCTGGCTAAAATACAACACAAACTAATTCACAACCACATCAATGAACTTGAAAGCAAGAAAAGAAAAGCCTCCCAGGTTGAGACAAAAAACAATCAAAGCCAGATCAGTGAGCGGGAGCTAATGTCAAATGGTCCACAGAGGTGGAATAGCTAAATAAAATGCTATGTTTTAGGATCCATGAAGGATGAGGAGGTGAGACAGCAGGCCCTGTGCACAAAAGGGGGTAGTAATGATCTTTCTGCATAGAGCCAGGAGCCTGGAAAACTGTCCCTTCAGTAAAATGAACACCAGAAAACTACCACTCAGCCCTCACAAAAGTGGGCCAACCTTCCCAGGCTATGAGTGAGACAGGAGACACCTGGGGGTAGTCAGGGCTCTAAATCTGCACAGACGGTCCCAAAGCTGTACCCTAACCAGGTACAAGACCCCAAGGAAAATAATGACAAAGTCTGCCCAGGATAGGGGAAATTCCAAGGACTATGGTAGAGGCGAACAAGAAATCAGCACCTCTGAAGATGAGCTCAGAGTGAAAACGAACAAAGCAGGTGAGGTAAGAAGAGCTCAAGACAAGGATCTCCCACCAGGTGTAACAGAAGTTCTAGAAGAAGTAGAGAGGATACAGAGAGACAATATTTGAAGAACATTAGTTCATAGTCCTCCAGAAGTGAAAATATATGTGAGTTCTTATATGAAAAATGTAGCCTAGGTTCCAAGCAGGATCAATATAAACATATACCAACATTTGGAGAAGGGGATTAACACATCAGAAGCTGATAAATAAAGCAATCAGTGTATAAGGATATTTTTTTAGGTGTAAAGGAACTGATAATACAAACAAGATGTGGGAGAAAGTAAGGTACAGGAAGGAAGTTAACTTCACTGTTTTCTTTGGTGGGAAAATGTCTTAAGTTATAATTCAAAAATGAAACCTAAAATAATGTTGTATATCATTTTAAGGAAAGCACTAAAGGAACTAAAAATACTTCATAAATCTTACAATTATTAAAGGGAAAACCAATACACAAAGCAAACCACAGAAATACAGACCATGGAATAAAAGAATTTTAAAGGAAACATTAAAATCAGAAAGCATAATATAAAATAATATAACAGAACTGAGAATGTACAAGTGTACCCTATCATATCATTAAATATAATGGGATAAACTAATGTATTATTTTTTAAACTCTCATTTTTGGATCAAAGAGTGAAACAACAAATACAAGCTCATAGAAGGTGCCTCAGTTTCCCCAATTCAAGTCTTCTAAGCCTCACCTGACATTTGGACAATTTTTTTGTCCTCACCAAAGGACATGCTTATTGATGTTAGAGAGAGGGAAAGGGAGGGAGAACAAGAGGGAGAGAAACATTGATGTGAGAGAGAAACATCCATTGGCTGTCTTTTGTACAGAACCTGACCAGGACAAACCCAGAACCTAGGCACGTGTCCTGGCCGGGAAGGAAACCCACGGTGTTTTGGTTTGCAGGATGACACTCAAGCAACTGAACCTCAGCAGCCAGGGCAGTCAAAGCAATTTTGATCAACCTTTTATTTCTGGACTCTGTATTGTATTTCACTAATCAAGATTGCTTTGACTTTTCCCATTCCTTTGCATTTCCATATAAATTTTAAAATCAGTTTTTCAAACTGATTCTCAAGTTTACCAACATAATAAAAGTAGGCAAAAATAGTCTTTTCAACAAATGGCACTAGGACAACTGAATGCTCACATGCAAAAGAATAAAGTTAGGCCCTTCTTCACACCCTATACAAATACTAACTCGAAATAGATTGTACACTTAAATGTGAGAGTTAAAACTATTCAACTTTTAGAAGAAAACATAGGAGTAAGTGTAACCTTGGGTTAGGCAATGGTTTCTTAGACATAATACTAAAAGCACAAGCAACAAAAAAGAAAATACATGAACAGAACATCTTAAAAGCTTCACAATACAGAACTTTTGGCCAAGATGGAGGCATAAGTGGATACACTTTGCCTCCACGCACAACCAAAAGAAGGACAAGAACAAATTAAAAAAAAATAGAACTGCCAGGAAATCAAACTCTGTGGAAGCCCAACAACCTGAGTTGAAGAAGAAACATTCATCCAGACTGGTAGGAGAGGTAGAGATGGGCAGCCAGGGTGGAGAGGACTCATGGCAAGGTAGCAGCTAGAGGACCAGGAAAGGCAGCAGCTGGTGGAGTGGACAGTCCCACATCTGTGTGTGGATAAACTGGGAGGAACAACTGGGTAGTGAGATAGACCACGCAACCCAGAGTTCTAGCATGGGGAAATAAAGCCTCAAAACTTCTGAATGAAAAAATCTGTGGGGGTTGAGGTAGCAGGAGAAACTCCCACCCTCACAGAGGAGTTTATTGGAGATTCACAAGGTCCTAGAACATATACAAAACCACACACCCAGAAATCAGCACAGAAGGGCCAAATTTGCTTCTGGGTAACAGAAGAAGTGACTGAAAGCCTACCGAGAGCTAAGCAAGCACCATTTTTTTTCCTCACAGAACCCTCCCCCACATACAGAGCCACAACACAGCCACATGGGTTGTCCCACCCTGGCAAATACATTAGGCTCCACCCCTTACTACATAACATGCAGGAAAAAAAGTAGGAAAAAATGGCTCAAATGAAGTAACAGATCAAAGCTCCAGAAAAAAAATACAATTAAGCAATGAAGAGATAGCTAACCTATCAGATGCACAGTTCAAAACACTGGTAATCAGGATGATCACAGAAATGGTTCAGTTTGGTCACAAAATAGAGGAAGAAGTGAAAGCTATGAAGAGTGAAATAAAGGAAAATACACAGGGAACTAACAGTGAAGGGAAGGAAACCAGGACTCAAATCAATGGTTTAGAGCAGAAGAAGAAAAAAGCATTCAACCAGAACAGAATGAAGAAACAAGAATTCAAAAGAAAAAAAAAGAAAGAAACCGAGGAAAGACTTAGGAACCTCCAGGACAACTTTAAATGTTCCAACATCCAAATCATAGGGGTGCCAGAAAGAGAAGAGGAAGAGCAAAAAATTGAAAATTTACTTGAAAAAATAATGAAGGAGAACTTCCCCCATCTATCAAAGGCAATATACTCCAGGAAGCCCAGGAAGCTCAGAAAATCCCAAAGAAGTTAGACCCAAGAAAGCACAGACCAAGGTACATCATAATTACATTATCCAAGATTAAAGATGAGAGGATCTTAAAAACAGCAAGAGAAAAGGAGACAGTCACCTACAAAAGAGTCCCCATAAGACTGTCAGCAGATTTCTCAAAAGAAAACTTGCAGGCAAGAAGGGGCTGGAAAGAAGTGTTCAAAGTCATGAAAGGCAAGGACCTACGTGCAAGATTACTCTATCTAGCAGAGTTATCATTTAGAATGGAAGGGCAGAGTAAGTGCTTCCCAGATAAGGTCAAGTTAAAGGAGTTCATCATCACCAAGCCCTTATTACATGAAATGTTAAAGGGACTTGTCTAAGAAAAAGAAGATAAAAAAATACGAAAAGTAAGATGACAACAAACTCAGAACTATCAACAACTGAACCTAAAAGAACAAAAACAAAAACAAAAATGAACTAGGCAAACAACTAGAATAGGAACAGATTCACAGAAATAAAGATCACATGGAGGGTTATCAGTGGGGAGGGGAAGGGGGAAAAGGTACAGGGAATAAGAAGCATAACTGGTAGGTACAAAATAGATAGGGGGAGGTTAAGAATAGTATGGGAAATGGAGAAGCCAAAGAACTTATATGTATGACCCATGGACATGAACTAAGGGGAGGGAGAATGCTGAAGGGAAGATGGGTGCAAAACAGAAGGGGGATAAAGGGGCGGGGAAAATGGGACAACTGTAATAGCATAATCAATAAAATATATCTTTGAAAATAAATAAAATAAACAAATTAAAAGCTTTGTGATACAAATGATAATGTGAAAGAAAGTAAAAATAAAATCCACAGAATAAGAGAAAATACTTTCAAATTCTACAGCTGATAAGGGGCTTATATCCAGCAAACAAAAATCTCCTAAAACTCAGTAATTAAAAAATAAACTAACTTAAAAATAGGTATAGAATCTTAATAGGCATTTCTCTGAAGAATAAGAACATGAAAATATATTTGATATCATTAGTCATTAAGGAAATGCAAATCAAAAGGCAATAGTATACATTACATCCACTAAGATGGCTAAAATAAAATACACAATAATAAGTGTTGATAAAGATATAGGAAAATTAAAATGCCCACACATTGCTAGAGGGAATGTAAAACAATGTTGTCACTTTGAGACACAATTTGGTAGTTCCTCTAAATTGTACACATAGACTTACATGACTCAGCAATTCAACTCCAAGCAAAACGAAACATATCCCCACAAAAACTTGTACATGAGTGTCCATGACAACATTTTTCAATTTTCAAAAAAGAGGAAGCAACTCAAACATCCATAATCTCCTGAATGGATGAATACAACGCATTGAATTGTACTTGTTCAATTCTTATTCAATACTTGTTCAATATTTGAACAATACTTGTTCATGAATACATTGAACACACAATGAATTATTATTCAGCTATAAAAAGGAATGGAGTGCTGCTATAAGTTACAACATGGACGAACCTTGAAAACATTAGTCCAAGTCAAGGAAGCCAATTCTAAAGGCCATATGTTGTATGATTTTATTTACACAAATTGTTTGATTAGACAAACATTTAGAGACAGATTATAAATTATTTGTTGCCAAAACAAGGAAAGAGGAAAGAACTGAGAGTGACTGTTCTAAAATTAGATTTGGCTGATGATCGCACGATTCTTAATATATAAAAAAAAGTTGAATTGTATGCTTTAAATTGGTGAATTTTATGGTAGGTGAATTATATATCAGTAATCTCAGTGAAGCTGGGTTTTTAAAAAAAAAGGTGAGAAAGCAATAGAACATCAGCAACAAGAGTTATAGTGGTGCTTAACTGAGGTGAAAGGAAGCAAGAAGTTGAGATGTTAACAGGATAAACATGGTAGATACGAGTTGTTATAAAAGTTCCAGTTTTTCATTGTGGGGTAAGGTCACAGATACTTATTATTAAAAGTCAACAAACAAATATCCAACAAATAAATATGTAATAGAAGAGGGTCACACATGGACAAATAATGGAGTGTGTCATAAGCCAAACACGTGATTGATCTGAGACTGAACACCTATTGTCCAAGCAAAAACGTTAAAATAAAAAATCAAGGAAATAGCAATAATTAACATGGGTACAGCTAAACCCATAGGTATTGTTAAAATAATGCCCAGAAGAAACATTGCAGCCTTAATCAATTTTACTAAATAAGAACAAATGAAAATATCTCAATTCAAAAGTCACACAAAGAACAAAATATTAGGCATTAAGAAAGCAGAAGGATGGAATTAGTAAGGATAAAAGCACAAATTAATCAATTATAAAATAAGAGACAGAGGAATTAGTACATTCATAGCAGGTTCTTGGTGGGGGGGGGATCTATCTTTCTTGAAAAGAAAAGCTAGCCAAACAAATAAAGGGAAAAAAGAGTAAAATCACAAGTATACAAAGTAGACATGAAAATGGAGACATAATCATGGATACAAAGAAAAGTAAAAAATCACAGAGATTAACAAGTCAACTCTTGTTGCAAATAAATTTGAAAGCCTTTTAAAATAAATAATTTGCCACATAAAATATAATTTATACAGGGTGGGGAAAAGTATGTTTACAGTTTTTGTATACAAAGTTGTATAAGAGTTAATAAATAATAATACAAGAATAAACTCTGTATTTTGCATACTCACAACTGTAAACCTATTTTTGCCCCACCCTGTAGTTAAAGTGAGGGAATATAATGAGACCAGTTGTCAGAAAATAAACTGGGGAAAATATCAAAGAGATATTACTCCACTCCCCAAAGTGTCAAAAGTTCCCCAGGAAAAGAATTAAAACTTTTTAACACAGTCTTTGTTTTTGTGTTATTATTTATTTATTAAATTAAGCTTTTTATTTTGAGATACAGATTCCTATACAACTTTAAGAAATAGTACAAAACGATCCCCTCTACCCTTCCTCAGTTTTCCCCAATGGTGACAGCCTGTAAAGTTATAGCACGATCCCACACTCAGGATATTGACATTGATATAATCAAGATACAGAACACTTCCATCCCCGGGAAGATCCTTCATGTTGCCCTTTCATGGAGAGACTCACTTCCCTCTTACCTCCAGTCCCTCCTTAACCTCTAACCACTAGTCTGTGCTCCATTTTTATAATTTTGTCATTTCAGGAATGTTATATAAATGGAATCATGCAGTCTATAACCTTTTCCAGTCATCTTTTTTTTTTACCCAGCATATTTCCTTGGAGATTATTCCAAATTGTTGCATATGTCAAAAATTGGTTTCTTTATATTTGCAAGCAGTATTCCATTTTATGGGTATTCCAAAGCTTATTTAACCATTTATTGATTTTAAATATCTGGGTTATTTCCAGTTTTGAACAATTATAAATAAATCTGCTATAAACATTAGTGTACAAGTTTGTGTGGGAATATATGTTTTGATTTTTCTGGGATGAATGCCCAAGTCTAATTGTTGGGTGTATGGCCTTTGGATGTTTAGTTTTACAAGAAGTTATCAAAATGCTTTCCAGAGGGGTTGTACCATTTTACATTCTCACCAGCAATGTGTGAGTGATCTAGTTTCTCCACATCCCCACAAGTATTGGGTGCCATCATTTTTTTATTTTAGCCTTGTGATAGGAATGTAGTGATATCTCATTTTTGTGTAATCTGCAATTCCCTAATGACTAATGATGTTGAACATCTTACCATGTACTTACTTCAATCAGTTTATCCTTCTTAGTGAAATGACTGTTTAGGTATTTTACCCATTTTCTAATTGGATTGGGTTCTTTCATTGTTAGTTTTAAGAGTTCATATATTTTAGATATGAAGCCTCTGTCAGATATGTGATCTACAAATATTTTCTCCCAGTCTTTAACTTGTATTTTCATCCATTAAATTGGGTATTTCACACAGCAAATATTTTTAATTTTGATGAGGCTTAATTTATTGATTTTTCCTTTATGAATCACACCTCAGGTGTCAAGACAAGGAACTCTTTGATGAGCCCTAGATACTGGAGACTTTCTCCTATATGTTACTTTGTAAGTTTATAGTTTCTAATTTACACTTAAGTCCATAATTCATTTTGAGTTCAGTTTTGTATAAAGTGTGAAGTTTAGGACAAAATTCTTATTTTTGCCTATAGATGATCCAGAATTATGGTCTGAAACATCTGTCCTTACTTCATTGATTTGCTTATATATCACTATTAAAAATATGTTGGGCATATGTGTGTGTATCTATGAGTATTTCTGGGCACTCTATTCTATTCCATTAATCTACAAGTCTAGTCCTTCAATAATACCACACTGTCTTGATTACTGTAGCTATATTTTAGGCCTTAATATTAGTTAAAGTAATTTCATTTAATTCTTCTTTGTTAAGGTTGTTTTAGCAATTCTAAGCCTGTGACTTTTCATATAAGTCTTAAAATAATTTGTCCATGTCTACAAAAAAACCTTAGCGAGATTTTGATAGAAACTGCATCAAATCTATAGATCAATTTGTGGCGAATTGACAACTTTACTGTAATGAATCTTCTGATCCATGAAAACAATGTATTTCCATTTAATTATGTTCTTGGATTACTTTCAGTAGCATTTTGTAGTTTTCACAATATAAATCCTGTATATATCTGTTAAGTATACCTAACTATTTCATTATTTTGGAAGTGATTATAAGTGGTATTGTATTTTTAATTTCAGTTTCCACATGTTAATTGCTAGTGGGTAGAAGTGTGTTTGATTTTTATATCTATCTTCTTACCTTGCTGAACTCACTTATTTGTTCTAGGAGGTTTTTTTATAGACTGATTAGCATTTTTACAATGTACACAATGGTGTCATCTGCAAATAAAAATAGTTTTATTTCTTTTTTAATATTTTTAATTGATTATGCTACTACAGTTTTCCCAATTTTTTCCCCTCTATTCCCCCCTCCACCCTGCCCCCTCAACTCTCCAGCATTTCCCCCTCCTTAGTCCACATCCATGGGTTGTACATATAAGTTCTTTGAGTTCTCTGTTTCTCATACCATGTTTAATCTCTCCTTGTCTACCTTTTGCCTACTAACCATGCTTCTTCTTCCCTGTACATTTTCCCCACTATTCCTCCCTTCCCCTACCCCACTGAAATCCTTCCATGTGATGTCCATTTCTCTGATTCTGTTCCTGTTCTGGTTGTTTACTTAGTTTTTGTTTCCATTGTTTTTCTTTTCTTTTAGGTTAATTTGTTGATGGTTGTGAGTTTGTTGTCATTTTACTGTTCATATTTTTTATCTTCTTTTTCTTAGATAAGTCTCTTTACCATTTCATATAATAATGGCTTGGTGATGATGAACTCCTTTAACTTGACCTTATCTGGGAAGCACTTTATCTGCCTTTTCATTCTAAATGAAAGCTTTGCTGGATAGAGTAATCTTGTATGTAGGTCCTTGCCTTTCATGACTTGGAATACTTCTTTGCAGCCCCTTCTTGCCTGCAAGGTTTCTTTCGAAAAATCAGCTGATAGTCTAATGGGAACTCCTCTGTAAGTAACTCTTTGCTTTTCTCTTGCTGCTTTTAAGATTTTCTCCTTGTCTTTAATCTTGGGTAACTTAATGATGATGTGCCTTGCGGTGTTCCTCTTTGGATCCAACTTCCTTGGGACTCTCTGGGCTTCCTGAACTTCCAGGAAGTCTATTTCCTTCACCAGGAGATATTGGGGAAGTTTTCCTTCATTATTTGTTCAAATAAGTTTTCAAATTCTTGCTCCTTCTGGCACCCCATAATTCGGATATTGGAATGTTTCTGGTTGTCCCAGAGGTTTGTAAGAGTCTGTTCACTTTCTCTAATTCTTGTTTCTTCATTTCGATCTGGATGGATGTTTATTTTTTCCAAATTGTTGCTTTGAGTCCTGGTTTCCTTCCCATCACTGCTGGTTTTCTGAACATTCTACTTTATTTCACTTTGGGTATCCTTCATTTGTTTTTTTCATTTTTCAACCAAGCTCAATCAGATCTGTGAGCATTTTGATTACCAGGGCTTTAAATTCTCCATCAGGTAGGTTGGCAATCTCCTCCTCGCTTGGCTCTCTTTCTGAGGCTCTATTCTGTTCTCTCATTTGGGCCATATTTCTTTGTCTTGGCACAGTTCATAGGTTGTAAGGGGGTGGGGCCTTAGGTATTCACCCCAGCTAGGCAACCCTCTTTGTTGCTCTGCAAGCCTGTGGGGGAGGGGCCAGGAAGGGAAAGGTGTGGCTCACCTGCTGGTCTCTAGTGCACCTTTCAACAGACTCTTGGACTCTCCTGTGAGACTGGGAGCTTCTCCTACCATGGCAACCCCAGCCATATCCCACAGCTACCTCTTGAGTCCCCTTAAGTCAGCCCCTCCTGCACAGCCCACAGAGCTGGTCAGCCAGCCCCAGCACCAATGTCTCTGCATCTCTATGGTTTTTCTGAGTCGATGGCCCAGTCCACCACCTTACCAGTCTGGTGGTTCTGGTTGATTTTTTCTTTAATTCCTTGGTTGTTGGAGTTCCATGCAGTTTGATTTTCTGGCTCTTTTGGTTGTTTATAAATTTCAAATTGGATGTTGTCCTCCTTTTGGTTGTGCAAGGAAGTGAAGGATCTCTACCTACGCCTCCATCTTGGCTGGAACTCCATTTTTATTTCTTTCTGTCCAATCCATATGCTTTTTTTTTCCTTGCTGTATTACAATGGATAGAACTTCCAGTACTATGTTAAATAATAGTGGTGAAAACATACATCCTTGCCTTATTCCTGATATTAGGAAAAAAATTAAATACATCACTGTTAAGTGTGATTCTAGCTGCAATTTTTTTGTAGATGTTCTTCATCAAGTTAAGGATGTTTTCCACTACTCCTATTTTACTGAGATTGTTCATTATGTATTGGTGTTAGATTTTATTCAATGTGTTGTATCAATTGATACAATATGATTTTATTTTTAGCATATTTATATGATGGCTTACATTTATATATTTCCAAATATTGAACTAGTGTTGCACACTTGGAATAAATCTTACTTGGTCATGGTGTATATTTCTTTTTATTTGTCTGAAAATATTTTGTTACAAATTCCTGTTCTAAGTTAATGATAGATATAGGTCTGTACAAGTTTTTTTTTCTTTGTACTGTATTTTTCTGGGTAATACTAGCCTGATAAAGTGAGTTAGGAGTGTTCCCTTACCTTTTGTTAACTGAGAGAGATTGTGCACAGTCAATGTTAATTCTCCTTTAAATGTCTGGTAAAAATGTCAAGTGAAGCCATCTGTGCCTGAAGATTTCTTTTTCAGGAGATTTCAAGTTATAAATTCAATTCTTTGGAAATTTTTAAACCATTGAAGTTATCTATTTCTACTTGATTGAGTTTTGATAGTTTATAGTTTTAGAAGAATTAGTCCATTCCTTCTAAGCTGTGTATGTTAGCAGTGTAAACTCTTTAACAGTATTCCCTTCTTAGCATTTTCTAAATTTATATACTTTTTATTTATTTCATTTTTATTCTATTACAGTTGTCCCATTTTTTCCCCTTTGCCCTCCTCCACCCACCCAACCCCCACTCCCACAGTCAATTCTCACACTGTTGTCCATGTCCATGGGTCATTCATATATGTACTTTGATTAGTTCCTCTCCTTTCTTTCCACAATTATCCCCCTCCTGCTTCCTCTCTCGTCTCTGTCAGTCTGTTCCATGTGTCCATGTCTCTGGTTCCATTTTGTTAATTAGTTTACTTTTTCATTAGATTCCTCTTATAGGTGAGATCATATGGTATTTGTCTTTCACCGAAAAAGGCTGATTTCACTTAGCATAATATTCTCCAGTTCCATCCATGCTGTCACAAAAGGTAGGAGTTCCTTTTTTCTTTATGTTGCATAGTATTCTGTTGTGTAAATGTACCACATTTTTTTGATCCACTTATCTACTGATGGGCACTTCAGCTATTTCTAGCACTTGGCTATTGTAAATAATGCTGCTGTGAATATCAGGGTGCATACATTATTTTGAATTGGTGACTTGGGATTCTTAGGGTATATTCCCAGCAATGGAATTGTTGGGTTAAAAGGCAGTTCCATTTTCAGTTTTTTGAGGAAATTTCATACTGTTTTCTGGAGTGGCTGCATGAGTTTGCATTCCCACCAACAGCACACTAAGGTTCTCTTTTCTCAGCATCCTCGCCAGTACTTGTTGTTTATTGATTTGTTAATGATAGCCATTCCAATTGGTGTGAGGTGATTATCTCATTGTGGTTTCAATTTGCATCTCTCTGATGGCTAGTTATGTTGAGCATCTTTTCATGTGTCTATCTATGGGCCATCTGTATGTACTCCTTGGAGAACTGTCTATTCAGGCTCATTTTTTAATTGGATTGTTTGTGTTCCTGGTGTTGAGTCATATGAGTTCTTTATATATTTTGGAGATCAAATCTTTGTCTGATGTATCACTGGCAAATATGTTCTCCCATACAGTCAGTTCCCTTTTCATTTTGATGATGGTTTCTTTAGCCATGAAGAAGCTTTTTAATTTGATGTAGTCCCATTTGTTTATTTTTCCCCTTATTTCCCTTGCCCTAGGAGATATATTGTCAAAAGTATTGCTATGTGGGATATCTGAAATTTTACTGCCTATATTTTCCTCTAGGATTTCATGGTGTCACTACTTATATTCAAGTCTTTTATCCATTTTGAGTTTATTCTGGTGTATGGTGTAAGTTGGTTGTCCAGTTTCTTTTCTTTCTTTTTCTTTTCTTTTTCTTTTTTTTTCTTTTTGCATGTTGCAGTCCAGTTCTCCCAACACCATTTATCTAAGAGGCTATTTTTACTCCATTGTATGCTTATGCTCCCTTTGTCAAGTATTAATTCACCATAGAGACATGGGTTTATTTCTAGGCTCTCTATTCTGTTCCATTGACCTATGAGTCTGTTCTTATGCCAGTATCAGACTGTTTTGATTACAGTGGCCTTGTAGTATAGTTTTATATCAGGTATTGTAATCCCTCCTGCTTTGTTATTCTTTTTCAAGATTTCTGAGCCTACTCAGGGTCTTTTTTGATTTCATATAAATTTGGATATATTTGTCCTAGATCAGTGAAATATGCCATTGGTATTTTAATAAGAATTACATTGAATCTATAAATTGTTTTGGTTAGTATGGACATTTTGATATCAACATTTCCAATCCATGAATATGGTATATGCTTTTATTTATTTGTATCTTCCTTAATTTCTTTCTTGAGTGTTCTATAATTTTCTGAGTACAGGTCTGTTACTTCCTTAGTTAAGTTTATTCCTAGGTACTTTGTTTTTCTTGTGCTATGGTAAATGGGACATTTTTCCTAGTTTCTCTTTCTGATACTTCATTTTGTACAAAAATGCCATCAATTTCTGAATATTGACTTTGTATCCTGCTATTTTTCTAAATTCACTTATTAAATTGAGTAGTTTTTTGGTGGGGACTATGTGATTTTCTATGTACACTATCATGTTGTCTGTGAATTATGACAGTTTTACTTCCTTATTTCCAGCTTGGATGCCTTTTATTTCTTTCTCTTGTCTGATCACTGTGGTTAGAACTTCCAGTACTATGTTGAATAAGAGTGATGAAAGCAGACACACTTGTCTCATCCCTGATCTGAAAGGGAAACCTTTCAGTTTTGGTTGGCTGTAGGTTTCTCGTATATGGTGTTTATTATGTTGAGGAATGCTCCCTCTATGCCTAATCTGCTGAGTGCTTTTATCATAAATGGATGCTGGATTTTTTCAAATACTTTTTCAGTATTTATTAATAAGATCATGTGATGTTTGTCCTTTATTTTGTTTATGTGGTGTATTACATTTATTGATTTGAAAATATGGTACCATCCTTGTATCCCTGGAATAAATCCTACTTGATTGTGGTGTACAATCTTCTTAATGTATTGCTGGATTTGGATTGCCAATATTTTGTTAAGAATGTTAGCATTTATGTTCATTAGAGATAATAGCCTGTAGTTTTCTTTCTTTGTTGTGTCTTTACCTGGTTTTGGAATTAGGATGATATTAGCCTTGTAAAAAAAGTTTTGGAGCCTTCCCTCTTCTTGAATTTTTTGGAATAGTCTGTGAAGGATAGAGGTTACCTATTCCTTAAATGTTTTGTAAAACCCTCCTGTGAAACTGTCCAGTAGAGGGCTTTTGTGTGCCTGGAGTCTTTTGATTACTGCTTTGATTTCACTTACTATTATCAGTTTGTCCAGGCTTTCTACTTCTTCTTCGTTAAGTTTTGGAAGACTGCATGTGTCCAGAAATTTGTCCAATTTTGGACAAATTTGTCCAGGTTATCCAATCTCTTGGCATATAGTTGTTCAAAGTAATTTCTTATAATCCTTTGTATTTCTGTGATATCAGTTGTAACTCCTCTTTCATTTCTTATTTTTATTTATTTGGGTCCTCTATTTTTTTTTTTTTTGGTGAATTGGTTAAAGGTTTGTAAATTTTGCTGACCTTTTCAAATAATCACATCCTGGATTTACTGATCCTTTGAATTGTTCTTTTAGTCTCTGTGTCATTTAATTCTGCTCTGACCTTGATTATTCCCTTCCTTCTACTTGTTCTGGGCTTTGTTTGTTGTTGTTTCTCCAGTTCCTGTAGGTGTAGGGTTAGGTTGTTTATTTGAGATTTTTCTGTCTTCTTTATGTAGGCCTGTATTGTTATGAACTTCCCTCTTAAGCCCACATTCTCTGTGTCCCATAGGTTCTGGGTTGTTGTTTGTTCATTTTCACTTGTTTCCCAATACGTTTTGATTTTTTCCTTGATCTCATTGTTAACCCTTTCATTATTTAATAACATGTTATTCTGTCTCCATGTCTTTGAATTTTTAAAAGTTTTTTCCTTCAAATCGGTTTCTAGTTTCAATCCATTGTGATTTGAGCAGATACTTGATACGATTTCAATTTTCTTGAATTTGTTGAGGGTTTTTTTGTGTCCTGCCATGTGATGTGCCTTTGAAAATGTTCCGTGTGCATTTGAAAAGCATGCACATTTTGCTTCTTTGGAGTGAAAGGTTCAATTAAGTCCTTTTGATCTAGGGTGTCATTCGGTGCCTTAATATCATTGTTGATTCTTGGTTTGGAAGGTGTATCCACTATTGTGAGATGAAAATCCCCTAAGATGACTGTGTTGCTGTTGATACCTTTCTTGAGATCCTCCAAGATTTCCTTATACATTTAGGTGCTCCTATATTGGGTGCATACTTGCTTACAAGCGTTATATCCTCTTGTGGGGTACTCATTTAAATGTTATGTACTGACCTTCTTTGTTTCATTTTATGGCTTTTGTTTTGAAGTCTACTTTGTCTGATATAAATATTGCTACCCTAGATTTCTTTTCATGTGTGTTTGCTTTGAATATTTCTTCCAACCCTTCACTTTCAGCCTACGTAAATCTATTGTTTTCAGGTGGGTCTTTAGTAGGGAGTACATATGTGGGTCAAGTTTTCATAGACATTCCACTATACTGTCCTTTAATTGGAGCATTTAATCCACTCATTTTAAGGTTATTATTGATAGGTACTTATTCCTTGCTATATTTTCCTTACCTGTGTTGTCTCTCTCTCTCCCTCTCCCTCTTTCCCTCTCCCTCTCTCCCTCTCCCTCTCCCTCTCGCTCTCCCTCTCCCTCTCTCTCTCTCTTCTCCTTTTATAGCAGTCCATTTAGCATCTTTTGAAGTGTTGGCTTGGTGGAGATGTACTTTTCTAGCCTTCTTTTATCTGTGAAGCACTTTATTTTGCCTTCCATTTTAAATGAGAGCCTTGCTGGATAGAGCAGTCTTGATTACAGGTCCTTGCTTTTCTTTTTTTTTTTAATGGATTTTTTAAAATATATTTTATTGATTATGCTATTACAGTTGTCCCATTTACCCCCTTCATTCCCCTCCACCCTGCACACCCTCTCCCACCCACATTCCCCCCCATTTAGTTCATGTCCATGTGTCATAAGTTCTTTGGCTTCTACATTTCCTATACTATTCTTACCCTCCCCCTGTCTATTTTCTACCTACCATCTATGCTACTCATTCTCCGTACCTTTTCCCACTCTCTCCCCCTCCCACTCCCATGGGAGGTTGCTATGTTGCTAACCCTCCATGTGATCTCCATTTCTGTGGTTCTTTTCCTGTTCTAGTTGTTTACTTAGTTTGTTTTTGTTTTAGGTGTGGTTGTTAATAATTGTGAGTTTGCTGTCATTTTACTGTACATGTTTTTTATCTTCTTTTTCTTAGGTAAGTCCCTTTAACATTTCATAAAATAAGGTCTTGGTGATGATGAACTCCTTTAACTTGACCTTCACTGAAAAGCACTTTATCTGCCCTTCCATTCTAAATGAAAGCTTTGCTAGATAGAGTAATTTTGGATGTAGGTCCTTGCCTTTCATGACTTGGAATACTTCTCTCCAGCTCCTTCTTGCCTGCAAGGTCTCTTTTGACAGTCTGATGGGAACTCCTTTGTAGGTGACTGTCTCCTTATCTCTTGCTGCTTCTAGGATTCTCTCCTTCATTTTTACCTTGGCTAATGTAATTATGATGTGCCTTGGTGTGTTCCTTCTTGGCTCCAACTTCTTTGGGATTCTCTGAGCTTCCTGGACTTCCTGGAAGTCTGTGTCCTTTGCCAGAATGTGTAAGTTCTCCTTTATTATTTGTTCAAATAATTTTTCCACTGGTTGCTCTTCCTCTTCCCCTTCTGGTACTCCTATAATTCAGATGTTGGATTGATAAAGGTGTCCTGGAGGTTCCTAAGCATCTCCTCATTTTTTTGAATTCTTATTTCTTCATTCTTTTCTGGTTCTATGTTTTTTTCTTCCTTCTGGTCCACTTCATTGATGTGAGACCCAGCTTTCATTCCATCACTAATGGTTCCCTGTGCATTTTTCTTCATTTCACTTATTGTACCCTTCATTTTTTCATCTAATTTGTGACCAAAGTCAACCAATTTCTGTGAGCATCCTGATCACCAGTGCTTTGAACTGTGCATCTGATAGGTTGGCTATCTCTCGGTTGCTTAAAAAAAAACTGGTGGCAGGGCTTTCAATCCTGTTTGAGCCATCTTCCCCCCTTTGGTCTGGTCATGTCTATTACGTATGAGAGGCGGAGCCTTAGGTGTTTACTAGGGCCGGGCACCCCAGTTGCCAGGTTGTGACGCTGTATGTGGGGGTGGGGTCTGAGAGGAACAGTGGCACTTGCTCTGCTCTCCATGGGACCTCAGTCCCTTCTGCTGCTTCCCCCAAGCAAACTGGGCCCCTCTGGTGCCAATTTCCATATGGGTGGGCTTGTGCACACTGTGGGACTTTCCAAGGACCTCTCCTGTGAGGCTGGGAGTATCTCCCTGGGCATCAACCCCCACAGGTGTTTTCAATCAGTGCCCCAAGGCTCTATTTCCCAGCGCTGGGATCCTGGGTTGCTTGCAGTGCCTTGCTTCACAATCGCCGCCTCGCTGGGTCTGCTGGTTGCCACCCCTCAGCCAGGGTCTGCCAGCTGCCACTTGTGCACTCAGGGTCCACCCACTGGGGTTTTGCACCCCTTGGATACTTTTCGCACCCGGGTCAACACTCTGCTGTCCGCACTGCGACCCGCGCCCGGCTGCCTGACTTCGTCCCTCCTACCCGTCTGGATAAACACACTGGTCTATTTTAATTTCTTGGTTGTCCAACTTTCATTCAGATCAATTTTCTGTCAGTTCTGGTTGTTATTCTGTTTCTAAATTGTTTTTGGTTGTGCGAGGAGGCACAGTGTGTCTATATCTTGGTGGTGCCAGGAGGCACAGTGTATCTATCTATGCCTCCATCTTGGCCAGAAAGACAGGTCCTTGCTCTTCATTACCTGGAATACTTTGTGCCAATCCTTTCTGGATTACAGTGTTTCTGTTGAGAAATTAGCTGATAGCCTTATTAAAGCTCCCTTGTATATTGCTA
Organism: Phyllostomus hastatus; assembly: GCF_019186645.2. Classification (NCBI taxonomy): domain Eukaryota; kingdom Metazoa; phylum Chordata; class Mammalia; order Chiroptera; family Phyllostomidae; genus Phyllostomus; species Phyllostomus hastatus. Next base: position 18,870,021 of record NW_025333869.1, read on the forward strand.
GCTGTTTCTCCCTTACTGCCTTTAAGATTCTCTGTCTTTAAAATTGGCCATTTTAATTATGGTGTGTCTTGGTGTGAGCCTCTTTAGGTTCCTCTTGACTGGGACCCTCTGTGTTTCCTGCACTTGCATGACTTGCCCTCATCAAGTTAGAGAAGTTTTCATCATTATTTTTTCAAACAGGTTTTCTATCCCTTGCTCTTTTTCTCCTCCTCCTCATATTCCTATGATGTTAGTGTTATTACATTTCATATTGTCCTGGAGTTCCCTTAAACTGTCTTCATTCTTTGTGAGTCTTTTTTCATTTTATTCTTTTAACTGAATTTTTTTTTCTTGTCCTTCAGCTTGCTGATTCGGTTCTTTGCTGCATCTAACTTGCTTTTAATTCCTTCTAGTGTATTCTTCATTTCAGATAGTGTATTCTTTTTTTATTTATTTTTTTTTTAGAGAAGGAAAGGAGGGAGAAAGAGATAGAGAGAAACATCAATTTGTGGTTGCTGGGGGCCATGGCCTGCAATCCAGGCATGTGCCCTGACTGGGAATTGAACCTGCGACACTTTGGTTCGCAGTCTGAGCTCAATCCACTGAGCTACACCAGCCAGGGTTCAGATAGTGTATTCTTCATATTACTTCTTGGTTCTTATTCATAGTTTCTATGTCCTTTTTCACACTGCTATAGTTCCCACTAAGTTCCTTATAGTTCCCATAAAGTTTCTTGTAGTGCTCACTGAGTTCCTTGAGCATCTTTATAACCATTATTTAAATTCTGTGTCTGATAGATTGCTTGCTTCAATTTTATTTGGCTCTTTTTCTGGGGATTCCTTCTTTCCTTTCACTTGGAGGTTATTTCTTTGTCTCCCCTTTTTAAGGGGCTCCTTTTGTTTGTTTCTCATTCTCAGATTGCTCTGCTTTAACTGCCCGTCTTTGTGAGGTGGCCTTTTGTGGGAGGATTTTTCCAGTACTCAGTGGTACAGTCTCTTTAATGTCCTAATCTGAATGCTCTAGGGATACCCTTTATTCAATTTATGTGGGCTCTCTTATTGTCCTTGGGCTTTGATTATTGATGGCTCATTTGTTTGTGAGTGTCTCCTCTGGCTGGTTGACTGGGAGTTACAACCCCTGCCACATCTCGTATGTGCCCATTGTGAAGTGTCTTCTGTACTCCTTAGCTCAAAGCTTGGTATCAGCTAAGATTCCATTGACCGTTCAGTGTTTGGTTTTTTTTTTGGGGGGGGGGGCGGGGGTGGAAGATCAGCTGAGAATCTGAGTTAGGGTCAAGAGCAAGTGGATTCAGCTTCCACCTCTACTTGGCTACCATCTTCACTCCTCAAGGATGACAAGAATTGACTTGAATACTGTGGCTTCCCTAAGGCATGGAAGGTGTTGAAAGGCATGTAAAGAAATTTACCATTGAGAAACATACACATTTGAAGTCCCTGAAAGGCTTCTCATGAGAGCAGCATGTGACTGACTGGTAAATTAGCCATATGGGAGCCCCATAAAGATATAAAGCTGCTGAGGACAGTCAGGTAATTGTATGCCTTTGTTATCATTTTAATGACTGCAGGATATGTGGTATTATCCCATTTCATTTTTTATACTGGTGATTTGTGTCTTCTCTCTTTTTATCTATATAGTTATTAGTAAATGTGTATTCCACTTTGCTGATTTTTTAAGAAGAATCAGATTTGTTCATTAATTTTTCTCTATTGTTTTCATATTTTCAGTTTCATTGATTTCTGCTATGATCTTTATTATTTTCTTTCTTCTGCTTGCCTTAAGTTTGTTTTTACATTTCTAGTTTCTTGAAGTAGGGGCTTAGATTGTTGAGTTGTGACTTGTTTTGTTTTACAATGTAAGCATTTAGTGCTATAAATTTCCCTCTCAGCACTGCTTTAGCTTCATCCCACATATGATGTTGTATTTCTATTTTTATTCCATTCTATGTATTTTCAAATTTCCTTTGAGACTTCTCTTTTGACCCATAGATTATTTAGAAATGTGTGGCTTTATTTTCAGCTCTTTGGGTAACTTTTATTATCTTTCTGTTATTGATTCCTTTTTAAAAAATTTTTATTGAATTTATTGAGGTGACATTGGTTAATAAAATTATATAGGTTTCAAGTGTACAATTCTATAATACATCATCTGTACACTGTATTGTGTGTTCACTACCTAAAGTCAGGGGAGACTTGTAACAAAGGGAGACTTGACTTTTTTCCATTTATCCCTCTTTTACCCATTTCTACCTCCCCTCACCCTCCCTTCAGCAATCACCATACTGCTATCCGTGTCTTTGAATTTTTTTTGCTTAATCCTTTTACCTTTTCCACCCAGACCCCCAAAGCCCTCCCTTCTGACAGCTGTCAAGCTGTTCTCTGTATCTATGTGTCTGTTTCTACTTTGTTCATTAATTTATTTTGTTCATGAGATTCCACATATAAGTGAAATCATATGGTATTTGGCTTTCTCTGACTGGCTTATTTCACTTAGCATGATACTCTTCAGGTCCATTCATGCTGTTGCAAAAGGTAAGATTTTCTTCTTTTTTTATGTCTGAGTAGTATCCCATTGCATAAATGTACCACAGCTTTTTTGTCTATTCATCTACTCATGGGCACTTTGGCTGCTTCCAAATATTGGCATATACCTTTAGAATTGTTATGACTTTCTAGAAAATTGATCCTCTTATTATTAATGTCACTCTTTGTAATAAATTTCATTTCTCTAAAGCCTATTTTTTTACATTAATATAGCCAGTCCTGATTTTGTAAAATCAATGTTTGCATGTCATACTTTTTAATTCTTTATCTTCAGCCTATCTATGTTTTGTATTTATGGTGAGTTTCTTTCAAGCAGGTTATGATCAAGTTTTTTAATTCACTCTTTCAGTCTTTGTTTATAATTATATATTTAGACTATTACATTTAATTTCATTATTATTATATTAGAGTCCTAGCCTGTTATTTTATTAATTTGTTTTATGTGTTTTTGTTTATTTCTCTATTTTACTTTTATCACCTTCTCATAGATTTTGTAAACATTTTTAAATTCCATCTTGATTTATTTATATTTTTAATATATCACTTTGTGTAGTTATTTTAGAAGTTGCTGTAGCTAATACCATATATCAATACATGCATGGATTATCACAGTCTACTTGTATTGACCTTACACTACTTGGAATGAAGGCTAGAAAATTTACTTCCATTTAAGTCCATGTACCCTCCCCACTCTTAAACATATTTTTTAAGTATTTCCTCTACATACATTGAGAACTACATCAGATGATGTCATAATTTTTGTTTCAAACATCAAATATGATTTCAGAAGCTCATGAGAAGTAGGGTAGTCTATTATATTTACTCCTACTTTGATCTATCCCAATGTTCTATTTTATTTCTCTGAAGTTCCAACACATCTGTTATCACTTCTTTTCTGTTTAAAAAATTTCCTTAGCCATTCTTTAAGGGTAGCCTGGCTAGCAAAAATTTTCTTAGTTTTTCTTCACCTAATAATCTGTTTATCCTTTCATTCCTAAAGGATGCTTTCTCTGGATATAGGAACTGTTAATGATAATTCTTCTCTTTCAGTACTTGAAAAACATGCCCATCTGGCCCCCATGATTTCAGATGACAAATTATCTGGTGTTCAAATTGGTGTTTCCTATAATTTCTTTTCTTTCTGAATAGTTTTCAAGATTTTTTTCTTTGGCTTTAGTTTTCAGAGTTTAACTATTTAGGTATCTTTTTCTAGAGTTGGGGGCAAGGGGGTTCTCCTACTTAGGATTTATTCTGCTTCTTGAATCTATACATTTATGTTTTTAACTAAATGTAGAAAATGATCAGCCTTTACTCTTTGAGTTTGGGGTTTGTTTGTTTTTTAGGCTTTGTTTCTCTTTTCTGGTATTCAAATGAAACAAATATTAGTTCTTCTGTTATTGTTTCCCAAGTGCCTGGAATTCCACTACTATTTTCTTTTTCAGTCTATTTTTTCTCTGTCGATCAGATTCTGTAAATTCTATTGATCTATTCTCAAGTTTCTGATTCTATCCGCTTTCATGTCCACTCTACTACTTAGCCCATCCAGTGACTTTGTCATTGTTTTTTTTCACTTCTTTATTCCATTTAGTTCTTTTTTTTGTAAGTTCTTTTTTGTTGCTGAGGCTACTTTTTCATTGACTTTAGAGAATTCATAATTGCTGAAGCATTTTTATGATAGCTTCTTCAAAATCCTTGTCAGATAATTTCAACATCTGATCATCTCAGTGAGGATTGTCTATTTTCATTCACAGTGTGGTTTTCTTCCCTTGTTCTTGGTATGTGAGTAACTTTTTTTATTGTATCCTGAATATTTTAGACATTCTGTTACAAGTCTCTTTATACAATTAATATTATTTTTTCAAGGAGAAAAAATAATATTTTTTTAAAGGAGAGGCAGGCCTCTCCTTCAGGGTGCAACAGAAGGATGGGTGGGTCTATGTTTTCAGCTTCCTGCTGGGCCCCCACTGCCACCAAGAAGGGGGAAAGTGAAGGACTGACTCATACCATGTAGTTGCTGCAGGCTGAGGAAGGGAGCTTAGCTACCCCTCCCCACTGGGGCCTGCTGACACAGAACACCAGGGGAGGGAAGGGAGAGAATGGAAATGTCAGGTAGCCCTGCCCACCATTACCTCATTTCCCCTCCTAAAGCTGCTGAGGGAGGGCAGCTCAGCTCCTCACCATGCTCCACTGCTACTCCCCTGCTGGGGGTATTGGAACACTGACTGCTCCCATCAGGCAGAAATGGAAGACCAATTTCTCATTCAGCAAAAAAATCAGAACACTGCCTCCTGCTGCTGGAGAGAAGTAGGAACCTATCTCTCCACTTGGCACCCCCCAGAATGGGGGTCAGGGTGCTGTCTGCTTCAGTGAATTGGAGGGTGCTGATGAGTGGGAAGAATTAGAAGCTCGATTTCAGGCTCAGTCCTGCTAAAACCACAGTTGGAGATATAGGTGTGGTTTTTCCATTGGGGTTCAGCGCAAATAAGGTAGGTATTACCAAAAGGGAGCTGTGAGCTCAGCCTTTTCCCAGTCCTTTGGCTAAATGTGAACAGTTTGTCTTCAAGGTCTTTTGTTTCAGCCTGTTGGTGGTCCCTGTGACTCTAACTGGGATATATAGAAGGCAGCAAGGAAACCCAAAGCACTGTCCGCCATGTTGTTCCTCAGGTCTCAAGGATCTTTCTTCCTACCACCTTCCAGATCTTTCCACGTTCAACTATTGTGTTAAAGCAGTGATACTGCAGTTGTAAGAGGGAGGGCCTGGGAGGAATAGGACTACTCTATCTTAGCAGAACTGGAATTCAGGATTTTTTAAAATATGTACTTTTTAAAAAAGAATAATATGCTTATGGGAAAAGGTATAATCATAACTGTCCAGCTTGATATTTTGCACACTAAACACATCTGTTTTGAACTACTAGCATGTAGTTCAAAAAACAGAAGATGACCACACCCCTAGAAGTTAGTTTTGTTCCTCTTTTAATCAGTATACTTCCCCAAGAGAGAGATTACCTCTCTCTTGAATTCTCACATGCTAGATTTTTTTTTTGCCTGACTTCCTTTCAATAAGTGATGGTGTAGTGACCAATTACTTATTTTAGTCTAAGGTGAAGGCAGGATTTCAGCTCTGGTGCAGCTCAGCCTGCTTCTAGTTCTGTCTAGTTCAGTCTGCCCTTATTATTTGGGAATAGTTAGTTCTTTGTAGAGAGGTTTTTCTAACTGACACCAAACATGTGGTGCCTTTTCCAATGCCAGTTCTCTGATTCTCCAACATCAATTGGATATCCAACAATTTAATTCAATTTTGACACTAACTATGTAGAGTTAGCACAGAACCTACAAGTTAAGGGCACACTCCCTTAACAGATTACCTGCACTTCAGATGCCAGTAGCAACTTCCAGTACTTCTGACCAAACATCTATATCTGGGGATTTCCATAAACCCCTCTTCTGGTTTGATGATTTGCCAGGATGAACTCAGGAAAACACTTACATTTTCCTGTTTGTTGTAAAGGATATGTCTCAAGAACAGCCAAATAAAAGAGATGCATAGGGCAAATTATGGGGCGAGGGCAATGGTGTGGAGCTTCCATGTCCTCCCCAGGCATGCTACCCTCCCAGCACCTCAATGTGTTCACAACCCAGATGGAGGACTGGCAGTGAGGGGAGGTGAAGGTTCCAATCCTTTGATCAAGGTTTGGTCTTTCTTGACCAATTCCCATTCTAAAGCTTTATTGGGCACCCCAACCACCAGTCATCTCATTAAAATACAGAAGACACTATTATCACTCAGGAAGTTCCAAAGGTTTTAGGAGCTCTATACCAGGAACTGGGAACAAAGACCAAATATACAAAGTTTGTCTGGGAAAAGTCCAGCCATCATTAACATAATGAGAACAGTTTGCATGACATCACTGTAACTTGGCAGCCAAGGAGAGTGGACCGGAGTGTGCATGTCTGAACAATGATGACTTCACTGTACTAGTGACTGGGGGCAGTAGATACTGTTGAGTGAGCATGTGTACTGTATGGCCATCACATGCAAAATGACTGAGTGAGTAGAGCAACAATCTGCATCAAATTTTGTGATAAGCTTGAACATTCTTCCATGGAAACTATTCAGATGATTCAGAAGGCCTCAAATATTGGCAACTGATGATGCAGCTTCATCACAACACGCCCACTCATGTATCACATCTGATGCAGATTTGTTGGGTTTTTTTTTGTGAAACATCAAATTACCCAGGTGACTTAGACCTCCTACAGCCCAGATTTGGCACCCTGTTTTCCCCAACCTACAATCACCTTTGAAAAGGGAGAGATTTCAGACTGTCAGTGAGATTCAGGAAAATATGACAGGGAAGCTGATGATAATTCCAAAAAAGGATTTTGCAGAGTGTTTTGAACAGTAGTACAGATGTTGGAAGAACTGTATGAGGTCCCAAGATGCTTATTTTGAAGGGAACTGAGGTGTTATTGTTCTATGTACAATGTGTCTTGTATCTTGTATCTTCTTCAGTAAATGTCTCTATTTTTCATATTACATGACTTGAAACTTCCTGGAAAGACCTCATATATAGTTTTTATTATGCCACACCATGATTCTCAACCATAGGCTACCAGATGGGCCCCAAACTCTCACCTTTGGGTTGCATGACTGACAGAAGCTCTGCTACTTTGTATAGCCTTTCTACCTAGGTTCTTAGCTTACGTCTCCATGAAATTCCAGAATGTAATAAATTCCTTCAAGTAAAAACTAGCCACAAGCTTGAAACTCCTCCAAAGTCTCTACCAAAAGATCTGGTTTCTTTGTTATCACCAGCACCCCACTACCTGTACAAGGCCTAGATTACCAACCTCCTGTCCTTACCCAGAATTAGCAGATATCCCTGCTATAGAAAGGGGTAAAGAATCAGCTCACTCTTCCAAAATTTTTTCTTCTCTAGAGTTTCAGATTCCCTATTTTTTGCTACTTCTATGTTCTCTGACACCTTCAAAGAAATAATTTATGTATTTTTAGGCCATTTTGTTCTTCTTGGAGAGACTGTGGTTTGCCACAAGCTATTCCATCCCACCTGGAAGATAATTCCATTACTAATTCAACTGCTCCCAAACCCTTCATCTATTAGGACAATATGTAATCAAAGTGGCAAAACAAGGAAATACCAGATCAAATTTATCTATGAATTTTGAGTTAAAACTAATATTTTTCAAATAATATCTGGCAGAACATTAAAATACAAATGGCAAAACAAGAATCATGGTAGGAATGCAAGGATGGTTCAAATTTACCATAATAATAAGTTAAGGGAGAGAAAAATACATAGGTTTACCCATACAGCTGAAATACTATAGGTTGTTACAAAGACAGCACCCAAGTATGAAAAAAACTCAATAAAATAGAAATATTTTGACACTTTCTTTATATAATATAACCCAAAGTCAGTACTGTACTATATATATAAAGTTGTAGAAAAGATAAAGATTTCTAGAACAATGATATTCATTAATATTCTTTCAGAACTATGTGTTAACATTTTATTAGAGAAATATGTGAGATATAAAAAATGAAGAGAAAAGATTTTTAAAGTAGACTTTTGGTAGATGATATAATACGTTATCTGGAGATCTCAAAAAAATTAATTAAAAATCTATTAGAGAAAAGGAGAAAATCTGAAAAATGGCTGATTACAAAATAATATGCTAAATAAGTACCTTTTCTACATATAACCTCAACAAACACTTTAAAAATATAATAGAATAATAAATCCCATTTATCAAACAGTAAAACATATAAAGAAATAAACATAAACATAAACATAACAATTTTGAAGACCCGTATTTTAAAAAACCTAAACTAGCAAAGGACATAAAAGAGGTCTTGACAAACAGGAATATATATTCCTGTTAGTTCATAAAAAATGAAGCATTGTAAACATGTCACTCTTTCTATAATATATAAATTTAATATAATCCCCCCAAAAATGAATATGTGATTATTTTTCCCAACTACACAATATGACTTTTATTTTATATTTTTTTAGTTTTGAAACAATAACAAATTTTCAAAATTAAAAGTATCCTACAAAGAACTCTTACCTTAACCATTTGAAAATAAATTGCCAACATTATGGCAATCACTCTTGAATACTTTAATGTGTTTTCTGTGTATTCTTATAGTAACCACAATAATGACAGTCTAATAGGACATTAACATTTAACATTACTATCAGCTAATCCTTAGATCCCATTCAAGCTTCACCACTTGTCCAAATAATATCCTTTATAGTAAAAAGATATAGTTAATAATAGCATGTTGCATTTAATTGTCATGTTTTGTTAGTCTCTTTCAATATGGCACTGTTCCTTAATCTTTCCTTGACTTTGATGACCTTAAACTATAAAAGATTACAGGCCATTTGATTTATTTTTTAGGGTATCCCTCAATTTCAGTTTGTCTACTACTTCCTCATAATTAGATTAATTATACATCTTTCATGTGAATGTTCCAGAAACAATGCTGTTTTCTTTTTTGAATCTTATCACATGGCACATAATTTCAACTTGTCGTGTTACTTATGATATTCACTTTGATAACTTAATTAAGGTGATGTCTCTGGCTTTCCCACCATAAAACACTTTTTCTCATTTTAATTAATAAATATTTTGAGGGATGGTACTTCAAAACTATATAAATATTCAATTTCTCATCAAAACTTTCATTTATTTAATAATTTACTTGTGTTCATAGACTTATGAATTTCTGTTTTATTAAATAGGTTATAATCTGCAATGATCATTATTTAGTTTGGCCTTTGTAGGCTCCTTCAAGTTGATTTCTATGTCCTCTCCAAAGACCCCCATCACATTTTGAATCCTGTCTTATTTACTGGCACAAAAAGATGCTCTGGGTCAGGAATCAACCATTTCTCCAGGGACCCCTAATTCCTTTAGTGTAGAATGACACAGTGGGCAGAACTAGGACACCCAAAGATGTCCACATTCTAATCCCCAGAACCTGTGGTGGATACATGATCTTACACAGCAAAAGGATTTTGTTGGTGTGATTAAGGATAAGCAGAATGTGAATTTGTTCTGGATTATCCAGGAGGGTCCTAAATGTAATCACAAAAAGTCCTTATGAGTGAAAGAGGGAGGCAGGTGATTTAGAGTCAGATAAAAAAGAAGTAAAAATGAAGCAGAGTTCAGAGCAATGTGATTGGTGTCATTGAAGGCAGAAGGGGTCAGGAGCCAAGGATTGTGGGTAGTCCCTCGAGCTGGACAAGGCAAGGTTGTGGATTCTTCACCAGAAAGAACTGATGTCCTCTAGCCTGGCCAACACCTTTGTTTTCAGCTCTGTGAGAACTACTTCTAATCCCCATAATTGTAAGATCAATGTGTTATAAAGCCACCAAATGTGTGGTAATTTGTTACAGCAGCAAGAAGCTACTAATACAAATGGATATGCTCATTGCTGTTGAAGTGTCACTGCTCTCAGGCCCTTTCAGTGAGCAGAGCCAGAATATACATATCACACACACATTTACATTTAAGTTTATTTTTATAGTTCTAGATCTAGAAAGCCATGAGTTGCAGCAATACCTTCAATTCCAGTCCAACATCACAAGACCCATTCTAGTTTTCCCCCTTTCTACATTTCCAATTACCTTCTCCAATGGTTAGAAATCTGGTTTTTGAGTGGACCAAAAACTGGTACATTTACACAATGGAATACTATGTAGTATAAAGAAGGAACTCCTACCTTTAGTGACAGCATGGATGGAACTGGAGAGCACTATGCTAAGTGAAATAAACCAGGCGGTAAAAGACAAATGCCATATGATCTCACCTATAACAGAAACCTAATCAACAAAACAAACAAACTAGCAAAATAGAACTAGAGACATGAAAACAAGGAACAAACTGACAGGTGCCAGAGGAGAGGGGGTAAGGGAGGAAAGAAGGGGAAGGATCTAGTTAAAGAACAAGTATAAATGACTCATGGACATGGACAACAGGGTGGGGATTGACTGTGGGAGTGGGCCGTGGTGGGGTAGGGGAGAACATTGGGTAAAATTGGGACAACTGTAATACAATAAAAAGAAAAAAATCTGGTTTTCATCATCATTACAATATTTACTTCTTTGACCAGTCCTCCTGTATGGAACAAATCTTTTACTTTGACCACCACTTCGTCCCTGCATGGACACCTTCCTTGCCCAGCCTGGGCTCTGACTCCCCTCGACAGGCCTGACAGGCCATGGAGAGAGGCATTCCTGTATAGCTGTCTTCCTCACATTCCTTCAGCTGGACAATATAATTTAAAACTACATATGAAAAAATAAACTTTTAAGAAGCAGCACAAAAAATTATGAAAATAAGAGTGCTAGGAAGGACTTAATCCAATTATCCCGTAAATAGAATAATTACATATTGGGTATTGACACATTAACAGAGAGACAGAAAAATGAAACAGGATAAAAATTTAAGCTTTTACAAATCCCCTAAGTAGTAATTCAGTAGATAGTAAATGTGACATTCTAAATCAGAGGGAAAATATGAGTAGTTCAATAAATAATATTGGGACAATTGACTAAGCATAAGAAAACATAAAGTTCTTAGATCCTTACTTTACTTCTTAATCCAAAGCAAATTCCAGATAAATTAAATTTAAACCAAAAAATAAAACCATGAAAATTTTATATAAAAGTTATATTGTATGTGAACATAAGTAATCTAGCTATAGATACAGTATAAAAATACATAGAGATACATATACATATCTAACTAGCTTTAGATTTACAGAACATATGGGAAAGAACTAACATTCTTAATAAATAAAGAGCAGTTATAAATTAGTAAGAAAAGTCTAACCACCAATGGTAATATGAATTACTTATGACCATATTAAAAATTATGGAAAGGCATTTCCACTTAAGTAAATAAAAATTTAAATTATGAACAACATTTTTTATCTATCAGCATAGAAAAATAAAAATGATAATATGCAAACTGTATTTGCAAAGGTAAGAGTATAAATTGATGCAAGGCTAATTTGACAACTTCAAATTGTTCCAATTAAATATATACATATATATATATCACTTCAGCAATAATACTTTTAGGTATTTAACCTGCTAATATACATTGTACAGAGACAAATATATAAAGATGTTAATTGCTGTACTGTTTAAAGAAAAAATAACACTATAATAATGCAAATATTCACCAAAATTTGACAAGTAAGAATACCATGATATAACTATAAATACAAACTATGTAAATGGTCATGCCATTCAATAGTTTAGGTTCAGTGCCTTGAGCCTGAGAAGTCTTCCAAAAACATAAGAAAATGCTTAAGGGCTAGGGAAGGGGGTGGAAATTTTTCTAAATATAAAAAGAAAACTGCAAACTCAAAATTAAAGAAGTTTTAATTGTTTATGAAAGGTAACAACAAACAAGCACAACTCAATTCATATAAATGTAATGATGTTTAAATCAAAGAACAAAATGAATTATTCATCTACTGATTGAGTTCTTGATCCTCAGAGGCAGAGATTTGAGTTTATCACACTCCTTCACTCAAGGCAGACTCTTCCCATCTGTCTACCCATAACACTTCTCTAGGTTGTTTTTCCATCCATAGTTTCCCTCCCTTTCTCCTTCTCATGGTAGTAAGAACACTCCTAATATGTTTGATGTATCTCTGTCCATTAGGTAGTGATTTTGTGGTTGCATGTACTTTGACTTTATGTAAAAGTTAGCAAACTACATATCTCATTTCTCTTTAGTTTTTATACAGTCAATTGTATTTCTTTACATCTTTGTTGCTCTCTGTACATCTGATCCATTGTTTCTAATTGCTTCATGGCATTTCCTACTAAACCTATTCATTTCCCTAGGGATGAGTCTCTGAAAAACTTCTTTCACGCCACTCTACAATCATGCAGCATGAACAGCTTGTAGGACCAGTGGGAGCCCTGGAGAGGATTCCAGATCACATAGTATCTGAACATTGAATTTTTCCTATTACCAAACTGCTCTCCATTTACATTTCCCAGAACCACAGCTTCAAGGTTCCAGTGTCCTCTGTCTTTGGTCAAACTTGATGTTAGCCAGTGAATGTGGATGAAGTCATAGCTTGTTCAAATGTGCATTGTGCTATTCAGGAGTGGCACATACCCTTTGTCCCCTCAGTTTCTCCTTTTGTGAATTGCCTACTCATAGCCTTTGCCCATTTTTCCTTTTGGATTTTCCATCTTTTATCCCACTGATATGCACAGATTTCCTTGTACATGTTTGATATTGGTTACCTGTCAGATGTTGTTCATTTTGTCTATGGTGACATTTATTGAATAGAAATCCTTAATTTTGTTCTTGTCAGACTCATGATTTTTTTCCCTTGTGGTTGTGCTTTTCTGTTCTTGTTCAAGACATTATTTCTCACCTCAAAATATACAAAGATATTTGCCTATATTTTTATTCATATATTTATATTTCACATTAAGGCCTTGAATCTATTTTGAATCCACCTTTGTTTACTTCTTGAAACAGAGATTCAGTTTTACTTTTCTCCATATAAGGATAATTTTCCCAATCACATAATGTACAAAAATCATCCCCTTGATTTGTAGGCACCTTTATCATATATCATTTCCACATGCACGAGTCTGTTCCTGAGCTCTCTATTTTGTTCCACTGCTGTGTGCTTATGTTACTAACATAACTTTATTATTATTATTATTGCATTTTACTATGCCTAATCCATGGTAACGTAATTCTTCATCTTTTTTTTTAGTGTTCACAACTGACTTTCTATAACTATATTCTTCTACATGAATTTTTTAATATGGCTATCAGTTCCTCAAATATTTGTGATGAGTATATTTTTGCTTTGAATTGTCTTGAATGTATAGATGTATTTGAAGAGCACTGACATAGTTGTAAAGTTATCTTATCCACAAATACTGACCACATATATAATTGTGCATATTTCCACTCATACCCTCCAACAGAGTTTTTAAACTTTTTCTTTGTGAAGCCCTTGTACAATATTTTAGACAAATATCTAGATATTTATAGCTTTTTTTAACATTACAATATTTTATATCACATTTTCATATTGGTTATTGCTAGTGATTGTAAAAAATTTGTTTATTTTAGTAAGTTGTGTTATTTTGTATGAGTACATGTCTAGATTGTTTGTGTAAGTATATCCAAGAAGTTTAGAAGAATTATTTCCTCTGGAGAATAGGTGGGGGATCAGGTGCTAAAGGAAGAACTTTTAATTATATAATCTTTGGCACTATTTGAATTACTCTTTCAATGAAAACTTAGAATATATATCAATTAACATATTAGTGTATAAATATATATATACACACACAGAGTTAATGTGTATGTACTCTCTCTATATATATGATATAATATATGACAATCTATATCAAGAGAGAGAAAGAGAGAAGAGATGCAGAGCAGGCAGAAGTGAGAGCCTGCTCACCTGATAAGCCCCCTGGATGGAGAAATCCTCACCAGAGACACTGAAGATGCCACAATGATCAGCAGCCATTGTCAGCTCTCTGTTATTTGCTTTAATTCAAGAAGCATGTATCTTCCTCACTTGAGCGATCTCTCCAGCTACCTAGTTATTTTTCAAATGTTTCTGCATCTGGCAGGACAAATGAGCAAGAACTGTATGTGAATAGGAATTACTTTCAAGTCTTCTGAGTATTAGCAACCCTCAAAACATTTGCATATTTTCCTTCTCTAATTGTCTCCATGTCACAGATGAATAGTCCTCTAAATAAAATGTCTATTATATGTGCCTTTCAGAATTGTCCATTCATCTCACCTGTTAGAGTTTCACACTGGGGAATCTAGAGCTCCAGTTGATATATGCCAAGTGATGTATATTGTATGAGAGATGACGTGAACTGAGACAGTTAATAAAGTGCTCATGCTACTTACCTGGCAGGGGAGATACCATGATCAATAGTGTTCATGATTCATCTAATCCTTAAGAAATAAAGTATATAATATCAGTGCTCTTGTCTGCTTAAAAAAAGGGGCTGGACATTTTAACAGCAATGCTTTACTTCAAAGAAGTCTTAGGTAGAATGCCATTTGTGGTCAAGACAATTCACCAAACATTCCACCCCCTCCCCTTTGCCAGCCCCCTTGCAGTTAGGAGACCATGTGAGCAGCTCTGGCAAAGGGCTGTGGTAGCAGTGTGACAGCTGCTCTGGGACAGACCCTAGAAGAACAAATGCGTGCTTCCCCCCACCTCCATGGTTGTTTCCTCCTCTTCCTGGCTCTTTCCTCTACTTAAAACCCTGCAGTGGTTCCTCATTTCACTCAGAACAAAGTCGTTATAAAAGCGCAAAACCTTACATTATCTCCTTGCAACCTCTATTGCTGCCCTGACCTCAGATATTACCTTCTGTATAATAGTTGCTCACTAAACATTTTTTGGAAAAATTATTTAGTGAATGGGCAGGCAAAAGCAATAAATGCTTTCCACTGGTGGCTGATATTTTTGCTAGTCATATGTGTCTGAAAGAGTTTTCTTTCCTTGAGTTAGATCATGTAAGGATATTCTCACAGCCCACCCACAGAGAAAGTCTGTCCTTCCTTTGATACATATACGTGTGTGCATGTATAGACACACACATGCACAAGACATTGTGTATAAGGCAGATATGATTGAAATTAAGAGGAAAGAAGGTCTTGGAATCACAGCATATCAATACAGAAAAGAAATAAATCAAATATTACACATGTGTTTTAAAGGAGTCTCCTGGTCATATCTGGCAATGTATTATTGTTCAGCTGGACTCCTCTCCCCATTATTTTCTGTCTCCTCTCCTCTTTTCCCTCTCCCCACACTCAAATTTCTGATTATCTTTTTCCCATGCAGTGACTTAGTTTCTTTTTGTTTCTTCCTCTCTTTTCCAACTCATGCTATTAGGGTTTCACCTTCTTCCACAACTAAGTTTCTACTGTTTTCTTAAACCAAGATAGTCATCTCCCTAAGAGGAATCATTCTGTCCGGTGTTAAAATGATAATCATTCTTTTCACTGCACCATACTTTCTCTTAAGTTCTAAAAGCAATGAATCTACATGTTGTTTGGGGATTATTTGTTCTAAATGAGTGGTTTTGCAATTCTGTCTTCCAAGTGAAATGTCTGGTGTGACGATCCACTGTAACCATTGTAAGAACTTATCTGTTGGTGAGTAGGCATCCACAGCAGTTTCCTCTTACCTTGCTCAGCCTCAGGTATCCACGGAACCCCTTCACATTCTCTTCTCTACATACTTCCTGTGCAGGAGAAGGAAAGAGCATGGATGCTGGGGCCAGACACCCTGGCTCCACTGCTACCATCTGTGTGATGTTGAGCCAGCTCCTTAACTTCACTGTGCTGCAGTGTCCTCATCCTTGAAGAGAAGACGGTAGCAATGTCTACATTGTAGAATTAATGAAAATCAGTTAAATAAGCACAAACACTTAAAAAATGCCTGGTATACAAGCCCAATGAGTGGCAACCATGGTGACCTGTATCACTTCCTCAGGCAGGGCTGAGATAACAATAATAGATTCTCATCACATTTGGGACAGGTAGAACATCAACCCCAGGTCCTCCCACTAAAGCTTTTCTCATTGCCAAGTATCCTCTTTAGCTGAACTGCCCTGCTAGGTCATGTTGATTTAAGCTCTGACACTGCTACATGATCCTGGATAAGCTGCTTTCCTTCTCTGGGCTTCAGTTTCTCCATCTACAAGAAGAGTAGCTGGGAGTAGATTATCTCTTGGAGTCCTGCTAGTTTTGACCTTAGATATGAACTACTAATAAAAATATTTTAAAAGATCTGTGCAATATCTGTAAAGAAGATGATTCCATGCCAGAGCCTCATGACTGAGTGGATGGCTATATCATATGGACTTCATAGGACTTAAAAGACTTTTCTGGAAGGGTTGGCATTAAATGCAATAGTAAACATTGCAGAGCATGAGAGCCTAGCGCTCCTCAAAAGGAATGTGCACACGAATCCCCCTGGAATTCTTGCTCAAATGCAGATTTTGATCTGAGATAGGACTTTCAATTCTGCACTTCTAACCAGCCCTCGGGTTTGTGGATGCCACTTGTTGGTGAGCCACATGCAGAGAAGCAAGGAGTTTAACACAAGCTACTCCAATATTCCAAAAAGCATTGCAGACCAGAGGGAGAGGTAGTGTGGAAAGGAATCATTTCTCTACCTCCAAAGGCAACCACATTTCCCTGCCCTGTAATGAGTGTTGCCTGTCCCTGAGACCCCTAATTTGTGTCCAGTAATGCACAAGCACCTGTCCCCTTAATGAAAGTTCTCAGCCAGGGACCTAGCTTCCCATAGATGTGGCATACTGCTCTTCTGGCAGCACTGGTCTGTCAATAGGACTTTCCATGATGATGGAAGTGTTCAGTATTTGCACTTTCCAGCATAGTAGCTGCTAACTACATATGGCTGTTGAGCACTTGAAATGTGACTGGTAAGACTGAGTTACTGAATTTTAATTTTATTTCATTTTATTTATATGAATGCAACTAGCCACACCTTGCTAATGGCTACCATATTGGAAAGCAGGGCTGCTGAGGGCATTTCCATATTCTGCTCCCTGGAAAGAAAATGGACTTTAAAATCTTAAAGTCAGATGGCAACCCTCTGTCAAATCACCAACCACTTGGCATTATTCTCATTGGTAAAATGGGAACAGCTAATCAGCAAGATTCATAGGATGTGGTCCAAAAATGGTATCACTTAATACGTTCCTCTTGTCACCTCCAAGTAGTGTCCAGTCCCCTCAACCCAAATAAAGGACCCCTAATCTCAATCTTCTGTGGCCCCCTTCATGGTACTCACTGTCCTGGCCTCTCTCATCAGAAAGGTTCAATGGGAAAAAACACAGTGGTCCCTGACATTGTGGGACATTGGTGCCTGAAGCCAGATGGGGAAGCTGGCTACTTACAGTCACACAGCTGGTCATTTCTCTCTTTTATATTGATTTATATTTAGAATTAAATCATTACTATTTATTAAGTACCAACTCTGTGTCAGTCATGGAATCAGATCCTTTATCTAGGTCATATTTACCTTTACACTGGTCTTAAAGAATAGATGCAATTAGAATTTTTATTTTTCTAAATGAAGAAACTGAGACTCAGAGAGGTAAGTATTTGGCCTAGAACACATAGCTATTTAATGACATACTGGAAATTTGAACATGGTCTCTCCATTTCTAAAGCTTCACCTCTTTCCACATTGCTTCCTTTTCATTGAGTGTCATCAGTGCATTCTCCTTACCTCTCTGGCTTCTCTCCTCCCAGTATACACACTAATATGTGTATACACACAAAGCCAGTATCCAATAGGCTCACCAAACCTTGTTCTAAATGGCGAAAAGGAATCATTCATGCAAGATCTAAGAGAAGCATGACCCTAGAGAAGGGAAGAACAAGCACAAAGGCCTGGCTGGGGCAAGCTGAACGTTTCAGAACAGATGGATATAGCAATGTGGCTGGAGCATAGTGGGCAAGTGGAAGTGGGACATAATAAGCTTCATGGCAAGAAGTATGGGCTTCCTTCCAATTCCATGGGAAGTCACTACAGTGTTTTAACAAGGAACAACATGATCTGATCTTCGTGGTTCCAAAGACCATTGTGGCCTGATGTGGGAGAGTGTCAGGTGGGGGAAACCTGGCACCAAGATGACCAATGAAATAAGCCAGCCGAGAAGCAGTACCGGGGTGAAGGGGAGAAGAGATCCAAAGGCAGACACATTTAAGGAGAAGAACTGGCAGGTTCACAGCTGGGTTTGATATGAAGAGAGAGAGAAAGCAGAGTCACAGAGAGCTCCTAGAATTTTTGGACTGAGCAACTGGGTGAATGTGTTGTCATGTGCAAATTGATCACATCAAGTAAGGTTTCCAGTTTGAGCCTTGTTACCAACACATTGTGTGATGCCCTCTCACCCTCCCCCCGCCACTGCCTTTCAGGAAAAAAAAAGGATGTCCAAGGGTTTTTGTAGCCCTGGTGGCCTTGAATGGTCCCACCCTAATTTGAATATGCAAATGAGATAGTTAACATCATTCTAACATGAGATGTCTGTTATGCTAATTCAACTCCAATGGGTGTTTTCCTAACATCTGCAGATCACCAATCTGACCATAACTGCTATATTAATATAACTTGTGGTTTCTGCTCAGCATTCCTGTTAAGGGATTTAGTGTAATCTGGGTTTAGTAGCTGAGGCTGGGTTGGCAGAGAAGGTGTATAAGAGTCTGTGGGGTTCCTTGGACTTCTGATCTGCAGAGCCCTCCTCATCAACCCATGATCCAGGGAAGGGTCAAGAACTAGACATTCTTCATAAGCCCCAAAGCTCAGGAACCTTCTTCAAGACCAGCAAGGTCCATGCAGCAAACAATGCAGAGAGCTGAAAAGAGCCTGCAGAGCCCAGTCCCCTGCCCAAAGGCTTGCTCCAGATAGAAGGGCCCTGGAACACTGGATGTATGCTTATTTGCTGTGCACTTGCTGTTCTCACTTCCAGGAACATCTAGTTCCAGAAGTCACTTAATTCTAAGGTCATGCTCAAGTGAGCTTTCTTGACTCTCCAAGCTCTACCAATCTGTTTTGCTGTCTTCATAGAACTTCCCATGAACCAAACTATCATGGTTATATAGTTGTTGTCTACTTGATGCTTAGTTGACCACCCCATTAATGTGTGAGCCCTGTGGGAACACTGGCCATCTCTGCTGTGTCATCACCAAGTCCCCAAAGCCTGGGACAGTACCCATCACTGAGGACACACTACATCCATTGTTATTGAATTAACTTACTCAATGGTCATTTATTGAGCACTTGCTAGCTGCAACACACAAACCTAGTATTGGACAAGGATACAAAGATTCATGAGAGCCCACCAGTCCACTTTGGGGGTTACAGTCCAGTGAGAGGGAAGGATTCATGCAAACATAGATAGGATGCAGATTCAATTAGCATGAGTTAAATCCCTAGCACATGCCTGATGCTGTAACATATTCACGCTAACCTTCTTGTATCATTCCCATTGTACAGAAAAAGGATAGGATCTGAAGTTTGGCACTTTGTTCAAGGTCATACAGATAGTAAGTACCATCCACCTGCCACACACACAGAGATCTTGAACCAGATCCCTCTGGTGCCCAGCCAAATGTTTTGTTTCCCACACCAAGCTCTCTGGTGACCAGCTGCCACCCTGATAGTGTGAGGTGCCTAAGGAAAACAGGCAAAGTCAAGGGCACTGAAAGGCCACCTTGCGCCATGAATGATGGGTCTGGGTTTTCTATGGAGAGATGTGTGACTGAGGATTTAACATCAGCTCCATCCAGAGTATCACTGAGACCCTTCCATGCTTGGTAGTTCTGGGCATCTACCTGGTATCATGCTAACCCCAGACATCCCTCTGCACTGGAGACTGTGGGACAGACCCTTCAGGCCATGGAAAAACTGGGCAATCACTTTAGAGATGGGACACACAGAATGTCCTTTGGACTTAAAGTGCAGACTGGCTATATTGGGTCACATGAGGCAGACATTTTTTTTTTACAATTTCCAAATGCAAACTACAAAAGCATGTGAGGCTGTGTGGAAGAAGGGATATTTAAAATTGGGTCAAACTGAGGCATGCTTGGAGTGCGGCATGGCCCTGGGAGAAACTGGAAGAATTACCTTTGTGTGTGTGTGAAGTAGGACTGGGAGGTGTGGGGGCAGCAAGGAGATGAAGTAATATGAGCTGTGTTCTAATCTGTGGAGGGTGCTGTGTCAAAAAAATAGAGGTACATCCAGCCAAGATGGAGGCATAGATAGGTACACTGGCCTCCTCACACAAGCAATAAAATGACAGCTTTAAAAGCAAAATAAAATCAGAACTGCCAGAAAATAAAACTGTATTGAAGTCTCACAACCAAGGAGTTAAAGAAGAAATATCCAGACTAGTAGGAGGGACAGAGATGGGCATCTGGGGTAGAGGGGACCCATGGCAAGGTGGTGGCTGGAAGACCAGGGAAGACGAGGTGGCAGCTTGTGGATCAGGCAAGGTGGTGGCTGGCAGAGCAGGTGGTCCCACATTTGCATGAGGATAAGCCGGGAGGAATAACTAGGGAGTGAGACAGACCGTGCAACCCAGGGTTCCAGCGTGGGGAAATTAAGCCTCAAAACCTCTGACTGAAAAAAACCTGTGAGGGTTGTGGCAGCAGGATAAACTCCCAGCCTCACAGGAGAGTTCACTGGAGAGACCCATAGGGTCCTAGAACATACACAAAACCACCCACCCAGGAATCAGCACCAGAAGAGGCCAATTTGCTTGTGGGTAGTGAGGGAAGTGACTGAAAGCTAAGGGACAGCCCAGCAAGTGGCATTCTTCCCTTTTGGACCCCTCTCCCATGAACAGCACCACAACACAGCCATGTGGGTTGCCCCACCATGGCAAATACCTAAGGCTCCACCCCTTACTACATAACAGGTGTGCCAAGACAAGAAAAAATATGGCCCAAATGAAAGAACACATTAAAGCTCCAGAAAAAATAACAACTAACCGATGAAGAGATAGCCAACCTATCAGATGCACAGTTCAAAACACTGGTAATCAGGATGCTCACAGAAATGGCTGAGTATGGTCACAAAATAGAGGAAAGCGTGAAGGCTATGAAAAGTGAAATAAAGGAAAATCCACAGGGAACCAACAGTGATGGGAAGGAAACTGGGCCTCAAATTAATGGTTTGGAGCAGAAGGAAAAAATAAACACTGCTGTTCTCTTCAACCAGAACAGAATGAAGAAACAAGAATTCCAAAAAAATGAGGAGAGGCTTAGGAACCTCCAGGACAACTTTAAACATTCCAATTCCCTAGCCATAGGGATACCAGGAGGAGAAGAGGAAGAGCAAGAAATTGAAAACTTATTTGAAAAAAATAATGAAGGAGAACTTCCCCAATCTGGCAGAGGAAATAGACTTCCAGGAAGTCCAGGAAGCTCAGAGTCCCAAAGAAGTTAGACCCAAGGAAGCATCCACCAAGGCACATCATAATTACATTACCCAAGATTAAAATGAAGGAGAGAATCCTAGAAGCAACAAGAGATAAGGGGACAGTAACCTACAAAGGAGTTCCCATCAGACTGTCAGCTGATTTCTCAAAAGAAATCTTGCAGGCAAGAAGGGGCTGGAAAGAAGTATTCCAAGTCAGGAAAGGCAAGGACCTACATCCAAGATGAGTCTATCCAGCAAAGTTATCATTTAGAATGGAAGGACAGATAAAGTACCTCCCAGATAAGGTCAAGTTAAAGAAGTTCATCACCACCAAGCCCTTATTATATGAAATGTTAAAGGGACTTATCTAAGGAAAAGAAAGGTCAAAAACTATAAACAGTAAAATGACAACAAACTCACAGCTATCAACAACCAAACCTAAAAATACAAAAAACAAACTAAGCAAACAACTAGGAGAGGAACAAATTCACAGAAATGGAAATCACATGGAGGATTACCACTGGGGAGTGGGAGGGGGGATAACTGGGGAAAAGGTACAGAGAATAAGAAACAAAAATGGTAGATCCAAAATAGACAGGGGGAAGTTAAGAATAGTATGGGGAAATGGAGAAGCCAAAGAACTTATGTATGACCAATGGCCATGAACTAGGGGGGAGGAATGCAGGTGGAAGGGGTTGTGCACAGCAGAGGGGAATAAGGGGGAGAAAAAAATGGGACAGCTGTAATAGCATAATCAATAAAATATATTTTAAAAATAAAAACAAAAAACAACCAGAACTGTCAGAAAATTGAACTGTATGGAAGTCCAATAACCAAGGGGAAAATAATGAATACAGGTACAATTAGCAAATCAATTTCCACATCACTGCCCACTCAGGTGAATTAATCATTTAGTAGAGGCTATCTGTGAAGAATCCCGAGCCTGAATTGAACTGACTGGATAGTGAGGTCTATAGTGGCAGGGAAAGGGGCACTGTGTGCCCCACTGCAGGCACATACATTCTTGGCTCAGAGTGAGTTGACTGGAGGAGAGGAACTCTGGGTGGTGTCTACCACACTAGCCCACATGAGCACTAGTCCACATGAGCAAGGGTGAGTGACTATGTTAAGGCAGAGGGAGCTGGGGCTGAGGGAAAAGAACAACAGAGATGAACACAGCAAGACTAAGATTGGATGATCATTGTAAACCAAAGCTCATTGGTACCAATTCAGTGCCAATAGGAATCCCCAATTTTGGGTGTGGTGAAGAAGGAAATTTTATATTCAGTGAAAAATGACTCAATTGTGATACAGCATGGCTGTGAGGCAGCCTTGAAGCCAGGTAGCCCTGGGGCCAGGACCCTCTTCTGCTAGATGGCTCTGCTTGCACTGGTCTACTGTGCACTGTACTGGTCTACTCCACTCTGCTCCAGTAAATCTTCCATGGTTCAGCTCAGCAAGGGAGACACAGCCTTCACTCTTTAGTGAAAAGTGAAAGCACACTCTCAGAGCCAAAAGAGAGCTTCACTTACATGGACGGAAGTCTCCACTCCTGGTCTCTGATTGGTCTGTCCTCATGCAAATGAGGACTCCAAATCCTCGATGTTTGATTAGTCCAAAAGGCACTGTCTTGATTGGTCAGAATAAAGCTATTCTGGTTGGTTGGAGCTATGCAGCTCCAATTGGATGTGGAAACTCTAGGTCCTACTGGTTGAAAGAGGATTCCAGGAATTCCTTTATAAGGGCTGGCTCAGATGGCAGGAACACAGTGCAGCATCAGACAGATCAGTATGTAAGAGCTTCTTACGCAGAAGTTGCTGCTAGGCTCTGTTTTTGTTTTGTTTGTTTTCTAAGATTTGAGCCCAGTTATCCATCAGGAGCCCTTCTTAGTAGGTGCCTTTTTTTTTCTGAGTTCACACCAGATAGAGGTGGGAGAAGGAAGACCCAAAAGCATCTAGACAAGGTAATTCTTTTACTCTAGAGCCCCACTGTGGTCTTACACTCCACTGAAAATCTTCCCCCTTCAGGTGGCCTAGGAGCTCCTGAACTCCTCAAACAGTGGCTCCCAGAGAGGACTTTTTCAGCTCTCTCTTGAGGACAGGGGTCCATGGGGGTGGGAGGCTTTAACACAGTGCCAGGAAACTGTTCAAAGAATGGGATCATCAAGTTAACACTTTCCCCACATTGGCTTTTCCAGGAAAACAGAGGTGATATTGTGCCACATTGTATTAAATGGAAAACATTTGCCTGGATCCACAGAGACCTGCCTGAATGGGTCACAGCTCCTGGGAGATCTTGAATACTTTCTGCAGTTGCACTCTATCAATCCTACTGCAACTCAGATTATTTTATACGGGCTCCTGCCTGCTGCATAGGCTGGGTCAATGCAGTGTGAGAACCGAGCTCCATCGGGTTGGTAGTGAGGCACAAAGAGCACTGGGCAGGAGTCAGGAGACCCAGATTATGAGGCCAGCAAATCTAGGGGTTGGCAGAAACCTCGATTGTTTAATTCATCAATGTCCCTGTTAAGCAACAATCCAGCATCATGCCTCCAGGGACAAAGAGCTCATTGCCCTACAAGTACCTGCCTTGAACTCTTGGATATTTCATCTCAGATCAAACAGAAACTCACCTTTATTGAGGTCCTGTCCATCCATCCCAGCACACTTTTGTGAGTGCTTCCTTCACCAGAATCATGTTGCAGAAATGTGGAGGCAGCTCTCTGCTTCCAGCCCCTCCATAACTCTGTTCCCTCTGGTCTGGGAACAGACCAGAAACCCAGTTTCTGCGGTCACCTTCCTAGGACAGGTGAGGCAGACTCCTCACTTACAGAGGTGAGTGATCCAGTCTACCTCCACTTTCCTTGCAGTGGGCCATGATGACAGACATCCCAGCCACCTAGCAGGGATGTGGTGAAGATCCAATGAGACAGCGAGCCCGTAAGCCCTTTGCAGCCAGGAAACCTCCATCAGATGTGGCTCCAGTACAGTATGGGATTGCCCAATTTATGCAAAGGAAGGGGTCAGAAGTCAATAATGGGGTCACTGATTCCACAAGGGTAAGTTGAAGGCATTTAGAACCCTAAACCCTGGAGAGATTATGCACCTCCTATATGTAATATAAAATAAAATTAATTCTAATCCATTAAATATGTACAAAGACATCCAACAACATTATTATTTTTATTTGAAAACTACTATTATTTTTGTGACATTATCAAATAATTTTGTGAAATTATTTTAAAAATAGCTTTAAATTTTTCTAAAATTCTTTGTTTTACTTTCCGTGTCCTTGCCTTTCTGATGCCCTGTTAAGCTTTAAGTCTTCCATCCAGTAAAAGAATTTAAAACCTAGAATCAACATGTGTACAATATATCTTAGAATTTAGAGCTTAAAATGGGCATGCTAACAGAATCCTTGGGCCTGGATGAGCTACATAGGGTGTATGAATCCACTGAAATCAGATGCAAAGTTGTGAGTTTATTCTTGGGAGCATATTGCTCAACTTCCATCAGAGTATCAACAGGTCTATAATATCAAAAGCCCAGGCCAACTGACAGACTCACAGAATTGACAGCACTCTACTAGAAACTAGTGAGGTAAATTGGTGTAACCACCTTGAAAAACTGTCAATAGCTCCAGAAGCTGCACATTCATAGATGCAATGTTTCCACTCCTAGGTTTATACCCATCAAAATGTGTACATAGACACAAACACACACACAAAAAAACATGTGTTCATAGCAGCTCTATTCATAGCAGCCCCAAAATGAAACTGCCTAAATGCTCATCCGTAACAATGGGTACATAAATGCAATATCTTCAGATACTGAAATACCATACAAAAGTGAAAATGAACAATCAGAGACTATATACCTGATGAGGACTACTATGCATAGTTTTGAGTGAAAGCAGCTAGACACAAAGATTACACAGTGTGCACCATTCCACTCCTATAAAACATACACAGAGGCAGCACTAACTCATGGTGCTAGAAGCCAAGAGAGTGGTTATCCTCCTGGGGGGAGTAACCGGAAGAGGGCACAGGAGGGCTATTGTTTCTTAACCTGAGAGCTAGTTACTTGAGTGTGTTCAGTTTGAGAAAAATTCATGAAACTATATCCTCATGCTATAGGCATTTTTCTGTACATGGCACACTTCAATGAAAACTGACAAGAAATTGTGATATCTGCCATGAAATCCAAACGCACCAAATCTGGCATTTCAGAATGTCACCAACTGACTCCAGTTTTTGAGCTCCCAGAGGCTATGCACAGCCCTTACTGTATGAGATTGAGATTTCCTGGTTTGGGAACCTGTCTTCCCCATCTGAGTGAGCTCAGTGAATGTGAAGATGCCCTCTTCCACATTTGACAAACCCAGAGCCTGTCCCCAAGCAAGTGCCTGGCAAAGTCTGCTGAAAAACACTGTGCTGCTAATGTGATGTCCCTTCTTAAGGACATGAGAAAAGCAGGACCTGGGAGTCCTCAGCTGTCCCCACCCCACCCTAGCTGGGAGTCACTGGGTATTTGGTCTCCTGGGATTACAGACAAGGGCCTGAATCAAATCACAGCTGGTAAAGCACTTTGTACACCCACTGTAACTTGGCCTGCCCATGTGCAGGACTATTGGCATTGTTATTATTGTGGCTAATGATAATGATGATAATAATAATTATTATTATATAAATAAAAATAGCGCATTTTGTTCCTCCAACTGGGAGGCCTGTTTGAAGCCCAGGGGAATAGCATGTGGATGACTTCCAATTTTTTCCAACTGGCTTTAGAAAAATTCAGCATGAAGAGATAGATTGGTCTGGGCAGTGATGTAAACATCACCAAAAAAAGGGAAGGGGGAAGGCTGAGAGCCCAGTTCCACTTTTCATCTGGCCACTGCCGCCCACTTCAAGAAGCCAGCACCTGATTTCCAAGGACAGTGAAACCTACACACTCATTAGCGCAGACTTGCATATCTGGCTTTCAAGTTCAGAGTGAGCTATTGTTCTCTGCTCTCTTGAGATGAGGGAGAGGCTTGTCATCACTGGGCTCAGAAACTATACTCCCAACTCATGGTCCCTGGGGTTCTGGGGCAGACTCTTAGCTATTTGAAAACCATTTGTTTTGGTAATGGACATCAGCTAGAGGGGACAGGCCTTAGCCTGCCCTGTGAGGGGGTTAGGAGGGGGGAGGGGGACTGAAAGTTGCTTGTCTCAGAAGAAGATCATAGGTCCTACTTTCCTTCCAAAATACGCCAGAGGTAGTTCTAAGTGGGAGGAGGGGTGGAGAATGATTGGAAGAGGGAGGGACAAATGGAGGCCCAGGCTCAGTGCCAGATGTCAACACAGACAGAGACAGAGACAGAGACAGAGCCCAGAGACAGAGTCCAGCAGGTTATTCAGGGTGCCAGTTCCCAAAGACACCCTTGGTTTGAGAGCAATAAGTATTGCACCCAGGCCCCAGGCATCATCAGGGGGTTGGCTCGGGAGATATGAAGCATCAGAGCTGGGAGAAAGGGAGGAATGGAGGGAGCGAGGGAGGGGAGAAGAACGGGAGGAGGAAGGAATGAGAGAAGGAAGAAGACCGAGAGTATAAAAAGAGGGAGAAAAGAAAGGAAAAAGGGCGAGGGGAGGAAAGGTTGGAATTCCAGCCACATGGACTGTATTTTAGACAGCTCACTTATCCCTCTGACCTTCATTTCTCCTCATCTGTGAAATGGAAAGGAGAAGGGACAGCTAGTGTTTACTAATCACTTACCAATTGCTAGATACTGTACTTAATGTTCTAATGTATTACCTCATTCAGTCCTATAAATTGGAGGCCACTATGACACCTATTGACAGGTGAGGAAACTAAGGTGTAGAAAAGTAAAGTTGTATGTTCAGGGTTTGGCAGCTGGTAACTTACTGGCCTGGGATTTGCACTTAGGCCACCACACCGTAGTCTGTGTCAGTGCAGGCCTGGGGAGCAGAATCACCCAATCCCTATTTATGGCATTCCAGCCACAGAATGTAAGACCAGGAAGGAACTCCTAGGGTCCTATGAGAAGAGGTTCAATGATACACCCTGGGCTCTCCTACACCTCCATGCCTCTGTACGTGATATGCTTTCTGCCTGGAGCACCTTCTCCTGGCTCCCACTCCTTTCCCTCCTCCCTCAGATATCAGCCCACTTGAGGCCCCCTTCACAAAGCCTTTCCTGATAGCCCAGGCTCAGCTTTCTGTGCTCACATGACCCTTCATGACTTCCAACAGTGCCTACACTGCAGGATGCTCATTTGCACTTCTGTTCCCTGCATTGGGTTAATTGATGCTGAAGCAATGGCTTCTGCCTTGTGATCATTCATATACCCAGTACCTAGCACAGTAGTGAATTAATGATTAGCACCCAAGGTCACAGAGCCAGGATCATAACTCCCAGCCTTCATATGTCCAGTATCCATAAAACTGCTCCTCCCTGCCCTCTCTTGGAATCATAGAAGCAACATCAGACTCTAGAACTGAAAAGGGAAGCATTAAGTCAACATGCCCAATGCCTCAGATTTGCAATTGCAGAAACTGAGGCCCATACAAGGCAAGAGCCATGTCCAAGCCCACACAGGAGGTCAATCCCAGGGGGGCAGGCTCCTTTTCCACCCAACTGCAATCTTGTAGAGCCAGATCCCTTTGCTGCCTGCAAGGAACTAAGGAATTGCATCTGTTTTGCTGCAGCAGTGTGGTTTTATAGAGGATGAGGCTGAAAAGCTGGCCACTGGGGCTCCTGCTTGGAAGGTTCTTTGTCCACAACAGCTTTATACTAGAATGTGTTATCAAAGGATTTGACCTGGGATGAGCCAGCAGCCAATTATATCTTCCCATGATGCCCCACTCTCATCTGAGCTGGGCTTACTCAAGGCAGACAGGCTGGTGGGAAAAACAACAGTGGGTGGGCAAGTGATCCAAATGACTATACCTATCCAGCTTGGCATGTGTCCAGGGCTCCATTAGCTGTGTTACTCACTGGCTCTCCTTCACCTCGCACAATAACTCTAGGAGATAGGCATTATTATGTCTGTTTTTAAGATGATAAAACAAATGAAGTTCAGGAAGGGTAAGTAAGCTGTCTAAAATTATACATCTGGTCACTGGAGAAATGGAGATGCAAAACCAGGCCTGTCCATTGCAAACCCATACTCTTCCTACTTGACAGAAATCCCCATATTCTGCAAGGGAGACAGAGCTACTTCACCTGAGCATCATGGATCATATTTCCACAAAGAATCCCATGAGCTTAGTTGTACCCTGATAAGAGTCCTCACCCATTTCACAAATGAGGAAACTGAGGCACACAGAAAGGGTGATCACTTCTTCTGGAGCCAGCAATCAAAGGTAGATGCTGACATGTTTTTTTCCAGGGTGCCCCTACCCCTACCTACCTCTCCTGCTTGAGGTAGTATCAGTAATAGGTACCTCTAGTCCACACACACCAAGATAGTGACCTGCCAAGGCCATCCCTCAAGAATCTGTTCTCCCACAGGAACTGTTTGCCAAGACTTCACCTTCCTCTGGGACAGACAAGCTCTGATGGTCCCCCACTCTTTCCTCTCCCTAACCCTCCTGGAAAACAGAACTCAGAGTTCAAGTATGACTAATAATTGTAGCTCCTGTTTGTGTCATTCTTCACACATGCAAATCACTTACATACATATTTTCATTTAATTCTCAAAGAACCAGGTGAAGAGAGACACAATAACCCTATTTTACAGACATTGCTGCCAAGACCAGAGAGGGTAAGTAATGTGCACAGCTGGGAAGTGGTGAGTGGAACCCTGATTCTCTGAGCTTATTCACATCCTCCTCTCCTTTCAACCCATTGCCCCACTCTTTGGGGGTCCTCCCTGAAGACTCATGCCAACTCCCTTCTTCTACCTGACCCCCAGGGTTACACCTGACAGCAGCCATTTTCCAGGAGTCTGTGAGGAATGAACTTTCCAAGCAGGAACCTCTTTGAAAGAGGTCCACAAGCTCCAGGTATAGCCTCATAGCCCACCATAGGCACAGATGAACCTATGTGCAGCCATTGGGTAGTACCCCAGCCTGTCTGTGCCTCATTCTGGTAAGAACATCATGGCAAGTGTCACAACCTGCCACTGTGTAGAAAAGAGCCTCTCCTCAGGCCACCTATGAGCAACTCTTCTACCAACTGGGAAAATTCTCACTGAACAGCCAGGACTAGGAGGCTGACAAGAATCTGAACCCATTCCAGATCCTCGCCCTTCATCTCCAAGGAGCACAGTGTTAGGTCCCATGCCCAGAGATGAGTTGTTCAACTGAAACCCTGCACACCAGGGCTCTGGGAAGATCTGGATGCCCAGAGGAGAGCCCAGACTGGAAGGAGGAAATACTGCTTCAGATAGCCACAAAACCAGAGAGATTGTAAAAACAAGCCAGGCGCAGTGTCACCCAAAGCATGTGCCATGAGAATATCCAATCCTCCAGAGTTAGGTAAAGAGAAAAGAGGATTCTGTGGATGATTGGTTTAGGGAAACTCTGAGTTGAATAAAGCTAAACAAGTGACTGTGGAACTTTTTAGAGCCTTTAAAATGCTAATATGCTTCACAATTCTTCAAGAGAAGGGTAATGTGCAATATTTTCTAAATGTTCAGTGTTTCAGAGAATTTCAAAAAAACAATGTCTGCGGAATACCCTTTAAAAAACAGTGTGCTATGGTTCCTCTTAGAACAAAGAAAATGGCAATAGCTACATGGAAAGGTGGACTTTAAATTAATATTAGTGCTGCAACAGGTGAATAAGAGGAACACATATATTACAAATGAGGGTACAGTGTTTACAAAAATGTGGAGTGGCATTACAAATACACAGGTTATGTTTGGGGAGTAAGAATTCCCTAGAACATATCCTCCTACAAGCTGGCATCCCTATGGCAGCCCATTTTTTTATTTGGTTTGCATGTCTGGCTTCCCAGTAAGAATTTATTTGACTAAAGGGGTCTGCCGCAGAAGGGGACATCTGTTGATTTTTCTCCCCAGCATCTATTCTCCTTGCTTTTGGTAATGAACCCTAAATTGGGGGGGCGGGCATGGGGTGGGGCGGAATGCATCCTCTCCTGTTCTCAGTCCATGTGGACTGGGAGCATTCCAAGCTCCAAGCTTCAGGCCCTGCCAGTCGATGTATTACACCTCTAACACCATCCTACACCCACCTCTGTGATTGGCTTACAGGTCGGCAGATGACTCAGTGGTCCAATCAGACTCAGGCCAGGGCTTCTGCTGGAATCATTGGGAAAGAAGCTTTCTTACTACTTGGATTCCAGAGCTGCCGGAGGCCAACTCTGCCCTTCATAGGAACAAGTTTGCCTGAAAATGAAACCAGTGTAAAGGCTGGCAAAGTCTAGAGACAAAGTGAAACAGATCTCTGTCGACATCCTATGGGTCCCTGCTCCCAGCCATGCCTGAAGTTGACTGTACCTCTGGGACTCAGATGTTTTAGTTACTTGAAATAATAAATTAACTTGTGTCTGGAGCCCATTTCAGTTAGGATTCTGTCACTTATAATTGACAGAATTAACTGCCTAACAGTTGTTGAAACCTGTACAGATTTTTGTTTGCTACTAGACAAATTGTTCACTATTAAACACATTATTTATTTTTTAATTTATTCATTCTAAATGAGATATATTAGGCACATACCAATGCAAATGTAACTTATGCAGGTCAAGCTGCCATGTACAGCCCCTCAGGTTGTGTACCACTCAAATTGGAGGATTCCCTTTCCCAAGGCAGCACCCTAAGGTTACACAGAGCAGCAACTTTGGGCCATGGGACATAGGAAGATGTAAATCAGCCCGCAATCCAGAAGGGTCCATGTCTCAACAACACCCATTTCCCCTGCCACTCTGAAATGATGATTTTCTTCCTCTCCCTGTGGAAATCCTTCCTATCCTTCAAAGCCTAACATAACTGCAATCTCCTCCAAGAAGCCTTGCCTGATTGCCTCACTGGAAACAAAGTGGTAACTATGGAGAAAAATAGCGGGGAGGAAGGGTGCCTCAGGGAACCTGCAATCTGAGCTCAGCAAATGCAGCCTGTTCTACATTGTTTCTCACAGGGCGGCTGAGGTGGGAAGAACAAATGCTGAGCACTCTCATGAGATGATTTGCAGAGTGCTTTACCTCCTGGACACCCCAGCGTACTGACTTGAGTTAGGGAAGGACAACTGGGCTCTCATCTACACCTCCACAGTGACAGAGAAGGCCTCTCCGTCACCTGCACCACCAAAAACCCAGTGCTCATCAATTCTGGATGCAGTGCTCATAGTGGCCACCCAGACAGCAGCTAATTCCCAGGGTATCAGGCTGCATTCTTCTCATTTCTGCCTGTTTTCCCATGGTTGGGGGAGGGGACAATGACCTGTGAAGGGCAGAGATGTCACATCTGGCTTGTCATTCTCACCCAGGTTTTAGGGCAAGAGGGAGAACAGCATTCTAGCCCAGAGGAGTTGTTGCTGTCTTCCCCCTCCATGGGGACAAGATATACTCCCAGTCCATCTCACGTCCCAAAGCCTTCCAGACTCCCTGAAGTCTGCATTTGCATAGACTCCAATCTTCCACAACCCCTCCCTCACCCCAGCCCAGCCCCTCCTTCAAACCCCAACCTAGGTAAATAGCAATAACCCTCATTAACATTTCATAGATGCTCTGTTATGCTCTTTTCTGTTATAGAAAACATGATACAAAAGACAGCCTAAAAAGAAACAAAATGCCCTTCTTGTGTGTTATTTACAGCAGGCCTCCTCTAATCTAATCATCTTTCCTCCCCCAGCCCATCCTCTTCCCCCCACCACCATCCCCCTCCCCAGTACACTGCAACTTTTCAGGCATTTTATTAAAATGAACACGTTGTTCCTGCAGCCCGCTCCCTCCCTTCCAGGCCTGGGCATAAATAATTTATCTGAAAGCTCATTTGGTTGGCTACACTTCCATAATTGAAGGCCGTCCCCCACAGTTTATTGGCGAGTGCAGGGGCCCAGCCTCTCAGCTCCCTGACCCCAGATGGAGCAATTCAAAGGCCCACCACAGGGCCCTTCAAAGCCTGAGGAGGCCCCACTCATTGATGTTCACACCGCCCGCCTCACTCTGCAGCCAGGCAGCCCCACAGCCCTCAGTATGTCAGGAGGCCCAGCTGCCAGTGTGTTCCCAGGGGAGGATCCTCAGCTAACCACAAACCTACTGTCTTGTGGCCAACTGCCGCCCACGGGGCAACCCTGCCTCTGTACCATCAGCCTGCCTGGCACCCTCTGTGGCCAGCATGTGCCCCAAGATGTCTTCCCAGGGCCAGCTGCAAATCAGCCCTGGGGCTCAGGACTGATCCCCAGGCCTAGAGATCCCATTTTAAACACTAAGGAGAGGCTGGAGCAAAGCAATCCAGACTCTGAACTCATGGCTTTAAATATTAAGTGGGCCCCATGCTGCCTGGCATTGCCCAGGTGCCCTCTCTCTTGGCTCACCCACCATCTCCCCTGCAAACCAGCACCCCCGGCCCCTCCCCACCGAGGGGAGGGCCTTGCTGATCTTGAGATCTGCACCTGCCTACCACATCCTGCAGTTGACCTGCCTGTGCTCCCAGCACAGGACAACTCCTCCACTTGTCCACCTGTCCCCAACCCATCTTGCCTTTCTCAAGAACAGCATTCCAGCAACCCTCCCCTCAGCCTGTGTCATCAATTTTCCTCTCTCCTTGACTTTCTGTCAGGTATAAAGATGAGCAATGCATGGTGAATAAAGCATAGCCTCAGAGCCATATCACAAAGGTTCAAATCCTAGTTCTGCCACTAAATTGCCCTATGACCTTAGGCAAGTTACTTAGTCTCTCTGTGCTTCAGTTTCCTTATCTTCAAATAGTAACTATTTTGCAGTGTTGGTGGTATATTAAGTGAGTTAATATGTGTGAAATACTTAGAACAGTGTTTGTCCATGAAAAATGTTACACAAATGCTTACTATCAACACTAAGTTAAAAATAAAACTTCCTTTTCCCCCCTCCCCCTCCAGGTATCATCCCAATATTCCTGTTCATTTATAAGAAATCTCCTGCAAAGAGGCATCTATATGTCCTGTCTCCAACTGCTCTCCCCTCATTCTGTCTTGAAATCACTCCGATCAACCTTTCTCACCCCACCATGACTTCAAAGCACTTCTCACAGTCTCCAGTGACTTTGACCTTGTTCAACCCCATATTCACCTTTGAGTCCTCTCCATACAGACCTATATCAGTTATCTGACACAGAAGTTGTCAGTCTTTTCATACACACTCCTCACTTGGTTGGGAAACCACTCACTCCTGCTCCTCTTCAGCTTCCTGTCCCTATACCCTTGACCTCTAAATGCCAGGTGTTACAAGGGCTCAACACTACAGCTTCTTCACTACATGAGTCAGCACCATCCAGTGAAAACACAATGTGAGCCGCAGACATGATTTTAAATTGTCTAATTGCTATGGTAAAGAAGTAAAAAGTAACTGAAATTAATTATAGTAATTTAATCTAATACAGTATAGCCAAAATATACTTCTTGTTCTACGTCTTCAAAATGTGGTACGTATGTACCCTTTTGGCACCTCTGCATTCAGAGCAGCAACAGTTCTGGTGCTCAATGGCCACGTGCGCCTAGTGGCTACCATACTGCGCAGCGAAGCCCTAGGGCATAGCCTCCATTCTCTTAGCATAAATGCCATTGGAGCTACCAGGACTCTGACATTTTTTTTACACCAGTCTGGACCTTTCTCTCGAACCTCAGATTCTTGGATCCACTTGGGTGCCTCAAAGACAGTTCAAATGTAAAGCATCCAAAAAGAACTTAAAAGTCTCTGGAACCACACTGACACCTCCATTTCTCTCTAAGTCCATATCTGACCCTTCTGCAAATGCTGTGGGTTCCACCTTAAACACAGACCCAGAATCTGAGCCTTACTGTCTTCCTTCCTCCACTACTTTGTCTGCACTCCAGTCGTCAATCTTGGGGTCAATGCAACAGCCTCCTGCCTCATTTCCCTGCTTCCACCCTCAGCCCTTGGTCTGTCCTCCCCTCTGAGCCAGAGGATCATTTTAGAACAGAAGTCAGACACCGAGATTCCTCCACAGACCCCCCAGTGGTTCCCTAGCTTCCTCAGGCCAAGAGCCAGAGCCTCACCACACCTGCTTCAATTGCTTCCCCCTTCCCATTTCTCAGACACGCACCTGCCAGACTTACTCCCAACCCAAGGCCATTGCACTTGTCGTTTTATCTACCTATAATGCTTTTCTCCCAGACATCTGCAGAGCTTACTCCCTCCCTGCCTTGGGTCACTGCTCAAATATCATTTTCTCTTAGTGTCCTTCCCTGTCCACACTATGTAAAATTACAAACCCAGCCCACATGCTATACTCCTTACTCCCCTTCTCTGCTTTATTTTTCTTCATGACATTTAGCACCACCTCACACACTATGGCTTTGTTTTCTGTCTCTCACCCCTATGAAAACCTAGGCCCTATGGAGGCAGGTCTATTTTATCACTACTATTTTCTCTTGTACCAGAATAAGTCATTGAAACATACGCTGTGCTTGATAATTTTTTACATAAATAAATGAATGAAGGGAACGAGGGAGGGAAGAGTGAGTCAGAGGCCTTTTTACCATTGGAAATAAGATCACAGTCATCTTTGCTCCACAGGGAGGGTAGACCTCCCCCTCCTCTACTCCCATGTCAGCATCTTCAGAAAGGGAGCTGATGAATATACCCCCTGAGGTGTCAATCATTGCCCTGCCCAGCCCACTCTACTGCAAGGAATAATAGTAATAATTATAACCAACAGCACCAAGATTCTTACTGAAGACTAAGTACTTTCCATGCTTTACCTCATTTGCATCCTAACAAAAAATCTCAATCATGACCTAGACCAGTAGCCAGAAGGAGTCTGAGCACCCCAATGACATTGTCCTCCAGAGAGAGGGGTCTGGAGTCACCCTGTGACCCCAACAATCAAGCCTTCTGTCCAGCCTTTGTCCTTTCCTTGGTTTGCAGCCACACAGAGGGAGCAATAAACTTTCTCTGTATTCTTCCCCAGCCCTCCCCAGAATGTCCTCCAGCTTACTCAAAATCCCATTTAAGACTTGCCTCTCTACACACTTGCTGCACAGCTAACCCATTCTTGTCCCTCCAGTTGCTGTTCTGGATCTGATTTGAACTTCAATCAAGCACCACCCCTCTCACTATCATCTCAGAATCAGGATCTGATTCTCAGTCTTGTGGTGACACATCCCATGTGGATGCATCATGTACGTCCCCAGGTGAAGAAGGATGCTGGGAATACCACCCTCAGCAGTCAGCCCCCTCAGGGCTGCCCGAGTCTCACAGAGCTGCTTTGCCCAATCTTCATGGGGTGGCTCATATCCAACCACTGAGAAAAATAAAGTGCAGAAGGCTGACTGATTGAGCCCACATGGGTGATTTTGGTGTCCTTCTGAGCCAAGACTGCCAACAAGCCTGCATTGCAGCTTGACTTCTTGGCCCAGCCCACCTCCCTCGCCCCTCCCATGAGTACTTATCCCACATGAATGCTGATACATATCCTGTGCATTAACCCCTCCCAGTGGCTACCTCCTGGGTAACCCAGCCTGTGCCATCCATCCCCCACCAGACCCAACACACAGATTCTCCTGGACGAAGTGATGGAGTAGAGGTTCTTTCTCCCTGACCACAGCACACAGGTCAGCCAGGTCTTGCAACCCACAGAATGGTCTTCTGGCTCTGATCCCCTCCTCCTACCAGAGGCCCACATGGGCTGAAGACTTCAGAAACAATGACCAGCAAAGACATTTAAAACCTGCCACCTTGGCTCTAGCCAGTGTGACTCAGATTCTTGAAGTGTCATCCCAGACCAAAGGGTTGCATGTCCGATTCCCAGTCAGAGCACATACTTAGGCTGCAGGTTGCCAGGTGCCTGTGGTAGGCAAACAGTAGATGTTTCTCTTTCTCTCTTCCTCTCTCCCCTTTTCTCTCTAAAAACAGTGAAAAATGTCCTCAGGTGAGAACACCACCTGAGCTTTGTTGTTATTTAAAATTCAGGAACAATGGTGCTCAAGGCCCATGGATACTGCAGACTCTGTCACTCTGACCCAGGAACAACTGGTTCAAGGCCTGGGCAGCCCCTCTTCCTCCAGCAGAGATGCTTGTTCCCTTTTACCTTGACAAGAGGTACCACCTGAACCACACAGTAGCCGACCAGGACCTAGAGACCATAATGAATTTACGTTTCTAATTAGTGCACCCTTCCTACTGGAGGAGAGGTTTACACTGAGAATTCTAGGAAAGGGTCCACAAAGACCAATCCAAGTGAGTAATTGCATCTGGGAGTCTGTTGAGTCTTCTAGGTTTCCTTAGGAGACAGCACTATTGATGGGGGAGTATCTTTCTCTCTGGCCCCAGCCAGGGGGAAAGAAATGTATGAGGAAAGAAATTAAGACAGGAAAAGGTAGGAAGCTCGCTGGACACAGGTGCCTGTGTCCACAGGAATTTTACAGAGTAGGACTTCCACTGAGACCAAAGGGCCATAGTCTGGGATCAATGAGCAGCTGAGGTAGGGAGGCCTCGATGAGTCAACTCACAAACACTATGAGCATCTACCCTAATCCAGAGGCTGCTTGTGGGGAAACTGTGGGGATGGGGTTGTGTAGAGATCAAGGTACTTTGGTCCCAAAGAGCAAGACAGGGTGTTGGGATTCAGGGAACCATGGCCAACTCCAGAGCAGAAGTGAACATAAGCAATGAGGGAGCTGAGGCCAGGTCAACAGCTGAATGAGGCAAGCTGCTGGCCTTGAAAGCCCAGACCCCTGGAGGCCTCATGCCCAGTGATTTGAGGCCACTCTGCCCCAGGAAAAACAGATAGGAGCCCTGGTGACCCTGGGCAGGCCAGGTACTCTGGGCTTTGGGATATTGAATGAGGTGTGACCCAGTATCCAGGGACACAACGGCATCCTTGGAGTGCCACCTTAAGGTATCCCTGTTTAGTCTTTGCCTCTTATCCACCCTTTACACATAGCAGCTCGTTTTTAAAAATGCAAATATGTAATAGACTCTAGGACCAAATAATTGGCTTGATTCCTAGACCAGGAACCACTCAAGTACAAAGACATGCACTTCCTTGTAGCCCCAGCAAGTAGCAGGGTTTTCTTGCACTTAAACAAGCATAGCTGGACTTGATTCACCTGCTTATTCCAGAGTTCTCCTGAGATGCAATATGGGACTGGTGGACACTAGTGTATTCTATGACAAATGCTGCAACATCACTATGTCAAACAGCTTAATGATCATTGTACTTGTGCCCTGAGCAAGGCTGCATGAATAACTAAAATGTCAAATGTCTTTGTTTTAGCTGCTCTTCTATCAACTCTGCTGGTCTCACAAGCATGAGCCACATGCCAATTAGAATCTCTGATGGTCAAGTATAAGTGTCTTTGATTCATAAGAATGAATTCATAATCACTTAAGCTCTCTCTGGAAGAAATAATCTTTAAAAAAATATATGATCCAGGGGTAGGAGGGATGGTTGTTAAAGAGGGCCCTCCCCAAAGTTTGCTTCCTTGCATTTTAATAGAACAAATCCAAGGGCAAAGTTCCCTAGGGCTGAACTGAAATTCCCCAGTGGAACCAAAATTGCAGAGAGCTCTGGACATCCCTCTATTTGTCAAGGCTGCAGACACATACACACTTTGAGTCTGGAAGAGGGAGGATCTCAAGAGTAATGGTGTCTGCAGGAACTTTTGAAATAAGATGAGGAATCTTTATGGCTTCAAAGGGAGGAACCCCAGCTATGGCCTTCTTAGGACCAAGGACTGGAGAGGTCAGTGTTCAAGGTCCCAGGGAGATGGCTGCTCTCTGAAGACCCATCCCTAATGAGCTATGCTCAGCTGCAAATGACAACCACAAATCCTGTTTTGCTAGCACAATTCCAATTCCAGAAAATTCATTCTCTTTCATCAAAGGAAATACACACACACATATACATATACACATATATGTATATACTAGTGTATACAAGCACATGTATATGTATATGCCTATATATAGGTACAATGCATGTGTATGTGTAAAATATGATCTGAGTTATAGATTTATATCTGTCTTTTCACAAAGCAAATTAATAAACATGAGTTCACCCATCAGGAAAATTCATTTATCAAGATCCATGCCCAATTTTTACTTAAGAAAATATCCCTTGTCATTCAGGGGATAGGTAGGTGTTGTCCAGAGTGGTGCAGAGGGCTAATGTGGGTCATCAGGCATGCAGCAGCATGAATCAAGGTTATTCTCTCACTTTGCCCAAGTCTGTGCCCTATTGCCAGTTATGTGTGTGTGCAAGGGGTGGGGAAAAGATGCTCAGGTTCTACAACATGGGTCCCAAAACATGGGCCCCTCAGTACATTGAAGAGCTTGGGATCAGACTCAGTTCTGTGAGTCACTGCCTTCTAACCCCATCTCCTCACTCACTAGCTGTGTACCTGGAGCTCATTTTCTCCCATCTGTCCAATGAGACCTGTGGAGAGGTTGGGGAAATCTATGTGATAATGACCGAAACACAAAACAATTAGTGATGATGGGCAGATGAAGTCTAGAGGGAGGAGTTGACCTACAGACTACAGTGGATCAAGGAATGATCCACAATAGAAATCTAGCTTTAGATTCTCAGGACAGGTCTTTTTAACATACCAGAGATTTCAAAGTATTGATTAAAAAATATATGACCGGGGTCCCTGAGTAGTATGAGAATTTTTTAAATTTGATGTTTTCATTGCAAAAATTGAAAAAATATTAGTAACACCCCTTTGGTGTTGTGTGTGGATAATCACATTGTCACCAAATAATGTTTTGGAAATTCAAGGTTGCATTTATATTTAGGCTTACTAACACATTTTTGCAAAATGAAGGCCAAATGACTTCATGGGCTGCTGTGCAAACAAAGGTTTAGTGATTGTTCAAACAGAGACAAGTGAAGGGAGGATTGAGTCATCAGACAGTGCAGGGGACACTAGCAGGCCACACACAAATGGCTGGATGCTGATTGGACAGAATCATAGTCACCATTTTGCAAGCAGGTGCTGGAGTGAATGCCATTTGGGGTTGTAACAACTTGTGAGATAGCACTAGCAGGAAGGGTACACAACTGGAGAAATTCTCGCTAAATGTCATATATTTTGGGGTTTTTAGGTTAGTATATTTTGGAGTACTCTATTAAATTGATTGGTCCATCAAAATCCTAGGTCTGTATTTAAAAGTATATCCACTGTAACACATGAAAAATAATAATGTAGATAAAATTTATATTTAAAAGACTAACAATATTGATAATCCCTCTAATGATGGCTCAGCATGCTCAAACATCAAAACAATTCAGTTGATAACAAGCTAAACTTAATATGGGATTACATCTCTCCATTTTTTAAACCCAATGTTGGTTAATTTACTTTCAGCAAAACATCATCTGTCACTTTAAATTAATGCCATTAATTTGAATTTTAATGGTTGTGTAGTTTTGTTTGCATTTAATTTGTAATTGTGTTTTGCTTTTATAGCTGTGTGTGAGCTAGAAGCATAAGGGATTTCTACTTTTTTGTTTATATATATTTAAGCAACGATATGATCAAAATAAATTTAGCTACTACTGGGGATCTGAGATAATTTTTCCCCTTTAAAATGCATGTATTAGTCAATTTTAAGAATCACTGAGATTGCACCATAGCACACTACTAAATGAACAAGAATCCTGCAATTTTAAAAGTCCTTGACGAGGTCAGATTTTGCTCAATGCATTGTGAAATGGAGTGTGAAGTAAAAATCCCCAGGAATTTAGATCTGAGCTTTTTCAAAGTTCTAATCCAGTTAGTGGCTATCTCAGATGACTCAAAGATCCTATTAGGCTACCAATGTCTCTTTGGTCTCTTTCTGCTGTTCCTTTACTCAACAGTTTGGAGCAATTCCATATAATTTGGTGATATGCCATTGAGTGCCCAGAAATTCACAACCTGAATCATATAAAACAAGTTTGCATACATGCACTTTGCTGGAAGAGAAGGTCCATAGCTCTCACCAGTGTCAGATTCATACTTTCATCATTCTTGGAGGGCCAGGACCAACTCCAGAACACTGAGGGCAGTGGCTGGGTCTCTCTGTGCCTGACTCCACATCTGTGACAGGTATTTCCTTCATTACCTCCCTGTCCCCACAAGATATCTGAGGAAACAAAGGCTCAGAAAGGCTGAGTCACTTACCTGAAACCCACAGCTAAGTGTCTGAGCAGGGACTTGAATTCATGACCATATGACTCCAGAGCCTGGGCTCCTAGACACTTGGCCCCCTGCTTCCCTCTCCCCTTGTAGATGTAGGTGAAGGTAGAAGAAAGTAGTGTGGCCCCTGTGCTCAGGGAATAGCTAATCTACAGACAGGACTTGTTTTTCTACTTAGTGGGATAGGGCTGG
This sequence comes from Phyllostomus hastatus, assembly GCF_019186645.2. NCBI lineage: Eukaryota > Metazoa > Chordata > Mammalia > Chiroptera > Phyllostomidae > Phyllostomus > Phyllostomus hastatus. The sequence continues at coordinate 18,911,095 of NW_025333869.1, forward strand.
GAGTCTTTCCGAGAAAACCCCAAAGCCAGGAATGGTGGGTGACTGCCCAGATGGGAGTTGCCAGAATCCCCCCCTGAGGTTTGTTGAGAAGTATCTACACTGTTTTTACTCCTTACCTCCTCAGCCTACTCTCAGCCTACTTAAAGCAAAGGGAACTGTGTGAACATAGGAGGGAACATTTATGTTATGTAAAGCTGGGGGACTTCACTGCTCCCCGCACCTCTGCAGGCTATTGGCAGGGGCTCTGGAGAACATCTGTAGAGAGTAGGCACCTGCAGAGGGGGTCACTATTGCATTTCCCAGCTGGAGGTCAATTGCACTGCAGAATTCCCAAGCCCACTCCTGGGTACAGATATTGCTGGGAGGGTTTATCACACATCTCCCCAAGTATGGGGTGGGGAGCACCTCTGTAGGAGTAGGGACTGAGTCTACTCATACCCAGAGAACTCAGGACAAGGAGTTAACCAGAGGAGAGTAAGGCCAAAGGAAGCTGCAGAGCCTGTGGGCCTACCTAGGCTGTGGAAAGGGGATGTGAGCTTCTCCAGGGCCAAGAGGAGGTCATAACAGGTAACCCAGCACTAGCACCATGTTGAGAACCACCCCAGAGCTGGCAGAGGACTGCTGGGGAATATCTACACCCCACAAAATACCCAGCATTGAGGTGCCTGTCTAAACAGAGGCATTGAAAGCAAGCGGGAACTCAGGTAGCACTGTCCACCTACAAGGACAGGGCTCCTCTCCTCTATCGTCCCTCATTTTGCCTTGACCCTGGAGAAACCAGGCATGGAGAGGCAGATTTATTAGTTTCCTAGTGCTGCAATAACAAAATCCCACACACTTGGTGGCTTAAAACAACAGAATTGTATTGTCTTATAGTTCTGGGGGCTACAAGTCCAAGATCAAGGTATCAGCAAGGCCATGCTCCCTCTGATGACTCTATGGAAGAGTCCAGTTCCTCACCTCTTCCAGTTCCTGGAGGTGACTGGCAATCTTGGTTTCTTGGCTTGCAGGTGCACCATGCCAGTCACATAGCCATCTTCTCCCTGTGTGACTTCAGGTCATCTTCCCTCTGTGCATGTCTGTCTGTGTGTCCAAATGACCCCTTTTAATAAGAAAACCAGTCATATTGGATTAGGGCCCAACCTAGTGACCTCATGTTAACTGGATTACCTCTGTAAAGACTTGATTTTCAAACAAGGCCACACTTGGAGGGAGAGTATTAGGACTTCAATATATCTTTTTCAAGAAACATAATTTAACCTATCAGAGTGGACATGAAGGAAGAGAAACTAAACCGCCAACCCATCCCCAGGTCCCACAGGTCTCTACATGCCAACATGGTCAATCCTGTGCTGCAGGGAGGGAGAGGCTTTGAACTGGATGTAGAAGGAAGCTGTACATGGGCTGGACCAGGCCTTTTTAATATCTAAGAGTAAAATTTGCTTTGTGTCTGAAATTGATTGGGAAGCTCTGGTACATGCCTGCTACACCATCAAGGGAAGGGGAGGGAGATCCAGCCGGGCACATTTGAAAGCATTGAAGGGAGAAATATAAAGCCATTTCCTGTTCGTACCCCATCGAGTTCAGCCCATTCAATATATGGTTATATATACAAGAGGCAACTAGGGACCAAGGCAGCACAATATAACATCAAGTGAATTAAATCAACTGTGAGGAAAAAAATGCACAGAGAGAAAGTACAAAGATAGCCAGAGAGGAATGGCCCTGCAAGAGGCGTGTCTGGCTGGGCCTTCAAGGGTGGGTTAGATTCTGGCCAGTGGGCATAGATGTAGGTGAGGGCAGGACCTTTGCGAACAGAGGCACAAGAGCCAGACCCTGTGCCAAAGCTGAAGACAGCCTGAATTCCACCCCAGGAAGGTCTACGACCCTCTTAAAGGACTTTTATGGCCCCCATCCTGGGCAGCGGATGCAGATTTTATGTGTGTCTGCAGGAAGCTAAAACTGTCTTCAAGCACAAAATTATAATGATCAGATGTCTGTCTCTGGGATGGCAGTGTTTCCTCGAGCTGAAAGAACACGGCAGACAGAGCCAGAGGAGGATTATAAATAACCCACCACCACTTTGCTCCTTCCCACTGCCGAGGCTCTGGCCCCAAGTCTCTCTCTACCGCTTGGCAAGCTCCCAGAAGGGTTTTAATGAACAGTTTTGCTTTCTCAGCTGCACACATCCAGGTTTTCCTGGATTGAAAGAAGTGCTTCCTCCTCCTCCTCTTCTCTTCTGGCTTATGAGCAAAGCGGAGGCTCATCAGGGTCTTAAAACGTGGGAGAGAATTGAAAGGTGTCACTGACCCATCAGGAAGGAGTGTTTAGAGGGAACTACCACCTACAAAGAGGAAGCCCAGAGCCTGAAGTTTTGCAGACTGGCACTTGGCCAGATGTCCACCTTCATTTCTGAATTTCTGAACTCTGTGGGTCACTGGAAATCAGTAACGTGGTACCTCTAAATGGAAACCCCCATGCTAAGCCCCTGCATTCTGCTGTGAACTGACTCAAGTTACAAGAAAAGATCTAGCCTCCTTTTCTGCCCCAGTGTGTCAGTTCTGCCCTTTTAAGTCTGCTAGGCAGCTTCAGCCAAATTGGAGGTGTTCTGCTCACACCCACTACTGTTACATGAGCCTTATTACCCTTAAATCCCTAAAATGCCCACCCTCCTACCCCTCCACTCCCAACACTGGCTCAGGCTTTCCTGAAGGACCTGGCTCCCACCCAGGTCTCCACCTACAAAGCCTAACCCTCCCTCTGAGGCCAGGCCTCACACAGCCTTGCCAGAAGCTGTCTCCCTAGGCCTGAGACCCTGACTCCCTGCAGTACCTGTACCCTTTATCTGCTTGTCCTTCCTAGGGATTCTTTCTATCAAGCATCAGAGCCTGGTTTTCCAAAAAGGGTGCTACTGCAGGCAAGTAATTCCCATTGTAGTGCACAGGGAAGGGGTTTTTGGCAGTAAATGAGGTAGACAGCCCCGGATTGTACAGCCCTCTCGGGAGCCCCCTAATGAAGGCTCTAAAGATTCCTGCATAAGGAAACAGCTCAACCCCACATGAGTCAGAATTTCCCAGGCTCTTCAACCACGGAAGCCTTAGATCCCATAACATTACCAATGGCCTCCAGGTATGGGGTGTGATATGTCATGGATCCCATTTTTGGAAGAGCCACATGAGGGTCTGTGGTGCAGCACAGCCCACCCGGCAGGTCCTTGGGGTGGCATGAGGTAAATCCATGGCTCACGTCTGACTGGCCTTTTCCCTGACACCATGCCCTACATGTGGTAAATGTCAGCCATAAATGGGCAATTCCCACTTACCCACTCAATGAGCAGACTTGGGGAGATGTTAGATTGGGTACTGAGGTAGAAAAATGACATAGGCACACCTTCTACCTGTTTGAGCCCACTCCTTACCACTCTACCATTGTCCCCTCCCTTCTCCACAATCAGAACTCTGAACTTCTCCAGAAGGCTGCAGTGTTTAATAATCACATGAAACCTCACAGACAATGAGCTGTATTGGGAAAAACAGGGGCTTTGGAGCCAGGCAGACCAAATCCTGCTCTCTCACTTTTGATGGGTGATCTTAGACAAATTACCCCCATTGTCATACCAGTTGCACCAGGTCAGCATGAAGCTTACCAGAGATACCCTACTGGTGGGAACCAACCCCAGTCTGGCAAGGGAGTGCAGATGGGGCCTAAAGCAGGCTGAGGTTCTGGATGCTGCTTGGTGGAAGACTTGCTGTTGCTGGCCCACAGGGTGTACATTTGGGTCTTCAATATTCCTCTTAGAGTTTCACTTGTATTAGTAACCAATCTGGTGGCACGAAGTTGATTGGGGTTCTGTAGCATGGGTCCTGGTGACTTTCTGGGGAGCTCCTTCTGTTTGCCAGGCTTGCTGGAACAGACCATATTAAAGCTGCTGTGGGATGACATCTGATCCCTCAATGAAAGATCTGCCCAGTGGGGTGCAATGCTCTGGGATGGAGACCTAGAGCTTGGTCTCCAGGGGTTCAGAAGTCCCTCTCTCAAGTCTCTGCCTCTGTCTTTATACACACATTTTTCTCCAGGTATATCTTTTCTCACCTAGGCCCTGGAGGTCTGTCTAGCTGCCTTGGAAAAGAGATGGAGCTGCAGAAAACAAAGGAGATAGACATCTCTTTCTGGAGTAGAACTCCAGAGAGCCATCCCCATGGGAAATGGGAGGAACCAATGCTCTCTGATATAGAATACAGAGGACACATAGTGAGTAGAAGCAGGTTTTCCCAGCTCCCAAGTCTGGGTGTCCCAGGGCATGGGGAATGGGGGAGGGCAACTAAAGGGAATGATACTAGTGAAGTTGTCGGTAGGTCCCAGAAAGATGAGCCCTATACACCTGCCAGAAAGGGATTGATTCCTGGGGTCAAATGGAGGAAAGCCTGGATTCCATGGCCTAGGAAGAGCTGGGAACAGGCAAAGTTGTAGAAAATATGTGGCTGTAGTTATCTCTAGGCAGATGGGGCCTCAGGCAGTTTTGCAGTCTTTCCTGCCCAGTGGGTATCAGAAGCAGCAGGCTGGTTGTGTGGGTGCCCAGGGCTAGTGTGAAAGGAGAGAGGATGCTGCCAGTCTGAAGGAGGCTTCACATCCTGCAGCAACATCTCCACACCATCCGTGGGGAATACACCTGGGGACCAATGTGCCTGAAGGACAAGTCTAGGAAGTCAGGTGTCCCATCCACCATGGCACCTGCATTAGCTCCCAGAATTCACGCATCCCCAGAAAGAAGAAGGCCACAAATGCATGGAGTCCTGTGTGTACCACCTTGGGAAAATAAGAAACAGAAATAGAAATTGAATTGTTTTAGGAAAATGGAGGAAATTGCATTTCTTGCACACCAGAGCTTTAGACCTACGTTCCCAAACGAAGTATCAGGAGCATCACATGTGACTATGACCATCGAAGACACCCAGATCCAGACAGGGATCTGCTACCTCCAAGGGGCCTGGAGAAGAGCAGCAGCCCTTAAAGTCCCTTGCACTAAACCTAACATCACCTTCTGACTCTCTGAGGCCCAGGCATTGTCCCCTTTGGTCACAGGTCCTTGGTGTTATGGATTATATGAGATGTGATGTAATGCAAAGTTGTCAGTGCTATGCCTGGTACAAACTAAGCAAGCTCTTGTTTATTAATGGTGGCTATTGTTTTTACTGTGATGACAGAAAATACACCTTTCTGCCTCTCCCCTCTCCTCAGCCTGCTCCTCACTCTTCGCTTCCCCACCCAACCTTCCCAAAAAGGGCCACCAACAGTCAATTTGATTTGTGCTTGGCAGGTGGTCATTAACATTTCTCCTGGCTGTCATTTTTCACTAAAGATAAGTCAAGCTCATCACAGCTTCCCTCCACAGAACTTATCAGCATGGAAAGAGGGGGTACCATGAGCAGATGTAGGGACAGGCTAACCTCTGGTTCATGGATGTCACCTTGGAGGATGCTAGACCAGCAAGGACCCCCAGAGGAAAGGGCGCTCACACCCTGGTTCTGTGGATAGGAAGGCAGTCCATAAGACACAAGGCGTGACCCTGGCCACACTCTGGGCAAAAGCAGAGACCAGGCTGGAAGCCCACTACCTTTTTACCCTGTGCTTCTTCCCTGGACTGGACTCACAGAAGAGGAAGAAAAGGGCTGCTGACTCCTCACATCTCATGATGGTATTACTCACTTACTTGGACTGAGTCCCAAAAGGGTGAACCTGAAGCCAGGAGGCATCAAAGCAGCTGGATAATCCCCCTGCATACTCTCCAAAGACCTGCACTAAGCTAATGGACTCAACTCAACCTCCTTTCCTAGGCCCTGCAGAGCAGCAGCCAGACCCCGCTGTTGCTTGACAGCTTGGAGGATCTTCAGGTGGACAGGTGGGAGGATACTGTCCCTGCCTTGTCTGCAGCCTGGAGGGATGTCACCTGTTTTAATTAATGATGCCTGTGGGTCTGCCCTGTGCCAGGATTAGAGAGGCTACAGAAAAGGAGAGGGGGCCCGCTCATGAGACCTCCATGCAGGAGTCCCGTGTTTCTGTAGATGGCTGCACCTCAGCCATTCCCCTCCTGGTCTCTTCTCTGTGCTTCCCATCCTGTCTCCACAGGAGTCCTAACCCTCTGACTACTTCAGCATCCCTACAGCCATCTGCACACTCAGGCCCACAGTGTCTCACATATGAAGGTAGGAGCCTGCCTAGCCCTTGTCTCTGTTCATCCTATCCTGACATACTTGCCTTTAACTGTTAGTCTCACTACTCCTTGGATCTAGATTTGGTAGTCTGGCTTAGCTCACCAACAGGCCAGTCCAAAACTTCAAAGGCAGGACTGCTTCCTGGGTATGAGGACAAAGGTCCCACAACACAACTCCTCTCTATCCATCAAACCAGTTAACTAATTAATAATCAGCCAACATGTTGTGCCTACTCTTGTATAAAATAGAATCTGACTGAATTTCTTCCATTTTATAAGTGGGGAAACCGAGGCTCAAGGAGGGAAGAAACTTGCCCAAGGTCACTTTATAACTTTTCCATGGGCATGCCCTGGGTCCTCACCTGGCCCTTTTGAAGGGCCAGGACTGTTTCTCTCACCTCAGTGACCCTATTAGGCCCCACACATAAGGCTTCTTAAAGAGCAAGTCTCAAACCAAAAGGACACCCTCCCTGGGTGGATTTCCAGCTTGCTAGAGGTAGTGGTGGAGAAAGGGAATTTCTGGGGTCTCCATGGGGATTACAGCATGCTGGCAGCCTTTGTCCTCCTCTCTGCAAGATGTGGGCACAGATAGATTCAGCCTCAACCTGATTTGCAAGGTTATTCAATACTGCCCCGCTATTAGAGGGTAGAATAAGCTGCCTCTTCCTGCTTTGTGCCCCAGCCCCCAAAGGCCCCTAGAGAGGAGACAGAAACCATCCAGGAACAGTCAGGGCAATTCTTGGGACAAATGCAGTATGATCGGAGGTGATGGGGAAAAGAAAAAGGAAGAAACTTTGCCTGTTGCCCTTCCAAAGCAACTAAGGTGCTATACCCTCTCTCCTTTGTTTATCCAACCTCTGTTCATTCCCTCCCATCTCACCCACTCTTTGCTTCACCCTTCTGGCCACTACTCATTAATTACTCCTTATGCATTCATGTATTCACTTGCTCATTCAGTCCTTCATTTGTCCTTTCCCCCCTTGATTGCCTCTCTCCTCATTCTCCTCTTCCTTTCTTCAATCATTCCATTGACTTGTCTCTTCTTCTAGTCCCCCACTCATTTCGTTCTTCATACCCTATTGTAGGCATTACAATGTTCAGTTATTTCTAGTTCTCCCCTTTCTAGGCAGGTGAAAGGTTTTTACTTCCTAGATCTCTTGGGGTATATGATCAGCTCTAGCCAATGGCTTACCTACCAGTGGTGTTAGCATGCATTTCCTCTGAACTAGAGCCTTTGTCAGTGTGAGAGCCACCAGGGTATCTTTTTAATTCTACCACAGTGACCAGCAACATTCCAGACAGTAGCTTTTCCTAAAAGCCTGAATTTCAGAGTGAGGAGTGCTCCCAGCCAACCACAGCAGCCATGGGGTTGCCCCAATCAGATCCACTTCTGGAGAACTTGTTGAGGAGCAGAGATGATTGACAGCTGCCAGCTGTGGCCTGTGAATCTACCAGAGTTCATGACAGGGCATGCATATTCCCCTAGGGCTGCTCCCCATAAATGACTAGTCTCAATGACTGGGATACTAGAGCTGGGCTACTCCTGCCCAATGTGGGACTCCACTCATGGGCAGCTTTGGTCCAGGGCTCCTCACCAGCCTGGTCCACACTTTCTCAGAACGGCACTGCACTCATCCTCTTCCTTCCCAATCTTTCCTTCCCTCCCTTCTCCCCTCTCTCCTTTCACATGTCTCAAACTTGCATCATGGTTGAGGGTTCTCCCTGCCTTCTACTCCCTCTCCTTTTATCCTTTATAGCCACTTCTAATAAAGGCATATCTAGCCCCATCCTGGAGTTTGTTTCTCAGAGGACCTAAACAGACAAAGTATGAGGAGCAAAAGTAAAAACTAACCCTTCCTTGTTTATTTGTTGCTATGGTATAACCCAGTCTTATACACTCATTCATTCTCTCATCCAGCCACTCAACTCACACTTAGCAACAGGCACTTTCCCCACCTGTCATGTACACATACCTGTCATATACACAACTCTGGCTTTGATATGTAGATTTCCTTGGTAGCCCAGGCTCCTGATAAATGAGTCTCCTGTATGCCCCATTCCCAGCCCTTTCTAATGTTTGTGGATACCACTGAGGTGGACCCAGTGCCTGACCTTGCTGATTGGACTGTAGGACATCAATCCTCCTAAACAAAAGCTACTCAGGTGAAAACTTAAACAATGTCAACCCAGTCCCAGGCAGTGAAGGGACCTTGCTTCATGCTGAAAATGGAGCAAATGTGTGCAGACAGCCCAGCTAAGATTTTGAGAAGAGACACAGAAGGAATTACTGTCATAAAATCAGCCCCTCAATCTTCTACCCCTTACTTCCTCTAAATGGCACACTTACCTGCAGCCCAGCTACACACATCTGGGGTTTATATCCTTCCTCACTGGCCTGAGAGGTATGTTTTTATAGGGCAAAATGTTTTGGGAATCCAGCCACCTTTCCAAGGCCCCTGGGACCTGGATCCCATCCTGCCTCTTTCTGCCACCTTTTTTTAGGCACACTAACAGTCAGATGAATGACTGCTGACTCTTCCTGCCCTGTTCCACCCTGCATATGGCCTCCGAAATGTTCTGCTAAAAAATCCATTCATATTCCATTAAAAGCCCTCCATAGTTCCCCATCACCTTAAGGAGAAAACTGAACACAGCATGATTACTCATGGCCCTACTGACCCCAAAACCAGCCAGCTCCCCCGCTGCCCCCCGCCCTGCACGTCCCCAACACACCCACTATTCACTCAAATTGCCCTGGCTGCCACCCTGTGTTGAGGGAGTGTGGACTTGGTAGAATTTTATTCTTTTGACTTTGCTCTTTCCTTCCTTGTGCCTGAAATGCTTTTCCTACTGCTTCTCCACCTCACACAGTCCACCTTGCTTTTAAGGACACTGCTCAAAGGGTGAGCTTTGTGACTCCCAACTCAGCTGAAGTAAGTACATTGGTCTGGCTTTCATGGAGTGTGGTTAGAGCTGGAACAATCCCTAACTTCTCTGCTTGGCTCCCTCCTACACATTGAACTTGAGAAAGAGCTTCAAACCTGATATCGGCTGGGCTTGGATTACATCACAGTCTTGAAAAAGACTGTACCTTGTTACCTTTCACAGTATCTTGAAAAAGATATCCTAGCTCTTTGAGTCTCTGTTTCTGCATCTATAAGGTAAAAATAATAACACTAAGCACCTGGAAGAGTGATTGTGAGGACTGAAAAAGATAAATGGTATGTGTTCCTATTTTGTTTCTATGTTTAAGTACGCATATCCATCGTCATAGGAAATGGTCTGGGAGAATATATGCCATGGTGCTAACAGTGGTTGTCTCTGGGCAGGTGAGATTTATGGGGATCATTTCTACCTTTGTTTTCCTTAGCTGAGTTTTCTGTATATATTTTTTAAATAATAAGCATGAACTGCTTTCATAATGAGAAAAAAATAAAAGATATATATCTCAGGGGGGAAAAATGAGTAAGTGAACATGCCTGACTTGCAGCAGGTTACCTGCCTCTGGGAGGGCTGTGGGTTCATTTTCTTGTCTTTGTGCATCCGCAGCACTACCAGTGGTTGGTCCCTAATGGACACCAATGAACTCATCTGGCCCAACTCCCTCATTTAGCAGATGGTGAGCCCAAAGTCCAGGGAGGGAATGGACTTGCACAAAGCCACACTGAAATGAGTCTGAACCCCAGAACTCAAGTCCCAGCTCAGGCTTTTCTCCCACTGGTAAGGACGAGGCAGAGAGAGGTGGCTGACAGGGGTCCATCAGCTTCTTTCCTCCTGCATGACTTGCTTTCCAGTTTGGGTCACCGGGCTCTATCCTATCCCATGGTGACCTGGTTCTATCTCTAGAATGATAACAACCCATGCCCTTGAATCTGACATTGAAGGTCATAAGACCCACTAAGGTGTTAGAGCACAACACAGGGACAAAACCACTAAGAGGTGCTGAGGATTGTGTAAGGATTGGGGACCCCATAAAAGGTAAGGCCACCATATGACAGGGCCAAACCAAAGGGAATCTAGCTCATAGATCAGCCACCCTGCCTTCTCCTGCCACCATTGCTGCCTCCCCTTCCTCCTCCTCCCTTTCCTCCTCCTCCCCTTCCTCCTCTTTCTCATTTTTGGATGAACTTCAGAAGGACCCATTTAAAATAAAAGTCAATTTCACAAAGTTCATGGGAATATCCATGCCTGAAAGTAACATTTAATTTTCAAGGGCAGCAGAACAGCTGTCCATGACAATGAAACAGGAGTGGCCTGGGGCTCTCACTCTGAGTCTCAAATCCCTCTTTCCTGACAAAACCCTAATAAAACAGCAAGAACTCCCAGCATTCAGAAGGCTAGGGCCTGTTTGGATCCTCTACTTTTTCGATCCCAAGGAAATTAAGCCATTTTAATATCAAGAACCACATGTCTTAACCCTACACAGTTGAAGATGCCTGGGATGAGCTGGAGGGTGATGGAACAAGGAGGAGAGGTCCTCTAACATCTGAGATTTGTTAATAGATAGGGAAGTCCACATATGTGAATATTAGATGTACATGACAATTCCAGTACTGGAATTCCAATAACCCTGGAATTCCAGTACTGTGCATCTTAATGTAGTTTTGCCAAGCCCTGGCACCCAAAGACAGGTAGAACCAGAGTCCACCTATGACACTAGTGCCCTTTGTCTTCCTTCCAGCAGCTTTAACTTGCTTGGAGCCCAGCACTGGACAACATGGAGACTTGCACCATACAGAGAAAACGTGTGTGGGGTGGGTGGTTAGGAAGGTTTTCATCTGACAGCAGCTTTCTCTCAAGCAGGTGATGTTCTATTTAGAGCCCTTCTCTTTTCATAGAAGGAAGAGAGAGGGAGAGGGAAGGAAGAGACTTGAGCAAGGGAAGAACATGAAGTCAAACGAGAAGATCTGTTATGGGCTGAATTGTGTCCCCCAAATTAGTATGTTGAAGTTCTAACCCCCAATACCTCAGAATGTGACTGTATTTAAAGAGGTAATTCAGCTAAAATGGGGCCATTAGAATGGGCCCTAATCCTAACCAGTATAACTGGTGTCCCTCTAATAAGAGAAAATCAGGACATAAACAGGTACAGGGGAAGACCTTGTGAAGACACAGGAGGAAGAGCAGCCATCTACAAGCCAAGGAGAGAGACTTCAGAGGGAACCAACCCTGCTGACACCTTGATCTTAGACTTCCAGCCTCCAGAATTGTGAGAAAATAAAATTCTGTTGTTTAAGCCATACAGCCAGTGGTATTTGTTATGGCAGCCCTTGCAAACCAATACAAGAGCTGAAGTCCACTGACACTGAGCAAGGAACACAGCCCAACTTCATCACAACTTTGGTGGGCATTATTTCCCTTATGGACCCCTTCCTCCAAAACATATACTTAATATTAATATATTAATAGTATACATTAATGTTATATATTATTATTGTTGTTTTAAAACTATATTAGTATGAAGATGAATATATTAATATGATATATTGAAGGAGTTTCTTCAACTTTACTTTTTCTTCTGAATTTTTAAAAGAAATTAAAATATTTTTGTGAGTGTGTGTGAGTACTGTGGGCTGTAGGCACCATGAGCACTGTGTCAGTTACAGCAGTTGGCCCCACACACACCCCTCAGAGCACCCAAGCTGCTGAACCTATACCTCTTGGCAGGGTGAGCCCTGACTGGAGCAATTATGAGAAGCAAGAGCTCAATTCTTGTGTGAAAGTGCCTGGCCCAGTGTGGGTGGCCAGTGTGGCCTCTAAACCTCGGCTGAGTGAATTCAATGCACTCCACCTCCAAGGCTGTGTTTCATTCTCAGCCTGCCTCCTGGTTCCTCGCCAGTGGCCAGGGTTTGAGAAGTATGCTTTGTGTAACTCCTGGCCACATCGCTGACTGTTTCAAAGGGCTTTTTCTCCTGGGTCATGGCAGACAATGCCAACAGGGAGAATGAACCGCTGCCTCTCTGCAGGCTGTTTCTTTCCTCTACTCTCCTGCCCTGACCCCAGCCCCTCCTGCTCCCCTCTGGTTCTCCCATAAATCTCCAGGGATCCCAGAGCAGTGCTGGGAGGAGAGGCCCCAGTACACTCCCTGCAAAATGCGAGACTGGACAACATCAGTGAATTTAGACTTTTTTTCCTACCTCAAAGCCTTTTCTTCCAATGAATTCCTATGTAGAAACTCAGTAGATAAAACAGAATAGAGAGATCTTCTGGTTGAATCAGGGATATACTTGCTAAGGGGCTCCCATAGGACCCCAAAAATCCTATAGGACACTTTTTGAAAACCACTGGGCTGGAAAACCTCTGGGCCCCAAAGTGGGGAGGAAATGGTCTAGTGGTCAGCGTCCTCCTTCATGGGCCAGGGAGAACAAGGCTAAGGCAGGAGTGTAAATAGGAGGCCAGAGCAAGTGGGTAGGGGTGGCATCCCAGAGGGGTGAACAGGGGAAACTCAAGTGAGAGCCGGACCTTGTCTTGAGGAGTATGGAGGTCCTGACCCTCCTACACAGCAGTCATGTGCACAGCAGTCAGGGGCACAGCACTCATAGGCACAGCGGTTGGTGACACATGGTCATGGGCACAGGGGTCATTGACACAGAGGCCGTGGACACAGTGGTCATAGAGCAGTCATGGAGACTGATCATGGGCACTGCAGTCAAGGGCACAAGGGTCACAGGATAGTAGTCATAGGCATAATGGTTATGGGCACAGAGGTCATCGATAACAGAGGTCCTGGGCAATGCTGTCATGCACATGTGGTCATGGACACTACTCATGTACACAGCAATCATGCACAGACCACAGGGGCATTTCTGCTGAATCCATTAGCAGACTGGTGGCAAGTCTCCACCCCTCCTTAGGAGCTTTCTGGCAAGCTAATCCCTGCATAGCTTGGACATTAAATCATTGCTTCTTCTGCTTGTGGGCTGCCCAGGTACATCTGGCTTCATTTAGTCTCCCCCATTGAACAGAAACACATGTGGGCTCTGGTGTGCCTCTGAGGTGGGAGTCTGTGTGTAAGAGCTTCTGGGGTGGGAGGGGCTGAGGGGCTATGAGAAGGGATCTAAGGCATCCTTTTCAAAAGTGTGTTTTTTGGCACACAGTGTCCTACAAGATGTTATAAGGCTCTATGGAAAAAAGGTTTCCTTAGTAAAATAAATCTGGCAAACTCGGCATTAAACAAAAGTAGGCAGAGAATTGTGGGATTTCTCTGAGACTCTCATAGGTGACCCTAAATGGAAAAGAAAAACTGCAGTGTTTTCTAAGCATCTTTTGCTGAAGTAACAGGAAGGATTTTGGCTGCAAGTGAACAGGAAATCCAGTTCTAAACAGGTTAAACTCTCCAGGAAGGCGTTAGCTCATATAACAGGAAGTCCAGAGGTGGGCACTTCCAGGATGTGGCAGCCAAACAATGTCATTAGAGCCAGAGGCCCTCCACCATTTCCTTCCACCAGCCTCAGAGTTCTCCTGGGGTCCAGGGTGGTGGCTGCAGTTCCAGACACCCAGGCAGACACTGCAACAGCAGCACAGAGCCAGAGGCTTTCCTCCCAAACACCTTTCATAGCAACACAAACCCTCCACAAATGTCTCAAAATACTTCCTTCCACATTTCATTGGCCAGAATCATAACAGGCACTCCTGCCAAAACCAATGACTGATTATTTTAGACCTTTGGTTCCCAAACTATGGGCTGAGGCACCCCAGATTGCCACAACAACAAAAAAAATCATACTGCCACAGTATGTTTACAGTTTTTAAGGGAAACACAGCAATACTAGACACCACATGAACTACTAGTTCACGTTGCTTCATAGTTTCCACATTAGATCATACTGCATTCTTTTGATGATATCACATCTTTGAGAAGCAATGTTTGGTGGTTGCTATAATAAAAAACAAGCACTGAATGTAACCTAATGAGGGTGGTGATGTCCAATCTAAATCCAATGTTTGAGAAGTTGTGCAGTGCCCAATAGGTACAAACATCTTGTCAGTACATAATTGTAATTAATTAAAAATAAATTAAAATTATTACCTTTTTCTTTCACTTACGTATATTGTTTTTGTAGTTGGCTAAAAAGTTGTTCCAGAATCAATATTTATTAAGTCATTTAAGCCTAACTAAGCAGAGCACTAGGTGTTCAGCACAGGCAAACAGAAAAATCCCTGAGACAAAGAGTCCATGAACAGAACAAATTTGGGAACCTCCAGGCTAGACTTACCATGTTTTACTCCTATTGACAGGGGCTAGGGCCACTTCACCTAAAGCCCATGAGAGGGGGCTTGTAAAGAGCAAACCCTTATAAACAAAGGAGGGAAATGAGTTAGGGAGACACCCAACAGTAGCTGTTAAACTAGAGTGTCCTTCCTGCCTAGTTCAGGGAACTAGTGTTCAGTAGAGCACACATTCAGGACTGCTGATCCAAGCAAGTAATTCTTTTTTGTGGGTTTCTTTCTTCCCCACTGCACTACCACTGCCTGAGACTTGGTGACCTCCCACCTGCAGAATTCCTATTGTCTGGGAAGGCCCTGGGGCAGCTGACTACAGCAGTTCACATCCCCCATCCTTCTGCTTCACCAGCTCTGCTCTATCCTGCCTACTCTTCTCCACTCACCAGAGATGGATGGAGACCTCGCAGCCCCCCAGACATGCTCAGACACCAACCCCCTTCTTCCCATGAGTCTGTGTTCTGGACAGGCACCTGTGGTCTAAGAGAAGCCACATGCCAGCCTGTTCTGCCCAGACTGGGGCCAGGGCTTATAAAGTTTGGGGAGTCCACAGGGGCTCTCCTCAGTTTCCTGCATTGCATCCAGCCTGAACACCTTTGAGCATCCACTACTGGCCAGACCCAGCTCAGCCCCAATGCCTAGCCTGGCTGCTTCATCACATCCCTGCACGTTCCCATTGTGCTGCAGCTGCTGACCACATTCCTTCCCCAAGATCTTGGCACTTGCTGTCCACTATCTGGGAGGCCCTGTACCCATTGCTTCTCTCTCATTGAAGCAGCTCCTACCCCACCCCACACCCTTCCTCACATTGCTCTGTTGTATTATCATCTCAATGTGAAAGGAGCCAATGTGTTCCTTGCCTGCTTGTCTCATGACTGCCTGCCCCACTAGACAAGAAGCACTCACAAGGATGGAGCCCCAGTCCAGATCACACCCATTCCCCTTTGTGGAGCAGTGCCTGGCAATTAGACAATACCCTTTCAATATCTGTTCAATGAGGAGCCAATCCTCACAATAGCCCTAGGACACTGGGGTCATGTCCCCAGTTCACAGATGAGGCAGTGAAGGCACAGTAGTGAAGTGAGCCATGCCATAGCCAATATAGGGCAGAGCCAGTCTCTTCCTCCTCTCCCCACATAATCTGGGTGTACCCTTCCAGCTTTCCTGCTGATTCTTCCAAGGGCTCACAGGCAAAGTTGAAGGTGGGTGTCAGACCAGCAGACATGGACTGACTTGACCATTTCCTTCTCTGTGGCTTCCAGCAACACATACCACCCCCAATGTGGGCCTCAGTTTCCCCACCTTGGCAATAAAAGTTCCAGCTTGACTTAACACCTCACTGTTTTCCCCTTCTGACACCAGAACTCCAAGTCCAAGTTCACAGCAGGAAGAAACAAGAGGCATCCACCTCCACCAACCCCCAGTACTAGATTGCTCTTTCTCTTCCCAGGGCAGTAACTTCACTCTGCCTGCGATCCAAGAAGCAGCTATGCTTCATGATCATACACAACCAGCCTTGTTCACCGATGAGGACCCCAAGGCCCAGGAGAGATCTACCTTTTCTAAGGTCACACTGCAGAAGGTGGCAGAGGCAATGTGAACCCTCATCCTTGGACAGTCAACCACAAGCTCTGACTGCCACCATCTGTGAGACGTGAAGTTCCCACATCAACCCGCAGACTCATTCCCAGGTCTTGTGTGCCATGCTGTCCTCTCTAAGCTTCTTTGGATGCCAAACTGCCTGATGTATGGACCATTTTCTCTGTAGGTGGTAAGTATCACACAAATAGATTTCCCAGGGAGTTATTTCTAGAGCTTCTTGCAAAGGCTGAGTTCTGAAATTTCCTTTAAAAAAATGGAGAGAGAGAGAGAAGGAAAGAAAGAAGAAAGAGAGAGAGAGAGAGAGAAGGAAGGGAGGAAGGGAAGAAGGGAGGAAAGGAGGAAGGAAGGAAGGAAGGAAGGAAGGAAGGAAGGAAGGAAGGAAGGAAGGAAGGAAGGAAGGAAGGGAGGGAGGAAGAAAAGAAAGAGATTTCTTCCACGAGGGGCTACAATGAGAAAGGACGTGGAGCTCATTTGTACCACATTCCTCATCTGAATCCAGAGGGGACAGACAGCCCCTTCCACAGGTGTCTCTGCCCATCCCCAGACCACTAGGCTGAGTTCATGTAATTTTGATAACATTGTTGACAAGTAGATGGTTTCTACATCTGCTTTTCTGAATGATTGGGGCTTCCTCTGGAGGTGGGGGTGAGTTGAGCTGTGTCTGTTTTTCCTTTCCTTCAGACATGCTGCACTGGGCTGTAGGGCCTTTGGAGGCTGCTGGAAGCTGATTTCCATATCTACCTTTAGACCCTGGACAGGTGGACAAAGACAAGTGTGTCCAGGCCAATGTGTCCATGGCCCAGGGAGGGCCCCATGGTCCTGCTGTGATTTCTATGTTTTCAACAAGGACACCCCACAACTGACACAGCACTGAGTCATCAATCACCTCAGCCACCGGCCCTTCCCTGGCCTGTTGAGCCAGCTGGTAACCACAGAGATTCTCAGGGAAAGAACTGGGCCTAGAGACCGAGTTTGGGTTTCCACAGCTAGCCTGTCTACCAAGTGCTGTGTGGCCTTACACAAGTTACTTGAGCTCTCTGAGTCTCAAAGGTCATTTCCTGGATTTACCAGAGAGTAAATAAATGTGTTTTCCTACTTAAAAACAGAAGCACTCCACAGTAGTTTGGTAATGAGGAAGTGGGGTCTGGGAAATTAAATTAATTGTGTTTTCCTCTTGGGTTGGACAATCCTGAGGCATGATTGGGCTTCAGCATGGGTTTCCCATCAAGGAAGGGGCCTTTGTCATGATGCTGAATCCTGGAACAGAAGCTAGAGACATGAAGGGGATGGGGCAGGTATCTAGAGACCCTCCAACAGGGCCCTCGAGGGAACAGAGTGGCAAGACAGAGGTCAGGAAGGACCCATGGGGCTCTAGCCCTGATTTCAAACCTCTGGGAGCCTGTTTCCTAGCAGGGAAATCCACAGGACAAAAATGAGATAAATGTGCAGAAACTAAAACAGGCAGATGTTCTGTTCCATAGAAAGAAGGAAGAACTTCTAGCAGCTGAGCAATGTGGAGTGGGGGGAAGTGGACTTGGGGCAAATGAGGTGTGGGACACTCACCTCATTTCTCTGATGTTCAGGAAGCAGCTGGACCTCTTGGTGCACATGAGGTCCTTACCAGAGTAGCTATGGAAGCTGCTGTGGCTGAGGGTCCTGTAGTAGACATCAATGCTATTGTAGGATGCTGTAGTGCTGGAACAAGTCACCCTTAAATTTTATCCTAAGACTCAGACAGGTTGCCAGTGCTTGCCTAGGCTGACAGTGCTCAGTGACAGTGCTCAGCAAATGAGCCACAAATACCTGGAATTGAATACTTCCACACCCCTCCCATTCTCACCCTCACCTCCAGGAGCTTCATGCCCTACACAGGCCCTCAGAAAACATTCCTCAGTGCATATTATGTTCTCACCCAGGTTCTAGACATAGGATCCTGTCATGAGTGACAGAGACACTGTCCCTGCCCTCAGGGAGCTTCCCTGGTGTGGTGTTATAAACAGATAAAGATGGGGTGGTGTCTCCATCCCACTGAGGCAGAAATGTAGAGAAAATGAGGTAGCAGTTGTCAGTACTCACCCTGGGTCTAATGAATGCTTGATGCTGTTGTGGGAGGGAAATGCCCAGTCTGGGAGGGGTGGGACCCATCACTCTCCATGCTTCTGCTAGTAAGTCCAAGAAGCAGCCCTTGAATCCCAGTCCATCAGACTCCAAAGCCTTCCACTGACCAGGCTGCCACATGTTAGACACAAAGGCCCCTACCCATCGGTTGTGGGCTGGGAAGAAAGGGAAGAGGGGGCAGGTGGGCATATGACTGGCCCCTGACTTTCTCTACAAGGGCTCTCCTGGCCCACTGAGTTGTACCTCCAGGAGTGGGAGGGATCCACTGAGTTGCACCTCCAGAACTGGGAGGGATCCCTCCCCCATCTCCTACCATGTGCTTGAATCCACACCTCAGCTGTAATGAACAGGCTCTACTGTGACAGCTGCATGTCCCACAAAGAATTTGCATTCTGGCTGTGACATTCACTGAGGGCTGTTCACACTGACCTCCACCTCAGCCCACAGTCTATAAGACCAAGGTTAGCATATATACATGGACAAGCTGCAGAAAGGCTTGAGTGAGGCGCCAACAATTTCAGCTGGCCTGCAACCCAGCACATATCCAGTAGGTGCTCAAGAAATGTCACCAACACTCACTGCCCCCTGTCCAATGACAGAAAGCTCCCTCCACTGACAGGGCCACCATTCCAAATTTTTACTTAATTTCAACTCTTAATGACATCATCTGAGCATAAAAAGGGGCCTCTCCATCTTTTTCATGGCATATGGCCCTTGAAGACAGAGTCCTTCCCCTCACCCCATAGGTGAAAGGCATCATAGGGCTTGGCTCCCCCAATATCAGCACCTGACCACCACCCATGGCTAAACACCCCTGAATCCTACAGGCCTCCTTCAGCACTTTTTTTTTCACTTCATATCTGCATGCCCTCCTATCTCCACCTCCCCCCTGTGCCCCACATGTGAGTGGGGTTCTTAGCCCTGATACCTGTTCCACACCCAGCCTGCCCAGAGGCAAGGAGAGAGCAGGACCTGGGAGAATGCCCACAGGGAAAGCTGAGAGATCTCACCACAGCCCCAACTGCTGGAAAGATGGAAATCACCATGCACTCTGAGAGCCTGCACACACTCCCAGCGTCTGGAGCCATGCCCCCAAGTCTCCACACAGCCATCTTTCTGAGAAGCCAGATGCTCTGCTGCCTGCCTGCCTGCCTGCCTGGACTTCATCAGAATTCAGCAAGAGGGACATAAATAAATAAAGGAAACTCTGCTTAGCTCTTTCCTACCAACTATCACCAGTGTGCGGATGCTTGAAGAGACATTTTTTCCAGAGGAACAATGGGAGAGAGGTGGCCAGACCATGGAAGAATTTTCTGTCAGGTGTTATTGTTAGTTGCATTTTTAAAAACAAACTAAAGCAGAGGGGACGTCTTTGAGATTTCTGTTAGACCCAGAAGGCCTCCTGCATTTCAACTTTTGTTTATTTATTTGTTTTTGTCAATATGTTTGTGTCTGAAATTTTTAATGTGCTCACTTGCAGCTAGAAAAATTCCCCTGTTATAGGGCAGCATTTGAAAACACAGTATTTTTAATTTTGTTCAGCTGGGCTCCTATTGCTAGCTGTTTGGTTAATATGGATTCCTTATCCATGATCTTACCCACTCCCCATGTCTGTGTGACTAATCAGCCTGTTGGACATATGGAATTGATCATGCTCAAAACAGTTAGCAACACTCCAGGCCATATTGGCTTCAGACAAATGTGCCCTTTACCTTTTGGGCAGAGCACCCCAACTCCATTAGCCTTGGGCAGAACCCCCATGGCTACAAGGATAATCTTCAGGGAACATTATGCAGGGCCACCAGGGTGTTTTCCTGGGGGTGTACGGCAGGGAATTGAGGGCCTGGAGGTTTGTCTGCCTCCCCATTATGTGTTATGTGACCTTGGCAGTCCTCTTCCCCTCTCTGGACTCATCTGTAGCAATCAAGGGCAAGGTCAGACTAGAAGCAGGAAAAACACTGAGATAGGCAGAAAGCCCCAGACCTTTTTGTATGTAGATCTCTGACGACCCAGGACCATCTCTAAGCTGCCCTCTCATGTAATGGCAGCCAATGGCTGACTCAGGTTGACCTGTTCGATGGGGACAAGAGGAAATTTGGGTTCCATAAAGCAGTCCTGACTCATCAACTACCCAGACTCACCTCCACAGACTGTGGAGATGTCTGCCTTGCCCAACAGTGAGCCAGGGGTTAGCATGAAACAGGAAATGTCTACCACCATGAAAGTAGAGGGTCATTGGCTCACATTGGCCCTCCTCCTCACCTTTGTGGTGCAGATGAGACCACAGAGGCCCAGAGAGGGCTTGCCACCTCACTTGCTCAAGTCATAGGATTTCCAAATAAAACTCCGAGTGCTCAATTAAGTTTTCATTTTAGATAAGTAACAAATAAATTATTTAGTATATGTATGTCCAATATTGCATGGGACAAACTTATTCTACACAATTTTCACTGCTTATCTGACATACAAATTTGACTGGGAATCCTGTTTTTGTTTTTACTGAATCTGGCAACCCTACCAGGACATGGTATATAGACACTAGAGCTGGGACCAGAGCCCAGATCCCAACTCCAGTCCTCACCTCTTACTCCAGCACCCCCTATCACCAACCTTTATGATAGTCTGCCTGTAAATCTGTGCAGGGACAGAGGTCACTGTAGTAACGGTTTGAATGAATTGTCTTTATTTTCCCAAGACATCAGCTTTTGAAACTCTGGAGCCAGAAGTGGGTTCTGAACAAAATCAGTGGCTCTTCATTCATCTTGGTGGCCCTGCCAGGGGATAGAATAGGTTCTAGAATGTTATAAGCATTAAGCAAGATTTATTGAATGAATGAATGAATGAATGAATGAATAGTAGAGGAGCTGAGTTCCAGTTCCTCTGATTGGGTCTCAGACACGGAATTGGAATTTATGGAGCCATGGAGGATGCTCAAATGAGTGGAACTTTCCCATTAGGAGCAGCACCAGGGCTCCCTGCATCTTGCCTCGAAAGCCTCAGAGTTTTCTTCAATGAGAGTCTGATCAAAGGTGGGGTGGGGAGCTCTACCCTGGGCCACTCTTGTGCCTGAACCCCTTGCCTGCCCACCCCCCAATGCCTCTCTGTCCTGGCCCAGTCACTCCTTTGCAGAATCAACTGAAGCAGAGAAGGGTAGGGGAAGGAGAAGGTTGCAAGTGAGCACTGGGCCGTGTCCTAAAGTGCCAGCCAGATGGCCATCTGTGCAGTTTGGCCTCCCCAGGCCTGCTGGGGAAGGAAGTATGAAACCAAAGCCAGATGAGAATGGGGATCCAGCCAAGTGCCTCTCTGCAGGCTCCTCCAAGCACATGGCACTTCCTCGCCCAGCAGACATGCGTGCACACGTGCACGTGTGTACCCTCTCATACACACAAATTCTACTCAGTCATGTAGATGGTCAAGGCTGCTGGATCTGAGGGGAGGGGAGCTGATCTGCCCCGACTCACCCAAAATCACCGCCCACCCTCCAGAAGTACAGGGAACACTCAGAAGACTTTCAAAAGCACTTCCTGAGCCCTGGGCACTGCTCACAGTGGTCAGAGATGAATCAAATATGGAAGAACAGGCCCCAAAGGTAGGATAGTGTCATGAGATAGCCAAGAACTCAGGTGTCAGAAGATCTGGTTCTTTCTGAGATCATCTGAGCTCCCCAGAGAAAGCTATAACCCCTTCTTTTTTCATGCCTCAGTTGCCAAATCTATAAAATGAGGCCCCCAACCCTTATCTGGCCCATTTCATTAGAAAGGAAGGCTCCTTGCACACTAGAAAAGGTCAGGCAGAACTCACAATTTCTGCCTTTCATGTGTACTTCCAAGATTGAAAGGAGCCTTTTCTGTTTTCATTGGGTGTGCTATGTCTCCATACAGCCCAGGGTCCAGTGTTTGTACACAGGGCCTGAAGAGCTCAGATGCTGGAGAAGTTGCTACAGGCTAGTCTCATGTGTTGTTCCAGCCTGACACATCCCTCGTTCTGTCCACTTGACCTCTATTAATGTAGCCCCTGATTCTGACAGAACTTACTGTCATCTTTAAACTTGGACCTGTTTCCATGCTCTGCTGCCAGCATTCCAGCCCTTGCCTGGGTGGGCCTGGGGCCACATGGTGCCCTGTTCCCAGGCCTTCAAAAATCCTCTCTCCGGGGGTACCTCCGCCAGACCTGGCTGAACCATGTTCCTGAGCCAAGAGAGGATTAGAGGCCCCCACTGAGCCGGAGCTGGGGATTTGGCTCAGAAAACCCTTCCTTTTCAGCTGGGCAGAAAGGGGAGGGAACAGAGCCAACAGCCCCAGGGCTTCCTGAAGAAACTTTACCTCCTCTTTCCTAAGCTTCTACTGATGAAGCAAACTTCCCCCAGCCCTTAGCTGACCAGATCCTGCAACAGGCTACCCTGCAACCAAGCATCATGTGAGGGCATGGGAGAGAGCTGGGGATGGCAGGAACAAGGCTCCCAGCCCAGGTTACTTGCCCGACCTCACCACCCGCACAACTTGCTCTGTGGCTTCTGACAAGTCCCTTCCCTTCCTGAGGCCTTGATTTCCTCAGCTGTAGAATGGAGCAGGGAAATGGGGTTGGTTCAATGAAACTTCAGAGCTGAAGGGGTCTTAGAGAAGCAGATTCTAGATGGAGAAGAGGTTCCAGGCACCACCATCTCTCCTTTCACATCTCTCCCTCCAGCACACTCACACTGACTCTCACATACCAGCTCTCACTGCCTTAAGGTGAACTCTGGGTTCTCAGCCTTGATTGAGCCAGTAAACCACACTCACATGTTAAAGGACAGAGGAAACAACTTTAAGAGGCCCCCATAAGCCAAGGCTGGAACAATGTGAGCAACAAGATAAATAATGAGAATATCAAATTATAACTCACAAAATAAATATTCACAAGTCCATATGGTTATAAATAAATAACTGAATAAGTAAATGTATGGATGCAGCTCTTCCTTATGAAAGAATTCCAATTAATAAATGTAAAATTAATGAGGAAAATTAAAAAATTTGCCTTTACATCACAGTAATAATTATTGCAGACAACATGCTAAAATTAATGTGTAAAAGCTTGAAGAGAAACTGAATTGTCACAGTGTCTCCCCAAGATTTTATCAGTTATGAAGGGGGATGAACATAACAATCTATAGTGCAGAAATCCATCAGACTGTACTTCAACCAAAAGATCAAGGTTAACATCAGCACAAATAAGACGTATTGATATCACCTGATATGACGCACTGAAAAAGGCATATCTCTTATATGGTACTCCTGCCCAAAATATATCACCTCAATCTAATCATGAGGGGAAATATCAGACAAGCACAAATTGAGGGGCATTCCTGCAAAATAATTGCTCAGTATTCTTGGAAGGTCACAAACAGCAAGGGCACAATGAGTCACTGCCACAGATTGGAAGGGATGGAGACATGACAACTAAATACAACATGGGGTCTTGGATGAGATTCTGGAACAGGAAAAGGACAATAATGGGAAAAAAACTAGTGAAATCTGAATGAAGTTGATTGTTTATTATCAGTATTTCCCAACATTAATTTCTTGGCTTTAATCATTGTGAATTATATAAGATGCTAACATTAGGAAAAGCTAGAAGAATAATATACAAGAACTCTCTATAGTCTAGTTGCAACCTTTTATTTCAAATAAAACATTAAAAATAAAATACCCACCCACACGGAGGGTTATCAGCCAGGAGTGGGAGAGAGAAATGAGGGGAAAGGCATAGGGAATAAGAAGTATAATTGGTAGGTACAAAATAGACAGGGGGAGATTAAGAATAGTATAGGAAATGGAGAAGCCAAAGAACATATGTACGACCCATGGACATGAACTAAGGGGAGAGAATGCAGGAGGGAGGTGGAGTGCAGGGAAGAGGGGGATAAAAGGAAGAAAAAGTGGGACAACCATAATAGCATAGTCAATAAAATATACTTAAAAATAAAATAAAATATCTGCCCATATTCCATTCTTAAGGCTTTTCATTGGTGCCAATCAATAGACTACAGCATTTCCTCTCATGGGTCGTTCCTTTGATAAATGGTGCTCTTTGCCAGGTGTTTTACCTATGCAATTTTAGTGCATCCTCATAATGACCCTCTGAAGGAGGTATTAGTAGCCCCATTTTGCAAATAAGGAAACTGAGGTCCAGGGCCACCAAGTATAAAGTAGAGGCACTAAGAGTCAATATGAATAGTCTGCCTGATGCAGAACTCAGACAAGTGAAGCCTTTGCTCAAATGAAGGAGCTCACAGAGGAGGTTGCAGGCATATTACAGGGCAGCAAGGGTAATGCTTTTTGGTCTTCTGAAGCATGGCACTCAGATGCCATCTACCCTAATACAAACACAAAGCCGGTCCTTTGACAGTAGGATACTGGTTAAGAATAGGCTTCTGGATGGCTTGGGTACAAATCTCAAGTTGGCTACTCACTTAATGTGTTCTTTCAAAAGTTACTTAATCCTCCTGTCCCTCAGTCTCCTACTGTGTAAAATGAGGCTAACGTTTAGTATCTATCTATAGCCTGGCTCTGGTGGTCAAGCAACAAGGACAGGTAGACACACTCCATAAGTGTTAGCCATCACTTTTGTCTTCACTTTCTGCATCTAGCCTGAACTACCTACAAAATGCCATCCTGTTGAATGGAGTTCTCCAAGCTAAACACTGAGTGAAGGCCCAAGCAAAAGCTGAGAACACACTGTGGAGCAAGGAGCAGAGAGGGGAGCCTCTGGTTGACATCATCAGACAAAAATCCTAAACTGGGTAATGGCCACAAATCATCTATGGACATTGTAGAATTTTAAAAATGTCAAAGCAGGGAAGGAGACTAAAATAATCTAATTCCTTATTTATTTTTTTATTTATTTTAAATGCATATAATTATTTTTCTATAAGTAACATTTGCTTATTGTTTTTTTTTCTATATTATTTTGTATTAATTTCAGGTGTTTAGCATAGGGGTTAGAAAATTATATATATTTTAAAGTGATTCCCCCAATATTTCAAGTATCCACCTAGCACCATACATAGTTATTAAAATATTGTTGACTATATTTCCTATGCTGTACTTTACATCCCTGTGACTATCTTGTAACTACCAATTTGTGCTTCTGAATCCCTTCATCCTTTTTGCCCAGCCCCAAATTCCCCCAGCCCTGGGCAACATCAATTTTTCTTTGCATCTTTGAGCCTGTTTCTACTTTATTTGGATGTTTATTTTTTTCTGTTTATTCCTCAGATAAGTGAAATTATATGGGATTTGGCTTTCTTTCTCTGAGTTATTTCATTTAGCATAATACCCTCTAGGTCCATCCATGTCATCACAAATGGTAATATTTCATTATTTTTACAGTGGAGTAGTATTCCATTGTATACATGTACCACCTCTTTTTTATCCACTCATTTATTGATGGGCACTTGGGTTTCTTCCAAACCATGGCTACTGTTAAATAATGCTGCAATGAACATAGGGGTGCATATATTCTTTCTAATTAGTGTTTGGGGATTCTTTGGATATATGTATACCCAGAAGTGGAATTGCTGGGGTATGGCAGTTCTGTTTTTAATTTTTTTGAGAAACTTCATACTGTTTTCCACAATGGCTGCACCAATCTGCATTCCCACCAACAGTGCAGGAAGTTTCCCTTTTCTCCACATCCTCAAAAGAACTTCTTATTTGTTTATATATCGATGATAGCCATTCTGACAGGTGTGAGGTGGTATCTCATCATGGTGTCAATTTGCTTTTCTCTAAAGATTGGTGATATAGAGCATTTTTCATATGTCTATTTGTCATCTGTATGTCCTGTTTGAAAAAAGTGTCCATTCAGGTCCTCTGCTCATTTTTTAAAGTGGATTGGGTTTTGTTTTGTTTTTTTGATGGGGGGGAGTGGTGGTAGGTACTGAATAGTATGAGTTTTTTATAAACTTTGGGTGTCAACCTCTTATCAGATATATCATTGGCAAATACCTTCTTCCATTCAGTAGACTGTATTTTCATTTTGTTCATGGTTGTCTTTGGTATGCGAAAACCTTTTTTTTAGTTTGATGGAGTCCCATTAATTTTTCTTTTGTTTCCCCTGCCTGAAGAGATGTATCAGAAAAAAATATTGCTAAGAAAAATGTCAGAGCATTCACTGCCAATGTTTTCTTCTAGGAGTTTTATGGTTTGGGGTTTTACATATAAGTCTTTAATCAATTTTGAGTTTATTTTGAGTTTAATCCATTTTGTTTTTTCTTAAGATTGCTGTAGCTATTCAAGGTGTTTCGTAATTCCATATCAATTTTTGGAATTATGTTGAATCTATAGGTTGCTTTGGGTAGTATGGACATTTTAATCATGTTAATTCTTCATATCCATGGGTACAGTGTGTGCTTCCATACATTTGTGTCTTCTTCAATTTCTTTCTTCAGTATCTTATAATTTTCTAAGTACAAGTCTTTTACCTCTTTGGTTAAATTTATTCCTGGGTTTTTAAAAAGATTTTATTTATTTATTTTTAAAGAGAGGTTCCCCTCTCTTTAAAGGGAGGGAGAGAAACATCAATGTGTGAGAGATACATTGACTGGTTACCTCTTGCACAACCCTAGCTAGGGTCCTGGCCCACAACCCAAGCATGTGCCCTGACTGGGAATCAAACCAGCAACCTTCCCAGGCCTGTGCTCAATCCACTGAGCCACACCAACCAGGGCAATTCCTGAGTTTTGTTTTTAATGCAAGTGAAAGTAGAATTATTTTCTGTTTCTCTTTCTAATAGTTCATTATTGGTGTATAAAATGAAACCAATTTCTGAGTATTAATTTTGTATCCTGCTACTTTACTGAATTTATTTATTAGTTCTAGTAGTTTTTAGTGGAATCTTTAGGGTTCTCAATATACATCATCATGTCATCTGCAAATAATGACAGTTTTACTTCTTCCTTCCAATTTGGATGGTTTTTATTCCTTCTTGTTTGATTGCTACGGAAAGAACTTCCAATGCTATGTTAAATAAGAGTGGTAAAAATGGACATTCCTCTCTTGTTCCTAATCTTAAGAAAAACACTTTTAGTGTTTCACTGTTGAAAATGATGTTAGCTATGGGTCTGACATATATAGTCTTTATTATTGCTGGGAGTTATTATCATACATGCATGCTGGGTCTGATAAAATGCTTTTTTTTTGCATCTATTGATATAATTTTATGATTTTTATTCTCCATTTTGCTTATGTGGTGTATCATGTTCATTGATTTGCAGATATTAGACCAAATTTGCATCCCAGGAATTAATCCACTTGATCGTGATGTGTGATCTTTTTAGAATTGCGCAATTCAGTTTGCTAATATTTTGTTGAGGATATTTGCATCTATGTTCATCAGGGATATTGGCCTTTAATTTTCTTTCTTTGTAGTCTCTTTATCTCACTTTGGAATCAAAATAATACTGGCTTCAAAAAACAAGTTTGGAAGACTTCCTTCCTCTTAAATTTTTTGGAACAGTTTGATAAGGGTAGGTGTTAATTTTTCTTTAAATATTTGGTTAAATTCACATCTGAAGCACTCTGGCCCAGGAGTTTTGATTGTTGGGAGTTTTTAAAATTACTTATTTGATTTCATTGCTTGTAATCAGTCAGTTCACATTTCTGTTCCTTCTTCAGTCTTGGAAGATTGTATGTTTCTAGAACTTCATTCATTTCTTCCAGGTTGTACAATTTGTTGTCATATGATTGTTCATAGTATTTTCTTACAATCTCTTGCATTTCTGCAGTGTCAGTTGTCACTTTTCTTCTTTTATTTCTGATTTTCTTTACTTGGGTCCTCTCTCTTCAGTTCTTGAGAAGCCTGGTTAAATGTTTATCAATCTTGTTTATCTTTTCAAAGAATCAGCCCTTGGTTTTATTGATCTTTTATATTTTTTAACTCTAATTTGTTTTAGTCTACTCTCATCTTTATTATTGCTATCCTCTTATTCAATTTAGGCTTTATTTGTTGTTGGTCTTCTAGTTTCTTCAGGTGTTCCTTTTTTTTCTTATCCACTCAGCTACTCAACATCTGTTTATTTGAGATTTTTCTTGTTTCCTGGGATGGGCTTGTATTACTATGAATTTCCCTCTTACAACTTCTTTTACTGTGTCCCATAGATTTTGGGTTGCTGTGCTTTCATTTTCATTTGTCTTAAGGTATCTTTTCACCTTTTTCCTTGATCTCATTATTATCTCATTCATTGTTTAGTGACATGTTATTTAGCCTTTATGTGTTTGTGGTTTTTCAGGGTTTTTTTGTAGCAGTTTGATTTCTAGTTTCATACCATTGTGGTTAGAGAAGATGCTTGATATGATTCAATCTTCTTAAATTCATTGAGACATTATGTGGCCTAATGTGTGGTCTAGCCTAGAAAATGTTCCATGTGCACTTGAAATGAATGTATATTCTGCTGCTTTGGGGTAAAATGCTCTGAAAATATCCATTAAAATTCATCTAATCTATTGTTTCATTTAAGGCCACAATTTCCTGGTAGATTTTCTGTCCAGAAGACCTGTCCTTTGATGTCAATAGGGTGTTAAAGTCCCCTACTATGACTGTGTGACCATCAACCTCTCCCTTTATATCCATTAATATTTGCTTCATATATTTAGGTGCTCCTATGTTGGTTGCATATATGTTAATAAGGGTTATACCCTTTAGTTGGATTGATCCATTTACCATTATGTAATGTCCTTCTTTGTCTCTTATTATATCCTTTGTTTTAAAGTCTTTTTGTCTATTGCAATCCCAGTTTTATTTTTATTTCCACTTTCAAAAAGTGTCCTTTTCCATCCTTTTGCTTTTAGTCAGTGTGTATTTTTTGTTCTAAAGTGGGTCTTGTATAGACAGTATATACATGGGTCTTGTTTTCTTATCAATTTAGCTACCTTATGCCCATTGATTGGAGCATTAACCATGGTCATTTAAAATGATTACTGATAGGTACATAGTTATTGTCATTTTATTATTCAAACTCATGTTCCTTTTTTATTTCTTCTTAAAGAAATCCTTTTAGGACTTCCAGCCAAGATGGAGGCATAGGTAGACACACTGTGCCTCCTCCCACAACCAAGATAGGGAAAACAACAATTTAGAAACAGAATAACAACCAAAACTGACAGAAAATTGAACTGTATGGAAGTCAGACAACAAAGAAGTTAAAATAGACACGCTCATCCAGACAGGTAGGAGGGGCAGAAAGCAGAGAGCATTGAGACTGGGCCTATAAGGCATCCAGGGTGAGCAAGAAGGCAGCAGATGGACCCTGAGCATGCAAGCGGCACCTGGCAGACCCCAGCCAAGGGGTGGCAACTGGCACACCCAGCGAAGCAGCAATAGTGAAGCAAGACACTGCGTGCAACCCAGGATCACAGCACTGGGAAATAGAGCCTTAGGGCACTGATGGAAAATACCTTTGGGGGTTGAAGTGCAGGGAGAGACTTCCAGCCTCATGGGAGAGGTCATTGGAAAGTCCCATGGGGTGCACAAGCCCACCCACATGGGAATTGGCATGATAAAGGCCCAGTTTGCTCAGGGGAAGTGGCAGGAGGGACTGAGGTTCAACAGAGAGCACGGCAAGTACCATTGTTCCCTCTCGGACCCCACCCCCACATACAGCGTCACAAGCCAGTAACTGGGGTGCCCCACCCTAATGAATACCTAAGGCTCTGCCTCTCATATGTAACAGGCATGTCCAGATGAAAGGAAAAGAAAAAGTAAAAGATGGTTCAAACAGACTTGAAAGCCTCACACCAGTACTTTTAAGCAACCAAGAGATAGCCAACTTATCAGATGCATGGTTCAAAGCACTGGTGATCAGGATGCTCACAGAAGTTGGTTGATTTTGGTCACAAATTAGATGAAGAAATGAAGGCTACAATAAGTGAAATGAAGAAAAATGCACAGGGAGCCATTAGTGATGGGATGAAAGCTGGGTCTCACATCAATGGAGTGGACCAGAAGGAAGAAAAAAACATACAATCAGAAAAGAATGAAGAAATAAGAATTCAAAAAAATGAGGAGAGGCTTAGAAACCTCCAGGACATCTTTAAACATTCCAACATCCAAATTATAGGGGTACCAGAAGGAGAAGAGGAAGAGCAACAAGTGGAAAACTTATTTGAACAAATAATGAAAGAGAACTTCCCCAATCTGGCAAAGGAAATAGACTTCCAGGAAGTCCAGGAAGCTCAGAGAGTCCCAAACAAGTTGGACCCAAGGAGGAACACACCAAGGCACATCATAATCACATTACCCAAGATTAAAATGAAGGAGAGAATCCTAGAAGCAGCAAGAGATAAGGAGACAGTCACCTACAAAGGAGTTCCCATCAGACTATCAGCTGATTTCTCAAAAGAGACCTTACAGGCAAGAAGGGGCTGGAAAGAAGTATTCCAAGTCATGAAAGACAAGGACCTACATGCAAGATTGCTCCATCCAGCAAAGCTTTCAATTAGAATGGAAGAGCAGAGAAAGTGCTTCTCAGACAAGGTCAAGTTAAAGGAGTTCATCATCACCAAGCCCTTATTTTATGAAATGTTAAAGGGACTTATCTAAGAAAAAGAAGATGAAGAACATGTATAGTAAAATGACAGCAAACTCACAATTAGTAACAACCACACCTAAAACAAAAACAAAAAGAGACTAAGCAAACAACTAGAACAGGAACAGAACCACAGAAATGGAGATCACAAGGGGGGGGTTATCAACAGGGGGAGTGGGATGAGGAGAGGGGGGAAAAGGTACAGAGAATAAGTAACATAGATGGTAGGTAGAAAATAAACAGGGGGAAGGCAAGAATAGTATGGGAAATGTAGAAGCCAAAGAACTTATGACACATGGACATGAATTAAAGGTGGGGAATGTGGGTGGGAGAGGGTGTGCAGGGTGGAGGGGAATGAAGTGGGGGTAAATGGGACAACTGTAATAGCATAATCAATAAAATATATATTTTTAAAAAGAAATCCTTTTAGCATTTCTCATAATATCAGTTTGGTGGTGATGAAGTTCTTTATCTTTTTCTTGTCTAGAAAGCTCTTTATCCTCCCCTCATTTTCAATGATAGACTTACTGGGTATAGTAGTCTTGGTTGTAGGTCCTTGCTTTTCAACACTGAATATTTCATGACAATTCCTTCTGTCTTGAAAAGTTTCTGTTGAGAAATCAGTTGAAAGTTTTATTGGAACTTCCTTGTAGGTAACTGTCTTTCCCTTGCTATTTTTAAGATTCTCTCTTTGTCTTTAAGTTTTGCCATTTTACAATAATTCTGACTGTCTTGGTGTGAGTCTCTTTGGGTTTATCTTGTTTGGTACTCTGCATTTCCTGAATTTATATATCTTTTTCTTTCCTCAAGTTAGGGAAGTTTATAGTAATTATTTCTTCAAGTAGGTTCTCTATCCCTTGTTTTCTGTCTTCTGATGTCCCTATAAGGTGGATGTTGTTACACATGTTGTTATCGCAAAGGCCCCTGAAACTATCCTTATTTTTTAAATTCTTTTTCTATTCTAAATGAATGTTATCTGATGCTTTGTTTGCCAAATCAATGATTCCATCCCCTGTTTTATCTAATCTGCTATTGATTTCTTCTAGTGTATTCTTATTTCCGATACTGTATTTTTTGTTTATGATTGGTTCTTTTTTATGGTTTCTATGTTCTTTCTTATGCTGATAAAGTTCTCACTCAGTTTCTCTAGCATCCTTATAATCATTGTTTTGAACTCTCTATCTGATAGAGTGCTTGATTCCATTTAATTTAGTTCTTTTTCTGGAAATTTCTCCTGTTCTTTCACTTGGGGACATGTTTGTTTGTCTCCTCATTTTGACTGCCTTTCTGTGTTTGTTTCTGTGTATTGGATAGACCTACTATGTCTCCCAGTCTTTGTAGAGTGACCTCATATAGTAGGTATCCTATGGGGCCCAGTGGTATAGTTTTCCTGATCACCTGAACTGAGTGCTCCAGGAGTGTCTCCTGCATGGGTTATGTGAGCCCTTCTGTTGTAGCTGAGTTTGATTGTTGTTGGTGCATCCATGAGTAGGGTTGACCCTCAGGCTGGCTGGCTGTAAGGACTGGCCACAACCACAGTGTACAAAATGCTATGCGGGGGCTCACCCCATAAAACAGAATTTGCTCCAGCAGGGTCACCAGCCTGCCAAAACCTCCCTTCAGGCGTACTTCTTGTAGAACTAATTGGGTCATGTTCTATTGTGGTCTGGAATCAGCCACTAGGTATGTTGGTTGTGGGGCTTCTTAGAAGACACTCCAGTCAGGTCAATGTCAGCTGCTGCCTGTGACCAGCCCTCTGATACTATCAAGAACCACAAAGCAAACCCATATTTGGTAGCTACCTCTGCTGGGCCTGGATGTGCATGGGAGGAGCACAGCTGCATACTGAGACCAGCTGCCTCCAGTACTGGCTTGGGGTGAGTCAGAAAAAAGCTCAAGGAACGCTAAGACCTATTGCTGCTTGTCAGCTGCCCATTAAACTTAGCCACTGAAAGAACCTCAGGAGGTACACCAGTTGTGTGAAGCATGTTCTCAGGAAGTCACCAGGTAAGGGTAACTAGTGTTCACCAGGTTAATACAGATTCAAATTCAGTACCAGTGCTGGGTCTGAAGCCACTCAGCAAAAGTATCAGGGTACACACAGGCCAGCTACCACCTACATAGGCCCTATGTATGATCTATTCCTTGATTAACTTGCATGTGTTCCACAGGCAGAGGTAGCCAACTGCTCCAGGTGTGACCAACCTAAAGTTAATTTTTAAAGGAGAAAGAAGGAAATGGAGTGGGTGGGGAAGAGAGGAGAGGGAAAGAGAGGGAAGAAGGGAGGGAAGGGGAGAGGAAGAAAAGAAAGAAGGAGAAAATTTTTTCATCTGATGATCTCACCAAGGAATCCTAGAATCCCTGAAATTTTGAATATGAATCAATACATCTCAGAATGTTACTAAACATCCAAATCTAGGCAATGTTTTGTTCCTCCTGGCTCAGTAAAAGCACAGGTTTTTTTAATGCATGGGATGAATGAAAACAAGCTGAGACCCATGCTTGATGACATCAACCTGAAGACACAATGGATATGAGCACTGGTTCTCTGGAGTGTTGAAGTCTCTTAAACACCAGAATTCTCATCAGCTTGATCATAAACAATCAATAACTCTCTCTAGATCTATATGTGGGCACTTTTGTGGTGAGAGGGCTGTTTAAACTGATTGTAGCATGGCAGAAATTCATAGTTTTGCATAGGTAATGGATTGGCCTTAGTTACTACATTTTGAGGATGTACATTGTACATGCAAGTGCACGCAGACCTCTCGCCACAAGTGCAAATACCTGGATGCCAAGAGACTGCCTTTGGAGGATACAAGGTATGTGTCTTGTGCACCTTGTTTTAGGTGGCCTTTGCAACACACTGAAATCTCACCTGCATTTGTCACTAGCCATTCTTTGTTTCAGTAGCCTGAGCTATAAAGTGGGAAAGTTTAGTGAAGTCAGTGGGTTCTTTTTTAATGTATTTTATTGATTATGCTATTACAGTTGTCCCATTTACCCCCACTTCATTCCCCTCCACCCTGCACACCCTCTCCCACCCACATTCCCCACCTTTAATTCATGTCCATGTGTCATAAGTTCTTTGGCTTCTACATTTCCCATACTATTCTTGCCTTCCCCCTGTTTATTTTCTACCTACCATCTATGTTACTTATTCTCTGTACCTTTTCCCCCTCTCTCCTCATCCCACTCCCCTGTTGATAACCCCCCTTGTGATCTCCATTTCTGTGGTTCTGTTCCTGTTCTAGTTGTTTGCTTAGTTTCTTTTTGTTTTTGTTTTAGGTGTGGTTGTTACTAATTGTGAGTTTGCTGTCATTTTACTATACATGTTCTTCATCTTCTTTTTTCTTAGATAAGTCCCTTTAACATTTCATAAAATAAGGGCTTGGTGATGATGAACTCCTTTAACTTGACCTTGTCTGAGAAGCACTTTCTCTGCTCTTCCATTCTAATTGAAAGCTTTGCTGGATGGAGCAATCTTGCATGTAGGTCCTTGTCTTTCATGACTTGGAATACTTCTTTCCAGCCCCTTCTTGCCTGTAAGGTCTCTTTTGAGAAATCAGCTGATAGTCTGATGGGAACTCCTTTGTAGGTGACTGTCTCCTTATCTCTTGCTGCTTCTAGGATTCTCTCCTTCATTTTAATCTTGGGTAATGTGATTATGATGTGCCTTGGTGTGTTCCTCCTTGGGTCCAACTTGTTTGGGACTCTCTGAGCTTCCTGGACTTCCTGGAAGTCTATTTCCTTTGCCAGATTGGGGAAGTTCTCTTTCATTATTTGTTCAAATAAGTTTTCCACTTGTTGCTCTTCCTCTTCTCCTTCTGGTACCCCTATAATTTGGATGTTGGAATGTTTAAAGATGTCCTGGAGGTTTCTAAGCCTCTCCTCATTTTTTTTGAATTCTTATTTCTTCATTCTTTTCTGATTGTATGTTTTTTTTCTTCCTTCTGGTCCACTCCATTGATGTGAGACCCAGCTTTCATCCCATCATTAATGGCTCCCTGTGCATTTTTCTTCATTTCACTTATTGTAGCCTTCATTTCTTCATCTAATTTGTGACCAAAATCAACCAACTTCTGTGAGCATCCTGATCACCAGTGCTTTGAACCATGCATCTGATAGGTTGGCTATCTCTTCATCGCTTAGTTGTATTTGCTGTGGAGCTTTGATCTGTTCTTCCATTTGGGCCATTTTTTTTGGTCTTGTCGCACCTGTTATGTATGAGGGACAGAGCCTTAGGTGTTCACCAGAACAGGGTAACCCAGTTACTGGCTTGTGATGCTGTATGTGGTGGTGGGTTTGAGAGGGAATAATGGAGCTTGCTCCTCTTTCTGCCAGATTTCAGTCATTTCCCCCACTTCCTACAAGCAAACTGGGCCTTTCTGGTGCTGATTCCCACGTGGGTGGGCTTGTGCACATTCTAGGACCCCATGCGTCTCTCCAAGGAACTCTTTTGTGAGGCTGGGAGTTTCTCCAGCTGCTGCCTCAACCCCCACAGGTGTTTTCAATCAGTGTGCCAAGGCTCTATTTCCCTGCGCTGGGACCCTGGGTTGCACAGTCTGTCTCACTTCCCAGTTTTTGCCTGGTTTATCTGTCTGCGAATGTGGGACCTCCTGGTCAGCCAGCTGCATTGTGCACAGTGCCTCACTTCACAATCACCACCTTGCTAGGTCTGCCTGTTGCTGCCCCACACCTGGGGTCTGCCAGCTGCTGCATGCATGCCCAGGGTCTGCCCACTGCAGTCTTCCAGACCCGGGATGACTTGCATGCCTGGTGCCACAGCTTTTTGTGCCTCGACTCCTCTCTGCAAAGCTACCCGACTCTGCACCTCCTACTGGTCTGGATGAATGTGTCTATTTTAACTCCTTGGTTATCCGACTTCCATACAGTTCAATGTTCTGTCAGTTCTGGTTGTTATTTTGTTTCTAAACTGTTGTTGTCCTTATTTTGATTGTGCAAGGAGGCACCATGTGTCTACCTACACCTCCATCTTGGCTGGAGGTTCGAAGTCAGTGGTTTGTAACCCTGGGTGCACATTAGAACTATCTGAGAAAAGAAAAATTTCTTTTAATATTAATGCCCCTACTCTAGCTAATTAAGTCAGAATATCTAAAGAGGGCCCTAAGTATTACTTAATCTGCTTTAAAAACAGAGAATATCTCCTTCTAGTCACGATAGATTAACTGGTACTGTAACAGTTCTCCCATAGTACAAGCTTCTTATTGGTGCTGTAGTAAATTACCATGAACTTAGCGGCTTTAAAAAATGTAAATTTATTATCTTATAAATCTGTAAGTTAGAAGTCTAAAATAGGTCTCAGTGGACTAAAATCAAGGTGTCAGAGACCTGCATTCCTTTGCAGGGGTGTCCAACCTTTTGACATCTCTGGGCTACACTGGAAGAAGAAGTGTTGTTTGGGCCACACATTAAATACACAAAAACTAATGAAAACTAGCACTGGCTGGCATAGCTTAGTGGATTGAGTGCAGGCTGTGAACCAAAGCATCACAGGTTCAATTCTCAGTCAGGGCACATGCCTGGGTTGCAGTCCATGGTCCCCAGCAACCACACATGGATGTTTCTCTCTCTCTCTCTTTCTCCCTCCCTACCCTCTCTAAAAATAAATAAAGAAAATCTTTAAAAAAGCACACACTAATGAGAACTGATGAACAACAAAAAGATTTTAAGTAAATTTATGATTTTGTGTTGGGCCGCATTCATAGCCATCCAGACCACATGCAGCCCATGGGCCATGGGTTGGACACCCCTGCTAGAGGGTATAGGAAAAATCCAATTCTTTGCCTATTCCTCCTTCTACAAGCCCCCTGCTTTCCTTGGCTCACATTTCCCTCCTTCCTTCTTTAAAACCAACATCAGGCCAAAGTCTCTCATGCTGCTACCTCTCTGGCTCTGGCTCTTCTTCCTATCTCTTCTACATTTGGGCCCATCTGGATAATCCAGATAAACTCCTGATTTTGAAGTCAGATGATTAACAGTCTTAATTCCCTTTTGTCATAAACCTAACACATCCATTGGTTCCAGAGATTAGGAGATGAACATCTTCAAGGAACCACATTCTGCCCCCCACACCATTTAAAATAAATAGAACAAAAGCATGGAAAACATGTAGAACAACTGTTTCCAGACATTGGACAATGGGCTTCACAGTGCTTTAGTCCCTGAGAGAGGAAAACAAAGGAGGTGAGCCCTGTGGTTCCAAAGATGTCTGTCCAGAGGCACTTGGCAAATGTTCATGAGAATCCAAGCAGAGCAAGTAGCCTCCATGAGCTGAGAAGAGAGAGACTGGCATTTAAGAAGGCAGAGATTGCTGGATTTTTTGGGACAAATGACTGAAGAGAAAGAAGCTATGCAGAAAAAGAACTCCAGCAATCTACCTACAGGCCACCCCTGAGTCTGACTGAGCTATGGATGTATAGCGAGATGTTCCATGAGGCAAGAGAGAACAATTACCAGAGAAGGAACAACTGGGAAACTGCCTGCTAAACAAATATTGAAGCTCAGTGGGGTTGAGAGACATTTGAGTTCTAACCAAAAGGAATAGAGAGACCTCACTGAATATTCAGGGTGTTTAGAAGAATTAAAGGTACACCTTAGTAGCAGAACTGAGCTATCCCTAGAGTAAAGGCTGATCTGATGCTTCAAAGCTAATAAACAAGTCTCATAAGATGACTTGCAAATAAACTAGTTTCCAGCATAAGACTCAGTGCACTTTATGGAAGATAACAAAACCCAGACACTCAATAACCTAACACACAATGTCCAACATCTAATAAAAAAAATGACCAAACTGCAAAAGCAGAAAAATATAAACCAGTCAATAGAATGTTTACAGAAGCAAACCCAGAAATCACAGAGGTGATGGAATTAGCATAGGAAAACTTTAAAGCAGTGATTATAAATATTTTCAAGCACTTAAGAAAAACATAAGCATAATAAAAAAAATGTTTTAAAGAAAATTTGGAACATCTTGCACCCAAATTTGCAATACCTGAAATTAAAAATTCATTGGGCAGGCTCAAGAGCAGATTAGACATTCCAGAAAAAATATAAGTAAATTAAAGAAAAGGTGAGAGAGACTATCCAAACAAAAGCAAAGAGAGAAAAAAAACTAATAAACTAAACACAGCCTCAGTGACATGTAAGACCAGACTTAGTGGTCTATCACATGTAATTGGGAGACACAAAGAAAAGGAAGAGAATATAAAAATTATTTGAAGAAGGAAGAGCTGAAAGTACTCTAAATTTCATAAATATATAAATTGGCATGTTTAAAAATTCAAAAAAAAACCCGAAAGCAGGATAAATACAAAGAAAATCACATTGAGGCACTTTATAATCAAGTTTATGAAAACCAATGATAAAAAGGAAATATTAAAAGTAGTCAGAGAAAAAATACTCTTCATGTGCAGGAGAATATGACTAAAAAAATTACAAAGATTATATACCCAAATCTATGCAAGCCAGAAGACAATGGAACAATATCTATCTCTAATGTATAGAGAGGAAGGGGAAAATGACTATCAATCTAGAATTCTATGAGAATTGTATATCAGTAAAAATATCCTACAAAAGTAAAGGAAAAATGAAGAATTTTCAGGCAAATAAAAGCTGAGAGAATTCATTATCACTAGCAGACTTGTATTGTAAGAATTATTAAATAAAACTCTTCTGGTTGAAGGAAAATATCCAATGAAAATCAGGTCTATACAAATGAATGAAGAGTATTGGAAATGCAAAATATGATGGCAGATTCTAAAAACTTATGCATTTTTCTCATTTTCTTTTAAAGGAAGCTGACTACTTAATATAAAAATAACAATGTACTGTGGGGTTTATAATGTGTGTATAAGCAATGTATGTGACAACAATAGCACAAAGGAGAGGAGAGGAAGAGGAATTTCACTGCTGTAAGATTCTTACATCATACATAAAGTGGTGTAATATTCTTGGAAAGTAGACTATGGTAAGTTGAACATATATATTACAAACTCTGGAGAAATTACTAAAAACATAAAATAAAGTGGTATAACTAATAAGCCTAAAAGGGAATATTAAAAAGTACTGAACTGAAACAAAATAAGGGAGGGAAAAAGTAAAATGAACAGATGAGAAAATAGAAAATCAATATCAAGATGATATATTTGAATCCAATGTATCAATTATCATATTAAATATAAATTTTCTTTCCTTTTCTTTCAGTAATATCCTCCTTTGTCCCAGGTTACCACATTGCTTTTAGTCCTCATGTCTCCCTACTCTGGTCTATAACAAGAAAACTGACTTTTTAACTGATGATTTTCATATGGGAAGCAGGAGAGAATTTTTTTGTGTCTTCCTTCAATGCCACTTTCACAATGTCACTTCAGGAAATCCCCACCAAACAGGACTCTGTTCCCTGAAGCAGCCCATGCATGGTGATGCCCCTCCCAGCCGTCGCCCGTGGGGCTCCCCTCAGTCTCTTTCAGGGGCTCTCACCTGGCTCATGTTCATGTCTCTTCTCCCCCAACTTTCTCAGTGCAGGGATATTTCA
Organism: Phyllostomus hastatus; assembly: GCF_019186645.2. Taxonomy (NCBI): domain Eukaryota; kingdom Metazoa; phylum Chordata; class Mammalia; order Chiroptera; family Phyllostomidae; genus Phyllostomus; species Phyllostomus hastatus. The sequence goes on from NW_025333869.1 coordinate 18,950,368, forward strand.
TTCCACCTGTCCACTGCTACTCACCATTTCACCTCAACTCTAAGTATGCCAATGGCTATTATTCTAAGAATTATAAAACACCTGAAATTTTAGTTTCAGTCCTACTTCCCTCATGGGTAAATATGAATTTTCTCAACATTCTAAATCAAAGGCCTCAAACTAATAGATGAGATAAAAAAAGTAAGACCAAACTATGTGCGACTTCAAGACATCCATCCACTTTAAACATGAAGACACAGGCAGGCTAGGAATAAAGGATGAAATGAAATATACCACACAAACACTGATTATAAGAAAATGATATTATGCCAATTATACAGCAATAAAAATATTTTTATTGGAAAAAGGGAGTTGTATTGACTACATGACTACATTGATACAAGTAGAATGACTTGTAGAACAGACTTCTTTAAAAGGAATATATCCAGGAATAAAAGGGAACATTACATAATGATAAAGGATATGATAATGATAAATGGTATAAAAAATTTTATGCCATAAAATCAACAACTTAGACAAAATATATACACAATTCCTTGAAAGACACAAACTACCAAATCTTACTCAAGAAGAAATTTAAAAACTGAATAACCTACATCTATTACATAAATTTAATGTGTAGTTATAAATCTTCTCACAAATAAAGCACTAGACTCTAATAGTTTCATTAGTAAATTCAATTTTTAAAAAGTAAGTAGAAAAAAAACACCATACCTATCAATCTCTTTCAGAAAACCCTTCCTAGCCCATTTTATGAAGCCAGCTATCCTGATACGAAACCAGAAAGAGATATTAAAATAGAATACTACAGACCAATACTCTCTGAGGCAAAAATACTTTTTAAATATGAGCAAATTATATTCAACAATGTACAGAAGGGTAATACACCATGACCCAGTGAAATTTATTCTAGGAATAAAAGTTAGCATAATCATTCTAGTATCAGTGAAATCATACGATTATTCCAATGAAATCCTCCTCCCGAAATCATTTGGCACAATTCAACATAATTTATGGTAAAATCTCACAATATAGTAAGAATACTATAGTAAGAATTCACTTCCAGGTCACTCTTCTTTCTATGAGGCCCAAGGCCTTGCTATTCTCCCTGAACTTGCCCTTCTCCCCAGGTTTCCAACCACAATGAAGCCAAGCAGTCCAAAGTCAGCCCCGAAGAAAAGAAGGTAGCCCTGAACACTTGCTGGGACCATTTTCCAAGTCAGTGTCTGTGTCCTGAACCAGTTCAGAGATGGCTCCATTACCCTCAACTCCAAAGAGGTCAATTGGCTGGGAATTCCAAAACCCTTCTTATTGATACACTGAAATTTCCACCAATCTTTGGAACTATTCACAGACCCACAGAGCCTCAGAGTGTGGCAGCTCTCAGAAATCTGGAACAACCCTATCCTTCATTTTTAGTAGAGATTGAGGCCCTGTCACACAACAATTTGGAGGCCAGGCCTGAACTGCAGCCAGACCACCTGGCCTTTGTGCTAAGTAAGCTTCAGGACAGGCAGAAACATGGAGAAGAAGCCACCACCCAATCACCAAACAAAAACAGAGCCCATTATCACCCTGGGTTTTTCCTTTTGGTTACAAACATTTTCAAACTTACCGAAGGTAGAAAGAGTAGAATTAATGCCCATAGAAATATGTCTGTCACCCAGATTTAACAACTTTTAACAACTGCTAACATTTTGCACTATTTGTTTCATTAGTTTTTTTGCTATTATAAAGAAAATCACAGATATCATCACATTGCACACCTACATTCTTCAGAATATATTTATTAAAAAATAGAGCATATACGTATATTAATTACAAGTTGTTAAGGTACCTAACAAAACTAATAATTTCTTGAAATCTAATGTGCATCTCACCCTGGCTGGGTGACCTGGAGCATCACCTCATACACCAAAAAGTTATGGATTTGATTCCCAATCAGATCACATACCTAGGTTGAGGGTTCAGTCCCCAGTTAGGGTTCATACTTGAGGCAACAGATCAGTATTTCTTTCTCATGTTGATTCTCCACCCCCTCTCCCTTGCTCTCTCTACAAAATCAATAAACATATCCTCTGGTGAGAATTTAAAAAATCTAATGCCCATCTTGATTTGTAGCAGATCCTGCTGACACTGCTGGCATTTCTCCCTGGAAGTCAGCTGCAGCTGCAGTGGATGGTACCCTTACACACCAATGATTCCTACTCAGGCGGTTGCCATTTCCATCTGAGAGCAGGTTAGCACTGCAGAATCCTGCTTTTCCACTTAATGGGGTAGACACAAAGGGCCAGGCAGTTCAAACCCAGGTGCAACCCTCAACCAATGAGAGGGAAAATTTGATCAATAGCTACCCAAGCTTCCTTGTACCTTGGAGAGACATTTCTGAGTGTTTCTATGCTATCACTAAGGAGGCCCAAATGCAACAGAACCCCTGTGACCCACAGCAAAAACCCACTTACTCACTCAGGCTGTACTGGCTTTCCTCCCATCCTTGTTACACTCTGTAGCCCTCACTGTGCTTCCTGGGATGGCCTGCTAAGTACACATCTCACACCCTGATTCTAGTCTCAGCATCTGATTTTGGGGACTTCGTACTAAGAAAATATTCAGTTTTTTCCAGTTTTTTAAATTACCCTGTGTTTTCAATAGGTTAAACCATGAGCCTAAACAATGTGTTGTTGGGGGTGCAGTCCAGAGTGATGAGAAGGAACCCTCAGTTCTGCCCCTTTGCCTGGGCTGCTTGACCAGTGGGACTGGACAGCTCTGGGTTTTACCCACTCCACTTCTCAGCCCCCTTCCTATAGGAGCCACCCCAACCTGACTCTCCACTCCCAGCCCTGCTGTGGGCAAGAGAGTCAGGCCTGGGTGGTCAGTGCCCCCCACTCCCCTGGCCACAGGCTTTTGTTCAGGAATGGGCATATGATCCTGGTGAGCCAAGAAGAGTCAGCACCAGGATTTGGCTGAAACCATTAGAGGAGAGGGCTTTGCTTCCTGTTCCTGCCCATCAGGCAGGATGTGAGCCTGGAGCAGCTGGGGGACATTTCTTTCTCATGGGGGCATTGCTAGCCTGAGGATGAAGTCAGTACAGAGGAACGAAAGCTGAGACAACAAGCCGAAAATTCCGTAGGATCTAGGTCCAGTCATGCCTGCCTCCTGCAATGTAAGTTGATAACCTCCCTTTTGGCTTGAGCCAGGCTGAGTTGGATTCTGCTCACTCTGACAAAAAATAAGTGCTGACTAGCACAAAGAATTCACCCTTTAATGGAAAACCTCAGTTCCCTATCTCAGTGACTCTGCCTGTATGGGACTCAGAGGTTCACTGAACTGCTCTAAAAGACCACCTCGGTTGGACGCAGGACTCACAGGAAAGCCAGGCTAAATCCACTCTATCATTGTCTCTTGCCTCCTTCCAGCCTGCCTTCCACACTATCTACAAGAATGACCTGTGCCTAACACTGTACTTCCCAAAAAGCAGAATCTTGACACCAAAGGGTGTTATATTCATTGTTTCAACAGTTGTGAATTCCCAAGCTCTAGAACACATACTAGTTTATACTATCCTGAGGCCCAAAATGTAACATGGGACTAGTGAAAGGAACAAGTCACTTCCCCAAAGAGTGAGCCTAGTCTACTACCTAGCATCTTCCTGCCTCCAAGGGGAAATTATAAGCTATGGGAGAGGCCAGCTACTTGAGGATTCATAGGAGCCTTAGAAAAGTCCCCTGAGGGGTGCCATGGGTTTCTTCAAGTAGGAATATAGAGACTGCTAGTTGAGCACTGACTTCTGTGCCAGGCATTGTACCAGGTATTGTGCCTACATGTATACCACATATGTCTTCCCAAGACAATCCAGGGAGAAGGACCATTGTTCTTTTCTGACAATTGAAGATACTCATATCCTCAAAACATGAGGTGAGTTAAATGACTTTTCAAGATCACAAAACATTTGTGATGGAGCTGGTATCCGATTTTAGGGCTAGAAAACATGCTTTTCCCATAATGCCTCTATATTTCCCATTAACTTTAGTAGAGAGTCAATAAGTATGTATAAGATTGTGAACAGAATTTAAACTGACTGCACAGGGGCCCTCTGGCCAGTGAATTAGAAGGTGAAACCACAAGGATACCATCCACATAGACACATAGAGCACGTTTAGAGAAACAAAGGCTTCCCAAACTGGCTGGGGTTCTGAGAGAGCACTGAGCATCTCTACTTTTTTAATGAGAGTCCTAGGTGTTCTCCTTATTAAGCACTGCTGACAGCTGTACCATGGGGACCTAAAAAAGATAGAAAATCACTGTGACACTCAGACTGAAGTGGAGGGAGCAGCACTGTCTTGTTCCTGAACACCAGGTGAGTCCACCAGGAAGCACCGGATGGTGGTACCCAAAGAGATGAAGGACACTTACTCTTGCCCACAGCAGCAAGCTGAGTGTTTTCTTTTTCCTCAAACCAAGCCATACTTTTGGAATGTTTTTATCTGTGCCAGGACCGTATGTGCTGTTGAACAGTTCACACTATCTAGGAAAATGAGACATTCACATCTTTTATTATTCTTTCATTTCTCTGCATCATCACTGCCACAAAGTTGATGAATAGAGCTTTCAAGATATCAATGCAAAGCACAGAGATGGCCCAGAGACATCTTAAATTTCTGTTGCCAACATCCTCTGTCCTGGTTGGCCAGGTAGTCATGTGCACAAGTGTGACTCCCCTGGGAGAGCCTCTACTGGACAGGTCAGAGCAGCCTTTACCTGGAGCTAGTCACCTGGTCATGAGGGGAAGGCTTCAGGTCCCTGGGCTGGGAATCATGGCCCTGTGGAAGGGGTAAGCCTCCATTTTCACATCAGAAAATGGGGATAAGAACTGTATCTTCTCATAGTCTTCTTGCAATGAATCAGTGGATATAAATAATGCATATAAAGTGCCTGGATTTAGCTAAAAATATTCCCAAATGTGCTGTCTGTTGTTAGTATTCTCCCCTCATCTAAATGCAGATTCTACCTGCAAAGATCAATTCATTTTTTTTACCTGACTCAGCGTACATAATTAAATAGTGTCAGAGCTGGAAGAGCCTTCTTGAGATCCCCTATCCAGTCAAATCCCTCTATTCCACAGATGGAAAAAAAAATAAAAAGAGCAACCCAGAGAGGTTCAAACACTTAGGAAAGTCACACAGGAGTTAGTCTAAAAATAAGACAAGCTCCAGCCCAAACTAGCAACCCGATCCCTATCAGCACATCAGGCAGTTTCTCATACTGCAGACGTGGTGAGTTCAACAAGAATTTCGGTGTATTTTTTTTTTAAGATTGATTTTGATGTTTTGAGGTTTGTGAAACCAGCAATTTTAATCAATTTTTCAAAATTGCTAATTTCATCTGTCCAAGGAACTCTCACACAAACAGAAAGGCTGATTGAAATTTAAATGGCGGCTGGCTTGTTAGCTGCAGGCACCAGGCTGGGTATTTTCATATGCAAGTCTGCAACTGTGTCCCAGCCTGGCAGCAAGAGGAAGCAATCTCCATGCGACACTAGGAGGCATTAAGAATTCAGGCAGCCAAAGTGAGAGGCAACAACGCAAAATGATAAAACAAAGACAGATCATTATTAGCACCAACATAATGTGTTCCTGTGTCCTCCGATCTCATTTAGAGCACTGCCCGTTGACTATTGAAACTGTAATTAGGCTGATAGGAACCAGAGGATTAAAGTAACTTTCTCCCCCGAATTGTGGGGATTTCAAATGAGCGAGATGAGGAGGAGATAAACCTGAGAGAAATTTTAATATTCTAGGCTGCAGCTCCCTGGACAGCACAGGCTGACAAACAATAGCTGGTTCCTGCCCACCCTGGGCATCCCAGGGAGTAATGCTACAAGGCTGCCTGCCCACCTTGGAGATAGCAAGTCCTCCTCCCTCTCCAGACAAACCTGGCCTTCGTCCTTGACATCTCTCACTCCTCCATCTCTTCTCAGGTCTAATTCAGAATCCCCTCACCACTTCATCCTACTCCAGCTTCCTGCAGCCTCTGCTGACCCAGACCACCTCCATCCACACCTACTCCAGCTATTTCAACAACCTCCTGTCTGGTCTGGAAGCTCCAGGAGGACAGAGACTCCCATGTTTCTCACTTCAGCCTATGGTGCCTTTAGTTAGATGCCAGTCTCCCAACTTAAATAGGCTCCTGGGAGCCACATTTCTTATCCCTTCTCTCTTCAAACATGTTCTGGAACCCACCAGACAAAGGCAAACTGGCAAGGCATTGACATCTTTTCCATCAGTCCCCACGCTGCCTTTCTCTCCCCTCCCATCCCAGGTTCTGTCCCACAGGGGGCCACTTGCCCATGGTAACATGCTGCACACTCCACCCTTCCAGCTGGTAAGTACATTACTCCAGCCTACTGGCTACTTTATTTGGCAAAATTCTACATGTCCATTGCTGTTCTCTGAAAGGTCATAGCCAGAGCCCATGTGCCCATAGGACCCTGTTCAGACCCATGTCATAGCACTCCTCCAAGATATGACCCTCTGTTGGTGACCATGTGGTGACCCTCCACTGCACTTTAAGCTCTGCAAGAGGAGGGACCTGACCAAGGTCATCCTCACATTGGCAGAAACTAGTGCTTGGCCAGAAACATGGAACTAAAATTCATTTTAACCCTGATCAGCCTGGAAATGTCACCTGGGATTCCAGGGGTAGTCAGGCTGGGGAACTCTCACTGCCCCTTCCTGTTTCTGCTTTTCTGTGATGATCTCATCAACTCAGAGAGGATTTCCTGTGTGAGTGTGTACATGTGTAAGAGTGAGTGTGTGAGTCTATGGGTATGTGTGCATGTATACCTGTGTACCTGTAGCAGGTGCACAAAGTCACACAGCAAGTCCTGACAGGCTAGGCAAAGAAGAATCCTCATGTCCCAGGTAAGGCACCCCAATGAGCGGAGGAAGAGCAGTCACCCTCACCTGGGAGCAGAGGAACAGCAGATCAGCATTCAAACTCCCCACCATCACTTGCACAAAATTAAATATTGCTTCACCTGGACTCTCACATTCCCTAAGTTCTCAAGTGCCTTAAGAACTGATTCAAAACTGGCAAAAAGCAGCATCTGACAGTTGTTTGCCAAGTGTCCACTGAAGAATTGGAAAGTGCCAGTCATGGTGCTAAGTGCTCGGTCCTTCCCTTTCTAGACTCGGTTTCTCTACCTGCAAAATAAGAGGGCATCTCAAATGACTGAGGAACTGTGCAAGCTCTGACACTGGGATAACTAGTTAATGTCCCACCACACTCCACCACCTGGACTGGTACAGAAGGTGGGGGCAACAAGGAACGAGCTTTGTGGATACGGTAACTCATCTACATGCCCGCACTGGGCTTACAGGGGCTGCGTGAGGGAGCTGGAAGGTGCTTCATCCCCACTTGAGTGATGTGGAAACTTGAAATCCAGGAGGTAAAGGCATGGACCAGTCCCTCCCTGGAGAGATGCAGACCAGGAACCTAAGCCCTGCCAACCCACCCTCTTTCTTCTGTTTTTCTGTATAAAACTGTTCTTTGTCTTTGTAAGCTGCAGGGCATGGCAGAAAGCAACTGAGTACTCTTGGCTCACTTTCCTCGTCCTTTTCTCCAAAAGACGGAATTTCTTTGCTCTGAGAAAAAGCATTTTCAGATGTGTTTTCTGTCTATGCCTGCTGTGAATGTAGGTGAACATGTCCATGTGAGGGTGAACATGTATGTGAAGCAATTTGATGTGGGTTGTGTACCTGCAAGTTAGTGAAGCCATGTGGATACACATGTATGTGTGAGTACACAAACAGGTGTCTGTGGGCATGTTGTGTGAGAGCATCATTGTGTTGTGTATTCATACATGTGAATATGGATATGTGTATTGAGTTGTGTGGGGTTTTGACATGTAGTCATGTAGGTGTGTGTGTGTTGTGTTTGAGATTGAGGAGAATAAGAGGCCATAAAATGCACATCTTCCCTAAGAGAAAAACCACATAACCTGATCTCATGACAAGTGTCAGCGGCCCTTCCCAAGACCTCTGTCAAATAAAATTATTCTCATTTAGGTTAACTTGTGCTTCTCATGACCCAACAGGTTAGACAAGTGGCATCAGACAGTGTCACATGCAGGCTCCCACTGCTTGGGTGGACTCACTGGATGCAATATTCTTAGAGTTTTATTAGAAATAGACTGGCTTAGGGTCAGGTCAACTCAAAGCACCTTACTTGTCTGTAAACTGGCAGGGCTATTGAGAGGATGGAGTGGGAGGGACAGTAGATGTGTGAGGCCCAAAGCCAGTACCTGGCACACAGTAGGTGCTCAGCCCACATCAGCTGTGCTTTATTCTGACAGCTGCAGGGCCTGTGCTTTGGCCATCAGACACTATTAATTCCTGCTCCTCTGGTTCTGGACCAAACAGACATTGGCAGGGTCACCCCCGCCCAGTGGCCCCTCGTCATACATGCCCCATTAGTTGCACAGTGCCCCAAAGTACAACAGGAACGTTTCCTATGCTGTCTCCTCTGCTAAATACCTCTGTGACAGCTTCTTGGCAGGAGCACAGCACCAAGGTTAACATATGTTAAGAATATGTGCTGCAGGCATCCCACCTCAACATGGGAGCAAGAGGAAACCTTACCTCATCAGGGCCTTTCATGAGTCCACAGCCCTGGGAGCTGGCTTCACAGATGTCCCACCCAGCCTCATCTAGGAGACCCTGGGGAATTGTAGCCAGACAAATATACCTGATCATCTCATCTGCCCTTCTCACAGTTCAAGACACCCTCCTCTGTATCCCTGCCCAGTGGCCACCCAGCCTCAGCTTACACCCCACCAACAGGGCACTCAGCACCCCAAAGGAAGTAAACTGCCCTCCCAATACTTTCTCTGGGCCAGGCTCTGAATAGGATATGGGGAATGAGATTGTGAAAAAAGACAGCCATGCCCCACAGGGGCTCTTGCTGGAATGGGAAGTTCTAACTGATATCATGGTGAAGGCAGGGCTTACCTGTACACTCTTCCTTCAGGGCTCCATGCCCACTTCGTCCTCCAACCCAAAGAAGGCAATAACCAGACACATAGCAGGCCATGGTCCAGGCCATGGTCTGTAGCTCCATGACCCCCATCAGGACCTCTCCCTGCTGCATCACAATTTACCTTCTTTACCTCAAATATCCAGCAGGTGGGAAAGGCTGGGCATAGTACTTACACAGCCATAGCTATGTTTGGCCTTAAAAGCCTCTGTCTCTTGGAGAACATGCTGGTTTTCCTAGAAGGGCTGAGCAGGAGGGCATAGTGGTTCTTGAAACTGACACTATTTGTCATTGTGCAGATTTGTAGCTCAAGGCTCTGAGAGGGCATGTGATTATTCCAAAATCATACAGCTATGGGGGGCCCTGCTCTGGTTTTGAATCTAACTCAGAATGCTACAAGGTTCTAGTTTTGGTCCATGAGGTCAGACTAAATAGTGGCCTATACAGGGGCCAAGTTCAAAGGTGTTTTTCATTGGTTATACTGCTGCGGAAAACATTCTTTTAAGTTGTTTCATTTATGAGTTCCATGTCCACTTACCATCCCATGAAATTCATCATTTAGACTAAAAAGCCTTAGTTACTGAATCTATACTAGCTGTCCAGTCTGTGCTCAGGGCTTTCAGGAAGGAAGAAGTGGAGATAAGGAGACAAAGGAGATGTTGTATTAATTTTTAAACAATATCAACTGCTTCAGTAGAAAAATCCCCAAATCTCAGAGTCTTAACAGGATAGAGTCTGTTTCTTGCTCATATTACATGTTTGGTGAAGGGTAGTAGGAAGCTCTGATCCACACAGTCATGCAGGTAACCAGGCTAACAAAGGATCTGTCATCTTGTAGCTGAACCATCTGGATCACACAGCATCTGTGGTCACTCCAGGAAGGGATGAAGGGCATGGAGGAAGACTCCTGCCAGCTCTTAACTGCCTCAGCCAGGAAGTGACACATGTCACTTCTGCTCACAGTCTGAAAGTAGTCACATGTCCCCACCTCCCACCAGCAAGGGAGGCTGGAAATATAAGGGATAACATGGATCTCTGGTGAGCACTCACTGCACTCACTGTCTCTGACACAGACATTATGGTCTCAGTCCTCCAGGGACTTACACATTGGTCAGGGAGAAAAGAAAGGGCTGCTGGGGAAAAGAAACTGCTCTGTGAGTTTGTGTAACACTAGAGACCAGAGGAGGAAAAGGTCTTTTAAGTGGATAAGGATAATCAGGGAAGATTTCCTGTAGGAAGTTGACCTAGAGAGAGGTAATCATTCAACATCAAGGTGGGAACAGATAAAGTCTCAGAAGAGGAAAGGTGGAGGCCAAGAAAGGAGGGAGTTTTGTCAGAAAATGGGGGTCAGAGAATGATGCCTTTGGAAGACAGCCTGGGAAACTGGGTTGGGAGGGGTGGGGCAGTTCGTATGAAATGGGTGTTTGGGGAAGGTGAGACTTCTGGGGAAGGAATGGAAGCAGGGGGAATGTTAAAGTGTTCTTCTGCAAATCCTTGATGGAGAAGAGGAAAACACCAAGGACAGCACTGAGCAAGGATCAGACAGGAGGCACATCTTAAATAGAGCCAGCCTGTCCCCAGATAATCACGGTGCTAGTAATCGAAACACATTTGAGTCCATAAAATCTTGACCTCCAGCCCACACAAGAGTTTCCAGAATATTTGCAACATTAAACCCAACTGAATGTCTGTTCAACAGCTATGCTGAAAATAAGATGATTTGATTTGGGGAGGTAAAGTACATCTTGATGTTAAACTCTTGGCTCTACTTTGAAATCCTCTCAAGTGGGATCCAATAGCTGGCTTCTCCTTAATGAGAGGAGCTGGGCACTCCCTTCCCCTCTCAGCCACTTATGAGGGTGTAAGGACACAAAAAGGTGTTCCTTTCAATAGCACATTTCAACACAGGGGTCAGGAGTGGCCCTAGGCTTAGAGGTAGTGTTCATGCCTGAAGACTTGGATTCTAGGAGGTAGAAGGGAGCAGGCTCATTCCCCCTGCAGAGAACTGAGTCTCTCACATCTCAAGTCAGGTTTCTGTCCTTGTGTGTGTGGCCCTCCTATCCCAGGACCTGGACTATGTCCTGAGGTCACAGGTGGGAAAGTGGATGAGGGGTTGTGAAGTTATGACCAGGGATGACCTGAGAGTGTTTGCTTGGAGGGCACATGGTCATGTTTAAGTGACTTAAGACCAACATTATATGCTTGGTTCTGTGGGGTAAAATTCCAGCTATGACAAGTGAGCTCACAGGATTTACAGGGAGGCCCAATAATCTAACAAACTCACTCACCAGTGCAACATGCCACCTTGGAAAAAGGACTGGGGTCCCCATCACTGGAAAGCCCAGACAACCACCAATTTCTCAGCTGGTTTAAACAGGGGTCAGACAAGACCAAGGCTAACACCTGAGCAATTCTGACACATTAGGGGACTGGTTTACAATCCTAGAGACCAGGCAAGTCTGCATGTTGTCATAGGGTGACTAACCAGCCTCAGTCCGTCTAAGACACTCCCAGCTGTAGCACTGAAAGTCTCACATGCCAGAAAACCCCAGTCTCAATTAGTCACCTTCCTTATAGGATCCACAGATAACAACCACGAAACTCACATTGTATCCTTAAGAGTGGGGAATTCAATGGTTCAGGGTTGTGATACACATTGTTTCATCATCATTTTTTATGGATACTAAGGTTTAAAAAAAGGATCAAAGTTTGGATTTTTTTTAAATATGAGTGGATTCAAGGTTGTTTATATATGGACTGACACTGTTCTGGCTTATGTGCATTTTACAAGCCTACTTGCATGGAATGGAAAGAAGTGGAACTATAGTTAGCATGCCAGGGAACTACAGCTAGCATAGTTAGCATTCCATTACTAGCAGCTGAAATGGGCAACAATCCTGATGAGCCAATTGTGAGTTACTACAGAATAGTACTACCTCAAAAGTAAGGTGGCAAGCACCCTCTGCAAAGGGTTCTTGACAGAAAAACTGAATCTGAATCTGGTGAAGACTTTAGATCAAGCCTTTGGTGTAAGACATGCAAGGAGAGAGGAGCCAGTTCAACACCACAAGAAGAGGTCAATCAAATTCCAAATGAGACATTCTATGGGACAACAGACCCATATTCTTCATGGATTCAAAGGCATAAGAAATAAGGGAGTCAGGGTGGGGAACAGAGAGGCTGTTCTATTTAGAGCCATGAAAACCAAATTGAAGAGAGGGTCCAGCTTGGACATGACTCTGAAAAAAAAGTAACTGAAAACAAAAGATGTTTGGAGGAAAGAGGAAGAACTAGCAGGACCATTCGGATATGGACTGAGCATTAGGGTGGCATACTCACTACCCTCTAGAGTATGAGTCTTTCAGTCTGGTTGGTGGGAACAGAAACTATAACCATCTCCAGGTAAACTCCATGCTCATGTTCTGTCCCCACTGATCCTTTGGTGTGGTTTTTGCCCTCACCACAGGTAATTTACTCATAGGCATGTGCTGATCAGGACTCAACTCTGACAAGTGCTGGGGGGGGGAGGACCCTCAGCAGCCCTCAGGGGTACTCTCTCTGTACCTCCCTTCTGTGTCCTGTGCACTCTTAGCACCATGGTCTCCCTATACTCTCGGCTTCATCTCCATGAATTAGGAGGTCCACCAGGCTCCTTGGTTCCCCTCCCTGAACTGCAGCCTGAGAACTCTCCACCCAGGCAAGTAGCTGGGGGTGATCACAGGCCTCCCCTTATATGTCTCCTGTCCCTCATAGATCTGACTCTTTGCTTCCTGATGCCCACTGTCTTGAAAATTAGTTTCATATATCTTGACTACTTTTGTTGTTATTGATGTTGGAAGGTAGACCTGGTCCTTATTTCATGATGGCCAGAAGTGAAGTCCTCCCAATAATTCAGAAAGATGGACAGAGCAGGAATGACTTTGTCCATTGCACGGACCAGAACCCTGAGGTCTGAGAAGTGGTCTGGCCTGCCGGCCCTAATTCCCTATGGACTTCAGCCCCAATTCCTATTTCAGGCCACTTTCTCCTGGAGCAGACTCCTCAGGTAGGCTGTTCTGGCAGGTGCCATGCCCTTCTGGGGCTTGCCAACCAAGTTGGGGTCAGCCCTGCAGGGAGGAGGCACTTTCTAGCGCTTTCAGTTGAGGTTTGAAAAGCTGGCACTAGCCTGTGCTAGTTGTGAATTTCTGTCAACATTTTTCTCCTGTTATCAACACTAAATAAAATAAACATTTGTCTTACTTCAGGTTTTTGGCTTTCACAAACTGTTTCCCATCTGTCCCTTTCTTTCCTTCCCTCTGCCCCACCTCAACTACCATCCTTACCTCCGGCCTTCCCCCACACCACAGTGCCATTCCCACTCACCCCCTCACACTCACAAATGCACATATACACTCACATTCACAAAGTGTGTTCTTTATTCCAAGAAACCCTGCAAACTCTTCTCATTTCTTTTCTTTCTTTTGCCCTTTTGTGAACATCTTTCTATTCTGGCATGGAACACCAGAATCCTAATTCCAACTCTGCTCCTTGCTGTGTGACCTTGGACAAGTTGCAAAACCCCCTAAGCTTTTTACTCTCTCTGAGCCATAAATCTCCATCAAGTACTGAGGACATGGGTCCAGAATCATGTCCCAGAACAGCTTCCTGCTGACCAGCAGACGTGGTGTGGTGTGAGCCAAACCTGGGCTGGGGTCTAAGGCCCTGACTGTGTGGTCCCACACAAGTCCCAAGACCTCCCTGAGTGTCCAGCTTCTAATCTGTAGTTCAGAGACAATAATCCCTCCACTGCCAGCATTGTGGGGTGAGTATGCGGGCTCTGCTTCTCTAAGGGGGACTCAAAGTTCATGGGGTCCTGGGTGCACGTGGAACATGTGGCAGGGAGATGGCCCAACCCAAGCTCAGGGAAGGGAAGCAACTTGCACAACATGGACCCTGGCCTAAAGCCTTCTAGGCACACACCACCATCTACTGGGCCAATTTTTCTGACATGAAGAACACAGTTCGTAGCTAAGAACACAGTTTACAGCTATGTAATTATTTTCTTTCTGATCATGTTTACTTTAGAAAATTGGAAAGATACAGTAAATTAAGGAAAATTCAAAATATTTCATATCTCTTTATCCAGAGAAAACCAAACACTACATAGAAGTGCGCCCATGAAATTCAAACCCATATGATTCAAAGGTCAACCCTATTTTCGATTTGTGGTTGGAAATCCACATATGAAGAGGTCTGACTTAAGTTATATGCGAACTTTCAACTGTGTGGGGGGGGGGGCCAGCACCCCTAACTCCTATGTTGTTCAGGATTAACCACGTATACATAAATATGAATCAGCACACACACTGGCATACATATTTTGAAATTATATACAGGATGTATATGGTGGTAAGAATTTCATAAGCCACATAGGCATGTATGAAAGAATGTCATTTTCATTATTTTTCTGTAAACTTCATCTCCTTCTTTAGTCCCATTCTCCATGACAGCAAAAATGCTAATCTAGTAAGTCCCAGGTAAATGCAAGCACTTTGAGTTTTCTCCTCAGTAAATGCAGGTTTCAGTTCAGTTAGCTCAGTAACTTTTCTCCCTTCATCTCACCATTCCTGAAAGACTGGTCTAAGCTGCCCTGAGACTGGGATGGGGACTTTGGGCAGGGATAGAAAGAAGACCTTGGCCAGCTGTCCTGTACTGGTGTTCAGCTGTGGACACCCACAGGGCTGTCTGTGTCCCCCACCCACCCCCGCCCAATGCCTCATCAATCCCTCATCACATTCACAAGGGCCCTTCATGGGCTGCTGCCTCCCCACCTTTCCTCTCACCTGACATACAACTTGCTTGAGGGAACTGGACAATCCAGCCACCCTTGGGTGTCACCCTGGGCTGTGGGAAAGGCCAAGAAGTTGAGGTAAACAGAAAGAAAATATACTACTTACTATATCATCACAAAGCCAAGTGGCCAAGCACCTCTAATGATACCCCTCCATCCCTAACTGTCTACTAATTACTATAACAAACACTTATTTAGTGCTCACTGGGGTAGGAGGTTCTAAGTACTTTATGTATGATAACTCATTCCAACCCCACAACCACCCTGTCAGATAGATGTGACTGTCACCCTATGTTATGCAAATGGAACGGAGCCCCAGAAAGTTAAGGTATCTCCCAAATCAAATAGTTGGAAAGGTAGAGAATGAGGGGCCCCCCCGAATAGGAGGACCCAGAGCTCACACTCTAATGGCCAACATACCACCTTCTCTGTGCATCCCTTGCACTGACAAACACCATACATTTCAGATCCTGCTTTGTCATGTGAGGTTATAGCATTGGAGCAATTATTCTCAAATTGGGCCCATGGGAAGGGCTGGGGTAACAGAGAGGCACTCATTCTCCCTTGGTTTGACCAACCAGCATGGAGCATCCCCTTTCTGTCAGAGGTGTGCCAGGTTCCATGGGCATAGAGCAGGATCCGGTATGGTCCTTGCTCACCCAGAAAACCCAAGCATCCTCTAAGGGGGCCAGACATGGACACAAATGAGACCTCCCCTGCTAAACCAGGGTGGGTGATCATCACACCTCTCTCACAGGGCTGGTGTGGAGATGAGATTAGATAACATAAGTGTTAGCAGTGTGCTTGCATCTGGCATTGGATAAATGTCGCCATTAACTGTATTTTAAAATGTCACCACCCCATGATCCAGAGCAAAGGAGAAGGACCATGCTTCCCTGAACATGCTCAGTTGAGATGTAACAAAAAGGGGCTTCATGGGTGCTAACCACCTGAAAGCAGAGGCTCCCACCCAAGGGAGATGCCCAAGGCTAATCCCTCCCCACCATGATGTGAGCAAAGCACAGATAGCCCTCCACTCATGATCTTCCCCAGCACCAGAAATCCCACTGTCACTGGTGGGTTCTCCTCATGACCCTGTTAAAATGCAAATGTTCTCCAGAATGGTGGTACATCAAGGCACCAAAATACAATTATCTTGAGATATGTGGCATCTTCTCTACTCTCCCACTGAGAGGCTGAAGGAGAGGGAGTCCAGTATGCTTATTCCCCGTCCGATCCCAGAGTCCCTACTCTGGGCTCATATATTCTTTCCTTTCTCAGTATAATCCACAAACATCCTAAGTGACTATAAAAATAGACCTGCTGCAGAATATGCCCTCCAGGGTCTCACAGTAAGGGGAGGTAAAGAACAATCCAGTCCTCTTCCATGGTGCTTCTTTTGTCACTTCCTGCCTTATGTCTTAGGATGCTGAGAGTTCATGGTAAGGGAGAGGCCACCCCCACAAACATGGTCTCAGACATGGTCTAACTAGGGAAGCAGCTGGAACCAAAGCACAGAGGAGGGAAAACAGGGGAGTGGATGGGGATAGAAAGACTGGAGCAAGGAAAGAATGATGGGAAATTCAGTTGCAGGAGGGAGTATGGAGAACCAAGAATGTCATGCAAAGATGCTGTGTTATCAAACATTCAAGTAAGAAAATGATCAGGTTTAGAGAGCTGGGCTTTGGAGAGAAGCTCTGCCTGGGGAGGTACTTTTAAGAGCCATGGATGGGACACTGGAGACTGATACCTCCCTCACCTTCCTGGCCTCCCATGTCTACAAATGACTCTACTAGTCCAGACAGGGGACTGAAAGAGGGCCCAGTCCCTACCCCTCCCCAAGACCATCAGTTTAGCTAGTACACATGGCTCTCATCACCCATCTATGCCCCTGCCAGGTCCTACCAACATCCCATCCTGGCACCTAGGCTCTTTTCCTGAGTGCCCTGGCTAGAATAAACTTGCCCCAAGTCTGCATACACATTTGCTGAGCGCCTCAACCTCTGTAGGATGGAGTTACACTCCTGGGGGAGCTGGGAAAGGGAAAGACATGGATGGGAGAACCTAGGACTCACCCTGCATTGCTGAGGTAGGAAAGGGCTATGGAACTGGCCTGCCTGGGTTCCAACCCAGCTCTGCCAATATAGCTGAGTGACCTTGGCAAGTTCTTAACCTCACTGCACCTCTGTTGTCTCAATCTTAACTAAGAACCATGGCCCAAATTGTGGCCCATACCTTACAGAGATGTGGTTTAACATGGCATGAGCGTGAACTTATTAAGTACAGGTGAGCTTGGCCCATGGGTATTTCCTGCTATCCCTGGGCGGCAATCAGCATAGAGAACACATGTAGGAGTGCTCCCCAAAGCTACAGGCTCCATCTAAATTCCCTCCCTATAGGAAGCCAGCTGGGCACTGGTGTAGAGGGGCCCCAGACCACCCCTCCAACACTAGTTGGACCAGCAGGTACTCTCTGTGGATTTGGAAGTGCTAACCATGCACCCATTTTATAGCTGGAACAAAGTAGGCACAGGCCTGTTGCTGGGTCTCTTCCAATAATGTTGAAGTCCATATTCCCACTGCTACTGGGAAGTGGTCACAACAATGCCTGGAGTCCTGCCAGACACTGAGGCAAGGCCTGCTTGGCACCAGCTCCTGAGAAAGAAAGTTGCAGAGTGGATTCTCAGACGCGGAGACTGGGGTCCTCTGATCCTGCAGGCCTGTGAGAGCATGTGGAGGCAAGGGAGGGAGTACTGTGTGTGACACATCTGGGCTGGGAAAAGCCATCTCAGACCCCCCAAAAGCTGAATGCTCTAGCCATCCAAAGACACAAGAAGCTTGCAGACTGGGCAGGACTCTGGCCCTGGGGTGCTGGCCAAGGATGACCAGGGCATGGGTTTCACAATGGGAAAGAAAAGCTGCACCTGCCTATCTGCAGAACCGAGACCCATACTGCATCTTTGTCCTTGAGGAGAGCTGGACACACAAAAAAGGGGAGACTCAGAGGGCAGAAGCAAATTGCCCAGGGACACAGTAGCAAATAGGACTGGCAGCCCAGCCTCCTGCCCCACCCCTCGCTGCCCTCCTTCTCTTGTGGCCAGTCCACTCTATGCTAACCAGGTGTTTGGCCACACAGTTAGCTGGGAGTAGCACACAGTGGAATGAGCACCTGAGAGGAACTCAGTGAACTTAATTCCAATCCTGGTTCTACCACTGAACAGCTGTGTGGCCCTAGGCAAGCTTATTTCTGTCTCTGGTCTGACTCCTCTTCTGTTATTTGGAAATGATACCTGAGCTGGGCACATAAACTAGGCTGCAGCAGAGGGTGAAGGAGCCCAGGAACAGAATGTGCCTGGCAGCATCACTTATTCATGTTCAGTGTTCCTCATCAGAGGCAGGACCCTCCCAGCCCAAGCCAGCTGGGGCCTAAGCCAGGCAAACGGGCAGAGCTCCACTTCTTCAGTGTGAAATCATGAGCCTAGCCACTTACCTTTTGTGCATCAGTTTCATCATCTCTAAATGGATACAGTAATATTCAGAAAGTCATTGTTATGATTAAGGAGGGTGTATGAAACACCATCAAGAAGGGTAGCTAGTAGCATGAATATTACCCTATTTGAGTAAGCCCCATTTGCCTTCTTGAGGCTGTGATTATAACAAACATCTTGTGGCACTGAGTTTAATATTTAAAAGATTGTCTTAGGCTAAGGCCAAACCATAGCCACTCAATAAGCAGGTAGGTAAACATGAGCATCTTTCATTTCCTCAGTTTATGAAACTAAAGACTGAAGCCTAAACCCTAGGGGATGACAAAGCAAGCGCCAACATTAGGACTCTCTGTCTCAGGTTAGAGGACTGGACCTGGGGTGCACCCACTTCATGCAGACAGAGAGGAGGACCAGAGGGGAGCATTGGCTTCATGCACACAGGGAAGGGACCCAGAAGTAAGATGACCTCATGCAGATAGAAAGGGAGGACCCGAGGTACACTGGCTTCATGCAGACTAGTTGCAGAGAAGAGGAGCTGTTTGGAGGAAGTTTACCATGAGCTAAGCTGGAAACAGAGCCACCGGATCCCCCAAGTCCCATAGGCAGGCCCAGACAAAGACTTTCCCCCAACCCCTGTGGCTCAAGCCTATCTGGCAACCATCTAAATGGGGCATGAATTCTTACAGGCTACAGCCCTGGCCCAGAAGCCTGAGACTCCCCTGCCTCCCAGAGGCATCCGGTGGCCAGGTGGGGGAGATCCAGGGCAGCAGGAGGTGATGAGAGGACTCAGCTGGGCCCAGGCCCTCCCTCTTCTCCCTAGGTAGAAATCAGGTCTGTTATTGTCCCAGATGTTCCTGGTATTTTGATACCATGAGGGATCTGGGGAGAAGGGAGCAGAAGAGGGTTGGCTAGGAATGATGAGAACCTTGGGTAGTGGACAGACCTAGGTAGCTCATTGGCCTTCCAGTATATCAGTCATCAATGATCTGCAATGATGAGGAGAGGAGCAATAGGAAGAAGGGAAGGCAACTGGGAGGCTTTGCAAAAAAGAGTCAGGCTTCTGGGAGCTGTGGGGTAGAGCTGAAAGGATGGGAGCAGGCTTGGCGGAGAGGGTGTTGGCCCCACCCTTGTACTCCTAGCTGCAATGGAGCAGCTGAACCCAGTTCCTAGCCCTGCACAAGATGAAACACTGGTGCAGAGGCCTGCACTCAAGTATGGGAGCAGCTTTGCCAGCAGGGACCCAACAGAGCCTGCCCTGCTGTGAGGTGTCCAATGCCTGGCACATTCAACCCACCTAGGTGTTTGAGCCAGTGAGGATGAAGTCTGCCTTTGACGCTTCCCTCACCCTTGCCTACCTGCCACAGCCAACCCTTTATCAAGCTGTACCAAGTTTTCCTACTATCTGCTTTTTGAATCCATCTACTCTTCCTGGTTCCACTGTCACCTTCCCTGCCGACCCCTCATCATCTCCAAGCTGGATCCTGCCCTCATTTCCCAACAACTGTTCTTCTAGCTTTTCTTCTTGACCCCCATAATCCATCTATCACTCCTCTTCCACCCTACAGGAGCTCCTCCTGATCTGCCATAAGGGCAGGGACTACATTATTTTTCTTACCCCTGGGTTTTCCAAGACTTAGCATGTTTCCCAACATATTAAGTACTCAATAAATATTTGTTGAATGAGTAGGTGGAAGGAAGAAGGAGAGTGAGAGAAGAGTATTAAGGCTTCTTTGTCCAAGGGAAGCCAGACAACCAAAGGGGAAGAGAGAAAAAAAAAACCTGGGGAGGTTGAAGTAAGTGCCAGGACAGCCAGGATATTTTGTTCCCCTTGTTTTAGCTCAGGTGGTTAAAACCCTACTGGACCAGGCTAGGCTTGTCCCTCGCAGAGCCTGGGAGCCAAGCATTGTAAGTGGCCCCTGAGATTACCTGGTTCCTTCTCCTTCTGTGGAAGCCCTCTCTGCAGTGCCAGAACAGGCAGTCAAGCCATCTGCTTAGCCACCTCTAGTCACAGTGCCCACCTCTAGTACCCACTACTCATAACACAGCCCATGTTAAGCAGCCTCTGCCTCCCAGGACTTGGACACTCCCAAAGAGGATTATTAAGAGCACTGGGTAAAACCCAGTGACACGCTCAAGCTGACCAGCACCCTCAGGGCAGAAGTCTGCCCTCCATCCCCACAGGTCCCTTCCCCCAGAGATCTCAGCTGCTGCTCTGCCAGGAACTAGCTCCCCTCCCTTCCTGCCCACCCTGGCTGCCTGCTCTGGCCTCACACCAAGTGCTTCATACTGCTTCTTGAGTTCAGATCCAAGAACCAAACACACCTCTTCCAGGAGCCCTGGAATGAGGCTGATGAGAAGAATGAATGTGCCCATATCTGTGCCGGGGATGGGTGCCATCAGCTGGAGATTTAAAAATTCTCTAGAGTTGCCCTTGGGCATGGGGAAGCTTAACCTAAGACAGGGGGTGGAGCTGGTCCTGTACCAGGGCTGAAGGTCTACCTTCTCTGTTTTCCAACTCCATCATCAAGCTCCATCATGGGAGAATGGAGAAGAGCCTGCGCTACAGCCCTTTTCAGGTCCCACCAGTTCTCTTCCACCTCTGCAGGTCATCCCACCACCCCACACTCCCTCCCATTGAAACAGCCTCCCAGGGGACACCTCACTCCAACTGGGATAAGTGGTTAATAACATTTTAATACATAGCCCTTCCAGGGGGATTAACATTAGCAGGAACCTGGATTTAAGCCAGAGCAGCAAAGCAAGGAGGATATTTCAGGGCTGAACAGCAGACTGGGGTTGGAGAGAGGACCTGGAACATTCCCAGCATCTTTGAGACCATTCCAACATTATTAACATTAGTGATGTAGGCCTGGGCTTTGTGAGCTTTGCCACTTGCTAGCTGTGTGGACCCATCACTGACTTTCTTCTTAGGTTTTTCATCTGTACAATGGAGATGATACTGTCATTCTCATCAAATTGTCATGAAGAGCAAATGAGGTAAGGGAGGTTGGCTACCTGGCACAAAGTGGGTGCTCCATCACCACCTTTTACTTTCTTCCCCATGTATCTAGCATCTAGCCATTTTCCTAGAGAAGTGATCAGAGAATGGACTGAGTCAGGATGTGAGTAAAGGCCTTGTACCATGCCCTTGGATCTTATTTATTTCCTATAGCCTAAGGTAACTGTACTGTGAAACTAACCCAGCTCTGCCTCTACCTTTTGCTTTAGATCAGTCTACAAACAACAGAAAGCTTCACAGAGGCTAACAGGGCCTTAGAAATCAAAAGGTTCCCACCCCCAAGTCCCTTTCTCCATATTCTAAGAACTCATAGGGAGTTCAGCAGTCACATCCTCCTTCAATTGGCATTGAGTTCAATACTGTGTTTATCTATCATCACCCCAAAGTTCAGTAACTTATATTAAAACAAACATTTATGTTTCATGGGTTGACTGGGCTCAGCTGGGCAGTCCTACTCTGGGTCTCAGATGGGACTGCAGTCAGATGTCCTCTGAGGATGAAGGCATCTGAAGGTTTGACTGCTCTGAAAGTCCCAGGTAGCTCCTTCCTGTGGCTAGGTTGTCATCTGGGAGCTCAACTGAGGCTGTCCTCTAGAGCACTGAATGTGGTCTCTCCATGTGGCTTGGCCATCTCAGAGTATAACAACTGGCTTTCCAAAGGGAACATCCCAAGGTGAATTCCAAAGGAGCCAGGCAGAAGCTGCAAGACTTCTTATGGCCTGATCATGGAAATGTTAGAACAGTACTTCCGCTGCATTCTATTGGCCAAGTAGGCTCAAGCCCAGCTCATATTCAAAGCAAAAGGTATCAGAGTCCACCTCCTGATCAGGGGTGGGCTAGGTCACACTGCAGGAGAGCATGTGGCAGGGGGTAGTACAATGGCTGTCTCTAGAAAATACAGTCTTTCACACACACCAAGCAATTCTTCCCAGACAAAGGAATTTATGCTAATGGAGGAGGGGAATGAGCACTGAACCAGCAGTCAGACAGATCTGGGCCTTACTTGTAGCCCCCTGGATCACTAGCTGTCACCTACAGTGGCAAAGCAGCAGGTCTTAGCTGGGTTTGACTGTTCCTCCATCTGCTTAACTTGACAGTGTTCATCAAGCACCTTGTTCATTCATTCATTCAACTATTTACTGAAGGTCTGATTGTATCAGCCCAGAGAGAAATCCAACATGGCCAGGGGACATAAGATTTGATGGAAGACAGACATTAGTTTGTACAGTTACAAAATACTGCTCAGTTGTATAGACCTGGAGTGAATAGTCAATGGGGTGTAGGCAAGAAAAAGGCTGGTTTTGATTAGGCAAGGAGAAATGGAAGAGGTCTTCAAACATAGGCATGAGCCTTCTCTTGAAGGACCCATGTAGGTCTTCTGGGAGGTAAGGAGGCATTAGGAAAGGTCCCCCAGATAGAGCATCATATGAGAAAGAATGGCACATTTAACAAATGACAGGCTACCTGGATGGCTGCAAGGCAGGGAGAGAAGAGGGGGTGGGGGAATGCTGTGGGGTGGGAAATGTGACGGGGAGAGAGTAAGGTGCAGAGAAGCAGGGGTCTGAAGGCCATTGGAAGTTTGGACTTTAAACCAAGAGGAATTTTTGAGTGACTTTATCATGATTAGACCTATTGTCTAGAAAGACTAAAACAGTATGTAGTGGAGAACAGATTAGAAGAGGGCGACACAAAAAGCATCTTGATAGTGTTATTTATTCTTCTATTACTATGTCCCAGGCCCTGTTCCAAGGTCTGTACACTCATTAACTTACTAAATTTTATAACAACTGCATAAAGTAGGTAGTATTCTTACTCTCATTTTATAGATGAGAGCTTGGAAAAGGAATGTTTCTTGCCCAAAGTCACCAAGAAAGCAAGTGGCAGAGCTGAGAGCTGAGTCCAGGTAGTGTGGCTCCAGGTAGTCTGTTTTACCCTGCTTGCTCTGTTTGTAACCCAGGTGAGAGACAAGGCAGGCCCGCAACAATGGGATTGGGAGAGGCAGAGCCAGGTGTTTCCTGCTTACTAGTGAGTCCCCAGGGGGCCAAGAGCCTAGCAGTGAACAGGTGCTCCACAACTACTTGTGAGCACATGAATTCAGGAGAGGAAAGGACCATGGAGCCCATTCTAAGTCTCCACATCACAGGATTGATTAACCTTCCTCTCAGGAAGCAACATGACTATAGCTATCTGGCTGCTCATCTTGGTGGCCACACCCATCACTAGTCAAGCACACGGAGCGACAGGATGCTGATTGAGAAGGTGCTGAGCTAGCCTGCAGACTGACAAGTAAGGTTCCTTAGAGACCTGTGCAGACAGAGGCAGCCTTGTTGTGCACTGTCTGCACCTCCATAATATGTCCCAGTCTGGTTCTCCTTCACCCCCTCCCCCGCAGCTACCTCCATGTTCCCTCCCCTAGCGCTAACTACAGCACTTAAATGAAGCACATTTTAGGATTCAGAAAGAGTCCCCTGCTGGAAGGCTGTTTGCAGCCAAGCTGGGAAGGTGTCACTCTGAACCACACACAGAGGGTCTGCTGGGAATTTCCTGAGGGGCTGGTAATGAGAGAAGCAAAACAGATGCTCACTGGGGACAAGTTGCACTTCACAAACAGCACTAGTCCCAAGTACAGAGACAGGCCTTCACCGGCATAAGGACCTGGAGGCACCTGACTTGTCAACTCATTAAATCCTCAGTCACTGTCCCACTCTCCTGGCTCCAGCAACAGTTCAGCTCTGACCCTTCTGTGATGCTTCTGCATAAATGCCCATGGGAGGCCCACTGCATCAGGCGCTGGCCTGTTGATCATGTCCAGAGCTTTTTCACACCACCTCAATTCCTACCCCAGGCATCTAGCCCTCCTAAGAAGCATCCATGCAACAGGCATGGGAGCCAAGGAGGTGAAGTGACTTGACTTAGTGAATACATAGTCAAGTGCAATGCTCTGTCCACCTCTCCCTTTTTCTTTCCATGTCTCTGTTTTCAATCCTTGTGTGGATCATGTCTTATTATAAACCTCTAGAGAGAAACCACGTCTGGCTAAAGACCTCACAGAGAGCTAGGCTTTGGCTATGGGAAAATGAAGGAGGACACACGGCAGAAAAGGCCCCAGTGAGGCAAAAGGCACTGATATGGTGCTTGGTGTCAATAAGCAGTGAATTCAGGGGAAGGTCAGAACTTCCTTCCATTCTGACATCAACAGAATGGAGGAGTGATGGAAGAATGTAGGGTGTGACTTTTCATCCTTGGCCAGTCACCTGGACTGGTGAAGAGACCCTCGCAAAGCATGGCCCAGCAAAGTGTCTATTAAAAACTCCATGGCTTATTAGTTTAGTCCCATTGAGAATTACTTCATGGTTCATTCATATATTATTTCTTTGAAGCAAGTTCTGCATTCACAAGCAAAGGAGGTCTAGGAGAGAAGACATACCTAGATTTTGTAGCTGAGCCCATGAAGCAGAATATAAATATTCAAAAATGCAAGTGGCAAATTCCAGAATCTCCTGCAAAGATGCATGTTGCCCAGTCTAAGCCTTTTATATTTTAACTACACTTGGATAAGATGCCACTGAGCAGCATCCATCAAATCTATGGACTCCCACCTATCATCCATGTCTGATCCTGGAACACCATTGGGCTCCCGGGACCTTGTCCAAGGTCACCTTCTGGGGACACTGATGAACTGGCAGGAAGCAGTGTGACCACCAGAAGCAGTGATGGGAGCTTCTGAACCTGGATTTCCTCATCCCTTGCCATGGCCAGCACACAGCAGTGCATGGCTGCGTGATCCTGGCCAAGTCTCTCTGTCCCATACACTTGTCCCCTACTCAGGGTCTCAAAGATTCCTCCAGGCACTAACAGTGATTCTTATCATACACAGTCCTGATTAACCCTAAATTCCTAGAAAGATATCTTAGAAAGAGAACCTATGAGGTAGAAAAGGCCCAGAGATCAGGGCAAGATGCTGGGCCAAGACCCAGCCACAGGTGGGACCCATCTTATCCAGCTGGCTATTTGAGCTTAGGCTCTGTCTCCCCATAGCCTGAAGGCACCAAGTTAACATTACCTTGATCCTCTATTTGTGAAATTGAGTTTTATTTCATCAAAAAATAGAGGTACTACATGTGTCAAACCCTAACAATTATGGTTCCCCACTCTTCATGTCCTTTCCAGGTTACCCATTTTTACATGGCAGGTGGAAGGTCTACCAGACAGGAAGGAGGGCTGGGGGCAGTCTTCTTGTTGGTATCCTAGAAGACCAACCTGTGGCTGGCTGTGGACCACGGGCAGGTCATTGGATTTTCTAAGCCACAAGGAGGCCAAGCAAGGATTACCAGCCCCACAATTAAAGCTTCTTCAGCTTCTACAAAAACCCAAGGAGAACAGCGTTCTTAAAAAGAAGAGAAGTTTAGATTCATGAACAGTGGGATCCAGCACTCAGTGCTCCAGGTTGGTCTTTCTCCATCTTTCATCTGTATTTCTCAAATGTTGACTTTATTCTCCCAGTTCTAGGTTTTTGGGAGAATGAAATACTGGTCACAGGCAACTCTGGCTTATCTCCAAACAAATCGGTACCCAAAAAAGGATAAAAAGCCCTTTTTGACCAGCTCAAGTAATATCCTGCCAAAGGACTCTGATTGGCCTGGCTTAGAGTATGTGGCAACCACAGAGCTCAGGAGGAGTAGATGGTCAGACACCAGGAGAAGGCAAAGTTAGGGGTCAGGGCAAAGGCAATAGCCACCACACCCCAGGTGGTTAAAGAGGCTTGCTAACCCTAAAGAGTAAGGAATGAGGAAATACTCTAAAAAGTGGCAAGTGCTGCGTGGGCACCATTAGGCTGTGCTAGTAGGTGTCACATTTGGAATGTAGGAAGCTACTGTCTCCTTGGGTGCTGGGCCAGTCTGTTTCCCAGTTGCCCCCAATATTATATTCCCAAGTAGTAACCAAAAGGAGGGCAACCGATTTTCTCAATGTCGTCATCTGAATACAGTAGTCCAGGGGAGAGGCTGCCCTAGGTCTGCCCTAGCTCTGCCCTATCCTGTTTAAAAATGAGCAAAAGGAAGGTTTCTAAAAAGACAACGACACTGTCAAAATCATGCAGGTGAGGGACTGGCAGGTACAGAGGCATGACACAGCAAACACTTTCAGGCTAGCTCCCCAGAATGTTCCAGCATCTTTTACTTCTGGCCCTAGGGCAGGCACAGCTAGATTCCAGCCCAGACAAGGGGCTGCACCTGTGCTGCTGTGTCCTCACCAGGTAGAAGTATGTCTGCCACTGGGATGCTTACTTCTTGTTTCTCCTACCATGTAACCAATGTTCACACACATTCTTCTTTCTGCTTCATGTTAATTTTTCTCCTGGTCCTCACTGGGCCCCAAGTTACCAGGGGCAGTGAGGCACAGTGGAAAAACTATGGGTCTAGGAGTCAGGAGTCTTGTTTCTATTTTGCCTGCAATTTAGTGTGTTGCCTAATGCAAGAGTCATGACCTCTGTTGGCCCTACCCACTTCCTCTGAAAACCAATAGAGGTGGACCAGTTAGTGTCAGAGGTCCTTTAGGCTTTTCTGAAATAATGCTATGCAGCTGATCCTGGCACTACCATGCTAAACCTCTCTCCATCTCACTTCGACCCCACCTGTCAGTCACACTTAATTCCAGCCAACTAGCCCTTTACAAGCTAGGCTATTTATAGAACAACCACAGGTTATGATATTAGCTAGGCAATGATGAAAGGGAAAAACTCTACTTCATCCCTGCCAAACCTCTGGACAGGAAGCATCTTAGCTCTGGGAAGCCATAGACTAGGTAAGTTAGCAGAAGGGGGTACCTCTCTCCCATCAAGACTCCCCTCCCAGGGTTCGATGCATCAGGATATGCAGCACAGGGCCAACCTACTTGGAGACCTACTTGCTCTAAGATGTCCATTGTACATAAGACAGCATTGATCCTCAGGGAAGAAAGGTGACTTACCTAAGATCATGTAGTAAGTCAATGTCAGAACCAAGTTCGATCCCAGGGTTCTCATGCCTTGATTTCACTCTGGATTAAAACTGATGATGCCTTTGGATAGACCATGATATAACAAGAGCACGCCAGCCCATTCCTGAAACTGTCCCCCTCTCCCTTTCTGTCTTGCCCCACACTTTCTCTAGTCAAGTGAGCTCCCATCCTGATGACTTCTCCCTGCTGTTTTTCCCATCTAACTTGCTTTTCCTTGGATTCTGTTTAGGCAAACCCTCTCTGCAGGACTCTACTCAACCCTTTGATTTTCAAGGCACCTTCCCTGACTCTTCCAGCTCTTGATAACCTTTTTATTTCCTCTCTCAAAGCCTTCAGATGACTTTGCATCACACTCAGAATGAAAGTCACAGTTGTTTCTCTGATCCACCAACCCCATGACCTGGCCCAGCTCCTCAGCTTCTCCACTACTCTCAGGTCCCTTCTATAGCTCCAGCCACGCTGGCCTTTCTACAGTTCCCCAAACCCTTGGAGTGCATTCCCACCCAGGGCTTTGCACTCACTATTGTCCTCCTCTAGCTCTTCACTCTCCTGCACTGCATTCTGTCCCCAAGTCACCTCTTTAGTAAGGCCTTCCCTACCACCCCATTAAATCTGTCTTTATGTCTCTCAACTCTCTATCCTTAAGCTAACTCATTTTCTTTCAGAGCGCTTTCTCTCAAAGTGATTGCTTAAAATTATATTAAGTATTTAGTTAGCCAGTTAGTTTATTATCTGTTTTTCCCACGAGAAGGCAAGATCCATAAGGCAGACACTTTGCCATGTCCACTGTTGTGCTCCTCATTCCCAAAACAGTGATGGCCCAGGGAGCCCTCAACTAATAAATGAATGAATGAGTACATAAATGGACTGTTGTAATAAAATATCTCAGAATTAGAAGGATCTGGGATGCCCCCAGTATATGTAAGATAAATCTTTTCTGGACATCTTTGTCTATATAAACAATTTGAATCTTTAAAAATAGAGTGTCAGCACCAATCTGATGACCCAATCTCATGTAATAAAGAATCTGAAGATGAAACGAAATAAACAATTCCATTCACAATAGTGTCAAAAAGAATAATTAAAAATACATTTAACAAAAGAAATGTTAGGCTCATACCCTAAAAACTGCAAAACATTGTTGAAGGAAATTAAAGCTCTAAATAAATTAAAAGACATCACAAGTTAATGGATCATTAGACTTAATATTATTAAGATGGAAACACTCCCCAAAGTAATCTACAGATTCAGTGCAATCCTATCAAAATCCCATTGTCTTTTTTGCAGAAATGGACATGCTGATCCTGAAATTCATATGGAAATTTAAGGGACCAAAAATGGAATAAACAATCTTTAAAAAGAAGAACAATTTTGGAGGATTCATAGTTCCCAGTTTCAAAATTTACTTCAAAATTACAGTAGTCAAGATAATCCAGTACTGGTATATGAATAAACACATAAATTAATGGAATAGAATTGGGAAACCAAAGATAAACAATCATATTTATAGCCAATTCATTTTCAACAAGGGTGCCAAACTAATTCAATGAAAAAAATAGTTTTTTCAATAAAATGGTGCTGGCACAACATGCAGAAGAATGAAATTAGATCCCTGCCTCACACCATATACAAAAAAATTAACTAAAAGTTGGTCAAAACTTCAAAAATAAGAGGTAAGACTATAAAACTTATAAGAAAGCATAAAACTAACTTTTTATGATTTTGGATCAAGCAATGGTTTCTTAGATATTACCCACAAAAGCACAAGCAACAACAGAAAAAATAGAAAAATTGGACTTCCTCAAAATAAAAACCTTTCTCTTTTGAAGGATGCCATCAAGATAGTGAAGAGACAACCCATGAGATGGGAGAAAATATTTCCAAATCATACATCTGATAAGGTACTTATATTTGGTTACATAAAGAATTCTTATAACTCAATAATAAAATGGAAAAAATAACCCAATTAAAAATAGGCAAAGGATCTAAATACAAGTAGACATTCCTCCAAAGAAGACATACAAATGGTCAAGAGACACATGAAAAAATGCTTAATATCATTATCTATTAGGTAAATGGAGATAAAAATCACAATGAGACACCTCTCCACTCCCACTTACATACTTAGAATCAAAAAGTCAGATAATAACAAGTGTTGATGAAGATGTAGAAAATTAGAACTCTAATACCCTGCTGGCATAAATGAAAAATGGTACATTTTCCAAATAGCCACTTTGGAAAAAAGTCTGACAATTCTTCAAACAATTAAACATAGAGTTACTATATATGACCCAGCAATATTCCATTCCTAGGTATATACTCAAGAGAAATAGAAACAATATATTTACACAAAAATCTGTACATAAGTGTTCATAGAAACATTATTCATAATAGGCAAAGGTAGAAACAACCAAAAGGACCATCTATTGACAAATGGATAAACAAAATGTGTTATTTCTCTATAACTGAATATTATTCAATCATAATAAGGAATGAAATAGTGATAAACCTTGAAAACATTATGCTAATTGAAAATTATGCTAATTGTCATTTATAAAAGACAACACCTTATATGAGTCCATTCATGTGAAATGTCCAGAACAGGGAACTCTTTAGAGATGGAATATAATTAGTGGTTACTTAAGGATGGGAAAGATATAGAAGATGGAAAGGGGGTTTGGGATAAAAAGTACAGGGTTTCATTTTGGGTGATAAAAATATTCTAAAATAGCAAAGGGGATAGGATCAAGGGTGGGAAGTGGGGATGGCTCGGATAGGGGAACTGGAGACAACTGTGCTTGAACAACAATGAAAAATGCAGGTAAAAGACCTACGGTCAAGATGGAGGCACATGTAGACACACTGTGCCTCCTCACACAACCAAAATAAGGACAACAACAATTTTAAAAACAAAAAACAACCAGAACTAACAGAAAATTGAACTGTATGGAAGTCTGACAACCAAGGAGTTAAAGAAGATACATTCATCCAGACCGGTAGGAAGGGTGGAGTCAGGCAGCTGGGCCAGAGAGGGCTCCTGGCAAAGCAGCGATTGGTAGACCCAGCAAGGCTGAGGACTGTGGAGCAGGACACGGTGCACAAGGTGGCTGGAGGACCAGGTGGTCCCACATTCATGCACAGATAAACCAGGCGAAAACTGGGAAACAAGACAGACTGCACAACCCAGGGTCTCAGCACAGGGAAATAAAGTCTCAAATCACTGATTGAAAACACCTATGGGGATTGAGGCTGCAGAGGGAGAAACTCCCAGCCTCACAGGAGAGTTCACTGGAGAGACCCACAGGGTCCTAGAATGTACACAAAACCACCCACCCAGGAATCAGCACCAGAAGGGCCCAATTTGCTTGGGGAAAGTGACTGGAAGCTGGCATAGAGGAGAGCAATCACCATTGATCCCTCTCGGACCCCTGCCCCACATACAGCATCACAACCCAGCAACATGGGTTGCCCCACCCTGGTGAACACCTAAGGCTCTGACCCTCACTACATAACAGGTACATAAAAATGGGGAAAAAATGACCCAAAGGAAAGAACAGATCAAAGCTTCAGAAAAAATATAATTAGCAATGAAGAAATAGCCAACCTATCAGATGCACAGTTCAAAGCACTGGTAATCAGGATGCTCACAGAATTGGTTGAATTTGGTTGCAAATTAGATGAAAAAATAAAGGATATACTAAGGGAAACAAAAAAAATGTACAGGGAACCAATAGTGATGGGAAGGAAACTGGGACTCAAATCAATGGTGTGGACCAGAAGGAAGAAAGAAACATCCAACCAGAAAAGAATGAAGAAACAAGAATTCAAAAAAATGAGGAGAGGCTTTGGAACCTCCAGGACATCTTTAAACATTCCAACATCCAAATTATAGGGGTACCAGAGGAGAAGAGGAAGAACAACAAGTAGAAAACTTATTTGAACAAATAATAGAGGAGAACTTCCCCAATCTGGCAAAGGAAATAGACTTCCAGGAAGTCCAGGAAGCTCAGAGAGTCCCAAACAAGTTGGACCCAAGGAGGAACACACCAAGGCACATCATAATTACATTAGCCAAGGTAAAAATGAAGGAGAGAATCCTAGAAGCAGCAAGAGAAAAGGAGACAGTTACCTACAAAGGAGTTCCCATCAGACTATCAGCTGATTTCTCAAAAGAGACCTTACAGGCAAGAAGGGGCTGGAAAGAAGTATTCCAAGTCATGAAAGGCAAGGACCTACATGCAAGATTGCTCCATCCAGCAAAGCTTTCAATTAGAATGGAAGGGAAGATAAAGTGTTTCCCAGATAAGGTCAAGTTAAAGGAGTTCATCATCACCAAGCTCTTATTATATGAAATGTTAAAGGGACTTACCTAAGAAAAAGAAGATAAAAAACATGTACAGTAAAATGATAGCAAACCCACAATTAGTAACAACCACACCTAAAACAAAAACAAACTAAGCAAACAACTAGAACAGGAACAGAACCCCAGAAATGGAGATCACATGGAGGGTTATCAATGTGGGAGTAGGAGGGAGAGAGAGGGGGAAAAGGTATAGAGAATAAGTAGCATAGATGGTAGGTAGAAAATAGACAGGGGGAGGGTAAGAATAGTATGGGAAATGTAGAAGCCAAAGAACTTGTAAGTATGACACATGGACATGAACTAAAGGTGGGGAATGTGGATGGGAGAGGGTGTGCAGGGTGGAGAGGAGAGAAGGGGGTAAATGGGACAACTGTAATAGCATAATCAATAAAATATATATATTAAAAAATTTTAATGTAGAAAAAAAATAAAATTGGGATACAAAAAATAAAAGATATTCTAAAATTGAGTATGGTAATGGTGAAGGAAGGAAGGAAGGAAAGAAGGAAGGAAGGAAGGAAGGAAGGAAGGAAGGAAGGAAGGAAGGAAGGAAGGGAAGGAAGGGAAAGAGAGAGAAAAGAAATCTCACACTAGCCAGCATAGACAGTCTGCTCAACAAACTGCCTCCCTTGGATTTCAGCCCCAGTCAACCCCATAGACTTATGTCCTGAAGCTTATCTGACCTACCTGAGCTGTGGGGAGAGAGCCCCAAGTGGAGAAATGGGGATCAAGACTAGCCATACATTTTCTGAAAACTTTGAGGAAGATACTGCAAAGCATGGGGCCTGGGAAGGAGCCAGGTTTGTCCAGGTCCAAGGACAGGAGCATCTCCAGAGTTCATCTGGTCCTAGATAACAGTCTCATCTGGCCAGTCTGATAAACTGCAATCAAGGTTCACCTGGAGCCCATGTCAAAGAGACTGAACAAGACAATGTGCAAGTTCCAGCAGAAACAGTGTCAGTCAGGTCTAGTCCTAATGTCTGCTATGGACAGGGACTGACAGTACCTGAGCCATGCCTTTGCCAACTGTGATTTGATTTACCCCCTCCTTGAAGAAGCAAGAGAAACAAAGCCAGAGGGGAAGGGAAGGTTCTGGGGCCTAGAGCCCAAAATGGATCAAGTGCTAGCCTCTGAAGACCTCAGCCACCTGGAGGCATTGACCTCTTCAGCCTCACATCTCATCACACCCCTATTCTCACCAATGTTAACAGCCATCGTACATATTTCCACCAGTGCCTGGACCAGGTCGAGTCAGGACCCAAACCCAAGCATTGGGCTCAAGAGTACATGCTCTTAACCACCATGCTCATCTCAGGTAATGCTGAGGACTTCACCACATGATAAGTCTGAGCTTTCCTCAAACTTTTCCTCATCAAAGCCTACAGCTGCCTAAGGAGAGAAGTATTGTTGTCCCCATTTTACAGATGACAACACTGAGGTTCTGAGGGGTTGAGTACTTGCCCCAGGTCACTCCAAAACAGAGCTAGTATTTCCCACCAGGTCTGTCTGACTCCAGTGTTCACCACGCTACAGTTCCAACACATCTCTAACAAAGAACAATTTCTCTCCCTGTAAGAGCCCCAGCCAAGGCAAACCAACAAAAACAATGTGTGAAGGGAAAAAAACAAGAAGGAAAACCCTGAAGTTCCTCAGGTTCATCATCAGGACTCTGAACACCTTTACCCTCTGGCAGGTTCACACACAGCACCTCCAGTTATTGCTGTATCACTTTCCCTTCCTTCATACCTAATGGTCTAGGGGGAAAAATAATTTACACCACTATCTCTGCTTCTTTGCTGTCTTCTCATTTCTCACTCCAGTGTAACCTGCCTCTGTCTCTACTCTCTAACCTGAACATCACCAGGGGGGCCTAATAAAAATCTAATGAACACTCTTTGGACCTTTTTATCCAGTAACCACTGACTGTGCTAACCAGCTTCTTCTTCTTGAAAGTCACTCTTCTATTGACTCCTTTAGCAAATACGTCTTGTCCTCCATGTCACATCCCCTTGATCCTCCTGAATTCAGCACAGCACAGGAGCACAGTTTTGTATTTGCCACTGGCATTTCACCTCATGCGAGCTGAGATGACTCCACCTCTCTGTCTTCTGAAGCCAGACTCAGCTCAAGTGCAGGCATGACCAAAGCATGGAGCAGCTAATGCCCCCAGGGGCGACCATCAACCACTGGAAGATGGGAGCATGTGGATGAATGTCCCATCTCTGGGAGGGCGAATTCTAAGGTATGTTCTCCCCAGTTTTTTAGGGGGTCCTAAAGGGTTTGATGGGCTTGAGCTCAGTTGTCTATAGCAGCCACTGGCTTGGTCATACACTTTTTATTGGCTTTCCTCCCTCCTCTCTCCTCTTACCTCGCCTCCTTCCCTCTCTCCTCTCCTTCTTGCTCTCTCCTTCCTCACTCCAGCTTCTTTTAGAATCATCTCACAAATAAACCACCTGTACCCAAGTCCTTGTCTAGACTCTACTCTGATAGATATTATCTCATTGTCTTCTCTTACCTTCTGACCCTTCATTTTCTGTCCCTTCATGAACTGCTCCTTTAAGGGTGAACCTTACACTGTTGTTGCTGCCCAGCACCTCCTCAAAGCCCTGCCCTGTGCCCTTCTACCCACACATTAGGCATAGACTGGTCTCCTCACTTGCATCTGTCCATGCTGCACCTCCTGCCTTAACTACCTGGCAAGCACCTGCTCACCTTGCAACCCACAAACCAAGCACTGCCCCTGCAAGAGGCTTTCCCAACACTCCTTACTACCAATAACCCCCCACCCATGCAGGTAGGACTGAGTGAGGGCTCTTCCAGTATGTTCTCTGTTTCCTTTTATAGTCATATAAACTCCCTGAGAGCAAAGGCTGTGGTGTTTTGTCTGCATATCCTCAAAAGTTAACATAGTCCTGGCCCACGGTCCAAGCTCAATAAATGTGGATAAAAGAATAATGTATTTATGCAAATCTCTCTGCTCCTCCCTGCTCATTGCTCCCCATCACTGCAGGATTTGGGTGATAGTTAGATCCCATGTGTCTTTCCCTACATAGAGCTGGCAGCTCTGTTGGCCTCAGCAGAAAGATAAAAAGGGAGCCACCCTTTCTGCAGCCACTCTAAAACCAATGTTGCAGGGCATTAGCTAACCTTGTAAACATCCCTGGTCTCTTTTAGGGGCAGTGATCAGGCAGGGAGCCTGAAAAAACATGTGACTTCTGTCTCAGGTCAGTACATGAGAATAGGGGCTCCCCATGGCACACCTTCTTGTAAGAGTTTCCAGACAAGCCCTGGCAAAGGCCAATGGCCCTGCCTGACAGTATCTGCAACTGGTGGTGTCAGCAGGGATCCAGGGATGGCCATGGTCAGCCAAGATGAAACAATCACTCCAACCAGCTCATGTAGGAAAAATACCAGCTTGGCCAGCATCTGCCCAGTACCTTCTCCACGTCAGACCCTGTACGAGATGCAGGACACCAAAGGACTGGACAGAAGCAAGTCTCTGGCCTAGGACAGAAAATCACCTAACCCCATCCCACACTGCTGGTATCAAGTTTCACTCAGGAATAATAATAATAAATACAAAGGAGATGACCTAGCATTTATAGAGTGCTTTCTGTATGCCAAGGGTTCTGAACATTATGAATATATTAAATTATTTATTCCCCACAGTAACCCTGGTGTGGCATAGGAGGGCTGGCTCATGCCAGCTCACAAGAGCTAATTGTCAAATTTTCAGGAATTTTACAGGATGACTATGAAATATGGCTCTTATTAAAAAAATTAAATTATATAAATTTATAGTTAAATAAATTATATTAAAAACAAAAATAATAAACACTCAAAACTCATTGCTTCCTAATTATCCACTGGGTTTTACTGTTATCCTTGCTTGTTGTGCTTACTCAACTCTTACATCCGCGTGGTAGAAAGCAGCTCTGACGGTGCTATCAAGCATCTCTGCTCCACTCTGCTTTTGGTGACGCCACACAGAAATTATTGAGGCCTCCAAATCAGCGCTTGACTTATTTCTTGTTGATTTCCTAGATTTAAGAAAGTGATGGAGAAAATACTACTCATGCAAATGAAATTTAAAGGTGTGCCTGAATCTGCAGCTGTTACTCCATGAATAGTTTCCTCTGCAAAAAAAGAAAATATTGTCCTTTATGCAAAAATGATCATCCAATTCAGCAAAGAGGTCACTAAGGCCTTTGAAGAATGAGTGAAGTTTGTATATACCTTTCATCACTTCATTTACCTTCTTTGTTAATGTAAACAAAAGTGCCAATCAACTTTCTGCTTCAAACAACACCTGGAGGGCTGGCTGTTTGGGTGTTTCCTGGTTCACACTGCCTCTGAGGTAGGTGCTATCTGTAAGCCCATTTTACAGACAGGGAAACTGGATAGAAGAGGCAGAGCTAGACTCCTACCAGGCTGCCTAGAGTCAGAGTCCAAGCTCTCAAGCACATGGAAAGGGAAGGGGCATGCTGGCCACCCCTAGTCTCGCATACAGTGCTGGGCAAGCCTCCAGGGAGGGCCTGTTGCTGGCACAGGCATCTGATCCCCTCCACCCAGATAAGAGGGAGCTTCCTAGAGGAAGGAGCAGACAC
The DNA here is from genome assembly GCF_019186645.2 of Phyllostomus hastatus. Lineage (NCBI taxonomy): Eukaryota > Metazoa > Chordata > Mammalia > Chiroptera > Phyllostomidae > Phyllostomus > Phyllostomus hastatus. Next base: position 18,986,703 of record NW_025333869.1, read on the forward strand.
AGGGATAGGTAGTACATGCCAAGGGCCATGAGGGTGTCTTGAGAGGAAAAAAGGGAAAAGGAAGCTGAGTTGGGCAACATCAAGCCTGGGATGAGATGGCACTTGCTGGGACAAAGCCTTGGGTATGGGTTTGGGGAAGCAGAATGGGAGGTGGGGCTGTCTGAGGGTCCCAGAGCAGAGGCCAAGGGCTCAGTCACTCTTACAGGGCCTGTGGGCATAAGTAGGGGGGCTACTACCATGATGCCAACTGGACTCTGAAATTCACTGCCTCCTGCCAAATGGGCCATTTCAGGCTCCCATGATGGGCTCTCACCCAGAAGCACCTCCGGCCCCAGCAGGCTCATGAGCAGGCAAAGATAGGGAGAGTACATTTAGGGACATCTCAGAAATAAGTAGAGCTGGTGCTGGCACCTCATTCTTGTGATAACAACAAAGACAAATTCCTCATGGCCTCAGGTCTATCCCTCACCACTCAGGTCCCTTGCAGCCTCTGCCACAAGTGCATCTGATACTCCAGCCACACAACACTTCACACTGTCCCCCACAGATGGGGCCCTTTCCTGCCTCTGAGCCCTTACATAGGTTGATTTTTCTACTGGGAGAGTCAAGGAAGGCTTCTAGGAGGAGGGGGTGTCTATGCTGGACAATGAAGGAGTGAGCTAAAGTGTTGGGGAAAGGTATTTAACATAGCCCTCTGTACCCTCTTCCACATGCACACAGCAATTTTAACAAACAGCCCTGCTATATGCCATACATGCTATAACAGAAGATTCACAGTCTTTATGGCACACATTAGGCACTCAGTAAATGTGCAGGCTGCATAGCTTAGGCAGGTTGCTCAGCTTTGAGACCCTCAGTTGTACTAGCTGTGAGCCACATGCACTTGCTGATAACAAAACTGTTTGACCTACAAAACTAGCAATTTCCTATTTTCCAACCTAATAGCCTCACTGTGACTCTGTAAATGAGGTTAATTGCAGTATCACTCTCACAGGATTGGTGGGGGATGAAATGAATTAACACCTGTGCAGTCACCTGGCCAGTACCTGGAATAGGGTAAGTAGGTACTGACAGCGGCTCACACTTCAAGGTTCCTACTATGTGCCAGGCAGGGTCCTAAGTGTGCTGCCTTTTTACTCATGAGATCTCCCAACACTCTCAATAAGCTCTATTCTTCACCCTTCTTCTCAGAGGAGCTTGCCCAGTTGAGTGGGGCTGAGAAGGTGGAAGTGTGGAAAGGGCTAGAGGAAGGCTCTAACAGCCCAAAGCATGGGCACAGGTGGACAGGTGGGTGCCAGCAGGAAACCCCAGCACCTCTGGCCACCGAAGAGAATTCTGCGGAGGCTGCAGCCTCTGAGGGATCTATTGTTACCGTGTCTGATCAACACAACCCTCTAAGAATAATGCATTCTTCTTTGCTTCTACCTTCCAAATCTTACACAATTCTACTTTTGGACCACACTAACTCAGAACTCCACAGAAAAGGGGATTCTGGGAAATGCAGGCCCCCTCCTTAGCCAAGCCCACAGGATTCAACCCAGTGCAGATGGTGCTTCTAGAAATAGTATCACGAAGTGAATGGAGGGGGTGGTGTGGGTCTGCCCAGCGTGCTTCCCGTTTCCTCTCTGTTAACAGAAACCCACTTCCTGGGGAGAGCCCATTCCTCAGCACAGCACTCAAGACTCTTCCACCAGGCAGCTGCTCTTAGCCCCTTCCACAGCTGCCCTTCGCCCACCTGGCTTCTGCCATACCCCAAACACATGGTGCCCTTCTGGGTATCACAATCTGGCAGCCAGAAATTCTCTCCTACCACCTTTCCCTTCCTCTGGGTGGGTCTTCTTCACTGCCTACCCATTATCCTCGCCTCAATTCAGCCCTGGTATCTTCTTCTCACAATGCCCAGTGGCTCATGGGAGGTTGATCTCGTCCTCCCCAGAGGTGAGTTTTATTAGTCTATGTCCTTCAACACAGGGGATTACCATGGTTACTTATTCGTCCTGGGTAGGTTCTTCTCCACAGTTGCCCCAATCCAATTATAACCCATGCCTGGGGGAGTGATTCCTCCCCCTCCCATTAGACAAGAACAAGGACACGAATAGTCGACAATGTTGCTAATACCCATATTTGGACTATAGAATGAAACCAGTGCAGTGGGTGACAGAGTGGAGAGAGAGAAATAACCCGAGATGCAGGTGACACCATAGAGTTGCTGAAGCAACCAGCCCTGAAGCCTGAATTACTTATTGGAGATAAATTTTTCTTCTGTCTCTTGTAATTCTGAAAGCATCCTGATGGACAGACCTACTTCTTGACTAGATATAATATTATTTATACCCTCCCAGCACAGTACAAATGTCATTCCTTCTGGGAAATCTTTTCCAGCCTCTGAGTGGAGTCCTTCCTTCCCTTGTGTGCCCAGTGACCTGAACCTCCATCTAGTCCAGCACTTCGGTGCATTATTCATTTCAATCCCTGAGGTGTCTTACCCCCTCTGAGCTGCCGAGCTTTTTAAAAGTGAATCATCTCATTGAGACTAGAGAAGGTAAGTGTATCCATTTAATCTCATTCACTCCACATTCATTCAGTAAACATTTGCTGAGTGCCTCTAAGGCAGCCTGAGCCAAGACTGCCGAGACGGTATGAGTTTTGCATATAGGTGGGGGTATGTGAGGAATAGATTCATGGCTAAAGAGAGAGGGAGCCTGGAGGGCAGGAGTACAGTGGGCAGGAGTTCGGTGGGCCAGACTTCCCTCTGTGGTGGGGAGGAGTTGCCCTTGGGACTTGCAGCCCTGACCCTCCTCCTGTGTGTCTCCTCCTGGGTATGTATGCTGGTGTGTGGGGGCAGGGTGGGGGGAGGTGGACTGACAAGGCTTTGGGATGAGAGCCAAGTGCTGAAGCCAGACTTAATAGCTTACTTCTGAGAGGTTGCGTCCTTTCCCACAGCTCTGAGCTCAGAGGAGTTGATCATTCAGGTATTCATTCATTCAGCTCACATTATGCAGTACCTCCTATGTGCCAGGCACTGCACTTGGCACTTGGGATTAATCCAAGAACGCAAATTCAATTGACTTTGCTCTGGCTCGAGTCAGGAAGTTTTTTCCCTGAGATCTGAAGATAATCATGTTCACCCTGCAAGAGTCATAAGTCCAACCCCAGACACAGAACTAGGTAACATCTGGGGGCTCCTTCACATCTCTAAGAGTCTGTCATAAGCTCATACGTACCTATCCTCTCCAGGTGGATCCTGTCTGCACTCTATATCTTTGAAGAGGCTCCCTATTTCCTTGACCCCTGCCCTCCCTTGCAGCAGTATGGAATGCCAGGCACACGGGACAAACCCTGTAAAGATTTAATGCCTGTAAGAACAGCAAATGCCCCTTAGGAGCCCTGTGTCCATCAGGACTCATGCTGTCAGTTACAGAAACCCAACTTGTACTAGCTGAGACCAAAGGGGGAATTGACTCACTCACAGAATCCAAAAGAAGATTAAATGATCATACTGAGAAAAGGCAGGACTCAGCTGGACCTCAGAACAATGGGAACAAGATTGGACCAGAACCTTCTCTCTGCATCTCTCATCTCAGCTTCTCTCTGCACAGGGCTTCATTCTCTCCCTACAGGCCAGCTCCTCAACCTGGCGTGAAGCCCGGAGGTCAAGTGCACCTGGCTTTCACCAACCTAGATTCTGTACTGTGTAGGGAGCCTGCAGACTCCTTTTCAGTTCCACCTTGAAAAATCCCAGGCAAGGACTCCAATAAGCCCAGCATGGGTGCAGTGCCCACATCAGAGAAGTGAATTCTCTAAAAACACAGCGGCATGTACAGGAGTCTAGTAGAGGGAGCAGGGAGAATAAAAACTTCTAGGGGGTGGAGAATGTTTACAAGAAGGGGAATATTCCAAATAAAGGGAGCAGACACTGGTGGATGACACAGTGGGTGTTGACTAAAGTCCACAAGTTGAATCAGAGAAAAGACTTCTGGGGAGTCACTTGCAAAGCTGTTCTCCTCTCTTCTGGTTTCCCTGTCTATTCAGCATCTGATAACAGAGTTACGTAGCTGGTTATGTTAAAGACTGCCCTGAATCTACAGTCAAAAGGATTAAGTTTAAAACAGAATTCTGCCAGTTACTAGCTAGAGCAAGTCACTTAATTTCTCTCCACTTTGGTGCCCTCATCTGTTAAGTGGGTACAGGTTAATGTAGATCATGCACTTGAATGTTTCCAGCATGGTGCTGGCTAGTGTCTCATCAGTGGCAGTGAAAGACCTCAATCAGAACATCAGATCCTGTCCAGCCACATAGATTCCAAAGCTCCTAGTGCAAAATGTAGCTCCATACACCCACAGTATTAGCCCCTGCAAGGAAGTGTGGAGAACCTCTACTCACTGCATCTGGGACATCCCCCTTCTTCTAAGATCCTCCATCTTCTAGAAGTTTCTGTTCTCCCTGCTTCCACCACTAGACTCCTGCAGATACTGCTGTGTTTTTAGAGGACTCCATTTCTCTAGCCTTACTTGACTGCTGGTGAGTGGAAGTAGGAAGGTAACTGATCAGCTGCCCCTACACACTGAGCCAGAGTATGCCCCTGCAGAGGGTCCCCTTTTCCTGCAGTGACTAAGCTGACCCAAACAGGAACACCACCTCCTTTGTCCTGCTCAGCTTGGCAGCCTAAAATACAGATTTTCCCATGTCACTCTCCTGCTGAGGGGCAACAGTGGTTCCCCTCAGCTCTATCCAGATCCCCAGGCCCTCCAGTCAGGCCCCAGACTCGGCCCTCAGCTCTACCTCCCCACGGCTCCTCAGTCACACACTGAAGCTCCACTCCACACCCTGCTTCCTGATATGTCTTTCCCCTTCCCTTCACTTTCCCCATCCTGTCATTCCCCAGGCACCCAAGGGGCTCTCCCTCCTGAGGAAGCTGGTCCCCATATGCTCTGGTTGACTTCTTGTCCCCCCACCCCTAGCCACTTGAACTCTGCACATAATTGAAAGCTACACAAGGCGATGCTGCCTTGCAGTCCTCACCTTTGAGTTCTCACACCTAGTGATTGGAATACGTGCTTTCCTGACACTTAACACTGAGTGTGACCCTGGCCAGTGTGGCTCAATTGGTTGGGTGTTGTTCCACAAAGTGCCAGTTCGATTCCTACTCAGGGCACGGATGAGAGGTGATCGATGTTTCTCTCCCTCTCTTTCTCTCTCCCTTTCCCTTTCTCTAAAAATAAATAAATAAATAGATAGATAAATAATTTTTTAAGCTGAATCTGAAAAATTAGTTTCTTTTTACTGTATCCTTTCTCCCATCTTTTCCTCAAGCAGTTAGTAAGCACTGACCTCAGTGTAGACCCTTGGAGAAGTTTTGTAGCTCGATCACAGGTTAGAGGGGAAAATTAAGAAGGATAAGAAGATACTATTTGGAAAACAGTTACCAGATAAAGACATTTCCTTCTTCAGGAATAGTCAATATATACCACATGATACTGAAGCCTCCTAAATTTCCTGTGGCAGACATCACCAATGGATGTCTTTTTCAGTGAACTTGGACTCTGCCTCAGAATCTCCAAGTGGGCATCACCAATCAATGGCAGTTGGCAAACAAAGTGAAATCCATTTGCCAATTATCGTAAAACTTTTTAAAATATTTGGTCTTTGTCTCCTGTTTCTGGAATAGAACTTCAAACACTCTTAGATTTCCTGAATGATAGGAGTATTTTTTGTTATCCTGAGTTTATGCTAATGAGATGGCTCATAGTGGACTTTTAGATAGTTTCCTGAGAAGGATTGGCCACACCAGAAATACCAAGCCTATGATTAGAGGGCTGGCACTTTCAGCCCCACCCCACAATCTCCAGGAAGGGAAGGAGCATCAGGACATTGAGTTCAATCACCTGGCCAATGATTTAATTGATTGTGCCTACCTAATGAAACCCCAGATAAAAACAGAAGCAATGAGGCTCAGGTAGCTTCCGGGGAGGTAAACACAGGGATGTGCTGTGGGGGTGGAGCGTGCACACTGGAACTCCTTAAGGAGAGAGCATGGAAACCAGCAAAGCCCCAACAAAGACCTTGCCCCACAACTCTTCATCTGGCTGTTCATTTGTATAATTTATAATAAAATGATAACTGTAAGTATAGCACTCTCCTGAGTTCTGTGAGTCATTCTACCAAATTAATGAATGGATCCAGGTGGGGTGGGGGGGCAGGGCACAGAGGGGGCGGTGTCCTGGGAACCCCTGAATCTGTAGTTGGCTGAGCAGAAGTTCAGGTACCTTGGCAATACCTGATACTTGCAGCTGCTGTCTAAAGAGAGGAAGTCCTGTGACACTGAGCCTTTAACCTGTGGGGCCTATGCTAACTTCAGGTAGTTAGTATCAGAATTGAACTGAATTGTATGACACCAAGTTGGTGTCAGAGGATTGGCACTGGAAAGTTCCAGCTCCACCTCCATACATGCTCTCATATTTGTCTCCTAGGGAACTTCTAAAGACAAAGCAGAGTGCCCACATAGACCAAGAGCAGGGACCAGCAACTCTGGACCCCAGGCCAAGTCCAGCCCACTCCCTGTTTTTGGAAATACAGTTTTATTGGAACATAGCCATTCCCATTCCTTTACATGTTGTCTGTGGCTGCTTTCAAGTTACAATGGTAGAACTGAGTAGTTACAACAGTCACTGCATGGCCTGCTAACCCCAAAATAGTTACTATCTTGCCCTTCAAGGAGCACCAGGAAAGGTTATCCAAACCAGCACTGTAACCTCCAAATCTCTTTCAAGTCTCATGTTTTATTTTGAAGACTCGGGTAAATGCTGCCTTCTCTTCTATTTTATATGTCTATATGCACATATTCAACATAAAAGTAATTTTTTAAATTACCATCACTTAAGTAAATATGCCAGTAAGATGCTGCACATTTTTCAGATGTTCCAAATTGGGATCACATCACAGTTTAGGAGGTACCACCCACATCAATGAGTTGCTTGCTTGGTGAGTGGGTTATTCTTCATTTTCCAAAAAGCATGTGATTCTAGGATGGGAAATAAAATGTTGATGTGAGGTGGAGGCTGAGGGTATTAGCGGTTTGGACACATATTGGTAGCTTTCCACTTGAGGTTCTGCTAGAAGAAATTTTAGGAATGACAAGAAGATCCAAACTGCAGGCTTAAGCACTAATTCATATACTCATTTTTCATGTGAGCTTGAGCCAGTCAGTCATCCTCTCTGGGCTTCTCCAATAGTCTCTAAGTGCTTCTCAAACTCTGAGAGTCTTCACTTCCAAGGTGTTGGTTCTAAGTTGGACATCTTCTGTTGAGTTCCATGGCTCCTTAAGATGTTGCCACTTATTTTTTCTCAATGAGAATCATTTGCAAAGTGTGTTCTGAGGGACCTGGGGTTGCTACAAACTTCAAAGACTGCTGGGAGGGAAGGTGGGGGGGCATGGTATCCCAAGTTCATGCCAACCTTAACCATGATACTTCCTATCACCTGCTTTATACTTTGAGAAAAGGGATCTGCTAATAAAATAAGGTTGAAGAATCACAGATCCAAATGACTCACTCAAACTCAAACACTTATGGAGATAGACAGGTAATACAAATGGGCAAATCAGGCAAGGCATGGGACAACAGGAAACAGTGAGGCCTGTGACAATGAGTCTAAAAGAGCTGGTGCCCCTGAGATCTGGTCGTGTGGGACAACAAATTAGTGTGCCCAAGTCTTCTAGTTTTTCAGTAAATCTGGAATTTTATGTGGCTATTTTTCAATTATGAATACACATGCAGATGGCATAGATTCGTATCTGTGAACTAGATACAGCTGATTGATAGTCAGTCTGCAATTCCTGGCTTAGGTATTGCCTTTGACAAAACCCAGCCAGGGAGAGCTGCTATTTCCTTGAATTTATTCATAGGACAGTATAGGGAAACAGGAAGACCCATCAAAAAGACAGGCAGTGCAGTCCTGGGGCTGGTCCTTAGTAGCTGTATGAACTTGCATAAGGTTCTGAACCCCTTAGCAGACTTCTGCACAAATGTGATAATAGCACTTCCCAGGCAAGTGGCAGGGAGAGAAGAATAGAGGACACTGAAGGTGAAAACACCTTCCAGCACAAATGGTACAGGGTGGGCCACAACAATGAGTGTGGTTCCTGTTTTCCTGTGCTGAGTGCAAAAGGAGTGTTCAGTGGGAAGGAACAGAGGCATGTGGTGGGGGGAGGGGAGGGGCACTCTCCAGATCAGCCCCAGAGGTGCTGCCAGCCCAGAAAGCCCTAGCCACACTACTAAGAGAGATGAGAAATGACCACATTCTGCCTCTGCTCTTCAGCGTACAGATGAGATACAAGAGCCTCATTGGAGAGGAGCCTGGTGCCTGGGTCCATGGCTGTCTGGCGGGATCATTAATAAGATAGATGCTCCTAATGGCTCCAAGAAGGATCATGGAGCTACTCATTATCAGGGGTTGAAATTGCTAATTATTCGTTTCTCTGCAGCTGTCACTCGATGCACCCACCCAAACCACGGGGCCCCACACTGGTTCTTTCTCCCATGGCCCACACGGGGCCATAAGCAGGCATGGCCAGCCTCCGGGCTGGAGGCAAAGTCTTCTTCCTGCATTAAATACTTATTAAAGTTGATTAGAACTCAATGCACCATAAAATCTCTTTCAAGTCAGTGAAATGCCTTGGGCTATGGATTTTTTTCCCCCTGAATTCTATCCAAAAAGAACTCCCAAGTACTCAGAGAGTATTGGAAAAATTACATGGGGGTTGAAGAGGGGGAGTGTGGCATTCCAGATTGGAAGGAGGGAGGTGGTTTAGAACAGCTACAAAGTGATAGCAACGCTGGAATGAGGGGCATCCAGGACCAAAAAAGGGAGTGTGGATTCCGGCAGGGTGGGAAGGCTGCCAGATGCACATATTTTTAGGAATGATATTACCCTGGACCTAAAAATATGAGACATGGCTTTCTTTAAAAGTGATCTAGGTCCTATTTACATTTCAGAGCAAACAGCATATTGTTTTCATCAGGGGGAAATAAGCACTCATGTTTACCTTATGTTTCCTTCAAAATATTTGCATTTCAAAGCTTTCAGAGCTTTAAGTTTCAGAGCTGCTCAAAATGTGGCACCTGGGCTTCTCCCAGATGGGCCATGTTACAGCAGAAATCCACACCAAGCAGCCAGGATGGCACTCAATAAAAGGGCAGCACCCCTTTAAGGCCCATGATGCATCCCCAGGGGCATGCAGCTGGGACAAAGCTGGTGGCCAGATGACAGAGGGGAGAGCCAGGCAGCCCAGTCTCAAAGCTTCTATGTGGCTTCCACAAGTCTTCCTCTTGTGGATTTCTTCACCCCCTTTGTGGGCTGTGGATAAAGAGGAGATGCACTGCTCTGAACAGAACCTTGGGGGCCTGCCCTGGACAGGGAGAAAATGGGCAGCCCTGGAGCCCTGGTGCAATGTTACAAGTGAGGCCAGGACTGAATGGGCAGAATAGCAACCCCATTGCCAGAGGGATGAACCAAAAGACCTCAGCCCAAAACTTCTTGCTCCAAAACTTCCAGTCATTCATTTAAAAAACAACTATTGAGGACTGCTATGTGCTGGACCTCGGACTAGGGACTGGGGCCACAGGAATGAACAAAGCAATCAGGGCTCACATTTATTAGACACTTACTCTGTACCAGGCACTGTTCTTGGCTGCATATTAGAATTGACTAGAGAGCTTGTATAATCCCAAGGCTCAAGCCAAACTCCAGACCAGTTAGATCCTAGTCTCTGTAGGTGGGACCTAGATACCATTAATTTTTAAAACTGCCTGTGTCATTCCAGCGCACAGCCACATTTGAGAACCAGCATTCTAAGTGTTCCACATATATGTACTTGTTTAATCCTCAGAAAACCTTTAGACGCTGGTAAGAATAATTACCCCCTTTTTAATAATGAAGCACAGAGATGTTAACTCAGCCATGAGTTAAGCAGAGCCGGGACTTGAACTCAGGTGTCAGGCTCCAGAGGCCACACTTTTAACAGCTCTGCCATAGTATCTCCTGGTACCAGCTGCTGTCCTCACAGAGCTGCTGCTCGGGAGAGAAGCCAACAGAGAGGTGAACCCAGTGTCAGAAGAAGCAGTACAGAGAGGGCAATGTGTAGGGCACTGTGGGTTGTCTAGCCACCAGCCATTCCCAACTCACCTTCACCTGCCTCCCACTACAGAGGATGGCAGCTGGGCTTCAGGCCAATGAGATGCTGTGGGCATTTGGCTTGGTTACTTCTTGGAAGGATTTTCCTCCAAGGTAACAGGACAGGTGTGTGAGGAGCATACCTTTTTCCTTTTCCTTCCTCCTCCTTCCTACCACCTAGGATATTGCTGGGTGAGGACATGATATTTGGAACTGCTGAAGCCATATTGTGACCATGAGGAGAAGGCTGAGAAAATTGCAAAGATAATTATCAAAGCTATTGAAACAACCATGGAACAGCCCTCCCTCCAGATTTCTTGTTAAAGGAGATAACTAAAAAGTCTTCCTTGCTTTCTGTTTATTTAAATACACCTGCATCAGTTAGAATGAAATTTGACAGTGATTAACAATCAAAATACCTAAAATAATACTGGCTTATGTCAAGTAGAAGCTTATTTCTCTTTTATATCAAACAAGTCTGATTTCAAACTAAACAACAACACTATAATAATCAAAACAGCATGATATTGACATTAAAAACAGACATATAGATCAATAGAATAGAGAGCCCCAAAATAAATCCTCACTTATATTGTCAATTAATCTATGATAAAGTAGGCAAAGATATACAATATGGTAAAGACAGTCTCTTTAATAAATGGTGTTGGGAAAACTGGACAGATACATGCAAAAAATAAAATTGGACAACTTCCTTATATCATATACAAAAATAAACTCAAAATGGATTAAAGACCTAAATGTAAGACCTGAAACCTAAAATTCCTAGAAGAGAACATAGGCAGTAAACTCTTGAATGCTGGTTTTAGCAATATCTTTTTGGATATATCTCCTCAGGCAAGGGCAACAAAATAAAAAAACAAATGAGACTACATCAAACTAAAAAGTTTTTGCACAGCAAAGAAAACCATCAACCAAACAAAAAGACAACCTACTGAATGACAGTATGCAGAAAATATTTGCAAATTATACACCTGATAAGGGGTTAATACACAAATATATATAAGAATTTCATACAACTCAACACTCTAAAACACAAGCAATCCAGTTAAAATATGTACAGAGGACCTGAAGAGACATTGCTACAAAGAGGACATACAGATGGTCAATAGGCATATGAAAAGATGCTCAACATCACTAATCATCAGAAAAATGCAAATCACACCAACAATGAGATATCACCTCACACCTGTCAGAATGACTATCATCAAAAGCAATCAACAAATAAGCAAAGCTGGGGAGGATGCAGATAAAAGGAATTTTTATAGTCACTATGGAAAACAGTACAGAGATTCTGCAAAAAATTTTTTTAAATAGACCTGCTATACCACCCAGCAATTCCACTTCTGGGTATTTATTTGAAGAAATCCAAAACAATAATTCAAAAAAATATATATACCCCTATGTCCATCACAGTATTATTTACAATAACCAAGATATGGAAGCAACTTAGGTTGCTTAGGTCCATCAATAGACAAATGAATAAAGAAGATGAGGTACATATATGCAATGGAATATTACTCAGTATTAAAAAAAGAATGAACTCTTGCCATTTGTGACAACACACACTGACCTAGAGGGTATTATGGTAAGTGCAATAAGTCAAACAGAGAAAGACAAATATTGCATGATTTCACTTATATGTGAAATCTAAAAAAATAACAAATGAATAAACAAAACAGAAACAGACCTACAAATGTAGAAAACAAGCTGATGTTTGTCAAAGGGGAGGGGCTAAAGGGGTAAAATGGTTTAAAATATATTAATTTAAAAAAATAAATAAAGACCAAGAAGGGATAGCAAACCTGATTATAAAATAAAAAGGAAGGAAGGAAGGAAGGAAGGAAGGAAGGAAGGAAGGAAGGAAGGAAGGGAGGGAGGGAGGGAGGGAGGGAGGGAGGGTGGGAGGGAGGGAGGGAGGAAGACTGAAGACTAGCAGTCCAGAGTTATGGGAAAGCTTTAAAGTTTTCAGAGAGCCAATCATTTTCTCTTCTGTTGCCACGCCATTCTTAGCATGTAACTTTCATTCACCTGAACCAAAGGTAGCTGCCAAAGCTTCAGGCATCACATTTGCATCCCAGCTAGCAGGGAAAAAAAAAGGTAGAGGAAGAGAGTTCTCATCCTTTAAAGCACACTTTCCAGAAGCTCTTCTGTTTATATTCCATAGGCTAGAATTTAGTGATATGCCTGCATCTGGCTGCAAGGGAGGCTGGGAACCATGTCTATTCTGAGTAGCCATGATCTCAACCAAAATGAAAGATTCTACTAAAAATAAAGAAAAGAAGGGCATTTGGGAACAAGAAGCAGCTTCTGTCATACAGCTGAGGCCAACTGAATAACCCAGGTGGTTGGCTGACACTTGGGCAAGGAAGGGCTCAAAGATGACTTCTCTGATGAAGAAGGGAGAGGACTTAGGTAGCAGTCAGGGCAAAGGAATGATGAAGAGGGTTCCAGACAGGAACAATCACTTGGACAAAGGCCTAGAAGTGAGAGAAAACTTGGTACATTTGGAAAACTGAAAGAAATCCTGCCACTAGATGATAAAAGCAAGGTGGTGAGAGGTGAGGCAGGAGAGGCAGCAAGAAACCGAGCTGTATAGGACCCTTTTACCATGTGGAGGAGCTTGGGCTTAATCTAAGAGTAACAGAGACCCACTGGAAAGTGTGTGGCAAGAAAGTGAAATGACCAGGGTTGCATTTGGAAAAATCATTCTAGTTACAGGGTCAAGGATGAACTGGGTTGGAGAAGGCCAAACCTGGAGGCAGGGACACCCAGTGGGAGGCTCCTAGAGGCTGGCAAACAGCTGATCTTGGCTTGAAGTAGCACACCGGCAGGTTCTGTCTCACAGTGGATGGCTGATGAGGGATGGTTTCCAACAGTGCTGCTCAGAGGGCTTGTCTGCATGAGCTTCCAAGCTTGCTCCAGACCCTAAAGCAATGCATTTCTTCCTTCACTGAGATAGTCTTACTACAAAAACTTTACCTGTGTATATATAGTCCACTGAATTACACATGTACTTAGTGGTATGTTTGCTTTATGTCCTGATGCAAGCTCCTTCCTTCTTTGTAGACTAGTACATTTGCAGACCACCACCAATCTAAGGACCACACTTTGAATATTACTGGTTTCAAAGCAAGAAGACCTTAAATTCCCCATGGAAGTCCACCTTCTTGGACCAGGGAAAAGGCTAATTTCCCTGTCTGCTGCAAACCTTACTATTTCTTAATTGCTCCAACATCCAGTGCCAAAACCACTACACCCTTCTAGGGGTTACCTGAGGCCCTTGGCAGAGGGACAGCTGCTGATCATCTTGTCCAGGAGTGAAAAACTCCAGGTGAACAGCCTGTGAAAGGAGATTGGTCTCGAGTCCCTCACCACCCACCTGGAGTCCTGAAAACTTACAAAGCCTTCCTAGCCAAGCTCTTTCCAGGAACAATGGGAAAGGCAGAAGGAGAAAACTTTTCCTAGCTCACTCCCTGGAGACAAAGTGAGCTGTGGGATTAACTCTTGGAGGAGCTTCTTAGTTCTTAAGCCATTCTAACAGGAAAGAATGAAGGGGCCCTATGAAAATAGCAAGCAAGAGCTCCTCTTAGACAAGAGGGCTCCCCAGGCCCAGCCCCAGGCCACTTTGAGCACCACGCTTTCTGCCTAGGCCAAGACTGTCCTTCGCAAGGCAGTCTCCTGCCTGCTGGGAGCTCTTGAAGGGAGGAAAGTGTCTGTGCTTCATCTCAGTTTACCCAACACCCTTCACCCTACCTAGCCCAGAGTGTGGCCAGCAGTATCTCTCTCATGCGCCAAGCACTCTTCAGGCAACTTCACACATATTAACTCATTTATTACTGATCCCCAAGAAGCACTTGTAGAATCAATTCATCAATTCACCTCATGCATCAATGCATACAGGTTTTGCCCTGGCTACTTCCTCAGCTTGGTCCACATAGCCTCTGACAATGGCCAATGTACAAGGATAGCTTCAAGGAAGCTATGGAGGCCCTGATTTGAGCTCAAAAATAAAGGCAACCAGTTTCTCAAGTATTGGTTCAACCCCATGTCAGCACAGGCTTCACTGGAATATCCCAGGGGGCAACTTGTCCATCAAGGTATCTAGGAGAGGTATTTCAGAGAGTCTAAGCAGGACTCCAAGGAGACCCAGGGCCTGGAGAACCCACTGGCATGTAGGGGACAGACTCTTAGAGCCGGCTCTTCTAAGAGCATCCAGGCCTACCTGATCCTTGGGCGAATCTGAGACCAAAAGGGGAAGTAGCCCAATGTGACAAGTAGGACCCAAGGTGACGTCAAAGATGACAGGGCTGAAGCTGGGCATTTTCTCCAAAGTACTGCCTGTCTTCACACATTGCCCTCTACCCCGTGCCTAGAAAAAGTGCTCTCCACTAGGAAGAAGATGATTCAGTTCTGCTGAACACATGGGGTACATGTTGGACCCCAATGGGACATCAGCCCCTCACTGAAGCCCTTTGGTAGCACTGACCATGAAGTAGGCTGGAGCATTCATGATCCTGCTTCTAAATACCACCCTGAGAAATCAGGTCAGTGTCTGTGAAACAAGCCAAGGGACATCAGAAGACCAGGCCAGCCACCCTCCTAGCTAGCTGACCTCTCAGTCAGAGGCCAGGGCACCCCCTAGCCCTGACCTGGTCTCTCAGTCCCTCTGCTATAAGTTAAGTCAGTTCTGAGCACTTCCAGCGTGTCTAGTTGGGCCCTGCCCTCTACCCAACCCCTCGTCTCCAGCTTCATGTTTTATGTAAAGGAGACTAGGACTTGGGAGGGTGGGTAGCCAGTGGCAGGCCAGAGAGGCAGTGAATGAAATTCTTTGTTTAAGAAAGGCACAAGCCACACATCCGCAAGCCCGGGAGAAGCATGTCATTTTGCTGGAAATGCGATTTTCCCTAACAAGTACAGAATTCTACATGACATGTTGAAAAGTGTATCTCTTTGAGAAGCTGCTCTGTATCTTAGAGGCATCGCCAGGACAGAACCATGTAATGTGGCAGTTGCCATGGTAACGCCTCGTTTTCCATAGACAGGAGAATCAGAGTGGCTAAGTCGATTGAGAGGCCCCAAATAATGTCTCAAGAGCAGGCTGAGATGCGGCTCAGGCTTTCACAGCGCCTGGGGTGCTATTTGGGGTCTCAGGGCCACCTCATATATGCTTCACAGAAAATCTCCAGGATAATGTTGCATGCCAACTCCTCTTTGTCAGAGGCTTCGTGATTATAGAATGATATTTGCTCAAGGCCACCAGACAAGACAGTGACAGGGCTAGGAAGACCAGGCTCCTACCTCCTCAGGCAGATAATACTCACAGGTGAGTTGACATTGTCCCCCATCCTCCCTCCTACCCCATTGATGGTGCCTCTTTCCCCAGCTGTCCTGACAGCAGACATTGCCCCTTAGCAGCAGCTGAGTTAGCTAAAAATGTGCACCCAGCATCTATTCACATGGGCACAGCCCACTCATGCATGCCCATGGACACGTGTGCTCCCAGTGTCAGCTCTCTAAGAACAGAGACAGGGATACAGAGTAGTTGTGGGACATCTGTAGTTGTGGGACTAATGTCATACACACTCAAACACACCTATGGGTACCCTTAAGCTCAGAGGCCACAGCTCTGTCACTCTTGGGCCTGGCACAGTGTCTTGCAAGGGGTGGATATGACACTTGAACTCAACACACACACATACACACATTGCAAGGTTCTGCCCCAGCCCACAAGCATTATGCCCGGACTTCACCAGGCACCAGCGTAAAGCAGGATAGCCTTTCTCCCTCCCTCAGCACAGTGCTTTAAGGTTTGCCAGGGTGGGGAAGGACATTCAGAGGGAATTAGCCCAATTTAGAGCCCATGAATAAAGCACCCTCACCCCATATGGATTTCTGAGTCAACACAGCTTGGTCTGTGGTCTTCTCCAGTCTCCAACCTCTACAATATCATGTGGAGTTCAGGGCTTCCTCACATATCTGTTGGTTTGTTCTTCACCATCCTCCTTCCTAGGAGGTGGTTGGCAGCTAACATTGAGCAAAAACAAGAAAAGCATCCATTCTATTCTTTCATCTTTCAGACACAGTTATCAGGAGGACTGGAGAGTTATGGTAGGGGAGAGGCAGGTGCCCCCCTCAACTTCCCAGAGGAAAAATTTTATAAAACTGTCAGAGATGTAATAGAACTGTCAGAAGTACAGGAAATCAGCTACACAGATTACAAAAACATATGTCAGGGACCTCTTGGTTTCATGACAGTGTGAAAATCACAATTTTTCTGTCAAGACAGAAAATAGAAACAGAGAAAAACAGGAGCACTTTAGCATGTACCAGCTGAGACTGGCAAGTCCAACTGGAAGTCATGGGCAAAGACTCCCAGGAGTGGGAACAAGTGACCTGGGCTCCCCAACCCCAAGCTCCTGGAAAAGTGTCCACACTGCCTCAGTCCCCTCTGTCTGAGAAAGTAGAACCGCCTCTCTTCCCACTGCCAAGTGCATTTGGCACTCTCCTCCATCTAGTGGCTGTCCTGCAATGATGGGCCTTTCAGGTTTTGGAGAGTCCTAGACTGTGACCCGGTCACCAATGGCCAGGCTGCTCAGCACTGGAACAGCCAGCCACAAACCCAGGCCTCCTTACTTTTTCCTCCTGAGGTCATGAGAAAGCCAGTGAGGCCCCTAGGGAGTACAGGAGGTGGGTGGGACAGGCCAAGGAACCAGGGTTTGGGGGAACCAGAGTGCTGTAAAAGCAGCTCCCAGGTCCCCAGCCTCCCAGATGCCATGAATGGGGGTGCTAGTGTCTTCTTTTCTTGAGGAGCTTTGCAGCCCAGGCCAAGCAGCCCACAGCTGGGGTTTCCTGAGGTGGTAATCAGAGCCTGGGTGAAAGCCTCCTTCTGTCAGAGCTGAAAGGAGGTGGCATATTTTGATTACCCATCAGCACATGGACAGTGGAGAAACCCCTCAGGTGACTGGATAACACTGAGATGTGTTTTGGGGTCAGACAGACCTGGATTCAGATCTCAAACCCAGAGTTTGTGTGCCCTTGGCTGAACACTCAACATCTCCAAGCCCTGATCACCTCAAATGTTCATGGAGATGAGAGCACTTACCTTATAAAATATAAAATGGGCATTCAGGTCCCCAGGAGGTGCTTGCTCCATGCCTAACCCCTTCCATGGCAATCAATGTGGCCCCATCTCTGCATGCCACATTGCCATTGAATGCATTTTACATCTAGAACATTGCTGAGCATTTGTCCTCTCTTCTGTGAAATGGAATTAACAGTTCCACACTCACACTTTCCCCTGAAACAAGAATGAACCCCCTCGGTTCCTGAAGCACTTCTTGCTGGTGTTAGTCTCAGCCTTTCAGAAGCAGACAAAAAGATGAGAGTCGATGGGAAAGGGGTTAATTAGGGGACCGCCCTTGAGAGAGAAAATGGGGAGAGAGTCAGAAATGGCTGGTGAGCCCACAGCTCACAGTGCAGGTTTGACCACAAGTACAAGAGAGAAAGAGGGCACCTTGCCTACGAATCAAGGTTAGGCAAGGCCCTGGTCAGAGCACATGCCTTGTCTCCTGCAACATCCCTGCCACACTGTCACAAACACAGTGTGGTGATCAGAGCCCAGCTGCTGGGGCCCAAGCTTCATTCTTCCCCCGCAGTGGGAGATGCACAAGGACCCTCCTCACCACACTCTCAGCACCACCCCGCATGCTGACACTCTGCCTGTAACACTCTGCTCCACTCTTGGCCTGACTGACCTCAGCTTGTACAGTGAGTCCCAAAGTAGATATCCCTTCCTCCAGGCAGCTTTCTTTCATCTGTACCCCTTTCCCCTTCTGGCATTACTGTCATGTACTATAAATGCATAAAGAATCTTTGCCTCCCCCAGTACACTGAGACCTGCTCATGGCTATGCCACCCCTCCTCCCAGGTCAGCCTGAGGCCCAGGACTGTGCCAGACCTCTTGAATGCTGAATGAAGACAACAGATGAGTGACTCAGGGGCTCACAAGGGTGTTTGAAATGAAGGGTGCTAATTCCAGAATCCCTTACCTGTCCCATTACGAAGCCCCTGCTCAAGGGGGACATGTAAATTATTAGTGACAGGATGAGCTCAGTTACCAACCAGTCAGAAAGGCAACAGACATCATGAGATATCCACTCTGCCTTAGCAGAAGCCCAAATCCAGGATGCTGGGACCCATGCACTTGTGTGCCAGGAAACAGGTAGTCTGGACACTTTTTTTTAAAGGTTTTATTTATTTATGTATGTATTTTTAGAGAGGGAGAAGGGAGGAAGAAAGAGAGGGAGAGAAACATTGATGTGCCAGAGAAACATTGAGTGGTTGCTTGTCACGTGACCCCAACTGGGCACCTGGCTCAAACTCAGGCATGTGCCCTGACCAGGAACTGAACCAGTGACCTTTTGGTTTGCAGGATGATGCCTAACCCACTGAGCTACAACACTCAGGGCTTAGGACAGTTCTTGATGCCAGGTCAGGAGAAACAGCTTCCAGGAAGCAAGCGTCCACATTAATGAGCTGGGAGGCACTTTGAGTCTCCAAGCATCACCTAAGAGGGACATTTGGCTCATCTATGAGGGGGAACCAAAAATAACCTAGAATTTGTTTATCAAAAATTGTGTATTTATTCTTACATGTTTAAACTTCAGTCACGTTCAATGTACTCTCCATTTTATGCAATACACCTATCAAGATGTTTTTTTCCACTGCTCAAAACAGTTTTTGAACTCACCTATTTTGATGCCTTTTAGTGCTTCTGCTATTTTTTGATGGGCAAAATGTTTCCAACTGGGGACTTCTTTCATCCAGGGAAACAAAAGAAAAGTTGCTTGGGGAAAGATCAGGTGGACAGGGCAGGTGGGGCACAGGGCTCATGCTGTTTTGGGTCAAAAACTGCTGAATACACAGTGCTCGTAAATCACCCACCATGTAACAGGCAGATGTGTTGAAAGAGTCTTCAAAAAAAAATCTCACTGAAGCCAGACACAGCCTCTCACAACAATGCCAGCTAGTACACAATATGTTCCTAGAACACTCACGTAGTGGGGGAAGCCTGTACTACAATGGGCCCACCCTCCAGAAGATAATTCTGGGGTTTTTTTTGGGGGGGGTCCCTTCATACTTGACAGTCCCTCTACTGTGCCACAAGTGAGCAAGTTACCAGCTGGCTAAGACTTTGACCTCTTTCCTTTGTGATGGCCAGAGCAGCCCCCAGGGCATCTGGAACCTCTGAGCTGTCTCTCTTGGCTGTAAGCAGCTTTGCCTGTTGACCCTGGAAGACTGAAGTTTATCCTTCTCAATGTGTACCATGACATTACGAAAAGGTCAGAAGGCACCAATTCTAGTCCAGTTCCATTATATAGATGAAGATGCTAAGGCCCAAGAATATAAAAGGGCGCTTCCTCAGAGACATGAGATATGAGGAGGTCTAGGCTCTCATCCAGGGCCATTGCTGGGTCACCATCCTAGGATACCTCAGCTCTGCTTTTATCAACCTCAGCCCCTTGTCAGCTCCAGATCCATCTGGCCTTTATCCCCAAAGTAGCTCCCCTGCTTCCATCAAGGCCTGGAGATCCCCAAGTCCCACCTGACAACCTGTGCCAAGAGTGAGCTCATTTCTCTGGCAGCTGTCTCCACCTCTGCTTTCTGTCTCATTGGGGAAGGCATCACGCTGGAGTAGGATGTTGAGCTAATAAATATGTATGCAGGATTTTTATTACTTAATAGTTGTAAGGTTAATCGTCGTGGTGAACGCCTATATTTAATGTGTCAATGGAGCTGCAAAATGCCAAACTGAATAGCTTTAACACACATTAGTTCTACTTGTGAATCTACAAATAGGAACCTTGTCAGAAAAGTATTCAAACCAAGATCAGTATTGA
Organism: Phyllostomus hastatus; assembly: GCF_019186645.2. Classification (NCBI taxonomy): domain Eukaryota; kingdom Metazoa; phylum Chordata; class Mammalia; order Chiroptera; family Phyllostomidae; genus Phyllostomus; species Phyllostomus hastatus. The sequence continues at coordinate 19,006,793 of NW_025333869.1, forward strand.
TTTTGGTCCTCAGGAAAGGCACTGGACTGTGACAGTTTAAAATGATAAATGTCTAGAGAATTATTTGCCTGTATTGATAAAAAGAAGCAGATATAAAGCTGACAGTCTCAGAGGTGTTGCCACTGAGTGAGGGCAGCACATCTAACATTGTTAGGGCTCTGAGCTAATCTCCCCTTGGATGTGGAGAAGATCCGCATCTGATCTGGCTCTGCCCTGGGCCTGCGCTTGTAATTGCACAGGAGGAGCTCTGGGGGCTTGTGCAGTTGGCTCCCAGTTCCAGCCCTGACCACCCTCACCATGCTTTTGGAAGGTAGCATTCTACAGGGACCCAAGCACCTCTCATTTATCACTCTCCTCCTGCTCAGTAATGTTCTATAGCTCAGAAAGCAACACTGAAGTCCTCCGCCCAGCCTTAGTGCTCTCATCCCCAACAGCACCACCTCCCTCCCCACTCATCACACAAATCTCCCCTCACAGGATTCTGTGCCAGCAAAACTGGCTGATCACAGCTCTCATGAGCTCCCCTCAGAGGCTTTGCTCACACTATTTCTCTTATCTAGAATAAACCCCTAACCATGTTAGCTGTCTGAAGCCATCACTTTCCCCAGGACAACTCAGCCCCACCTTCTCTTCATTCTCTACTCCAATGTCACTGTGACTTGAGCAAGAGTGGGGTTCAAGCAAGGTTCTCTCCTTAAGCACACTCTAGCCAGGCTCTTCTGAATCCTCTTCCCAACTAGACCTTGACTTTTGGACTTCCATGTTCATCTCTGCATTGTTCAATTTTAGCAAGAATCCTGCTAAGTTGAATTTAACCAGCACTCCCACCCTCCATGGCTGATGGGGTTCCTCATCCTCCACCCTCTCCCAGGTGATGTCTTATCACCCTGGCCTTCATTCAGCAAGAACCTTGTTAGGTAAGTTTAGCCAGAATCCCCCTTACCCCTAATGTTTCCTCTTAGTAATTTTTTAAGCACTGAGCTTCACCCTGCTCCTTGTTGTACTGTGCAGAGCCCAATCTCTATCCCCTACTACAACCCTATCATAGTAGCCACCCCCCGAATAAGGTCTGACTAACCTTTAACAAGTGTCATGAGTAAATTTTTCTTTAACACTGGACCCCGATCTAAAAGAGTGTCTTTCTATTCTCAGTCTCCTTACTCTGCTGTATTTTTCTGCTGAGCCTGTTGCACTACCTGGTAGATGTGTTTCTATCTTAGTTAATTTTTGTCTGTTCCTCCCCTGCCCAACCCCAATTAAAAACAGACTGCTTGTTTTCTTCATCACTATAGAATGTGATGAAGCATCTGGCACAAGGAAGGTGTGAAATAAGTGTTGAACAAATGAACGAACGAACGAACGAACGAACGAATGAAGTCTGTCAAGAAGCCTTCCAAATACTCTCCAGCTCTGTGATTATTTATTCCTCTCTTCTCTTCAGGCTGACTCAGGACTGCACCAGTTTTCTCACCACCCACTCCTCCAATCAAAACCTCCCATGGCTCCCTATGGCCTAAGGACCAGGTTTGAACTCCTCAGCCTAAAGGGAAAACCCATGCCCCACCTAGGGCCATGCCCCAAGCTGCACCTCTTCCCTTCTCTTCTGAATCTCAGGCTGAGTTTCCACTTCCCACCTGCTGCCCAGGACCTGGCTGCCCTCTCTCTGCATTGCACCTCAGGATATGAGGTTTCTTGTGGACATCCTGCTTGATCCAAGTATAGCTTCATGCTCTTTTGACATCATAAATGACTCCAAGTGATGAAGCCAAAGACCTGTCCTGTTCTGTCTGCACCCCCAGGCCTAGGCTAGCACAGCAGCATCCAGCCCACGTCTCAGCTCTGCTTGGGGCATGGGCACTTCACTCATTAACCTAGTCATGGGCACTCATGTTCATATATGTTCCCACCAAATGGTGTGCCTGGGTACTATTTTAAAATACCAACTCATGGAGTTGGTATCTCTTCCCTCCTAAATTTTCTGCTTTTCTTTCCCTACCATGGTCCTGTTTATCCTTGCTTTAAAAGAGGATTGCTGTTCAGCAGAAAGAAGAAGGTGCCTGTAGAATGTCCTGGCTTTTGCTTCCAAGGCACATATCTGTAAGAAACATGGGGAGGGTTTGTCGAGAAGGAAGGTGAACCAAGTTCTAAGCAAGAAGCAAGAAATCTTCAAAGAATCATGAATGGAGAAAGATTTCTCTCTAAGCCAAAAGAGATTTTCTCAAGCTATAGGAAGGAGAGCAAGGAGAGATGTTCCTCAAGGAGAGGGGACCTGCCCACTGCCCCCAGGGAATAAGTAAGAGCCCAGAGCAATGGCTCCATAGGGCCTTGAAGGGGTCAGGCCTATGGGCAGCCCCAGAAAATAATCCACAACCCAGATGAGACTGGAAAGTGGCAGAGAGCAGGTTGTACCCTGAAGGGATCATACAGGAGGATGAGTGGCAGGTCCTGAGGTCTGGAGAGTAATGACCAGGGCCTACCCCCCACTCTGATGTTCAGACATGCTAAACTGTGGCCCTAGCATGGAGGCAAGAGGGCAATCCCAGAAGTGCTGAGGTGAAGGGTTTCTGTCAGCCTCATAGGGTGGGCCATAGAGGCAACAGTGACCCACAGGAAACAGGGATAAGTCATGTCCCTAAGCCTGGTGGAAAAAGAATCGTAACCATGACCACAGTACAGAGTCTCATCAGACTAGGTGCTCTCTGAGGGCAGATACCATGTTCTTTCCTTCTGTCACTTCACACCTGCCGATGTAGATGCCCAGCAAGTCCCTTGCACTTTGGGAGATGTTTCATGCTCACTTCCCATCAAGAAGAGATTGAGCATTTGTCAGCAACGGGTTCCCAGGAAGAGCAGTGGGATGAAGACCCAAGGCAAGAGGCTATTCACTGTGCCAGCAAGGGCAGTAGCAGGCCTTGTGTCACTGTACTCATCCCAGAGCCCCCAGGACTAGGGAGCAAGGAGGACAGGGAGCTGTCACAGACCTTCTTCCACAGAGCAACTGGGCCCCAGTCTGACTCCACATGCTCATGTCCACTTCCTAATGCTTCTCCCTCATGCCTCAGGGAACATCTTGACATTGCCTGGGGCTGGGGTTCCTCACTGTACAGACCACAAACTGCACAACTGTGATGCACAGGCCCAGAGAGGGCAAGCTGCTCACTTGATGTCACGCAGTGGCCTAGCAGATCTAACACCACAAACCACGCCTCTTACCTCCCAGGAAGTTCCTCTTTCTAGCACTCCCAGTACCTCACAGGAGTGTGTTTGTGTCTCCATGTGACTGTTAGACTCCCATAGCCATAAAAAGCTAATGCAACAACTGCCAAGGGTCACGCAACTTCAGCTGGACTGGCGTGAACTGCACATGGAATCAGAGACCTGAGTTCTAGCACCACCATCAGCTCTTCCCTTTCTGGGCCTCCAGGACCTCAGAAGGCTGATTTTTCTCAAGTAGGAAGGGAGGGTGATGGACTAGATCAAAGCCAGTGTGTGTGTGTGTGTGTGTGTGTGTGTGTGAATAGAGTGTGTGTGGGGGGGGGGGGGTTGCTATATGAAAGGAGTGCAGAATCCCACCCTCCTGCCTTCACTCAAGCATCTCTGCTTTCAACCCTGCTTAGAGTTATCCAAAATAAAGGGATTTCACTACTAAATGAATATATGATGCTCACCTGCCGCCCTCAACCTCCTCCCCCGAGGAGGTGGACTCTTTAAGAGGCTGTACTGTGACTCAATGACAGGGGCAGCATGTGGGCAAAGGCTCCCTGGACAGCCTTTCAGCAGGACAGCCTCAGCTTCCGAATGAACCATCCATTGACCCGAGGCAAAGTTGTGAGAAGAAACTGGGACACCTGGTGCTCATTACACAGGATACATGAGCTCCAAGGAGACTACTGAGCACTTTAAAAGAGGTGGTGGTGCCTCCTGGGAAGAGAGGTACCACTGTTCTTTCTTTAAATGGCCACATCCAGAGCCTTTGGCCATTTGGTCAGAAGCAGCCTCAGCTGCAGGATGTACCGGGAGGGGCTGCCAAGAACAGGCTGGGTGGAGCCCAGCAAAGACCAGAACAATCTGTCCAGGCAGTGGCATGAGGGAAATGGGTGTTCATATGGTGCTGGATGACCAGACTGGCAAACCCAGTAGGCCTGTCCTCAGCCTCCCCAAGGCAGAGCCTAAAACAGGCTGGAGGTCAGACAGGCAGAAGTTTCAAAAACCCCACAGCTGGGAATGTAGGGAGCCTGAAGCCTGAAGTAAATTAGCTGAAGAACATGATGAGTCTTGTCATCCTGAGAGCCTGAGCCCCCACCCTAAAGTCAGGTAGGGAGTTGACAGCAGATCAGAGACAAACAGCCAGAAATCTTAAATGGCTGACACCAAGAGGTCAGCAACAGAGAGATGGTAGCCAGGCACCTCTGATGGCTCAGGCAGGTGATGGACACCAGGAGAAGGTGTCCAACACTCACCCGAGTCTGAGGCAGGGAGCTGATAGTCAAGGTGGGGGGCCTGGAGAAAAATCAGCCCTGCTAGATGAAGACCAGGATTGCAGAGCCTCTTGAGCAGCAAAGGGCATTCCTAATGAAGCCATCGGAGGACCTGGGAGGCAAGCTTTTGTCAGCTGGCCCCCAGCCCAGGACAGCACTTTTCAGGGGTTGTACTTGGTCCATCTGTGTCTGACCCTTGGAATCCTCAAGCCTCCTTCTCTGTTGGTACAGACCCAACTATTTTCCCCAAGGGAGGTTGCATCCAGCACAGGAAAGGTAGCTACAAAACAATCATGTATTCAGAGGGGTGACCAACCTGGTTTTCTAAATCTCGTGCCAGTGGTGCATGAGTCCCCAGGGAGCCTAAGAAGTCTTGGAGGCCAGTGAGGTCCCACCCTTCTAGTAGCAGGGGACTGTTCTTCACATATACTCTCCCTGAGAGCCATGAATGAGAATCAGTGAAAGCAAAACTGCTGTGGTTGGAGTAAGGAGGTGGGTCTGATTCCTGCCTACCTCCTTCCCCTGCTAACTCTGCTGTGGAACCCTAAGTTCCACAGAACATAGTTTGGAAACCAATGGTCTTGTCCAGTCCCTCATTTTACAGATAGGAAAATGGAGTCCCAGAGAAAGGAAGGGGGTTGTTCAAAGCCACACAGCCAGTTTAGAGAAGAGCTAAGAATGTAGAACACATTGTAGGTGGAGGGTCCTGGGCATTCTTCTTCTAGTACTAGAAAACCATGGCCCATCAAGTATGTGAACAGGGGACTCAGTAGTTCCCAAAGTCTGGGAACTACTCCTCTTGGAAAAGCTGAGTACTCCTTCTGGTAAACAGAAAGTCCTCTTGCTGCTTCAGACACTGCTCTTCTCCCTCCAGGCTCCCTTTCTGTGTCATTCCTTCCCTTCCCTTCTGAGTCAGAGCAGGCTTAGCCCCAAACAGTTCCCAGACACCAGCCATGCCCTCGCTCCCTGCTCATAATTACCCTGTGATAGATGTTGGCGTTGCTGTTAAAGGTATCTGCGTGCAGGCTTTATAGTCATTTTCCAACAGCCTAGACCTTTTAAACTCTCTTGTGGGAGCAGGTTAAGATGATTATGCAGATGGATGGACTCTGGTGCAATATTATGTCAGCGATGGAGATGTAGATGTTGCAGACAAGGCACAATTACCGCCAAGAGGAGGCTGCTGCCACCAGTGCGAGACACAGGGGACCTGAGCAAGGACCCTGAGCTCCTAGACCATTACACACACACACACACACACACACACACACACACACTCTCACATTCCCCCCTCAACCTCTCTATTTAGTTGTCCAGCTACAGACAAACTCTGTTCCCATGGAAACATGAAATGTCAGCCACGTCTGTTGGGACACAAGGAAGGCACAGATATGCAGGGAGGACAGGCAGCCAGGACCCAAGGCAGACTTGCTCCCAAGCTTGCTTGACAGGAATGAGATGATCTAAACCAGATGCAGAGGTGGACCTCCAAGAACAGCCCAAAGACTGGCCCCAAAAGACCAGCACACTCTGGCTAAACCAAGGGTGATGTCGGCACATAGAGGTGTTGATGCTATGGTCCTGGGAATCTTCTAGAGATGGCTACACATTTGGCTCTGTCCTTTGCTGATGATCAAGGAAGAGGAACAATCAACTATACATTTTCACTCGATAAAAAGAAACTCCCCCTTCTCAGCCCTCCTTCCCCCATTAGGTTCTGGGAGTGAGAGGAATGTCTCCCAATAATTCCCTTGGCAGAATCTCTCTTATAAAAGACACAATAAGTAGCTTCTTAGGGATCATTCACCTGACATTGCATCTTCAGCACAAACCAATGAATGGCATAAGGCCAAAGTGGAGCTCAAGGAGATAATTCTACTGGGAACAGGTCAAGCAGCAAGGTGAGAAATGGCTGACTCATGAAGGTCAAGCACAGATGCTCCTGGGCAACAGGTGGATAGCCACAACCTTCTACAGCCCTCTAGAAATAGAATTTCTTCTTCTACAGACTGGAGAGAGTTGACGATTATTGCCTCTGAGAGTAGTCAGCAGGGAAAATATCCTGTGTGTGGATGAAGGATGGAAACACATGCTCAGACAACCACCAAGCAGAGTAGGAGTTATCTGTGTAAAGTACCTGGTAATAATAGGGATCCAAACAGCAATGATTATGAACAGCCGAAGAAGTACCTACAGGCTCAGCTGCCTGTGGCTCACCCTGGCCTTGGTCTTGATAACTAATCCTAAGACCACAATGAATGAGGTGTAGGCTGCTGCTATGCTGACAGCCTATGTCTCAGCTGGCTCAGGGCCAGGTTGAGCCTGAGCCTGAGGACAAACATCCATGGGGATCTGGGGTCAGGAGCAGGGGAATGAGGATGGATGGGTTGGCATACCTTTCCTATAAGGATTTCATTTCATGTTTGAGTAAAGGGGCTCGAGCCACAACCTATGAGAGAAAAAGATTCTCTGTTGGTGAAGAAAGCAGGAAGCCTACCTCATGTCACTATTTGTCATGATTAGCATCTCTCATGGGTTGAGCTTCTACTAGTGCCGGGCACTATCTTGAGTAACTTACATTCAGTTCATCCTCTCTGCTCCTTACAACACACCTGCAAGGCATATGTGATTACCCTCATTTTACAGGAAGGGATACTGAGGCTAGGACAAGTAGTGTAACTTCCCCAGGGCCACCCAAGGAAGAAGGGGCCTGCCCCAGCACATCAAGCTTGTGTAGGTTTCTGGTAGAGCAAAAGAATCTGAATCAGAGGGCCCAGCCTTTGGAACCAAATGAATCTGGGCTTAAATCCCAGTAAAGGTGCTTCCTCAATTGTGTGACCTAAGCTGAGAGATTTAACTGCCCTGAGCCTCCAGTTCTTTATCTATAAGTTGGTGTTAATTGTGACCATCTGCAACAGCCATTGTGAAGACTAATGAGGCTGTGTAGGACATGCACCCAGACCATGGCAGTGCCGGCTAACTGGGAGACAGGATCACCCTCTGGGAGGGCAAGGGCCGACCTGTGTGGCATGCTGCTGGACCCACAGGGTCTCAAAAGGCCAGGGACTGAATAATTAGCTGTGGAATGAACATGGGCTTTTCTCTACTGAAAAGAGCTCACGCTCATGGAACACATGAGAAATGAAAACAGGCATTTTTTAAATGTCATGCCCAAGTCCCACCTCTGAAAAATAATCACTCTTTTGCTTTTTCCTTTAGGTAAATCATTCAAATCCTGTAAATTCCTCTCCACCCAGCCAAGATTTCTGCCTCTCATATTTTAGCCAAAGGCTCCCAGACAAACTGAGCCTCCTCCCATGGGAGCCCATCTGACTTAGGATGCAGGGGGCTGCCTCCTCTCTGGCCATGCCCTGTCGGTGCTGCCCACTCTTGCTGCTGCAGTCAAGACATGTCTTTTCAGGAATGGTGGCCACTCGAGCAATAGGGGCTTTAGCACTGCCACATCTCATGAAGAAAGTGACAAAGCAGATCCTTCAAAACAGAAGCCTTGTGGGGAGGGAGGGGTGCTTAACCAGATCACCCTGAGATGCTTCTGAGAAGGGCTCCTGGCCCAGAGCACAGCCTCCAAGGCCTTCATGACCTGGTTCCTGCCTGTCCCTCACTCCTCCCGCCACCTCTGCCATGCTCCAGTCACACCAAACATCTACATAGATCCCCAAACAATCAGTCCCTTTTTCATGTTTTATCCCCTCAACAGGAAATGTTCTTCTTCTTTCTGAGTGGTGGATTCTCATTCATCCTTCAAGATCTCCCTCAGGCGTCACTCCTTCCAAGTTAGGAAGCTTTCCAAGAGCCTCCAGAGTTTGTGTGTTGGCTTCATCATGTCTCCTCCACACCTACTACAGTTTGATCACCCTAATATCATGCTCTGATCACCTGTCAGCCCAGGAGCTCCTGGAGAGCATCAGCTGGTGTGGGTGACAGTAGGACAGTTTGCCACCTCTCAGTAAGTCCAGTGGGGATCTGCCCAGCCCTAATTCTTGATAATCCACCTTTAAAACATGTGTAAACCTCCCAATATCTAGAATAGGGCCTGGAAGAGAGTTAGGCTCACCGAATGTGCACTGTAGGAGGGGAGGAAAGACAAGGGAGTGAAGGACCATGGGTGGGTAGATCACAGGATGCTGAAAGGGACTTTCCCACGGATCCCAGGTGAGGAAGGAGTACTGCCAACAACACACCAAGCAAGCTGGGCTGGCCAGTGGCCCACAGGTGCTCCCCCAACCACTCTCCCCTTCTTCTCTCCCTGCCCTCCATCTAGGAGCACTCAGAGAAGGGCTGAGAACTTTGGCTTGTGGAGGAGCAAAATCACGGTGACAGGATTCTCTCCTCTAAGTCATGCAGAAGAAAGACCTCCAGGAGAATTGTGCCTGGAGACATGGATGTCCACAAGAAGGGGAGACGAGTCCTGCACCTCCAGCTGAATGCCAGCTGAATGCAGAAGTGTGAAGATGAGGTTGGGAGAGTCCTTTGGATGACTTAAAACTATGTGCCCTGGAATTTGAGGTGGAGGCAAACACAGGTAGTGGTGCCTTAGTGTCTGGCAGTTTCTCCAGGAAGGAGGCTTACCAAAGAGACCTGGGCTTGTGAAGAGGAAATGGACCAGGGCTTAGCAGCTGACCACTGACCCCATCATGCTTTTCCCAAGTCTCGAGAACAGGAGAGGCTCTTGAGCCTCCACACACATGGCCACAGAGATTAAAGGACAGGGCAGCAATCATTGGCTGCCAACACCTGCCTTGTTAGAGAGATGGAAGTGTGGAGCTCTGGTGATAAGATAGGAGGAAAAATCAGTCCATGTCACTGATTGGAGATGAACAAAGCAGGAAAGTCTCAGAACCTCCCACCCAAAAGACATAGGGGCAGAGAGGTGGAGTTTTGGGTGAGCAGGCTTTCTCTCCTTACCCACCAAGGGGAGGACTCTGACACAGCTGGCACACAGATGTTTGAGACCAGACCAGACCAGACCAGAGGAGGTTCAAGCAACTGAGAGTCATAAGAAGCCCTGGGACTGCCCATGACATTGTAAGGGACAAAGCAAGATAGCCACCGTTCTCTTACTGCTACACCAAGATCAGCTTCCTAGTAACTGGACAAGAGCTCCCCTGATGCCCAGAAAGTAGACTCTTATCCCAGGAAAGGGCCTCGCCTGGGTTCCCACCTTAGCTATAAATCAGATTCACCTGGGGAGTCTTTTTAAACTATCCCCCTATACCCTCCCTTTAGATCATTGGGCTCCAGCTTGGAGAAGGGCCTGCACACTAATTACTTTAAAAACTCTCCTGGTGATGTGCAGCCAGGGGTGAGAACCAGCAGACAAGGCAGTTCTCAGACAGTGGTTCTTGTACCAGCAGTAGCAATATCACCTAGAAACTGGTAGGAATGAAGATTACCAGGCCCTGCCCCTCCACCACAAATCAGACACACTGAAGTTTTTCCAGTGATCTGGGCTAACAAGTGCTCCAGGTGATTCTGCCCCAGGTCAAAGACTGAGCCCCCAGGGCTAGAGTATATCTGAAGAGAGAGGGTAAGAGAAGCAGAAGATAAGGAATGGGTGGTGGGGTAAGGAAAATCAACATGCCATCTAGGCCATGTCCTCCTCTTCCCAGCTCTTCAGCTCCCAGAAGACCATCCTGCAAGCTGGGAGCACTAGGTGTCACACGCTAGAGAGTGGCTCATTACTGCACAAAATGCTGAGCTCCCATGAGCACCATCTATTTATTTACTCTGGTTTCCCAGGCGCATGGGGAGTGAGGAGAGCTGCTTGTGCTCCCATTAACCAGCCCTGATTAAACGAGCTGGCTCCTCAAAGGGCAGCACCACACAAATGGAAACTAATAATAATAATTTACTAATTGTCTCCAAGCTGGAGTTGCCCTAATCATCCGTGGACAAAAGAGAGCAATTAGAAGTCTCCCAAATTCTGGGAGCTAAGGCCATGCCCTTCCTCTAACTAGGCAAGCTTCAGGGGGAGGCTGCAGGTGATAGGGATGCTGTGCTGAGAAGCAGAGATGCAGAGCAGAGGGAAAGGGACAGGGATAGGTGCCCTCTGAACTGTGAGGCAAACAATGATGAGAGAGTCCAGGGAACTGGCTTGCTGCTGGTGGGAGTCGCACAGAAGCTCAGCCTGCAGTGATTGAACTCCCAGATTCACCTTTTATCCAGCAACCCTCTTCTGCATCACCTTCTCCAGGAAGACTTCCCAGGCTGCTATGTGAGGACATTGGTGTGAAGCTAGTAAGGATTCATTCCTATGCACCATTGAGACTTACCCCTATTTTACAGGTGAGGAATTAGGGGCTCAGAAAGGTGCAGTATCCAAGGTCACACAGTAAACTGGAGAGGCAGCAGGATTAAAACCCAGGTCAGTGAGCCCAGGGCTTTTCCCAGATGCATGAAGGGAAAGTAGCTGTTCCTTCTGAGCACTTTCTCCCCAAATGCCATCTTTTCAACTGTTTTTAAGAGAATAAGTTGACAGGAGAGCTGTTTTGACTGTGTTGAAAAGTCTTTAAAGAAAACAGTGTAAAAACAAGCCTGTAAGATATCCAGAGCAGGCAGGAAGAAGGAAGGGGGCTTTTTAATGTTCTCTCCCTCAAGCAATAAACAGGCCCTGGCCCTTGCCACCTGGACCAGCCCCCAGGCTCCCTCCTACCATATCCAAAGCAGCCTCTCTTCCCTAGGAGCCCCATAATCTCCTATTACCAGCTCCCAGACCCACTTATGTAAGGCTTGACAGCTCCCCGTCTAGACTGCAGACTCCTAAAGTCTTAATTGCTCTTTCATCAACAGAGAAGGGCTGATTCTTCATCAAGCAGCCAACCACTCAGGGAGCCCTTGTCGAGCTCCTGCAGGGTACCAGGCTGTACAGGGGAGTCAGCAATGTCTGAGGATTTGATGGATCACCTGGGGTCAGAGGAGGACAGTTCAGACACTGCCTGAGCTGGGACTCAGGCCAGATGCTAGGATTCCAACAAAAGTGAGACCCAAGCTGTCTGGGTGTTCCACCAGTACCCTGGAGATAGAAAGCAGAGGGGGAAACCCATATTGTAAAGGACCTCCATGCATTGCCTTCCAACATTCTAGTCCCAAAGTGCCATGGCCTCCAAATGCTCCAGACCAATGCTTTGGACGTGCTCTCCTCCACACCGATTCTCCTCCCCTCCTTCACTAAGCACTTACCATGTGCTGGGCACTGTGCTCAGAGCAGAGAGAATGGACATGATGCATATGATCCCTAAGTGGGTGGAGTTTATCCTCTGCTGTTATAGCACTGGACTAACCTATCCTCACTCTTGCTCCTTCCCCGCCCCAGTGATAGGTGAATTTAAAGGTAGGTGTTAGCAGGTAATGATCCTCTGTGGGACCAGCCCCCACTAGTCTGCTCTCTCCCTGACATCTCCCTATGAGTGCCTTCTGGCCTCTCCTGCCCTCTGAGCCTACCTGAGTGACCCTCCTCCCACAGCAGCTCCTCCAGGGTTCAGTGTTACCTTTTCCCTTACTGGGCCCCTCAGACATCACTGGGCCTCATGAACTGTAGCTACAGCTGAGTGTGGTGCCCATGTCAGCTGGGAACAAATAAAGCAGGGGGTCCATGGTGACTCTGATGCCTGTTCCCAAAGACAGACAGTTCTTTGGGGCTCAGTGGAACCACAGCCCCTCCTTGGCATCTAGGGCAGAAGAGAAGAGCTCTCCTTTGTCATCGTTCTAGAAAGAATGGCTCCCTGGGGGCAAGGCTCTGCGCTGTCACAAACGGATTGTCAAACCAAGAGCCATTTATTCATCTCACAATCGCCTAAGTGCCTCTGGTTTTTTTTTTTAAATTATTGATTATGCACAACATGCCAACCCTGTCATTTGTTTCGGCCTTGAATCCCCACCACCACCCTCTGAGGAAGCTGGGCTCAGAGAAGGGACTTATTCAAAGTCACCTATCAAGTCAGGGTACCCTGGAATCCAGGCCCACCTGGCTGCAGGTCAGGCCCCTGGGCACCCTGTCTGCAGTGGCTTCCTCTGCCTTTGCTCCGTTGCTTCTCCAGACAGGGGAAGGCATTAGCCTTGCTGCAGGCACCAGGGACCTCGCTGTGGATTAACAACCTGAGGCCGGGCCTCACTCCACCAGCTGCCACTGCAGCAGCAACTGCAGTCAGGATGAAATAGAGCTGCGGAAAAACCAGCAGAAAGCTATGGCCATAAACCATCTCTCTCTGCAGGAGTGGCCGGGTGCCTCTCACAGGAGGTGGGAGTGACAGTCTAAGGATATGGCAGCAAGGATGAAAGAGAGGAGGGCGACGTTTCCTTCTAGTACCACATTGTGCTCTGGGGGTGAGGGAAAGGGAGGGGAAGAAGGATGTTCTGCTAGACAGGGGCCAGGTGCTGTTCTATAGATGGAAGGGGGGTGCCCAGTCCCATCTGCATGGGGACCCTATTTTCCCCATGACATTGGCTCTATTTCTGTAGGAGACCCCCATGGTGGCCCTGTAAAGGAAAAGTTAGGGTACTACTATGCAGAAATATCCATTCAATGTGCCCCTGAGGGGAGACACACTGTGCCTCCCAAGCAGGAGAACAATGGACACCCAGCTGAGGTTGTGTGTGTATACATGTGAGTGCTCTCCCAGACACCACCAGAGGAAGAGATCAATTTAGAGAATTAGAGGCCAAAACACTTCACATGGCTTCTAGGAGGCATGTGCAGTAAATAAGGATGCAAGAAAAGAAATGTTGTATCATTCAATTAATTTTAGCCTTGAATCGCAGTGGCTGGGGTGGGGGGGAGTGTAATCAATACCAAGCATTCAGCTTGCTAACATGAAGCACATTTCATACAAAGCTGGACATTTTTCTCCTTGTCATACAGAATTATCTTAATTATTGTTTCAAGGAACAGCCTTATATAGCATCATCTAGTAGTCCGGGAGGCGGCTCAGAAACTCGTCACTGAAATAATTTATGATTTTTCTTTCTAACATCTTGGTCTTGTTTGATATGCTTGCCATTTCTCCCTGACAGGGAGGTCGATTAAATCACATTTATATTGTAAACGTATGCATTGCTTTTTACCCAAGGCGCTGGATGAAGAGATACAGGGGCCCCAAGGGAGGGAGAAGCCAATCCACTTTCATATTGCAAATTTCTGCTGTTCGGAAGAAATGAATGGTTGCCAGGGAGAACTGGGAATTACATGAGGATGCAAAATGTTATTTTAGAATCCTTTTGAGAGGGCTTTTTTCCCTCCCCCACCTCCTCCAGCGTTTTCATTTCTCCAGCTGCAAACGCCAAAGGAATGCACCTTACCATCCTACAGGGGATGGGCCTGAGCCAAATTTTGAGCTGGCCAACCTGATACAGGCTGCCTCTTGGTCTCAAAGGAGGGTGAGGGACATGCAGAGAAAAAAGAAGCTATTCACATTTTCCAAGGCATTTCATCCTCCCACCCGGAGATCCACAGAGCCACTCTGGAAGCTGGTAGCTGGATTTGGGAGTGGGGGTGGGGGTGAGGCAGGGTTGTAAATAACGGAAAGTGTTGAAAATGAAGAGGGGAAAGGTCATTAGCAGGGACCAGGAAGAAGTGGCGCTGCACCATCATTAACCTAACCGAACTAATTAGGAAACATTCAGGTTTTATAAATTATGCAAGACGCTCAATTTATACTTTTTCAAATTCCTACCATAACATAGATAATGAGGGAACATTTACAGTAACAGCATAACCTAATCAAGAAACCCTTTCATTAGCATGAAATCTTCCAACACGGTGTTTGCGAGCACAACAAACGGAATTATAGATGCCAGAGGAGGCTGGGGAAAGACTGGGTTGGGGAGGGTGGGGAGGAGAATGCTGATTTCAAATTCAGCAAGGCCTTCCCCTTCCACCCCTAGCATGAAACAGAGCTTTCCCAGGGCTCAGTCTCGCAAAAGGGCCAGGGATATCTGAAAGGTCCCTGTGACTTCCCAGCCCATTCTGGGGTATGAGTTAGCCAGTGGGTGATTTATAACTGCCTCCTCTGTCTTGACCCTCTAATCCTGGAAGGCTGATAACCAGGTGCAGACCAGCCCTTTCTACAGGTGGAAATACCCACCAGAGGTCATGAATCAGGTTCTTGTTGAAGGTGTTTTCCCCCCGTAAATATTGGACAGATGCCTTAAGTTCCACTCGTGGAGGTGAATTGACCTGGTAGTTCTGAGCTCACTGCTAGTGGACAGAAGGCAAGGCAGGCAGTCCAGCACTGACACAGAATCCTAGGGATCAAAGGGGTCCTGCCATATTATCCAAGATCAGTAGAGCAAGTTGAACCCCCGCAGTAAGAACTCACTGCTTCCTAGGGAAGGACCCTCATGAAAATAGTTACAAAGCCTTTCAAAGGCTCTTATAGGGAAGTGGCAAAAAGCTGAGGCTTCCGGTATCTTCCACAACTGCTGGTCCTCCCAGTAGTGGGTTGGACAGTGGCTGCCGTCTCAGTCAGCTCGGGCTGCCATAACAAAATACTACAGACTGGGTCCATAAGCAACAGGCATTTATTCTTCATAGTGAGGAGGCTGGGAAGTCTGAGATCAAGGTGCCAGCAAGGTCAGTTTCATCCCGAGACCTCTTGTTGTGGCTCATAGGCACCTACCATCTCACTGTGTTCACACGACCTCTTCTTTTTGTGTGTAGGGAGAGAGAGACAGAGGAAGAGAGAGCATGCAAGCACTCTGGTGTCTCTTCTCATAAGGGCACTAAGACCCTCATGGGGACCCACCCTCCCCTAACCCTAGTCACCTTCTGAAAGCTCCATCTCCACATACCATCACAATGGAGATTAGGCTTCAACATATGAATTTTGGGGAGACACTTCAAACATTCAGTCTACAACACCCCCAAATGGTATGTCCACCCAGAACTTGTGAATGTGATCTTACTTGGAATAAGTCTTCACAGTTGTAATTAAATTAAGGATCACTCTGGATTATTAGGGTGGACCTAAATCCAAACCAAGACATAAAAGAACAGGCCATGAGTGTGGAATGATGTGTCTACAAGCCAAGGAACATCAAGGATTGCTGGAAGCCACCTGAAGCTAGAAGAGATAAGGAAGAATTCTCCCCTAGAGCCTTTGGAGGTAATGTGGCCCTGTCTCCTTGATTTTGGACTTCTGGCTTCCAAAACTGTGATAGGATAACTTTTTGTTTTCAGTCACCCAGTTGGTGGTAATTTCTTATAGCAGCTCTAGGAAACTAGTAAATTCTCTAAGAGTATTGATCAGGGTTCTCCAGAAAATCAGAAGCAGTAGGGTAGATATCTGTACACAAAGAAATTTATTATAGGGAATTGACTCATGTGATTATGAGGTTGAGAAGTCCCATGATCTGCCATCCATAAGCTGAAGACCCAGGAAAGCCAGTGGTATAATTCTAGTCCAAGTCCAAAGGCCTAAAAGCCTGAGAGATGATGGTGCAAGTTCCCAGTCTGAGGAAAGAAGAAGGTGAATGTTCCAGCCTAACCAGCCAGGGAAAAGGAGAGACTTCTTTCTTCCTCCATTTTTTTGTTTTATTCGAGCCCCCAATGGATTGAATGGGGCCCATTCACATTAGAGAAGGCAATCTGCTTTACTCATTCTACTGATTCAAATACTAATGTTTTCCAGAAACACCCTCACAGACACACCCAGAAGTAAGTTTAACCAAATATCTGGGCATCCTATGATTTATTCAAGTTGACACAAAATTAACCACCACACTAAGTCTTCATGTCCACCATCTGCAATAGCATCAGCAACAGTGAGCCCTGCATGTAGTAAGTGCTCAATAAATGTGAGCAACCAGTATTAGGTAGACCTCAGAGCTGCCTCTAGTTCTACCCATTGGTCCTGATTTTTACCCTCTAGTGCCAGGGAGAACAGCCTGCTCCCTACAACTCCCACCCCAGAACCTGAAGACAAGGGTATTTTATGCTCACAGCTAGATATTCCTAGTTCTTTTTGCTGCTTCTTATACAGCATAGGTGTGTATCACCTTCCCATTCTGGTAGTGAGACACTATTCTCTCTTTTGGTCAAACCAAGGCACAAGCATGAGAGGAACATGGGTGAAAATGAATGGAACTGTCACCTTACTTATTCTAGAACCATTCATTTATTCACTCATCATTCATTCACTCATTGAATACAATTTTAAGGCTTTCTGAAGCATCCAGGCCCATGCTTGGAGCTAAGGATATAGTGATGAAAAGACAAAGTCCCTATGTTAATGGAGATTTCAGACTAGCTTTCTCCCTACTTCTATCCACCCAGCCAGGATGCAATTGTGTGGGAAAGGGCTTCCAATGGGGGCAAACCCTGCCTTAATTCTGAGCTCCCTAAGACCCAAGGGCCATGTGTGAGTCCAAGCCCAGGGTTTCCTGGTTCTGTCTTTCATCAAAGTCTGGCTTCCCCAGCATCATAATCTTCCCAGGCAGTGGGTCTACTTCAAATGCTGTTGTGGAGATTACCTTTGCTATAGCCAGTCAGAGTGTGAGCTTCAATTACCCAATCTCTGGTTCTCTGGCTCAGGGAAACCCACGTCAACACTGGGGAATGTTCTCTCCCACATCATTACCGAGCTTTTCATATTCCCTCCAGTAATTTGCTGGTTGTAGACTGTAAATTCTGCCAGGAAGAGACTAGGGACAGCAGTGTCCTGCTTTACCTTCATAGCCAAAGTGGGAGGGATTGTTCTGGGGCTGCTCACCCTATAGTTTTACCAAGTACTAAGGAAAGAGAAAGCAGCAAAACATTTGCAAAATTACTCCCAAATGTTCCTCTGAAAGTCTTAGGCTGACCCTGGCTGCCAGTGAACTATTCATAGGGTGACAATTTAATACATCTTGTCAATGAGCATAAATCTATGGTTTGAAGTGTGGTGATGATGGCCCCAGTTTTGGCAAACTCTCACACAGCTGTTCCCAAACATCTAGCTTTTGTCATCAAAAAGGCACATCTAGGTAATAAGCTAGAGTTCTCACATCCAGAGATTTAGGGGTCAGCCAAGATAGTGCAAATGTGGGGCTGAGATTACTGCTTTCTACAGACAGTGACGGGAGAAGAGTACCTGAGATCCACAGGCAGCCCCAATTTCCACAAACCCACAGAGCCAGTTAGCAGAAAGAGACCACTCCATTTCATAGATGAGGCCCCCAGAGGCTGGAGGAGGAAAGAGCTTAGACTTAATGGATTGTTTGATTTGAGTATTTTTGAGGCTAGACGGAATGACTCAAGTACCATCCCTCTCCAATGGGGCCAGCAAAACACCATGGTCATCTCTGTCCTAGGGCAGGGCAAAGAGGCCTGCATCTTGCTCAGTCAATGTAGAGCCAGGTATTTGGGCTCCAGTCCAATGCTCTTGTCTACACACCCCAGTAGCAGCCTCTTTACCCACCAAGCTAGGTTGAGCTCAAATCTGTACCTAGTACCAAAGAAGATAAGTCATGTCTTAGATATTTGTGTGTGTGTAAACATAATTTTTTATTTTTTAATATATTTTATTAATTCTGCTATTACACTTGTCCCATTACCCTCCTTCATTCCCCTCCACCCTGTACACCCTCTCCCACCCACATTCCTCCCCTTTAGTTCATGTCCATGTGTCATAAGTTCTTTAGCTTCTACATTTCCCATACTATTCTTGCCCTCCCCCTGTCTATTTTCTACCTACCATCTATGCTACTTATTCTCTAAACCTTTTCCCCCTCTCTCTCCCTTCTACTCCTACATTGATAATCCTCCATGTGATCTCCATTTCTGGGGTTCTGTTCCTGTTCTAGTTGCTGGCTTAGTTTGTTTTTGTTTTTGTTTTAGGTGTGGTTGTTACTAATTGTGAGTTTGCTGTCATTTCACTATACATGTTTTTTAGTTCTTTATCTTCTTTTTCTTAGATAAGTCCCTTTCACATTTCATATAATAAGGGCTCAGTGATGATGAACTCCTTTAACTTGACCTTATCTGAGAAACACTTTATCTGCCCTTCCATTCTAAATGAAAGCTTTGCTGGATAGAGCAATCTTGGATGTAGGTCCTTGTCTTTCATGACTTGGAATACTTCTTTCCAGCCCCTTCCTTCTTGCCTGGTAAGGTCTCTTTTGAGAAATCAGCTGACAGTCTGATGGGAACTCTGTTGTAGGTGACTGTCTCCTTTTCTCTTGCTGCTTCTAGGATTCTCTCCTTCATTTTTACCTTGGCTAATGTAATTATGATGTGCCTTGGTGTGTTCCTCCTTGGGTCCAACTTGTTTGGGACTCTCTGAGCTTCCTGGACTTCCTGGGAGTCTATTTCCTTTGCCAGATTGGGGAAGTTCTCCTCTATTATTTGTTCAAATAAGTTTTCCACTTGTTGCTCTTCCTCTTCTCCTTCTGGTACCCCTATAATTTGGATGTTGGAAAGTTTAAAGATGTCCTGGAGGTTCCAAAGCCTCTCCTCATTTTTTTGGATTCTTGTTTCTTCATTCTTTTCTGATTGGATGTTTTTTTCTTCCTTCTGGTCCACACTGTTGATTTGAGTCCCAGTTTTCTTCCCATCACTATTGGTTTCCTGTACATTTTCCTTCATTTCACTTAGTGTAGCCTTCATTTTTTCATCTAATTTGCCACCAAATTCAACCAATTCTGTGAGCATCCTAATCAGCAGTGCTTTGAACTGTGCATCTGATAGGCTGGCTATCTCTTTGTCACTTAGTTGTATTTTTTCTGGAGCTTTGATCTGTTCTTCTGTTTGGGGCTTGTTTTGTTTTGTTTTGTTTTGTTTTGTTTTGTTGCACTGTTATGTAGTGAGGGGCAGAGCCTTAGGTGTTCACCAGGGCAGGGCAACCCAGTCACTGGGTTGTGATGCTGTATGTGGGGGAGGTGTCAGAGAGGGAACAACGGTGCTTGCTCCACTCTCTCTTGGATTTCAGCCCCTCCTGCCACTTCTCCCAAGCAAACTGGGTCCTTCTGGTGCTGATTTCTGGATGGGTTGGCTTGTGTACATTCTAGGACCCTGTGGGTCTCTCCAGTGAACTCCCCTGTGAGGCTGGGAGTCTCTCTGGCTGCCTCAACCCCCACAGGCATTTTCAATCGATGTTTTGAGGCTCTATTTCCTTTGCTGGGGCCCTGGGTTGTGATCTGTGTCACTCCCCAGTTTCGCCTGGTTTATTTGCATGTGAACGTGTGACCACCCGGTCAGCCAGCCACTTTGAACACCTTGATGGGTCTGTCAGCTGCCACCCCATGCCCAGGGTCTGCCCACTGCAATCTAGCATGCCTTGGGTCCGTCAGCTACTGCCTTGGGTGCCTGGGGTCCACAGCCACTGCTTTTTTTTTTTGCCAGGACCCCACTCTGCCTGGCAGCCCAACTCTGACCTTCCTACCAGACTGGATGAATATGTCTATTTTAACTCTTTGGTTTTCCGACTTCCATACAGTTCAATTTTCTGTCAGATCTGGTTGTTATCTTGTTTCTAAATTGTTGCTGACCTTGTTTTGGTTGTGCAAGGAGGCACAGTGTGTCTACCTATGCCTCCATCTTGGCTGGAAGTATTGAGGCAATTTCTTTATATTTCTAGTTTGATGGCTCTTTTTAGCATGAAATTTGATGAATTTGGTCTAATGCTTTTCCTGCATCTACTAAGATAGTCATGTGATCTTTGTTTTTTATTCTGTTGATATGACAATTAATTGATTTTAAAATGTTAAACCAACTTTTTATCCCTGGGATAAATCCCACTTGGTTATGGCATATAACTTTTTTTAGATTTATAGATTTGACTTAGCAAGATTCTGTTTTCTACTATTTTATTGAGGATTATTGTGTCCATATTCATAAGATATATTGGCCTATAGGTTTTTTTTTTTGTGATGTCTTTGTCTGTTTTGGATATCAGGGTACTATTGGCTTCATAAAAAAGCATTGAGAGATGTTCCCACCCCTTCTATCTTTTGGAGGAGTTTGTTAAGAATTGGTGTTAAATCTTCTTTGAATGCTTCGTAGAGTATAGCAGTGAAATTATTAGGGCCTGAGGTTTTCTTTGTGAAGTAGTTTTAAAATTACTGATCCAACTTCATCATTTGTTACAAATTGGCTATAGAGGGGATGTAGTTTTATGTAGGAGGGCCCTTCTCAGCTAACATCATCTTAGGGACCAAAGGCTCTGTGGGTAATTGTGGTCACTGGTGAATCCCTAGTGCCATGGCAGGAGACTTTTGGTTGGGCAAACACATGCTGTAGGCTGAGGGTAACCTGAAATATAGGCAGGTCAGTCTACCAAAGGCTGGACAACACTCTGTCAGTGGGTTTGCATAAGTGAGAGGGATGGGCATACATACCAATTTTGGGCATATGGATTTCCAGTCACTAGTCCAGCCAGTGCCTTCTGGCTCTCTCTCCATCCTTTCTACCCTTCCTCCCAAATGGTGGCTGTGTCCCTAGGGCTCTGGATCTTGTTTAGCTTCACAAAGGAAAGAAACCTCTCTGCCTTATTATCATATATCCCCAGTCCCCTGTAGAGCATGGATTTGTATGGAAGGGGGCTGGGGTGGCCGTGGGGTTCTTAGACTTACTTACTGAATGAAAGAACGGATCTTGTCTCCAGACAACCAGCAAGCAGACCTGGTCTGAAGCCAGAGAACCAAAGGGACCAAACTGTTTTATCTGAAAGTCTACCTCTATAAGTCAATGTGCATGAGATGTCTTAAAAATCAGCCACAAATGCACAACATTTATTGCACTCTGTGCTATATGCAAGGCAATGTGGAGGATAATGAAACATAAGGTCCTTGGTGCCTGCCCTGAAACACTGACAATGTGGTTGATGGGGGGGAGGGGTGGCGGAGGAAACAATGAAACAGTGCATTCAGCAAAAAGAGTCCCCTGGTGTTCTCACTATTTCAACCCTATAATGATTACCATTGTTGTCCTTACATTTTTTGTTCCAGTACCAATGCCCAACGTGCTGATGCCAACTGATGTGAGGGGTATGTAAGAAACCTTGTTGGCCCTCTAGCCTTCTCTTGTTCTCTGCTCTTTTTGGTGGATGGTCTAGTGTCTGAAATGTGCCCAGTTACATTTGACCATATATACCTGCAACTGTCTGCCTCAGCCAAGTCATAATTGTCTACCTGTCCTTACCTCCTGCAAGACCCCTGGGACATTAACCTGACAGCCTTTGTCAGCTTCTGGTTTTAGCCCCAAACCCCACAAAGGAAGGTAGGTGGAACACACACACCACACACAAGCTGCACACATAATAACAATTCTCCCACCAATGAAGAATCTCCAGGTCATGTCCTCTATCATCCACTGGGGCTTAGCGTTTGAAGAATGTGGTAATCTCTTCACAAGGTTACATTTCCATATTGGTCTTAGAGGTGGGCCACTTGGGACAAGGGCCAAGAGATTTAGCCTAGTTACCTAAGTTCATGTGGGGGTTGGGTGTTATCTCGGGCACTGTTATATAAAAAGGCTCCACAGAGGAGTCATGAGGGATGGGTATTCTCTGTTCAGGAACTGAAATCAAATCCCCATTAGGTGCATGGGTGCTGAGTAGATGGGGTGGGGAGCAACATCATGAACATTGAGGCCTGGGATGCAAAGATGTTAAGGATGGTGCCTATCTGCAAGAGGGAAAAGCAGTGAGCTCATATTCCACAGCATATCTTGCCACTCATCCTGCAGATGGGGTCTAGAAGTTCAGCCCTCACCAAGGTGCCAGTGACCTAGGGCTGGCTGTTGTCCTGGGCAAGCCAGAGGTAGCTGTAAGGCTTGGAAAAGTCACCTAGTTAGTCAACTACATTACTGTATTTTTAAAAAAGATTTTATTTATTTTTAAAGGGCAGAAGGGAGAGAGAAAGAGAGGGACAGAAACGTGAATGTGTGGTTGCCTCTTACACACCCTGCTCTGGGGACCTAACCCACAACCCAGGCATGTGCCCCAACTGGGAATCAAACCAGAGACTGTTTGGTTCACAGGCCAGCACTCAATCCACTGAGCCACACCAGCCAGGGCCATTACCATATTTTACCATGTAAATGTGCACTTTTTTGACCAAATTTTTGAAGGAAAAATAAGGATGCACATTATACATGAGTAGCACTAATTCTGTATCTATAAAAATGTTTTTATTTATATAACTAAATAAATTCTTTTATTTATGCTTATACATTAAAAGTGTAATTCTAGAAAGCAATAACAATATCTGTATGCAAAATAATAATCTGGAATATGATAATAGGTTTTGTTTCTAAAAATAAATAAATAAATAATCGAATTTAAAAATTTAAATGAAATATTTTTTTCCTGAAAGTTTGGGCCCAAAACATGGGTGTGGACTATACACAGGAGCACATTATACATGGCAAAATATGGTAATTAGATTTGACTCTGTGCCAAGCAACCCTGTAGGTCCATAGTTCTCAACTGAGGGATATTTTGCCCTCCAAGGTACATTTGAGAATGTCTGGAGACAATTTAGGTTGTCACAATTGAGAGGTCTGCTATTGGCATCTTGTGCATAGAGGCCAGAGATGCTGCTAAACATCCTATAATGCATAGGATGGCCACCACAACAAATACTTTTGTTGTATTTGTACTGGCCTCAAATGTCAGTAGTGATGGGACCAAGAAACCCTGCTCTAGACACTGGGTTCTCAGTAGTGCTCAATCTAGACCATATCCCTACCTTCAAGGAGGCTCGCTCCTAGTAGGAGTAGACACTCAATGAAGCAGGCCTCTGTCTCCATGTTGTGTCCCCAAAACTGTTCATTTGTTAGTTCATTCAGTCAATTCATTCATTTACTCATTCAACCTTCATGTGTTGAGATTTGACTGTGTGCATGATGCCTGCCCTCAAGCAGTACATGTCCAGCAGGGAACTGACACACACACAAACAGACAAGCACAAAGTGCACACACATGCACCCAAACACATGTATAACAAACACCCATGCATACACACAGTAACACATTCTCAAGCACACAACCCACATACACAATCTCAGTACCAAGTCATAAGAGCTGAGATAGAGTAATGATATGGGGTTATAGGAGAGGGGGGTTTTATAGCTGAGCCTTGGTCAAGGAAGGCTTCCTGGGGGAAGTGAGCTGAATCTTAAAGAGCAGGGAGAATTAGAAGGCAGAAAAGCTAGTCTCTTAATAAGGGACTCTGTAGAAACCAACAGAGAGCATTTACTTCCCTGAGGGCTCCAGGGAGCCCCTTGCTTGGCTGCAAAAGCCTGCCACCAGCCCTCAGCAGCTCTCCACACTAATCCCTCCTTCCTCTCTGACCCTTTTTCCCTCCCCCATAGTGTCATCAACTCCTCTGTGAAATTGCATTTCTAACCTTGGCTGCCTCCAGCCCCTCCATCATTGCCAGGAGAGGCCATCAATTCCCTGACCCAACCTCAGCCCCTCAGCTGGGAGTCAGATGGACGCCTCAATTATTTTCCTAACAATCAGAGGGGTTTGGTGGAGAGGTAGAGGGGGAAGGACAGAGCACTGTGGCCCCCAAGGACTTTACATTTAATCAGCATTCTTTCATACCTTCTGACCACCTCACGTATCTTGTGTCTCATATGTAAACAGCATCAAAAATAATGAAAGGCCAGGCCCTGGAAGGCCTCATGATAGAGTCCACTGGGAAGAGAATCAAAAGATGTTCACAGCTGTCTACCCTGAAGGCTCTAGTGGAAGATGCCAGGAGGCTGGGGTCAGCAAAAATGGATCCTTGTCATGGCTATTTCATTATCTTGCTGGGTCACCTCAGGTAAATTACTTCACCTTTCTGGGCCACATGTGACTCATCTGTGAAATTTGGAGAAAGGCCCATCCCTAGGATATCTCATCATACAATAACATCTAGTGACATCACTGGCCTTTAATTGCTAGGAGCACAGAGGGAAATTTGAAAAAAAAATGCTTTTGCATTATCTCCCTGTTCCCTATCACCCATGTTCTCCAGAGGTCTTAGTGGCCATGACTGATAGCTGATGGGACCAGCTGAAGTCATTAGGATACATCAGCAGTCTCCAAATGAGCTAGATGCGTTTATGCCCCTGCACCCTTAGCCTTTCCCATTGCCTGGAATGCCCTTCCCATCCTCTCCCCACCCTTCCTACAAGCAGACTTTCCATTAAGGTCCTGCTCAGTGGCATCCCTTCTGGGAAACCTCCTTGACTCCCCTGTCTATCATTTCTCCTGATTCCCAGTAAACTCTACCTGCTCCTCTGTTCCATTGCCCCTGTTGTTTATCTTCATGTCCCTGACCTATAACAAAAATTCAGTAGCACAGAGTACGTCCGACATGGTACAGTAACTAGCAACTGACCATCAGATAAGTTTGGCCTTAGTTAGTTGTCCCTGCCAATGACACATTACAGCTAATTACTTCGGAATGAACCTGGGCATTTCTGCAGCCAGGACCCAGCCATTATAGGAGAGGGCTGTGCCTTCAAATGTTGATGCTATGTGCATCTGGGAGGAAGAAAGGATGAAACCTATGCATTGACAAAGGCAGTTTAGGGAGATGGTCATAGACACCTTCATTTGGGTTCATTTAATTGCCAAGAATAAAGGCCTGCTCAAGCACCTCTTAAAGAAGGTTTATTGAATAATACAAGGTTTTCACAGAGCTTTAGAAACAAGATTTGCTCCCTAGTGTGGTCTCATGGAAAAGTGGGACCAAAGGGTAATGGTATGTAATATGGTGCTGCAGGGAGCAGCCTCTTTCTGTAAGGTATTCTGGCTTCTCCCCATATAGTGGCTCTGCCCTCCTCCCTCCTTTGTACTGCCTCCTACCACACATCCTCACCTCTAATCTTATTAAGTCTTAGGTACTAAAATGATGCAACTGAAACATATTTCCCCTTGAATTTTTACTTAACGTCAAGAAATATTGGACTTTCAGTCCAGATGGAGGCATAGGTAGACACACTGTGCCTCCTCCCACATCCAAGATAGGGACAACAACAATTTAGAAACAGAATAACAACCAGAACTGATAGAAAATTAAACTGTATGGAAGTCAGACAACCAAGGAGTTAAAATAGATACTTACGTTCACCCAGACCAGTAGGAGGGGTGGAGTTGGGAATCCAGGCCCTGGCACAGAGAGCAGAGAGTGTTGAGACCAGGTGCATAATGCATCAGGGTGCACAGGACGGCAGCGGGCAGACTCTGGGTGTGCAAGCAGCAGCTGGCAGACCCTGGCCCAGGGGTGGCAACTAGCGGATCCAGCAAGGTGATGACTGTGAAGCAAGGCACTGCACACAACCCAGGATCCCAGTGCTGGGAAATAGAGCCTTGGGGCACTAATTGAAAACACCTGTGGGGGTTGAGGCAGCCAGAGAGACTCCCAGCCTCACAGGGGAGTTCACTGGAGAGACCCACAGGGTCCTAGAATGTACACAAGCCAACCCATCCAGAAATCAGCACCAGAAGGACCCAGTTTGCTTGGGAGAAGTGGCAGGAGGGGCTGAAATCCAAGAGAGAGTGGAGCAAGCACCGTTGTTCCCTCTCTGACACCTCCCCCACATACAGCATCACAACCCAGTGACTGGGTTGCCCTGCCCTGGTGAACACCTAAGGCTCTGCCCCTCACTACATAACAGTGCAACAAAACAAAACAAAACAAAACAAAACAAAACAAGCCCCAAACAGAAGAACAGATCAAAGCTCCAGAAAAAATACAACTAAGTGACAAAGAGATAGCCAGCCTATCAGATGCACAGTTCAAAGCACTGCTGATTAGGATGCTCACAGAATTGGTTGAATTTGGTGGCAAATTAGATGAAAAAATGAAGGCTACACTAAGTGAAATGAAGGAAAATGTACAGGAAACCAATAGTGATGGGAAGAAAACTGGGACTCAAATCAACAGTGTGGACCAGAAGGAAGAAAAAAAACATCCAATCAGAAAAGAATGAAGAAACAAGAATCCCAAAAAAAATGAGGAGAGGCTTTGGAACCTCCAGGACATCTTTAAACTTTCCAACATCCAAATTATAGGGGTACCAGAAGGAGAAGAGGAAGAGCAACAAGTGGAAAACTTATTTGAACAAATAATAGAGGAGAACTTCCCCAATCTGGCAAAGGAAATAGACTCCCAGGAAGTCCAGGAAGCTCATAGAGTCCCAAACAAGTTGGACCCAAGGAGGAACACACCAAGGCACATCATAATTACATTAGCCAAGGTAAAAATGAAGGAGAGAATCCTAGAAGCAGCAAGAGAAAAGGAGACAGTCACCTACAACAGAGTTCCCATCAGACTGTCAGCTGATTTCTCAAAAGAGACCTTACCAGGCAAGAAGGAAGGGGCTGGAAAGAAGTATTCCAAGTCATGAAAGACAAGGACCTACATCCAAGATTGCTCTATCCAGCAAAGCTTTCATTTAGAATGGAAGGGCAGATAAAGTGTTTCTCAGATAAGGTCAAGTTAAAGGAGTTCATCATCACTGAGCCCTTATTATATGAAATGTGAAAGGGACTTATCTAAGAAAAAGAAGATAAAGAACTAAAAAACATGTATAGTGAAATGACAGCAAACTCACAATTAGTAACAACCACACCTAAAACAAAAACAAAAACAAACTAAGCCAGCAACTAGAACAGGAACAGAACCCCAGAAATGGAGATTACATGGAGGATTATCAATGCAGGAGTAGAAGGGAGAGAGAGGGGGAAAAGGTTTAGAGAATAAGTAGCATAGATGGTAGGTAGAAAATAGACAGGGGGAGGGCAAGAATAGTATGGGAAATGTAGAAGCTAAAGAACTTATGACACATGGACATGAACTAAAGGGGAGGAATGTGGGTGGGAGAGGGTGTGCAGGGTGGAGGGGAGTGAAAGGGGATAATGGGATAACTGTAATAACATAATCAATAAAGTATATTTTTTAAAAGGTATAGAAAAAAATCTCAGTATCATTTCTCATCAGGGAAATGCAAATCAAAACCCACTAGGATGACTAAAATCAAAGTCAGATAACAAGTGTTGGCAAGGATGTGGGATAATTAGAACCCTCCGACACTGTTGGTAAGAGTATGAAATGGTGCACCCACTGTGTAAGTCTTGCAGCTCCTAAAAACTTAAACATAGAGTTGCTTTTATGATCCAGAAGTTCTACTCCTAGGTATATGCCCATGAGAAATGAAAACATATCCAGACAGAAAATGCACACAAATGTATATAACAACATTATTTATAATAACCAAAAGATGATACAACTCAGAGGTCCATCAACAAACAAATAAAGAATAAATACTGATACATGCTACAGCATGGTTGAACCTTGAAAATACTGTGCTGAGTGAAAGAAACCAGTCACGAAAGACTACATACTACATGATTCCATTCATGTGAAAAGCAAAAATGGGCAAATCTATAGAAACAGGAAGTAAACTAGTGGTTTCTTGTGTTTCTTAGGACTTAGAGAGCAGGGGAGGTGATGACCC
The DNA here is from genome assembly GCF_019186645.2 of Phyllostomus hastatus. Taxonomy (NCBI): domain Eukaryota; kingdom Metazoa; phylum Chordata; class Mammalia; order Chiroptera; family Phyllostomidae; genus Phyllostomus; species Phyllostomus hastatus. The sequence continues at coordinate 19,034,720 of NW_025333869.1, forward strand.
ACAGGGTATGGGGTTTCTTTTTGAGATAATGAAAATGTCCTAAAAATTGACCGTGATGATGGTTGCACATATTTGTACAAAACCACTTAAGTCTGCACTTTAAATGGGTAAATTTTATGGTATGTGAATTATATCTCAATGAAGTGGGATTTTATCTAAAAAATAAACTATATGCCCTCTAAAACATTGGATTGGTTAGAATTTTAGAAAAGACGTCTCGCATTTTAAGTCTCTGATTTTACAAACACAGAAACTCTGGCCCATAAATGGGTGTTAACCAACTCCAGGTCACATAGCACATGGATGGCAGGGCCAGAACTAGAACTGTTATCCAACTGCCACAGAATTGAGGCATCATTAAGCCACTGACTCACTTTTTCTATCTGCAACACAGGTGCTGCCTCTGAACCCCTATTTTCCAAACCGCAGCCCTAGTGCTAAAAGGGGAGAAGACATGCATAAAGATTCAGGAATTCCAGGTGAGGATGAGAGTTTCTCCTCGCACCATGATTTGGGGTGTCTCTCTTATCTCTGGTGTGTCGGACAGCCTCATCAGCAGGACCCTCTGTCCTGGCACTGCTGGTCCCTGGGATCAGAGCCCAGGTCTGTTTAGGGGGAGCCTGGCTCTCTCCACCAGCATCTCAGACTCACTGAGTTCCTGCTTCTGAAGAAGAGCTGTGATGGATTAGTGATGTCTGGAAGCACTTTACAACCAGCAACACATCACCCTTAATTCCTCTTGCATTCATTAGTGTGATGTTAATCCTGTTGGACTCCTTTTAGGATATAAAGTGAGAGAGCACTATATGTATACCCAGTCCCCCCAAATCACTCAGGCTGTTGAGTCTCAATCTGAAATAGCTGGGGCACTGTTTTCTAAAAGTCCCCCAGGAATTCTTTGTCAGGAAGCGGGGATGTGATCGGAAACATGCTAGTGTCTCAATGTACCACTAGAATCAGAGCAGAGGACAGAGGCTTATGGCTCCTAGTTGCATGTGGAAGGCTGACATTGGATGCAGTGAGCCAGCCACTCACTGATGAAGCCTGGGTTTCATGAGTTGCTGCAGGACTCTGGTAACCGGACACCAGTCTGCACTCAAGCCACAGTGTCAGCTGCACGGCCCATGGCTGTATGATGTCCAGGCCGCCAAGACCTCTCTGCTCTGCTCTGAGGCCTACAGGGGCTCCTGTTATCCACAGGGCCCCATCCAAGCTCTTCCAAGGGTCCTGGGTCCAGGTGACAGCAGCCAGTGTGCAACCTGAGCAAATTACTTCCCCTGTTGAGACCCCAGTCCCCTCATTCTTAAAACTGAAAGAGAAACTTGGTTGAGAGCAGGACCAGGTAAGTAATGTAAAAGAGAAGGGACTGAAGAAATCTGGAAAATACAGGCTGTATCTACAAAGTTTTAAAAATTAACAAAAGTAATTATTATAATTAACACTCTGTGGACAAAACATAGTATCTACAATGTGCATCTGGCCCACCAGCTTATGTCTGCTCCTGCCCCCAAACTTTCCCCAAGGTCCCTTTAACTGTGATATTCCATGATCTTCAAAACATCTGTCATACAGCCAGTTTTCTCCCTCCTCCAGCCTCCTGCCCCACTCACTGCCTCACCTCCACGTCACCAGTTAACTGGCTCACCAGCACCCTCCGTGCCAACCCTGCCACCAGCCCTATGCTTTTGCACATGTTGTATACACCCTTCTCTCTAGGGCCTCTCTCCAAACCCTTCCACCCATCCAATCCTGGGTCAAGACTCGAGTTGTCCCATTGACCTCTCAAGGCCAGAGTGGCCTTTCCCTCACCTGACCTGCATAGTTATAACTCTGCAGGTGTGGCCTCCAGAGCCAGGTTCATTCCTGCATCCTTCTGACTGCACTCGTGTGAACTGTCAACAATGTGACGGCAGGGACTGTATGCTGGGATGTGCAGCATGATGGCACTGAGGCTCTGCTCATCCCTGTGGCAGGAAGAGGATTGGGCATTAAACTCCCATCAGGAAGCTGCCTCATGTGAGACCCAGGTCTGTAAGGTCCTCCACATCAGCCCCCTTCACCCTCAAGACAATCTAACATCATTTGTTCCTTGACCCCATTCTACTTATGAGAAAACTGAGGTCCTAAGGAGACCTAATAAAGACAAAATGGGATCTTGGTTTGGATCAATATTTGCATCGTCTTCTTTTTTTGGGGGGGGAGGGGCGTAAAAATAACATGGCCATAATCTTCTCTTCCTCCCTAGAGTAGGGACAGGGATGGGAACAGGGGAATGAAATTCTCAGTGGGACAGCCAAAGTCATCAATATCCTATTTAGGAGGAAAATATGGTTAACAATGTATAATATGTGAGAAAGGAATGAAAGCAACAGCACCCAACTCTCTTTAGCAACCTCTTCACCCCACAACATCAAAACATTTTGGCATCTCTAAGATTAAGGCAGGAGATAGCCCCTGGCCTCTAATTGCTCTCACTCAAAGGCTGTAGCTAACATGTTATTAAATATGTAAATAATATGAAAGCCAGAAGAGAATTAATATTTCATATATAATGAGTTAAGATGAATTCTCCTGTGTCTAATTTTCTGTTTTTAAATACATAATGCACTGTGGAGTCCAAAGTGATTTATGGTATTTTATATTGGTTAAAGACATTTGGGGTTTCTCTGAAGTAGCTTCCTAAATGATTAACCTGAATATTATTATTACAAATAGAATTTGTTTTTTAAAAAATTAATTCTGTGGTTAATCAGAATAAAAAGCATCAGTTCTTTGCTGGTGGGCCAATTTTAAATGAGGAAAAGGAACTGAGAGGAGGGTAACAAATCCTAATGCTTCCAGGGCCTGGAAAGTAAGTGAATGAGGCAGGCTGTGTGGCAATAGGGAGGGTTGAGGACTGCAGCAAACTATGAGAGTGCAAGGCCCATTAGAGAGAGAACCAGTTGTCCCAAGCCTCAGGTTCAGATTTTTATGTAGAATTTATTGATATATAAAGTTGGTTCAGAGATCCAATATTTTCAAACATTGCGGATTCAAGATGATCCAGGGGACTGCCAGGTTGCGACCGCCAAGCTGAGACATGTGGCTTGAAGGAAACTTGCCACCAAATCCAGGTCATTCAGTCCTTAGTGCAGTGGAAACAGTGTGCTCTCACCTTGATTAGACGGTAAACTGGTGAAAATAAAATCTGATTAGCCAGGCTTTTTGGAGGACAATTTGGCAAGATGTGAAAAAATGCAAATCCCTCAGCCCACCAGTTCTACTTCTAAGAGTTTATCCTAAAGGAATAATTAAGAATTATTTTAAAAATTGCACTGTGATTATGTTCTGTATAGTGCTATTTAAAATACCAACAAAAAAATGGAACAAATCTTAAGGTCCAACAGTTACGTATAATTACTGAAGTATATTTTGATACATCTAAAAACATCACAACAGTGTAGTCTTTGACAAATATCAATAGACATTCAAAAACAAATTTAAAGAAAGCACAGATGAAATATACTTACAGTATGATGATAATATTGGTTTTTTTTAATGCCCAAGAAAAAGGTGGGAAGGTGATATACCAAGTAGGTTTAGCAATGGTTATCTCTGGATGGGTGCTGAAATTTCTATGTAAATTCCATCTTTTTTTTGCTTATCTCTGTTTTTTAAATGACTTCAAATGAACTCTCAGTGCTTCTATGTAAAATCAATAAAAGAAATAAACTTGACATGACGTTGTGCCTTGTACAAAACACTGGCTTGTGGAAGTTTACCCATCTGGATCCCCATTTTCACTCTGTTGGTAACTCTGTGTGGGCTGATGAGGGTTTTCACCTCCTGAATCTTACAGTTCTCATCTAAGGAATGAATGATGGTGCTACATAATTTTTAAGGTCACTCTATGATTTGACACCACAGTCAAGGGACTTGGAGGACATGGTGTCGTATCTATTTATTCATGAGAATTGACTGACTGCCAGATGGATGCCAAGGTTTATGCCAGACTCTGACCCTGACAGTCTCCTCCAAAAACAACCAAGGTGAGAGTCAGAGAGGTACAGGGAAGCAGCATTCACCACTACCTTACCTCATCATGTTTAAACACAGGACTCTACAGAACATGGAGGAGGGGCACCTATTTTAGGGACTAGTCAGAGATTTCCTGAAAGAAATGATACCTGAGGTGAATCATGAAAGATGGGCAGGAATTAGCCATCCAGATAAGGGAGAGACAAGGAAGGGCTTTCCAGGAAAAAAGAGGTGTACAAAGGTATAGAGGTAAGCATGGGGTGCTGATGTCGAGGGGTAAGAGGTGGGGACTAGATCATAAATGTGCTGTGTTTCCTGCTTAGGAGTTTGGGCTTTAAACTGGAATGAAAGGAGTCCTGAGGTTTTTTTAAATTAAGAAATTCACATGACCAGATTTTTAGAAATCTCCACAGCAGCAGGAAGATGGATTGAAGGGAACAGGCACCAAAGAGCCTCTTGTAATAGTCTAAGTTGGAGATGGTGGCAATGGTGATAGAGATGTGAGACTTCAGGACCTACTGTGTGGGTGAGGCAGAGGAAAGAAGCTAAGATGGCTCCCAGATTTCAGGCTTTGATAGCTAGTGGATGGTTATTCCCTTCACTAAAACAGGAACTACTGGCCAAAAAACACATTTGAGGAAATGGCCCATATGAAGCTATAGAAGCATATGGAACATCCAAGTGGATGTGTCAACTAAAATAAATGAATAAATATGGAGTTCAAGAAAGGTCTAGATTTGGAATTCATCAAAGGATCAGCTATAGTGGAAGCCAAGGTAGGGATGAGGTGACCCAAGAAGAGAAACAAGTGAGCTGCATGGAACCCTGGAAACCACAGGCACAGAGGGGCCACATGGAGACAGAGGAAGAAGGTCCCATGAAGGAGGTCACTGAGAAGAAGGATTCAGTGAGGTAGGGGGACATTTGGAAGCACAGAAGGGCAAGGGAAAGAACACTGTAAGAAACAGGAAATAACTAGCAGTGTCAAATCTTTCTGCCAGGTCACATAAGATGGAGCCATTGGCCCTGGCAAGGTGGCTCAATTGGTTGGCACATCATCCCACATACCAAAAGGTTGCGGGTTTGATCCCCAGTCAGGCATGCAGGGGAGGCAACCAATCGATGTTTCTGTCCATCTGTCTATCTCTCTCTCTCTCTTCCTTCCTCTCTCTCTCTAAAATAAAAAACATCCTCCAGTGAGGATTAATAAAAAAGATGGGGCCATTGGCAGCATGCAGAAGGACGTAGAGAGCACAGGAGAGTGAGGATAATTCCTTCAATAAGAATGAGTGACAGTGTATGGAATGCAGTGGTTGCATAGGTGTGAAAGCAACCAACAAGTGCTGTGCTCCTCACAGAGTGAGACACAGAGTAGGCCTTCAGAAAAGGCTGACTTACTTCCTCTCTGCTGGGTTACCTGCATAGAATCACACTCCTATTTCCTGAAATTTTGCCACTGACTTGGGACAATGGGTACAGTAATTCCAATGGGATGCAGTCCGGGTCACAGAAGGAGAAAGAGCCAGTTCTCCAGCAGCCCGAGTACATGATCTCATCTGGCCCTTCAAGACACATTTCCCAGCCTGTCCTAGAGCACTCGCAGCTAGAAGGACAGCCAGGGACAGGGATCCCACCTACAAAAACAGTGAAGGGTTTTCCACTGTGGGAAGTAAGTCAAAGAAAGTAAAGGAGAGAGAGCTAGGGGTCCTAAAGGTCAAAGGGGTACCAAACCCCAATCTCCTGCCCTCAGCACTCTGCCTCAACTTCTGAACTTGCTCCACCTATTCGAGCATACTCTTTCCTGTCTTCCCTGGAATACTGCTTAGGTTATCCCAGAACAAGACCTTCAAGGGATCTGAGACAGCTGCTGTGCCAGACTTCCCCACTCATCCATAATGCTACACCAGCCTCTGCTGCAACGGGCCACCCATGGAGCAGTGGAAAGAGCTCTGGATCTAGGGTTTCCCAGGCCTGAGACAAACCATAGCTTATATAATAGCTAGTAATGCTGGTCAAGAAATATTTCCAGCTTCTGGACAAATATTAAGGTTGTCCATCCTGGCCCCTGTGCTTAGATGGGGTCATGTGACCCCTTTGAGCCAATGAGTTGTGAGCAAAATGAGGTGTGCAACTTCTAGGCCAAGTACTTAATCTGTAACATGAGACCTGATGAAGGTCTCTCTTCCCCTCTGCATCAGATAGTGGCTATTTTGGCAGCCTGGGTCTGAGGGACAGTGATGAGGAGCCCCCAGCCTACCCCAGATGGAAATGTAGCAAGAACTAAAGCTTTGTTGTATTGAGCTACTAGGGCTTGTTACAGCAGCAAAACCTAGCCTATCCTGACTGACACAGCCTGGCTCTGGAGCAACCTTGGGCAAGCAACCTCACCCCTCTGAGGCCTACATCTTCACCAGCAAAACTGGGAAGTAGCTATCAGTTTCACTTGATAGACTGCTGAGGATCAGAGGAGGAGCATGTAGACCTGAGCAGCAGCCCCTCATACACAATAGTGCATGTTAAAGGTGCTCAGCGTCTCCTGTGACAGAACTCAGAGCTGGGAATCATGCCTGTTCCAGGACTCATGGAATCCTGACAGCTACACAATTTGTCCTCAGGCTTCCCCTTGGCCCTCCCAGAACATGTTTTCTCCTTCCTATGACAGCCTTTCAGAGATCTGAGAAATGTGGGATGCGTGTGAGTGTGTGTGTGTGAGAAGGAGAGAGAGACAGAGACAGAGAGAGTCTGAAGCTACTGTCTGTCAGGCACTCGCACGTCAGGGCCTGTGCCAGAACGTCACACTCCTTATCAATAATCCTTCCAAATGTGTGAGGCAAGTATACTTGTCCCCACTGTAGGGAAAGGAGAGGTGTACTGGTTACACTCTGCTCACCCCTCCTCCCCCCACCCCCATCGATTTCTCACCCTCTCTGCCCTGCTCAGCCTGGGAGACAGCCCCTAATGACTGCATCAGCTGCTGGCTGGCAGGGGTCTGAAGGGGAGAGGACAGAAAGTGGGTGTTTCTTTGACAGTCTCTTCCTGCTCAGGCCACTTTCCCAGCCTGGCTGCAGGCAGCCCTCCTCTGTGTGCCAAGCTCATACAAGGATTTGCTAGCACTGTCCACATCACCTGGTCCCCTTAGCCTTGGGGACAGTCGTGATGCTGTGCTGTTGCTAGTCACTGAGAGCACCGTTGTTTCTTGGGTGTGTCCCTAACACTACCCACACAGAGCAGTTTTCTCTTCATTGGAACTATATGGGTGAATTCTGTTTTGTTTTGTTTTGTTTTGTTTTTTTCAGAGCCCTCAATTCACACCCAGGTCCTGACACTCAGCCCTGCTCTCCTATTACCCCACCCCACCCCCTGCCTCCCCTCTCAGACCCCCTGTGGAATCTTCTCAACAGACAGCTCACTGCACTGCCCCTTCTGCACAGGACACAGCCTGGAGGTCCCTTACCTCTACCCCACTCCCTAGGCATGTCAGCTTGGGAAGGAGGCTGCCCCAAAAGAGCCTGGGGGCACAGGCTCTGCTCTGTGAACTTCCACTAGACTGTTCCTCTGGTTTCTTCCCTGGCTCATGCCTAGATTGGTGAGCAGCCATGGGGCACTTCTGCCACCCTTGCTGACCCCAGCACTTCAGGATGCCAGGATCCTCGCCAGGCAGTGGCAGGCTGAGAAAAAACCCATGGACACTGCTTTTTGGGAATCATCAGAGCAAAGACAGCCCAAGGACAGAGAAGGCCAGGCATTTCCCATCTTGGGCTTCTTTTGTGTTGCTCTAGATTCTGCTATGGCAAGTGCGTCAGATCTTTGTCATCCTTAAACTAACAATGCATGTGAAACAACAGCCCCCAGGGGCCATCAATTACCACAGGCCCATCCCCTCTGAAAACATCAGCCAGCCCAAAGCATCCGTTCCTGCCACCTGCACCATGCAGCTGAGCAAACACGGAGTGACCAGAACTCTCTAGGGTCAGCCAGTGGTGGCTTAGTCTTTGTTCCCCTCCATAGCTGATCCCTAAACCAAGGACACAGAAAGCTGGCCTCCGTGTGGGAAAGGCCCTGAACACTTCCAAGAAAGCTGGTCTCTGAGCTGCTCTGGGAGTTACCTTGGAAGAGGTTTCTGGGTCAGGTCTATCTCTGTCATCAGCTATGGGATCTTGAGCAAGTCCCTCCACTTCCAAACCTCACTCTCATCCCCACTTCACTGATTAGGAAGCAAGTCCTGACTCCAGGCTGGTGTAAGGTACATGTGCATTAAAGGTAATAATGCAAATATTTCTGGAATGCCTCCTGTATGCCCAGCTCTATGCTAAACACTTTGATTCTACCATTTAATTCCTCTGACACCCTACAAGGTTTGACATAGTAAGATCCTCACTGGGTGAGGGAACCCAAGGCTTTGTGCAGTTAAGAAACCTTTCCAAGGCCACACAGCTAATAAGAGCTAAAGCTAAAATTTGAATCTTAGACCTCTCATTCTATAGCTCTCCTCCTTTGTTTTTTTCCTTATTATTTTTTTAAAATTTTGGATCTCTATAGCTTTACTTTTTCATTGTTTACTATAGAAATTTCCCAACATACACAAAAGTAAAAAGAAGAATACACTGAACCCCCATAGCCCAGTTTCAATAATTACTAACATTCTGCTGGTTTTGATTTACCTATCCCACTTGTTTTCTTTGAGAGAATTTTGAAACAAATGCCAGCCATGGATTTCACCAGTAAGTATTTGAGGGCAGATCTGTAGAGCCCTTATTCTCTATTATCATTTGAACACCTTGATTGCACTTCACAAAGGGCCACGAACAATCAATCTGAAAGGCTGGCCTTCCTTGAAAGGCAGGGCAGAAAAGGCAGGGGCTAAGCTGGACAGGGCCTTAAATCCCAGCTTTGTCACTGTGCCTCTGGGGGCCTTTTGATATGCCACACCTCTCTGACCATCCAGCTCTCCTTCTGTAAAATGAAGATCCTGGTTGGAATTTCACTGAATTGTTATCTGAACAAGATAACAAGGGTTGATGGCCCAGTACCTGGGATGGGCTGAGTACACTGAGTTCCCCTTCCTAGGCCCAATGTAATCATTCCCTGGGGCTGTGATAATAAAGTACAACTTGGGTACCTTAGAACAAGAGAAATTTATAAATTTATTTTTTCACAATTCTAGAGGCCAGAAGTTCAAAATCACAGTGTTGGCAGGGTCATGCTCTCACTGAAGGCTCTAGGAAGAATCTGTTCTGGGCCTCTCTCCCAGCTCCTGGAGGTTGCTGGCATTCCTTGACATACTTTGGCTTGTAGCAGCATAATTTCAATTTCTGCATCCATCACACAGGCCCTTCCCTTCTGTGTGTTCTTGTGCTCAAATTTCTCTTTTTTTGTAAAGACACAAGTCGTTAGATTAGGGCCCACCCTAATCCTGTGTGACCTCATTTTACCTTGATCACATCTGCAAAGACTCTATTTCCAAATAAGGTCACAGTCACAGGTTCTGAATGGCCATGATCTCATGAGCTGGGGTGGCAGGGATACAATTCAGTCAGTTTCCCCAGGCTGCTGCCTGCTGCTCAGGTCTGGCTGAGGCTTTCCAGCAGGTCTACAGACATCCCCTACTTCATCACATGAGGCTGAAGAGCCAACTCCAGGGGGAGAAGAAGATGCTCCCTGATACTCTTTGCCCTACATCAACTGCCCTAGCTCCTAGTTGCTCAGAAAACCAGCACTGCTCCCTGGGACTTTTGGAGAAGGAAATTGATCCTGTGGGATATCTGCCTGCCACCAGCTTCCTGCTGCACAGAATAAAATCCCAACCTCACACCCTGCCACACCTCCTGAGTCCACGCCAGCCCTCCCTTCTCTCTCTACTACCACCCACCAACCTCCCTCAGAAGCCTGGTGCATCAAGCCTGCCTTGGCATCCTCATCCGTGCTCTTTGTCACAGTGACCCTTTGCCTGGGTAACTCCCATCATTGTTAGGTCTCACTTTCATCATCTTGAAGCCTTCCTGACCCCATTCAGAGAGTCCTTCACATAGAGTCTCTCTTGTAGCACCCTGTTTTCCCCTCCAAAGCAGCATGGAGAACAACGTATATTTTTTCCATTGTTTGATAATTTCTGTTCTTACTTGCTCCCCCACTGTAAGCCTCATGCAGGCAGTAACCTGACATACTCTTCACTTGCCTGTCTATTCCCAGGACTTAGTGCAGTGTCCAGCACATAGCAGATGATTCATACATTCCTGTTGACTAAATCAATAATGACATTACCTCTTCAGAGCCATCTGATTATGCAAAGGAGAATTTAAATCAAAGAGAAGGGGCTTTCTTCCTTATGACAAGATAGGTTTCCCATTAAAAGGCATGTAAAAACTCCCATGTTAAGAAGTTCCTCCCCAATATGGGCCCCTGAGCTTGACCTCCACATCACAAGGAACCTGCAGACCTCTGCCCAGATCCTCCATTCATTCCCATGGTATTGGTACTCCCTCCCCTCCATGTGAGTCTTCTTTTTCTCCAGCAAAATAGCCCCAGGGCCTTCAGTTCCTCCCCAGCAATCAGGCTGCCGGCCTCAGCCCCATCTCCTTCTCTGCTCCATTTGATTCAAGTCTCTCCTTAGGTTATATCTCTGGGTCCAAGACCTTGGAGGGAGCCACTCCAGTATGAGAGACCTTCAGCCTGAGCTGCCATACCTGGCTGGCCTGGCCCTCATCTCAGGCTGGCCTTCTTTTGCTGGTGTGTGGAATTTGTGGCTGGGAGCCCTAAACTCAAAGCATGAAGTCAGCCCTACTGTTGGCCTGTGGCCCATACAGCCAACGTGTGGGGCCACAACACAGTATGACCCACCCAGGATGCAGCATATGACAGCCTCCGTTCTACCTGTGCTACCTCCTCTGGAACGTATCTACCCCTCCCCTGCAAACAGCTCAACCTCCCGCAGCAAACAGCCCGACCTCCCTGTGCTGTAAAGGCAACCCCAGTGCTTCTCTCTGTTGCACACCAAATTGACCACTGAATGTTAATGTTACAGGGTGCAGCCAAGAGGGGGGACCCCAAATGGGCATTTGAATGGGGTCCAGAACTTAAGGTGTCCAGGAGATTTTAAGATGTCTCCATCCCCCCCACCCAGGGTGTGGCTTGGGGGAAGGGACAAATGGAGCAGGGCCATTGAGAGCTGTTTTGCATAGCAACAGCCTTGCAGCTACCCTCTGGCATGGTCATTTAACATATCTATAGCCTTTGGCTGGTCGCTTAGATATGTTAAATAGCTGTGGCCATGCCCTGACCCAGGGGAATGGAAGTAACCTCCCCACCAAGACGTGACTGGGGGCAGATCCCCCAAGCTACAGCACCTGCATGGGAGCTCGGAGAAGATTGGCTCCAGGACATGGGGCCACACCTGCCCAGACTCATGATGGCAGCCCAGTAAAGCTGGAAGGATATGAATTCTGGCAAGTGAAGCCAAGTGTGGGAGGAGCCGGAAATGAGGCTGCAGAGGAAGATTGGCCGCGGGGATTTAAAACCCAGACTTGGCGGCCATAAAAAAGAGAACCACGTGGCTTTGGCAGAGTGGGGACTCTCCCCTTCCCACAGCCCTGAGAGAGAGAGAACCATGCGCAGCCCTGAGAAGGAGAGCCATGCACAGCCACTGAAGGGGAGAACGGTGCTGCTTTAGGAGAGAGAACCACGCGGCCTTGACAGAGTGGAGACTCCCATGGCCCTGGGAGAGAGGACCATGTGCCTGTGCCAGAGTGGGGACCCCCACAGCTTTAGAAGGGGGAACCACCACCTGGTTTTAGCAGAGATCCTGTCAACTCAGCCGAGGGTGCCGGGAACCCAGGGAGGTCTCCCAGTCAAGATGGAGGACTAACTAAGAACCAGAGGACTGTCTGAGCCATGGACTTCTATTTCCTTCCTGAGATACGGTACTCTGGACTGGGCAAAGGGGGAAGGAAGGAAGGACTGTGACTGTGTTTGTGGGTGTTTTAAGGGACTTTGGGATTTTTGATAAAGACATTAGGTCACTAGTTTAAGTTTGTATAGCATTAAATAAACATTTCCTTTCCTTTTCACGAATCTCTGGCATTGAGAGACATCTTCCCTAGGGCGGTGGACATAACGGACCCGGGGACTTCTTTCAATAATAGTATATTGTCTCAGGCCCCCCTTGTGTGTTCTGTAACATTAAGAATATAAAATCCAGCAAAACAACATTGGGATCAAGATTGGGGCAGGGTTTAAACCAAGAGAACTAGACCTCGCATCCTGGCCTGCACTGTTTCCCTCCGCCCTGAAGCCAGCATTGCCAGCCCAGCTCTCTGGCTCATCCCTTGCCCTGAATGAGCCATGGGTGGCACTGGAAAACCTGGGCTGTTTTGGGAAAAACCCAGCCTTCCCCAGTCATACACCATGGAGCAGATATGGATGAATGTCACACAGGCGTCAGAGGAATGTCATTCTGCCAGCTGCCCCTCCTGTCCGTCCCATGATGCATGTCCCTTCTTCTGAAGGCCGCTTGTCTGAAATGGGAGGCCAGCCCTGGAACTTCTCAATCAGAGAATTCCCGCTGCTTGGGATTTGTTTTATTTCCCCCTCCACCCCCACCCTACCCCACAACATTAGTAATAACTGGCTCAGATGCCCACATGAGTCAGCCTTGCTGAAGGCCCAATTAGCTGGCCCACACACACCCATTAACTGTCCTGTGGACCCTGGGTATCAGGCAGTAGGCAGCTCCCTTAGTGAGCCAGAAGCCTGGTTCCTCCCTCAGCCCCTCTGCAACCATGGGCATCTATTCCATTCCCCTCACCTCCTGCCACTGCCCAGATCCAGGCCTCATCAGTTCTCTTGACTTTTTCCCACCTTCTAACAGGCTCTCTGTCTCTGGGACCATCCCCTGCAGGTCTATTCCCTCCCAGGCTACTTGCAGGATGATTATGTAAAACCAGACCTACTTGTGTCACAACCATGCTCAAAAACCTTCTGTGGCTCCCCATTGCCCAGAAACATAACATTCATTCTCACTAGACTTGTGCTTAAGGCTCTCTCTAGAGTCTGGCCTTTTCCTCCTTCCATAGCCCTCTTTAGAGTTGTCCCCCCACAGAAGCCCTGGATTGAAGTAAATACCACCTACCCCTCACCTCCAGTCTCTGTACCTTTGCTGTTGCCAGTCTTCCCCCTTCAAATATCCCCCTTAACCAGTTATCCCAGCCCCTCCTTCAAGGCCTGGTTCCCTCCCTCCCTATTACTTAAAGCATGCACCCCCGCCCCCCACCTGCTATGGCTCATTCAATAGTCACACCTTCCCTCTAGAACCTCTATTGCATCTCTGTCACTCTGTCTCTCTGCATCTGGTAGGTTCCAACTGTATTTCCATGTAACTGCTTTTATAGACTTGCTTGTCTTCTCAACAACATTATAACTTCTTAGAATTAACCTAAATACCCAATAATGGGGGGCTGGATAAATAAATTACAGAATATCCAACATAATGAACTACCAAGTAACCATAAAACATAAGTGATAGACTGATGAGGTGAGTAAGTTGGTTGGAGCATCGTCCAGTACATCAAAAGGTTGTGGGTTCAATCCCAGGTCAGGGCACATACCTGGGTTGTGGGTTGGATCCCCAGCCAGGGCGCATACCAGAGGCAACCAATCAATGTTTCTCTTCCTCTCCCTTCCTCTCTCTCTAAAAATCAATGAACATATCCTTGCATGAATATTTCTAAATAGATAAACAAGTGATGGGAGAAAAACTGATATAAAAATATATTGATTATTTATTAATCTTGGAAAGGGTTAAAAAAACAAGTTGCACCTGAAGTGTCCATTTTTTATGCAAAACATATGTGTACAGGAAAAGAATCCAAAAGGTTCTATAACAAAATGCTAAAAAGTGGTTTTTTTAGCTTTATTAATTTATTTTTATTTACAGAGAGGAGAAATGGGGGAGAAAGAGAGGGAGAATAACATCGATGTAAGAAACAAACATTGATCAGTTGCCTTTGGTACTTGTCTCAACCAGGGACTGAACCCACAACCTAGGCTTGTGCCCTGAATGGGAATCAAACCAGCGATGCTTCACTTAGCAGAATGATGCCCAAACCAACTGAGCCATACCAGCCAGGGCAGTGTTTTTTTATATGGGTAATAGGATTATGAGCAATTTCTATTTCTCCTTCTTGCTTGCATTTTCAATAGTCAGTAGGTACAATTATATAATAAAAAGCAATAAAATGTGTTTTAAAGATTTGTGGGTTATTTGTCTTAAAGTACTGTGGAATTAGGCAGGCAAGTCCTTCAGAGTCTTTTGTGTTTACCAAGAACAGGCATGTAATGCAGTGGGACATGGATGGCACTGCAAAACCTGGGCTAAACACCCATTATATAAGGGAGGAGGACTGAGGATTATGAAAATCTAGAGTTTTCCATGTTTATCATTCTCAAATCCTTGCTTCCAAAGAGGAGGAAGCTGCCATTGAGGCTTTCTCTGGGCCAGGACCTTTCTGGTGACTTCGCCCTGAGTCCCAGATCACTACTCAGTAGCTGCTTCGTGGTTTTGGAAAAGCTACTTTCCTCCCCAACCCCCTTTGTTTTCTAATCTGTAAAATGGGAGAGACAATGATGTCAACTTGTTTTAAGGATTAAAAGAAGCAGCACAAGCAAAATACAGCTGCTGCACAGTAAATGTGCAATAACTATTTGCTATTGTTACTACCATATATAATCCTGTAAGTAGGCACTATCATCATGCCCATTTTACACTTCAGGGAATTTAGAGGACTGAGAACTTAAAACAGGCATATATACAGAACAACAACAACAACAAAAACCCTGCTCAGAGCACTGGATTTGGAGATGGAAGATGCAGAATTCAAGCTCAGGTCTGTAAATGCTGCATGTAGTCCACGCTTCCAGCAGAAGCTGCTGTGATAATGAGGGAGGTGACCAGTCCCAAGGTCACACAGGTAGTTGGGGCAGAGCTGAGATTAAACCCATCTACTTCAGAAAGCCTGTGACCTTCATGCATCCTTTAAAGCATTAATAAAATAATCAAGGTCATCATTTTCACAGAAAGCTGGTCTTTCAAAAACATGGCCATAAAGAAACCAGTTCTGAGTTTTCAAGAAATGGGTTCTAACTGGGCCAGATCCCCAAGGGCAGGGTCTAATTGGAAGGCTGGTGAGTACCATGCTTCAGATAGGGCTCAAAGAAAGACTCTTTTGGGAAATACCAAGCCAGTGAATAAGCACCAGCAAGGATGGGCACAAGATGGCACTGCCAGGGCTGAACACAGTCCTGCAGGGCAGTTTGTTCCTCAGCAGGTACACACACAGTTCAGAGGTTCATGCAGCTTGCAAGATGTGAGGGCCCCTTTGGGTCAAAGGGCACACGTGCTGCTGTCTTTTGCACCACTAGGCTGGTGGAGAGACCATTCCTGCACTCCGGAGTCCACCAGTGGTCATCATGGGAGGACAGTCTTATTCAGTCACAGTTACATATGCCTGCCCTAAACTCTATCAGCCATAGCCAGCCAAGTTAGATAGAACTTGAGGCTGACTCTGCTACCGGCAATTTCAGACCAAGGGAAGAAAATAAATCCACTACTCCTGAGATCTCCTACATGAGAAACTGTGAATCAGAGAAACTGTTCTCTACCCCCCAGTCACTTCTCAGGACAGAGCACTGTACCCTCCCTGTCCTCCTTCCCTGTGCTTTTTCCCAGCTCACCTCCAAAAGCCACAGAGCAGCAGAGTTGCACACACACTGTGTGATCCCAAACACCGGAGTTCCCAGCCCAGGGCCTGGGTTCACTCCTGAAGCTTCATCTCTCACCGTTAAATGTCAGCCTGCCAAATAAATCTCAAATGTCAGCAAGCAACTAGAAGACAAATGGGTACACACAATCATGTGTTCCTTAAAAATGTCACGATAAACCAGGGTGCTGTACTAGGTTCAAGGATGAAACCATTCATTCATCAGACTTTATTGAGCACCTGTTGTGTACAAGACATTGGGAGCAGCCATTCTTTTCTTGCCTCGGAAATCAAACCAGGAGGAAGTAAAATACATGCCCTCCTTTCCTACGCCCTCCCTGTCAGACTTGACACTTCTTGGAGCTAAACCTCAGTTATGAAAACAATGAGCTGCCCACAAGGGTGTGAATTGCCCTCTCAGCACTGATGATTTCCACTTATTAAAATGAAGGCTGTGTTTTAAGAAGGGTGTGCTTGGTATTCAGGACATGGGTAATGCCTCTTGCAGTGATACCCTCAGCATTCTTGCATCTCTTTCTGATGGCCAAATCATCACATGATCATCCTCTCCTGTGTCTCTCAGGAAACAGGACTGTCCTTCTGGGGCAGTTCTGTCCCAGAAGGGACAGGTAATTTCTGTTCACACCCACACTGAATGGCCCCAGAGTATCTGAAGTGCCCCTGTCTCCCCTCACTGTCAAGACAGGTTTTCTGACACCCCATCAAGGAACAAAATTACAGAATCCATGTCACCTTCTGGTTATTCAAGTGTTATATTCATTCATTCATTCATTCATTCATTATTCACCAAAGGCTCTCTGAACACCTGCTCTGTGTCAGGCTCTGGGTTAGGAACTCATACTAAGGGGTCAGAAATGAGTGACGTCTCTCCCTTCCAGCTGTGTTTCCTGAACTGGGGCAAAGCCAATTCACCTCTCAGATACTTGGTCTCTTCTTCAATCAAAGTGGAGAATTAGAGCTGGAACAATCTTTAAAGATGATCTAGTTGAAGGGTGAGCAAAGCATAGCCCTCTGACCCAATCCAACCCCTCCATCTGTTTTTGTGCAGCCTGGGGGCTAAGATGGTTTTCACATTTTTAGATAGTTGTGGGGAGGGGGAGGGGAATAATGCTTTGTGACACATGAAAATTATGTGAAATTCACATTCCAGTGTTCATAAATAAAGTTTCATTGGCATACAGCCACTCTCATTCATTTACCTACACCTATGGCTGCCTGCCTGCCCCACTGCAACAGCAGGATTGAAGAGCTGCAAGAGAAACCATATAGTCCACAATGCTAAAATCATTTTCTTTATAGAAAAAGTTTGCTGACCACTGCTCTAGTCTGGATTATATGATTTATCCACTCAACCTGCTTCCAAAGCATCAACTCACCCCAAAGCACCCAAGGCTGCCCGCAGCAACCAGGCGGCAAGCTACAGATCATGGCTACACATGAACAGACAGGCCCTGTAACTTGGGGACCACAGCCCTCCCCAAAGAGTCAAATAGGTTTGCTAGTGACTCCTCTCCCAAGGTTCCTGGAGACTCTCTGGTTTTCACAGATTTCCTTCCAAGAGGCCTGGCTGCCCTCATGCTGGGCCTATCAGGGCCCCTAATCCCACAGCCCATGTCCAAGTTATTGGCCAGTTTGGCTCATCATCTCCTTGGAGAGTTCTCTGGGCACTGTCACCATTCCTGCCACAACTTCTACTCCATGGAGCAATCTCCTGCTTTTATCTCATTAAAGCTACATCATCAAGAAAAGTAAACAAGACTGACAATGTCAAGAAAAACACAGCTTCTCTGAACTCCTAGGTGGCCTCCAGGCTTCCTCTGCGGGCCTGGGGATGACAGCCCTCTTCCACATGGCACTACTGGCAGGGGATGAGGAAGCAGGGGAGGCACTATGTCTTGCTCCAAAATGTGTTCCTATAGCCCAGGGACCCAGGGCTATAGCCCAGGGCCTCCCTGCTGAGGGCCCTCCAACCCATCTTCTGTGCCTTCAGTCTCAATGTCTGACCCACACCTGACAACCCCAACACCCTCTTCCTGTCACCGAAGATTGTGCCTTCATCCCACAAGCCACATCCATTCTCTCTAGAATAAAACTGAAGCCAGAGAGACACAGGTTAGTGATTAGAAAGGGCTTCCTAGCCCATGACATTGGGAATATCCCAGAGGGGGTTATTATATAGTCTCAACAACTAAAGAAACAGCCTTCTCTACCCCCAAAACATATAGGCTCAGAGCTGAAAGAGGGTAGGTGAGAACAAAGTCCTGTGATTTTGGCTTCTGATAGGGTAGACAGAAATTAAATAAACAAATGAATGCACCGGGCAATTTCAGGTAGGGATGACTTTGGTAAAGGAAACAAGGTAGATGGATGTGACTATATGGTACAGGTTACATTTAATTTGCTCATCAGAGATGGTCCTGAAGCAGAGCAGGAGCCAGCTTTGAGGACATCTGGGGAAACACCTGTAGACAGAGGGAGCAGAAAGAGGGAAGGCCCTGAAGTGATGTTGTGAATACTTGTTACTCTACTTGGGACTCCTCTTACAAGCCAGGGCCATAAATAAAGGATTATATGGATTAAGTCCACAGGACTTAAAATGTCAGATACTCATTTTGTCAAGTTCCTTTGCACCTAGCACACAGCTCGCATAGGCTCTTCAACCAGACTTTGAGTCGGAAGTGATACAGAGAAGCAGGGGCTGTGCAGGCTGGCAAGTGTCCCTGGTGCAGTAGCCATTCCAGTCTGTCAGGGGAGGCCATGGCTATGGCTCTAGTGGCAGAGTTCCTGTCTGCTGCCAGCGCTGTTGGTGGTGGTGGTCATGGTGTCTGTGCCCACCCGCACAGCATCTCGGAGGTGCTCCACAGCATGGTGTGGGTGTGGGACCTTCTTTCTAGCTGCACAGCCTCCATGCTTGGTTTTCTGGCCCTTCTGGTAATTCCCTTAACTCAATAATATTGTTTTATTAAATTCCTTTTCTGCCTATAAACCTGAAACCATTTTCTGTTGCTTTCTACTTGAACCGTGGTTAATACAGGCAAGTATGGCAGAGACAGTTAGTGCCCACCAGATATATATGTGCTCCTGACTATTTCTAGCCTCCCTTGCATTTATGTTGGGTCCATGTGACTAGTTCTACCCAACAGACTACAAGCACAACTGACAAGTGTCACTTCTGGGCCATATAAACTTCCCACCATGGCTGCTTGGGAAGCACATATTAAGACAACAGCACCATGAAGAAGAGTGGGCCTTACTCCTGAGGTCACTAGATGGAGAAGAGACATGCCAGCCCACATCAGTCAGTGCCTAAAGAAGAAACAAACACATAGGGGCTAAGCCACTGAGACTTGAGGTTTTATTTGTTACTGTGGCACAGCCCCATCTATCCTAACTATTACAGCAAGTTTGAAGATCAGAAAGAACTGCAAGTGGCATGGAGCATAGTGAATAATGGGAAGAAGGGAATAGGAGAGAGAGTGGTCTGGAATAATATCAAAATTATTAATAAGATGGGAAATTTTTTTTGATGGTTTACTTTTTTTTTAATTTTAATCATTGTTCAAATACAGTTTTCTCCTTTTTACTCCCAATCCAGTCCCCCCTCCCACCCCTCCTCACTTCCCTCCCATTACCACCCTCCCCTTAGTTTATGACCATGTGTCCTTTAAGTTTGTTCCTTTGAACCCTTCCCACTGTCCCCTTAAATTCCCTCTACTCTCTTCTGTGGGCACTGTCAGCCTGGCCTCTATTTCAGTGTCTTTGGTTACATTTTGCTTGTTTCTTTGTTTTGTTATTTAGGTTCCTGTTAAAGGTGAGATCATATGGTATTTGTCTTTCACTGCCTGGCTTGTTTCGCTTAGCATAATGTTTTCCAGCTCCATCCACGCTGTTGCAAAGGGTAGGAGCTCCTTCTTTCTTTCTGCTGCATAGAATTCCATTGTGTAAATGTACCATAGTTTTTTGATCCATTCATTTACTGATGGGCATCTTGGTTGCTTCCAGCACCTAGCTATTGTAAATTGTGCTGCTACGAACATTGGGATGTATAGGTTCTTTTGAATTGGTGTTTTAGTATTCTTAGGATAGAGTCCCAGCAGTGGAATTGCAGGGTCAAAAGGCAGATCCATTTTTTAGTTTTCTGAGGAAGTTCCATACTGCTTTCCATAGTGGTTGTACCAGTCTGCACTCCCACCAGCAGTGCACTAGGGATCCCTTTTCTCAACAACCTCTCCAACACTTGTTGTTTGTTGCTTTGTTTATGATGGCCATTCTGTCTGGTGTGAAGTGGTATCTCATTGTGGTTGTAATTTGCATCTCTCTGATAGCTAGCGATATTGAACATCGTTTCATGTGTCTGGATTTTCTGTATGTCCTCCTTGGAGAAGTGTCTGTTCAAGTCCTTTGCCCACTTTTTAATTGGATTCCTTGTCTTCTTAGAGTGCAGTCTTGTAAGTTCTTTATATATTTTGGAGATTAAACCCTTGTCTGAGGTATCATTGGCAAATATGTTTTCCCATACAGTTGGTTCTCTTTTAATTTTGATACTGTTTTCTTTAGCTGTGCAGAAGCTTTTAATTTTGATGAGGTCCCATTTGTTTACTCTTTCCTTTATGTCCCTTGCTCTAGGGGACAAGTCAGTAAAAAAGTTTCTTTGTGATATATCTGAGATTTTCCTACCTATGTTCTCCTCTAGGACTTTAATGGTGTCACCTTTTATATTTAAGTCTTTTATCCACCTTGAATTTATTTTTATATATGGTGTAAGTTGGTGCTCAAGTTTCATTTTTTTTGCACGTGGCTGTCCAGTTCTCCCAACACCATTTGTTGAAGAGGCTATTTTTACTCCATTTTATGTTGCTGCCTCCTTTGTCAAATATTAACCATAGAGACCATAGAGACTTGGGCTTATTTCTGGGCTCTCTGTTCTGTTCCATTGGTCTATGTGCCTGTTTTTATGCCAGTACCAGGCTGTTTTGATGACAGTGGCCTTGTAGTATAGTTTAGTGTCGGGTATTGTGATCCCTCCTACTTTACTCTTCTTTCTCAAAATTGCAGCAGCTATTCGGGGTCGTTTATAATTCCACATAAATTTTTGAAGTGTTTGTTCTATGTCTGTGAAATATGCCATTGGTACTTTAATAGGAATTGCATTGAATGTGTAAATTGCTTTGGGTAGTATGGACATTTTGATGATATTAATTCTTCCAATCCATGAACACGGTATATGTTTCCATTTGTTTGTGTCTTCCTTGATTTCTTTCTTCAGTGTTGTGTAGTTTTCTGAATACAGGCCTTTTACCTCTTTGGTTAGGTTTATTCCTAGATATTTTATTTTTTCTTTTTTGCTATTTCAAATGGGATTTTTTTTCCTTGATCTCTGCTTCTGCTGTTTCATTGTTGGTGTACAGAAATGCCTTTGATTTCTGGATATTGACTTTGTATCCCGCTGTTTTGCGAAATTCATTTATTAGGTCAAGCAGTTTTTTTTGGTAGAGTCTATAGGATTTTCTATGTATACTATCATGTCATCTGCAAACAGTGACAGTTTTGTTTCCTCCTTTCCGATTTGGATGCCTTTTATTTCTTTTTCTTGTCTGATTGCTGTGGCTAAAACTTCCAATACTATATTGAATAGAAGTGGTGAAAATGGACAGCCTTGTCTTGTTCCTGATCTTAGTGGAAAAGATTTTAATTTTTGCCCATTGAGAATGATGTTGGCTGAAGGTCTCTCATATATGGCCTTTATTATGTTGAGGAATGTTCCCTCTATTCCCACTTTGCCGAGTGTTTTTATCATGAATGGGTGCTGTACCTTATCAAATGCTTTTTCTGCATCAATTGATATGATCATGTGGTTTTTGTCTTTGCTTTTGTTTATGTGATGTATTACATTTACCATCCTTGCATCCCTGGAATGAATCCCACTTGGTCATGGTGTATGATCTTTTTAATGTATTGTTGGATGCGGTTTGCCCATATTTTGTTGAGGATTTTAGCGTCAATGTTGATCAGTGATATTGGCCTGAAGTTTTCTTTCTTTGTTGTGTCTGTATTTGGTTTTGGAATTAGGATGATGTTGGCCTCATAAAAAGAATTTGGGAGACTCCCATCTTTTTGGATTTTTTGGAATAGTCTGTGAAGGATAGGGGTTAGCTCTTCTTTAAATGCTTTGTAGAATTCTCCTGTGAAACCATCTGGTCCCGGGCTTTTGTGTGTTGGGAGTTTTTTGATTACTGCTTCAATTTCTTTTGTTGTTATTGGTCTGTTCAGGCTTTCTGCTTCTTTTTCATTGAGTTTGGGAAGATTATATTTTTTCTAGAAATTTGTCCATTTCATGTAGGTTTTCAAATTTCTTGGCATACAGTTCTTTGTAGTAATTTCTTACAGTCCTTTGTATTTCTGTGGTATCTGTTGTAATCTCTCCTCTTTCATTTCTGATTGTGTTTATTTGGGTCTTCTCTTTTTTTCTTGATGAGTCTGCTTAAAGGCTTGTCGATTTTGTTTATCTTTTCAAAGAACCAGCTCTTGGATTCATTGATCCGTAGAATTGTGCTTTTAGTCTCTATGTCATTTAATTCTGCTCTGATCTTGGTTATTTCCTTCCTTCTGCTTGCTCTGGGCTGCCTTTGTTGTTGTTCCTCGAGTTCTTGTAGACATAGGGTTAGGTTGTTTGTTTGGAATGTTTCTAACCTTTTTAGGTGGGCCTGTATCAGTATGAACTTCCCTCTCAGGACTGCCTTGGCTGTGTCCCATAAGTTTTGAGTTGTTGTGAGTTTGTTTTCATTTGTTTCCAGAAACCTTTTGATTTCTTCCCTAATATCATTCTTGACCCATTCATTTTTTAATAACATGCTATTTAATCTCCATGATTTTGAGTGTTTTTTGGTTTTTTTTTCCTTGGGGTTGGTTTCTAGCTTCAGTTCCTTGTGGTCTGAGAAAATGCTTGGTATGATTTCAATTTTCTTGAAATTGTTGAGGCTTGTTTTGTGTCCTATCATGTGGTCTATCTTTGAGAATGTTCCGTGTACATTTGAAAAGAATGTATATTTAGCTTCTTTTGGATGGAGGGCTCTGTATATATCAGTAAAGTCCATTTCATCAAGGGTATTGTTCAATGCCACAATATCTTTGTTGATATTTTGTTTAGAAGATCTGTCCATTTTTGATAGTGGGGTGTTAAAATCTCCCACTATAATTGTGTTGCTGTCCATATCTTTCTTGAAGTCCAAGGTGGGAAATTTTTAATGATTTTATTCTGAATGTGATGTAAAACAACTGGAGGGTTTTAAGCAGAAACAGACATAGCCAAATCACCAAGGCAGATTGCCTTTTCCATAGCTTAGAGACACACAAAGAGCTTGAAGGTGATCTCAAAGGGCAACTAATCAATGCTCAGCAATGGTCACACACTACCCCACTTTGATGTTTATAAGGACTTACCTGGCTTCTTTTTGCATGAGTCCATTGACAGAAAGTGCATTTCCTTCTAGGGCTTCTCATTTTATTTTAGGATTGCTCTGAACTTTCTCATTTTCCTATAGCCTCTCTCTACTGGTAAGCCCAACAGGTCTGGACACATTCTCCATTTCTCAGGGGGCCTCCCAGAGCTTGCTGCCTAGTACTGCTCTACTGAGCACACAGCCCCTGGACACTGGCCTGCCAAAGTCTATCTCTAGAGGAACTAGATTCTGAAAGTGAAGTGGAGTAAAGGATTATGAATCCAGAATCTCTGCACATATAATTAGCCCAGCATGAGAGTATGGCATGCCAGTGGTGGATTCACAGAATCTATTACGTTCTCATCACCCTCCTTTTACATCCCCCAGAGAGACCACAGGGGACCAGATCTCTGGGTCTGGCTCCCTCTGCTTACCCTGGCCCACATCTCTAGACTGACCTTCAGCTCCATGAACTGACACAGCAGAAATTTATTTACAAGATAAATATCCCTGTGAATCATACCCAGCTTGAGTTGAGGCTTAACAAAGAGCCGAGGAGTGGTCCTTCAAGTAGCTATGCCCAGGAGGCTTGGAAAAGGGAGGAGCCAGGACAAGTAGGGCCTCACTGCACCAAGAGCCAAGGGGGCAGATGGAAGCAGTGGATGGGAGGTGGCTTGTGCCAGCCCTGGAGTTTCTTCTAGCTCCAGAAATTCTAGAGCTTTTCCAAACTCTGGCTTAATTCCAATACTGAGGTCCCAAATGGAAGATTTGACTTGCAGTCTTTCTTGATTTTTAAGTCCCAAAATGTACCAGGGCACTTGATAGAATAGAGGGGCAGTGACCACATGTTTCTTGACTTCTATCCCATCAGGAAAGCCCCTGTCTCTGGCTCCTGCTCCACCAGACCCTAGAGTGAAATGTCTTACACTGTTATTTAAATGCAAGTGATGACCATTAACTTAGTCAAACTTCTCTCACAACCAGTATTTTATTTGAGCACTGCACATGAATTTATCTACCTCCATTTGAGAGAAAGGCTTCAGGGTCAAAAAGATGAAGAGGCTGGCCCAAGATTGACTTATAGTTCAGAGTACAGCTGAGGATGTACAACCTAATCCTTAACTCCATGTTCATGCTGAATCCAAATCTTAATACCTACTTCCCCTTTCTGGCTGTCTTCTGATATGCAGAATGATACCCTATCTGTCAAAGTTTACTCAGGGATACAGAAACAGATCCTTCAGAGTTCCTACTAAGATGGAGGTATAGGTAGATCTTTGCTTACTAGCACAATCAAAGAAGGATAACAACCAATAATTAAAAAAAAAAAACAGTTCTAGGACCCCGTGGGTCTCTCCAACAAACTCTCCTGTGAGGCTGAGAGTTTCTCCCACCATGTCAACCCTCACAGGTATTTTTGGTCAGAGGTTCTGAGGCTTTATTTCCCCACGCTGGAAACCTGGGTGGCTAAGTCTGTCTCATTCACCAGTTGTTCCTCCTGATTTATCCTCACAAAAATGTGGGACTGCCTGCTCCGCCAGCTGACACCTTGCCCGCCCAAGTCCTCCAGCTGCCACCTTGCTGCAAGTCCTCTCCACCCAGTTGCCCTGATCTGCCCCTCCTACCAGTCTGGATGAATGTTTCTTTAACTCCTTGGTTGTCAGAATTCCATACACTTCAGTTTTCTGTCAGTTCTGGTTGTTTTTTGTTTTTACATTTGTTGTTGTACTTCTGTTGGTTGTGCAAGGAGGCACAGTTTGTCTACCTATGCCTCCATCTTGGCTAGAAGTTTGCATAAAAACCCACCCGCCCTGGAATCAGCACCAGAAGGGTCCAATTTGCTTGTGGGTAGTGAAGGAAGTGACTGGAAGCCTGCAGAGAGCTCAACAAGCAGCATTGTTCCCCCTCAGACCCATCTCCCACATACAGTTCCACTACACAGTTACGTGGGTTGCCCCACCCTGGGGAATACCTAAGACTCCACCCCTTATTATGTAACAGGCTTGTTGAGACAAAAAAAAAAAATGGCCCAAATGAAAGAATATATCAAAGCTCCAGAAAACATACAACTAAGTGACAAAGAGACAGCCAGCCTATCAGAAGCACAGTTCAAAATACTGGTAATAAGGATGCTCACAGAACTGGTTGAGTATGGTCACAAAATAGAGGAAAAACTGACAGCTATGAAGAGTGAAAAAGAGGGAAGTGTACAGGGAACCAACAGTGATGGGAAGGAAATCTGGCCTCACATCAACAATTTGGACCAGAAGGAAGAAATAAACAATCAACCTGAACAGAATGAAGAAATAAGAATTCAAAAAAAATGAGGAGAGGCTAAGGAACCTCCAGGACAACTTTAGATATTCCAACATCCAAATCATAGGGGTGCCAAAAGGAGAAGAAGAAGAGCAACAGATTAAAAGCTTATTTTAAAACATAATGAAGGAAAACTTCCCTAATGTAGCAAAGGAAATAGACTTCCAGGAAGTCCAGAAAGCTCAGAGAGTCCCAAAGAAGTTGGATCCAAGGAGGAACATACCAAGGCATATCATAATTACATTACCCAGATTAAAGATAAGGAGAGAATCTTAAAAGCAGAAAGAGAAAAGGGCACAGTTACCTACAAAGGAGTTCCCATAAGACTATCAGCTGATTTCTCCAAAGAAACTTTACAGGCAAGAAGGGGCTGGAAAGAAGTATTCAAATTTATGAAAGGCAAGAACCTACATCCAAGATGACTCTACCCAGCAAAACTATCATTTAGAATGTAAAGGCAGATAAAGTGCTTCCCAGATAAGGTCAAGTTAAAGAAGTTCATCATCACCAAGCCCTTATTATATGAAATGTTAGAGGGACTTATCTAAGAAATAGAAGAAGATGAAAACTATGAACAGTAAAATGACAACAAACTCACAAATGTCAACCTAAAAACCAAAAACAAACACTAAGCAAACAACTAGAACAGGAACAGAACCAGAGAAATGGAGATCACATGAAGGGTAATGAGTGGGGAGGGGGAGAATAGAGGAAAAGAATACAGGGAATAAGAAGCATAATTGGGGGGAGGCCAGATGGTGGAGGAGTAAATGGAAGCCACACTAAACTCCTCCCAGGACCAATCTGGAATTACAACTAAATCATGAAGAAATAACCCACAACAAACAACTGAGCAATAGTGAGAGGGAAGACTTACAACCTTGGACAGACAGAAGAATCAGCTTCAGCATAACCTGACTGGTAAGGAATGCAGTGGATACTTGAGAAGACTGGCTGGGCGTCCATAGGCAGGCAGCACTGGGGGCATAATTTAGCAACCAGTTGGATCCCCTTGAGAAGTGTGGGATCTAAACCCTAAGCTGGGATCCCCAGACTAGAGCACCAGACCCCAGAAAGTACACAGATAACAACCAGCAGTAAAAGGCAGCAGGGTTACTCTCTGACAGAGACAGACAGCTGGAAATACAAAGAGCTGTTTAAAGGACCAAGGCACACATTTTCATTTTTTAGCCACTTACCTGGGGCTCCAGCAAAGGTGGGGACAGAGTGGGCTAGAGAGACACATGAGAGACTGGGGATGGAGGCTTTTGGGAGATAACTGAGAGAGCAGATGCTGGGATCCCAGTGCTGAAGTATCTCCCACAGGGCAGCAGCCATTCTGCTCAGGCAGACCACTCCCCTCTGAGAGGGAGCAGCCTGAGGGGAAACAATAGCTCAGACCCCAGGAGGGACTCTGCCCCAGCTCTGTGGTGCTTAAGCCTGACTGCTGAGTGCAGAGTGACTATATTAACAACTGAAAGAGTCAACCACAGACAGTAGATACCTGGCAAAGTGGAGGCAGAGTGGACTAGAGATGCTTGAGGAGAGACAGGGGACGGAGGCTTTGAGGAGAGAACTGAGAGAGTAGACTAGATCCCGGTGCTGAATCACCTCCCATATGGCAACAGCCATCCTGATGAGGCAGACCACTCCCCTCTGAGTGGGAGCAGCCTGAGGGGAAACAATAGCTCCAACACCAGGATGGATTCTGCCCTGCCTTATGGGGCTTAAGCCTGACTGCTAAAAATCTTGGAAGCATCTGATAAGGTATAACACCCATTAATAATAAAAACACTCAGAAGAGCGAGTGTAGAGGGAGCGTGCCTCAACCTAATAAAAGCCATATATGAGAGACCTACAGTCAACATCGTACTCAATGGGCAAAAACTAAAAGCTTTGTCACTAAGATCAGGAATAAGACAAGGATGTCCGCTTTCACCACTTCCATTAAATATCATATTGGAAGGCCTAGCCACAGTGATCAGGCAAGAAAAAGAAATAAAAGTTATCCAAATTGGAAAGGAAGAAGCAAAACTGTCATTGTTTGCAGATGACATGATGTGTATAGAAAATCCTATAGACTCCACCATAAAACTA
The DNA here is from genome assembly GCF_019186645.2 of Phyllostomus hastatus. Lineage (NCBI taxonomy): Eukaryota > Metazoa > Chordata > Mammalia > Chiroptera > Phyllostomidae > Phyllostomus > Phyllostomus hastatus. The sequence continues at coordinate 19,062,360 of NW_025333869.1, forward strand.
CTGGACCTAGTAAGTGAATCTGGCAAAACACCAGGATACAAAGTCAACATTCACAAATCAAAGGCATCTTTGTGCACCAAATATCACAAACAAAAATTAGAAAAAAAATCCCACTTGATATATCAACAAGAAAAATAAAGCACCTAAGGAAAAACCTAACCAATGAGGTAAAAGACCTGTACTCAGAAAACTATGCAACACTGAAAAAAGAAATTAAGGAAGACACAAGTAAATGAAAGCATATACCATGTTCACAGGTTGGAAGAATTAACATCATCAAAATGTCCATACTACCCAAAGCAAGTTATAGATTCAATCCAATCCCTATTAAAATACAATGATATATTTCACAGATATAGAACAAACATTTCAAAAACTTATATGGACCCATAAATGACCCTGAATAGCCACAGCAATTTTGAGAAAGAAGAACAAAGTAGGAGGGATCACAATACCTGACATCAAACTATATTACAAGGTAATGGTAATCAAAACAATCTGGTACAGGCACAAGAACAGACACATAGACCAATGAAACAAAATAGAGAGCCCAGAAATAAACCGAAGCCTCAATGGTCAACTAATACTTGACAAAGGGCACAGAAGCATAAAAGGGAGTAAAAATAGCCTCTTCAACAAATGGTGTTGGGAGATCTGGACAGCTACATGAAAAAAGAGAAACTCAATCACCAACTTACACCATCACCAAAAATAAACCCAATATGGATAAAAGACTTAAATATAAGTCATTATACCATAAAAGTCCTAGAGGATAATATAGGCAGGAAAATCTCAAATATTTCATGCAGCAATATTTTCACTGATATGTCCTCTAGAGAAAGGGACAGGAAAGAAGAAACAAATAGGACTTCATCAAATTAAAAAGCTTCTGCACAGCTAAAGAAAACATCAGCAAAATGAAAAGGGAACCAAATGTATGGGAAAATATATTTGCAAATGATACCACAGACAAGGGTTTGATCTCCAAAATATATAAAAAACTCACATGTCTCCACCCCAGGAAGACATACAACCCAATTAAACAATGGCCAAAGGACCTGAACAGACACTTCTCCAAGGAGAACATACAGAGGGCCCAAAGACATATAAAAGAATGCTTAGCATCACTAGCCATCAAAGAGATGCAAATTAAAACCACAATGAGATACTACTTCACACTAGTGAGTAGGGCCATCATAAACCAATCAATAAACAATAAGTGCTGGACAGGTTGTGGAGAAAAGGGAACCCTAATATATGGTTGGTGGGAATGCAGACTGGTTCAGCCACTGTGAAAAACAGTATGGAATTTCCTCAGAAAACTAAAAATGGAACTGCCTTTTGACCTGGCAATTCCACTGCTGGGATTATACCCTACGAATCCTGAAACACCAATTCAAAAGAACCTATGTACCCCAATGTTCATAGCAGCGCAATTTACAATAGGCAGTGTTGGAAGAAACCTAAGTGTTCATCAGTAAATGAATGGATCAAAAAAACTATGGTTCATTTACACAATGGAATTCTACACAGCAGAAAGAAAGAAGGAGCTCCAGCCCTGGCTGGCATAGCTCAGTGGATTGAGCGCGGGCTGAGAACCAAAGTGTCGCAGGTTCAATTCCCAGCCAGGGTACATGCTTGGGTTGCAGGCCATAACCCCCAGCAACCACACATTCGCACATTGATGTCTCTCTCTCCTCTCTCTCTCCCTCTCTCTCTCCCCCCCTCCCCCTCCCTCCCTCCCTCCCTCCCTCCCTCCCTCCCTTCACTCTCTAAAAAAAAAGCGAATAAATAAAAAAAAGAAAGAAAGAAAGAAAGAAAAAAGGAGCTCCTACATTTTGCAACAGCATGGATGGAACTGGAGAGCATTATGCTAAGTGAAATAAGCCAGGCAGTGAAAGACAAATACTACATGATCTCACCTATAAGTATAACCTAATCAACAAAACAAACAAGCAAGCAAAATATAACCAGAGACATTGAAATGAAGAACTGACAGTAACCAGTGGGGAGGGGGAAGGGGATAATGAGAGGAAAAAGGGGAAGGGTCATCAAGAAATATGTACAAAGGTCACATGGACAAAGCCAAAGGGGGGTAGGATAAAGGGTGGGAGGTAGGGATGAGTGGAGCAGAGGGGAGTGGTGGGGGGAAAATGCAGACAACTGTGCTTGGACAACAATAAAAAAAATGCCATTTTAAAAAAAGAAGCACAATTGGTGGGCATAAAATAGACAGGGGGAGGTTAAGGATGGTATAAGAAATGGAGAAGCCAAAGAATTTATTGTACAACCCATGGACATGAACTAAGTGGGAGGAAAGAATGCTGGAATGAGGGCAGTCCAGGGTGGAGGGTGATAAAGGGTGGCAAAAATAGGACAGCTTAATAGCATAATCAATTAAATACTCTTTAAAAATAAAATAAAATAAATAAATAAAATCTTCAAATTTTTTTAAATACAAAAAAAAAGAAACATTCTTTCAAGCAGGAAGGGGTTTAGTACAAGAAATAAGTGCTGTGGTAGATTAACAAAATTGGCCATGAGTATTCTCTTCCCGGTATCTATATAATGTGACTTGGAATTCAGGCTGATCTTTCAGCTTACTTTGGTCAGTCAAGTACTGCAGAAGTTATGTTGCTCCAGCTTCAAGCCCAACCTTCAAGAAACCTTGTGTTCTTCCACCTGCTCCCTTGGAAGCCTGCACAGCCACCCCAGTTAAGGCCACTCTAGACCAACCAGTCTATAGGTCACCTTGCAGCTGACTTCAGGTACATGAGTGAGTCTAATCAAGACTAAAGAACCACCCAGCTGATCCCAGCTCTAATTCTGATCCACAACATTGTGAGCTAAAAATATAATTGTTGCTTTTAAATGACTAACTTCTAGAGTGACATGTTATTCAGCAAAGCTAACTGATGCAGTACTTACAAAACTTTTGGAGCAGCTAATAAAATGAAAGTCATGATGTATTTAAAGAGTGAATGTTCTTTGCCAGTCTTCAGGAAGGAAAAAGTTGCAGCATCTTCAAGAACTGCTGAGGTACTCACAGATGCTGCCAATATTGTTGACTCATGGAAAATTCTGAGGTTTTAAAATCTCACAATTGCCAATCTACCCACCACAGCTGGAGGACACTGATATAGCTACTGCTTCTCTCCCACCTTCTGAATCTCATGCAGTTGCTTCTTATTGAAAGAATCTAACCTGGAACCAGGGTGGCAAATGGAATGTAGTACTCAGGCTTCTTGCCCCTGCTATTGAAAGGAAAGCATGGAAGCAGAAGAGTGAGACTGAGTTATCAACCAAAAAATGCACAGGCACGGGGTCTACTCTGCCTTAGACATTGCTTCTGGAGGTGTTTAATATTTGAAAAGATTTCTGTTCCCATGTAATTCCCTCCACCACTCCCCACTGGCACTGGTTCTACCTCTGGGACCACATGGGCATTATTATCTCATTGCATTTTCATTTAAAGCCTGCAGTGAAGGAATGGTTCAATGTTCAGGTACCCCAAAGTGCAGAGGGTTTGGGTAAGTTCCCAGACATGAGGACAATTGGCACAACTTCTCAAGCTTCCACTCTGTTGGCTCCATCCTTCTTTGGGATGGAAGCAGCTGACAAAAAATCCAATTCTTGCCACTTTATCAATGGGAAAGTTGGTCCAAGAGCACTGGCAAAACATAGGGATGACAAGGAAAGAGTAAAGAGCTTGGGACCCTGGGTTTCCTCTCTCTGACCCTAAGTCATTAAGTCATGCTGGGGCCTAATTATAACAGCCCACGTTTAAGACAAACAGACTGGTTTTAGAAGTAAAGGAGGCTTCCCTGGAGAAGGAAAACAAGTTTCTCTGAGAAGGTGATTTTATGAGAAATCTGGATTTCTAAATGCCTATAGAATCTCTGTTCTACCAAGAAGATTCTCTTCTCAGCCTACTCTCAGGGGTCAAGCTCCCAGGGTTGCTTTGATCCTGACCATCTTTGAATAATCCAAACCACTCCTATAGATTCAATTTCCTATAGATTTCAATTTCAAATAGTGATGGCTCCCAGATCTATTGTAAATCTTCAGGCTCATATATCTAACCGTGGACTATTGTCCACAGGATCCTCTACTCAACATGACTCAAACTCAGGTCCTTTCCTTTAAACCAGCACTAATCACCACCAATTCAGGTGGTGCTGTCACAAATTTACCCAAGGCAAGAATTTCTCCATCTCCCAGTGTGAGTTCCATGACCAACTCCATGCCTGGTCTCTTGACCTCCAGGATTGTGCATCTCTGACCAGTGAGTCCCACAGCCTCCAGAGAGTGCTTCCTAACCCCACCCCTGCCATGATACTCTCTAGATTGAAACACAGCATTAGTTCTCTGTCATCCATAGGATAACATCCCAGCTCTTCAGTCTGTTTCCTGCTAACATCTTCAACACCATTCACCGTCACATGATCCCCAAGCTACACAGAACTGCCAGTGATACCCAAAGTTGTCAGGTACCATCGTGTCTTTCATATGCAACACCCTACCTCCATAGCCCTCAATCTAAGCTCAGTGCTCTTCCTGTGGCCTGTCACAGTACCAATGGTCTTACCATCCATTTTTGTAATGATCTCAACTTGTCTGTTTACCCCATCAGATTATTAAAAAGCCCATGAAGGCTGAATCCATACCACCAGAATCATCTTTATATCTCAGTCTCCACTGCAAGTGGACACTAATGAATGACTGCTAAACAGAAACATGAGCTCCCCCAGATGCTATAAAGCTCATGATAGAGAGTATGTTTAATCCATAGTAATATAATAACAATAATAACAGCTAAATATTTTTAGCACTTCCTATGGACAAGATTGTTTGCAAGCATTATTAGCTCATTTAATACTTACCATAACCTCAAGAGATATTACTGTAATTATCCTGATTTGTAGATTGGAAATCTAGATTTAGAGAGGCTAAATAACTTGCCCAAATCATCCAGCTAGAATGCATTGAAATCACACATGTTGGGATCACATGGGCATTTTTAGCTCATTTAATCTTCATTTCAACCATCATCAGATTCCAACCTTGGGTGATCCCTATGGAGATAAGATTTCATCTATATGCCTGCTCTTCTCCAAGCTGAAGAATAAAAGGAAGGGACAGAGAACCTGGGTGTTTTGGCAAAATACTGTGCATTAAGATCTCCTCACAAAAAAAAAAAAAGGAATGGCTAGAAGGACGCAAGATGGTCCACACCCCTGACCACTAGACATGTGGCCTCTCTACTATAGCCCCTCCAACTGAAGCCAGCTCCATAAAAACAGGATGAAGGCCAGGGTGATGTTGAGTCTCTTTCTCCTTGGTCAGTTTGTTAACAATTGTATCTTATTCTACAAATATTTTGAGAAATTGTTTAGCTAATTAAATAACTTTCTTGCTGCAGGACTTATCAGAGCCTTTGCTATGTCATTTTGCCCTGAGCATTTCCCAAAACTCATTGGACCACTTCATATCTTTAGGCATCTATCTGCTAGGACTAGCAACCCATGGAACATACTATGGCAAACATTGGTTCCTGGGTTCCATTCCTCCAAAGGCCTGGCTGTACTTGTCTTCATGAGATTAGCAGATTCTTTCCAAAGAATTTTCTTCCCTGCTAAAGTTAACTCAGGTCAGTTTCCATTACTTGCAACAATAGGCCTTGACTGAGACATGCCCTCACTTGCCCTCAGAAGGCCAAACCTCTGGAACGTGCTGGGACTGACACTCGGGTGGAATACCGAAGCAGGGTTTGGGGAGAACCAACCAGTCAGATGTGGTCATGGCAGGCTTCACTGAGGGAGTCACCTCAGAAGAGCATGTTCAAGTACTCATAGCTCTTTCTTGTTTTTTATTTCCTTTCTGATGATAAATTCAGTATTTTTAGATAATAGAGCTATGACTTACATTTTTTGGATTCTGTGGCTGAGTTTTTCTTTTTGATCCTTCGATAATGTTTCTGGCTGTTACAAAGAGTTCCCTTTCCTGTGGGCTGTTGACGGAGGGAGTCAAATGTCCCTCTCACCTCCATTCACCCCAACTCTGACACATACACACATGAGCACTCTACTTCTACTGAATTTCCCCCAAGTTGGTTCTCTAGGCTGAGGAGCGGTTTATGGATTCCTTGGGTTTCCCGCCTATTCTTGACCAGAGAATGCTCCATATTGGCCTCTAATAGCACCAGAAGCCCTGGCTTCCAGGGCACCTTCCTTCTCCTCACTATTCCCCTGCCCCAGGTGAACTGAAGCTGACAAGGCCTATTTAGAATGTGAGTTGAAGTGGGTTGGTTGCCACCAAAGGGGCTTCTCAGAAGTTCACCTAGGAGGTTGGACAGAATGACACTAGGTTTCTCTAAGCTTCCTCCTGCAATCTGTCCTTATTGCCAAAGCCACACTGCATGACCACACTAGAGGAAGAAGGACTTGGAGATAGAGCCAGATTGGGTCACCCCACCCTGGGGAAGGACATTGTTCCCCAGATCCCTGGGCAGTGAAGGCACTCATTCCTACATTCCCCACACCACAGTTGGAAATGGGTCCATGTCTCTCACTCCTCGCCATGATTCACTACCACAAGTGACAGCCCCCTGCTCCTTGAGGCTCATGCCATCTGGCTAAAATACCACTCCCCCACCCACAACCCCCGCACATCCTATCTGAGTCATTTACCAGTCTTCCAGTCTCTCCCCAAGATCATTGAAGACTTTGGCACCAGATCCACAGCCCTCATCTCCACCCAGATCTTACCCTAGTGATTTCACTTTCCACATAGACGTCCCATCCAATACCTTCAATGTTTAGTTCCTTAACTTTATCCATGATGACCTTTTCCTTCTTTCCACTCCAGCTACCCATGTCTTTGACCACACTCTGGACCTTGTCATCACCTCGAGCTACTACTCTGAAATCATAAATGCCAGCCAGCTTATTCTTTCTTTTTCACAATTTCTCTTATTTTGGTAAAATACAACATAAAATTTACCATCTTAACCATTTTTAAAAGTACAGCTTGGCGATAATACATACATTCATATTGTTGTGCAACCATCACCACCATCCATATCCAGAACACTTCTCATCTTACAAAGATGAAACTCTGTCCTCATTATAAAATGACTCCCCACCGCCTCTTCTGCCACACTAAATTTGGCCTGGCCATGTATAACTAAGAGAATGCAATGGAAGTAACTTGGCATGACATCTAAAGCTAGGTCACAAGAACCCTGCGACTCCTGCCTTGGGCTCTTGGAACACATGATCTTGGGTACTCTGAGCCACCATATAAGAAGTCTACTACCCTGCAACCACCATGCCATCAGTAAGCCCAAGTTAGCTTTGTGAAGAGACCACATAAAGAGTGATACTGGCCAGATCCCAGCTCTTCCAGCCATCCCAGCCAAGGTGCCAGACTGTGAGTGGAGTGATCTTATATATAGAGAAGGATGCAGGTCCCACACAGTCCAGCCTGCTCCTGCTGTTGAAGCCACCCCAACAGAGGCATAGACATCATGGAGTGGAGATAAAGTGTCCCTGCTGTACCTTGTCAGAATTCCAGACACAAAGAAATACACTACTATGTATTCTAAAATAGTAGTGATTTTATACCTCTAAGTTTGAAGTGATTTATTCACAGCAATAGATAACTGACAGTCCTCTCCAACTCTTGTAGAGTCTACCACATCTTCCTACTGACTTCCTATCTGTAGGGAAACATGCACAATTTGCTTCCATTTAAATAATAATGATATAATAATAGGGAGAAGAGAGGAAAGGAAATATAACAAGCATGGAAAAGGAGAAAATGACAACAAGCCATCCTATCTTCCTATCAAGCCAAGCCTCTCTCTCCTCTTGCTTTCAAAGCCAAGCTTTTTGTATGTACTATTGCCAGTTCTGCATGCATATTCCCTTCTCCCCTAAATGCTGCATTCCAGCTCACACATATACTCACACACAGTGAATTGAACCCACTCTTCCCAAGCTCACCATTGCCTTATGAATACATTGACTGAATGTCTCCACATCTTTATATCCTTAATCTCTTGGTAGCATGCCATGCTTTGTGGGCCACTACCTCTTTCTCAAAATGTTCTCCTTGCCTGGCACTTCCAGTGCCACTCTCTTCCAGCTTCTTTCTAAAGTTCTGACGGCATGTTCTTTGCCTCCATTATAACTTCCTATCTTCTGCCCACCCTCTGTTATTTTCCACCTTTAAAAGATGTGAAAGTGTGTGTATACAGTGAAAAGTTTCCTTTATCACTCCTGTCACCCAACAACAAAATTCCCCTCCTCAGAGGCAACCAATGCTATCAGTTTCTTGTATATTCCTCCATGGGCATATTATGTATAAACATGCATATGTATATACATATATCTACCAATTCCTACACACACACATTATTTTTCCCTTATCAGAATAGCAGAATTCTATAAACACTGAAGTGCACCTTGCTTTTTTCACAACATATCTTAGAGGTCTTTCCATATCAGGACATCACAAACTTCTTCATCCTTTCCTCTGCCTATCTAGTATACATTTTTTATAATTTTCTTATTTGTAATTACAGTTGACATACAATATTATTAGTTTCAGGTGTGCAGCATAGTGATTAGGCATTCATATAACTTACAAAGTGATCATCTTGTTAAGTCTGACACCATATATAGTTATTATAATATTATTGACTATATTCCTTATGATGTACTTGACAACCCATGACTGTTTTTATAATTGGAAATTTGTACGTCCTAATCCATTCACCTTTTCACCATCCTTCCAACCTCTCCCATTTGCAACCATCAAAATGTTCTCTGTATCTATGAGTTTATTTCTATTTTGTTTTTTAGATTCCATATATAAGTGAAATCATATGCTATTTGCCTTTCTGTGTCTAATTTATTTCACTTAGCTTAATACCCTCCAGGTCTATTCTCCTCAAAAAATTAAAAATGGAACTGCCTTATGACCCAGCAATTACACTTCTGAGTATATAGTCAAAGAAATCCAAAATACTAATTTGAAAAGATCTATATACCCCTTTGTTCATTGCAGCATTATTTACAGTAGCCAGGATATGGAAACAAACTAAGTGTCCATCAGTAGACAAATGGATAAAGAAGATACGGTGCATATTTATAGTGGAATATTACCCAGCCATTAAAAAGAATGAAATCCTGCCATTTGTGACAAAGTGGACCTAGAGGGTGCTAAGTAATATAAGTCAAACAGAGAAAGGCAAATATCTATAGTACACTTTTGTATGCATGTACTTTGGTTTATTTTATCATCTTTCTTCTATTACTATTTGGGCTGCTTTTCACCTTTTTCTATTAAAAACAATGTTTAACAAGTAATTTCATAAGCATAACTTTTCACATGTGAGAATCCTTCCATTGGATACATTCTTAAAAGTAGTTAGGTCAAAAGCATTTTTAAGGTTGGAAGATATTGCCAATTTCCCTTCCATTCAGCTTTACCATTTCCACTCCCATCAGCAATGCATGAGCGTCTGTTTCCCCACACAAACATTTTGATCTTGGCCAAACTGAGAGATGAAAATATCTTAGTGAAACTTTAATTATATTTCTCTTATTATGCATAAGGGGAATCTTTTCTTAGGTTTCAGTAACTCTTTATATCTTGTATATCTTTCTTTCATGTAGTTCATCAGTTTCATATTGATTTGTGAAAATTTTTTATATAATAGGGACATGAGCTCTTTGTCAGTAGAGCTGTAAATATTTTTCAAGTTTGCTTTTGATTTTGTGTATGTTGGATTTTATCATGCAGTAGTTTTGTTTTAAGAGTTTAAATTATCAGTCTTATCTTTTATGGCTTCTAGGTTGTGTCTCTTAGAAAGTTTTAAAATTCTCTTATATTTCTGGTACATTTGTGGTTTTATTTTGTTACAGATACATCTTTGTTTTGTATGGGATTTATTCTACTATAAAATGATGTATGGATCCAACTGTTTTTTTCTGCATCATTCTCCAGTTACCCTGACCCCGTTTACTGAATAATGTATTTGCCCACTCAGTTTGAAATACCATATTTACCTTAGACTAAGTTCTCATATATAATTTCTGAAATTATATTTTCTTTCACTGAGTTGTCCACTACCATCTTGTTTTATGTAATATAGCTTAGTAGTACAGTTTAATTTCTAATAAGGCTAGTCCACCCTCTTTACTATTCTTCTTTCAGCAATTTTGCGGCTGTTCTTGTTGTTAAGAAGTATGAAGAATCTGAGTTTTTACTCTGCTCACAAGCCAATACATTAATTAGCCTTCCCTGTTTCCTGGGTGCTGGCAGAAGATATGAAACTTCTGGGTCAGAGACAAATGACTTTATTATTCTCAACCCTAGCCAGAGTACTCAGCAACAGCCAGAGTACCAACATTTGCAGCAGTTCCACAAGCTATAGTTCCCAGAGGATGACATGAAGAAGTTCAGGTGATGCCAGGTAATGGGTTATGTTTCAGGAGAAGAACCTTGAGTTTTAGTAACCCAAATATTTTATAATGGGCAGAAAGCCTACTTGGTTTTTGCCCAAGAGAGAGACACCTTTACTTTCCTGGACAGTAAACAAACTTGCCTTTTTTCCAGAAGGAGACATTCATTATCTCTATTTTACATGTGTGTTTACTATAGAAATATCCTTGAAGAGACTGTCCAGAACAAAAGTAGTCACTGCTTTTCCTCATCCAGAAACATGAGAGACCCATGGAGAATTGTCCCCCAATTTGTTTATTTGTCCATATGAACTTCTAAGTTTGTTTACCTAACAACAAAAGCTTCATTTTTATTAAATTCCAAATTATCTGGGGGAGAATGAACAATTTTATAATGTTAATTTTCCTACCCAAGAACATTATTCAAATGTGGGGGGTTTTTTTGTTCCTTGCAAGCATTTTAAATTTTCTCCACTTAGATTTTTCACATTTCTTATTACATTTATTCCTAGGGCTTTTTTTAAATCTTCTGTTGCTATTGTAAATGTTTTCTATACCCACTTTATCTCTAACAGGTTGTCATTAATTCCTGCCCTTTAAATGAGCAGTTTTCCTCCTGGGTCCCTCCTCTACTCTCTTCTCTTCTTACTCCAAGATTTCCCTGGATGTTTTTTCTCTCCCAAAACCTCATTGAGCATCTGTCAGCCAATGTCTCTCATACTGTCATCTTTGGCCCTGGTCTCTCTCAGGAGCTCCTGACACATGTGCAGTGAATGTCCCATGAGCACATCATGCCCAGCCAGCTTTGAAATTAAACTCCTCATCCTTCTCCCCAAACCAGTCCTCCTTTGTACTCCAACCTCAGTCTGTGGCACCACCACTCAGCCAGGTGATCCTGGCAAAAGGGGAAGGCTTTTTTCCACTCTTTTTTTCTAATCAGTTACCAAGTCCTATCTATTCTTCCTCTTCAATTTCTCTTTAACCTGCATCCTTACCTTCATTCTCTCTGCTGTGGCCTGAGCTCCATGCGAGTGATGGGGGAGCCCCCTAAGTAACCACTTGGTCTTGCATCTCCTCTCTGTTGTCTATTCTTATCCTGCTATAGAAATGGCCCACAGTTTGGATCACAGCATCTCCCTGCGGCTTCAGGGAAAAATAGAGACCACTGCTTCGCACCACTCCCAGCATGGCACCCCTTCCTATTAATGACCTGGCCCCTCCCACCCTCTTGAACTTCAAGTCTTCCATTTTCACACTATCCTGCATTCTTGTGTGCATCTTGCCACCTTCACTTGGAATATCTAAATCCACCACAGACTTCCTTACCTGGATAACTCTGACCCCTCCTGAAGTATTCAATTCAGACAACAACCCCTCCGGAGACTTCCCTGACATCGTCCTCTGCATAAGATGCTTTCACTCATTTATTCATTTCAGAGGCATTTATCCAGTTCCCTCACTTGCAAAGCTCTCAGCTAGGTACCAAGGATACCAAAGCGAGTTGAGTTCAAGCCACTACCCTCCAGGGACTCACTACCTAAGTTCTTGTTATTCAAAATATTGTCTGGGGCAAGCAGCATCAGCATATTTGCATTGTTAGAAATGCAAGCTCCATCCCAGACCTGCCGAGTCAAATCTGCATTTGGACAAAAGCCCTCAGTGATTCATGTGACAATAAAGTTTGAGAAGCCCTGATCTAGATGGCATGGAAACAGAGAAGTATAACAAATGAGGTAAATTCAACTTCAGAGGAAAGCACAGGGTGTTCTGAGAACACGGTGAGAGATAACTAATTGAATATGAATAGAAGAAGGGAGATGCAGGAGAGGTGAGTTCAGGGCAGAAAAGAGGAGTCTGAGTTGGTGGGAGGGGGTTTCCAGGCAGGGGGCACAACTGGAGCAAAGGTGCAGGAGAGGAGAAGGTATCTATCTGTGCTGGACTGGGAATGCAGGAACCACTGTTGCTGAGTGCAAAGTTCTGACACAGAATCATAAAAGAGAAAGTACATTCCAGGTTTACTTCCTAACACTCCACCCTATACTCATGGCTCAGCCCTTGAACCACCCATAGGGGTTGGGCAGGTACCCACCTTTGATGGTCAGCCAAGAAACTTGGGTATGGTAAAGTGCCAGCCCACTAACACAGTTTGTGTTTCAAAGGCAGAAGTGACATTTCATTTGAGTGTAAATCACCTGTAGAGAGTTCCAGCCAAGATGTAGGCATAGGTAGAAACACTTTGCTTCCTTGCACAACCAAAAGAAGGATAACAACCAATTTAAAAACAATAAAAAACCAGAAGTGCCAGAAAATCAAACTGCATGGAACTCTGACAATGAAGGAGTTAAAGAAACATTCACGCCTGGCTGGCGTAGCTCAGTGGATTGAGCGCGGGCTGGGAACCAAAGTGTCCCAGGTTCGATTCCCAGCCAGGGTACATTCCTGGGTTGCAGGCCATAACCCCCAGCAACCGCACATTGATGTTTCTTTCTCTCTCTCTCTCTCTCTCTCAATCTCTCTCTCACTCTCCCCCTCCCTCCCTCCCTTCCCTCTCTAGAAATAAGCAAATAAAATCTTTAAAAAAAAAAGAAACAAGGTTTTTTAAAAAAAAAAAAAGAAACATTCACCCAGACCGGTAGGAGGGGTAGAGACGAGAGATAGGCAGTCAAGTGGAAAGGACATGCAGCAAGGCAGAGGACCACACAAGCAAGGTGGAGCTGTCTGAACAGGAAACTAAAGACTCAAAGCTAGCTGTAAAATACTGCCGGAGTTGTGACGGCAGGAGAAATTCCCATTCTCACAGGAGAGTTCATTGAAAGTGAGGTTAGAGCAGAGCAATAGAGTGGCATTTTTCCCTCTCTGACTCCTCTCCCACAGATAGCACCACAACACAGCAAAGAGGATTGTCCTGCCCTGGAGAATACCTAAGGCTCCACCTCTTACAACCAAACAGATGCTCCAAGACAAAGAAATGTGGCCTAAATGAAAGAACAGGCCAAAGCTCCAGAAAAAGAGCTAAGTGATGAGGAGATAGACAACCTATCTGATGCAGAGTTCAAAACACTGGTAATCAGGATGCTCACAGAACTGATTGAGCTCAGTTGCAAAATGAAGGAAGAAATAAAGGCTACCCAAAGTGAAATAAAGCAAAATATACAGGGAACCAACAGTGAAGGGAAGGAAACCAGGACTCAAATTAATGATTTGGATAAGAAGGAAGAAATAAACATCCAGCCAGAACAGAATGAAAAAACGAAAATTCAAAAAAATGAGGAGAGGCTTAGGAACCTATGGGACAACTTTAAGCACTCTAACATCTGAATCATAGGGGAGCCAGAAGGAGAAGAACAAGAGCAAGAAATTGAAAACTTATTCGAGCAAATAAAGAAGGAAAACTTTCCCAATCTGGTGAAGGAATGGACTTCCAGAAAGCCCAGGAAGCTCAGAGAGTCCCCCCAAAATTGGATCTAATAAGGAACATACCAAGGCACATCATCATTAAGTTACCCAAGATTAAAGATAAAGAGAGAATCTTTTTTATGCTTTATTTATTTATTTTTTTAATTTAAATTATTTTATTGTTGTTCAATTACATTTGTCTGTATTTTCTCCCCACCCCCTCCAAACCTACCTCCCTCCCTTGCTTCCACCCTTCCCCTTGGTTTTGTCTATGTGTCCTTTATAGTAGTTCCTGAAAACCCTTCTCCCCCCTGTCCCCTACCCCCTCCCCTCTGGCTATTGTTAGATTGTTATTAATTTCAGTGACTCTGGTTATATTTTGTTTGCTTTTTTCTTTTGTTGATTATGTTCCAGTTAAAGCTGAGATCATATGGTATTTATCCTTTACTGCCTGGCTTATTTCATGTTGGAGAACTGGGATCAGAGCTCAGGCCATGACCACTTTGTCACCCCAATTTGTGAACTGGTTTCTGACATGTTGGGGGTTAGGGCCCTGCATACTTCTAATGAAAGAAGCACGAGTGGGACCACTGGGCAGATGTCAGCCTGCAGAGATTGCCAGAGCCCTTGAGTAGATGAAATGATCATGGGGGACAGGGAGTATTAAGTGAGGTAGGGTTGCTGGGCAGTAGGGGTAGGGGACAAATAACCTCATAGCTTCCCACTGCCCTTTGGTTTGCCATTTGCTGGCTTAGCCAAAGCCCAACATTAGGAGGTTACCCTAGGAATCTTCAGAAACCAGGCCTCCCATCAGGGCAGAATTTGGCAAGAATGGAAGAGCCTTACCAGAAAAGGAGACAGATGAGCCAGAGCCAGGCAGATGGTGTCAGGGGGCATGAAGGAGACATTAGTATTCCCTCCCACTCCAGGAATTCCACAATAGAATAACCCTGCCCCCACCCATACCACCCCCAGCCATGTTGACTGCAAAGCCTTCCTGCACCCTCTGACTTAGTAGGAATACCCTCGCAGGCCAGCATCTTCTCAGCAGTAAAATGGAGGCAATGACAGCCTCCTCTCAGAGCAATCAGTAGGATCAAGTGTTCCTTAAGTGAAGAAGGTACTGTGCAGATTACAGAGCCTTTCCACATCACTGCAGGATCCCCCAAGCACACCACAGTGGGTAGGGTCTCTTCACTAGGGGTATCAGAGCTAGAACTAGTTAGGAGAACCGAGGCCCTCCCATGCCCAACTCAGTCTCCACAGGCAGGGCTGGCGGTCCAAGTTGGACTCCTGGCTAGCTGACAAGGGCTCCCCTGGGCTGGCAGCCTCAAATGTCCAAGGCAGGGTAGAGAAGGACAGCTTTGGAGGGAGAGAGTTTCAAGCATAGCCTGAAGGTGCCCTGCTGCTCAGCCCAGCCCAGCCCAGCCCAGCCCAGCCCAGCCCAGCCCATTATGGCCAGCTGGAAATAGGCCTGAAGTTGCCAGAGCTTCCAGTTCTGCAAGAGAAGGCAGAAATCAAAATCTTTATGTGAAATCTCCAGGTTTTTAAATATAGACAGCTAATTTATAACTAGTGTAAAACAATGGGGCAGCTAATAGACATAATCTATTATGTCTAGGATTGGAATTAGGACTTTTGTCACCAAGGCCTTTGGCACGGACGACAGCACCTGCTTGTTCCTCTGAGTGTGCCTGACATGCCCATGTGTGTTTTTACACGTAAGCATGTAAGCAAGGCATGGCTGCAGGAGTCCACAATGATTTGTATGCCTATGTATGTGAACACATGCATAGATGTGTTGTAGGTAAGTCTGTGAGTTAGCACATGTGCATGGTCTCATGTGTGCGTTCATGAATATGCATAAACAAGTATGGGCATATAATGTGTGACAGCACGTGTGACCATGAGCTCTTGTATTAGTGTGAGTACACAAGTGTATGTTAACGCACGTGCATGTTGGCTTCAGTGTGGGCGGGTGTTTGCAAGAGAGATTGAGCGCCAGCCAGTGGCACAGCAGTTTCCTGCGACTGCCCCAGAGGGGAAGCCCTGGCCACACCGGTGACCAAAGGAAATGCATGCATGTTATAGAGTCGGGTGAAGCGGGGGGAGGCAGCGTCTGGCAAGCTGGAGGTGGTGGCCTTGGCCTCACGCACACCAGGGCCTTCATTCTCCCTGTCCGCCCCCAAACCCCCTCAGTGACAGCACGCCAAGCCGAGCGGAGAGGTAGGAGAGGCAGCTGCGCCCCGGGCTCTGCAGGAGAGAGGAGCGCGCGGTGCACAGCCGTGGTCATTAGTCACCAGATGTCACCTTCTGCTGCCAAGGCGGTGCCTGGCGCAGACAATGGCCGCGCAAGCCCAGGGGTGGGAGGGGCTGGGCCCAGCAGACCCCAAAGCCGCGCCTCTGCTGACATCTACAGCCCTGCTCCCACACTCTGCCTATCTCTCTCCTCTCCAGCTACACCAGGCTGCTGCTGCCATGCCCTTGGCTCTTTGCCTTACCAACATCATTTTTTCCACGTCCCCTCCTGTTATCTGCTTAATGCCTCATTTTTCAGGAGGCAGTGCAGGTGTCACCTCTTCCATGGAGCATGTCCTTCTCTAGTTCTCATAGCCCCCATCCCCCAACTGGATGCTTGTCTTGGGGCCATTTCCATCCTACCAGACTGGGCTCTGTGAAGTTACCAGGGACTATCCTTTCTTCCCTTGGGTCTTACATAGTGTCTTCACTCAGGGCTGAATGCATGGAGTGGCACTGGTGACTTCTAGTTTGCAGGGAAATCATGTATATTGTTGAAGATCATTGCCACACACACATCAGTGCACTTAACCCCATCCAGAGGAAAACACCCTTCACCCCAGGGTCAAATCCAACCTTAGAACTGGAATTCAGGCTCTGAAATAAAGATCTTTTTTATGTAAGGACCCAAACCCATGGTTGTCAGTTTCACTTCAAATTTGTATGTTTTAAAAAATCAGGCATGGGGGTCACAGCCCCTAGGTTCTAGTCCCTGGTTTGCTGTGTGACTCTGGGCCAGTCTTTTCCCTCTCTGGGCTTTGGCTCCTCATCTGTAGAAGGAACAAGTTGGTGAGTGGTGGCTGCAACAGTCATTCTGTCTGTGCCAGCAGGGTCCATGCACAGCTGAACTCCAGTCATGTCTCCTAAGGCCATCGCACTCCTCTTAGACACCTAGACTGCACTGCACAGTGGGCCTCTGAGCCCTAGAGTGGGAAGGGACAGAGCAGACTGTCTTCTTTGACAAGTCCATGAAATTGAGAGTAGCTGTAAAGGGTGAGGTCTCCAGGCCCCACTGCATCATCAGCATGTTCAGGAACCTTCTGAAGTAGGACTGGCTTCTGAAACTGAGGCACAGAGCATGAAAGATAAAAGGAGAGAGCAAAAAACTGAGCTATTGAAATGCTTTGCAGACGCCCCAGAGAAGCAGAGTCTAGATCTGTGACTGAGGCACTCCCTGAAGGCCTCCACTGTCAGAATCCAGGGTGTGGTGTTCTTCCCAAAGTGGCCTATGTGCCCTTCTTCACAATGCTGGTGGTTTGCCAGAGCCCTTTCTGCTCCCAAAGCCCTTGGACCTCTCCAGAGAGGATTGCACCTGCCCTGGAGAGAATAGGCACTCCCAGAATCCACAGGGGATATGGCGGGCACTGTAGTTGTTTTCTTTGTTTGGTTCCTTTTAAAAAGAATATTTATTTTTAAAATTTGATTACAAAAGTAATGCATATTGTTTGAAACAATTGGAAGAATAGGAATTTTTTAAATTATACTTTATCCCATCATCACTGAAAACAGATCTTGCATAAATTTTACAGGCTTTTTCCTATGTAAAATATGCATTACCTATTTATATAGGTATATATTTTTTGCAAAGAAGTGGAAACATATGCTATATTGAAATCTTTTCTCTTTTCACTTAACAGTATAAGCATTTCCTCATATCCTTAACTCTTACTGTTTTTGATGCCTATATAATATTCTATAGCAAGGATAAACTAATAAACCAACCATCTATTACTAGAAACAATACTGACATTTTCAATGGCTATTAGTCAAGAGCATTGGCAAGCCTCATGAGGACTTTTGTCAAGGAAGATATTCAAACCATATATGGGAAATGAAAAAGAGGCTTAGCATGTAGATAGAGTTTTTATCACCTTCTCCTGAGGGCCTCAGGTTCCTCACCAGCAATGGTTTAGGTCTGCCCTGAATGTGCCTTGAGGACCCCAACAGCTCAGCTGTTCCCTGGGAGAGACTTGTTGGCCATGAACAGGAAGTCATGGCAGAAGGAAAATGAGAACCAAGTCTCTCAACTCAGGGCCCAATGGCCATACTGCAGTGCCACACAGCCTTGGTGCCTTGCCCCACTGCCACATAAAACATGGTGTTCACATGAACCATTCCCCTTCAACTGGCAAGGGGAGCCTAGTTTTGAACCCTGGGAGAAAACATGTTTAAAAAAAACAAAACCCTCTCCCGGCCTTCAACAACTCTGTCACCAGCCAGTGCAGGAAAGAGGAAGTAAGACATAAAGGCTGAAGTTGGATACAGTCAAGGTGTCTCTCCCTGGTCTGAACTCCCACCATGACATTCTCAGCTAGAATTTCTAGTCCTATGAACTTAGGCAAGTCATTTCTCCTCTCAGAGCTACCCTTTCTTTAAGAGTAACAAAGAGATGCAATACCTGCCCAAGGTCATTGTGAGGATGTGTACACAGTAGAAACTCCTGATAGGTTACTGGCCAGCAGCCTCTAACCCCAGCCTGGGTCCTGACAACCAGTTGCTAGGTACCTATATATTATAAGCCCAGGATACAGGAATAAGTAAAACAGATGGAATACCTGCCCTCCCAGCCCTTAAGATTAGTGAGAAAACAATAAAAAAAACAAATGATTTCAAGTGTGAGGTATGTGTGAAGAAGCATAAAGTGCCCTGAGAGAAAATCACCTCACCTACTTGGGGGCAGGAGGATGGGGGGTCAGGGAAGAATTTTCTGAGGAGCAGTCATTTCCATGAGAGGTAAGCATTAGAAAGAAGTACATGGAATAAAAATGGAGGGAAGGGTGCACAGGAAACAGCCTTGAAGTGGAAAAGAACATGCCATGACTCAAGGCTGACCAGGGGTTAGCAGGGCTGGACTGTCCATAGTCAAAAGTGAGGCTTGAGGAGCCAGGCAGGGGTCAGCGTGCAGCACATCAGAGGCCCTGGAGCTCTCTTGTGAGAGTGTGTATGGGGCAGGCATGTTTGCGTGGCAAAGAAGCCACCATTTGGGCTAGAATAAAGTGAACAAAGGTGGGCACAAAGTCATAAGCAGTCTGAAGCTATATCATTAAGAACTTGAGGGTCTGTAAGGATTTTGGCTTTTGAATGAAATGGGAGCCATAGGGGTGGAGTAAGTTGAAAAGAATGATATGGTCTGAGAACCTTTTAAAAAACACTCCAGGCATTCCACTTTCAATTTAGTGATGTAAGCTTTTAACAGATCTACCCTCCCACAGAAAACATCTATAAACTCTGAATATCATACAGAAAACAACACTAGAAGGCTCTGGAAAATTATCAATAACAGGCAGACTTTGGAAAAGTGTCAAAACTTTGAAGAAGGGGCCAGCATGTGGTAAGATTCCCTCTGTTATGAATTGATCCAGAAGGCAGACAGCAATTGTGGCACAGTGCAGGGCAGCTATGGCAACCAGAGCCACTGGAAAGGGAAGGGGAACTCTTAGAAAGGAAAGCACTAGAAAAGGTCCAAATTCAGCTGGTAGATTCTGACAACTCTCTACTCAACTCTTGGACCACATACATGAATGCACACAGGAAACACACAACACAGACAAGACTCAAGATAAACTTCAGCTGAGACTGAAAGAACTGAGCTGTGACTTGAAATGTTGTCCACTGTGAGCAACAGAGTTTGTAGTGTAAGTCTAACCAAGCAACTGCCTGCTAAAACAAAGGCATCACCCCTCATGGAACAATATAACAAATTCCAGAAACTCTAAAACATAACATTTCCAATGTCCAGGATATAACCTAAAATCAACATATAAAAAATCAGGAAAATATAATCCATTCTCCAGGAAAAAGATAATCCACAGAGTTCAACCCTGAGATAACCTTGATGCTAGAATCATCAGACAAGCACTGCAAAGCAGCTGCTAAAACTACACTCAACAAGGTAAAAGAAAATACACTCTTAATGAATGAAGAGTTAGGAAATCTCTAAAGAGAAATAGAAAATATGAAAATAACCAGGTAGAATTCTAGAACTAAAAAATTCAATATCTGAAATGTTTTAAAACTGCATTGTAAGGCTTACAACAAAATGGAAATGAAAGTCAGTGAGCTTAAAGTAGATTAACAGAAACTAGTAAACTAAAGAACTAAGAGAGGGAGAGAGAAGAGAGAGAGAGAGACAGAAGGTTGAAAGAGTCTCAGAAATCTGTGGGTTAATAACAAAGGTCTAACAGGTGCAAAATTGGAGTCCTAGAAGGAAACAAGAATAGAGCAAAATTCTGAAAAAATAATGGCAAACAAACCTTCACTTTACAAATTCAATGAAAGACATAAATTGACATATACCCTCATATTCGAACTGCTAAAAATCAAAGATACAGAGGCAGCCTTGAAAGCAGCCAGGGAAAAAATACATTACATAGAAGAACAAAGGTTCAAATCACCACAGAATCATCAGAAATCCTGGAAGCCGGAAGACACAAAACTAAAGAGTATATGAGAAAAAAATCTGTCAATATCCAGTGAAAATATTTTCAATAGGAAGGCAAAATAAAAACATTTCTATCTAAAAGAAAGTTTAGAGAACTTGTCAATAGAAGACCTGAAGTATAAGAAATACTAAAGAAAGTTCTCCAAGTTGAAGGTAATGACACAAGAGCGGCACTTGGATGTTCAGAAAGAATGAGTAGCATCACATGGTATATATCTGGGTAAATATACAAAATTGTAAGAGTATATTTCCTCTTAATTAGTATGCTTATGATCATTTAAAGCAAAAATTGCACTGCATATGAGGTTTATAATGTATGTAGAATAGTACCTACAAAAACTATAGCAGACAGGATAGTAGATGGCAAAGGTTTGCCAAAGTTTTATATTTTATGTAAAGCGATAAAATATTAACTTTAAATTGGCTATGAAAGGTTAAGAATGTATATTGTAATCCCTAGAAGGAAAAAGAGTACTTTTAAAAATGCAAAGCATTATAGCTAAAATGCCAAATAATTACATTAAAATCGAACTGTGAACACTCTGGCTCCTGTGTGGACTGAAGGACAGAAGGGTGAGATCATGGACCCAGTTGGGATGTCATTGACGTAATTCAGGAGAGTGATAGGTCAGGTTGGGCTAGGATGGGAGCAGTGGAGATGGTGAGAACATTGGATTCTGAGAGTGCTCTGAAGGTACGGCCAAAAGGAATTGTCAATGGATTAGATTTTTGGTGTGGGAGAAAGCCAAGGATGACCCTCAGGCCTGTGACCTAAGCTGTAAGGATGGAGTTTGCCAGTTACTGCTATTACAAGGAAGGCTTTTCTCCGACTGCTCTCCCCACTTCTCTGTGGTTTTTGAGACCTGCGGTGGCCTCTGCGCTTGGAAGCTGAGCAGAGCTGTAAGCCAGGTGAGGAAGGAGAAGACAGAGCCACATGCCACCCACCATAGCCCTTAAGTGGGAGCAGGGACGATGGAGAACCTGTGCTTTTTGGCAAGGTTCATGCCAGATCAAAAAAGTCATCCTTATGGCTTCTTCCAGCTTCCAGAGCCCATCTCCAAGTGTTGCTTTCCAGTTGGGAAGTAATTGAGAAATAATTGCTAATATTTCACTGAGATGGCAGAAGCCTCAGCCCCAGCCTCTGGAAACAATTTAAATATGAGGATGACATTTGGAAATGGAGAACAGCCCTGCTTCTCATTAGCAACTGCAAATAAGATTACAGAGGAATATTTCTGCCATAAGGATGGTATCTGGTTGGAAAAAATAAACCAGTTTGGGGGCCAAGTATATACCTTGGACCAGGATTCAGGAATCTAGGTCTAGGGTAGGGCCTTAGGATTGCCTTGTCCAAGTCACAGAGCAGTTTTGTAGCAACTTGTCTGAACCTCAGTTTCCAAGTCTGTTAAATGGAAAGAGGCTGCAGGACTCAACTCTGGAGATGGAATATCTTCTCTCCTCCATGTGAGAAACTCATAGAGCTGCAGGGGGCGGTGAGTACAGACCACCAACTTTGAGATCTGTACCTTGCTGTGTACCTTTTCCCTATATCCTAGTTCCATCCCAGGCAGCACTGTTCTAAAATGATCTCCGTGCACATTCATTTAATCCTCCCAACCTTAATCCTATGAGGTAGGCACTACTATTATTCCCATTTTACAAAGAAAGAAAGTTAGGCCCAAAGATGTGAACCAACTTGGCCAAGGCCACAGAGCAAGCAAGTTGCAGATCCAGGATAGGGAACACAGTCTGACTTTAAAACCTGTGCTTTACCACCACATATCTGGCTTTTAAGTCTCATGGGTCTCATTGACTTGGCCCCTGAATTCCAGAACTATAGAAAGTTTTTGGCAATTAGCTCATGAAAGGATCAGCAGTCCCTCAGACCTGGGTGTGAATTCTAATCTACTGTTGATGGCCACAGAACTCTGAGCCTGCTTTGCTTGGGTGTATGTCTTTAAATTGATTCTAGGTTTGGCACAGATTTGCTCTAAGGAAGAAATCAGGACTGGATGTAAGATACCAGGCCCTTTCTGAGGGTCAGTTCCCCTCCCATCCTGTGCAGCCTCATCTCTGGCTATGAGACCTCCAGGCTTCTGTTCTTAAACCGACCCAGCTCAAGGCCCCACTGTGCTGAGAAGCCCTCCTGCATTTTCACTTGGCTCACCCATGCACCAGTGCTCCTTCCTAGCCATCTGCAGCTCCAAGTGTTGCCACCTGCGAGGTCTTTCTCTTCCATCCATACATACAGCACCCCTTGGCCTTAGAGGGGTTCTGCCTTCCACCATTGCCAGTACAGGTGGTGTTTGAGGAAGAACAAATCCTGCCACCTGGCATTCAAGGCCCTCCCTAGCCCTGAGCTCTGGAGGGGCTGACCTCATTTCTATGACCTCCCCAGGCTCCATTTTCCCTACACACACAAGAACTTTTGTCCAAATTCGGCTCCCCAGGCCCCATCCAGGGGCCAGGGCAGAGGGTTGGATTCTGAAGTACAAGGATATCCTGGCCAGAGCTGCCCTGGGAACAGGCCATGAAAGGGAGTCCAGAGCCAAGTCAGAGGGGTCAGGTTACTGGATAGATAATCTGATTAGAGCTGATCAGGGGAGGAGGGGGATAGTGGGAGGAAGGGGAGCCTTAAGCCTGGAAAACTAGAGAAAAAGACAAACCAGGAAGCCAAAAGTGGTAGCAAAGAAACAAGAGGACAGGACAGATGCAGAGGGAACAAACAGTCCTGGGTTCCAATCCCAGCTCCACCACATTCCTTCACCTGCCAGCTGGGTGACTCTGCATAGGTCACCTAACCCCTCTGGCCATCATCACCACACTGTTGTCTGTGTCTATGGGTTATGCATATATGTTCTTACACTAATCCCCTCACTTTCTTTCATTCAGTCCCTCCACCCCCTTCCCCCTGACAGCTGTCAGTCTGCCCCATGTATCCATGCCTCTGTTTCTATTTGGTAAATCAGGCCAACCCCCTGCAGTGTTCCTGACTTGTTGAAACAATTCCAAGAGGAAGCATAGAAAAAACAGGCTAGGGGCTGCGTTTTCCAAGTGTCCTTCCCCTCATCTCTCCATGAACACAGCCCGGCAAAGTGGCCTCCACCCCACCCTGTAGGCTGCCAAGCACCCCCACAGCTCAGCCTGCAGCTGGTCTGTCAGCCTAAGAGGGAATCTGCCCCCAGGGAGGCTCCTAATTTAATCAGCCTCACAAATCAGCTCGATGGGCTTAATTGATCTTTTTCACTCCTAATATTGTCGCTGTCACTTTCTAAGCTTTCCTCCTCCAGCCACCCCATGCTCCGTGCTTAGCCAGCTGGAGAGAAAGAAGAAACACTGTGAGATGAAAAAACACTCTGAGTGTATAGCCAAGAAGCCTGTGGGAGGGAGCTGGTACACAGGAAGGTGAGAAGAGCAGGGGGAGTTGGGAGGGTTAGAATTGACACCTGGGCCAGACCTCAGGGACCACACACAGTGCCCTGGTGCAATCAGCAATTGTGAGAATGTAGGGCAGAAGGGCTCCTAATGAGTCATCTGCCTGGGGCCTGGGGCACTCTGAGCCTCAATTTCCTCACCTGTAAATATCACAGCAATACTCTGCCTTTGACAGCAATGCTCATTCCATAAGTGCTTGTGGAGTGCCTGCTGTATCCCAGTCCTGGTGCTAGGCATAGGGAAGATGGGAAGCACAAACAAACCTGTTCTGACCCAAACCTGTTCCCACCCTCTGACAGGCTGTCTCCTCTGGGCTATGCCCCTGACCACCCTCCCCCGCACCCCCCTCCCCCAGCCCAAGGGAGCATTTGGCCCAGAGGGATAGACTGATGTTGACTGAGTAAACACATGGACAAATGTCAAATGGCAATAGTGATAAGTGCTAGAAAAGGAGGTCCATGGTGCCTTGTGGGCAGATAACCCAGGGGCTCCCTGAGGAAGCAGTGCTTGAGTCAAGGTGTGAAGGATGAATTGATTGAAATGAAAAGGAAAGAAGAATATTCCAAGAGAAAGCTTTGTACTTTGATTGAAAGCTGTATTGCTTACAGCTGACCTCTGTGGCTAGCGGTGGAACACGAGAGGGTATGGACAAGATGGGGCTAGACGAGGATATTCTAACCAGTGCCTCCCCAAGTGGTTAACTCAGCCGTAGGATACACATTTTGCATGGTGACCTGGAACACAGAACACACATGGGCACACACATATAATACCTGCAAACATCCATTTTAAAGATTGGTGAAACAAAGTTTCTCTTGCCCCTTTAAATGTGATCCATCCAGAGTTTCTGTTCTGTTTCTATTCTAGCCTGTTCTTTGTCTTTAAGAAAATGTGCAGGTCACCAGCTACTGCATTGATTTCCCAGCCCCCTAAAGGGTCATGCTGCAAGTTAAGAGGCACTGTGCTTTCTTTGCAAGGGCTCATGGGCTGTGTTCAGGAGTTGTATCATTACCCCACAAGAGATGGGAAGGCCCCAGTTCTCTTTAGCAGAGACTTGCATTTTGAAAAGGTCACCCTGGCTGCTGCATGGGAGTTGATTGGAGGGACAGGTGTGGAGGCAGGGAGACCAGAGAAGAGGCTGCTGCAATAGGCAGGCAGGAGACGGTGGCGGCCTGCCATAGACAATTTTGCAAAGCAAATAAGGTAATAGGTATGAAGAATTTTGTGCCAATTCAAAAAATGTTTTATGAAAAGTTCCATTATGATTCTGCAAGATTTCCAAATCTAGATCCAGGCAACCAGCTGCATCTCTTACCAGCTGTACCACCTTGAAGGAATCACTTTTTCCCACTGGTCTCAGTTTCCTACCTGTAAAATGGATTCTAAGTGTCCCTACCCCTGAGAGCCATGGCCAGGTTTGGATACAATGGTGCATAGCCTCAGACAAATGCCTGACCTGAAGCAAGAACTCAATAAGCCAATTGTAAATATGAAAATAAATGTTAGAACTTATTCACTCACCAATATACCCTCAGTGCCCACTCAGTGCCAGGCATGGGAAAAATAGTGGGAACTCCTAGTTCAAGAGAAATTTCTAGAGCCAAATCATTCTTGGTTGAAATGGATTTTGAATGTGACTGAGCTGCCCAGCTCACCTGGTCAAACTCTCTCATTTACAAGTAAGTAGACTGAGGCCCGAGACAGCTAAGGATTGCTTTGAAACGGATTGTACCATACAAACCTTTACCTAGGGCCTATTACCTGAGTTCACTTCCTCTCTGCAGGGAATTGTGCCAGTCCTGGTACATCTGCTATGCCTGTGTGGTACCTCTTAAATATACACTTCCCCACTCTCCTCTCCCATAGAAGCTTCCTTGGGGCAGATTTATGGAGAGGCCAGAGCAACAGCAGGCTGTGCAGCTAGGAGCTGGCACAGCCAGGGCAGGCTGTCTGCTCCATGCAAGCCAAGCTAGAGTGAGCAGATGGGGATGATGGCTGGGACCTCCCTGCCGGTGAGCACTGCCACCTCCCTTCACACCTCTCAGTCTCAGCTAAATGGCCATGGGCTGGCGGGCACAGGTACAGGTACAACCCACCCTTGTGCAGGGCATGTGGCGTGCATACAAAGAGAAGGCATGTCCTTGCCCCAGCATCTGCTCAGCAGCCAAGACTCACTGGCCCCAGTTTTGGAGCCATGTGGCCACTGACCATCAGGGGACTCTGAGAGCCTGCCAGGTCTTCCTCCAACAAGCCACCGTGTCTGCTCTTGGCCCGCTGCCTGGGAGTAGGGGAGTAACTCTCAGGTTTGTGCAGCTGGCTCTGTCTTTCCCTGTCCTGCTATCTTCTCTCCCCTGTATCCATGAGTTAACGTTCCTTCTGCATCTCTGCTTCCTTGGGTCTCTGTATGCATCTCTCTGGCCTTTCTCCCTAAGTCTGGGCAGATCTCTTGGGCTGTGTCTGCCATGAGGTTTTTCTCTCGGTGACTCTGGCTTGCCTCTCTGCGGATGTTTGAGAACCCTCTTCTCAGCTGTCCCCAGGAGTTGCCTCTATCTATGTCTTGGACTGCCCTTCACTTTTCTTTTGCTTTTCCTTATCTCTGTGTTTATGTCTTTCTTCAGCTTTGTATGGCTCAGTATGTCTCTGTTAACCCACCTGGATCAGGGAAGAGGAGGTTTCTCTCTCTGGGCCTCAAAGCACCTGCCTTCTGGTAAGGGGCTATCCTTGGAATGAGCCAATCAGACTGCAAAAGTCACCTTCCCCTTCTCATCCCACCCTCCAGCCCCCCACCAACACACACGCAGACACACCTGCTTCCCTAAGCTTTGTGCTGGTAAAATGCCCAGGAGACTGTGACTCTGCTGGACAAGTCTATCCTCCTCACTCCTCACAATCGATGTGATAACTCTACTGCCCTCAACCAGCCCTTATATGCTGCTTCTGCACTCCTCAGCTGTGTGACCTTGTGCCAGTCACTTAACCCCTCTGTGCCACACACTCCCAGAGGTTCCCAGAAGGCATCACACTGCCTCCTCAACTGACCCTTCCTGTAGAGAACAACTAGGACTAATTACCCTTGGAAGGCCTTCTCATTACAGAAGGGAAACTCTAATTTGCCATTGTGTGATCATTTCTCCCCTACCCAAAAAGACTCTCTGCCTTGAGGCCATAAGGGCAGAGCTCTCAAATCAGGTGTAGAATCAGCCACTTTACCTGGAAAAGAGCCAGGTTGTCTTTTAGCTCCTTGCAAGACAAGCGGGAAAGAGACTTATTCCTTAAGTGGCTGTTGCTCTGTGAAAAAATAAAACTAAATCCAGCCCTAGATAGCACACTGGCAGTGGGAAAATCTTATTTGATCACCCCAATTTCAGTGCCTTACTAAGGGCTGGAGGAAAACAGGAACAGCCTTATCTGAAGGTTTATGTCTAAGAAGAGGAAAACACCAGCTGGTAATAGGCTTTTACTTCTCTAAAGGCAACCCCACAGATGTTCTCAGCATCCAGGAGAGGCCACAGGGGGTGCTGTGCATGGTCTCCATGGGCAGAATTTGTGGGCAAGGTTTCTGGATGAGGGGGTCTGGACCACATGGTGAGCAGAGCTGTGGTGGGTGTTGACAGACACCATGCTCTGGACCAGGGGCTGCACTGAGGCCACAGACAGACAAGCTCCCCTTCTAGCCATGATAGAGTTTTGAGAGTACAGCTTCACACCAGACACTTGGCATATGATGCTTCATTAGCGCTCACAACCTCCAATGAGGTAGGTGCTAGTATTTGATCTCATTTTACAAGTGGCGAAGGTGAGGCATAGTCAGGGTATGTAAATGGCCCAGAGTCATCCAGTCACACAGCTAGACTTGAACTCAGGTAGTCTGGTTCCAGAGTCTGTGATTTTTACCTACTATGTAGTATATACAGACCAGAAGGTAGAGCAGATAAATGAACAGCAAATTCACTGTGTGTGCTTCAGGCACCTATCAGGACTTCTTGGGAATAAAGGGAGGTCCCAACTATTCTCACATTTTCTTTCTCCCAAAATGGTTTTTTTAAATGTCAAAATAGGGCTACCAACACTGTAGGTGGTTTTAAATGTTTACATTTCACAAATTAGTGCTTTTAGTTCTCAAAATGCAAGGCGATAATGTGTCTTTCCAAGATAGCTACATTATTTACAAAAATAATGTGACTTCATAGTGCACTACCAGCAGTGTGGACTGGTAACAGGGCAGAGGATGTAAATTGTGGGTAACCAGTTCTCTCTGAGTGTTACTTTGAGGCTGCAAGTCTAACCTTTTTAGCAGGTGACATCAAAAGTCTAATGTGGGAACAATCGGTGCTAGCCTAAGATGGAGAAAGGAGGCCATGAGCCAAAGAACAGCTTTCTGATCTACAGAACTGTAATATAAGAAATGTGTTGTTTTAAGCAAAAACTAACCAAAAAAAAGTCTAATCTAGAGACCCTTCTTGAACTTAAGGCTTTCTGGCCCCCTTTCTCCCACTCCCTTGGGAGGTACTAAACACCTACAAGGAACAGAAGTAGCAGGGGAAGAAGATGTGATCAATTCTCTCAAGGGGTAGGTATTGGGAATCAATCAAGGGTGGTTTCACAGAGATGAGGACCACTGAGCAGGAATTCTGCAGGATGAGTAAGTAGTTCATTGGACAGATAGAAGAGGAAAGAGTATTTCATGCAGAGGGGAAAGCCTGTGTAAAGGTCCAGAGTTAGTGGACAGTCTGTGTAGGGACACCCTCCATGGTTTAGGGTTACCTGGATTAAAGTGGGTGATGGGGAAGATAAAGCTGTGAAAGTAGGTAGAGACCAGATCATGCAGGACCTTAGAGGTAAGGCTTTCTCTACAGGGAATAAAAACAAAAGTAAAAAGCCTGGCGTTCACTCTCATGGAAAAGTTTCAAATACCCCAGAAATGTTTAGCCTGGAGACAGAAGACTTGGGGAAGAAGCAAGAATGTGATAAATCTACAAGATAACTTTTCCATGATTGTGAAGTCTTTTTTATTCCCTCCCCACTACAAAGGACTTCGGACACACATGGAAGTTAGAAAGTGATAGGCACAGTTTGAAGAAAAAGATGACAATGAAAGGTTCCAAGAATAGAATGGGTCACTGAAGTAGCAATGAGTTCCCCATCATTGGAGATATTTAAGTAGAAACCAAAGGGCCACCAGGCAGAGATTTTGACAGGAGATTCAAACACCAGGTAATAGCTGGCTAAATTAACTTAAGTTTTTTTCCAGCCCTGAAAATCTCAGATACTATTTTGTCTTGTATTAGAATACTTCAAGACATTGCCTTATTTTGGGGTGGGGGGGGTGAGGAGTGTTAATAGTAATCAAAATGTAAATACCATGGGGATAATAGATTTGGCCTAATTATCAGCAGTTACTCAAAGTTTGTCATTATTTCCATACGATCTATCCCAAAGTTCCAGAAAACAAATCAAAGAAAGTACCATGGCCAATGCCATTAATAGAAGCAAAACACTTCAAGACAAGAATTTAATTTACTGGGTGAGTTCTCGAGGCACGTTTTTGTTGATGAATATTTATAAAAGTAGGTTAGGCTGGACCTGGTAATGATTGCAAAAAATTTTAATGCTGTCCCCCTCATTAATTTACTTTTAATGAATGACTTGGTAAAGCGTAACCATTTGTACATAATGATTTCATTAATGACTATGGCATATGCAATCGTTTTTCACACGTTTGAATGTCACTTGAATAAAATGATACCTTAAATTATACAGTATAATAAAGTATGTTTGTTGAAACATGACAAGCTTCTGCCTCTTGGTACTCAGGCTCCAAGAATTCGTTGCATTTGGGAGAGCAATAGTTTAATGGGACTCGAGTGATGGATTTCTCCTTCTAAAACTGAAGTTTCTCTCAAAACTAATACCTGGGTTTCTACCTGAAAACTCTGCACGTGAAAACTTGGAGACAGAGAACACAGTGTAAGTTTCACAGCCCCAGCCTCACTACTCACCTCAGCCTTACAGATTCCTTAAACACGATGCTCCAAAGAACAGAGGCCCAGCCAAATTATCCCATATGAGTAAAGGGCTTGTAAACAGGACCAGACCAGGGGCGGGGCTGGCCCAGAGGCAAAGTAGGCCAGGGGCGGAGCCTGTCAAGGGGGCAGAGTCTGGGCCATTGCCTAGTAAGGGAAGAAGCAAATGCAAAAAAGACCCTGCTGTCTGGCTCTTTTTTTTTTTTAATTTTTATTTATTTATTTATTTTTTTAATCATTGTTCAAATACAGTTTTCTCCTTTTTACTCCCAATCCAGTCCCCCCCCCCTCCCACCCCTCCTCACTTCCCTCCCATTACCACCCTCCCCTTAGTTTTTGACCATGTGTCCTTTAAGTTTGTTCCTTTGAACCTTTCCCACTGTCC
The DNA here is from genome assembly GCF_019186645.2 of Phyllostomus hastatus. Classification (NCBI taxonomy): domain Eukaryota; kingdom Metazoa; phylum Chordata; class Mammalia; order Chiroptera; family Phyllostomidae; genus Phyllostomus; species Phyllostomus hastatus. Next base: position 19,092,810 of record NW_025333869.1, read on the forward strand.
CCTTAAATTCCCTCTACTCTCTTCTGTGGGCACTGTCAGCCTGGCCTCTATTTCAGTATCTTTGGTTACATTTTGCTTGTTTCTTTGTTTTGTTATTTAGGTTCCTGTTAAAGGTGAGATCATATGGTATTTGTCTTTCACTGCCTGGCTTGTTTCGCTTAGCATAATGTTTTCCAGCTCCATCCACGCTGTTGCAAAGGGTAGGAGCTCCTTCTTTCTTTCTGCTGCATAGAATTCCATTGTGTAAATGTACCATAGTTTTTTGATCCATTCATTTACTGATGGGCATCTTGGTTGCTTCCAGCACCTAGCTATTGTAAATTGTGCTGCTACGAACATTGGGATGTATAGGTTCTTTTGAATTGGTGTTTTAGTATTCTTAGGATAGAGTCCCAGCAGTGGAATTGCAGGGTCAAAAGGCAGATCCATTTTTAGTTTTCTGAGGAAGTTCCATACTGCTTTCCATAGTGGTTGTGTTACAGGGTGCAGCCAAGAGGGGGGCCCAAATGGGCATTTGAAATGGGGTCCAGAACTTAAGGTGTCCAGGAGATTTTAAGATGTCTCCATCCCCCCCCCACCCAGGGTGTGGCTTGGGGGAAGGGACAAATGGAGCAGGGCCATTGAGAGCTGTTTTGCATAGCAACAGCCTTGCAGCTACCCTCTGGCATGGTCATTTAACATACCTATAGCCTTTGGCTGGTCGCTTAGATATGTTAAATAGCTGTGATCCTCTCTGAGCCAGGGGAATGGAAGTAACTTCCCCACCAACACGTGACTGGGGGCAGATCCCCCCCAAGCTACAGCGCCTGCGTGGGAGCTCAAAGAAGATTGGCTCCAGGACATGGGGCCACACCTGCCCAGACTCAAGATGGCAGCCCAGTAAAGCTGGAAGGATACGAGTTCTGGCTTGTGAAGCTGAGTGTGGGAGGAGTCGGAAATGAGGCTGCAGAGGAAGATTGGCCACGGGGATTTAAAACCCAGACTTGGCGGCCATTAGGGGAGAGAGCCATGCGCAGCCCTGAGAAGGAGAGAACCATGCTGCTTTAGGAGAGAGAGCCATGTGGCTTTAGCAGAATGGGGAGGACCTCAGCCATTGGGGGAGAACTGTGCTGCTTTAGGAGAGAGAACCACGCGGCTTTGGCAGAGTAGAGATTCCCGCAGCCCTTAGCAGGGAGAACCATGTGCAGCCCTGAGGAGGTGAACCATGCGCAGCCCTGAGAGAAGAGAGAACCATGTGGCTTTAGCAGAATGGGGACGACCTCGGCCATTGAGAGGAGGAGAACCATGCTGCTTTAGGAAGGAGAGCCATGCGCAGCCCTGAGAAGGAGAACCACGCGGCTTTGATGGAGTGGAGGCTCCTGCATCCCAGAGAGAATCGTGCTGCTTTAGGAGAGAGAACCACACGGCCTTGACAGAGTGGAGACTCCCGTGGCCCTGAGAGGGAGAACTACGAGGCCTGGACACAGTGGGGACCCCCACAGCTTTAGAAGGGGAACCACCACCTGGTTTTAGCAGAGATCCCGGCGACTCAGCTGAGGGTGCCAGGAACCCAGGGAGGTCTCCCAGTCGAGACGGAGGACTAACTAAGAACCAGAGGACTGTCTGAGCCATGGACTTCTATTTCCTTCCCTGAGATATGGTACTCTGGACTGGGCAAAGGGGGAAGGAAGGAAGGACTGTGACTGTGTGGGTGTTTTAAGGGACTTTAGGATTTTTGATGAAGACATTAGGTCACTACTTGAAGTCTGTATAGCATTAAATAAACATTTCCTTTCCTTTTCACGAATCTCTGGCATTGAGAGACGTCTTTCCTAGGGCGGCGGACAAAACGGACCCGGGGCCTTCTTTCAATAATAGTATATCGTCCCAGGCCCCCCTTGTCTGTTCTGTAACAGTTGTACCAGTCTGCAGTCCCACCAGCAGTGCACTAGGGATCCCTTTTCTCCACAACCTTTCCAACACTTGTTGTTTGTTGCTTTGTTTATGATGGCCATTCTGTCTGGTGTGAAGTGGTATCTCATTGTGGTTTTAATTTGCATCTCTCTGATAGCTAGCAATATTGAACATCATTTCATGTGTCTTTGGATTAACATTGCCCAGTGTTGGTCATGAGGGCTGCCATGCCAACATGCTTCCTTAGCTTTGTTGAAACTGGTTTGGCAGAACGGAGAGGCCATGTCCTATTTAAGATGAATCCCTATGATTATATCTTAACTCAGTCCTGTGCCTGTCTCCACGCAGTGCTTATCCAGTTTGTAACTATCTATTTGTTATTTGTTTAGCACAGAGACCATGCCGCTAGTGTTCACTGTTGAACCTCCACTTCTGGAACGTTAACAAGTGATGAGGAAATATTTCTTGGCAGAGAGAGAAAGGGAGTGGGGGGAGAAAGAGAGAGACAGAGACAGAAAAATGGGGAGGGAAGGAGGAAGGAAAAAAGAAAAGGAGTGGAAGAACAGAGGGAAAGGAAGCAGGGAGAAACACCACTGAGCTAGATTTGAAACATAAAGCAAAGCAAAACCGCTGGCCAAAAGGAAAGAAATGTTGGGACCAATGCCATGGGCTCTGCAGAGCAGCCATTTCCCTTCCTGCCCCCACCCCCACCCCCACGCCCCCCACCCCTCCCCACCCCCCAACAGGGCTCCTGCCTCTGCCCAGGTCTCATCACCCTGCTTCCCTTGGTTACTTATTCCATCCTGTCATGAACATGGTCTTGGAAATGTATAAGGTTTTTGGACAACAATGAAAGCAATATATTCCCCTGCAGGTGTACCATGGTATGTGGTTTTCAAAGTGTTTTCCTATCTTTGATCTCCTGAAATTTTTGCCGATCCAGTCTGTCTCACAGGGCTGTTTCATTATTCCTATTTTTCCCCCCAGAGGAAACAGACTCCATGGAATTAAATGTTAGCTCAATGTCACAGAGCCAGGAAATGGCTGAGCTAAGAAGACTTCAACTCAGGTCCTGGATTATGTGGCTGAATAGCTTTTAATGTTTCTCAGCCACTTAATAGGTTACCTCTCTCAAGGGTGTTGGCATTTTAAAAGAGAACTAAAAAGAGAGGGAAATGTATAATCCCAATGAATGAATTATAAATAGCAAAATGTACAGTAAAAGCATGTGCACAGGAAAGACTGTGGCCAAAGGGACAGGATAGTCCCAGAAGATTCTCCAGGGTCAAACAGACCTGGGTTCAAATCACTTCCATTCCATTTACTAACCCAGTAATCTTGAGCCAGGGATTTCCACTCTCTATTTCCTAATCTGTGAAATGGGATTGATGTGAGACTGTCATACCTAAAAGTGTGCACTAAGTATGTGGTCAGCATAGATTAGCAGAAGTACATGGAGGACCCCATGTGCAGTTGGCCTCAGCCCTATGGAGCTGAAGGGCAAGGACCAGCTCTGTTCAGGAATCAGGGTGCTAAACAGAGCTGGTCCTTGCCCTTCAGCTCCATAGGGAAAGGGGAGGGAAAGGCAGGATAGGGAGCCCAGGCCTGCTGCTCCAGGCCCATCTCTGCCCAGCACTGGGCTGAATTCACCTAATCTCATGTTAATTACTCAGCCTTTAGGATCAAGCCCCAATAGGAAGGGCTGGTACCGACAGCTAACTGCAGTTGTCATCTCTTCTGAGTCTTCCCCCACCTCCTCGGAAAAGATTTATGGAAAGATTAAGGGGCTTTTTTTCCCGATATCTATTAATATTCATGGCAGTCTTCACAGCCATCTGCTTTTAACAATTTTGTTTGCAAAGACCTGAGATTAAAATATGGCCTGCTAGTGCTCTGAAGCATCTGAACTGAAGGCGATAAAACAAAGGCCTTTTCAGGAGCTCTGAGCCGGCCTGTCACGTCTACCTGCAGTGGAGGAGACTAATGACTAGTGGGAGGGAGGGGCAGTGGAAGGGTGCCTAGACCTGGCTGAGATTAGATCTGGGGGCCATCGCTCCCCCTAGACCTGGCAGAGTCAATTGCAAGGAGGGGAGGGAAATGAACAACCCATCTCCCTCCCCACCTTCTTTTGCAGGGGCCCTTGGGATGAGGGGGCTTAGCTGGGGTAGGAGGAAGATGCTAGCTACAGTACAGTGTGGACTCGGGGCTTTGAGGGCTCCAAAGCCCTGGAATCAGCACCCTGGAGAGAGGGTTGCCAGCCCTGGAAACGTCCAGGGGTCTGTAAAGAATGGGGATTAGGAGGAGCCCCATACTGTGATGCTGTGACCCAAACTCACCAGCATCACTGAATCTCTTCTATGCTTCAGTACCATGTAATCTAAAGCCCAATGTCTTTGCCCAGATTTCCAAAGTCAGTCGCTTCAACACTGCCTTGGGTGGAACCCCCATTTGACAACCAATATCTCGAGGTGTTCTTGACCAAGTTGGTCATCCACTCATCTAGGAGTGGAGTGTTTAATGAGCTCTTAGGAGGTGGCTTGGAGACAAGGGAGGGACAAGCAGTGGGACACAGGTCAGCATATGTGGCCATGCAGATTTTGCACAACTCCAGTGGGCACTTTACATTACCCTCTGCAGCGATCCTGAGCAATCCCCAGACCTCCCATGCCAAACAGCCCCAAGTCTCTGCTTTAGATAAGGCTCCAGCTCAGTGCTCATCGGACTGAAGGCACCTGTCACTTAGGAATATTTGAAAACCAGCAGAATTCCAATCACTTCTGTCATTAGATGGCACCTCTCCTCTCTGGCACCTTTGATTCTAGGTTCCACACTTCCAAAACATCCCCAGAGGGGCACACATCTGGTTCCTGGGCAGGAAGCAGACAAAGATGGAGGAATGGTGTCCATGTGCCTGCCCCAGCCTCCTCCCTGCTGCAAACAGGGTGGCCCCTCAGTCTAAGTGTCAAGCTTCCTATTCCAGCCTCCACCCTCCAGGTGTGGAAGGCCACCACCTTTGTCTCCCCACTGCCTCTATGGACCAAGACCCAATACATATATACCAGGAAATACCCCCTAGCTGGTCCTCACAGAAAAGAGGAATTTTATAATAGGATCTCCCCCAGGGACAGCATCAGGCCAAAGGGAAACAATTATGTCTTAAATCTCACAGGCTTAGGAGATCCTTCCTTTCATTCCCACTCTGGTTCAGCCTTTCTAAAATGCAGCAGCAAACTAATGTGCCATGGCTCCCCTGGCCCACCAACATAAATTCTGTCTTCTACCAGGCTTTCCAGGCCCAAGTGAGGGGGAGAGGTGCTGGCTGGCCAAGGTGCATCTCCTTCTTTCAGAACTGCTTAGCACCCCCAGTCCTATGAATAGGTGGGCCATGCCTTGTCCACCGTGGGGTCCTACCTTGCTTGTCCCAGGTGTTCCTCCATTCCAATGGTATTACCAGACTGCAACCTTCAGTGGCCTCAGCTTCTATAGGAAAACTACAGCCTACCAGATCCTGTCTATCTTTCCAGAAACTTCTCCCACCTAATCTTCCCTGACACTTCACACGATCCTCCAGTCACAACAAACACCCAACGTTCATGGGACATGCATGCCCTGCCATACCTCTGACTCTTTGCACATGCTGTTCTCCATGCCTGGAATGTGTTCTTTGCTTCCAGACTTCAAGGCCCCACACTCAAATAGCACCTCCTCCATGGAGACAGCCTCTCAGTACGAGGCACCTCCCCCACAGGCAGAGTCGGGCACTCTGCATGCCCCAAAATAGCAGCTAGCACTTGGGGAACACTTTACCTGCGTCATCTCATTTAGTCCTCACATGTCCCTGTACAGGATGTCCTATCATTATCCCTATTTCATGGGTAAGGATATTGCAGCAGCACAGAGAGGTAAAATGATTTTCCTGAGGCCACACAGCTACAATATGATAGTGCCAAGATTCAGATGCAGGAGTGTGTATAATGTGTGTGTGTGTGTGTTAGGGTATGTGTTATATGTGTGAGAGAGGGTGTGTGAGGGGGATTATGAAAGTGAAGGCATGCAATAGTGTGTACAGTTTGTGAGGGGGTCTTTGTAAGCAGGGAAGAGTGAGCATGTGCATGTGTGTGTGTGTGTGTGTGTGTGTGCGTGCACACGCACAGTCACCCTCAGACACTCCCAGACCCTGCATGGGTGGGTGGAGGCATGTTCTTGGCTGCATGAATAGTTAAAACCCTTAAACTGTGCCACTTCATCATTGATATTTTTACAAAGTTGTCACAGAGAAATATCATTTTTCTTCCTCCTTTATTTCATTTTCTTTGGGATATAGTAATTAACAAAAGCCGTTAGATGCCAGCAAAACTGTTTCTTTTGAAGTTTCTACATGGCTGTCACCCGGGAGATAAAGGCAGATTATTCAATCTTGACATTATAATTGTGGATGCCAGATAAAAGCCTGGATTAGACACTTCACAGCCCTGCTCAGAGGGGCGAATGAGCTCACCAGGAGGCAGCCTCCCTCAGCCCTCAGCCCTCAGCCCTCAGCCAGGAGAGCAGGAGGGCCCACAGGAAGGGCACCACCAAAACGGGAGGGGGCTGCTCGCCACCTGGTTGGCTGCTTTCAGTCTGAGTTGTACTGTCCCCAAATCACACGTTGTTAGACAGAAAGGAAGCATATTCCAGATTGAGGTGGAACAATCTAGAAGTCAGGAGCCAAGCTCCCAAGCCTGGTGACTCCCCTGTCATAACTTGTCCCACATTGAGTGGCAAGGTACTCCTTCTTCCCCTCTACCATCCTCAGGCCCCACCACCCCATTCCCCACTCCACAGATCGTCCCTGGGCTAGATGCCCAGCAACTCAGAGGAGGGCAGCAGCAGAAATGTCAACAGCAATGACAAGGACAGCACCTGGACAGCAGAGGCTGTCCTGAGCCTGACACTGCCACTCAATTGCTATGTGACCATAGCAAAGTCCTTTCCCATGATTTATACCACAAGAAGGCAGGATCAAGCACCCCCCTGGAGCTTTCTCCACTCCACCAGGCTGGACCTCTATTTCCTGAGCAGAGGTGGGAGGAAACCATCCTCCCATAGAAGCCAGCTGAGTGCATGAGGGTCCTTATAAAGGAAGGTCGAGGGGAGACGCTGGGAAACATAAATCTGCCAGCACGACTCTCTCAGAAAGGGTTTTAATTAATTGTTTTTATACGACATAAGAGCAACTCATTACCAAAAGGCTTTGATTTGTGACACCTGCATTATAGATGATTTTTAAATTAACATTTCCCCAATAAAAGGTGTCAGTAGAGAGCTGAAGGTGCCCAGAGAGGTATAAAAGGATAATAATATGAAAATACAAATAAACACCAACCCAGCCCAACAAAGGGGGCTGCTTAATCAATTTTATAATTAATTAAGGCTGCCTGGGGTAACCAGAGCCCTGGAGGCAGTTGGAGGTACTGGGTGGAGGCTCAGGCATCAAATTCTAGGAGGAGGGAAAGAGTTTGAGGCTTAAGAGAGAAATGCAATGAGAATGAAAGATGCTCTGCCAGGCTTTGCCTTAAGGGGAGGAAAATAGCGGGCCAATCTGTTCTGGTGAGGATTTTTCTCCCTTTGTTCTCCTGGATTTGTCATTTACTCATTCAGCAGGTATTTATAGAGCTCCTGCTGTGTGCTCCAGGAAGAGCAATGAGTCCAGGCAAAGGCTCCAAGGTGAGGCAGAGGGAATGGCACTTTGGAGAGGCTGAGCGCCCCAAGTGCCTGGTCCAGAAGGAATGAAGGGCAAAGTAGTAGAGAAAACTAGAAAAGCAAGCAGGGGCTAGACTACAGAGGCCTCAGGAAAATGTCATGCTGCATTTGGAGTTATTTTCAGATGCCCTTTGAAGAGCTTCGGGTAAAAGAACCACATAAGAACCACATTTTAGACAGATGGAAGTGGATGCCATGTGGAAAGGTAGAGGGAGGTAAAGAAGTCACCCCAGCAGGACCTGTTGATGAATTAAGTTCTGAGAGAGGTGGCTAAGGTAGAGAGACAGATCATTGGTCCCAGGGAGACAGACTTCAAAGCTAGAGCCTGGGTGTCACCTCTGGGGGTTTGTAGGGTCCTGGGGTAATGGAGGGAGGAGAAGGGGAACTGACAATAACCCCACCAAGCAGGATGCTGGAGAAGTAGCTGTGCACAGGACATGGACAAGTTCCTGCCCACGGGAGTGTTATGTTCTGGTCAGAAGGAATAGAAAAAGAGCACAAAGGGAAGAACAAAGGACTTCAGGGTGTGCTGGGAGAGGGGTTGCTAAAGAAAATGGACCCAGCTGCCGTCATGGGGACTACTCAGTGGTTGGGGAAGGCCTCTCTGAGGAGGCAGTGTTTGAAGTAAGACCTCAGGAATGAGGAGCCAGCCAGGTCCAAGTTGGAATGAAGGTGGTTCGGGCCTCAGTTCAGCACTTGCCAAGGCCCCAACATGGAGAGGAAGGGCGGGGAAGGCACCAGGATTGCCCTTGACAATCTACCCATTCTACTGCTCTTAGTTCTGTCTTGGCTTTTTCTCTGGTTGGCCAAGATGGGGTATTTATATAACTGGTGTATAATTAAGGACTGGTCTCATTGACAGAGACCATGGAGCACTGAGAAAAGCTTCCCATGCCCCACCCTAGGCCTTTATACTCTCTCACCAAGCGATTCAAACCCTCCAGGGGAGTGAGCCTCCTTCTCCATGCCAAAAACTCCCCATTTTTATCAATACCCCAGAACTCTCTCCTGAACTCTGGATACACTTGGATGTCTTTCAGGCATCTCATAACAAACACATTTATCTCCTTGCTCCACTTTTCCCTTGTGTCTCAATCTCAAAGATGTTACCACCCATCCAGTTGCTTAAAACAGAGACCAGGGAATCACCTTGATGTTCCCTCTTCTTCTCCCCCATCTCCAGATCCTGCTGGCTTTTCCTCCTTATAGCTCTTGAACACATCTTCTATACATTACCTTCCATTCTACCTGTCCCCCTGTTCCCCTATTCTTCTCCCAACAGTGTACCCTGTACACAAGGTCAGGAGGAATTCTTTGAAAATGAAAGCCCAACACATGTACTGCTGCCCTGAAAGCTTCAAGGACTTCCTGTACCCTCAGGCTAACACTGAAACATTGTTATCATGCTTACTGAGGGCCTATAGAGCCTAGGCCCTGTCCCCTGCAGCACCACATTGTCCTCTCCTCCCTCCTCCCTCCATGCTTTGCTGTCCAGACACAAGGGCCTCCCCTCACCTCTCCAGACTAACATTGCTTCCCTCACCTATCTCTTTCACACCCATAGTCCCTCTGCCCAGATACTCCAGGTGTTGTGCCCTGAGCCACCCTACCCCACCTTTATCTGTCCACATTCAACTCCATAGTCCATGCTGCGGTCTCATCAAATACTTTTGCAATTATTTGCTTAACTGTGTAGATTTCCCCCAGGTTGTAAACTCCACAAGACCAGGAAATATTTCCACCTTGTTTTCCCCTGTATTCCCAGAACCCAGCAGGCAGATCACATTGATGAGTGAATAGCAAAAATCAATAAATTAATGGATTAATCAAATAATATCACATAATACAACATGCTGCATGCTTGCTACAAGTTTTGGTGTTCAGTGAGACCAATAAGGACAAGCATATTTAACTTAGTGGCATATATTTCATTGACCAGTTTGTGTCCTCTCATGTCCCCAGATGAGGTCACTCTCCCAAGATAGGCATTGGAATTGTGAATGGAGGAGGGAACAGACCTCCACTTGAGGTCGTATATCTCCTGCTTCCAAGAAGCCAGTGGGAGTCATGAGGCCAATGGGATGTCCTCACAGTCTGTGGGCCAGCTGTTTTCTGTCCTTGATACATTGCCCCAGGATCCAAGAGGTTATTGCTATCAACAGGGGCTCCTTACTAAGGTTTATTTGGGTGTTTCAGGTCCCCTTTGCTTGATAGGTATATGAGATAGGTGGTTCCTACCAGGTTAGCCCCACAACAGAGTGCCTCCAGCCCACACTTACAGGATGGGCTCAAACTATGTCCAGAACCCAAGCAGACTAGTAAGTGTGTCTGAATGGGTTGTCTTGGCAAGGACACCTTAAGGCCAATGTTGAGACCTGGGGCTCAGGTTAAAACCAGTATGTGGCACCAGCGTTACTGTCAGAACTATGACATGTGTGTACGTGCAGGCATGTGTATATAAGAACATGTGTGTATGCATGTGCATGTGTGTGTACTAGACCCGTTTACAGAGCTCAGAGGTAGGGTTTAGGTCAGGGTTAGTGTTACGGTCAGCGTTACAGAAATAGCTGCAGGGAGTTTATGGCCTTCAAACCCTCCAGGCAGACCAGAGAGTAGGGGAAAATAGGCTGGAATGGAGGTCAAGGTCAAACACAGATACTTCAGAAAGGGGGAGATGGCCCCTGCCTGGAAGAATCCAAGTGGGCCCCCTGGAGGAGGTGAACTTGAGCTGTGCCCTGACAGTTGAAGAGGGTCAGAAAGCCAGAAGTTCTTAATCAAGCTGCTGCATTCTTCATCTTCAAAACTTCCTTCCAAAACTTCCTTCCTTCCTTCTGTAAGTCATAGACTCATCCATAGATGACACAGTTACTGAATGTCAAGACAGAAATTGTTCAAGAGTCCAACACTTCCATTTTATAGATGAGGAAACTGAGCCCCAGAGAGAGAAGCAAAAATCCTTCTTTGAATTAGAAATGGCCTTCTCACAACCCATCTGCCTGACAGGCAGACATTATTTTCCTTTACTTAACAGATGAGTGGGCCGAGTCCCAGAGGAGTCAAAGGGTTTATGGAGATGACATAGGATGTGACAGAACCAGGACTCAAACCCAGGCTGGTCTGATTCCAGATCTAACACCCTTAGGTGGCTTTCTCTGTCTTTGGTTCTGATTCTTCTGAGGCACAGAAAGAAAACTGGCAGTTGATGTCAAAAAATATATGAACCTATTTTGATTGACAGTAGAAGCTCAGTGATGTACAAACAGAATGATTTTATTTTTCTTAAATACTGATATCAGCTTTACTCTGTAAGCCTCAACCCCACAAACTGGTAGTTGAAGGAGAGGGGGGAGGAATGGAAGAAAACAAGCTTGCCATATAATAACATCTTCATTCCTTCTGACAGTTTTCCTGGTCACATTTAATATCTGTAGCTGTTGCCTTTCTAATTATTAAAAACTGTTATTGTCCAGTTCAAAGACACCCCAGCAGCAAGGATGGGAGTGTCCTGCTTATGAGAAACTGGCTTTCCCTCACTGGGGCACTGCCTTCAGGGCACTACCACCTAACTCTGGCCATGGGTGTCCTCACCCTGGCCGGTCTCTGAGGGCCCTGGACGAGGCCAGTTTCCAGCATGTTATGTGACACCATAACCCTCTCCACAGCCATTGACATCGGGACCTCTCCTTGGTCCTGGCAAGTGTGGCAGGAGGGAAAGGGCTGTTTTCACCCAGCTTTTCTCTTTAGAAAGAAACAGAACAAGGGAAACCTTGTTTCTGCTAAAATGCCCCTCCTTAGCAAAGCCTCGAGTGGGTGTTATGGTGGAGACCACTCACCCTCCACTACAATTCAATCTCCCCTGACAAAATGTGGCCAGGCCAAGGTCACCACCTAGGCAAGGAATCCACACACTGTGACACACCGGTGAAATCCTATTACCACCTATGTTTGAACAGTCTGTGGGCTGAGAATGGCTTTTACATTTCTAAATGGTTGAAAAAAATTTAAAAGAATGATACTCATGACACATGAAAATTATATAAAATTTAAATTTTTGTGTCCATAATAAAATTTTACTGGGACAAAGCCATGCCCATTGTTTGCATATTGCCTAAAGCTGCTTTCAAGATACAAGGGCTGGGTGAAGCATTTGCATCAAGAGTATATTGTTCACAAAGCCAAAAATATTTTCTGTCTGGCTCTTTACAGAAAACATTTGCTGACCCTAGATCAAGACTACATTTCCCAGACTCCCTTGCAGCTAGGTGGGGTCAAGGGCTAATTTCTCATTAGTAGAAGTAAAGTGGGAGTGATAGAGTGCCTCCTCAATGCTCTCTTCTGTCTCTGGCTGGAGCCAGGCATGGCAGCTCTCAGCTTTAACCAATGAGGCCACAAAAAGGCTTTCAGTGTTTGGGGAGATAATGACTTGAAGGGGTAATGACATAAAGGACTGCAGTTCCTGAATGACTGTATAACTCAAAGCTGCCCTAACAACCTGGATCATTCATCTTAGAACTGTGAAGTGAGAAAGGAAGAAAAACATTAATGAATTCAAAATTAAAACAAAAAGAGGGAAGTAAGAAATTTCAAACCTGTTTATACCACTGTATTATCATAATACAACAACCCATCCTTACCCTGATGAGTACAGATATTTATCTCCAAATGGGCACTATCTCTAGAGTTCTTTTCCTACAGATCCAGCCACGTTATTTCAGGCTATTGTTCTTGTGCAGGAAGCCTGCTTAACAGATGAATTGAGCCCCTCCTCACATCAGCATTATCCTGTTAACCTAATAAAAGAATTGTTCACTTGGAGTTCTGTTTACAAGAGAGTAGCACCAGCTCCAGGAGAGAGACTAATGTAGTATAAAGCAGATCTTCATCAGAATCCCAAAGCAGAAGGCCAGAACAAGCCAGGGTCCATGGGTACGAGCACCATGAAGTGCCCCTACAAGACCAGGGGCCTCTCTCATGACATCTATGCAGTTCTCTGTCCTCCTTCTTGGCTTGCCAGCTCCCTCTGGTCACTCATAGCTGGTGACCACGACAGGTCTCCAGCCTCAAGTCTACCTCACCAACAATTCTCACTCCCAGGCTCAGTTTCTTTCTGATACCTTCCCAAGAAGGGGGTCAGACTGACCCAGCTCATGCTTTTGAGCCAGGCCACCCAAAGAACATAATGTGGGGAATCTCTGCTTCAAGTGCCCACTCCAAATTAATCAAATCAAATCAAATCACATGGCACAAACACAGCTTCTACCCACACAGCACGCACTTGGGACAAGGATATCCCTTAGCCAGGAAATCAACCTATTTAAGGGGGTTGAGTAGTCTTCTGGCTAAGGGCTTAGACTCAGACCTAGAATGCTGGCTTCAGCTACACCTCCTTCTTGTGTGACCATGGGCAAGTTTAGTACATTCATCTCCACTTCTATGAAGTAGGAATCATAATACAAAACCACTTGCCTCACAGGGTTGTCAAGAGGATAAAATAAATTAATCAGTGTAAAGCACTTAGAACAATACCTCCTGACACATAGTAAGCTTTCAAGGAAGGCTAGTGATTAGAATTACTATTATCTCTAAAACAAGAAGGAATTAATAAGTCAAGGCTCTATTCCTTTTGCTGTAAAACACTTCATTGTGTGCTCAGTGAATGATTCATGACAGCTTGAGAAAAGCACTGTAATTGGGCCACAGATACACCTTCTTAGGGGCAAGGGCACAATGGCTACCCTCTGTTAAGGACCCATCTGTTAAGGTGCTCATCCTGTGTTGGCCTTCTGCACACAGCCCATGTGATCAAGTGAGGATGACGCTCCAAGAAGGTCAATAAGTTGTATAAATTCACATATTTTAGACTTATTTCCACTCACTATGTATTTTCATCCAAATGGATAATCCAGAGGATCCACTGCAGGCCAATTGCTGAGTCCTGTTTTTGGAGATATATATGCCAAAGACAGAGAAAGGGGCAAAAGGAGCAGGCATACTGGACTCCCAATGGGAGAGGAAATGATGGAGTGATGTGGATGAGATGGCAGGAGGCATCTTGGGAAAAGTACAGCAGGTTTGGGGCAGGAGGTGGATGTGGCTATGTGCTTGGTCAAACCTTCCCCATTAAGCTATTTAAATACATGCAGCAAAGTCCCCATTTAGCAAACAGAGTCCTGGCTTAAAACAAAGCCAGCAGCCCTGGGTGCTTGTCTCAGGTCTGCCTTCCTGTCTCTCCATGACAATGAGAAAAAGGCCCTGCCCCTCTCTCAGCCACAGTAGTTATATGAGGTAGACCAGGTGACTAACTGTAAAGCCCTTCTGACTCTGGTCCCACTATGGTGATTTTCTAGTTTCTGCTGTGTTCTTGCAGGGAAGCCCTGAACACAGGCCACTCTTGTCTCTCCCATCCCAGCCTGGGACCATGGTGGTGCAATCCCCAATTTATTGTATGCTTACAAGTCATGGGAGGGAAAAATAAAACTATTATCCTCAAAACCCCAGTAGGTCTCTTAATGACTACTCCACTAATTAGTAGCAGCTGTTAATGAAGTGTGCAGGTACAAGCCTAGCCTCATCAATTAATCCATACATGCTCCTGGGCTGCAGTAATATTTAAAGGGGAAATCAATACCTGGCAGCTGGGCCTGAGGAGGTCGGTTTGGGTGCGCAGGGAAGGTGTAGCATTTCAAGGAATTTATAACTAAAATAGCTCATGCCTGGAGCACAGTGCAGAGCAGCAGTAACTAGGATAGCCCTTAAGGGGCACAGAGATTCAGGAATGCCTGCAGCGTGAGGGCAGGAGGGGCTGGGTGGGCAGGGGAAGGAGTCCTCTGCTCCATCCGTGGGTGGCCAGAGAGCTCCAAGCCAGGACAGCAGGGGGATGTATGGGTAACATCTCTCTCCAGTGCATATCATAAAATCCACTTATTTGTGTGGGGTATGGAAGCTGAGGGGTTTACTACTACCTCAACTGAGCAAGTGTAGAAACCAAGTCTCCACACGAGATACTGTCTTATCCAAGGTTGCAAAGCAAGTAAAAGTAACAATCACTATCCTGGCCCATGCTGTGCCAAACACCCTACATGCATCATCTCGTGTACTCCTTACACTAGCCCAATGAGATGAGGACTTGTTTCCTCATTTTGGAGATGGAAACAGTACAGCTTTGAGAAAATAAAATACCTGCCTAAAAAGCTGGTTATTGGCACAGCTGGTATTCAAAGTCACACAGTCTGACTTCAAAGCACATACGTTTAGCATACATGACATCTAAATGGTGATAAGCCTTCAACCCTATAGAAAAGATCCAAACTCCTTTGCATGATTTATAGCATCTTGAACTCTGGCCCCCACGTTAGTTTCCTATTGCTGCTACAGCAAAGTACCACAAACTCACTAGCATAACGTAACATAAATGTATTATCCTTCAGTTCCACAGGTCAAAAATCTAAAATGGCTTTCACTAGTCTAAAATCAAGGTGTTGGTGGAGCATTCCTTCGGGAGGCTCTAGGAGAAAGTCTGTTCCCTGCCTTTTTCACCATCTAGAGGTTATCTTCATTTCTTGGCTTGTGGTTCCTTCCAATATCTTAAAGCCAGGAATTCAATCACTCCAACCCCTGGGTCCATTATCACATCTCCCTCCCTGATTATCTTTCTCTGCCTCCCCTTACAAAGACACTTGTGCTTACAGGGTATCCATTCAGATAAACCAAGATAATTTCCTGGATGATCTAGGATAATCCACTTCTTTTTGCCCTGTGAGGTAACATAGGCATAGGTTCCTGAGATTAGGTCATGGACATCTTTATGGGGGATATTAGTCTATCTACCACACCCTCTCACTTTCTATTTCTTCCCCTAGAGCTACCCATGTTCCACCCTCATCAAATGCCTGTATCAGTCAGCATCCAGTCAGAAAGACAAGACCACTCTCAGTATTTCAAACAGAGGGAATTGAACATAGAGAATTAGTTACACAGGCAACAAAAAAGCCATGAAGCCACATAGGAGCTGTTGAAGTGACCTAGAAATGTGTACTCACAGCAAATAGTCTTTTCTACACCTTCCCGCTCCACTCATAGAGACACATGCAGTCAAGGTCAATGGCCCCTCCCTCCAAGCTGTAGTGGCACCCAAGTACCAAAGAAATGGCTGAGGTCCCTGAGCCCCTATCTGGTCTATAGCATGTCCCCAACACTGAAACAAGAACCTTTCATAAAGCAGGTGCTCAGAGAAAAGTCATCCAGGCCAGGGGTCTTTCTTCCACATCAGAGATGAGGGCACAGCCCCAGCTCAAGGCTCCCAGAGAGGTCATGGTGCAAGTGAAGCAGGTAGACAAAATGCAGCTGCTCAACTGCTGACTGTCAGACACTGAAAGCAGGGACTTGTGTTGAGTTCATTTTGCTGCCCATCACAGGCTTAGGCAACACAGATCTTACTTATTTAAAAAAAAAAAACAACAACAACATTGAGAGGCAGACAGATTACTCCTCTTAGGGAGGACAGGGGCTTGGGGTCTGAGTTCCAGGGGGTGGGGGAGGGAGGAATCTGGGAGCCACAGGCTGCCCTGCTGCTTGAGGAATGTATGAAACTTGCTTTTACCTGAGTTGTCAAGGCTGGCTTCTTACCACATCATAGACACAGGGAGAGGCCATGATTATCGTCCTGGGCGAATAACATTTCCCTGATTGGACATTATTCTGTGGCTCTTCTTCCTCAGCAGCTCATCCTGAGATGTCTGAAAAAGGGGAAGGGAGGAGATTGAAAAATATACCAGGGAGGAAGGGAAGGGAAGAAGAAGGAAAGGGGAGGGGAAGGATCCCAGAAACAAGCCTTTCGTGAGTAGGCCTGGTCAGGGACAGAGTGGGGACATGTAATTTCACCCAACAACCACCCAGGGTACAAAGCATCCCTTTCCCCAGCCAGATAAGGTCTTCCTCCAGGAGCCCCTATCCTGACGAATGACCCCACTCACCCCTCCCACCATCCAGCTAGCAGGTATATCCCATATTTGCTTCTTCCCTAGCCCTCCTCTTTGCACACCAATCTATTTGTCACCAGGCCCTGGCCAGTCTACCTGTGCCCTGTCCTTGTCGTTAGTGACACAGCCTTAATGAGGCTCCTTCAACAGCCTCCTAACTAATATTCCGGCCTCTGGCCTTATTCCCTAATCTCATCTACACTCCTGCCAGGACTGTTTTTTCTGAAATAGATCTGGTTATTTCACTCCCTTACCTAAACCCATCAGTCACTTCCCACCAGGTCCAGGGAATTCAAGGTCTTTACTCCCTTCACCAGGCTCCTCTCCTCTCACCTCCTTCCCTCCTTTCCTATCACTCTTCAGGAACCTACCTATAAGTTTACACACACGCACACACACACACACACACACACACACACACACACCACTTATACCTTTATACTTGCACTCTGCACCTGGAATTCTCCCCTCCCCACATGCTGTGAATAAGCTCGTAGACTTAGGAATTTTTACAATCCTGTTCTCTCTGGGTCTTTAGTCTTCAGATGCAGAGATTACCCTGCATCTGAAGACTCCCATGTATCATCCCCACCTGACTCCACCCTCTCCAGCTGCCTCTGTCCTGCTTCTCCCTCTGGTCTACCCCTGGTCCTGGCCACATAGTTGTACTCCATGACTGTCATGGGGCTAACATAGCATTTAGGGGAAAAGGAAGGAGAGGCAATCACTGAAAGTGCCCACAGACATGGTGGGGGTAGGAGTGGGCGGTGGGCACTGGATGTTCATTCATAACCAGGACCCTACTTTCTTTTAACATCACTGGTCCTGTGAGGACCTGAGTAACATAGAGAAGACAGAAACCAATCTGGCTGCTTGCTGAAGACAGCAAATACTATTGACATCATGACTCCTACCAACACTATGGGGAAAAGATATACCTCTCCTCAATGCTATTTTAAAGGACTTCATTTGAACAAAGACCGTCAATAAATCAAAAACCCATTCTCCCTTTGCTGTATTCTGTCATTGCCACCCAGTTCAGCTATGCCCTCACTGTAACAGTCAGCACCTCATGGCAAGCCATAATTATCAGAAGATAGGAGAAGAACCAGCCTGCTGGCATGGCCCTTAGTGTAACTTCAGGATCATTTTATCACTTCCTTGGAAACTTTGAGCTCCTATAATATTTGCCACTCATCTGGGAGCATTGCAAGGTCTTGGGTTGCAAAGTCTCAGATGAATTTGGGCTCAGATGAATTATTCAACATCTTCTACATGAACCTGACCCATCACAAGTGACCAAAGAACCATCAACCCAACTACCATTCATTCCTTG
This sequence comes from Phyllostomus hastatus, assembly GCF_019186645.2. NCBI lineage: Eukaryota > Metazoa > Chordata > Mammalia > Chiroptera > Phyllostomidae > Phyllostomus > Phyllostomus hastatus. Next base: position 19,110,759 of record NW_025333869.1, read on the forward strand.
ATTTTTCAAATACTTATTGAAAGCCTGCTAATTACAGAAGTATTCTAGGGGCTGTGAAAACAATAATAGCAAACCAAACAGCCAAGGTCCCTGCCCTCAGAGAGCTAAGATTTTAATGTGGGAACCAAAAATAAAGTAGTAGTGTGGTATACAAGATAAAGAGAAATGTCATGAACAACTATGAGGCAGAGAGAAGGTGGTGAGAAGGCTGGAGCTGGATGGTTTACTATTTTGCAAGAAGAAAGATAGGTCAAGTTATTCCAACACCAAGCAAATGGCAGTTTTCTACCTACTGAAGAGCTAAGGGAAAGTGAAAGAATAGAGAACAAAGACCTGCATTAAGAGTGTCTAGTACTGGAGAATAAAGAGGAAGGAACTCGTGCCCCAAGACTGCTTTTCTGTGAGTGGGAAGCCTAGAATAGCTCCTCAAGCTGACAGTCAGGCAACCCCAACTCTAAAGACTGTGTGGTCTGAATGCCCCACTCACAGTGCCTGACCAGAAACACCATCTTACACAGAGTGCTTGCCATCACACACCCCATCACACAGGCTTCCTCCTTCTCCTCATCTCTCCCAAGTTCTGTGCATCCGCGTGTTAAGTCAAGCTGTTCCCTGACCCTGCAATGGCCCACCTTCCTTCTTCTTCAAAGGCTGACCCTCTCCAGGCTCAACTCAGCATCATCCCATAAACTGCTTCTGGTCACATCCCTCACTCCACTGAGTCCCCAGCCTGCAAGTCACTGTTCCCCACTCTGTATCAGAGGTACTTCTGGACATGCCCTGATGGGTCTAAAGGACTGCACACACTAAAAGACTATGGCATTTTCTGAACAGCCTCAGTATCTTCCATGTTGCCTGGTACACAGCTGTATATGCAGAGGAGGGAGAAGGAGATGGCATAGGGTGAGGCCCATTCCATGCCAGGAGTACCATTTCAGTCCCCCAACCCCCATGCCATGCTGATAGCAAGGGGCAGACAGGGTACATAGCCACATTTGTGGGGCCATGAACCTTTTGTTCAGGTCACACTCAAGTAAGAGGCTGAGCTGGCTGCCAATGGGGCTCTGATTCACCACAGACTTTTTTCCACTCTCCCCTGCTACCTGACCACAGGAGACCCTCAATAAATATTTGATGTGTTAGAGTATCTGAACAAAGAAACATACACATCCTCCCCTAGTAGCCCCAGACACCCTCCTCACGCATCCCAGTAGACATGCAGGTCAGCCTGGGTTTTGATGGCAGCCCACTGTCTTGCCTCCAGGAAGACCAGCCCTTCTGGTGCCTTCAGCAGCATTATATTTTAGAGGAGGACCTTCATCCAACCACTGATCTGGCCTCTTAACTCAGTCTTCCAAAGAACTGGCCAGACCCTTCTTCCAACCCTGAAAATGGGAGCCTGGTTTTAGGGGGTTCTAAGACTATACTCAATAATAGCCTGGAATCAGCAAGTATTAGACTCTAGAGCCCTTCAGGTCTAATGGGCCAGTCCTCTGCTCTCGCAGAAGGGAAGGGACTGGTCCCAAACACACAGCTAGCAAACAAGGGACGGTACCCAGGCCACCCAGCTCCCAGCCCAATGCTCTTCCAGCCACTACTCTGAATGACTTTCACTTGCCTTTCACTTCCAGGGCTACTAGGCATGTCCCTAACTAGCTGCAGTAAGGTGAACTAGAGCTTCTTCCTTGCCCTGTCATGTGGGCGAGAGGAAACATGGGCATTGCCTGTGGATTACAGCGAAGATATGGACGCGGCACCACTCATTTGTCAGTTAATGTGAGGGAGGCTTGTGTCACGCAACCCAGGGCACAGGGCCAGCTTGTGTCACGCAACCCAGGAGCAGGTGGAGATGCTCCCTGAGCATATAGACTGGGATTGCCCTTGCACAAGAAATGTGGTCATGCTCATGTTAATAGGAGAGGAGAGCATTTCTCACCTAGCTGAAGAGGAGCTTGAGAAGGTGAGGCATGATTGCTGCTGGTTCAGAAGAAATCAGTTGCAGCCTGGAGTAAGAACCTCCCCATCTCTCCCTGGCACTTTCCACCACCCCTCCCCTCCCCTCACAGCAGGTCTCAACCCTCCTTCCCTCCACAGAGCCAACAGGAAATGGGCAGAGAGGAAAGCCACCAATGGTCAGCAGGTGGAAAAGGCAACAGAATTTGCAAGATGCAGGAGGAGAGGAGGGAGGAGGGACTGGAAGCCTCTAAAAATGGAGGGAATGTCCATGTGCTTGGGCACAGGTGCCTAAGCCAGGGTGCAGGTCTGACTGCACCCTCTCCGCACTCTCCTTCCCCAAGACCCTTCAGTACTGAGCCAATTAAACTGCCATCATAGTCAGAAGTCCTACTTCATTTGGAGATAGTGGCAGAGGTCAGATTGGGACTGGAAGGGGTGACTTTTCACTACTACCTCTCTCTAGTGGGAACTGAAACTCCATCACTGTGAACTATGGGTGGTGAATGCTTCCCACAGACAACTGGGAATAATACCCCCACCCCCAGCCAAAACTGTCTCCAGGGGCTCTTAGAGATAAGCCCTGTGGAACAGGAGAGTAATGGACTGGCTGCATGGGTCACAGCACTAGTCTATTGTAGTGTTAGCAGATCTGGGTGAAGCTTCTGCCTCATGCATGATAAAAGACAGCATCAGAGGAAAGAAATCTTGTGAAAACCTGCCTAACCCTCTGCCTCTGCCACCCCCAGAGACAGAGCACATGCTGTGCCCCAGCCCTGCAGAGACTGGGGAGGGCAGCTGAGGAAGGGGCAGGGAAGGGGACTTTTATCTCATGCTAATTGTCAAGGTTTAGATCAGTTTCAAGTGGCCTGGTCTTTAGTGCCCACTGCCAAACTCATTCAGGCCCTCGTGGTCCAAAGAGCTCATTATAATAGAGGAATTCCAATACAATCAAACCTCCTTAAATATGGCCAGAAATCACAGGCCTAGGGGCTCTTCCCACTTTCTCACCACCCCCCATTTCACCCTGCCCCCCACTCACTTGATATGGGGGACCTGCTCTGTGAGGTGTTGCTCTAAGTGCGGGGGATCCAACCAGGAACCAGCCATGGCCCCTGCCCCCTGGTGCTCACAACCCCATGGGGGAGTCTCAATAGATGGCCTGGCAGTGACTACACAGCTGGAAAGTGCTCTGATGGGGAAACACAGAGCATTTCAAGAGCATAGGAGATGGTCAGAGGGTTGACAGGTAGAGGTGAGAGAAGGGGGACGAGTCTTCCAGGCAGTAGGGAGAGCATCAGCCAAATTCTGAAGGTCAGAGGAACCAAAAGCTCAGCATCCCATTGGTTAGACTTTGGTGGAAAGGCACAGGGATAGGTTATAATCAGATCTTATCCAGCCTCCTGAACCACCATAAGGCATTTGCAATTTATCCCCAGAATACCACAGAGTCTCCCAAAGGAGTCACAGAATCAGATAAATGACCTAGAAGGAAATGGATTAGAGGGGAGATTACAGAGACCACACAGAAGGAGTTTAGACAGAATGGTGAAAAGGGGCACTTAGAAGGCAGAACCTATGGCATGTGGTAATGAGTAGAAAAAGAAGTTAAGGACACTTACTGATAATTATTAAGCACTTACTGTGTGCCAGCCACTATGTTAAGTATTTAGCTACATCACCTCATTCAATCCTGCAGTAGCTTTGTGAAACAGATAATCCTACCATCCTCATTTCACACATGTGGAAACAGACTCAGAGAGGTTATCCACTCTGACTTACTCTTAGTTAAAGAGCAAGCAAGGAGGAGGGCGAGGATAATTCAAGGTTTCTGGGCAATCAGACAAATGCAAGTGCTACTGCCCAAAGAGGGAGGCCAGAGGGGGAGGAATGGATCCAGAGAGTCAACAGAGGTGTCAGCAACACCTTTGCTACATGGGCATGTAGTCTGAACACCTGGAAGATATCAAGGTGGTGGTTTCTGGGTCGCAATGGAATATGGGTCTGCAGCCCAAGGGTATATGATATGGGTTTGGGAGACTATGTTTAGAGAAAGGAAGCCACAAGAATGAAGGAGGAAGAATCCCATGGCCCATGTGAAGAGGACAGAGCAAGGAGTCCAAGGACACAGCTCTGGGAACACAGATGTGTAAGAGGTGAGCAGAACAGAATTGGGGAGGAAAGGATTAGCAACATTCTCTACCTTTACTGTGGAAGAAAGAAAGATGGCCTGGTCAAATCCCCTCATGTCACACTAGTGACAGAGCTCGTGGCAAACACAAGAATGATATTGGCTAGCAGAATTCTTATCCCTGAAATGCTTTTAGCAAGATACACCCTAGCTGTCCAGGACTGCTGTTGGTAAACAAACATGTACCCTATGTATTTATGGAGTACGGCTCCCTAGGAAATGTTGTGCAAGCTATGTAACTGTTAGAGAACAAAATGGAGATATTTCATGACTGAAATAGCTTCCTTTTTAGTAAGGGATACCTCGTATTATCACATAGATACCTCTTTTAACAAATCCAAACCAGAGTACTTCCTAATGTCGCAGGAAAGATCCTAGGAGCAATATTGATAGGTCTGGACCACAGGCTTTCTCTGTGCCTCATATTTATTTGTATGTATCCTTACAGTTATTAGGAAAGCTTAATACTGGCTAAGATCTCTGATTCTTAGGTATCTAATTTGACACTCTGAACCTTTGTATTTTATCTCAAGGACAGAAACTTATTAAACATTGCCATGATCTTTTGAGTATTCTGCCCAGCCGTTGCATGGAGCCAAGCTTGGGAAAAGGGTACTTGATCTTGCTAATGGATGAGTACCTGGAGACAGGATGGGAGCCATGAAAAGCTTTGTATGACAGGCTAAGGTGGCATTTTGTCCAAATAGAGGCAGTCAGACACTGCTGAAGGCCCAATTGTTGAGGAATGACAAGGTCAGGCCGAAGCTCTGGAGAGGCCCATTGGTCACTGGGAGAAAGCAGCTTGGGAGCAGAAAATCCAGGTAGGGGGCTCAAAGATAAAAATCATGGGGCCCTGGAAAGGGTAGTGGCAGTGGAAATGAAGAACAATGGGTAAATTTAAGACCTATGTAGGAATTAGAGTACACAGGATTTGGACCTTGACTGGTCTTTTGGTGAGGAGTAGTGAGAAAGTAGACTCAAGGCTTCTCACTTGGATAACCAGGTGGGTCATGGTGGCAGTCACAAGAATGGGAATGTGAATATGGGCAGGCTTAGAGAAGATGAGAGGTTCTACTTTGAAAGGTTTCAAGCGTCCTTGGCACATTCTCATGAAGTTCTCTTGTAAGTAGTTGGATATGTGATTCTCAAGTTCGAGAGAAATGACTGAATTAGAGATAGAAAGTGGGTTCATTTGAAAAGCAATATGCTGGGTGAAGAGTCAAAATGTCCAAGCCAAGGACCACCAACAATTACAGCAGTTTTTAAAAATGCAGTCCAGAGACCATATGCATCAGATGACCAGGAGGGTTTGTAAAATATGGTATCTTGGGCCTGCCTGAAAACTACTACATCCAAAATATGGGGTGCAGGACCTGAGAATCTGATCTACATTTAAACAAGCAGTCCAGATAATTTTGAGTCACCTCCAAGTGTGGAAATTACTGAGGTGAGGAACAGACAGACAAAGAATAATCCCCAAGGAAACTGAGAAGGAAGAGGAAAGAAATAGGATAATTCAGTGCTGTAAAACACATGGGGGAACTTTGCATGAGGGAACTGTTAAGAGTGTCAAATATAATATTTCTGCAAGTTTGAGGAAGGTAAAGACTGAGAAATTTCCTTGGATTTGGTTAAGATGGAGGTCACTGGGGCTTTATTCAGAATGCTCTGGGAAGAGTATGGGGACAGAGACCCTACTAAAATGGACTGAGGGTAGGTGAGAGGTGAGGTAGTAGGAAGGAGAATATAGACTATTCTCTCAATTAGTTTGTCTGTGAATAAAGATAAGGACCATAAGACAGAGTGTCTGATGGGGAAGGGGTGGAAGAAGTGGAAGGAAAGGACTCCTTTGTAAATCTGGAGAAGACACAAACATATTTTAATGCTAACTAAAATGGTTTAAAAGGAGAGCATGAAAATAGAGCAAGGAGGGGGCCTTAAGTCAGCAGCAAGTGATGGCATTAGTGTTGGTCAAGAGCAGGCCTGGAGAACGAAGACAGGATGGCAGGCAATGCCTTCAAATTTAGAATTTTGATGGCAAGAGATTGGCATTTCCACCTGACATGTTCTATTTTTCTGTGCAAGGCAGGGTATGGGGTTAACTGCAAAAAGTGTGAGTTGGAGGTGAAAACAGAGACTTGGAGAAGAAAAATAGCAACAGGAGTGAGCCCATCTTAATGACATCTACAATTCCAATAGTGAGTATACATTGGCTCAAAATGTGCCATGGAGTTGAGATGATCTTGTCCAGGTCAACACAGCTCAGTCAGAGAAATGTTCTACTTTCTATAATCATCGTGCTTTGTGTGCTTCTAAGTCACATAAAATAATAGAACTCATAGTGAATAGAACTTCGCTTATCTACTTGGCTCCAAGGTGGGGCTAGATAAGTTACAACTCTCCTGATCCAGCAATCTCAGGAGAGGCACTGGAGGATGACTCACCGCTCTGGAGTACAGGAGTGGGGTTGCTGCATCTACACTCAGCCCTAGTCACTCAGAATGCTTCTGAGATATACCTCACAACCTCCCCGGTATCAAAAAATCACGTCACTGAAAGGGGGCGGCCAAGGAAAGGGGTGGCATGCCTGCCAAATTCCAGCATGCAGAGGATCACAACAGTCTCATCCACCTTAGTCATGCCCAGCTCGGGGAGCAAAGCCCAGGTGGTACGAGACCCAAACATGGGCCCAGAGGTGGAGGATGCAAGGAGGGGCAAGTGCTGACATGTCTTTTCCCTTTGTGTTTATATAATTGGGAAAATTTTTTTAAATAAATAGAGAGAAATAAAGAAGCCATTTTTCCTTTTCTTCTTGCATGTTTAATTTCAACAAAGCTTTCAGGGGCCTTAGAGAAATTAAAATGGACTCTGTGTAAATTACTCAAGTTAACCCTCAAGCCAATCAGCAGCACCCACTGTAGAGGCTCAATAGAGTCAGAAAGAAGGCCAACAGGCAGCCTGGAGTGCTGTGGCCACCATGCTTGGGCAGCCAATTAAGCTTTTCTTGTGCTCAGCATCTCCTGAGGAGTTGTTTAACAGAAGGACCTAATGAGGCTCCAACCTCATCTTTCAGAATCTCTCGGGTAGGGCCCAGAGGTTATTCTGATACCTTCCAACCTTGAGAACCCTGGGCCAGGGCCTGACTGCATCCTGCAAACCAGAAATGCAGAATCATCATTGACCAGACGTGACAGGCTTCAGGATGCTGAATCACAGCCCACAAAGACAATGACCAAAATCCAAATAACAGCATATTCATTTGCAGATGCTCTGCTGTTGAACTCCAATGGCCAGAAACATGGGAAGCCAGAGCACTAGAGCGTTGCTAAGGGAGCCAGTGGCATCAGGCTATGATGTGTCCTTCATGTCAGAGGCCCAGTCCAGCCATCCAGGGCCCTGCCAACGTGTGCCTCTGGGCCACCCCATTCTCTCTGTCCTATCAGCTGATGAGACTCCCTTCTGCTGGGCACAGCCTTCACATGCATTCAGTAAGTCCTTTTTAAGCTTTCTTGGTCCACTGCCTCTTGACAGTGACTGTGTCTTTGTTCCATCCCATTTTATGGGTTAATGTCTTAGTTGAGTGCTCGGGGCCATTGTATTCCCCTTTCATCAATCCTTAGGGACATTCATATTTTCAGGGTACTGCCTCATCCACATTCACCCAGGTTAGGTGTCAGATCCAAAGCCATATGCCTTCCTTCTGGGAAAGGGTGAGATCTGAGCCAAGTAAGTAGAAGCAGAGATAGAAAATGGGAATAGGATGGAGTGGTATCAATGAGAGCAAGCAGGCAAAGCTTCTAGCTTGGAAACTGGGTGGGTGGAATGATACTAAGAAGACTGGGAAGGCAGGAGAGTGTCAAGTGGCCAGGTAGTGATGAGGAGGGGTGTGTTGCTCTTGAATCACCCTATCAACACATTTACTGAGGACCATGCTGAGTGCTGCAAGAAGGGCCTGTACAGAGACAGTAATGAATATGTGCATATTCTGACAAACCTTTCAGAGCACAACAGGCCTGTGATTAATGCTGTTATGATAAACTATCTTGTACCTATTCCTGATGAGCACTAATCTGGGCTGTTCTTTTAGGACAATAAGAAGTTCACAGCTGACTTCAGTAGTCTACCTACATCTCAGGCATTGCTATGGAGGGACCCACCCTGCAGCATCAAGTAAACTATCAATCAAGACTCTTAGTTACAGCTTAAACTGGCTTAATTTAAAAAGAGAATGTGAGACTCACATAGTGGAAAAGCCGTTCTGGTTTCAGGACTAGCTGAATCCAGAGACTTGAACCGTATTCTCAGACCTGTGTTTGCTTTCTTGCTCTTTGGTCCTCTCTGTGGTCTGCCTCCTTGGCTTTGTTTTTCTATGGGCTACATTCAATCTCAAGCATACACTTCACACTTGAAGGACACCAGAAGTTCCAGGTTACCAGTATCACATCATAACCCAGATCCAGAAAGAGAGTTGTCTGCTGTCCATAACCCCACACAAGGGTCAGCTTTGCCCATTGACCCATCCCTGCATCGGTTACTGTACTGGGACAATCTGACCCACTGATTTGCCAGGCTTGGGTCACATGCCTACCATGGAGTTATCACACCCAATCCACATGAACTCAGAGTATGCATGGAATAGATTCCCAAGGCAAAGGATATTCAATTGACAGAAAAAGGAGATGACTATGGGGCAGGCAATAGGTGCCTACTATTATAATAAGCAAAGCTCCCTGTCTGGTCTAGAAGGAAGCAGTGATGGCCAGAGGCCTTCTGGGCCCAGGGCCACATCCTAGGAGCAAATAGCCCATTCTGTTTATGACGGAAGCTGCTCTACTATCACTTATAAGGTATATGCCCCGTCCAGCAGGAGAAACCCCAAAGGTTTTAGGTGTGGGTGTTTGTGGGGAAAAAGACATGGAAAGAAGAGAGAGATGGGAGAGAACCACCCTCATAGCTCTTAGTCCCATTAAAAATTATAGCAAGAAAGAGCTGAGTTTACCAGCACCAGAAAGATGTGTAGGTGGGTATCATCTGGGATAAAAGAGAAAGGGGGCTTGTCATCAAGAAGGTCTGTAGGGAAGCAGGACACAATGGCAAGGGGAAAAGGAGCCTTTGAGGAAAGCCAGAGTAATGAGGCTGGGCTATGGGTGTAGCCCCTGCCCCCAGAACAATGAAAATAGAAAACTGCTCTGAGACCCCGCTACCTCGCAGCAGGGAAACAAACATCTCAGGTTTAGCACCTGGACTTTTAATCAACTCCCCTCCTGGCTAATTAATAGCCAAGTATGGGATAGGGAAAGAGACTGACAGCTAGAGAAAGCTATGTTAGTACAGTGACAGCTCAGACTTCCCTTCAGGGACAGCTTGGTCTCTCCTCCTGAAGCCTGTCCTGTACTCACACACTCTTCGCCAGCCCTCTGGGGCCTCTCCTGCCTCTCAGTTTCTCAGCACCCATCCTGTCTCATTTGTTAGTTCCATGTTTCACATAAGGTGGTCTTGTCTCCTTGACTGCTTCTTAGCACTTCATACATCAGAATTACCTAGCACACGTGTTAAAAACTCAGACCCCTGGGCCCACCATTGCAAATGCTGATTTGGAAAGTCTGGGGTGAGCCCAGGCATCTCTATTATCAACAGGCTCCTTGGGGAATTCTAGTAAAGCCAAGTTGGAGAACCAGGGTCTTAGACATACATGGATTACTAAAGCAGGGAGGGGCCTTCTCCTCTGTGAAATGAAAGCAATCAACTAGAACAGGGGCCAGCACGTGATGACCCAAAGGCCCAATTCAGTGGCTACTTATTTTTGTAAATAAAGTTTTATTGGAATGCAGTCACACCCATCATTCACATATTGCTCTGGCTGCTTTTGGGTCATTATGGCAGAGTTCAGATGTTAGGGCAAAGCCATATGGCCCATAGCCAAAAATAGTTACTATCTGGTCCTTTTCAGAAAACATTTGCCAGCCCCTGAATTAGAAGGCAATCTCTGAGACACAGAAATGTGTCTTTTGGTTGAAGACTTAGAGCCAGAAAGACCTGCTTCTTCCTCTCTTTGTCCAGTGGTCTTACCACCTCGCCACTGTTTGGGCTGTGGAGTGGGCGTAGGTTGCTCCACCTACTCAGAGTGAATGACCCTTTTTCTGGAAAGATCTTACTTTGGGGAATCCCTTGCCCTCGTTGGATGATATCTTTTAAAACTATTAGTCAGAATACCCCACTTTCTTCTTGGTCATGTGACCCAAGTGGAAGCAATTCCATGTTCTCTCCCCACAATTTGAACCTTGAGCTGAGAAGAGAACCATTGCCAACCATTAGCTCTACCTCCCTCCCACAGAGCTTAAAGACACAGGCTGGGACTCTGCTCCCAGCTCCCCAGACCTGCTCTGGTCTGCCCCAATCAGAACTGATTCTTCAGCCTTTCCTGTGTTTCTGTGGGTGGCCCTGTCTCCTCCCAAAAAGTCCTTTCATAGTAAGTTAGACAGAGTTCAAACCACCTATTTATGCTCAAAAAACCCAACTAATGCCAAATGTGGGGGTCGGACTGAGCCATGGGGTATAGATCTGCCCATTTCACAGATGGACACCTGGCCCACTAGAGAGGAAAGGTGACAGCAGGAGTGAGAATCCAGAACTTTGTCCTCTGTTACCAAATCTCCTCTTACAATGTCATCCACTCCCTGAGATCGCTCCAAGTCAATGTCATCAGGCAGCATCAATCCCAAAATACTGAAGTCTTGCTTAGAACTTAATAAATACATAACTAGGAGCACTACTCACATGGAGAGCAATAATGGCAAGTCTATAGAAAGAACAATCCCCATCAAGAAGCAGTGTATGCATCTTGTAATATCAGGAATTAAGAACCATCAGAAGATCAAGTGGGAGGAACATGAAATATGAATGGGATAAAAGACACACTTCTGTGCACAGAATAATGACTCTAATGAGTTTCCTCACCAAGTCCCTGCATCATAAAGTACAAAAGCCGGGGAAGGGGATGAGGAGGAAAACAGGAGTGCAGGGAAGGCTTTGTGTGTGAAAGTGAGATAAGCAAGTGGGAAGGGGAGGAAAAGACAAGAGCAGAAAGAACTGTCAGTGCCAGGGTATGGGTCCTGACACAGCTCGCTGGTCTCTCAGGAGGAGCCTCAAGGGCACAGCAGTGGTCAGATCCTCTGGTTCCAAGGAAGCTGGCAGGCCACAGAGCATACTGGAGTCCCACAACCCTGTGGCAGACCACCTGGGGCCATCCAAAGCCCATCCAGACAAAGGCAGTGTAGGTGCCTCCCAGGCAGCAAAGCCCCTCTGCTGACTCTGGTCACGCAGATGGGGAACCAGAGTCCTTTGGTTCCACCATCCAACACACGCAGTGTTGGCAATTCTTGGAAGACATAGAGTTTTCCCAATGGGACAGGAGCAACCACACATACAGGGACATGGCATGAGGTTGAAAGGCAAGAGATCATGACTACCAGTCCTGGGCTGTCACCTCCAGGTGTGAGACCCTGAGCAGGTAACTTAATTTGTCTACACAGGAGCTTCCTTGCCTGTGAGGTAAGGATGCTTTATCATCTTCAGTGTTATTGAAGGGTTAAGGGAGACCATGATGCACGTAAGCCCTTTAGTTCAGTAAAGAGGATGACCATTCCCCTCACCCACCACATGGTAGTCATCCAGTCAGTACCTGCTATTAATGTTATTCTGAGCCCATTATCTCATGCGATGCTCACAGTAGCTCTGATAGACAGCAGAAGGTTGACCTACTCTTCACACTGGACAGAGAAAGCCACAGCAACAGAATGGTCAGAAGAAAGTTGTCTATCTCAGTTCATCATCCCCCATGACAAATAGTGAGGCTGAGACCCAACTCAATGCATGCCCATGTAAAGCCAGCCCAGAGCCTAGGTTGCAATGCCCTGGAACAGGTGCATTTCCATGACAACCTTCTGCTTCTACAGTCATTGTCATCTTCCTCCTACACAAAGAAACATTCAAAATGCCAAAGTAGAGTCCCCATTGACCTGCCAGCAGCCGGAAGGGAGGTCTGTGTCATGGCAGGTGTGCCTGAGCTCCATGGAGGCAAGCAGACAGCCATGAGAGGCAGAAACAGAAGCTTCTGCTTTGCTCGTGTCAGCAGGCCAACATGCCAGGAAAATAGGAACAGGGACAATGACAACAAAATATAAATGGTGCTTGTTATAAACCAAGAACTCCACATAGAGTAACTCATTTCATCCTCACAATAACCATATGAGATAGACATTAGAATTATGTCCATTTTACAGTAAAAGAAACTGAGGCCCAGAGAAGTTAAGTTACTTGTTCAAAGTCACACAGCTAGTAAGTGGTGGAGGTGCGATTCAAAGCCCCGCCATCTGCTTCTAAAATCCATGCTACTAATCCCAAAGGACTGTGTGGTATGAAATGAGCCTATCAGAGAAGGAGGCTGGTTAGAAGAAGGCTGTCCAGTTAGGGCTAGTGAGTCCCACCTAGAAACAAAGCAGAGGGTGAAGTAGGAGGTAGTTTTAATCTGCAATCCTAGATGCCACTCAGGAGATGTCAGGCAGTGACTGGGGCTTCAAAAGGTGATAGAGTTCCAGAGTATCAGTTACATCTCAGGGTATGTTTTCATTGTCCCCTGACTGTTCTCCTGTAGTAATCAACAACAAAGCATTTAAACAAGGAAAGCCTATGGCTTGTCCAGGAAGGAAGCCATGTGGCTGACTGCAACCTGCCCTGCAGCCAGGCTTGGTGGTGTGGTCATTGGGAGACACTACCCCACCCAGGAGCCAGAACATGGGGGACTGGAGCATTGGGTGGGCCTCAGAACTAGAGCAGATCTCTACCAGATCAGGATTCCAGCTGGAATTAAATAATTTAGAGGTATAACTATTTGTTTAATGTCACCCAGTTGGCTGTAAGTGAGAAAGTAAGCAAATTATGTCTGTCTTGTTCAACTCATGTCCCTGGGTCCCTAGGTCCTTAGAGCCTGGTACATGGTAGGTACTCAATAAATATTTATTGAGTGAGCAAAGGGAATACATATAAGCCAGTGTTTGTCAACCTCGGCACTACTGACATTTGAGGCTGGATAATTATTTGTTATGGGGGCTGTCCTGGGCATTATAGGACGTTAACAGCATCCTGGCCTTAGGCCACTAGATGCCAATAGTAACCCTTCCCAGATGTAACAACCAAAATGTCTTCAGAGATTGCCAAATGTCTCAGGGGTGTGGGTTACAAAACTGCCCCCAATTGAGAACCACTGATATAAGTCAATATCCTTGGCTAGTTCCACTAATGGAACAAAGGAAGCCAAACTGAGTCTACTCACCCAGTGGGCAGGAGGGGACCTGAGCGCCAGAACCCAGAAAGGCTGAAAGAAAAGTGGTGTGAAATCAGGGGCAATGCACAGAGCGTTGAGATGGATCATCAAGAACAGAGCTCAGAGCCACATTTGCCTTTTTGGCTGTGAGGCAAGAGGGTGATCTGTGCTGACTTTAACATACAGAATCAGGGCAGGAGGGGATGAAGAGGGTGCTGGCAACAATCAGGAGGAGAGAGAGGCAGACTGACACCAGACCCTGGAGTGAGGACAAAAACAGCCCCAGCCTTGGGCAGAAGAACACATTGGGCAGCAGAAATCCTCATGCAGCTCCCCAACAAGGGGCCCTTTGACAGATGGCCCTGCAACAGAGACCCTCTCTTGTCTGAGCTTTGAAGTCTGCGTTGGGAAACGTGGCCTTGCACCCAGGAGGCCTGTGGATCAAGGTGGTCTCGACAGATCCACTCGAAGGGATTAGCCAGTGACATTACAGCTACATGACGGCCTCGTTATTATTACGAACACACTCTCCCTGTCTAAGCTTCCGAACCCTGATTTGTTTATTTCTGAAAACTGTTTCCACTAAGACATCAAGCTGGGCTAGGAAAGATAGCACTGACTCAGCCATTTCCCCATCCTCAGCATAAAAGGGTCTAAAAAGAATAATTTAAGCTTCTCTGGAGTGAGATCATTTAATGAATCTTCTCGATGCTAAGAGGTTTTATATGCCTTTTTAAAAACCCTTCCCCAAGCGTGGGGCTATGATATTACCTTGGAGAGTGAAGAGATGAAGTGATACACATATGCACAGCACACGGGAGGAAGGAGGTGGTTTCCTTGGCAACAACATCCATGTTCTGGCTTCCCTTGGCTAAATTGGAATATATTGAAATATCTGCTTTGGGCGCCTCTCTTGCAAAGGGGGAAAAATAGCTGGCAAAAGTCCTCAGCCTTCATTTGCAAAACCAAACCGTCCTTTCCTGAGCCAAAGGAAAATGAAAGCAGCAATCACGGAAGGCTCGGCCAGCCCCAAAGATAAGCCTCCATCTCACGCAGTCTTCCTACATCCACTGTCCTACAGCTTTCCAAACATACACAGCTCAACAGATCAGATTCCAGAAATCCACACAGATGTGCTTAAAATGGAGAATGGCTCTAAGAAAAATAGACAAAAAAATGTCCTCAGCTGATCAGCTCAAACCCTTGGCAATAAAGAGATAGCTATGAACCCAAAGCACAGTGCTAGACACACAGTAGGATGCCAACACTACATTTGAAGAATTAGACTTGGAGTCACACACACCTGGGTTGTGGCCCTGGTTTAACCATTAAAGTGCCACATGACTTAGTGCAAGATCCATAAGCACTGTGGCCTCAGTTTTTTCAACTATAAAGTGGAAAAAACAATTCTTCCTATAGGGTTGTTGTGAAGATTAAATTAGGCGACCTATAAAATGCCTGGCACAGAGAGGACATTCGATTATGTTTTCTTCTCACCACCAAGAAACAGGTAGCATTCTGATTCTTTCAAATAGTTGAAATTTACCAGTGCCTTGGGGGACAGGGACAACTTCACCAAAGAACCCACCTATTTCTTATTTGTATATCTTTGTTCCCAGGGTACTTTTACAAAGCTGAGATGGACCAGGCTGGGAAGGAACAGGATAGGGAGGACAAAAGGTCCGACTCAGGCATAGCCAGAAAACCAGCCACAGGCCTAAGAGGAGGTAGGCCAAGGAGACTGCAAGGGGCTAGGTCAGAGCAGGCCAGTGGCAGGCAGCACAGCAAAGGCCAGCAGTGGCTGCCAACAGGAGCATCAGTCATTAGGAGGGCCCAAGATGGGAGTGCAGCTACAAAAGTGGGGAGGAGGACTGACTTTGTGTGTCAGGAACACAGCCTTTAGAACCAGGCACTCTATTTAGAGACTCTCACAGAAGATTCCCCACTATTTTGTGTTCTCATATTTTATACACCTCACTCCTCAGAAGGTCTTCCCAAAGCCTCACTTAAAATCATGCTTCAATTTTAACGTATCAGGACCAGAGATTTCCCATTAGAAGCACAGACTGCAGTCCTGATTCCTGGACTGATGCTCTTTCTAAAGAGCCTTTGTATTCTAAAGAATACCAAACTGCATTTTAGTCCTGTTTCTGATATTCACTGTGAGATGACCTTGGGTGAAATCTTTCTGAAGTTTTGTACCTGTGATCTACAGAATGACCACCCCTTCCTAAAGTGACAAGATTGCTGTGAAGGTCAAATTAATGGGCAGGCAGCACAGTGAGTGAAAATACACCATCTGTGTCTTTACATCTTCTGCTTTTATGTCTTCTGGCCATCTGTGAAGCAGGGTTTGCTACTTAGCTGAAGAATGTGCAAGCACAGGGCTTTTTCCCCAGGGAAAGGTGGAAACAAGATAATAATTCAAAAGCTCCTCTGAAAATTTAACTACTACCACTCATTAATAAATTTATGAAAAAATCACTACAGGGACATTTGCTCTTCAGATATTGAAATGCATTCTAAAGTTACAATCATCAAAACAGTGTGGTACCAGCAAAGAAGCTGGCAGGCAAAGCAATGAAACAGGCTCAATATACTTGAATTTTTTATATATTTTTAAGACAATTTCATGTGGCTGTAGAAAATATGCAATAGCCAATGAATGTTGGTTTGGGTGCAACTGACCGACCCGTCAGGAAACAAATTTAAACTTTGTCCTTAACTCACACTGTACCTCAAAATAAATTCCAGACAGGTTAAATTTTAAGGTAAAAGATATGAGTAAACTATATTAAGAGAAAATGCAGATTAAAATTAAAATTCATCTTATCTCTGGGTTGCATGCCAAATATCTTTTATGCCCCTTTGCATA
This sequence comes from Phyllostomus hastatus, assembly GCF_019186645.2. Classification (NCBI taxonomy): domain Eukaryota; kingdom Metazoa; phylum Chordata; class Mammalia; order Chiroptera; family Phyllostomidae; genus Phyllostomus; species Phyllostomus hastatus. The sequence continues at coordinate 19,127,100 of NW_025333869.1, forward strand.
TCCTTTCAGCCCACATTTTGCTCTGGGCATTGCCATAGCAACCATTGCACTAGATATGATTGGACAGCCTCTGGCCTCTGCTACACCACACCTCTTTTGCTTCCTTTCCAGCTTCTCAAACACAGCCCTGTGGGACACCTACAGCAGCCCACTCTCCATTCATGTGTGTGCACAAACATGCAAGTATAGGAGATTTACACCCCCTCAGCAACCCTTGGCTTCAGGGGATAAAAGCCTAGGGTGAATGTTTCCCACTTCAATCATCAGTCAAGCAGACAGTTCTGGCACATTGCACATGGTGCCAGACAGTGTCCCAATAAGCATCCCTCTCTCCCTGTGTGGGCTCCTGCTCCTTCCCTATTTCATTCTTCTCAGTGCCCCCCATTTCTATACTCTGGGATCACTTAACAAAATAAACTGCACACAAGCCCTTGTCACATATTTTGCTGTTGGGAGGACCCAGCTAAGATGAGTAGGGTAAGACCTAAGTATGGTACTTAATTGAGCAAACATTTTAAAAAGTTACACGTTATACTTTATTTAAAATGTAAAACTTCTGTACGTCAAAATACCATATAAATCTCTCTCTTCCATTCCAGAACAATTTAAACCAAAAGCCATGGGTGGGACCAAGCAAGATAGGCATCCATACAAGGTGGGTATTCATGTGAGGGGGGAAGGGTCTAGGGTGCAGGAACAATGTGGGTGTTGAAGCCTGAGCATGGCAAAGGGGACACACATGATTGAGGTGGCTCATGTGCAGTGTCAGAGACTAAATGAGGTGAGGAAGGCATTTAGGGCAGGGAGGGCAGCCCAGAACAGGTGTCACAGACTGAGTAGAGTGAGGAGATATCCATGCAGGCAGCAGGCTAGCACAGGGTGCTAGGGCCTGAATAGAATGAGAAGGGTATCTGCACTGATGAGGAGAGGAAGGAAGTGTCACTAGGCAGTGACAGTGATGGGAAATTGATTACATACAAAATATTTATCAAACAAGTAAATATATCATAGATGATGAGGTTTCTAGTGGTCATAGAAGACAGTTACAGCAATGGAAAGGGAAAAAGCCATAAAGTACCCCATGGTGTATGCTTAAAATTAGAGGCATTAATCTAATGGTTTTATGAATAGATATGCTTTCAATATATGTAGATATATAGAATAAATATAGATGTAAATGTGTGAATATATGCTTACATATGTGCATGTCCACAGAAAGAACCTGGGAGTAATGACACCATAATAGCAACAAGTACACTTAGGACCCAGATTTTGGCTTCTGAATACTATTCTCCACAAAAAGGAACCAGGGCTCCTTGGAGAAATGCTGATTCCAGTGCTGAGGAGGAACACCTTGCTTTGCAAAAAAAATAAGGACATGCTGAAAGAATGATGTGGACACAATCACAAAACTACAAAAGTCTACTTGAAGAGCACCTAGTAGCCAAACCTAGGACAATTTGAACGTCAAAGTAAATAATGACATTACTGAATTATAACCCATTACATAAAATAGAAATCCCTGAGTTTATGCTGATAAAAAAAAGTCTCTGTACTGTACTTTCAACTTTTCTATAAGCTTGAGATTACTTCAAAATAAAAATAATCAAAGACACTGAAATAGAGGACAGGCTGACAGTGACCAGAGGGGAGAGAAGAGGGAATTTCAGGGGAGAATGGGAAGGGTTTACAGGAACAAATTTAAAGGACACATGGACAAAAACTAAGGGCAGGGTGGTAATGGGAGGGAAGTGGGGAGGGAAGGGTGGGTGGGCTGGATTGGGAGTAAAAGGGAGAAAACTGTACTTGAACAATTATTAAAATAAAACAAATAAAATAAAAAGTAAAAATAAAACCAAAACCATATTAAATGTAAAAGACAAACTGAAAAAAATGTAAATCACATAATGGAAAATGAGTTACATCCTCAACATATAAACAATGCTCCAAATTGTATTAGAAAAATATGAATATCCAGATAGAAAAAAGTGACAAAAGATGAACAAATAATGTCAAAAATTAAATGTCCAATAAACATTTTTAAAAGTTCACATTCTCTTAAAGCCAAATAAATGCAAATGAAATGACACACCATAATTTTTGGCTCTTCAATTTGCAAAATATATGTTTAAATAATAATATCTCATCTTGGCAAGAGTGTAAGGAAACAGCTACTTTAATTTATTGCTGATGGGAGTGTAACTTAACACATTCATTTTGGAGGACAGTTTAGCAACTTGTGTCAAAAGCCTTAAAATTTTGCAAACCCATTGCCCTATTAAGTCTATTTCTGGTATGTCTCCTTGGGAAATGGTCATGAATGTTCACAAATATTTATTGCAGAGTTGCTTGTAGAGAGAAACCAACTTAATTTCCCAATAAAAAGGATCAGATAAATTAACCACAATACATCCAAACAACAGAATACTATGGCAACCATTAACATTATTTAATCAAATATTATTTAATGACAGCTGTGCATATAAATATAGTTATATTAGCATTCATATTCAAATTGTGGTAGCTCTGAGCTCCCACCTGCATAACTCCAAGTGTTATCACCTCCCTTGCAATCTCCCTCACTTGTTGCTAGGAGATGTTGCAGGTGCCTCAGGAGTACACCTGGCCATCCCTCCTGTGGGGACTGTGAGCCAGTCAAGGAGACACTATTCAAACAGGACCCTCCATCTGAATTGATGGGGACTGCTCTGCTCAGGAACTGATTCCTGGCCCCATCCCACATTGTCACTCAGTTCTAGCACTGAAGTTATGCTGTGGTGGATGTGGACCCAAAGTGGACCTTCCTGAGCTCCAAGTCTCACCACCTCTTTTATTAACACCATTCAATCAGCTTTGCCCCATTCCTTCTCCCATCTGGGACAAAACTGCTTGATTCTTCAGGCCAGACAGGGACCTCTCTCCTTGTCCCACATGTGCCACCCAGAAAAATAGTCCCCCAAACCTCCTCCATCCAGCCACAAAAGAGAAAACTCCCCTGCATAGATTACTGCCAGCAGTGATTGGGTAGAACCATCAGATCTCCTCCTGAAAGAAATAGTCTAGTCCAAGCTCAGTCTCAGCCTGCATAACTATACATAGAAACAGAAATGTGACCAGAAAAACTAAGTAAATAAAAGCCCAGTCAACCTACACCCAAAAAGTTACCTGTGTCTATCTCCTTGTGGTAATAGAATGAGTGACTTGTATTTTTATTTGTCTACATTTTATAAAATTTTCTCTTTAAACATGCACCTTTGAATTTTAAATATTTTCTGGAATGCAGAATAACAATGATAAAATATGTTATAAATTTTACAAGGGTAAGGATACCTGTAACTTGCCCATATACATACCACCCAGATGAATACATTGAATTGACCACTCTTGTAGGGCTCTGTATGACCCTCCCATGATCCCAGTCTCTTCCCTCCCCCACAGTAGTAACCACAAACACCACCATTCCAAACTTTGTTCTTCTCAGTCCTTTGCAAATCTTTATAATTGTACTATACATGTTTGTATACCTAAACAGCTATTTTGAGGTTTTTAAATTTCCCCAAAATAAAATTATACTGTCTGTTCTTCTGAGACTTGCTCTTATGCTTAACATTCTGTTCCAGAAATAACTCTATGTTGTTTTTTGAAGCTGTAGTTCACTCATTCTCCATGGTATGAACATATAGAGCTCACTTATCCATCCTACTGTGATGGGTATTTGGGCCATGTCCTTCCATTCTATCACCAGTAATGCTGTATAAACATTCTCACCCACGTCTCCCCAAGCACATGTCCAAGATGTCTTCTAGGTTCTACTCCATGGAATAGACCTGCTGAACCATAGGGAGAGAGCATCTCTGACTTTTTGAGATAATGCCTAACTGTTTTCCGTAATGATATGCCAACTGACTCTCCCCACCAAACTGTTTAAGTGATGAGACTGGAATCCATTTAGAAGATGTGTCCTGGGAGGACTCTTCCATGAAGTTTTCCCAGACCACATCTTCCTTAGTTGTTGGAGCTGCTGTCAGGCACCTAAAGTGATAAAATGGCACTTCTGTCTTAAAAACACTAACCAGACACATTTTACAATAACTTGAATCACATGCTACTCTCCCAATTCATCTTCAATTTTTCTTGGTTCCTTCTGGGCTCTCCAAACTATGTTTTTGTTTAACTATATTTTATTGATTATGTTATTATAGTTGTCCCATTTTTCCCCCTTCACTCCCCTCCACCCTGCACCCCCTGACCCACATTCCCCGCCTTTAGTTCATGTCCATGTGCCATACTTATAAGTTCTTTAGCTTCTACATTTCCCATACTATTCTTACCCTCCCCCCGTCTATTTTCTACCTACCATCTATGTTACTTATTCTCTCTCTGTACCTTTTCCCCCTTTCTCCTCCTCCAATTGCCCTGTTGCTAGCCCTTCATGTGATCTCCATTTCTGTGGTTCTGTTCCTGTTCTAGTTGTTTGCTTAGTTTGCTTTTGCTTTTGTTTTAGGTGTGGTTGTTAATAATTGTGAGTTTGCTGTCATTTTACTATACATGTTTTTTATCTTCTTTTTCTTAGATAAGTCCCTTTCACATTTCATATAATAAGGGCTTGGTGATGATGAACTCCTTTAACTTGACCTTATCTGGGGAGCACTTTATCTGCCCTTTCATTCTAAATGAAAGCTTTGCTGGATAGAGCAATCTTGCATGTAGGTCCTTGCTTTCCATGACTTGGAATACTTCTTTCCAGCCCCTTTTTGCCTGTAAGGTCTCTTTTGAGAAATCAGCTGATAGTATGATGGGAAGTCCTTTGTGGGTGACTGTCTCCTTGTCTCTTGCTGCTTCTAGGATTCTCTCCTTCATCTGAATCTTGGCTAATGTAATTATGATGTGCCTTAGTGTGTTCCTTCTTGGCTCCAACTTCTTTGGAATTCTCTGAGCTTCCTGGACTTCCTGGAAGTTTCTTTCCTTTGCCAAAATGGAGAAGTTCTCCTTTATTATTTGTTCAAATAAGTTTTCCACTTGTTGCTCTTCCTCTTCTTCTGGTATCCCTATAATTTGGATGTTGGAATGTTTAAAGATGTCCTGGAGCTTCCAAAGCCTCTCCTCATTTTGGGGGGTTCTTATTTCTTCATTCTTTTCTGATTGGATGTTTCTTCCTTCTAGTCCACTCCATTGATTTGAGTCCCAGTTTTCTTCCCAACACTATTGGTTCCCTGTACATTTTCCTTTATTTAACTTAGCATAGCCTTCATATCTTCATCTAATTTGCAACCAAATTCAACCAATTCTGTGAGCATCCTGATCACCAGTGCTTTGAACTATGCATCTGATAGGTTGGCTACCTCTTGGTTGCTTAGTTGTATTTGTTCTGAAGCTTTAATCTGTTCTTCCATTTTGGCCATTTTTTTTATCTTGGCACACCTGTTATGTAGTGAGGGGTGGAGCCTTAGGTGTCCACCAGGGTGGGGCCACCCAGTCACTGGGTTGTGACACTAAATGTGGGGGAGGGGTCTGTGAGGGAACAATGATGCTTGCTCTGCTCTCTGCCGGAATTCAGTCACTTCCCCTACTTCCCACAAGCAAAGTGAGCCCTTCTGGTGCTGATTCCTGGGTGGGTGGGTTTGCGTACATTCTAGGATGCTGTGGGTCTCTCCAACAAACTCTCCTGTGAGGCTGGGAGTTTATCCCAACACCTCAGCCCCCAGATGTGTTTTCAATAGGTGTTTTAAGGCTTTATTTCTCCATGCTAGGACCCTGGGTTGTGTAGTCTGTCTTGCTCCCCAGTTTTGCCTGGTTTATCTGCACATGAATGTGGGACTGCCCAGTCCACCAGCTGCCTAGGGTGCTGTACCCCTCCACAATCCACCACCTTGCTGGGTCCACAAGCTGCTGCCTTGTGCACTCAGGGTCTGCCAATCACTACTTTGCCACCACCCCTCTCTGCCCAGCTGCCCAACTCCACCCCTCCTACCTGTCTAGATGAATATGTCTACTTTAACTCCTTGGTTGTCGAACTTCCATACAGTTCAATTTTCTGTCGGTACTGGTTGTTTTTTGTTTCTAAATTATTGTTGTCTTTATTTTGGTTGTGTGCGAAGGCACAGTGTGTCTACCTACACCTCCATCTTTGAGCTGTATTCTTGATAGAGGCCTTTGCCATATGGAGCCAGAGAAGCATCTCTGAAGAGCCACAGGAGAAGCCCTGGAATGGGCATCAATAGGCCAGGACCATGAGCCAGTCCCCACCCCTACTCACCCCCACTCATCTGTAGCAGGTCAGCCATCCTGCTACAGAATGAGGCAAGGGTATCAGGCTAGATAGTCTCTGAGGCCTCCTCCACTTTCAAGCTGCACAACCAAATCTTCCCATTGCCCTTGGACCTACCTGACAATGTCAGCCATAGAGTGAGGCAACTACTGAGGTGACTTCCTGGCTCCTAGCCTACGCCCTCATCCCATACGTTGGGCAAGCTGTGCAATGGGAAGTAATGTCCCAGGTTCGCATCTGTCTTGCCTTGGCCAGGGACAAAAGTTGCATGGGACCCCCACACTTCCATCTCTCTGCCCTGGTCACCTGAGATGCCTCATACCAGGATACTAGGGTAGGAGTTCCAAATAAGAACTTTTATGCCTTGCCTTTCTATCATTTTTCTTCCTTATCATATTAACAAATGGTTTTCAGACCTGGATGATAATGATACCTTGCCCACAGATTTGTGAGGTAGTGACCTTAGCTATGAAACCATGTACCTAAAGCACTTAGCACAATGCCTGGTACATAGGACTTGCTCAATAAATGGTAGCTACTATTAAAGCAGGGCTCCCTTTGAGAATGGATCAGTTAGCCTGAGTTGGAAGAATTCAGCCCTTCCAGTCTGCTCGTATTTACACTGAGAGAATTTTTGGAAACTCCAGCCTGCTAGAGTTGTTATCGTCATTTTATATGTGAGGAAACAGAAGCTCGGAGAGGTTAAGTGATTCATTCAAGGTTGCACAGGCAGAAAAAATATCCAAGTCTCAGATCCAGGTATGACAATTCCATTTTTCAACAGAATAAGGAAAAAAGATGAGAGAGAAGGAGGGCATGAAAGTTCTTATTTGGAACTCCTATCCTAGGCTCCTGGCATGAGGCATCTCAGGGGACCAGGACAGAGAATCAAATAGAAAATGGTTTCACCCTGTCCTTAAGAGGAGGGCAGAGATCCTGGAGAGGTGGCAGCAGGGACCAAAGAGAGAGAAACACTGAGGGAGGCAGAGGCTCGGGCAGAAACATCTAAGACTGCATGCTTGTCTAAAGAAGCAACATTCCAACACCACTTCCAAAGGCTTTGATGTTTAATTTAACTGGATTGGAGTTTTATTTATCAAAAATTCTCCTGGTACATTGTGTGTCCCTCTCCTAATATGCTGAGAATAGTCTGCATGTGTAGGCATAATATGTGTGAGTATGTGTGTGTGTGTGTGTACATGAACATCCATGGTGAGCCCTCACCGCACCTATGGACAGGGATTGTATTGGAATCATCCCAGGACTTCCATAAGACTGTCAAGAGGTTTGCACAGGAGAGCACTCAACAAACACATGTGTTCATCAAGCATCATCAAGTGTGGATTGACCACCTATTTACCATGGGCTTGGTAGGTGCTTGGCAAACAAAGCTCCTGTACTCAAGAACCTCACAAGCCAGTGGGTACAGCAGGCCAAGTCAACTATGGGAGCAGCCAGAGCAAGAGAAGTCTAAGCAGAAGCAGCAGTCTAGGCAAAGGCATGGAGGTGAGAGGTTGCTTCACATGTCCAATGTAGTGAGTTGGCTGGAGGAACTGAATCTTTGGCCACATGGAGAAGCTAAATGCAATGAGGCCAGAAAAACAGTCTAGGCCTATAAGTCACCAAAAACAAGAGCTTCTCCTTGAGGCAATGGAGAACCATGGAAATCTTCAATACGATAAGTCTGTTTTAGCACAATCACTCAGGGGCTGTATGAAAAACGGTTTGAAAACTAAGTGTACAAGAGAAGAAAGTGGTAAAACTTAATAAAAGGATTGATAGAAAAGCTGAAGAAAGATTTCAAAAAGGAAATAAAAATACAAAGGAAAAAGAAGAAAAAGAAAACAAAGAGAATGAATCCAAGAAGGCTAATGTATAAATTATTATGAGTTCCCAGAAAAATAGAACCAAAGAAATAAAGGGGAGAAACTCATCCAAGAAATAATTTGGGAAAATTTCCCAGAACTAAAGGGCATGAGTTTGTAAACTAAAAGTTCCATTAAGTACATGACACAATGGATAAAAATAGGCCTTCAGCACAGGCAGCAAAGCAAGGTCAACTCTCAGATCCTGGCAACATTGAGAAGAGCCCACAGCTTCCTCAGTTTTCACAGAAAAACAAACAAACAAATAAATAGTAATATACAAGAATTAAGAAACAGGATGATACTGACTTCTTCACATCACTGGAAACCAAAAGATAATGGTGAAAATTCTTCATATTTTTAAAAGAAAAATTCAATTCTGAATTCTATAGTCAATCAAATAACCAAGAGGAGTTTTCAGAAAGTCAAAATGTTTGATTCTCCTGAATCCTTCCTTAAAAGCTATTGGAGGATGTGCTCTGCCAAAACAAAGTTGTAAACCAAAATAAGAAAAACTGAAAATATAGGGCACTCTGACCCAGGAGAGATGGGAAGGGCATCTCTAGAATGGTAATAAAAACCCCATACCGCAGGATAAGACAGTGACCAGGCATAGGGCACTGCCATCCTGAGGGGACCAGATTAGAAGATTCTGGTGAGATCATTCAGGATGATGATATTGACAGAGTGCCTAATGCATGTGAAGATCTTGACAGAAGACACAGACAACCAGCAAACACTCTGGAATCAAATTAGTGATAAAGACATAGATGAGCAAACAAGCAAAAACACAAGACAGTTACTAGCTCTAGGGAAAAAAAAAGTTGTGCAGGAAAAGAAAAATAAAGTGTACATGAAACTAGTTGATTCTTTAAATAATAAACATAGATGACTTTGACAAAATTTTAAAATAAAAACAGCCCACTTATCAATATGAATACATTAATAAATGTTTTAATGTCCTCCCACCCTCCTTCCTGCTTCCCCCATGTTCCCAGAGGGTGAGAAGCCAAACCCAGACACCTTCCTCTGTCTGTGCTCAAGTGGGCAGCTTCCCTTTCAGAAGCAGGAGTTATTTGGCCCCAGAGAGGGGAAAAACAAGAAAATATATTTGAAAAGAGACCTGTGAGATTAAAGAGAGAAACCTGGTAATTAGAGCTTCAGACAGATCATAAATTCTGAACCTCACAAATAAGGCTTTATGAGTCAAGCGTGTGTAATTGATCCCCCAGCCTGGAGAACCTATCAGATCGCCTTAATCTCACTTTTTGTCTTATGTAGTTTAAATTATTTAGTTCTTTTGAAAACCAGAAATACTACCCGGGTAGACTCAAACAGCTCACTCCATGGGGTGCCAATTTAGGATGTCCACATTGGCCTGGCCAGAGATGCTTGCCTTGAAGTCTTGAGATGTGTATCTAGTCAAACCACAGCAATCAGTACCAGAGCTGGGGCCTGCTCTATCAGCCTCCACCTGCTGCCTGCCTAACTCTCCAACCTGGCAACTCCACTGGGAGACAGCCACCCATGGGACACCAAGCAGAGTGAGGATGGTATCAGAACTGGGAAATGAAAGGCTCAGAATGCTTCAGGCTGCTCAAATATTCCCCAAGGATCATATCCAGCTCTAGCTACCCATGTTCATCAGGTAGTGGTGCTGGTAAACTTCTCATTTCCAGATGCTTCTCACTGCAGGCTGGGTGCAGGACTTGGTTATCTCTAGTCATGATGCCATTTGGTCCTCACAACAGCCCAGTGAGGTAGTTGATACTATTACACCTATTCCAAAGATGAAGAAACTGAGGTTCAAAGAGAAAAGTGCTTTGCCTAACACACCACAGCTAAGAAGCAGAACTAGGATTTGAGTCCAAGTATATCTGACTCCAAAGTCTTCTTTACTAGACTTCTTTTGAAGACTTCCTCTGGGCCAGACCCAGAGCTGGCCCTGGAGATTTAAAGAGGACTAAGAGGAGGTCTGTGCCCTCAAAGAACACATCTTAGAAAGGGGAAAGAGGTCAGGCCCTGAAAAAATCCTGTATGCTGTTTGAGCTCCTTGATAGAGGGCTGGTGAGAAGATGATCTGGGGCACAATGATGTGTAAGGGGCTGCCCTACCCCCTCCACACTGTGAGTGACCTAGGAAAGAGATTTGCAGGCAAAGGAAGTCATCCTCAAAGGCATGGTCATTCAGAGCAACCCCCCAAACTCAACCAAACCCAGGGGGTAGAACTCATAGGATAGCCAGTGGGCCCTTTGGGAAGAGAGCTGAGCTGGATGGGGTCACTCAGCAAGAGCCCAAAGTCCCTAGTGTGGAGAAGCATTTGAGCTGAAGCTGGTTATACTTTGTTAGGAATGTAGCTCAGAGGATTCTTGAGCCAGGGAAGACAAGAGCACCTCATTCTATGTTCTGGTCTATCTTTCCCTTCTCAGAATATCTATTACCACTTTCAGTCATCTGAAAAACTGGGATAATAATAGTCCCTGCCTCACCAAGATGTTAGAAGCACTAAGTGGGAAACGAGGGCTCAGAAAGACTAAGCGATTTGCCTGATGTCACACTGCATGTAAGCAGGGGAGCAGGATCTCGTTCACTGCATGGTCTCCCTTTTAAACAAGCTCTAAGAGACTTCCAGGGTTAGCATGCACTTCCAATGAACAGTATGTGTGAAAACCCTCTATTGACTAATGTACCTGACAATTGTGAGAAGAGGAGGCAGGGAACTGTTGCACATTGAAATCCTGCTATGTGCCAGGTCACAAGCCAAACATGAGATGCAGATAAATGTGCAAATGTAGATTATGAAATTGCTCCTGGGAGAACCTGCTAAGTAGCAGGGGAAGCAAGATGGGGAAGAGACCATACAATGATACCATTACAGGTAAAGTCCCAGCATGGATTGATCCTTCAGGGAACACAAGTGTGAGTTATACCTCCAGGGTTTGTTCTACCTTGAAGCAAATGAGTTAGGCTTTCATATTCCTGCCTTGGCTGATCATTGTTTACAGGCTACTCTGGAGGCACCTGCTGTTCTCAACACCTCTGGGTGAAGCAATTGTAATGGGTGGTCCTTTGAAGAAGTTTGCAATTGTAAGCTGTTAGGAGGAAATCATGCAAAAACTAAGGATGGACAAATAGAACTTGTAAAGGAAATCCAAAGAGATCTGAGTAGAGAATTGACATGGTCTATGGATCCTCAAAATACATGTTCTCATTTAAATAATATTCAACTCAATGAAGAGGGCATTATTAGCCTAACTTTACAGAAGAGGAAACTACAAGTCAGAAAAATGACTCACACAAGGACCCACAGTGAATGAGATCAATTCTATCTGCCTCCAAAGTCATGCTCTCATTGTAATGATTATACTTCACTTTCTTCTCTGCTCCATTCTCCAGCCCTTCACAGCACTGTTTGCCTAGGCCCTGATCTCTCACAGTGGTGTTAGTGGTAGGGATGTTGGCAATGGCAGTGGTAGTGATGATAATAGCCATAATTCTGATTGTGTCAATAGAGACAGTGATGGTGATAATATTGGTTGTGGGGTTAAGAGTATTGGGATGATGGCAGTGGTGAGAGTAGTGGTAGTAATAGTGATAAGGATAGCATTGGCATTGGTGCAATAAAGCTGCTAATGCTGGTTATGGAGGTGGTTGTGGTAAGAGTGGCAGAGGCAGGGGGATGGTGGCAATGGAAGGAATGATGGTGATAGTGCTAATGGTTGTGGTCAACATAGTATTAGCATTATGGAAGTGATGATTATGAGGGCAGTGGGGATGGTTTAATAATGATGGTCATGGTAGTGATGGAGATGATTAGGATGGTGGTGACAAAAGTGACAATTGTGGTGGTGGTGGTGGTGATGGTAGTAGTGGAGGTAGGGATGAACGTGATGATGGTTATGGTGATGATTATGACCATGGTAGTATTAACATGGTGGGAATTGTGGAGGTGATGGTGAGGATGATACAACTAAAGATTATAGTGGTGGTAGAGGTGATGAGGATAGTGGTCATGGAATGATGGCAGTGGTGGTAGTGGTGGTGGAGTAGGTGTGGGGCTGATGATGGTGATAACAATGATTGTGGTCATGGTAGTACCAATGTGGTGGAAGTAAGTAGGGGAGGTAATGAGGGTGGAGTTGTAAGTGATAATGGTGGTAGTGGTGGAGGTGGTAGTAGGAGTGATGAGGGTGATAATAATGACAATAATGGTAATGATGATGGTAGAAATGAAACCAGAAAAGCTGGCATTCATGCTGCCTGTCACCTACCAAAACCAATAAGCAGAGACAGGGATTGAATCTTTATGGGTGATGTATTCAGATGGCTGGCGATCTGAGAAGAAGGCCTGTATGTACCCTAACAGACAGTCTTACATTTCCTTTCAAGCCAGCCTTTTTATAAGGGGAAAAAGTGGAGATAAGGGCTTTGGAACTCAGGAAAGAGGTTAATCATATAAGAGCTACAGTTTGGGAATTTCCCTAACATCCTTTCATCCACTGACCAGTGATTTTCTTCATCTGTGTCCTGGGCAGTGGACTGTCTTTCCCTGGAACACAGTGGCTTGGATACCACCTTGATTGCTAATGGTCTCTTCTGGAGCACAAAGGTTGAATTGCTTGTGGTCTCCTGGAGTCAGACTGGGACATACCTTCCATTCCTGAAACAACAGCTTTTTACATGGATTAATTACTAGGCTTATTAACTATTACCTGAAACTGAAATTTTCCAACTCTTGAGTCCCCCATTAGAAATGCTGTTTGGGAAGTAGAAATGTTGTTATAGGTGATAACAGTGACGACTGTCCAGAAAGATTGTAGCAGTTAAACCTTGCCTCCTTTGGTGCATCGGGAAATGGAGCTGATGGATCAACACCTGGTGGCCATGGGAAGGCAGAGAAGCCCTCTTGAAGGATTGGGGCTAGAATGAGAACATAGTCTGCCATGAGAAGACACCATGTGCCACTCCTCAACAGAGAGCCAGCAGTCTGAGGAGGAGCAGAGGACGGCAGAGTGAGCAAGACAGCAAAACGAGTCAGTCACATCATATTTCAGTAACAGCGTGTAGCTGCTTGTTAGCAGAGATCTGCTTTCCAACGGCAAATAATAAAATTATGCTTTTTGTGCAGCTAATGAAATGCAAATTGAAGCTGGATGCGCATCAATGCAAAGAGTTGAATATCCATTTAATCAGCTCCTCCCTGCAGGGGCCAATGATAAAAATGACAGAGGAATTGCATTGCTAATTCTGGGCCTGTCACATCTCATATACCCTTACCTTGTAAACCCACTACTCCTTTGGCTGGCACCTGCCTGAAGGGCTCAAGTTCTGTGTATCAGGGTTCTGGGAGCTTGGGAAACCCTTTGAGGGGTGGGAAGAGGTGGTTGGGCCTGGGTGGGGAGTGGGGAGCCCTGAAGAGAGTAGAATGAAATAGATTTGATCATTCCTGTATTCCCAAAATAAACTGTCACTAACCTTTTTGCCATCCCCCATCAAGCCAGTCAGGCCAGTCTCTCTCCAACAGAGGTTGATGGGATTATTGTTGAACTTTTCCTTTCTCAGATAAAAATCAGAGATCGGTGGTATAACACTAAGAGCTTACATGTGTCAATTGCTTATTCTGTGCCAGGCACCATGCAAGGTAATTTACCTGCATCCATTCATTCGATCAGCACCCATGAGGTAGGTACAATTATTCCTGTTTACAGATGAGGAAATTTAGCCTCAGAGAGGTGAAGTACCTTCCCAAAGAACACACAGCTAGTAAAAAATTTGAGCCCAGACAGAATGACTCCGAAAGCCTTATTGTCCACCACTGTAGTATACTGTTTCCCCTGAGGAAAGTAACATCTAGGAAAACAGTTCAGGGTAGACCACCTGATTCTTAGTGCCTAGCACTACAGAGGAACTTAAAGAGGGAGAGGTGGTCAGGAGTGGGACTGAAAGAGGTGAGACTAGTGCCAGGGAATAAAAGATGGGAAGGATCTGCCTAATAGTAAGAGGAGTGGGAGGGCTTCTCTGTGGACTCTGAATCCTGCCCAAACCAGCAATTTGGGGGCAGAGGAAGCAATTCAGCCTGTCTGGAGGGAGCAGAGGGGAACTGGGCCAGACATGCACTTGGTAACCCTGGAAGAAAGGTAAACAGTGTTGATCTGTAAGTCAGTGAGTCCAGAGACAGCAAGAAAGCCAGCTCAGAGGAGACAGAAGCAGTGAGGGCCTGCTGCAGAGGTACAGGCCAAAGGTGGTGGACTGCAGGTGGGGTCCATCTGGGTACATCCCATGTGGGCCTCTACTCTGTCACACCAGAACCACACAAGAATGTCAAGAAAATGTCCAGGCCTCGGGGTCCCCTCCTCTTCCCTCTCCACCAGCACCAAGAACAGGTTTGGTGGGCTCTGAGGAGCTCAGTGGAGACATGAAAAAGCACCCAAATGAGAGCGTGACAAGGGAGTGCTTAACCCTCCTTAACAGCACTAGAGACAGGGGCAGGGAAAGCATGCTAATGAGTGACACTCACTGTCTTTGCAGAGCCTCTGCCATGACAATCTGTCTCAGGATCCTGATGGGACCTGACAGGGTCCTTATAACCGGCATACCACCACACTGCTACCCAAGCAATATTTACCTATCGCCCAGCCTTTGACAGGACACAAATGAGGAGGCTCCCAGCTCAGCTGTAAACAAGGACCTCAAGTGATCTACATCCCCTCAACACTGCCTGCCTCCACCAGCTGGAGAAGAAACGCCAGGCTCCCAAGCAGCCCTCATAGGCTACTGTCATCATGGGCACACTGATGCCACTCACTGCAGAGTCACCGTGCTCTTATTTCAGTCATTTATTGAGCACTGTACACTCTACTGAATCATGGCAACAACAACCCTTTCAGAAAGGGACTTTCATTGTTCCCATTTGATAATGTGAAAATAGGCCACGAAGCTCAACAAGAATGTGATTCTGTTGGTGGTGAAACAGTACAGGGAGTTAGACAGGTGGACTCAGACAGGACCTCAATACTTGAGTTGTAGCTAAGGAACAATTCAGAGCCAAGACTTGAACTATAAGAGAAAGTTTATTTAGAAAGTTTGATCACTAATAGCAAGAGGTAGAAGAAGTGAATGTAGAAGAAATGGACTCAGGAAACAAGTTATAGAAGCAAAAGAAGGGCTGTTGGAGCTTAGGAGAAAGAGAGAGGCAAGGAAAACATGCCTCGGGGAAGAGAGTGGCACAAGGTATGGGTGTGTTCCATAGAGAGCCTTGCTGAGAAAAAGTGGGTGGGAAGAAGGCTAGTGTACTCAAGAGAGAGAGACACTGAGACCCTGGGTCCTCTGTCCTGAGGGCTTTTATGTGGAGGTTTCAGGGGAGGATTTCAATACACTATTCATCAGCTTTCCAGGTATATCTCCTCAGGGTGGTGGTCTCCACTGATTGGTTGGTGCCAGGGGGAGTCATTAGTCAATGCAGCTGGTCCTGATGTCAGCCATGGCAATGCTCCGATTTTGCGGTTTCTCTGGGCCTAGAGCTGAAACACAGCTGAGGCCTACATGCCCTGTCCAGGGGTTAATGCTTTGGGGAGCGGTCATGCAAGAGCTTCTAGTTTTCCTTGTTGCTAGGCACCCAGGGGTCTACAACTTCGTGACCCTCTGCACCTGGCCTATGGTTCCTACTCTGCTCACACCTATCTATCTATCTTCCTACTATGATTCCATTGACTACAATGGTCTGTGCCCTGCCGAGCTGTGCTCAGCTGTGGGCCACACCCTGAGGGCAGCCACAGAAGAAAGACACAGAGTCCCTGCTCTCAAAGACCTTTCTAGTTTGTCTGGGGTGATTGTCTTTCAAAAGAGTAAGTGTCTCACACACGTATCCTGTAGCTTAAAACACAGCTTAAAAACCAAAGCACAAAGAGGTGTGCTGACTATGCCAGCATTGGTGTAAAAAGGAGAGAAATGAATATGTGTTGGTGTTCACTGTAATGCAAACACATTTAAAGAACCCCTCGGGGACATGAGAAATCAGTAACAGTGTCTAGCTGGGAGAGGGAATGGACAGATGGGGCAGGGAGGGAGATTTTTATTCTATGATCCTTCCATTTCATTTTTACTTTTGAATACATAACAATATCAGCTATTCAAATTTTTAAATAGAGGTTTTTTTATTACTAAACTCTATATTTTATTTGGCTTTCCCAGTCATTCCACTAATGTCTTTAACTGTTCAGGATCAAATCCAGGATGCTAGGTTGCATTTAGTCATGTCTCCTCAGTCTCCTTAAATCTGTAAGTTTCTCAGGCTTTGTCTTTGATGACCTTGACACTTTCTATTTTTAAAGCTTTTTCCAAATGCACCTTTTAATACATGCAAGATATAACCATTGAATAGAATATCATAGTCTATATTACTGTATTATATATAGTTAAAAATAATTTCCACATGTGAGTTAGGTTATTTTTGATACTAAATAGAGTTTTAAACTAAAAAAAATAAACATTCTTTTACATTCATTAGCCCCTTCTGTGCCCATAATAAAACAGTGGCCTAGCCCCAGTAAATTCAATAAAAATTAAAAAATAAAAACCTTAGTGTCTCTGGTCAGGGTCCACGGTCCTCTGCACCACTCTTGCTGAGAGCGCTGAAGAAAAACCAATAAAGTGACCATCCTTCCTGACTACCCTCCTCATTGATAAAGAAATGAGTTGCTCACTATTTATAACTGAAGGGACACTTAAAAGATTTGATTAATTCTTGGCACGGGACAATATAAATAGTGGTTTGACCACTAATAGCAATTTCAATTTTAAGATTTATTTTAGGACCACTCACATTTCTTTCCTGTCACTTAAATGAAGCAGGAACATTTCTTCATTTGTTGTCATCTTAATGAAGGCACTTTGAGTCAGAAATAACAGAATTTCATTCAAACTTGGTTAAAGAAAAAAAAGGATAGTGTCTCAATGGAATAAAGGTTTATTTTAAAGAATTCCACCTGCCCCCCCCCCAAAAAAAAAAGACAGAAATGGGGGCATGTTGCAGCAAAGGAGCCTAAAGCTCAAAAGAGTTGCTCAGGGGCTACAGCTCACACACTAGTCAGCAAGGGGAACCAGGCAGGGCCACCCACCCATCTCCTCACTCTCCAAGCATGGGTTTCTAGTCCAGTGCCGAGTAGGGCCAGGCATATCGTAGTTCTCAGCAAATAAGACATTATCCCTCCCTCAAGAGCATCAGATGGGAGAGCCATGGTAAAGTAAATTTGTTCCCCTAAAAAATGAAAAAATAACTAAACCTCAGGGCCTGCCAGGCTTGGCCAGAAAAACTCCTTGGTAGGAAGGTAGGCTGGTACAGAGCATTTGACACTGTCACCTGGAGCTCACCCTGCTGGGAAAATGTCTGGCCTAGATTCCTGCTGCTGCCTAAGGTACCACTCCCACTGTGGTACACCTCCCCTGCACAAGCCCTTGGTTACCCTTAGCACAATCAAGACCAAAGTAACTTCCAAAAAACTCCACTGAGGGACTCAAGGGGATTAGGCCTAGGGAAGGAGGTTGTGCTGCTGGGGGGCCTGCTACAGTGTCTCATCCACACACCTTCTTGACCTGTCCACCTGGCAGTACTTTGGCCATATCCTGGTTGCAACCTGGACTCCTTGCCTCCTCACACCCTCTAGACTTTCATGGAGAGGCACCAACCCCACACCACCCCCCAGACCTGCCCGACTCCCACTCCCAGGTCAGGCTTCTCGAGTTCATTATTCAAAAGAGGCACCAATTACAACCCTGCACCCTCAGATCCTTCCCCAGTGGGCCTTTCCCTCACAGGCCCACACTCACCCACCCCCTAATGCTGGGTGGTGATGAGTGCTGATTAACAAGAACTACACATGGGAAGTATGGGCAGGGTGGAGATCATTCCCTACCATGCATGACACTCCGCATTTGAGTTTGTTGGTTATGTGCCCAAGAGTGATAAAACAGACATGAATGTAGAGCTATAGAACAAGGATATGAGTAAGGGAGAAGATCTTCACAGAAATTTTGAGCTGGAACTTCTCTACCAACATCCTAGATCCTGGCCTAAGATGGGGAATCCCACAAACAAAGGAGACAGGGTTCCCCAGGGTAGGAGAGACTGGTGTAAGGACAACACAGACAAAAGTATCATAAGTACAAGAGAAAGGAGAAGGAGCCAGGACCACTGGGGACATCAGGGAGGCTTCAAGAAGGAAGGATAAATAGGGTGCAATCACCAGGCAGGCAAGTAGGGAGAAAACTTCCAGACAAGGAAACAAGCTCCCTTCACTGCAATTGTTCAGACCAGGTCTATATCATATAAACAACTGATCCATTCTGAAGTAACACTATCATCCCTGGCCACTGTGACTCAGTTGGTTGGAGCATCATCCCAGAAATGAAAAAGTAATGGGTTCAATTCCTGGTCAGGGTGCATGCCTAGATTGCAGGTTCAGGGCACATGCAAGAGATAACCAATCAATGTTTCTCTTACATGGATGTTTCTCTCCCTCTCTCTCACTCCCTTCCCCTCTCTCTAAAATCTATAAGCAGATGAGGATAAAAAATAAAGTAGCGCTATTAAATTGAACTTTCTGCAGTGATGGAAATGTTTCATCTCTTTTCAGTACAATTGCCATGAGCTGTGTGTAGCTACTGAACACTTGAAATGTGGCTAGTACAACTTATAAACTAAATGTTAAAATTTTAAAATTTTAATTCACTTAAACTTAAATAGTTACATGTGACTAGTGGCTACCACATTGGACAGTACAGCTTTGAAGTTACCACGAGCATGAAGGTGAGGAGAGCTGCTGGCACCCAGGAGTCATTTGATGGCTGTGTCATGAGAGAAAGAAATCTCTGAGGATTGAAGCTGCCTAGGAAAAGGCCAGTCAGGGAGAGAATTTTAGCACTGATGAATGGCTAGACATCAAACAGAGGTTGGGGTCAAGTTCACACACACACCCAGGCCAGACATGGGCCATCTGGTTTCCCCAAAGCCAAAGAAAGTGGCTCCCTTGAAACCGTCACTCAGCTGACTTTGGGGTAGCCTGGATTGTCTTTGTTTGGGGTTGTTTGTTTTGAGTGGTGCCATTATTTTATTTTTAAATTACCTATAATGCACCCTTTAAAAATTCCCTAATTACAGATAGGATAAATACATAATTGCAGACTTTTAAAAAGCACATATTATTTACTCAATACTCCATAATTACGGTCTTTTCCATGAAATGTATTATTTCCTGGATGGTCCATAATCACTCCTTTGAAGCCGGCTGGGGAAGGCCGAATTGTTCCTCGGATTCAGTCACAGGTCACTGGTCCCATCCCATCAGGCAGTTTATAAGTCCCCGTGGCTGGCTGTCAGAGCCCAGCAGACACATGCCCCACAGGAAACACCGGGCTTGGGCACTACACAGGCAGATCACTACCACTGTAGGTGCTGGTCGGGCTGAAGATGGGTGGGATTTGCAGCTTGAAGTTGAGACTCTTCTGTTTCTCTCCTGATTCTTCTAATGACAGGCTTAGAATTGGCAGCCTAGTGTGTATCTCAGCACCATCACTTACTAACTCTGCAACCTTAGACAAGGGTCTGAGTTTAAGTTATACCAAAGAAGCCTCTGAGTTCAGCATTTGGGGGAAATGACCCCAGGAAGTCCAGGTAAGGGAGCAGGAGAGTAAGACAAGGAAGAGAGAAAAGCCACACCTGTGTGCATTTGTGAGCAGGTTGCCATGCCATACCTCAAGAGACTGTAGAACACACCTCAGGATAATGCCCTGAAGGCTGAGGAAGCTGGTAGTTATCTACCAACTCCCATCTCTCACTTCTTGAGGGATGTCACAGGGTGTATTAACTCCCGGCACTCCTAGGCTGCCCTGAGCACAGGCTCCTTGATACAAGAAGCCATCAGCACTCACAGCCACATCCACCAAGACTGCTGCTGACCTCCAGGAAGGACCAATGGATTATGGGCAGGGCACCAATAATATCTGCTGAAGCACATTATTAAACCTCTCTGGGCCTCAGCTTTCTCACCTGCAAATGAAGATAAAAATAGTGCCAAAAAATAGTG
This sequence comes from Phyllostomus hastatus, assembly GCF_019186645.2. Classification (NCBI taxonomy): domain Eukaryota; kingdom Metazoa; phylum Chordata; class Mammalia; order Chiroptera; family Phyllostomidae; genus Phyllostomus; species Phyllostomus hastatus. The sequence continues at coordinate 19,147,313 of NW_025333869.1, forward strand.
CCTGCCTCTTAGATTATGGGAAAGGAAAAGTGAGATTAGATAAATGGAAGTTACTATTGAAGTTGCTATTATTGTGAGTGACTATGAACAAGAACTAAACTCAGCCCTTGCCATGTTCTTCTCTGGGGCTTCTTCTGAGCCACCTCTGGCAGCATAGATGGCAACCCACACCAGCTCAAAGAGTCTTTCAGGACTAGCCAAAAAATCATTTTAGGGCCTGCAAAGCAGAACCTAGCATGATGGCAGATCCTTTGCCATGCAGCTGTGTCCCCACCTTCATCACCCTGAGCCAGATATTGTTGGCTAATTCATCATCCCACCCCTCTTATTTCTCACTGTAGAGCCCCAAGTTGGCCCAAATATAAGTGGCTTCAGGAAGACAAATCTGACTTAAGTTCAGCCAATCACAGTAATCCTACTCTCCTCTCCCCAAGTGGTTCATTTAGTCATTTGATCCATTTCTAGCCAATGAGATGCCAAGAAAATTATTTGGGAAAACTTTCCAGAGAAAGAGAGAGAGAGAGAGGAAGAATGGGAAGGAAGGAAGGAAGGAAGGGAGGGAGGGAGGGAGGGAGGGAGGGAAGAAAGAAAAGAAAGAAAGAAAGAGAGAGAGAGAGAGAGAGAAAGAAAGAAAGAAAGAAAGAAAGAAAGAAAGAAAGAAAGAAAGAAAGAAAGAAAGAAAGAAAGAAAGAAAATGTTCTCTCTCTCTCTCTCAGCAGGGTTTTGACAGTGCTGTATGAGGACTGATCTTTGGCCCAGCTGCCACCATCTTACACCATGAAGGCACGAGGCTAAAGACAAAGTCAACACACTGACAGTGGCAGAACAGACAATGGAACAATGTCTTGCTTACATCACTGAGTGCCTAAATTGATGAGCTCAGAACCATCCTAGTTCTGGTATAAATAATGGTCAATACTAACATAGCACTTACCATACCTCAGGCACTGTTCTAAGCACTTCACATTTGTTAACTCATTTAATCCTCACAAGAGCCCAGTGAAGAAAGTACTTTTCAGTGGCTCCATTTATAGATGCAAAAACTGAGGCCCAGAAAGGTTAAGTAACTGGCTCAAAGTCACATAGCTAGCAATTATTCCACCTTAAACAGACTAGCTTTGGGCTTTAAACTCTTTTTGGTTACACTGGACTCTACTACCACTATACTATTTTTGTAATATGCAAAAGTAGATCTCCCTACCCTTTAAGCCAATTTGACTTAGTTCTTCTGTTAAATGTAGCTGAAGAAATCCTAATAGATACACCTCCTTGGGGTATAAGCAAAAAAGAAAGAAGGAAAGGAGGGAAGATGGAAGGGAGAAAGGAAGGGAGGGAGGGAACCCAAAATTTGAAATTAATAGGGCTGAATTAGTCTTAGATGTGCATCAAGACATGGTATCTGAAAGTCTGCATCTCACACACTCCACTAGCAAAGCAGGACCCTCCCCTTGCAATAGTAACATGACAAAGTACTACTGCCACCCTCAGCCCAGCTTTTATCTGTCTGTGCTCAGCACTTATGAGGTTATCTCATTTAGTCCTCAAGATGACTCTGCAAGACAGGTGCTACCATCCTTAGCTTACAAATTAGGAGGTCATAATAATACTATCTAGCATGTATTGAGTTCATACTCTAAGCCAGCCACCAAACTAAGCACTTTCTATGCTTTTTCCATGCCTTACTTAATCTTCACAACAACCCAATAAAGTTTACAAAAGAGGAAACCAAGGCTTAGTGTAGATAAGTATCACATCCAAGGTCAAAAGATGATAGGAAGAGCCAAGCCTCAAACTCCATCTCCCTGACTCCCATGTAGGCTAGGAGTCTGCAAGAGGGAAGAAAGACATACCCCAAGAAGCAGCCACCACTGGCTGAAAAATGGTGAAAGCTCAGCCAATGAGAGCCAAGTGGCCCTGAGTCCAGGGTAATGGCCATCAGCACAAAGAGGAAGGAGAATTTGATATCAACTAGAATGACCAACAATGGGAACTGGTGAGCTTTCCATCACCAGAAACATTCAGAGGCTAAATGAGGATTTGTGCCATGGACAGAAGGGTCTCAAGACTCCATCCATCTCCAAGAGACAGGGAATTTAAGATTCTAGAATTTAGTAGCCTCATGTCTGAACTTTTTCCAACACCATAGAGACCTCACAGCCTGCATGTTTCCTGCTTACTCAAGTAGGAAGCCACCAAAGGAGCACTGGACCAAAAGTCAGAAACCTGAGACTTGCCACTCTGCCATTCCCTGCCTAAGGAAACCCAGATCACTTTGTGTTGCCTTACCAAGTGCCAACCCAGGCATGGCTTTCTGCTGGGGCAAGGAGATACAAGAATGAGCTCAAACCTGGCTGGCTTACAATTGAAACACCAGCCTGGCCTGGCTAATTTGGCTCAGTGGATCAAGCACCAGCCTGCAAACTAAAAGGTCACCAGTTTAATTCCCAGTCAGGGTACATGCCTGGGTTGAGGGCCAGATCACCAGTTGTGAGCCTGTGAGAGGCAACTGATTGATGTCTCTCTCCCTCTCTTTCTCCCTTCCTTTCCGTCTCTCTAAAAATAAATAAATAAAATAGGGAGGGAGGGAGGAACAGAGAGAGAGAGCAAGAGAGAGGAGAGAGGGAGAGAGGGAGAGAGGGAGAGAGGGAGAGAGGGAGAGGGAGAGGGGGGGAGAGGGGGGAGAGAGAGAGAGAGAGAGAGAGAGAGAGAGAGAGAGAGAGAGAGAGAAAGAAAGAAAGAAAGAAAGAAAGAAAGAAAGAAAGAAAGAAAGAAAGAAAGAAAGAAAAGAGAAGAGAAGAGAAGAATGAAAAGAAAGAAAGGAAAAATAAAAGAAAAAAAGCCATCCTGGTGGATTTCCAGAGACATCAGCCTATTGATGGATGAGCCCTCCCCAACCCTGTCTGGGTCTTAGGGATTGTGAGGGCTGCTCTATGAGCCGAGAACAGCTATCTTTGGTGTGGCTGCTCCTCAGGAGGAATCTGAAGTGACTCTCTATTCTAGCCTCAGTTTTCTGCTCTGTAAAATGGGGTGCAAACAAGAAGTTCCTAAGGTCACTTCCAGTTCTGAAGTAGAGGATGCTGGAGGCTAAGTAGGATTGATGTATGGGTCCCTCAGTGAGAGCTCACACTGAGAAATGGGGAGTAATGGTATGCCCCCCTCACCAGGGCTTTCAACACTTTGTCCTCACACATGGTCTACAAGACTCACCCAGGAAAATGAGGTTTAAGGTGGTCTGGCTTACCCATCAGCCCCATCATTCTCTCCCTCAGGAAAGCATCATGGACACAGAAAGACCCAGATTGAGGTCCCCAGCTCTTCCCATACTGACTGTGTAACCCTGGGCAAGTCTGTTTTACCTTTGGTTTCTCATGTTTGAAATGGAAATATAATATCACCTTATCCCACCATTGTGAGGATGAAAGGAAATAAGGCATTTAATGGTCTGACACAGTACACAAAGTACACAGCTGCTACTCAATAAATGGCCATTTTGCTCTCATGGACAGGGAGACAGCTCTTCCCCTCAGCCCATGGAAAAGGGTACCTGGTCTGAAGGCAGCTCCAGATGACATCCCCCCCAGCAGAGACAGGACTCCTGCATTGTGGGGGCCTATTGGGATGTGGGCAGGTTCCCAGGCCAGATAAAGGACAAAGGAAGGTCCAAGGCAGAGCTGCATCAGCAGTTAGGAAGGGCAGTGCTGTGACAGTGACACTAGCACAGCCCACTCTTCTGAGCCAATGCCCAAGAAATTGCACTTGGCCCAGAAGAGCGTGCACCGCCTAACAATTAGAGCACTGCATACTCCCAATGCTCCCTGTCCCTCCTTTCCTACTATCTCCCACTCAAGTTTCAAGGTCTCAGCCCCCTGTCAGGGAACCCACCTACCCCAGCCTGTGGGATCCCGCCCCCACTGTGAGCTCCTAACAAGTTAACAACTCCCCACCTAACACACATGGACCCATGGACACACATGTGCCCCGCCAGGTGCTGTAGGGGAAGCAGAGATGAACAAGCCATACCAAGCTCATCCCCAGACTACAAGGAACTTTCCTCACAGTAAGCTGAAGCCAGAGGCTCCTGCCTCTCTCACAGCCCTGCCTCAGCCCAGGGAGAAAGTTCTGGAGACCCATACCAAGCTTCACTGAAGGATGATATACTGAAGCACTTCCCATAAATTGCTTATGACCAGCCATGGATCAAATAACCCCCACAAGCTGTGCCCATTTCCCAGTAGGACTGCTGGCTAGTTTGCACTGTTAATGATCATCCCTCTTTGCCAAGCTGTTGAGTCAGGACCACTTCACCATACACCTTCCAGAAGTCACTCAGGAGTGCTATAGAAGGCCCCTCCTCCTCATCTGCATAATTAGAGACAGGTCTGGAATTTCTAAGATCCCTTCTGGAACCAACCATCTGAGGGTCTGAGAATCTGCACAGGACCCATCCAGCCCCAAATCCCATTTCCAAATAAGCCCACCAAATAAGACCATCATTAAGGTATGCTCCCAAGAGTAAGAGGGATGGGATCCCGGGAAAGAGGCCTTTGGCAGCAGGAGTAGGTGTTTAATATCAGAACAAACTAGCCATGGGAGTGCATTAGAAATGGGTTGAAATGGCAGAAACTGAGCTGAAGTCAGGGGAGCAGAACCTTGGGGCCCATCCTCATTCTCTCCAGGTCACCCCCACATCACCCCCATAGAATCCACACCCCTGAACTGCTTTCCGTGCTTGGGGAAATCTGGGAGAGGTGTATCAGACTGGCCAGCACACCCACCACAGTGTTTCAATCACTCCAAGATCTCCTGCTTCTCCATGTGAGGGTGGTCTGGTCTGTGCACTCAGCAGGGTACAGTGACAGGGGGCTGGCAGCCCCCAGACCAACTTCTAGTAATGAGAGACCAGAACTGGCGGGTGCATGCCTCCGCTCCCTCATCCCCAGCAGGGTGACATACAGGTACATTCCACACACTCTGTGCCTCAGTAGTCCAATTGCTCAACACACCCTTTATTAGTCTTCCTCTCCTGTCTCACTTCCCCACCCTCACTTTGCTTTCCATAATCATCCTACATAAATCCCTCCACCAACGCTAGCCTCAGGGCCCATCAAGCACAATGGAAAGCAAAATACCCAGAGGCTGTGATTCCAGCCCACCCCCTGGCAGTTGGGAATGGTGGGCAACCTGAGTCTTCTGGTCAGAGGCAGACACCTGGAATTTTGAATCTGGCTGAGGACAAGACACAGTTTCCATTTTGTTGAAGGCTGTAGCAGCTGCACAAATGTCCTCTTCCCAAGGACCACCATGGACACCATGTCCACAGAACTGTCCAGTGGCTGGGGCCCACAATGCCACTGTAGGAGGGTCCTCCCCAATGACCTGTGTGGCAGGATTGTGGCTGTGATCCTGGCTGCAACCTGGGCCCCCTGCTTACTGCCTGAACCTTTTTTCTCAAGCTTCCTGTAATACAGCAAATACCATTTCTATAAACAGTCTTTCCTACTTGATAGATTAGCCAGAACCTATTTCTGCAGCTTGGATCTAAAACCCTAGCTAACAGACACTCAGGGACCCATGCAAGAATGACTATAACCCCAGGTCTGTTCTCGGACCCAACAATTCCGGTTCCAGCACAGAAAAATAAAGACAATGCCAGAGAGAAGCAGGGAGAAGGGAAAGGAAAACAGTTGCTGAGGTCCATTCACAGTGATTCTACTGAGAGAAAGCCATAGCCTTGTCTTCAGGGAGCTCCATTCCAAGGCATAGAGACAGCAGGTGTCTGGGATCTGGAAGGGCTTCCCAGAGGAATGATGTCTGAGTGTGGCTGAGTGAAAAGCATGGGAGAAAGGGGAAGAGAAGAGAAAGAGCAAGCCAGATGCTTCATAGCCATGAGCAAGCTGGCCTAGAGCCAATCTCAGGATCAATCATGACTTAGTGCCTGGCTCCAGCTATAAATCTGGGAGACAGACAGGCGGCTCTCTGGAGGGACTGCCACTCTCTGGGGAGGGCTCCAAGTTTGTCACCAGCTAACAGGAAATAAAAACATATCCATTTGTGTGTGCAGAGATGTATAAGTCTGCATGCACACACACACTCACACACATACCCCAAGGAAAAGGACAGAGTGAAATGGCAGTTTGCTGCAGATGGGTCTTTGCATGAGAATCATGATTAGGAAGGGACTCACCCAGTCTTTAAGGCAAGGACTTCAGGGCAGAAACCTGATAGCCCAGGTCCAAAGCCATCTGTCTTGGCAGCAGGGTTCATTTTTCCCTTGTTACTGCTTTCAAAGGAGGAGGTGACAGTGTGGGGGAGCAAGACACTGCAGGCTTGGGAGGCATACCATGAGACTTCCTCCCTTGGCTTTTCCAAACTATTGGATGACCTTGGAAGAATCTGTTTCCAAGACTTCTGGTCAAGATGGAGATGTAGGTCAAAAAGTTTTACCTCCTCATACAACCATAAGAAGGATTACAACTAACCTCAAAACAAAATACACCTAGAACCATCAGAAAATCTAACTATATGGAAGTCCAACAACCAACAGTTTAAAGAAGCCATATTCATCCAAATGGGTAGGAGGGGTGGAGATGGGGAGCCGGGGCAGAGAGGACATGGTGTGGTGGTGGCAAGGCTGTGGCAGAGGCAGCAAGGCTGCAGCCAACAGAACAGGCAGTCCCACATTCACATGTGGTGGATAAAAATCAGGAGGGATACCTGGGGAGCAAGCGACCCCAGCCCCAGATCAGACTGCACAACCCAGGGTTCCAGCGCCAGGGAAATAAAGCCTCATAACTTCTGGCTGTAAAAACAGGTGGGGGATGGGGCAGCAGAGGAAACTGCCAGTCTCTCAGGAGACTTTTTAAAGAGCCCACATAGTCCTAGAACATACACAAACCCACTCACTCTGGGAACCACCAACAGGGCAATAGCTAGAAGGGCAGCAGTCACATATAGGAAGTGGAAGAAGTGACTGGAATTGGGGCAAGTACTGTGTAAGCATCCAGCAGCCAGGCATCAGCATTGTCCTTTCTCTGACCCCTCCTCCACATACAGTGTGACAAAGTGGTGAAGTGGGTTGCCCCACCTTGGCAATGACCTTAGGCCCTGCCTTATAAAATGTAACAAGTGCACCAAGACAGGAAGTCAAAGCAGCTCTACCTAACACAGAGAAACATACACAGGTAGGTTGCCAAATTAAGGAGACAAAGAAATATGGTTCAAATGAAAGAACAGAACAAGACCCCAGAAAAAGAATGAAATGAAACAGAGATAGCCAGCCTATCAGATGCAGAGTTCAAAACACTGGTGATAAGGATGCTCAGAGAACTCACTGAGTACAGCAAAGCGTAAGGGGAAAAACTGAAGGATATACTAAGTGAAATAAAGGAAATTCCTCCGGGAACCAACAGTGAAGGGAAGGAGGCCACAGTTCAAATCAATGATTTGGAACATAGGAAGAAATAAATAGTCAACCAGTACAAAATGAAGAAAGAATTAAAAAAAAAATGAAGAGAGAAAAAGAAGACTTTGGGACATGTCCAAACATACTAACATCTGAATCATAGGGATGCCAGAAGAAGAAATGGAAGAGCAAAAAATTGAAAACTTATTTGAAAGGAGAATGAAAGAAAATTCCCTAATTTGGCAAGGGAAATAGACATACAAGTTCAGGAAGCACAGAGAGTCCCAAACAAGTTGTACCCAAAGAGAACCACACCAAGACACATAATTAAAATGCCAAAGGTTAAAGATAAAGAGAGAATCTTAAAAGCAGCAAGAGAAAAGCAGAGAATTACATAGAAAGGAGCTCCCATAAAACTATCAACTGATTTCTCAAAAGAAACTTTTCAGGCAAGAAGGAACTGGCAAGAAGTATTCAAAGTGATGAAAAGCAAGGGTCTACAACCAAGATTACTCTACCCAGCAAAGTTATCATCTAGAATGGAAGGCCAGATAAAGTGCTTCCCAGACAAGGTACAGCAAAAGGAGTTCACTATCACCAGGACCTTCTTATGTGAAATGTTAAAGGGACTTATAAAGATCAAAACTATGAACATTAAAATGACAACTCACAACTATGAACAACTGAATCTAAAAAAAAAAAACTAAAAACAAAAAAAAACTAAGCAAACAAGCAGAACAGGAACAGAATCACGGAAATGGAGGGTTATCAGTTGTGAGGGGGAAGGGAGAGAATGGGAGAAAAGGTACAGAGAATAAGAAGCATAAATGGTAGGTACAAAATAGGGGAATGTTAAAATATAGGTAATGGATAAGCCAAAGAACTTACATGCATGACCCATGGACATGAACTAAGAAGGGGGATTGATGGAGGGAAGGGGATACTGGGTGGAGGGGAGCAAAGGGGGAAATTGGGACAACTGTAATAGCATAATCAATAAAAAATACTTAAAAAAAAGAAAATTCATGTTAAATGCATAACACCTAGAATAGAGAAAACAGTTTTGAAAAGAATAAAGTTGGAATACTCATTTAAGAAAAAAAAACGAATCTCCTTCCATATCTTGGCTTCAGTTTCCAAATTTGTACTTGAAAAAGTTACTTTAGATCAGCAATGGCAAAGAGTTGTCATTCCACATGCACGCACTAATCAATTGGCAATGACTGCCTGCAGCACCCTGATGAGAAGGAATCTGGGATTAGCAGAGACATGATTGATTAGTGATGTCTGCCATAGGCACAGGTGGGGGTGGAGGTGACACATGTGCTACTTACCATCCCTTGCCTCTTGGGTCCTGACACACTGTGAGTCTCTGATATGACTTCTTTGGCTTAAACTGGGCTCCAACTTATGGTATCTGCAGTGACTTATATCCACTCATAAGAGCTATGTACTCTTCCCAACTCCACATTCAGTGATTTCACATTGCCAGCTTAAAATCAGCCATGATGGGGAATACCTACACCATGGAAATTGGAAAATGAAACTCAGGGCCACTCCCCTTACCCCTACCAGAGAAGTGGTTGTTGAACAGTTACTAACACACACTGGCTCTATCCCTCTCCACAGCAGGCCAGGGCTATAGGGGAAAGGGAATCCAGGCAGGCCCTTCAGTCCTGAGATCCACAGGGAACCCTGGTGTCCTGGTGGGTGGCTGGCGGCCACAGATGCTAGAGTCTACACCATCCTATCAGAGACTCGCACTGCTGGATGATCCTCCTCACCACTGTCTCATTCAGATAAGGCTGCTATCACAGAATACAACACACATTTAGTCCTCACAGTCCTGGAGGCTGGAAGTCCAATATTGAGGCAACAGTAGATTCAGTGTCTGATGAGGGATGCTTCCTGGTTCTCAGACAGCCATCTTCTTCCTATGCCCTCACATGGTGGAAGGGGTCAAGGAGCTCTCAGCAGTTTCTCTTATAAGAGCACAGATTCCATTCATGATCTTCACCCTCATGACCTAACCACCTCCCAAAGGCCCTGCCTCCTGATACCATCACACTGGGGAGTAGGTTTCAATATAGGAATATGGGGAGACACAAACGTTCAGTCTATAACACTGCTCTTGTTGCACTCATCCATATTCATGGGTCCCACCCTGTCTGCCTTGGCACGATTCATGCCTCCTCCTTCTCCAGGAAGCCTTCTCAGACTGCGTTAATTTGCAGATTCCAACCCCCACCCTGCCCCCAGTCTCATTCTACTTTCTGCGTTTGTCAGTTCTGGGATAAAAATTGCCTCTCTGGAATAGCTTCTGAGTTCAAAGCCTATGTCTCCTATTTCTTCAGTTCCCATAATCAGTGCCCTACATTGGATGGCATTGTATGGCCATGGAACAGCCCATGGAGACACAAGCTGCCTGGGACAGAGTCTGAAATGCCTGTCACCATTATCCCAACCGGACTCTTACTTTCAAGATGGAGAAACTGAGGCCCAGAACAATACAGAACTGCCTACTGGTAGCCTAGCTAACTCTAGAGGTCTCCTGACCTCTGACACACTGCCTTAGGAATCCCATGTACAGACGCAGACTGAGGTGCACATAGGGCACAAGATTTAAACAAGGTTACCATGTGACATAGTAGCAGAGCAGGATAGTCCCAGGTCCCAGCATCCCTGAATGAGACCATGCCCTCTACCAGCAACCCCTGCCTCTCCCTTCACTTCAGCCTGCCTTAAGGTGTCCGCAGTGGGGCTCTGGAACCCATCTCTCACCTCCAGGGACATATCATCAACCAGTAGATCTGAAGCCCCAGAAACCACAATGGCCACATTCTCCAGCAGGGAGCAAGGCCCTATCCAGTCCTGCATGAGCTGCATCTGGGGCCATCTCCTCCCAGCTCTCTCTTCCTCACGCTGCTGCTTAACATGCACACGGGAACCTAGACGCTGAGCGTATAGATTTCTCTTTGTCTTTGGTGGTAATTATTAGCTGTCTCGGCGGGTGAATGCAGGCAGAAACAAAGGCAGCAAGGGTTGTAAAACCTTTTATCTCGATCAGGCCGCATTATTTGATAAGGTGCTAAGCTAATAGCAACGCATGTCAAATTGTGTTTAGACAGATCTAGGGGCTGGCAATGGAGGGTATATTTGTCTCCGGAAACCTGCACCTGGAAGGATAAAAAGAAAGGCACACTGATATTCACAGCCCCATGTGGTATGCGGACAGCCCAGCCTCTGGGGGCTCCTGGAATAGAGATTCCCTGGAAAGGGGGCTGCAAAGGAAGAGAGTGGGACCACATGTGCTCATTCCCACTCAAGTCCATGGTAGGGTCTTTGCCTTGAGGCCCTTGGGTCCTCACAGGGGTCAGCTGCAAAGATGGGATTCAAATCCAGATTGCCTGGTCCCCAAGCCAGAGCTCTTATCACAAGCATTTATTAAAATTCAAATATGTAAATCTGTCCTGTGAATAACACTGACTCTTATAGACAGAATCTCTACTCACAGGATGTGGAATGAGCCATATAGCATTAGTACTGAATCGTGTAGCCTTGAGAAGAGGCTCATAAGGGCCAGAGAAATCAAGAAAGACTTTCTGGAGGAGATGGGGCTTCAGATGGATCTCACAGGATGAGAAGGATTTGAAACAAGAACCTGTGAAGAAGCACTCCTAACCACCAAGCCTTAAACCCCTTACTGTGAACTCCCAGGTGGCTATTTGGCTGTTTCCCTGGGTCCTTACAGATACTTCCTCTGGTTCACCTTTCCCAGTCCCTCCAAGAGAGCTTCATCCCACCTCCAGATCCCCAGGGCATACCCACAGCTGGCCCCCCTGTGTCCTTTGTGGGCAAGAAGATAGTATTAGAAGAAGATAAGAAGGGGGAGATGCCAATGCCACAGATATTTGCCAAAGCCTTAAAAATATATACACCTTTTGAAATAGTGGCTTTCTGGCTAGCAATAGTCCCTAAAGAAATAATTAAAAATGTACGCAGCTTTTGAGCTCCAAAGATGCCCACAACAGGATTATTTATAGTAGCAAAAGCTAGAAAAGATCTCTAATATCTAACAATGCAGGATTGGCTGAGAGAAATACATGGGACATTTATATAAACCCATTAAGAAATAATCATTACTCTGGCTGTTGTGGCTCAGCTGGTTAGAGCATCATCCTATAGCCAAAGGGTTGCAAGTTTGATTCCTGGTCAGGGCACCTGCCTGGGTTGTGGGTTTGATCCCTAGTCTGGGCGCATAGGAGGCAGCCAATCAGTGCCTCACTCTGGCGTTGATGCTTCTCTCTCTTCCTTCCTCTTTCTCTTCCTCTGTCTCTAAAAGCAATGAAAAATGTCATCAGGTAGAGAGGAAGGAAGGGAGGGAAGAAGGGAAGGGCATTGGACAGAGTAATGAGGTTTTCACTGGAGCAGACCCAGGACTCAAACGCACATGCACTAGAATGTATGGGAGGTGGAGGTAGAGAAGTGGGGAGGTGAGACTAGGAGGGAAGGCAATCAGTAACCCATGTGTTTTCAAACCAGCTACCAAGGTGGGTAATGAAACCCTAATTCCCCTGGATGAACTCTGTGATTAGCATAAAGCACTAGTCTCAAAGTTGTCCCACCCAAGGGCTGGGGGAGCTAGGGGATCTATATGCCAAGGACTGTTGGAGGCAGGAGACAAGAACACTGCCAACCTGCCCTGAAGCAAGAGGAAGTCCTCGGGCAAGGAAACGCAGGTGCTGGCAGGTGAAATGGGACCAGTGGTACACTGAAGTGACAGGACCAAAGGGATGTGGGCAGGACACTGCCACTGTCCGCTACAATCTCTGTTTCCTCTTCTGCAGTCCTCAAATGGGGAAAAGCCAGGCTAAATGAAGACAAACTAGTGTCTTTCCTTTAGGATGCCTCTTGACACACAAATGTGCACTGGTGAATTTCCAAGATCTTGACTACACACTGACCGTATTGACTGTATTCCTGCTCGGATTTTTATTCCTGCCGAGGCACACTTATTTGTGTCTCACTGGACACCAGTTCTGTCCAGAGCAGAGTTTGGGAAATGCTGTCACAGCTGCCTTCTTACCCACGGAGGCACGTTCAAGAACACTTTTGCAATAGCACAAAATAAATACATAAATAAAAAATAAAAGCAATCTAGAAGCCCATCACAAGAGGAATGGCTAAATAAACACTGATGTATCTATGCTGAGGAGCTCTACCCAGCCGTCAGAAGGAACGAGATTGAGCTATGAGAACTGACACTGAGAGGACTCCAAGACTAATGGTTAGGTGACAATATCACAGTGCAGAACAATGCACGCAATGTGATGCCATTTCTGTTGAAGAAAAAACACCCAAGTACACTAAAAATAAAACCATGTCTTTCTGTATGTACAGATATAAATGTGTGTGTGCACTTAGAGAAAAATCAGACACCATACACATCAAAATTGTAACTGTGATTACCTACACAGGAGAGGGGAGCCAGGGAGGGGAGGGGGAGAGGAGACCTTCACTTGGTCTGTATTGTTTGAATGTTTCTAGCAGGGACGCATTCCTAAATTATGTGTGTGATTAAAAATAAATGAAAATGTTTCAAAGAAGAAAAAGGGAGAGCCTGGCAGTATATCCACCAAAATACCAAAATATTTACAGGATTTATCTCCAAGTGCTGGGATTACGATGTTTTTAATTTTCTCCTGTTTGCTTATCTATATTTTCAAATTTCCTACAAAGAGAATGTATGTTTTTGTAATAAGAGGGGAAAAACTAATTTTTAATTAAATACTCAGTACACAAGTCCCCCGATAGAGAGCTGTCCCCTCCTCTGGGCAGGGTTTGTGCCCACTTTTTCTTTTCCTTGTACCCCTCCCAAGCTGTTTTGGACTTAGATTCCAGACTTCCTGGACATTGTGTTCTGCACTGGATACCCAATGACTGAGTTACTGGCTCCCCTGAGGGCCAGTTCTTTAATTCTCTCTTTCTCTCTCTCTGCAATCGCAGGCCTCACAATACCATCTCTGGGTCTCAGCAACATCACCTACCCAAAGGGGAATGCCTAAGACCCATCTGCCTTCTCCACATGTGGCTGAGAGGCCCAAGGAGGTGATAGCCTTGCTTGTACTCAGGCCACTAATCTGATGGTCAGGTGAAAGGAGAAGGGACTGAGCAGAAGCTATCACCACCAGCAGAGTCCCAGGACCTGAGGCCTTGTGGAGGAGGCTGAGGGTTCTAGGGAGTCCTTGTAATATGAAGTCAAGCCGCTTGCAGAAACGTGGAAGATGCCAATCAGACACGTGAGCAGCGCCTGGCTGGAGGAACTGTGTCTCCTCAAAGTGGGACTCTGAGTGTCAGATTTTCCACTCTATTTCTCTGTGGCATGTTCTGCACATCCCAGTGCTAAAAATAACTGCAGCCCATGAGTGGGAGCCGGGGGGCTGGTTTGGCTGGGCAGCCTCCCTTTATCCAAGCAGGACAGGCCCCAGCCACACAAACCCCTCTCCACTCTCCTCTCCTCTCCCACCTCATTCCATGGTCTGTAACGCCTTCCTCCCTTGCCACCCCAGGGAACTGACAGCTTGGGAATGACAACAATGGAAAATGCCCCAAAGGTCATCTCTTTCCTCTTCCTAGGAGGGGTACAGTAACCACTAAGGCCTTAAGGACAACAGAGAAGTTTGCCTAAATCTAAGACTTGTCCTGAAATCTAATCTGTCAAATGGCCCACAATCTTCATTGCTTGGAAAGTCATTTCTGAGTCTAGCTGGCATCTCTGCTGTTGTTCCTCTAGAAGAATAAAGAAAGCTTCCAAGTTTAAATCAAACTGGATGTGGGGACAGGTACATGGCCCAGTGACACCTCAGTGTCTGGGACTCCCATACCAAAGCCAAGAAGGGATCCTCCTCACCTCAGGGTAAAATGCTAACCATGTCATCCCCCTATAAGGTATCAAATGTCATTCCTGCTCAACATTCTCTGGTGCCCACTGTCTGCCAATTCAGCCACAAGGATGAATTGTGTGCATCTGTGCCAGGCCAGGGAGGTGTCAGGAGACATGGAGGCCTAAGAGGGCACCTGTGCCCTCAAAGAGCTTATGTTCAGTTTAGGGCTTGAGACTCATGCAGGAAAAGGCAATTCCCACTGCACCTAATCCACCAAAGGGGGAGCATGGCCATCAGAGCATGCAGAGGGAGGGACCCCTGGGCTGGTGTGTCCCTAGAGGAGTAAATCAAACTGGCATCACTTATCTCATGGGCTTGTCAACAGTATGGCCTTGCTCTTCTCCATAAAGAATTGACTTCTATTTCTCTACCTCTTGAATCTGGGTGGGCCCATCCATGACTGCTTTGTCCAATAGATATGGGCAAATGGCGCTTCCAGTTCATTGGGTAACCCCTAACTTGACTGATGGCCTTCACTTTCAGTTCCCTGGAGCCAGCTTTCATGTAAAAAAGTGCAACTACCCTGAGCACACCCTGCTGGGAGAGGCCCAAGTACACGGAGGCTCTGGAAGAGGGTACACTGCCCATGGAGAAAGGCCAAGGACTCTGAGAGGCCAGGCATGAGAGGTAAGCAGCCATTCCTTGGGTGGCCCCAGCCCAGCACAGCCCAGCCAACAACATGAGACCTTCAAGGGAAAACTGCTCAGCTGAGCCCAGTCAACCTACGGAACTGGACACCATAATAAAAAATTGTTCCAAGCCACTAAGTTTAGGATGATTTTTACACTCCATAGATAACCAGAACAGATGTCCCCCCCTTTCTCCACTTTCAACTTTGTGAGAAGGTCATCACATAGAGATGAGGAAGAGGAGACAAGGGTCAAGGAAATGAGGGTCAGGGTTACAAAGAGCCTGAGGTACAGAGTTCCCTCTTCTCTGCCCCTGGGGGTCAGGCTGGCTTAGCGTCTCTGACCTTGGCCTGTAAATTAGGAGCCTGCATACAAGACCTTAGTTTGGCCCTAGCCCTCTGGGCTGCTCTCTTCCCTCCTATTAAGTGAAAAGCTGGAATCCATGACCCCCGATATCCATTCCAGCTCTTGCATTTTTGATCTCCACCATGGAGCTCATCCTAGCCCTGATTCTGTCCAGTAGAGCCAGGACACTGTGGAACTAGGCAGACCTTGGAGGCCCTTGGGGACACCCTGCACCACGCCGGGCCTCGAAGCCCCTGGAAGAAGCAGCACTGCAAACCTCTGAGTCCAGCAAGCCCAGCCAGTGGAGCTATGCCCTTCCAACCCTCACATGGTGGCTACAAGCCCATGGCAGTAAGCTCTTGCTGAGTGGTGTGCCAGGCCCTTGAGGTGAATGATGGTATTTCATTCTCACAGTCATCCAGACAGGTAGATATTGCTATTATCTCAATTTTCAGATGAAGAGTCTATGGTTCAAAGATGCTAAGTGACTAGGTCAAAATCACACAGCTGTAAGAATAAAAGCAAAAATTTCATCCTCCAGGCACTGCTTCTATCTGATATACTAAACTGCCACCAGCACACATGTGAAAACAAATACTTTACCCAGTGCTCTGCGCAGCACTCCCCTGCACTACATGCTCACAAATGTGTAGGCATAGACCTGTAAGTCCAACACTGCAGATACATGAGCAGACAAACCTCACACTGGTACACACTGGTGCACTTGAAAACCCACATCCATATGGTTGCCCACAGACACTCCTGCACGCACACATCTACATCATACTTAAACACAGACACAGACACTCATGGCCTTGGCACATGCTTATGCACACACACCCATACACTTCCAACCCCACAGAAACACAGACTCACAAGCAGATATCCCACTCATACATCTTCATCACACAAACACACACTGCACCTTTTTTAAGGATGCCTGGGAAATGAGAGAGTCATTATTTATATTTTTTTTAAAAGAAGGGTCTCAAATGCCAATAGATTCCAGTGCATTTTTTCAGTGCTAAAAGGTTTCACAAGCAAAAGTCACCCAACAGTGCCACCTGCTGAAGGCTGGCCGATCTTGTCTTCTCCTCTCTGCCCCTCCCACCCTTAGCAGAGACCCTTCCTCAGTTTCTCCCAAATTGCTCAGGAATTGGGAGCTGGGTAGGGAATGGGGCAGTAGTAGATGCAGATGGGGAGGGGAGAAGAAGTGCTGAGGCAGGGATGAGGAGAGAGTGGGCTACAGGGAGACAGAGAGGCAAGCAGGAACAGGGGGAAGACAGTGGGACCCAGAGAACTTGAGAGAGCACACATAAAGAACCAGACCCAGAGGACAAGTCAGGCATGAGGGGAAAATAGGTAGGGAGAAAATGGGGAGCAATAAGGAAAAGTGAGAGAGGAACTGAGGAGCAGAACTGGTTGTGAGCCACCACGCATGTGGGACCCCAGCACCCACAAATGCAGCTAGCCTCACCACCTGGCCCTGACTACCTTCAGGGCATGGCAGGGACCTGAGGCTTCATTATTATCCTAGAGGCTGGGATTGCTATGCCACCTCCAGTCCTCCAAATGTTTGTCCTGCAGCCCCTGCACCAGTGGGCTCAGGTCAGGATGGCCTGTCTCTCAACAGGGAAGGGTTCTGTCTTGGAATATTTGGTCTGGATTCCAAGGTGCAGAGAAATGATATAGAGGGAACTTGCCCAAATCCACACAGCAAATTAGGAAGAGTCAACCCTGGAAGCCTCTGGGGCCCAAGCATGGCTTTCCACTCCAAATGTCAATGGAGGCCGAGGTCCTCACACTCCTGTTTCTTGATAGAATCCCTGAGGAAAGAAAAAGCTTTGGATAGAAAACTCCTGGGAGTTGCACCCCCAGTTTTTTCTCTCTGTTCTCAATGTTGCCAGAAGCCCTAGCCCACTGCAGCTCCTCAGCATAGCTTCGGTGTAGGTGGACAGGGGTTCGGGGGCAACCCCAAGTCTCTTATGAGGAAAAACAGCCTGCATGACTATCACAATCTGAGTAATCCCTTCACTGGGGCTCGGGCATGATCAGAGTTCAATAACACGCAGAAGATCACAGACCCTTGACTCACTGGACATTAGTTCTGAAAGACACTGTAGATTCCACTAACCCTTCCTGAGGGGGCCCTGGGCATAGAGGAGCAGGCATGCAGAGGGGCTAAGAACCCTGACACCCTGGGCCAGCCTCCCATGCCACCTTTTGGCATCTCTGGAAACTGAACCTTCTAAATCCAGAGGCCTGGACTCCCTGCAGGTGACAAACGTAGGGACTTCATCTTGCTCTTTGGGGCCTAAATTCTGGTCCTTCCCTCTCCCAAGGGGACAATCCCTCCAACAGAAAGGCCCCTAGCAGAGAAAGCCTTGGGGCAATTTTCTATTTTACACAGCCTCAAGAGGTGTCCCATAGCTAAGCCGGTGTCACAAGGAGATACTCACTTACCTTGGTTAAAGCCCACAAGGCCCTCCCTGCTACAGAAAATTGCTGGCTCACATATAATTTGCATGTGATTTGCATATGCTTCCTGACTTCTCCAAATACCAGCAAACCATCCTCTATCCTATAACTTTTTAGTTATAACTCTATCCTATAACTTTTTAGTTATAACTCTATCCTATAACTTTTTATAGGATAGTCCCTCCTGACTTAAAGGGTCCTTTTAGTGCTGTGGACTTTCATCTGCTTAGCTAGAGAAGGGGTTCAACTGTAAACCAGGAAGTATCTAAACTTCTTAAAAGCAATATCCTGGCTCCAACCTTCCTTTCAGATAGTCATGTCACCCACACACTCCTGCTGCCCCTCCCTTTCTGCCAGGTGGGACATGCTCCCCAGCCTGAAAATACCCGGCTCTTCTGGGTCACCAGGAGTTGTATGATGCTATTCCCTCTACCTGGAATGCCCTTTCCTCTCCTTCTCTACCTGAAAAACTCCTATTTACCCTTCAAGACCCACTTTGAAGGACCCCTCTGCAAAGCTTCTGCATATCATCTTCCCCACCCCAATACCACAGAGTGAGTGCCTCTTTAGATATTTCCTGACCCCAGCACTTTAGCTCATTAACAGCCAACAGTTAAAGGGGTGATTGGTTATATCACAAGTGGTATTATCCAGCATGTGTTTTTCCTGTCAGACTGTGAACTTGTTGAGGGCAGGGACTATAGCTGATGCATCTATTACTGCACAGCCACAGCTCCTCTATGGCTGTTTGATCAACTGTTTGATGAACAAATATCCAAATGAAAGATTTCTTAGCTTTCTTCAAGAGCCCTCCTGTTGGAACTGTGATTTTTCCCTACTTAATGTTTCACCCGGATTGGATTAAATAGTGGTGATATTCCACTCAATATTCTACAATATAAAACAACACAACAGAGGGTCCTCAGGGACCCAGCTCCAAATAGATACCTGTCCAAGCACCCAACTCTTCACAAGCAAAACCCCAAATGAGGGTCAATGACCCCAGGAAGGGACTTGGGCCCATAGGGGAGTAATGCAATGGGGCCAAGGATGCTGTTTAAGAAGCAAATAACCAAGCAGGGAAATTTACAGTTAGATAATTGGCAGCTCTGGTGCACAGTCAAATGCAGTAAATTAAGTGTTTTCCTGTAAATCAAGTTTATGATTTGCACTGGAGATGTAATTGTTAAAACTGTTCATTTTACCCACAAATAGCAGTTGAAAGAAACCAATTTAGGAGTGACAGATTGGTTTTGATTTTAAATGTAGTGCTAAAACAGTTAATTTTAATAACATCTATTGGACAGGAGTCGGCTTGTTACTTAATGTCATAGTCAACAGTTTGAAAACTGCACGTTCAGCCACTGCTGCTTCTGCTAAAAATTAATCCCATTCCCCCTCCCCCACCCCCACTGCCCCAGAATAGAGCTATTTCTTAGCAGGAAGCAGCCTAGCCATGCAGGAGGGCTTTCCTCATCCATGGGTCTGTGGCCTTCCCTCACTGGGGAAGGAAGGCCACCAGAAGGTCAGCTGTAGTCTGGAACAAAAGGCACAAGTCCCGAAGAATCAGGACCCTTCATGATATAGGAATTCCCTCTGCCTGTACCTCTGGGGCCGGAGCACTTACTCTCTCACCTTCCTTCCTTCTCCCTGGGCCATCTCTGAACTGAGTAGACATCAACTCCTCCAGCCCTCCAGGACCTAGCACACAGTCTCCAGGTCTCCGTCTCTCCTGTCTAGCTCCTTATTTTCTCCCAGTTAACCATATCCAGGTCCAGTTCCACACAGTGCGGTGTATGGAAGGACCTTAGGTGCTATCAGTATTTATTGGGTAATTCCGAGTGAACAGGACGAAGTCTTAGCTTCCAGACTTATCACCCACGTCCCTGCCATCTCAGGATACACATTCTAGTCTATCAACACCCAACCTTAGTTTGTGGTGTCCAAGACTGGACCCACTATTTTTCTCATAAGCATACAGTGGGCCTACAGCTTCCCAGAACAGGAAGCAATTGGGCTCAAAGAGCCTATGAACTCACTCAGTCTCTTTCAACTCTTTCAGCTTCACCCTGGTGTTCCACAGCAGCCCAGCCCTGCTACCAGGGAGTCAGAGCTTCTCAAATTTTAGCGTGCATCAGAATTACCTGGAGGACTGATGAAACAGATCTCTGGGCCCCACTCCCAGAGACTCTGATTTGGCAGGTATGGACAGAACCAGGGAACATGCACACTAACAGGCTCTCAAGTAATGTTGATGCTGCCAGCCTACAAACCTCACTGAGTAGCACTGATGGAGAGCATCCACCTGTATTATTGTCATTGCTACTGCCCTCTTACAGATGAGGAAGCTGGGCCCACAGAAGCCAGACACAGGAGGGAGGACAAACAGCCCCCTGGACACCAATGCAGCAGCAGCAGCAGCAGCAGCAGCAGCAGCAGCAGCAGCAACACCACACCTCCTGGGCCTTCCCTCCTGCTGTGGGAGGACCTTAACCCTTTCCTAAGAATTCCTGGGAGCTCCAAGATTCCCAGTAAGTAAGGTGCATAAATCAGCTCATTTACCAGTTTTTGCTCAATAATTTCAAGAGGTATTAAAAAGAAAAACTTTCAAAAAGCCTGTTTGTTTTCATAGCCACTACTTGGAGGACTGGTTCTTCTGGGGCCTAGGCAATGCTTGTAAGAGTCTATTATGAAGGGACGCCTAAATCACATTTATGGCTCATACTGTAAGGCAAATGTACGTATTAAAATAGTTCCTTTTAAATGATAAACACCTGCTGAAATAGCAGAATAGAGCTGCATCAGACACTGTTTTCCACCAAAAGCAAACTGATTCAGGACAGGCAGTAAATAGTGAATGTGACTATAGTCCCCATAACTGCTGCTGATATGAGGAGTGGAAGGGGGGCATGGAAAGGAATTCCACATGCAGACCATGTTTGTTTTAGCAACATCTGAGAGGTGGGATTCTCCCCAAAAAGGACACTGGCTCCTTGGTTTCTCACCTGGTTTTAGATAGTGGGGCCTCTGTTTTACTGTGCATGTCGCAATTGTTGTTGTTTTGATTTTGAGAGGGAAGTAATGGAAAAAATAGTTAATCACCCATTCATAATCTCTTAAACATTATTTTTAAGCTGATAGTTGCAAAACAAAGTGTAATCTTTCTAGCATCTTCAAGCAATTACTTGCCATTTTTCCAGTTTCCATAATAAGAGGAAATTAGAGTGGGGGTGGAGTGGACAAACTCCTGACTTTGAATTTTGAAAAGAAGAACAGATTTAAAAACTAAATCCTGCCCAGCCCCCCCAAAGAGGAAGAGGAAGAGGAGAAAGAAGGGAGGAGGAAGAAAAGTAAAAGGGAGGGGAAGGGGAAGAGGAAGAAGAAAGAAGGAGGAGGAGGAGCAGAAGAAGAAAAGGAAGAAAAGCAAGTGCCAAGTAAGGACAAGTGATGAGAACTGGAGGGGTGGGGTTTCTCCAGGCCCAGCCCACCCCACTACCAAATATAATATAATGTGGGTCTAAATGCCTGAGCTTTGTTAAGCAAACGCCTCTGCCCACCCCCTTGAAGGAATCTGGGGAACATATCTACTTCTCTCCCTGCCCAAAGGGGGCTTAATAAATGAGAAGTCACATCCAGGAACCAACTTTAGCCCCTCTGAGTATCATAGTGAGAACTTAATTCATCGTAATGAGTGAATGAATGAATGAATGAATGAACTAAATAAAGAAAATAGCCACTGTTTTTTTGAGACTTCTTTAATGTTAAGGTAAGTCACCTCAAATTCTCAATGTGAAAAGACTACTTTTTCCATTTCCAATCAATTCATTTTCTAATCTGTTAACATCACTTTTGTAAAATAAGGTAAAATGTCATGGTAAGGCCAAGTTACTGTACACATTTGGAATGTGCTGGCCCAGAGCCAGGCCTACAGCAGAACTGCTCTCAGGGTCACCACCAAGCATGTCGCAAGTGAATCACCCCATTTTCCCAGCCAGTCTCTAAAATGGGTGCTTTTATTCCTACTTTCTGGGTGTGGAATCTTAGGCCTAGGGATGGTTAGGGAGTTTCCCAGGTCCCAAAGTCCAATGGCTTGAGAGCTCATCTTTGCACCCAGATCTCTCAGACTCCAAACCTTTGTGTATTCCCTGAAACCAAGTTCCAGAGGCACCTTAAAGGGAGGAGAGTGGCTTTCTCCCAGTTGGATCACCAGAAAAGGCTCTTCCAAGGACACAGGGTCAGAAGTTAGGAGAGGAGGGGAAGGGCAGCAAGAGGCAGGGCATCGAGGATCCTGAGCAGGAGTGTGCCTGGTGTGAGGCAAGGAAGACTGCAGACAGGGGAGCCAGAGTAGTGGGAAGAGTGGACTGGGAGCCTGGTGGCTAATCTCCCTAAGCAGCCAGACAGCCAGTGGCCCTTGGCCCAGAGCAGGGCATGAGGGGTCAGCCATAAGAATCTTTCCATATGCTTTGGTCCTGGACTTGAAGCCTGGGTTTCCCATTTAAAAACCCATGAAATGGTTGTAGGCATTAAAGAAAAAAAAAGTAAATATGATAGAAGACACTCCCGTCAGGGTATTTCTCCTTTGCAAGAGTTTTAAGAGACTAAAGGGGTCAGAGTGGCTCTCGCTTCCTACAGAGCAGCCTCTGTGAAGCTTTGAGTGTGGAGGACCAAGGGCGCAGGGTGGATGTTCAGAGAAGTCTAGAATGAAAGGAAGGATCAGAGAGTATGTGCCAGCTGTGCTGCCTGGCTGAGCTGTGCTCCCATGAGCCCTGAGGGATGGAGCAGTGCTTATCTGGGGTTACCAAAGCCTCTGGCAAGACCTACAAACAAAATCAGGTCAGGAAATGCAAGTGAAACTCTCACTACCCTGGGAGGGGAAGGTTTCTCAACCCTCTTCTCCTGGACACATGGCCAGCTCTGTCATTCAAAGATTCTTCAGAAAGGGGCCTCACAGACCCTGAAGGCTGCGTCTTCCACTACCCCTTGCTTCTCAAAAATTTACCCTAATCTGAAAGTACCAAATTACCTACTTTTGAATAATCTTAGGCCAGTTCAACTAATACTGAATGAGGGCCCCTCTGACCAGGTCCTGTGCTAAGGCTGGTGAGGTCCCTCTGATCAGACCCTATAGTAGGGGTGGAAATTCCAAGATGCAGGACACCTGGTGCCTACCATTGGAATGCTCCCAGTCTGGGGCAGAACAAGGTGCACCATAGAGAAATGGGTGCCTTGATAGAAGGAAGCCCAAGATTATGGGTCCCAGAGGAGGGACCCTAGTCCAACCAGGGCAGGTGGTCTGGGAAGGCTTCCTGGAGGAAGAAGGCATACCTGAAGTGAGCCCCAAGCAAAGGAGGGAAGGATACATTTTAAGCAAACACACATATAACAATAACCTCAAAAACAACTTGGAATGAAATTCAATTGTCTTTTCCTGGTGAAGTGGAACAGAATCTTCACAGTTTCTTGAAGCAGGAGTTCAAGCCCTTTGCCTCCCAAGAGAGGAAACTAAGCTCAGAGAGGTGAGGCACTGCACCCAAAGTCACACAGAAGCTTGGGGCAGGGGCCAGAGGCTCAGACAGCTCCCAAGCTAGGTCCTCTCTGCCACTGCTGCAACTGCCACTACACTAGCCAGGAATTAACATGCAAAATGTAGAAAGAGGGAACAGGCAAAACTCACCCTCCCTCAGCTGCTCCCAAGGAACTTCCTGAAGAGAAGGGAGCTGGCCAGTCCTGTGTGATTCCCAGGGAGCACATCTGCAGAGTGAGACACAGGGAGACACTGCAGAAGCAAGTCACAATATTAAGGTATCTCATGGTAAACAGGAGGCTCTTTTGTTCTAATATCATCTGCCATTCGCCTGCCTCCCTTCTCCAGAGCTACCCCTGCAGGAGAGCAGGGCATTGCCAATTCCCACTGGGGTCTCCTTTCCCTACGGGAAATCCAAGAGTTGCTCAGCCTGCCTCAGAGGTGGGAGGAAGATCAGCAGGTACAAACTAGCTGGACTTGGGCATCAGGTGACCCATTCCAGCCAGGATACCCCACTTCCGTGTGAGGCCTTGTGCGAGTTGATAATCATAGCAGTAACAATAACAATAGAAACAGTTAACTCTTAGACCTTAGAAGTCACCTGCAGATAGCAACCCACGTGACCTCCACAACAATCTTCCAGGCAGGTGCTATTAGCATTCCCATTGCAAAGAGGAGGACAAGGAGTCTCAGAGGCATGCGGGCCACAGAGATGGGGAGTGGCAAAGCTGGGAATTCAACCCAGGTGTTTTGCCTCTCCTAGCCACTGTTCTCTCCCTGAAGAATGGGGCTTGTTGCCTCTTGGGGCTGGGGAAGGAAGGGGCCTGGTCTAGGCACCCTGTGACCTCTAGGGAACTAAAGCCAGGGAGAGACATGTGCAGCTATGCTGTGTGAGGGGCAGAGAGAGGGTCTTGCCCCTGCAGTGGTCTGGGAGCAAGTAGGCAGGGCCACCACAGGGAAGCCTACACCACAGGGCACAAGGCCCTCCACGGTACCCAGAGGACAGAGTTCAAGAAAAAGAGATCAGTGTAACTGAGACTTGAAGGGTGCTCAGATGCTCTCCAATGCAGAAGGCTACAGGAGGGCACTGCAGGCAAATGGACAGCATGTGCAGTCTTGGAGATAGCATGTTCCAACTGCACAAAATACTTTATCTTTGGTGCTCCTGATGCCAGGATGGGAACAATGGCTAAAAAGGTAATAAAAGCAAAGTCCACACTTCCATAACATTTACACTCAAGGCACTGTCTCAAGTACTTGACATGAAGAGCATCATTAAGTCTTCATTGTAAACTAGAGGAAGGCTGGGTTATTTGCCCCACCTGACAGGGGAGGAGCACAAGGCTCAGACAGGTGAGCAACCTGCCTCCAGCTCACACAACTGGTCAAGATGGAGCAGATCCTGCTTTCTTCACCATCACACTGTTCCACCTGCCACTCCAAAAACAGCACTGGAGCCCATAGGGTGGGAGTCAGAAACCAAGGCACAGAAATGGGAAGGTACTGACCCAAGGGGCACACTGCCAACATGGGCAGCAACATCAGGGATCAAACCCTGGTCGGGGCCTCGTACCTTGGGAAGAAGGGATAGGGTTCCTAGGAGCCCTGTTGTGGCCCACATGCCTATGTGAGCATTCATTGAAGGTATGGGAGCAAGCTGGTTGCAAGCAGCTGAGGACACCCTCAATGTCATCGGAGAGAGCCACAGTGAGTGATGTAACCAGCTCAGGTGGTGGCTTGAAAAGATGACCTCACCTCTGTAAAACTGCCCAGTGACATGTTACAGCTCTCTCCAGCCCCCTCCACCCCAACCAGCACCACTCAGTCTGGTAAGGAGGGAATGGGTCCCACAGAGGCATGCTGGCCCAGAGCCCTGAGTCAGGCCAAGTGACTGTATCAGTCATCCAGCTGATATTTTCCAAGGTCCTTCCATGAACAGGCCCTGGGCCCACCAACTGTGCAGCCTTGGTCAAGCTCTTGCCCCCTCTGGTCTTTTTGACAGGCTGGACCAGATCATCTCCTTAGTGCATGCATACATTCATTCATTCACTCATTCATTCATGCTCTGAGGACAACACATGCCACAAAATCCAGGTCCTGCTTTCAGATACCTGGGTTCATTTCCTGGGGCTGCCCTAACAAACTGGGTGGTTTAAGACAACAGAAATGTGTTTTTTCACAAGTCTGGGGGCCAGAGTCTAAAGTCAAGGTATCAGTAGAACCATGCTCCCTCCAAAGTCTCTAGGGAAGTATCCTTCACCTCTTTTAGCTTCTGGTGTTAACCAATGGTCCTTCACACTCCTTGGCTTGTAGCAGCATAACTCCAATCTTTGCCTTTGTCTTCACATGGAATTCTTCCCCATGTCTTCAAATCTCTCTCTTCTTACAAAGACACCAGTCATTGAGCTTAGGGGCCATCCTAATCCAGTATGGCCACACTCTGACCAATATGACCTCATCTCAACTTGATTAAATCTTCAAGACCCTGTTTCCATGTCACAACAGGAACTGGAAGTTAGTATTTCAACATGTCTTTTTTTTGGGGGGTGAAGGGGAAGTGGGTTGGATACTTCAACCCACAGCAGTGTTCAGGCTCCCTCCCAGCCCCAAGAGTCTAGGTTTCTTCATGCAATGGCTAGACCCCAGATTCAGGGCCCAGATACCTGGCTTCCTGTCCTGGTTATTGATTCATGCATTCAACGAACACTCACTATATGCCTATTATGTATCACACACTGTCCTGGGTCCTGGGGCATGCATTAGTCCACAAAACAGTCATGGCTAATGACTTCCCAAAGCTAATGGTCAAATGAGGATTATCATATAAAAATATACAGGTTATATAGAAATTAAATAAATATTCTTCCCCCCAAACCTCAGTTTTCCAAATCTTATACTGAGAATCTATCTGGTGGGATTGATGAAACATGCACTCTATACCAGAACATTAACTTTGAAAGTCAAGAGATCACCCTGACCAGTGTGACTCAGTTGGCTGGATGTCGTACTGCAAAGCAAAAGGTTGCCAGTTTGATTCCCAGTCAGGGCACATGCCTGGGTTGCAGGTCCCTGGTTGGGGTGCGTTTGAGATGCATCTGATCAATGTTTGTCTCTGACATCAATGTTTCTCTCCCTCTCTTTCTCCCTCCCTTTCTATCTATCTGAAAAATAAATAAAATCTTTAAAAAAAAAGAAGTCAAGAGATCTTCTGTGCCCCTAACTTGATATGTGACCTTGATCAAGTCGCTTCACTTCTTTATGCCTCAGTTTTATTGTCTGAGAAATAGAAATGTTGCATTTCCATAGCCAGCTAAAAAATATATTATCCATTCTCCATCACCTGAGAACATACATGAATTTGAATACATGAGTCCACGGCCCTATCCACAAGCACTTTTAATGACCCTCACCCCTCATCCCCAGCTTCTCCTCTGTGACTCTGAAAGCTGAAACCACCCCCCCCCCCACACACACACAGCTCTGAATGTTCTTTCCTACCTCAGTACATTTGTGTACGCCTGCTCTTCCACCCAGAAATGCCCAGCCCCTGGCCCTTTTCTTTACCTGGATGGTCCCTCAAGATCCAGCTCCAATATAACCTCTCCACTCAGTTGACTTTCCCAGCTCCTGTCTTTCTCCAGAAAGAAATAGCTTCCTCTCCTGTTGTGTGTGTGTGTGTGTGTGTGTGTGTGTGTGTGTGTTAACTAATTTTGAAATAAAAGTAAAAAGTCCCTCTGATAAAAATTATGAACTGTTCATAAAGGTATAAAATAAAAAGTAAGTCTTTCCTCCCACACAGATCCCCCTCAATACCCTAACTAGCCCCTGCTAACATTTCGTGTGTTCTTCCAGAAAAAATTACATAAGCACATGAAGTAATAATAATAGCTAATGAGATCTTACTCTGGGCCCAGCCCAATTCATGCTTTATATGCATTAACATGTTGAGTCCTCACAACCACAACCACTCTATGATCAGATGCTATTATTAGCTCCATCTTGCATTTCAAATAACCAAACCCAGGGAGGGTAAGTGACATTCCCAAGACACACAGCTGGTAAGTGGCAGAGCAGAAACACACACCCAGCTAGGCTGTGCCAAAGGCCATGCTTTCAACCGTTCTTTTTGTATACACAAATATGTTCATATACACACTGCTTTGCTCCTTACTTTATTTTGCTGAAAACGCATCTCTGAATCTCTCCATATCAGCACAAAAACAGCTTCTCCATTCTCTCCTGCAGCCACTTGGCATGGAAGCATCACATCTTGTTTCTCGTATATTCAGCCCCCAATGAGCATTGGTGGTTTCTAGTTGCTGTCACAACATTTATGTAACACTCAGGCTTGTGCCTCTATCTTGATGCACTTTTGCAAACACATCTGCGGAATGTGGCCTTGGAACAGCTAGGCCAAAAGGCATAGGCTTGTCAAATTTTCATAGATGGAGCCAAACCACCCTCCAAACAGTTGGGCGAGTTTGCATTCTCAATGAGGCTTGTGCTCATAGTGCTGTGTGCCCATTTCTCCTAGGATTTCTGAGGTGGGTGTTGGCCCATTGAGGTTCCTTCCTCACCTGGTTTCCCTTGGGAGGGCCTTGTTCTCCTCTGGTGCCCCAGGGCACTTGGACTGAGCTGTGCAAATATCTGGAGGAAGTCCAGGACCTTTTAAGGAGAACCATCTAGAGTCAGTTTCATGCAACAAACACAAGAATTTCTTTGGCATCTACTGCATCTTCTTTTTGTGTACAGGAATCAGATACTAAATCAGGATTCTCAAAATCAAGTGCCAGCAGGGGACAGGTGGGCTGCCTAGAGAAGTGCCATGAGCTAGACCACAGGTGGTAAACTCAAGGCCCACAGGCCAAATCCCACTCTCCACCTTGTTTCTACCCAGCGGTAGTGCCAAGCTCCTTGACCCTAGTTAAGGAGTAGTTACATTTATACAGTCCTAAAATTACATTTGGCTCTTTGAAGGTAACCACAAGGCTGATATGGCCCGTGGTGAAAATGAGTTTGACACCCCTTAGATGAAGGTGATGGGAGGGAGGGTGGCCACAGACCAGGACCCACCAATGGCTGCAGGACTGTGTCAGTGAGTCAGACCTTACGATTTTTCTAGAAAGCCAAAAACCTGGAGTTCTAGGTGAATTTATCTTGAATCTTAGCATAACATCTGGCACTTGAAGGCTCCATACTTCTTTGATGAATAAAGGAAAGAATTCAAGACTCTGAAGCTCATGTTCTTTTTTCTGCAGCTCATTCTGGAAGAGGGATCTGCCTCTCCAGTAGAACCAAAGCCTTGCACTTAGCCTGAGCAGGTGGGCAGGACAAGGCCAGGGCTCCCCACTTATGTGTCCCAGCTGCAACAGCTTCTCAGATAGGGCTCTCCAGAAACCATTCCTACTGCCCAACACATGCACACTCACTATCAAGCACCTATTCATTTCCTTGGGAGTTGCAGAGAGACATCTGTTTTGCAAGGTAACTTTGCTGAAAATCAGCTTTGTTTAGCAAATTCCACTCCCTGACTAGACCTGCTCATGCTCAGCCCTATCTCCCTACTGATGTCCTCCACCACCCACAAGCAATTGCCAAGGATATAAATAAGTGAACTAAAATGATCAGCCTCTAAATGTTAAAGGATATTCAGCCTGTCTACCCATGCTATCCTCAGCAAGCTTCAAGAAGGCAGGGATCACACCTGACTCCAATTATGAATCAGTTATCAAACAAAGGAATGGTCAGTCTGTGTTCCTGATTCGCAGAGTTCCATGTTAAGAATGAGTGAGACTGTTAGCAGTGCCATTGGTGCCATGACCAGGGTGGGCCATGGGTTTACTGGCCCTTCCTCAGATTCAGGACCCCAGGAACCTGGGGACAGAAATAAGGTGTGCCTTTGATATTTGCCTTTCAAAGGAGCAGCAAGAGGCTCTGAGGCTGAGGGCACCAGAGGAGGCAGGAGCTGGGCAGACTGTGACTGAGAGGGGTCAGGTACAATATGGGCAACTTCCAAGAGAAAACTCTGGGCTGGGAGCAGAGCATGAAGCCCCAGGGAGCATGGAGCTCAGCTGATGTGAAGCTCAGTGGCAATGATCCTCAGCTCTCTGGGCCTCAGTTACTCCACCTGTAAAGGGCATATGTAGCACAAGGTGCCATTTATCACACAAACCAGGAAACTTTTCTCTGTATAGCTTATGAAATTGCTGTTCTGTAGGCTCATATAGTCAGATATTGGCAACACCACTTGATCTAATATCAGAGCAATTACTCCAGACCTTGGGCCCTCAAAGACTCCCCAGGAACTCTTCTGTCATAACTACACAGACTGCTTCTACCCACCCCCGCTCACTTGCAATACAAAGCCCCCCTTCCAGGCCCCAGACCCTTTGTCATTAAGCTGAGGTATAAAGAGGTATAAAGATTAAGTTAATGGCGGGCGAAGAAAATCAGCTTTGTTGGCAAATTGTCTCTGA
Source organism: Phyllostomus hastatus (assembly GCF_019186645.2). Lineage (NCBI taxonomy): Eukaryota > Metazoa > Chordata > Mammalia > Chiroptera > Phyllostomidae > Phyllostomus > Phyllostomus hastatus. The sequence goes on from NW_025333869.1 coordinate 19,177,111, forward strand.
TATTTATTTTGAACATTAAAACGAATCATTCCAACTAAAGAGGGCTATAGTGTGCGGCCCATTAAAATGCATGCATTATGTATAACTCTCCAGCTTCACCTCCAAGTATTATCAGCCTAAAAAGCAAACATGGTTTTTAAAGCCTCTTGTTTACGACATCCCGTGACAGCTGATTAATGGCCACAGTTTCCAGATCTGAAAGCTTCGTAACCCAAGCTAGAAAATTCAATCTTATTCTAACATAGATGGGGGTGGGGGTAGAGGTGGGGGCGGGGGAGTGAAGCAAAATAGCAACAGAGCAGAGCCCTTCAAAGAGATGCAAGCTGAAGGTTGCCACCATTGGAGCAATATCAGCTAGGTTTCTCATTGGACTTTGTAAGAGTTCCTGCTGAAACAAATTACCATAAACACCATGGCTTAAAACAACAGAAGTGTATTCTCCCACAGTCCTGAGGGCCCAAAGTCTGACACCAAGGTGTCAATGGGTCTACACTCCTTCCAAAGGCTGTAGGAGGAGATTCTTCCTTGCCTCTTCCATCTTCTGGTGGTTCCTGGTATTCCTTGGCTTGTGGCCCCATCACTCCAATCTCTGCCTCTGTCTTCACATTGCTTTCTTCTCCATGTCTCTGGGTCTTTTCTGGCTCTCCGAAGACACTTGTCTTTGGATTTAGGGCCCAGACTAATTCAGACTGATCTCACCTTTAGATACTTTGTTAATTATATCCACAAAGACCTTTATTCCAAATAAGACTACATTCTGTGGTTCCAGGTAGACATATCTTTTGTAGCAGGGCCACCAACCCACTACAGGTCTCCTTTCCTTTCTGAGAGTGTCCCCTTTCTCCTCAGGAAGGTCTTGGGACTAACCAGCCCTACAGATCCCACCAGATCCTAGGAAGCTTTCTAATCTGTCCATATTTGTGCATTTTATACTACCATCTCCTAGCTCTGGATTCTAGTATCTTCCTGATTGGTCTCCCTGTTGCCACACCTACACTCTCCAATAGGTTCCCCACTACAGAAGTCCCTCTAAAGAGCCCATCTGATCCTGTCACTCTTCCTTGTGGCCCCTCAAAGGCTCCCCATGGCCAGTAACCCTCCTTGTTGTGGCCAAAAGGCCCTGCCCCATCTGCCTTCTGACCATTATGCCAGCCTTACTTACAGGACACACCTCTTACTGGGTAAGTTTTAGCCACTCTGTCCCACACTCAATAGGAATGCTGCACCCCAGTGTCCCTGTCTAGCTGCCCTGAAATCTCAACTCAATGTCACCTCCTCTGACAGCACCAAGTTCCCCACGATCACTACCATGACATCCTTCACCTCTCCTTCATAGCATCTATCACACTTGCATCATTCATTAGTGGATTTTCTTGTCTTTTAAACACTTAAATGTGAGAATGTTGAGACTGGCCTAACCAAAACTTTCCTGTAGCATTTATAAAAACCCAACAACCTTATCTGCACACAGGCCTAAATAATGGCTCCCACCTATTTAACTCACCTCCTTTCCTTCCACTCTCTCCCTTGATTACTCTCTGGGCCCCAGCCACAGCAGCCTGCTTCTGATCCTCCAGCATGCAAGCCCCTATCTGCCCCAGGGCCTTTGCACATGCAGTTTGTACTACCTGAAATGCTCTTCCTCCAGATCTTCCCCATCTGGCCCATTTGCACCAAGCAAGACTCAGTGCAAATGGCACATATCAGGAGAGGTCTTTCCTGCCACTCTCTTTCTAAAACTACCCCCAGACCAATCAATCTTACCTTCCTTTATTGTCTTCATAGCAATTATCACTAAATTCATCTCATGCCTGGTTTTGCTGTTGTTGTTATTGTTTTGCTTTCTGGTTTATTCTCTGTCCTTCCCCACTAGGAAGTAATCTTCCTGAGGACAGGGATCTTGACTGCTCAACACTGATGTATTTCCTAGAATGCTGCTGCCTCATTCCTACTAATATTTGTTGAATGAGTAAATGTACTAGAACCTGGGACTGTTCCCAGAACAGAGGAATTCCTTAACAAATTCACTCCCTGCAGCTCTCTCTGTGTTATGAGTGGAGAAGATGCTGTTACTAAAACTCCTCATGTCATCCAGCTTTTAATCTAAAGGCAGCAGTGCCAGCTTGTACACACATACACTCACAATACTTGGGCAGTGCCTATATTCACTCATTTGTTAGCTTATTTGTTAATTTATTCTTTCATTCTGCAAGTGTTTGCTGAGCATCCGCTGTGAGCTAGGGTCCCTTCTGTCCCCAAGAGTACCATGCAGAGCAAGTGAGGCAGTCTCTATCCTCACAGACCTGACAGTCTTGTGGAGACATCCCCATTCTGCCAGTGACTCCTCCTAAGTTATTTCTAGCAGAGCAGCAAAGCACACTCTCTTCCCTGGTGTCAGAGCTCTCATCTGCCCAATGGGAAACAAAAGCTGGCCCTTTGGGCTAGAAGTCCCATGGCCTAGTAAGGACTGGGAAACGACCTTTGGAAAGGCGAGGCCCCACAGTGTCCCTGGCCAATCCCTTCCCCTTTTTCCCCTTGCTGCTCTCTCTACCACACCCACTCTCTCCTCTGCCCAGGAACTGCTGGGGTTCTTCTGGCTTACACAGAGCATGGCCCTAGACCTTAGACACACCTGAGCTCAAATCCCACACTGTGTGTGACCATGGAAAATCACCCAATCTGGTGACACCCAAGTGTCCTCCTCTGTAAAAGAGAGATAATATTTACAAACCACTGTTGGGAGGGTAGAATGAGATATACCTCCTAGAGATCCTGGCATGCCTCAGCACTGAGGAATGTTTGTCATTCTCCTGGAATATCCACTATCTTCTTCACTGCTAACTCCTGACCATCTTCAAGGCTCCGGCCAAGTGCCCCTCTCCAAGCAAAGCCACCTCCCCTTCCTGACTGCCTACCCACCCCCTGCTGTCCACACTGCTCAACCCTGCTGGCCACTCTGTTTTTCTACTGGGAACATATTTGGGGCAATGACCAGACTGCTATTCAGTTTTCCCCACAGTGCTGGGCACACATTAGGAGCTCAGCAAGGATTTCAATTCACTGTTTATTTGCCGAGCACCTACTCCCACCAGGCCCTGTGCCAGGTTCTGAGGTCACAGAAATGATGTGGTCCTCAAGCCAGAGGTGCCCACAGTCTGAGAAGTATACAGACACACTAGTAAACACACACACTTTGTGCAAAGGTACAAGTAGGGAGGTGGTATATGGAGAAAGCAGGGGCCTTCCCAGAGAAGCTGGGTCTTAAAGGAGCCACCCTTCTTGACTGAGTGGAAACATTTGTTTAACATGTGTGCTCCTGGAAAGGTTAATGGGGATTTGCATTCCTGCTGGCATCTAACGTCAGTCTGTAAGTTTTAAGTCCTGACTTACGATGACTACTTTTATTGGCAATAGCTCACTTTTGGTCGGTCTGTTCCCAGTTCTTGATCATATAATTAAAGGTCTGTAAACCAATACACAAAGGGAGTGGGATTAGAGGCTGTCTCTGTCAGGGACTCTGATGGAGGGAGGAGGATTACTGGCCTCAATCACCCTCCACCTTACTATATTTGTTTCAAGAGATTAGAATTGTATTGCTTATAAATTTTCTGAAACACTCAAAAGAAAATTTGTCTTGGGACTCTTTCTCATTCAATATCAAAATATTTGATCACTACAACAGACATCACGTTTTCCATTTGTTAGAGAGGAAACTGAGGCTCAGGAAGAAATGCTGGGCCCAAGGTCCCTCAGTGAATCAGTGCTGGGCCAGGACTAGAGCCCGGACTGAATCCCAGGGCCCAGGCTGGGATTCCACCCATACCCTGTGGGTCATGCACTGCCTGAAACCTAAGTGTCATTGGACCTGCTGCTGGACACCTGTGGACAGGTACCACTGGTTAACACAAATGGATAACACAGTGGCTGGGCACTCAGCCAGTCGGAGCTCAGAGGAACCACTCTATATTCTCCAACATGAAAATGAGTCAAAGTTTGAGAAACCTATGAACAGAAAAAATATGTACGTGGGGACTAGGTTGCACGATGATGAATCCTCTTACACAGATCATGGTTATGTTCTTAGCTGTACTTTTAATTCTTATTTAACTTTATATAAAGTTTTATGTAACACCAATGAATGTATCCAATAAGGTAACAGAATGAAGATATCACCCTATGATCACATTTAATAAATTATGAAAAGTAACAGTTCCAATAAGCATACTGTATTTTTAATTAATAAAAGAAAAGAAACCCCCCTCCCTGGGCCCTTTAGAGAGGTCACCCTTGCTGTGAGCATACACCTTAAGCTCTCTCCCCCCTCGCCTAATGGTGGGCATTCTCCTTCCCAACCCATGGGGCAGTGCTCCCTCCATCTCCTCAAGGCCAAGGAGGAGGGTAAGGTGGTGCCAAGGGATATATCGGGGCTCCCCACAAGGTTTGAGAACTGGCAGAGAGAGGGCTGGTGCTTTGCTGCACTAGTGAAGGCGGTCATTTAACTTAATAGCTGTGAATTTAGGATGCCACCACCACTCGAGGGCCCTGCAGGGTAGTGCCTCCTGGAGTGCCCTTTGTGGCAAGAAGAACAATTGCCTGCTTTTGATGTCTGCACTTATCAAGTAATTCAAGCTGTGATTCTAACAGTTGTCTGGTGGCATCTGCCTCAAGTTCAGAGTGTGGGGGCATTTGTACCACCCCCTGGTGACCTCAGGGTCTGCCATTATTAGGACATGTCACAGTGCTGGCCAAACCCAGTGTAGCTCTAGTTATAAGGCCTCACACACAATCTGCCCACCTGTGGGAGAATACTGGCAGCCAGGTCCTCTGGTGTCATAAAATGCAACCTCCCAAGCTGGCACTCGAGGCTCTATCATTCTCCAATCTCTGGCTTCCAGCAATCCTGGCTATGCTGTTTCCCTTATCTAAAATCCCATTCTTTTGCTCTTTCTATATATACATCCAAGCCCTCTCTCAAATCCCAACCCAGAGTCCTCCTCCTCCAGGAAGCCTTCCATGATTGTTCCACTCCCCTGAGCCAGTTCTCTCCTTTAAACAGCTAATAAATCTCTTATCTCTCCTACTCACTTCACACATAACTTTCTTATTGTGATTTAATTAGTTATCTTTTCATGTAGGTTCACTGTGTGTTTACCTGACCTATAAGCTCCTAAGGAGCAAAGGCTCTAATTTATTAGTCTCTAAGTCCCCAGTGAATATTCCTATCACAAAGTGGTTCTCAATACATTTGCTGTTTGCTGATAATTGGGCAGTCAGCCCTTGACAATTTAGACTCAGAGAAGGAAGATCATCTAAATTAGTGCCACAACTGAATTCTTGGGCATCTAAAAAGAGATGCAGATCATTCCTTCAGTGCATGACATGTGGTAACACAGGAACACAGTCTTACATCAGACCTCTGTCTAGAATTTAGGATTGCCTTCCTGCTCCTCCACCTGGAGAACTCCTGACCCATCGTCAGTGCCCAGCCTGAATATTACCGTCTCTCAGAAGTTCTCCCTGAATCCTGGCTTTGAATTCTGGTATGGGTTGAATTGTGTCTCCAAAAAAGATATTGAAGTCCTGGCCCCAGTACTGTGAGTGTGGCCTTATTTGGAAATAGGGCCTGCAGACGATCATGTTAAGATGAGATCATTGGACTGGACCCTAATTCAATATGACTAGTGTCCTTATAAAAAAAGGAAAAACTTGGACACAGAGACCAAGTTTTGTCTCTTGGACGCAGAGACCAAGTTATGTGTCTCTGTGGAGGAAAGACAGAGGAAAGACAAAACAAAGACTAGTGAAAATGCTATCTACAAACCAAGGAACACCTGAGGCTTCCGGAAGTTAGGGGAGAGGCATGCAAGATTCTCTCCTGTGGCCCTCAGAAGGAGCCAAACCTGCCAACATTCATTCATTGTCATTTGTTTATTCTTGCTGTCTTCAGTGTGCTCACTGACTCATGTTGCAATATGATACAATGTACCAACCCCTACATCTCTGTGTAAACTTAAACACAGCAAAAATTAATAGAAATGAAAAATACTGAAGGTGAGGTATGGTTGTAGTATGGGGTGTATAGGCTACAGGGAGGATTTAAGGAGGTAACATTTACCCAGCACTTTAAAGAACACCATCCCTTACTCTCACCTTTTCTCACCTAAGCTTACCAATGTTCTACACACACCATGCACACAGCACCAAAAACATCAGCCCAGCACCTGTGCTAGGCCAGGGAAGTTCACCCACACAGGGTGCTTCCTAGGTCCCGGCAAACAGGTGACTTCAAACAAAACCCAGCCCCAACTGGATTTTGTCTGAAATCACAGAGTTTTAAAACTCTGAACTAGCTACCAACAATTTAAAAGTCAGAAATAGCATATTAAAAGTGCAGGATTTTTTCCCAGTCAGGGTACATGCCTGGGTTGTAGGCCATAACCCCCAGCAACTGCACATTGATGTTTCTCTCACTCTCTATCTCCCTCCCTTCCCTCTCTAAAAATAAATAAATAAAATCTTTTTAAAAAAAAAGTGCAGGATTTTTTGCTTTCTCTAGAGAACTGGGGAGTGTATCCAGCAAATAGCCCATAGCCAGGATCTGAGTGTCAGTCGCCCCTTCAGTGATGCCGACCCTCACATCTTCAGACACACTCTGAACCTGCCTGGACCCTGGAGAAAGTTGACTTTAAGACCTCCGGGGCTCTCTCGAGGGGTCCTGTGGAATTCTGGGAGTGGCTGTACCATATAACTAGCCCTTTTAGTCCCTCCCAAGAGAACAAATCTGAATGGGATCGAGAGTGCATTTGTAAAAGAAGCAAAGTGTTTATAAATGTTGGCATTTATTACAAAATGACTCAATACACAGGCCACCTGAGTGAGACACCTCTTGTGATGTGACAACAGGGCTTATAGCACAAAACACTGCCACAGACAGCACTCAGTTCAGCCTCTCATTGGCATTTCGAAGGCAGTTAAGCTCAGTCCAGACACCACCCAAACAATCTGGGGGGAAAAGTGGGCGAAAGTGATGGGGGCCACTTCCACTCTGTCATGTTAAGAAGAGTCCGGGTTCTTCTCCCGGGCTCATGTGCACATATGAGCACAGTGCCCCTGAGATGAACAATGCTCAGCTGAACCTTGGCTCCTCTCTGTTACAGCAGGTCAGTGTGCCGTTGCTAACGGAGGCCCTTCTCACCATGCCCAGCCTAGAGACCTAGCTACTAAAGGCTGCATGGGTGAGGACTCCAGGATTCCTATGTTTGATCACAACCTCGAGTCCCACATCCTCTCTGGGACTGGCTTTTGCACACTGGCTTCAGGATCTCTTAGACAAGGGTTTCTCCCACTTCAGGGGGTGGAGTGTCAGAATCCTCAGGAGGCTGGTTAAAATGGATTGTTGAGGCCCTCCCTCAGTTTCTGACTCAGTAAGTCTATGGCAGGACCTAAGACTCTTCATTTCTAACAAGTCTCCAGGTGCTGCTGCTGCTGCTGCTACTGCTGGCCTGGAACACTCTGAGAACCATTGTCTGGGATCACTCTAGTCATGAAGTAAGGTAACTCAGATTGTAAGTACCATAAGTTTAGAGCACAGGTAGCAAACACAAGGCCCACAAGCTGAATCCAACCCTCTACCTTGTTTTATCAAGACCAGCACCTTGTTTCTACCTGGCAGCAGCACTGAGCTCTCACTTAACTGTTAAGGAGTAGTTATATTTATAAAGTCCTAAAATTACATTCAGCCTTTTGAAGGCAACTGCAAGGCTGATGTGGCCCCTGGTGAAAATGAGTTTGACAGCCCTGGTTTAGAGTCTGCATCAAAGAGGTCAGAAAAAGTTACCCAGAGCTGGGATGTGAAAGGCTTAGCTGAAGAATGGGTGTATCCCTTCCATACTCTGCTGGGGAAAGATCACCATTCAGAGAGCCAAAGTCCTAAGCTATTCTTTTTTGCCAGGAGCTGTCCTGTGCATTACAAGATGTGTAGCAGCATCGTTGGCCTCTACCCACTAGACGCCAGTAGCACCTCCCCAGTTATAACAATCAAATATGTCTCCAGACATTGTCATGTTTCCTGGGGAGAAAAATTGCCCCAGGCTGACCCACTGCCCTGGAGTAGTAGCAGTCCACCCACTTGGCAGCACAGTGAAACCACCTGATGTCTGGTCTCCCACAAGCCACTGACTTAATTGTTCAAGGGTGCAGCCTGGGCACAGGGATTTGTAAAGCTCCCAAGGGATCCTAATGAGCAGTCAGGGCAGGGAACTTCACTCTCACTCTCACTGGGATGCCAGCTTTTATGGTGATGGGGAAGAAGGCAGAAGCAGGCAGATCATGACATATTGCACTGGAGAAGGGAGTGAATTCTGCCAGCCTGGTGATGCAACCGGCCTGGTCAAATGTATTCATTAGACCCAGGACAGGGACTGGCTCCAATCTGCCCCAGAATGTTGGCCTGCATTAGAATACAAAGATTCTGAGATGTGTACACCTGACTGGGCTCTGCCTCCTTTTAGTTAACCCAGGTCTCAGATGAACCAGAATTAATCCAACAGTACAGAGATTCTGGTTCAAGTAACCAGGTTGGCCCTACTGAACCCATTTCTTTACTTTGAAACAAGAGGCTTTAGATTTAGGTGACATATCAAGGCCTTTCCAGGCCTGTCAGTATGAGGCTCTCTATAAGTAAAGACACTTTGGCAATTGACTGGAAACGAGTCCAGTGAGGCTCATTCTCAGTTGCTGGAAGCCCTCCTCAGTTGATCTCTACAGGGATTGCCAGCTGGCACCATGGCAATTTAGTTGAGACTGATATGGAAGAAACTGCCCCCAGCCAAAGCTGGCCAGGAGCAGTATTTGGCCACCATCTGCCCAGTCTATGGACTAAGGCTCCCAGAGGGCTAAGTGTGGCCTAGAAGCAAATGGAGAAAGGGCTGGATTCATCAGGTTGTACCCTGCCCCTGTTCTCAGGGAGTCACAGCATCTCAGAGCCAAGCAGAGACATGGAGCCTCAGATGCTGGGCCACTGACATCCATGTCACCTGGACTCACCTTGGAGATTCCAATTCTGTAGTCTTGAAGTGGTATCTGGTAATCTGATTTTTCAAACTCCCAAGTGGTTCTGATGAAAGGTCTGGGAAGAACCAAATCCTAATGCACCCTTCCCAGAGAGAAAATTTTCTGGCTTTAACAATACCCAGGGTGCTGGCAACCTGTGCTTGGGTACCTCTCACCATACTGTGCAGCATATGATTTTTCCTGTACATAAAAGCCCTCTCTGATAGTAAGAACCGCATTGTCTTTACTTAGTTCTGAGAGGGTAAGCGACTTGCCCTGGGTTGCCCAGCAAAGTGGATGCAAAATTGGGACTAGACTGTCCTTCTGCCTCCCAGGTCAGCACCGTCACAATTCAACCAATGGGGTTGGAGCACCAACTCTGCCAAGGCCCATGTTGCCTGGCCGACTCTGAGGCGCAGGAGGCTGTTTATGCAAGCTGACAGCTCTGATCCACCAAAGGCGCCTGCTTCCAGCTCAGCCTCTAATAATAGCTCTTCCTCGGAATTCCTCCCGTCTTAGAGGGAGCGGAATATTTAGACATATCAAAGATTTCTTCCCCTTCTTTCATCGAGCCAACAGTGATATGAAAGGAGTACAATGAAAAGATGGGTCTCTATGACAGGCTTCAGAGAGCAGCCAATTCTCTGACATCCTTCAAGACTCCAATTGACTCCACGTTTCTCGGAAGGGAGTCAGGGTGGTTACATAATAATAACACCTTCGTTTCTGTGTGCTATTGTGGGGCTTTTGCATGCATTAGCTTACTGAGCCCACAAAGCATCCCAGAGGAGGGCAGGGCAGGGTCCTTCTCCCCAGTTTACAAATGAGATAATTGCAGTACAGAGAGGTTAAATGACTTACCTAAGGTCACACAGCAAGTTAGTCACCAATCACGAAGTCCTCTGGCAGGCAAGGAGTCTGCAGAGCGCTGAATTATAAATGGCCTTCCCTGAAAGGCACTGAAGGGCCTCGGCTGGCAGGTAGAACTCGCCTCGCTTTCTTTCACATTCCCTCCCTACAATGAGCTCCAGTAAAAGGCTACATCTCCAAATATAGTCACACAGTTATTCTGTCCCCTCCATCCGCTATACCTCTCTCTGATCTGCATGACTAGCTCCTCCTCATCCTTCTACACTTGCCTCTAGCACCCTGCCTCCTCCAGGGAGCCTCCCCTGATGCCCACCTGGCCAAGGCAGGTGCCTCTTCCTTGTGCCTAGTTCCTTGCCCTGCTTCCATTCTGCCCTGTATCTTGCTGTATTATAATCAGCAATTTTAGTGCCTTCCATACCAAACTGTGTACTGTATTAGTCAGTTCAGGCTCACATTACAAAGTACCACAGACTGACTTAAATGATAGAAATTTATTTTCTCACAGTTCTGGAGGCTAGAAGTCCAAGATCAAGATGCAATCAGGGTTGGTTTCTGGTGAGAGCTCTCTTTCTGATTTGTAGGCAGCCCCCTTCTCACTTCTCACACAGGCTTTCCTCTGTGCTTCTTGGGGAGGGAGAGGTCTGTGTTGTCTTCTCCTTGTTTTATATGAATATCAGTCCTATCAGATTAGGGCCCCACACTCATTTAAAATCAATTACCACCCTAAAGGTCCCATCTCCAAATAGTCACATTGAGAGTTAAGGCTTCAACACATGAATTTGGAGAGAACACAATTTGGTCCATAACCCACTCAAGGACACAGCCAGATCTGGCTTTCTTTCAAGAAGGCAGTGTCTAGCCACGATCTGGCCCACAGTAGGGCCAGATGAGTGTGCCATGACAGCACTCATTTTCCCAAGTCCCTGACACGTCACCCAGCACCTGCTTGACACCCCAAGGATGGGAAGTTTACAGTTTCATTGTGGTCAATCTATCATGACTCTGCGGTAAAACACAGGAAAGAGTTGGTAAGAAGATAATAGGTTAAAAATCGTAACATCTGACCATAAAACCCTGATCTTCCTACTGAAGTCATCAAAAAAGTCCATCCCTTTGAAAATGTTATTCTTCCCATGAATCTTGACTCCTCTAGGCTTATCCCCCCTACATCACCCAACTGCCCAGCAAGTGTCCACCCTGGCCATCCTCTCACCTGTATCCCCCATCCCCCAGATTGCAAAGGGCTTAGACAGAACCAGGGAGAAGCACCACCCCTCCAGAGTCCCTTCTGCCTCACTGACAGGGGAAACGGCAGATCCTCTTCAGTTCTTGAAGGGCTAGAGAGATGATCTGTTCCTTCATTTCAGTGATTGCCTGGTGCACAAGGTCAGCACAAATGCTGTCTCCTCCAGGAAGTGCTCCTGATTCCCTCTTCAGGGCTTTCAGGACACCAGCACTCCCTCCCCCTTTATAGCACATATCCCACTCTATTGCACATTTTTCCAGTTACCTTCCCCACCACCGCAGCCCCTTAAGGGCAGAATCTATGTCATGTTCATCTCTGTACCTCCAGCACCCAGCCCAGTTGGGAGGTCTTTGTCCTGAAAATCCAAGAACCCTATGTTCCCACTGCAGGGGGGCTGCCCCCTTGGCAAGGGTGTGGGTGGGACTAGCCCCTGGAGGGCTCACAGGAGCCACCAGACTCCCTGCCGTGCCTGCCAAACACGGCCACACACAGGGCCTCACCACTTACCTGCTGCTGAATTTTAACAAACACTCCAAGAGATAATAGTTAATTTCACAGAGCCATGAGTGGAAGCTCTTAAAATGTTAATATTATTTAAATTGTTTTATATTTTCGACAGTCTGAGCCACAAATATAAATGTTTTCTGTGCTTTCCACCGAGCTGAGCTCACAAAAATGATTGATGAGGCTCCGAATGTGGAATTTCCCACTTTAAATTAAGAAACACCACATGAAAGCAATGAGGAAAATGCTATCCACCATATGTGGTCCCCCAGCGGCTCCAGAGGCCGAACTCCTCAGTGGAGCCTGGACAAGGTTATCTGTCCCTCTGGTCCCCAGTGGCCATATAGCCCTGGGCTCCTTACTTCATCTCCCCTGGCCTGATATCCTCATCTAGAGATGGGGATGATAATGTCTACCAGGGAGGCTTTCCAAAGATTCCCTGGTAGGTCTGCACCTAGGGGCTCTGAGTGCTTCCTCTGCACCACATCACCTACGCCCACTGCAACAGTTGAGGAGGCGCTACTTTATACCTACTCAACATAATGTGCCTGCAGTCACACACCAGAATTGAGGGCGCCTGTCTGTCATTAAACCCAGGGCTGTAATCAGCACGTTAAGTAAGATTAAAAGTGGCGTCCTCACAATAGTGATCATTAATGAATGGTGGTCTGCTCCCTGCCCCACGTCCCACCTCCCTCACATCCACACCCAACATTCCAAACCCTAAGATCTCAGTGTCTACCAGTTCTAACTCTGGCTAAGTCTAAAGGAGGAACGAGCTAAGGGTGAGAGACCATGTCAGTAGGTGGGGGAGGGGGCAGTGTGGTGAACTGCCCTGCTTCTGGTTCCCCATGATCCAAGCCTCATGGCCTTCCTGATGGCAGAGCCCAGCCTGCCAGCCCCACCTCCAGGTCTCAGGGAAGCTCCAGCCTGGGCCTGCCCTGTGCCCAAGGGGGATGGCTGGGCTCCCTGCTCAGTCCCCAGAAGGAGCCCTACCAGATGCCCTTCTGGACCCAGCACTGATCTCAGTGCTACACATGCATTGTTTTCAGGGCTTGTCTCCAGAGTTTCCAGAGAAGGAGTTTTATTATCCCTGTGTTACCTTTAAATAAACTGAGGCATGGAGAGGCAAAACCAAAGGATACATAGCTTGTAAGAGTGGGGAATGGTTTTAAACCCAGGCATTCAAACTCTAAAACACTACACTGTTTCCTCCTGCTAAGATGCACCCTGGGTTTGAGACCTTGACCCCTCCCATGCCTTTGGGGACCCATCTTGATCTAATCAGGCATCACTCATTCATTCACCCCATCAGCTGTTCATCACGCATGGACTGCTCTGGAGCAGGCCTTGCACTCAACTGTGGATGAACAATTGGTGAGGGGAACACACTCACTGCCTCCCCAGATCTGATGGTCAACAGAGGGTGACAGACAAGAAGAGAAGCCACTGGGGACAGTGTGTTTTGTGTCATGGTGGAAGGAAGCACATGAAAGGGCCCCATAGTCCAGCCTGGCACATCAGGAAGGGCTCCCTGGGAGAAATTCCACATAGTTTGGGGTCTAAATGACAATCAGGAATTAGCCCAACAGTAGGGTGCAAGGCAGTGCTCCTGCTAAGAGCAAAGCAGGAGAAGATATGGACAGGAAAGTGACCAGGCAGAAGCAGGAGCAGGAAGAGACCAGAGGGGTGAGTGGCCCTGTGACTCAGACCAAGGAAGACATGAGAGCTTTATCCCAAGTGAGGAGGTGAGCTTGGGTTTAAGCAGAGGAACAAGCGAGCAGATGCAGGCTCCAGAACAATCCTTCTGGCTACAGTGGGGAGAAGAAACGACACTGGCAAGTGAGGCCAGAGACAAACAGGAGGCTGGTGCAGTCCCCAAGCGGGGGCCATGAAATGGAAAAGGGGGCTATATTATGGATTCAAAGACAGCAAGGATAGCTGGGAGACTGGTGACTAACTGAATGGGGAGGGAGGGGGAGGGAGGACCAGGAGGAACCCAATTCTGTCTGTAGTAACTGGGTGGAGAAAGGGTCAGGGTCCTGCTACCTATGGACAGCTGTCTTATTGCCCATCCTGCATTGGGGTACTCAGACCTGCCCTGGCCAGTCCCCCACTGGACACTGACCGTCAAGTGCACTGTCACCCTCTGGTTCCACCTTTCAGCTGAATCCCTGTCCTCCCCACCCCTTGCTAGAGTCCCAAACTCACAAATTAGGCCCAGTTGGCTCTAACACCTTCAGAGTAACCATAGAAAATGACCAAACCTGAACCTTGAACATGAGATTACACATCTATCAAGTGACAGTAATACTGTACCTGTTGGTGGCCATGGAGGTCAACGAGATAAAATATGTAAGAAGTTTAGGCCTGCCCAGAATGTACTAAGCACTTAGTAAATGGTGTTCTTGTTATTATTATCATGACTCATCCAACCCTGAAGCTCCTTCTCAGGCCCTTGAACAGGGCAAGGGGGCATCCCACAGACACACAGCCATGTGTTATCCCCTCTCCTGCCCTCTGCTTCCCACATGCCAGTGAGTACAGGCTTAGCCCCCTCTCTGGGAACAGGTGGGGAAGGCAGGCGGAGGTGGGGGTGGCGGTGATGGATGGCTTTTGGCAGTTCTGTGATGCATCAAATGTTTAATGGAAGTTAGCCGAGTGAACCAGCCCTTCCCACACTGCAGGGTGCGGGTTTGGGGTCCTCCTCTCTTGCCTCACTGGTGTTCCCTGACATTCTGGGAGTGCGGCAGGCACTTAGGTGCCTTGCTGAAGAGGGAGGGAATACCAAATGAAGCTGAGACCTTCTTTCCTCACTTCTGACAAGGACAAGTTCCTTCAGGAGAGGAACTGGGCCAAGCTCCCTCAAAGGCAAGAAGGCAGAAAGGAGCTCCAGTGCCAGGCAGCTGGGCTCACATTTTCCTCACTATATAGCCTTGGCAAGTTTAGAAACTGTTCCAAGCCTCAGCTTCTTCATCTCTAAAATGGGAATGAAAATAATCCCTATTTTATAATAGAGCTGTTGTAGGATTAAATGTGGAAACACATACAGAGCTAGAATGGTACCTGGAACACAGTAGGTACTCAATCAGAACTAGTTTTAGTAACAGGGGAAAGAAACTGAGCTGAAGTGCTCTGAGAGGCTGTCCTTCCCTACTGCTGACATGCTTTGTGACCTGGAATAAGTCCCCTGCCCTCTCTGGGCCTCAATTTCCACACTCTGGACTGTGGATTTTGGTTTTTTTGGTCCCCATGATGCCCCAGGGCTCCTCTTTGCATACAGTCAGGGTCACACCTGCCATGACAAATAAAGACTCACACACCTGGGTTTTGGTAGCCATGAGTGGAAGCAGGGTACCCAAACACCAAAATATAATAAAAGCCATTCTATACAGTGTGCAGTCTACCTGCCAGACACCGACTACTTTAGTCTGTCTGTACAACCCATTTTGTACATGAGGAAAACTGAGGCTCTGGATAATAGAGGGTGAGTAAGTGGCAGAACCGGATTCCCACTGAGGCCACCGATTCCAGAGCCCACTCCATTCGCCACATTCACAGGCTCTCAGCCTCCCTCTCCACACAGGTCTACAGCCAGATTCCACAGGAAGGTAAAGGCTGGAAGCTCAGAAGACAGCTGGTCCTAGTGGCAGCACCACAAGCTCACTCAGAGGGGGAACTTAGTCAAGTCATGCCACCCTCCTCCTCATGGGGCCCCTTTTTATTGGAAAATTTTCTCCACTGAGTCTCAATGACCACTCGGCCTCTGACAATAATGCTGCACTGACAAATTTTGTAGGCACTCAAAAAGCCTGCTTTTAGAACATTTTGCTCCTAAAAGCAATGTTTCCAAAAGAGTAACAGGCAAGATTTGGGCTGCCAGGGAGCCCCCTTGGGTATGGGTTATCACTACCTTGCACCCTTTGTTCCCACACATACAACAGTGCACAGGGCACCACTCATCTGTGCAGAGGGTTTCTGAGAAGGCACAGACTCTTGCATCTCCTTGTGTAGAACACTGTTGCTGGGTGTGGGTTTGCCAGTGCTGCCCGCCTGGATTTCTAACAGACAACTTCAATCCTCCTTTCTCCCTCTCCAGCACCCCACCCCCAGTAAATAGCCCTAAGCTGGCTGTCCTGATAAACTAGGGGCTTGGGGACTTTCTTCAAGTGCCTTGTAAATGGAAGTGTCTCAGCTCTCGGTATTCAGTGAGATTATATTTCTTATTTAAATAGCTGATTGGAGGATTGGTTTCAAAGTAAGGCGCTGTATGCCCAGGCCTCTTCTGGGCTCCTGGGGAGAAGCAATATTGTGTGGCATTGTGCAACGGCAGGAGCCTCTCCTTCCAGCTTCTGCTCCCATTCAGAGACCTCCAGGATGGGGGGAGCCGGCTGGTGGGGGATAAAAGCCGCCTCCCCTCCTGGCTTGGGGAGCTGGAGATTATGCCTTTCATTGGAGAGCGCCTTCTCCAGGGCTCCCCACCAGGCTCTGCACCAGTTGTCGTCCCTCTCTAAGCACGGAGGCGATAAAAGCCAATGTGTTCGCTTCATCCCACCTCTGGGGAAAGCTCAAATCAGTCTTTTGTCAGCGCCACCATTTTAAGAAGGTTGTTCAGCATGCTCCATTGGAAGGTTTTATGCAGGTTCTTCCCTGATTTGTGCTATGGTTTCCCTGGTCCTGTGCTGGACCCTGGGCGGGCTGATGCATGCTTTCTTACTGGGTGTCCACTCTCCCAGCCATGAGAAGGGTGGACTCATCGTGGGTAGCAGGCAAACTCTGGGAAGGCTGAGGTTTGCACAGGACCAAATTCTGCCCGATCTGTGCCACACAGACCCTGCAAGGGCCCGAGCTCTTTGCTTAGAGCAAATTTGCAGTTAATTGTGTGTCAAAATAACATATTAGTAACAGCAGCGTCTGGACTATGTGCAATTGCTCTCCTTTCAAGCCTTTGTCTGCCCAGGGCCAGAGGGGCTTGTCAGGGCATCTTTGAGACAGGCTGGTGGTCCCGTCAAAAGCAGCCCCAGAATCTTAGTGATTGGCCCAGAGCCCTGGACAAGATAAAAGACCAGTGGTGGCGTTGCAGGATGCCCAGCTCTGTCTGCAGGGCCGGGCGGGGCCAGTGAGCTTAGTTGCTGGCAGCTGCAGCACAGGGGAGGGTGGTTTGGTATGCCAGGCACATCCAGTGCCTCGTGCATCCAGGGACCGCAATCAGGTAGCTGATGGGGATGCAAGTCACATCGCCTGGACCGTTGCCGCAGTGAACTGATTCATGCTGCTACTTTGAGGCGGAGAGGAGGGACAGAGGGGCCCAGAGATGAACCAGTCTGGCTTTATTATACAGCTGCTGTTTTCAAGCTGGAATATTCCACCCTCTCCTGCTCCCTCTCTTTCTGCCGAGCTGGTGCTGGCTGCCTACCTGCAAAGACAGGGCTCATTCTGGCCCCTGGCTCCAGCTGAACAATGGCATTATGAGATGCATAAAGAGTACCCGGGCAACGGAGACAGGCATGGCTTAATTCACTCAGTGCCCAGTGGCTTTTGAACGCCCCTGCATTCAGCTTTTATCCTGAGCAGCTTGGGCCTCCCCTACCCTTTATTCCCTGTCCCTCCCCATCACATGCTTCTCTCGGTTCCTACACAGGTCTGCAATGGAGCTGATGGCTGTGAAATGAGGCACACAAAGAAAAAGGAGGCAGGAACACTGTATAACTGGGAAAGACCCTGGTTGTGGGTAAGGAGCCCTGGATTTTGGGCTCAGCGAGTCCCTTCCCAGCTCTGAGGTCCAGGTCTATGTCTAAAAATAAGAGAGTTGGGAATAAAGTTCCAAAAGGGCTTTTCCAGTTTTGACACTCTGTGATTTGGAAACATACTGCATTGTTCTGGCCTCACTTATTGATAGTGAAGGATCCTCCAGTGTATCAGTGATATTCACCTTGATGGTGACCTAAGACCAGGCCATTAGTTAGGACAGCAAGTAAGTGAAGCAGGCCAGATGCCACTCACAGCACACTGCCCTGTCTAGAGCAGCAGCCACTGCTCAGCTCCAACTTTCAGTTGCCTTGTAGAAATAAGAGGCCAGTCTTGGGAGGTCTTCAATTTTATTTTAAGAAACCAGAAATGTGAAATTTTTGCAAGGTCTCACAATTTTAAAATGTTAGCCCAATTTCTTATAAACATGGGAGGCCAAACAAAATCAATCAGGGACTTACCTGTTTGACAGGCTTCCAGATGATAAAGTCAGGAACTGACAGGGCTACTGGAATCTCAGTTCCAAGGGGACATCATCATATAGAGCTCTGGGGTTGTGCAATGGGTGCTCTTGGGACCAGAAAAATTATATTGGGCAAGGTGCCCCACTATGTCCTGAGAAAAGGAGGGGAGGGGAGGGGAGGGGGAGGGGAGGGGAGGGAGGGGGAGGGGGAGGGGAGGGGAGGGGAGGGAGGGGAGGGAGGGGAGGGGAGGGGAGGGGAGGGGAGGGGAGAAACACAAACTGGGCCCAACACCTTCAGATATCCTGCCATTTAACATCCAGGCAAGCTGGATGGTCCCCTTTCCAGAAGAGGGAATCACTATCACTCTCATGAAGCCTGCTGGATCTCATCTGCTCACTGCCCCTGCCACCCAACCAAGTTAGGCCAGGCAATGTACCTAGATTTCCAGCACCCCCACCCCTGTGAGGCTGAAGAAAACATCCCACAATCTAAGTTCCCATATGCCCATCCAAACACTGAATCCTTGCACTTCAGGGCCTCAGTGTCCAAACCCTGCCTTCCTGACACAAGCCCTTCCAGCAGAGGGCATGTCCCAGCAATGTCACATTAAGATCCCAGGACCTGGAAGGGACTACAGGAGAGCTTCAAGCAAATCTCTGCTCATGGAATCACAAACTGGCTGTGATGTCCCATCAACCCAGCTTCTAAAAATATATCCTATAGAAGAGATACCACATCTTAATAACATACCTAGAGGTCTCTGAAGCCACAAATTTATATTTCAACAAGTATTGAACAGCTGATATTTGCTGGCAGTGAAGAAAAATATTCCATACAAGCTGCTTCTTGAGAGCTGGGAGAAAAGACAAACTCATATAAACACGTTCGGGTCAATGACAGCCAGGGAGCAGGCAATCTGGGCTTATATGCAACCATCTTCTCTACCGATAGGGGAATATTACAGCACCAGAATTGCTGTCAAAATATCTTCACCAGGCACACATTGACATAGGAAGCATGAGGCTGACTCCTACTCATCACTATAATACAAACTCAAAAAGTCTCTATAGGGACACAGATTGGATTGCCATGGGAGATGGGAGGAGAAAGAGGGATATTTGATCTGTTCTCTGAAAAAACAGATGGAGGTAGAGAAAGCATGCACCTCCTCACCAAAAAAAAAAAAAAAAAGCGGGGGGGGGCATCAGAGAGAGTAAAGATTGGGGTGAATGCAGAAACAGGGAGAGGTTGGATGGTTCATTGGATGAGTGGTCCCACATTCCATGGCAGTTCAGGCTGGCTGGAGTCATGGGAACTTGGAAGGAGAGGGTTGGATAAAAGGTTAGAAAGGTCAATTCGGACCCAATCATAATAAGCCCTAGGCAGACAAAGAGTTTGGGTTTTATTCTGTAAGCAATAGAGAACCATTGGGTGTTCACTTCAGGAGGGATTCCATTGTAACTGGTTTCAGAATGAGCCTTCACTGGCTAAGAAGAAAGCAGACTGGAAGCTAGGACAAGTGGCCAAGAATCAAAAACAATAGAACTTAGGAGAGCACAACAGCCTGAACCACAGCAGTGGTGACAGAGACAAGAACAGTATAGAAAAACAATCCAAACAATTTCATTGGTGATTGGTCAATGGAGATGATAATGAAAATGCCTCCAATGTCAGGGAGGATGGTGGTGCCATGCTCAAGAGAACAGGTTTGGGGAAGAAGAAGCCCAAGCTCTGGATGAAGATCAGTTACAGATCAATGTGCAACCTCAGGGTTTGGCTACATGGGTAGAGGGTCCTGGAAGAGATTGCCTGGGTAAGGGGGTCTGGGAAATGCTGGGAAGATTAATTCCCAAGGGGGCATTCTGGGAGCCAGCATCCCACCAACACTCCCAAGTCCCTGTCCATTGGGCCTGAGGCCAGGCTCTGAGCTCCAGTCTCTATGGGCATGTGAGGCCCTGAACACCCAATGAGAACTGTAAATACTTGCCTGGTTAAGAGTCCCAACTGAAGGCTTAGCAACAGCTCCTCTACACATGGTAGTAATCGACACATCTTTCACAGAAAGCTTAAGGAGGGGAAACTGTCTCAAGTGATGGCACTTCACACTCAGCACTTGACATTTCCGAGGCACTCCATAGGCATTAGCTAATTAATCCTGGAGTCTGTTTAGCCCCCAAAAGAACTCCCAGAGGCTCCACTTGTGTCCCTGGGGAGTTTCACACCCTCCTAAGGCTCAGAATATCGAAAGCAGGAAAACAGGCTTGCAGGTAGCCTCACACCGGCTCTCTCACTTGCAGGTAACTCAAATGACTGCCAGGCAAACAGCAAGGGAGCCTGAGATATGAAATTCTCACAGCATCTGTCAATTGCTTCCCAGAAAAGAGACAGGAGGATGGAGAGAGGACCAGTATACCGATATCTACTCAGTCCCCACTAGGTACTGCTCACTGTGCACTTTACTTTTTACAGAGAATTTTTAGTGTCTTCTCAGTTCACCCTTGAAATGACCCTGTGATAGAGGTACTTATCTTAGGTTGGAATCCTCCAGGAGGAGTCCTTGAGACAAGGATTCAAGTGTAAGCAGTTTATTTAGGATGCGATCCCAGGAAGCACCAGAGGAAAAGAGAGACAGAGAAGGGACAGAAGTCAACAGAGGGTTTGTTGTAGAGACTCTTGCCATGGGCAGCGAGGCTCTATCACTGGACATCCTAGTGAGAGGTCAGGGAGCTGAGGGATTCAATCCTCCACTCCAGCCAGTTGGGAGTTGAGGGGCATCCCAGGGAATTAACTGGCCCATGACATATGTGTACTCAGGTAAACCCGAAGGCCCTGAGACAAAGATTCTCAAGAGCTTGTGTGGAATGCTGCCAGGGTGAAGCACTCAGTAATGGTCAGTGCTGAGACAGGTGAACAGGGCACCAGCAGCCTCTGGTATAATACCACTATTCCTATTTTTCCAGATGAGGAACCCAAGGCTCAGAGAGAGAACCTACTTGGCCAAAAAGCACACAAGTCAAAAATGGGAGGATAAATTTGAACAAAGTCAGTTTGCCTCTGAACTGTTAGTTCTGTCCACTGTGCACCCCTGTCTCCACTATGCACCCCTAGCTTTTCTCTACTCCCTTCTTTCCCCTCATCCTTGAGACATAAAACAAGAGGCAGGCTTGTCTGCTAACAGTGTCCCCCTCATCCTGAGCAAATCTCTCAGACACCTGACTCCTTTGAGCAGGTTTCCCTGAGATAAAAGCTTGATGATAGATCTGCCCATTGACAAAGAGAAGCCAAGCAGGACACCCCTTCCTGGGCAATGTCTATTCTTCCTTAAGCCAGTTCCATCCTCTCCTTGGCCCTTTAATGCATTTGATAACTTTGTGAAGTACACACCTTCAGAGTTTCAAAGGGCTGTCAATTCCCCATCCCGCTGCCACAGCTCCTGCTATGGGGTTTGTGCTCTGTTTTTGCTTGCATAAGTGAGTGGTGAGCATTTATCACTGGTTGGAGAAGTGAATTTGGAAAGAGAGATTTCTGTGCATTTGGGGAATTAATTTGCTGAGCACCTTCCCAAGCACAAATGCTAAGGACAGCAGCCAAATGCAGAGAGGTGTAGGCAGCCTAGCAATTGTGAGCCAAACCACCTTCTGTAGGTGGTTCCCTCTAACCCCAGGAAGAAATGCAACATTTGTCTGCTTTCACACCCCACTAGGTACTGTCTTTTCCTCCCCCAATTAGCACTGTCCCATCAGATTCCAGCCCAGGAGGGAAGCAGGTGGTCAAGGAGGTGCTGGGGTGGCCAGACAGAAAGAGGAAAGGATCTGGGACAAGGCATGTCCCCTAGTGTAGAACACATACTTAGTATGGCTACCAGGAATAGAAAATTCACAGGCAATAGAAAAAAGTGGCCATAAGTGAGGATAGCCAGCCATGAACTTCAGAACAGGCTACTAGCTACAGGTAATGGGCAAGAGAGTTACCAAACTCTCTTTCAGAAAAAATTTCAGAAAGTGAAACAGGCAGAGATATGGCATGTAAACGGGCAGGCATAATAGTCACTCTCTTACAAAGGCAAGCTGGAGATGACTTACACTGTTCTCAAAAGGTAAATTTTCAGAAACTCTGCAAATAGTTAAACATAGACAGCCATTATTTAAAAACTAAGTTATATAAATGTACAATTAAAAATTATATAAAGAACAAAGGTTAAAAGTACCAAAAACTTATTTCTTCATTATCTTACTACATATTACTATTTTCTGCATTGTTGGGTTAATTTATTGCAATACATCTATTGTTTCTGTATGATGGAAATTCTTTATCACAGTGATTGTTGCAAAGCTCCTAAATGACCCATGTTGGTAGTGCTTGCACCACAGAAATTGGCAAACACTAAAAACTGGAACTTTTTATTTCCTTATTTTTTCTGAAAAACCAGTGTTTACTAGCATTTACCAGCACACTGCAGGTAATTGCTACCCAAATCAAACACTTTCACTGCATCTGGTACCATGCTAGACACCTCACATTTATTACATCACAACCAGGGCAGTGCACACCAATATGGCATGCCAGTTGTTAAAAGAGTGAATTATTTTCACTTTGGTAAATAGCTGCTGTCACAAGCTTCCTCTGTGTCTTCTACTTCTGGCCACCCAGACCTTCCCCCAATGCCACTGAAGGTTGGGCCTGTTCTAGTGCTGGCTAATGGCCAGTGTTCATGCAGTACTATTTGTCAATATTCTTACCATAACATAACCTCTGCTTAGAACTATCCTATAAGTTAAATGTTATTATTCCCATTTTACAGACGAGGAAACTGAGGCTCTGAGGAAAAAAAAAAAACTTGCCCAGAATCACGCAGCTGGCAAAAAACAGAGCTGGGATGAAGCCTGCAGATAGGCAGTGTTCCAAACCATGGTGCCACACCATTTGTCATTGGCATGGAGGCCTAGTGGCTGATAGCAGGGGGCTGGGCTTCAAGCCCTGGGGGATGAATAGAGCAAAATGAGGTCTCTGCTCAGGTTAGCTAGGTAAGCCCTGGGCTAAGAGGACAAGTGAGGATCCTGTTAGCAAAGTAGTGGGACTTGGCTCATGAACAAGGCAAGCCCTAGTTACTAGAATTAGACAGCACATGAGAGAGGGACGAGTGGTAAGAATGTCCTGGAGGCACAAGTGCTGAGATCTGGCCTAGAACTCCTGAGGACTCAAGACAAGACTGGCCTATGAGGCCTGAGTGGTTCAAGAGCCCTCACAGCTGAACCACCCCTCCCTTCCTTTACCCCTTCTCCTTTCTCTCCTTGCCTTCTCTCTCTTCCCCTGCCCTTCTATACGCAATCTTAGTCTTTTAACAGTATAATATAAAACACCATTTATGCCCTCAGGAAGCTTAAAATCTAGTTAAGTCTGCACATTCATCTGAACAACATATATACTAAGTATTTGGTTAACAACAAGAGTGAGGTCACAAAGCAGGTGGTCATAGCTGAAAGACAACAGGAAAGCTTCCAAAACCTCTAGGCAGATGCTGTTGGACATGCTATCTATCAGGCATGTGTTGGACATACCTCCATTGGACAACACAAAGATTTTCCTATTACTACAATTCTCAGACATAATATGTGCCATTATAAGACTGAATCACTAAGTTAACAGCTTTCTGGAAGAACAATAGTGTAGCATAAAACATATGCAACAATAATAAGAGGCATCCTGATTTCAAAAATGTACATTATAAGATAGAAAAATATATCTCAATCTCAACAATGAATGGGGCAACAACATTCAGGACCCAAATACAACAGGAGAGCCCACATAACCCACACAAAGGACACTTCTAGAGCATCCAGTTCAGGAGATTAAGAAGTCTGCAGCACTGGGTATGACAGGGCTCCTACCACATAAGACCACTCCACAAGATAGAGAGTCAAAGCAGAGCAATCTGTGACACAGAAACAAATGAAAAGAGTCGCCTAAAATGGAAAAACAAAGAAATAACACCCAATGGAAAGGAAAAGAGAAATCCCAAGCAAAAGAGCTAAATGAAATTGAGGAAAGCAAATTATCAGACATAGAGTTAAAAGTAATGGTTTTAAGGACATTCAAGGAACTTAATGAGAACCACATCAGCATGAAAAAGATCATAGAGACTATGAATAAGAACCAGCTGGAAATGAAGAATGCAATATCTGAAATAAAGAATACACTAGAGGAATTAAAATGAGGCTAAATGAAGCAGAGGATCAACAAAATAGAAAAAACACTCAGAGCAACAAATGAAAAAAGACCTAAAAAGAAAGAGAATAGTTTAAGGGAGCTTTGGGACAACATTAAAGATAACAATATTTTCATCACAGGCATATCAGAAGGAGAAAAAAAGGAGCAAGGGATAGAAAACCTGTATGAAGCAATACTGACAGAAAACTTCCCTAACTCAGTAAAGGGAAAAGTCACACGAGTTTAGGATATACAGAGAGTCACAATCAAGATGAACTCAAAGAGCCCCATACCAAGACACACCATAATTAAAATGGCAAAGTTTAAGGACAAAGAGAGATTCTTAAAGGCAGCAAGAGAGAAACAGTTAGTTACATACAAGGGAGCTCCAATAAGGCTCTCAGCTAATTTCTCAACAGAAGCACTACAGGCCAGAAGGAAATGGCATAAAATATTCCAAGTAATTTAAAAGGCAGGACCTGAAACCAAGACTACTATACGGTAGTAGGGTATCCAGCAAGGCTCTCATTTGAAAATGGAAAGTGAAATAAAGAGCTTCCCTGACAAAAGTAGAAAGCTAAAGGAGTACATTTCCCCAAAACCAGCATTGCAAGAGATGCTAAAGGGACTGCTTTAAGAAGAAATTGGAGGCGGGGGGATACAGGTGCAAAGGGAAAAAATGGCAATGAATAAGTACCTATCAATAATAACCTTAAATGTAAATGGATTAAATGCTCCAATCAAAAGGCATAGGGTAGCTGAGTGAATAAGAAAATATGACCCACACATATGCTGCCTACAAGAGACCCACCTCAGAAGAAAAAGTTTATACAGACTGAAAGCGGAGAGATGGAAAACAAATATTCCATGCAAAGGGAGATGGAAAAAAAAGATGGGGTAGCAATACTTCTATCTGACAAAATAGACTTAAAAACAAAGACCATAATAAGAGACAAAGAAGGTCACTACAGAATACTTAAGAAGTGAATCCAACAAGAGGATATAACCCTTGTAAACATATATGCACCCAATATAGAAGCACCTAAATATATAAAGAAAATCTTGGAGGACTTTAAGAAAGAGATCAACAGAAATACAGTAATTGTAGAGGAATTTAACACTCCACTGTCAACAATGGACAGATCTTCCAGACAAAAAATCAACAAGGACATAGCAGCATTAAATGACACACTAGATAAGATGCATGTAATCAATATATAAAGAACATTTTACCACAAAGAAGAAGAATGTACATTCTCCTCAAATGTACACAGATCATTCTAAAATATAGACCACATGGTAGCACACAAAATAAACTTTAAAAAATTAAAGAAAATTCAAACAATATCAAGCAGTTTCTCTGATCACAATCGTTTAAAACTAGAAATTCACCTAAAGAAAAAAACTCAAAACATCCAAATACATGGAGGTTAACAACATGTTATTAAATCATGAATAGGTTAACAAGAGATCAAAGAAGAAATCAAAAAGTACCTGGCATCACTGAGCTGCTGAATTAAGTGATTCTGGGTCCTAGAAACAAAAAAGTACCTAAAAACAAATGGAAATAAACACACAATAACCCAAAACCTATGGCACACACTAACAGTAGTCCAAAGAGGGAAGTTCATAGCATTACAGGCATACCTTAAGAAGACAGCAAAATCAAAAATAAACAACCTAACCCTACACCTAGAAGAACTAGAAAAACAACAACAAAGCCCAGAGTAGTAGAGGAAGGAAATAATCAAGATCAAAGAAGAAATAAATGACATAGAGACTAAAAAAAAAAAAGTTCAAAAGATCAATGAATCCAGAAGCTGGTTCTTTGAAAAAATAAACAAAATTGACAAACCTTTAACCAGACTCATCAATAAAAAAAGAAACAGGACCCAAATACATAAAATCAGAAATGAAAGAGAAAAGTAACAACTGATCCCAGAGAAATACAAAGGATTGTAAGAAATTGCTATGAACAACTATATGCCAAGAAACTGGACAACCTAGGTGAAATGGATGAATTTCTAGAAACATACAATCTTCTAAAACTGAATAGGAAGAAGCAGAAAACCTGAATAGAACAGTAACAATTAGTGCAATTGTAGCAGTAATCAAAAAACTCTCAGCACACAAAAGCCCTGGACCAGATCACTTCACAGGTAAATTTTACCCATCATTCAAAGAAGAACTAATACCAATCCTTCTCAAACTATTCCGAAAATCTCAAGAAAAGAGACGATATCCAAGCTCTTTTTATGAGCCCGGTATTATCCTAATTCCAAAACCAGGTAAAGACACAACAAAGAAAAAAAATTACAGGCCAATATCCTTGACAAACATAGATGCTAAAATTCTTCACCAAATATTAGCAAACTGGATCCAGCAATACATTAAAAAGATCACAGGCCATGATCAAGTGGGATTCATTACAGGGATACAAGGATAGTACAGTATTTCCAAACCAATAAATGTGATACATAACATAAGCAAAATGAAAGACAAAAATCACATGGTCATATCAATAGATACAGAAAAAAATTTTGATAAAATCCAGCACCCATTTATGATAAAACCCTCAGAAAAGTGGGACTAGAATGAGCCTTCCTCAACATAACAAAGGCCATATACAAGAAATCTACTGCCAACATCATACTCAATGGGCAAAAACTAAAAGTGTTACTCTTAAGATCAGGGACAAGACAGGGGTGTCTGCTTTTACCACTCTTATTCAACATAAGAAGTCCTAGCCACAGCATCAGATAAGAAGAAATAAAAGACATCCAAATTGGAAAGGAGGAAGTAAAAATGTCATTATTAACAGATGACATTATATTGTACATAAAAAACATAGGCTCCACCAAAAAACTACTTGACCTAATAAATGAATTTGGCAAAGTAGCGGGATACAAATTCAATACTCAGAAATTGATGGCATTTTTTTATACAAGAATGATGAACTATCAGAAAGATAAACTAAGAAAGCAATCCCATTTACTATTGCAACAACAACAAAAGAAGTACCTAGGGACAAATTTAACCAAGGAGGTAAAAAACCTGTACTTGGAAAACTATAGGACACTGAAGAAAGAAACTAAGACAGATACAAATAAGTGGAAGTATATACCATGTTCATGGGTTAGAAGAATTAACATCATTAAAGTGTCCATACTACCCAAAGCAATCTATAGATTCAATACAAATCCTATTAAGATACCAATGGCATGATTCAAAGATCTAGAACAAATATTCCAAAAATGTATATGGAACAAAAAAAGACCCCAAATACCCTCAGCAATCTTGAGAAGGAAGAACAAAGTTGGAGGGATCACACTACCTGATATCAAATTATACTACAAGGCCAAAATAATCAAAAAAGTCTGGTACTGGCATAAGAACAGACACATAGATCAATGGAACAGAACAGAAAGCCCAGAAATAAACCTATGTCTTTATGGGCATTTAATATTTGACAAATGAAGAAAGAGAATACAATGGAGGAAAGACAGTCTCTTCAATAAATGGTATTGGGATAACTGGACTGGTACATGCAAAAACATGAAACTAGACCATCATTTTACACCATAGTAAATTCAAAATGGGTAAAAGACTTAAATATAAGTCATGGTACCATAAAAATCCTAGAAGAAAAGATTGCAGGAAATTTTCAGATATCTCTCATAGCAATTTTTCTGCCGATGTATTTCCTAGGGCAAGGGAAATAAGGAAAAAAATAAACAAATGGAACTACATCAAATTAAAAAGCTTCTGCACAGTTAAAGAAACTATCATCAAAATGAAAAGGGAACTGACTGTATGGGAGAACATATTTGCCAACAACACATTGGACAATGGTTTAATCTCCAAAATATATAAAGAACTTATACAATTCAACACCAGGAAGACAAACAATCCAATTAGAAAGTGGGCAAAGGACCTGAATAGACACTTCTCCAAGGAAGATATACAGATTGCCCATAGACATATGAAAAAATGCTCAAAATCATTATCCACCAGAGAAATGCAAATTAAAGCCATAATGAGATATCATCTCACACCTGCCAAAATGGCTATAATTAATAAATCAACAAACAGGAAGTTCTGATGAGAATGTTTAGAAAAGGAAACCATAGTGCATTGTTGGTGGGAATGAGACTAATGCTCACAGAAATGGTTGAGTTGGTCGCAAAATAGAGGAAAGACTGAAGGCTACGGAAAGTGAAATAAAGGAAAATGTACAGGGAACCAACAGTGAAGGGAAGGAAACAGGGACTCAAATCAATGATTTGGACCAGAAGGAAGAAATAAACATCCAACCAGCATAGAATGAAGAAACAACAATTCAAAAAAATGAGTAGAGGCAGAGGAACCTCTGGGACAACTTTATATGTTCCAATATATAAATCATAGGGGTGCTAGAAGGAGGAGAGGAATAGCAAGAAATTGAAAATTTACTTGAACAAATAATGAAGGAGAACTTCCCCAACCTGGTAAAGGAAATAGAGTTCCAGGAAGTCTAAGCAGCTCAGAGAGTCCTAAAAATATTGGACCCAAGGAGGCACATACCAAAGCACATCATAATTACATTACCCAAGATTAAACAAAAATAGAGGAAAAAGTGAAGGCTATGAAAAGTGAAATAAAGGAAAATGTACAGGGAACCAAAAGTGATGGGAAGGAAACTGGGACTCAAATCAACAGTTTGGAGCTGAAGGGAAAAATAAACATTCAACCAGAACAGAATGAAACAATTCAAAAAAATGAGGAGAGAATTAGGAACTCCCAAGACAACTTTAAACGTTAGAACATCCAAATCATAGGGGTGCCAGAAGGAAAAGAGAAAGAGCAAGAAAATGAAAACTTTTTTGAAAAAATAATGAAGGAGAACTTCCCCAATCTGATAAAAGAAACAGACCTCCAGGAAGTCCAGGAAGCTCAGAGAGTCCTAAAGACGTGGGACCCAAGGAAGCACGTGCCACATCATAATTACATTACCCAAGATTAAAGATAAAGAAAAAATCTTAAAAGCAACAAGAGGAAAGGACACAGTTACCCACAAAGGAGTTCCCATAAGACTATCAGCTCATTTCTCAAAAGAAACCTCACAGGCAACAAGGGGCTGGCAAGAAGTATTCACAGTCATGAATGGCAAGGACCTACATGCAAGATTGCTCTATCCAGCAAAGCTTTCATTTAGAATGGAAGGGCAGATGAAGTGCTTCCCAGATAAGGTCAAGTTAAAGGAGCTCATCATCACCAAGCCCTTATTATATGAAATGTTAAAGGAACTTATCTAAGGAAAAAAAGAAGATCAGAAATATGAACAGTAAAATGGCAACAAACTCAAAACTATCAACAACTGAACCTAAAAATCAAAAACAAACTAAGCAAACAACTTGAACAGGAACAGAATCACAGAAATGGAGATCACATGGAGGGTTATCAGTGGGGAGGGAGGAGAGGGGAAATGGGATGAAAAGGTACAGGGAATAAGAAGCATAAATGGTAGGCATAAAATAGGGGGAGGTTAAGAATAGTATGAGAAATGGAGAAGCCAAAGAACTTACATGTATGACCCATGGACATGAACTAAGGGGTAGGGGGGAATACATGTGGGAGGTGGTGTGCAGGGCAGAGGGGAATAGGGCAGGGAGGAATGAGACAACTGTAATAGCATAATCAATAAAATATAGTTTTTAAAAAAACAAATGTCCAAGATTAATCTTTTGGGGTGATGGACATATTCACTGTCCTTGTGATTATAATTTCATTAGTGCGTGGATACATTGAAGCTTTTCAAATTACACACTTTAAATGTATGCAGTTTGTTATATGTTGATTATACTTTAATAAGGTGCTTCAAATTAAAAAGCAAAAGTTTTTCATTTTTATGAAGGTCAATTTATTTTTTTTTCCTTTATGGATAATGCTTTTGGTGTCATACTTAAGAACTCTTCCTAAACAAAAGTCACAAAGATTTTCTTTTGTTTTATTCTAGAAGTTTTATTATTTTAGGTTTTACATTTATATTTATCACCTACTTTGAGCTAGTTTTTAGTATATAGTGTAAGCTACGGATCAGAGTTCATTTTTTTGCATATGAGTATCCAATTGTTCCACACCTTTTGTTAAAAAGAAACTATCCTTTCTCTCTTGAATTGTCTTTACACCCTGGTCAAAAATCAGTTGTCCATGTATGTGTAGGTCTATTTCTGCACTCCCAAGTCCATTCCTCTGATCTATTTGTCTGTATTGATGCTCATACCACACTGACTCAATTAACATAGCTTAATAATAAGTCTTAACATCAGGCCATGTTAGTCCTCCAATTTTGTTCATTTTCAAATGTTTTTGGTTATTCTAGTTCCTTTTCACTTCCATATGAATTGTAGAATCAGCTTGCCAATTTCTACAATTCTATGCTGCTGCACATCCCTTCATTTGGACCATTTGACAGGAAAACAAATAGGGAAAGCCCGAGCTGTAGTTGCTACCACAACTGCACAAGCACACAAGAGGACTGAATTGAATTAAAATAATGCTCTCTCCATCTCCAAAATGGGACTAGGGTGGTTGTTGTGCTTCAAACAAAGCATCCCAGAGTCAAAGGTGATGGACACATGAGGGCTCAGAGAGTGTGTCCCCTCACTCTTGGCACAGAGCATTGCCTCTTGTTCCTCCGTTAGAACACACTCTCTTCTCTGGTCTTCCCTGGCCATTGAGTGTGGTTCCTGCCCCTGAGGAGTTCCCAGGTTGTACCTGTGTCTTACACATTTGGGTAACCACAAGTCCAGAAAAAATAATTCAGCTCTCAGTAGACACGGGGCCAAGAAGCCTGCAATAGAAGAAAAGGGAAATGAGTGTGCACACTGGGAAATTCAATGGAGTAACAATTGCTGGCCTTTGCTCTAGTAGCTTTAAAGTGTTTTGTTTTGTTTTTTAAAGGGAGGAGCCTGGAAATAATAATAGCTCTTACATAGGACATGTAGGCTCTGTGCTAAACTTCACTTTGCATGAATTTTCTCAATCAGTCTTCAAAAGCATCCCATGATGGAGGAGTATGATTATATTACAGATGAAGCAAGGCTGGTAGAGGTTGAATAACTTGCCCAAGCCATTGCTAGCAAGCAGCAGAGCCAGAACAAGAATCCAGATCTGTCTGATTCCAAAGCCCACACCCTCAACAATCTCAGGATATTCTGTCTTTAGGGATGGGAAATGGAAAAGCACCATAAATGTGTGCCGTCACATTATTAACATGATTTAATGAGCTGCTACTAAGAGCCAGAATTGTACCCAGGACCATCTGACTTGCCATATGTGACTCAACATGCAGGGGAGATGCCTGACTCTCCTCTAAGCCAACTTGGGATGCCACACCCTGACAAGAGAGGCCTTCACTGATGGAATTAAAAACAGAAAGGAAGAACCTGGGATGACAGTTTCTTTGGGAAGAGGGTCACTTGGCAGAATCTTAACCCTCAGAGACTTCTAAAACTGGCTTTAACACAAAAGAGAATTTGTAGATTCTGGTACCAAGCAGCCAGAGTTGGTATAGCTTTGGGCACAGTGGTGGTCATTCATCAGGTTCTTTGCAAGTGGCAGCTGTTTGGCCACCCATACCTCTAGGGTTTCATTCACACTACTTATAAACTTCTCTTAAAGAGAATTCCAACAAAAACCCCAAGTCAGACTCTTATTATCTCAAGTAGGCTCATTCCAGAACCATCCATGATACTTTATTGGGCCAGGCCTGAGTTTCACGTCACTCCTGGAAAAAGGATGGAAGCCAGCACAGTCCAATCCCCCTGGCAGAGAGCAAGAGGGTGGTAGATTCCAGAGGAAAAGGGAGATATCATTGCCAGAAGATGGTCAGCCCAGCAGCAGAAAAACAGATGTCCATTTTGACCAGGGTATCCAGAGTAGACCCACCCAGACCACAAGGCACGGGCTGATAACACTGTTTGTTTTGCTGGACTTTCCTTCTGACATTGACCTTCACAAACTCAGGGACATGTACCTGCTTCCAACTACTGAATCTTCCTTTGTCCTCTTCCAGCCAACAAATCTCAAGCTCTGGCACCTACCACTTGCATAAGGCATGGGCTTCTTTCTGTTTTAACAGTGACCCTATTTCAGATTTATACACTCCTATCCTTCATACACACAAACTGTACATTCTGTCTTGGAATCTGGGCTTGAAATGAGATTTGTACTACTAAGGACAATGAGAAGGGCATTTGGAATTAAAAATGTCTCTAAGCACCTAGGCTGCACGATCACTGTACCCAGTGTCTTCTACTCAGCAGCATGTGGATGAGGCCAGGACACAGCAACCCCTTGTCCTCTCACCTGGTGCTCTTTTAGAATCAAACCTTGTCCCAGGTCTAACCAGGCCTGTGAGGCTTCTCCAAAAGCTATTGTTGGCTCCAATTAATTGGACAATTTAACACAGGATGGCTGAGACCAAGTCAACCACCAAGACATCCAAAATAAGTGACCAGGCCCCAAACTCCTCATTTTTATCTGGCCTAACACTGGCCAGCATCCAGAGCAAAGGAACCCTAAACAGCATAAGGCAGACCCTCCTTCCTAGGGAGTAATGTGTGTGAGAGATGTTTCACATGCAGCAGCAGCAGCCACTGCAGCAAAAGGCAAGTTCAAAGGTAATTGGACAAGGAGTTTTAAGCACGGCTGTTCCCGCAGCAAACTGTTTCATGAATACCCATCGGGATCTGTCCATATGGACAGCAGAAGGGCTCCTGCTGTTCTTTTGCTAATAAAAACTGTTGTGATTACATTTCCAATCCTCCCAGAACAGGGCCTCCATGGGGCTGCAGCCTGGCGTGCCGAGAATGTGTCTTCCGGGCTGAGAGGCAACAGCCCAACTTGCCACAGAGGGGTGTGAAGCTCAGCACCCACTAGATGCGGAAGGAGGGGCCTCAAGGGAGTATGCAGCTGAACAGGTGTGTGAGTCTATCTGTGACTATGTAGTCTCACACACACCACACACACACACCAGAAAATCTTAATTAATGGAACAACCTTCCATAAGTGGTTCCAGTTCCTGGCACTTTCCAGTTAATTAGAGGTTAACCTGCAATTGCTTTTTTATTTCAGTCTCCTTGTTAAAGTACATTAGTCTAATTTCACCCCTACCCTCATGTCTGAGCTCCAGCTATTGCCTTTGTTAGGACTGGCCTCCCACATTCTCTACCAAAATCCTACCTTTCCTTCCTGCCCTGTGTCAGCTCCAGTGCTGCCTCCTTTATGATGTTTCCTTTGATTCCTAGTATTAGGTGGGGAAAATTTACCTCCTGAATTTTCCCAGCCCTCTAAGGTCTCCCCTTACAAAGCACTTACCACTTTCTCTATTACCTTCTCTCCCCAAGGAAGCCATCGCCAGGGCCTTGCCTCTGAAGCCCAGTGCTAATGGCATGGGGTCTAGAACACAATACCTGCTCATTATACAAATAAATTAATGCAACCTAAGGGTGTAGGAGCAAGGATCAGTCAAAATTCAAGACCTCCAGAATACTTAAAATGTTATAGTTTTAAATAAATTCCTGCTTTTCCTTATTTCCTTTATTCTTATAAAGGGTTAAACATTATTTAAAAGCTCAATTAATTGGGTACATGTTGGTCTAAAATGTATCCTCTGGGAATCATCTTTTGTCTTGGAAGCAGCACACACACATGCACACACACACAAGGTATACCAAAACATACTTATGCACACAAAAATATGCGTGGCAGTGCAATTTTTTAAAAACCTACAACATACAAAAATTCTAGTTTGTAAAATATGTTAAAGAGAAAGCTATTGTTTACCTTCTTAAAGAGTTCTTGTTCCACTTAAGGAGTCATCACAGTGTCCCTTTTAGAGTGGGCTCTCCTACCACGTTCGAATGTTTGTTCATTGACATTAACTGCTTGACCACAAATGTAGAGAAGCTCCCATTGGCTGTGGCTCCTTGAACATCACTTAAGGATAATCAAAATGATGATGAAGCATCTCTGAGGACTGAGTAAGCAGTGATCTTAAGTTTGTTGCTTAACCTCTCTGGTCCTCCATTTCCCCATCTGTTGAGTGAGTTCAAGAGGGTTGGTAAGATAGCTGAGGTCAAGTGTAGAAATTTATTCCTAGAATACAGTAGAAATGGAACTTCAACAAAAATACTTGACTAAGTCTATGAAAAATCTGCACCTTCTCACATCTTTGCCCCCAACTTTTGATCATCCCAAATTTAACTTTGCTGTGGAAACACCACCAAAATCTCTGTGGCTCAACACAACAAAGGTTAATTGCTTGCTTACAGAGCCGGCTTGAGTCTGAAGAGACTCAGCTTCACGTAGTCACTCAGGGACCCTGGCCGACATTCCTGTCCATCTTAAAGCTGCACCACCTAACACTCTTGGCCTCCTTCACCACTGAGGCTGGGAGAGAGATAGCCATGGGACCACATACCAGCTCCACTATGCTTCATCTTGAAAGTGACCCCCAAACTTCCATTCACAGCCCATTGTCCAAAGTAGTCACATGGTTCTAGGGCAGCAGAAGGACTATCGGTGATGTGATCACCACCATCTCTGCCATATCCTAGGACACTTTACACTCCCACTACTCTCTCTAAACTAAGAGTAAACTAAGTCACCCCCATCTACTTAGGGTAAAACCAGACTCTCCTCCATAAAACTGTCCTCTATAAAAAGGCTAACAGGACATCAGTGTCCCCCAGCCACAGGGCCAGTGTTGTCAGGCCCTGCCATAAGAACAATGAGCCCTCTCCTATGGCAACAACAGTCTGGTTGATGCCACTTCAAAATTAAAACCCCAGGATCTAGAACAACCTCAACCTCACTGCCATGGGACTGACAGGATTAGTTCCCAACCTCATACCCACCACATTATCCTGCTACAAAGGGCTACCCCAGCCAGACCCCTGCCTCCAGCCCCTGCTATCCCCGCCCACCATAGGGACCAGTGCCTCCTAGCACACACTGGCCCTTCTCCTCCTTGTATGGTAGCATCTAGGGGCAGACCCTCCTCCCTCGCCACCCAGGCCCTCCCTCTTGTCTAGTCCCTAGTCCTCAGCATACACTTCTGGCGGGCAGGAAATGGCTGGAGGCAGGGCACATTCAGAGCCTGTCAGTCCTTTGGGGGAATTTTTGAAATATAGTTTTATTCTTCCTACTTCCTGATCCATCTGGAGGACACATTCTTCAAGTTCACAAAAAAGTGAGGTTGAAGGGACCGACTCTCCATCAATAAAGCAGAGAAGTCCCCACTTCTACAGCCAGAGGGCAGCTTTGACCGTGACACAAGGAAGACATTGGGTAGCTCCCACCCTTTTCTGATGCCTCCAGGTGCATCACATCAACTCTGAATGGGTAGGAGAGCGAATGAACAAATGAATGTCACATGACAGGTGCTTTAATGAATAGCCATTCATTTATTCTTTGTGGTGTTAGCTGATGTCACACATCAGCAGATCCTTTGTCCTTCGGAGAGAACTGGGCAAGATTGCTGAATAAAGAACAAGAATCTCCTCAGCTTAGTATTTTTAGCATTCATTATGTGCCAAGGTGTGCAATACACGTGGTCCTTATTTGCATTAGCTCTTTTGATCCTTATAACAATCACATGAGATAGGCTATTCCTACATTATAATTACTTCTATGATAATTACTCCCATGATATGTTATTCCTATGATTATTCCTACATTACAGATTGAGCAACCTGAAGCCGAGAGCTGGTTATGAGAACAGCCTTGGTCATCGAGGCAGCAAATGGCAGAGCTAGGGTAGGAGCTAAAGGACCTGTCTGATCTCAAATACTGCTCAGGCTCTGAGGAATGTCCAGTCACAGAATCTGACTGGAATTCAATTCAGTCAGACCTTCTTGGACACCTATTCTGCACTTGTGTAATCTACACTAGGTGATGTGGAGAATATGGAAGTAATGAGTCATGATTCCTGCCCTAAAGGAATTTATGATCCAGCAGAGGAGGCAAGACATGGCCATAAGAGCTATGCTAACCCACATCCCACCCTCATTGCATTCTGCATTGTACTGTGAAATGAGTTCACATTAGTTCACATTCATCTGGAGGAATCAGGGAGGGCTTCCCAGAGAAGGTGGCATTTGAGCCAACTGCTGGGCCTCAAAAGAAAAGTAGGATTTGTACAGTAGATAGGGAGCAGGATAGACCAGGGGCCACAAGACTACAAAATTAATAATGACAATTTAACAGGAAGAACCCTGATCTTGGAATCCTGTAACCTAGGGTCATGCGTTAACTCACACAGTAACTGTAAGGAAGTCCCTGCATTCTTGAAGCCTTAGTTTCCTTATCCAGAACATAGAGATAGTGACAATGATGCCATGTCCCAGACACATCTAGAGGATGCAATAGGTGACAATTGTAAAAGCACAGGGTAAAAAAGAAATGCTAAACAAAAGTGAAGCATCGTGGTTGCTATGACTGCACACAGGGCACAGAGGGGAACTACACTCCCAGCTGTGTGCTTCATGATGAAGCAGTAACCACTGTTGCTGGGATAGGGACAGATTGTCTCCCTCCTGCCACCCTCCTCTCAGGGAGCTTGAGACAGGTTGAGTAAGGTTGCCTTATGCTCCTGAGGGACCTGCAGATAACAAACACAGCTTAGGCAAAATGACATGTGCCCTTCCAACACCATGATGACTCAAACCTAGTGATGCAGGAAGGTTAGTTGGATACAGCTGTGTCTCCTAAATATAGCCAAACTTCAAGTTCCAACCGAGTGGGGAGCCTAAGCCATCTTCCCTGGGCAGCTGTAAACATAAAGCTACAAAAGGGCCTACCACCCACCTTGGCTGCTTGGGGCCCACAGGTGTCATGTCTACACCAGAGGGGTTGGAAAGACAGGGTGGAAATGAGGCAATGAACCACATGCTGATGACTCTATGATCCCTATGGTCCCCAGGTGACCCTTCTGAGGACACCTGGAACTCAGTTGTCCTCTCTGAAGAGCACCATTGAATGAATCCATGTCACTGACTTCAGTGAGTTTACTAAGAATCTGGATTTGGTAAGTGCCAGTAAGACATTCATTATTCCCACTTTATAGATAAAAAAAATAAGGCACTGAGGTAGAGAAGGGACATGACTTGGACAAGGTCACACTAATAGTGAACAGTAGAGCCGGGATATCATTACAACTTTCTAGACCAGATGTACTGATTTTTACACCCCACAGCCTGTCTTCACTTCCTGTCCTCTCTCTCTCCACTGCCTCCATTAACTGAACTTGCCCCTTCTTCTTCACTTCTTCTGCCCCTCACTGGAGCCCCATACCACCCCACCTTCCTCAAACAGGCATAGAAGAGATGTGTACTGATAGCTCCATGAGGGAAGAGATCATATCTGTTCTATGTTTTACTACCCCTTCAGCCTCTAGAACAATGCCAGGATAGAGAAGGCACTCAATATTTGTTGAATAAATAACTCCTTTCTTTTCTCCTATCCAGTCCATTAAATTTTCCATAGGTTCTATGTTTAAAACACATTCAGAACACTTATTAGAATGGCTAAAATTAAAAAGGCTGACTATACCAAATGAGGATATAGGGATTTGAAACTCTCATACACTGCTAGTGGGAAGGCAAAAGGGTACAATCACTTTGGAAAACAGCTTGGCAGTCTTTTACAAAGTTAAACATAACATTTACCCTATGATCCCACCAGCCCACAGCTAGCTATCTACCCAAGAGAAAAGAAAGCACCAAAGACGTGTACACAAATGTTCATAGTAGCTTTATTTGTAATAGCTCCAAACTGCAAACAACCCAAATGTCCCTCAGCAGATGAAAGAATAAATGAACTGTAAAGTATCCACACAGTGAAATATTACTCAGCAATAAAAAAAGAAATGAAACTGCAATAACAAAAAAGGGAATGATTCATGCAAAAACATGAATGAATCTCAAAATAATTATGCTGAATGAAAGAAGAGAATAAGAAAAAAAGTACATTTTATTGCCTGGTTTCATCTACACAAAATTCTAGAAAATGCAAACTAACCTGCAGTGACAGAAGGTCACTGTTCTCTGGGACATGAGAGTGGGGGGCAAGATGGGACCAAGCAGGAGAGAGGGTTACAAAGAGGCACAATGAAACTTCTGGGAATTATGGGTATGTTCATTATCTTGATTATTGTGATGATTTCATAATACATACATATGTTAAGACATATCAAAGTATACACTATACGTGCAGCTTATTATATCTCAATAAATCTGTAGTTTTTCATATATATATTTCATATATATATATTTCATATATATATTTCATATATATATTTCACATATATATTTCACATATATATTTCACATATATATTTCACATATATATATTTCACATATATATATTTCATATATATATATATATATATATATATATATATATATATATATATATATATTCCAAATTCTAACCAGTTATCACCATCTCCACTGCTAACCACCCTGATCCAAGAACTAACCACCACTTGGAGGCCTCATTCTATATGGCCCAGCCCTACTGAAATTCCTCCTGTACCGGAATGTTTCACCATCCCCACAGTAGATGCTCTGGTTCCTGCTCACCACATCCACCCACTCCGAGTCTCTGTCTTGGTTGGCTGATAACGATTCACAGCTCCCCCTCCTCTAGAGAATTACTCCTAGCTGACAGGAGTCACCTTACCAGGGAGGTTACACTCCCACCCCAGGGATGCCAACAGCCAGTGACTGACGGATAAAGGGGTAAAAAAAGTCTAGCTCCCCTTGCTTCAAAAGCAGGTGACTTTGCAGTGATCTATGCTTCAGAAGCCCACCTCCCTGGGTCAGACCACAGCTAGACTTTATCTACACCCACGGTGATGCTCAGCTCCTTACCTATCCTAACTCACACCCTCCCCTAGAGGTTTCCTTGAAGAGTTATCCCTCAATAAATCACAGAAACATGGATCCCTTCTCAGGTTCTGGAAATCCAACCTGAGATTCCAGCTAGTTCCAGGGATGGACCTAAGAAGCAGATCTAAGAATGGGATCTAGGTGGATGACTCATAGGCCTGGTGGCAGGTGGAGAATCTGGAGTTGACAGCAGTGATAGTGGTGCAATGGCTGACTTCCACCTGTGCTAACTGGGATGGGTACAGGTGGAGGGGATACACAGATGTTGGGAACCGCCCTGCCTGGAATCAGAAGCTGTAACCCCCGCCAAGGCTAAGGCTAAGGAAACGACCTTGGACCCCTTGGACCGTAAGCCAGCAAGGAGATAAAAGCTTATCTCCCTGGCAGGAGCACCACTTCTGCTCCTTTTACTTCACCCTGCCTGGCCCCCAGTGCTTGGTCGGTTAGCCAATGATGGGTAAGATTCCCCAAGGGGGAAATGACCTAAAACAGGCATGATCATGTGGGAGGCCCTCAAGGAAGGACTTTGGGGGCTGCAGCAAAAGAGGGTGATGGACCCTCGCCCCTCGGCTTTGACGTGGCCTGAGTCCTCATGGTCTGCAAGAAAATCTCCTAATCTCTTGGCTGCCTTACTTCCCTTGCTCCACCTAAGCCTGAAACAATGACAGAGGGTGGTGCAGCCCTGTGCTGGAAAGGGCAGGTTCCCTGGGTGATCAGGCCTAAGAAAGAATATGTAAAATCCTGTGAAACCTGCTTTGTTTAGAATGCTCTCGATTGAATGATAAGAGTCCAAGGAAGAAGTAAGTTTGTTCCTTAAAGTTTTTTACAGCTCTTTGACCCTGACTCAAAATAGGCCCTCAGACTTCCTTGCTACCTATTGTTTGATCCTTACTTCCTGGCAATGAGTAATGAGCTTTACCTGAATTCTTATGCAAATGAACCCAGTAAAAAGCCTGCTCAGGAGGAGGAACCAGGCGCTCTCCCTTAGGGGGGCTCTCCCCTAGGGAGGGTGGCATGGCGCTTCCCACTAGAGAGAGTGGCCGTTCCGTTCCTATTTCCCCACAGGACTCAGTTGTCTCTGTGTATGTTTTTCTCATGTTTCAACGAGCCATCCACAGCGTTCCGCAGTCACTGCCAGTCGGTAGCCGCGACACATAGATGTATGCAGTGTCTCTGGAGTGTGTGTGAGAAAGGAGAAAGAGTAAGTACAGGGGTATCAAATTGGTGGCTGCTGATGAACATTTGAATCTTAGAAGAAAGAAAGTGATATGCTTGAGACAATCTACCATCAAGTTAAAGCAATTGTGAGAGGCAGAGACCATCTTCAGCGACTATGGCTGGACAACAGACAAAGCTGAGTCTGGACACAAGGCACAGTTATAAATGCAGCAGAACTTCAGAGAAAGTTGCCTTCTTGGTCAGGCAATTCTCATATGCCAAGTCAAGACCCTGAGAGGAAGAGTGGGACCCTGAAACTTGGTATAGAGATTCTGAGTAGAAACACTTGAACCCTTTGAATCCCAATTGCCCTGAACCCCTGGGCCTGCTGAAAAGGCCTGCACTTCCTTGCTTTAAGTCCAAATGGAAGCCTCAAATGAGGCAGGTGCCTTAAAGGACAATGCTGGCCCTCTTCAGAATGTGTCCCACCTCCTCTCCTGGTGACCAAAACCATAACCAGGAACAGATTGCAGCACGGTTTCACTGGGCACATGCCTGGCCTGCTAGGGGACCAAGAGACTATAGAGTGTAGGAGCTGTGAGACCTGGCTGACATGAACCGGCAGAAACCAGAAGAGAATACATGGACATGGATGCTGAAGGAGGGAAGTGGAATATAAAGCTCGATAAGGAAAAGTCAACTGATATGGAGGCACTTGCCATATTGCAGGATTTAACACCCTGGCAGGGTCCCAGAGGATAGTTCTAACATGGCTGGTATGGTTCTTGGAAGCTTCTGTCACAGACTATGGGGAAAGGTGTCCAAAGGTTCACATGGGACTACTATTCAACTAATATTGAAAGAACTATGGCCACTAAAGCCTAAAATATTTATACTCTGGTCCTTTATAGAAAAAGTCTGCTGACCTCTGATGTATGAAGGTGCTTAATAATAACATAATGTTCCTAAGAGCCAGCAAAGGTATTATTTAATACATGGTACCAAGTGAGATGGAGAATGGATAAGCATAAGACTGAGATTAGATATCCCCATGGAGATTCACAACCCTTTGCCTAATGTGACCCAGTTCTCAGACCCAGAACTCACCAACTGTAAAAAAAGGCCCCCCATAAGATGAGAACTTGCAACACTATAGTAAATATATATAGTAGTCATTCCCCTCCTGGAACTATTTTCACGTACTCAAGAGAAAGGGGAACTACAATATAGAAATGGAATATCTAGATCTTTTAAGGAATGGTAGATAGAGGATCAAAACTGGTACAAC
Organism: Phyllostomus hastatus; assembly: GCF_019186645.2. NCBI lineage: Eukaryota > Metazoa > Chordata > Mammalia > Chiroptera > Phyllostomidae > Phyllostomus > Phyllostomus hastatus. The sequence continues at coordinate 19,218,583 of NW_025333869.1, forward strand.
TAGCCTAAGACCAAAAGTCTCACCATAGCTGCTTCATTATAGCAGAGGCATATGGGGGTCAGGTTATAAAAAAAAAAAGCACTGACAGCCTGAATATGTAATTTGAATATGTCTACATGACCTCCATCACAGCAGATAACAGTAAACTATACTATGAACTTAACCAAACAGTAGCTCCATTTGCAGCTTCTGAGCTGAATGTAGTATCTTAAGCAGAACAAATTTACATAGTTGCAGGTAAGTGGTATGAAGCTACTGATCTGGCAAATGCTTTCTTTTCCAGACCCAGCAGAAAAGAGGATCCAAAGCAGTTCACATTCACAGGATATGAACAGCAGTACTCATTCACAGTTCTCTGTTCACTCTCCTTAATTCTGTCATGATATATTCAAAGGGTCCCAGACCAACAAGACATTCCACAGATTATCACATTGGTCCACTATACTGATGACATCATGTATATCAGGCCTTTATGAGTAAATAGGAGAAGATAAGTAAGATACAAGAGCTCAAGAGGGTAGGAAATAAACCCTGCAATGAATCAGAAGGCTGCCACGGTCATTATTCTTAGCAGTTCCATGGTCTTAGGAATGCTGGGGCATCCATTCCAAAATAAAGAGCAAGTTCTTGTGCTTTGCACCTTCTACCACTAATAAAGAAGCACAGTGCTTTGGAAACAGCATATTTCAAACTTTGGAATAATGCTCCAACCCATTTGTCAGGTGATGCAGCAGACTGAGAGTTTTGAGTGAAATCCAGAGTAAGAAAGCGTCCAGCAACAGACTTGGGTTGTGGTATAAGCAGCAATTCTACTTGGGTCATATGATAGAGCAGACTTCATAGTATGTGTGGTGGAAAGGACGTCTTGTGAAATCTCTGTCAGGACAGTCAGAGGCAGACCCATGGGGTTCTGGGGGAAAACCATGCCATTTGCAACAGAGAACTATACACCATTCTAAAAACAGCTCCTAGCATGGTAGTTGGCCCTGGTGGACACAAAAATACTTGATTACAGGACATCAAGTGGCCATGAAGCCAGAACTACCCATCATGATGTGGGTACTGTCAACCCCACTAAGTCATGAGGTCAGCAATCCATCAGAAAACAGAAGTGATATATGCTGAATCATGTTCAAACATATCTGGAGGGCAGAAGTAACTGAACAAAACAGATGGCTAATGCTCCACGTCATAAAATATGTCTCTTCTGCAGTTCACAACTATGGTCCTACTAGAGGTTCTTCATGGCCAGGTGATGGAGGAAGGAAAAGCCCAAGTTTGGTTCATAGATGTTGGGTACCAGCAGCAGATAGATAGTGCTGCACTATGGCCACACCCAAACAAATAGTATAGGAGGAAGACAATGATGATCAATCTCAGCCTTGAGACCAGCTACTTCAATATGAACTGTAGTTCATCCCACTTACCTTCTTCTTACAAGTTTCCCCAGGTACTGTGACTAGACATCTAGAGAAGTGCAGACCAGGCAGAATGAACTGAATGTGAAAATCAAGAGGATCTGAGTGGTACAACTAGGGGCTCGGTAACCATTGTCAGTGCCCCACACAGATTCCCTTTACCTGGCCAGGGTACCCATCTCCAAACTGCTGAGTGTTTGCTACAAATAGCTCCAGCTAGCCCCTTATCCAGAGAATTGTCCTTGCCTAGCATGAGCTGCTTTGCCCAGAGGTTATACAACCCCAGAGGGAAGTCCATAACCAATGCATGATTGATATGGGAGTATGAAATGTTGCTCCTCTTGCCAAAGGGGAGAAACTTCACAGTGTGGTTTACATTTCATGGCCCATTACCACCTTGGGGATCAGACCTAGGCAAGAATTGATCTTTAATTGTTTCTCCCTCTCTTTCCTGTTTCACTCCCTCCACTAAAAGTATTTCTTAAGACCATTCCCTCAATAAATTGTGCATACCCAGCCCTGGCTGGTGTGGCTCCGTGGATTGAGTGTTGGCTTGCAGGCCAGGTCCCCAGTAGGGGGCGTGTGACAGGGAACCACATATTGATATTTCTCTCCCCCAGTTCTCCCTCCCTTCCCCTCTCTCTAAAAATAAGCAATTTAAAAAATCTTTTAAAAAATAAAAAAAGAATTTTACTTTAAAAAAATTGTATGTACCCAAACCCCTATCTCAAGCTCTGCTTCCAGGAAATAGGACCAAGGCCTTCCTTTGGTTGTATCTTACCCATCAGTAAAGCCTCATCACCTAGTACCATGATGGAAAGAAAGGAAAGAAAGAAAAAGAGAGAGAGAGAGAGAGAGAGAGAGAGAGAGAGAGAGAGAGAAAGGAAGAAGGAGAGAAAGAGAGAAAGAGAGAAAGGAAAAGAAAGAAAGAAAGGAAGGAAGGAAGGAAGGAAGGAAGGAAGGAAGGAAGGGAGAGAGAGAGAGAGAAAGAGAGAGAGAGAGAAAGAAAGAAAGAAAAAGAAAGAAAGGAAGGAAGGAAGGAAGGAAGGAAGGAAGGAAGGAAGGAAGGAAGGAAGGAGGGAGGGAGGGAGAGAGAGAGAGGTTGGGAAGCTCAGAAGTCGAAGGTTTGGCAAAGATCATCCACATCACAAGCAGCCAAGCCTTAAACTTGCATCTTTTGAGGCCAAACTCTGGCACTGTGGTGTCCAAATAAATGAATAAATAGCAGAAGGAATTCATGTATAGATAAAGTTTGTCCTCTGGAAAGAACCATTCCAGGTTTCTATGACTGACCAACTAATACCAATGACTCAAAGTCTTGAAAGCTTTTAAAGGGAAATCGAAACCAGTATTTTCTGAACCCATGCCATGTGCTAAGCAGTTTACATGCATTACATTATTTCATCTTAACAGTAATTCTTTTGGATAGATTTTATTAACATCCCCATTGTACAGATATTTAAGAGGTAAAGCAGGGATCTCAAATTCAGGTGTCTATAAGAACCAGGTAGGTATGAAATTAGCTAACGGGTCCCAGTTATAGGCAGCTGAGAGTGGGGGGGACTGTGACAAATTGGAGCATGTGTCTCACACAGAGGAAGCATTCTTTGCTCACCTCCATATAGATGATGTGCTAATTATTCATGCTGATTGTTCAAAAGGAGCTGGAAATCACAATTGTTATGTGAGGTCTCCTAAATAGTAACTGCTAACAACTAATTCCACAAATTACAAAACCCTGTGAGGGTCAAACAAAATATGTCCAGGCCATTTCTTACTCAGGAGCCATCAGTCTTCAACCTCAGCAAAGATTGAAGCACCAGGACATATTAGAATGAAAGCCTTAAGGGCCCATCACACCAAATATTCTGCCATCCTATGGCTCCAAAGGCCCTTCATTGCTCTGATCACCAGGTGTTGCCCAGAGAGGCTTTTTCCTCTTTCCATATCCTATAATTTTGTGTCTACAAGCCTGCTTTCTTCAAGGGAGGGGGAAGCAGATCATTAAAGGCCAAATAAAGTTTCTTAACCCCTGACTTTGTCATCATTCCTGATGCCTTTTGAACTTCCACATGTTCTGGTCTCCTTTGTGCCTCAGTTTTTAAGGTGGGTGCTACTGTCTATCTGACTGGTATAGAAGCCCAGGCTCAGGAAAATTCAATAACTTGCCCAAGGTAACACCACAATGTTGCTGGGGCCAGACTTGAGTTTTCCAAGATTTCACATGGGGCTCTTTTCACAAAACCACACCATTCAAGATAAGAGCTGCCCCAGTACAGAGCCAGAAGAGCCGTACACAGCCCTCCTGCCCAGGACCATCCAGCCAGCATCATATGCCATGTGTGCCTGGGAGCCATAGAGGGTTCTATGGGCCCTGCTGCTCTCACCTTGGGTTCTCTGGGAAGCTCCTAGCCAAATACGGCACTGGATGTGCTGGCTCTCTCTGTGGCCCTGCTATCATCCCCAATCCCCAGTCTATACTGAGAAGCTCATTTGTCTACTGAAACCTTGGGCATTGAAATGACCAAAGAGGATTTTGTCACCACTGCCTGCTGCTGTTGCTAAGAAACAGGTCCTTTAAATTCAATTTACAATAAAGATAGAATGAGCAAGCAAGGAAGCAAGAGCAAGGAAGAGATGCTTGAACATCTGGTTATCTTCCCTGGCTGTCTCTGGTGACTATGAAAATGAGGTAAGTATATTCCAAGATGGATGCCAGCCCTCTTCAAGCCATTTTCTAACTTCTCTCTAAGCTAATATTTCAGATCAGTGGTCAGTTTGATGGGTGTGGGGAGAGGGAGTGCCCTTGCCAGAAACTTGGTGGGTTTGAAAGGACGCCAGTCACCTTTCTTCCTCCCATTATGACTCAGACCACCACCACCACCCCTCACCCCCCTCCCAGACAGTGAAGTCCCTGGTTCTTGAGCCTAGTGCCCCACCCCCACTCCCACTGTCAGGATAATTATTCGGCATATCTGTATAATCCTCTCCAGCTTACTCAGGATTTTCACACATGTGACATTAGCTTTTATGGAGTAAATATTATTTTCTGAATCTCACAGATGAGGATGCAGAGTATGATGGTTAGAAAATGCACCTGTATCAGGAGTGGAGGAGAAGTGAGTCTTCATGCAGGTCTGCCAAGAATGAGCTCAGCCACTGCCTTCCCTCTTTGTGCCTCAGACGACTCAGCCATAAACTGCAAGGTAGGGCTAATCACAGTATGTCCCGCAGAACACTGTTCCATGGGAGGTTAGCAACACAGAATTCTCTGGTCAAGCAAGTTTGAGACACATTGGGTTAAAGTTAAATAAGTCTCTTCTAATCTAAGAAACAAGAGTTCTTAGAGCAGCTATGTTGGCTTGGGTTGCACCAGAAGCAGGCTTTGACAGAAGGATTTAAGCACAAGGAGTTTATCTGGGAGATGATCCCAAGAACTCAGGCAGAAAAATAAAGAGAGATAGGACAGGGAATGCAGCCCAAAGGAGTTATCAAGCAAGTGATCTGTGGGCAAGAGGAGCTTCAACCCAAGGGGGCTCTCAGAGATAGCACGGGCTCACATCTCAGAGTTGTCCCATGTATACACCAACTTCGGCCAGTCATTGGCCAAGGGCTTCTCTTGCTGGGGTGGGGAGGGGTGTTAGTAATTGTCATTAATTGCCTAGCACTTACTAGGGTTTTCCAGCATGAGCAGAAAGGCTCAGGCAGAGCTGCAGATATAGACAGTTGGAAGTGCAGCCCAGAACACTGACCAGCAGGGCCTGAGGGAAATAGCAAGTGTGCTGACAGCGTCAGCTATAGGGGATAGAGCTGCAGTTTTCAAGCCTTATTTGATTACTAAACTGAAAGAAAACAGCTCCCATAATTCATGTTCCACAAAAAAGTTCATGGAAGTATCAGCTGGGGCCTAACCAAAGGTTGGAATACCCAGCAAGTCTCAGGAAATAACCTCATAATGGCCAAAGAGTCACCTTTGCTCACCACCTGAAAAGCTGGACAGATGAATCCTCACAGACAGAAGACATGTTTCCTCGGACCTGCTCCAAGTTCATTTTTCAGGACATTCCATTCCATTTCTGACATGCTGGCCCCATGGCCTGGGTTCTAGAAGGCATCATTCCACTTTGACCTTGCACCTGTATAGTAAATTTCTGCTAGGGCAGAATTATATTCCTATTCTCAGGGGGCACCATCTCCTCCTGGGTTCCTTATGTTGGCTGAAAACATGAAAATCATTCTAGAGTGTCTCCTCCACTCCCTTCCTCTGTTCCCACTGGTCAGCTGGGCCCACAGCCTTGTTTTTGAAAACTAAATAACTACACTAACCCCAAAAGAGGTGGTAGCGGGGTGGTTAAGAGCACAGGTGCCTGAAATTGAATTGTACCTTTTCTCCACACTGGGAGAACTTGAGCAAGTTACTTGTGCCTTAGGTTGCTAAAAATAGGAATAATAACAGTACTTTCCTCATAGAGTTATTACAATGTGTTAGCTATTATTAGAATGCAATGCACAATGACTGGAGACAGTAAATACTCAGGAATGGTGTCCTCAGGATAGTGCCATAACAGAACTAATGTTTATTGATCTCTTATCAGGTGCCAGACAACATGCTAAACATTTAAATCATTAAATCCCAACTATCTACCTACCTACCTACCTATCTATGCTATTATCATTTTATTGATGTAGTAATGAGTTTCAGAGCAGCCACACTGCTGGCCTAAAGTCACTATGCAGGTAAGCAACCAGGAAAACTCTTTCAGTCTCCAGAAATCATTGCCTGATGGTGGAAACTCAGTGTAAAATGAGATTTTGTGCTGCTCAAAGGCTCCTGCAGTTGCCTTCTACGTGACCTGACCATGCCTTTCTTTTCTCTTTCCTCATCCCTCAAATCTACAGAAAATCCTTGGGCCCCAGGATAAATACCTGGTTTTTGGAAGTAAAAGCTTCCCACTTCTATTCTCTCTTCTTATCAAAACTTGACCTATATCATAAGGTCCCCTTCTTCTAGGAGGCCTTCCATGATCCTTCCCAACCCTACTTACAAAGAGGTCTCCCTCCTCCCCTACTGGAGTACTACCTAAAGTGACACTCCTTTAGCATGTTAACCTCCTGACACCTTCCTCATGTAGGTCCCTTTGCATATTTGATCTCATGAGCAGGTATAGCTGCCCCACAAAGGTGGAGGCATTGCCTTAAATTCAAGGCTACAATGCCTAACCCAGGTGTGTCTGTCACAGTACTCAATAAAGAGTCAAACATCCTAACACTGAGCTGGAGAAATCATCAAGCACCATCACCCTTTCCCTGCACTTTATACGGAGGGATACCAACCTGCATCAGTCACCAAGCCAGGCAATGGAGGACCCAGGCTTGAAACCAGGACTCCTGACTCCAGGCTCTGAGGATCCAGAGCACTGTCTCTAGTATGATTTATAATATTGAATTAATAGGTAATATTTCTAGGTAATATTAATAGGTATGATTTCAAGGGGCTCACACACACCCACCTTTCCCACCACACCACCCATCAGAACAGAGTCCCTCTCTCATCTCCCTGACCCACTCTCTCTTCCTCTCCTTGTGACTTTGCTGAAAAGTGCCTGCAGATTTATGTCCCACCCATCAGACATTGGAATGTCAGCCATTAGTTTCCATTCCCCATACTCTCAAATGAGAGGGCCAAGATTAATGAAGCATCTTCTCTCAATTAAGAAGCCATTTCAGGCTGTGCTTTTAAGCCTAGTGAGTTGTACAGGTGAATTAAAACTGTTTGACCTTTTTATCTTCCATGGGAAGATTTGTGGTACTCCCTGAAAGCCCACCCCGTCTGATGCACGAGATTGCTCCCAACGACTTGTGTTCAGTAGCATGAGCCCAGGAGGGTGTCTTCTCTCAGCACCGAGATCAGATGACTCCTGGGAGTGGCTGGTTGAGGGGGGAGTATGTGAATGTAACTTTGAGGGGCTCCTCAAACTCAAAACACAGCATCTGGCCCTGGCTGGCATAGCTCAGTGGATTGAGCACAGGCTGCAAACCAAAGTGTCGCAGGTTCAATTCCCAGTCAGGGGTACATGCCTGGGTTGCAGGCCATGACCCCCCTCCCCCGCAACCACACATTGATGTTTCTCTCTCTCTCTTTCTCCCTCCCTTCCCTCTCTAAAAACAAATAAATAAAATCTTTTTAAAAAAAAAACAACATCTAACAAAACCCAAGAGACCCTTCTCCCTCAACAGGCACTTAAAGCCTGTAGAGGGTACCCCAAAAGCCAAGTCCTTAATGTGCACTGGGGAGCTGGAAACTGAATCTAGAGCTAAGCTGGGGAAATGTTCAAAACAACTAACAAGGTATGGCACAAGCACCAATCAGAGCACATGCCACCATAAACCACCATAAGGCCAGGAAGGAACATCCCAGGTCTGTCAGCTATGGACAGAGCATTTCCTCTCCCCAAGAAGTAGAAAGGGTTGGGGTATTGATCCAAAGAGAGAGATAAAGAGAGAGAAGAAAGAGGAGGACCAAGTAACATGGTAGGAGGCCAGAAGCTAATCATATAAATAGTCAAGAGACATTTTTGAAAATAAAGAAACATCTAACCTTAAATTTTAAGTTGTGTTTTTGAAACACTCCTTTTTTACAATCCTTCAGCGAAGGCTTCTGTACACACAAATGCCTTGAGAGAATGGGGTGTGTGTGTCTGTTTGTGTGTGTATGCCTGTGTGTATGCATTGTCTCTGTCTGTGTATCTGCATGTGTATGTATGTTTGTGTATGTGTGTTGTATAGCAGGGGTCGGGAGCAGTAGAACAGCACATTTGGGACCCCTGAGTCATCACTAGACTAAACTAATTCAGCAGAAGCTCGTAGCCAGAGGAGACCATGAGCCACCCAGGAATTTGTTTAGAACACCTGGGCTCACATTTACTTTTAACATACCCATTCAAGTTTCAAGGAACCTGGGGTCCAAGAAAATCTTATCCACATCTTAACAGGGTAATTCAAGGTGACATCTGACGTACATGTGCAAGACTGAAGTCATCCTCTCTACCTCCAGCATCCACCCATGCCTCCCTCATGTCGCTGAAAGTCAGCCTTAGCCAGAAGGGCTGAAATCTGGGGTTCTCCCTGACCTGTGCTCTCCCTGCTAGTGGTCAGCATTGTTAGATGATTTCTCAGTACCCATCGCTCATTTCTTCCCAGCTGACAGAGCCCTGATTTGGTATGGGGAGCACAGAAAAGGAAAGGAGGGAGTGACATTGTAGCTGAGCCTGGAAAGAGATGGGATTTGGGCAGAAAGAGGGGTGACAAGGGCCCTGGCATAGGTGTTGGCCCATCCAGTTTTCTGTCTGATATAGTACTGCTTTTAAAACTTGTTAATAAATACCTTTCTGCTTTAAAAAAAAGTGAATGACATTTAGAGCCTAGAGCAAGTTACCAAAGTTGTAGTGGAGACAAACCTCTAAAAGAAGGTTGCCCTGGAAAGGTGGCTATGTCTGGTTTGCAATGTCTGTTAAGGAATTTGACTTTCTTTAGCATAAAGCCAGTAAGGGTTTCTGAGCCTGGTGACAGGGAATGGAAGCCAGATGCAGTGAAGGCTATGAAGACAGCCCTGTTTCCAAGGCAACTCTGGGGTCCACACATTGCTCCCAGGACTCCCAACGACCACCGCCCTCCTACGCAGACGTTAGTGCTTAGGCTGTATCCGGGCCAGGAAACATTTCACTCACGTAAAGTCATCCTTCTCCTCATTATTTCCCATTTCCAATAAGATAAAAAGGCCTTTGGCCTATGCCCACAGTTGTACTGCTCACACATGTCCACCCTGGTGAACAAAGGCACACTGGGGTGGTCTCCGTGGAGAGACCACTCTGGGCGGGGGTGGAAGGGCAGAGCCATCAGACATGGATCTGAGCCTTGCACCTGGGCAAGCTTTGCATTTCCCAACAGAACATGGCAGAGCACATCACCTGCAGTGGATCCTCTCAGGAAAACCTCCTGCATTGAAAACAAAGTTCAGAAAATCAACAGAAAGTGAAACCCATTACAGACCCCAGCCACTCGCCATGCCCCTATGACTCACTCACAAGCAAAACACCCAATCTAAATACCTGCCTTATTTGGCACCTCTTTTATAGCTTGCCAATATATATTCTCTGTTTAAAAAAAAGTTTAAGCCCTAGCCAGGTGGCTCAGTTAGTTGGAGTGTCATCCCATACACCAAAAGTTTACAAGTTCGATTCCCTGTCAGGGTACATACCTAAATTGCAGGTTCAATCCCTGGTCTGGGTGCATATAAGGGGCAACTGATCAATGTTTCTCACATCGATGTCTGTCTGTCTGTCTGTCTGTCTCTCCCTCTCTCTTCCCCTTCCTCTCTCTCTAAAATCAATAAACACACCCCTGAGTGAGGGTTAAAAAAAACAAGTCTATCATTTTTAGCAAACTGATAGATACTCAAAAGGGAAATATATCCTGAAATATATAAAAACAAGCCTCCCCTTTGACACATACACACAAATAAAACCCACAGCAGAACACATGCAACTCCCCAGCCATTCTCCAGAGCCCCAGGAACCTCCTTGCCCTTGGCAGCCAGGTCGTGAAGAGCTCCCGCCCCCAGTTCCCACCATCTGGCATTTTTGTCTGCAAAGCACAGACCCTTCCACCCTGGGCTGCCTGCCCACCCTGTGGATGGAGGCCAGGCACTGGAGAGGGCTGCCTGGGTTTTGCCTTCCTGCTGTGGTAACCGTACACACACACACACACACACACACACTCACTCACACTCTCAGTTCTGCCTATCTCCTGGCACTGCCACAGTGGGCTCAGACCAGGCCTGCCTCATCTGCTTCATCTGTCCTAACCCCACATTCCCCATATACCAGCCAAAGGGGACCAAATTTAAGAGGGGGAGCAAGGAAGAGAGGAAGCAGTCACAGGGGCAGCAGCAGGACTGGAGGGAGGAAACAAGGCCCTGGGAGGGGGCAGGGGGACAACAAGAAGGCAGGTGGCAGAGAGGGCTTCATTTGCTGGACCATCTGTCAGGAGCAAAGGAAAGGCACCCAGTTCCACGGCCCAGGACCCCACTGCACACACACTCAGTTGTCCACATACATACACATACAACCACAGGCACACATGTACACACACCCACAGAACTTCACATGCACACACATTCATATCATAACCTCTTCTACATGTGCACATATAAATATACACAAATAGGCACATGCACACATATATACAAATATGCATACCCACATATAGTCATATGCACACACCCATGCATTCACCCATGCACATAGATATACACAACCATGTGCACATGTACTTAAACTACATCCATATGTGCACACTCCTGCACATATTTTACATGTACACACAAATGCTTGCCTACATGTGTATGTAAATACACATCTATGTTGTCTTAGCTCGGGCTGCTCTTACAAAATACCATAGACTGGGTGGCTTAAACAATAAGCTATTGTTTCTCATAGTTGTGGAGGCTGGGAAGTCTAAGTTTGAGGCACCAGTAGATTCAGTGTCTGGTAAGGACTATCTTCCTAGCTTGTAAACAGCCACCTTCTAGCCCTGTCTTCACATGGCAGAGAGAGAGCTCTCCTGTCTCTTCCTTTCTTATAAGGGCATTAATTCTATCATGAGCCCCCACCCTCACAGTCCCATCTAACCTCCTAACTATGATACCTCTAAGTACCATCACATTTGGGGTTATAGCTTCAATATACAAATTTGGGGGTGGGACACAAACATTCAATCCATAGCACATGTGCACCTACAGAAACTACATGTACACGTATATAGTCATACACACATACACAGACCCATACACACATGTATACAACCATATACATTCACGTGTTGATACTAAAATAAGCACTCATATATGTAGTTAAAACATAAGCACATTCACAAATCCCCTACCTCCACATACACACTCACACTCATACATACCCATGCACAAATAAACACACAGAAGCGTGTATATACATTTGCTCTTAAATACACATTCAAACACATAGGCATATATATTTATACAAACAGATTCTTACAATCCCACACACATAGAGATATGCTCATACACACACATACTTCCTTACATGCACATACATGCCCATACACATATCTCTACAATTATGTAAGTATATATGTATGAGCATACAAATGCTCAATCACATGCAAAAATGGATATATATGCCCATTCTCCCTCTCGAACACACACACACACACACACCCCCACACAGGCTCAGCCTGCTGCCTGTCTTTTCTTCCCCCTCAAGAAAAAGCACATTGCTGCTCATGCCCAGGAGCCTCCAGTGGGGCCTCACCACTCCATTTGCCACCATTTACCCCCCATCCTCACCACAAACACATTTACCCTCCCCTGCCTCTACCACTTTGACATCATCTGCTGCCCACCAGAGAGACACCTGGTCCAGTCATTCTTAAGCCTGGCCACATATCAGAATCCCTCAAGCACCATACACCGATACTGACCTGGAACCCCACCCCAGAGTTTCTGATTTAATTGATCTGAGGTGGGACCTGGGTATTGAGTTAAGTTCTACAGTGTCTGGCATAAATGCCCATTCTCAGCTCCATAACCTTAGGGACTTTAAGCTACTTAAACTCCCAGCAATTTCTCCATCTCTAAACTGGGCATAACAATAATGCCTATTTCATAGGCTTATCTATGAATTAAATCAGATAATCCATCCAAAAGACAATACTAGGTCCATAGTAAGAGTGCATAAATGTGAGCTGCTTTGACTACTATTGATTTTATACTACCTCAGTGTGTTTCTGAAAAAATGTGGATTCCAAATTTTTTAAAAGCTGAAACTGAATGCCCTGAAATTTTTATGACCTAGAAGCCATCTGAAGCCCATCTAGTCAACCTCCTTCTGACCCCTTTCCCTTGTGGTACAAATGGTCCATTAAGTGCTTCTGCCATCAGAAGTCAGTTTGAGGACTAGGCATCACCCTCTTCCTGCTTGTTTTCCTCTCTGATTATTTTTTTAGTGCAAACAACAGAGACATCATCCTGTACAACCCCTAGGCTGACAGATGAGAGCAGCTCCCACCATCCAGGTGTATCACCACTCCAGCCTGACAGTCATGGCCAGTTCCCACTTTGGCAATGAGAAAGCAGAGGCACAGAAAACTTAAGCAATTTTCACCAAATCACGTAGTTATCAGGTGGCAGATGTGTCTGGGTCCACATTCAGGCTCTTTCCCCATTGTCATCCTTCCAGGCTTTGAGTCCTCTGCCCCCATTCCCCATTCCCCCTTCATACTTCATACCTCCCCACCCCACAGCGGTCCCTCATGGCCATGCCTACTTGCCACTGTTGTCAGGAGAGCAAGGGGTGTTGGAGATTCCAATGGCAAGAGTTTAACATCATAGTATGAAGCAGCTGATCACAGTCCTATTCTGGGAATGCTTAAAATTGGAGAAAGGAAGAGAAGGCAACTAACACTGATCAATGGCTTTCTGACTTCTTTACTTTGTTTAAAATCAGGACCTAAACAAGAGGGAGGGAAGAAGCAAGACATTATTGTTGGTGACCTCCTAGGCCTGAGGCACTGTTAAAACTGCTTGATTGCACTGGCCAGGTAGCTCAGTTGACTAGGGCATTGTCTCCATATGTCAAGGTTGCAGGTTCAGTCTTCTATCAGGTATATACAATAATCAACCAATGAATGCATGAGTAAATGGAACAACAAATCGATGTTTCTCCTCTTCCACTCTCTCTCTCTCTCCCTCTCTCTCTCTCTTTGGATATATATATATCCAAAATCCAAAAAATAAAAAGAAAATTGTTAAAGACACCACTTGATTATTGTAGGGAGGATAGTAGGGTGAGCAGGCTCAGAGCACTAAGATGGTTTGGGTTCCAGCTGCACTTTGACCTAGCTATATGGTTTCAGTTTCTTAGCTGCTTTAAGATGAGATCACCCCCTCCTCACCATGGTATTGCAGGTTCTGATAACATCTCACTTGGAATATGATCACCAGTGCTTGGCACATGCTAAGAACTCAAGAAAGCTTAACTATTTTCATCTTAACTATTATCCATATTTCAAAGTTTTATTCAAGAACCATAACCCAGGTGAGAACTCCAGATTATTTCAAAATATATTCTATTTTGAATGAACTGAAATGGTGCCCATTGGCTGGACTCTGCTGTCAGAACTGAACTGCCATTGTTATCTAACTATGTCACTACAGATTACCATGGAGGAAGCACAGGCCCTGTTCCAAAGTAGTGTAGATTCTCCTAGGGAAGAAGGAGAAGTCTAGCAATAACCACAATGTAAGAAAGTAGGTGAAAAACAAAGAAAACAACCCATACCCATCTGCAAGTAAAGAAAATGAGACTTAGAGAAGCAAAATTCTTTGCCCAAGGACATGCAGATGAGAAAGCACAGAGCAGGGCCTGGAGCTCAGCTCTGTCTCAGTGTCAAGTCTCATGCTCTTCCCACTATACACAAGGGCCCAGGGGATTCCACTTTTACTTTTTTATTATATTCTATTGATTATGCAATTACCACTGTCCTGACTTTTCCCTCATTGCCCCCCTCCACCCAGCACCCCCCACTCTCTCAGGCAATCCCCCCAGCACTGTCATGTCCATGGGTCATGCACATAGTTCCCTGTCTACTCCATTTCCCATACTGCACCCCACATCCCCATGGCTGCTCTGCAACTACCCATCTGTACTTTTTAATCCCCCTCCCCCCGTCACTTCCTCACTCACCCTCTCCCGCCCCCCTCCCATCTGGCAATCTTCCAGTAACTTTTTTCTTGCTTTTTAAGAGTCTCTCTTTATCTTTAACCTTTGGCCTTTTAATAATGATGTGTCTTGGAGTAGACCACCATAACTGGGATTCTCTGTGCTTCCTGGACTTGCAAGTCTATTTCCTTCATCAAATTAGGGAAGTTTTCTTTCACTATTTTTTCTGGTAGACTTCCAATTTCTTGCTCTTTCTCTTTGCCTTCAGCCACTCCTATGAAGTGAATGTTGAACCTCTTAAAGTTGTCCCAGAAGCTGTTTATACTATCCTCATCTTTTTAGATTCTTTTTTCTTCTTGTTTTTCTGTGTGGTTGTTTTTGCTTCTTTATGTTCCAAGTCATTAATTGGATTCTCAGCTTCATCCATTCTACTGTTATTTCCCTGTAAATTGTTCTTTATTTCAATTAGTGTATCCTTCATTTCTGACTGGGTTTTTTTAATGCTTCTGAGGTCCTCACTAAGTTCCTTGGGCACCATTATATCCAGTGCTTTGAACTCTGCATCTGATAGATTGCTTATCTCCATTTCATTTAGCTCTTTTTCTGGAGTTTTGATCGTTCCTTTATTTGGGCCAAGTTTCTTTGTCTCCTAATTTTGGCAGCCTCCCTGTGTTTGTTTCGATGTATTAGGAAGAGCTGCTGTGACTCTCTATTGTGGTAGTGTGGCCTAATGTAGTAGGTGTCATGTAGGGTCCAGTGGCACAGCCTCTCCCCTATCACCTGAGCTAGGTACTCGAGGTGCACCCTTCATGTGGGCTGAGTACACTCTCCTCTTGTAGTTGAGCCTTGGTTGCTGTTGGAAGATTTATGGCAGGGATTTACCTAGGCCAATCAACTGTAAGGACTGGCTGTGACCACTTACCACCAACCTCTGCCCTCCATGGAGGATCAGCTGTGCAGAGGCCAGGTGGTGGTGCTCTGACAGGGTCTATAGCTGCCCACTGGGTGCGTTGGCCCAGGGGTTTCCTGGGTTCTTCAGGCCAAGGTCAGCCCCCACCTGTGTCTTGCCCAGAGCACATTGCCTGAGCCATAAAGCAATCTGAGATGGCTGCTACTTGTGCTGGGCTTGGGGATTCCCAGGTGAAGCCAAGCTGTGACTTTAATCTGGCTGTCACTAGGGCTCACTGAAGCCAGCTGTTGCTTGTTTGATAGGATTTAGGAGCCAAGACCAGCCATTCTTATGGAAAGCTGCTTGGGTGGGTCTGTAAATTGGGTGGGATAGAGCCTCTGTGGATCTCCAAGGTGGGTCACACAATGTTAGCCAGGTTGATGGAGTCTCAGATATGGCACCAGCCT
The DNA here is from genome assembly GCF_019186645.2 of Phyllostomus hastatus. Classification (NCBI taxonomy): domain Eukaryota; kingdom Metazoa; phylum Chordata; class Mammalia; order Chiroptera; family Phyllostomidae; genus Phyllostomus; species Phyllostomus hastatus. Next base: position 19,234,112 of record NW_025333869.1, read on the forward strand.
ACCAGCTGTATGTGGAGAGAGCACAGGAAAAGGGCAAGGGCCTCTGCTCACCCCAATGCCAGACACTTCAGTCTCTCCCTATATATCACTGGTGTCCTTCAAGCTGCCACCCCGGTGCTGCAGCTCAGAGGGAGTGAGTCTAAGTAGGTGGAAACCCTATTTTTAGAACAAATATAAACTCTGGCAGATTGGGGTGGTGGGTTCCAAAATAACATGTTCTAAACCTTTCAGAATAACTCAGATGTGATAAAAGTAAAAAGCATTGGAAACTGAATAAAGGAGTTAAAATAAGAAGTTTTTAATCTCCCACTCATAAACATCACAAAATACATAAACAATCCAAGAATGACCCTCATAGAGATAACACTATGCATTTTTACACAGGAACTTTGAGGCCTAAATAAATGGAGAGACAGACCATATTTCTATACTTGAAGAAGGACCACTGAAAAAAAATATTCATTTTTCCAAAATAGCACATGACTGTACCCAACTCTAATCAGATTCCTAGGGAAATTTTTTTTAAAACTTGGGAAAAACAATTCTAAGTTTTATCTGGAAAAATGAATAGTTAAGTTGGCAAGAAAATATTGAAGAAAAGAAACAGTGATGTAACTAGGTATACTGGATATAAAAGCTTATTTATATATACATCTACAAAATTCAAAACACTGGTATTGGTATAACACACAGGTAATAAAAGAAAGTATATAGCCAATAACAGAGGCTGGTACATACAAGACCTTAATATCAAATCAAGGATGCTCACAACCAGTGAAAACAGGATAGAGGATTCAATAAACAGAGTTGGGAAAATTAGATACCTGGGAAAAAGTCCTGTTAGAGCCTCACCTCACAGCATTATATCCAAAGGGTGGGGGTGAGGGGAGGAACTAAGACAAAATGTAGATGAATAGTTATCTAGCTTCTCTCTAAACACAAACACAAACACTGGGAGGAATCACTATGTGCAAATATGAAAGTCAAAAATGAACACATCACAATGGTTAAAGCTGAATAATGGGTACGGGGGCAGCAGGACAGGATGGGGGTTCCTTATGCTACCTGCTCAATTTTTATGTATGTTTGAAAATGTCCACAGTTAAAAATAAAAGCTTTTTAAATTTTTAAAAATCAACATAAACTTAAAGGCAAACAACCAAAGGGAAATATACCTACACCATAAATTCAGCATATGAACCATTATCCTCTTTAAGGTATAAAGAGATCCTCCAGATGACTAACAGTCTTCAAAGCATAAGCAGATAGGAAGTGACATTTGTGGATTATGCTCTTAGCACCGATTCCCCTTCCTGCTTCCTCAGGACCTGTGATTTCCATTGAAAAACCCACATGGTTCTGGGGAAGCTGACTTTATCCTCCACCAGGAGGAGATCATGTGACCTAGCTACTCCAATCAGTGCATCCCATCCCCCAGCAATTGTAATTGGTAGGGAAGGGGCATGTGCCCAAGGCAGCCCCTGCAGAATGAATATCAGGGCTACTAGTAGGGTCAGGGACAAAGAAGCTCTCTCTTTCCTGATGGACTCTAATGGAGCCCCAGGAGCTTCTGGGAGAACCCTGGAACCTGGGAGTGGTAAGAAGTCTCTGCGTTGGAGAATAAAGCAAACACTAGAAAGTAGAGACAAGAAATCAACAATGAAGGAAAGAACTCTCTGACTGTTTTTTAATCTTGGACCAAGTTTTACCAAAAGCTAAGCTTATTCCTATTTAAACACACTGGAAAAAAATTATTTACCTTTCCCTAGGCTTCTGTTACTTGCAACCAAAAGCAACCAAACTAAAAAAAAATGAATGGGCCTGAATGTGTAGCAATTTCCAAGCATACCCCAAGCAGGAAACAGAAGGCAAATTTTGCATGTGCCCAGAAGGTGAGCAAGGAAGTTCAGTGAGTTCTGGTTCAGGCAGGCTTCCCCTCCCTCAGAGGTTGGGGTAGGTCACTAGTGCTCTGGTTTCTGCTCTGACTAATTTCAGGCTCCCCATAGTCCCCTTCTCTCTCCCTCCCTCTGAGAAAATGAATTCAGACACCACTGGGGCCAGTGGGATCACACAGCAAGGCAGGTTTCCCTCAGCAATATAATTTGCTCTGCTCAACAAGGTGATGGGACACCTGGGAGCAGGTGCTCCTGGATTATTTTGACAGATATCCAGAATCTCCAGTCTAAAGCTTCCTTCTCTTGCCCTAAGATTAGAAAGCAGATCAAGAAATCTTCCAGTGTAATTGGCAGCCTCATTGGGAGTGGTCAGTGTTGCATGGGAGTGGTCAAGAGAGGAGGCCAACTTCACTGGCCATCTGGATGTGGCCTCTGCAGCTTGACAAGGTCAAAATGGGACCTTCTCCATACAGTCAGAAAGAATCAAACTCTCAGTGGAGAGTTAAATCGGAACACCTGTTGGACATACCCAACAGCCAATTACTCATCCACAATGGTAGCTTTCTCTTTCCAGTGGTAGACCTGAAATACCCATGGCCATATGTGCAGTCCCTCCAGGTACCTCAGCCCCTGAAGTGGCCTAATGAGCAAGACATTGGGGCCAATGAGGATACAGATCCTCCTCAGGTATGGGGAGGCCTGATGATCTGAGCTGCCAGATCACCAACACCCCCACCTTCTTCTCCAGGCCCCTGAACACTGCCTCAAAATGTGTTTTGCAAATTTGTTTCTAGGAATCCCTCTTTTCTAAGACAGCTCTTTTCCGTAACCACTGTTGTCTGTTTTTAAGATTTTTCCTTTCCAAGTTGTTGTCTTTTCATTCTTTCTAATTATATTTTGAATATAATATTTGCTGGAGAATATAAAGAATAAATGCAACAAATTTAAGTTAAAATGTATACCATTAAAATGATCACTTCTCGACTAACCATCCAACTTAATAGCTAGAACATCACCAGTAACTTGTATCTACCTATCCCATCCCTGTACTTTCTTCCACCTAGAGTGGCCACATCATGATTTGGGGTATATTATTTCTTTATATTTGTTGCAGTATTGTCACATATGAATGAATTATAAGATAGGAATGATACTCTATGTAGTCTTCTATAGACTTGCTTATTCCACTTATTATTATGTTTCTGAGATGCATCCATTTGTTACAAATAGCTGAAGTTTGTTCATTTTAATTGCTGCATGTTATTTCTTTGTGTAAATGTGTCCTAATTTATATATCATCCACCTGTCTACAGACATTTAAGTCATTTGAGTTGCTGGGGGTTTTGTGCTGTACTAAATATGCTGCTATCAACATCTCTGCACACATCTGTACACGTGTGGTACCCACGTGCAAGGAGCTCTCTGGGGTTGACACCTAGAAGTGGCATTGCCAGGTCAGTGTATAGTCAAATGTTCATTTTCAGAAAAATGTCTAATTGTGCATCCACATTCTCTAAGTATGTGGTTGCCTTATTATTCATTCCCCAACTTATAAGAGAATTTATTCTAAATGTATACCTATGCCTGTGGCATGCAATGTCTTGCTGTGGATAGAGTATACATACCTCCCTGCCAGGAGACTCGCACTGACCAAAGAAACATGAGAAGGAGTAACAAGTGCCTTGTATCTAAGCAGAAACTTTATTAGCCATCACCGGGTTCTGCCCATGCTCTCTCTCCCTCTGCCACGAGGCTCTCATGTCCCAGATATGGGCTGTCCCACTGGCCTGGGTTCCAGCATAAAGACACATGGAGCTGCAGCGAACACAAGTGGCAAAACATGGGACTGAGAAATAAACTTTTGTTGTTATAAACCATTGAGCTTGCAGCTGTTTGTTGCTGCCTCATAATATAAGATCCATTCACACTCAAATAAGCAGCAGGTCCAAAAGGCCCTAGAGGTTTTCTAGTACAACTCCCAGGGACAAACTCATCAGTTAGAATTCTTTCTGTCAGAAGTGGCATGTTTGATTTAAAAAATATGGGAATGTATTGATTCTCACAAACAGAAAGTCCAGGAATTAAGCTTGAAGCAGGGATAGATGCAGGAGCCAACAGTATTATCAGGGCCTATTCTCTCTCTCTTGGCTGTGCTTCCCTCTGGGTTTGTCTGCGCTCTCAGGCAGTTCTGAGTTCTCATGGTGGCAAGTTGGCCACCAGCAGATCCAGGCTGCTCCTTTACAGCTCTGAGACCACCCATTCCAACAAGTCCTGAGCCTGACTCCCACAGCCATATTGGGCCAAAACCCATCCCTGAACCAATCAATGTCCAGGGAGATGGGATACACCGACTGGGCCTGGCCTGGGTCAGATGGCACCTTTGGAGCTGGTGAGGGGATTACCCTAATCCAAACTACGTGGGACAAGAAGAGAGTAGAGGTGGATATGCTCAGAAAAAAATCAGGGTACTCTTACCAGAAGGACAGGCAGATGCTGGACAGGCAAACCACAAACTGCCTTGCACCAGCCTCATTGTCCTTACCAATGGTACTCTGAGCTGGCGCTCACTGGCTTGTGACAGATGACTGTACACAACACATCCCTCCAAATGCCACACTCAGTGATATCACGTTGGGAGTGTTCATACCATAAGACCATCAAGCACTACACATCAGGCCTTTAATTTCCCCCAGAGAACCTATTATTATGTGTGTATCAATACACCACTGCCCCAACCCTGTTTTCCATTGGTTATAGTTCTAGCTCTGCCCCATGTCACAGTGTCACTTGAACAAGTCTCTAGCCCTCTCTGGGACTTATTTTTCACAACCTTAAAGTTGGGCTGACTCTTTTTGAAAGTATCTTCCATCAGACAGTTGTGAGTCTGACACCCAGAAAGGGGTGTGTGTGTGTGTGAGAGTTTAAATTTGCTTTCTCTGCATCAGAAATCACAAATGAAGGCATTGGCTATAAACTCCAATATAATCTGGTGGCTGTACCTCTTCACTTGGGCTATTAAATCATTTTCCCTCCAAAGGTACACATGTTGTGGCATAAGGAGCAAACTGTTGACAGATGGTGGAGAAACTTCACAGGCCCATAATTGAGACTTATTTTCATACATTCGTGCCAGTTTGAAATCTAATTGCCAATAAAACAATACTGTGATACTGCCACATCTAATACCTCTGCCACTCTCCAAAGTTACACTTGAATCCACTAGTAAATTCTAATCTCCCAGAGAAAAATATTCCCCCCTCTCCATCGGAAAAGCAGTGCTATAAATCCACATACAGTGGTTCATTTTCAAATGCAAACCTCCTTCCTCTGGTCCCCAAAGAACCCTCATTCGGCTAATGTTAGTGCCTGCCTGAGAGCAGTAGATACTCTTTGTTTACTTGACAGAAGCACAGATGTGCTGGAGAGCCTGTGATGGGGTCATTGCACAGAAACAATTTACTAAGCCAGGTTGCCACAGCTCCTTGTGGAGTGACCCACTACCAGGCTTTGGAGACAGTTTGTCCCAATAGTGGGTAAATGGCCAGAGACCCAGCACCACCACTGAGCAAGGGAAGGTGCAGGAGCTCCAACCTCCCCTCCCTGCTTTTCTGTTTTCACTCTCCTGAAGAAAAAACTTGAGGATAGATCGATCCAGATCAATTGAAGCTGTAAATATTAAAAAACAGGCTTTCAGTGGGATGAAGGAAATGGGCTGGGTTTGTTTGTGTCTACTAAAAAATGCAACCTGTCACCTCAAACCACAAGCCTGCTAATAGCAGTAATAGCGATCCTTCTCAAGACAGCTTTGCCCGGTTTACAAAGAAATCTCTACTGTGGGCTGAATCTGTGCCAGATCTGTGCCAAACCCAGAAGCGGTGGTACAAATACAGCAAATGCATGTTTTGCCCTGAGAAGAGGCTTACCATTTTTCCCATTTTACAGACAGTAAAGTGAGGCTCAGAGTGGTTAAACAGCTCTTCCATCAGGATGCGCAGAGACTGGTGGAAGTGAAATGCAAACTCGGATTATCAGATTTAACTCCAAGTTGAGGTCTTTGTTACAAGAGTTACAAGGGTGACAAAGTTACTATACAAGCTTAATAAAATCTGGTTTCCATTCTTCCTCTCCCCAGCCCTACTTCTGCCCGTGGTTCTTTCTCTTGCATTTGGGATTACATTTTCCCCACCTTCCACATACAGGCCTTTAAATATTTGAAGACTGTTATCACTGCTTCCTGGAGTTTTCCCTTTTCCACACAAAGCATACTCCATTTCTACAGACATTTCTCATATCGTGGCCTGACATTCACGCCACCGCTTCTCAAACTGTAGTGAGCACAGGAATCATCTAGAAAATCTGATGGAATGCAAATTTTGAGTCAGGAGGTTTGGGTGGAGCCTGCGATTCTCTATCTCTAACCAGCCCCAGGAGGTGAGAATGCAACTGGTCATGGACCACACTTTGAGTGGTAATGACAGGGAGTAGACCTGCACTAATACAGGTAGCCACTGGCCACATGTGGCTATTGAGCACTTGATGTGTTGCTGGAGCAACTGATTAATTAAATTTTTATTGCATTTAACAGACTTCTGGCCAAGATGGAGATGTATGTAGACACACTGTGCCTCCTCGCACAACCAAAAGGAGAATAACAACAATTTAAAAACAAAAAACAACCAGAACTGAAAGAATATTGAGCTGTATGGAAGTCCAACAACCAAGGAGTTAAAGAAGACACCCTTATCCAGACCAGTAGGAAAGGCAGACAGGGGCAGCTGGGTGGAGAGGACTCTCAGCAAGGTGGTAGCTGGAGGACTGGGGCAGGCAAGGCTGCAGCAGTGGCTGGTGGAGCAGGCCATCCCACATTTGGGTGCAAATGAATCGGGAGGAACAACTGGGGAGTGAGACAGGTCTCACAACCCAGACCTCCAACAAGGAGAATAAAGCCTCAAAGCACTGATTGAAAACACCTGTGGGGGTTGAGGCTGCAGAGGGAGAAGCTCCCAGCCTCACAGGAGAGTTTGTTGTTGGAGAGACCCACAGGGTCCTATCCTAGAATGTACACAAGCCCACCCACCCGGGAATCAGTACCAGAAGGTCCCACTTTGCTTGTGGGAAGCCAGGGAAGTGACTGAAATCCAGCAGAGAGCAGAACAAGTGCCATTGTTCCCTCTCAGACTCCTGCCCCACATACAGTGTCATAAACCAGCAACATGGGTTACCCCTCCTGGGTGAATACGTAAGGGGTGGAGAAGCTCCACCCCTCACTATGTAATAGGCCCAGCAAGACCCGCCCCCCCAAATGGCCCAAATGAAAGAACAGATAAAAGCTCAGAACAAATACAACTAAGCAACTAAGAGGTAGCCAACCTTTCAGATGCACAGTTCAAAACACTGGTATCAGGATGCTCACAGAATTGGTTGAATTTGGTCGCAAATAAGGTAAAAAAATGAAGGCTACACTAAGGGAAATAAAGGAAAATACAGGAACCAACAGTGAAGGGAAGGAAACTGGGACTCAAACCAATGGTGTGGACCAGAAGGAAAAAAAAAAACATCCAAACAGAAAAGAATAAAGAAACAAGAATTCAAAAAAATTAGGAGAGGCTTAGGAACCTCCAGGACACCTTTAAATGATCCAACATCCGAATTACAGGGGTACCAGAAGGGAAAGAGGAAGAGCAACAAGTGGAAAACTTATTTGAACAAACAATAAAGGAGAACTTCCCCAATCGGGCAAAGGAAATAGACTTCCAGGAAGTCCAGGAAGCTCAGAGAGTCCCAAACAAGTTGGACCCAAGGAGGAACACACCAAGGCACATCATAATTACATTAGCCAAGATTAAAGATAAGGAGAGAATCCTAGAAGCAGCAAGAGAAAAGGAGACAGTTACCTACAAAAAAGTTCCCATAGGACTGTCTACTGATTTCTCAAAAGAGACCTTAGAGGCAAGAAGGGGCTGGAAAGAAGTATTCCAAGTCATGAAAGACAAGGACCTACATCCAAGATTGCTCTATCCAGCAAAGCTTTCATTTAGAATGGAAAGGCAGACAAAGTGCTTCCCAGATAAGGTCAAGTTAAAGGAGTTCATCATCACCAAGCCCTTATTATATGAAATGTTAAAGGGATTTATTTAAGAAAAAGAAGATAAAAAATAAGAACAGTAAATTTTTATTGCATTTAGTTTTGATTATTTAAAACTTAAATTACAATGAAAGCAGTAGGAAATATTTTCCATTAAACACAACTTTCTGTTTCAGTAGGATTATATTTTAGCCATCAAAAATCTAGTGTCTGAATAGATGTCCTCGAATTATAAGATACACACTGGATTTCAAAGACCAAGTATTTAGGGAGAAAAAAATAACATAGTATCTCATTAATACTTTGTTTATACTGATTACATGCTGAAATCATAATGTTTTAGATATACTGAGTTATCTAAAATACATTATTGGTTATAGAAAATTTTGACTTTTAGATACATAGAGAGAGAGATAGGGCTTGCATTGTATCTCTATTAAACAACCATGGTCTGGCCCATTCACCAGCCTGACCTCAGGCTGAGCTCCAACTTATCAACAATCCACTGACACATGGTCTGGACACTGTATTCAAAGTAATATAGCCTGAAGTCTTTTGGTTGTTTTGCATGAATTTGGGGGCAATCACATCATCAACTTCTGTGTCTTTTGGTGTGACCTTATGTTCACCCAGCTCTCCCCTAACACCTACATATATGATTGAGATTTTTGCAAAGTTACCATTGTAAGAAAGCAGTTTTCTCTCTTAGTTTCTCTTGTTTGTTTCAGCCTATTTTTCCTTCCACTCAATGTCTCCCTTGCATCTTGATTTTATCATTCAACATATCCCTGTCAACTTCACAGCTTCCTTATATTTGATAGGTTTGCCTTTTTACCTTCAACCAGGCCAGCAATTAAATTGTTGAAGGGGAAAAACCACCTCTGTCTACAGAGACTTATCTCTGGCCCCCAAGCCCTGCTTCCAGGATGATAGCAGCCCATTTATCAGCACCCTTTGGGTACAATGTTTACTCTGTACATCTGTGCTATCAGCCAAAATCCTCCTATTTCTCTATGTGCAGGAAGGTGAAAGAGCTTGTCCACAGCTCAGCTGAAATTCCATTGTCGGAAAACTGCCCTGGGGAAATAACAATGACTGTATGTGAAAATACAGCCACAAGGAAGTTCGAAACATTGCTGTTTATAATAGAAAAGAGTAGCGAACCGCTTACATGATTGATGTCTACAATCAGGAATTAGTTAAATAGACTATGGTAAATCCACCTACTGGAATGCTCTGCATACATTTTTAAAAATGATGTTATAGGAAAATATTTAATGACATGGAAAATTGTCCTCAATATATTTAAGTGCTAAAAGCATGTTACAGAACAGTATGTAAAGAATGATAGTATTTTTAAGTATGTATTTATATACGAGGGAATAAGACTGGTACAAAAATACATCAAAATGGTAAACATGGTTATCTCACAATGATGGATTTGAAATCACTTTTATTTTCCCTGCAAGTGTTCTGCTTACATTATCTTGTTTAACACTTGCTGCAACTCTGCAGAATAACCAGAATCATCTGCATTTTGCAAAAGAGGCCAACACTGGGGCTCACAGAAGTTACCCACCTATCCTGGGCTTCTCTGTGGGAAGCACAGGGCCACTGGGGATCCAGTCTCTTGCTGGCAAAGCCCATGACTGACTAAATGTTTTATTTTATTTAGTTTTGAATCACTTGAAATGTTTAATAGCTTTGTTGATATACCTTAATATTCAACCTTTTAAAGTGTACAATCAGTAGTTTTCAGTATATTCAGAGAGTTTTATGACCATTACCACTCTCTAATCTTAAAACACTTTTATAATTCCCCCAAAGGAAATACTGTGCCCATCCCCAGTCACTCCCCATTCTCCTCCTTCTGACCCTTGGCAACAATTGATCCACTTTCTCTCTCTGTGGATTTGGCTGTCTGGACATTTAATATAAATGGCATGTTTCTGTGACTGACTCCTTTCACTTAACATAATGTTTTCAAGACTCATCCACATTGTAGTATATATCAGCACTTCACATCTTTTCATTGCTGAGTAACTTTCCATTGCATGGATGTACTACTTTTTGTCTAGCCTTCATTAGTTAGTTGATGGATATTTGAATTGTTTCCACCTTTTGGCTATAATGAATAACTTTGTTATTATGAACAATTTTATGAGGACATATGTTTCCCTTTCTCTTGGATATATACCTAGGAGTGGAATTTCTAGGTCATATGGAAACTCCATGTGTAACATTTTTGAGGAACTATGAAACTGTTTTCCAAAGCACCTGTACTATTCCAACAGGAATGCATGAAGATTTCAATTTTTGGAAACTTTGCCCATTTTTAAGTGGGTTATTTATCTGTTCATTATTGAGTTATAGTTCTTTTCATATTATGGATACAAATCCTGTATCAGATACATGATTTGTAAATATTTTCTCCCATTCTGTGGGTTGTCTTTTCATTTACTTAGTGATATCTTCAGCACAAAACTTTTTTAATTTTTATAAAGACCAATATATCTGGGATTTCTTTCTTCTGTTTCTTGTGCTTTAGTATCATGTATAAGTAACTACTGCTTAATCGACAGTCACAATATTTAACTCTATGTTTTCTTCTAAGAGTTCTATCGTTCTAGCTCTTAATTTTTGTAAATGGTCTCAAGTAGGACTCCAGCTTCACTCTTTTGCATGCGGATGTCTGGTTCTGCTGGAATCATTTGCTGAAAAGACTACTCTTTTCCCCATTGAATTGTCTTGGCGCCTTTGTCAAAAATCAATTGACTGTAGAAGATGGCAGAGTAAATAAATGCTGTGCTCACCTCCTCCCAAGACCACATCAAAATTACAACTAAAATACAGAATAGCCATCATTGAGAACTTCCTGAAGTCCGGCCAAACAGAGGTCCTATAGCTAAAGATATACAGAAGAAGCTATACATCTAGACTAGTAGGAGGGGCAGAGACACAGAACAGTGATGGTTAAGAATCAGAAGAGATATCTTAGTTGTGGAGGTATGCCCTGATGAGCAAGGGTCCCCAGCCCCACACTAGGCTCCTCAGCCCAATGCTCCAGTGCTGGGAAGAACAGTCCCCATAACTTCAGGCTGTGAAAACAAGTGAGGATTGCGACTGAGTGAGGTGGAGGGCTTCTGGAGTCCCAGGCATCCCTCTTAAACAGCCTGCATATGGATTTACTCAGACTCACTTGCCCTGAGCTCCAGCTCTGGGGCAGCAGCTCAAAAAGCACCAGGGACATATGGGAAGGAACTGAATTGTCTAGCTTCAAAGCAAGAGCTAGAGAAGCAGTTTACTCCCAGACAGAAATGCTGGCAGAAGCCATTTTTCCTTTCCTGAGCCCTCCCCCCACCCACAGAGTTCATAGGCAGGTATCATATCTTGGGTGCCATATCTGAGTCTCCATCGACCTGGCTAACACTGCTCACCCCTGCCTGGTGATTCCTTGAGGCCTCACCCCACCCAACTTTCATGCCCACTCAAGCCACTTCTATTGGCTTTCCCACACAAATGGCCAGTCTTGGCTCATGCTTCCAACTTTCCTAAAATCTCTCAAAACTCACAAACACCAAACAAGCAGGATCAGGCATCAGCATGCCCCACACCTCTTGCTAAGCAGCCCCAAGCCCAGCATAGTGGCAGCCAGCCTCAGGTACCTCCAAGGCACCTCTAGCCTGACACAAGTAGCAACCATATGAAGATCACTTTGTAGCTCATACCAAGTGGCCTCTGGCTGGGCACAATCAGTGACTCAGTTTGGCCTGTCCCAGAGCCCCTCTCAAGAAGCCCCACAACCAACATACCTGGTGCCCAGCTTCAGATCACACCAGAGCACCACCCAACCATCTCCACAAACGACACACCCAAAGGGAAGACTTGTCAGGCACCAGAGTCCCACTGGCCCTGCTAAAGTGAATCCAGTTCAGTAGGGTCAGCCCCTGCACAACAGCTCCTCTACCACATTCACAGCCAGTCCTCATAACCAGTCTGCCTAAGGGTCAATCCTCCCACTGATATGTCAACAGCAATCAAGGCTCAACTTTATTAGAAGGGCACACAAAACACCCAACAAGGGACACTCCTAGAGCACCTGGGAAACCAGGGAACTGTGCCATTGGGCCCTACAGAACACCTACTAGACAAGGACACTCTAGCTAGACCAGGAAATGTAGCAGCTCTATGAAATACATAGAAACAAACAAATGGGAGCAGCCAAAAGGAGGAGACAGAGAAATGTCCCAAATTAAAGAACAGAACAAAAATTCAGAAAAACAACTGAACAAAATGGAGAAAAACAATCCACTGGATGAAGAGTTCAAAATACTGGTTATAATGACGCTCAGTGATCTCAGTCAGAACTTCAACAAAAAACAAAAATGTAGATAGAAAACATTGTTGAAAATTCAGAAATGAAGAATACAATAACTGAGCCCTAATTGATGTGACTCAGTGGATTGAGTGCTGGCCTATGAACCAAAGGGACATCGGTTCGATTCCCAGTCAGGGCACATGCCTGGGTTGCAGGCCAGGTCCCCAGTAGGGGGTGTACAAGAGACAATGACACATTGATGTTTCTCTCCCTTTCTTTCTTCCTCCCTTCCCCTCTCTTTAAAAATAAATAAAATCTTTTAAAAAATACAGTAACTGAAATGAAGAATACATTAGAAGAAAAAATATAATAAAACATAAATTATTAAAAAACAGAATACATTAGCAGAAATCAACAGTAAGTAGATTAGATGAAGCAGAGGCTCAAATAAGCAATTTGGAAGGTAAGGTAGCAGAAAATACCCAATCAGAAAAGGGGAAAAAAGAATCCAAAAAATGAAGATTGTTTAAGGGGGCTGTGGAACAACACCAAACATACCAACATTTGTGTCATAGGAGTTCCAGAAGGAAAAGAGAGAGAGCAAAGAATTGAAAACCAATTTGAAAAATAATAACAGAAAAATTCCCTAACCTGATAAATTAAATAGATGTAGAAGCCCAGGAAACACAGGCAGTCCTAAATAAGATGAATCCCAAAAGGTCCACACCCAGACATATCATAATTAAAATATTAAAGGTTAAAGAAGAAGAGAAAAATCTTAAAAGCAGCAAGAAAAAAAGCAGTTAGCTATCTACAAGGAAGCTCCCATAAGACTGTAAGCTGATTACTCAACAGAAACCTAGAAGGCCAGAAGGGAGTGGCACAAAATATTCAAAGTGATGAAAAACAAGGACCTGCAACCAAGATTACTCTACCCAGCAAAGTTCTCATTTAGAATTGAAGGAAAGATTAGAAGCTCCTCAGACAACAAAAAAAGCTAAAGGAGTTCATTGCCACCAAACCAGTATTACAATAAATGTTAAAGGGACTTCTTTAAGAAAAATAAGGAGGGAAAATTATCAAAAATAAAAAAACAAGAATAATAAAATGGTAATAAATACATACCTATTAACAATTACTTTAATTATAAATGGATTAAATGCTCCAACCAAAAAACATAGGGTGGCTGAATGGATAAAATAAGACCCTGCTACATCTCAGAGCAGTCTCCTCTTTTCATGGGCTACAATTGTAACCTAAAACTTTAAAAGATATGTCTCCCCAAAAATTCTGTCCTCAGCTCTCTAACTTGTCTTCACATTCTCTCGGTCATCTTCTCCTAGGGTACCAACAATCAGCTCAATAATGGAGATGTTCAAGATTTGCTTTCCTGCTGGCATTTTACACTTTCAACTGCCTGATGGAGCATCCGTAGGGGATCCCCACTTCAAACTTCACAGTTTCCAAACTTAACACCTCCTCTGTCCCCCAAACTTGCTTTCCTCACAACTTCTCCATCTTGGTCATCTATAATCATCCTTCCCATCAGCTATGCTCAAAATTCCTGTCATCTCAGTCACCTGCCTACCACCTCCCATGTATTCCTACAGGCACAGAATCTGGCCAATTCCCCTGGGCCACCAAACTGTTTTTTCCAAGGCCCCTGTAATAAATCCTTAAGGTTTCAGCTCTCATAACCCATCCTTCCTCCTGGGAATCCTTGTCATAGCATGCTGCTCAGCTCATCTCATTATCAGAATGTCCTCAATGAAATTATCCTCTCACAGTCCCTTAGATTTGTACAGGGTTTTGCATCTTATTTGAGTCTCTAAGTGCACATAAGCAAGTGATGGCCCAGAGAAGTTAAGCCAGTTACCCAGAACATAGTTGTTAACTGGTACGTTTGAGACCTCAACCAGATCTACAAATCTCCAGGTTGTTCCATCCTGCTCAGTAACTGTGAAGTACTATACCAGCCTTCCATAGGATTGTGACTAAGTCACAATTCTTGATATTCACAAGTTTGATGGGATAAAAGACACTAATAGAATAGTCTATTTTGTTGAACAGAGTCAAGGCTTAGCAAAAGCAGCAGCAAAAGAGATGAGAGGAATTCTGCAGGTACTTGAGGGTACCATTTGCTACAACACAGTTGTCAATGGGACTTTGTCCAGGAGCTATTCTAATCATCCATGAAAAAGCAGGACCAGGGGGCAAGCTTAGAATGGCACAGCTGAGATAGGAGAAGAGGGGGAAGAGTCTGAGGCAATAGGAGAAAAGGCTAGATGAGGAGGGTGGGGATTCACACTCGGGAGGGTTTAAACTACCAGGATGAAGACTTTGTACTCAACTGAACAATGGTTATGTTTCCATTTAGAAATTTTACCTGGAAGGAGTTCATAAGAAAGATTGGAGAGGACTTCAGTCAAAAGGGGGATGTAGGGAAACATGGCTCATCTGCTTGCACAATCACTTCAAAATTACAATTAAACTACAGACTAAAAATCACTCAGAACCATGTTTAAATGGAAATCTGACAACAGTGGAACTAAAAAAACCAAATGAATGCAGAAAAGTAGGAGGCACAGAGATGCAGAGACATGGAGACATGGAGTATGTGGATCCCACATCCACATGCGGTGGATAAAAATTCAGAAGGGATATCTCAGGAGTGAGGTATCCCAGCCCCACACCAGGCCCCCTAGCCTAGGGTACCAGTGCCAGGAAGAGAAGCCCCCATAACTTCTGTCTGTAAAAAACAATGGAATTGGAGTCAGTAAAAAAAATAAAAATAATAAAAAATAAAACTATTTGACTCCCTGGAAGTTCCTCTTAAACAGCCCATGCCAAACTTCTCAGGTGCATACCATCTGAGCTCCAGCACCACAGGGGTAGCAGCTTGAAAGGTACCAGGGGCATATGGGGAGGCACTGAAATATCTGGGCAACAGCTGGGGACAGCTCTCTCCCAAACAGAAAGGTGGGCAGAGGCCATTGAGTCTTTTCTGAGCCCTCCCCACAAAGAGCCACACATTCAGCAGGTGGGAGCCAGATCTAAGACTCCATCAAACTGGCTTACTCTGTTTTCTCCACCCTGGCACTTACCTGAGGCTTTTCCCCACCCAAATTTCAAACCTCCCCAAAACTCCATACCTCTAGCTACGTGTCTTCAGGCCTGACAATAGCAGCAGCCATATGCAGATTGCTTTGTAGCTCACACTGAGTGGCCCTGGGCACAACACAGGTGGGGGCTGACCCTGACCTGTACCACCCAGGAAACCCCAGAGACAGCATCACCAGTGGATAACTACAGACCAAGTCAGAGCACTACCACCCTGCCATGGCATAGCTGATCCTCCACAGAGGGTGGAGGTTGGTTGTCAGTTGTCAAAGCCAGTCCTTGCAGCTACTAGCCTGGGTAAATCCCTCCCATAGACCTGCAAACAGCAAAAAAGGCTGAACTATAGGAGGAAAATGTACTCAACCAACATAGAGGTGCACTTGGAGTACCCAGTTTGGGTGATAGGGGAGGCTGCGCCACTGGACCATACAGGCCATGCTACCAAGATAGGGAGTCACAGCAGCTCTACCTAATACACAGACACAAACACAGGGAGGCTGCCACAATGAAAAGACAAAGAAACAAGACCCAAATGAAAGAACAGATCAAAACTCCAGAAAAAGAACTAAACAAAATTAAAATGAGCAACCTATCACATGCAGAATTCCAAACACTGATTATAAGGATTCTCAAGTAACTCAGTAAGTACTTCAACAGCATAAAAAAGAGCCAGGCAGAAATGAAGGATATACTAATGGAAATGAACAATTTACAGGGAATCAATGTAGAGTAGATGAAGCCAAGAATCAAATCAATGATATGGAATATAAGAAAAAAATGCAGAATAACAAGAAGAAAAAAGAATCCAAAAAAATAAGGATAGTGTAAAAAGCCTCTGGGACAACTTCAAGCAATCCAACATTTGCATCATATGTGTACCAGAAGAAAAAGAGAAAGAGCAAGAAATTGGAAGTCGATTTGAAAAAATAATGCAGGAAAACTTCTCTGATTTGATTAAGGAAATAGACATGCAAGTCCAGGAAGCACAGAGAGTTCCAAACAAGATGAACATAAACAGGTCCACACCAAGACACATCACAATTAAAATGCCAAAGGTTAAATGTAAAGAGAAAATCTTAAAAGCAGCAAGAGAAAAGCAGTTATTTACCTACAGGGGAGTTCCCATAAGACTGTCAGCTGATTTCTCAAAAGAAACTTTGCAGACTAGAAGGGATCCACAAGAAATATTCAAATCCTGGAAAGCAGGGCCCTACAGCCAAGTTGTTCCACTCAGCAGAGATATCATTTAGAATTGGAGGGCAGATAAAGAGCTTCACAGACAAGAAAAACCTAAAGGAGTTCATGAACAAACCAATATTTTATTAAATGTTAAAGGGCTTATTAAAGAAAAAGAAGATCAAAACTATGAATAATAAAATAGCAATAAACACATACGTATCAACAATTGAATATAAAAAACAAATTTACAAAGAAGAACAACAGAGAGAGAATCATGGATACAGAGAGAATTTTGATGGTTACCTGATAGAAGGGGATTTGAGAGGAATGGGTGAAGAGGTGAGGGAATTAAGAAGTATAAATTAGCAGTCACAGAATAGCCACATGTATGTAAAGTACAACATAGGAAATGGAGTAGCCAAAGAATTTATATGTATGACCCATTGACATGAACAAAGGAGGGGGATTGCTTGAGGGGAGTATGGAGTGCTGGGTGGAGGTTACACAGTGGGGAAATTGGGACAACTTTAACAGCACAATCAATAAAATACTTTAGAAAAAAGAAGGAACTCCTATCTTTTATGACAGCATGGATGGACCTGGACAATATTATGCTAAGTGAAATAAGCCAGTCAATGAGAGATAAATACCATATGATCTCACCTATAAGAGGAATCTAATGAACAAAATAAATCAACAAACAGAATCAAACCAAAGGCATGGAAACATGGAACAGACTGACAGAGACCAGTGGGGCTGGGGGAGGAGATGGAAAGAAGGGGAAGGGACTAGTCAAAGAACATGTATGAATGACACATGGACATGGACAACAGTATGGGGATTAACTGTGGGAGCAGGGGGTGGGCTGGGTATAGGGAAGGAAAGGGGGGGGGAAATTGGGACAGTTGTAATAGAATAACATTAAATTTTTAATAAAAGATAAAAGTAAATTAATAAAATCCATTTTTTAAAAAAAGAAAGATTAATGAAGAAAAACCTGAGGTTGGCTGAGATCTGAGTTCCAGTCTAAGTTTCTCCACTAAGAGACAACTCTTTGTCATAGGTCCTATTCTAAGCACTTCATATATATTAACTCACTTAATTCTCATAACCCTATAAAATTATTATTTTGATCCCCATTTTACAGATGAGAAAGCAGAGACACAGTTAAGTTAAATATCTTTCTTAAGGTCCCATGGGTAGTAAGTTATGGAGCCAGGCTTTAAACCCAGACAGTCTGGTTTTAGAGTCTGTGCTCTAAACTAAGATACTCTACCACTTCCCTGATGGGCCATCCATCCTTTGCCAGTCACTACACTCATTCTAAATTTGCTTTCCCCATTTCAGACTGACTCCATGATTTCTAAAGTCCCTTCCAAGACAGGAAGGCATAGTTTGAACTTGAAGTTCTTGATGTGGACCAGGAATCTCTCTCCTTTGCATGATGAGAGCCCTGTAAAATGATGCTGAGGGAATTTAAAAGTCGTAAACCCAATATAACAAAGACAACAGGGATGGGACATCAATGGAAAAGGAATTTCGTGTATTTCTAGAATACAGAAACTAGCTGAAAATTGATGATGTACAATGGAAGAAGAGGCAGTCTAGAACACATGAAAATGAGGTTACAGCCAATGATGAAGCTATCCTGCCATGTCCACCCAGAGAGATTTGAGATGTAAAGTTATGAAGGAAGAAAGAGAGCAAGAAGGCAAGTTGGGAAATGAATAGAGGGTTTTAAAATGAAATCTTCATAATGCTCCTCAGCCCTCCCACCCCACCTCATGAGCAGCAGGCCCCACATCAAAATATGCATCACCCAATGAAGAAGAGTTACACTCTCACGAGTTGATATGAACCATCTGGGAAGGCCAAGACAGCTCATAAGGGTATTGCAGACTTCGCCTTATGGCATTCAGGCTCTCCCAGGTAACAGCAGCTTCCTGTTCACTCACCAAGCCCTACATCCTCAGAGCTCTCAAGACACTCTTTCTTAAACATGAATGGACAATTCAGAATCACCAGACACTTGAGGCAAGCTGCCAACATGAAAGCAAAAATAAAAAAAGAAGAAGAAATATACCAAAACAGAGCCACAAGTAAGCTATGATAATTCAGCCTGCCAAGAGATTCAATAAGCTACTTACTCATGAAATAAGAAACATAAGACATGAAACAAGTACAAGATGAAGTAGAAGACAGAACAAGAAAGAGTTGCTGGAAATTTAAAATGAGTCTATGATAATAAAATTTTCCACAAGAAGGACTGGAAAATAGAGTCAAGGAAATTCTCCATATAGTAAAACAAAGAATATGTACAAAAACTGTAGGAGTGAATACAGTAATTATTCTAAGCTGTTCGACATTTGACTAACAGGAGTTCAAGAAATAAATAAGAAAGGAGAGGGACTTCTCCCCAGAGAGGGAGAGGACAAGTATTCCAGGCTTAGGGGAGAGTGCATGCAAGACACAGAGGCCTGAGAAAGCATGAGCTTTCTAGGGAATTGGAAGCAGTTCTGTGAGTCAGAAGGAAAGGATTCCTGAGAGTAAGGGCAGGGAGATGAGATCTCAGAGGTAGAACCAGAAAGGCCTTGAATACCACACAAAGATGTTTGGTCTTTAACCTACAGGCTTTTGAGTATGTTTTAAGCAGAGGAACAAGATGATCAGCCTTGCAATGAGCAAAGATTAGTCTAGAGTCCAAAATATGGGAGATGAACTGTTCTAGTTATCAACTGCTATGTAGCAAATAGCCCCAAAGTTAGAGGCTTAAAAAAAAGTCTTATTTGCTGTAAATCTGTAATTTGGACAGGTCTCAGGGGGGACAGTTGTCTCTCTGCTCCATGTGACACCAGCTGGGAAGGCTCAAATGCTGGGAGTGACTCAATAGTTTGGAGGCTAGAATCACAAAAAGGCTGATGCAGCTCCTACCTCACATCTCTTTGGGAAAAGGGAAAGAATGGCTTTCCCTAGCTTCTCAGCAAATGTCTCATCAAGTCTCATGGAATCTGATTGGGTCATACAGGTACCTCCCAGAACCAATCCCTGTGGCCCAGGTAACTCAGTATACTGGTTGGCCCAGCTTTGATTAAATGTTCTCCCTCCCTTGAGCTGGAGAGGGGCCCCACCCTAGCACAGATTGAGAGTGGTAAAGTGGACCGCCTCCAAATGGTAAGCAGAGGAGGAAGGGGGATGGATGCTGGGAAGGCAGATCTCAGGTGGATGCCTCCCTGTCTCCTTGTTCCTCCCCTCCCCCTCTGCCTGCTCTTCCATGGAAGGAAGCTAGCTCTCTGTTCTCATGTCTTGCTGGGTGGAAGGAATGTTAATTCCCCTAACTGAAGAGCTC
Organism: Phyllostomus hastatus; assembly: GCF_019186645.2. Taxonomy (NCBI): domain Eukaryota; kingdom Metazoa; phylum Chordata; class Mammalia; order Chiroptera; family Phyllostomidae; genus Phyllostomus; species Phyllostomus hastatus. Next base: position 19,254,055 of record NW_025333869.1, read on the forward strand.
TGTACTCAGAAGGGCCATTTACACACTGCTCAATACAACTGATGAAGCATAAACTAATTAATTCCTAGAGTGAGAGCATTCGTATCAGGTTTTCCCAAATAGTAATGAATCATTATCAGCAAAAATCTTAACATCTGCTTACTCAATCAATCCACTGCTAGTCACATACTATTAATGTCATCTGTACTGTTTCCCCAGTACCAGGCAGCCTGCATCCCCAGCCCTCAGAGCCTCATTAGCCTGTGTACCCAGAGGACCTCAGGCCTATGAGGAGATGAGGATTTTATTACAGGCACTGGGATACAGCTTGTTGGAGGGATGGTTGTGGGTACAGTGAAAGAATGATGTATTTTCAACTTTTACAATCAAAACAAATTTCAGAACTGAAGGGCTCTTTGAGACAAATGGTCCTCCAGCCTCTTCACACACCTCTGGTGGCAGTGAGCTCATAACCTGACAAGGCACACATTACACCATTTTGCACATCTGATTATTAGAGTTTCTCAGTCTGTGCCCAATTAATTTGTTAATTATATCCAAATTTGAAGCAGCCTGAATGAATATTTCCAATGCACAGGGACAAAGGAGCAAGAAAAAAAATAAAACAAGGATAAGATTAGCATGCAGAAAGCCAGATCATTCATTCTACGGAGCCACAAATTTGACATTGAGCTTCCTTGTGACCAAAAGAAAAAGTGAGCCATGATCAGTTACAAACTCATAACATCAGTAAGAGATAAACAGATAGATGACAGATAACATGCAAATAGATATATCAAAAAGTGCTTGTTAAAACAACTTGCTATGGAAGCCTGTTTTGCCTGAAAGTGTTTGCTCATATTAAACCAAAATCAAATTTCCCTCTAATTTCTATACCTTAGTTCAACTCAATAGACACTTAAGAAAGACATCATGATTTCTTCATTCTACAAACTTCCAATGTGTTCTTGTGATGGGCAAGACATTAGACTGTGTTCCTCAGCTTCTACTATTTATTTATTACATGTGTGATCTTTAGCAAATCATTTAACTCATGAGCCTGTTTCCTCATCATAACAAAACGTATAACCTTGGGGTACCCACTTTACAAGACACGGAGATGCAAATGATATATGAGCCCTGCTCTGGTTCAAAAGGATCAGTCCCACTCTATCCTTCCAATCTTATTGAAACCACCTTTCACCCTTTTCACACACTTTCTGCTCAAGGTGAATCTAGACTTCTGGCAAGATGGGGGAATAGCTGGACGCACTGTACCTCCTCGCACAACCAAGATTAGAACAACAATAATTTACAGATAGAATAACACTCAGAACTGATAGAGGATTTATCTGAATGGAAGTCGGACAGCCAAGAAGTTGAAGTAGACCCGTACATCCAGACTGGTAGGAGATGACCAGCCAGGCGGGTGCAGGGCTGGCGCGGGTCGGCGGCGTGTGGAGGTCAGGGAAAATTTGGCGCGAAATCGGTGCGACAGCCATCGGGGTGCAAGAATGCAGCGGTGATCCCTGAGTACGCAAGCTGCGGCGGGTGGACCCAGTGAGGCAGCGATTGTGGACCAGGGCAGGGCTCGCAGCCCAGGATCCCAGAGACTGGTCTGAGCCCAGGAGAACGGAACTACTGCCATTGTTCCCTCCCGTCCCCGCTCCCGCCCCCACATATAACGTCACAATCTAGCGACTGGGGTGCCCAGCTCCGGTGAACACCTAAGGCTCCGCCGCCCACTGTAACAAGAGTGACCAGACCAGAAAAAAAAAAAAAAGGAGAGACAGGGAAAGACATAAGACATGTTTCCAACAGAACAGATCAGTCCCCCAGGACTCATCCTTTTGAGCGACCAAGAAATAGCCAGTCTATCAGATGCACAGTTCAAAACACTGGTGATCAGAAAGCTCAGAATTGGTTGATTTTGGGTGCAATTTAGATGAAAGGATGCAGGTTACCATAAAAGAGATGCAGGAAGATACCCAGAGGAGAGCCAATAGAGAAAGGAAGGAATCTGAGTCTCAAAACAATACAGTGGACCAGAAGGAAGATAGAATCAACCAAGCAGGAAAGTATGATGAAATAAGAATTCAAAAAATCGAGGAAAAGCTTAAGAGCATCCAGGACACCTTTAAACGTTCCAACATCCGAATTATAGGGGTACCAGAATGGGAAGGGCAAAAGCAACAAATTGAGCATGTATTTGAACAAATAATAAAGGAGAACTTCCCCAATCTGGCAAAGGGAACAGTCTTCCAAGAAATCCAAGAAGCTCAGAGAGCCCCAAAGAAGTTGGACCCAAGAAGAAACACACCAAGGCACATCATAATTACATTAGCCAAGGTAAAAACGAAGGAGAGAATCCTAGAAGCAGCAAGAGATAAGGGGACAGTCACCTACAAAGGAGTCCCCATCAGACTGTCAGCTGACTTCTCCAAAGAGACCTTACAGGCAAGAAGGGGCTGGAAAGAAATATTCCAAGTCATGAAAGACAAGGACCTACATCCCAGATTGCTCTATCCAGCAAAGCTCTCATTTAGAATGGAAGGGAAGATAAAGTGCTTTTCAGATAAGGTCAAGTTAAAGGAGTTCATCATCACCAAGCCCTTATTTTATGAAATGCTAAAGGGACTTATCTAAGAAAAGAAGATAAAGAAAAAGACATGTATAGTAAAAGGACAGCAAACTCACAATTATTAACAACCACACCTAAAGCAAAACCAAAAGAAACTAAGTAAACAACTAGAACAGGAACAGAACCACAGAAATGGAGGGCACATGGAGGGCTAGCAGCAGGGAGGTGGGAGGAGGAGAGAGGGGGAAAAGGTATAGAGAATAAGTAGCATAGAATGTAGGTTGAAAATAGATAGGGGGAGGGCAAGAATAGTACAGGAAATGTAGAAGCTAAAGAACTCATAAGTATGACACATGGACATGAACTAAAGGGGGGGAATGTGGGTGGGAGAGGGGGTACAGGGTGGAGGGGGGAGAAGGGGGGAAATGGGACAACTGTAATGGCATAATCAATAAAATATATTTTTTTAAAAAAAGGTGAATCTAACTTCCTGGCATATTCCTAGATTTCAGCTTCCCAGTCTCTTTACTCGAGCTGTGCCTTCAAACTAGAAAGCCTTCCTCCATATCCTTCCCCCAACTCCAATCTCTAAATCTTGGGCACCCTTCATAGCCCTGTTCAAATGGCAGCTTCTATAGGAAGTCTACTGTGAGTTCTACAGATATGCATTACATTTAGCTTCCCCAAATCCTTTAGCTTATATCTGCACCTCCATCAAAGCCAGTGTATCCATTCAGAAATCCCTTCCTGTTATTTCTCATGGAATTTAAATATTTTCCCAAATCTCAACTCTCAAGAAAAAAATAATCAAGAAAACAAGAAAAAGCATCATAATTCTCCTGTGAGAATTAAAGTTTTCAATATAGAGACATTACTGGTTCAAAGGTCTCCACTGATGCCAAGTCAAAACCAAGGGCAGGGAATGTCAACATGCAGAGCTAAAGGTGAGGGTTGACATGAGTCAGTCTTACTCATAGCTGTTGCTATGCTGCCAGTGTGTATTTGATGCCCCTTTTGCTGCTAACAGTGAGTTATTCTTTCAAATGAAATAAATATTAATAGGTTTATATGCATAGTATACTTTACATAAATCCTATGAGTGGTGTTCCAAGAAATAACAAGTTTTGGAAGACTAGTAATTCCTTAGTGCTGTTAACCTTGCTAGGAGATCTGCATGTTACATTATTCAAACACTACCCAATTATGTTCTCTGGCATTTTCTGGTGTTTCAAAGCCACTATAGGCTATATTTCTAGTCCACTAACTTATTATTTCTTATTTCTTAAATAAAAAATGTTAGCTATACATAATAATGAGTACAGAATGAAGAACATTGGAAGTCTTGAGAATAACTTATGATTTAGAGAATTCCCTAGAATTCTCATTTTTTTTCTTCCTGTATTCTGAATATTAGTTTCATTACATTAAGATACTCCTGCTTTCCTGCTTTATATTACAGTTATTCACTCCTTGTCTCAGCTCCTCTAATGACTGTTAGGTTGGATAACAATATTCACATTCAGTCACTGATAATCCTTCTACCTTCCCCCTACACTGTTTAGCATGGACATCACAGACAGAAAACCAAGACAGCTCCTCAAAATAAAAAGAGCCTGAGTGTTGGGGGTTTGAATGTTAGCTCTGTAACTTTCTCACTGTCTGGACTTATACATGGCTTAAATGCCCTAAGCTTCAGCTTCCTCACCTGAAAAACAGGGGTGATGATAATGTCCATTTTAAAGGCTTGTCATGGGAATCATATGAAATAATGCATATGAAATGCATCCAATACATGGTTTCCCTTTCTTTCCAATAAAAATTCAGTACTAAGAGGATGGATGATCATATGGATGAATGGCTAAACTAATGGAAAAAATAGCCAGTGCTTCCCATATACACATTCCCCACTCCTATCCCCAAGTCCTTCCCACAGAAGCAGTGACATTAATGAGTTGCCAAAAAAGCAGCCATCAAAACCTAGTATGATTTTTGTCATGCCACAAGCCCCAAGAGGTGAAGAATATATAAATCCTATGTTCTTCAGTAAAACTGAGATCTGCTGTATCTCAAGTGGCAGGACCACACTCCAGCTAACAGAGACAATGTTGGGTTTTTTAATATAGGTTTAGACTGTTAAGGAAGGAAGGAAGGAAGGAAGGAAGGAAGGAAGGAAGGAAGGAAGGGAGGGAGGGAGGGAGGGAGGGAGGGAGGGAGGGAGGGAGGGAGGGAGGGAGGGAGGGAGGGAGGAAGGGAGGGAGGGAGGGAGGGAGGAAAAAAGAACAGAATTAAGCAATGAGATTACATAATAGGTCACCTAATGAGGAAACCAGTGGGCCCACAGCTCTCACTCATGAGAAAATGGAATAAAAATTGGATTCTCATGTTTTTTCTTTTCTTTATTGGCGTGGAACTCACACCCACACATACACACTAGTCTGCAAGGCTAAACCAAGTCAGCAATTGAATTAGTACTCTTTCAGCTGCAAGTGACAGGAATCCAGCTCAAAATGCCTTTAGCAAAAATAAATAAATGTATTGTGTCCAGTAAAGTCCAGGGTAGACCTGGCAAAATTGAATATAAGAGCTCAAATCCTTTCTTCAGAGCCCTCTCTCTCTCTCTCTCTCTCCTCCCACCACTTCCATCTTTCAGCTATGCTCCCCTCTGTTTTGAATTCACTCTTAGGGAGATCATCTCCCTATGGTGCCCCTTGCATGGCTTACCTCCCAAACACTAAAAAGAGATCTTTACACTAGCAACAAACAGTTGAAAATGATCTTTTTACTTTTTACAATACCATCACAAAATATAAATTGCTTGGAAATGAACATGATGAAAGACCTCTATATTGAGAACAACAAAACATTGTTGTGAAGAATAAAAAAACTAAAAAAAAATGGAGAGATATACCATATACATGGATTGGAAAATTCAATATGAATAAGATGTCAACTTTCTCTGAATTTATCTGTAGATTCAGTGAGGTCCCAAACAAAATCAAAGCATTTTTTTGATGAATTGAAATAGTAATTCTAAAAATTATATGAAAAATTTAAGAATGAAATAGCAAAAACAATTTTGTAAAGAAAAAAATTAGAAAATTTATACTACCTAACTTCAAGGCAGTATATCAAGGCAGTGTGATATTGGATTAAGAATAGATAAGTAGATAAGTGTAACAGAATGAAAAGTCCAAACTGAAAATGTTTAGAACTAGAACTAGAAGGAAAAGTAATCTATGGTGATAAAAGTCAGAATAGTGATTGTCTCTGGTGTGTATCTTAGGGAAAGATGGTATTGACTGGAAAGGGACAGAGGAAACTTTCTGGGATTGACAGGAAAAGAGGCTGAGGGAACATCTCAAGGTGATGGAAATGATCAATACCTTTATTTGGGTGTTAGTTACAAAAATGTGGTATACATTTGTCAGAACTCTTCAAACCAAACACTAAAGATATGTGCATTTCACTCTATGTAAATTTATATCAATGTTAAAAAGTTAAAAATAGATCTTCTCTGTTATAAGTTCTAAAAAGTTCCTAGTGTTCTCATTGTACAAGTATTGTCACATTTTGGTCTCTGAACCAATCACTGGCCAGGGAAGGAAATAATCTGATTGTCCAGGCCTGAGTTATCTGTCTGTCCCTGGAGTTTAGCACCCTGAATCATATAGCCTGGCACTTCCCCCAAGTAAAAATCAAGTATTTATCCCTTTATATTCAAGAAATTGTGAGGTGGGGGTCGGGGGGAAGAAGATGTGAGAAGCAAAAGATGAGTGGAGGGAGGGAGGGGAAGGTGAGGTTCAGGCCATTAGGTTCTAACTTTTCCCATCTAACTGTAATATCACCATGAAGGAACAAAGTAGATAGGTTGAGGGGAAAGCTAAGGTCATGCAAAGAACTAAGACCCATTTCCCATATCTACTAGCAGAAGTCTGTGGACCTCTAGGAAACGCCACTTTCCAACATGGCAGAGAGGGATGGCACAGGAGCAATTATAGGAAATGACCAGAGGAATGAGCCTGATCGAACACCCCTGACTCTGTCAAGGAGGGAACCAAAGAGGGCACACAAACATACTGAAGGGCAGAGGTCTGGGATCCAAAGGAAGAAGCCACCATGAACAGGAATTTTTTAACCTGAGGACAAGTGGCCAAAACCAGACTCCACCTACATATCACTTGGAAGACTAGAAGAGACCAGTCATACTTCAGTGGCCACCAGTCCAGGGAGCAGACCAAACTAGCTCTTGGATATGAAGGACACCATACAGATCAAAGACCCCCTCTCCCTACTGCCTTGAGAATGCAGTAAACCCCTCAAATATGCAGATGCCCTCTTGGAAAGAAGGGGAAGGAATGGATTCTGAAAGACTGAGCATTTACTTAAAGAGTTATTCAGACCTGACAAGTATGGCTCAATAGGTTGGGTGTCGTCCCACAAACTGAAAAGTCACTGGTTCAGTTCCCAGCCAGGGCACATGCCTGGATTTCAGGTTCAGTCCCAGGTCAGGGTTTGTACAAGAAGCAATCAATCAATGTTTCTCTCTCATACTGATCTTTCTCTCCTTTTCTCCCTCCCTTCCCCACTCTCCAAAAATAAATAAATAAAAATCTTTAATAAAATAAATAAATAATAAGAGTTGCTCAGTAATCCCAAAGGTACTACATAAACCAGCTTCAACAGGAAGATAAAAATGAAGACTGGAAACATTTTCACTGGAAGGAGACTGAATGGACTGGTAGAAACTGTTGATTGGCATGTTACATTTCCCTATTCCCCTGCAGAGAAGGGGCGCATCAAGAAGGTCAGGTAAACCAAGGGGGCTACATTTTGAAGCATGTTCATTAAAGTGAGAAAATTTGCTAGTTCTCATTTAATTGCAGGTCTCATTTAATTTCAGTGTCATAAAAGCAAAATTATGTGCCCAGAGTCACATAGACAGTAAATGACAAGGTTAGACCTGAAAGAGGTCTGTTGTATGCCAAAAACACACTCATTCTGCTGTCTTAGGATCTTTCCCTGCCTCAGTGTGGTTATCTGTCCTGCTGTATCTGAAACCTTCCCCCATCGACTCCCCAACCATGTTTTTGTCCTGAGGAACATTTCTGCCTAAACTAGCCCCTTTCTGTTTTCTACCTGCTCAGGGAATAATGACTCTAAAATCAGAAAGCCCCAGTACTAAGGCTCAGGGACAGCCCTGGAAACCCCAGACTCTGGGGTTCTGAGTTTCTTATTCCACCTCCAGCAACACAGCAGATTTCACTCCAAATGATCTCTTATGGCCTAAGGGAACCAAAGCCAGACTCTCAGCCAGCCATTCCAAACAACTCCCCATCTGGCTCCAACCTGCCTTTCCTCTTGCCCTCACTGTCTCAGTGCCAATCATACCTACCTACTCTTGGTCCCCAAACTCTCATTTCTGCACCTTCACTTGCCACCCTCCTTGCCTCTATCACATCCTCTCATCTGAAGACTCTCCAGAAGACAACTATTCTATTCAATAGTGGCTTTCCTCTCCTTTAACTCCTCCAAAATTCATTTACTGGAAAATTGTCACTCAATGGAGAGAGTTTTGAAAAGCAGACAAAACTGCCTATTAAATCTTGCCTATCAAATCTTGGCAATCAAATCTTGCCTATTAGCTGCTTGACATTGGACAAGTCACATGATCTCTTCCTGCCTCAGTTTAGCTCACCTGCAAAATTTCAATAGAATTGCTTAACATACAGAGTTGCCCTGGGAATTAAATAATGCATACCAAGTATGTGGAAGGACCTGGCACATGGTAGGTGTCCCATAAATGTCAGGTCCCTTTTGCTACAGCCTGAGGATCTTTCTAACCCGGTAGCTCACTATGTAAGCGTCTATCCTTATCTATTCCAGGAAGATCACTTAGAGTAATGTGGCACAATAAAGCAAGAATGGCTTTTAAAAGTATCCTGGGAGACTTCTGGTCAAGATGGTGGCATAAGTAAACACAGTTCACCTCCTCACACAACCATATCAAAGTTACAACTAAAATATAGAACAACTATCATTCAGAACCATCTGAAATTGAGTTGAACAGAAGTCTGACAACTACAGAATTAAAGAAATCACATCCATCCAGAATGGTAGGAGGCACAGAGATGCAGAACAGGCTGGTCCCATATCCATATGTGGTGGATAAATATTCAGGAGGGATATCTTGAGAACAAGGAGTCCCAGCCCCACACCAGACCACCAGCCCAGGGTTCCAATGCCAGGAAAATAAGCCCGCACAACTTCTGGCTGCAAAAATCAGCTGGGATTGAGTCAGTGGAACAAACTTCTGGAGTCCCAAGCAGTTCCTCTTAAAGAACCCACACAGAGACTTCATCAGACTCTCCCTTGGAGCTCCAGCACTGGGGTAGCAGCTTGAAAGACACCAGTGGCATAAAGGGAGAAACTGAGGTGTTTGGCATCAAGGTGAGAGCTGGGGGACACCTCTCTTCCAGACAGAAAGGTGGGCAGAGGCCACTGTCCCATTTCTGAACCCTCCCCCGACATAGCCACAGAGATGGAAGGCTGGTGCCATATCTGTGAGATGCCATCAACCTGGCTAACACTGTTTGCCCCACCCTAGAGGTCCCCAGAGACTCTGCCCCACCCAACTTATGGGCCCTCCCAAGCTGCTTTTCCATATGAATGGTTGGTCTTTGCTCATGCTTCACAACTTCCTAAAGCCTCTCAAACAAGCAACAGCCAGCCTCTGTGGACCCCCAGTCCCCATGCCTCTTGCTAAATGGCCCCAGGCCCAGCATTAGCAGCAACCAGCCTAGATTTAAACCTTGGCTTCACCTGGGAATCCCCAAGCCCAGCACAAGTAGCAGCCATCCCAGACTGCTTTATAACTCAAGCAGGGTGGCCCCAGGCAAAACATAGGTAGGGGCTGACCTTGGCTTAAACCACCCAGGAAACCCCAGAGCCTTCACACCCAGTATACAGCTACAGACCAGGCCAGGGAACCACTACCCTGCCCCTGAACAGCTGATCCTCCACAAAGGGCAGATGTCAGTGGTCAGTGGTCAGAGCTAGTCCTTGCAGCTGACTAGGCTGGGTAAATCCCTCCCATTGGCCTGCCAACAGTAATCAAGGCTCAACTGAAAGAGGAGGGTGTACTCAGCCCACACAAAGGGCACACCTCAATTACCCATGTTGGGTGATAGGGAAGAGCTGTGCCACTGGACCCTACAGGACACCTACTACATTAGGCCATGCTACCAAGACAGAAAGTCATAGCACCTCTATGAAATACATAGAAACAAACACAGGGAGGCTGCCAAAATGAAGAGAAAAAGAAACATTGCCCAAATGAAAGAACAGATCAAAACTCCAGAAAAATAACTAAATTAAAGGGAGATAAGCAATCTATCAGATGCAGAGCTCCAAACACTGGTTGTAAGGATGCTCAAGGACCTTAGTGAAGGCCTCAACTGCATAAAAAAGATCTAGTAGGAAATGAAGGATAATTATAATATAGAACAATTTACAGGAAACAACAGTAGAGTGGATGAAGCCAAAAATCAAATCAATGGTTTGGAACATAATGAAGCAAAAACAACCAATCAGAAAAGAAGAAAAAAGGACCCCCCAAAAACAAGGATAGTGGAAGAAGCATCTGGGACAACTTCAAGCAATCCAACATTTGCATCATATGAGTACTAGAAGAAGAGAAAGAACAAGAAATTGGAAATCTATTTGAAAAAATAATGCAGGAAAAATTCCCTAGTTTGATAAAGAAAATAGACATGCAAGTCCAGGAACCACAGAGAGTCCCATACAAGATGGATGCAAAGAGGACCACTCTAAGACACATCATAATTAAAATGTCAAAGGTTAAATGTAAAGAGAAAATCTTAAAAGCAGCAAGAGAAAAACAGTTACCTACAGGGGAGTTCCCATAAGACTGTCAGCTGATTTCTCAAAAGAAACTTTGCAGGCTAGAAGGGATCCGCAAGAAATATTCAAAGTCATAGAAAGCAGGTACCTACAGCCAAGATTGCTCTACCCAGCAGAGATATCATTTAAAACTGGAGAGCAGATAAAGAGCTTCACAGACAAGAAAAAACTAAAGGAGTTTGTCATCACCAAACCATTGTTATATGAAATGTTAAAGGGAATTATTTAAGAAAAAGAAGATCAAAATTATGAACGATGAAATGGCAATAAATATTTATCTATCAACAACCAAATCCAAAAAACAAACTAAAGAGACCTGGCTGGTGTTGCTCAGTGGGTTGGGTGCTGGCCTGTGAACCAAAAGGTCACTGGTTTGACTCCCAACCAAGACACATGCCTGGGATGCAGGCTAGGTCCCCAGTTGGAAAGGCAACAGAGTGATGTTTATCTGTCACACTGGTGTTCCCCTCCCTCCCTTTTTCCCTCCCTCCCCCTCTCGTTAAAAATGAATTAATAGCCCTGGCTGGTGTGGATCAGTGGATTGAGCGCCGAACTGTGAACCAAAGGTTCACTGGTTCAATTATCAGACAGGGCACATGCCTGAGTTGTGGGCCAGGTCTCCAGTAGGTGGCATGGAAGAGGCAGTCACATGTTGATGTTTCTCTCCCTTTCTTTCTCTCTCCCTTCCCCTCTTTCTAAAAATAAATAAATAAAAATATTTTTAAAAACAAAAAGAAACAAAAAATAAATTAATAAAGTCTTTTAAAAATTAATTTAAAAAATAAATAAGCAAATAAGAATAATAGAGGTAGAATCATGGTATGGAGTGGGTTTTGATGGTTGCCAGATGGGAGGGGGAGGAGGGGGAATGGGTGAAGAGATGAGAGGATAAGAAGTAATAAGTACTTACAGAATAGCCATGGGGATGTAAAATTCAGTATAAAAAATACAGTAGACAAAGAACTTATGGATATGAACACTGGTGTGGGATTGCCTGAGGGAGATAGGGGAATGTAATGGAGGGAGGCAAAGGGGAAAAATTTGGGACAACTGTAATAGCATAATCAATAAAATATTTTTTAAAAGAAAATTAAATAAAATAAAAAATAAAAGTATACTGGGTGTCAGACAAATCTAAGTTTGAATTTTGGCTAGCTTCTTGAGCTGTGTACCACTAGTCACATTATTTAACCTTTCTAAGCCTCAATTTCATGATACTTAAAATGAAGGTAATAATAGAAACTACTCTAAAGGTTTGTTTTGACAATTCAGTGCATGAGTATTTGGTTTAGTAGTGTCTGAAATTAGTGAGCCACACAAAAAAACAGCTTAGTTTCTTTCTTTTTTATTTAAATCCTTACTCAAGGACATGTTTATTGATTTTAGAGTAAAGGGAAAGGAGGAAGAGAACGACAAAGAAACATTGATGTAAGAGAGAAATATCACTTGGTTGCCTCTCGTACATACCCCAACCAGGATCAAACCACAACCTAGGTATGTGCCATGACCAGGGATCAAACCCACAACTCTTTGGTGTACAAGTTGACTCCAACCAACTGAGCAACCCAGCCAGGACCAGCTTTGTTTCTAAGTATGGCCTTCACTCATGTCCTGATAAATCTCAATTTCCTATTTTGTAATGACATTTCAGGAAGAGCCCCCAGTAGCCTTTTTTTCCCCCACTATCTAAATGGAAAGTCCAGTCCAGTTTAAAATCTCAACTGCATATCTAATTTAGCAACTATATCTTGCCAAACCTCCCATATTAGCTAAGCATCAACCTGACAGTCTTGTCATGAGGGAGGGTACACAGTCTGCTCTTCCTCTCCTAGGGCCCTTTCTCCTTGGGAGCTTTTGGGCCTGGAAAGAAGGATAGAGAGGAAAGGGGGATTTGGTAGACATTAGTGGTAGTCAGTAAAAATACCTAGTTCTAACCTCAGGCACATGGTACGATGACAGTTTCCTGTGCACTTGAAATTAGGTGGAACCATGCAGCCTGCTGTAGCAAATGATACGCAAGCACAGGTCCCACTAGAATGAGTAGAGATGAACAGGGATAATGAACTAGGAATATATCTCCTTTGTCATAAAGCTCTAAGATTTGGTGACCATTTGTTACTTAACATAACCTAACTGATACAGGTGGCTAGTAGCATTTTCGTGGCCTACTCTTCACTGTGTCTGGTAATAATCTCTATGTGGTAGATCCCGAACTGATCTCAGAATGCATGCATCAGCTCTTCAGCAGACCCTACAGGAAGGAGGGCTCACCACTACACATCCCCACTACTCCAACCTGACATCCTCTGAAACCCTTCAACTACCACCCTTGGTGGTCTACCCCAAATTCTCTTGCTGCCAAGCTTCCTTCCCCTGCATCCAGGCTCTTGGTTAAAGGCCTCAACCCTGGTTATATTCCCAGATGTTTGTTCAACTAATGAGCAAATCGTGCAATTTTATTACACCAAAATGCTATACCTCTCCAACCCAATGTCTCTCTGTATTTGTTTCCTGTTCTTGTCCTAATAAACTACCACAAACAGTGGCCTAAAACAAATCAAATGTATTATCCTACAGTTCTGTAGGCCAGAAGTCACACACAGGTCTCACTAAGCTGAAATCAAGAGGTCAACAGGGCTGGGTTCATTTCTAAAGGCTCTGGGAGAGAATCTATTTCCTTGCTGTTCCCGGCTACTAGAGGCCATCTGCATTGCTTAGATCATGGTCCCCTTCCTCCAATTCTCCCCCCTCCCCCTCCCCACTGATAATCCTCCATGTGATCTCCATTTCTGTGATTCTGTTCATGTGCTAGTCGTTTGCTTAGTTCATTTTTATGTGTTTTTAGGTTCAGTTGTTGACATTTGTGAGTTTGTTGTCATTTTACTGTTCATGGTTTTCACCTTCTTCTATTTCTTAGATAAGTCCCTCTAACGTTTCATATAATAAGGGCTTGGTGATGATGAACTCCTTTAACTTGACATTATCTGGGAAGTATTTTATCTCCCCTTCCATTCTAAATGATAGCTTTGCTGGATAGAGTCATCCTGGATGACTCTTTGGATGTAAGTCTTTGCCTTTCATAACTTTGAATACTTCTTTTCAGTCCCTTTTTGCCTGTAAGGTTTCTTTTGAGAAATCAGCTGATAGTCTTATGTGAACTCCTTTGTAGGTAATTGCCTCCTTTTCTTTTGCTGCTTTTAAGATGCTCTCTTTATCTTTAATGTTGGGTAACTTAATTATAATGTGCCTTGGTGTGTGCTTCCTTGGGTCCAACTTCTTTGGGACTCTCTGAGCTCCCTGGACTTCCTGGAAGTCTACTTCCTTTGCCAGGTTAGGTAAGTTCTCCTTCTTTTTTTTTCAAATAAATTTTCAATTTCTTGCTCTACTTCTTCTCCTTCTGGCACCCCTATGATTTGGATGTTGGAACATTTAAAGTTGTCCCAGAAGTTCCTACGCTGTTCCTCATTTTTTTGAATTCTTATTTCTTCATTCTGTTCTGGTTGACTGTTTATTTCTTCCTTCTGCTCCAAATCATTGATTTGAGTCCTGGTTTCTTTCCCTTCACTCTTCCCTGTACATTTTTCTTTATTTCACTTTGCATAGCCTTCACTTTTCCCTATATTTTGTGACCATACTCAACCATTTCTGTGAGCATCCTGATTACCAGTGTTTTGAACTCTGCATCTGATAGGTTGGCTATCTCTTTATAACTTAGTCATATTTTTTCTGGAATTTTGTTCTGTTCTTTCATTTGGGCCATATTTTTTGTCTAGGCATGCCTGTTACATAGTGAGGGGCAGAGCCTTAGGTATCTGCCAAGGTGGGGCAACCCACTTGGATACATTGTGGTGCTGTATGTGGGGGAGGGTTCTGAGAAGGAACAATACCACTTGTTCAGCTCTCTGTCAGTTTCCAGTCACTTCCCTCACTACCCACAAGCAAATTGGGCCCATCTGGTGTTGATTTCCAGGTGAGTGGGTGAGTGTACCTTCTAGGACCCTGTGGGTCTCTCCATGAACTCTCTTATGAGGCTGGAAGTTTCTCCCACACCACAACCCCCATAGGTTTTTACAGCCTGAAGTTTTGAGGTTTTCTTTTCCCACACCAGAACCTTGGGATGCATGATCTGTCTAGCTTCCCAGTTGTGCCTCCCAGTTTATCCACATGCAAATGTGGGACTGCCAGCCACTGCCTCTCCCGCCCCCTTCTCCAGCCACCGCCTTGCCACTCATCCTCTCCACCCTGGATGCCTGTCTCTGCTGAGGGGGCCTATTTCTGCCTACCTCACTCTTCAATCATCTTTTTTTCCTGTTCAAATGAGCTCAGAAAGCAGGTCAGCAATTCCCCTGTGAAGGAGAATTTGAACCAAGAAATAAGATGTCAATCTTCCTTCATCCAGCACCCCTCCAGCTATGAGTGATTCTCTTAGAACTTCTGGTAGGGAGTGAAGACAAACTCCCCCCTAGCCTCCTCCATGAGAAATGGAAAGGCAAAGCCATATCACCTCCCTCCTAATCCTTGTCCTCATGAGCTGAAGTAGTCTTTGAAAATATTTAAATACTTCTATTTCCAATACAATAAGACCTGTAACTTTAAATTTCCTACTAGTCACATTAAAAAATAAAAAAGAGCCCTGGCTGGCGTAGCTCAGTGGATTGAGCGTGGGCTGCAAACCAGAGCATCATAGGTTCGATTCCCACTCAGGGCACATGCCTGGGTTGCAGGCCATGGCCCCCAGCAACTTCACATTGATGTTTCTCTCTCTCTCTTTCTCCCTCCCTTTCCTCTCTAAACATAAATAAATAAAATCTTTTAAAAAATCAAAAAGAAACAGATAAAATTAATTTTTATAATATATTCCTTTAACTCAAAATACCCAAAATATTATTTCAACATGTGATCATAGAAAAATTATTGACATACTTTACATACTTTTATTGTACTAAATATCTGCACTTTGGTATTAATTTTACACTTTCAGAACATCTCAATCAGGAGTAGCCACATTTCAAATGCTAAATAGTGACCTGGGTCCACATTTAACCATACTGAATAGCATCAGGTCTAGACTTTCATTTGAATAGGCTGGGACAGCACGAGGGCCAGGGTTTGGGCCGCAGTGAAGGATAGAGGTAAAGAACCCATTCAGTAGCTTCTGGAGGGGGGATCTATACATCTTTGCTTTCAGTGTTCTTTATAATGTAATTGTGTTCTGCCTCTTATCCTTTCCTTTACTTCATGATGGCCCATTCCCAAGCAATGGGCCTTAAACAGGTGAAATGCTGAACTCAGTCCTTAGTACATAGTCCATATTCATAGATGTTACTATTATCTTACATAATGCCATGTATAGGGACAGACACACAGTAGGTGCCCCAAAGAAGTTAAGTGATTTGATAGGGGACTCAAGACTTGGAAAATTTTAGCTTAAGGTAAAAAGTTATATGGCTAGCAAGTAATGTGTATGTTAAGCTTCTGTTTCAGAAACTACAGATAAGACCCATCCTGGATCCTGGGAAAAGCAGCTGGCCTCTTGGGGCACTGGCTAGAGATTACCACCTGGGGACATGTTGGAGGCATCCAGGCCTTTTGTATGACCACCCCCACCCTTGGGAACAGCTAACTGCTGAGAACAGGAATGCTGCGACTTCGCTCACCTATTCCTCCCTGAATTTCAAAGCCCTCACTTCACCTTGTTTGTCCTTCCCCATCCCCTTATAAAAGATCTGGCCAGGAAAGAGAAGGTGAAGATGGTTTGTTAGTGCATGAACCTGCCATCTTCTCAGATTGCCAGCCATCTGAATAAAGCACCCATAAAAGATTCAATCGTTGTCATTGCTTATTGGATTTGGTAGTGACAGGCTGCCCAAATGCCGGTGTCTTTTCCAGTTACATATTGGCTTCAACTTAGTTCCCAAGTTGAACTTCCTCAGTTGCATCAAGTATGTCAGTATCAGGGCCTGCACCAGGCACAAAGTAGGACTCAGTAGGCATATTCTCCACAACACAAGGCCTGGCCCTGGACACTGACCACAGTAGGTACTCAGTAAGAATGTACTCTCCCACTGTGCCTCCTCACACAACCAAGATAGGGACAACAACAGAATAACAACCAGAACTGACAGAAAATTGAACTGTATGGAAGTCAGACAACCAAGGAATTAAAATAGACACGGTCATCCAGACTGGTAGGAGGGGCAGAGTCGGGAAGCTGGGCAGAGAGGGGTCGAGCGGCAGCACAAAAAGCATTGGTTCCAGGCGCCTAAGACTGCAGTGGGAAGACTCTGGGTGCACAGGCAGTGGTTGGCAGACCCCGGCCGAGGGGTGGCAACTGGCAGACCCAGCAAGGCAGCAATTGTGAAGCAAGGCACTGAGCAGAACCCAGGATCCCAGCACCAGGAAATAGAGACTTGGGGCACTGATTGAAAACACCTGTGGGGGTTGAGGTGCAGGGAAAGACTCCCAGCCTTATGGGAGAGGCCGTTGGAAAGACCCACAGGGTACACAAGCCCACCCACACGGGAATCAGCACCAGAAAGGCCCAGTTGGCTTGGGAGAAGCTATGGAAGGGACTGAAATTGGCAGAGAGCGGAGCAAGCACCATTGTTCCCTCTCAGACCCCGTCCCCACATATAGCATCATAACCCAGGGACCTGGGTTACCCTGCCCTGGTGAACACCTAAGGCTCTGCCCCTCATACATAACAGGTGTGACCAGACCAAAATAAAGAGAGAGAGAGAGAAATGGCTCAAACAGAAGAACAAATGAAAGCCCCAGAACCTATCCTTCTAAGTGACCAAGAGATAACCAACCTATCAGATGCACAGTTCAAAACACTGGTGATCAGGATGCTCACAGAATTGGTTGATTTTTGGTTGCAAATTAGGTGAAAAAATGAAGGCTACAATAAGTGAAATGAAGAAAAATACACAGGGAACCAATAGTAATGGAAAGAAAGCTGGGTCTCACATCAATGGAGTGGGCCAGAAGGAAGAAAGAAACAACCACACAGAGAAGAATGAAGAAATAAGAATTCAAAAAAATGAGGAGAGGCTTAGGAACCTCCAGGACATCTTTAAATGTTCCAACATCCGAATTATAGGGGTACTGTAACAGGGTGCAGCCAAGAGGGGGGACCCCAAATAGGGATTTGGAATGGGGCCCAGAATTCAGGGTGTCCAGAAAATATTAAGATGTCCTCACCCCACCACAGGTGTGGGTTGGGGGAAGGGACAAATGGAACAGGGCCATTGAGAGCTGTTTTGCACAGCAAAAGCTTTGCAGCTAACCTCTGGTGCGGTCATTTAACATATCTATAACCTTTGACTGGTTGCATAGATATGTTAAATAGCTGTGGCTGTGCTCTGAGCCAGGTGAATGGAAGTAAATTCCTCACCTAGACCTAACTGGGGGGCAGGTCCCCTGAGTTATAGCACCTGCATGAGAGCTTGGAGAAGATTGGTTCTATGACATGGGGCCACGCCTGCACAGACTCATGATGACAGCCCAGTAAAGCTAGCAAGGGCTAGCAAGTGTAGCTGATGGTGGGAGGAGTTGGAAATGGGGCTGCAGAGGAAGATTGGCTTGGGGATTTAAACCCAGACACGGCAGCCATTGCAGAGAGAACAACGCGGTTTTGGCTGAGTGGAGACTCCCGCAGCCATTGTGCAGAGAGGACCACGTGGCTGGGCAGTGGAGAGAGAACCTCACAGTTTTGCCAGAGTGGGGACCCTGAAGCTTTAGAAGGGGGAACCACCACCCAGCTTTAGCAGAGATCCTGGCAACACAGCTGATGGTGCCAGGAACCAAGGGAGGCCTACCAGCTGAGATGGATTGCTGGGAAGAACTGGGGGCTGCCTGAGCCATGGACTTCTATTTCTTTTTCTGAGATACAGTACCCCAGACTGGGCAAAGGGGGGAAGGAAGGACTGTGTGTGTTTGTGGGTGTTTTAAGGGACTTTGGGATTTTGATGAAGACATTAGGTCACTACTTTAAGTTCGTACAGCATTAAATAAACATTTCCTTTCCTTTTCACGAATATCTGGCATTGAGAGACGTCTTTCCTCTGGCGGCGGACAAAACAAATCTGGGGGATTCCTTTCGGGTAATAGTATATTGCCTCAGCTGCCCTTTGCCCCCCACCCTTGTGTTAGGTAACAGTACCAGAAGGAGAAGAGGAAGAGCAACAAGTGGAAAACTTATTTGAACAAACAATAAAGGAGAACTTCCCCAATCTGGCAAAGGAAATAGACTTCCAGGAAGTCCAGGAAGCTCAGAGAGTCCCAAAGAAGTTGGACCCAAGGAGGAACACACCAAGCCACATGATAATTACATTAGCCAAAGTAAAAATGAAGGAGAGAATCCTAGAAGCAGCAAGACATAAGGAGACAGTAACTTACAAAGGAGTCCTCATCAGACTGTCAGCTGATTTCTCAAAAGAGATCTTGCAGGCAAGAAGGGGCTAGAAAGAAGTATTCCAAGTCATGAAAGGCAAGGACCTACATCCAAGATTGCTCTATCCAGCAAAGCTTTCATTTAGAATGGAAGGGCAGATAAAATGCTTCTCAGATAAGGTCAAGTTAAAGGAGTTCATCATCACCCTTATTATATGAACTGTTAAAGGGACTTGTCTAAGAAAAAGAAGATAAAAAACATGTATAGTAAAATGACAGCAAACTCACAATTATTAACAACCACACCTAAAACAAAAACAAACTAAGCAAACAACTAGAACAATAACAGAACCACAGAAATGGAGATCACATGGAGGGTTAGCAACAGGGGAGTGGGAGGGGGAGAGGGGGGAAAGGTATAGAGAATAAGTAGTATAGATGGTAGGTTGAAAATAGACAAGGAGAGGGCAAGAATAGTATGGGAAATGAAGAAGCTAAAGAACTTATGACACATGGACATGAACTAAACAGGAGGAATGTGGGTGGGGGAGGGTGTGCAGGATGAAGGGGGGTAATGGGACAGCTGTAACAGCATAATCAATAAAATATTTTTTAAAAATAGAATGTACTTTCCCTCCACAAATAAGTTAGACGGGAGGTTACAGCCTGGAAACAGAAGCTAGACCCTTCCTCAAAGTATGAAGCCAGAGCCAGTTGAGCAACTTAGAATGTAGGTGACAACATGAAATGTCAAAGCTAAAATAAGATCTTGCCTACTATGTAAACTCACCTCCTCCAGACCTTTGTTGTACAGATGGGGAAGCTGAAGCCTGGAAATGGAAAATGACTTGCATACCCAGGAAGGCAAGCCAAGTTCCTTGACATAGAACCTAGGGCTCAGCTCTGAAATAAAGATTCAGAATGCTCTCCATGGCTTTTAGTGCAAATGAAAAGCAGTATTCTGACTTGGGGGTTCACTGGGTACATGAGAGTGAAAATTCTCTTGACTCTGCCTCTAACTTGACATGTGGGCATTTTTAATTAATTTGAGAGAGAGAGAGATTTGTAGTTGCACTTATTTAAGCACTCATTGGTTGATTCTTATATGTCCCCTTACCAGGGATTGAACCTACAACCTTAGCAAAGCAGGATAATGCTCTAACCAGCTGAGCTACCCATACAAGGCCCCATGTGGTCTTGAGAAAGCCCCTTCCCCCATAAGGTTCTGGAGGACAAGGAACAGAAGCCAAGTAAATGAGATGCTCCTGAGCATCTACCAAGATTTCATAAAATCGTATAGACTACCTAGACCAAGACTCATTTTTCAGGTGAAAAACTAAGGCCCAGACATGGGAAAAGACTTAGGTAAAATCACCAGCAAATCAGTGGCTGGCATTCACTTAGGGTTCTTTCTTCTAGGACAGGAAGCATCTATCTCCCCAGATAACAGCAATCACCTCTTTTCCATCCAACCTCTTTAATTCTGGGCTGAACAGCAGGGGCAACCACCACTTCTTTGGAAGGTGGAGGGGAGAAAAAGGCATATGGAGTACAGATGGACAGTCAGCTGAATTTTCTAAGCTGGGCTCTGACACTGGTGGATAAAAGAGTGTTCAAGGGCCAGGCTGAGGTAAGAGCTGGCAGCCAACAATCAGCCTAGAGAAAAATGCAAATGAAATGCAGCCAAGGAAGAGAAATGCTGAGACCTGAGGCTGGTTCCACCAGATACACACACACACACACACACACACACACACACACACGCTCAGCCTCAGCCTGGCATCCCGCGTCATTCAATTCCCCTGCGTGTTCTAAACCTAGATGATCAGATAATAAGAGGTTGAGTGGTATGCATAACATCAAGTTGATTAAATTTGTTTACTGATAATTCTTTCAGGTTCCCATGAATATCGTGTAATTTCCTTGCTGTATTTCAAACAGATTTGGGCTAATGCATTATTGACAGCACCCTTGCAGACCATCTCGACAATGTCATTCAGGATAATTATTTCACAACAGATTTCCAGAGCCCCTGGTTCCTGTTGGGATTCACTTGGGCATAAATTACAGAGCCGAATATTTAATCAGTGTCCCCATTAGAACCCTGTGGCTTATTTTTAGGATTTGAGGAGGGAGAGCGGGTGGGGGACAGGGTATTTGTATTATTACAGCATGAATACATTTCTTCTGTTCTGGGTGGCTTTTTTTTTCCCCCAAAGCTCAACCAAGCTGAAAAGCTGCCTGAAGCATCCTTGCCTTTTTTAGAAATAAACACAAACATTAATCTTTTGACTGCATTAAATTAAATATTAATGTTAACGGATCACATAATGTGAAGTTAAAAAAACGATTAACATTTACACCACATTCTCTCTCTCCCTGACTTTTCTATTACACAAATTAGTCCCTCTCTTGACTAATAATGCCTAAACAATGGTGCCTTGAGAAGGCAGGATCAGGAAGCAGGACTGGGTGATTATTTTTGGCATATCTTAAGGAGAACGGCGGGGGCGGGGGGGGGGGGGGCTGCAGTGTCAATGGGCACTGGACAGCCCTGCCCTGCTCAGGTAGTTCAGCTGGAACTGAAGTATGATGCAGTTGTTCCTTGTAAGGAGTAACCTCAGTCAGGGCTAATTAGCAATGCCAGAGGTGCTGTGCAGGCTCTAGCAATGTTTACATTTCCAGCTATTTGTGTTGTTCAAGCATCAGAATCTATCAAGCAGTGAGCCTGTGTGAGCTGGGCACCCACTCCCAGCCCAGCAAAATGTGCCAACTACCTGCCTCCTAACTGCCTGCTTTAGCTCCCTCTCCCCAGCCCTCCCAGATTGACCTCCTCCAAAACCTGTGAATTTGTCCATTACCCCTCCTTTTTAAAAGGGTGTACCCCTGGGTTTTTGACACTTCCTCTGACCCCTCCTTTCACTTAAAATTCTGTATCCCACTGCCCAGCTGTCCTGCAGACAGTCAAGGCTGAGTGGGTTCACAAGGGATTCGGGCAAACAGAAGAAAATTCAAGGAGCTGTGGGGATGCCTGACAGGCCTTTATTCTGAGGTGGGGCAATCCACACATGCTGAAAGCCACGAGTCGCACTGTACAAAGTCCCAACTCCCTTATATACTACTGAGTGCACACAAAGCCGGCTGGGTTCCAACATAGACTATCACTGGTTGTATAACAGACCTTGATTCTGCACTCACGGACCATTAAGCATAGTTATAGAAACACTGCTAAGTCCCAGTTCCCCAGATATCTGGGTGAGGGAGCCTGACTGACTCCGTTTTCCATACACCAGCCCATCAGAGGACACAGAGCAATGTAAGTCCCCTACGGCCATTTCTTCCTTCCTTATACTCCTCCTGACTGCTGATTCCAGCTCTGGCTAATGTCCTACAATGCCTCCCCACCAGCTAATTCAGACATACCCAGCTTCCCTAGGCCTGTGTGTCCCCTGGTCATTCACATCCAGGCCCTGTCTCCCTGTAGCTCCAGGCTTCCCACCTTACCACGGACAGAGGGACCACACAGGGTAATTCAGCACCTCAGTGGCACCCAAGGCCTCCAGGATCAAGTCTTCCTGCGGCCTACAGGACAGAGGGCCTTCACAGCAAGCCCCAGTTCTGAGCACTGTCTAGCCTGGCCACTCCCTGCCATCCAACCTCTGTTCCAGCCACCTGCACCTAGTCACCATAAAGGATTTCTGTCTGCAGAGAGGAGAAATGAGGCCAAACGACCTTTCAGCCTTCATGGAACATGACTGTGCATCTATAATTTGCCACAGGGTGGGCAATCTCCAGAAATCTCTCTGAGGAGGAAATTGACTATTGCACTCTGCCTGGGTCCCAGCTGTGCAAAAAGAGATCTAACCCACTGTGGCTGTTCAGAGAATCTTCTATGAGGACAGGCATTTGAGCTGGACCTTGAAGGAATAATAAGATTTCAAAAGAGAATGTTCAGTTTACTCATTTATCTGGCCTGTCACTTGGCAATGAGAAGAGGGAAATGGGACCAGGATGTGGCAAAGCCTTCCGCAGGGTTCCAGAGGCATCTTCCTCCTCCCTGTGAGGAAGCAGCCATGGCCCCAGCCTAAGGAATTTCCTGGAGGTCAGCAGCTGCCTGTGAATGGCCAGCTCTACCAAATCCACTTCTCAAATCTGGGACCCTGAGCTCCTTCAATCTGGACCACAAACAGGGCAATGCCATTCCCTGCTAGATAATTAACAGCTAACAACCCCCTTCCAGCATTCACTGCATGGTATTTGGGGCTAGTAAACTGAGTTCCAAATCCTGCTCAGCCATTTACCAACCATGTGATCTTGGGCAGTTCCTTGAAGAAAGGGGCCTCCATTTCCTCTTATGCTGACAGGGATCAATGACCACCACCTCTCATAGGTATGCCTGATATTGAGATTACATAGAGAGAAGGGCACTGTGAATGGGAAGCCCTATGGAGAAGTCACTGGCTCCAGCATAGACTCACCATCTCCCAGCAGCCCCAGGGTCCTGGATTCAGTCACACAAGTGTCTAGCTGGAAGGTAGAGGTCAGTGAGGTCGGTGCCCTGAATGCCTGACAAGCACAACTCTTCCCCCCAGTGCTTCCCTGCTCAGCTCAGTCTATAGCCTATAAGCAGAGGCCCTCTGTACCTCCACATCTCCCTTTCCTTTGCAAGGTGCAGACACAGGCCCATAGAGCTGGGCCATTTGTGAGTGTGTAATTGTGAACCCTACCAACACCTGTTGCCACACTGCCCTCTGGTCCTCTCTCTCAGAGAACCACATAAGCCTCATTCAGAGCCAGACAAAACTGTGGTTCTCTGTTGAGGCTGCTTTTTATTGTGTTGTCATTGCTTTAGTATAGGTACATGCTTTTAAAACTCAAACCAAAGGAAATATACTGACAAGCCTTGCTCCCATCCACCTCCAACACCAGTTTCTAATGTACCTTTTCCAAGAGGCATCTACTATAGCCAGAGCTATCTTACATATATTCAAACATGTTTATATCTTTCTCACACAAATTTTAGCACATTATACATAACGTTCTCTACCTTGGTTTTTTTTACTTAATGTGTCTGAAAGATTGGTCTACATCAGTACATATACATTCTCTTCATTCTTTTTGACTGTGTAAAATATTTTATTGTATGGGTGCACCATAAGTTATTTAACCAGTGCCCTACCTGTGGATACATAGCTGTTTCCAGTCTGGTGCTTTGAAAATCAGGGATGCAGAAAGCCACCTTGCCAATATACCTGACCCTACACACCACAGTCCACAGGGGAGCCCACAGAAGTCATCTAATCCAGTCCATACCTCAGGTGTCACCTCCTCCATGAAGGCATCTGAATGCCTTTCCTTTGATGGATAAGAAAATGGTGCCCAGAGCGGTTTTGTGGCTTAGCCAATGACACCCAGCCAATTGATAATGGAGTAGTGTGAGGAACGCAGCTTTTTCAACTCCATGGAATTACTTGAATTTGTAGTTTAAAAAAAATTATTCAGCCCTGGCTGGTGTGGCTCAGTGGGTTGAGCACTGACCTGCGAATCAAAATGTCACCAGCTCAATTCCCAGTCAGGGCACATGCCTGAGTTGCAGGCCAGGTCCCCATTTGGGGTGCACAAGAGGCAACCAATTGATAGTATCTCTCATGCATTCGATGTTTGAACTCCTCTCTTTCTCCCTCCCTTCTCCTCTCTCTAAAAATAAATAAAATAAAATCATTCAAACTGTCCACCTTAATAGATGGGGGGGCGGGGGGGGGGAGAGGCACATCTCCTCAAAATCCTAAGGCAGTGGGTCTCAGTACCCCTGGAGGAGCTTATTGAAATGAAGTGCTGGACCCTAGCCCCAGAGCTTCTGATTCAGTGAGTCTTGTGTGGGGTCTGAGAATTTTATTTTATCATGTTCCCAGGCAATGTTGAAGCTGTTAATATAGAGACTACACTTTCAGGACTACTGTCCTAAGAGTTTATGATATTGTTTCAGGTGATGCTGGGGAAGTTGTGTGGTTTCTGGCCTCCACCCAGCCACCCACCCACCCATGATTCGAACAGACCAGCACCACTTTTTTCTGTTGGATGAATAAGATTAGCTTCTGTTTGTTATTGGTGTTTGACTGCTTAAGCACTGTTTTTGGAAAACAACTGGAAGATATCATGGAGAGCCCTTATCATTTGGTGATAAGAAGCTGTATTTCATTTCCCTGGAGCATGGTAGGTGGATGTTGAGGCAGGGTGAGGGTGAAGTCCCAGGGAGATGAGCCATGCTGTCAGAGCAGGAAAAGGCCATTTCCCAGTCTGCTCCCCACTGGACACCCCACATCATACAGGGACCTGGCCAAGAGAGGGGGATGTCACAGTCCGAGCATGTCTCCAGAAAGCCAGCATGGCAGCTCCCAACCATGGCAGCACTGCCAGCTCTCCCAATACCCTGCAACATTGACTCTGACTCACTGGTTCCCGAGACAGCTGGACTCTGCCCTTGGCCTGAACTTGTTGACCAGCTGCCTTAAAGGCAGGAAGAGGTCCAGCCATCACTAATCCCCTCTCCAGGAGCCTGTTATTGCTCATCACAAGGTCTGGGCCCCAACATCCAGGAGCCCAGGTACCTTTCTCAACACAACAGGAGGCATAGAAGTACCAGTCAATACAGAAATATACCAAAAATATGCCAGGTAAGGTTTCAACATTATTGTGGTCCACTGGATGGGGATTTTGAAGACCTCTAGCATTTGTCACTGACATACATCATTTTATGGCTGCCCCACATCTGAGTCTTCTTACCATGTAATAGCCTACTGCGTGAGTCTACAGGAGGCAGAGCCCTCCTCCTAATTCAGAAAACAACACAGTTCTGAGAGTTGCTTACTATTTCCCTACTCCTCTTTGCAGCTGAAGTCCAGTATGTCACCAAGGAAGAGCAGATTAGATACCCAGGACTTCAAAGTGGCACAGAGAGGCAGGGTCAGGAAAGACTGCATCCTAGAGGGAGAGGCAGCTCCTGTGTCCCCAGGGCCTCACAGTGAGAACAGAGATAGAACCAGCTCCATGCCAAGCCTTCCCTGCAAAACTGTTCGGACTGTGGTCCTGGTGTCCTGCCAGCCTTATCCTGATTACCCAGCTTTCCTACTGATGCTCTGATATCTTCTTTCAACAAATTCCTTTCCTACTTAAACCAGCCAGAGTCCATTTCTGTAGCTGGCAACAGCAAACTTGAATTAATGCTCATTCCACCACAATCCTTTGAAGCTAAAAGGAACTTTTATTTGGAACTTCCTCCCTTATGTCATCAGAGCAAGCCAGCCCCCCAGAGAAAGGTTCTGCATATGGTCCAGATGAAAAGTACAGTAGCCTTGTGAGTTAAGTACTGCTTCGAATGATTGTTTATGCTGGATAGTTTCTCCCTATAGAATGTAAGAAAAACTTAATATTTGCCACCAATAAATAGTAATGCTAAAATATTTTTTAATTTAAAACCCCTAGATGATCCTGCAGTCTTCAAATTAGCTTATTAGTAATAATAATGTCCATGCTTAAGCACCAATGACGTCTTTTTCAAAGATGTCCCCTCCACTCTCCTGCTTCACTATAATGAGGTACAGGTGAAGTAGACAGGGCAGGTCTTGCTATTACCAGGTGAGGTTGAGAGAGGTGAAGAGAGGACAGTGCAGGACACCTGAGGGTTTTTTTTAGTTTATTGTTATTCATAATAGGGATAATAATAATAAAAGTTACCATTTGTTAACAGTTGGCTATTTGTGCCCTGACTAGTGTGGCTCAGTTGGCTGGGTGTCATCCCATAAAGCAAAAAGTCACCAGTTCAATTCCCTGTCAGGGCACATGCCTGGATTATAGGTTGGGTCCCTGGTCAAGGCATGTATAGGAGGCAACAGATCAATGTTTCTTTCACAATGGTGTTTCTCTCCTCTCCTTTTCTCCCCTTCTCTTCTCTCTAAATGTAAACAAATAAAATATTTAAAAAGAGTTGGCCATTTGCAAATACTGTGCTAAACACTTAATCTACATCATGCAACCTTGCAAGTCAGATGGTTTGATATGCATTCTAATAATAAGGAAGAAAGCTCAGAGAAGTTAGGTAATTTGGCTAAGGGCACTCAGCTGCTAAGTATAGAACTTGGACATGAATCCAGGCCCTTCCGGCTCCAAATCTAGAACTATTAGCCATTATAGTAAATGGATTCCAACTGTTTACCACTGCCTGGCTCTCTGGGTAAGTCATTTAAGACCTTCTGGATTCCAAGGTCACCAGCTGCAGTAACTGCTCTGACTTGCAACACTGAAGTTTAGATTCTCCAGAAGGAAACTGGGTACCCTTGAGGCAAAGTTCTCCTGAGCCAAGCTCTGGTCAGGAAAGGAATTCAGTTACAAGTCAGGTGTCCCAAACCCCAGCACCAAAGCCTACTGGACAGACTCACATCCAGCCAAACATGAAGCCCTGATTTTGCAGTCTCAGCATTAATAAACTCTCTTTCCTCCTCTTTAAACTGTTTGGGAGGCAAGGTGGCTGGCTGGACAAGTGGGCACTGTCATATTATTAACTTGGATTCTGATTCACTTTGCCTCCTAATTGAGAGGGATTCTAATGGCAAAGTTCTGAAAGTGGCAAGTCCTGGGGACTGGTGGGATCAGCCCATTACTGTTCTTTCCCTTGCCTTGCCCCAGGGGCCATGTGAAAGAAGAGCACAGAGCACAAGGAGTGCTGGCAGGAAAGGGCATGTCTCTGCCAGTTGAGGGAAGGGGTAGCAGGCCCTGCTTGGCAGTACAGAGGGGGGCTGGGTTTCAGGTAGCAATGCTGGGGGGCCATTCTGCCCCCTTCATAGTGCTCAGAGGAGGCAGAGCCACACACCACCTCCAGCCCAGTGGGACCAATTAGAGCATTTACAGTAAAACACGGGAAGAGGGGTGCCTCCTTGTCTCCATCTCACCCTGTTTGCTGAAGGAGTGCTATGACACAGATGAATATTCTCCTGAGCAAATTACTCCTTGGGACTTCTCTCACTACCTGTGGCTTATAAATTTTAATTGGTTCTAAACCACCACCTAAACTGATGTGAAAGTGTGGTGGTACAAGGAGAGATATCGGAAACAGTGCCAGCCACACATGTAGCCTCTGGAAGAAGGAAGGAGGGAGGCATCACCACATTCCAGGTGCCAAGGGGGTGAGGGAAGGAGGGGGATGTCTATCAGGATGTCCTTGGCCTTCCCCTTCCCTCTGCTTGATCATTCTTATCCTTTGGTCAAAGGTCCCACTAATTCAACAACTCTTCAAGCTTTGATTGAGTACCTGGTACGTGCCATGACTTAGGCTGGGTGGTGGGGAGTCAACGTGTTTATAGAGGCTTGGGTTGTAATAAAGGGACACCCATTGAAACTCTCTTGGTTACAAGTGGAGGCAGCATTGTTGTGAAGGTGTCACAGGAAGAGCAGAGGGTCTCTCAGAAACCAGAACCCAGAAGGTGATCAGACCCAGACTTTCTCTGCCTCTGGCACCTTCAGCAGCAGGGACCTCTTCCTCTTTGTCCTTAGACGGGCTTCTCATCTTCATGCACACAGCCTTTGTAGCCTCCCAAACAAGGCTGCCTCGGGCTCTGTCCCCTGTGCTAATGGCCTTTCAACACAGCACTCATAGTTAATGAACTCAGCCACTATGTCCCAGATCATATTTCCAAGAGAAAGGAAACCGCTGGTGCAGGTTGAGCCCCCTGATCACTCCTGCTCGTGCTCTTCTCACCAGTGGCTTTCACTTCTTGACTTCTAGGACTCAGCTTGAGCCATCTTTTCTCTAACTATGGCTTCTCCAGCCACTTCCTTTGTTTCCACAGCCTGTTAGCAGCCTGTTTCTAACCTCTGTTAGCAGCTTGTGAGCACTGCTTCCACTCCACCCACATACTGTCCTTGAACTTGGACAAGAATATCCTGTACTTTTAGAGGGTTCTACTCTGTTCCTCCTCTGCTGCACCCCTCTCTTCGTGCAGCCAGGAGTCCATGGATTCAACAGGATGTGCCCGGTCAGACACCATTGTCCCTTCTAGACTAGCAGTGTCCAGGAGAGTATTCTGCAGTGATGAAGTTCTGCAAGCACTGTCCAAGGGTAGCCACTAGCTACATGTAGCAAAGGAGCCCTGGAAACATGGCTACTACTACTGGGGAACTGAGGCTTTTATTTTCATTAATTTTACCTCCCACTAAGTCTCTCAGCCTGCCAGACTTACTTTCTAATCCCATACCCACCCATCCACAGTCATTTTTGTTGTTGTTAATTTTAAAAAATTGGCCTTGGCTGGTGTGGCTCAGTGGCTTGAGCACCTGCCTGTGAACCAAAGGATCACCAGTTCAATTCCCAGTCAAGGCACATGCCTGGTTTACAGGCCAGGTCCCCACTGGGGGGCATGTGAGAGGCAACCACACATTGATGTTTCTCTCCCTCTCTCTCTCCCTCCCTTCCCCTCTCAAAATAAATAAATAAAAAAATTTTAAATTTGTTTTACTATGTAGAGAGAGAGGAAGGGAGAGAAAGAGAAAAATCAATGTGAGAGAGAAAGATCAATCGGTTGCCTCCCCTACACAACCTGCCTGGGGATTAAACCGGCAACCTAGGCATGTGCCCTGACCAGGGATCGAACCTACAAACTTTTGGTACACAGGACGACATTCCAACCAACTGGCCAACTGCACCACCCAGCCAGGGCTGTGTCAGCCATCAAGAGTCACTCCCCCAAAGTATAAAATACCAACTGATTCTCTAACACTGGTATTTCAGAATAAAGTCTAGTTTTTCCACCTAGCAGTCAAGGTTTTTGTAATCCTTCTTCATCTCCTAACCTTCTTCCCTCCTCTCCCCTTATAAACAGTCATACAGCAATGTCTGTGCCCCTTCTCTATGCTCTTTGAACAAGCCTTACCTTTTCTCACCTCTGTACCTTGCAAAGACTGTTCCCTCTGCCCAAAATGTACTCGACCCCACCTCTACTGCAATGCTAGCAAACTCCTATTCATCCTTCAAACCCCAGGTTAACTGTCACTTCACCACTTCCCCTGTGACCTCCCCAGACCCTCTTCTCTGTTCAAGTTAACCACATCTTCTTCAGTGACCAAGTCTACATAAGCTTTGGGTAGACCTGGACGTGTGTAGATTTAACACTAAGATGACATTTGCATTACTGCTATTTAAATGTTAATTCCCCCAAGGTCCCATATACATGTGAGCATTCCTAGAGATCTCTGCAAAGGAGTAATTTGTCATCTTTTGCAAGTGTAGCTTTGAATCTCACTCTGGAAGGCTAGTGTGGTGGGGGAACAGTGCAGCTGTCTCATAGACCAACTAACCACTCAACATCCACTTCTCAACACATATTGGTTATTCTCTATTTATTATTTATGAGATAAGTGATTTTTAATGGAAAAAAGTTTATTTGTGAAAAAAGTGCCCCTCTCATCTGCCAGCCAAGAAAAGGTCTAATTGTGGTATATATAAATTTAGATACAAATCAAGATGGTCTCAGGATGTAATCTCCCAAAATCCCATGAGTCTCCCACAGTGGTTCTCAGAAGGTGATTCCTAGATCAAAGCATCAGCATCACCTGGGAACCTGCTAGATATATAAATTATCATCTTTCCCTAGACCTGCTGAATCAGAAACTCCAGTAGGGCCCAGCACCTTGTGCTTCAACAAGCCATCCAGGTGGGTCTGACACGCCAGTATATTTATGAATTATTAGTCTTGAGGGTGGGGACCCTGCCATCCTCAGCTCTCCATGCCCAGCCCCTGGTCCAGTACCCTTGTGTGATGGGCTGTCCATAGGTCAGTATGTGTGCACTGAATGAGCAAATAAATGGATGCATGAGTGAACAGAAAGCTAAAAACAAATAGAGAAGAAGTTGTACAACAGATGCAAAAGAAACTAGAACTTCCTGTTAGGCATTCATCCAGACCTTCTAATGCAATGAGTGCAGGCACTGTAGACCTTCCCCTGTACCCCACCCACCTCAGACCTTATGCTCTCTCATCCTCCCATTCCCTTCCCTGGACAGAGAATTGAGTGGAAATGCTTGGTCCCTCAGCCTTTCTACACCATGTCCCCGCTGAAAACTCCAGGCTGAACAGCTTCCTCAAAAAATAACCCCAGGAGGAAGGGAGCAGTAGGTCTTAAATGGCCTGTGCAGGACCCATAAATTAATTACTTAATATCATTTACAGAAGGCCAGTTGGTCTCAAGATGAATGAAGCTAATGCTGTTCTTGGCACCCAACTTAAAGATTCAAGGCGCCAGAAATACAAAGGAAGGCTTTTTTCAACTTCCAGACTAGGCTGCTGAATAAAGCTGGAAGGATGGGATGGCGCAGCAGGGGTGGGGAGAACTCCTTTTCAAAGAAGAGAAGAAGGAATAAAGGTTTCTTTGGTGAGGAAATATTAATCTCAATATTCACATGGTGTTAAAATATATGTTTGAGATCTCCAGAATGAGATGTTCATAAATAGATAAGGTCTAAGTGGATGATTTTTTAACCTTGATTTTCCTTTACTGAAATATAATTAACACTTCCTGAAACCAGCTAGCTTGGAATAATTTAATTCAATTGTAAATATGCAAAACACTTAACAATTAGCTCCATGAAATGAGAACCAGCACTGAGCCGACTTCATTAATGCCCTAAGTGCATGTGCCCTATTATGAGAACCCTCAGAAATATTATATAAATCTGAAATGCCCCACAGAATGGAATGGGAAGGGAGTTTCGATTATTTCCATTCATTTGAAAGCTATATCTCATAAACACAGTGGTCTGAAAGATGACAGCAATTGGTTTTAATATTTTTACAGCACTTCCGAGGTAGTAAAAAGAAAATAAAGCAAGGTATTGTAATGGGATCTTTAAAGCCAGCATGATTTAACCTGCTATGTAGAAGGGCAGCATGTGCAGTGGGAAAAGCTCATGGGTCCTCAGAGCCACAGGTCCTGGGTTCAGCTGCGTGGTTTGCACATATCCTTCCTATCTGAGTTTTCTCTTCTGTAAAATGGGGATAAACAGAGGTCCTATTCCAGCAAGTGACCCTCAATGCAGCACATGCCCTGAGCAATCAGAATAGATGCTGGCGGTAAAGGACAACAGGCGCAGTGGTGTGTCTGCACAGCCTGTTTCTGCATTTCCCTGCCTGTTCATCCTGGTTAACTGTCAGGTCAGAAGAATAAAAACACCTCCCTCAGAGAGCTGTGGAGAGCATTCCAGTAGATAACGAACGGGACAGGGCTGCAAAGGGGGAGGCCTTTATTCACATGTGGGAGAGTGAATATTTTTTATATTTTTTACTTCTTTTTCAGACACTGACTAGTGGCAAACCTTCATGAGGTTAGGACTAACTCAGGCTACTGCCATTTTCTTGAAGATCTGAGTGAAGTGAAAAATTAAGAATTGCCAAGGCCAAAATGCAAAAATAAAAAAGAAAAAGGTGGGAAGTTTTCCTTGTGTGCCTTTACCAAAATGTTGTTTTAATCCACCAACCCAAAGTGAACTACAATGTGGTTGAGCTAGTCATGAAATAAAGCCTATATTCTTGAAGAACAGGGAGCACCACAGGGAGTGAGGCTAGGCCTGAGCCACAGGTGAAAGATGGCAAGACGCACATCCTTCTTGCTCAGTCTCACCAGTGGGTTCTGTGACTGCATGTGACTCTCAGGAGGTGATAGCATCAAAAGTCCACATTTGGACTTCCAGGCAATATGGAGGTGTAGGTAGACACACTGTGCCTCCTCACACAGCCAAAAGAAGGACAACAACAATTTAAAAACAAAAAATAACCAGAACTGAAAGAAAATCGAACTGTATGGAAATCCAACAATCAAGGAGTTAAAGTAGACGACACATTCATCCAGACCCATAGGAGGGGTGGAGTCGGGCAGCTGGGGCGGAGAGGACTCACGGCAAGGTGGTGGCTGGCACACTGGGGTGAGAAAGGCTGCAGCTAGCTGGCAAGGCAGCGGCAGACCTGGTGGTCCCACATTTGTGCGCAGATAAACCAGGTGAAACAAAGGGGAAGCGAGATTGACCACACAACCCAGGGCCCCAGCTCGGGGAAATAAAGCCTCAAGACACTCATTGAAAACATCTGTGGGGGTTGAGGCTGCAGAGGGAGAAACTCCCAGTCTCACAGGAGAGTTTGTTATTGGAGAGACCCACAGGGTCCTAGAATGTACACAAGCCCACCCACCCAGGAATCAGTACCAGAAGGGCCCACTTTGCTTGTAGGAAACCAGGGAAGTGACTGAAATCCAGCAGAGAGCAGAGCAAGTGCCATTGTTCCCTCTCAGACCCCTGCCCCACATACAGTGTCACAAACCAGCAACATGGGTTACCCCTCCTGGGTGAATACCTAAGGCTCCACCCCTCACTATGTAATAGGCCCAGCAAGACAAAAAAAAAAAAACAAAAAAAAAAACAAAGGCCCAAACGGAAGAACAGTTCAAAGCTCAGAACAAATACAACTAAGCAACTAAGAGGTATCCAACCTTTCAGATGCACAGTTCAAAACACTGGTAATCAGGATGTTCACAGAATTGGTTGAATTTGGTCACAAATTAAATGAAAAAATGAAGGCTACGCTAAGTGAAATAAAGGAAAATGTACAGGGAACCAACAGTGAAGGGAAGGAAACTAGGACTCAAATCAATGGTGTGGACCACAAGGAAGAAATAAATATTCAACCAGAACAGAATGAAGAAACAAGAATTCAAGAAAATGAGGAGAGGCTTAGGAACCTCCAGGATAACTTTAAATGTTCCAACATCGGAATCATAGGGGTGCCAGAAGGGAAAGAGGAAGAGCAACAAGTGGAAAACTTATTTGAACAAATAATAAAGGAGAACTTCCCCAATCTGGCAAAGGACATAGACTTCCAGGAAGTCCAGGAAGCCCAGAGAGTCCCAAAGAAGTTGGACCCAAGGAGAAACACACCAAGCCACATCATAATTACATTACCGACCCAAGAATAAAGATAAGGAGAGAATCCTAGAAGCAGCAAGAGAAAAGGAGGCAGTTATCTACAAAGGAGTTCCCATAGGACTGTCAGCTGATTTCTCAAAAGAGATCTTGCAGGCAAGAAGGGGCTAGAAAGAAGTATTCCAAGTCATGAAAGGCAAGGACCTACATCCAATATTGCTCTATCCAGCAAAGCTTTCATTTAGAATGGAAGGGCAGATAAAGTGCTTCCCAGATAAGGTCAAGTTAAAGGGGTTCACCATCACCAGCCCTTATTATATGAACTGTTAAAGGCACTTATCTAAGAAAAAGAAGATAAAAATATGTATAGTAAAATGACAGCAAACCCACAATTACTAACCACACCTAAAACAAAAACAAACTAAGCAAACAACTAGAACAAGAACAGAACCATAGAAATGGAGATCACATGAAGGGTTATCAATGCAGGAGTAGAAGGGAAAGAGAGGGGGAAAAGGTACAGAGAATAAGTAGCATAGATGGTAGGTTGAAAATAGACAGGGGGAGGGTAAGAATAGTATGGGAAGTGTAGAAGCCAAAGAACTTATATGTATGACACATGGACATGAACTAAAGAAGGGGGAATGTGGGTGGGAGGGTGTGTGCAGGGTGGAGGGAAGTGAAGGGGGAAAAATGGGACAACTGTAATAGCATAATCAATAAAATATATTTTTAAAAAGAAAGGAAAAAAAGTCCACATTTGAAGCCCTTCACAATGTGAGGCTCTAGCCAAATGTCTCTTCCAGGCCCATGTGGCCCAGGACAGGCCCACAGGAGGGCAGTCATTACACCTGGGTCCACCCACAAACAAGGTAGCAAGGAGCTGGTCCCACCTCTGGAAAGCCTGGCTGAAAGTGAGTTCTTCCCCACTGCCTGGCTCTAACTCTGTCCTTGGGGATGCTGGACAGGCTGCCGCTTCCCCAGGAGAGCCCCACACACAGCAGGCTACATTTGTAAGACAAGAGGGCTCTCTTGGGGA
The DNA here is from genome assembly GCF_019186645.2 of Phyllostomus hastatus. NCBI lineage: Eukaryota > Metazoa > Chordata > Mammalia > Chiroptera > Phyllostomidae > Phyllostomus > Phyllostomus hastatus. The sequence continues at coordinate 19,288,924 of NW_025333869.1, forward strand.
AGAGAGTGATGGGAGGAATAAGTAGCAGCATTACATTGGGTTAGAATCCATTGAGTTCCAGGCCCATGTCAAGTGTTTTTCATGTGTTAAACTATACAGATTTGGAAACTAAGGCTCAAGGTGACTGCCCAGATCATACCGCTAATGAGCAATAAAACTAGGATTCCTGCTCAAGTTTTCTACATCAAAGAACACACTCTCCGTACCCTTTCATCACACTCTTCACAGAAACATACAGGTGGAAGTACTGGTACAGTGCCTGGCCTGGAGGAGGCGCTTAGAAATGTCTATGGAATTTGTATAGAAAATATTAAATAAGAATATTCTATTAATTTCCTACTGCTGCTATAACAAATTACCACAAACTGAGTAGCTTAAAATCACTCAAATTTATTACCCTACAGTTCTACAGGTCAGAAGTCCTGAGTGGGTTGGCAGGGCTGCATACTTTCTGGAGGCTCTAGAGGAGAATTTGTTCCCAGGCCTTGTCCCACTTCTATAGGGGGCTCACCTTCCTTGACTCGGGGACCTTTCTCCATCTTCAGAGCTAGCAGCAAGCCATCTTCAAATCTCTTTCTCTGAACTTTGCTTCTGCCATCATATCTGCTTCTCTGCTTGTCCCCCCACCTCCCTCTTTTAAGGGCCCTTGTGATGACACGACCCACACAGATAATCTAGAAATATCTCCCCACCTCAAGATCCTTAATTTAACCACTTCCACAGAATCTCTTTTGCCATGTGAGGTAACATAGTCACGGAGTTCAGAATAGGACATGGACATTTGGAGTGCCATTATACAGCCTACCACAGACCTTAACAAATGAAATCATAACAGCTGTTCCTTCTTTAGTAATTAGCCAGAAGCTTTAGCATATGGTTACAACAAACTTGAGTCCAGATTTCCAGGACAAGACTCGGTATCAAATATTGGCACTTCTTAAAAATAATAATTATTATTTATTAACTTGATGCCCTAAATGACTCCCAAGGATTGTCTCATTTTATCCTTTAAAAAATGCCCTGTGATTTAGACTTTAATACCCCCAATTTACAAAATAGAAAATGAAGCATCAACAACTGCATGACTTGCTCAAGGCCACAGTTAATAAATGGTAGAGCTGGGATTTGAACCTGGATTGTCTGAAGTTGGAATGGCCATCCTAATTGTTGGTTCAGGAATAATGGCCACCAGACAACCTGTGTATCAAAGAAAAAGTGCTCTGGAAGCTATAAAGAGAACTTAATATTAAAAGGAAGCACAAAGAATAGTAGGGAATTATTTGGGGGCCAAACCCCAGTTCTGCCACTTTGGCTTCAATTTCCTCATCTGTAAAGTGAGTTTAATAGCACCCACCTCCATGTGTCGTTGTGGAGATTAAATGGAGATAATACATGCAAAGCACTGTAACAGGCTTCCACATATGTTTGCTGGGCAGGAAGGAAGACCAGGAGTGGCCCTAAGAGTCAGTCCTAGCACTAGGACTAGTGCTGGTCAACCTTGAGCCCCTCCCTTCTCCTGTCAGACCAAGTCTCCCAAATGCAGTGAAAAGGGTGGAATAAGCTGCTCTCTAAAGCACAGCCCCTCTCTCTGATTTCCTGGGAGAAGACCTTACATTTTTTATTTACAGGCTTCCTCTGACTCTAAAGACCTTCAAAGCATGGCTTCCCAATGCTGTGAGCATTCTCATTTCTTGGTCCCAGGGCAGCCTCAGAATGGATGGGAATTATAAAAAGGTCTGAAAGGATCTTGCTCACAACCACTTTCCACAGATGCTCTTCAAGTCTCTTTCAGCAGACTCGTTTATCAGGCACATGAAAACATGGCAGTAACTACAAGGTCTGCAGCCTGGTCCCAAACTGTGTTTCACATGGGGATTAATGACTAGTGTGGTCAACCAGGAAAGGCTGGCCCTGTGGCTCAGTGATGGCGTCATCTGGGCAGTTCCTTTGTCCCTGGAAAGAGACACTCTAACCCTTGCCATCACACACAGGGGGGCAGACTGCAGTGTCAAAACACAGTAGACAATACTAGACCAGCTACTGCATGGAAAGAGGCCCCGGGGTCTGGCCCAGGTCACTCAGCAGGCTGACACAGCTCATGACTGTCTGCTTAGCCACTAAGAGACTACGTGACCTTGGGAAAGTCACTAACCTTCTCTGTGCCTCCATTTCATCAACTATAAAATAGAGTCAATGATGTACCTATTTCACAGTGTTGTGAACATTAAATAAATTAAAACTTGTAAGGTGCTTAAAAGAGTACCCAGCCCATAATAAGTACTATGTTATTATTAGATTGGCTCCAAGCCCCCTGACTCCTACATTTTTACTCTTCCCATGACGTCAAAGCCAGACATCTCCCTGCCAGGTCAGTGCTTTGACATTGCCATGTCTTCTCTCTTCAGCTGAAACAGGAGTCCTGGGCCAAGGTCCTCTTTCAGTTTCCCAGTTCATCCAAAACAGGACTGTTCCTTCACCAATACTCTCACTGGTGGCTTCTGGGTTCATTATAACATAAGGAGCTAGTTATAACAACCTAGGAGTTGAAAACTCCCAGCCAGAAGCTCCTTCCCTATACAGTGATAAAAGCAAACAGGTAAAGGGAGAAGGCCCTCACACTTTCCAGAAAGTTGCCCAAGCCTGTTGGTCCCTGCTAGGATTAGTCTCCTGAATTTCCAGAGCCAGAAGGAAGGCTGCCCCACATAGTTCTGGCTGAGCTCTGACAGTGTGCTGCCACATGACCCCTAACCTAACATAGCTGACGTTCAAGGAAGCAGGACTGTATGGATGTAGCAGGACCCAGCTGGCTGTTCTGACAGGCAGTAAAGAATGGTCACGTTGTCACATTGCCCATTAAAAGCCCTAATGCTAAAATACTAAAGCCACCTTGATGTCTAACACTCTCTCTCTCTCCCCTACATGCACACAGCTTATTTTTTCACGTAGACATGACTCCAACATTGGAGTGATCCATAGCACTCGGGAAATTTTTGGCAGGAGTGGCCACAGACAAACATGACCCTGCTCAGCCAGCTGGGCCAGCAGAATTCCCAGACACAAAAACAGAGTCCTGGTTCCTTCAAACTACTATAACAAAGACCACAGACTATATGGCTTATGAACAATAGAAATTTATTTCTCAGAGTTCTGGAGGCTAGAAATCCAAGATCATGGCACCTGCATGGTCAAGTGAGGGTCCTCTTCCAGGTCACAGACTTTTCACTGTGTTCTCACACAGAGGAAGGGGTGAAGGCACTCTCTGGGGCCTCTCTTTTAACAGCACTGATCCATTCACAAGGGTTCTACCCTCATGACTTGGTGACCTCCCAAAGGCCCTATCTTCAAATGCCATCACCTTGGGGGTTATGATTTCAACATATGAATTATAATCTGACACAGACATTTGGATCACCATACATGCTATGACATGTGGCCTATGAAAAGCCCACAGGTCTCTGTGACACTAGAATGGGGAACACCACACAGGGAGGAGCAGGAATGGGGCCAGAAAGCAGAAATAAAGTCCTGGATGCCTTGCAGACACTGCCACCACCTTGGATCTTCCTGAGCTCAGTCACAGTCAACCCTACCGTGTTTTTCGACATCACTGCCAACAGCGAGCCTTTGGGCCACATCTCCTTTCAAGTGTCTCTTTTGTCTTTGCAGACAAAATTCCAAAGACAGCAGAAAACTTTCGTGCTCTGAGCACTGGGGAGAAAAAAATTTGTTATAAAGGCCCCTGCTGTCACAGAGTTATTCTGGGATTTCCATGGCACGGTGATGACTTCACATGGGCACAGTGGCACAGGCAGCAAGTCCATCTACAGGGAGAAAAGTGATGATGAGAACTTCGTCCTGAAGCACACAGGTCCTGGCATCTTGTCCACGGTAAATGCTGGACCCAACACAAACGGTTCCCAGCTTTTCATCTGCACTGCTGAGACCGAGTGGCTGGATGGTAAGCATGTGGTCTTCCCCCAGGTGAAAGACGGCACGGATGCTGTGACAGCCATGGAGTGCTACAGGTCCAGGAATGACAAGACCAGCAGGAAGATCACCATTACTGACTGTGGACAACTCTCATAAATTTGACTTGTGTTTTATCTGAACCACCAGAGCATTCATTCTGTAGCTCAGGAGAGCGCCCCTTCACCCCCATCTGCTTAAAATGTTCTAAAATCTTCATGCTTTTGCCTCAGTTCATTGGGTCCCATGTTTTTCTTACCCCTTCCAAGTCCAGCTGGATTGCAGAGTTAAGTTTATGATTATGAAATAAAAACTTAAACAACAATAAAAAAGAAAGAAAGTCCTAGATATAAAGCAGGAAGGTGGGAGGAGCACACCCAGGAACCCCACTCCCCAACACTCCTTCAGAAATCAGAGTAACCAGCTGACGCAAAGACCATGAGAACATTATTTTCCAGGTGCCCCTTGGCCAGCAAAATCTCTTTACCAAGAATTTCTGAATCACATAAGAGGCCCTTAGGCCTGGGTTCAAATTCAGATTGTGTCACTCACTAGCTGTGTGACCTTTTACTAATATAAAGAACTTAACTTCTCCAGACTTCAATTTCCTTACCTGCAAAAAGTATTAAAAACAGAAACCCTTTTATAGGGTTCTTTTGAGGACTGAAAGGGATAAATACAGACAGGATTCAGCAGAAGTAAGGCCTGCTTGAGTGTGGTTGGTAGGGTATATGGGTATAATAATATATAGTCTTAATTTTAATATTTCACCTAAAATGTCATATGTTGTGCTTCAGTGTGATATTGTTATGTTACAGAATTATGTGCTATGATTTTTTAATAAAAGATTTTGTCATAAAAAAGAGGCATTATTTGTGCTGGACCCTGTATATTACCAACTCCTTCACATGGTCTCTGGTCTAGTTAGCTTGCAGTAATAGTAGCCATTGTGTGCCATTGTATCCCCAGTACCCAGTACAGCCTTGGTACCCAGTAAGCACTCAATAAACAGTTGATGAACAAATTAATATGTCTTCATTTTTGTAATAGTTATAATTGGGCCCATTTTTCCTGACAGGGCTGTGAGAATTAAATGAAATTACATGGGTAAAATGTTGAGCACAGTACCTGGCACATGGGAGATGCTCGGGAAATGGTATTCCTAGATTCTTGACTAATGTATATACATGACTTCCATGGTGCCCTCCCTTCCTCATGGGCTCAAATGAGTCAAAGTCAGATAGAAACCCAGCAGTGAACTGTAGTCTTGCAGGCCTCCCCAAGGGCATAAGCTCTCGGCTCAGAACCTTCAGAAAGTAGCTGCCTACTCAGAGAAAATAAGACCACAAGAAACTGAGCCTGGTTCTGCCTTCCTGCCCATGGTCTAGAGTAAGACAAATGGCAACAGCTTGCCCTTGGTCTATGGTAGATGTGTTTAGGTGTATTTGTCCTGCCCACAGACACAGAGGAAGGGTCAGCCCTAAGTGGCCATTTTTGTACCACATACTCTCCTCTGGTTGGGCCAGAGATGGACACTTGACCTAAGAACATTAAGTTCATTGGCTAACCAGTGACCAATCAGATTTTTTTTCTCTCAAGAATTTAGACAAAGTTAGATAGTAATGGGCATTTGGGGTTGTATAGAGTCGTGGTCATGGTCGGCCCTATGGCAAACAAGCTGGAGAAGCGGGTATGCAGAGCAGACAAGCCATGAATAAGCAGAGGAATCCTGACTGCAGAGAGAAAAATGGAATGGAGGCTGAGAAAGAGGCAGAGAGCAGAGGCCATACAGCCCAAGAGAAATGGGAGGCTGGAGACAAAGACAGAAAGAAGGCACTCTCTCCCTGGTGGCTCCCAGATCTACTTCCCATGAGCTGCCTGGCCTCACTTTAGATGGCCTCACTCCATCTAAAGAAGCCTGTACTGCTCCAATAACCATGCCCTGTACCCCACCCGCATGCAGTTCATGAGCTGGTGCACATGAATTGTGTTCCATGCAACTCAATGATGCTCACCTACAATAATGATGCCAAGGGGCATCCACCAGCAAGCAGGGGTATATCTTTCAGGGGCCTCTTGGCCCTGGTGTAAGGGATCTGACTCCATACCTGTCTGAATATCCTTCTCTCCATCTCTCCATCTTTTCCAGGAGCTGTAAACCAATAAGCATGCAAGGACTTCCTCAAGTTCCTCGGCAGTAAGCAGATTAGCCTGCCACAGAACTCCTGGTGTCCTGGTTCAGCTATCTTTACAGACAAGAGATCTGTAAAATAGTCCTCGAGTTACTGCCCCTTACCAAGGAAGCTTCAGTGCAACCATGACATGATAGATTTGTTTGCTTTGGTCTCCTGGAACTGAAAGAGTCTCCTCCACCAAATAAAAATATAAACCTTCAAAGCCACTACATCATTAGCCAAGCAAGCCATTTGGCATCAAAAAACTTGGGTTCAAATGCAGGCTCTGCTACTTACCAGCTCTGTGACCTGGGGCAAATAACCTCTCTTGTTCAAATTTCTCATCTTGTGGAGCTAGTATCCAACTGGTATGGTTTGGGAAAGATTCAGCAAAGTAATGCATCTAATTTAAAATAGTGTAAGAGGTTGTCCATTATAAGTCATTTTTCATTATAAGTGACTGGCAACAAGTAGATACAAAATAAATGTATTGTGATGGGTGGGGGAGCTGCTTGCTTGGTTGGTTTTAAAAAACATTAATGACCAGGAAAACCTACTGAAATGGGAAAAAATAAGGTAGAAGTGTGAGTCATGTTTTACACTTTTGTAGAGGTTGATTTTTCTTGACACTTTCACAAATATTGTCTCACATGCTCATCATGACCACTTTAGAATGCAAGGGGAGGCAGAATTACTATCCCCAACTTACAGATAAAGCATCTGACTCCCCACTGCCTTTCCATCCCCTACCAGGACTACAGGATGATCCAATTCTTCTTTGCAGTAAGCACCAGGAGGGAACCCCAAGTAGGCTCAGTTAGACCAGTTGCTTTCCTGGGCACTGCCTCTTCTATCTTAAGGACTACAGGAGAGCCTAAGACTTGAAGCTTCTTCCTTTTGCCTCTGGGAACAAGTCCAGGGTTAGGGGGATGGACCTGTCTCTGTGGATCTCAGAAAGCCAGGCCAGGAGTGCTGCCCAGTGAAACAGCAGATCACTTCTGCCAACTCCAGAACCACTCTCAAGTAAAGTTCAGAGTTTCCCCCCTACCCACCGGGGGCTCCTCCCAACTCTCTGTGTCACACATTAAGGCCCAGAACCATACCTTTAGTCTGATGCACTCTAATAATTCTGTAGGTCACCCTTCTGCCACAAGTAGATTGTAAACTCCCAGGAATTAAGAATGGAATCTCTAGTGCTTGCTTCAACAGCGCATACACTAAAATTGGAACAATACAGAGAAGAATAGCATGGCCCCTGTGCAAGGATGACATGCAAATTTGTGAAGTGTTCCATATTTACAGAAAAAAAAAAGAGTGGAATCTCTAGAATCTGGTTGTCCACATTCAAAGCCTATCCTTGTCACTCTATGCTCTGTGACCTTGGATGCTTTCCCTACCCTTCCTGAGCGTGTTTCCACCTCTGGAATAGTAATATTCTCATCATTGCAATTGTGAGGATGAAGTTAAATAATTCAGGAGGAGAGTTCAGCCTCAAGCAAGTACATGGCAGACATCCAACAGACATTAGCCCTCCTCCTCCTATGGAGGTCGCTGGCTATTATGCCCAGTGCCATTAAACATGTGCATCACAGAACCTGCTCCCTGCCTGCACTAGACCATGAACCCCTCAAGAACAGGACCTCTATCTTATTCACCCTGCTATCCCCCAGTTTCCAGCACAAGCTGTGGCACAGACCTGAAATGAAGAAACAAATGAATGGGTTCCTTACAACACATTCAGCTTTGGAATTGTTTGGCTCTCATTATCATGAAAATGCATTCTGTGAGTCCACACCTGCTGCCTTAGAAGTCAGAAGCCTTGGCATGGATTTGGAACTAGGACTTCTTTTTAGCCAGGATGGAACATTCCCACTGTGGTAAATAGATGATTGGGAACCAGGGCCAGTGGACAGGGATACCCAGCCTCCTCTGGGCTTTGGAAACAGATTCTCAGCTGGGACACTGGCTTCCTGCCAATCTCTTTCAACACACATACATGCACACACATATATACCAGGCTAGAGAAGAAAGTCTCCAAGCCAAGCTAGCCTCACTTAGAAGATCCCAATCCTCAGACAGTTGCATAGGAGTTGCAGGAACTGGGCCAGGCAGGGACCTACAGGGATAGCTTGGAGTCCATGAGTGGGTTGTTTTCCCTGAGGGTATGTACTGCCACGTGCAAAATGTTAATGCCAACAAAGATGGATCCTGTTCAAGGAACCAGATAGCATCTGGGAACCATATTCTGGGACAAACTCAGGGACCAAGGAGGCAAAGGGAAGTCACACACCAAATGATTTGGTATTCAGACCAAGAGCTGAGCCCAGAGAAAGGTCAGGGTCAGAGCCTTGGGTTAGCTGACTTACCTCAAAGAACCTCCCATCCTCAAATTGTTCCTTCAGGCCACTTGTCCCAGGAGAGACATCACCATTCACACCTACTGGTGACATGATGTCAAAGTAGGAAGATACCATGTGATCATCCACCCTACTCTATCATTCACCTTATGGTGGGATGGGTGGCAGGAGTGAAGGCTTGCTGAAGAGGAGTCAGCCACAACTCTGCATACAAAGGACTAGGAGGACATGCCAGAAAAGGAGACAGAACACTAATGCATCTCTTACCACTCCCTACCCTGCACATCAGACCCCAGAATGCTCCAAGCTCTCAGCACACCCTATTCCACCATGCCTCCATATCTTTGTTCTTGCTATTCCCTTTCCCTAATATGCCCTTCCTAAATTTCTTACCTTGCTAGTTATTATAATCCAAGACTGAGCTCAAAGGTCATCCCCTCCAGAAAGGCTTTCCTGAGTGCTCAAGTGCTCAAAGGTTAGTGAAATAACCTCTAAGAGGTCTCTACCCCCATGGCCTCACCTCTTACCATTTCATGCCAAGAGTCTCTCCTTATGTCTATGACCCCCCACTTAGCCAAGATCTCCCTGAGGATAGGCACCATTTTGGGTCATTCTTGGATCTCCAGTACCTATCACAGGGCTAGGGTTATAGTAGCTGCTCAGTTAAGTACCTGTTGAGTAAATTCTCACTGCAGAGAAGACACTGGTTTGGATTATGGAGGAGAGAAGGAAAGGACATCAGAAATTGGATATGAGCATAGTAATATTTGGTGGGATGTCAAAGTGGAGACAGAGACACACAGGGGGAGCTCAGGGTTGGTGACAGAAGCTAGAGGGGGTCTCCCACATGGAGGTGATAATTAGGAGCATGGGAGCATTTGAGCTCTTTGGGTTGGAAGGTGATTTGGTGGGTGGGAGAGGAGGATGGAAACCATCCTGATGCTCCTAAAATCCTCACTGTACACAAATGCTCACTGTACATATGTACAACAGGATGTCGGTGGGATTTTTACTGCAGCCCCTGGGCTAGACACTGGGGCACATAGCTAAGGGCAATGAGATGCTCATTATCACACGTAAAGAGAGCCACCAGTAATAGACACCCTGCAAGGGTTTCATCAAGAAGAAACTAGGCCTGGGTGGTGTGGCTCAGTTGTTTGGAGCATCACCTGGTAAACAAAATGCTGCAGGTTCAATTCCTGGCCAGGGTACATGCCTAAGTTGCGAGTTTGGTCCCTTGTCCAGGCACGTATATTCCCCAGTCTGGGCACATAAAGGAGGTAGCCAGTTGGTGCTTCCCTCTCACATCAATGTTTCTCTCCCTCTCCCTTCCTCTCCCTCTAAATACAATGAAAAAGTGTCCTTGGGTCAGAATTTAATAAATAAATAATCCCAATTTTTTTAAAAAAGAAGAAACTAAACCAGCCCCAGTTCTTGTAATACCAGACCCCACTGTAATCCCCTCTCATACACACACATCCTACATGTTACAGACCAGGGAGGGGAGAGACAGAAGAGGGCCACTGGGGGGAGCTGGCCCATGCTCTCTTGTACAGAGCATGTAGTTTTGATGCAAGGTGCTCCAGACAATCACTCATAGAAATGGTGGGTGCCCTCGATATGGGGAAGCTGGCATTTCTCTCCCCAGAATCTGCAGCCCCACTCTGATACTGCCATGAAAGAGGAACAAAACCTAGTGAAGGAGTACATGAGTGAAGCTAACTCAGGTCCTCTGGGGCTAGAGGATATACCTGAACATGGAACGTGATGCCCACTTTCCCTGGAGCTCTCTGAAGGCAAAAGACTTATTAGAGCTCACAGCATCAGGAGGGCCAGGGAACAGAATGCCAAGGAAAACTGGTAGTAGGGTATCCACAGCTCTGATCCCACAGCCTGCAGAAGGCACGGAAGGATTTCAGCTCCTCCTGTGCTGCCATGTGGAGGTGCAGGGGTGAGGATGGGCTGGAACTTAGGAAGAGCCCAAGAAGCAGTGCTCCACTCAAAGAGACAGCATATGCAGCATTCATGGGGCAGAAGGGAGAACACCTGCCCTTCTCTAAGGGCGTCCTCAGTGATGCATGCTGCTGGACTCTGTCCCAAGGCCACCAGCTCTGCCATCTACACAGAGATCCCCAGGTCAGCCATGGCAGCAAACCAAAGTAAAGATGCTTCTCAACACCCTCTAGGTAGCCTCCACAGCCCACTGTCCCTGCTCCCAAATCTGAAGGAGATTCAAGGCTCTGGAGTAGGAGGAGGAATGGAGAGCAGACACTACCCCCTCCTCACTTCCATCATCTGAGTACAGATCTGGCTTATAGTAGGCCAAGGGCTGAGCTGGCAGTTTTGAACCAGCTTGGACTTTAAATGACCATAAAGCTATGGGCTTACCCTGATTGGTGTGGCTCAGTTGGTTAAATGTCATCCCGCACAACGGAAGTTTGCACTTTTGATTCCCAGTCAGGATGAGTGAGGGAGGCAAGTGATCAAAGTTTCTCTCGCACATCAAAATGTTTCTCTTCCTCTCTTTGTCCATCCCTTCCCCTCTCTCTAAAATTAAATAAATAAAATCTAAAAAAGAAAAAAAATCTATGGACTCCAATCAAGCTGATGTTAAAGGTAATTCGACAGAGTTGAGCAGAAAGCAGCAACTAGAGGAAAAATAAAACCATTCCACATCTCTATGCTACCAAGCTGACACTGATCAATAAACCAGTTACATGAGGCCAAATGTGGAAGGCCCTCTCTGGGCTTATAGGCAAAGGAAAAAAGAAAGAGGTGGAGGGCTCTCAGCCCCCACCTCTGTTTCTCAGTAAGACAGAACTTAAGTCAAAACCTCCTCAGTCTTAATTACCAAACAAAAAAATAACCAGATGAGCCTCTCACTGTATGTCTTTATTTATACTGTCATCTGCTCCAGCATTTTAATATCCAACTTTCCTTTGAAAGACAGATGCCTGGATGTTCACACCCCGTTCTAATGGCTTAATACCCTGGGTACTGGAGCAGGGAGGGGGCTGCAAGGAAGGAGGGGGATGAAAGCCGCCACCACATTGAGCACAACTTTGGAGCAAATGGGTTTGAATATTCATTAAACAACATTTAATTTAAACACCCAAACTCTGAAAGCAGCAACATATGGCCTGTTTTATTTTACATAAACTGAATAGAAGGCTGGGCCATTAGTTTCTGTAGACATAATGTTCATTACCAATGAAGAATGCTTTCCTTTGAGGACACTCCTGCACTGTACTGGGCCCACTGCCCACTGCCCCCACCAGCTTAGAGAGCCCAAGCTGAGGGCTCCCTGCTGACCCACTTATGGTAGCACAGGAACATCAACCAAATATCCATCACCCATCAGGGAAGATTAGGACTTCATTAAGGAAACAGGGAAGACTCTAGAGACCTCCTGGCTCCTTGATTTGCACCCTGGGAAAGTGGATTGGACAGAATCCTCACCCTCATGGACTGGGCCTCCATGATGCTTGGGGGCCTGGTGGGCAATGTCCAGGTGGCATGAGCTTGACCTCTTCTACCCATGCACAACTGCTGATGGTCACACCAGGTCCCAGAACTCTGCTCACCTACCCTGGGACTGAGCATTGTGCATGTGTTTATATAGAAGGCTGTGGGTACAGAGCAAGATGTGTGTTCATATGCCTTTGTATGAGCATGTGTGAATGTGAATATGTACTTCTGTAGAGAGATACACTTCTGTGGAGAGATGTATACTTAAGGTCACATATGCTGAATGTGTATGTGTATATGGACATACATGCAGTGCTTCTCTGGGTGTGCCTGTAGCTGTATATGAGTGTGCATGCACAGCTTGTTCAGCTGGGGAGGTAAGAGGATCCTGGGAGGAGCAGTGTAGGTGCATATATCTTCACTGTGTGTGTGTGTAAGGGTTTTGGGGTGTTTTTTTTTACAACTACCTGTCACTTAGCATTCATGGATAGAAGGCAAGGAGACCATTAACTTGGATGGGGGGAGAATTACATCTTTATTTCACTAAACTCTAACTTTTTTCAATTACAAACGTAGACAACAAACCCCAGCCGTCTGATCAGTTCCAGTGACTTTGTCACCAAGAGATGTTACATATTTGAATATAGCATCACAGGAATTACAGGGAGTATCTCCAAAGGTCCTTTCCACTCTCCATCACCACCTTGAATTGTAGCAGTTATTAAACCTGCCACAAGACACTGTTATTATCATATTAATAAAGAAGCATTTGTGGAAAATTTTAAAAAGCATACATGGTACTTGTCAGAAACTTTTAATATTTTGCTAAATGTACCTAAACATAATTGGTTTTTTTAAGTTCATGTTTTTTAGGCATTATGTAAAATTCTAGGAAGGAGTCCATTGGTCACCAGCCCACCCAGAAGGGCAAAGAAAATTAAAGGTCCTGCATGGGGATGGCATGAAGCTGCCCGTGGTCCAGCCAGTGAGCACAGGAGCCCACAGAGATGTGTGCATAGACCACCAGCAGAGGAGGGACCAGTGCCTTCCATTCTGAGCAACACCCTCCTAAGAGGACATGTGTCCATAAGGGGGTAGGGTTAAAAACCCAGTGACTCTATAAAGAGATTTCTTCCCATGGTTCCAGTAGTGCTAGAAACCATGAGGACAGCCTAAGCTGGCCCACTTCAAGAAGAAACAGCTCAGGGCATCTCCTTGGCACTAACCCTCCACCTGGTAGGACAGAAGGCTTCTCAGAGGAGTGGGTACTTGGACAGGGGTGTGGAGAACACTTCCATCAAAAGCTACACCAGGTTCTCACCATCCCCAGTCATGCCCTTGATCACTGCTGATCTACCCAAATATCAGTTAGGCTTTCTTCAATGACCAAGACAGAAAAGCCAACTCAAACTACCTTGAATAGTAGACAGCATTTATCAGCCCCCATAACTGGAGTCCAGGACAATGAGTGCTTCAGGTAGGTTTGAGTACAGCTCTGCCCTGCTCCAAATTGAAACTTTGTCCTCAAGCAGGCTTCCCTCATGGTAGTAAAATGCCTGTGGCAGTTCCAAGCCTCATTTCTGCACTTCACATGACCTGGAACAGGAGTGATCTCTTCCCAGCCATCAAAAGGAAGCCCTCCTGGCCACTCTGATTGACCCAACCTCAATCAGTCACTTTAGCCAGGGGCAATTCCTTGCACTGATAGGCTTAGATCTGGGTCACTGCCCATCACCAAGCTACAGCAGGAGTGGACATCATACTATTATTGGCTTATACCAGTCAAGACCTACCCCCTAAGAAAAACAAGTGGGAGAGTCATAGGGGAAACAAAATGGATGCCTGGTGAGGCAACTGCTCCTCTAAGATCTCTTTCCACAAACTGCTAGGCAGACACCTCAGCTCCCAACCTAACTGCAGTACCTGGGGCAGGAGCCATCTTATAGTCTCTATGCATCAACCCCAAGGTTGGAAACCCCAAGTGAGAAGAGCACTTCATACATGTCCTCAGTCACAGCAGGCCCTCAACCTGCCACTGAGTGCACTAGCAGCCACTCTCAGTCACTGCCACACAAACCTGAGGTGTCTCCCCTCCCCCATAGACACGAGAGTTCTTTAATAAATAAACAGAAGAGCCTTGGCTGGTGTAGCTCAGTGGATTGAGCCCCAGCTGGCACATGGAAAGGTCACCGGTTTGGTTCCTGGTCAGGGAACATGCGTGGGTTGCAGGCCAGGTCTCCATTTGGAGGTGAGGCAACCAACTGATGTATCTCACACACTGATGTTTCTCTCTCTCTGTCTCCCTCCCTTCCCCTCTCTCTAAAAGTAAATAAATTAAATCTTAAAGAAAAAATAAAGAGAGACAAAAAGTCAGGTTTTGTCCCTAACTTAGTGGGGAATTATTTATGTGGGCCTCAGTCTCCACACATGGTCAAAGAGAGAACTGGATAAACTAAATCCAAAAGCTCTCCTCAATTGACAGTTCGTGTATCACAGCCAGGGAAGAGCCTCTAAACCTTGGCATTTTATAGACCTAAGCACCCCCATCTACTCCCATCTGATTCTGCCACCGCCTCCCAGCTGGTCCCCCACTCCACTCCAGTCCTGTCCCCAGCCCAGCGTGCTCCCCACACAGCCACCATTTGATGGGCCAGTCATTCAGCCAGTCATACAGGGTGAGACAAAAGTAGGCTTATAGTTGTTCGTATGGAAAATAATACAATAATTGTTAAATAATAATACAAGAATAAACTCTGTGTTTCACACACTCACAACTATAAACCTACGTTTGCCCCACTGTGTATTCATTTACCTGCTGGGAACCAGGCACTGTTCTAGGTGCTCAGGACACAGCAATGAATGAGTTAGATGCACATACAAAAATAAAAAATTCCTGCCTTCATGAAGCTTCCTTTCTAGCAAGGAAACAACCAATAAACAAGAAAATATCAAAAGTGAATGCTGAGGAGAAAAATATTGAAACCAGGAAGGGAATTTCAGGGTAGTTGTTACAACCTTTGGTAAGATGATCAGAGAAGATGTTCCTGAAAAGCTAAACTTGGGCAAAGACCACAAGAAAGGAAGAGAGTGGGCCTGGCAGACAAAATGACAAATGCAAAGGCCCTGGAACAGGAACAGGGCTGACAAGCTGGGAGCAGAGCCACTGACTGGGAGGATGGTGGAAAACCAGGTCTGGGGCCATGTGGATCATGAAGAGACTTTCAGCATCTCACTGAGTGAGATGTGCAGCCCATAAAGGGTTCTGAACAGAGAAATGACCTCATCTGACTCTGATATTCACAGTGCACTCCAGCTGCTGCATGGAGAATACATTAAAGGGCAAAGGAGTAATCAGGAGCACAGTGAGAGGGCCTTGGCAGTAACAAGGTGAAATGTGAGGTCTTGAACCAGAGAAACAAAGGAAGTGGTAAGAAGTGGTCAGATTCTTGATATATGAGGATATCAAGAGCCAAAAGATCTGTGGATGGATTGGATGTAGGGGTGAGAGACATTTGCAGGGTTTTCACTTCCAGCAAGGGGAGAGAATGAAGTTGCCATCCATGGGTGGGGAAGGCCAGCAGGGAAAAAGGGAAAGCAGGGAAGGAATACTCAGTTGCTGGCCAATGCCCTTTGTAAAAGGTGAATCTGATAGCACCATTCCTCTGCTTAAAATCTTCCAGGGGCTTCCCCACTGCACTCCAGGTAAAGTCTGACCTGGAAATACCTGCTACAGTCCCTACAATACCTGGTCCCACCCACATCTTTGAGCCACATTTCCATATACTTCCAGGTCCTGGCTCTTACACTATCTGGGAACCCACCCGCTTTCTCTTGCTTCAAGATGTTGGCATCTGCTGTTCTCTTCCTAGAAAATTTCTCCCTGTGCTTGCTATTCCGAGCCCCAATTCCCTCATCTGCAAAAGAACAAAGAGTATAATACCAGATGATTTTCAAGGGACCTTCCAGCTACAGCAGTCTGCGGCCCTGGGATTTTGTGCACTGTCCCCTTGCCTGGTGTCAGGGAAGACTAGCAACAGAGTCCAGCCAAGAGTATCCCCACTACAGGCTGGGGCACTCTCCAAGGGCTGGCCTGAAAAACAAATGCCAAAGCTTGAAGGGAAAGAGGTTGGGAGGTATAAAGATAGGTGGCTATGAGAGTGTGAGTAGAAGTAAGAATGACAAATAACATGGCTAAAGTAGACAAAAACCCAACAGCCAATCTGCCTTTGCCCAAGCTGAGTCCTTGATCTAGGGTACCTTCCCTTCCATTTGGGCTCCTCCTTCACAGAGATTCCAGCAGCCTCTTCCCTGAGCCAGACCACAGTCCTGCCTCTACATGCCCTGGCTCTCAGACCATCTATGCAACAACACCCAGCTCATAGGCTTAGAATCTTAAAGAGCCCCCTATGAGAGCCCTCTCCTGGGGAAAGTGAGCCAGATATACAAGGACCTTGCCTACATTACATACCTAGGAGGTAGGAAAACCAGATCCAATCTCTGAGCTCCAGACTGCAGAGCCAAATTCAGTCTCTCCAGGACTCCCCAAACTCAACTCAAAACCCTCTGCCTGAGGAAGTCCTCTTGCTTCACATCAGCAAATTACCCCCTCTGCAAGACAGTTAGTGTTGAATACATTGGTCCTCCCCTTCATCTTGGGGCTCAGACTTTTTCTCACCTCCATGCCCACCCACTCCCATTCCTGACAGAGTCAACCAGGAGTCTTATCCATGGCGGGTGTGTCTGAAACTTTTTACGGAATCAGATCACCAATATACAATATTGTGCCCAAGATGTGAGCTTCCAGCTGAGAGATACATGCCTTACCAAATGGACAACATGTACTTTGGTGGGAGAAGGGGAGAGAGGGGAAGCAGCAAGCCCAATGGGATGTGATCTAGGCCACTTCCCTAGCTTTCTCCTAATGAAGAACCCAAAGAGAGATTTCTTCTCCTCTCTCTGCTTCCATCACCTTCCACTCAGGGATGTGTTCTGAGAATTAATGGGATAACAGATGAAGTGCCTCCAAGGAAACGGACTATGTAAATACAAAGTGTTGTTGTTAAATTCCAAATTTAGCCCTCAGGATCAGTGAGGCCTGACAGATCTGAGCTGGGAGCAATCCCAGCTGCATGGATAGGATGTCCCTGTAAAACCAGAAGCAAGACATTCAGGCTTTGGGGGTCAAAGGAAACCATAAAAAATACCCCAGGCCTACACTTCACAGAAGGCCCAAGATCTTCTCCAGCAATCCCACAAAGGAAGCAGCTAGGCTCTGCTTGTACACCACCAGCAACAGGAACCTCAATATTCCCCAAAGTAGAACCTGCCTTCTTCCATTAGCTCTGAACTTTTTAAAACGTACTCCTGTCCAACTAAACCATTTCACCAAACTTTCCATGCTCTAGGACAAACCTTACCCTTTTCCCATGTAACCCTTAACCAACAGCCCCTTTTTATGTTTCATTGCCAGCTAAATACCTCCAGGCCTTTCAAACAGGCCTCACGAGCCACCATCTGAAGGCAGACCACCATCCTGATGCTCTTTTCTGAATGGGCTCCAAAAATAATAACCTTCAGCAGTGGTTCGACAGGACAGGGCAGAACAAGACCCAGCATTCCTTCATTCCAGGTGCCCACTTCCTATGAAGGCAGCTAGAGGCAACAATTTGTTGGAGGTTTTTGTTTTGTTTTTTTTTTAACGTCCAAATCACACTGTGAAATCATATAATTTACATTTGTGTTTCAGACCATAACCTCTGCTACACATGATTCTGGCTAGTCATGACACCAAAGAGCTCCAGAAAGCATGCCCAAGGTGGTAGAACCCCCTGGGATCAGAGAACCACGGCAAAAGGACAAGCCCAGACCCTGGAGCCACACCGACTGAAGTTCAAGACCCAGCTGTGCCTTACTGCACAACCCTCAGCAAATGGCTAAAATCCTGACTTTCAATTTGCATATCTCTGAGCTGAGAACAAAAATACTTGTTGCCAGCCCTGACAGGTGTGGCTCAGTTGGTTGGGCATCATTCCACAAAGCAAAAGGTCACCAGTTTGATTCCTAGTCAGGGCACATGACTAAGTTGTGGGTTTGGTCCCAGTCAGGATGCATATGAGAGGCAACCCATCAATGTTTCTCTCTCATATGGATGTTTCTCTCCCTCTCTTCCTCCCTCCCTTCCTTTCCCTCTAAAAAAAATAATAAGTTTAAAAATATATACCTATTGACAATAAACCTTGCAAAACTTTTGTGAGGACAAAAGAAAATACAAATTCTGTCCAGAAGGTATCCAGCCACATACTGTGAAAAATAGAGATATTTACTGAAGAAGATACAAAATACAAGAAACACTGTACACAGGACAATGATGCCTCAGTCCCCTTCAAAGCAGGCACCTTAGAACCTCACGCAGTTCTCCCAATCACCATCAGCTGACCGTCATATTTTCCAGAATTTCACTGATAGCCTAAAATCTCTTCCCTTTCAAAAATGATTTTAGTTTTAGGAAAAGTCAGAAGTCACAGGGTGCCAAACCTGGGCTGTAGGGAGGCTAAGACATCTGGGTGATTTGATGTTCTGCCAAAAGTTCTGCATAAGATGTATTGCATGAGTGGGCATGTTGTCATGATAAAGCTGCCAATCACCAGTTGCCCATAGCTGTGGCCTTCTGAATCATCCCAATAGTTTCTGCAGAGGAATGTTCAAACTTAATGCGAAATTTGATGCAGATTCCTTGCTCTACTCATTCAGTCATTTTGAAAGCAATGGCCACACAAGACACACCCTCACTCAACGGTATCCACCACCCCCACTGACTAGTACAGTGAAGTGGTCATTGTTCACACATGTACATTCCAGTCCACTCTCCTTGGCTTCAAGGTTATTTCAATGTCATGCAAACCATTCTTGTTCTATTAACAATGGCTGGACTTTTTCCAGACAGATCTCATATATATACTGTGCCTAGCATAAGAATAGTAGGTGCTTAATAAAAGGAAAGTATTATTGTTATAGTCAAAGTCTCATGGGATCCCTGACAGCAATTTCCAAGGACAGGAAACCCAAGAAGTGGCAACATAGTCCACCCATCTTCCACAAGGGTGCCAATACAATTCAGTGGGGGAGAACAGTCTTTTCAGCAAGTAGTGCTAGGACAAGTGAATAGTCACACACAAAAGAATGAAGTCAGGTGTCTTTCTCACACCATACATAAATTAACTCAAAATGAATCACAGACTAAAATGTAAGAGCTAAAACTATAAAACTCATAATATAAAACATAGCTATCTTTGTGACTTTGAATTAGGCATGATTTCTTAGATAAAACATCAAAAGCATAAGTAACAAAAGAAAGATAATGTGGAATTTGTCAAAATTTTAAAGAACACCATCAAGAAAGGGAATTTGTCAAAATTTTAAAGAACACCATCAAGAAAGGGAAAAGGCAGAATGGAAGAAAAAACATTTGCAAACCAGATATCTTCCAAGAGACTAATCTTTAAAATATATGAAGAATACTTACAACTCAATACAAAGACAAATGACCCAATTTTAAAAGAACAAAAGTCTTAAATAGACATTTTTCTAAAGAAGACATAAACAGCCAATAAGCATATGAAAAGATATTCAACACCATTAGTTATTACAAGATACAAATCAAAACCATAATAAGATACCACTTTATACTCACTTGGATGGCTAAAATCAAAGTGCAGATAATAACGAGTGTTGACAAGGATGTGGAGAAACTGGAACCCTCATACATTGCTGATAGAAACATAGAATGGTGCAGCCTCTGTGGAAAATGGTTTGGCAGTACCTCAAAATGTTAAATATAAAGTAATCATTATGACCCAGTAATTCCACTCCTAGGTATATACTCAAGAGAAATGAAAACATGTGTCTACACAAAAACTTGCCCACACATTTTAATAGCAGCAGAATTACTTTGTTGTTGTTGTCTATAAGGTTTTTGGTTTTGGTTTTATATTCAATATTATTTTGTATTAGTTTCAGGCATATGGTATAGTGGCTAGACAATCATATTTTACAAAGCGTTCCCACAATATTTCCAGTATCCACCTGGCATCATGCATAGTTATTACAATATTATTGACTGTATTCCCTGTGTTGTACTTCAATCCCCATGACTATTCTGTAACTACCAATCTGAATTTCTCAATCCCTCCGCCTTTTTCACCCAGTCCCACAACTCCCCTCCCCTCTGGCAACCATCAGTCTATTCTCTGTATCTATGAGTCTGTTTCTGTTTCATTTGTTCATTTATATTATTCTTTAGATTCCACCTATAAGTGAAATCACATGATATTTGTCTTTCTCTGACTGGTTTCACTTAGCACAATACCTATCCTCTAGATCTATCCAGGCTGTCACAAAGGGTAAGATTTCATTCTTCTTTATGGCTAAGTAATAGTCCATTATATATATGTGCCCCAGCTCTTTTCTTTTTTTTCACTATACTGATGGGCACTTGAGTTGCTTCCATATCTTGACAATTGTAAATAACACATAGCAGCAAATTTTTTTAAGAAGTTTTACAAGAGTTTCAACCAAACTGATGACATATGCTTGAAAGCAGGATTTCAAACACTCCCAAGAATTTTTTTATTACCCAAAATGTTCATCAATTAATGAATGGATAAATATGGTATATCCACACAATTGAATATTATTTGACAATCAAAAAAATGAAGGACTATAGTCTACCACAACATGGATGAATCTAGAAAACATTGTTATGCTAAGTAAAAGAAGCCAGGCACAAAATCATACACATGGTATGATTCCATTTATATAAAATGTCTGGAAAAAGCTAATCCATATAGACTTTAAAGCAGATTAATGGTTGTCAGGGGTTGGGAGGAGAGAGAATGGGGAGAAACTGCCAATAGGTAAAAGGTTCCTTTTTTGGAGTGATGAAAATGTTCTTAAAGTAGATAGTGGTGAGTGGTGTACAACTCTGTGAATATACTAAAAACAACTGAGTTGTATATATCATAGGGTGAATATTATGGTATGTGAACTGTATCTCAATAAAGCTGCATTTTAAAAAGCTATCAAGTACTGATACACTCTACAATATGAATGCAACTTGAAAACTATGTTAAGTGAAAGGATCCAGTCACAAAAACTATATATTATGTAATTCCATTTATACAAAGTGGATTTGTCTAGAATAGGCAAATGTATAGGGACAGAAAGTACATGAGTGGCATCCCAGTTTAGGGGGTAGAAGCTGGAGGAAATGTGGAGTGACTGCTAAATGGGTTTCTTTTGGCGTGAAAAAATGTTCAGAATTAGGTGGTGGTGATGGTTGCACACCCTTCAAATACACTAAAGCACACTGCAATGCAAACTTTAAAAGAATGAATATTTGTGAATTATATCTTAATAAAGCTATTTTTAAATAAAGTTTTTAAATGTGTTTTTAAATCTATTTTATTGATTATGCTATTAGAGTTGTCCCATTTTTTTCTCCCCTTCCTTCCCCTCTGCTCTGCACCACCCCTCCAACCAGCATTCCCCCACCTTAGTTCATGTCCATGGGTCATACATATAACTTCTTTGGCTTTTCCATTTCCTATACTATTCTTAGCCCCCCACCCCGTCTGTTTTGTACCTACTATTTATGCTTCTTATCCCCTGTACCTTTTCCTACATTCTCCCCACTCTTCCTCCCTGCTATATCCCTCCATGTGATCTCCATTTCTGTGATTCTGTTCCTGTTCTAGCTACTTGCTCAGTTTTTTTTAGGTTCAGTTGCTGATAGTTGTGAATTTGTGGTCATTTTACTGTTCATAATTTTGATCTTTTTCTTAGATAAATCCCTTTAACATTTCATATAATAAGGGCTGGGTGATGATGAATACCTTTAACTAGACCTTATCAGGGAAGCACTTTATCTGCCCTCCCATTCTAAATGAAAGCTTTGCTGTATACAGTCATCTTGGATGTAGGTCCTTGCCTTTCATGACTTTGAATACTTCTTTCCAGCCCCTTGTTGCCTGCAAGGTCTCTTTTGAGAAGTCAGCTGACAGTCTTATGGGAACTTGGCTGTGTTGTGGTGCTGGGATGAGGGAGGGGTCCCAGAAGGAACAATGCTGCTTGCTGTGCTTTCTGCTGGCTTTGAGTCACTTCCCCCTACTACCCACAAGCAAATTGGGCCCTTCTGGTGCTGATTCCCGAGTGGGTGTTTTTGTGTACCTTCTAGGACCCTGTGGGTCTCTCCAATGAACTCTCTTGTGAGGCTGGGAGTTTCTCCTGCTGCTACAACTGCCCACAGATTTTTAGAGTCAGGGGTTTTGAGGCTTTATTTCCCCACACTGGAACCCTGGGTTGTGGGGTCTGTCTCAGTCCTCAGTTGTTCCTTCTTATTTATCCACATGGACATGTGGGACCACCCAGTCCTCCTGCCACAGTCTCAACCCATCTGCCAGCCACCACGTCACCTACCCTGGTCCTCTCTGCCCTGGCTCCCCATCTCCACCCCTCCTACTGGTCTGGATGAATGCTTTTTCTTTAACTACTTGGTTGTCAGACTTTCATACAAGTCAGTTTTCTGGCAGTTCTAGTTATTTTTTTTTTGTTTGTTTTTAAACTTGTAGCTATCCTTCTTTTGGTTGTACGAGGAGGCAAAGTGTATCTATGCCTCCATCTTGGCCACAAGTCTCTAAAGTATGGTGTTTGTGTTTTTTTAAGTGTTAACATGGTAAAGTCTGGGAGTCACCGAGAGACGCAGAAGTCAGCAACATGAGGGATAGCTGCCATGGCCATATTAGCAGCCTCCTCTGTCTTCTCAGCAAGTGCTCCCTCTGCCATAGATTAGTGGAAAATGGTACCCATGAGCTGGCAGGACCAGGAATGGACCCCTCTCTTCGACCAGTCCAGTCAGCATCTCATTCCTGGGAAGTGACAGAGGATGCAGGGTCTAATTGATGTTGTTGGGTACTTACAGTGGGAAGTAATGGGAAACCTGGTGTAATGGCCATGGATAAAAGAGCAAAAAGAGCCAGCCTGAAAACAGAATGTGGAGTAGCCTCAAGGAGGAGGAGGAGGAAGAAAAGGGTGATTTACCCTGGAATACTTTCTAGTCCCAATCTCAGGGAGACCACCAGCATTGCCTATTCATATTTTGGTTGTTTGACATCTCCAGTAAATTCCTCCTTTTGCTTGAGACTTCTGTTCAAAGGGTCCCTATGAAGTATCCATTTACTTCTTCCTGCCATGGCAAACCTGGTAGTTGTCCCTCAAAACCATGTTCCTCACCTTTGCCTGGGCTAGAGCTAGCCTCTATTTCCCCGCCCCCTCTACCACCCCCCTGCAGGTAGGTGTGCCAGGAGACTAAGCCACAGCAAATGCAATAGGAACAGAAGTGACAAGGGTGGACTTCTGGTCAGGCCTTTGTGAAGAACTAGAAAAAAGCTTCCTACTGACTATGACTACTCTGCCTTGGATTAGAATAGTTAAAAATAAATTTGTATTGTGCTTGTGCCCATCCCATTGTGGGACCTATTTGTCAGTTTAGCCTGCTATAACTAAAACAAAGCAGGAAGGCAGTCTCTCTCACCAACATGATGGAGGGCACAGTTAGCCCCAGGGCCAGGACTGTAGAGTGAGGAAATCTTGAGGTCATGAAAATGCTAACCTTTACTTGTACCACCCTGAGTGAACACCTCCTTAGATTTCACATCCTAGGCACCTTATTGCCTGATCCTAGCCCTGTTAGCCGCCACTGTAATTGGCAACCATCTTACAAAATGGAGCTAATACAGAGAGAGAAAATGTCTATAATATTGTGGTAACTATGGATGGGACCAGGCAGGTACTGGAAATACTGGAGGGATAACTTTGTAAATTATATGATTGTCTAACTACTATGCTGTACACCTGAAACTAATGCAAAGTAATATTAAATATAGACTGTAATTTAAAAAATACAAATTTAGCCCTGGCTAGTGTAGCTCAGTGGATTGAGCGTGGGCTGTGAACCAAAGTGTCGCAGGTTCAATTCCCAGTCAGGCCACATACCTGGGTTGCAGGCCACGGCCCCCAGCAACCGCACATTGATGTTTTGCTCTCTCTTTCTCCCTCCCTTCCCCCTCTAAAAAATAAATAAAATCTTTAAAAAATATACAAATTTAAAACTTTTTAAAACAGGCAGAGGAACTGAATAAACAGTTTTTCAAAGGACATACAGATGGCCAGCAGGTACATGAAAAGGTGCTCAGCATCACTAATCATCAGGGAAACTCAAATAAAAACCACAATGAGCTATCACTTCACACCTGTTAGAATGGCCGTCATTAAAAACACAAGAGATAACAAGTGTTGGCAAGGATATGGACAAAAGGGAACCCTTGTACATTGCTGGTAAGAATGTATTAGTGCAACTACTATGGAATATAGTATGGAGGTTCTTCCAAAAATTAAAAACTACCATGTGAACCAACAATTCCACTCCTGGGTATATGTGGAAGAGAAATGAAGTCACTAACTCAAAAAGACATCCACACTCCATGTTCATTGCAGCATTATCAACAATAGTCAATCTAAGTGCCCACAAAAGGAGACATGGATAAAGAAAATATATGTAAGCACACACACACACACACAAATATTACTGAACCATAAAAAGAAAATGCTGCCACTTATGACATGGAGGAACCTTGAAGACAGTATGCTAAGCAAAAGAAATCAGAGAGAAAAACATTAGTGCATGATCTCACCTACATGTGGAAATCTTAAAAAAAATAAATAACTCAGAGAAATAGAAGACAGACTGTGGTTGCCAAAGGAAGTGTTGGCCAGGGGCGGGGGGGTCAAGAAGGGTGGAAGGTGGGGAAAATGGAAGCAAGGGGTCAAAAGGTACAAAATTACAGTTATAAGGAAGTTCTAGGAATGTAGTGTGCAGAATGATGACGACAGTCAGAAATATTGTATTGCACATTTGAAAGTTGTTAGAATAGATCTTAAAAGTTATCACAAGAAAAAAATTGTATCTATGTAAGGTGATATTAACTAGACTTATAAAGGTAAACATTTTATAATATATACATATATCAAACCATTTATGCTATTATACACCTTAAATTAATACTGTTATCTGTCAATTATATCTCAATGAAATAAAAATAAAAATAAAAACACCTAAGGGTAGAACATTTTTTTTTAAAGTAAATGGCACTGAGTAGCAAATGGCTCACCTGCTGTCAGGAGGGAAGCCAGCTCAAGGTGAAAAGGTTTGAAGCTCAGTCCTCTCCCCACCGATAAGCTGAGGGACTTGAGGAAAGTCACCTAACCTCTCTGTGCCTCAGTGGTCTCATCCATAAGCAGAAAAAAAAATGGAGTGCTACCTGCGTGTAAAACAGAGGTGAGAAATCAACTGAGAATTTTCTTTCCTTCTGTGAGGAGGCCTGAAGGAAACAGGCATCCTGTTTCACATTTCCTCCACCAAGGAGAGTTGCAACTCAGTGTTTACCTACAGGTCGGGCAAATTCTCACCAACTCCCTGAGTATCATTGTCAACAGCAGGAGTCAGCACAGGACTGAACCAGACCCTCTCTTGAATCCCCTCTGGCTCTGTGATGTGTATATGTACAGCTTTCTGAAAACATAATTCCACAGACTAACTGCACAGGCAAAGCAGCTCAGCTGGGCGAGTGGTCACTGTGAGGTGCAGGGAGCCTATCCCTGGATTAATGAGGTGAATGCTGAAGCCCCCACACTGCCGCAGCCCCTCCCTCTGAAACAACGTATTTCTGAAAGAAATATATACTGCAGCTGAGAAGAGAACAGGGTGTAAATCTTTCCTTCCTCCAAGCAATGCAGAATAGAAATCTATAGAGGCAAATGCTTGATGTACAAAGATGTGGACTTTTTAAAGAATCCAATTTGATAGGTTCCACCTTACTGCCTTGCACCAAGTCCCTGCCAAGGTTTACTTAAAGGGATACAGGAGATGGATGTGATGCAGGAAGGGCTTACAGCTGCCTTGCAGTCCAAGTTCCTTGAGCAGAAGACTATCTCCTCAACTCACCAGGGCAGGATTTTCTACCTTTCAATTTCTTGCTCTTCGAATAAGGTGGTTGAAAGCCACTTTCTCAGCTCCACTCCCTTATCTTAGAGTAGGAAACTGAGGTCCAGAGACAAAAGGGGACTTGCCTGAAATCACGAAGTACCGTTTGGCACAGGTAAGGCTTGCAGGCAGGCCTTGTACCCAGGACTCTGGCCCCCTACCCAAAATGTCAAAGAACGTGACAGAGACATCGTGCTGTGGGGAGAACACTGAACCAGAATTTGGCCTCTGGGGTTCTAGCATTCTTCCTCCCAAAGAAATCACAGGCCCCTTGGCTGGGGAGCTACAGGAGGAATGCCGTCTGCACAGGATCTGCAGAGGCATTGCAGCAAGGATGGGTAGACATTGCCACGCACGTGTGAACAGCAGAAAGCCCTGCAGGTTCAGCTTCCCTACAAGGGCCGAATCCCATAAACAAGATTACCACCCCCATCAGACCTTCTCTGAGAAGAAAGAGTGACCTCTCCAGTTGATGTGGCATCGAGCTTTTTTCACGCTTCCACAAGGGTAGCAACCGTGACAACAAAGCAGGCAGGATCCAAGCCTGTGCCCACAGTGCCCCCTTGTGGGAATCTGCGTGGCTCATCACATCTCTTTACTCTGCCAAAGGGAAGGCAGGTCAGTGATGGAGCAGTCTTTAGTACTGCCCTTCCTAGGCTCCACAGCTGTCCCCTCTGGAAAGTCTCCCCCTCCATTAGCTCAGTTGCTCAAACTTCAGCCTGCATCAGAATCACCTGAAGGACTTAAAACACAGGCTGCTGGGCCCCACCCTGTTTCTAATTGAGTAGTTCTTGGGGTGGGGGGAAAGCCTGAGAATTTGCATTTCTAACAAGTTTCCAGTTGCTGACACTGTCTGTTCAGAACCACTTTGGGAGAACCACTGCCTTAGCTAATCTCTTGGCACCCATCAAGGCTCAGTACTAGTTCTAGCCCCTTAGTGAGAAATTCCACGAGTGTCCCGGAACATGTCATAGAATGTCAGACCTGTGTAATTTTGACCCAGTTTCTTAAACTCTTTGAGCATCAATCTCTTCATCTATAAAATGGAGATAATAGTACCTCCCTCAGAGTAGCTGTGAAAAGTAAATGAGATAATTCATCTGACAGGCTTACTAGGTACCTAGCAAATAGAAAACTATTCTGCTGTCATTAACTATTTTATTAGCATAAGTAATAGTATCACTGTTTGTATGCCAGTTTCTTGAGGACAGAGACCGTACCCTACTCAAAGACATATAATTCTCAGAGACAGAAAGGACTTCAGAGACTCTTCAATTCAGTTTCCCTAACCTAGTTGACCAGCAGCATCACCTGAAATTGTTAAAACTTCAGATGCTTGGGTGCCACTAAGTCTGGAAACTGAGACCAGAAGCCTTGGGCATTTGTATTTTGAACAAGCCAACACATGGCAGGCTTGGAAACCACTTATCTAGCCCTTATACCTCATCTGGACAGGGGAATGGAGGCCCAGAAAAGGGAAGTCCCTTGCCATCCCATGGCCCAGCTGCTTGGCAGATGGGTGATCAGAAAGTAGGTCTCCAGATTCCAGTCTAGTCTTTCCCCAAACTAAACTGCTTGAATGCCAGCTCATCAATCCCTAACGCCCTGCACAAATCCTCTCTCCTACATACATGATGAACAGTCCAACAGCTTAAGTATCTGCCAAGCAGACAAATTCATCATGTGTCAAGGACACTCAATCCACTGTTGAACATCTAATTTTCCACTGTATTCATTCAACCAAAACATTGAAGAGAAATCCTTAGCCTGGCATACAAGGTCCTCCCTGACCTGTTCCCAGAGTCACATTTCCCACCAGAACCTCACTGGAACTCCTAACCAGACCACAATTTGTTATTCTGTGGCGGAGGCAGGGGGTGGGGCTCACTTCCACAAGTCTAGCACACATAAGTTTAAGGGTGAGAGGGTGTGGAAGGTCGAACGAAAAGTAGTGTTGGTTCACTCAGACGCACACTGCAGAGCTCTAGAACTCAGGAAAGCCTCTCTGCTTTGTCAGCATAAACGAATCGATTGGGATACCTCTGTACTCTTGCAACCACCTTTAAGTTGGTTTCCGAAATGGGATTTCTCCTACCAGAAATGCATTGTGCAAAACTGCTGGAAGCCATATCACTGTGGGACCTTCCGGCTCACTGATAATGAAGACAACCCTACTTGCCCACTCTGCTCGCACCCTCCCCAAACTGATCCACTTCCCCCAATAGAATGATTGGTATCACACCTTACCACAGCTGCCTGCTCTTCCCACCTCTGTTCCTCTCCTCTTTCATGGCCCCAAGTGAGCCCCGTTCCTGTGTCCAGACCCAATCATGTGTCTTGCCTCAGCCGTTCTCTCAAAAGCCAGCCAATACCCAACCCTCCTACACAGATCCTCTCGCCTCTGGGTCCCTACAACATAATTTAACACAATTACACACTTTGTTTCTTCATGGTAAGCAGAAGCCAGGCTATGAGACTTGGTTGATAAACCCACTCTGAACTTTAAGGGGAGGGACTGCTTCTTGATCCAGGTCCCAGAGCAGGAACTCACACACAGCTAGGTAAATGAGGGATTCTTCTGGCCATGTAATAACTTGTCCAGTAATTTCCTGGCAACAGACACCTTGCTGATAACATAGTACATACACAGCTCATGAGTCTTATGTATTTTATGTCCTGCAGAAAACAGGTACTCAATATCTGAGTGCATGAATATATGCATAACACTCACCTTACAAATTGTGTTCCAATCTCGGCCCCATCACTTAGTTGGGTAAGTTATGTAACTGTTCTAAGCTCTCTCCAACATGAGTACAGTTAAGACCTGACTCTTAGGGTTACTGTGCAAATTAGGAGACGTATTTAAGATGTTGCTTTCAAGGAGAGCCTGAAATAATCAAACTGCCAGCGAAAAGAGCTGCCTGGGCACACGAAGCTACAAAATTCAGGAGTGTAGTTTTAAGGCAAGCTGTAAAGCACCCACTATTCACTGGGCTGTTTAAAGCTGCCCTTTTCAGAACCACCTCTAGCTTTTCTCACCACTCTCCACAGATACTTGCTCCCTCTCAGTGGCTCAGCCCCCAACAAGTACCAAGTTGTAGGAGTGGATGTGCTCTCCCTGTTGACTCTGATTAGTGAAGTCAAACTTGAATTTTTATGGAGGCTCTTTCAAAGCCCGTTGACAGCAGTAGTGTGGTGTGATTACTGTCAGGGCCAACAAAGTGCTGAATCTCCAAGAGCCCAGAAGTTCAATAGCACAATTGTCCACAATTCAGATAATTCCTGCAAGTCCCTGCTTCCTGTCAGTTGCCCAGCAGTTCAGTTTCCAAACTGTTCTCAAAGATGCATCATGAGCATCAAAACAGCCTTGAGTTGGGGAAGCAGAGCAAAATACCCTTTGAACCCCAATTTAAAGAGAAGTTAACCTGAGCAGGGGACCGAGTGACTTACCCACACTCAGCTGGAATAGATGGAATAAGCACGCAGGAGTATGCAGAAGGGACACAAGACGAGCAAACAGGCTAGCTGCAAACACCTACCTATCCTGATGCTTGTAGCCAGACCTCTAAACCTTACCATCATCCTCTGGTATTTCAAGAGTCTAAAAATCTGTACCTTCATGTAAAATGTTTCAAAATGCTCTGCCTGTCCAACAAAGCCTACTGATGAAGACTGCCAGTTTGTGACTTCCACAATCTCAGCCCAAGCAGCTCCCTAGAAAAACAGGCCCTACCAGAATTAATCACGATTCCCTTCTCCAGAGACTAAGGCTACAAACCGCCTCCCCCCTCCCCTGCCAAAACCAACCACACATTTAGAATGGAAGGGCAGATAAAGTACTTCCCAGATAAGGTCAAGTTAAAGGAATTCATCATCACCAAACCCTTATTATATGAAATGTCAAAGGGACTTATCTAAAAAAAAGAAAACATGTACAGTAAAATGACAGCAAACTCACAATTATTAACCACACCTAAAACAAAAACAAAAACTAGGCAAACAACTAGAACAGGAACAGAATCACAGAAATGCAGATCACACGGAGGATTAGCAACAGGGGAGTGGGAGAAGGGGGGGAATAGTATAGAATATAAGTAGCAGAGATGGTAGGTAGCAGAGAAAATAGACGGGGAGGGTAAGAATAATATGGGAAATGTAGAAGCCAAGAACTTGTATGACACATGGACATGAACTTAAAGGGGGGAATATGGGGGGGGGGGCACGGTGGAGGGGAGTGAAGGAGGTAAATGGGACAACTGTAAAAACATAATCAATAAAATATATTTTTAAAAACCCACCCACACAAACTCTGCATCTTGAGACTTTTAAAAAGATTTACTTTCATGGGGGTGGGCTGGGATGGGAATAAAAGACAGAAGACTGTACTTGAACAATGAAAATTTTAAAAATCTGACAGGCTAATATAAAACAAAACCAAAATAGTAAAAACAAATGAAAAAATTTACTTTCAGAGAGGGCAAGGGAGAAAACCACCCATTGTCCCTTGCACGAGCCCAAGAGACCTGGCCTGCAACCCAGGAACTGGGCCTGACTAGGAACTGAACCAGATTTAGCTTTGCAGGTTGATGCCCAACCCACTGAGCAAAGCCAGTTTGGACTACATCTTAAAACTTTGAGGACCACCTTTACCTCCATTCAGGCTCCCTGCAGCTGTCATATCAGTCCTTATGGTATCCCACTGTGAAAACTACCCACACCTTCAGTTTTTGATGTATCACTTCCATTAGACCTGCTCCTTTATAACCACCTACTCCTGGGACCACGCCCCTCCCACCCCTACTTTCAGCTTCACCCCCTGCCCTGCATCCAGCCAGCCCAAATATAACCTCTCCCAACATCTTCCCAGTCTTGCCCCTGCATACTGACCAGTCCTCCACTCCCAAAGCCCAGCTCAATCACAGCTAACTCCAACCCTTACTGCAACATTTGCCATCAGGTATTAATGACCCATCCTCCATGCACTGTTCCTTTAAATATGCCACTCACCTCAAATCCCCTACTCCTCACCTATATGGATGCAAACTGAAGCTTACAGGCTTAACGCCCCTACTCCTCCTTTCTCCCTACTAACCATCTAACTCCTGAGTCCTAGCAAGGGACCCAACAGGCCAAAGGCCCCACAAACCTAGGTATGCAGTCTCAACACAAGCAGAGCAACTATACCAACACCTGCCCCTCCAACCAGGACCCTCACGTATGCACACTCTACCCACTAGTCTAGCTCCATCTTGTCAAGGCGTCTCCCCATTCACTCCTGCACATCTGATATGCCTTCTGTCACAATTCCTCCTTTTTTCCTGGATCCCCTTTACCCAATCAACCAGGTCTTTTCAAATCCTGTACTGCTTCCTCAGGTTTCCCTGGAGCTTTTCATCCTCTACCATGGTTCCCAATAGCATTTGTAAACTTGACTCCCAAATGGACCCACCCAAAGTGCAAGCCTATCATACATTAATTTCAGGAAAAAATAAAATGGCATCCCAAACCCCTAAGCCACTAACCCTTTTCTCCCCTCACACCCACTTTTTCTACCTCTCAAAAGGCACCTCAACCCACACAGTAACCCTAAAACAACCCCTCCTCAAATCTCCTAACCCCACACAACTAACCAAAAACTCAAAGTTCAAGACGACAACCCTACTGGCTGCAAAAGCCATGAGAATCAGTGTTCTGGGGGAAAAAGAAAAGCAGCACTAGGTAACACTCCATGTTTCATAAAAAGTATGCATCATCAGATTTAACAATTACACACAACACACAAATTTTCATTACACAAGAGCCTCTTTCAAATCCCAAACATAAACCTACAATACACAAATGCCAATTCTGATAGATCCTATTCAGAACAAGTGAAAATGTGACCTACAGATTTGGGGGGAGGGGGAGGCCAGTAAATAATGTTTTGGTAACAAGAACAAAGTGGAGTTCTACAAAGACCAAAATAGAATTTTAAGTGTCTCTCTCAGAGACAAACTACACTGAGGGCTAATATTAACATGAGCACTCCAGACTGGCTCCATATGCTCCCGTGTTGCCCATACTCTACACGTGACATGTTTGTGTCATGAAATGAACGGATAAACACCACCCCATCACACCAAGTGTTCAGTGAATGCTTAATGGAACAGGTGAACTTGGACAGCAAACTAAGCCTGCTAAAACGGCACACTAATTACATTCCCAGTACACTTCAAATATATTTCAAAGAACCAGACACATAAAAATTCTTAGTTTATTAATCTTCTCATGAAAAATCTGCACAATCACCACAGATAAAGTCACTGAAGAATCTTTACTCCTTCTGTGAATCAAAGAAAAAAAATTAGTTAGCAACTGAGGAACTGAACTTTAAAAATTAAAGTTCAAAGTCTAACAAACTCCAAAATTCACGACACCCATGCAGAACAAATATTAGTAACCTAGAATTATGTTAGGTTTGTATGATTGCAACACAATGTAAGCATCAACAAATAAAGCTTTCAAGTTAGGAATAAAACAAAAAAGTGAGTTAAATATTACTGTATTTTAAAAACAAACCATGTCACTATTAGAGCATTTAATAGGCTACAACTCCTGAGAGCATTTGTAAGTCTACTTTCTTAATCTATTTCACATGCTTTACTTTTAAATTACTGTGTCAGTAAACCAAGTCTAGTGATCTAAATGAAAAGCTTGAATTATACCTGTTGACCAATCTCCAGCTCACTGAATTAGTGGCAGGGAAAGGAGAAGGGAAAAGGGAAAAAAAACATTCATTAACAGTCCTTTTTAAACTCCAAAATAACTTGCATTTAAGTGCATGCAATCAGGTACCTTAAAGATGATCATTTTGTTCTTTGCAACTGTATAAACAACACTCTTTGGACACACTCATTGATATTATTACTCCCAATTTTGAGAATACCTTGCCTGGTTACTATGGTTCTTATGCAAACAAGGTGGCTGGCACAATGAGTTCACTATGAAAGGAGGTAAGTAATAATGACAATGGAAAGCCAGGCTGCCCCTGCCTACTTCTGGATGAAGTCAGCATACCTAGCCTTGGGCCCCCTGCTCTGCCCAGCAACATTGTGCTGGGCACACTTGCGCACTGACAGACTTGGTCATCATCCCAGGCCAAAGTCTAATTTAACTACAATATGAGAGCTCTAAATGATCAAACAAGTCTTTGATAACTCATCTCAGTTTAATACTTTAAAGGCCACCATTCACAGCCAACAAAAGCAGTGCAAATTAGTATTAAAAGAGAATTTAGCTAAATTAAAAATGCTTTAACTGTTCTTCAAACATTAAACTATTTATTCCTTAATTTTAAATAACTCTTATTGCACCCAAAAGGTAGAAGCAAATACTAATTCCAACATGTGAACAAAACTGAAATGAAAGGAACACTAATATGCCTGCCTTTTTTTAGCCAAAAAAATACAGCTCATCTATGCATTCACTTTGCAGTTGACTTTTCAGAGCAGTGCTAATGAAATGCACCAGAGCCAGTTTAAATATTAAGTGATGGCTCAGGTCTCCTCTCTGTACCTGTCACTACTGAGCAGTAACATGTGAGACTCAGGCTGAATGAAGAAAATAATGTGTTAAATATCCTTCAGCTATAGATCAGAAGGCACATATTGACCGAACCTTTTCTGCAACCTCCAGAACTTCTGTAAATAGATGTAAGCCTCATAAACAGGGAGTGTCTTTAAGCAGCAAGCAGTTCCTTGGGCAGTTTGTTACTATTAATTTCATGGCACTGAGAACTCAATGTGATTTGAGTTCTGGGCAGGCAGAACAGGTTTACTGCCCAGCCTGGCAGGAAATACCTGCCAGGGTCAGTGACCACCAGTTTCAAAACCCTACTATCCCCAGCCCAGGCTCAGCCCACATTATATATACTTGTGGGAAAAAATACATTTAACAACAGCTTTAATGTGAATATACAATTATACTGGAAAGTTTTCAATAAAGACAAACAGATGAAAAACTAGAGATCAGTAAAAACCAAATGAATGGTAGAGAGGGTAAAAGGCAGCTCTGAGTGGATGATCCCAGGACAGTGGCTTTGCTGTATTCCCTGGACCAGTTTATTACCGGACCTGCCCGAATGTGGAGCAATCTCCAGCCCCCAAAGAAAAGACTGCTCCTAAATGGGTGAGAGGGCCTCTCCAAAGCCCTGTGTTAACTAAAGCCATTTCCTGATTATGTAACCTTCTGGGACACAGCTTCCCAAGTAGAAGTTAAAAGGCCTACTTTGCAGGATATCCACCTTCCTCCACTAGGTCAATTTACAATCTAACATGCATGTTTGAGTTTCCAAAGTAAGTGTGATTACAAGTGTTTCTCCTTTGTTCACAATATGCTATTTTAAAACATAGCAGTGGTGTTGTAATAAATCATACTACAAAACTGTCGTTCAAAAGCCAACATGCAAAACATCAAAGCAAACTCAGTGAAGGTGATGCATCCCCACACCGTGCTCAGAGTCTCAGTACCTGCCAGACACTTCATTTCTGATGAACAAGAAATCCAAGAAAGTAGAGGAAAAAGGCAAAAAAAAAAAGTTCACACAACACTTGATTATTTGTTAATTTAACAACCTAACACTTAAATCAACTGTTTACTATTAGCTAGGCAAAGCTGGTAAAAAGCTGCTTATCATTAAAACCACTTCAGTCTTGGCTAACTGGAGAGGTAAACAATTGAGATTTCAACTGTCTCTCCAGCATGCCAGGAAAACATGGGCCACATTGATTCAGCTTTCTTAAACCAGTTGTCCATTTTAAAATTAGTTTCAGAAAACCAGATCTGCTCCCACAGTTAAGTCTATGCCAATCAGCAGTAAAATGAAAACCCTCACTGGGCTTGCAAGGCACCTACCAAGACAATCAGTGAACCGATGTGGCCCCCACATTGTGCTAATCTGTGAGCTGTAGCAAAGCTACTGTGGAAGAAGCTACTCTACTGAGGTGGTGTTAAGATACTACATTATGTAGCTTCTCAAAATACGTTACCTTCTGTGATCCAGAAGAAGTACAAGGGAAGAAACATTAAGAAAGGTTATTAAAAAAAAAATAAAACCCCTCTTTTCTAGAAAATAAAGACCTGCAGTTGACATTTCTGTAATTTCCCTGATGAACCATACCTTTTTGCCTGCGCCAACATTGGCCTTTGCAGTCCCCCTGACTTTCTTCATTCTGTTCTTGCGTTCCTTTCTCTGTTTTCTTGAGGTCTTCTTCTTCTCATATAGGCCATGCTGAAGGAAAAAGGAATATACACAGGTGACTTGCCAAACATTACCTACTAATGTGGTAGGGCAACAGATCAGCCTGGAGCTCAATAAATACGGCTCCTTATATTGGAACTTTTAAAATACATTTAGTACTTGAACAGAAAGGGTCATTCATTAAATTAAGGAACTGTGTACATCAGCACAAGAAACAAATGTTCATTCAACACTCCATGCATGGTAAATTTGGGAGACTGAGCTATTACTGGCCATCCTTGAACCTACAGCTCCCAAGGTTACCACATTTTGACTTCTCTCCAATGATCTCTTCTTAACCAAGGGTCACACTGCATCTCTAGATTTACTGCTCTCAGCTGACACAGAAGTCTTTACCAGGTGCTCTACCCACCCTTCATAGACAGGTGACTGATATCATCTACTCATCTTCACTCTGCCCACTTTTGCACTCACTGTTCCTGCTGCCTAAAGACTGCCTCCCCATCTCTGCAAGGACCTCGGCTTCAATGCCACCTCAACACCTCCCAGACCACCCAATTATAGAGTGCAGTGTCTATCTGCCACACCAAAGCGATTTCCCTCACAGCTCTTCTACAGGAAAATGTATCTAATGGCAGGGAGGAAAAGGGCTAGTGACAGATATAAATAACAATCCATTGGCTAATTTAGTTTACTGTCTAGAATGTAAACTCAGAAGCTTGCCAAGCCCACTACTGCAGTTTATTGTAGTTTACTCTAGTGCCTGGCATTCAAGAAATTATCACAAACCTTTGTGGTTCCTGACTACCTATGGGAGTTAAGTCCAAAAAACATTTGGTAACAAGGATCTCACTTTATTTGGTGCCAACCTACCTTTCCAAACTCATCGCTACTTCCAGTTCTAATCTCCTGCAATACTACCTTTTGTCTGCCCTTCTAGACCCAGGTCAAAAGCTGCAGACCCCACCTCTCCTAGTTCCTGTATCAAAAAACCTTTTCTTTTAATCCCTTACCAGTTCTTTAGGTCCCTCCCCATACAAAAACCATTTAAAAAACAAGTCTTCAGTAGCTCTTGAACAAAATAAGGATACCTACTCTTGCAAGTCTGTGTTTGGGTTCATTTTTCTTTGCATAATCCAAGGAATCATAAATCATGCCAAAGCCAGTTGTCTTGCCACCACCAAAATGGGTTCTGAATCCAAACACAAAGATGACATCTGGTGTGGTCTTATACATTTTGGCTAGTTTTTCCCGAATTTCTGTCTTGGGTACTGTTGCCTTGCCAGGGTGAAGGACATCAATGACCTAAAAGGAAATATCAAGTTTGGTATTTGTTAATATGAAACACATCTTTAAAAATGAAGAACAATTGCCTGGGCCAGTGTGCCTCGGCTGGAACCTTGTCCAGTAGACTCAAAAGTTGTGGGTTCGATTCTAGATCAGGGCACATACCCAGGGTGAGGGGCTGAACCCCACTGGGGCATATGTGAGAAAGCAGCCAATTCTATCAGTGTTTCCCTTTCTCCTTCCCTCTAAGAAAAGGCAATGAAAACACACACACAAAGTAGAGAACAAGTAAGCCAACTTTGATGTGTCCCTTCTTTACCATTTGTTTCCGCTGAAGTAGTCTGTTGGTCATGAACTTCCTGGTCCGAATAGTCACTGTGTCATTCTGAAAATATAAATAGTAGTTAGTGAATCTATTCAACCTTTTCTTGGTATTGCTGTGACTTCCCAAGTCCTAGAACTGCAATGTCCAAGTCAGTAGCCACTAACCACATGTGGATAACTAATAAAAATTAACTAATACTTAAAATGGAATTCCTCAGCTACCGGAGCCACATTTCAAATATTGAAGAGCCACATGGATTAGTAACAGGAAAACTTCAATACAAAGAAAAAAGGCACAAATTCCCATCTCCTCCTAACCCGC
This sequence comes from Phyllostomus hastatus, assembly GCF_019186645.2. Lineage (NCBI taxonomy): Eukaryota > Metazoa > Chordata > Mammalia > Chiroptera > Phyllostomidae > Phyllostomus > Phyllostomus hastatus. The sequence goes on from NW_025333869.1 coordinate 19,326,155, forward strand.
TTACAGTGCCTAACTCACAGGGCACACCTCACACACACACCAACTAAGTACCAAAAAAATGCAGTCAACGGCTTTGTATGAATCTATTTATACTACTTCACTTTGTAATGGGAATCACCCTGGAGCATGGTATGTCAACCTCAGTACTATTGGTATTTTGGTCCAGAGACTTGTCCCCAGCCTTTTAAGATGTTTAGTTGCAACCTTGGCCTCCAAAATCACTAGATGCCAGAAGCAACCCCACTTTCCAGTTGTAACCAAGCGTTTGCATATTTTCATTGTCCCCTTTGGAGCAAAAAGTCACCTCCAGTTAAAAACAGCCTCTCTGGCGTAATACAAGCCTGTAAAGAGTCACAATACCGTGTTTATAGTACTGTACTAATCCTGTACTAATCTGACACAAACACTGCACTGACCTGCATGTAAACTACCCTTCCTGAACGACCAACTCTACAGCCCATATGGACTGCCTTCTGAATGGCCCAACAGCTCTTTTCCACAGTAACTACCAAGAGACATCGGTACTTAGAATGTTCACACTAAAAGGAAATTTTACCAAAAAGGTGGGAAGGCTTCACATGCCAAGGACTGACTGCCAGATTTCAATTTGTTTGAAAAAGCACATCAAACAGTTTGTCCACTTCAACGGTACATAGTTACAAATGTAGAGTCAGGAAAAAATGGGCCGCAACTGAGCGAACTGAGAAACTTGTGCTGAAACGTTCGAATGACCGGGCTTGGTAGTCACAACTTAAGGATGATGGGTTCTTTTTCTCGGGCATCAGTTTCCCCAAGGTATAACAAAAGGGTCCAATTAGCTGACAATATTCTAGCTTACACAGGGCAACGGCTGCACTCGCCGCAACTCGCCCGGGGTCTGCCAGCAACCTCTTCACTTCCAGGGCTGCCATCACCAGCGAACTGCCTGTCCCAAATTGCGACTGCAGGTGCGATGTCTTTCGCCCCAACCCTCTCAGCTCTACGAAGCCCACAAACTCAGCAGTCGTTTCCTCTCTCCGGGGGCTCTCAATTCTGACTACCGGCATGCCGCGTCCGCAGCGCAGCCTGGAGATTCAAGCCGGAGGGGGCCCTCGGCCACCGGCCTCCGTCAGAAGCGGCCAGGGAAAAGCAACCAGGTTTCCGGCGGCAGTAGCGCAGACAGTGAAAGCGGGGGACCAAAGATGGCTCAGATATGCAGTGGATGACTGCACAGGTTTGGGAAACTCACCATGATGGCTGCCGATCTTCGTGCAGCAAGGGAGGAAAAGAGAACCACCTGAATCCGGCCAATCATATCAACGCATTCGAAAGGACCCCAAGTGCAGCCGGTGTGGGGCGTGGCCAGGCCCCGAGGCAGACCTCGCCAATGCCGGATTGAAAATGCCTAAAGCCCCGCCTCACCCACTTTTGGCCACGCCCCAGAGTTCTGGACTAGGCAATCCGGAGATGGAACAGTTAGGAGCTGACTAGGTTATGTAAGCACTTGTTCAATTTTAGTTCAATACGTTATCTAAGTTGTCCGTACTTAAAGTTTCTGTACAGTGAATTATAACTTAACTCCAACCATAGACAAACACCCAATGATTTCACGTATACGTGGAATCTAAAGAACAAAGTAAACAAGCAAATCAATTTGAAAGAGACTTAGACACAGAGAGCCGACTGATGGTTGCCAGAAGGGAGGGTGTTGGGATGATGGGTAAAAAATGTGAAAGTTCAAATTGGTTACAAAATAGTCACAGGAATGTAAAGTTCAGCATAGGGAATATAGTTAATAATATTGAAATAACTATGTATGGTGCCAGGAAGTTATTTGAATTATCAGTGGGACCACTTTATAAATTATATAACTGTTCACCACTATGCTGCACACCGGAAACAAATATAAAATATTGAATGCCAACTGTAATTGAAAAATGAAGTTTAAAAATATTAAATGAAAAGAAAAAATCACGTCAGCTAGTTAGAAATTGGTAAAGATGGAACACACAGTAGGAGTCCCTACTGATCAGCCTCCTCATTTGACAACTAAAGAAACTTCAGAAACTCTGACTGAAAATCTTTGCTATGTCAAGTGCACAAACTGTTTTGATTTATTGCTAATTTGTATTTTCTGAGATTCTCTGATGATTTTTCAGACTAAAAATGAATAGTTCTTCATCTTTTTGTGCAAATCTTAGTTCTTACAAAAAATTGAGCTTTTAAGGAGTACTTGCTCGATCCAGAAATTTAGTTGTTCAAAGTGAAAGAAACGTAAAGATAAAGAAGTAGAGTGTTCATGTTCAAAGAGAATGTTAGGAAAGAGGTTCCCAAAGGTCAGTGTGGACTAGGACACCAGGATGCAAGTTTGAGGGTAGCTTTCCTATATGCTTCAGAATAGTAAGAATAATTAATATTCATTGAGTGATTGCTATGTGCCTGTAACATTCTAATTATTTTTACCTTCATTATGCCATTTAACCTTACCAACTCTAAGAAACAGGGTACCTCTTACTTAACCCTTTTATAGATGGGTAAGTAGCTAAAACACAGTGAGATTAAATAACTTTACCAAACTCACAGAACTTGAAGTCATGGTAGTTCAAGAACCTTTGCTCTTAACCTCTAGTCATTCATCAAATTTTGTTGTTACAGAATTGTCAACATTACTCCAAAGATACAATAAGTGATTAACTGCTGAAATAGGTTAGGAAAATCTGATTTGCTTTGCTCTTTGTGTGTGACAGCATTGTTTTTATTAGTGGGAATTCATTGAATCTGAAAATGAGATGGCATCCCTTTATAAAATTCAAAAGTTGTTGGTCCACTTTCTTGGGTTCTCTTTGGAGTTCCTCACAAATAGTAAGGAAAACTCAGGTTTTGTAGGGCTGAGTTCTATGGTGGTGTGGTTTCCTTGCTAGTCTCATTAGGATCACCTTCCACAGGTTGTCACAGACTGTAAGCAAGCATATATTTCAATACATAAATGACCTTCCCTTCCTGTTCTCCCCTCATCTTGTTTCCCTAGCTCATCATGGTTCACTTCTCACTCTGAACTGACATTTTCAGCTTCTGTTTTTGTAATCAAGAATATGGGTTTAATTATTTTCTTTTTCAAAATAACTTTGTGAACTGGAGGAGCATGTATGGCCGTGTTTTCTGCCCCGTTTATTTCTTTTGTTGGTCGTCCAGATGGTGCCCTCTGTTCTTTGGGAGGATTCATTTTAGCCTCCAACTCTCTTTAAACAATTAGAGGCTTTAATTAAAATGGGATTAATGTTGATAATGACTATTTTTCATTTTAGCAATCTTTGCTTTCTGGTTGTCTAAAAAGTCTTAAGGCAATAGGTTGTAGTTTATCTGCAGGTGTCAGATGATCTGGAGAAATGGGGCTGAAATGGGATTTTGAAAATACAAAATCTGCTGTAGTTTCAAAGAACTCACGCAAGATGGCAGCATAGATAGAACTAAAAAATTGTCTTGTCCAAAGCCTCTCTTGACTGACGTGCTGGCGTGTAGCGGAAGCGGAAGCGGCCACGTGGGGCGTTTTACGGTGGCCGAGAGGTTGCGGTGCCTCTGTCAGTAACGAGTCAAGAAGCGCTCCCGGGAGGTGTAGGGACCGTCTTTTTATTAACGCAACTGCCGGAGTCTCGAGGAGGTATCCCGGCAGCCGTCACCATGGTGAAGGAGCAGTTCCGGGAGACGGATGTGGCCAAGAAAATGTAAGATAGAGCAACACTGGCCAAAGAGCGGACAAATGAGGGGCACAGGGGACCGAGGTCAGGGGTCCCAGTTTCTAAGGGTTTGAGGTGAGGGCCAATTGGATGGGGCGGGCCGGGATCAGAACTACCAGAGTAGTCAAAGAATATTGATCAGGCCGAGGGCATTTCAGCATCTAGGGGCCTGCAGGTTGGGATGATCACTGGGCTTGGGCAGGATGTGGCGTGAGCCTTGGCGATGGGTACACCTTGGACCGAAGCTTGAGTTCTCCCGAGGTCAAACGATAATCCCTTTCTTTACACAAATCTCTCGCCATTTCAGCGTGAGCAGCATTCTAGGGCAGGGACTGTCTAATCCTGGTTTTGCTATAGAGCACGGGACTGGGAGGCAGTATTGCTGATCAATAGACTTGTCAGGTAGAGGACGGTACCACCAGCGATGATAGCAGTCTCAGAAGTGAGGCTACCATTGTGGCCCTTCTCCTTCAGAGCTTATTCATTAGGCCACCGCTCTCCTTAGAGTCCTGTAGAAAAATGAAAATCACTAGTTCTGGCAGCACATATTTACCGAGGAAGGTGTGTGCTAGGCCCAGTGATAGGCCTTAGACATACGACCTGAATTAGGACCTTACTGCCTAGTCTAGTTGGAGAAGGTAGACAAGTCAACGTTGGTTATGACAAGTACAAGGACAGGAGCATTTATAGGAGCTTCTGAGAGCACTGAATGGGAAAGAGGTTCAGGCAGAAGAAAACAGACTAAACAGCCTTCTACGTACCGGAGGAAGAAAGGGTGGATGATTAGAAGGAAGCAGGAGATTTTAAGCTGTGTTCCGGAGTCATCTTGCAAGCAATATGGGACCTTTGAAGGGTTTTAATAAAGCAGGGCAGTGGCTTGAAAAGAGTACTTCTAACAGGTCTCGACTCAAGAGAGAGGGAATAAGAGAGAGACCTTAGAAGCCATTGTAGAGATCCAGGAGGGGATGATGATGGCTTGCTTGCACTGGAGTAGTAGAGTCATTGGAGAGAAGTGGATTTGAAAGGGATTTAAGTATAAAATTGGTAAGGAGAAATGAGATTGACACACAGAATTTCTTGCTTGGGCAGCCGTGTTGATGGTTGTCATTAACTACAATGGGGAACGTGTGCCTTACCAGGCAGTCTCTCCAAATCTACCCTGGCCTCTCACACCCTCTCCAACCCCTTCTTGTATTCAGATGTAATCTGTCCTAACAAAGCAACCCAAGAGCCTCTGTTAAGATGCAAATTACATCCCTGACACTTCAGTTTAAAATCTTCTAGCAGCCGTCCATTGCACTAACATTTAAATTCCCTACCATAGGTCCCCAAGCCCTATGTATGGAACCTGGCTCAGGTTCTTCACTAACTTCATCTTGTACGATCAGCTTTCTTTGCTGTACTGTACTGCTTTCATTTGGTTTCTTGAAAGTGCCAAGCTTGTTCCAGTCCTAGGACGCTTGCCCTATTTATATTTTATTTCAAATGTTCAACCAGTGGATCATCTTATTGCTTGTTCTTTCTTATTCAAAGTTCAGCTTAAAAGTCAATTTTACAGAGAGGCTTTCTGACCACATAACATAAGTAGGCTCCTCAGACTCTCTCTAACCCTTCATATCATTTAATTCTCTGTATTTGTTCATTTTTGTTTATCAGTTTATTATGTCTTGCCCACACTGAACTGTGAGCTCCATGTTGGCAGGGATGTTGTCTGTCTTATTTAATCTGTATTCTCAACCCCTCAGGATAGTGCCTGGCACACTGTAAATCCCCAGTTTGGGGTGGGGGGAATGCAGCAACAGATTTGGGAGACAAAGTACTAGGTCCTGTTTTAGATGTGTCAAGTTGGAGGTGCCTGTGGGATATCCAAGCAGAGGTCCCCAAAGAGGTATCTATATGGTCTCCAGCTGAATAGAAGTAGTAGCTGGACCACAGATAGAGATAAACTGACATCAGCATGTACTCAAGTGACACTGTCACTCAGGAGAAATGTGGAGAATGAAAAGAGGATGAGGCCTATAATCCTAGGTAGGGAGAGATGCCGATATTTAAGGGACAGCAATAGAAGAGACAACAAAAGTAACAGCCAGAGATGGGAAGAAAACTCAAAAGTATATGGTGTTACCAAAGCCATGAAAAGACAGTATTTCAAGATGAGGGGAGAGGGAGGTGTTACATGCTAATGCTACAGCTAGGTAAAACGAAAATGTTCTTATTAGATTTAGCAATAAGCAGGTGGACTTGGTGACCTTTGTGAGCACCATTTCCTTTGATAGAGTGGGAACAATTCCCGCAGAGTGAAGGGGTGCCTCCCCAAGGAAAAGTGGGAGAGGTTTAACTATACATGATGGGGGAGCAGAACCCATAAAGAGCTGGAAGGATGTGGTTGGTTATGGTGGGTCGCATATGTAATGGCCATTTTGGGTAAGTGGTTTTGATGTAATTGCTCCCTTGTTTCCTTTCATTCAAGAAGCCACATCTGTTTTGGAATGAAGTCACCCGAGGAGATGCGACAGCAGGCACACATCCAGGTCGTGAGTAAGAACCTGTACAGCCAGGACAACAACCATGCCCCCTTGCTATATGGGGTGCTTGACCACAGGATGGTAAGACCCCTGCCACTTCCCAGTGCCACGTGTTGTTTTGACTTACTGATGAAACTGGTGACCTACCAGATTGGTAGAAGCAAGAACTTCTTTCCATCCACCCTACTCCCCTGCACATCACAAGGACTCCACCTCTAGCATTCGGTCAGTTATGTGGGAATATGCTTTAGCTTCTCAGGTGATTCTGATTCTTATTCTGACCTGGCCACCTGTGCGTACTGGTCCCCATTTTGCTGTCCAGTATTCTTCATTGATTTTTGGGTGTGCTTTTATCAAAGGGTACCAGTGAGAAGGACCGTCCTTGTGAAACCTGTGGTAAAAACTTGGCTGACTGTCTGGGCCACTACGGATACATTGACTTGGAACTGCCATGTTTTCACGTGGGGTACTTCAGAGCAGTTATAGGCATCTTACAGGTGAGCATTTATGTGTTCATAACCCAGGCATGAACTTGGGAGTTATCTATTAGGGACAGGGAGTTATCAATTAGGGACATCGCAGTGAGCTTAGGAATTGTGAGTGGTAGGAGACACACCTAGGGAAGATTTTTATATTAAGCACATAATGTTTTATCTTCAGTAAATTAAATGTCTTAAGGATTCTTTATTCCTTGAATTTCCTTTAGTACATGGTAGATATATATTATAAAATAATAATTCAAGTAATAAGAACAGCACAGAGTTAAAAAGCAAACAAACAAACTTAAAAACCCTACCAGCCAGCTACGACTATCGCTAGCATTCTCATGATCATGGGCTGCCTCTCTATACATATCTTCATGCAGATCCGTTCATGCATCAGTTACGTGTCCTGGGCAAGGAGTGGGGACACCATTTTAAAAAGATAAGATTTTTTATCCTCTTGTCCTTTTATCTGTTTTAATTTTCAAAAGATGATCTGCAAAACCTGCTGCCATATCATGCTGTCCCAGGAGGAGAAGAAGCAGTTTCTAGATTATCTAAAGAGGCCTGGCCTGACCTACCTCCAGAAGCGAGGACTGAAGAAGAAAATCTCTGATAAATGCCGAAAGAAAAACATCTGCCATCACTGTGGTGCTTTTAATGGTGAGCCCAATGCAGGAAAGGCTTAGCAATGACCCTTCTATGAATTGTTTGTTTAGTGTATTGGTTTTATGCAGTTTGTCCAAGTCAACTCTTTTCTTAAAAATTAGGCTTTATGCCCTGGCTGGCATAGCTCAGTGGATTGAGCACGGGCTGCGAACCAAAGTGTCGCAGATTCGATTCCCAGTCAGGGTACATGCCTGGGTTGGAGGCCACAGCCCCCAGCAACCCCACATTGATATCTCTCTTTCTCCCCCTCTCTCCGCCTTTCTCCCCCTCTCTCCCCCTTCCCTCTCTAAAAATAAATAAACAAAATCTTTAAAAAAAAATTAGGCTTTAGAGCCTACTCACTGACGCCCTATTAGGAAACGCATCTCTCATCTTTCATTGCTGTAGCAATTTCAGTAACTTCATTACCTAGGCTGCAACTTCAGGGTAGCCTTTCCATGAACCTAATGTGTTGAACCTTGGTAAACAAATTTTTATAGGTACTGTGAAGAAATGTGGATTACTGAAGATAATTCATGAGAAATACAAGACCAACAAAAAAGTGGTAGATCCTGTCGTATCAAATTTCCTTCAGTCTTTTGAAACTGCCATAGAGCATAACAAAGAAGTGGAGCCCCTGCTGGGACGAGCACAGGTGAGCCTGCTGTGCGTGCCTACCCTCTTCCTGCCTCCGCTACTCCCTAGGTCTCAACACACACGTCCTGTCCCTCCACCTTCTGATACATACACCTTATTCCAAAATAAGTTCAGTTCAATTAGATCTCCAGGAATACTTCATGTGGCAATTGTTTAGCCCTGAGTTTAATGTCACCTGGCCTTATAACTAACAAATTTTCAATTGTCTGGGTAATGTATTACATTTTTATTTTAAAGCTATAGCTGAATAGAGCATAAACTGAAAGATATTGTTTCTCACTTAGATAGTAAGACATAGGTAATTAATTGTAGGTAATTCTCATAACTTTAATTGGTACAAACTTAACCAATAGAATTCTGTGAAGTGTCATGTTTTTCCTTGCTCTGAGTTCAATTAGTTCTTAATTTCCGTAGTACTATATAGAATACTATATGAAACTAACAAATTAGTTGAGTGTCTACTGAGTACCAGACTCTATCAGACCTGACGGGGAGCATCAGGCACTGGTCTGCTCAAAGATCCCACAGGTTAGGTGTATCAGTAGCCACTAATCTGTGAAAAGATAACTAATATGATAGGCCACAGTGCTGGCTGTCACAAGAATAACAAGGACAGGAAGTTCAGTGGGAAATCAGGAGGAAAATTTCATTTTGAACTTGGTTAGGGAGGACTGTGAGGAAAGATGTTTGAGCTGCTTCTTAAAGGTCAGTAGGGTGTGAACAGTCCAGGGCAGTGAGCTCAGAATGTCCAGGTGAGTGTCTAGGCTCGTTCAGGAGCTGAGATTCTGTTTGGAAGACCAGAGAGTGATATAAATAGAAGCACCTGCATTAGTGACTGCTGTTAACCTCAGGCATGGTTCAGAGTTCTGCAGCAGTGCTACCTCATACAGGGAGGGGCAAAGAAAGTTTGCAGTTGTGGATACACAAAACAAAGTTTACTTTTATAGTATCGTTTATTAATTGTCATATTATTTTCCATATAAACAACGGTGAACCTCCTTTTGCCCCACCCTGTATTTAATCCTCTCAACAGCCTTATTAGACAGCATTGTCTATGACAGTGAGTGATAGAGCAAGAATTCTTGCCAAGGCAGTTGGCGTGCAGGCCTCAACAAACGACGAGACCACTTTGTAGAAGGCATCCTGCTCTGGGGAGTGTGGAGCCACCAAAAGTTTCGAACGGGGAATGGACATGATGAATAAATTGCAGAATTTTAGAAGAACCTGCCCGTTCTTCAAAAGACCAGCATGAAACATTGACTGGGAGAAAACAGTCACAATTCATAAATCTGACAGGACTCTCACAGCCAGAACATAGAAAACGGTTTTTACAAATCACTAAGGAAAATACAACCTGATTTTAAAAGGTGGGAGGAAGACCTAAATTGACACTTCCTAAAAGGATGTATTCAGATGGTCAATAAATCAATGAAAAGTTGCTCAATGTTACTGATTATCAGGGAAAGCTAATTAAAACTACACACACACTTTCCCAGAAAATGTAAAATGTTTAAAAAAAAAAAACAAGTGTGGGGAAGGATCTGTAGCAACTGGCACTCATGTATTGATCGTGGAAGTGTAAAATGTTACCACCACTCTGAACGACAGTTTGGCAATTTCTTATAAAGTTAAACCCATACGTACCATATGATCTAGCAGTTTTACCTTTAGGTATATACTAAAAAGAAAGGAGTGCGTATGTCCACAAAAATACTTGTACAAAAATGTTTATTGCAGCTTCATTAGAAAAAGCCAAAATTGGAAACATCCCAGGTGCCTGTCAACTAGAGGATGAACAACTGTCATAGACCCATGCAGTGGGATATCTGGCAGTGAAAGACGTGAACTCCTGACACACAGCCTGGCAGAATCTTCGGATCCTGCCAAGAGAAAGAAGCCATGTAAAAGAGTAGACACTGTAGGGTTCTATTTGGATCAGGCCTGAGAACAGGCTGGACTGATCTGTGTGGTAACAGATACCAGGAGAGCCGTTGCCCCTGGGCTGAGGGCTTAGTACTGACTCAAAAAGGAGTGTCCAGGTACTTTTTGGAGAGGTGGAAACATTCTATATCTTGATCTGAATGGTGGTATAAATGTACACAGGTGTGTACATGTAAAGGTTTAAAAAACATTTTTAAGAATGGTACAATTTACTATGTGTAAATTATGCTTTGAATTGAAAGAGAAAAATAGAAAGTCAGCCCTGAACCTGGGCAGTGATAGTGGAATCAGAGGCCAGTCATTGTGTACCGTAAGAGAAGACAGGAATTGGTGACCAGCCACGGTGGGCATGGGTGAGAGGGAGTGATCAGAGGTGAGTGAGCACCTGAGTGTGGGCATCAGGGAAATAATTCTGGAAATGGGAAGGGGGAGCAGCAATGATTCATTGAGGTGGAGATGTCGTCAAGGTAGTTCAAATGAAGCTTCTGCAAAGGAAGTTGAGATGAAGGCAGAGGAAGCTAATCATGACTTTCTACGGCATGAAAGGGCAGCGCTGTCCAGGCTGGCGGCCCTGTAGACAGCTGTCAGAGGCCTGGCCGGCATCCTTGGTCAGTTTGGATGAGGGTGCCTGGGCTTTCTTGGGTGCAGCCTCACTTGCGGTTCCCCATGTAGTTACTCTGCTGCTCTCAGATCAGCCTCCCTGACATCCTACCAGCACTGTCCCCTGCTGGCTTTCTGCCCAGCACCTACAGCCACTGTCGTTTCTTGTCGAGGACCACCTCTCTGGCAATCTGCCCAGTTAGTGATTCTCCCCAAGGACCAGGAGCCATCTTGTTTGGGAAAGTCTCCCAATTGGCTTGGCCTAGGAGGTAACCCCCTCCATTTAAGAATCACTTGTTTAGAGTGTTAAGCTGGGGTCTTGGAACATGACTTTACTGCTATCACCTCCCTGTGTAACCCCCTCGAACCCCCCCCCGCAGCCTGACCTTACCCAGGTTAACACCCTAGAGGTAGTTGAGGGTAGTAGTTAAGAGCTTTGGCTTTGGGGTCAGACAGACCTCAGATTAGATCCCAGCTTGGCCGCTTACCTGTTGTATGACCTTAGGCACATGACCCAACCTGGACCTCAGTTTCCTCAACTATAAAGCAGAGATTACAAGAGTATGTGCGTTAGGGCTTTTGTGAGGATTAGCAGATGAATTCCAGATCGAGTACTTAGCACAGTGCCTGGCACGTAGAGCATGTTACCCAGTTACAGTAGTGGTTATCCCTGCTGCTAACATCCCTATAATAACCATCACAATCAGACAGATGAGGTTTCCTCCCACCTCTGCTGTGTGCTCAGACTCATAGTGTCTCTTGAGCTTAAGAAAGCCGTCCTTCCCTCCTCCTCTCCATCAGCAGAATCCCCATCCCTTAGCTGCTTCCATGCAGCCTCCTCTGCTCTCTGGACCTGCTTTAAGATCTCAGCCTTCCCTCAACCATGTGTACATTTTCTCTGCCTTGTATAACACTTGTACTCTGTCTTAAATTTTTGATGGTTTCTTCTGCATAAGCTTGGTCAGTAACAAGTTCCATTTTTCTGATGTCCTGTTTGATGCTTGAAGTATGCAGGACCCTAAAGATCATTGGCTCATCCTAGTTCATTTAATGTTCAGGAATGTGGAACCCCATACCTTTATGGGCAGCGCAGCATGATTGAGTTGAAACAGACCCTAGTGCAGTGGTTGTTGACTTCCTCTGAGTTACACACTCATTTAGGAATTCAACAGAACCTCTGGACTCTATCCCTGGAAGACTAATGTATATCCACTTCCAATTTTAATACAAATCCAGGAGTTGGTGAACCTGCAGACAAAAGTCCCTCCATAGATGCCATCAGTCCTGTCTCCCCACCAGGTAAAAATGTCACAACATGCCTAGTACATGGGTGGCGGGCTGCCCTGTCTGACAGCCTTCCAGCCATGTTCCCTCACCACCAGCCAAAGCAGCATACACGCCATCACTTCAGAGCTCTAGGTGTTACAATGTTCTGCCCTGTACAAAACTTAGTCCTTCTCTACTGTCTCTGCATGGGTCCCTGATTTCTGCCCTCTGGTGCATAACAGAGTAAGTCACCAGCCTCTTCCAGCCGCCTCTGGGGAGGCTGTCATTACATCATTCTTGGAGTAGCTGCTCTTGCAAAAAAACGGTTTCCAGACTCTTGCCAGTGTTCTGCTCTCCTGCATGGCCTTCAGTCCCATGGTGTTCTCGTCTAGTACTAACTGGTGCTGCAGGTGATGTCTGACCTTCATCTCTTTCCTAGAATTCTGTGAACAGTTTTAGATTCCTTCCCTACCTGCTTCAGGGGTACAATGAGGTGTACCCATTGCTGGGAGACAGGGAAACTGAGGAAGGGAATTCTTCTCTGGGCAAGAATATTGATTGGAAAAGCCTCCCTCTCCCTGACTTCAGTGCCCTTTTCTCCAGGATGGGACTGCAATTACTTTCTTTTGCAGCACTGTTCTTTTTTTTTTTTTTTTTAAGATTTTATTTATATATTTACTTACTTTTTAGAGAGGGAAGGGAGGGAGAACGAGAGAGAGAGTGAAACATCAATGTGTGGTTGCTGGGGGCCATGGCCTGCAACCCAGGCATGTGCCCTGACTGGGAATCGAACCTGCGACACTTTGATTCGCAGCCCGAGCTCAATCCACTGAGCTACGCCAGCCAGGGCTGCAGCACTGTTCTAAGGGCAGTAGCCATTCAGTCATTTCTTTAGTTTTAACTTTCTTCCCCTTCTCATTAAGTTATACACAGCAAGTTCTGCTTGTAGCACATATTCTCAGTCATACAATCTTTGATCCCAAGAAAAATTAATAAGCAACAGTAAGACACAAGCTGATCATTCTTACCTTTAATCTTTGATTATCTCTGATAGTTTGCCTAGTTCTTTTATTGTAGAGTAAGTTCTTACAGGATGGCAGTGTTTTAAGTGAAGTTAATACAGACCAATATAAGTTTACTACAGAACATTTGAATGTAAAAATTGAAGCAAAATGATTATAATTCCACTCACCGAAAGACAGCACTGTTAAAACCTTGGTAAGCTCTTCCATTTCCTTGTTTCTGTATTGATGTACATCCTAAATGAGATCATATTGTATATGTGCTTTTTTCATTTACCAGTATTTTGTGAACACATTTCATGGCAGTAGCTACATTTCCATAGTGTCTTTTTTTCTTTTTAATGCCTTCATAGGTTTTTCAATGTATGGGTATCTCATGGTTGTATCTAATAACCTGTCAGGCTATTTCCAACTTCACAATTAAGGACAGCTTTAGTGAACATCCTCATTGCTGAAACTTTGCATTAATTTTTGAAATCATACCCTTTGGAATCATCATGAGAAGTGGAATTATTAGTTTAAATCATTGGGATGAAAGGCATGCGTATTTTAAGAGCTCTCACAACATACCAGATTGACAGAAATCTCTGTCATCACTTGTACTTCTTCTAAATGGCAAGTAGGCCAGAAAGCATGGAAAAATAAGCCTTGCCCAAGCTATGGGAAATTGACATACCTTTTCCCTTCCCACAGGAAAACTTGAATCCCTTGGTAGTTCTAAATTTATTTAAACAAATCCCGGCTGAAGATGTCCCTCTTCTTCTGATGAACCCAGAAGCTGGAAAGCCTTCCGATTTGATTCTTACGCGACTTTTAGTTCCCCCCTTGTGTATCAGACCCTCTGTTGTGAGTGATTTGAAGTCTGGCACCAATGAAGATGATCTGACAATGAAATTGACAGAAATCATTTTCCTAAATGATGTCATTAAAAAGGTCAGTGCTTCCCATTAGTATTTGCAAGCCCTAAGGTTTAGAGTGTATCTATGCAAACACTTGTGATAAAGAGTCAAATTGACAAGGCCTGTTTCTGTTCATACTCTGCTCATTTTTAGCATCGGATATCAGGAGCTAAGACCCAGATGATCATGGAAGACTGGGACTTCTTACAGCTACAGTGTGCCCTCTACATCAACAGTGAGCTCTCAGGCATTCCCCTTAACATGGCACCCAAGAAATGGACCAGGGGCTTTGTCCAGCGCCTGAAGGGAAAACAGGGTATGTCACCAAGAAAATGTATAGGAAACAGTTTACTGCCTTTGCTTGTGTGTTTGTTTGTGTGTGTGTGTTTGGTTGGTTTGTTTTTGAATGCATGTCCAACTTATCTAATTGGAGATCACAGACTTTCCTCTTTCTGCTCCCATTATCCCCAAATGGCACATCTTATGCTATGGAGACCTGCGACACATTTTTATTTTTTTAGGTCGATTTAGAGGCAATCTCTCAGGAAAGAGGGTGGATTTTTCTGGCAGAACAGTCATCTCACCTGACCCGAACCTCCGAATTGATGAGGTAGCTGTGCCAGTTCATGTGGCCAAAATTCTAACCTTTCCCGAGAAAGTAAGTACCATTCAGCTACTTGATTCTTTGTTTTGCATCCAGTCTTTTACATTATATTTTAAAATCCAAACAACAGACAGCAGAAAATCCCCAGTAACCCACCTAACCCACAGTTTGCTGTGCGTTAGCAAGCACATCTTTCCTGTTTGATTCATGTTTTATGCAAATATCCCCATGTGTAATATCTACAGCACATACAACCACAACTGTATGTGTACTCATAGACTGATGAAATACACTGTTCTGCAACTTTTTTCCCAAGTAATATCGTCTTTGACATCCTTCTGTGTTGCTTTATACCCCATTTTTAAAAATTTTTTGTTGATAGTGCTGTTATAGTTGTCCCAATGTTTCCCGCTTTGCTGCCCTGTCCCAGCACCCCCACTCCCTTCAGGCCGTCCCCCCACCATTGTTCATGTCCATGGACCATGTGTGTAAGTTCTTTGGCTACTACTTCTTTCTCTATATTGTACTTTACATCCTCATGGCTATTCAGTGACTATCAATTTGTACTTAATCTTTCACCTCTTCACACATTCCCCCAAACACCTTCCCATCTGGTAATCATCAAAATGCTCTCCATATCCATGATTCTGGCTCTGTTCTTTGCTTAGTTTGTTTTTTAGATTCAATTGTTGATACATATGTATTTATTGCCATTTTATTGTTCATAGTTTTGATTTTCTTTTTCTTAAATAGGTCCCTTTAACATTTCATAGAATAATGGTTTGATGATGAATTCCTTTAGTTTTTTTCTTGTCTGGGAAGCTCTTTATCTACCCTTCAATTCTAAATGATAGCTGTGCTGAATAGAACATTGTTGGCTGTAGGTCCCTACTTTTCATGACTTTGAATATGTCTTGCCAGTTCCTCCTAGCCTGCAAAGTTTTTTTTTGAGAAATCAGCTGACAGTCTTATGTGAGTCCCCTGTAGGTAACTAGCTGCTTTTAAGATTCTCTCTTTATCTTTAACCTTTGGCGTTTTAATTATGATGTGTCTTGGAGTGGGCCTCTTTGCATCCATCTTACTTGGGACTCTCTGGGATTCCTGGACTTGCATGTCTTATTTCCTTCACCAAATAAGGGAAGTTTTGTTTTGTTTTGTTTTGTTTTCATTATTTTTTCAAATGGATTTCTAATTACTTGCTCTTTCTCTTCTCCTTCTGGCACCCCTATTACATGAATGTTGGAATGCTTGAAGTTGTCCCAGGGGCTGCTTGCACTCTCCTTATTTTGTTTTTGTTTTTCCTTTGATTGTTTTTCTTCTTCTTCTTCTGCATGGTTGTTTTTTGTTTCCTTATTTTCCATGTCATTGTTTTGATTCTCAGCTTCATCTGCTCTACTGTTGATTCCCTGTAAATTGTTCATTTCCACTAGTATATCCTTCACTTCTGCCTCTTTTTTATGCTATCGAAGTACTCACTGAGTTCCTTGAGCATCCTTATAACCAGTGTTTTGAGTTCTGCATCTGATAGGTTGCTCATCTCCATTTTGTTTAGTTCATTTCCTGGAGTTTTGATCTGTTCTTTCAGTTGGGTCATGTTTCTTTGTCTCTTCATTTGGCAGCCTCCCTGTGTTTGTGTCTGTGTATTAGGTAGAGCTGCTGTGACTCCCTGTCTTGGTAGCATGGCCTGCAGGGTTGAGTGGCATAGCCTTCCCTGTTACCCAAACTGGGTACTCAAGGTGCACCTCTTTGTGAGCTGAGTACACCCTCCTCTTATAGTTGAGACTTGATTGTTGTTGGGGAGGGATTTATCCAGGCCAGTCAGCTGCAAGGACTGGCTGTGACCACTGGTCACCAACCTTCACTCTCAGAATCACCTGTGCCAGGGCAAGGTAGTGGTGGTCTGGCATGGTCTGTAGCTCTCCACTGGGTGTGCTGGCCCTGGGGTTTCCCTGGTAGGTCAGGGTCAGTCACCACTTATTTTCTGCCCCAGGGCTACCCAGTGTGAGCTACAAAGCAATCCACAAGTAGCTGGCTGATACTTGTGCTGGGCTTGGAGGTTCCAGCTGGAACCAAACTGTGATCCAAAGTTGTCTGCTGCTGATGCCCAGCCTGGAGCCGTTTAGCTGAAGGTATGGGGCTGGGGGCAGGCCTTAAGTTCAGTGGGGCAGAGCCTCAGGTAAATACCAGGTCAGGGCAAACAGTGTAAACCAGGTTGATAGGGTCTCAGACATGCCTACCACCTGCTGGATCTGTGGCTCCGGGATTGGGAGGGCTCAGAAAAGGCACAATGACCTCTGCCCACCTTTCTGTCTGGGAGGGAACTGTCCCCCAGCTCTCACCTTGATGCCAGACACTTCACTTCCTCTCCGTATGCCTCTGGTGCTTTTCAGGGTGTTACCCTGGTGGTGCCAGAGATCAGAGGGAGTGCGTGTGCATAAGTTTGGTGCAGGCCCTTTAGAAGAAACTGCAGGGAGTCCAGTACTTCTTTTCACCAACTCCAGTCCCACTGATTTTTACAGCCAGGAGTTATGGGGGCTTCTCTTCCTGGCACTGATACCCTGTGCTGGGGGTTCTGATGTGGAGCTGGGACCCTTCACTCCCGAGATATTCTGGAGGAATTTTTATCCACCAAATGTGGATGTGAGGCCCACCCATCTGTGCCTCCGCATCTTCTGCCCTTCTTGATTGATGTGATTTCTTTGGTTCCATAGTTGTCAGATTTCCATTCAGCTTGATATCTGAGAGTTCTGGGTGATCTTTGTAGTTTACTTGTGATTTTGTTATGGTTGTACGAGGAGGTGAGCCATGTTTACCTATTCCTCTATCTTGACAAGATCTCATACCTCATGTTTTAAAACAGCGAAATGATAAACACCCTATACAGTTAATTTTCTTAGGATGGATTTTTATTTTTAAAAACCTTAGAATCCAGTATCATGGGGAGCTGAATTACAGGGCACAGGCTGGTGGGAACCAGAGCTCTTGACGCCCCCCCCCCCAGAAAGGTGATTGGTCAGTCGGCGGTGCCAGGATCTCCTCGTGGTGGCCATAATGGTGCGCATGAATGTCCTGGCCAATACTTTTAAGAGTGTCAACAATGCTGAAAAGAGAGGCAAATGCCGGGTTATTACCAGGTGATGCTCCTAAGTCATCATCTGGTTTCTAACTGTGATGATCCAGCACAGTTAAAACAGGATACATTGGTGAATTTTAAATTATTGATGACCACAGAGCTGGGAAAGCTGTTGTGAATCTCGTGGGCAAGTTGAACAAGTGCGGAGTAATCGGCCCCAGATTTGCTGTGGAAGTACATCTACTCAAAGATGTAGAAAAATGGCAGAACAACCTGCTTTCGTCCCGTCAGTTTGGTTTTATTGTACTGACAACCTCAGCGGGCATCATAGACCATGAGGAAGCAAGACGAAACACACAGGAGGGAATATATTCCCTGGGATTCTTTTTTCTAGGGATGTAATACATGTGTGCAAATAAAATGCTTCAGTTGACCAAAGAAAAACAAAAAACCATTTGTTTTTTCTTTTAATATTTTAAGGCTATTGGTGCATAACCAAAAAGACTCCACCACTTTATACTCAACTCACATTCCTCATGAGTGTAAAACATACAATACTTTTTTTTTAACTGAGGTATAGGAGGTGTAATAACAGGGGGATATTAATAGGCTTTGCCCTTGAAATTCATAATTAGCCCAGGTCACAGATGGTTCTGGTAAAACTTGTGTAAAGTATCCTTAGCTGAGTTACTAATGATCCGGAGTTTCTTTCTCTGAGATGATGTCCTAGGAGACTGGTGTCCAGAAGGTTGTCAGACACAGTGATGCAGAGCAGGGGCTCTGGTGCCTGTGCCACAGCTTTTAAACCTTGGAAGGCCATGGTGAATTATTGCAGGTGAAGTTGCCACCTGTTTTTAGGATCACAGGTGTGCTGGAATGTTCCTACAGATCCAGCCCATTTATTTTACTGATGGGATACCAAAGGCCAGTGAGGGACTTGACCATGTCATCCAGCGAGTGACCAAGTGCAGATTGGAAGCTGGGGTCCTTGTGCCAACCCACTATCATTACACTTGGCCCTCAGCAGCAGGATGCCCAGGGTGCTGCTGCTCTTTCTTCTAGAACCACACAAAGAAAGTAAAGATTCAATTCAGTATAGTGTACAATTGGTAGAAGTATGACAAGTATAATCTAATAGTATCCCATTGTGGTCTTGCAGGTAAACAAAGCAAACATCAGCTTTTTGAGGAAACTGGTTCAAAATGGACCTGAAGTTCACCCAGGAGCTAATTTCATTCAGCAGAGACATACACAGATGAAAAGGTAATGGTTTCCCAATCTAGTTGGATATAACTACCTCCTCACGACTAAGTGCACTCTTGCCATACTCAGCCACAGAATGCAGTCCAGAGTACAGTTTTGGGGACATTTTAGCATGTGGAAAATACATATTGAAGTTGCAGTGGGCCCATGTATGTCATTTGCCTTGTTGGACGAATGAATATACATGCAGTGTGAGTTTGTTCCCTAGCACTTGCTGTTACTGGATCTAATGAACGAACACTGTGGGATAAATTAAGCTATATCTTACATTAATTTGTCATAGTTTAATTGATGGTTTCTGGGAACACCTTAGATTCAGTGAAATACGATCATTAGAGATTGAATCTTGATAAAAAGAGAGAAACTTGGTGAGGGAACTTTGTTCTCACAACTCATGTTTATTATTGTAAAGGTTTTTGAAATACGGAAATAGGGAAAAAATGGCTCAGGAGCTCAAGTATGGGGACATCGTGGAGAGACACCTCATAGACGGGGATGTGGTACTTTTCAATCGGCAGCCCTCGCTGCACAAACTGAGCATTATGGCGCATTTGGTGAGTGTGAGATTTCTGGTTTTCTTTTTTTGTGGGCTGGAAAGAATGCTGTGCATGCAGTGCTAAATTCCAGACGGCTGAAATTGAAGTTGCCAGTAATCTCAGATTTTCATAACTTTTGATTTCCCTTTCTTTCACTTATTAATTGAGTGAAACTTGTAAATTTCAAGCTCCTATTCAGTGTTTTTAATATTTATAATGTGATATTCATACACAGTAAAACACAGTGACTAATTGAAAATTAGTGTGAAAGTGATTAGCATGATTTCACTTGTAAACTTAAATGTATTACATATGTGTGTGCACAAATTTATATAAAATAGATATAGCAGAAAATTGACTTCGATTTGACTTAGCATATTAACTAAGGAACTAAAATGCTTAAAAAATTTTCCTTTGCACTAGTCCTCCAATTAAGACCCTAACCATATTTTTTGGTGGTATAGTTTTGCAACAGCAGCAGCTGCTTTTTCTGGAAATTTAAAATGGAAATGAGATACAACTTTAACTTGTTAAATATTCTTCAATTCTCCTATCTTTAAAGCCATTAAATCCATGAGCATTTGTAAATAGTGTTTAAACAGGCTTTTAAAATAGTGTTTTAGTAAATTGAGTTTTTCAATAGTTTGTGAACACATTACATTAGTCTTTTTACCTAGCGGTGGAAATACCAAAACCGCAGTATATGATTATGATGTTGTGATTGTGGGATCCAGAGGAATAGAAGCCTTCCTCTTCTAGAAACTTCTGTATGGCTGTGAAGCAGTTTTTTAAACAGAATTTTTTGTGTGTAAGTATTTTCAAATTTATACAAAAATAGAAAGAATACTATGATGAACTCACATATTCCCATCCTTTTTATTCAATAATTTTCTTGATTTTGCCTCACTTGTTTTATGTCTTCCTTTTCTTGTTGACAAACTGAGACACCGTGTCCTTGTTCCATGAGTGTTCAGTGTGCATCTGTAAGACACACGACCACCACAGTGCTGTCGCCACGCCTCACAAACAAGCAGTCCAGTGCTCAGTCCAGTCACACTTCCCCAAGAGTCTCAAAAATCTTTTTGCAGCTAGTGTTTGAATCAGGGTGCAAAGTCCACACATAACATTTAGTTGATACATGTCTTAGGTCTCTATTGATCTAGAACAGTCCTCCTTTTTTAAAGTTTAATTTCATTGTTGAAGAAACCAAGTTATCTGTCCTCAAGAACATCCCATGTTCTTAGTTTGTATGGAGTTAAATGTTTCTTCATTCTTCCTTTTATTCCTATAAACTGGAAATTAGCTGTCAAGACACGATCAGATTCAGGTTCAACTTTTTGACAGGTGTAATGATGGTTAGTGCCTGCCACTTCCAGGAGGGCTTATTTGAAGAGTCTCGTGTTATCTGAGTGCTCCACTCTTACTCTAAAAACCTTGGAGAAGTCACCTGATGTCTTTTTGAAAGGTTCCTTCCTCATCAGCCTTTTTTCTAATGATTTCATTCATTTATGATCATTGCCTACATTATACATTAGTTCATTAGGGCTACCAAGTGGTGAATCTCTAATTTATCATTTCTTCAACATTTTATGCATAGGATTCTTGTACTGAAAAACTAGGTCTATTTGCTTACCTAGAAATACAATTCATAGAGGAAAGGCAGCCTAAATACCTAATTCTTTTTCCTTTATTGTCAACTTGGGAAGTAAAAAGTTGGTGTTCTGTTACTTCCAACTCAGTTGTTTTAGGTTTTTTATTTGTTTACTTGTTTGGCTTTCCCTTTTTTTAATGTCACAATAAACTCATAGATTTTTATATATTGGGTAAGCCCAAAAGTCTGTCTAGTTTTTCCTGTAAGATAAAAAACACATTTTTCATTTTCACCAATACTTTATTGATTTGGATATTTGAGTACGTTAGCTCTCCCTCATAGTATAACATTGATAGGTTCAATTAATATCTCAATTTGACCACTGTCAACTTCAGCTGGTCTGCCTGACCATGGAGCATCGTCCAACGAAAAATCTCTAGCACAGAACTTTGCAAACCACTTTTGACATGTTCAGTCCTTCACAGCACCTTTTCCATACACTGCACAGATCTTTTTTTGCATTTCATTGTGTTTTTACCTTTCTTGAAATAATAAAGCATAGTATGCAGAAAACTTGTGTATTTTCTTCCATCTTAAATATTAAAATAACTACACAAAAATGACCAATTTTGATAAGTCTGTTTTGAATGCACACAATACAATGTAACAAAATTGTTTCAAGTGAAGTTAAAGACAGCTAAGCACTACTAGAGCCATTGTATGAGAAAAAACAAACTAACTTTTTGGCCAACCCAATAGTCAGTGTATTTTAATTAACTTTTGCCATAAATCTTTTTAATATCAAACTGATGTCATTGGCCAGAGGGAACCCCTTCACATGGCTCCAATGTTAGTGTTTGCCTCATAGTGTTAAAACAAGCTCAGTGCATTGGCATTGATGAGTGAGTCTACAAATGACATACCTCATTTGACAGAACATACTAGAAATTTATTTCCTTAATCTAAATTTCCATTTTCCAGAAAGCTGTTTTTTAATGTTTTGAAATGAAGAAGCTTTTAAATAAATGACTAAGTCCTTCTCTTGTATTCCACAGGCCAGGGTCAAGCCCCACCGAACCTTCAGATTTAATGAGTGTGTATGTACACCCTACAATGCAGATTTTGATGGTGATGAAATGAATCTTCATCTTCCTCAAACAGAAGAAGCTAAAGCAGAGGCCCTTGTTCTAATGGGTGTAAGTAGGGTAATGCGGCCCAGATTATAGCTTCATAAAAGGAGGGAAAGGGGACCATGCCCTGTTGGAAAACCCCCCACAGTATATATAAGTGAGTCAGTGTCTGTAATAGGTGCTTAACTGGGGGGCGTTGATATTTTCCAACCTATAATGTGGATCCCTGAGAGAAGATGTGTACATGAGTACCAGTTATGAAAAAATGAGAGAAGAGTGCAGCAATATAGTAACCACTGGGTACCATGGGAAAAGGTATTTTACATAAGCAGATTTTCCAGTAGCTAAAGATTCTTAAAACACCAATACATGTTATTGAACATTCCATCTGACTGGAAACCTTCCTAAAGTGTATTATATGTTACTTTGTCTTCTAAAAGACACACTAAAAACATAGTCATTTTTGTAATGACTTTTAGCACCATTTTATTTTATTAACAATAAGGAGAGCCATTAGATGCTAGAGTTGCTGAGTGACAAGTGAGGCAGTTGCCTATTCTTGGGGAGCTTGCAACTGGGCTCTCTCTGTTCTAATGCTTCACTCCTGAACCCAGCCATAGCACAGTGTCATGTGGTGCCTGCTGTGTAGGGCCCTTCTCTTCCTAAACTTAATGACCCCAACCTATTGAATTTTTAGGACTTAGGTGTTTGCTTTTCCAGTATTCTAATTTTCTACGTTATACACTGATGTGTCTTCTGATTGTAAGAGTTCCTTCCTCCAAAAACACTACCATTTCTGCTATGATACTTCTAATCTATTTTGGGTTAGGGTGTTAGTATCAATTCTGAAGTGAAGATGATTAAAGCCCATGGGGATTTGGTGGGAATGGGAGGAAGGGAGCTGTATTTGTGGCCCTTCCCAGGGTTCTTCATGGCAGGAGTTGACATATCTTTTCTGATAAATGAAGTATTTAATGTAGCCTGTATTGTATATACATGTTTAAATTATCCTTTGAAGAATTTAATAACTCTAAGAAATTTATGTGCTAAAATTGACTGAGACCTTCAACTTTTAAAAACATTGATTTTTATTCAAATGTTCTAGCATAATAATGTAAGTTATTTAAATAAGGTAAAGTTTCTATACATTACAGCTTTCTTTATTTCTGCCTCTTAGAGGTAAGTTTGTTCCTTATCCATGAATTTAGATGGTTGCTGTCATGGTTTAAATAACCCTTTTTTTGGTTAACATTTTAAATACACAATTTGCTGTAGGGTCTTCATGATTGATTATAATAGCTTTACAGTGTTTCACCAAGTTAACACACCATGATTATCTACCCTCTGTTGTTGAAAGTTTAAAGGTTTAAGGTGTTTTTGTTGTTTTCCTTTGAAAATTAATCCCTCAGGGGCTATCCCTCTTTGCATTTACAATCTTTTGAATTATTCCTTTATCTCTTTGGCCTTTTCAAGTGAGTTAGTTGATGCCAATTGAGCACTACTATGTGCCACGGACTCTTCTAGGAATATAGCAGTGAATAAGAAAGTCAAATTCTTGCTTTCATTCCTATTTGACTGGGGAGAGATGGAAAATAAACAAATGTAAAATATATGTGAGCTGGTTATGAGTGCTAGGAAGAAAAGAATCAAGCAAGATGAGAAAGGAAGAGAATGAAAGGGGTTCTGTTTTACATTGAGCTCGTCTGGGAGGGCCGCTAGAAAAGTACCGTATGAGCCAAGTTCTGAAAGGAGTGGAAGAATAAGCAGTGGGACTGTCGGTGAAAAAATAATTCAGGCAGAGGAGCGGCGGATGCAAAGGCCCTGTGGTACAGTCACACTTGGGGAAACAAGGACTAACTTGTTTTCTCCAGAGCATCCCTGTCTGTGGCAGTGGTGATGAGTGTCATGTTGGGAACTGGTGAGTGATAGAGAGGACAAGATGGTTAACGGGTGGGTGGTTGATGGTGGATGGATAACCATGACTGAGTTCTTCTTCTGCACTCCTGCAGGAGGAGTGAAGGGTGAATACATCAATACAGTCATTCTTCCACTCTCATTTCTAGCAAGTTCTCCAGAGGAAATAATCAGAGTTGCAAAATTACTTGAAATAATGGAACACAGGCAGCTTCCACCTATAAGAAATTGATTAAATTATGTCACAGCCACACAATGAAACCCTTTATGGCTCTTAAAAATGGTGACATAGTTGTACACATAGTTGATTGGTAAATAGATGCTTATATGTTCGTAAAAATGTTCACAGCAAAAAGTTGAAAGGGTTATATACCAAAACCTTAAAACAATAGTCTTTTTACTTGGCAGTTTGACACATTGAGGATTTTGATATTTTTATGGTCTGTGTTTTTAGTGGAGTATTTTCATGGGGTATTTTCTGTAATGGATATACATTATTTCTGAAATTAAAAAGTAATGTTTAGAATGTTACTAGTGATAACAGCTATGAGCCTACAGCCAGTTAGACTTTGCTGTTGAATTTGCTATCATAGGTCCATTTTGTTAGATATCTTGTTATTGCAACGTATTTCATTGATTAAAAGCGAAAACAGTAAAACACAGACTTCAAGGATGTTGGATTGGAAGAATCCATAATTAATATCTAGACAGATCCCCTCAATTTCATGTGAGAAAATTATCTACTGCACCAATGCAGCAGTCCTGTCTCAGTGGACCAGGGTGGACTCTAGCTTGAATGTAGCCCAAAGTGCTCTGGAAACTTTTCCAAAATGTGTACATCTCAGTCTCACACACTTTGTTCCCACCCCAGACCACTTGCTGTCCAACTCCAGAGAAATTCTCTGAGCCAGAAGTGAAATGCCCAGCTAAAGGATCTGGGTGCTGCTCTGAGTAGGGGTTCAGAAGAAGGCAGGAACAGGTCTCTACTTGGAGGGCCTTTCGCTCTGGGTGAGGAGGCCCAGGGTACCCACCCACAAGTGCACACGAGCACCTCCACATCAAGAGCTGAGCAGATGCACTCTGACACACAGAACCTCCTTTAAATTTACCTGTGCATTGAACAGCTAGCGTCCTTTTCTACCCAATGTGCACTCACTAAATTTTAGTTAAATGCTATTATTGAATTATTTGTTGTTAGAATGTAATGCCTGTCTTATGAGAAAGAGAACAGTACTGTTCACTCATAGATGTGAAGATTTTTTTTTTTGGAGAAGTATATTTATTAGTAACAGTAGTCTTGGATGGACAGTAGAGCTCTTTACAAGAATCCAAACAACTTCACTCAGTTTTTTATTTTTGTGCTAGTAGGAACCTCTGAGGTATGTCTTGCTGGTATTTCTTCTCTCCCCTCAATAGATAAAGAAAATGGAAATTAGTCTCAAAGCTGGAATTAAGGCCTTTGGCTTCCATTTCTCAGCCTTGGAGTGCAGATCTTTGGACTGCATCATGCCTCCAAGAAGGGCTAATTTACTGTTTTCATTTTTCTTTTAGACTAAAGCAAATCTTGTAACTCCAAGGAATGGAGAACCACTAATTGCTGCTATTCAGGATTTTCTAACAGGTGGGTTTGTGAGGTTCACTTGAAAGGAGACTGTGGGACACTGATTCTCATTCGCAATGCTTTTATGTGAAAACTTGAAAGGCTGGTTTATTGCCTGTGTTTAATTCTATTGCTTGTTTACTAAGTTTAACTGTGAACCTACTTGAGATGTTTTGTATTGGTTGAATATTCATTGAATCAACAAGCATTTATTGAACTTCCACTGTAGACCAGGGCTTTTTTTAAGCACTGGGGATACAGCAGTGAGTAAATCAAAGTCCTTTTACTTGTGGAGCTTAGTCCTAGTTGGAGAGAGAGCCAATAAGCAGCTATATGTATTGTCACTTTTTTAGTAATCTTACATATTTATTTTAAAATTGAAATATACCTTGGCTAGTATGGCTCAGTGGGTTGAGTGCCAGCCTGCAAACCAAAGGGTTGGATTTGCAGTCAGGGCACACATCTGGGTTGAGGGCCAGGACGCCAGTAGGGGGAAAGCAGGAGGCAACCACACATTGATGTTTCTCTCCCTCTCTTTCCCTTTCCCTTTCTTTAAATGTAAATAAATAAAATGAAATAAAATTGAAATGTGATTTTCTCATGGTTTCATTCCTTTTATGTGTGTGTGTTTCTTAACATTTTTAGGTGCCTATCTCCTCACTCTTAAGGACACTTTCTTTGACCGAGCCAAAGCTTGCCAAATCATTGCTTCAATATTGGTTGGCAAGGATGAGAAAATTAAAGTTCGCCTCCCACCTCCTACAATATTAAAGGTTTGTGCAGGAAACTGTGTGTGTGTGTGTGTGTGTGTGTGTGTGTGTCCATTCATCCACCCCCATCTGCCCATATAGACGTACCCATGCAGTGCTGGGTTTGCGTGTGATTGCTATAGTACTGCCTTATTTGTGTGAAAGGGGTTGAGACCAGACTTGGCCAGTTGATGCTCTGGCTTCCTTTCCTCTTTCAGCCTGTCACCCTGTGGACAGGAAAGCAGATCTTCAGTGTCATCCTCAGACCTAGTGATGACAGTCCAGTGAGGGCCAACCTTCGAACCAAGGGCAAGCAGTACTGTGGCAAAGGAGAAGATCTCTGTGTCAATGATTCCTGTGAGTTAAAACAACAGAAGAGGGGAAGGAGGTCAGAACAGCAAGTAACCAATAACTTAAGTTCACCTAGCGAGCAAATTTGATGTTTCTCTAAGGCCTTAGACTTAGACAGGAGGTTTATTCTTCAGGGAAATGTAGCTGGTGTTTCTCCTCTCAGATGTGATTTTCCATTTCTCCAGAATGTAGAGATCCTGTAGACACACGATCTAGTGATTAGTATGTTCTTCTTTGCATGTATTGTGTCTTAAGTGACTAGGTTCTGTCTTTTTTTTCATTTTGTGTTTTTTAATTAAACTTATTTGGATGACATTGTTTAGTTTCTGTCATTTAATGCAATTTCTTTTATTCTGCCTTTTTTTGTTTTGGGGGCAATTTTTTTTTCATCAATGTGGACCTCATTACTTAAAGCATATAATTTATTATTTTATGTGCAAAAATGCATTCATTGACTAAAAGTATGACTAAAAAGTATAACAAAAAAGACTGATTGTTTTTACCTGGTCATTGAATTTTCTGACAACCCAAAGGTCAGGTGTAACAATGAGTATTTAAGTGCAAGCCAACAGATTCATCTAGGCTAATTCAACCCACATTATGTTCCACAGAATGAGGCAGGTTCTTTTTGGAATGAGGCCAGTGCCATTGAGCCAGCATTGACTTTCCAGCATGAGCTCCTTAGTTCACCCCAGTCTGCTAACAAGAATGGGCTTGGCTAGCAAGGCCTTGTGACAAGATCTGTAGAACCCTAAATGAAGGAATAAACTCTAGAGTCTCTCCGAAGGCCAAGGTTTCTACTGTCATAATGAAGATGAAATGTTTGAAGGGCATTGATTTCTCTCAAGTTTGTAACCTTTCCTTTGAATATATACTTCTTGGATATGTAAATATTTTGGTTTATTGTTTTAAATTGTGTTTCATTTCTTTCTAGAAAAGAATTTCATTTTTCTGTTGAATAGGCTCTTCATGATGGTGCCACTGTTAGTTTTCAATATCTTAGGTGAATAACATAGTGCTTTTCCACCATGGTTACAAAGCACTTTGCCATACATGATTTCATTGATGCCCAAAATATCCCCATGACATAAAGATGGCAAGTGCTTGATACTGTCATTTACAGTTCACAGATGAAGAGAAAGAGTCAAATAGTATATTTCAGAGTTAGGACTATAAGGTAACTGACAGGGCCTTTCATGCTTTTTAAAAGTCTCTAGATTTCCCCCCTTCCCCACAACCAAAGAAAAATTTTAAGGAGAATTTCTGTTTGCTTTAACTTTCAATTTGGGAATAAACTTTCTCAACTACCTCAAATTCTTTTTGGAATGAAGCAAAGCATATTAATTGTTTGTTCAAATGCATGATCATTATTATCCTCCCAGACGTTACTATCCAGAACAGTGAGTTGATGACTGGTAGCATGGACAAAGGAACACTGGGATCAGGGTCTAAGAATAATATTTTCTACATTCTGCTGCGAGACTGGGGCCAGAATGAAGCTGCCGATGCCATGTCACGGCTTGCCAGGCTGGCGCCTGTCTACCTCTGTGAGTATCTCAGCATCCTCGTCTTATTGCTGTATTTATTGTGCTTTTAGGGACTTCTGCTATTGTTTCATCCTCCTCTTCCCATCCCACACACATACACAGAGAAAAGGGTACTTAATCCAACCTAAACACTTATGCTTTTCTTAATGGAATTAATGTGATACACTGACTGATTTTGTTGCAGATTTGAATTTGCTTTTCAATATTCTCTCAAAATCTATAGTGGCTCCCTGTTGCCTACCAGATAAGGTTTTACTACATGAAGGACCTTTCATTGGCTGCTTCCAAGGTTCCACTCACAGTAGCCCTCTGAGCCTTCCAGGATTCAACCCTTCAGCCCTACCAGATACTCAAATGTTTTCCTGTATTCTGCACTATTCCATTTTCTTTGTTTTCTCATGTTTTGAGCGTACCACGGTTCAAGCAATTTTGCTGCTCAAAAACATCTTTAGGTCTACTCTTACACTTGATTATTTGGCTGGATATAGAATTTTCAATTGGAAACTATTTTCCCTCAGATTTCTGAAGTTATTGCTCTATTCTAGCTTTCAGGGTTGTTATTAAAATGTTTAATAATGCTCTCTAGTGTTTAATGGCATTCTTATTCCCAAGTTTTTGTATTTGAATTTTCATTTTATTCTGGAAGCTTTAAGAATCCTCTTTTTTGGGCATTATGAAAGTTCAGTGATACAGCTTTGGCATGGGTGATTTAAAATTCATTGTGCTGAGCACTCTGTAAACTCTCTTAATCTGTAACTGTGTGTCCCTCACTCTTGGAAATTTTCCTTTATTATTTTTCTGATAATTTTCTCCTTTATTTCCTTTGTTCTTTCTTTTTGGAATTTCTGTTAATTGCCAACTAAAGCTCCTGTATTGATTCTCTGATTTTATCTTCTCCTTGTCCTTTTTACTGTTATGTATTTAATTTCCACCTACTGTTTTCATCCACAGGTAGTTAATTTGTTCCTTTTCCTTTTTCTTAAGACTTCCTGTTTTTGCTCCCCAGATATATCTTCTCTGTCACTCTGAGAGAATACTACTCAGTTTTATTTGCCTCCTGAATAGTCTTTAGGTTTCTTTTTTCTTTGTGTTTGTTGTTTTCTGTCTTTCATGGTAGAAACTTTGCTCAAATAATCTAATTCCCTGGCCGTCATTCATAGTTTATGAGTAAGGCCCTAAAACATTGATTGGAAACAGAGCTGATTGTCTGATGGGCCTCTGGGTCTCTTAATTGAGCTGGAAACCAGTTTTTGTATTGAGGACCTGCCTAATACCCTATTAGTAATGTTTTCTCCAGAGACATTTTTCAATCCCAGCCTCTTTCCCAAGGATAAAGACCTGGCTGCCGGGATTCTGGGAACTGAACAGGGAAAAGGGCTAAGGAGTTTTGTAGCCATGGAATATGAAGACTTTCCCTCAGTACCTGGTTTTAAGTCATCCCCACCTGTCTGCACCTACCACCCCTGATCCAGAGTCTTTCTCCTTCCATCTTTGGTGTACTAAGCTCTCATCTCCCACAGGGGTTAGGCCCAGGAGCCTGTATTTTATGCAGACTTTACACTGGGTTTCTCTGTTTCCAGCACATACACTCTCTCTAGCATCTGCGGAACCTGGTGGTCTAGTTTCTGAGCCTTTCCATTGGCCCTCAGTTCTATAGCCACTTTTAGGCATGTTATTCCCCACCTCTCATCTGCTCACTTTTACATATATTAGGGTGCAGATTATTGATGGTGTAGACTTCTGTCAAGGTGAAGTTTACATTTGTTTCTTATTCTCTCTGTTTTGGAATGATTTCTGGAAAGAGAAACCAGGACTTGGGAGTGTGGGGCAGAATCTCAGCCCTTATGCTTCTGTCTTAGAACCAGAAGTCAGATGACTCACTTTCCATAGCTTTCTCGGGTCGCTCTCTAGTGTTTAATGGCAGTCTGCTTTATATTACAGTTAGGACATCACTGTGCTCCCCACTAAGTTGTAAGGTCTCTGAGAGGAGTTAGTGCGTCCCAGTCATGATTGTGTAACTCCCTAGACACTGACACAAGTTTTTTGTTGTTTTTTATTGAGAGAAAGAGAAGCATCGATTTGTTGTTCCACCCATCCATGTGATCATTTGTTGATTCTTATATGTGCCCAGACAGGGGATTGATCCCATAACTTTGGTGCATTGAAATGACACTAACTGAGCTACTGGGCCAGGGCTGTTTTAATTTAATTAAATTATAACAGATTCCCTGAAGTTATAAACTTATCTCTACATAGTAGGTTTACTGACATCTATGACTCTCTCTTCCTGCTTTACCTGCCAACTATTCTACAGCAAACCGTGGATTCTCGATTGGGATTGGTGACGTCACACCTGGCCAAGGGTTGCTAAAGGCCAAGTATGAGTTACTGAATGCTGGCTACAAAAAATGTGATGAGTACATTGAAGCCCTAAACACAGGCAAGCTGCAGCAGCAGCCTGGCTGCACTGCTGAGGAGACTTTGGAGGTGAGTCTGGCTCTTTGGGTCGGTTAGTTCAACCACTTCATGCTCACAGGATGAAGAGAAGGTAGCAGAGGGGAGTGGGAAATAAACATGCTTCAGCCTCATCTTGGCCTGGCACTGCTTGTGCATGTTCTCATTTGTTTAATGAGGAGAAGGCCTTCGATCAGGCCCCTTACATCCCTTTCTCTACATTCTAAGTAGTGAAGACACAGCCCTATCTGTTCATTTGGCCACACGGGCCTGTTCTTGTTCTGACATCATGCTTAGGCCCCTTCTGGAGCTGGTGCTTAGTGCTTCTGCCCTTTCTATTTCTGACGTCCTTTGACTGGAGGCTAGCACTGCAGCTGTTTAAATGGGTGGTCTTTGAAAGATACTTGGATACAGAAGATGGAAAGTTCATGTCGAGAGTCATACACCAGACTGCTGTCGCACTCCCTCACATGTGAAACTAGGTTAGCTGCCAACAGGACCAGCACATGCCGGAGTCAGAATCACCACCATCCCTGGAGAGCCCTGCCTTTTCTCTGAAGCAGCCAGGGTCAGGAATCTGACTGCACCTGGCTTGCATGGCTCCCTTCTGCCAACCCTGTAGCCTGGGCTCAGGGCTTTAACTCGCCTAAGTAGGGAAGGAAGGCTGGTTAAGCAGTAAGAAATTTTCTGATGAACAGAATGTTTTAAAAAGTTGTGTAAGGTACTCACCCTTATTAGCTCAGCCTTAATCTCATTTAAGTGTTAAAGAGAGAGAGGGAAAGAAATGCATGTTTGTCACCTAGAAAATTACTTGAGGCTCAGCAGCACCCATTTTTAATGGAACCATGACTCCTAAGTGATTCAACATGCTAAGTTGTGAGTTGAGGAATAACAATCTGGATGAGCTCATGGACTAGAATATTCCTGTAGAGTCACCTCATCACATGGTAAACGTGGGAATTCAGTTGTATTCTTGGCAAGAAAAAAATAGACAAATTTTATAAATAGTACAAGTATTATCTTACACTTTATACATTTATTTAGGCGCGTGTGTGTATATACAGTAATATAGATGCAGATATTTATTGTATAGGTAAGATTCCTGTACACAAAACCATGTACGGTCTACTTTATTGCTACTGAAAGGATTGTTCAAGGTTTTGTTGCTAATCATTTTTACCTTACACACTGATTTTGGAACCTTGTCTGTGTATATAGGGTGTCCTGATCTTCTGAGGCTCTGAAACCTTTATCTTTTGGAAGTCTGACATCTTGCTTAAATTTTTTCAAATTTCCATAAATGTCGGATTGTACATTGGTGGTCAGCAGAGCCAGTGAGGTGGCTCCACCACACATCTCCCTTTCTCCCACCAGGCTCTGATCCTAAAGGAGCTGTCGGTGATCCGTGATCACGCCGGCAGTGCCTGCCTCCGGGAGCTGGACAAGAGCAACAGCCCTCTCACCATGGCTCTGTGCGGCTCCAAAGGTGCGTGTGCTCTCTGACTGCTGCCATCATCACATTCTCCGTGTGGGCAGGCTGGTGTGGTTCTGGAAAATGGAAGAATTATGACTTCAAATAGACCTTTTGTGTATAAAGCATATCTTTTTAACCCATGTGCAGATAACCTTGACCAACATAGGTTTGAACTGCGTGGGTTCACTTACACAGTGATTTTTTTTTTAAATAAACTGTATTTTCGATCCACAGTTGGGAATCCACATATCTGGAGGGCTGACTTAAGTTATTTGTGGATTTCTGTGCAGGCAGCCAGTGTCCTTCACTTCACCCTTCTGTTGTTCAGGGGTCAGCTGTGTATACAAAAAGAATTATGTGCATTTGGGGGAGTTTAACTCTTCTAGAAGAGCTTGTTGGTAATGTGTGTGGGTTTCTGAGTTTCAAGATATTTTGAGCAACTTTAAATCAACTTTTTTAAATTTATATTAACACATTTATTGTTTCTGCAACACCATTGCAGATATAAAACAACTTTTTCGAAAAGCTAGGGAATTTTAAAATAATATACAGTATTTAGTGATGGGGCAAAATGCTTTAATTTCATATTTACCTTAAAGCATTAGGTTTCGTGATATTGTGCTCAAATCCAAAACCTCCATACTTCTCTTATTTCTGTGCGTGCTTTATAGATGAAGTCCAGCCTTTGACCTTTGCTTCCTCTCACCTTAATATTCTACTTTTACTCCTGGTACTTACCCCACATATTTCCATTCCTATGTCTTTGCTTCCCATGCTTCCACACGCTTTGGAAGCCACCCCCCCCCCCTTTTTGTGTCTCATTTATAATGTCCTCCAAAAGTTGAACCTGGTTGCTTCTTGAAGATGCACTTGCAGGTGTTACCTCTGGCCCTGAAGTGCTGGCTTGCTCTCCTTTTCCTGCATTACTGATAGCTCTACTCTAGATTATGAACTTTTCGAGGAGAAGGGGCTGTGCTGTGTTATGGTCCTGTTTTATCCCACAGATCTGCTTTCACTTGAATTAATGTTATTTCAGTAAATGAATATTACATGCCTGACCTCCTTCCCCAGGTTCCTTCATTAACATATCACAGATGATTGCCTGTGTGGGACAGCAAGCCATCAGTGGCTCCCGAGTTCCAGATGGCTTTGAAAACAGGTCCTTGCCTCACTTTGAAAAACACTCAAAGGTAAGCAGTAGTGGATCAGGCAGAACTTTGAAGGACAGCCATCAGCAGTGCAGAAGAAAGTAACTGAAGCTCTGTGGCTGCCAACCAAGCGACTCCACAAGGTGTTGTATGAGGGTGGGCGCTGCTCAGGGTTGTTATTCCCTCTTCAGTCCAAACTGAGTCATGGACAGGAGCCTTGTTAAACTCAGAGCTATAAAACTTGGACAATGCCCCCTTGTATATTTTCTCTCTGAGGAGGAAGATTTCAGTTCCCCATCCAACTCCAGTAATCAAACCAGTACTTTACTTACTACATACACACACACACACACAATCAGTATGCTTGTTTTGGGGGCACTGATATAAAAGTATAAGGATTTTAAAATAGTGATCGTGTAAACCACACTCAACCAACCAGGAAATTTCAGGTTCTCTCTGGAATTTTCAAACTCCGCTTGAAAATGACTTCTGAATTTTATTAACCTTTGTGGTTTGGGCATTAGTGTAAGCAGAAAGAGACAAACCTGTGCCAAGGTTGTTTTGGGATTCAGAGCAGACAAGTATTAAATCTGTAGTTAAGGAACTTAAAGTAGATTTGGTCACTTAGTAAATTCTGGCTTTGGAGTCAGCTGTTGTTCCTATTAAGGCACAAATGTCCATCCCCTCCCAGATATGTGGACTATCTGTATCAGGTAGCCCCAGGAGCAGTTCAGATCCTCTGTCCAAGATCAGAATTCACTAGAGGTCAGGCAGATAAGTGATCACTGGAATGGTGCCTGCCCGTGCTTGTCAGGCTCACAGTTGTAAGGCAACCTGACTCAGAGGAGAGGCCAGGGCATCCAGACTGCTTAGTCCCTGGACCAGTGCTAGATTAGACTCCAGGAAGTCTGTGCTTGCCTAGAAATGTCTGTGAGTAAAGCAGCTGCCCCTTAAACAAAATAAGGAAGGAGGAAGTTGGTCTGTTCATCCAGATTGTCCTCTAAGGGACAAAGACCTATCAATCAAAGCCCATTTGGCCATTTTACATAGTGTTTTGTATATTTGTGTATTTTTATGGTGTTACTAAAATACATTTCATATGTCAGTCACCCCTGCAAAGGATACCCATTCAGTGACTTGTATATTCAGATAGTTGTGCGATCACCACCATAGTCTAATTTTAGGGCATTTTCAGCACCCCATAATGCAACTCCATAAACATTAGCAACATGAGGTTGTGTTTGGGAGGTGGGCAGGCCGGGCCCACAGGAAGGCTTGTCTGTAGGGGAATCATTATTTCCCAGGGAACAGGCCACTGCAGTCAGGCAGCGCCCTCTGGAGACCGAATCAGTTGCAACCCAGGCTTTAGTTTCCCTCTCCCGAGTCACTTGCCTGCCACTAGCACCAGCACAAACTCTGGCTGGGCCTCACCCTCCTTGTCTTTGGTAAGGCTGGGTTGTGCCAAATTATTTCTCCTTTAGGAAAGGGTATATAAAGCCTGTCGCATTGTGAAAGTACATTGGCCAGGTGTTTATAGCTTGAAGGTGTGGCATTTTCTGATTTGAATGGGTTTTGGAATAGTGGACCTTGAACTTTTTGTCGTTGTTTGATTTTTCTTTTTTTTTTTCCCTACCTTTCTTTAGCTTCCAGCTGCCAAAGGCTTTGTGGCTAATAGCTTTTATTCTGGTTTGACACCAACCGAGTTTTTCTTCCACACAATGGCTGGCCGGGAAGGTCTAGTTGACACAGCCGTAAAGACAGCTGAAACAGGATACATGCAGGTAATTTAAAGGAATGTAGACCATTAGCAACAGAGTAGACAGGTCTCTCTGTGGATTTTGACTGCTGAGTGTTTACATATTTTGTGCATGAGCTAAAATTTATCCTATCTTGATATTTAAAAGGAAAACTTAAGAAACATAGGTGCCCTAGAATTAAACAGCAAAAAGGGTAGTGTTAATGTTCCAGATCGTATGTTCCTCGAACGATCAAGACCAGGCCAGATCCACACAGACCAGGGCTCCGTGAGAGGAGCATGGGGACTGGAGGTGCATCCTGGGACACACTGCTGAACCTCACGGAGCCTGTTTCCTAATGCACGATAATGGGCGTAACAGCTCGTGCCTCCTGTTCATTGAACAGACTCTGCTTCTCACTTTGAACTATTGTGTAACTCATTATTAGTATCATTCTGATAGACTCCAAGAACCTATTCTGGTGCCCGCCACATGAGGGAAGGCTCTCCACTGTGTGTACAGTGCTAAGATAATAGGCTCAGGTAGATAAGGCCAAACCAGAGGGTTTCCTGCGACTGTGCTTCTCAGGCTTCCACAAAGGTACCCTAATGACAGAGGTGTGGGAACACATTCCTACTTTGCTCTTCCATAAGACCACAAGGAGAGGACTTCTTTTCGATCTAATTTTTAGTTCTGCTCTGTGTACTCCATAATATGCAGGTGCGGGCGGGGCAGGTTAATGTTTTTACCTACTTACAACACTGGGTAAAGTTAAAACTTCAAGTTGCTGGGCCATGAACTTGCTGTAGCTTGTTGTCTCCTCTTCTCACTGTGGATCCCAGTTTGAGAAACATGGCTCTTTGTAAACTGGGAAACCAGGATTGATAATCAAGAGATGTAATTGAGTGGACCAGAACAAACAAGGTTGATGAGGGTGAACATGGACTTGGGGCAATAGACACCTCTTTCTGTAACCACTTTTGTACCTCATGTGTCCTTACTGATACTTCCCTTTCAATCATCTCCTGATGGGAAATTCCCCTTCAGTTTTGGAGTGTGCTGCTTTTGTCAAAAACCCAACAGACTGAAATGCCTTTACCACTGTTGCCAGAATGTCTTTTGACTTTATTCTTTTGTCTTTATCTTTTAGAGTAGAATATGACTTTCCCAGAGCAGTGTGTTAACCTAGAACAAATTAGTTTTGGCATGAGGGATTTTTGTTTTGAAGTTGCCTGGAAGAAGCTTTATTTCTCTTTAATTCACTGGGCCACTGTCACATTGCTGGCTGGAGTGTGTTCTGCCAGTGGGAGGTTTTCCCTAAGCAGATTTGAGAAATGGCTGCTGCCTGCTGGTTCAAGCACAATGCCTTCCCTGTTCTCTCTTCTTTCCCGTCTGTCCCAGAAGAGGGTCTGCACCTGATCCTCTGTAATTCATATGGAAGTCCACAGGGGTCCTAGATTAAGTTGTGTTTAGAAATACAAAGCCATTGCATTAATTTATACCTTAGGGAAAAAGAAAGGGAAGGCAAAGCAGGCTAGGAAAACAGTGTTTGCATATACCATTTGGAGTTGATGGGGTTTAAATTGCATGTATTCTGAAACACTAAAGTGCTGGAGCTTGAGGCATATTATAAATCCCACTGGACCAGCTAGTGAGACACTCTTGGCCTTGTTCTTGGGGTCAGGGGAATTTTTTTTAAGGAATTCCTTATAAAATGTGTTTATCTGATTAATGGGCTAGTAACCTTGAAACTTAAGAGTTGCACATCTCATCCTCTGCACATGTGACTAGTCTTCCCAAAGCAGGTGAGCTTTTTTCCCTCTGTTTTTTTTTTTTTTCCCCTTTAGAGAAGGCTTGTGAAGTCCCTCGAAGATCTTTGTTCACAGTATGATTTGACAGTCCGAAGCTCTACGGGTGATATTATACAGTTCATTTATGGAGGAGATGGCTTAGATCCTGCAGCTATGGAAGGAAAAGATGAACCCTTGGAGTTTAAAAGGGTTCTGGACAACATCAAAGTAAGATTTAGTATTATATCGGGTAGTGTTTTGGAGGACATTTCTTTAGAATGGAGGTACCCTTTGGAAAAATCACACACAGTTAATGTTCAATCGTGTCCAACTACTGGCTTAGTACTTTTCTTTTTGTGTTATTCTGCATAATTTTCCCAAACATAAAGGAAAGATATTTTCTCAGTTTAAAAATTTAGTACCCAGATGCCAATAGGAAAAGAGACCTTTGGTTTCTGTGCAGTAGTGGCCAGTGTTATAACACTGACCATGGGTGTTGAAAAGCAGGCACATTTCACATATTTTAACTGGGGGTATAATTGAGAACAATCATTTTGGGAGGTAGTTTGACAATACTGATCTGAATTTAAATGTGGGTGCATTTTGACCCCATAGTTCCACTCACAGGAATCTGCCCTACAGAAATTATCTAAATGTGCCAAGAATATTTTCCCAGTGTTGTTTATAGTAGAGACAAGCCATCCAGGTAGGAGAGCTCAAATATCTAATGGTCTGCCTGTGCATTAGGATGGTAAGGAGCCATTACAACTTCGGGGAAATTCCATGAGCTTGAGGGTGGAGGAATATTTTCATTCTTAAAATATTTGGGTTTTTTTTAAAAAAAACAATTTGTATTTTTTAATTTAGTCTTTATTGTCCTTTTTTTCCATTACCATTAAGTCCCTAATACCCTCTTCCCCCTAACAATCTTTTTTTTTTTAAGTTTTATTTATGGATTTATTTTTAGAGTTGGGGGAAGAGAGGGAGAGAAGTATCAATGTGCAAGAGATAAATCAATTGGTTGCCTCTGGTGCACCCTAACCTGGGGACCTGGCCCACAACCCAGGCTTGTGCCCTGACTGGGAATCAAACCGACAGCCCTTTGGTTCACAGGCCAGCACGCAGTCCCCAGAGCCACACCAGCCAGGGCAAGTTTGTATTTTTAATGCAAATCTGAGTTGGGGTAAAGTTTAGGAAGTAATGGAACAATATCCACTGACTATCCCAGAAGTCTTTGTATAAGGTAGAATATCAGTTTGCCCTGTTTTCACCTTCATATTAAAGGTAGAGTCTGAAATTTGTTTTGAATGGGAAAAAAACATCACAGGTTGCTAAAAAGATCCCTCTGAGTAAAGTTGTTCTGTCTCTTGTAAATTCTCGCATTTAATATCAGCCCCTTCTCCATTGCCCTCACATGCCACACCATTTCCTTTTAATACTTGAGGCAGTCTTCCCGTGTCAGAGTGAGCCTGCTCTCAGTAAAAACGAACTGATCCTGACCACTGAGTCGATCATGAAGAAGAATGAGTTCCTCTGCTGCCAGGACAGCTTCCTGCAGGTAAGCTTTCCAATGCTGATCACACCCAACTTGGCTGTCACAAAATTGTTTGCCGAGTGCCAGCAGATGAATTTTTAAGCTGGGGGGTTTATGTAAGAGTGTTTCTTTGTTAAAAAATTCAAGAATGGCCTCGGCAAAATCTAACAGCCAACATGAAGAATTTATCTTATGTCTTTCTTAGTTTATGGCTCTTACACAGGTGTTTTTACACTAGAAGAAAAATGCTTTAGCTAGAGAACTAATTTTTTTTAACCCTACCCCTATTATCAACACCCTACAGTCACTTTCTTATCCTGTGGACCAGTGCTTCTTCCCTACATCATTCTGAATCCCAATGATTTATATTAGTAGAGTTGTTCTAGTACCTTTCATTTTAAATTGTTCTTTCTCCTACTGCAGTGTGGATTAGAAATCTATGGAGCCCACCTTCTTTTTCCTTCTGGGGACTTGTTACCTTGATGTCCCCTTAAGGTTTTCTTTGTTTTTGTTTTTTAATGCCACTGATCTGCTCAAACAGCTCCTTCCTATTTATATTGTGGTTATGACCAAAGCAAAAGGATACAGAAATCAGTGTGGCTTCCTTTGTGTACTGATTGGTGATTCAGATGCAGCAAAAAAATCAGCTGGAATGAATCCCTTTCAGTATATCAAAACTAAAAACCACAAATTGAAACTTTAAGAATGCTTTGGTTAAGGAAGCTCTTCACTTCCTTTCATATGTTGAGGTGTGAAAAGTGAAAAAGAGAATCTTACAGATTTTTTTTTAAATCTTACAGATTTTAATATGTTTGAAATCAAGAGTGGGGTTAGGCTGTGCACCTTTGTTTGATTTTTTTCAATAGTTTTTTAACTAAGAAATTAGAATTGTGACTTTGTTTTCTGCATAATTATATTTACGTATTTATTTCTCTGTTTACCCTTGAAGACCTTAACTGAGACAGGCTATGAGAAGTATAACGAGGTAATGCACTTAGCATGCTGACTGCTGAGTGTGAAGGAGTGAGCTCTAGCAGTGCCCCAGCTGTTTGCCAGCGCCAGAGACAACAGACTTCCATCCCGGTGCTGGCAAACACGGCTTCCCTGTGCATCACTTCGGACTGGTGCCTTTCTTGCCTTTGACAGGGTTTAATGGGTGACCTTCTGACCTGCAGTGTTTATTTAGTCAGCAAGCACTTGTTCAGCTGTCACTGTGTCACACACTGTGCAGATCCTCGGGACACAAAGATAACTAAACATGTCCTTGCCCTTCAGTAAGCTCACAATCTGATGAATTCAGTTTTGCCAAGAGGGTTCAGAATCCACTGGCCAGATTGATGTGTCTGAACCTTGGAAATGTTCTCTGGCTCTGCTTTGTGCCAGAGCAGAGGCAGCTCCTAAATGGCGTCAAGCCCTGGCCCTGCCAGAGGTTATGCCTGTGTTCACAGACTGCTGTGGCATTAAGTGTGAGGATTTAACTGCTGGTTAATCGTGTGATTAATTGCCTGCCATTTGCCATGTTGTTAGTTCTCTGTAGTATGCATGGGTTGATGCAGCTGAATTCTTAGTCATTTATTTCAGTTTCCATTTCTGCAAAATAAGCTTTTTTGTTTTTTAACCTCCAGAATATCTAACTTTTGTGTAAGGAAAGTCATTTCTTTCAGGAAAGCCACTAGAAGCAGTTCCCTGTGGGTGGCAGCTGAGAGATCACATGTCTAGCACCTAAGCTCGGGGATGGTTTTAGGTGTGTCCTCTCTACTCCTATGTGTGCAAAGCCCCTCACAAATGAAAATCCCCTGATCTGCTCAGCCATAGGCTCTCGTTCCGGTTTCCCTGCGCCAACAGGTGGGGCAGCCTTTAACACCTGAAGATCAAATGGCAGCACCTGAGCCAAGAGGGCTTTCAGGAGCTCGTCTAGAAGGATACGACGACACCTAGACAAATAGGCTGGGGGAGGAAGTGAGCAATATGAAAGAATCTTTTTCACTGAGTAATATATAGCAAAAAATGAAGCAGCAGAGAGTATTCCTGCCTTTGAATATTCCCACTGTTAGGCAGAGTCACTCCAGAAGAGATTGCTCCACCGCCCTCTCCAGCTCTAATTTCCTTCTCTGGTTTTCAATAATGGACTGTATCTACAAATGCACTCTCAAACTTGTAATTAGTAAGTAAGCCTAGAGAGTTTCTCTTTAAAAAGAGTCCCTTGAGAATTTTCAAGTTCTTGCAAACTAATAAAAGTCCTTTGTGTGTACAACAATGGCTGAATGTATCTCCACACTTTCTCAATGAGAAGAAGGCAGTGTGGCATGAAAAGGCCATGTTCATGAACAAGGGGTAGCCAAGGTGTGATGGACTCCACAGGTAAGCCCCTTGTCCACCTGAGATTGTAGGATATAGACTGAAATTCATAGTGGGTAAAGACGACATTGCTGAAACCCCTATCCGAAGAGCAGACTTTGGAGAAAGCATCTGACCTCATGAAGAGGCCTGTCACCTTGGCAAAGCATGATTGCCTTTAGCCCCTTAGTGGTCTCTGCTGTGAGTGCTGGGACTAGTGCCATGCCCCCTCAGAGGGAGGGCTCACTGAGCTGTGCAGTCACTGCCAGAGAAAGGCCCATGAGCCACGGACTAGTTTATTTTCAGAAAAGGTAGTAACAGGAATTGCCAGGCAGTCAGTGGGAGGCTAAAGAGGTTTATTTTTGCAGTGTTAGGATAGAACTGGGTTACTACATGTTAAGCTTTCTATAGGTACCTTACAGTGTTTATTTTTGTGAAAGTGAACCTCTGGTTTATTTCTACTGAGCTTTTTTTTTTTTTAAGATTTTTATTTACTTTATTTTTATAGAGGAGAGGGGGAGGGAGGGAGAAGGAGAGAGAGAAACATCAGTGCGTGGTTGCCTCTCCCACACCTGCACCCAGGTCCAAGCCTACAGCCCAGGCATATTCCCTGACCGGGATTCGAACCAGCAACCCTCTAGTTCTCAGGCCAGCACTCAATCCACTGAGCTACACCACTGACAGCTCTGCTAAGCTTTTAATCAAGGGAGCAAGACAGTAGCAAAGTTCAGCCTCTCTGCCGCCTGGCTCAAACAAAGCATCAAATACTGTTTTCTGTTATATACCCATTTCTCCTTACCTGCTTTCAAGGGAAAATAAGCATTAATACCAATACCCAAAGTAAAATCAAACAGCCTGGATAGAAATTTCAGCTCCCAGTAAAGCATGATTTTCTCCTTCTATTTTTGGAAAAACATCTTTTATTATTAAGAACATCTGAAGTTGCTCCGCTAGCTACATTAAAATTCCTGATGCCTTGCCTTGGAATGAGCATAGCCCCTTTCACATCAAGACATCCTTCTACAGCATTTTTGTTGTCAATAAGGCACTTAATATAAGTGAAAAAAAGGAAACAATATAGTGCAAGCTTTTCCTATTGGACACCCAGTAGCTTCATTATAAAGAGATTGGGAACAGAGTAGTCATTTAATGCCCTTTGGGATCATGTAGTCAGGCTGTTCATGGGTGCTATAAAGTAGGTTTTAGGAAACCTATTTCCCTCCTCACGTTGATACTTTTGGGTCACAGCTAGAGGGGCAGGTACTCCCTAACTCTGAAGGGCTATTGCATTTCCAGACTGAGACTGGCCACCAGCCAACATGGCTCTTCAGAAAGTGTCCTGGGCTCTAAGGATGGGCCCTCAATCCCACCCCCAACTGCCATTCCACAAAGATTAGACAAATGCACAGACTTCCACCTCAAGGACCACCTCAGCAGCATGGATAGTAGGATCAACTCGGGGACAGCCAGGCAGGGAGGCCAAGGAAGGTGTGATGGCAGCTGCCACCAGGCTTCAGCAGGGTTTCCATTCACCCAAGGCTTCTACACCATCATATTTACCTGGATACACCCAGTGCCCCCACAGAGGCAAAGCCAAGGTCCCATCTCACCCTAGGCTCAAATGAGTGAGTGAGGCGAACCAGCACTGGGAAGGACTCTGAAGACACCTGGCCGTGCTCCTTTCTCCTCAGTCTGCTCTTAAAAAAAAAAAAACCTGTTTCAAACAAAACTAGGTGTTTTCAGCTATGTGATATTAACTGAGGGGACTTGGGGCAGGGCATGCTGGTGTTTTGGGGGGCCCCTTAACCAACCTCAGAATCCAGAAACAAGACCTCAAGGCTTTGTAGTCACAGTATGCAGTCCATCCTTGGGCCAGGTCACTCACTGGTCTGTCCATGC
This sequence comes from Phyllostomus hastatus, assembly GCF_019186645.2. NCBI lineage: Eukaryota > Metazoa > Chordata > Mammalia > Chiroptera > Phyllostomidae > Phyllostomus > Phyllostomus hastatus. Next base: position 19,368,638 of record NW_025333869.1, read on the forward strand.
AGCTGGATGCCTACAGTTGGCCAGAGTGCCGTTCATGCTTACTCTCACCATGATTTATCCAAAGTCATCAAGGGAAATTCTATTTCCCAGAGAGCTGCTGAGGGGAAATGTCTGTCCACTCTCCCCATACCCTCAAAAAGGACTTCTGCTCCTGCATGGTATGTGACATCAACTCATCTGAAAAGTACTCTTAAGAGTCATTCATTCCCTGGCCAGGTAATGAATCGGTTGGTGGGAGCATCATGCGATTGCACCAGGGTTGCACGTTCAATCCCCAGTCAGGGCACATACAAGAAGCAACCAATAAATGTATGAATGAGTGTAACACCAAATCGATGTTTCTCTTCTCAAATCAATAATTAAAATTAAAAGTCCTATTGCGCCTAATATGTGAGCCCACCTCCCCCAGGGAGCAGGACTTTGATGGGGTAGCTCATTAAAGCACACCATACCCCCTTCTGTAAGTACTCCCCGAGAGGAGGTGCTGGCTGATTCTGGTTCCAGGAGTGACCATGAGGCTGGCTTTGTTTCATAGACACACTATCATTTGTAAACAGATGGCTTTTTTTCTCTTTGAGCAGTTGCCAGAAAACCTTGAGTCAGGTCCACAGACTCTAGCCCTGGCATGTGTACCCCCCCTTGGATGTACTTCTCACCTTCCTTGCTCCATTTAGTCACCATCCTGGGGCTTAGAGTACTGTTCTTTCCATCTTTTTTGTTCTTTTTGTTGTTCTTTTTTCTTCTTGTTTCTTTCATTTTATGTAGCAAGAATAGCAAATAAACTGATGTTTCACTTCTAGCTTTGAGAGTGGTTTCCAGGAATCCTTCCAAAGTTCTAATGGTGTGTGGGAAGGGAGAGAGACTGAGGGAGTGATGCAGAGGTGAGAGTCGGAGAGAAGGAGAAGCTGGATTGGGGAGTGTTTCCTTTGCAATGAAGGCAAGTTCAAAGCATGTGTTGGAAATGTATGTAATGTCTGCAAAGCTATGCTTTAGCGTGTAAGTATTTAAATTGATCATAACGACTTCAGAAAAAATTTAGAAATTAATCTAGAGACTAAAAGTGTAAGTGGTACACTTCTACCTGTCTGAACTGTGTGAATGTAAGCAGTGCAGTGTGCTGGGGAGCAGAAGAGAAAGCAGCAGGTACAAAGGATGGTCCTGGTTCTGTACAAGGTGACGTAACAGAGCCAGGAGAGTAGCTGGAGCGTGCCTCATTGGCTGAAGCCTCATTGGAATAAAAAGGCCTTAGAAACATCTAAACCAATGAGTGATACGTCTGGGCTGTGGATGATTTTGTATATTCTTTACAAAAACATTTTGTAATAGGAATTTGATCCATAGTGTATCTCTTGTAAGTATATATTTAGCTGTCACTAAAATATAGGCTCATCATACTACTGAAGTTTAAAACATCATGCCATCTGAATTACTGAGGAATATGCAACTTATGTTTGCTGTGTCACCTTTCAGGAAATAAAAAAATTCATTAAGGGAGTTTCTGAGAAGATCAAGAAAACCAGAGACAAATATGGCATCAACGATAATGGCACAACAGAGGTAACTGGCCTTTCCCAACAGGTGGGACGGACGCTAAGGTGTTTTCAGGTGCTGCCAGCCCTAACTCTGCATTTGGTTCTGCTCTTCCAGCCCCAAGTGTTATACCAGTTGGACCGGATCACCCCAACCCAAATAGAAAAGTTTCTGGAGACCTGTAGGGACAAGTACATGAGGTATGGATGCTAATTGTCTTAGACTGCCAGGCAGTCACATGGCTCTCTCATATCCTTCCTGTTTCCCCAGGGACATAAAATTCTGCACCAGGACCACTTATCGACTGCCAGTATTTCAGCAGGTTCTCTCACCTCTTTTTTTTTTTTTTTTTAAGATTTTATTTTATTTATTTTTAGAGAGAGAAGGGAGGGAGGGAGAGAGAGAGAGAGAGAGAGAGAGAGAGAGAGAGAGAGAGAGAGAGAGAGAGAGGGAGAGAGAGAGAGAGAGAGGGAGAGAGAGAAACAGAAACATCAATGTGCGGTTGCTGGGGGTTATGGCCTGCAACCCAGGAATGTACCCTGGCTGGGAATCGAACCTGGGACACTTTAGTTCCCAGCCTGCGCTCAATCCACTGAGCTACACCAGCCAGGGCTCAGGTTCTCTCACCTCTTACCTAGGGATTCCGGTGGGTAGATAGATAGACTGGATGCTCCAAGATGTGGAAATAACAAAGAAACTTCCAAGTGTTTTCTCCCCGCAGAGAAACTACCAATATATTTGGCAGGTGCTACCTGCTGTTTCCACCTTCAGTACCATTTGTTAACGGGCTTTTTTTTTTTTTTTAAGACTTTATTTATTTTTAGAGAGAGGAAGGGAGGGAGAGAAACATTAATGTGTGTTTACCTCTTGAGCGCCCCCAGCTAGGGACCTGGCCCACAACATAGGCATGTGCCCTGACTGAGAATTGATCTGGTGACCCTTTGGTTTGTAGTCTGGTACTCAATCTACTGAACTACACCAGCCAGGGCTGTTAGTGGGCTCTTATATGTTCTTCAGGCAATAGACGTTTGGGCCCAGGCATTGCATATTGACCGCAAGTAAGCCACACAGTATTCACTTTCATTATTGGACCCCTCTGAGCATTGTGTCTCCCTGTCTGCACCTGTTAGTGATCTGTGCCCAGTTCTCCCTCTATCACAAGCACAGCCTGGCTCATTGCCAATTCCTTCCTGACCCTAAAGGCACCTGCATTTATTCTGTTGAAAAGACATAACCAGAAGCCTCTCCCCAGAAGTTTTGATGGACATTTCATTCATATCTTTTTCTTCCAGGGCACAGATGGAACCAGGTTCTGCGGTAGGTGCACTCTGTGCCCAGAGCATTGGTGAACCAGGCACCCAGATGACCCTGAAGACTTTCCACTTTGCAGGTGTGGCCTCCATGAATATCACTCTGGGTGTGCCCCGGATCAAAGAGATCATCAACGCTTCCAAGGCCATCAGGTGCCCTACCTCCATTTCCCTTTTCTTCCAGAACTGCCTGTCATGTTTTTTGAGAAACAGTGATCCTCTGTCAGATGTTCTGTTTAAATGGGCAGTACCTTAAACTTCAGTGTCATGCTTGTGTTAACCATATTTTAGTTTTTTAAAAACCACACTCAAGGCCCTGGCTGGCGTAGCTCAGTGGATTGAGTGCAGGCTGCGAACCGAAATGTCGTAGTTTCGATTCCCAGCCAGGGTACATGCCTGGGTTGCAGGCCATAACCCCCAGCAACCACACATTGATGTTTCTCTCTCTCTCTCTCTGTCTCTATCTCCCTCCCTTCTCTCTCTAAAAATAAATAAAAACTTTAAAAAAATAGTTTAAAAAAAACACACTCAAGAAAAAAAACAGGTTGAAACCAGTTACAGTCAAAATTGAAAAAGTGGTTCTTAATGGCTACAGGTAATATGAAAGAAGCATTAAAAAAACAAGTACTACTGGAAAAATGATAGCAGTGTGTTGTGGTAGATTTCAAACTTTTGATATATTCCCAGTGAAACCTGACTGCTGTGTCTACCACTTGGGCTGTGGCAATATTCTGTGACTGTGATTTCATGATAGGATTTGTAGGCGATCTGAGACCAGAAAAGATAGAGATGTATTGCAGTGCATTTGATGACAAAGTGATGATTCACCCATGATTGGAATCTAAAAAAATGACAGACAGCATTAAGTGAAAGAGCTACACTTGGCTCCAGAACAGCAGCTATAGACGTCCAGGGGGCAGGAACTCTGCCTGCCTCCTCCCGGTTGGTCAGATCTCTGCCAGGAGTGTGTGTTCAGGGACACCACCCAGGTCAGTGAAAATGGAAACTGATTAAATAGTGGTTGGAGGAGTGGTTGGAAGTATCCTGGAGACCAGGTAGTGGGGGTGGGAGAAAGGGATGGAGGAAGCTGTAATACACAAAGGGCCAATTTATTCAGGGAACAGAACTAAATTAATTACTTATTAGGACCAAAAGAGGAAGAGGTAGGTTCACCTGGTCAGGAAGAATTTTCTGAAAGTCATTTCATTCACTGGTAGAGTGGTTTGCCTCATGAGCTCCAAAAATAGTAAATCTAAATGAGAATGTATGAAGAAGTGTGCTTGACACACAGTGAATGCTCAATAAATTTCAGTCACTTTTAACATCTCGCTTCTCAGTAGTAGTTAGGTTTAACAGTGGCCTGCAAGCAAGCTCACTCCTTGTGCTGTAATTGTTTCTCCTTTACTTCTCACAGCACTCCAATCATCACGGCACAGCTGGACAAGGATGATGATGCGGATTACGCTCGCCTTGTGAAAGGGAGGATTGAGAAAACCCTCCTGGGAGAGGTAAGGGAAATCCCTCTTAATAACAAAAAAACTAGATCAGTGTTGCAAGGAAGTATAAAACCAGTTGCAGTGGATATACGGGTTAGTATGTTCACACTATTCTATATCTTTAAAAAAAGAGCAAGCAGTGAATGCTCTTGGGAAAGGGGAAGGTGACTGATTGATTAACATTCTGATCTTTTGACACTACAGATTTCAGAGTATATTGAAGAAGTGTTTCTTCCCGATGATTGCTTTATTCTCGTCAAACTCTCCCTGGAACGGATTAGACTTCTGAGACTGGAAGTGAGTCATGTAATTAAATGTGTAGAAGAAGCCATCCTTTCTTAGTCTGGAGCTAGGCACTGATAAAACAGGGCAGGGGCGAAGCAAGACACAAGCATTATAGAGGCTTTCCTTTGGTTGATCTGTGTGATCTGTGTGAATCTGTTGTATCTTCACGTTCTGTATTCCTAAGCCAGACTCTGACAGACATAAAGGGAATTAGTAGAAATTTTGTGCTGGCCACAATACCCATTTACTGTGACAAAGTGTTGCAATAATTGTTCTCCTTGTCTGTCTTCCCAGTGTTTGGAAGGACCATAGGGCTGTCTGCGTCTTATACATCTGTGGCTCCCAGCACCAGCGCAGCGCCTGGCTAGCTTGGTGCCTGTTTTTGGATGGGTGGGTTAACCTTGCTTAACAGTTGGAAGATTATCAACCCTCCTCAGGGTACAAACTGAGTAATTCCCTGGCACTTTCCTCTTTCTTTCACGTAGTTAAAATCTGCACTAGTCTTCACACAGTCTGTATCCCATTCTCTCAAGTACCAAGTTCATGTGTTGTCCATGTGAAAGATGACCTAAATTGAGTGGCCAGTTGTCCAGGTTGGGGATTTCTGTAGCCTGGCTCTGGCCACCTGCGGCCCTTTTACCAGAAGGGTGGGGTAGCCTCAAGGAATGTAGCAGTTGTGGTGAAGACTGTAAGGGGAGGCTTCACTGATGCTTTTAGATTGACCTAGCCACCAGCCTCCAGCCTCCCCTCAACTCCCCTAGAGCCCAGGCATGCCTCCAGGGCCTGAGTGTGCCTTTTCAGTGGGGTGGGGGTTGGAAGGCTATAAAAAAACTTTATGCTCTTTTTATGAATAAGCACAGATATTCATACAACACACAAATACACAATATATCCCTGGTATAAAATTTTCATGGTGGGGAGAGAGATTAGGAAAATAATACCTAAAAAAGGCTTTTCAGAGCCACAATGATGAAAAAAGACTAGGAAACCCTGGAAACAAAGGCTCCAAACTGCTGTCATTAATGTCCTGGGCATCTGGCCCATGCCTGGTCACCTTGTAGGTGAACGCTGAGACGGTGCGGTATTCCATCTGCATGTCCAAGCTCCGTGTGAAGCCGGGTGATGTGGCTGTTCACGGCGAGGCTGTGGTGTGTGTCACCCCCCGAGAAAACAGCAAGAGCTCCATGTACTATGTGCTGCAGTTCCTGAAAGAGGATCTCCCCAAGGTGAGACGACAGTCACCCTTCAGGGCCCTCCCCAGCCAAGTGCCAGGAGATTTGTAAAGGGGGCAACCACAGCGACCACTAACAGGAATATTAAGGTGCCAGTGAAGGATTCTGCTGCCACCGAGACTGAGGATGGCACCCCATTTCTTCCTCTCTTCTTTGCCACACTCCTAAGGAATCAGCCCATTTTCTTTCCTTCCTAGCACTGTCATGCTGACTGTGTCTATTAGATTTCTTTCTGTCTTCTCATAAAACTGATGGTCCAAAAGGACATGGACCCCTGAATTTCTGTGGGGATCCCTAATCCCTGAAACAGCGGACGGGCACCGTCAGGTTTGGTATGCCACTGATACTACCACTGAGAAACGGGGATGATCCGAGTGACAAACCCAGGGCTTGGCGTTTCCCGTTCTCACTGCTGCTGCGCTTTCTGAGGCTGCCAGCTTGATGGGGGCCCTGGGCACTACAGGGTCCCAAACCTTCTGTGTCTCTGAGTCCAGGTGGTGGTACAGGGCATCCCAGAGGTGTCCAGAGCTGTCATCCACATCGACGAGCAGAGTGGAAAGGAGAAGTACAAGCTCCTGGTGGAGGGCGATAACCTGCGGGCAGTCATGGCCACCCACGGTGTCAAGGGCACCCGAACCACCTCCAATAACACGTATGAGGTACTGCTCACACCCAGGGTCCCCTTACAGTCGTCCTGTCTCCCTTGGCACCCCCTCCTGACCCTCAGCTGGCTCCTGGCACATTCCTCAGACCTTGCTGCTTGCTCTGGGTCTACAGCGAAACATCGGTTTCTGGGAAAGGGCATGGGACTTGCTGTGAACCTGTGGGGCAGAGGAGGACTTAGGAGAAGTTGGGTAGCACCCCGGAAGTGGCTGCTTCCACTCCTCCTGGCTCTTCATAGGTGGAGAAGACTCTGGGCATTGAAGCTGCCCGGACCACCATCATCAATGAGATCCAGTACACAATGGTCAACCACGGCATGAGCATTGACAGGAGACACGTGATGCTGCTCTCTGACCTGATGACCTACAAGGTTTGTGGGAGCAACCGGTCTCTAGAGAAGGAAGCTGTCATGCTAAGACATGGAGAGTACATGGCTCTGATGTCCATTGAGCAAAAATAAGGTGGCACCACCCCCCAAAAAAACGAATCATGGTGCTTAGCTGGCTGCTCCAGTAAAATTCCAGTGCAAACACTGGAATGGTATGCAGTGGAGCATGGTCTTTTGTTCTTATTAGAAATTTTGTTCTAAAGCAAAGCTAGCCGTTGACAAAAGGGCAGGGATTTCCTGGCAAACTGAGGTGTTTATTCCCTATTAAACCCATTCATCACGCTTCTGTAGCCATACCCAGGAAAAGAATAAGTTTAACATGATCTTGGGGGTGGGTGACTGAGGTTGGTTGGTTGGTTGGTTGGTTGATTGGTTGTATTTTCTTTCTTCCCTCCAAAGTGCCTTCTGTCTAGCAGTGCTATATGACAAGAGGTTTCCAAGGCCTTTCCCATTCAGACCTGCACTGTGCTGTAGAATGTTCAGAAACTAGGCAGGAGAAGTGGCCCATTCTCACCACCTACATAAGGCTGTTATTGTCAAGTCTTCCCTTTCAGCCTTGCTTTGCACACATATATTGTGTTACTCTGGTTTCAGTAAAGAGTGGGCACCGGTTTTTATCCTGACTTTTTATTTAACATTGTATTTTCCATGTTGTTGCATAGTTTTTTATTTTGTTTTGTTTTAATTTTATTTATTTACTTTTAGAGAGAGGGGAAGGGAAGGAGAAAGAGAGGGAGAGAGAGGAATATCAATGTGTGGTTGTCTCTCACATACCCGACACTGGGGATCTGGCCCACAACCCAGGCATGTGCCCTGACTGGGAATTGAACCTGCGACCATTTGGTTTGCAGCCTGCACTCAATCTATTGAGCTACACCAGCCAGGGCTTCATAGTTTTTTAAATATACCTTTTTAATGATGGCTCACCAGTCCTTGGATTGAAAACACCTAAATGTACTTAACTCTCTCCCGGCTTTGAGGTGTTTAAGTTGCATTTTGAGCTCTTTAAGCCATAGTAAACATCTTCAGAAGTACTCTCTTTTTTCTAAAGTTAGGTTCTGAACTCTAGTTCTCGGTTCCTAATTGTTTGTTCCAACGGCCCCTGCCTGTGAGTGTGAGGATCCATGACGAATGTCCATGACGAATAGCCCCAGTGAGAGACACAGGTGGGGCAGAGAGCTATTAGGGTCCCGTTCTAGCCTGAGGTTGTGACTTGAGCAACCGCTGTATTGGGCTAATTTTTGCTTATTCTGTTGAGGGGATGCCGTGGATGTGGTTGGTTTTGAGCTTTCACAAGTGGCGTGGGTACCACTCTGACACGTTTATCCCTTGACACAGGGGGAAGTTCTGGGCATTACTAGGTTTGGCCTGGCCAAGATGAAAGAGAGTGTGCTGATGCTGGCCTCCTTTGAGAAGACGGCTGACCACCTCTTTGATGCTGCCTACTTTGGGCAGAAGGACTCCGTGTGTGGTAGGTTTGGTGTTTCTAAAAGCGTAGCCAAGGCCTTGGTTGTCTGTAACTTAAACCCTAGCAGGGGCTTTTGGGGAAGTGAACAAACTGAGTAGGCAGAGCTTTTATTTTTTAAGAATAAAGTTACAGGTCATGGAATTGGAACCAATCAATTTCATTTCCAGAGCTTGAGCAGAGCATCCTGCATCCCCCCATCTTTTATAGGGCCTCTCTGTCAGTACCGCCAATATTTGGTCCAAGAAGAAAAAGATCAACCATGGGCCTGTAGGAACTTTCCCAGCCCATGTGATGCCAAGGCTGGCAGGAGAGGGCAGTGCCATGTGTCTCTGTTGTCCTTCCTGCCTGGGAAGGGCAGCCAGCTTGTTGAGCCCCTGTGCCAGGCACCTTAAATGCCCATATCTCAGCACCTCTGGGAGGTGTAGGCATTAAACCCTTTTACAAGTGAGAAGAACGAAGAAACTAACTTGCCATCAAGCGTGACTATAAATTCTCGCTACGCTGGCCGTATCCCCCAACCATGCAGTGTTTCTCTGATGGGGCCTGGGAGAGAAAGGAGTGTTAAGCGGGAGCTGTCACAAAGGTGCCTGCTGTCCACCCTGCTCTTCCTTGTGTCCTTTACAGCAGCCCACTGTACTTCAGCCTTTCTCAGGCCAAGACCCTACAGGCCTGAGTGGGAGCTTATGAGGGGCTGAGGTGGGTCAGTAGCTTTCCAAGGTCACAAACTCATCAGCCCATGTGGGGAGTCCAAGCCTGGCTGCTGTCCCTGCCTCCAGATCTCTGCTTCCTAGTGGCCATTTCAAAGCCTCACCGCCTACTCTTGTGTGGGTTTGCCAAACAGGTGATGGTCTAGTGGGGCCCAGTCAGCATATGCCTAAGACGAATGCCTTTCAAAAGGGGTATAAGTTGCAGATGAAAGGAAAAAGAAAGTACATAATTCTTTAAGATAATAAATGGTGAAAGGCAAGAAAAGGGAACAGAAATTGGAGCAGGAGAAGGCCAAAGCCAAGGTAAAAGTAAGAGCAAGTCTGCTTGACAAGGGCACTGAGACCCAGCACCCCAACCTTTCCAACAGGACATGGGACCCTGGGCCTGTTCTGTCACCCTGCTGCCCTCCTGAGGCCCTGCCCTCTGCTCCCTCTCCGCTGCGACCCCTTTAGGCACCTGGCACAGCCACCCAACCCCCACTTTGAAATCTTCCCCCTCCTCCTGATCCTTTACACATTGTAACATAGTGTCAGTCCTCACTATGTGTTGGGTTTTAGTTTGGTGGTTTGCCTGTCTGGTTTCACAATAGCACAGAGCTCAGAATGCAGCAGGCACACACTTGCTTATTTTAGAGCCAGAAGCTTGATGCAGAGTCCAGCATTTGCATCTTAGAAAGCTGAAAGGGAGCTTGGGAAAGAATCTTCACCACATCCTTATTTCTGTCGCTCTACTAGGAACCCTGCCTGCCTTTGGAGTGTTCCCAGTTAAAGCTCTGATCTCCCAAGGCTGGGGGTGCCTTTCATCCTAGCCCAACCCTGGCCTCTGAGCACAGTGAACCTCTTGCTGTTGCTGGTTCCGAGGAGATTATTGCCTGATCATATCACGCTGTTTGCTTTTCTTCTTGGCGCTAAGATAGGAAACACTGGCTGGCAAATTAGGGATTCCCTGAGCATCCTTCACTAGCCTTGCTCTCTATGTTTAGTGCTACAGAGTGTTTGGCTCAAGATGGAGCGAACTGCTGAGCCGTCAGTCTCCAGCCAGCAGCTGGGCTGTGAAAGGGCACTGCCCTTCCCCGAGCACACGAACTCTCCCCCACATCTAGACGCACAGTGTGCAGCCTGTGCTTCTCAGCCCTCTCCCTGTCACAGACGAGGAGTAGTGGCCAGCCCCAGTGCAACCCATTGATGTGCAGTGGGGCTGGGACTCAAATCCCAGTTTCTGGCTCCTCAGTCAGCAGTCTTTCCATCTCGACAGCCCACCGTTGTGTCGAGAAGCTCTCTAATCTTCTTTCTGGTTGGTTTCAGGGGTGTCTGAATGCATCATCATGGGAATCCCCATGAACATTGGAACTGGGCTGTTCAAGCTGCTCCACAAGGCTGACAAAGACCCGAGCCCTCCCAGGAGACCCCTGATCTTCGACACAAACGAATTCCACATCCCCCTTGTCACATAGTCCAAGGAAGAGGGGACCATGCCTGACCTTGTCCTGTCTAGAAAGGGCCTTCAGACCAACAGCTGCCTCGGCCATGTGCTCCCTGGGGCGGAGGCCCTGGTTCCCACGCCTTGTCAGCAGTCAAAGAAGGCCCCTGCGCCCCCGGGAGCAGCTCACCCACTAACTGACCACACCGCTTGGTCAGGACAACTGAGTTTTCTCTGTCGTTTCTTTAAACCTAACCCAGGAATAACTCCAGGCGTCCTGCCCACCCACCTCCCTGACTTACAGGGATGCCCTGCCAGGCATCTTCACTGCTTCCCACTTCACTCATCTGCCCATCAGGGCCCAGGACCGAGGGTGCTGAGCCCCAGAGCCAAGGCACAGCCCCAGGTTTCCAGTTCCTCAGTCATGCTGGAATCTCAGTCTGATGTACCCTTGTAAATACTGTTACTATTTATTCAGTTTAAAAATTTGGAGGTTTTGTTATTTGGTTTTACTTTTGAAACCACGAAAGCCAGCATTGAAGTGTCACTGGAAAAACTGGTTAAGCAAATGAGACAGTCTAGGATTTGTAATTGATTTGAGGCTGCCGTGAGGCCCAAGCTGCTCTGAAATGCCTTTCACAGGTGCCCTGGCCACCCTGTCGTTTTCGTCTACCTCCAGTCCCACAGGTTGTGGCACTGCCTTGTCACTACTATGTGACAGAGTCAAGCCTGTTCTTCGTGGCCTTTGGGCCCTGCTGAGGTGGGGACTGTCTTTATATGTGGAGATGATGAGCGAGGCCGGTCCAGGCTGCCTGTACTGGCATCTGCACCCCTCCTGAAGCAACAGGCAGGTGCACAACTGGTGGCTTAAAAAGTGCCCCAGGGGCACTGGCAGCAGGTGCCAGCTGTAAGGGGTGAAAGGGTCACTCAGAGGAATGGAGACCCACATGGGTGAGTGCCAGCTGGATCTGGGGACTTGCCCACTTGGCATGGCAGCCTCCTCGAACGGAAAATGTATGGTGACAACAGAAAGCATGTGTCAGGCTGTGAGGAGAGAACCAGCAGGGTATCCCAGAAAGACCCTCGTTTATCCCTGATCTGTGTGGCTCAGTGGGTTGGGCATCATCCCGCAAACTAAAAGGTCACTGGTTTGATTCTCCGTTGGGGCACATGCCTGGGTTGTGGACCAGGTACTCCCTTGGGGGTGAGCAAGAGGCAACCGATCAATGTTTCCCTCTCTCCCTCTCTTCCCCTCTCTCCAAAAATAAATAAAATCTTAAAAAAGAAAAAAGAGACCTGCATTTAGTATACTCAGGCATCTGCCAGTGAATGCACCCTTGCTAGTGGATTCTTCAGGGTTTCTGAGGGGGATATCTGCAACATAGGAAAGAAAAGTACATAGCTTGTCTTCTAGAGAGCAGGAAGGGTTTGGTCCTGGAGACTGCCTTCTTTGTGCCAAGTTGGCCCAGGGCCACAGAGAAGAAATAGTGATGGCTGCAGCCCCTCTGCCCCTGGAGAATGTACTGTGGAGCCTCATCCCACCGTCCTGACTCCTTCCTGCCCAGTGGGGCCTTTCAGGACCAAGGCTTCTTGGTTGGGAGTGAGGGGATAGTGCAAAAAAAGTAAGGCTTTGACACCAATTCTGGCTCCATACACTTGAGAAGGTTTACTTATATGACTCAGTCAATTTATCTCATCATGTAAAGCCACTGGAAGAAATAGCCTGAACCAAAGAGATGGGAGTTTATTGTTGAGCAGGAAGATGGTTTGGACGAGTAGAGAGAGGGGTGTAGTAAAAGAAAAAGTGGCAGTCTCAAAGAATTTAAGTGGTGTTTTTTAGACTTACATTTTTTGGACATTTCCTACTTGATTCCCGTGTTACTGAGTTGATGCTGCTGAAGTACTTTGGTCCGTGTTAGAATGGGTGCTTGCTCCCCCATGCTGATGTGGTTCTGAATTAGGAATTCTTAATCTGAATTATTTTTGGCCAAGATTCATGTTTAAAATTCTATTACAATTTGTAGTTTGGTGCTATGGTCCCACTACACCCAGGAGGTTGACCTATGAACTTTCCATAGGGTGTCAGTGATGTGGAAAAAAATGTCATTTTTCTTCTTGTTCAGCCTCTCTGTGTCTTTGAATTGAGTTGGCCTGGTTCAAGGCAAAGGAGTAAGTTTGTTAACGCACTTACTCAGGGTTGCCACTGGGGGGCCTCACTACCAGCAGGGCTGCTCACAACCTGCCAAGAATCCAAGGGCTGCAAAGCTGCCTTCCTGGACAACTGCCTGGGAAGGAAGCCTCAGGCCTGACTGGATCCAGGACTGCTGGAAATGCACACTAGAGCCAGGGAGGATGTACTTGGATAGCAGGAGGGAACACCAGCACCCACTTTCCTCTGGGTGACACATATGTGAAGTGGGGGAGGAAGATTGTGGCAGTCATGTGCCTCTGTGAGTAGTAAAGGCACATTTCCAGGAGCCCCATCCTGCCTGAGGGAGTACCCTCTGGGTGCTGATGTGTCCCTGGGAGACGTGATTTCGATGGGCACAGATGGGGGCTTGGGTTTACATCACCATGTATCTCAAAACGGAAGGGTTACATGAGGGAGCTCACCACCCAATAAGAAGTGATGTGTTCTGCATGCACTGGTTCTGGAGTAGTGCCAGCCCCGCTGGGACCACTGGCAACAGCAGTGTTGACTCCGCATTGTGCCATGGGTGGGTAGTAACATTTTCCCTAATGTGATCCTTTGCTCTGACCTTGGCATTTGGTGCTGTAGCAAGCACAGAGATTGAAGACCAGATAGCAATCTAATCTCAAGAGTGAGCTCAATAGGTTAGCATTTTACTCTGGGCCTGTTTGGAAGAAATATGAAAAACATTTAAATTCTGTCCCATCCATTAATAGATACATATTTCTAACTAGTAATCTGTCTAGTCCTTTCCCCTTTTTGTATCTTGTACAAGGGGATTGGAATGGCTATTGACTCAGTTACAACCCCCTGCTTTGTTCAGCACTTATATAAACTCTGAGACAGAAACACACCATAGTTTAATTGACAGACACTGAAGCTCCAAAATGTTTCTCCTACTTCCAGAGTCTCAGTGTTTGTCTGTCTGTCAGTTAAACTATGGTGTGTTTCTGTCTCAGAGTTTATCTATGTGTATTCACATTGGTTCATGTATGATGGAACCTGACACTGTATAATGATTTGTCTTAAATTTTTGCTCTCGGCAGAATTTTGTTTTCCTACCAAAACTCAAAAGAGGAAAAACTTGCTGTATGTAAGACTAGCAATTCATCCCTGTAGGTGAGCAATATTCAACATGTGTGCTGCAAGAATTTTTAAAACATGCAATACCTATTTAGTCAGGGCACTGACTTTTCCCTTACATTGTCTAACACAGTAGTCATTGGTGTGAAATGAATCAAAACTACACCTATAATTTGTCAGATTGGCAAAAAATATATTTTGTGTGTGACACAGAATTTTGTAATTGGTTTGTGTGTGCCATGAGATGGAAAAGGTTGAGAATCTCTGCTGTAGGTAGCGAAACAGGATGATTGAGATACACATGGGTTGTAACTCCTAAAATAATGTTCCCTGCAGCGAGTCCACTCTCAGGTGTTGGAGGCCATCAGTCAGTGCCCAGCCCCAACCTGTGATGTAGCTAATTCAAACCCAACGGAAGACAACGCAATGTCCCCTAAATCTGTGTGTTGGAGGTGCCACCTGGCCAGGATCAGGTGTGTAGCTTAACTGTTCATTCAACAAATAAAGGCCTACTGCCCTGACTGGTGTAGCTCAGTGGGTTGGGTGTTGTCCCAAAACCGGAAACATTCCAGTTTCAATTCCAGTCAGGACACATGCCTGGGTTGTGGGCCAGGTCCCTGGTTGGGGGTACATGAGAGGCAACCAATTGATGTTTCTCTTAAATATTGATGCTTCTCTCTCCCTCTTTCTCCCTCTTTCCCCTCTCTCTATAAATAAATAAATCTTTTTAAAAATAGCTAAAATGGTAAATTTATGTCCAAGGCACTGTTCTAGGTATTAGAAGTACAGCAATAAAATGGGTAAGTTAGACACTAATGTATTTTAAAATAGTTCAGGAAGAGGGGTTAAGAAAAAAGGTTCTGCATCAAACTTGGTAAGAAATGTATCCAGCACAATCTAGGGCCTTTTCCTGTGGGCAGGCTCACAGCACATTGGGCCTCACCAGGGCAAAGAGAAAGGTCTCTCTGAGCCAGAGCTGCCCCCTGCCCACCAGGTTCCAACCTTCAGGGCCCTTCAAGCCCCTAAATTGGCTTCCTTCCCTTGGATCTGGGTGTTAGATGGTGTGTCCTGAGTAGGGGACAGCCTATAGTCACTGGTAAGGCATGCTACCATCCTCTTCCTGTCCCTAACATACTCGCATTGTTAATAAGTGGATATTTAATCCCATGAATATTTGTTAATCTGCTGATTTGTTAATATTTGTTAAGGTCCCAGTGTACCCAATCAGCGTGCTTGGTACATTGGGACCTTAGGGAAGGTTCTTGCATGTATGGGACTTACTCATCTGGCACAGTCATCTTGTGGTTGAAAGCCTGGATTCTGCCCTGGTTGGGTAGCTCAGTTGGTTAGAGCATCATCCTGATACACCAAGGTTGTGGGTTCCATCCCTGACCAGGACACATGCAAGAATCAACCAATGAATGCATCAATGAGTGGAACAACAAATATCTTCCTCTCACTCTCACTCACTCTCTCTGTCTCTTCTTCCCCCTCCTCCAGCCTGCCCCCTCAATTCAATCAGTAAAATAATTTTTTTTTAAATCCTGGGTTTTGTGAAGGTTCTATAATCAAAGTATTGGAACTCAAACCTCAATATTCATTTTGTATCTGGAGACCTTGACCTTAACCTCTCTTTGGCTCACTCATTTATAAGTGCTTTTTAGCGGTACCTAACTCAGGATCACTGTGAAGTTTCAGTGTGATTGTGCATCTAAGGTCTTAGTATGGTGCCTGGCACAGAGAATCCACTCATCAAGTATGTTTGCAGTTATGTGACTATCACTGTTTTTTACTGAAAAACCTGGTCTAATAATTCACAACTAAAACCCCATCCTCTAAAACGCCCTTTTAATTCACTGATGGAGCTGTCCCTTGTGGTCTCCCTAGACCTAACGCCCGCCCCACTTCTGCTCAGTCAGCAGATTCAGTGTTTCATACTGCACAAGGAAGAGAGCTAGGGAAGAGGACTGATATTTGGCAGTCATGTAACTAAGGGCTTGAACATTTAAATCTGAGCCATAAAGTAAGTGTGATCTTGAATTAAAAAGTATGGATAGTAAAATCAAAATGACTTGGATTCTTTATTGAGAGTTATAAAAATTGATGCATTTATTTATACAGGTTTATTACATAGCAGGCTGTCCCATAAGATGGAACTTTACTTTTTTTTTCTCTCTTTTAAAGAAAGCTTGCTGCTCTGGTGGCTCAATTGTTTGGGCATTGTCCTACAAACCGAAAGTTTACTGGTTTGATTCCTGGTGGGGGCACATGCCTGCGTTGAAGGTGTGGAAGGCAACTAGTTGATGTTTCTCAATCACTGATGTTTCCCTCTCTTTGTCCCTTTCTTCCCCTCTCTCCAAAATCAAAAATAAAATTATTGTTTTCTTTATAAAAAGGAAATGTTGCTATTTAAGTTCATTAGCAGCCCTGGCTGGTATGGCCCAGTGGATTGAGCGCCAGCCTATGAACCAAAGGGTCACTGGTTTGATTCCCAGTCAGGGCACATGTCTGGGTTGAGGATCAGGTCCCTGGTGGGGGACGAGCGAGAGGCAACCACACATTGATGTTTCTCTCCCTCTCTTTCTCCCTCCCTTCCCCTCTCTCTAAAAATAAATACATAAAATCTTTTTTTTTTTTTTAAGAAATTGGCAATGGTTGCCTTTGGGGATAGAAACCAGATAGCTAAAGGATAAAGGTGGAGGTGACTTATTTTTTACTCTGTGTTTTATTGTACCTTCAACTTTGTATCTTGTGAGGGTAATGGCATTTTTTAAATTTGTTTAAATGTCTATTGACTTTAGAGAGAGAGGAAGGGACAGAGAGAGAGAAACATTGACGTGAAAGAGAAACATCAATTGGTTGCTTCCCGTACATGCCCCAACCAGGGACTGAACCTGCAACCTAGGTGTGTGCCCTGACCTGGAATTGAACCTTCAACCTTTCAATTACAGGACAACTGCCCACCAACTGAGCCACACCAGCCACAGCACCAATTTTTTAAAAATCAATCTCTGGTGATAAATAAGTCATCACCCTGGCTGGTGTGGCTCAGTGGGTTGAATGCTAGCCTGGGAACCAGAAGGTCGCTGGTTTGCTTCCCAGTCAGGGCACATGCCCAGGTTGCAGGCCAGGTCCCCAGTTGGGGGCGTGTGAGAGGCAGCCAATTGATGTTTCTCTTGCACATACGTTTTTCTCCCTCTCTTTCTCTCTCCATTCCCTTCTCTCTAAAAACAAACAATTAAAGTCTAAAAAAAGAAAAAGATCAAGTCATCAAGTCACCTTGGAACCGACATTATTCTGGCAAGTACTTAAGTATTCTGTTCTGAAAGTAGTTGAGTGATCCCTTCCAGTTATATAAATATAAAGCAAGTAGACACCAGATATTCAGGGGGAAGAATATTGTTATCAGAATAAGGTGACAAAAAAATCTAACAACACAGTCTTAAATACCTAAGATTTTCTTTCTGACATAAAGCCAATAGGGGGCATTCCAGGGCTGTTGTTGCAGTTTTACCAAGCTGTCAGGGACCAGGTCCCTCTCAGCCTCACCTTCCACGGTCCCGATGGCAAGGCCCAGTTCTCATTCCTCGTGGTCCAAGGTGGCTGATGGAGCCCCAGGCATTCCAGCCAAAAGAAGGAGGGAGAGAAAGCCATAACTTTTCAGCACTTTCCCAAAAGTTACTCGATGATACTGTTTACCTCCCCTCAGCCAGAACTAACCAAACCGAGCTCCAAGGGAAGCTGAAAAATGTCGCCTGGGTTCTGGGCAGCCATGGGCTTGCCTAAACGTGGGGGCTTCTGTTATCAAAGAAAAGAGAGGAACAGGAAGTGGGAAACAATTGTGTCTCAGCACAATGGTGTATCAGGATTTTTTTTGTGACAAAGCTCTAGTTCCCTAAATCCCTTGGAACTAGAATATTGCTGGGGCGGGTAGGACCCAGAAACCTTTCTCTTCAGAAGAAAGAGACTGAGACCTTGACCCCTAACTCTCCCTTTGTTTCTGTTTCTTCCAAATTTTATGCCTGAGTTAGGTTTTTCGTAAACTGACTTTTAAATTAGATCACATTTCCTTAGCAGACTGTTCAGAATATATTTGGGCTGATGGAAAATGTAACTGTCAAATGTATTCAATAAATTATACTGTTTATTGCTCACCTATTGTGTCCTGGCCTTGGTACCAGGAGCTAGATACAGAGTGATGAACAGATTGTATGACCCTTTCCTTGAAGAATTGATCTAGTCACAGCACTGTTCGACATAAATACAATACAGGCCATATATGTAATCTTAAATATTCTAGTGCCCTCATTAAAAGTGAACTTGTGAGCCCTAGCTGGTGTGGCTCAGTTGGTTGGAGCATCGCCCTGTAGACCAAAGCGTTGTGGGTTCGATTCCCTGTCGGAGTGTGTGCAGGAAGGCAGCCAATCAATGTTTCTCTCTCACGTCGACATCTCTTGTCTCTCTCTCTCCCTTCTTCTGTTTCTAAAAGTAATGAAAAAATATCCTCGGCCTGGCTGGCGTAGCTCAGTGGATGGAGCGCGGGCTGGGAACCAAAGTGTCCCAGGTTCGATTCCCAGCCAGGGTACATGCCTGGGTTGCAGGCCATAACCCCCAGCAACCGCACATTGATGTTTCTCTCTCTCTCTCTCTCTCTCCCTCCCTTCCCTCTCTAAAAATAAATAAATAAAATCTTAAAAAAATATATATATCCTCGGTTGAGGATTTAAAAAAAAAAGAAAACTGGTGAACTTAATTTTAACGTGTTTTATTTAACACAACATATCCAAGATATTTCAACATGTGAGTAATATAGAAATTATGAATGAGCTATTTTACACTGTACATACTAAGTTTTCAAAATCCAGTGTATGTTGTACATTTAATAGCACATCTCAGGTTTCAAGTGTTCAATAGCCAGACGTGACTAGTGGTATTGTATTCAGATTGGAAAACACAGGTTAGTGCAAGAGAGAGCAAACAAATATGTAGTTACAAACTGCTAAGAGCTAAGGAAGAGACACCTACAGTGAAAGAGAAGAAATGCAGAGACCTACTCCGACTGGATACTCTGAGAAGGCCTCCGGGAGGAGGTGATGTTGAAGCTGATACCTAAAGGATGGGGAGGGCAAGGGGAAGGGCATGTTCAAGGCAGAGGGATGAGTGCACAGGAAGCTCATGTGCGAGGGGAGATCTTGGACCTTCCAAGGGCCAAGGGCCACCAGCAGGAGACCAGTCACATCCCCTCTGGGAACTAAACTGATGTCTGAGCTGAGCCCAGACATCATACTGAAGCTAGTTACTCAGCTTGTCCACTCACTGTCCAAGGGACTTTCCAGTGTACACCTCTTGGGGCTTAAACTGTCCAGAAATCATTTTCTGTTGCCTGTGAACCTGACCCCAAACCCCAGGCCTATTTGAAGGTAGGGGATCCACACTCTGAAAAGGCAGAGCTAGCCTAGTGTAGAAGGACTTGAGTCTCACTGCCTTCTTAGTGAGCTTTTGGGCAGAGTCCACACTGTGTACATTGTGTGCCTTGGACCTGTGCTTCCAACCTTCTCCATTTCCTGGAGGAGGTACTGTCTCCCACGGAAGCCAGGGGTTAGGAGAATCATACCCTTCAGTCTGTCCTGCCACCAAAGAATGAGCATGACATACATGTCAGGGGAGCATATCATAACCATTTGAAGTTGACATTAGGAGTAAAATAAACAATACCCCTTCCACCCTGACCCAGACACACTAAACCAGTCTTCTAGTTGTACAACACAGTGATTTATTCAGCCTCCTATAACACAGTGCTTGGGGTAGGTATGAATTAGCAGACTTGGTGGTAAGTCCACTGGACTGGCAGAAATGGTCCTGGACTAAGATCTCTAAGATGTAATTTCTGCCAGTAGCCACACTGCCACCAGCATGCTGCCTCCCTTCCTCTGCTATCAGTTTCCCAGTCTGTAGAAGAGAGATTAAACTCAGCCATGCCTGTCTACTTCAGTGTATTTTGTGAGGCGCCAGGAAGCTAGAAGCCTGAAAATTGCTTGGCTGTTGTGAGGACCTGTGAAGGAGCAGGGTGCTGCTGACGGAGTCCTCCCCTCTCACACCTCACCGGCCTCCCTTTCAGGGAGCCCCCGTGACTGTGGGCACTACAGCGTACCCCAGTAGTCCCAGGCTCCTGCCCCACCACTTAAACCACCATCTGGCCTATACATTTTATTATTCATTGTGTTAATTGCATTTCCCCCAGTAGAATTAAGCTCCATGAGGACAGTATTTTTGTTTCATTCACTGCTGTATATTCATTGCTTAGCTCAGTATCTGACATATAGTATAGCTTTAAAAATATTGGTTGAGCCCTGGCTGGTATGGCTCAATTGGTTGGAGCATCATCCCATAACCTTACTGTTACAGGTTTGATTCCCAATCAGGGCACACAGCTGGGCTGTAGTTTCAATCCTCGGTCCAGACACATACAGGAAGCAACTTATTGATGCTTCTCTCTTGCACTGATGTCCCTCTCTCTCTGTCCTTTCTCCCTTCCTCTCCCTCTAAAGCAATGAAAAAATGTCCTTGGAGATATATACATATATATATATAAAATGAAGGAGTGAATTAAATCTTAAATTCCCTCTCATCATTTGATGTCAGGTGGTGAGGACCTTGGAGCCCAGCAATCCTGGGCTCCAATCCTTCGAATCCTTCGAAGGATTGAATCCTCAATCCTTCGAATACCTGCTCAGTCACTTGGCAGCTTCCTCTCAGCTGCCCTTTGTCCTGAGCCCACAGACCTATTAAGGGTGTCCTCCTGGCTGCAAGATCTATTCAAAGACTGCACAACCCTGGCTGCTTGTCCTGGCACCACTTCCCAAAAGGCTCAATTCCACCTTTGCTCAGAGAGGGCCCCGCTCAGCGCTAGAACCGAGGGCAACAGGCCCTGACATCTGTCTCCCCTCCTCCTATTTCTGCCTGGGGCCTGGGCCCCAACCCTGGCCCTGAACATAAGAGTCGGAGCCAAATGCTTCTAGCATATACCACCATGGGTGATTTATTTAAGGGTCTCCAAATAATCACTTAAGTGTCACCATGGCAACCCAAAGAGTTACCATGGAGATCGGAGCAGGAAACGTCCCCATGGAGACCCCTGGGAGACTCTCTAGGAAATCATTACCAGGTGGAGGGGGCTTAGGAAGGGGGAGCTGGACAAATAAGGGAGCCCCATGTTCTGTGTACTGGTGGGAGAAGGTAGGTAAAGGGACAGAGTGGGGAAGACCAGCTTAGAAAGGCAGGCAAGTTAATGATCTTCACCAGCTATAGGGTCCAATGTGATAAATAACTTCTATTGTGTGTATGGAATATATCTGAAGGGAAACTAGACAGGAAACTGGTAATAGTGGCGGCCCCCAAGAAAGGGGAGGAGAAGAGAAACTTTTCATTGTATGCTTCTTTGTATACTGTTTGAATTTCTTTTATTACAGGTATGTAAATAGTAATTGTTATGAAATTAAAATTAAATAAGTTATTTACAGAGTTCTTACTGTGTTATTTATATCCTCACAACAACTCCTTAAGGTAGACAGATATTATCCCCATCGCACAGACGGGGGAACTGTGGTATGGAAGTGGATCATTGTCACAGGCTGGGCAACCTGAGGTAGCTGGCTTCCCTTGGGACCTCGATTTCCTCAGCGGTAAAGTAGTTTGGAAGTTTGGATTGGATGAAGGCAGAAGTCCCACTAGCTCTGACAGCCTGTGACTGAGGATCTTTAGAAGAGTTTCTGAGGGCTAGTATTGAACTCCTTCTCTTCCTTTTGTCTCCCCCCACACTCCCTAATCCCCCATCCTCAGGGGTGAGTCTTTAGGGTCCTAATGAAACACGTAAAGACACCCTTGAAGAACCTCTAGATTCACTCACCTCTAGATTCAGTCTCAGCAGAGGAGGAGGAAGATGTGGCCCAAGAGAGGGAAGGTGAGTCACCAGGGAAATGCAAACCAAAACCATGAGATCCCTTCGCACACCCATTAGGATGGATAAAATAAAAAAGTCAAGCCATAGCCAGTGTTTCAGAAGATGTTGAGAAATTGGAACCTTCATACTCTGCTGACGGAGATACAAAATGGCACAGTCATGTCATAACTCAGACAAAATTCCACAGATTGGGTGGCTTAAACAACAGACATCCCCATACCCCGCTCCCCGCACAGTTCTGGACACTAGGAAGTCCAAAATCAAGGTGCTGGCAGATTTAGTTCTTTGTGGAGAGCCCTCACCCTGGCTTGCAGATGGCTGGCTGCCTCCTTGCTATGTCTTTACAGGATGGAGAGGGGAAGTTCTGGTGTCTCTTTCTCTTCCTATAAGGGAACTAAGCCCATCATGGGGGCCCTACCCTCATGTTCTC
The DNA here is from genome assembly GCF_019186645.2 of Phyllostomus hastatus. Classification (NCBI taxonomy): domain Eukaryota; kingdom Metazoa; phylum Chordata; class Mammalia; order Chiroptera; family Phyllostomidae; genus Phyllostomus; species Phyllostomus hastatus. The sequence goes on from NW_025333869.1 coordinate 19,390,801, forward strand.
CTATAAATCTGATTACTTACCAAAGGCCCACCTCCTAATGCCATCCCATTGGGGTTGAGGCATCTACATATGGACTGGGCTGGGGGGACACAAACATTGAATTCATAACAAGCCACTTTGGAAAACAGTCTGGCTGTTGGTCAGAAGGTAGATTGACCACACGACCTAATACTCCCATGCCTAAGCATATCCCCCAAGGAATTCAGAACATCTGTTAACACAAAAACTTGTACATGAATGTTCGTAGTAGCATTATCCATAAGAGCAAGTCATAAACAATCAAAATGTCTGTCAATGGATGGATGGATAAATGAAATATGGTGACATCTTTACAATGGAATATTATCAAGCCATGAAAAGGATTGAAGTACTAGACACTTGCTACAGTGTGGACAATATTCATAAACATTATGCTCTGCCCTGGCCAGTGTGGCTCATTTGGTTGGGCATTGTCCCACAAAGCAAAAGGTCGCTGGTTTGATTCCAGGTCAGGGCACATGCCTAGGCTGCAGGTTTTGCCCCCAGTTGGGGTGCATATGAGAGGCAACCAATCCATGTTTGTCTCTCATATCGATGTTTCTCTCTCTCTCTTTTTCCCTCCCTCCCCGCTCCCTCTCTCTCTCAAAAAAAAAAAAACCCCAAACACATTATGCTAAGTGAAAGAAGCCACTCACAAAGAACCACATTTATAGTGATTCTATGTGTGTGAAATGTCCAGACTAGGTAGATCTATAGACAGAAAGGAGATGAGTGGTTTGCCTAGGGCTGGGGTATGGGAAGAATGGGTATGGGGTTTCTTTCCGGGGGTGATGAAAATGTTCTAAAATTGATTTTGGTGATAGATGCACTACTCTGAATATTCTAAAAGCCACCAAGTTGCATACTTTAAATGGGTAAATTATATGGTATTCGAATGATATTCCAATAAAGCTGTTTTAAAAAGAGAGTGAAAGGGAAAGTGCTAACCCAGGATCACCCCAACACTGAGCAGCTGCTCTTGGGCTTGCCTCCTGGCTGGCCTCCTCTCCCCCTTCGCTCTCTCTGAGGGGGCCAGCAGGGCCTCCAAGGCTGCTTCTGGAATGAGTGGTGCCTAGTGGCAGGGCTTCACATCATGCCCTCCTCCCCCGTGCCCCTCAACCAGCGCCGTGTTCCTCAACAATTGGGCCTGCTTCAGGAGAGCATTTGGAGAAAGAAGTCTACTGCCACAAGAAAAGAGAAGTAAAAATTTGAAAGCCATTGAGAAACTATGAGGAGGGATGACAGAAAGATTAAGAACCTGGGCATTGGCCCTGTAAGAAGCACACCTATTAACAAGTAGTTACACACCCACGCTCATATCAGCACTATTCACAATAGTCAAAAGGTGGGGGCAACCCAAATTCAACCAATAGATGAATGAGTAAACAAAAGGTGGTCTATACATGCAGTGGAATATCATTCAGCCTAAAAAAGGAAGGACATTTTGACACATGCTACAACGTGGATGAATCTTGAGGACATTATACTAGACACAGTAAGACCAATTCTGTATGATTCCACCTGTAGAGTTATCTGATGTAGTCAAAAAGAGAAAGAAAGTGCTCTGGCTGGTGTGGCTCAGTGGATTGAACGCCTACAAACCATGGGTCACTGGTTCGATTCCCAATTAGGGCACATGCCTGGGGTGAGGGCCAGGTCCCCAGTAGGGGATGCGCGAGAGGCAACCACCCATTGATGTTTCTTTCCCTCCCTTTCTCCCTCCCTTCCCCTCTCTCTAAAAATAAATAAAAATAAAAGATAAATAAAAAGAGAGAGAGAGTAGAAGGCTGGTTGCCACAGGTTGACGGGAGGGGAAACAGTGAGTTTCTGTTTAATGGTTGTAGAGTCCTGCAGTGGTCTTGCAAGATGAAAGCGTCCTGGGGATGGTCACACAGCAGTGTGAATGCACTGAATACCACTGAACTGTCCACTGAAAAAGGGGGGAGTGAAACTTTTCATATTATGTATATTTTACCACATGTTTTATAAAAAAGGCACAGCCAATTTTCTTTTTTTTTTCTTTTAATTTCCATGCCCCCACACCCTCCTCTTTGGCAACCATCAGCTTGTTCTCTATATCTATGGGTCTGTTTATTTTTTTTAAGATTCCACATGTAAGTGAGATCATATGGTATTTGTCTTTCTCTGATTTATTTCACTGAGTGCATCAAAGCCTCTGGGTCCATGCATGTTGTCACAAACGGCAATATTTCATCTTTTTTGTGTTGTTGACTAATATTCTATTGTACGTGTGTGATATGTCTCACATTTTTTCCATCCTCTCACACAGCGGCGTCCACACAGTGGCTATGTAAACAACACTGCAATGAACAAACAGGCACAGCAAGTCACACTTTCCAGCAAGTCCGTGCACCTGGGAGTAACCACTGTTGCCCCTCTTGTCCTGTAAAAACAACAAAAGCTGTTCACAGCCGTGGGAAGCAGTCTTTACAGTGTTTCTCCACCAGGGGGGTTGAGACCCTCGTCCGGACTACACTGGGACCCACTGAGGCTGACACTCTGTGACGGGGTGGGACGCGTGGCCCCCCCGGCCACACCAGCTATTATAATTTAATTATACACACGCACACAAATGTGCATTTGTACGTTTGCTAATGTGATGGGGGGAAATGCTATCTACTCAGGTTCCAGTTTTTGCTGACGATGTGTTTTCATTTCTCACAAGTGGCCTGTCTTTAACCGAGCAACCAGGACAGCAAGCCTGCTCCCTCTGTTCGCTGTCGCACCGCCTTTCAAACGTTATCGCCCTGTTTTGGTAACTTGCTTTGCCTGGAATCAGGTGTATTAATCAGAGTTCCTGGTAACAAGAAAGAGAAACTAAATCTGGCTAATGATGTGGAAAAGTTTTATTGTTTTGTTTTTGGAAGCAGGCAGCTCACAGAATCGTCATGAAGGCTGGAGACCCATGAGGAGAAAATGGGCAAAACCCGAGGGCAAACTGCAGCGGACAGCCAGCTGGGGCACGCCCCAGCAGCGGTCTGGTTAGGACCCAGGGCCCCGTGCCAGTGGGCCTGGTGCTGCGTTAGCCCCACTGCCAAAATAAGACTCTCTATTCTTGCTTCGTGGGAGCATCTGGTTGGCCGTGCTGGCCACCAGGGGCCAGGGGCCAGGGACCAGGGGAGCTGCAGTTCCTGTCCCGGGGATCGGGAGGCAAGGGAAGGCCTTCATGCAGTGCAGGAAGAGGGGGTTCAGATGCCAGCCTGTCCAAAAGATAATGCCCACCAACTTTTCAAAGTACTCAACAGGGTACACAGCATCTTCTCTGCCATTAACTCTTAAAATGACCCTCTGAGGTTGGCAGTACTCTCTGTGTTTTATAAATGAGAGAACCAAGCACCAGAGTGGTTCTAGTGCTTTCCCACGGCACACAGTAAATGTCAGAACCAAAATGCAAACCCAGCTCCACCTGACACTGAAGTCACCAGCCTCCCCAAGTGGTTGATTTCACAATCATAACACCCCCCTCCCCAGGGGTGGCCAGAGGCCACCCAGTGAATAAGTGGCAGCATATAACCTTGATTTTCTGGCTGTAGATCCATTGTATCTGGATCTTTGAATGTTCTTCAAGTTCCCGAGGGCTCCAAACATGAGGCTCCCCATCTGAGTGCTGTATGAGAGACTTGGGCAGGTGTTTCCTGCATGTTAGCCAGCATATTTTAAAAAATGTATAAGTTGTGTAGTGAAAAACATTTTTTAAAATTTAAGTATAGTCGGTATACAACAGTATGTTGGTTACATTGTTTCCAGGCACACGGTCCAGTAATTTGACACTTTTATGCCTTGCATGCGGTCATCCCACTGATTCTAGGAATCATCTGCCCCTGTGCGAACTTGTCACACATCACTGACTGTGTTCCTCTCCATCTTTCTCTCCCATCCCCTGCCCCCTTCTCTTCTGGTAGCCACCCCTTTGGTCTCTGTTTCTATAAGTCTGTGTTTGTTTTATTTTGTTTGTTTACTTTATTTCAAAAAGATGTTCTTAAATTTCTGGCTCCAGGCATGATTGAGGGGCTGGTATCACATTTATGCTTCCCTGACCCCTGAGCAGCTGGACAAAAGATACGAAACATCACTCTGCATACATGGGACATCAGCCAGTACAGGGCTATGGTCATTAACATAATGTTTCCCTCAGCGTTCACCTTGAGGACATGTTCTAAACTGGAAAATAGTGTCTAAGGCAGCCATTAATTGGAGGTGTGGGAGAGGGATGCAGGGGAGCCAAATTCTACATGAAAATCCCCCATGAGGGCACAAAGATGCTTTCTGAGGTGATGAAAATGTTCTATATTTTGCTTGTGGTGATGGCTACCCACCTGTTTGCATCTGTCAAAAGTCATTGTTCCCTCTCTTTCTCCCTCCCTTCCCCTCTCTCTAAAAATAAATAAAAATAAAATCTCTTTTAAAAAGTCATTGAATTGTACCCTTAAAATGATTGAATTTTACTATAAGTAAACCAGTGTATTGTATTTAAAATCAATGAAGTCAATCATTTAAATGTTCCCCTCAAGGCTTGGCTGACTCCTAAAGCACCCGTGCCCGGGGCAAGACTTGGGAACAAGCAGAGAACGGTCTCTGCAGTAGGACAGCTGAGTCCAGCTTTCCAAGGCTGCTCACTGCCGGAGAGTTGGAGTTTGGTGCCAGCCAGAGTGGATAGACTGAGGGGAAGAGGCTTTCGGCTGAGGCCCCTGGAAGGTCGCACACACGTGAAAGGGGCCATGCCTTGGATGTGGGGATGGAGTCGACAACACAACAACAGTACATAACTTTGGGAGCTAGAAAACAAATGAATAACAACTAATTTAGCAGATTCAAGACAGCTGAATCCTAAGTTGGCAGGGGAAGAAGCTAAAAGCAAGTAGATTTACTACACGGAGTTTCCAAAAAGCTCAGAAATTGGTGGCATCAGAATTAGGGCTGAAGGTGGGGGGTGAGAACAAGAGAACTGTTAAAAAATTTAGGAAGAAGGGGGAGGGATGGGGAGAAAATACAGACAACTGTAATTGACCATAATAAAATAATTTAAATAAAAAATTAGGAAGAAATCAGACACCCCAAATGCCCTTTCCTATTGTACCATCTAGATAATTAGTGCAAGACCAAAAGTTTTTTCTCAGGAGAAGGTAAACCAGAGGCTCTCTGGAGTTGGGGACAATAGCTAAGCCTGTAATGGGGCTCTGTACTTAGACCATGCGGTTAAGCAAATGTTTACAGATGGAGTGTGGAGCCCTAGCCTAGTACTTCATGCCTTCAGCACCCAGGACACTGTAACTTGAGGCGATGGATGGAAGGGTGCCTTGGGGGAGCTGACTGGCTGCCTCCCCCACATCAAAGACGTAAGGATGCTAATAATAGGTTCCTGAATGAAATGGCTCAGCCAGTCAAAAATGTCCAGCTTTGTGCTCAGAGTTTCCAATCACCTTTTCATTGCTCTCATTTATAAAAACATCATCATCAGACATCTGACAAAAATATCTAACATGAAAGTCAGACATTAAAAAAAAACTTGGAGGAAACGGCTGAGTCAAGGGAGAAGAAAAAAATTTAAAACAAAACAAAAAATTATCATTTATTACCCTTCGAGCAATTTTAAAAATATAATGCATCACTAAAATTATCAACACAATACTATTAAATATATAATGCATATATGGACATATTTTACATAGACATTATATACTTGTCATATAAACCTGAAACAAGAGCACAATATTATGCTCTGACCAGTGTGGCTCAGTTGGTTGGGTGTTGACCTGCAAAGCAAAAGGTCACCAGTTCAATTCCCAGTCTGGGCACATGCCTGGCTGGTGGGGTTCAGTCCCCAGTTGGAGTGCATACAAAAGGTGACTGATCAATGTTTCTCTCCCTCTCTTTCTCCCTCCCTTTCCCTCTCCCTTTTCCTCTCTCTAAAAAAAAAAAAAAAGGACACAATATTATTGTTTTTCAGCAAGGGAACATTCAAAAGGCAAAAGGAGCTCTTAAAAATTAAAAATATTTTTTAAAATCACAATAGAAGTATTAGAAGAGACAACTAAGGAAATCTCTCAGAAAGTAGTGCACAGACACAGACAGGAAAAAGATAACAAAAGTAGAGGACTAACCCAGGAGGCCCACCTTCTAAACAGGAGTTCCAAGAAAGAAAGAAAAAAAAAACAGAGAAAATGGAGCGGAGGAAATGATCAAAGAAGTACATGAAGAAAATTTTCCAAAATTGAAAGACAGATTATAATGGTCCACTAAATGCTTGACAGAGTGGATGGAAACAGACATACATCAAGACAAAGTATTGTAATTCAGAACACTGACAACAAAGAGAAGGGTCTACAAGTTTTCAAAGGGATTGAAGATCAGGTCAGAAATTACAACAGCTTGAATGTTTCAACAGAAGCACTGAAAGTTACAAGACCCTTAAGCAATGCTTTCAAAATTCTGAAGGAAAATTATCCCCAACTTCAAAATTTATACCCAACCAAACTATCAATGAAGTTTGAAAGTAGGAGACATTTTCAGTCATTTAAGGTGAGACTTTTTTGCATGTACTCAGGAGGATGTGTTTCACCAAAATAAAGTAGTGAAGCAAGAGCATGACAGACAACAGAAGCAGGAATCTGACGCAGGGCAGGGAGCCGAAGACCCCTGGGTCAGCAGTAAGAGATGTTACAGATTGAACACAACACAACGAGCCTGGCGAGCAGCTGCCTAAATCAGACTAGGTTGGAAAGCTCCTGGAGAGATGTTGTCAAGAAAATAAAATTGGTAGAATATCATCTGAATATATTCAGGGGAGGTTTTAATAACTGGAAGGGTTTGGCATTGAGTACAAAGAAAGCTAAGTGAATGGGGTAGGGAGGATAAGTGTTCACTCTGGGGCAAATAAAAACTCATGCATGGAAAGAGAAGTAATCATAGTCTATCCCAGGGCTTATTGTGTAAACACACACTGAGCTGGTGTTTACCTAGTGGTAACAACGTAAACACTGACTGCTGCTCTGACCAAATTATTGTACAGCTGTGTTGGGAGGATGGGGGCCAGGAAGGGTGAGTGGGTTATTGGGGTGGGAAACACATAAGTAGAGCCTAAAACTGAAAAGGCATGAAGTAATAATAAAACTCCATTACTTAGGAAGTTGTGATAAATGCCAAAAGAACGAGTCATAAAGATTGAAGGGCTATATTTCTGATGAGGGAGTGGGCTCTTTCTTAAGGTTTTAAAAAATATTTTATGTGTTTATTTTTAGAGAGAGGGGAAGAGAAGGGAAGGAGAAAGAGAGGAAGAGAAACATCAATGTGTGGTTGCCTCTCGCATGCCCCCTATTGTGGACCCAGTCTGCAACCCAGGCATGTACCCTGACTGAGAATTAAACCAGTAACCTTTTGGTTTGCAGGCCTGCATTTAATCCACTGAGCCACACCAGCCAGGGCTCTTCTTCTTAAGTCTTATACCACTGTTTGACTCTCAGCTATATGAATGAATAACTTTTATAAAAATTAAAACCTTGTCTTGATTTCTACCTTAGCATGTGCAAGCTGAGACAGGCAGACACAGGACGCAATGCTAAGGAAACAGAGATGCAGAATCTAGGATCCTAAAAGAAAGCTTTAGCTGTAGACAGGGAGGGAAAGAGTATAGGCTAGAGGGATAGTGGTACTTTCACAAATAGGCAGGCCCAGGCTAGTAGAAAGATGGGCACACACAACATAACCTTTAAATTTGACCTTCAGGATGCAGTCCTGTTCCTCCAGAGATGGCAGGAGAGAGCTTCTCCAAGGAAGGTAGCATGGGATGGAAGTGCCTGGAACCCAAAGCAGCCACCACTCCCTGCCGTTGTCCTCTGCTCCATCCTCCACCAGCCCCTGCTCTCGGCCTCAGGACTCCTGCCTGGAGGTGATGACTTGTGCTCAAGCTTGCAGAGATCAAATTGGCCGAGAGGATTAGGATACAGACAAGCCTGGGTTTAGTTTTGCCCCCAGTTTCACCCCCCACATCCTCTATCCCCAGTCATGGTCAGGTCTGTAATATCTGGGCAGACAGCTCTGCCGACCCACCTGCTCAGCTTCACCAGACATTCCACACCCAGACAGTGGTGCCAGACAGTAAAGCTGCAGAGAAAGGGAAGGTATTAGGGGAGAATTAAGGTGAGGAAGTGAGTCAGACCAGTGCAAGCCTTCAGGCATCCGGAGGAGTTCTCAGGCAGCGGTGGCAGTCACTTTTTTCAGCTTTCAAGTCAGCCTGCATGAGTGTTGTTGCTGAAATGCGACTGGCTTTGCACCACTGAGCACTGGGGTGGGGGGGAGCTGGCTCCTTTCCCCTCCTCACCGACTGATGCCCCCAGAGCATCCCTGGTGGGCTGCGGAGGCCTAGGGTCTTTGGATTTTGCAAGTCAGAGGGTTCCTTTTTCCTGGATTTGTTTGCCTTGCCCAAGATGGAACCAGGCTGGTGAGATGACTCTAGAGAGGAGCTGCCTACCACCTGTCTGCCCCGACCCCCCAGCCCAGGCCCCAACCCCTAGGATCTACTGACCAAGAGGACTGAAGCTGGGCCTTTGGGGCCTGGCAGGCAGGAACAAATGCCTTGGGACTCAGAGGAAAGCTTCCATCATGTACAGAGTTTGTGGTTTTGCAGTTCAAATTCAAGCTCTTGACCTTGGACAAGACACTGACCTAGTGGAGGCTATTTCTTCATAGGCCATATCCTTGAAACCAAAACTATGTCATCCATTTGTGGTCAAATTCATTCATTCATTCATTCATTCATTCATTCACTTTGTAAGCACTCTGATATGCCAGAGTCTGGACTTATTTAGCAAGAATTTTAAAAAAGTAAAACACCACACACTCATTAGAATGGCTACTATAAAAACAAAAACAAAAAATAAACAGAAAACAAGTGTTGGGGAGGATATGGAGACATGGGAACCCTCATGCACTGTTTGTGGGAATGTAAAATGGTGCAGCCCCTGTGGAAAACAGTATGAGGTTTATTACAGATAAAATTATCATAGATCCAGCATATACCCATATGCTTCTGGTCATATAACCAAAAGAACTGAAAGCAGGGTCTTGAAGAGGTATTTGCACACCCATGTTCACAGCAGCATTATTACAATAGCCAAGAGGCAGAAACAACTCAATGTGTCCACTGACAGATGAATGGATAAATAAAATGTGGTCTGTACATATAATGAAATATTACTCAGCCTTGAAAAGGAAGAGAATCCTGCCATGTGCTATAACGTGGGTGAACCTTGAGGGATCTATGGAATAACATAGTCACAAAAAAGAGAAATACTGTATGATTCCATTTATCTGATCTACCTAGAGCAGTCAGACTCATAGAGACAGAAAGTAGAAGAGTGGTTGCTAGGGGCTGGGGGAAGGGGGAAGAAGGAGTTCTTCTTTAATGGGTGTAGTTTCAGTTTTGCAAATGAAAGGGTTCTGGAGACTGGCTGAACAACAATGTGAATATATGTAACTACTGAACTATATACAAAAATGGTTATAATGGTAAATTTTATGTTATCAGTATTTCAGAACAATTAAAATAATATACACATATATATTTAAAAACAGACTCAAAGCCTTCCATCAACATACCCAGGTCTAGCTAGGCAGGAAGACAGGGACATAGCCACATACCCTAAAGCATAGTACATAACAGGTATCCAGTGATATATTGTTGAATACTTGTTGGAAAGTGCTGTAAACAGAATGAGCATGGTACAGGAGAGCACAGAGGAGGAAGCATTGCATTTTGCTTAGCAGTCAGGAGGTGGGTTGTAGAGGAAAGGACATTTGAGCTTCACTCTTGAAGGTGAGCAGGATTTAACCATATCAGAGAATTCTAATATCACAGCAGTTTCAGGGCTTTGGGAAAATTCCCTGATCTCTTGGAGCCTCAGTTTCCTCATCTGTAAAATGGCAAAAATGCCAATAATGTAAGGGTCCAGTGAGGATTAAATGGAAGAAATGTGTGTCAATAGCCTAAGATGGAAATGGCACATAATATAGAATAATTTAATGGTAACTTCCAGTATAGGTGTTATTATTATCACCACCATCATCATTATTTTGTAAAAGATTTTACTTCTTTACTTTCAGAGAGAAGGGAAGGATGGGAGAGAAGGAGGGAGAGAAACATCGATGTGAGAAACATCAGTTGCCTCTCATACATGCCCCAACCGGAGATTGAACCCACAACCTGGGCATGTCCTCTGACCAGGAATGGAAGCAGCTTTGCGGAATGACATCCAACCAGCTGAGCCACACTGGTCATGACACCATCATCATCATCATTATTGTTACCATTTTATTTTGGTCTGTGTTGGACAGCACCCATAGTTAAAAAGGTGGGTGGAGTCAGGTTACAAGGGGCCTTGAAAGAGCCTTGGTTCTATTTTTCTAGCAGCTAGGGAGCTTTTGAGGCAGAGGATTATTAGAATTGTTAGAAGTGGACTTGTCTGCCGTTAAGTTTATATATTTACTCTATGTTTACCTGGGCTGGACGGGTGGGCTTCTAAGATACCCCATGTGGTTTTAGTGCAGCATTTATGTTCCAAAGGGACTTTAATTACCAGTTCCTTAGGAGAGGCTGGGCAGGCAGTAGTGCGGAAGCCCTAGACTTAAAAAAATTAGGAGTGGAGAACTCAGAGAGGAGGATGCCAAGATTACAACTGGGGGGAAAAAACTTCCTTTAACATTGGCCAGTGGGCACCACAGTTTCCTAGGTGAACAGACAGTTAGCTTGCAATGTTTAAGGATGTGGCTTGTCAACTACGTATTTCACTCACCAACATTTTGTGTCATGGACTGTGCATGTGTGTGTGTGTTTGTGTTTGTGTGGTGAGAGTATTAGGCAGAACTGCTGGGAAATTCTCTTCTGAGCAAGGACATCTAGTGCAGACAGTGTTTATTGTCCTGTGAGTCCATTTTCTCTTCTTTAAATGATAGAGCTCCCAGCTTTCAGGTGAGCATGAGGGCACCAAGAATGAAGACTGCATTTCCGGGTCACATGCAGTTAGTTGTGTCCATAAGCTTCAGTCTGGCCAATGGGATAAGGGAGGAAGTGTCTTGTGTAATTTTCTGAAAGTGCATTCCAAAAAGGCGATGACACTTTCTTTTTTTCTCCTTTTTGATAGCTGAAACATAGATGTGATGGCTGGAGCTCAAGCAGCCTTATGGGAGTTTAAGCAGCTCAAGCATGTGCAGAGGAAAGTGGCACAATATAGAAGGAACCTATACCTCGGAGCACTGTAACAACCTGGACAGGAGGCCTGAGCCATGTTTTAGGAGTCACACACCGTGGCATTGTCAGTAATCACCAAAGGCTGGACACAATTCTAATAACCATCGACAGGAGAATGGCTATGTAAATGAGGGGGTATTTTCATAACAGAATCAAATGAACAGTAATGAGCATCTACATGGGCAACACTCCAAGAAAATCACGTTGCACAAAAGAAGCAAGCTACAGAAGATACTGTGCAGTCATAGAAAATTCAAAACCAGGCAACTCTAGACAGTGTGTTATCTACTGATACATACATTCATGGCCAGTCTATAAAAAAAGGCAAGAAATGTTCACACCAGATTCAGGACAGAGGTTGGAGGAGGGGACATGAGGGGAGATAGGCTGACACGGAGGAGAAATCAGGGGGCTTCTGGGGTTCTGGCAAGGATCTATTTCCTAGCCTGAGGGTCAAAAAGGGGGTGACTATATGGGTGTTCATCTTGGAATTATTCTTTAACTCTACACATGCACATTCTGCTTTCTTCTTAACGTGAGGGGGGCAGGAAGGGAGGAAGAGTTAAGAGTCTGTTTTGACAGTGCAGGGGAGAGAGGATGAATGCCTCTTCCCTCTTCCTTCCCTGTCAGCAATAATGACTCATTCTGCCACCATTTAGCACTTACTCCATTCTGCTTGAATTACTGTTAGCTGTTAACACATCTGTCTCCCTCTGTCATTAATTTATTCATTCAGCTGACAGTTACTGAAAGTCCCAAAGTGTCAGAAGGAGGAAGGGGGTGACAGGAGGGAGTTAACCAATAAAAATGAACAAACCTGGCCTTTTTCCTCCTGCAGCTCAGAGTCTAGTGGGGGGCAGACAAGTCTCCACCAACTGGCCTCACTTGGCCCTGTGCCTTCAGGGCCTGGATTCTAACAGAGGTGGCAGCAGCAGAGGTTAAAGAACGATCTACTTGGTGGCCCAAGGGGACCTTGCAGCACTGTTATCTCTCCACCTACCATTGCTTTGGGGGTTGTTGGTTCAGGCCCCTATGCAAATCAGTGTGAAGTTCTCCAAGCTTAAAATACAGGCTGCATTTACTGTCCCTAGAAAGGGACTTTGTAGAGTTCCAGTTTGAAGTCCACTGTTTTTGAGACTATTGATTAGATTATTCTGGGTACAGATTTTCCATCCTTGGCCCTGGAGGGCCTGGCCTTGTAGGCCGGGGCTGGGACCAAGAATCTGGATGTCAAATTCACTCCCCTTTCTGGTGTCACATGTATTGTCTATTGATATTACATCCTGCTTTCTTCTGAATGTAAGACACATTTCACCATTTGGGAGGCCCTGAAGTCACTGGTAGGAGGATTGGCGGGTGGCCTCCTCATTCCCAGAAAAGTGCTTGATCTGAGGTGGAGAAGGCCTTTTTCATTTCTGCTCTCTCGGACTTCCTCAGGGCTTGGTGAATATTTGTGGAACCAAAATGCACTAAGGATGAATAAGGTAGACCCCAGCATTTTTCTGAGATGTCAATATATCTTGCTCCCAACTTTGAAACACCCCCCAAAGATACTTCCGTTAGCATTTGTGTTAATTTGAAAACATTTAGAGGTGGTACAGTGAGGCAGTGAAGAATTCATCTCTGGACATGGCTTTTCATCACTGTTCTTCTTGCTCACTGTGTGACCTTGGGCACATTACTTGACTTCTCTGTGACTTCCTCATTTTTGAAGTGAATATGCTAATAATGGTACGTACTTTGGAGGATTGTTCTGAGGATTACGAGTTGATACACGTGAAGCTGTTAAAATAGTGCATGGCACGGTGCTTAAAAGGATGGTAACTACTCATTCTTGTGTTCTTGCTTTTGTCTTAGTGAGAAGGTGGGGCCAGCCTTGGGTGAGGCTGACCTCAGGAAAGGAGAAGGGACTTCTCTGGAGCCAGGCAGCCTCCCTGAATAAAAGTGGGTTAGAGAGGCTGGGTGGGGTTCCCTGACACTAAGGAGGAAGAGTCCACGGGGCAGAGCTCTATGTACAGGCCACAGCTGGTCTTTCTGTTGCTCTCTTTAGCCTGCTTCAGTTTCACCAAAGGCATATGGTGATACCTGTGGAGTTCCTCAAAAGGCTCATGTACTTGCTTTTGGAGTCTGGGAGTAAGTGGAAAGAAACTGGAGACTCAGACTGGTTTCTTGGAGGCCTCCACAGGCACTTTTCCTTCCTGGGCTTCAGGTTCCTGTCTTGAAAACAATGAAAGGAACTGAACTTGTGGATGTACCCAGGTGTGCTAAGAACAAAAGGGAAGTAGGTTATGTGGTAGCTGAATTGAGATCAGAGATGACCCAGGGACAGGGGTAGTATCAGGAGGCTCCCCCACCATCCAAGGCAGTTTCCTCCCCAGAAATTTTTGCCCCAAATTATTATCCCATGTTATAGGTAAGAAAACTGAGTCACAAAGCAATTAGACAATTAGGAGGTATGGAAATAAATGAACATTATCCAAATGAGAACAAGCAAGTCTCTCTATTTGGAGTTTGCTCTAGCAACAGTGGCAGCTGCTACCACTTGCTTTGGTGGGTAGTGGAGTGGTGGGAAAAGGGAGGACTTTGTGTGCTCTGATTGGAGGCTGTTGGCAGGGGGAAGCGGGAGGCAGATTAACTAATGAGCATTCTATGTGATTGTCTAGGGGAGCATTTTTGGCTTTCTCCAGTTAGTCCTAAGCTGCAAGTGGATGCAGAAATCAGGGAAGCTGTCAGTTATTAAGTTCTGGCTGTTTGAGCCAATTTCTACTGGAGTTGATTTTTGGTTTCCCGTACTGGTTGCTATAGATGGTGGGCTGGCACTCTGAACTGGCTGCTTCAAATTATGGGTCAGAGTTCTACTTTTTATATATGGTCTGGCCATTGTCCATTTGTGTATCCAGTCTTTCAGAGGTCTTCATGCCTTACACTCAGGCAGCAACCTCTCTACAGCCTGATGTAGAATACCTCATAGGACCTACTTGCTTAAATGAGGCCTCCCATGGCGGGGCTTTCCCACCGAGGAACAATCCAGGAAAGGTGATAGCTCAGCTGGAAACTGGAGGCCAGCATTTTATAGCAGCTGTTTCTCCAGCTGCTGATTCTGCACAGAAGTGACTTGGTTAAAAGGAGTGCTGTGCTGGCACCGGGGCAGTTGCTCCCAAGGCTGTTGATGCTAACTCTGATTCCATCACTTGCCATCTTCAAGGGCCTGGGCCGGCTGCTTCTCTGAGCCTCCATGTGGGCATGAGGCATTGTTATCACCACTCTGTGGAGGGGAGAAACAATTGAGAGGATGTGTTAAATGACTTTAAATGCCCTGGAAGGGTTAGGGTCCAGGTAGATTTCTGATTTACCCAAGCCAGAGTTCCAAGCTGCACTGTCCCTTCTAACATGCTGTTTTTGGCTTCAGGGCATTCTCACACCAAGAGTCTGACCAGGCCCACGAGTTCATTGGCATCTACTTTACATCTGCCTGCAAAAATAGGACCACTATTGATTTCTGGCTCATTCTTCAGCAGCTGGATTTCATTCCTTTGAAGGCAGGGGTAGTTTTGACGCATTTTCGAAAACATTCCTAAGTCTTCTTGGCCACTCCCTGCACTAGAGATTTTCTCTCCTGCAAGATGGGAGACACATACAGCTAGTAGGGCTTGGAGGTATAGGAATATTGAGCCTTAGGTCCCTCATCTGTAAAACAGAGCTGATCAAGGTACCTACTACCTCTGGGTGTGGTGGACAATAACCGGGAGCTGTGGGGGAAACATTCAGTATAGTGCCTGGCATGTACTTAATACTCAGAAAAAGGGGACTGTCAATTTGCTTTGTGGCTGGTGTTGTAGTAACCCTACAGATACTGGTCCTTTCAGACTTGGGTTTGGTCTAGACTACAGAGGTAGAAGTGCTCCCTTAGGGAGTTCCTGAGTACAGTTATAGGCACCAGAAGCAAATAATCTCCTCTTCTTCTCTAATTTGTTCTTTCAACAAATAGTTTTGAGACTATCATTCATCAGATTAGATGCTGGGGATACAGAGGTGAACTGGATAGGTGTTCAGTGGAGCTACAGTCAGTGGGAGACAGTCGCTAAAAACAGAGTCCCATAAAAAATAATGTAAACAGTGATGAGTGCCAGGAAGAAAAATTACTGCTTAAAGGGAATAGAACCACACTTCTGATAATTGGAGGAGATGCCAGGATAGGTGGGCTTCTAAAAAAGAGACCTTTAAACAGAGATCTAAAGGTTGCCCCACTTTCCCTTGCTTTGGTTCTTTCAATCTTCAAGTTTTTCTGAAGCACCTACTCTAGGTCTTCACTACCCTAGGCCATATTGTGAGAGAGCTGAGAAAAATAATAGTGCTAGGCTATTGACCCCAGTGTGTTTGGGTGGTAAAATACAACCCAGGGAAACTCATGAACAATGTGAAGAAATAGATAACAGCAATGTGGGAGAGTGATTCAAGGGGTAAACACATCTGGAGTTCTGGAGAGGGACAAGTAAAGTGAGCAGGAGGGTTTCCTGGTCTTAAAGAATGAGAGGGGGGCTGTGCAGGTAAAGAGGAGCCAGAAGGAGTGGCTCCCTAGGGGAGGACAGAGTGGGTAGGTCACTGGAGCACTGGAGGAGGTGAGAAGATAAAGTTAGAAGACAGCAGGCTTTGGATGTCTATCTAAGGTGCTGCATGTTGCCCTGTAGGCAATGGGGAGTTAGTGAAGAATGTTGAGGAAGTGAGGGAGTAGCAGTGTTCTGAAGAATGGATGGAGCACGGATGAAGACTATGCCAGCCAGTCCTGACCCAGTGGGGTTCACCCAGACAGACCTGAGGTTCGGCATCATTGTTGTCAAAATGCCAATCCTTTGGCAGGAGTAACCAAGAAGTTATGAATTAGTTTCAGATACTTTCCCAATGTGACATCAGGCTGGTTTCTGTAGAAGAGACACACCATAGGAGTGTTTTAATGGGAGGGAGAGGTACAGGGTGAGGAGCTGGGGCATAAGACTTACAGTTGATGCAGACTGTTTGAGTAGTATTCAGAAAGGATGGAGAACTGAAGCTGAGGACTCCAACAGAGGGCATGGTCTGGAGTACACAGAGCAATGAATTTAGGTGACGAATGTAAATCCTTGCCCAAGTTCTGACAGTAATTGACTGTGTGGTTTTGGGCAGACAACTTCCTGGCTCTTCATTTGTAGAAGGAGCTGAGCAGCCTTAGGGTCTGGCCTGGTGCCTAGTCCACAGTAGGTACTCAATAAATAGCTGTTAATTATTATTAATCATTAATTAATCCTCTGTGAAATTGTCAAATGCTTTGAATCTCTGATCTCAGAATTCTGCCCTGTCCTGGTCCTGTGGGCAAGATTCATCACTAGATGTGAGCCTCTTTCAGATTTCCTGTTTTAAAGTACCAGGACATTTGCCTCTGGGCTATTCCTGAACTAAGAACAAAAGTAGTCCAGAAGAAAAATATCTTCATGATTTGAGAAGCCACCAATAGCCAAGTGTAAACTAATTTTTTTCTAAATAGGCATAGTTCATTCACTGGCATAACATTTCTAAAAAGTTGTGTGAAACACGGCATTTGCATAAACAGAATTTCATCTTCAGTATTGTGGGACAGTTCATTGCTTTAAGGAATTCTTCAAGGAAATCCTTTTATTTTATTTTTACTTTTTAAAAATTGAATTTATTGGGGTGACATTGGTTTAAAAAACCATACAGGTTTCAAGTGTACAACTCAACAAAACATCAACCGCACACTGCATCATGTGCCCATCACCCAAAGCAAATTCTCTCTCCATCCTCATGTCCCCATTTATCCCCCTTTTACTCTCTTCCACCTCCCCTATCCCCCCTTTTCTTTTATGGACCAGTAATATTCCATCGTGTGAATGTACAGCAATTCTTAAACCAACAAACAGCAGGTGCTAGTGAGGACGTGGAGAAAAGGAAACCCTGGTACAGTGTTGGTGGGATTGCAGACTGGAGCAGCCACTGTGGAAAACAGTATGGAGTTTTAACAAAAAACTAAACACGGAACTGCCTTATGACCCAGCAATTCCATTTCTGGGAATATATCTGAAAAAACCCAGAACAACTAATTTGAAACAATATATGCACCACTCTGTTCATTGCAGCATTATTTACTGTAGCCAAGATCCAGAAGCAGCTCGAGTGCCCATCAGGAGAGGAATGGATATAAAAGGAAATCCTTTTAAACGTCACATCTTGGGTGTTGGGCCACCTGCAATTTCCAGGGTGGGATGGAAAGCCATCCTAGAAACGATCGCTTCTTCACTCACACAGATCCAACTTGTACTCACGGACACCCACACTGACACTGAAACTGTCCCACTGCTGCCTACGATGCCCTCACACTTCTGTCACGGTGCACATGCAGGCTTGCATGAACACACACATGCTCTCACACGCACAGACTCTTGCAGAACGTCTTGTTTATTGTCAAAGGAACTGTGCATGTGGAGGAGGGCACTGGGACCCATTTCTCCCAGGAACGACTGTTGCTTTTCCATTAACACAAGATCCAGGATCAGAGGCCCCAGTTCACTCAGCCTGCAGAGAAGGCCCAGTTTCTTAGGTATCTTCATTTGAAAACTTTTCCTCCAGTCGCTGGTGGAAAACTGGATTCTCTTTTTCAAACATGCCTTAAGTAATTAGCCCGAAACCAACCCTGGTGGACGAAGAGCTTTCCGTTCCTTCACCCAGCAGAGTTTCTGGAGTGCCTGCCAAATGGCAGACACTGTGGTTTGGTATTCGGGGTTCGTCAGTGGACCAGTTTATACTGCTCCTGTCCCTGCAGAGCTCATAGTCTTTGGAGATTGTTAGTCTTCTATTGTGGCCATAACCAAATTTCCATAAACTTAGAGCTTTAAAACTATCTACATTTAGTATCTCATAGCTCTGTGGGTCAGAGGTACAGTTTGGCTGGACTGGTTTCCCTGCTCAGGGTCTCACAAGGCTAAGATCAAGGTGTTGGCCAACTGGTCTCTAACTGAAGGGTCAGCTGGTCTCCATTTCCAGGCTTGTTATGCTGTTGACAGAATCCAGTTCCTTGCTGTTGTAGGACTGAAGTCTCTGTTTCCTTGCTGGCTGTTAGCTGTGGACTGCCCTTCGTTCCTAGAGCCTCTCTCTGGTCCTTGCATGCGGGCCCCTACGTCTCAGAGCCAGCAATGGCAAGTCAAATCCTTCTCCCTGACTTTCCCTTCTACTGCCTCCAGCCTGAGAAATTCTCTGCTCTTTAGGGCCCATGTGATTATATTGGGTCCACCTGGATAATCCGGGCTACTCCCTATTTCAGACTGTAACTTTAGTCAAATATGCACAGTCCCTTTAGCCATGTAATTTAACATATTTCATACTCACAGATTATGGGGAGTAGGGTATGGACATCTTTGAGGGGGCATTCTGTCTACTACAGGGCTACAAAGAAGTAAACTATTTTAACAATACACACTGAATAATGTTAATAAAAGGGAGGTAAAAAGCTGCATTGAGAGCAAGGAGCAGAGACATCTAGACCTTTAGAGTGGAGGTTGGTAAGGCATGCCTGGCTTCCTAAAGCAGGTAACACCTAAGTTGAGATGTGGAGAAAGGGCTCTGAATCAAAGGGTTAACTCTTCCAGGCAGGACTGTGCTTGTAGAAACCTGGAAGGGGCTGGGCCCTAGGACTACCTTCGCTTTGGTGCCCTCAGCTCAGCATGGATTTCTGACCAGGGGCATCTTTAGTAAAGTCTGACGGACCAAGTTTACAGGCAAGGCAAGGCAGGAGAGGGTAGAGGTCTTGTGCTTAGTCTCCAGGAGGTAGGGGCTTTGCAGTGGGCAGGGCATGGTGCGGCATTGAGCTCCCAACTTGCATCAAACATCCTGGGGCACCTGAGAGAGTGTTTGAACCTCTGCCTTTGCTTATGATGCCACTCCTTTTGCAGGTGTCGTCCTTCCTCATCTTTCCACTTACAGCAGATATGTTTTTGAAAAGGGGCTTCAATGCAAAATTCTTTAGTTCATTCATTCATATGTTAACTTATTAATTATAAAATATCTAGTGAGCACCTACCACATGCCAAGTGCCTGCTAGGAGAATACAGCAGACAGCAAGGTAGAAGGGGCTCCTGCTCACCATCTAAACACAAGCAAAATGCAAATCTTTCATTCAGGAACCTGGAAACCTCTGTTCAAAACCTGTTGCTATAGGCTGTGGACAGTTTTTCCTTTCAGATGGATGAGAGTGGGAGCTACAAGAGTAGCACCTACCACTGAGCATTAACCACTTTGATACTGTCATCGATACCCCCATTTTACAGATGAGGAAACTGAGGCACAGGTAGATTTAATCAACATTACCCAGATAACAGGTTGCAAAAATAGTATTTAATTCAGGCATTATGACTGCAGAAGTTGCCGGCTCCTACACTACATTCCGGGGTCTATACTATACTATACTTCTGCCAGAGACCAGGCATTATGCTAGGGCTTTGTGTAAGTCCTGGCATTAGATTCTCCTAATAACCCTCTACTCCCCATTTAGAGATGCAAGAATAGAGGCCCAGGAAAGTTCAGTAACTAACCTAGGGATACATAGCCTGTGAGTCTCAGCATCGGGATCTGAGCTCCTATCTGTTCAGCTCCAAAGTGATTTCCCATTATTATGTGGAGAGGGAAGAGAAATGAAAAGTCGACTATGGGGAGAAAGGAGCCAGTGGGGAAGGAGGGGTTAGAGGGAGAAAAGGATCTTCTCAGAGTGGGGTGGCATAGGGCAGGACTGAGGCTGGAGGATGTGTGAAGGAGAGGTCTTATGGTGGCAGCAAGGGATTAATGGGGAGAGAGCAGTTTTCTGTGCAGAGCTGTTTTCAGAAGCTGGACTGTAAAGCTCCAACTTAAGAGTGAGAGCTCTATGAACACGTACAGGTCCCCATGTCAGGTGGTGGAGAGAGAAGGGGAGCTTTGAGCCTGTTTGCTGAGAAAGGAGAGGGAAGCATGAGCCCGAGGGAAAGGAGATTGTGTGTGTGTGTGTGTGTGTGTGTGTGTGTGTGTGTGTGTGTGTAAGGTGCAGGGATTATATCCAGACCATGGGAAGGCTGTTCTCAAGGAGGAGAGACCCTCTTTTGCTAAGTTCAGAAGAAAGCAGGAGAGGTGGGTAAATCTATAGGGAAATTCTGACAGTAAAAGACTAATGTGACAGGGTGGCTTGTAAAGGGGATGCCCATCTTTGTTTTTCCTATCCACCCCATTGTGATGAGACTGTATTAATTTCCTGGGACTTCCATGACCAGTTACCATGAACTTTGGGGGGCGGGTGGCGGCAGGGGGAGCTTAAAGCAGCAGAAATGTGCTTCTCACAGTTCTGGAGGCCAAAAGTCCAAAACCCAGATGTTGCAGGGTTAGTTCCTTCTGCAGGCTCTGAGGGAGAACCGGTTCCCAGCCTCTCTCCTAGCTTCTTGTGGTTCCCAGCATTCCCTGGTGATCCTTAGCTTGGAGACACATCACTCCAACCTCTGCCTCCATCTCCATGTGGTGTTCTCCTCTGTGTGTGTGCACCTGAGTCCAAATTCCCCTCTTCTTATAAGAACACCAGTCATTGGATTAAGGCCTACCAGAATCTATGACCTCATTTTAACTTGATTACATCTGCAAAGGTTTTATTTCCAAATAAGGTCAAATTCACAGGTACTAGGAGTTAGGGTTTGAACATATCTTTTTTTTTTTTTTTTGGAGCAGGGGAGGGAGGAGAACAATTCAACCCAAAGCAGGGCACAAAGGATATAGTGTGCGGGAAGGTGCCCTGAAGGGTATAAATGCTACAGGAATTGAAAGTCATACCAAAATCACTGGTTCAAGGAACTTTAAAGTTGAATATACTTCTAAAGTAAACTATTTCTTCCAGAATTTATGTTTTGCATAAAACCCCAGAGTTTCCAATAAAGGGTTTGTTGAAAGTAGTGTCCATCACAGCACAGCCCCTGGGAGAAAGTACTCTTAGCAAATGGACTTCCTTACTGCTTGCTTCCTGGGAAGGCTTCCAGGGACAAAACACACATGCTCCCCACCTTCCTTTTAGGGGTTGCTGGGAGATAGTGCCTTTCTTTTGCCCCCTTCTGTCTCCTGTACCCCTTGCTTTTGAATGGAGACTTACTATTGGTTCTAACCATAAACCAAATTAGTCTCAATTTCTCCCACTCCCCATCCCCACCTTTTCACCTTCCTCCCACTCCCTAGATTTCTAGTTAATACAGCTAAGAACAGAAGTCCAGGTGTGTCCTGAAGGGTGCATGCCTTATGGATGATTTAGGCTCTGCAGTTGCTGTAAGGTAAGTGTCAGCCAGAAGGGGGAACCACCTCTCAGGGGCAGGAGGGGGCCCCAGGAGCTAGGGAGCCCAACTGGACCCCAGGCACTGTGCAAGAGCCAGACTTCCCCTCTCCCAGGACCTCGCTTGGCCATAGAAGCCCAGAGTCTTTGAGCAGGGAGGCAGCTTAAAATAGTATTGTTCTGCCATTAGTATCTATTTGGGGTCAAGGAAGCCATAGAGAGTTCAGTCAAAGCTATGGACCTCTATCCTAAAAATATACATAAATATCCATAGAAAAGTTCAGATAATTTCAAAAGCTTCATTGACACCCTCAGGCTTATTCATGAACCCAAAGCTAATAACCCCTGATTGAACACACTCTCCACACCCCGTTTTCCAGAGGAGACACTGAATTCAGCCAGGGTAATGGATTTGCTCTCATGTTGTGCATTTACTTAAAGGGAAACCCAAAACTGAAGTGCAAATTCTGGTACTCTTGTTTTAATCACAATATAGAGTTTGTTTCCATTAAATAAAAGCGACTCCTCCCATTTGAAAAAGAGAATCTGAAGGAGAATTTTGCTTTTGTTGGAAGGAGAATGATGGGAGTGGGAGTGACAGTAGGAAAAGCTTGCCTGGCTCCCAGTGTTGGTGAGATTCACCCATTACAACGCAGACATACATTTACAATGGCCCTGGGATCTCACTTTGCACTAGGGTAATGGGGTTGTTGAACGCAATCAGTTGGGATTTCAGCTTTTAAGAACCTTGTTCTCTCTGAAGGTAAGTGGTATGTGTCCGCAAAGGATTGTGATGGAAGCAGAAGACATACTTGGGGCAGGACCTTAGATCCTCATTGGGGCATCACAGAAGCAAGGTTTCTATTTCTCTAGTCCATTGATGGCCCTCACCCCGCTGGGGGTGACCTCTAGCAGGGAGAGCACTTCTGTTGCCCAAAAGATTAATAACGTTCTACGGTAGACGACTGCCGCTTCCTTCCGCATCCGGAACACATCCCTTCCTCTTCCCAACATCCTTTAGATTCTGGGGACAAACCCATCTCAAATGGGGGTGAGGAGAAAGGTCCTGATTAACCAAAATTCAGGCGATTATATTGGGAAAGTCTCTGTATTAAAAGCTCTTTGGAGGTGGGGAACTCTCACAGATTCCGGGGAGGTCTTAATTTGGAGATGTCCAAGTTTAGGGGAGCCCATTCACCCTCAGTTGTCTCCAAGTTTTCTTTTGGAGTTCTCAGATTAAGAGGCCCTGGATGGGGTCAGGGTTTTTTGTTTGAGAGGTCTCCCATTGCTTGAGGGCTGGCTGTGTGCCTGGCCGATGGGGTTAGGGGTTCCGGCGGCTTCTCGTGGGGCTCCTAAATCCACACCCCTCATCCCTGGCGGCGCCTGGGCCTCACGGACTGGGAAGGCTATTGAGCACTGTGCCCCCACCTCCCGGGGCAGGACCCCTCCCCTGGTCCATCCCCTCGGGGCCCGCCATCCCGGGCGCTGCGAGGGACCAGAGTGGAGGACCGAGCGGGCGAAAGCTGGGCTCCGGCCGTGGCGGGGCGGAGCGGGCGGCGGCTCCGGGGGTCCCTGAGAGCCGAACCGGGGCTCACGGGCCGGGCAGAGCTGAGCCGTCGGGGGCCTGGCGAATCCTACCCAGGACACTTTCCACTTGGAATTGGGATCTGGTCTGGGGAACGGCGCGGAGGCCGGGGTGTCTGGGCGAGTTTCTCGCGGGGCCCGGAGGGAGCGACCGGCGGCGCGCGCGGAAGGGGAGGGGGAGCATGCCCAGCTGGAGCCCGGCCTCGGGGCGCGCCCCGGCCGCCGTCCCCACCTCCGCCTCCTCCTCCGTCTCCTCCTCCACCTCCTCCTCCTCCTCCTCCTCCTCCAGTCCCGCCGCCGCCGCCAACATGGCTGCGCTCCTGAGCCCGGGAGGCGGCCGCAGCTGAGCGCCGCCCGCCGCCCGGGCCCCCAGCCCACCCACGACCCCCGGCTCATGGCCCCCGTCGCCTCACGGCTCCCAGCACGCTAGGGCTGTAGCCAGGCGCTCGCCGCCCCAAGGCGCCGCGGGGCCCCTCGGGAGCCCGGGAGCCGTCCGGCGGGGCGGGGCGGCCCGCCACCATGGAGCCCCAGCGCCGGGAGCTGCTCGCCCAGTGTCAGCAGAGCCTGGCCCAGGCCATGACGGAGGTGGAGGCCGTGCTCGGGCTGCTGGAGGCCGCGGGAGCGTTGAGCCCCGGCGAGCGGCGGCAGCTGGACGAGGAGGCGGGAGGCACCAAGGCGGAGCTGCTGCTCAAGCTGCTCCTGACCAAGGAGAGGGACCACTTCCAGGACCTGCGCGCGGCGCTGGAGAAGACGCAGCCTCACCTGCTGCCTATTCTCTACCTGAACGGCGTTGTCGGCCCGCCTCAGCCCGCCGAGGGCGCGGGTGAGTGTCGGACCCCTGCCTAGCCTTTCGGACCTGCCTCCCACGATTTCTCTCTCCTGCTCGCGGAGGGGGAACTCGGGAGGGCCACTCCTCTCCCTGCTGCTGGCCACGGGGACAGCCTTTTCTCCTTTAGCTCGCTTGGGGAAGGGGTGACGCGCGGACCTTTATTTCACACCTCCTTCGCCAGCCTCGCCGTCTCTGTGAACAATACTCGGCACTGCAGGCCTTGACTCTCTGGTGCCAGGTCCAGCCAGGTTTAGCCTCCGGGGACCGCTGAGGGATGTCTGTCAGGCGCATTTCTAAGGCTCTTCACCATCCACCAGCTCTTTGAGAGCCTCTGTTAGCCTTTAATCAGTGGTACGGTATAGAAGCATGGAACCTGGCCCAGGACCTGAATTTTGGTCTCTGCCACCTGGTTTCAGGACCACGGGTGCCTTTTCACTTTCTGGCTCTCCCCGCGCCCTCTGCCCAGAGCTCAGTCTGTTCGCTAGTCCAGACTTGTAGTTGATTATGCACAATGCCTGCTAGGTTTCTTTGGAAACTGTGGGCCCGGAAAAGTTGGGGAAGTTGCGTTGCACCATGGGAAAATCCTAGTAGTGGCTGCTGGGGCTCAAATCCCTCCCTGACGGTGCAGAGCTGTGAGGAGGGAAGAATGGTGGTCGGTTTCCGGGGGTGGGGGTAGGGTGACGGATTTGTGAGTTTTTGTATGTGGAGGTTATGCTGGGAGTTTGTGACGAGTGGTGGGCTTGGACTGGCCTGGTTGGGGAGTGTGGAAGGCCAGTCTTTCAGGCAAGGAAGCTCCAGGAAGGTGTAGCACTGAGAAAGAAGAGAATGAGCATTTATTAGGCACCTACTGTTGTGGCAGGCATTCTGGTTTATCACATTTAATTGTTGTTACTTTGTGAGCTATTATTTTTACCTTGCCAGAGGGAAAACTCTGCCTTGAAGTGGTTAAAATGCTCAAAGTACTGGACACCAGTTTTCAATTATGACCTGCTGTTTTATTTAACACGTTCAGAGCCAGGAAGCTGCAAGTGCCACCGTTTCTATTTCTTGTCTTTACTTTAAGAGTGAACCTAGAGGGCTGACAAACTATCTGTAGCAACTTGTAGGCCAAAGGCTGATGAGACCCGTTTATATGGCTGTTAGAAGCCTCACTATTAAGCAGATGATTTTATAAGGTGCTCTTGGTAACAGCTTCGATGTATATTGACCCTCTCCACCTCACTTTTTATAGTGGAGGAAACTGACACACAGAGAGACTAATAGCTGGCCGCTCAGCACATCATTTTTTTTGATGGCCCTTTTGTCTTCCCTTTGGGTTTGTGACTCTCCAGCATTTACACCTCTTGCTGCCCGTGTGCTGTCCCCCCTATTATGGTCATATCTGAGTTTCTGGGCAGATCAAGTCTTGGGATGGTGCTTTTGAAGGTACAAAGATGGATAAGGACAGAGGGAAATGTCAATGGGGTAATTTTTTTCTTTTTAATTGCTTTTTATCTTTCAGCATATTGTATCTTACCACTTGCTTTACTATCTCACTTAATTCTATGGCAACCCCAGTGAAATGAGTGATGTCTTCCCTGCATTGTGCTGGATTGTGTGACATTATCTGTGAGGTGTGAAGACAGGCCAGAAGTCTGTCTGTCCATTTATCTGTCTTTGAAGGAGGAGTTTTATCAAGGAAGCATAGAAGTTAGAGTGTAGACTCAAGTCCTGTTGGGGTGCGTAAAGTTAGCACTAACTTTAATCTCTGGAATAGATGGGTGAATTGCCATTAATTAGGTCCTCTCCCTTTCGTTGCCTGGTGGAGAAGATGGGGCCTTGCAGGGCCAAAGTTCTAGGAGCTGGTCCTGACCTCTGAGGAAGGAATGGAATAGAGTTTGGATTTTATTCCCAAGGGTAATGATTTCAGACCCACATTTTACTACAATGCAGAGTTCTGTAGCCTTGCAGAGGGTTATTACATCCCCAGAAAAATAATTTTCAAGGGGAAGTTGAGTTTAGTTAATACTTCAGAAAAACATACAGGGTAGCATTTGTTGTGGCAAGATGCCATCTAGAGCTTCTAGGGGAGAAGTGACGTGATGTGCAAGTAAACAACAGAGTGTTGAGGTCTTTGTAATGGGTGACTTACTGTATGGTGGTTTTCCTACTTTTTTTTTCTTTTAGCCAGAGAGCCCTCCTTATGGGAGAAAGCTCATTGCATAAAAGGGATGGACGCACCTGTCTCATTCCTAAGGAGCCAGAGTCAGGGAAATCCAGCACTGTGTCCTGCCTCCTTGCTCTCCCAGCAGTTTCCACATTTCATGCAGGTCTACAGCTCTACCCATAAGTTGGCCTTAGTGCAAGAACCTTGTGGGATCCTGAGAGAGGAACCAGTTGGCTTTCTAAGGATCCAAAGCAGGAAGGGGAGCCCTCTTTATCACCATCTCTACATCGGAGGTGCTGCCATCACCCAGTTATGGGCTTCCTTGGTGAATTCCACACCCTGTGTGGGTCAGAATGCTCATCCCCTCCCTGGCACTTGTATGCGATGGGAGTTTGCTGTGCTGCAGGTAAATGATGTCTGGCAGCCCCTCACATAGGGCCTGGAACTGGGAGGAAGCTGGCTTAGATGGTACTGGACAGGTGAACACACTAAGCCCATCTATTCTGCTCATGCTCAGTTAGAACCCTGGACATACATAACCCACCAAGTTTAGGCTTGGAGTATGAAGGGATCTAAGAAAATAGTGTTGTTTTATTTTGGGGGTGGGGTAGGGGGACTCCTGTGTCAGGATTGACAGTACATTGTCATTCAGTGTATTATATCTTAACCACATGCTTTACTGTCTCACTTAATTCTGTGGCAACTCCAGTGTGATGAGGGATGTCTTTCCTGCATTGTGCTGAGTTTTGTGACCTTACCTGTGAGGTGTGAAGACAGGCCAGAAGTTGCAGGGCATGGAGGAGCTGGAGTCAAGGTGAAGCACAGTGCTCCTGATTCTGTGTGGGGCACACTTTTTCCTAACACCTGATTAGGCCCTCCCACTATAATGTCAGGCCATTTCCTGCATTGTGGAATTATGTAGACTTTTCTCGTCCCTATATATGGATCTGTAAGGAGGAAGTGATTCTCTCTGCACCCCCCTCCCAGGGTAGAAATAGGAGAGAACTGTTGTTTTCCTCTGAGTGGCTCAGGTCTCTGGGGTTTTTTCCACAGTTGTACCAGGATCTTGTTTGTTCACTCGGAATCCACACAGTCCTTTGTTTTTTCTCTTTGATTCAGTTACTAACATCTGGGTTTTTTCACTTGAGGAAACTCTACTGCCTGTTCCTGAGAGCCCCTTTCTGGCTGTGAGCCTCAGTGTCTTCATCTGTGAGATGGGGCTAAGGGTGCTACACTGCCTGCCTCAGCCCCTGGGAGGGCAGAATGTGACTTCAGTCAGGGAGGACTGAAGTGCTTGGTTCTGTGCTCAGTCCAGGTGGGGCTGGGGTGTAGACAGAGACGGGGTGCGTAGGATGTAATTCCAGCTTGCCGCTCGCTGCCTAGTGGGGGGAATGGGACACTTAGGAGAGTGACATTAGGAGACAGATCAATTGAGTGATACACTGCAAGCAGGCTTTTTCCTCCTTTTAAAGCTCTGTATACTAGAGGCTTTTCCTAAATACTCTCACCCACTCCTAGGGGCTCTAATTACCATCTAAATGTGGAGGGCTCCCCAAACCATTTTATGTCAGGCCTTTCTTGTGGGGCAGAAGTGGCAGAACTTGGTAATTGCCCACTGGCCCCTCTAATGTACTCAGAGCTGAATGTTTTCTTCTTGTTTCCTCTGTACCTCCTCTTTAGTTCCCTAGTGAGCTGGCTGACTCAGCTTCACCAGAGTTAAGACAATGAAGACAGCAGCATCTGCTGGAGAAGCTGAGGGAGACTTGTGGAGGGACTGGACCTTGAGATGGGTGTCGAAGGGGCACTTTGAAAATGCACAGGGAAAGAAGGAGGACATTCTGGGCAGTAGGCTTAGCCATGAGAGGAGCAGTATGTTTTCAGGTTGCAGAATTAGACCAGCTCGGGTAGAGCAGGGGATTGGCACTGGCCCTGGGTGGATGGGGATGCAAAGGTAATCTGGAGGGTCACAATGGCTAGCTGAGTGAGGGGTTTGGATATCTCTTGGAATTTAGGCATTGTACACTTGTCAGAAGTTACAGCTGGAGGAATTTTTTAAAAAGGAATAACCCTGCCAGGTTTTTCCAGTAGGACGAGTGCAGTTGGCTGCTTCTTGTCAGGTGTGGATTATTTATTATTCATCAGAGGTTACCTGGGCCTTTTGTTCTCTCCCTACTCTCTTAAGTACCAGCCTCCTTTTCTTCATCTACTTAGTCCTGGAGGGTCAGCAGGGACAGTGAACTAAGTAAAAGTTCCAACCATTATAGTTTTTCTTTTAATTGTGTTATTTGAGAGAAAGGGGTGGAGGAACTTGGACGTAATAATTGAGAAGAGTTTTCTAAGAGAAAGACAGATTATTGGAAGTGACAGAAATGTAGCCCAAACTGTATTAGTCAGAAGAGAGGAATTTATTTATTTATTCATATATTTTATTGATTATGCTATTACAGTTGTCCCATTGTTTCCCCTCTTTATTCCCCTCCTCCCAATACCACCCCTTCAACCAGCATTCCCCCATTTTAGTTCATGTCCACGGATCATATAAGTTTTTTGGCTTCTCCATTTCCCATACTATTCTTAATCTCCCCCTGTCTAGTTTGTACGTACCATTTATGCTTCTTATTCCCTGTACCTTTTCCCCCATTTTCCCACCTCCACCTCCCCCCGATAACTCTCCCTGTGATCTACATTTCTGTGGTTCTGTTCCTGTTCTAGTTGTTTGCTTGGTTTGTTTTTTTTTTTTAGGTTTGGTTGTTGATAGTTGTGAGTTTGTTGTCATTTTACTGTTTGTATTTTTGATCTTTTTCCCTTTATCTGAAGGGATTTAGATAAGTCCCTTTAACATTTCCCATAATAAGGGCTTGGTGTTGATGAATCCCTTTAACTTGACCTTACCTGGGAAGCACTTTATCTGCCCTTCCATTCTAAATGATAACTTTGATACGTAGAGTAATCTTGGATGTAGGTCCTTGCCTTTCATGACTCGGAATACTTCTTTCCAGCCCCTTGCCCTCAAGGTTTCTTTTTGAGAAATCAGCTGATGGTCTAATGGGAACTCCTTTGTAGGTAACCTTCTCCTTTTCTCTTGCTGCTTTTAAGATTCTCTTCTTATCTTTAATCTTTGGTAATGTAATTATGTGCCTTGGTGCATGCTTCCTTGGGTCCAACTTTTTGGGACTCTCTGAGCTGCTTGGACTTCCTGGAAGTCTATTTCCTTTGCCAGATTGGGGAAGTTCTTCATTATGTTTTAAAATAAGTTTTCAATTTCTTGATCTTTCTCTTCTCCTTCTGGCACCCCTATGATTCCGATGTTGGAACATTTAAAGTTGTCCTGGAGGTTCCTAAGCCTCTCCTCATTTTCTTGAATTCTTGTTTCTTCATTCTGTTCTGGTTGAATATTTATTTCTTCCTTTTGCTCCAGACCATTGATTTGAGTCCTGGTTTCCTTCCCTTCACTGTTGGTTCCCTGTACATTTTCCTTTATTTCACTTTGCATAGCCTTCACTTTTTCCTCTATTTTGTGACCATACTCAACCAATTCTGTGAGCATCCTGATTACCAATGTTTTGAACTGTGCATCTGATAGGTTGGCTATCTCTTCGTTGCTTAGTTGTATTTGTTCTGGAGCTTTGATCCGTTCTTTCATTTGGGCCATATTATATTGTCCCTGTGTGTCTGTTATGTAGTAAGGCGCAGAGCCTTAGGTATTCACCAGGGCAACCCACTTGGCTGCAGTTGTGACGCTGTATGTGGGGGAGGGGTATGAGAGGGAACCCTGTTGGCTCTCTTCTGCTTTCAGTCACTTCCTGAGTACCCACAAGCAAATTGGGGACTTGTAGTGCTGGTTCCCAGGTGGGTGGTTTCGTGTATGTTCTAGGACCCTATGGGTCTCTCCAGCAAACTCTCCTGTGAGGCTGGGAGTTTCTCCTGCTGCCTCAACCCCCACAAGTTTTTTAGTCAGAGGTTTTGGGGGTTCATTTCCCCATGTTGGAACCCTGGGTTGCAGTCTGTCTTGCTCCCCAGTTGTTTCTCCTAGTTATCCACACACAAATGTGGGACTGCCTGGTCTGTCAGCCACATCCTTGCCTGCCCCGGTCCTCTAGCCGCTGCCTTGCTGCAAGTCCTCCCTGCTCCAGCTGCCACCTTTGCCCCTCCTACCAGTCTGGATGAATGTTCCTTCTTTAACTCTTTGGTTGTTGGACTTCCATACATTTTGATTTTCTGGCAGATCTAGTTATTTTTTATCTTTAAATTTGTTGTTGTCTTTTTTTTTTGTTGTGTGAGGAGGCAGAGCCTGTATCTACCTACGCCTACATCTTGGTCAGAAGTCCAGAAAAGAGAAATTTATTATATATTCCAAAACCTTGGCATGAGTTGGGGAAACTGGCCTTTGGATGGTTGATCCCGAATGCGGCCCTCTTTTCCTGTGGGCCTGGAACATTGTCTCCAGCCTCTGGGCTTCCATCTTCACAGTCTTTTCACCAGGGAATAAGGGAGCTCTACCCAATTAGTCCAGACAGAGAAATCTCATGGAAGGATTTCGATTGGCCTGACTAGGCTCATGTGTCCATGTGAGGCTCAATCATCGTGGTCAGGGAAAGAGGACTGAGATTGGCCCAGCAGTGGACCCAACCAATAGGGGTGGGTGATGGGATGCTGTATTGGTGTCCCATACTAGTACCACATGGTTCTTTAGAGTGGGGAGAAGCCTTTCTCCAAAGGACGAAGAGTGGGAAGGATGTTGTACCAGTAAAACAGCTGGTGAATTTTCATTATGTGTGGTCTCATCTTCATGTGATGATGCAATTAGCAGGTGAGTTCATTGCCAGAGTGGGGTGACGTGGGAAGACTTTACTAGGTTTTAGACTTTGAGCAAAACATTTAACCTTTCTGAGTTTATTTCCTGTTCTGCAATAGCTGCTTTACTATGCTATTTCACAATCAGTGGGAAGGAAAAAGGAGGAGCATTTGTTAGTGTGGTGAGTAGTACAGCCTGGAACCAGACTTAGAACCAGAAACCTGGGATTCTCCTGATATTTCTGAGCCTTATGTGAGAACTCTGTGTAAACTATGTCGAACAGATGTCGAACAGGGTTGCCTTTTGTGCGGCTGTGGATCACCAAGAGTAGAATGTAATCCCCATGAACTGAATTTGCTGTTATATTTCTAATGTCTAGAATAGAGCCTGGCCCAAGATAGGCAGGCGTTCAGTAAATTTCTGTAGAGTGGATGACTAATGAGCTGTGTGTAGAATAAGTGGTGCAACCCTGTGTAAGTGTGAGTCCTCTTCAGCAATACATGCAGATTTCTTTTTTCTTCTTATTTTAAAATTGAATTTATTGGGGTGACATTGGTTAATAAAACTACATAGATTTCAGGGGTACAATTCTATAACACATCATTTGTATATTGTGTGTTCACCACCCCAAGTCAAGTCTCCTTCCATCACCATTTATTCCCCCATCACCCTCTCCTACCTCCCTCCACCCTCATGTGCAGGTTTCTTAAGTGGTGACTTCACAGTGACAGAAGGCTGTGGGAGTGCAGGAAGGCTAGAGTGAGTTCCAGATGCAGACACAGATGTCACCACCCACAGTATGTCTGTGATGGAAGCAGGTGGTGTGACATTGGTGTCTGAAGTTCCCAAGGTCACCTATCAGGTACTGGCATTGTGGGGCTGGCTGCCAGGAGCCATACAGAGCACCCACATTGCCTTTTGTAGGATGGAGAGCTCTTCCTTTTCTGCGCTTAGAATTTGAATGTCAGCTTAGTGTCCCTGACAAAGTCTTGGATGGGTATCTGGTTCTGACTGCAACATCTTGACATTGGATGAACTTCTTCACTACCTGGGGCTTGTTTGTTTGTTTGTTTATTTTTCATACAACAGTAAAACCAGCAGAAGTTTAGTATTGACTGAGAATGTGCTCAGTCCTTTGGGATCCTCAGCGCTTCTAAGGTGGCATTAGGTCCAAGGAGGCTCGGTGATAGGGTTGTACTAGATTTCTGAAGCTTCTTTTTGCTCTGTACCATGATTAAAGTTTTCTCCTTTAGTGTTAGTGTTGAGTGATTTTTGATACTCTGGCTTTCTATTTCCTGAAAAAGTAAGCAGTGGAGGAGAAATATTTTGTCTTAGGTTTTTCTTTTGTTCCATCTCATTCCAACCACCTATACATTCTGCAGGCCCGTGCAAGGGTGCTCTTCAGTAGTGTCCTGGAACCTTGGGGAGACGTGAGCCCCAGGCATAGTGGATGTAGAGCAGGGGGGCTGGGCTGCCTATCAGCCTGTGCAGGGGGGATGCTGAGCTTGTTCTACAGGAAAGAATTTTCAGGAGGATTGAGTTGGGGAGGATACTGCATCTTTTTTTATCTTTTACCTGGGGCAGATTGCTTATCTCTAGGTTGTGTGTCTCTGTTGATCTTTTTGAGACAGGGTTCCATGAAAGTGCTACAGAAACCTTTTAAACTGAACAGGGATGTTTGGGATATTTCATGTTAGCTGTCCAGATATAAACTCTTAATGGATAATTGGGGGGTGACTGTTGGTCTTGACATTTATTTCACATAAAGTGTCATGGCCTATTTGCTTTTAAAAATGTGGTAAAATGTACATAGCGTAGCATTTACTATTTGAACCATTCTTTCCTATTTTATAAAATCATGGCAAAAGATACATTAACATGAACTTTTCTCTTTTAATCATTTTTAAGTGTTTAGTTCAGTGGTAAGTACATTCACATTGTTATAACTCTCACTACCATCCATCACTAGAACCATTTCATGTTGCAAAGCTGAAACTCTGTAACAAATAAACAGTAACTCTCTATTCTTCTCTCCTCCCAGCCCTTGGCAACCATCACTCTTCTTTCTGTCTCTGAATTTGACTACTCTAGCTATCTCATGTGAGTGGAATCATACGCTGTTTGTCATCTGGTGTCTGGCTTATTTTATTTAGCGTAATGTCTTCAAGGTTCATCCATGTTGTATGTCAGAATTTCCTTCCTTTATTTTATTTTCTTTATTTTTAATTGGGGTAACAAACATGTGGCATAAAATTTCCCTTCTTAACCATTTTTAAGTGTATGGTTCAATAGTACTAAGTATACTCACATTGCTGTGCCCCTGGGCTCCAGGGCTCTTTCATCTCGAAAAACTGAAACTATATCCATTAAAGAACAACCCCTCTCCCCTCTTCCCCCGGCAACCACTCTTCTCCTTTCTGTCTCTATGAATTTGACTGCTCTAGGTACATCAGATAAGTGGAATCATATAGTATTTGGCTTTTTGTGACTGGCATATTTCTCTTACCACACAGTGTCCTCAAGGTTCATCCATGTTGTAGCATGTGGCAGGATTTCCCTCCTTTTTAAGGCTGAACAGCATTCCATTGCATGTGTAGACCACATTTTGTTTGTCCAGTCATCTGTCAACTGACACTTGGGTTGCTTTTCCCTGCCGGCTGTTGTGAGAGTGTTGCTATGAACATGGGCATCCACATACCTCTTCAAGACCCTGCTTTCAGTTCTTTCGGATACACATCCAGGAGGGGAATGATGGCTCATGAGGCAGTTCGGTGCCTAGTTTTTGGAGGAACTGTCGTACTGTTTGTTTTGAGTTGGAAATCCATATTGTCCACAACACCTTGACTTGGGGGCCCTTGGTCTGGCTGGAGCCTTAGTTCTGACATTTTTTTCCCTATTTCTTCTAAAAATTGTTTCTTTTTTTCCAGGCCTATTTTAGAAAGTCTTGGGACAGTTCCTTTAAAGAAAAATTAAATTTCAGTAGTCGTCTATCACTCAATTTTGAGGCTACAAGTTACTAACCATTGAATCCCAGCAGTATTCGTATCTGGCAGCCAAGGGATGTTCACACATTTCCTCTGGGTTTCCAGTACTAAAATCTTTGTCCCCAAAGGCCTTGAAGTATGTTAGTTATTTCTGCTTTTACACACTTCCTTCTGTATCCCATTCAGGGTAGTTTGGTTTCTTAGTCTGGAATCTAGGGTAATTGGTTGTCAAGATTTTCTTCTTTCTTTCTTTCTTTCTTTCTTTCTTTCTTTCTTTCTTTCTTTCTTTCTTTCTTTCTTTCCTTCCTTCCTTCCTTCCTTCCTTCCTTCCTTCCTTCCTCTCTCTCTCTCTTCCTCCCTCCCTTCCTTCCTTCCTTCCTTCCTTCCTTCCTTCCTTCCTCCCTTCCTTCCTTCCTTTTTCTTAAAGCACAGTCATTTTAAAAAATATTTATTTTTTTAATCCTCACCTGAGGATATATTTCCATTGCTTTTTTAGAGAGAGAGGAAGAGAAGCATCAGTTGGTTGCTTTCTGTATGCTCCTTTACCAGGGATTGAACCCATAACCTAGGCATGTGCCCTGACCAGGAATCAAACCTACAACCTTTTGGTTATAGTATAGCACTCCAAACAACTGAGCCACAAAGAAAGTGCTGATCAAAAGGCTTAGATCAGCATTTCCCAAGGAAACATCTAAATACAAGTTTGGTGGGATGTCAGTGGTGTTGCTCGATTCAAGGGGTCTGTGGTCAAATGCATTTCACCAGTGCTGGTTCCAGCAGGTCTCTGGGCCTCCCCTGCTGGGAGCCTCTGAGGACACTAGTAAGCCAGAGTGCTTTGGGACTTCACTGGAGTGTGTTCACTGTGCAGTGTTTCCCAAAGTGATTTGACCACAAAATCATTTTCATTGAGCATTTTGCGACATCAGTGTTCTGAGAAATGCACTTTTGGGAAACTTCAGCATTAGTGCATGGAACTGGAACATTAATATATACCATTGTTTTTCAAATTTTCCCTCAGCTGTCTCACTAGGGGAACCAAAACCTTAAACTTTCCCATTCTTATAAATTAAGCTTAAGTGGGCACAGGTGATTCTGGGCCAGCAGATTTTTGGTTGTGTGATCTTATGAGGTGTATGTGGCCTCTCTGGGCCCCCATTTCCCCAGTGTGGCTTGACAAGATGAAGTCTGGTCCGTGATGGTGATTCTTTGAGATGGTTCACCCTCTTGTGGTCTTCTCCAGCAGTGGACTTGGATCCCAGAAAGCTGACCAGGGGCTGATTGGTGGAAGGTACTGGAAGGTAGTATTGAGCTGAACTTAAGCAAAGGCCTTTCTTTCTTCCTTATTTCCTTGTAAACTTTGTAGTATAAAATTTCAAACATTTCAGTTCACAGGCTGGCACTCAGTCCACTGAGCCACACCAGCCAAGGACCCACGGACAAAGTCCAGGGGTGGGGAGGCTTGAATGTGGGAGGTGGGGGGTGGTTAGGGCAGGGGAGTGTAACTGGGTAAAAAATGGGGACAACTGTAATTGAACAACAATTTTAAAACATTTCAAACATATGCAGACATGGAGAAGATAATATAACAAACACACAGCTTTCCTAACAACTTTTGTTTTCCGTAGTATTTTAAAACAAATTGCAGACAGCATATCATGTTCCTCAAAAATACTTAAGGAAGTGTCTCTAAGACATTCGGGCTTTAAAAAAACCATTGCCAGAAGACCAATTTTACAAAAAAACAGTACTGATAGTTACTAATGTCCTCTGATAGGCAGTTGATACTCAGTTTTCCTTGTCTCAGAAATGTCTTTTTATCATAAATATAAAACAGCCTACGTTTCAAACAAAAATCAGTCACTCTCTGTATCAAAAACAAGGATGATCTCAAACTGAATAAAAAATGTAATTGATAGATGTCAATACCAAGATGAAAAAGAGAAAAGAAATGTCTTTTTATAGATGGTTTGAATCAGGGTTTTAATAAGGTCCACATGTGGCATTAGTTAGCGTTGCCCTCTGAGCCTTCTGTAAACCCCAGTACCCTGTCCCTGGGCCTTTTGTTTAAGGATGAACTTGTTTTAGTGGTCAGTGCCAGCCAGCCACGGAGTGGACTGCCCTAGGTGGTGATATTCCTTCCCTGGAGTCCACATAGACACGGGGTGAGCACAGGGTGGTTCTCAGAGAGTGGGCTGTGAAGGCTGACCGGAAGCCTCTTCAGCCTCAGTTTTCTTACGGGGCTGTTGTGAACAATTAAATAACGTGTGAAGTGTAAATATCCGTTATGATTGGACCCTTTTCCTTAACTGGACTCTTACAGGAGAGCCAGATGTGTATAGTGGGCAAAGAGGTGCTGAGGTGATCAGGCGTGGAGGCCAGGAGCTTGCCCCCTTTCTTTGTGGCCTCCCTGAGGCTCTTCCGCAGGGTTCCCCAGGCTTCTTCAGGGTTCCACAGAACACAGTTTTAAAACCACTGGTTTGGAAGCCTTTAATATGCTCCCCATGCTGAGAGAGACAAGAGCCCCCACACTGTCCCCACTCTCCAGACCCCCAGCCTCACCTTCCTTTGCCTGAGCTGGGTTGGTGAGTCTCAGGTGGACTCACAGACGGCAAGTGGTGGCAGCTGTGTTTCCATCAGATACTCTTGTCTCCATCTGCCTCCTCTGTTTACCTTTGTAGGCTTCCTTTCTGAATGAACCATGCTTTCAAAAATGACAACCACAATGTGACTAATAAAAAAATACCCATTTGCTTCTCCAGACTGTGATAAGGGAAGGGGCAGAGTGAAACCCCATCAAATGGTCCCTTGTAGTGGGAAGTGGTTGCTTTTTTTGAAAAATTATTGTTTTAAAAAATATATGGTCACTAGCTTGCCCTACACCTATATTGCATAAGAGAACTGTTAGCCATTGGTGCCTAATTAAGCCCCTGCCCACATGCATCCTTCAGGTGGGGTAGGTGGAGCTGCCTGTGTGTGGGAAGCTGCCCTTCAGAGATAATCGCCTGTGACTCCCTGCTGCTGCCTTGCTGCCCAAGAGAGCCAGGGAGTGTTTTTCTGTGCCCACAGTGTTTTCCCAGGTGTGGCCTGTCTCGCAGGCGGCTCTCAGGCCTCTTATGGAGTCAGCTTTAAGTTACTTGCCTGAATGGTGTCTGACTCCTTAAGGTGGCCTGGGACCCCCAAACAACTCTCGTGCATCATTTGACCATTGTGAATGTGCTCAGCAAAAGTGATGGAAATCCGTCCCACCAGCAGTGAGTGATGTGATAACAAAACAAAGGGGCAGAAACTGGATTTTTATATTTTGACGTCAGAAGTCATACTTTAAAAAAGTTTAATGCTCTTTTCAATACTCATGAGAACCTCTGTTCTTATTCAGGGTAACCTCTTCTCATCTGGCTAAACTTTTTTTATTTCCTGTTTATGTTTCTTAAGCAGCTTAAGACTTATGTGTCACAGCTGGAAGGGGTCTTAGAGACCATTTTGCCCAAACTGCGTATTTTACAAATGAGAAACAGCAGTCCAGAGACACGAAGGGACTCCACCGGGATCTCATAGCATGCCCCTGGCAGAGCGGGACACAGGGTCCAGGTTTCTTCCCACGCTGGGGTTCCTTCCAAGGCATCTTTGCCAACCCCAGGCTGGGCAGGGAGGCTCCAGAGCCTTGGTGGGTTTTTGCTGATCTGGGCCTGGCGCTTGCAGGCACCAGCCTTTCCAGCGAGCATAAGTAACAGGGCATTGTAATTTGTGGAGCTGTGCTACAGCTTCTCATTCCTGACCACTCAAACAAATCTTTTGTCAGTAATTGGTATTTAGGTTCTACAGATGGGCAAAGTAGGCCAAGAGATGTTCATCAGTTTGCTTAGGGCCGCCAGCTGCTCAGAGACTGGCCAGGTTTTGGACAGTTTCTTTATCAAGACTGCATTTGTTCTGTGCCTGGGGCCAGCCGGTGAAGGTCACTGTTGAGATGTCAGTGCCCTGAGCCTTGGACACCCCTCCCTTTCTCACCACAGCATTCATTCATTCAGCAGATGTGTTCTGAGAACCTGTCACACAGGGGGACTGTTTGGATGGAGACATAGGTTGTGACATCTGAATTTTAGTGCTGAGTCAGATAATGGGTCTGATGTTGGCAGGAGGCACCTCCTTTTCTCATTGTTTGACACAGCAAAAAACTTCCAGGGCTGACTGCTGTGGCTTCTTATTGCTTAGTCACAGGACAGAGTTCAAGCAGGAAAATGACGCCACTGAGTCTCTGGCCTCAGAGGGAAAAGCCTTGAATAAAGATAAGAGGGTAAAGGCCCCAGGACACTGAGTTGGGGCCCACCCCCATGGCCAGCCTCAGTGGGAACTGGATCCAGGAAAAAGAAAGTAAACAAACCAAAATGTGCTGGTTCTAGGTCTTTTTCCTGAAAAACAATTTTTTTCTTTACATAAACATATTAAATATATATTTTTATATATTATATATATATATGTAGCTGAACCTCAAGCAGCTTAGAATTTAGGGGCTGTGAGAGAAGATATATGCCTCTATATTCTCCTAATTTTTGACAGAAAATGGCAGACTCCCATTATAAGTCCTGTCATATTTTCTCCTCCATTTTATGAGCCCAGGGAGACGGAACGAAACAGTGACTGCTGTCCTTGCCTTCTATGGAGCTTTGCTTTGTGGAATTTCACGTAAGCTTGTTCTGCTCTCAGCCTCCCTCATAGTAAGGCTTGTCATGAAAATTCAGCGGAGCTGGTCACGGTGTCTTCTTGCATGAGATCATACAGCCTCTAGGGTGTGCATCCATTCGTCTGTCCACCCCTCCATCGTGTGTCCAGCACATGCCTTGGTCCATGGCTCTGCTAAGTGCTGAGTATGTAGAGATGAGACAGACATTAGCATCGCCCATGATCAATACCATAGACCCATACCAAACACCCTGACTTTGATTTGTTCTTTTAGCTGGAGTACGTATCCTGTTGTTCATCAAAGCTTTTCATTTTGGGTTGCTCTATTCTGCCTCTCTATTCTGCCTATACTGTCAGAAGTAATCAGCCTAGCTTATTGACTTCTTATTCCTTACCTTCCATATTTTGATTTATAGCAAGTGGCAAGTGCTTTTGATTGCAAAATTCTGTAATATTCTCAAAAGGGCGAAAAGAAGATGGCTCTTGCCCCTTTGGACTTTATTGTCTCTTTGGAAAGTCCACACCTGTAGGAGCAGGTGTGCAGCAGTACAGATCACACAGAGCAGGGGAGGCTGCCCAGAGGAGACTGTACACTGAGCTGGGTGAAGGCAGATGACTGGAAGATTGGGTGGGTGCTGGAGAGGGGGAAGGGGGAGGCAGGCCTGGCAAAGGCTATGTGCAGGACATGGGAGGAGATTTGGGAGGGAATCCATTCTCTGAATAGTGGGTCTTTGTGGGAAGCACAGGCTTCTGCTGGAGGCAAGCATTCAGCAAGCATTCGGCAAGCCCTGGGAAAATGAGTACAGCCTAACCAGCCCCTGGAAGACACAGGGCAGGCCTGACTGCTGCTTCCCATCATTCTCCCTGCCATTAGGTCTCTGTGATGCTGCTTGAGCATGGGGCTGGGGAGAGGAGCTGCAGAGTTGGCACGGAGTAGAGGGGTGGACTGTGGAATGTGGGGGAGGGTGCTGCAGCCAGAGGAGGGTGGGGTGAGGGAGATAGGCCTACTGGCCTTTGCAGAATCCCTAGAGGTGTCTGATTGGTTTTCTGTGAGTTATTAGATGGACCGGAAAGACATCTTTTTGCTAACTTTCAAGTCTGAGAATTACAGCTGGGCTGTTTAGAAACCAGAGTCCATGAGTCCTCTGGGGAGCTTGAGACTAGTTCCCATCTGCTGGCCTTCTCTTTGTGAAGGAGAAGGGGGTGGTTGAGGAATAAGGTGGCTGATGGGGAATGAGTCCCGATGGCGACCTCACGTAGTTTCTCTAAGCCTTATCCTTAGCTCTCTGATGGGGTCCATGACACCACCCCCGGCCCACAGCTGGTGTGAAAGTGGGTGGGTGGTGCAGAGACATGGTCACATGCATATAGGCAGTTGTGTGTTGTGTAGATGGTGTTTTTATTGCACAGAATGCTTTGTCTTTATTTTTGTTTTTAATTTCCCGTTTGATCTCATTAGCAGCCCTTTGGGAGTCCTTACTCCACCTTACAAATGAGGGAACAGGTGGAAGAGGCCATGTCATGTGGGAGTCAGCTTAGTAGAGTGGTTAAGAGTCTGTATCTAACCCAAGTATTGAGTTCAAATCCTGAATCTGCTACTTACTGTGACCCTGGGCAAGTTACTCTCCCTCTCTGTACCTCAGTTTCTTCCTCTGTGAAATGAGGATAATAATAGGCCTTGTATGGTAAGGATTACAGGAATTACTATTTGTAAAGTGTTTAGAGTAGTGCCTGGCAGAGAGTAAACACTACGTAAGCATAAGGTGTTATTGGTATTGTTATTAGAGCCCCAGACCCATGGCCGTTTAAGTGCACATGAAACTGATTTTCGGAGGGGATGGTTGGTTGGTTTCCACACTGTCCCACACTCAGGGTGTAGTCTGCAGATCAAGGTTGGTCTGTAGCTCTTGGTTTCTGGACCGTGATGAAGTTAGCACAGAGATTTAAGAGTGTTTAGCAACCTCTAGAGCAATTTGACCTTGCTGGGACTCATTGAACAGGTACAGACTGCTTCAGGTGCTGTCA
This sequence comes from Phyllostomus hastatus, assembly GCF_019186645.2. Taxonomy (NCBI): domain Eukaryota; kingdom Metazoa; phylum Chordata; class Mammalia; order Chiroptera; family Phyllostomidae; genus Phyllostomus; species Phyllostomus hastatus. Next base: position 19,431,437 of record NW_025333869.1, read on the forward strand.
GATCACATGGCAGTCACATGCGGTATGAGTTGTGCGTAATAGTCATCGGGTAGTAGGACCGTGTGATCGCAAATAAAAGTGGAATGACATGAGAGCTCCACTGTGTTGCCGCCTACCTGAACAGTCGGCTTCCTGGGGAGGAGCCTCTGCCCACCAGAACAGGCGGGATCCATGGCATTTTGCAAGCCAGCATGTGATATTTGTGCTCTAGCAGTCTGTGACAACTCAAGGCAGTGAGGTCTCCCTGTGAAGATTCTCACTTGTTTTTTAAAGACTTTGTTTATTTATTTTTAGAGAGAGGGGAAGGGAGGGAGAAAGAGAGGGAGAGAAACATTGAGTAGAGAAACAATCAGTCATTTGCCTCCCATGTCCCCAACTGGGGACCTGACACCCAAAACCCAGGCATGTGTCCTGACCAGGAATTGAACCCACAACCTTTTGGTTTGTGGGACAACTCCCAACCCACTGAGCCACACCAATCAGGGCTGAAGATTCTTATTAATGAGCAGTTGTTTCTATTCAGCTCAACTTATTGTGGCAAACACCTCCCTTGCTGTTTTAGTAGGCGTGGTTCTGGCAGGTTTGGTAGGAATCCACAATGAACTCTATTCCCGTCTCTTAGCTGGTAGAAAACTAGAAAGCTGGATGATGTCAGTGGGCAGTGGTGTGTGGGGATTCACACACTCCCCTCTGCTGGTGCAGCTGAGCTGGAGCCTTTGGCAGAGCTCCTGTAAAAGCCCTGACCCTGTGTGAGAGCCTGATCCCCATCCCCCGAAGGCTCTTACCCAGGTCCCTGGAGGTGCCTATGGGGTGGTGTTCACCCCTGGGAGAACTGATGGGTGCAGTGGTGGACACAGGCCAGCAGTCCCCTGAAGCAGTTCCAAGTGACGAGACACACATAGCCGTGGCATGGATCATAAAATATAGAGCTCAGGGAAAAAGTAAGAAGCTGAGTGAGAGGGGTAATGCTGTACTGATATGTAAATTAATGCAAAAAAACCCCTCCACTTTGCAAGAACACAAAGAAAAAGATTAACACAAAAGAATGGTCACCTATGGGCTTGGGGGAGGAGAATGGGAAGAGAAATGGAAATAAAAGGAAACTAAACGAGGGAGGAAAGAAACATCACTTTTCTGCTCTGCTGCTTTCTTTGCAGGAAGGCCTTTCGTGTCTGGGCTGCACTTGGTCCCTCAGCTTCTAGCAGTGTATCGTCTGTGTGTCTCAGTAGAGCCGGCAACTTCAAGCAGGTTGTCCACCCAAAAATGTCCTCAGTAAAGAGTTACTGGCCAGTGGAGCGACCAGTGGGGGTGGGACGACTGGCTATGGAACAGTTCACGCAGTAGGGACACAGGTATTTTTAGTAATCCTGTAAGAGATTGTGGGGGGCAGGCCGTGAACCACAGTCGCTGTAAACATGGTGTTGTGAACGTGCACCAGCCACAGCCGCAGAGCCCTGTGTTCTCATCCTGGCTACCGTGGGGGAGTGCAGGCGCTCATCCTGTAAGTCCGTTCATTTAAAAGAGCAGCCCTGTTCTTGTGTCTCTATTCAGCTTATGATGCCATGCACTGCAACCTGTATTAGGGAGATGGGAGATTTCCACTTTGGGAAGGTAGAATCCTGTTCAGGTTAGGGAACAGCTTTTTCATTGCCAGACACTGCCCTGGGGAAGGGAGCGAGCTGTCGCCACACTGCCGAAAGCATTCAGGTGGAGCCTCAGGCATGGCAGGGAAGGAGTTCTGCCATCCTCAGGGCTGAAATAGTCGCTCTCTGCAATCCCTCCTGTTCTCTCTGAACTACTGGGCCTCAGATTTTAGGTCTGATACTGGTAATTCAAACAGAAAAGTTACTTGGTTTTAAAAATACTATGTAATTAGCCATGCTGATGGTAGAGAATTTAGAGAAGGCAGATAATCAAAAGGAAAATAAGTTGAAGGTAATGTTACTAACTGGAGATAACCACCACAGACTTTTTTTTTAAAGAGTGAAAAAGGAATTATTTTTAGTGGGTGCACAGTATTGCCCTAGCAAGATATATGTCACAAGTTTCCTTTTGTGGAGATTTAGAGATTTCCCATTTTTCAGTATAAATCATGTCACAGTGAACATTCTTATGTATAGATCTTTGTGCATATCTTTATTCCCTCAGGATAAATTCCTGGAAGTGGTGCTTTTGGGTCAAAGAGTGTGTACGTTTTGAAGGCTGTTGATACAGATGATCAATTATCAGGCTGATGGCATGGGTCCTGAGTCACTCCTGGATTTCCCCAGGTGTGGTGTTTGGATTGGTGTCCTCAGAATCACCTAGGAAACCTCTTAAAAATGAGGACTCCCGGGCCCCACCCTGGGTCTCCTGAAAGAGAGCCTGGGGGCGGGCTGCTCTCAGCAGCTGCGTTTTCATGAGCACCCAGGAGGTTCTTATATGCAGTGCAGGGCATTCCTTCAGTGTCCCGAGCCTGCCCAGGGAAGGAAGGTGAGAATGGTGTTCATTCTGTCTCCCCTGAGGGAGAACTGTGATGTTCATGGGGGTCAGGGAGACAGTAGAACAAGAAAAGCATAGTCCAGGGACCCCCCTCTGGGCACCGGTTTTTTGTTATCTTTATGTAAAGTGGGAGTCTCAGACTGGTTGTGATGATTCAGAAGTGCACCTTATATTAATATGTATGTGACTGTTTCTCTTACTTATGTCACAGGGGAGAGAGAGCTCACTGGGCTGGGCCAGATCTGGGAAGGGAGCACTGGGAAAAGTGGGTCAGGAGGGAGAGCTCATCTTTCTGCCTCTTCCCTGAGGGGACTTGGTGCTGATAAACTGTTCGAGCAGGGTGTAGTTGCCCAAGGCCTTTCCAGGTCCTGGCGTCTTTCTGTCCAGGTCAGTGGAGAGGAGCTGCTGCTTGTGTCCAGGAATGAATACCAGGAAGCCTAGGGGCTGAGCTCAAAGTGGGTTCCTCTGCCAGTGCCAGGAGGGGGTGGAAAAGGCCCAGTGGTCCCTCCTCAGCAGTGTGGCTCCCAGAAGTCACTGATGCAGCCGTTACCACAGCTTCACCATGTGGATGTGCTACTTCCTAGCAGTTGATAGTCCTGATGAGGTTGCTCACGTGCACCCAGCTAAGGATAAACCATTGCCAGAAGGCTACTCTAGACAGACTGTTTACCAATTTTCCCTGCAAAGGTCAAGTCCACTTCTGACTGTGCTTTGTTTCCTGGTCTGTAAGTCTAGCAGGGAGATCATTCACTTATTCAAGCCAACACACTGAGCTGTGGTGGTGACGAGATGAATGATCTGCATTAGGGAGTAGACAGCACTGCTGGCTTGGGGACTGGTAAGTTGTATTCTAGTGCACATCCATGGAAGGGACTGATTCTGTCTTGTGGAAAGGAGAGTCGTTGGGCTGAGGGTCTCTTTTCATGGAGAAGAGAACCAGAGAGCCGGGCTTGGCGGGTTGAGTAGAAGTTGTCAGGTGATGTATAGCTGCATTCCAGCCGTGGAAGAGGAGCCTAAGGAAGGGCAGTGAGGCAGGAGGGAGCTGGGCATGCTGGGTGACAATGGGCACTGGTAACTGGATGGCGGCCTGGTCCCGGGAGGGGCTGGAGGGGAGAAGCTGGAAAAGGAGGCAGGGGCAGGGCTGTGGATCTGGCCTCCGAGTCTGCTTCTGATGCTCCTGAGCTGTGTGGCTTAAGTAAAATGCTTAATGTTTCAGAGCCTTGACTTCCTCTCCCTCTGAGATGCAGTAACAAGACCAACTTCAGAGGGAGTTATTATATGTGTAATACATATAAAGTGTGTAGCTGAGAACTTGGCACAAAATGAGATGCTCGATGAATGTTCTTTTCCTTCCTTTCAGTGCTGGTGTGGGACTTTTTGACGTTGTCCTGACAGGTTGAAGGGAGCCACGGAAAATTGTAGAGCATGGATTAATAAGATTATATCTATTTGCTTGAGTGTTTGTGTGTTTTTGGTGGTCTGGTGGAGGATAATTTTGGGGTCTGGGGTGGTAATGCTAGGGACATGGGCCAAGGCCAGGAGGGATGAGAATCCTCCCCTGTCATGGTCCCCTGATGCATTTCTTGTCTGCCTGCTCCGGTGGCTGCTGGGGTAGCCTGCCTGAGCTTTGGGCATAAGTTTCCAGGGAAGAGACTAGAGTTGGAAATGTGTCTTCACTAAGCCAGCTGCCCCTAAGGGAGGTTGCAGAGTTGGACACTGGCCGAGCACTAGTCTGGCTGTGAGAAGGTAGGGTGTGTGTCTGGTGAGGGGCAGGAGGTGGGCAGGAGGTGGGCCAGAGCCCGTGGCAGTAGACCATGATGGCAGTGGTTTGGTGTGATGTAGACAGTCATGACATTTACAGTGGGTGCCTGGTTATTTACATGGGTGTCTCATGGGTCATTCCAGAAACCCAAAGATGAGGGGCTACTGTCTTCGTTGTACAGATGAGGGAACTGAAGCACAGAGAAGGGAAGTTACTTGCCCAGAGTCCCAAACCAGTGAGCCAGGATTTCACCCCTGGCAGTCGGAATCCAGAGGGCACACCATGAACTCCTGGCAGGTCTGGGGCAGTATCGTTCTCTTTCCTCACCAACCGGTCAAGATGCTATTGCTTGCCGAGCCCGCCCAGGGTCACAGAAATCCTCTTGCATAGAATTCCAGGCAGCCCAGCACAGCCGGTTGATGGCAGCTGTTCTTGAGCTGCAAACCTCTTTGCCACATCTGGGTAGAAGAAAAATCCTGGAGTGATGCCAGTCTGCTCAGCGACCGTGGGCCAGGGCCTTCCCTTCTCGGGTCTTTGCATCTGGCATTTGGGGACCCTGCTTAACACAGCAGCTTCTTCCACTCCCTCACCTACTCCCTGTCCCAGGCATGCACAGGCCTGTTGAGAAGTAGGCCTTGGAGGAACAGGGGCCCTCACTTCCTTAGGAGCATGGGCAAGCCCTGGCCTGAAGGGAGAGACCCAGGGCCCCTTGTGACTTGTGTGCCCTCAGGAGTCGATCTTGTGCTGCTGCCACATGGTGTCATGTAGGGGTTGGATTAAAAGATAACTCTGTTGGTGGAAGAAACAGCCTGTTCCTGCCTTTAATAACCAGGCCCCTTGGGCTCTGTGCAGGCTCTCTCACCCCTGCCCCTGAGTGTCTCCGCCTCTCTTCTTAGTCCCCTCCAGCTGCCAGGACAGCCTTCCTCAGCTGGTGCCTCCACTTTTGTCTCTTCCACCTTGTCACCAGCCTCCTCTCTGTGGACAATTTAATAATTCTAATGAGCAAGTTAGCAGGATTCTCTTTCCCTTTTCTCCCTTCCCCCTCTGAGAAAATCAGAGTCCCCAGGAATTACAGTGTAAGTGAAGTGGGGCAAGGTAGAGATGAGGAAACTGAGGGGGGCTCCTCGGCCTAAATAAGCATGGGGCTTTGCTGGGAGCCGTGTCTCCTCATCACTGCTGCAGGAGGCTGTGCTGGCACCTCGAGGGGAGGTGCTGCTCACATGGGCGTTGTCATTTGTCATGAGTGGTCTTGGGTGGTCCCATGCTCCGGGACCCTGAGTAGGTAATCTCAGGACTCTCGAGGGTCTGTGGGCAGTGGAGACGGAAGGGAGGGCCCTGCCTGGAAACCCTGCCACTGTGGTCGTGTGGCCCGCAGGCGGGCGGCCCAAGTGTTCTCCCAGACCGTTTTCAAAGGGCCCCCCACGGTAGTGCCTGTCTTTGCACAGGCCCTCGTTGAAAAATCTCATTCTACCACTAAGAGATGATGCAGTGGACTTTCAAAACTGTTATTGGTTATTTGCTTGTACATTGGTTTAGTAACAGAAAAAATTCTCATAGGGTATTTTCATTCTTGGGCAGATTAAAACATGGTGGACGCACAGCATTACTTACGTATTTTTATTTATGTATTTTTAAAATTTTATTTTTCAGTTATAATTTACATCCAGTATTTTTGTTAGTTTTACAGAGCACAGTGGTTGGACAGTCATATACTTTACAAAGTTATCCCTCCAATATTTCAAATACCCACCTGATACCACACATAGTTATTACAGTATTACTGACTGTATTCCCTGTGCTGTACTTTACATCCTCCTGACTATTTTATAACTGCCAATCTGTACTTCTTAATCTCTTCACCTTTTCAGCCAAGTCCCCTACCTCTCATTACTCATCTATTTTTATTTTTATTTTTTTAAAAGGGTTTATTTATTTTTTTTAGAGAGAGAAGAAGACCCAGGCATGTGCCCTGACTGGGAATCAAACCAGTGACCTTTTGGTTCACAGGCCAGCACTCAACCCACTGAGACACATCAGCCAGGGCCCTCACCTATTTTTATTTTATTTATTTAAAAAAATCTTATTTATTTTTAGAGAGAGGGAGAAAAAGAGGGAGAGAAACATTGATGTACAAGACATACATTGATTTGGTTGCCTCTTGCATGCCCCCAAATGGGGACCTGGCCGGTAACCTAGGCATGTGTCTGGAGTGGGAATTGAACTGGTGACCTTGCAGTTCACAGGCCAGCACTCAGTTCACTGAGCCAAACTAGCCAGGGCTCATGTATTTTTAAATTCACAGTTATCAAAATAATTATCTAGGCCCTGGCTGGTTAGCTCAGTTGCTTAGAGTGTGATCCCATACTGATACACCAAAGTTGTAGGTTCGATGCCTGGTCAGTGCACATATAAGAATCAGCCAATAAATGCATAAATAAGTGAAACAACAATCATTGCTTATCTGTCTCTTTTTTCCTCTCCCTCCCTCCCTGTAAAATATAAAATAAAAGAATTATCTAGGCAACGGGATTATAAGCCATTTAATTTTAAAAAATATTTTTCTGCTTTAAATGAATTTCTAACAGTGCTATTTTTACTGTGATACTTTGTTTTGTAAATTTTCAGGTTCACAGAAAAGTGGGAAGCATAGTACAATAGATACGTGTATTGTCTTCACCTAGGTTCACCAGTGGGTAGCAGCCTACATATTTGCTGCTTCATTCTGTCACTCTCTCTGTAGTTGTTCACATATAATTTTTTTCCTGATTCATTTAGGAAAAAGTATACCTTAGGACACTTTACCCCTAAAGACTGAAGTGTGCATCACTTGTGAACCAGAATGTGCTCCTACTTAACACACCGCCATTATCATACCCAAGGAATTCAGTGCTGATACAATACCATAATCAACTCTGAAGTCCATTGTAAGTCTCTTTAATTGTCCTAAACATTTCTTTTGTAGGCTTTTAAAAATCTAAGCTCTAATAAACATGTATTTGGTTATTATGCTGATGTTATTAAAAGACATGGATTATAAACTTGATTATCCGTGATTGACCTGTCTTTGTTAGAACCCATTGTTATTATACAGACACACATGTACGTGCTGTACTGGTAAACCCCACCCCCCGCCCACCCCCTCCGAAAATCTTAGAATCCTTGAAACTTGGGAGGGGCCTTGGAAGTCTTCTCTCTTCGCAGAATCTGTGGTCTGAACAGTTAAGAGACCTTTGCAGTGTCCCAGGGTGGTGGTTTGCATATGTGGTCTGAATTTCTTCCGTTTATGCAATCTGACACCTCCATGTCTGGACATTTTAAACTGTTCTGCTAAATTCTTTTAGGTACGCATGGCTCCAGTACACCATTGCCTGGAGTGTTAGAGGTCATTTGACATAAAACAGAGAAAAACCAGTAGTATCTTTGACAAAGCTCAAACTCTCCTCCTGCCCTCACTCCTTTTAGTGTGGGGTCCCTGGCTTCCTTAACTGTGGACATCCTCAGAAGGGCCGATGGTTGCTGTGGGGCCACTGAGGACCGCAGCCCCGCCAGGGAGGAGGGAAATCTAGAGAAGAAGGAGGAGGGATGTGACAAATGACAGGAGGTGGGCGGGAGCCAGCAGAGAGAGCGTTGCTACCTTGGCCAGTGCAGCTGCCGCGCTTAGTTGGCCCTAGGGCCTGGTAGCTGAGGGCCTGTTCTGTGCTTCCCTTGGGGAAACAGTGTTGGGAATGAGTCCTTGATTGGAGTTGGTCAGGCTGGCTTTAAATCCAGTTGTGAGACTGGCTCATCTCTTCCCTTCCCTGAGTCTCTCCTCCACTCAGAGGGTTGTATGTAGTGAGGATCCAAGAAGAGAGTAGGGGCGAGTGCCTTGAAATTGCAGAGGAAGGAGGCGGCCTTGCCCTCAGGACTGTGTGTTGTGGTGTTGGGAAGCTTTTCATGCCTGGACCTGGCAGACAGTGGTGCAAGGTGGGCTTGGTCTGGGTGGGCGAGGATCAGACGGGAGGGCAGGGGTCAGGAAAAATGGTGTTCCCACGGAGGTAGGTGGCCGTGTGGGCCCTCAGGGAGGTCTTCTCAGAGCAGGCCTGGGAGACCAGGCTACAGTCGAGTCCTACTGGATGGGCAGGAGTGGAGAAGACGTGTAATGGGGGTCAGGTGGCTGAAAAGGCTGGCTGGTGGCTGGATGGGCAGGAGTGGAGAAGATGTGTAATGGGGGTCAGGTGGCAGGTGGCTGCCCTGGATGGTAGCGCCGCCTGCCCTGAGAGGATTCCTGAAAACACCAGTGATGCGAGGGCTGCTTCAGCATCATGTGCTCGGAGGAAAGCGTTCCTTGGGATTCTGAATTGTTCTTCCTACTCCGTCTCAAAAAAATAAACATAAAGCTTTATTCTTTGCTGATAATAAAGCATGCACATTCATGTAGAAAATTTAATTAATGAAGAAGGGAAAAGAAAAGCGCACAAAATCCCTGAGGCAGTGCTGTTCACATTGTGCTGGGGGGAAATGGAGCTTTTATGGTTTGCCAAGCATTGGCCAAGTGTTATCGCACTTCAGCCTCACAAAAACCCTGGGAAGTGTGTACTTTTATTATCCCTGTTCTAGCGGTGAGGAGAGTGGGCCACAGAGCAGTTGAGGAAGGTGGCCTAGTCACATAGAACGTGCAGGAGCTGGCCTTCCCGGCAGGGAGGCAGGCTTCAGAGCCCACACTGGTAACCAGCCCCTCCAGGACGCTGACCACCCCTGCAGACACCTGATGGTTTTCATGTGTGAACGCATGTCCTTATACACACATAGGCTAGGACTCAGATTCTAAGAGGGTGGTAGAGACTCTCACCACCATGCCGTGGCTGTAGTAGACATGGCAGTTTGCACCGCCTTCCACCCCACAGCTCCCTGTGGGAAAGCCTTTAGGCAGTGTGGCCTGGAGTTTAGAAACAGAGGTTTGTCTACTTGCTGTGGGTGCTGAGGGATAGAGGTCACTCATCTGTGGGAAGGCCCCAAGATGGCTAGATTAGGAAGAGGAGACAGCGGGGAGTGGAGGAGGGGATGTCTCCAGCTTCGGTCTGAGAACAGCTGGGGTCTAAAACTGCCTTCCTTCTCCCCCCATATGCTGTCAATAACGTTTACTCCAGGAGAATTGGAAAACCAGGCAATGGTGTCTTTGTTGACTTCTAGACTATAGGGTGTGGTTATGTTTTACTTGGCTATTTGAGTTTCCTTGGACTTCTGTCCTTCTGCCCCAAGACATGGGGCCATTCACAGCTGGTGCTTCCCTGTGGCATCCAGCAGTTGGCTATAGGCTTGGCAGGTCACAGCCATAATCGCTGCCCAGAGGGACATGGGATTGGCAGGTGTTACTATCTGGGGGATAGGCACTCCCGGAACCCTTCCCCACCCCCCACCTCCATTCCCCACCTCCACCCCCCAAGGCCTGAGTCAGTTGTTGGGGCCAGAGTGAGTACCAGGGTATCCAGGGGCACTGCAGGCACTGGCGTGGCCTCTGGGACCTTGTTTTCCCATCTGTGCAGTGGGGCTGATGATGTCTGTTCTCCCTGCTTACCAGGGAGCTGGTAGATGAGGAAGAGTCAGGGTAATTGGGGAGTTTAGTTCCACTCCTGTTGTCTTCAGTGCACATGCATATATATTCCTTTTATCCCTCCTTGCTCTGACACTGGTGGGTAGGCAAGGTGAGGTTTATTTATCCTCTAGCTGAGAATGGAAGAAACCAAGGTTAAGAGAGACTGCTCGTATGGTGACAGTGGCCCACATGCCAGTGTTAGAGGCAGGGCTGGAGACAGGTCTGGCCCCCAGGCCAGTGTCTTAACCCTGCAGCTTATTGTCTCGCCATTCTGAGGTTTTGTTTTTTCCCTCAGCCATCCAGCACCTGCTGCATTCAGTCCAAGAAGAGAGCAGGAAGCAGCGGACACAGGAAGCCAGGCCTCCAGAGTCAGCTTTGTTTGCCCCGACGACTGACTGTGTGGCTTTGGGAGGCTTCTGTGGGTCATTTGTTTGTTCAACAGTTGTTTATTGGGCACCTGTGGTGCCCGACCCTGTGAGAGATGCTTGAGCTGCAGAAATTAAAGGAGTGACGCTCTGGTGTCAGGGAACTCACAGTGCGGTGGGGGACAGCAGTTTGTAAACAGTCAGTGCTCTACAGTGCCCAGGCATAGTGTCCACGTGGAATACGGTGGGGCTTGAGAAGCCCAAAAGTTGACCGTCTTGACCTGCTGGAACCTCAGTTTCCCTATCTGTCAACGGGTGCTTTGGATCGCTTTGATTTCTGGGTCCCTCTGTCTTTACATTCTGTGACTCTTCATGAAGACAGTGTTGTGTTGAGGGTTAAACAGACCTGGTGTCAACCAAGATTTTATGTTGAAAGTGCTTCCAAGCCAGATGGAGATGGAACAGTCTGCTGTGTTCTATATATTTATCTCTTCACAAACAATTAGTGTTCTAATGGGCCAGATGTACTTGTTTTGTGTGGCCAGGGAGTGTTTTTTCTGCACGTTGGTTTGGCTTATGGCTCTGTGCCGGACCAGGAGGTTGCTTACGGGTCATGGGGTAGTGAGGGATCGGGGGCGTGTGTCAGATGTGCTGCTGCAGGTCTGAGCCAGGGTTGGGTGTGATCCCATTAGCAGGGTGTCCCAGGGAAGTGGCTGCTATCCCTGGTTCCTAAGGCTGTGTCTGGCCTGTGGGTGTGTCTGTCCTCCCGAGTGTGGGCCTTGTGGGCACCACGAATGTAGGCTGCGAGAGCAGAGTAGGAGTCACTGTGAGCCCGAGTCGCTTGAGGCAGGCTGCAGGTCGGGTCAGGGCTGGGAGCAGGTCTGATGGAGGGGCAGGGGCAGGGAAGTCTGGAGAGGGCCCTGTCCCCTGAGGGATCTCCCTTTCCAGGCCTCATACTAGGCTTGGCCGAGGTTGTCCAGCCAGCAAGGAGCAGAGCTGGGATGACCTCTGAGTCGGAGTTCCTGCGTTCTAAAGCTCTGCAGAGAGTGAGCTTTCCAGCAACCGGTGTGTCATTAAGTTGAAGCACTGGAGGTGCTGCCTTTTCATTAGTGTCCAAGGGCCTTTTTCTTGGTGTCCTGTGGAGTGAGGTGTAGTGGGAAGCAGAGGGGAATGTGAGTTTAGGAAACGACCTGCAGTGAATTGCTGCGCTCTGCTCTGCGCCTGTGCACGTGTGTGTGGGGAAGGGAGACAGGTGAGTGGCTGGAGGTGTCAGGGACCTTTTTTTTAAATTTTATTTTAATCGTTCAAGTACAGTTTTCTGCCCTTTACTCCCATCCCAGCCCACCCACCCATCCCTCCCCACCTCCCTCCCATTTCCACCCCCCCTAGTTTTTGTCCATGTGTCCTTTATACTCGTTCCTGTAAACCCTTCTCATTCTCCCCTGAAATTCCCTCCCCTCTCCCCTCTGGTCACTGTCAGCCTGTTCTCTATTTCGGTGTCTTTGGCTATATTTTGCTTATTTGTTTGTTTTGTTGTTTAGGTTCCTGTTAAAGGTGAGATCATATGGTATTTGTCTTTCACCGCCTGGCTTATTTATTAACTGCTCACATAGAGCAGAGACACCTGGACCTTCACCTCCTTTTCTCCTGCATTAAATCCCTACTATGTAACAGGCACTACTGTGTGCTGTGGGCAATACAGAGATACACCAAAGCCTCTGCCTGGAGAAGTCCTCAGTGGAACTGAATATGGAACTTTTGGCCCACTGCAAAGTGAAAATGTGGGGCCCCTTGCTCATAAGTCATTAAGAATTTTAAGGTGGCAACAGCAGAGTGTGAAGCCAGGTGTGGGGCCTTGTGAGACTGCATAGCTGTTGTGTTCAGGATGCCAGCCCTGGTCTCATCTCATAGGCGAAGCCCGGCCTGGTAGATGTCAGTTAGAACCACAGGGAAGAACAGGCAGGGTGGTAGTAACAGGCCATTTTCTGGTGGAGGGTTCTGGAAGACTGCTTAGAGAGGTTCCATTTAGCACTGGGCCTAGAGGGGTGGCTAGGTCGAGGTGGTGGTGATGCTGAAGGTGGGGACAAGTGGGCAGGGAGTGGTGAGTATGAGGTCCTGTGGTCTGGCCGGTGGCCTACGGGGGCATGAAGAAGAGGGATGGTGCAGACAGGCTAGGCCCAGCCCTTGAGTCTTAAAGACCCTCAGATGCCAGCCTCTAGGTGGGCTTTACTGTGTAGACAGGGACTTCTGGGCACTTGGAGATGGCATGGAGCTGGGCTCTGGGGGACACTCTCGGGAGGTAGGGCGTGGTGACGTCCCAGTAGCTGGAAGGACTGAGCTTGAGATACTTGACATTGGCTTTTTTCTTAATCTTCTGAGCCATTGTAGATGATGAAGTGGAGGTGCAGAGAGGTGTTCTGTCCTTTGCCCACGGTGGCAGGTGGCTGAACTGGTACCCTAGAGACCCAAGCAGGATTGGGACATGGATGAAACAGTTGAGCTGGGAGAGGTGTTACTGCAATGGTGGCAACAGAGAGAAGGGACAGGTATGAGAAGGTGTGGACGTAGGTCAGCTGGACATAGGCATCTGAGTGAGTTGCATAGTTGAGCATTCCCGAAGCTGAAGACATCCTGAGTCCGGGGGGGTGGCCATCTCGCTGCAGCCCAGAGACAGCAGTGGTGGACACCCCCTTCTCCTGACTCGTCAGTAAGTCCTGCCCGCTGCTAGCTCTTTGTGTTTTTTTCACCTTAATCTGTTTCTAAGTTTCCTCATCATCAGTCTTTGGTCATGTAAAGGCAGGAGTTTGTTCCCCAGACTTTTTATGTTTTTGCGACTCTTGGTACTTCTGTACTTCCCACATTTGTTGCGGTTTTACGTTGAATATGGTGGTTCAGGCATGGTTAGAACAGCTGGGAGAGATGGAACTGACTTACAGCCTGTCTCAGTGGATGTCTTTCGGTTTTAGATATTCTTGCGCTTTGAAGATGTTCCTTATCTTTGCCACCCCCACCCACTGGGGGCCAATAGTGCCCCTCCCCATCATATGTCCACTGAACCATGTCCACACACATACCTTCCTCAGAGGGCTAACTCCCATACCCTGTACCCTAAGACCTGGCCAGGTTACTCATGTGACAAGTTCTAGACTTGTTCATGTGGCCTGCCTTTCTTCTTCTGTCCCCAGCTGTCAGAGGATAGAATACTAGCGTAAAGGGATGAAATAGCCTGCAAATGACCCTGCCCGACCTCTTTCTGGGTCTGGAAGATGAATCCTACACAGTCTCCCAGCCTGACAGGTGACCTGCGGTGCTTGGTAACACAACACTGCTTTGCTAATTGTCTGCTGAGGTCACAAGTAGCCCTTGCCACTGCCCATCCACCAGGACCACAGTCCTCCAACTGGGCTAACAGGTTGAGCCACTGTTCTGGGCACTCATGGGAAACAAGTGGCCTTTGTGGTGAGCCAGAGGACAGAGTGGCCGTCAGCATGGGCGAGGTAGCTGCACAGACAGGCCTTCCAGGCTGGACGGGGCCCAGGGAGCTGGGAGGCCTGAAGCAGAGCCCATTTTTCGTGATGATGTGGGGTGCAGAGTTGCAGGGACTGCTTCTCTTCCCTTTTGGTTGCTGTCGCAGGCAGTTTTCTCCTGTTTTTACAGTGCCTGTGTCAAGAAGCTTCGATGGTTCCCTACTTGGCCTAGGCCAGAGAGGTTACCAGGGGGCTGTGGCACTTACCCATGGCTGCTTTTTTATACTTGATCTTAGCCAAAAGGCCTAGAAGCGATGCATGGCTAGTTGTTGTTGTTGTTGTTTTTTATTTATTTTTATTTTTTTTTTTTACCAAGTCTCCTTGAGATGCAAACTGAGAGAAAATGAGACTTTAGGAGATTTGAATGTTTCCGTTTTGGCAGTTCTTCCTTAGATATCTCAAGGGAATCTCCACACCACTCCACCAAACGTACCACACATTAGGAAAGACCACACACCTCAAAGGAGCTAGGTAAATAGTAGGTGACTTGGTTGAATTAGGTTTAACACGTGAAACTTAAGAAAGTAACTTAGTAACCAGCTGGGATGGTCCTAGGTGTCTTTGCCTCAGAATTTTATTTGCTTGACACACTCTAATGGTGTAAAGGTCGATTTGAGACTGTTTTAAGAGGCTCCAGTGAGTGATCTTAAAATGAAAAAGTGACTGGCCCTTTTTAAGAAAGATTTTATTTATTTATTTTTAGAGAGAGGGGAAGGGAGGGAGAAAGAGAGGGAGAGAAACATCAATGTGTGGCTCCCTGTTGTGTGTCCGCCCACTGGGGACCTTGCTCGCAACCCAGGCATGTGCCCTGACTGGGAGTCGAACCTGGGACCCTTCGGTTCCCAGGCCAGCACTCAATCCAATGAGCCACACCACCTCGGGCTTGCCCTTTAAAATGGTTGCAGAAAAATCAGTATCATTAACTAAAACTGTGTTTAACAGCTCTGCCCGGTGAATATTAGTAGTACTTTTAACCCCCTCATCTAATGCTTTCATAGTGTAATTCTTTCCTCTCTCATCACAGTTTTATTGCTCCTTCCCCACCTTATAACAGCTTTTTGCAATTCAAAAACAATTAGTTCTTTCCTACCTCCCACATTTGGTGTGGGTAATGCTGAATATCCTTAGAATGGCTGGGAGAGATGGGACTGGGGAGGGGTGCATATTCTTCTGTACCACGTCCCTCTCCAGGACCTTGCAGGTCCTCTGGAGGGGAGGGGTGCTAACTCAGCCTGGGACACCTGTGCAGGAACTGCAGGAGAGGGAGCCGTCTCCTCCCACGTGGAGTCTCTTGAGCTCATTTCTCTGAGATTGACCCTGCGGGCTTGAGCAAAGAGGCTCCTGCTGCCTTTTGCCTCCTAGGTATTCAGTCCCCGAACTTTGTATTTGCTCTGTGCCCTGGACAGCCCTCCCCACCTGCGTCTCTCATCTTTGATGTAGTCGCTATGGACAAAAAGCTCAAAATGAAAGAACAAGTTGTAGACTCAGAATGTTTGCCCCCAAGGAAAGCGCATGTTTGCACAAAATCCTGTCTGACAGTTTCCATTTAAACAAGGAAGTTGGGGGCCCAGCAGGCCTAGGAAATATGAAAATTGGTGCTTTGTTGGGCTGTAAGCTCGTGGTAGCTCTGTGTCTGAGTCTGTCTATCAGCAGAGATCTGAATTTTCAGATGAGAATCACTGACTAGCCGGGAGTGACTGTCTCCTCTGCCGCTGCAAGTATGCATGCTGCATGTCGCTTCAGAGCCTGCTCATCTGTCCCCCAAGGTCTCCTCTTTGTTTTTCTGAAATGTGATGAAATGGAACATGCTTTCAAAAATACACATTTTCTGGAGATAGCCTGGCTGGGATGGTTGGCCTTGGTGGCCTTATTTCTGCTCCTGTAAGTCCCTTATCTCTTAATGGGTGATGAGACCCACCCAAGGGTTACTTGTATTTTTTTTTTAATCTTAATAGTCTTTCTAAGTATAGTCCTTTGATCACTTATTTATTTCCACAGAGGCTGAAGATTCAGTAGAATTTCTTAACCATGTTAACTCTTTTTTCTTAAGATTATTTTTTTTCATAATTACTAAAGTATTGTTTATTTTAAAAAAGAAGAAGAAGAAGAAAGGAAAAGATTCCACAACTAAACATGACAGAAATGCTGAGTTCTCTTAAGTATCTGCCAGGGGCCTGAGGCTGGGGAAGAAGGCACAGGGGTCGCAGGGCCGTTCTGGCGATCATATTGTGGCTGCTGAGTGGGTGAGGGATGGGCAGAGGGAGCACGGTTTGGCTTAGAGGCAGCTCAGAAGTAGTTAAAGGTGCATGGCACATCTGATTTCAAGTCTAGCTGATTGGCCTAGGGCTAGTTCCTTAACCTCTCTGAACTTCAGGGTCATTCTAAATTGGGGCTACTTTTTCCTGAAGTGCTGAGGGTTTTAAGTAAGATAATATGTTCATTTGACGGTTTTTCAAGGGCTGCATAGAGCCTGGCACTGTAGCAACTGTGTTAGTGTGATAGGGCTGTTGCAGCAAAGTACCACATATGGGGGCGGGGGATGCAGGGCTGGGGGCGCAGGCCAGTGGTGGCAGTGACTCTCAGACAGCAGCCATTTATTGTCTCACAGGCCTGGAAGCCAGAAGTCAGAGATGAAGGTGTCAGCAGGGTTGTTTTCTTCTGAGGCCTCTCTCCTTCACTTAGACATGGTTGTCTCCTCTCTGTGTCCTCACATAGTTTTTCCTCTGTGTGCAGACATTTTATGTGTCCAAATTTCCTCTTATAAGGACTCCTGCAGAAGGCAAAAGGACCAGGAGCTAGGAGGAGACTGGGACCTTTGGGGGCTGGTGCAGTTTCATTTGCTCTACTCTGTGGTTGTGCATGTGCACAAAATAATAAAATATTTTCTCTTGTTGCTTAAGATCAACTTTCTCTGCTCTGGACTGCCTCAGTGAGAAATACTCACCCCTCTTTGCACATTTGAAATACTTCTCTTATCTACTCCCTATTTCTTGGAGTTGACTTGGGGCAATTCAAAGACATTATGTGACCAGATTTTGCCTAGGGTGGAGGAGCTCTTTTCTCTGCATTAGAGGAAGGAATGACCATGGGCCTGTTTTCTGAGCATTGGCATATGATTATTTATGCACTTGATTGAAGATATGCACTGGATTTGCCGAAATACTAGGTGTGAAAGTGGATCATGATGGAAGGCTTTGTTGCCTGCTCAGCAAGGCAGATGTTCAAGGTCTTTCACCTTTATTTGATGGGAGTGGGGGTGGGGGAGGTTGCAAAAGGAACACTCACTGCCTGAGTGCGTTGGTGCAGTGGGTCCATAGCCCAGAGCCTGCTCTGTGTGTGACAAAGGTGAACATTTGATACCTAAGTGGATTTCTGCAGGTGAGGACATGCAGCTCTCTTTTTTGTAGAACACTGTAGAATGGACTGTTTCTACCCACTTCTGCAGGTTATTGTTTGAAAAGCCAAGCTCTGTGTAAATAAGGGGTGAACCCTCCTAGGTGGTATTGTCTTATCCAAGAGCAAGTTGTGTAAAGTATCCTGTAGCTCATCTTGTATAAGAAAACCATCTGCTTTGGGCTGGGCTTCCCACAGACCCCTTGAAGGGCCAAAGTCTTGACACTGTGTTTCTCAGGGCCTCAAAAGAATGTATGGGAAGAGCTCATCATCCTTTTATTTCCCCCCGAAGGCCCTTTCAGTCCTGGAGTCAGGTAGAGAAACAGGATTTTGGAGTTCATTCCAATCACTAATTCGTATGGTAAACTTGCTAAGAACTCACCACCATGAAGTAGTGTTTCTGTGGGTGGACACCCTTAGAAGCCCCCAGTGGAGGAGTGATGCAGCCCTCCGCCCCGCCCTTGGCAGTTGTCACTGATCCATCCCTCCTGGGCTTCTTTCTTAATGAGCCAGGTGTGGTGCATGTTCTTTTAGCAGTGCTGTGCTTAGTACTTCTGGCAGTTATTATAAAACATGGTAGTCTCTTAATGATGAATCTCTCACCTTTTCTGGTCTAATCCAGGGCCTTCGATTCTGATGGGGAAACCAAAGGTCATCAGTTGCCTTAACATTGACCAAATCAAATGTTTCTTTGCAGTCTGTGTCCTACCCCAGCATTTGTTGCAGCAGACAGGCCCCTCCAAACACTCTCCATTCCATTGCCTTCTAGAAGATTTCATTCTCTTGTTCTTCCGGTGCCCGTGAGTCGTCTTTCTGTGTCTATTATATGTCTTTCCCAGAAATTGTTATTCCTTCTACCTTCACCAGTCATACGTCCCAGGATTTTGTCCTGTATACGCCTAGGACAGTATTTCCTGCGTGGGTGCTGTGCCGGAAGTCCTAGCTCTGGCCCTCCCCCTTCCCTCATTTTTTTTCTTACCCAGGGGCTTCACGTTACCATTTAGTGACACTGGGCTTGTCACTCACGTCCTCCAGGCTCTGTGGGACGACTCCCATGTGGACTGCATAGCCTGAAACTTTCTCCCGACCTCTAAGACAGCAGGCTGTCTGCACAGGGGTTTTCTTTAGCACATTCAACCTGAATCTTTTCGGGGTTTTTTTTTTTTTTTTTTCCCTTTTGTGTCTGGTTTATTTCACTTAACCTGAATCAATATCCTTATCCCTCTCAGCTGGTCTCCTTAAGTTTTCTTCCTCTGTTCACTGTAGTACCTTCCCAGATACCCCAGCTGAAGCCCCCAACATCTTCCTGCA
This sequence comes from Phyllostomus hastatus, assembly GCF_019186645.2. Lineage (NCBI taxonomy): Eukaryota > Metazoa > Chordata > Mammalia > Chiroptera > Phyllostomidae > Phyllostomus > Phyllostomus hastatus. Next base: position 19,449,848 of record NW_025333869.1, read on the forward strand.
CTCCTCCCACCCGTGGTCTCCTTATCCCACCCTCTCACCTCTACACAGTCTCTTGAGCCCCCTCCCAGCCTGCACTCCTTGACCAGTGGTTCAGGTGAGCTCTTGCAGGAGAATCCTAATTGTTTCCTTTACTTCCAGACATCCCTCCTCCCACTGTTCCTGTTCGTAGTTGCTATGACAGTTTCCTGAAGTTTATCCCTGCTCTCTTGTTTCTGTGCTCAAAGCCTTGGGCCTTCCTGAGTCCCGGGGCTGAGGAGCTGGGGCTTCACTTGTAGGGACCAAAGTGATGATAGGATTGTGTGAAGCCAGATGAGGTTTGGACAGCCTTGAAAGCCCAGGGATTTTGGATAATAACTATAATGGAGAGGGGGGGAGTTAAGGTCCTTCCCCCCACCGGCCTCACCCCACTGTTGGATTTTTGGGTGCCAATCTTTTTTTTTTCCCCTGCGGTAAGATACACATAACAAAATTTACCGTCTTTACCATTCTTAAGTATATAGTTCAGTGCTATTAAATACACTTATAATGTGCTGCCATCACCACTGTCCATCTCCAGAACTCTCCATCTTGTGAAACAGAAGCTGTACCTGTTCAACAGTAACCCCCATCTCCCTCTCCCCACCCAGCCTCTGGCAACCACCATTCATTCTGCTGTCTCGGTGATTTTGACTGCTGTAAGTACTGCATGTAAGTGGAATCAAAGGGTATTTGTCTTTTTGTGACTGGTTTATTTTACTTAGCATAACACTCAGAGTGTATTTGTGTTGTAGAATATGTTCAAATTTCTTACGTTATTAAGGCTGACTAGTAGTCTATTGTAAGAATAAACCACATTTTGTGTATCCATTCATCCGTCAGTGTGTACTTGCATTACGTACACATTTTGGGTATTGTAAATAACGCTGCTATGAATGTGGGTATAGGAGTGTCTGTTTAAGACACCGCTTTAGTTTTTTTGTGTAAATGCTCAGTAGTAGATTTATTGGATTATATGGTAATACTATTTTTAATTTTTTTGAGAAACCACCATATTAGTTTTCAAAGTGGCTAGTCTATTGTACATTCTTACCAACAGAGCACAAGAGTTTGAATTTCTTCACATTTTCACCAACATGTATTGTTTTCTGGGATTTTTTTGATAGTAGATATCCTAAGAAGTGTGAGGTGATATCTCATTGTGGTTTTGATTTCCATTTCCCCAATGACTAGTGATGTTGAGTATCTTTTCATGTGCGTATTGGCTGTTTGTATATCTTCTCTGGAGAGGAATGACTTATTCAAGTCATTCGCCTATTTTTGAATCAGATTGTTTGTTTTTCTACTGTTGAGTTTTAGGAGTTCTTTATATATTCTGATATTAACCCCTTATCAATTTGATTTAAATATTTTTTCCTATTCTGTGTATTGCCTTTTTACTGCTGCTGGTATGTTTTGAAGCCCAAATTTAAAAATTTTAGTGGAGCCCAATATGTCTGTTTTTTTCTTTGGTTGCCTGTGCCTTTGGTGTCAACCCAAGAAATCATTGCTAAATGAAATCCCATGAAGTTTTGCCTCATAGTTTCTTCTAAGGGTTTTATAGTTTTAGTTCTTATGTTTGGGACTTCGATTCACTTTGAGTTCATTTTTGTATATGGATAAGGGTCCAAATTCCTTCTTTTGCATGTAGATGCCCAGTTTTCCCAGCATCATTTCTCGAAAAGATCGTTCTTTCTTCATTGAATAGTCTTGGCACTTTACAAAAATTATTTGACCATCTATGCAAAGAGTTATTTCTGGCCTCTTTAATCTGTTTCATTGGTTTCTATGTCTGCCTTTATATCACACTGTTTTGATTACGGTAGCTTCAGTCAGTTTTGAAATCAGGAAGTGAGAGTAATCAACTTTAATTCTTCTTTTTCAAGATTGTTTTGCCTCTTTGGGATTCATTAGGCTTCCCTGTTAAAATTAGGATGGGTTTTTCTATTACTGCAAAAAATGTCATTGGAATCTTGATAAGGATTGCATTGAGTCTGTAGATTGCTTTGTGTAATGTGGGAGTCTTAACAAAGCCCTTGCTTTTTATTAATTTCCTTGTATTTATTGTTTTTGTTTATGTTTTGAATAAGAGTAGAAAAAAGGAGGTGGAATTTCTGGAAGAGGAGAGGCTAGCAGTAAAGAGTGGAAGAATGAAGGAAACGAGGAAAGATTAGCAGTGGAGTCAGGGAACAGTGAGACTTTGGTCTTCTAAGCATGTTAGAACACAGTGTTTGTGAGCATTTCCTTTACAGGTAGAAAGCACATTCAGCGTCTGTTATTTTTTGTGCTTGGCACAACAATCTGTGAGCTACAGATAAATACTTCCTATAGCCCCAGTGTATAGATGTGGGAACTGAGGCTCATAACAATTAATTGCCCCTGGTCACCCCTTGATAGTTGTCCAAACCCAGGGAGAGCCCAGATTTATTCAGCTGCTGATCCTGTGCCCTTTCCACTGTGAAGAGTTACTTTGTACCTCCCACTTCTGTGGCAGGGGCCTTCTTGGTGGGTTCAAACTCAGCAGGAATATTGTGGGGAGAGGGGCAGGGGGAAGTGAGCACTTCTCTATGATCTCAGAGTCCTGGAGACCCAGCCTGAGTTGCTTCAGTGATCAGTAAATTTTAAGGCACCACACAAAGCAGATAGGGAGTGTGATGTTGCTGCTGCTGGAGGAGGGGGCAGAAACAGCTTGTTGCTGGTCAAGTCAAGACCTTTCCTTTGCAGTTCCCCTCTTTGGCCTTTGTGGACTAAATGTCCCTGGACTGTCCAGTCCGGGTTGTCATCTCCTTGTTCACTTTCAAGCTTATGCCATCAGACTTGGTCTGTTCCCTGGGCCGTCATTTTCTCTGACTGACGCCTCAGCTTACCCTGATCTGAGAAGGATGGAAAATGGCCATTTGGGGGATGACGTGGCATCAAGGGCACAGTGGCAGAGAGACATCTTTTCCAGTTCTTTGCATTCAGTCTGACCATCAGAATCATAATTGGGTTCCTCAAACTCCATGGGACATTCTATTTCCTGCTGCCTTCTAACCAGAATGGAAATATTTATCAAGTTTGGTCCAGAGATTATACTGGTCTCCCCTGGGTGGATCAGGATTAGTGGATGGCTGGAGGAGTGACAAGGTTGGAGGGGTCGAAACCAAGAGCAGAGGACAAGGCTGGCAGTTGAGGTGCAGCAGAGATGATGGGAACCCAACTTTTTTCCCTTTCTTCCTTTCCACTGCTGGAAAAGTTAACCTTGGCCACAGCGCTGAACACTGGCCCATAAGCCACTTCCTGGCACAGCTGCTTATTAGAGTTACTGACCCATCAGTTGTGACTCCTAGGTGCCTCTCACCTGAACGTTGTCACTGAGCAAGGGATGGCTGCTCACATCCTCTGCTGTCCATTGGGGCAAGGAATTGGTGAGTTTCAGCTTCACTGATCTTATTAGAAAGGACGTAGATAGAGTTAGTGGATAAGAGTTGTGTGTGAATCTGGACCCACCACTTACTAGCTTTGTGGTTTTGGGCAAGTTACTTGGTGTCTCTGAGCCTGTATTTTGCCATCTAGAAAATGAGTTGTCTGTAGTCTGTTTTTCATAAGGTCCTTAGGAAGGTTAAATGAAATAATCTTTCTAAATAGTGCCTTTTCTGTGATAAGTACTCAATAAATGTTAGGTGCTGTGAGTAGTCAGAGTGTGGTAGTACATTCAAGAATACTGTAACTTGAGCCAAAATAGGCAAGGTACTTACTCTATGTTGATGGCTCTCCCTAGCACTCCCTGAATCATTTCCATCAGTCTCTTTGATACCCAGGAAAGTTCGGGGAGTAGGAGAAATACAGGTACAGTTTGATCAGAAGTCATGAGGATTTTATGTCCACCTTACCTTCACCATTAAGCATCCTGGGCACATCAGCCCACCTCTCTAAGTCCCTACCACATGCCTTTGTGTTCATTCCTTCACTTGGCCAGTTGACTCTCCTTCTACCTACCACCTGCTCCTCCTTTGTCATCTTTGTTGATTTCTCTTTTCATCCTCAGCCCCGAATGCTCAGGGTTTATTCCGTGGACTTCTTCACTGCCCTCACTGTCCACACTCCCTCCTTGGGTTGTCCCATCAAGTCTCATTGCTTTGAATATTGAGCATATGCTGACAGTTCCCAAATGATAGGTGTAGCCCCAGCCTCACCCCTGAACTTCAGACCATACACCCAACTGCTTATATGACACCTCTACTTGCGTGTCTGTACTTATCTCAAATATGCATGTAACTTGGCCAAATATGAACTCATGATTTTCTACCTCCCTCCCCGAACTGTTCCTTCTGAAGGCTTTCCCATCTCCCCTAAAGACCAACTCCATCCTTCCATTTCCAGGCCAAGAACCTTGGAGTCATTCTTAATGTCTCTTTCTTTCCTTCTCCACATTTAGTCTGTCAGCAGACACTTTCGGCTTTACCTCTGAAATGTCTCCCAAATTCAGCCACTTCACCAGCTCCACTCTTACCACCCTCCTCCTAGCTACCAGCAGAGTTCCCTTGGATTATTGTATTTGCTGTCTGACTGGTTTCACTGTTTCCACCCTTCTCTGCCTGTGGACAGTATTTAACACAGCAGCAGTGATCCTATTAAAATATGAGTCAGACCATGTCTCTCCTCTATGCAGAACCTTCTAGAGGTTTTCCATCTCACTCAGTAAAACTCGGTGCCCTCTTTATTGCCCACAAAGTCCCTTTTGAGTCCTTCATGCTGCTCCCACACAGGTTTCACTCACACACCTCAGAGTTACCTGGGAAATGGACACCCATTCACCAACCCCATTCACGTTAAAAGATGGACTACTGGTCCTTATAATGACCACAAAAAGTGGAAAATAAGCATCATTACTATGATGTTTTAGCAAGTTCATGACTCTTGTTCCAAAATTTTGCGGAAGGTACTGCAACTACATCTCAGTTAGGGAGAACCAATATTAACTTACAAATCTGATACTTTGTGGGTGGACCGTGCATACTAGGGGGTGACTCTTCACCTGACCCAAAGATAACAGATAGCAGCCTTCCTCTGTGTTGCCAGCCTCCTTGTGCCTGTCAGGGAGAAGGGGAATTTTCCACCCCATCGTGTGTAGGTTGCACGAAGCAGGACTTCCTTAATGGATGTTCCAGCCTTTGTGGCTGCTCCATTCCGGGGCCACAGTCACCCATTCCATCCTGAAATGTTGCAGCTTGTCAGCCGCCAACCTTGGGTCCAGTGTCCACTGCCTTGGGCCATGTTTTTAAAGGGAAGGAGGCTGAGGCCATGGGGTGGAGTGTGGCTGCCCTGAACTCTGGTTCTGCAAGAGGGCTTCTTTGCAGCCGAAGGAACCCATCCTCCCTGCACCTCTGGAGGTCCTCTTGAATGAGGGTCCCCACACTTGGGGGCCAGTCTCTGCACTCAGCATGGACATGGGCGTTGGGGTGGGCAGGAAGCAACAGCATATGTCAGTGCCATGAAGCCGTGGCTCGTCGTCCTCTCTTTTCCCCCCATTTGTAGTCCCTGTGCTCAGCTCAGCTCACAGTGCCTGTTGAGTGTCCTCTCAGTGTGGGGAGAAGGGCAGGGAAGGGACAAGCTCACTCTAGGGAATCCAGGCTGGGAAGCCCTGGGTGAGGCCGTTCCTATTCTGAGACCTCACTTGTGCAGGGTGACAGGTTTTGCCTTTGTCTCCTACAGGCTGATCTGGCTTCTCAGGTGATTATCCAAGTCCACTCTCTTCCAGGGCCAGCTCCAGACCCTTCCTCCATGAAGTTTCCCCTGCCTGCTTTTCCACCTTTAGAGCCAGGCATTACCATTGTGTAGAGGGAAGAGGAATGTAGACTTCGGGCTAGACTGCCTGGGCTTGTATCCTGTTTGCCCCCTCAGTAGCTCTACCATGACCTTAAGCAAGTGACTTAATTGTTCTAACCCCTAGTTTTCTCCCCTGTGAAGTGGGGCTAATGACAGCTTCAGGGTTGTTGTGGGGATTAACTGACACAACGCTTACGAAGCGCTTACACATGCTGGCACCTAATGGTGCTCTGTGTCTATTAGCTGCTGTTGTTATTGTTAGCGAGGTTCATACAGTCCAGCAGTTTGTCATGGTGCACTGGGTAACCCTGTCATGCTAGTACAGCTTTCAATTAGGTAAGCAAGGGATTGAGGGCAGGTTGGAAGGTCTGGTTTGACCATAATAGCAGCAGCTTACATTTAGAGTGCTGTTTGTACAGGTGCTATTTCAAGCCCTTTCCCATGAACTCAGTTGATCCTCTATGAGGTAAGTACACTTATTATCCCATTTTACAGATACGCATATGAAGCCTGAATGACTTACCTGAGGGCGCAGAGCTGCTAAGTAGCAGAGTTGGGAGGTGAACCCAAGCTGGGGTGGGGGGCATTGGTATTCTAGTTACTGCCTTGATTTATAGACAAGGGCCCCAGGCTCGGAGAGGGGAAGGGACTTCTGCAGAGTATGCCAGCAGGTGGGCACCTGCCTTAGCCCCATCTTCTTTCTCCCAGAACTGGCCCAATGCCTTGCAGGGCTCAGGTACTCATCAGGAACGTGGTAGACACAATGAGCCCTCTGTCATTTGTGTGCTGGCTGTGGTTCCTCAGGTATGAGCTAGGATACCGGGGAGAGGGTACCAGGGAGAGGCAGGTGACCTGGTGGTGACTCCCACCCTGAGACCAGGCAGCACCTCCCCCCTCTTTCACAGAGCCCTGAGGGGGTGGTAGCTTGCCTTCTCCCTCTCTTAGGTGCTCTGAGGTGGGGTGGTGCACATCTTCCACGTCAGCTTGGCAGGCCAGCCTCTGTTCACCATCTGGAAGCTCAGGGAAGACTGTGTGCTGCTGGCTCAAGGCTTGGAACAAGTCTCTCAGCTCAGTGTTGCAGGTTTCACAGGGAGAAAGTGTGAGTCACTGGGACCTTGACAAGCTCCAGGTGAATGGAGGCCTGTGTTTGGGACAAATATCTTTCTCACTTGGGCCCCACAGGCTGGTTATCGCTTGGGTGATTTTACTGGAAGTTCTTTTCAAGTGGTCTCCATGACCCAGTGGGTCTGAGTCACATAGTAAACAGAGTTGGCAGGGGCCTGCAGTGCTCTTCGGAAGGACACAGACAATGTGTGGCCCAGGCCTGTCCCAGTTTGCCGGCTCTCTTCCAGGCTTCTGCTTTGGTTTCCATTTGCATTCCACCTGCTAACTGTGGTCAGCCTCAGTACTCTGCATCCATTCCGTCTGTGGGCCTGTTCCCTGGGGGCTTGTTAGTAGTGCAGAGTTTCAGGTCCCACCCTAATCTGCCCAATGAGAACCTGCACTTTGACCAGGCCCCAAAGTAATTCCTGTCAGTAAAGAACCCTCTCTTGTCCACACATCATGAAAACCTAGGTTCATGCTCTGCTCTCCTTTGCTGGAGACATTTCCAGATCATCCAGCTTTCCCTGGATCTTCTCAGGCCTCTGTACAGGCTTGCATGAAGTTGTGGGGAGTGTCCTGAATGGCAGTGTTTGCTGTCCTGTGGGCTTGGGGGTGTGGATGGCAAGGGGATGGAGGCAGTTCCGTGGGGCAGCTTGTTAGTCTGGGCTTCTCCTTGAGGTGGAGCATGTGCCTTAGGTTTCAGGGCAGGTGGGATGGAGGTGCCTTCTGGGAGCCCCTGGGGAAATTGTCTTCGATAGGGCTAGGAGTGAGGGTCTGTGAGGGGCAGGGACACGTGTGCTTATGTGACAGGACTCCTGTTGGCCTCCAGATTTGATTGTGAAACCCCAGGGATAGATGACACTCCACACCCGCCCCTCAGAAGCACTGGCTTTGAAAGGACACCTCGTGACTTTGGAGGAAAGTGACTCCTTTGCCTTTTCCCGAAAGTCCTGACCACACAGGCTTTTTAAGACCACAATAGCCACAAAGACAAAGCATGACCAAGACAATGTCATCTTTGGGCCTTTTTTTCCCTCGGAATGACGTCTAAGGCCCTGGGAACATTGTAAAAGCTGGGCCCTGTCCAATTTTAATTACTCCTGCCAGCCCCCACCTCTAGCTCACAGAAGTCTTGCCAGTTGACTTGGGGGGTGATGATGCCCAGAGATGCAGACAGAGTTGTCAAACCATCCCTGGGTCAGGCCCCAGAGCTCTGGCAGGACTTTGGGGACAGGGAAGAGGAACAGAATGTGTTGGTTGGCCAGTTGACTCCCCCAGCTAGGGCGGGAGATGGGCGGAGAGAGAGTAGGGTGTCTGCCAAGTTTAATTAACAGTAGAAACTCACTATGGGGGAGGAGATAAACAATTTGAGGAGGAGGGGCGGTTTACTGGAAGATGGGGCGCTGCTGGTGCCAATAATGAGAAAGAGGAGAGGCGTTCCTGAAGGGAGCATCTACCAGTGCACGGGCCATGGCGTCTGCGGTGTTGCAAGCAGGATCCGGTTGAACTCGGATCTTAGAGGTGTGAGTGGAAGAGTGTATTTATGCCTGCTTTCTGATTTGGTGTCTTTGGAAAACAGTCCACCAATATACCAGCCGGCCAGTCTTCCTTACCCTCATAAATGAAAGAAATAATAGAGAAGATGATTGAGTTTAAAAAATAGGCATTGTGTTGCATTCTTGTTCTTTGAAGATATCAATGGATTGCTTGAATTGTGTCTAACTTTGTTTCATTGATCTTTACACAATACTTAACATTTATGATCTGGGAAGAGAGATGATTTGAGAAAGTTTTGATGCTCATTGTTTCAGACAAAAATGCAGAGATATTGAATGGACAGTAAAATGAATGGTGTGGGTTGAACTTGAAATACAGGTGGTATTTCAGTGAATGTTGCTATTCATTTTTTAGTAGGATCAAGGAACATCAGGGCTAAATGGGGTTTTCTGCTTCTGTCTCCCTTCTGATGCTGTGCAAATCCCTCTCTGATACCCCTGCCAGGTGTGCTTGGGGTAGCATGAACTGTTTGACAGTCCTGACCTGCAGCTTCTCCTGCATTTACCTGCTGTTTCTGGAGGCCATACCGAACAAATTGAATCCCTTCTGACAGTCCTGTTTAAAGACAAAACACCTGTCCACTCTCCAAATCGTCCTCTCAGCCCACGTGAAATACCTGCAGGTTCTTCAGAGATTCTCGGAAAATGTGATAATGAGGTCATTGGTCATTCCTGGCCACTGTCCTAGCTTTTGCCATTACCAAAGTCCCTTTTTTCTTCTCTTTTTTTTCTTTCTCATGTGGGCATACCTGCTAGCTCACCAGCACAGTTACAGCCCAGTTGTACACATCTCTGCCTTCTACATTTGGTCTTTATCTCCTTCCCCCAAATCTTCGCCTCTCCCTGGGGCCTCTCCTATCTCCCCTTCCCTCCCATGAGTGTCCTGCCTCCTCTTCCTCTTCTCTGTCTACTCCCATCTCTCTTTCCTTTCTCTTCTAAGGATGTGCATGTATAGGATGGCTAGTAAAGGGTTGAGATGGGAGAGAACCCCATAAATTTGGCCCCCACATTTCTGGTCCTGGAGCCCAAGGTCTCATTAGTTCTTGGCCACTTTCTGACATAAAGTCCTAAGCTTTGTTCAAAGGCTTTATTGCTAAAAATCCTGTCTTGGTCTCACCCACTATGCCCAGTATAAACACCTCTTCATTGCATAGTTCTTTTGATTCCCAGAACAAAACATTGCATTCTTCCCATTATCTTGATTTAATTGACCCACCATCTTTGCATGTTGTACTTTTGTAAACTCCCAGTTTAGTCTCTGAGTCTGTTAACTGTGTAATTTTGTGTCACCTGTGGTCTTGGTAAGCAAAGCACACTTCCTGTTTCCATTATAAGTGGAGAATGTGATCACTGGAATGGGACAGGGGAAAGGACTTCATAAGCTGTCTGGTTGAACCCTTCCTTTTACAGACCTGACACAGAGTTTTGGAAAACTGAAGTGATTTGCTTAGCATCACCCAGCTATCTGTATATGGACAAGAGCTATGTTCACAAACTGAGTTTCCTGACCTAGAGGCCTTTCCTGATGCCAGGCAGGTACCACCCTGTCCTTGAAAATATGTTAATTCAAACCAAAAACCATGGTGGTTGTGTGTCTGTAACCAGGACTTGGCAACATTATGTCAACAAACAACAACAAAAACGTGCTACTCCCTGGCTTTGATGACAGTGTAATTGCTCATAATTTCATGATAACTTTTTAAAAGATTTTATTTATTTCTTTTTAGAGAGAGAGGAAGGTAGGGAGAAAGAGAGGGAGAGAAACATCAGTGTGTGGTTGCCTCTCACGCACCCCCTACTGGGGACCTGGCCTGCATCCCAGGCAAGTGCCCTGACTGGGAATCGAACCGGCAACCCTTTGGTTCGCAGGCCGGCCCTCAATCTCCTGAGCCACACCAGCTAGAGCTGATGATTAATTTTTAATAAGGGGGTAGACTCTGACTAAATTATTAAGGACTGAGCTTGAATACAGTTAGAACACAGGTGGCAAACACAAGGCCTGAGGGCTGAATCTGGCCCTCCACCTTGTTTTATCCGGCCTGGCACCTTTTTTTCCCACTGGCAGTGCCAAGCTCCTTGCCCCCTAGTTAAGGAGCAGTTACATTTATACAGTCTTAAAATTACATTTGGCCCTTTGAAGGCAACCGCGAGGCTGATGTGGCCCCCGGTGAAAATGAATTTGACACCCCTGAATTAGAACCTAAGAACAGAATAGTCAGGCAAAAATAAAAAAGAAAAAACAAAAAACCCTAATTGTTCATAGACATTTAATTTATGCTGTTACCCTCTGCATGAAAGCCAGAATCATATTCATACAAATCTGTAGGGAATCACCAGACTCCATTTTTAAGTATATTTTATTAATTATGCTATTACAGTTGTCCCATTTGCTTTCTTCCCTTTATCCTCCTCTGTCCTACACCCTGCCTTCCACCAGCATTCTCTCCCTTGGTTCATATCCTTGGGTCATACATATAAGTTCTTTGGCACCTCCATTTCCTGTACTATTCTTCACCTCCCCTTGTCTATTTTGTGCCTACTATTTATGCTACTTATTCTCTATACTTCCCCCGCCTCCCTCCTAGTCCCACATTGATAACCCTCCATGTGATCTCTATTTCTATGGTTCTGTTCCTGTTCTAGTTGTTTGCTTAGTTTGTTTTAGTTTGTTTTAGGTGTGGTTAATAATTGTGGGTTTGCTGTCATTTTACTGTACATATTTTTTATCTTCTTTTTCTTAGATAAGTCCCTTTAACATTTCATATAGTAAGGGTTTGGTGATGATGAACTCCTTTAACTTGACCTTATCTGGGAAGCACTTTATCTGCCCTTCCATTCTAAATGATAGCTTTGCTGGGTAGAGTAATCTTGGATGTAGGTCTTTGCCTTTCATGACCTGGAATACTTCTTTCCAGCCCCTTCTTGCCTGTAAGGCCTCTTTTGAGGAAATCAGCTGACAGTCCTATGGGAACTCCTTTGTAGATAACTGCCTCCTTTTCTCTTGCTGCTTCTAGGATTCTCTCCTTATCTTTATTCTTGGGTAATGTAATTATGATGTGCCTTGGTGTGTGCTTCCTTGGGTCCAACTTTTTGGGACTCTCTGAGTTGTTTGGACTTCCTGGAAGTCTATTTCCTTTGCCAGATTAGGGAAGTTCTCCTCCATTATGTTTTAAAATAAGTTTTTGTTTTCTTGCTCTTCCTCTTCTCCTTCTGGCACCCCTATGATTCTGATGTTGGAACATTTAAAGTTGTCCTGGAGGTTCCTAAGCCTCTCCTCATTTTTTTTGAATTCTTGTTTCTTCCTTCTTTTCTGTTTGGTTGTTTCTTTCTTCCTTCTGGTCCACTCCATTGATTTGAGTCCCAGTTTCCTTCCCATCACTATTGGTTCCCTGCACATTTTCCTTTATTTCACCTAGTGTAGCCTTCATTTTTTCATCTAATTTGTGGCCAAATTCAACCAATTCTGTGAGCATCCTGATGACCAGTGCTTTGAACTGTGCATCTGATAGATTGGCTACCTCTTTGTCACTTAGTTGTATTTGTTCTGGAGCTTTGATCTGTTCTTTGGGCCATTTTTTTGTCTTGATGCGCCTGTTAGGTAGGGAGAGGTGGAGCCTTAGGTGTTCTCCCAGGCGGGGCCACCTGAGTTGCTGCCTCATGACGCTGTATGTGGGGGAGGGGTCAGAGGGAACAATGGCGCGTGCTCTGCTATCTGCCGGGTTTCAGTCACTTCCGCTGCTTCCCTCAAGCAAACTGGGCCCTTCTGGTGCTGATTCCCATGTGGGTGGGTTTGTGTACATTCTAGGACCCTGTGCGTCTCTCCAATGAACTCTCCTGTGAGGCTGGGAGTCTCTCCTGGCACCTCAACCTCCACAGGTGTTTTCAATGAGTGTTTTGTGGCTTTATTTCCCTGCACTGGGACCCTGGGTTGCACAGTATGTCTCACTCCCCAGTTTTACCTGGTTTATCTGTGTGTGAATGTGAGACCGCCTAGTTCCGCAAGCCACCTTGCGCGCCCTACCCCTCCACAATCTGCTACCTTGCTGGGTCCGCCAGCTGCCACCTGTGTGCCTGGGGTCCTCCAGCTGATGCTTTGCATGCCCAGGGTCTGCCAGCCACCGCTTTTTGTTTTTGCTGAGACCCCTCTCCGCCCCACCTTCCAGCTCCGCCCCTCCTACCTGTATGGATGAATGTGTCTACTTTAACTCCTTGGTTGTCGGACTTCCATACACTTCAATTTTCTGTCAGTACTGGTTGGTATTTTGTTTCTAAATTTTTGTTGTCTTATTTTGGTTGTGTGCGGAGGTGTGTCTACCTACCTCTACAGTGTGTCTACCTACCTCTCCATCTTGGCCGGAAGTCTAGCAAGAATCTTTGGGCCGTATTTTTTTGTCCCCACATGCCTGTTATGTAGTAAGGGGTGGAGCCTTAGGTATTCACCAGGGCCACCCACTTGGCTGCAGTTGTGATGCTGTATGTGGGGGAAGGGTCTGAGAGGGAACAGTGCCTGTTGCTCGGTTCTCTTCCGCTTTCAGTCACTTCTCCATTACTCACAAGCAAATTGGGGACTTGTGGTGCTGGTTCCCAGGTGGGTGGTTTCATGTATGTTCTAGGACCCTATGGGTCTCTCCAGCAAACTCTCCTGTGAGGCTGGGAGTTTCTCCTGCTGCCTCAACCCCCACAAGTTTTTTAGTCAGGGGTTTTGGGGGTTCATTTCCCCATGCTGGAACCCTGGGTTGCAGTCTGTCTTGCTCCCCAGTTGTTCCTCCCAGTTTATCCATACACAAATGTGGGACTGCCTGGTCTGTCTGCCGCAGCCCTGCCTGCCCCGGTCCTCTAGCCGCTGCCTTGCTGCAAGTCCTCCCTGCTCCAGCTGCCACCTTTGCCCCTCCTACCAGTCTGGATGAATGTTCCTTCTTTAACTCCTTGGTTGTCAGACTTCCATACAGTTTGATTTTCTGGCAGTTCTGGTTGTATTTTACTTTTGAATTTGTTGTTCTTTTGGTTGTGCGAGGAGGCACAGTGTATCTACCTATGCCTCCGTCTTGGCCAGGAGTCCTGCAGATTCCATTTTCACCTGGGACCTGTCGCTCCCTTGGATATTGTTTTCCCCAAATGTCTCAATGGGAAGGCAGCTGATTGATTCCAGGTTCCACTCTGCCTGTACATAGATAAGTCTCCACAGCTGGAGCGTGGTGGAAGGGGAGGCAGAGGGTCAGGCAGAAACACCAAAGACTAGTCCCAGCCGACTGCCCTTCCCCTGCCTGTCCCTTGCAATTCGATTTCTGTTCCCTGGTGCAGTGTGGGTTCCCAGCCTGGGGATGACTGAAGATCAGTTGGTCTGATGGTGGTTTGTGGTATACCAAGAGACCCCTTTGTGGTTAGTAACAAATGGTCTCCCTTTCTGTCCCCAGGCTCCACGTACAGCGTCTTATCCATCATGCCCTCAGACTCAGAAAGCAGCAGCTCCCTCAGCAGTGTGGGTGAGTACCTCTTTTCGGGGCACCCGTGCTTCCTGGAGACAACCAGATAGGCCAGGGTCTGGATGCCAGCCACGGCAACCCTGGGTTCATAGAATGGGAAGTTGGCCCTTAGCTTCCATATCACTCACGGCGTCATATTACTTAGTACAATTCCATTCACATTTTCTTTCTTCAGCAATAAGTCATCTTAATGGAGGAGGGCGAAAATCTGGTTCTGGCGGTAGAAGGGAGCTGGGGTAGGCATAGGACTTCTCAGTGAGCCCCACCCTCCCACCCATGCCAAGGCTACCCGTCCCTGAGACTGGCCCCTTTTGGGACTGTGCTTTGTAAGCAGGAACAGCCCATGAAGGTTGTTGCCTTGAGGACAGGATTAGCCAGTCCATGCTCTCATGGATGTGTTTCCAGAAGCCCATTGTGAGGCCGGCCCTGCTTTCACTTCTCTGAAGATGTCCCGACAGGAAGACTGTCATAGTCTCCCAGCTTTCCCACACCTCAGTGCCCTCTCTTTAACACCCCTAGTGCAGTTTCTGATGTCCTGACTGATCCTGATGGGTGGATATACCTTCAGTGGTGAGTCCTGGAGTTTTTGAGTTGAAAAGGCTCCCAGAGATCATCTGGCTGTGCTAAAGATTCCAGAACTATCCAGGGGCAGACCTTTCTTGTGTCAATTGACTAATACTATGGACCACCTCCAGTGTGCCTGAAGTGGGCTTGGGATACAGTGGTGAATAGGCAGGTGTGGTTCCTGTGCTTGTGGATCTTAGGGTCTATGGGGGAGACAGTTAAATGAGTCAATACGAAAAGTGAGGTCAGAGTGATCAGAAGGGAAGACAGGTGCAGTAGGGGTACCATATTCATTTGTTAGAGCTGCCATAGTGGCCCTTACCATAAGGGCCACAGACTGAGAGGTATACTCTCACAGATCTGGAGGCTAGAAATCTAAGATCAGGGTATTTGTGTTGGCAGGGCCATGCCTCCTCTGAAGGCCCTAGGGGAGGGTCTGTTCCAGGCTTCTGGTAGTTGCTGGCAATCTTTGATGTTCCCTGGCTTGTGGATACATCACATAGTCTGTCTGAGCCTTCATCTTCACATAATGTTCTCTGTGTGTAAGTAAGTCTTTCCAGATTTCTCCTGAAAAAAGACACTAGTCATATTGGTTTAGGGACCATCCCTACTCCTCCACTGTGATCTTCATCTTGATCATCTGTAAAGACTTTCCAAATAAGGTCACATTCACATTTACTAGGGATTAGGACTTGAGCATGTTTTTTTTGGAAGACACAATGCAGCCCCTCATGGTCTCCCTCATCCTGTGTAGCATTTAGGGAGAACTCTTCTGGAACTGCTGTTCAGATCTGCTCAGTATCACTTTGTCCTTCCTGTTTTGGACATGTTGATTGAATGCTGGGATTGTTAGAATTTTGAACTTAGGACTGGCTCTCAGGTAGCATGGGGTGGTGCAGTCAGGGTAAGGAGAGCCAGAAGGTGGGACTTGTGTAAAACTGCGAACCGATTGAGCCCTGAGTATGTATCTCTTGGCTCTCTTATGCTTCACCTTTTTCTGGTTCCCTGTTCTCTTGGGAACAAGGTACAATGTTCTAACTAATTTGTATCACATTGGCACTTTTAAGTTGATCCAGTACATTCCTAACTGCATTTGCCTTTTAGAAGGGGACTCCAGAGAGAGAGGTCTTGCATAAACCACAGCAAGTATTGTTAATGGTGGGATTTTGAGCCAAAGCAGGTGGTGTTTTTCCTGCAGTGAACCCTTGCGTGCTCTGGGAGAGTCCTCATGTCAGTGGCCCTCCATTTGGTTCTCCACACACTTGGTGGCCCTCGGGATGGAGGGGTCAGCAGTGTCCCTGGATACTTGTTGGCAGGCAGGCAGAGAGCAGTGCTGTGTCCAGATCTTGAATACAACAAGAGCAGGTTGCATCTCTTCATATGAAACAAACCTTCTTGAGTTCACCGGGAACAAAGTTTTGTTGTTCTTCCTCTTATGCATGCTGGTGACATTGCCCCTGGGGTAAGTGGCTCCATTTTTTCACAGGCTGACTTGAATGTCCTCATGGCTGCAGCAGTAGGGATTACCTACGCACACTGCCTTAAACAGTGAAGAAACGTGACCTCATGTAATAAGAAGGGCCGCTGGGCTGAGCACGTCAGGATGTGGCTCTCTGATCCCCTCTGGGTGCCTGCCCCTCAGGCTGATGGCCAGGGTGCTGTAGCAGCATTTCCAGCTGTTACATCCTGACAGTGCCCCGGGCTCTGATGTCCATTATGGGAGCCACAGGTGGTTTTTAAATTTAAAGTAATTAAAATGAAATAAAATTTCTAGTTTCAGCAGTCACACTAGCCACATTTCAGGTGTTCTCTGGCCTCTTGGGCATAGTGGCTACCATGCTGAACAGAGCAGATAAACGAACATCTCCGTCGTCACAAATAGTTCAGAGGTTGAGGAGGGTTGTCTCCTCTAGTGTCTCCTTATGAGCAAAGAAGCCTTCCCCAGAAGTCCCTCGGATGGTCTCTTCTCACTGACCACGAGTGAGTTGCTTGTCTGTGGCCAAACTACTTGTTTGCCCAGAGTGGTTGGTGGCCCAGCAGCACTCAGGTGTGTGTTAGAGTGCAGGTTCCTGAGCTTCTTGTCATGCTTGCTCTGTCAGAAGCTCTGAGCGTGGGCCCCGCATCCATATGTAATAGCCCTCCTGGTTTGAGATGGGCTGGCCTCACCCAAGCCTTGGCGAGAGAACTGGAGTGTCTGTGCCTGGCTTGGACCAGCCCCTTGGTGTGGAGTGAATGGTGGGGTGAGCTGTAGGACCACTGCAGCGCCTCCCAGAGAATTCCTCCTGGCTCAGCCTTTGTCCAGTGACAGGCAGAGCTCTTCCTTTCCCGGCCTTCACAGGTGCACCACCGCCTTTGCAGAAGGGGGTGCTGGTAAGTCAGGTGGGGAGACTGGCTGTGTTTGTTCGTGGTCTCTCTCTGTGAACCTAAGCAAAGGCAAGAGCAAGGTCTTAGAATAAAAATATCACTCTTACTCTTCCAGGTATATTTCCCTAACAAAGAACATTTGGGAAGAGAATGGCAGCTTATATTCAGCATAAGAGAAATTGGTAGATGAAGCCTGGAGGATGTAACATTTTCTTGTGACTGCAAGTGCCCGGTCAGCTCCCCTAGTTAGCGTTAGATCCCTAGGTGGGCTGTTCCATTTCAGCTCTCCAGCTTGACCCTACAGACAGCTCACCTGCCTTTGCCATCTAATGGTCTTACAGGTTGCAGTGTCTTTCTGCTGAGGTCTTCCCAGGCAGTTGTTATCAGCTGAGGGTGAGTGGCTTCTTTGAGTCCTTCCCGCATCCCATGCCACCTGCTGTTAAGTCACCTGCCCCCTGGGTAAGCCCAGGTATTGCACACTCATTTTAGGCATTCCATATTTTTTCCTCCCCATTCATCTTTTATTTTTTTTAAAGATTGTATTTATTTATTTATTTATATTTTTAAAATATTTTATTTATTTATTTTTAGAGAGAGGGGGAGGGAGGGAGAAAAAGAGGGAAAGAAGCATTGATGTGAGATGAGAGAAGAATTGATTGCTTGCCTCTTGCCCTAACTGGGAAGGGCCCGCAACCCAGGAAGGTGCCCTGACCGGGAGTCAAACCAGTGTGACCTTTCGCTTTGTGGGACAACAGACACTCAGCCGACTGAGCCCGGCTGGCCAGGGCTCCTCTCCATTCACCTCAATCTAATTTCTGTGGTGCCTTTTATTTCTCATCTTGAAAACTGGGAAAGTTTTAAGAAGAGACATTCTTGGGTGGCATTTATACAGTGGGACTTCAATTTCACGCAAATTGAAGTAACGAGAGAGATTTCTTATTAAACAGAGAGTTCTCCTGGCTTGCTGTCAGGACAGGGAGCTGGCGAGCTTCCTTCATATCTCAGCGAAGATTTTTTGAAAGTGCAACTTCTGCTTGACAGGGAAGGTGGAGGCAGGGCTGTACCCCAGCTGCTTGTGCCCTCTGACCCTTCCTTTTCTAGGCCTTTGGGTTCAGAGGCCTCTTTTCTCTCTGTTCATCAGATGAAGGGAGCATGTGTTCAATTCTTGTAGGGATCACAGAGGGGCCTGGCCCCTGATCTTAGAGTCCAGCCAGTTGTCTCGGTCTATCAGGCTGCTATAAGAGCACGGATGGCTTAGAAACATTTATTTCTCACACTTCTAGAGCCTGGGAGGCCCAAGGCCAGGCATGAAGGCAGATTCAGTGCCTAGTGGGCTCATTTCCTGGTTCGGTGATGACATCTTCCCCCTGTATCCCCCAAAGTTGGGAGAGAGCTGTCTGGGTGGGGTTCCTTTGTGACGCACTGATCCTATTCGGGAGGGCTCCAACCTTGTGACCTAATCATCCCCGAAGGCCCCACGTCCTAATACTGCACCTTAGGGTTAGGATTTCAGTGTAGGAATTTGGTGGGGGCACACACACATTCTGACCACAGCAGCAGAGAGGTAAGCTACTGGCTGTCCTGCCCTGTCCCATGTAAAACAAACAAATAGCTCAGGGGAAGGAGCACTTGTTTCTGACGAGGGGCATCAGCGTAAGTTTGAGGGAGGAGGGGGCCCTTGAGTTGGGCCTTCCAGGAATGGTGCTCGGGATGCAAGAGCAACCAGGAAGCAATAGGCCAGCTCTGTGTGTCTCTGAGTTTAGGATTCAAGAGCAAGGAGCTTCTCTGGGAGGCGATGTGGGAGCTGGGCAAGGCTGCAGCTGCTGCGTTGGAATCTAACTTTCTGTCACTCTAAGGCCTTGGAGGAGCTGAGCTATGGCTGGCACTGACCAGGGAGGGTGTCTCCCTGGGCTTCCACAGGAGGGTAGGGGAGGGGCCTTCCCTGCATTTCATCAGTGGGTGATGCTTTTAACTGCAGTGGATACCAGACAGTCAATAAAACGAGGAAGGAAAAGCCATTCTCGCCAGCAAATATAACTGTGGTCCAGACAAGAGGTTCTCTAACTTTATCAGACATCAGAATCTCCTAGAAGGGATCTCTGTGAGGATTTCTGATTCATTAATTCTGGGTGAAGCCTGAAATGTGCATTTTTAACAAGTTCTCTCCTGAAGGTAAGGTGGTTTTAGAAGTGCTGGCTCAATGTGTGAGACTGTGTTTTCCCCATGGCTCTGGCTCTCCTGGGCTGGAGGTGAGGTTGGCTTTGCTCTCTCCTGCCTGTGATGACCACATTCTTCTGCTTCTCCCCTGACTGCCGGGGCCTGGAGGTGGCCAGGAAATTTACCTGGGTATCCTCACTCTACCTGACTGCTTCTGGCCAATACCAGCTTCTTCCTCAGCCTCTAGTACCATGGGCCCACAGGGCCCTGAAGCAGAGTTGTGGCCTGTCCAGCTGTGAATAAGACTGAGGGGACTGCCTTTGGGGCCGGCTGAAGCGTGGTGATGAGGGAGCCAAGGACAAAGGCATTTATGGCCAAGAAGACCACTCAGCTGCCAGGCTGCTCACTGGGCCTCCTGGCCTGTGGTGGTGGGGGGACACACCAGCAAGGGCAACCTGGAGGAGGGGCCAGGCCTCTTGTGATGGTGAGAGGGTCTCTGCTGATTCTGCCTGCTCTGGCTCTGCTGCTGCTTCCCTGCTCACACCAAGGCCCAGGGGAGTGACTGCTCTGTGTCCAGAATCCAGGGCCTGTGCCAGCTCTCCTGGCATCTCCCACCACCCCCTTTGGGGCCATTTTTAGTGTGGTCCAAATCCCTTATCCCCTGAATCCCATTTTGGACACCAAAAAGGAAAAGAAAATTTGCCACCTTAACTGGGTTCCAGACTTGGAAAGACGAAGGAGTGAAGCTGGGAGAGAGTGGACAGTTTTGTGCTTGAATTCAAGAGAACAACTTGAATAGGAGGGGAAAAAGGGCGTTGGACATTTTTTGGACAACTCACTTCAAGTTAGTTTTATTTTGCTTGTTATTTAAAATGTTTGTCATAACCGTGGTGACTGCTGAGGGGGTTGACAATCAGCTCTTCACCAGTCATACCACTCTTGGGATGATGGCTTCTTAGGGTACTACAGGGTTTGTTTTTTTTTTAACTTTTTAAAAGTCATTTTTATTGAGGTGTAAGTTTACTTTTTTTAGTACATAGTTCAGTGGGCTGTGACAGACACATGTGCATTTAACCAATAGTCACAATTAAGGCACGAAACAATTCCTTCACCCCCAAAATTTCCTTCTGTGGCTTTTTGGTTTGCCTTTCTTCCTCCCACCCCAGGGCTGGCAACCACTGATCTCTTTTCTGCCTCTGTAGTTTCATCTTTTCCTGAACCTCATAAGTGGAGTCATATAGTATAAAGCCTTTTCAGCCTGGCTTCTTTCAGTTGGCATATCAGGCGTTTGCCATTCCCCCATGCTTTTGTGTGTATTAGTGGTTTGTACCAGTAGCCCATTCCTTTTTATCGCTGAGTAGTATTCCATTGTGGGAATGTAATTCTGTTTTATCCATTCATGGGCTACTGTAAACACTTGTGTGCTGGTTTTGTGCGAACATAAAATTTCATTTCTCTTGTGTAAATACTTCGAGGGAGATTACTGAGTAGCATGGTAAATGCATGTTTAACTTTATTAAAGACTGTTAAAGTGTTTTCTAAAGTGGACGTGTCATTGCATATCCCCACCAGCAATGTTTGAAATTTCCAGTTCCTCTGCATCCTTGCCATCACTTGGAAAAGGGAGCTGTACGAAGTGTCCAGCACTGGTCAGGGGTGGACGGGTACAGCCCTGGGACCCCAGCTTTGTAGCCAGCCACCTTGGTCCTCAGGATCTTTGCTGGGATCTAACGGGATCTTCGTCCTCAGGCTGTGTCTCCTGCTCTGCTCAGGGCTCAGATTGGCCTCTCCATGTCCAGGGGAGGGTGATAGCTGGCGCTTCCAGACAGGCAAGGATGTGAGAATTCGGGCCCAACAGTTTCACCTGGGAGTGTTGCAGCTCGGTTGGGAAGAGTGGAGGTCCTCAGGGCTCTTAGCCAGGGCCAGCAGAGTGGAGGAGGGTGAGTGTGTGGCTGCTGGGGCCAGACTGCCTGGCCCTAGGTCTTTGTGTCACCTCTTAGCTTTGACTTGGTGTTGTCAGCTGTGAAAGGGGGTGCTAACAGGATACACCTGGTTGGGCTGTAGGGTGTAACTAAGGCCAAAAGTCACAACAGTGCCAGGCACCTGGTGATGCTCTCTGAATGCCAGTTCACTTTATTATTTTCCTCCTGCCAGGAACCACTGGGAAAGCACCGTCCCCGCCACCCCTCCTCACTGACCGCCAAGTGAATGAGAAGGTGGAGAACCTCTCCATTCAGCTGCGGCTGATGACCCGAGAGAGGAATGAACTGCGGAAGCGCCTGGCCTTTGCGGCCCATGGGACGACCTTTGACAAGAGGTAGTGATCGGCCAGCTCCCCTGCTGAACACACTTACCAACTCGCCAATGGGCAAGGGTTATTATCCTGATGCCATCACCACCCTCCCCACCAAACGGGGGTTCTTTAGCTCCTGGGGAGAACGACACAGCCTTGTTCTGCTTCTTCCAAATTGAAATTGGAGCCCATGGCCTGAATCCCACAACTTGAGGATCGAAAGGTGTGACACAAATATGTGTCTATAATGAGTCTGGCCCCTGATACTGGTGCGCTCATCTGTGTGTGTGTGTGTGTGCACACGCGTGTGTGCACAGCAGAAGAGCCTGGGGTGTGCCTCCTCGCCTTTCTGCTGGCCTTGCAGATGGTTGTTCAGTGGCAGCAGCTATAAGGGCCTGGTCCTACCTTGGAACTCCTCACCGGTTGATTGGAAGGCCTTGAGTTCATCATTACTGCCCTCTAGGTCTCTGTCTTCCAGCCCCAAGACAGTATGCTTCCCTCTTTATCCCCTGCTGCTATTGTGTGCAGCGCCTGCCCTAGTAGAGACAGCCATCCCATTGCTGAGCCCCAGGAGGGTCCACCTCTGTGTGTGTGCATGTGCCACTCTCTCCCAGAAGATCCCTGCCTGCCTCCTGTTGGGTGGAACTTTATGCAGTTTGTAAACACATTAACTGTACCCTGCCATGTGTGTGTTTTAGAAAGGGTGTATTCCACCTGACTTCTTTGTTTTGAAGAAAATCTTTAATTGCTTCTTTTGCCAGGGAAGGGCAGTCCAGCAGGTGGGCAAAGGGAGACTCTTTACCACCTGCATGATCCAGGGGGGCTTCATGAGGGAGGGGGAGGGATGCAAAGTGGTTTATCCTTCCAGGAGATCCTGGAGAGGTCCTGAGTAGTTTAATCTTTTCCCTTTAGGACAGGGCTGTCAAACTCATTTTCCCTGGGGGCCATATCAGCCTCGTGGTTGCCGTCAAAGGGCTGAATGTAATTTCAACTCCTTAACAGTTAAGGAGTAGTTACATTTATACAGTCCTAAAATTATCTCGGCCCTTTGAAGGCAACTGTGAGGCTGATGTGGCCCCTGGTGAAAAGCATCAGGCTATGTGCCTTGCTCTGAGGAAGGTCCCTCTGGGGGAAGTGTCAGCGCTGCGAAGCCTGCTCCTTGAGATTGTTTTGATGAGCATATGCCCCAATCAGATGGCACAAAAGGCAGGGCCTATGAAGACAGGGTGCACTGGAATGCATGTTGTCCACTGCTGCTTTCCTGCTACCAAGGCAGAGTGTGTGGTTGCATAGCAACCATATGACCAGCAAAGTCTAAAGTGTTCATGGTGTGCCCTTTATAGAAAAGGGTTGCTGATGCCTGCTTTAGGGCAGGTGTTCTCAAACCTGAGCATGCAGTTGAATCACCTGGAGGCCTTGTTAAAGCACAGATTGCTAGTTAGTCTGCCCTCTGTCCCTCCATAGTGTCTGATTCAGGAGTTTTGGGGCTGGTCTGACAATTTGCATTTCTAACAAGTTCCCAGGTGATGCCAATGCTGCAGGTCCTGGAACCCCACTTTGAGAACCACTGCTCTTAGCCACTGTTCTCAGCCTTGGCTGCACATTGGAATTCCCTTGTGAGCTTAAAAAAAAAAATCCTGATGTCTGAGTCCCACTTAATGGGTGCTGATGTAATTGGCCTGGGGATTTTAAAGTATATCCAAAATAGAGAATCACTGGTTTAAAGAGTGAAGAAACTTTATCACAGGTTTTTGCTGGACCCATTGTATGTGTAGACCCATCACAAGATCTCCTGGAAAGTGTTGAATGGTAGGTACTTTCTCAGCTCTCTAGGCCCATGCAGGAGCACAGGCAACCGAGGGTCCCTACATCCTGGGGATTCTGATTCTGTTGGCCTAGATGTGGCTAGGACATCTGAGCTGAACAAACATGCAGGTGGTCGTGGTGCACAGGAAACCACTATTTGGGAATCACTGGGCTGCAGTGATCTAGGACATGGCTTCTGCGGGGAGGGACATTCCTTGTCAGTGTGTTCATGGTGCTGTTCACTGTCTGGGCCAGGCCCTACCACAGGCTGAATCCTGACTACGAGAGGCTGAAGATTCAGTGTGTGCG
The DNA here is from genome assembly GCF_019186645.2 of Phyllostomus hastatus. NCBI lineage: Eukaryota > Metazoa > Chordata > Mammalia > Chiroptera > Phyllostomidae > Phyllostomus > Phyllostomus hastatus. Next base: position 19,473,307 of record NW_025333869.1, read on the forward strand.
GGCCATGTCGGACCTGCAGAGCCTGCAGAACCAGCACACCAATGCCTTGAAGAGGTGTGAGGAGGTGGCCAAGGAGACTGACTTCTACCAGTGAGTGGGGCCTGCCTGGCGAGGGCTCCAGCATCCCGGAACGGCTCCCTCTTACCCTTCCCTATTTCTGGCCTTGGAACCAGGCCTTCTGGTCCTAGTCCTGCCTTTGCCGTGTATTGAGTAGTGTGCCTTCAGCAAGTGGGTTTGTGTCCTTGGGCCTCAGTTTTCCTAAGTGCAAAGTGAGGCTGTTAACCCTTCACACCATTGATTGCTACCCATGCATGGCAGGTTGGAAGGTGACTGAAAACATGAGACAGAGGGCCAGGCAGACCCTGGGCTTCTGGGTCACTGTCTGGGGGCTTTGCTGCAGCTCTTGCCACAGGAGAGGCAGATGGGGCATGTTCCCTTTCGTTCTCCTGGTGTCTCTCTGAGGGTGTTTGCCTGCCTACCTGCTGGTGTTTGCTCAGGCCTAGTACCTCAGTACTTGGAGGTGCCAGGTTTGTACCAGGTAGAGGAATCTCTCTCTCTCGCCCCCTTCCTCCCTCTCATATATGTACCCATTTTGGTGTGAGGTTTTTCACAAGTGGTTTGGGTCCTTCCAGCATCTGGCTGACAGCAGGCTTTGGTCTGCCTCTGAGTGCTGGGGACTCAGCTGCTGTTGTTCCCCAGCTGGTGCATTGGGAGTATTGGGCTCTGGAGGGGCAGGTGATGCCTTGGGGTGGGGGTTGGAGGCTGTATGGGGCTCACTGTGTGTGGGGGGATTTCAGCACACTCCACAGCCGGCTCCTGAGTGACCAGACCCAGCTGAAGGATGACGTGGACATGCTGAGGCGGGAGAATGGGCAGCTGCTGCGGGAGCGTAACCTGCTGCAGCAGTCGTGGGAGGACATGAAGCGGCTCCATGAGGAAGACCAGAAGGAGATTGGTGACCTCCGGGCCCAGCAGCAGCAGGTAGAGCTGGGCCAGGTGGCTAGGGGCAGGCCAAGTCCAGTCACCCACCCACCCCGACACCCACTCACCCATCCGCACATTCGCACATCTACTCACCTGATCATTTAGCTAGTATTCCTGAGTGTCTGCCTCATGTGAGGCATTGGGATATCTGTGGGCAAACACCCTTGCTCTGGCATACTCTGCAGTCCAATGGGGACACAAATGTTAATCAAATAATCACACGTATCTTTCATTACGAATGTTGCAATGCTGTGAAGGAGGAGGTGCTGTGCAGTGCATAACAGGATTTACTTTGGGGCTTGGGGGTCTGGTGGTCGGTAGCTTCTTTCCTACGTATGGATCACATGAGATTACAGATGGAGGGAATCTTGGAAATTTGAAAGCCCTGTGCAAATACGGATGGAACAGTTATCATTATTTTGGGTGGGAGTGTGGCCTATGGCCCTTGCTCTCTGCATTCCAAGTTAGATTCTTTGCTGTGCTCAGCTCTTGTTTCACATTGATAAAGGCACAGGGAGCAGGCCAGTCAGAACTGGCTTGCTGTGAGTAATGTTGATCCCTTCTCTTGACACTACCAGCGCCGCCCAGGGATGTGGCCGGGCTGACTGCGTGCTCTGTGTCCACAGATGGCTGGATGTGTGGGGTTGGAAGGCAGTCCCAGGAGGAGGCAGTGTGTTCTTTGAGCTCTGCATCATAGCTCTGATTAGGTAGAGAGCTCCTTCCCCCTCGGAGTCATTGTGGTCCCCAGAGTTCAAGCAGGACTGCTGGGGCTTGCCCGACAGTTTGGAACAATCTGACCTTACCTGATAATTTAGCATGATGTTATCTAACTTTATTGCTTTTTCATTTATAATTAAAAAATTTTAAATTGCAAAACTGTACCAAGTTACAGGAGAGTTTTAAGTACAGTGCAGAGAATTTCCCCCCCTTAATTCAACAGTAAGTTTTCAACCAGGTGTCCTATCACCCCCGCACACACTAGTGTGTACTTTTTACAAACAAGGATATCCTATATAATAGCAACATAAACATCATGAGGGAGTTAATGCGCATACTACCAACTGATCAGTCGTCAGACCTGTTCATGTTTTGCTAGTTGTTTCAATAGTGTCTTTAGTAGGAAAGGATTCCTGTCCAAAATACGGTGTTGCATTCAGTTGTCACAGCTCCGTGGTCTTTTAAAATCTGGAGCAGTTCCTCTGGCTTTGACCTGCTTACCTTGATGCCTTGGAAGATGTCAGGCCAGGCCAGTTATTTTGTAGGCTGTCCCTCCTCCTGGATTTGGGTGAGTCTCACTGTTTGATACCTGTTCTGCATCTTAGGCAGGACTGTCATGGAAGTGATGCCATCTTCTCCTCTTTGCATCCTCTTGGTTGGGACGTGGCTTGGGATCACCTGTTACTGATGACGTTCACCTTGATCACTTGACTGAGGTGGTGTCCCCAGGCTCTTCCCCTGTGAAGTTACTTGTTTTCCTTTTGTGTACTTACCTACCTACCTGTTTACTCATGGTTTCCTGTTTTTATCCAATGGGTTATGATCCACTGTGGCCAGTAAGAGCCCCTTGAAGCTTGCTTCTCCATCTTTTTGTTGTGTCCTCCTTAATCTTTGAGTGCTTCCTTGTTCTCTGGCACGAGATATTCCAGGCTCATTTTATAATTTCCCTGCCCTTGCCCTGGAAAATCAGCCACTGCTCCAAAGAGTCCCCACTCCTTTTAGTGGAGAATGGTATTTAGCAACCATAGCTGGGTGCCCTCATGGCTCCTGCGACATCTATCACTGCTCCCAGGCCCTCTCAGTGGGCAGAGTAGGGAATAGCTGAGTGCACCTCTGCACTCCACACTTACGCTTCAGTATTCCTCTCTCTCCCCTTTATGTGTCTGTGTCTGTAATATGTATCAAAAGTCATGAGTTCACTCACACTAACACTTTCAGTTTCAATCCAGTGCTACAACACCATAGGGTTCATTCTAGTTTTCTCTTTCCATTTTTGTAATTCCCTTTTATAGCAGTATGAAAACTGGTTCCTATTACTCTTATTTTTTAAATTGATTTTAGAGAGAGAGGAAAGGGGAAGAAAGAGAGAGACATCAATTTGTTGTTCTACTTATTTATGTATTCACTGGTGGATTCTTGTATGTGTCCTGATCAGGGGTCCAGCCTACAACCTTGGTGCATCGGAATGATCCTCTAACCTAGTGGTCCCCAACCTTTTTGGCACCAGGGATCAGTTTTGTGGAAGACAATTTTCCAGGGACTGGGGTGGTGGGGATGGATTCAGGATGGTTCAAGCGCATCGTGTGCAAGCTCACCTCCTGCTGTACCGTCCGGTTCCTAACAGGTCTGGACTGGCACCAGTCTGCGGCCCAGAGGTTGAGGACCCATGGTCTTGCCCACTGAGCAAGCCAGCCAGGGCCTGGTCCCTGTTATTGCTAACCTGTTGACTTACTTAGTCAGCCCCACTGTGTGCTCTCCTCCCATCCCCGCTGCCGCTCCTCCTCGCACCACCCCTTTCTCACCTGCTCAGCCCTCGGGCTTCATGCCGTGCCCCCCGCCCCCGTGTGGCCCCGTCCTGTGCAGGCCCCGATGCCCATGCCGGGCACCACGAGGGCCATGTGCCAGCGGCAGCCCCTGTCCTGCTCTGCCTCACTCATGGCTGGCAGCTTAGATTGCTCGGCCAGGGGAGGGGTAGGACTTTTCATTTTTCGTACCATAATAAAAGAATCCAACAATACAGACATTTTAAAAATAAAAAGAATTCTTTCAGTTGTCTCACTCCCAAGAAATGACTGCTGTGAGTGTACTACCAGGGAAAAGTTGGAGATATTTTATATGTGTGCATAGAACCCCTGTATCTTGTTAGTTTATTTCACAAAATGGAATCATACGTGCGTTCTGTGTTAACACAGCTTTCTGCTGAATATATATTGGTGCATCTTCCTGTTTCAGTACAAACTCTGCTTCTGGGTTTCTCACTGCTGCAGAGTATTGAGTGTCAGAGAAGCACCATGACTTAACCAGTCTCCTGTTGACTGACTCCTGTGCCCTTCTCAGTACCTCCCCATTATAAATGCATTCCGTTGGGAAAATTGGCCTCTGTTGTTGGTTTTCTTTCTCTTATCTTTGTTATGTGGAGTCTTATATGGAATACCCAGTGCAGACCCAGTGCACACCTCAGGTGGTGCACTTGGACTTACCTGACATCTTCTTCGTGAGCATTCTGACTAGGGGACTTTGTTGTGTGTGGTCAGGTCTGGGGGCGGGATTTGGTAGGCCCTGAGGGAGCCTTGGTACTGAGGAGGTTTGTGGGAGTGGGGGTAGGTGCCAGGCCACGGCAGCCGGGGCCCAGCTGTAGTCTCCCTCCTGTACCCGGGAGACGCCACTGCCCACCTGCTCTCTGATTCCACGGACGCTGCTTCAACACGCTGCACTTTCCTTTCCATCCCTTTAACAGTCCCAGCCTGGGGCTCGTGGTGCTGGGGGAGCGGTGCTGAAAGGGCGAAATGAGGTACCAAGGAGGAAGTGCCGTACCAGCCCGTGGTTGGTACCATGTTGAGTTCACTGAGTTTCTCCGCAGAGATCCTTCCTCCTGCACATCCACGGAGCTTCCTAAAGCAAAGGGTTAAGACTGGGGTTTTGATTATTTAGAGGCAAACCATGTTTACCCCAAAAGACTCCTCTGCAGAAATGAAGTGTGTGAGGCAGATTAGCATGAGCTGCTGCAGGGAGTCAGGGCAGAGGCAGGCTGCCCAGGAGGCAGGGGCAGCCCCACTGAAGGTTTGTGACCCTCACTGGGCTTGGGTGCTGGCTGCCCACCTGAAGGCAGGCCACCCCATCATCATCTTCACCCCACTTTGTTTTCTTGCTCACTTATTCACTGACATTTTTCACCCTGGTCTAAACTTGACTCAACCTTTTGCCTTTGAGTTTAGTTTGGATTTTACTTTTCTTTCAGCGTTCCTTACTTTCAGATGAGTTTGTGGCTCTATCTTTGTCTAAAGGCAGTCCCACAGGCCTGCTACAAAGTGGCGGAGCAGGGCTTTGTCAGTGTAGCTGCGTTGGTCTCACACGGTAAGATACCACAGATAATAGCAGTGGTACCGTGCCTGTGTGTGTAAAGCACACAGTAAATGTTTGCTGGCATTGTTTTTATTCTAGTGCTATCAAGCTAGACTAAAGTCTGCTCCCACTGAGGGTGGGGCGTGGCTGCAGCCCTCGTGCACTGTTGGGAACGTATGGGGACGCAGTCACTTCAGAGACCTGTGGCCCTTCCTCAGATCGTTAAATATAGTTCCAGGTGACCCAGCAGCTCCACTTCAGTGCATATACCAGAGAGAATTCGAAACATATGTCCACACAAAAAACTTGTCAGTGTTGTAGCAGCATTATTTTTAACAGCCAGAAAGTGGGAAAAACCCGAATGGCCATTGGTTGATGAAAGATCAGTAAAAGGTGGCATTTTCCATGCAGTGGAATATTACTCAGCCCAAAAAGGAATTACATGCTGGTACCCACCACAGTGTGGATGAACCTTGAAAACATTATGTTAAGTGAAAGAAGCCAGGCACAAAAGCCCATGCATTATACGATCCATTCATGTGAGACCTTCAGAGCAGGGCAACCTATAGAGGCGGAAAGTGAAGGAGTGGGTGGGTGCCTGGGGCTATTGGGACTGGGGGGTGCGGAGTGGCTGCTAATGGGGACCATTTCTTTCTGGGGTGATGACAGTGTTCTGGAACAAGTAGTAGTGGTTGCTGCACACCCTTGTGACTACACCAAAAACCACCGAGTCGTGAACTTCAAAGGGCAAATTGTTTGTTACGTGAATTATGCCTCAAAATAAAAAATGACTCTAGTTATTACCTTGTCATAAAAAATATCTGCCCTCACGAGGCATAAAATTTCATTTCCTCCCATTCTCTCTCTTCCCTTAGGCCTGTCACAGCTTGTACAAACAGGCTGGGATTATTCTGCCACCCCCACCTTTCCTGTTCTTCCCCCAAATGACGGGGGCAGGTTTTCTCCCTCACCCTCCCTCCCATTCCTTGTTCTCCTTTCCTTTCCTAAGGCTGTGACCCTTGGAGGGGGTCAGTTTATTATAGTGGCCAATTTCCCAATTCTGTTCAGCTGTACCGGTGCCCTTTGCCATGTGCCTGCCACCTGGGGATCTCCCTGCCTCCCGCCCAGGAGAGGAGGCATGGCTGCCGGTGGGGTGGGGGCAGATATCTTATCTGAGCGGCCAGGGTCGTGTGCTGTCCCTGGCCTGGGCTGTCTCACTTTAACCAGGTCAGGGGTAGGCTCCTAGGCTGAGCAAAGCCCAGGCCTTGGGTAGGTCAGCAGCAGAGGAAGCAGGGAACATGGGGGTGGCCACAGGTTTCCTCCCAACAGGCCCGAGGGCAAAGGTTGACCTTGCTGGACAAGGCCGGTTTTGTTGCCTGGTTCCTCCCACGCCTTGTTAACTTGAAGAGGCCCTTGCGGGGTAAACGGTGCTGTTTGACTTGCATGTTTGCTTGAGGGATTTGTGGGGCTCCCCAGCTCTGTGTGGTTTATCTCTGAGGAAATGAGGCAGCCCTGGGTGAGGATGGGAGGGTGCAGCGCTGCAGGCCAGGGGCCTGGGGCCTCTCCCACTGGGGAGCGGCAGACAGGTGGTCCTCCTTGTGTGTGTGTGTGTGGGGGGGGGGCGTTGGAGGTGGGAGGTGGCCACAGCATGGCAATTCCATCTCCAGGGCACCTCAGTCAGAATGAGCCATCAGAATTCTTCTGTTTTTTTGCGTCAGAAATGTCCAGGAGACCCTGGGCACAAATTGCCAAACTTGGTTTGGGGTGCAATGTAGAGGATAGTTTTACATCGTCTTTCTTTACTATAATAATTAATGTTCTTTGGTAAAAAAAAAAAAAAAAGAAAAGAAAAGAAAACTTCAAACAGCAGTGAAGTCTCCAGCCTCCTACCCCCACCCAGTGTCATCCCTTGGAGACAACTGACCTCTCTGAACCATTTGGGTATGTCCTTATAGACATTTTCTGTGTCATACTTAACACACAAAATTTTGTTTTTATTTTCTTCCACCTGCCTCCCCCCCTCATAAATATATCGTGGGCCTCCTTATATTTTCTGTACATTTGGAATGTCCATATGTTCCTTTGTACCTGTTTTGTGAAGTTACATTCTTAGAGGTAAAATTGCAGGGTCCAGAGCATTGCTTTTCTATTTTAATCAGTTCTGCTAATTTATTTGGGAAACTTGTAAGGCCTTGGGAGTCTTCTCACTCCTCCTCCTGACCCCGGCGCCTGACTTAAATATACTTTGGTGATTCATGAAAGTTAGCTTCTTTTCCAGATACTCCTCTGAAAGGCATGCCTCGCAGAGAGGCCCAGAGAGAACGAGGGTTTCCGACCAGTGCAGTGACGAGGTGAGGGGACAGCTCGGGCTGTGGCCGGAACCAGACCCTGGCTCTGTGCCTCCTTGTGCCACTCCTGTCCCCTCCTCACGGGCCCCTTCCTCAGTCTGGGGAGGAGTCATTCCTAAAGACTACTGTCTGCCTGAGACCAGATCCCTTGGGGGTTTTGGGCCAAATGTAAATATTCTCTCTCACTCCGACTTCCGTTACAATCTCAGCCGGGAAGCTAAGCATTTGATGGTTGTGTGTGTGTGTGTGCATGCACATGTGTGGGGCTTCCTCCTGAGAACATAATCTAATGATGAAAAGGAAAAAAAAAATTCTAACTAATAGGATGTTTTTTCACATTCTGTGGGGTTAACTATGGCTGTGATTTCCCCAAATTTCTTCAGATGCTTTTGATTATGTTAGCACAGGTATGATTCTGAGTTTGCTTGTAGAGAAAAGCTGAGAAGTGTTTGGGGCCCGTGAGCCTCTTTGAATATGTGGGTGCTGTTCTGTGGGAAAAGGGTTATTCTGTGTGACTCTGGGGCTCGCTGAGAACAAGAGGTGAGCAGCTGGGGAAGGTCATCGATTTCAGCTCACAGCAAGTAAGACCTTGTGCAGTTTCCACCTGCAGGGTGGGTGGAGCCATGGCCCTGTCGGCCTGATCTCCCCTGGACCCCTTTTGTTCCTGGGTCCCACCGTGTTCACACAGGTGGGTTGTGCATCAGGAAGGATCCCTGGGCTGCTCTGGGACTTTCCCTAACCAACCCCATCTCACTGGGAACTTGTGACCCATCTGCCCTGGATTGTACCTGGATTGACATGCAGGCGCTAATCCAGGCTCCTGGTGGTTAGCGCATTTGGGGGACTATTTCCCTGTGAAGAAAGGTCAAGCCATGGTGTAGAATCCAGATTCTGTCATGGAGGTGGGTAGGCTCTGCTGGGCCAACACCCTCAACAGGGTCTTTGTGTCATTTCAAGGCTACCTTTAAAATTAGTTTGTTTTTTAAAGAAGCTTGGACTGCAGAACATTTGACTAGTCCCAGGGCTGCCACCTTGTGGGGAATTCCGGGAATGGCGGCAGTGCCTCTGCTTTGAAGCAAACCACTGACCTCCTTTGGGGACACTGGGCTTCTTGACCTGGCTTAGGGGATTTTAGAAAGTGAAAAATTTGAAGCGATTTTTATCAAAAGGTTGGAGGCACTGCCCACAAGTCAGGTAGTCCTTTCTAGAAGTAGTACCTTTTCCAGATGGGAGTAGAAGGTACTGATTGACCCGAGAGTCAGGAGAGCTAGCTCTCCATTAGCTCTGTGTGTCCTGGGCACGCATGGGCACACCCTTTGGGATGCCCTTCCCATCTTGCAGTGGTGGGCACTGTGTCAGGTATGTCCTAGTGCCCTCCAGCCGTCACTGCCTGCACTTAGACAAACGCAGGAGCCCCTGCACCCAGGGTCCCAGTTCTCATTTGTCAGTTGATTTATGGAAAAGCATAATGTTATATTTCCATCTCATACCATACACAAAATATATTCCAAGTTGTTTAATGATTTGAATATATAAAGTAAACTAATACTTTGTAGCAAAATATAACAATATCTTCATAATCTCAAGGTAGGAAGGAAGGAACTTTTGAAATAAAACTACCAAAGCACAAACCATAAAGGAAATGATTGGTAGGTTTTACAGTATTAAAATGTGAAAGTTTAGTGTAGCAAAGACACTGCAAGAAAATTGAGAAGCCACATATTGGGAAAAGATATTTGTAATATAACTAGGAAAGGATTAGTACCTGGAATTTAAAAATGAACCCTACATAAAGAAAGGAAGAGAGAGAAGTAAACATAAGGAGAGTTGCTCTTTTTAGTAATCAGAAAGCAAGTTAAAAAAAGATCTTTTTTTTTTGTCCATGAGATTGGCAATACTTTAAAATATCTGACTCTTTCACACTAACCAAGAGGTAGAAACAACCCAAGATCCTTCACTGAGTGAGTGGATAAACAAAATGCAGTATATACATGAAATGGAATATGATTCATCTTTAAAAAGGGAAGAAATTGTCACATACTTCAATATGGATGAACCTTGAAGACATTATGTTAAATGAATAAGTCAGTCACAGAAAGATTAATTAGTGTATGATTTAATTTCTGTGTGGTACCTAGAGTAGCCAGATCCATAGAAACAGAAAATAAAATGACGGTTTCCAGGGGCTGAGGGGAGGATGGAATGGGGAATTGTTTTTCAACAGAGACAGAGTTTCAGTTTTGCAAGATGGAAAAGTTGTGGAGACTGGTTGCACAATGATGTGCGTACATATAATACTACTGAAATGTACGCTTAGAAATGCTAGGCTCTGGTCAGGTGGCTCAGTTGGCTAGAACGTTGTCTCAGTAGTCGCAGTTGTTAGGTTTGGTCTCCAGTCAGGGCACATACAAAGTCAACCAGTGAATGCATAAGTAAGTGGAATAATAAATCAGTCAGTCTCTCTCCTTCTCTCTCTTCCTGTCTCTGCCTTCCTCTCTATCTCTAAAATCAATAAATAGAAAAAATGGTTACAACAGTTTGTTATTTGTATTTTGTCACAACTAAAAATTAAAGAAAAATGTGACTGTATGAAATTTTGGTGAGGATGTGTTGAGGATAGTCACTCTCAGAGCTTGCCCACAGCTGGCAGATCATGCATTGGTAGAGCAATTGATGTTGTCCAGAAAGTATGAACAAATCCATGTCCTGACACTTGGCTACTCTGCTTCTAGAGTGAATTCTCACAGGTGTGGGAGAGGAGACATATACAACAATGTTCACGGCAGTATCATTTATAACAACCAAAATAAGAGGGGGGACAATGTAAATGTTCATCAAACAGAAGGAGGAGAATGTGTGATGTATTCATACAGTGAATTGCTGACTGTATCACTTGACTAAACCTCAAAAACATCATTAAGTAAGAAGTAGCACACATAGTATGGTACCATTAGAAATGTATGAATACATATGTAGTATAAAGAAAATACTGTGAATGGAGATGATTGACAGAAAATTCCAGGGAGCGATTAATTCTGGAGGGGAGAGAGGGGTTTGAGATAAGAAGGGGTGCACTGGGGGCTCTAGCAATGCCAGTAATACTGTATTTTAAAAGAAAAACAATTTGACACATGTGACAAGATGTTAAGATTAGAACTAAGTGGTGAGTAGTTAAAATTTTGTTACTTTGTTTGCTGTACTTTTCTGTATGTTTGGAAGATACTCAGTTTGTTGTTTTGTTTTTTAATTTTTTAAAAATACTTATTTTTTAGAGAGAGGGGAAGGAAGGGAGAAAGAAAGGGAGAGAAACATCGATAGGTTGCCTCTCGTCGGCACCCTGACAAGGGACCAAGCCCTGACAGGGAATAGAGCCGGAGACCTTTCACTTTGCAGGAAGATGCCCGACCAACTGAGCCACACTGGTCTGGGGTATCCTTGTTGTTGTCATTGTTTTAAAGACTTTAAATGATAGAGTGGGGCCCAGTTTTTTTTTTTTTGTTTCTCGGTGTGCAGTCCTGTCTGCAGCATGAAGCATTTTTATAGAACAATGAAGATTTTAACTGCCCAAGGAACAGATGTCCTATAGGAGTTTTGTATCTTGGTGTCTTTGTAAGAGTTCCCCTAAAGGAAAGAGTTTTGCTTAAAAAGTAAATAAATAAATAAAGCAAAGACAGAACCCTGAGTGAGCCGTTTTTTGAGATTCCTTTCCTCTTCATTAGTTTGCAGTCTTAGGAGCTAATGCTTATGTCTTAGAAGAAAAAACTCATTTTCTTTGTCTCTGATTTCATTGCTAAATTAGCTGTCCCTGGGCATTTCATGCTAATTGTAATTGTAACAGAGCACAGGCAGACCTCAGAGATTTTGCAGATTCTGTTCTAAGCCATCCCAATACAATGAGCTGTGATCTGTTTGCTGGTTGGGAGTCTCTCCTTCAGTTTGTAAGAAAACGTAACACCTGTGAAGCACAGTGAAGTGAGGTGCAGTAAAACAAGGCATGCCTGTATTTGGTACTTCCAGGTTCTGGTTCCTCTAGGCTGCAGAGATCTGATCGCTCAGGGTCCATGCTGGATAAGCCAGGCGATTCCTGGACTGTCGGAGGTTGCACCAGTAAGCAAGCTTTTCTGGTTCAGTCCTATCACTTGAGGATTAAAGAAACCGAAAGCCAAAGAAGTGGAGTGACCTGCCAAAGGGCACAGATCCCCCAAGGTGCTTAGCAGAAGTCAACAGGCCCCTGACAACCTCTTGAGTCATCTTCTTGTTTTTTATTCTCTGGAACAATGCGCCCCTGCCCCAGTGAACCCGTAATTTGCTCTCTTGCTTAAACATCCCCCAGGGTTCCCATCTCCCTTAGGACAGTTTTGGCTTTGGCTGTGAGCCTTGAAGCCAAGCCCACTACTCCAGCCTCCTCTTGAACCCACTGCTCCTTGTTTACAGGGCTCCAGTCACTCTGTCCTCCCCTGCTCCTTGTGCCTAGAACACTCTGGTCATTCCTGCCTCAGGGCCTTTGTACTTGCTTACCCCACTGCCAGGTGCGCTCTTGCTGCTGCTCTTCATTTGCATCCAAGCTTAGAAGTCAACTTCCTAGGGAGACGTCCTCAGACCTTCTCACACATTCTGCTCTGCTGCTCAGAAGTCTCTCCAGCTTATTACCCTACTTTATTTTTTATTTTCTTGAGGGCTCTTATTCTGCCCAGAAGTTATTTATTTGGTCTTCCTTTCTGTCTACCTGCCTATTTGTCTGTCTGTCCAGCTGGGCGTTCATATCCTCCAGTAAGCCACGGTCTGTATGTGTCCTGTCTGGCACCGCCAGCATCTAGAACATCACTAGAACATGTCAGGCACTTATGTTGGTGGTCCTCAACACCACCCCCAGGTTTGGTGATTGTTGGGGAGACTCACAAGATTCAGCGTATAATTATACTTATGGCTAAATTTTATTTCAGCGAAAGGACACAAAGCAAAATCAGCAAAGGGAAGAGGTGTGTGGGGTGAAGTCCAGAGGAAACCAGGTGCAAGTTCCAGCCAGTCTCTCTGTGGAGTGATGCAGGGCATGCTCAGTTCCCCCAGTACTGAAGCACAACAGCACATGTGAGGTGTTGTCAGGGAAACCCATGAAATACTCCCTGCCAGGGATTTTCCTGGGGGCTGGCCCCACAGGCACTGCTGCCTAGTGTGTACTGAGATTTCAGACTCCCAGGAGAAAGCCATACTCAGCCTAAGCCACACTATTTGTCTGATCCAGGCATTGGGAGCCCCTCTTATTACTTGGGGCAAGTTTTATATCAGTGTAGGGAACTATTTGCCACTCAAGTTCCCAGGCACCAGCCAAGAGTGAACTGGCAAGTAGGGCTTTCAAAGGATAGAAGTCTTGGGCCTACTAGGGTAACACCCTTTTGCACACTACTTAAGAAATGTTTGTGAACAAATGAATCACCCAGTGTGACTGCAGGGCCAGTGGAATCAGAGCTTGGCCTCCAAAGGCCAGAGGCCATGACCTCTCCTCCCTGGTCAGCAGTTCTACCCTTAGACACAGGGAGGTAAGAGTGGTCAGTCTGTCCTTCCTCCTGCTGCCAGGCCCTAGGTAAGTGTGGCTCTCTGGTCCCCAGGTGTTGAAGCACAATGGGTCTTCAGAAATTCTCAACAAGCTGTATGACACGGCCATGGACAAGCTGGAGGTGGTTAAGAAGGACTATGATGCCCTGCGGAAGAGGTACAGTGAGAAAGTTGCCATCCACAACTCGGACCTGAGCCGGCTGGAGCAGCTGGAGGAGGAGAACCAGCGCCTGCTGAAGCAGACTGAAATGCTCACCCAGCAGAGGGACACAGCCATCCAGCTGCAGCACCAGTGTGCCCTCTCCTTGAGGAGGTGGGAGCTGGGGCCACTGAGGGCCAGAGGGACCTTCTTTGCTTGGGGCCACTCTCCTCTGTGGGCTTGTGGTTATCCACAAGGCTCTCAGACACTACCAGAGAGTAAAACAGCACCGTGGTTGTGTTTTTTCAATCGAAAAGTGCTTATTTCCAGGAAACTTTTTTTTTTGGACATTCGCTGTGTCTTGGGAGTTGTCATTCTCATTTGAACAACTTCAGTATGTACCGACCATCCCAGTGCCTAGGGCTTCCGAGGCCTCTCTTCTGTCAGTCACCCACCTAGCAAATAGCAAAGTTAATCCTAGGTATTGTTTCTTCCAAAATTTGATTTTTTATTAAGGTATATCGTCTGTAGGGATGTGAGCCCTGGCCTCAAGCAGTGTTTCATAAAGTACCCTCCTGCAGAATACTAGTTCCTGGGGGCATTCATTGGTTTCCCGTGAGAAGTGGTCTCTGGGTATGAAAAGGTTTGGGAGTTGCCAGGTTGCACAAGGATGGGTATCTGCAGTGCGGGACTTCTCAGAGCATTCAGGTTGGTGCTGAGCACTAGACTATCTAAGATGGGGACACAGAATGCAGTGTTTCCCAAACATAAGTCATCAAAGACATACTTTTTTTTTTTTTTAAATGGAGAGCCATGCAGGAGATTGGTGTTCAAAGAACACACTTTCTGAAGTGTTACTCTGGATGCTAGAGCCTTAGGCTCTTAATCTGACCAGCTGTGCTCTGACACTAACCTGGTGACTTCGGGCCAGCTGACTACATCTCCTTCTTTTCTGTATTTGTGAAATGAGGTGGGTGGATTAAATGACTGTTAAGCTCCCTTTTATCTCTCATATGCTGTGATTCTAGCATTAAAAAAAAATGTAGCTTGATGGTGGGAGAAATTTGCTGTTGTTTTTAGTAGAGCAGAGGGCATGAAGTCCTCAGTTCAGCTTTTGGTTTTGTAAAGGCTGAGGAAAATTCCACGTCCAGGGCACTGGCACTCCGTGACTTTTCTCTCTCAGGGGTGTAGAGAATGACCTCCCTTGAAACTTCATGCTTGACTGTCCAGCACAACAGAGCTGACCGGGCCAGTCCCCGCCACCCCCCCACGTCCTGGCTGCCTTTCTCCCCCAGGTTCGAGGCGATCCACCATGAGCTGAACAAGGCCACAGCCCAGAATAAGGACCTGCAGTGGGAAATGGAGCTGCTGCAGTCGGAGCTGACAGAGCTGAGGACCACGCAGGCGAAAACCGCCAAGGAATCGGAGAAGTATAAGGAGGAGCGGGATGCGGTATACAGCGAGTACAAGCTCATCATGAGTGAGCGTGACCAGGTCATCTCTGAGCTGGACAAGCTGCAGACCGAGGTGGAGCTGGCCGAGTCCAAGCTCAAAAGTAGCACTTCGGAGAAGAAGGCAGCCAGCGAGGAGATGGAGGCACTGCGACAGGTATGTGGTTGGGCGGCTGGCCTCCCAGACCCTGGGAAAGCAGCAAGAAAGGAAGGGCTGTGGTGCACACGGTGTCCGACCAGCAGCCTGCTCCTGCATCAGAGTTTGGGGCTGGGTTATTGGACACTGCCAAGGATATCGCTGAGTTCACTACACTCAGTGCCCAGCTCTAATCTGGGCTACAGGGATGCAAGGGGAGTTCTGGCTATGGTCTCAGGCCTCCACAGCTTACATTGTAGGAAGAAAGTCAGGTGACATGCCCAGATACTCATGTGCTCCAGCTACAGACACTCACACTCAATAATCAGTCGTGCTGAAGGTCAGTGGTATCTCGGACTTGCTCGCTAAGAAGGTCTATCCCAAGGCCAACATCCCAAAGCCATAGATACCTTTGGCTTTGTGAGTCACCCTTAGGGCTCTTTTCCCAGCATCTGAAGGGTCTCCTTTTTAAGGGGCAGTCTGGCTCCTGCTGGAAAGATAGTATAGGCTGTGCCAGACGCCCTTTTGTGGGTCTTGCTCCCTCGGGGACATGCCACCAGGGTCAGGGGCCTGGGGTTCATTAGCATTAGAGTTAGGACAGTTTGCTTGCCTCCTGAGGGCTCAATGTTGATTCTTTGAATTCTTCCTCCTGGCCTCTGGGCCTCATCACCGACAGCCCTCACCCCCAAGTGCAGATGTGTCCTACTTGCTCCCTGATCTGAGGTTCCCTCCCCATCCTGTTGGTCAGTGTTGTGGCTCTGTTTAGAGCTGCTGAACTTGATCATAGCAGATTTTTTTCCCATTGAAATGCCTCCATTCTACTTTTCTATGCAGGTCATTTGGAATGCAGCTTTTAAAAATGGTCTGTGAGAACTGAAAAAGCAAGGTGTTAGAGGTTGGGCAAATTGGCAGGGGATGGCAGGCATTTGATTGTTGGAGCTGGAACCTCCTGGACCCAACACAAGGCAGGGCTGATGCCCCAGGGGTGGCCCGGCCCTGGGTGGCTTTCTTGGACAGTGACACCTTCTCATGCCTAGGTAGTACTAGGGGCCATGGATGCAGGGGGAACAGGCCCTGTGCTGGGAGAGCAGCCCTTCTCAGTCATGTGACCTCTTATTTTTCTGGATCTCAGTTTTCTCATCTACAAAATGGAAATGATAATAGATAGCATCTGCCTCATGGGCAGGTATGTCAGTCACATGATTTAATATTGAAAACACACTTAGAATTGTGCCCACACAAAGTAGGCATGTCTTGAGTCGTTATTATTAAGATGATTATTAGCTCCTTTGTCAACCCTATGAAATTGTTTTTGTAGGCAAAAATGGACCAACTAATGGCAATTTCATGTCAAGGGAGTGAGACTTCCATATCATCAAGGTGAAAACCATTGTGAAAAGGAGAATTTACTTGATGAACTTTGTAAAAGATCATGAGAAGCAATTTTTAATAAGCAAATACAATGTATTAGGACTCGGTAATTGTTTTAGAAAAACTACCAACTCATTTTCACACTCTGACATCTGAGAGCTTTTAATGGTTGGGAGAATGTTATCCAACAAGGAGAACAAATTGATAGAGTAAAACTTTGAAAATGACTGAGTCAGTCTCTAAACCAAAAACGTCAAGGACAATGTGTCAAGCACGTGAGAGGTGAGCCCGGGAGACGACTGAAGCCCACAGGGAGGGGTTTTTGGGATTATGAGGTTAACTGTGCCCTCTGTAGGATGGTGGAAAGCACCAAGAAAGACACAGAACCACTGACTCCCTGAGGTGCTAGCATCTGGTGGCAGCCTGTCACCCCTCTCCCAGCATTCATGTGTGCCCTTCACCCTGGAGTCTGGTTCCCAGCCTTCGCAGGGGGGCATTGGCTGGGTGTCAAGTCTGCCTGTCAGCTGAGGCAGGAATCTTTTCCAGGCACTGATCTGAGTCAGCAGGCAGGAGAGGACAGTGTCGTCCCCCCCAACCCCCCAACAGCTTCCAGAACTGAAACCCTTGGCTCCTCCTCTACTTTGTCTGGTTTCTCCCATAAGACCACTTTCCCACTCATCCAGAATAGGCCAGGGTTGTGGCCTGGCCCATTTTGGCTCTGAGGTATGGGTGGGGGGGCCTTAATCTCCTCATGGCCTGATGAGACCCCCTGGTGTGGGCCCTTCCTCTTCTAGGGGCTGAGGTGCAGTCCCTGGGCCTTTTCCCTGGCCTCATTCCCGAGCAGGGTGAGTGTCTCGAGAAAACCAGCCCATCTCTTCCTTAGCCTGTGGCCCTGAGGTCACCCAGGGTGGCAGAAGGAGATCATGGGTGGTGCTTTTGCAGACTGAGATCTGCATGTTGTGGAAGAAGCAGCACAGGAGCAAGAGTCCTGGAGACTTGGGTTCTGGGCTCAGCTCCCTGAGGTGGGACCTCAGGGGCAGTCACTTCTGGACCCTGAGGTTTCTCATCAGTATAAACAGGTCCCTGGACAGGGACCTTAGCTCCCCAATTCTCCTGTCCTTTTAAATTGGGACACTGTATTCCTCCTCTTCCCTCTTTTTTTTTTTTTAAGTTAAACTTTACTTTTAAGATTTTATTTATTTATTTTTAGAGAGAGAAGGGAGAGAGAAAGAGAGAGAGAGAAACATGAATGTGTGGTTGATGGGGGCCATGGCCTGCAACCCAGGCATGTGCCTTGACTGGGAATCGAACCTGCGATGCTTTGGTTTGCAGCCTGCGCTCAATCCACTGAGCTACGCCAGCCAGGGCCTCCTTTTCTCTCTTGATAAAACTAAGTATTATATACTTCCAGGGTTTCTCAGAAGGAAGCAGTGTTTTGGAGGTGTTCTCATTTTGGAGACTAACAGTGATGGGGGCCCAGTGGAAGGAAGGGGAGACGGGGAGAGGGTAGGCTCTGCCCGATTCCCTGGTGCTGGTCCCTCTTTGTCTCCACCTCTGGCCTTCAGCTTGAGGTAATTATCCAGGGCCAAAAGGAAAGACCTTTCATTGAAACCATAATGTAACACAGTTCAAGTAGAAAACTATATTACTGTAAAACACTGAGTGAAATATAAACTTAAGAAAATATTATTGTTAAATTTATGAGCACTCTTAATTTCTTGATAGAATTAATAAAAATAATTGTTTCTAAAAATATCAAAATACCCATTACTGCATAAAAATGGGAAAAAATCAAAACTAAAATAATTTGACTTGCTCTTGGGAACCGCGTTCTCCGCGGAGCATGCCGCTCTCCCTCTCTCAAGGTAAGGTGTTTTTTTTTTGTGCAGATTTCCCCCCAGTTCTTTCTGATTCTGTACGTGAGAGACAAGGGGGGAGTTATAAGCTGACTGCATACATTTTTCTGTGTCCCTCATACTTGTCTTTTGGCTGAACTTCTGAGATCTTTTTGAACGTGTTTTAGTGGAGGCTGCATTGCTGTCTGCTGTGGAGTCAGTGGAAACGTTCTCAGTGTGTTTCTCTTCCTTATTTTTATCACTCAGAGGTGGAGATTCCCAATGCAGAGACAGTAGAATCTGTTCCTCTCCTGTCTTGTTTGTGCTTTGCTTCTTCAGAAAGCCTTTCAGCTAGGGTAGGAGTCACTTTTGCAATAGACACTTACTTGCCATTTCCCCCGTGTTTTCTAAAGCTATAGTGGCACCGAGGGAGCTTTCTCTATGAGCACTTCTAAGAGTTTGAATTGAAATTTTAATGGAGCATGCAATGCTTTGAGGAAGTGTCAAGAAGCAAATGCTTCAGATTCAGCTTTGAAAATGAGCTGAGATACATGGGACTTCACCAGCAAAAATGCTGCTGTTTTTTTCAGATATAGAGTTATTTAAAAATAACTCTGTATGCTAGAGTATGAAAACCAGAATATAGAAACTGGTATTGCAGAAACAGGGAGTTGTGTTGTATCATGACCAGTGTCTGTACCCTTCGCTGCACTCAGGCCTTGCGTCATTATGTTATGTTACGGGCACCCTTTAGAGAGATGTGGCTCTTTGTAGGTACAAACCACACAAGTGGCAGGGTGGGGCCTGGAACAAGCCCTCCAGGGGAAGCATTCCACCCGGGCCAGTGAGACCTTGGCTGAGAAGGGACTGGGGTTCTAGTCCAGGCTTTGTGTAAGAATTTGGATTGGACCTTAACATCACTGGGGGTCTAAGCATGGCTGTGGGGCCTGTGGTCATTGGTGTGGGGGGCGATGGTAACAGGCATAGTAGGGTGGTTGTTGGGATGGGCTGTGGCTGGGATCCTGCTAACTCCCTCTATCCAGCTCCCGAGAGTTCAGCCCCAGCCCTTGCACCCATCGGATGGTACTTCTGAGCCAGAAGGCCCAGTTACCTCCTCCTCTGCTTGCCCCTCGTTCCCACCAGATCAAAGACACGGTAACTATGGATGCCGGGAGAGCCAACAAGGAGGCTGAAATTCTTCGAAAGCAGTGCAAGGCTCTGTGCCAGGAGCTGAAGGAGGCCCTCCAGGAGGCAGATGTGGCCAAGTGCCGGCGGGACTGGGCCTTCCAGGAGCGGGACAAGATCGTGGCAGAGCGGGACAGCATCCGGTACGGTGCCCCTGGGCTGGCCTGGCCTTAGGTCTCCCCAGGGCACACGGGGTTTGTGGGGAGGGCCACAGTCACTTGCCACATGTCCGGGTAGGGTGAGAGTGACTAGGTTCTTCCCTTCTCACCCTAGGTGATGCCCCCACCTTGCCTCAGAGCACTAGTATTTTCTATTATGTGTTTCCATCCTATTCCACTTCACCCTAGGCATCCGAGCGGGTACTATGAAGTGGCACCAGACCAGGTGTTATTCTAAGTTCTGACAATTAGAACTGCATTCTCTCTGTCAGTATTCATTACGTACCTACTACGTGCCAGGATCTCAGGTCACTTGAGTAAGGAGACCCTGGGAGATAGCCTCCAAAGCTCCCAGGTGGCTGTGATGCCTGTGAGGGGCTGGCACTGTGGGGCTGTGGGCCACTCTGTCAGGGCAGTGGGGAAGGAAGATGCGTGGACGGAATTCTAGGGTCACAGGCAGAGCTGTGATGGGGGCATGGAGGGTAGTGGGGGACAGATGGAGGGGTCTCTCCAGAAAACATGGTATTTGAGCCAGAACTTAAGTATGAGTGGGATTTTTCCAGATGGAGAGGGGGAAGGGCATTGCAACCTGAGCAAACCTCATGAGCAAAGGTGTGGTGTGATCAGGGCAGGGCAGGGATATAGGTGTGAAGTAACAGAACAGGCAGCTGACAGCGCTCCTGAACACAGGTTGTTAGGGCCTTGAAAGGGAAGCCTGGGAATGTAGACTGGATCCTTGGTTGAGGTAGAGCCGGGAGAGGCTGGAGGTGGGGTGGGGTGTTGGTAGTTAGCAAGGACTTGGCAATGAGAGATTCTGAAAGATCCCTTGCGGCCTTTTTAAGGAGAGACTGATGTCCACCTAAGCTGGTCAGGAGATGAGTGTTCAGGGTTGGGAGGATATGGGGCCATGGAGAAGGGGGGACAGCTCTCAGGGTCCATCCAGTAACAGGATGCAGTTCTGGGGGTGGCACAGGGCACAGATCCTCTTGCTGCCAGACCCCCTGTCTCCACCTCCTCTTTGAATGGCTGAGGTAGTTTCGAGGTCCCAGAAGCCATATGTCCTTTAGCAGAGGGTTGTCAAGCCTGCCCTTGCTACCTGCATAGAACTCAGGGCTGCAGAGACGCATGAGGCATGATTCCTGTCTGAGTGGGGGGGTCTCAGTCTGGTTGTGGGCTGGGGGTGGCTCTGGAAAGGCCTGCGTGTGGGTGGTTATGAGGCATTTGGCCAGTGCTGGAGCACAGGGCTGCCCGGTGGGCTGGGGTGAGAGGCGGTCTTTGACCCCAGGCACATTGACAGTGAAGCAGTGGGGTGAGCACTGGATATTTGGAACCCAGCGCTTGTTGCCTGGTAACTGGGGGGTGTCTCTTTTCCTGGGTCCTCAGGTTACCTTTGTCCCTCAGTGGGGTTAGCCTTGATGGCCTTCTAAACTTGCCAACATTCCTGTGCATCTGGGGGCAAGGTGGGATCCTGGGGTGTTCACTGCAGGCTGTGGGTCCTCCATCCCTTACCTCTCTTGGTGACCTTGACCTTTGCCTCTTCTGCCAGGACGCTGTGTGACAATTTGAGGAGGGAGAGGGACAGGGCAGTGACAGAGCTGGCCGAGGCCCTGCGCAGCCTGGACGACACTCGAAAACAGAAGAACGACGTCAGCCGGGAGCTTAAGGAGCTCAAGTATGCTGGGGTGGGCGCCTTCCTGGGCCGTGCTTGTATCTGGGAGTGGAGCGCCCGCTCTCCTCTCAGGGCAGGGCAGGGCCTGACCGTCTGTCCCTTCCCTCTCCTGTACTCTGTCAGTCTGTAGAAAGGGTTCAGATGCTGCCTCCACATGGAGAGTTTATTAGACACTCTTAGACCAGCAGAGAAAATGACAGCAGCCCTGTGAGCACATGGAGGTGTGCACTGTGCACAAAGACAGGAAGGAAGGGCCCTGCTCGCAGACAGGCCATCAGGGGACAGACAAGCATGCATTGTCCACTCATTCATTCCCTCCTTCCCTCCCTCCCTCACTCATTCATCAACTCAGCAAGGACTAACTGCGTGCCTGCTCTGTTTGGGTCAGGCCTGAGGGAGGCACAGGGGAAACAACTGAGCAGGCCGACCAGGTCCCTGCCCTGTGGGGCTCACAGCACGCAGGAGACACCACAGGCAGCCATCAGAGAGGCGAGGGCATAAAGGAACAAAGCAACAAGTGATTGTGGTGCAGAGTTTTGCAGGTAATTGTGACCACCACTCAGCAGTCTGTCCTGCTGTGTTATGGATGCCCGTCTGGAAGAAACTGTTTGGGATGTCAGACAACCCAGCTCAGCGACAGCCCTGCCCCTGGGGGTATCCCTTAAGACATGGTGACTCTAAGCAGTGGATTGAAAATACGATGATCAAAGTTTAAAAGAGAAATTGGCAGAGGCCAGTAGTCATTACTAGAGCCTAGAGCCAGATTCTAATTGAGAAGCAATGGTTCTCTATCCATTCCAGGGACTTCCCAAGCTGTAGAGTGGGGAAGGAAGGTGAGAAGCCTGTGAGTGTGAGTGGGCAAGCCTAGCTTACTTGGGGTATGCCTTTCAGAAGGGAGTACAGGTTCCCTCCCCTTCCCATTCAGTAACATCTAACATATAAGACAAGCAACTGCATTTCTTAAATAAAAACCTAGAACCTCTGGGGCTTGAGTGCTCTAAAGAAAACTTCAGTAGATCCTCTGGGGCTTCAGCATGGGAGGAGGTTTCCATTTTAATTGTGCTGGAGTTGCCAAGGCTGTCTAAGAAAGTCAGCTTCCTTGGTTCATTCAGCACATTTGTATTTGTATCTCCTTCCTGCTGAGTTCTCTAACCTGTGGATGCTGTGACACAGTCTGAGCTGCTACACCAGAAGCAATAGTGGGAAAGAGATGAAGCAGGTGCAGTCAGCTTTAAATGAAAAGCTCCAGGCTATATAGTGGGTATTAGGGCCCAGGAGGCTGGGTAGCATTCTAGAGCTGGCCAGTGAGAGCCCAGCCTAGCCAGATGTGTGAACCTGGGAGAAGGAAACAAAAGTAAGTCACGAGTGTGCCAGGAGCCCAGTAGGCAGGGCTGATGAATTGAGAAGGAGGCCTGGGCCCAGGTTTTAGGAAGAAGGGCATTATATGCAAGTGACTGCAGGATAGGACAAGGTTACTATGCCTTTTTTCATCTTCTTAACTGGGTCTTTCTAAGAGCTTAAGTTTTATTTTGATCAAGTCTAACTTATTGATATTTTTAAATCAATTTTTATTTTTATTAAATATATTTTATTGATTGTGCTATTACACTTGTCCCATTTTCCCCCCTTCAATCCCCTCCGCCCTGCACACCCCCTCCTAACCCACCCCCCCCCCGTTAGTTCATGTCCATCGATTATACGTGTAAGTTCTTCAGCTTCTACATTTCCTATATTATTCTTACCCTCCCCCTTTCTATTTTCTACCTACCATCTATGCTACTTATTCTCTGTACCTTTCCCCCCCTCTCCCCTTCCCATTCCCCTGCTGATAACCCTCCATGTGATCTCCATTTCTGTGGTTTTGTTCCTGTTCTAGTTATTTGCTTAGTTTTTGTTTTTGTTTTAGGTGTGGTTGTTAATGATTGTATTTGCTGTCATTTTACTGTTCACATTTTTTATCTTCTTTTTCTTAGCTAAATCCCTTTAATATTTCATTTAATAAGGGCTTGGTGATGATGAACTCCTTTAACTGTACCTTATCTGGGAAGCACTCTATCTGCCCTTCCATTCTGAATGAAAGCTTTGCTGGATAGAGCAATCTTGGATGTAGGTCCTTGCCTTTCATGACTTAGAATACTTCTTTCCAGCCCCTTCTTGCCTGTGAGGTCTCTTTTGAGAAATCAGCTGACAGTCTGATGGGAACTCCTTTGTTAGGTAACTTTCTCCTTATCTCTTGCTGCTTGTAGGATTCTCTCCTTCATTTTTATCTTGGGTAATATAATTCTGATGTGCCTTGGTGTGTTCCTCCTTGGGCCCAAGTTCTTTGGGACTCTCTGAGCTTCCTGGACTTCCTGGAAGTCTATTTCCTTTGCCAGATGGGGGAAGTTCTTCATTATTTGTTCAAATAACTTTTCCACTGGTTGCTCTTCCTCTTCTCCTTCTGGTACCCCTATAATTTGGATGTTAGAACATTTCAAGATGTCCCAGAGGTTCTTAAGCCTGTCCTCATTTTTTTGAATTCTTGTTTCTTCATTCTTTTCTGATTGGATGTTTCTTTCTTCCTTCTGGTCCACACTGTTGATTTGAGTCCCATTTTCCTTCCCTGTACATTTTCCTTTATTTCACTTAGCGTAGCCTTCATTTTTTCATCTGATTTGCGACCAAATTCAACCAATTCTTTGAGCATACTGATTTACCAGTGTTTTGAACTGTGCGTCTGATAGGCTGGCTATCTCTTCGTCGCTTAGTTGTATTTTTTTCTGGAGCTTTGATCTGTTCTTTCCTTTGGGCCATTTTTTTTGTCTTGGCGCGACCATTACGTAGTAAGGGGCGGAGGCTTAGGTGTTCACCAAGGCAGGTTGACTCAGTCTCAGGGTTGTGACACTGTATGTGGGAAAGGGGACCGAGAGGAAACAATGGCACTTGCTCCATTCTCTGTCGGATTTCAGTCACTTCCCTCACTTCCCACAAGCAAATTGGGCCCTTCTGGTACTGATTGACGTGTGGGTGGGCTTATGTACGTTCTAGGACCCCGTGGGTCTCTCCAGCAAACTCTCCTGTGAGGCTCAACCCCCACCAGTGTTTTCAGTCAGTGGTTTGAGGAAATAAAATTTCCCAGCGCTGGGCCCCTGGGTTGCATAGTCTGTCCTGCTTCCCATTTGTTTCTCCTGGTTTATCTGCATGTGAATGTGAGACCACCTGCTCCACCAGGCACTGCCTCGAGGGGTCCACCCATTGCTCCCTTGCTGGCCAGCTGCAGCCTTGCGTGCTCTGCTGCACAATCCTTTGCCTCACTGGGTCCTCCAGCCACCACCTTTCTGCGAGTCCTCTCTGCCCAGCTGCCTGTCTCCACCCCTCCTACTGGTCTGGATGAATGTGTCTTCTTAATTCCTTGGTTGTTGAACTTCCATACATTTTGGTTTTCTGTCGGTTTTGGTTGATTTTTGTTTTTAAATTGTAGTTGTCCTTCTTTTGGTTGTACGAGGAGGCACAGTGTGTCTACCTATGCCTCTGTCTTGGCCAGAAGTCTGTCGATTTTTTGTTTAATTTTCAATGAATTGTATTATGTTAAAAAACCCTTCACCTAACACTAGATCTCAAAGATTTTTCTCCCATATTTTCCTTCTAAAAGTTTTATAGTTTTATTTTTCCATTTAAATCTGCAATACGTTTTGAATTAGTTTTTATAAGGTATGGTGTTTAAGTTGAGATCCCCTTTTTCTTTGCCATGGTTGTGCAGCTGCTCCAGCCTCACTGGTTGAAGACTGTCTTGATGTAGGTATTCTACCTTTTTTGCCTTTCCCTGTAAATTTTAGAATAGTCTTTTCTGTATCTATGGAAATGTTTTGTTAGCATTTCCGTAGGAATTGCATTAAACCTCTAGATGAATATGAGAATTTCTGAGTCTTTAAAAAAAACATATAAAAACCTACTGATACCCAAGAAGCCTTGACCTGATGCTCCAGATTTATTGGGAAGTATGCGGTGAAAGCCCCATTGAGCTTTCATGAGTGGTCCACCTGCTTTCCAAGCTGAGACTTGCGGGGGATATTTCACCTCCCATAGGGCCATTGCCATGGCTCCCTCTCTTCACAGGGAGCAGATGGAATCCCAGTTGGAAAAGGAGGCCCGGTTCCGGCAGCTGATGGCCCACAGCTCCCATGACTCAGCCATCGACACAGATTCCATGGAGTGGGAAACAGAAGTTGTAGAGTTTGAAAGGGAGACCGTAAGCTTTCTTCATGTCTTTTCTTCTTCTCCTGACATGAAGACTTTGGATGGTGGAGGAAGGGGGTGCCCTCTTGCATTTTCACCCAGTGTCATAATTGCTAGTTTGGAGGTTTGGCTTTCCTCCCAGGATGCAAATGCATCCTTTCCTTGCATTTGTTCAAGCTGGGTTATAGCAGGTTGGTTTCCTATGTCACGGGGCAGGTGCTGACACAGCCCACAGATTGAAGAGGGAAGAGCAGAGTCCCCGAGCGTGATGCTGGTGGGGATGTGTGTTTGTAGTGGCTGAGAGGGGAAGACTATAGCTGCTCATAGGCTGTATCTTGGGGACTAATTGTCCTGTCAATCATGGTGAAGGGAGAGTCCCCACATTAGAGTGAATGGTTTGGGGTTTAAGAGCCAAATGCTTCTCGTCACTGCTTTGTAAAGTGTGCTGCTACTGTTTTGACAGGAGGACATTGATTTGAAGGCACTGGGGTTCGATATGGCAGAAGGTGTGAATGAGCCTTGTTTGCCTGGGGACTGTGGCATATTTGTTACTAAGGTGGACAAAGGAAGCATTGCAGATGGCCGCTTACGGTAAGAGTTGAGGAAGCCCCGATTCTGGAGGGAAGGTTGGGCCCTGCGACCCAATGAAGCCTGGGGAGCCTGGTGGTAGTTAAATGCATGCACCCCAGGGTCTGAGAGACTGAGTCTATCTGAGGCCTGCAGGCTCAGCTGCTAACATTGTTCTTAAAGGATACTGTCTGATGTCGAAACATGAGAAAAACATACCTAGGGACAACTGAGTCCTGTGGAGAAATAGGGATGAAATGGCCACTCTCTCTAGTGGAGAGCGCCCTGTTTTCCCGCCCAAGCAGGCTTTTATTAAGAATACAGATACAGTTTGTGGATTACAGTCTGGCAGGGAAGATCAAAAGGAATAGGTAGTTTTCAGAGGGACTGACAACTCCCGCTGGGATTATGGGCAGAGTTTGTGTTTTATCACTTAAAAAGGCTACAGGACCTAAAAGGCTAGTCTCGTTTCCTGCCCATGCCTTCATATTCTAATTCAATAGCATCCACCAGCAGCAGATCTCACAGGATCTTGCATATTCTATGTCCCAGGCCTGATTACCCTGGGGGTCCGCTGACTCTAGTCTGGACTGCACTGCCCCTGTTATTTCTGCAGGCCTGAGTCGGGCAGAGGAGACAAAGGCAGCCAGGAGACTTGGATTTCTCACATCTAAGAACAAGGACTTAGGCTTTGACAAAGCCGAGGGGGCAGGGGTTGATGTTTATCACCCCTTCATTTCCACAGCCCCGAGTCTCTTCCCTGAGGCCTCCACGTGATCATGCCTGTCTTAGGCGATTCCCCTCATGGGAAATCTTACCTGTCATTGGCTAACTGATCAAGCACTGGGGGCCGGCACAGAACAGGCAGTGTTTATGCCAGGGAAATAAGTTTTGTCTCCTTAGTGGCTCCTGGTCCAGAGGTCTCTCACTCAGCCTAAGTCACGGGGGGGTTATAGCTTCCTGAGACCAGGCAGGGTGGACTCTAACAGTCTGACTCGCAGTTGCCTTTGAACCCGACCTTTCTCCAGTCGCCAGGCACTGCCTTTCGCATCTCTGGATAGAAAGTGCTCAGGCAATATGTATGAGAGCATAGCATATACATTGCATGCTCATTCCATGAAATACCTATGATGATAAAAGAGTGCTTACTATATGCTCAGTACTGGTTTAAGCACTTCACATAATTAATCTTTACAGTCCTATGAGGTAGGTGTTACCCCATTTTACAGCTGAAGGCACTGAGGTGCTGAGGGGTTAGATCACTCAGCTAGTAAGTGGTAGAGCCAGGATTTGAACCCAGGCAGTCTAGCTCCACTATTTGAGTTTAATCATTTGACCATCCTGGAAGGGGAAATCTTTCTGAATGTGTATGTGGGCCACCCGCTTTCTGGCATGTGACTCTCCAGTGGGAGCAGTTGGGCTGCCCCCTGGTCCAAAGACCTGCATGGACACTGACCTGATTGTGCCCTTCTTCAGGGTCAATGACTGGCTGCTGAGAATCAATGACGTGGACCTTATCAACAAGGATAAGAAGCAGGCCATCAAGGCTCTCCTCAATGGGGAGGGGGCCATCAACATGGTCGTGCGGCGGAGGAAGTCCCTAGGTGGGAAGGTGGTCACGCCACTGCACATCAACCTGAGTGGACAGAAAGGTAGTGGCCCACAAAAGTGGGCAGAGTGCTTCAGATGGCAGGGTGGCCCTTTCTTGTGCTGAGGGATATGTGTGTTTTCAGGTGTACTTTATTGCCAGGGTTGAGGTGTTGATGCTGCTTAAGTGCAGCCTATGTGCTTCCCTGACATGTGACCACCTGGGTCCTGGGTCCTGGGTCTTGCTTGTCTCTGAGTGATTCACCAGACCAGATATGACTGAGCCCCTGGTGGTCTGGCTCAGGTCAGGTGCTGGAATGGACAGGTCACAGTCTGCCAACTTTGTAAAAGTATCTCCCAAAGATGAGGTGGGACAACCAGTGGACCATGAGACCTGGGGCAAGGATTAACCAGGGACCACCTGTGGTCCACCCTGTGGTTCACAGACAGTGGCATCAGTCTGGAGAATGGAGTGTATGCTGCTGCTGTGGTGCCTGGAAGCCCGGCTGCCAAGGAGGGGTCCCTTGCCGTGGGAGACAGGATCGTGGCGGTGAGTCTCTAGGAGCCGGGCCGTCTGCTGCATGTGGACAGTTAGATTGCAAATGTGGGAGGTATGAGTGAGACATAATGAACATTGTTTTTATATTTGCCTTACTCTTTAAATGTGAACACTTAAATGTGGCTTTTTTGTTCTGATAGTATGTTTCTATTTACTGTAGAAAAGGAGGAAGTATGGAAGAAGCTTAGGAAGGAAATAAGAATTAGCATTATTGCTACCACCTATAGATAACAGTTACTAACATTTTTACTGTATTTCTCTACAACCAGTATTCTATATATGAATGTCAAGTTAGGTCAATTTTTAAAAAATTGATATCTATATGTGATTTTTTTTAGAAATCCTTTTACTAAATCTTTTATCCATTTATTTTTATGTTTCTTTTTTATTACCAAAGTAAGACTCATTTGCTGTAAAATATTCAAGCAACACAAAAATGTATAAAGTAGTAGCCTCCTCTTTTCCCTTCAGTCCCACTCCTGGAGGTATTCTCTATGCCCACTGGGAAGATGTGCTCCCAGCTCAACCAAAATTGTATACACAGATTGAGACTCATGGTTTCTGTTTGCTTTTAAAAATATAATACTGGAATCATCTTACGTTATTCTGCAATTTACATTCTACATTGTGTTTCCTTATTATTTTTGTCCATGTCATAGTGGTCTGTTGTTTGATTATCTGTAGTTTAAATTATTCTGTGATGGGTGGACACAAGTTGTTTTCAGTTTTCTGCAATTGCAAACAGCCCTGCTGTGGACTTTACCTGTGTGAAGCAGCTGCTTTGGGGATATTTAACGGCATCCGTCGTGACCACATCCCTGCAGTGCTGTGAGATTGCTCAGTCATGGGGCATGCACATTTAATAATTTTAAGTTACTTTTTAAAATTGAAGGCATACACTTTTTCATGACACACACCTGAAATTCCAGTCATTCAATGGGCTCAGTGACAGTAACTCCTCTCTGGTCCTGGCCACACCATCCCACCCTCATGGCAATTATTGTGAAGAACAAACATTTCTTCCAGAAATGTTTAAAACATGTGCATCTCCCACATTTTGGGGGGGAAAAAAAAGCAGGTGGGGTTATAATATTCTTGGCTGCTAACCTTGTTTTTGTTGCTATCAGCATGATCTGTGGTTCTTCCTAGGTGTGTCTGGCTCATTTCAGTAGCTGCACGGTCCTTAGTGACAGCAGCACCAGCTGTTAAGCAACCCCCTGTCCCCAGTGGTCATTCAGGACATCTTTGCCTGCACAGGTGGAGCTGTGTGGCCACTGCTGCATCCCTGCATGGGGCCCACGAAAGTGTGCCACTGGGGCAGTTATTCCTGGGCTGGGGGAATTGCTGGATCTATGAGCATTTAACATTTGATATGGTCCCCTGTGCCTCCAAAAGGCCATGGTGTTTTTAATCCTACCTACAGTGTGTAGGGGAGCTCATTGCTTCACATCTTTGCCAGTGTTTTCCAGATTCCAGGGGTGCCAGACTTTAAAAGTTACACGGCCATTGTGAAAAATTTCAAGATGTGGAAAAGTTACAAAGAAAAAACAATCAAATTAACCTATCACTCTAAAATAATCCTTCTGCATGTATTTTTTAAGATTTTGATGTTGAAATAGTTACATAAATAATTATAATTCAGTTATATTAAATAAAAAGTATTAAAAATAAAGTTGCAAAGATAATATAGGGAGGTCCTATATACCCTTCACCCAGTTTTCTCTAATGATTACATCTTACGTAACTTAACTAATATTATAAAGAAAGTTAAAACCAGACAGTTGACATTGGTGCTGTGGGTGTATTTAGTTCTGTGTCATTTGATCATGTTTAGGTAAACAACAACAAAAAGGATACAGAACTGTCCTACTACCACGATCTCCCTCTGTTATCTCTTTATACTAACACCCACACCCGACTCCCCCGTTCAGACACCCTGGCAACTAATTGGTTCTCCATTTCTGTAACGTCATCATCTCGTGAACAGTATATAATAAGTAGAGCCATACAGTGTGTGACCTTTCAATTCGCTTTTCTGCTCAGCACAGTGCTGTGAGAAGGAAACATGGTTGGGTGTGTGGGTAGTGTGTTCCTTCTCACTGCAGGGTGTAGTGCTCCGGCGTGTGGACGCAGCCTGGGCTAACCCTTCACCTGTTGCACATGTGCTTTTCCAAAGATTGGAACACATCTGAGAGGGATGTGGCCAGAAATTTAACCATGAGTGGTGTGGTGTGTCTTAGTGGACAGTGACGACACTTCATCTCACGTGGCATTTTCTAGTCTACAAAGGCCTTTCACCCCATGATGTTGTTTTTCTATCTCTTCCCGCCCCTGTGGGGCACACACGCAGGAAGGAGTTTGGAATCAAGGTCCAACATCACACAGCAGGAAGCCCCAGAGCTGGGCTCTTCCTCCAGGACCCTTGATGTCCTGGGCCTAGTCAGATAGGCACCTCCCTGTAGAGTAATTTTAAGGCTGTGTGTTTCATTTGCTTCAGAAAGGCCTTCCTGGGGAGGGGCTTTCTTTCCTTTGCCAGCGTCAGACTTGGACACCTTACAGAACTAGGCCCACTGTCCCACATGGGCCGGCAGGGTGCAGAGCCCTGTCCTGGCAGCGGGCCTGACAGGCTCTCTGTCTGGCCCTAGATCAATGGCATTGCACTGGACAACAAGTCTCTGACTGAGTGTGAATCTCTGCTGCGTAGCTGCCAGGACTCCCTGACCCTCTCCCTCCTGAAGGTAAGGGCCCTGCCCATCCCATCCCTGCTCTTGCTGTGTGTGCGCTGAGCAAGCCTCAGCTCCATACGCCTGATCTTCTCTGCGTCCCTGGGATCCTTGAAAAGGGGGTATTGATTTATAAAGTGCAGGGTGTGCATGAACCCTGACTAGGATCTTGTTTAAAAACAAAACCAAAAAAACAACCCCCCTCCCCCTGCCAGCTTTGAAGGACATTTTGGAGAGAGTGCGTGCTTTTGAATCTGGATTGAATAATTAGTGAACTTAGGGAACTTGAATTTTCTGAGTCGACAGTATTGGGGTTACTGAGGAGAATGGCCTTATTTTGGGTAAGTACATGATAAAATTGTTAGGGCTGAAATGTCATATTTGTAACTTAACTTCAAATGTTCTGCAATATTGACAGATACAGATAATTTTTTAAAATATTGTTGATTCTGAATGGTGGGTTTATGCCTGTTTGTTGTACTCTTCTATCAACTTTCCTACAGAATTGAAAAGATTAATAATAGAGGGTAGGGAAAAAAGATTAGTAATAGAGGATCCATCCACTTTACTAAGTGAAATTTTAAAAAATTAATTATTTTAAAATTAATAGACTTTTTTTGGAGCAGTTTTAGATTTACAGAAAAGTTGAGCTAATATAGAGAATTCTCATATCCCCCTCCCTGATTCCCCCCTATTGTTAATGTGTCTTGGTTTAGTGGGGTTCATTTGTCTCAATGTTAATATGTTAGTATTAACTGAAGTCCATAATTTACTTGAGGGCTTGCTCTTTGTGGTGTACGTTTCGTGGGTTTGGACATATATGCAGCAACATGTATCTGCCATTACAGCATCACACAGCATGGTTTCCCGGTAATAAAAATCCTCTGTGCTTTACCTATTCATTCCTCTTCCTCTCGCCCCCATCCCTGGAAACCGTTGATCTTTTTACTGGTTGCATAGTTTTGTCTTTTCTAGATTGTGTTATAGTCGGACTAATACAATATGTAGCCTTTTCAGATCACCTTCTGTCACTTAATAATGTGCATGTAAGTTTCCTACATGTCTTTTCATGGCTTGATAGCTCATTTCTTTTTACTGCTGAATAATCTTCCACTGTGTGAATGTACTACAAGATATGCATTTTTAATAATGAATCTTTTTTTACTTAACAATTTTAAAAAGTGTGCAGGACATTACACAGGTGATACCAGAAAGTGCTCAAAGTCAAGAGCACTTTATGGCTGTCCTGTGGGTTCACAGTGACCGGGGCCATGAGAAAGCCTCCCCTGCCAGGGAGAGGTATGTGTGCATGTCTGTGTGTGTGTGTTCATGTGTGGATGTCTGCCTTTTTTGGGGGTGTGGCCCATTCCTGGCCATTGCTCTACCTGCAGGGGCATTTTCAGGGGCAGTGCCAGGTTCTATAGTCTTTTCTTCTCTTTCTCATTCCTCTGCAATTCCTACTTAGGTGTTCCCTCAGAGCTCCTCATGGAGTGGCCAGAACATCTTTGAAAACATCAAGGACTCTGATAAGATGTTGAGTTTCCGAGCCCATGGCCCAGAGGTCCAGGCTCAGAATAAACGGAACTTGATGCAGCACAATAACTCCACTCAGACAGACATCTTCTACACAGACAGGCTGGAGGACAGGAAGGAGCCCCCAGGAGGTAGCAGCGCCTTCCTGCACAAGCCATTCCCTGGGGGACCCTTCCCAGTCTCCCCTGAGACGTGTCCCAGTGCCTCTGAGCGTAGCCTGAGCTCTTTTCGTTCAGATGCCTCTGGGGAGCGTGGCTATGGGCTGGTGGACATGCGTAGCCGGCGGCCCCTGCTGCCCTTCGAGACTGAGGCTGGTTCCTGTGGGGCAACAGAGGCTCCCCTGGATAAGGCCGAGCCCGAGAGCTCCAACAGTGGTGGGACCTGGCCCAAGGCTGTGCTCAGCTCCACGGCTGGGCCTGAGAAGCTCTCTGTTTACAAGAAGCCAAAGCAAAGAAAGTCTATCTTTGACCCTAACACTTTCAAACGCCCCCAGACACCCCCCAAAATAGACTACCTGCTCCCAGGCCCTGGGCCTGCTCATTCCCCCCAGCCCTCCAAGAGGGTGGGGCCTCTGACGCCCCCAAAAC
Organism: Phyllostomus hastatus; assembly: GCF_019186645.2. NCBI lineage: Eukaryota > Metazoa > Chordata > Mammalia > Chiroptera > Phyllostomidae > Phyllostomus > Phyllostomus hastatus. Next base: position 19,505,966 of record NW_025333869.1, read on the forward strand.
CTCCTAGGAGGAGTGACTCCATTAAGTTCCAGCACAGGCTAGAAACCAGCTCCGAGTCTGAGGCCACCCTGGTGGGCAGCTCCCCATCCACCAGCCCCCCGAGTGCCCTGCCTCCCGACGTGGACCCTGGGGAACCCATGCACTCCTCACCCCCTCGCAAGGCCAGGGTCCGAATTGCTTCCAGCTACTACCCTGAGGCGGATGGGGACTCCTCCTACCTGCCTGCCAAGAAGTCCTGTGACGAGGACCTCACCTCCCAGAAGACAGATGAGCTGGGACACAAGCGTCGCCGGCCAAAGTCTGCTCCCAGCTTCCGGCCAAAGCTTGCACCAGTGGTGATTCCTGCTCAGTTCCTGGAGGTAGAACCAATGCTGGGCTGGGGTTTGGGGTGGGGAAGGGTAGCTGTCTATGAGAATGCTCCAAGTGGCCTGCACCTGTGTTGCCAGGCTTGTGCTTGGCCCTGGCTCCTTTGTCCTGAGCATCTACCCGAGGGAGGGGAAGGGGTAGCTGGTGCCTGCTGGTGGGAAGCAACCCTCCTTAAGAGACTGGAGAGTAGTGTGGGATGTGCACATTACTGAGGATATGATACCAAGAGAGAAACACGTTCTTGGATATAGCATTTAATTTGCTTATTCAACAAGAAGCTTTTGAAGTTGTACAACAAAGCCAGGTGACACAGGCCTACCTTGAAGGGTTTAGGGAGAGAAGATAGCACTCGTGAATCTGTTAGCCTGGCTAACAGTCTGGCTTGTTGTTATGGGTACTAGAGTCATTTCCAGAAGGGAGGGTGCTGTGAGCAGAGAACAAATCCATGCTACTCTCTGCAGACAGAGAGCCTCACACAGCCCCGATGCATATATAGTCCACCTTCTACACACATATGCATAACTTCTCTTAATTGGAAAGAACAGGTTCTTTGTAGGGTTTTTTTTAGTATTTTTGAGGGAAATTCTTCGAGGTGTGTAAGGCAACTTGAATGAGCAGTGACATCTCCTGACTGTTACTTCATGCCCAAATGGGAGGAGCTGGTGTATAAGGAACAGAATTGCAGAGTTGCTTGCAAACACCTATGTGTTCCCCTGTTTCCAGCCACTCCCTCTTGCCTTTGGTTCAGCAGGAGCAGAAGTGTGTCTCAGCCAGTGGAGAACTCTCTCCAGAGCTTCAGGACTGGTCCCCTTACTCGCCAGGGCACTCCAACCGACACAGCAACCCCCCACTCTACCCCAGCAAAGCATCTGTGGGTAAGTCAGCTGTGGGGGCCGGGAGGAGGAGGGTCTTTGTGGGCCCACAGGGCTACCCAAAGGAGGCAGTCATTTCAAGGAGCAGCCAGAGGTCCAAAGAGCTAGCAATTACTGCCCTGTCTGGGGTGATGTTTAGTCTTGTTCCATTGACATTTCTTAGCTTTTCAGAGTGCTTTCTCCCCATAGCAGCCTAGGAAATAGGAAGCATCAAAGAGAGGTCTCCTGTTTTATAGATGGAGAGAGGCCAGAGGCTTGCACAGGTCTGGGGCTGGCTGGGTGCTTTGGGACAAGTGTTCTCACCCAGTACATTTCTAGGCACTGTTCCCCGGAGCATGACTCCAAGCACCACTGTGAGCTCCATCCTGAGGAACCCCATCTACACCGTGCGTAGCCACAGGGTTGGCCCTTGCAGCTCTCCACCCGTCCCCAGGGAGATCGGCCCCCAAGTTTTACATCCAAGGTATGTGAAGTCACCCCACACCTCCTGCACCACAGCCATCTAAGCCTACCTGAACACAAAGCCCCCTTGTGCATAAAGAGGCTCGTGGACAGAGCTGCTTCCTTGCCTAGCTGGGAAGGGGCTGGTTTGAGCAGCTCAAGGACCTCACACAAAGTGGGCTTTAAGGATGCTCTCTTGGTTCACCAACATGGAGCTTGAAAATGTATTTAAGGAAAGATGATAGTGCTGGTAGCCAATGCTTTGTTGCTCATGTGCCAGGCACTGTGCTGAGACCCTTATAAATACCCCATTTAATTGCTACAACCCTAGGCTCTAGGGACTGTTATTGTCTCTGTTTTATATAGGTGAGGAAACTGATCCTTAAAAAGTGAGTGGACTGGCTCAAGCTCACTTTCATTCATTTGTTTATTCATGTATTTGACAGGTGTTTATTTAGCACCTGCTAAGTGACATGGACTGTTCTAGTTCCAAGAGGATGCAGGGGAAAACTAAATGGACAAGTCTCTTCTCATGCGGCGTTTGTGTTTAAGTGTGGGAGACAGATAGGAAAAGGTGAACAGAGGCATACCAGATGGTGCTATAAGTAGCTCTGAAATCCATAAAACAGGGTAACAAGCTAGGCTGACTTGGAAGAGGGTGGGGAGGGCCCCCTGGTCAGGTGGAGGCTGCTGTGACCACAAGGCTGAGAAGAGACCAGCTACACAAGACCTGGGGCAGAGTCCCCAGGAAGGAGGGCTGTTGGCGCTGTGGCCCAGGCACCTGACAACAGTGTGGAGGGCTCTTGGGACAGAGTCGGGGAGCTTGACAAAAGCACGGTAAGTCAGGAGGCGAGCCCAGGTCATAGGGCACAAATCCTGCAGAGGCTGCAGTCATGATACGGAGTTTGGGTTTTATTCTAAGCACAGTGGAGACCCCCAGGGTTTTAGGCAGAAAGGGCTGTAGTCTCATTATGCAATTAGAAAAGGACAGCATCGGGCCTGACTGCAGGCCCACTGGTGTGGGTGTCGTCTGGGCTCTCTGCCCTCAGGTTTCCTCAGTTTGTTCTGGTTGAAGCTCTCCAAGGCCCTCTGCCTAGCTAGCCTCTGTCTGCTCACCCTGGAGGAGAGGCTTCCCCTCTGAGACCCCACCCAGGATTCAGAGCCTCTGTTTTCCCTGTAGAAGCCCTTCCTACAGTGAGCCCAACCCTGGCTGAGGCTGAAGTGGCTGTGCTGATCCCGCTTCATTTGTGGGCCTTTTTCTTCCATGCACAGGGTGCCTCGTGGATGCCTCCTCTGGGCATGGCTGCAGGCAGGGTGCTGTCCTCAGCTGACAGCCATTGGCTTCTGGGCCTCCCTTCTGCCGGCCCAGGGAGGGAGCCTTGCCTAAGCCTGTCACTTGTGTTTCTCCCCAGGAGCTGTGTCTGGTCCTGGCCCCTCACCTGTCTGGTTCTCTCGCAGTGTTCAACACCAGGGACGCCTGAGCCTGGACTTGAGCCACAGAGCCTGCAGCGACTACTCGGAGATGAGAGCCTCCCATGGGTCCAACTCACTGCCCTCCAGCGCCCGCCTTGGTAACTGCACCGCTAGAACCTTCTCACCATAGTAGGTCACTGGCCTTTTTCATCTCCACCTGCATCATCTTGGCTGGCCTCCTGGTGGCCTGCCTTCGTGGCTCTTCCCTTTCCGGAGCTGAGATCAGCTTTGCAATGCACATTTCCTTTGGCCTTCTATTGTGTCTCCATGCTTTCCCTAGCGGCAGTGTGTTGTTCTGGTGACCCCTTGGCCCAGGAGCCCTGCTCCCTGTCACTGAGCTTGGTGGGCATTCCAGGGGATTCTGTATTGCTATTCACTTATGGGAAATGCAGCCCAGAGCAGAGTCTGGCACTTACCCACAACGAGACTGTTGTGGAGATGCTTCAGCCTTGTGAGAGAAGGTGAGCAGCCACCTCTTTCACTTGGTCACTGTCCCTATTCCAAGGCAAAAAATGAGATTGATGTGATTCTGTTGTGGAGCAGGCCATTCCTGCACAGTTTACTCAAATATTGGGCGTTAAGTGTCTGCTTTTCTTGCCTGTTCCACATTCACGTCCCCTTGGGGATAAATGTCAGAGCCCTGCTCTGCATTTTGTCATGACTGAGTGTATTCCCTGACCACTAGGAGGGGTGAGGGGTGGTGTTTACTCACAGACCTAAAGTTTTCTCCTCTTCTGGAACCATAGGATCTTCCAGCAACTTGCAGTTCAAGGCAGAACGCATTAAAATCCCATCAACACCAAGATATCCCCGGTCTGTTGTGGGCTCTGACAGAGGTGAGAACTCAGCACTCCCTCCCCTGCCTGCTGTTTCATGCTGTCCTCACAGTGCAGTGTCTGGGCATTGCTTATAGCCGCGTCGTCATTTCAGCCAGTCTGTAAACACTAGTGGTGTGGGGGATAGAAAGGCCATATGGAGCCAAGCATCTGAATTCAAGGACATGTGATGTGGCTGTGGCATGGGGCCACATGTCTGGATCATGTCTCCCTCTGGATCTTTGCTGCTAGAGAATGAAATACAAGATCAAGGCCCGAGTTACCTCACACCTTTTTTGGCAGGTTCATTGTCGCATTCTGAATGCAGCACACCTCCGCAGTCACCCCTCAACATCGACACCCTGTCCTCTTGTAGCCAGTCCCAGACCTCAGCCTCCACATTGCCTAGAATTGCAGTCAACCCCGTGGCCCTCGGGGAGCGGAGAAAGGACAGGTGAGCATGACCTGGGCATCTGTGCCAGACACAGTGATGGACAAAGCATCCCTGCAGGCGGGCCAGGGCTCAGGCAAGGGGAGGTGCTTATTGGTGGAAGCAGTGTGAGTTGGAGAGTTCCAACTGAGTTGATCCGAGGGCGAGGCCACCCTTGTTTGGGTCACCTAGCATTCACTGATGTGTTGCCCCAGCAGCCTGCCTTATCTTCTCAGCCACATCATGTCCTAGATATCATTATGTGTCAGTCAATCTTGGTATCATTCGTAATGGCTTCATGGCGTCTGTTGTATGGCTGTTATGGTTCAGTTACCTGTTCTTTTTTGAGATAGGTGTGTTGTTTGGAGGAGGAACAGAGGAAAGGGTATTCAGTGAGGAATGAGGACCTGCAGCCAGAAACCAGCTCTGCTGCATCAGCAGGCTGGCCTGGGCAGGCGACCTGCTCACGGCTCTGGGCCTTAATATCATTGTCCTTGGCTGGGGCATGAGGATGGTGTTGGGGTGGTTGCTTGCTAAGGGTTCTTAGAACATTTAAACTGCTTGGCACTCTAATATGTGTTGAGTCTTAAAGTAATGGAGGGTGCAGGCCGGGGACTGGTGATGCGTCTGAGCTGGAGGGTCAAGGAAGGCATTGCACAGCAGGTGAGTTGGGAAGGGGAGAATGTTTTGGAGTGTGGGAGAGGAGAAGTGACAAGTCAAGGAGGATTTTGACCTCAGCATCTAAGAGGACTGGGCGCCGAGCAGCAGGGACGCAGCGTGAGGCTCACAGAGCTTGAGAGATTGCTGTGCCTCTGGGCGGCAAGGGTGGATGGTTCAGGGCCCTGCCCTCCTCCTGCTCTGCTACCCTTTGCTGCGTGGATCCACATGGATCCACCCTACCCATATGTTCTGGAGGGCAGCCCAAGGAGATGACTCTCCTACTGGTTCTACGTTTGGCCGTGATTTTGTCCTGAAAGGAAGAGCTCAGGGCAGCGCAAAGTGCAATTGGCTGTCTTTCTGTCTGTTACGTTCCAGGAGTCTGTGGTTGTCTTCCTTCTCCGAGCAGCCCTCTGTTTCTAACCTTTCGCACCTTCCAGATGTCTTCACCACCACAGATCCCTCCTGAGACTGCCCATGGCTGCCAGGCCCAGGGCCTCCTCCCTGAGGAGTCTGAGGTTGGCCTGACTTGAGGTCACCACTTGAGCCCCCCCTCCCCCCCGTGCCCTTGGCACGTGGTAAACTTTCCCCAGGCCAGCAAGTGCATGGTTGCTGCCTTACTCTCAGGCTTCCTGCTCCCTTTTTAATGGCTTGAGTTTGCATTAGCTTAATTTCCATGATCATTTTACATCACCCGGTATATAGGCAAATATAAAACTGATACTTTATATTGTCTTTTCTTGGGTGAGTATCATCCCAGAAGCCATTTCTTTTCACTTGAGGCCATCTTTACACCCCACTGGGGGTTTGTAAATTGCACATTGTGAAGGAACTGTTCTCATGTTATGAAAATCTTTGTGCTTTCCCCCTGCATATATTAGTCCTTCTAGTTCAGTTGGACTATTCTTTGTGTCTTTGGGGCTGGGTGTTCGTGTCCATTTGGGTTGTTGTGTTTGTGTAGCATGAGGTTTCAGGAATGTGTATCACTGTCATACAAAGGTGGGGTCATCACGTTCCCATCCAGCTGTGTCATCATAGGAGCATCTGGTGCTCACTGGCCCTTTCTGCATAGCTGATTGCATGCCTTGCCTCCAGTCTTGCCCAAACCTTTCCCTTGGCTCCGAGTCCCCCAAACTGTTGTCTCTTTTCCAAGGCCCTACGTGGAGGAGCCACGCCATGTCAAGCTGCAGAAGGGCTCAGAGCCGCTGGGCATCTCCATTGTGAGTGGAGAGAAGGGTGGTGTCTATGTCTCCAAGGTGACTGGGGGCAGCATTGCACACCAGGCTGGCCTTGAGTATGGGGATCAGTTACTTGAGGTAAGTGGGAGCTGCCTGTCTGCACTACTTTCTTCCCTCCCTCCTTTCCTCCTTGCCTCCTTTCCATGGAAGAGCCGTGTTCCCCACGTTCCCAGCCCTGCCATATCACTGACCCCACTCTGGGTATTTCCTAGTTCAATGGCATAAACCTGCGGAGTGCCACGGAGCAGCAGGCCCGGCTCATCATTGGGCAGCAGTGTGACACCATCACCATCCTGGCCCAGTACAACCCCCACATGCACCAGCTCAGCAGCCACTCCCGGTCCAGGTAAGAGCCTGGGCCTCTGAAGGGCTGTCTGGGCTGGGGGTGGTGAGATGAGTGTGGCAGATGCATGGTTCACCACAGGGAGACCCAGGGTACCAGCTGCAACTTTTGTGCATTCTATTGCTGTAAGAGGAGAGTTGACTAGCTCTGGGTTTTGGAGAAAGGACATATTAGAGGGCAGGTTTCTCCTTTTGAAATAGGTATGGAGACAGGTGGCTGGGTTCCCCTGAGCTGCAGGAGGCCCCACAGCTTGGGGTATGGTAACCAGGAGCTGAGGCCCTGGGGTAGGATTCACACACACAGCCCCTGTCCAAAAGCAGACACCACCCTTACTTGCCCTCATGCTGTGGGTTACAGGGTAGATGAGAGAAGGGGGACGTGCCCCTGCCATGCAGCACTGCACAGATCAGCTGAGGGGTGAAATGAGATGCACAGAGGAAAAGGGATGCAAATTTGTGTGTCCCCTAGGCTGACACCTTCGCAGTGTGTCCCCGAGTTGAGAACTGGAGATGAGGAGAGGACAGGCAAATTCTCCAGGGTGGATGACCTGAGTTCAAGCCCCCAGGACATCTGCTCTTCTCAGGGCTCAGGGTGCAGTGTCGTGTAATCTGGTTCCTGTTCACGGCCTAGTCCTGGTCACTGCGGGACAGCAAATGGCTCCAGGCTGCTGAAGGCTGTGTGCTCCTTATTCTTCCTGTCCTGTATCCCCAGCTCCCACCTGGACCCTGCCAGCACCCACTCCACTCTCCAGGGCAGTGGTGCTACCACCCCAGAGCATCCCTCTGTCATTGACCCGCTGATGGAGCAAGATGAAGGCCCTGACACCCCCTCACCCAAGCAGAGCGGCCCCAGCTCCAGGTCAGCAAATGCATGCTGTGAGCCTTTCACCTGTGTGCCTCAGTGAATGGGTGGGCCAGGTGGGTCGTTTTCTTGGCAGGAGCACATCCTCTGAGAGGTGCGGGTACTAGACAGCAGTATTGCCCTGTGCTACTGACACAAGGCTTTTCCCCTTCCTCCCTCTTACCTTTTCGTGCTTTCTTTCTTTTTTTTTTTGTCTTATACTTGCTAGGAGGGGCCATACAGGCCGTGATGGAGCAGTCAGGAGTGTGGCAGGGAATGGTGACAGCTAAGTCAAATGTTCAGGATGAGCAGGGGTTAGGCATACAAAGGGTGGGGGTGGAGAGCAGTCAGAGGAGTAATTGGCTTTTCTGTGAGCAGGAGGAGGCAGGGCACGCGTGGGAGCTGGAGCAGGAAATGGGGAGAGGGCCCTGAGGGCCAGGGCATGTGGTCTTGCACGGAGCTGTATCCCTGTCACATTGGGACTTTGACCAAGCCCTGGCCTCACTCAGAATAGGCCAGCTCTGTGTCCTTTGCACCAAAGTCCGTCGTATTGGAACTGACCTACAGCATATTGTAATCACCAGCTGGCATCTCCCCTGAGTTCCCTTTCATCACATTCCACCCTTGTCCCCTTTCCTTCAGTCAATCTGTTGCCAGTGGTTTAGTCTCCATCACTGCATTGTGAGTTCCTTAATGGCAGTGGGTCCGTCTTTGTGGTTTAGCTCAGTCCCTGGGCCTCAGAAGCTGCTCAGTAAACACTTGCTGAATGAGTTGTGTTCTGGCCAGGGGGACTGGCTCTAACTTTCCTTAGGCAAAATAAGGTTAGGAAAACAAGTACAATCCAGGTAGGAGAGATGCACAGCCTAAGGCACGTGGTTAATAGCTGGGCTAGAAAGCAGGGGGTTTGATTTCCGCTCTGTTCCCAACTGGCTTTGTGACCTGGGGCCCAGGTTTTCATCTCTGCCAAACCTCAGTGTCCTGCCAGTAAGCTAAATCACTAGAACTGGAGCCTATGCAGGGACCCCTTTCAGCTCCCTGTGATTCTGAGGCCTCATGAGATATGGGAGCAAGCAGACACGGTTAGGGCCTTGGCCACTGTTTTGTCTTTTCCATGCCCTCCTTCCACCCTGTGCATGATTAGAGAACTCTGTTTTCTTTCCTGAAAGGATGGTGGGAGATGCCAAGAAGAGCCCAGAGCCACGAGTCGTTTTCATCAGAAAGTCCCAGCTGGAGCTTGGAGTGCATTTATGTGGTGGGAACCTGCATGGGGTGTTTGTGGCTGAGGTGGAGGACGACAGTCCTGCCAAGGGCCCCGATGGCCTTGTGCCGGGGGACCTCATCCTTGAGGTGAGTTCTGAGCTGCTGAGCAGCAGGCCAGGCTCCTCTGTCTGCTTTTCAGGCTTCCTGCGTTCTCAGGTGGCATAGGAGGTGGAAGAGCGTACGCAGCCTCTCACCTGGTGACCCTTGTCAGTGTTGAATGCTGCCAAGATCCTCTGGGCAGATCACAGGGAAGTGGGCAGTGCCCCAGCTCAGGCACTGGTGTCTGGAGGGAAGATGCTCTGCTGTTGTCAGCGGCAGGACTCTGATGTGATGATGAGAGTGTCATCTGCCTCTCACTGGGTCTCCTGTTGGATAGGGAAGCTGGGTTGTAGACATTGAGAAATACAGGTAGCATAAGGAAGTTGAAGTGCAGCGTTTGTTGCTGGGGGACAGAGCGGGGCTTCTCCTGGACTGCAAAAAAGAATAATAGCACTGATCGACTGTGTATTGTGAGGTATGGGTCCCTGTCTCTTGGATCCCCTCCTTGGTGGGGGATGGCATGTTTCTATCCTGCTCTGGAGCGCAGAGCAGACAGTGAGCAGGCGACTCGGCGCTGCCTGTGAAGGGGAGGCAGGCAGATTCTCAGTGAGGGGGATATTGAATCTGTACTTGATCCCACGATCTTCCCCTCACGGGTGCCCAAGCTGCCCCTGGCCTCTGCCCTCTGACCCCAGTTCCCTGTCTCTGGGCAGTTCGGCAGTCTGGATATGCGCAGCAAGACAGTAGAGGAGGTCTATGTGGAGATGCTGAAGCCCAAGGATGGTGTCCGCCTGAAGGTGCAGTACCGCCCAGAGGAGTTTGCCAAGGTCAAGGGTCTGCCTGGCGACAGCTTCTACATCAGGTGCCAGTGGCCATGGGTTCCAGGGATTTGGGGCCAGGGGAGGGGCTTTTGATGAAGACTGTTCCTAGTAAATGTCTTTGCATTCTTGCCTCAAAGTGTGAGGCCCGTGATCATTACTAGGGCCCAACTGCAAGGTCATGGCAAGGTACTTGTGACTTAGAAAAACCCACGAGGGCTTGCGGGGCCCAGGCAAACCCAAACCCTTTAGGGTTTGGTCCTGGGGGATTTTGAGGCCTCAGAGCTCCATTTTCCTGTGGGCTACCCTCCTTTCCCAGTCTTCCCCTGAGCCAGCTCTGGTGATCCTGCTGCAGTATGTCCACAGTGCTCTGATTTCCCCCCACTAGGGGGCAGGCACCTAGTGGTTTCCAAAGGGTGCTCATAGCTTCCTTCATATTCCCTAAGATCTGAGGCCACAAGAGAAATAAAAACACTGGTCAACTGTGTACCATGAGGTATGGGTCCCTGTCCCTAGGATCCCCTTCCTAGTGAGGGATGACATGTTTCCATCCTAGGGAGTTTCCAGTCTGTAGGAACCATCAGCCTTGCCTCAGAGAAGGCAGCAAATAGGAAGGGTGGATGTGGTCTTGGTTCTTGGCAGTAAGTTCTGTACATGATTGGTATGAGGGAACCCTTGTTCCCAGAGAGCCCCTATCTCAGGGAGTAAAGGCAGCTTCTTTGTCCTGTTGTGTAAAGTCTGGGCTCCCTTCTTGGGGAACCACCACCAGGATGAGGGGAGATGGCAGGACCTGATCATGGTCTGGGAGAGCTCAGAGCAGGAGAGCAGACCCAGGAACATGGCTGCCAAGGCACGTGGCCTCCTGACCTTCTTCCCTCCGTCACCTGGTCCAGGGCCCTGTATGACCGGCTGGCAGAGGTGGAGCAGGAGCTGAGCTTTAAGAAAGACGACATCCTCTATGTCGATGACACCTTGCCCCAGGGTACATTTGGGTCCTGGATGGCGTGGCAGCTGGACGAGAGTGCCCAGAAGATCCAGCGGGGGCAGATCCCCAGCAAATACGTGTAAGTGCTTTGTGTACGGTGCTTGGGGTGGCACCTGTGACACTATCCCACAGGATGGGGGACTCATTCTGCTGTTTATTTTGGCTTCTGGTCTGTCTGTCTTGCCACAGTTGCTCATCTAAAAAGCTACTTCTAGCCTAAGTCAATTTTGTACATAAGTCAGTTCTGTACAAGAGCACAGTGGCAATTTAGGAGACATAACTTTTTTTATTTTTAACAGATTTATTGATATGTAATTCACATACCATGTAGTTTACATCGAAGTGTACAAACTTGTGGGATTTTGTATATTCACAGTTGTGTGCAACTCTCACCAGTCAATTTTAGAACATCGTCTTCATCTAAGAAAGAAGTCACGTAGCCTTTAGCTACTCTTTTTGTCCTTCTCTTCCCTGCCTCCTCCTCTAACTGTAGGCAACCACTAATATTTCCATATCTGTACATTTCCCTGTTCTGGACTTTAATGTGAATACACTCATATAGCATGGTGGTCTTTTGTGGCTGGCTTCTTTGACTTGGTATAATCTTTCTAAGGTTTGTTCATGTTCAGTGTGTATCAGTGCTTCATTCCTCTTATGGCAGGAAGCATTACCTGTAATACCACCAAGTGCAGGCTTAGTTGCTTTTGACACCCTTCTGAATATAGAAATTGCCTGCTCTGAGAGCTTGCCCCCAGCACTGGTGTTTGTGTCGCCCCACAGCAGTGGTGCCAGGGGCCCTTGGTGGCATAGGTGAGTGAAGTATCCATGACACCTGCAGAGGAGCACTGGAGGAACCTGGACTCTCAGCTCTCGTTCTCCTCATGGGCAGGCCAGGCAGGAGATGGTCCCTTCCCAGGACTGCCATTCCCTGTGATTGCAGGATGGACCAGGAATTCTCCAGGAGGCTCAGCATGTCTGAAGTCAAAGATGACAACAATGCCTCAAAGACACTGTCAGCAGCTGCACGCAGATCCTTCTTTCGAAGAAAACATAAGCACAAACGCAGCGGGTCTAAAGATGGGAAAGACCTTCTCACCTTGGATACCTTTTCCAGTGACTCCATTCCACTCTTTGAAGGCAAGTGACTGAGCTTGTTTTTCCAATGGGCTCTTGGGATTGGGTGTGCTGTTGACCACAGAATCCTTACAACAGTGACTTAAACAAGGTAGAGGTTTACTTTGCTTTTGCACAGAAATAATCTAGAGTTAGGGGCCTGGGGTGGAATGGTGGTGCTGCTGTCTTCAGTCTGCTGTGTAGGATATGGCTTTCATTGCAGCTCCAGCCATCCTGTCCATGTTCCAGCAGCAGGAAGAAGGAAGGGGCAAAATGTGCCTTAGCTGAGTGTGCCTCTTTAAATAGCTCACCTGGAAGCCCCACCCTGCAATTTCTACTTGCATTTCATTGGCCACTCGCATGTGCGAGAAAGTTGAAAAGGCACATTGCTAGCCTGTAATGCAGGTTCTGTTAGTAAGGAAGGACAGGTAGTAAGTAGGCAAAATGCTCATTGTGCTGCTTCTAGTTTTTGGGGACGCTTATTATAGGTTACTCAGTGGTGACCACCAGTCTCTGCAGATCTTTGCCCTTTTCTGGCCTCACTTTTGTATCTGTTAATGATTTTTATAAGATCTTCCGAGGGCTGGGTGCTGACCCAGGCCTGGAGTTGCATAGGGGGGAGTCAGACATCTCCTGGCAGATTGCCATTGAGGAAAGGGTATATTTGTCCTATAAGGCAGGAGATGCTTGTGACATTTGCTCCTCAGACCCTCGTATATGTCCACTGTCCTAGATTGTGCACCTTCTTTTATTTCTTTCTGGGCGTGGAGGTGGCAATGAGCGTCAGAAGGTAGAACAGGCTATTTCCTTTTTCCCTCCGTGCCGCCCTTATTTTTATTTTTTTAAAAGATTTTATTTATTTTTAGAGAGAGGGGAAAGGAGGGAGAGAGGGAGAGAAACATCGATGTGTGAGAGGAACATTGATCAGCTGCCTCTTGCACACCCCAGTTTGGGATGTTGCCTACAACCCAGGCATGTGCCCCGACTGGGAATCAAACCAGTGACCTTTTGGTTTGCAGGCCATGCTCAATCCACTGAGCCACACCAGCCAGGGCTCCTTCCTTATTTTTAAAATTAAGGCCTTCGGCGTAGTGAGTTGAGTGATTTCTACCTTTTTCATGGCTCACTGTCATCTGAGTCAGGACAAGTGTTGGCATACCACAGTCCATGGACTACATGTGGCCCACTGACTGTTTTTAAACATTTTATTTATTGTTTAAAGAGAAGGGAAGGGAAGGAGAAAGACAGGGAGAGAAACATTGATGTGTGAGAAACATTGATCAGCTGCCTCTAGCATGCACCCAGACTGGGGACCAAACCCGAAACCCAGGAGGCATGTGCCCTGACCAGGAATCAAACCAGTGACCTTTCAGTTTGTGGGATGACATCAACCAACTGAGCCAACAGGTCCCACTGCCTGTTTTTATATGCTGCGTGGTAAGAATTAGTTCTGGCATTGTAAAATGTAAAAATGGTAGCCTTTTGGCAATAATAGTTGCTTGATTTTGCCTTTTGGCCTTTAAAACCTAAAAATATTCACCATCTTGCCCTTGGCAGATAAAGTCTGTTGACCTCCTGATTATGGCAAGGTTTCTCACTTACTTAATTTTTTATTTTTTTCCTTCTTTTATTTGTTTGATCTCCGCTTTCATATTCCCCCTCCCTTCCCCCATAGACACCATCTCTGGTGCATTTTTGTATGTTCAATGGACATATTAATATCTTTGAAAAATAGCCATTTGTCTATTCTTCCTTTTAGTTTGCCAGTTTCTTGAAGTTGTCTTTAGGTGCATACATCTTTTGAATTATTATATATTCCAGCAAATTGAGCCTCTTATAATCATGAAATATACTTTTAGTAATGTTTCTTCCCTTAAAGTCTATTTTGTCTGATGTCACTGTTACACCCATTTTCTTTTGGTTAGTGTTTGCATGGTTCATCTTTTTGTATCCTTTTAGTTTAAACTTTTCTATAGCTTTATATTTAAATGTCTCTTACAAGCAGCATGTGGGTCTGTTTTTAACCCACAGTGACTAACTTCTTTTCATTTTATTCAAGTACAATATAGGTATGAAAAAGTGCCCATATACTTACACTTTGGAAAATTGTTTTAGTTTGGAAAATGCCTGACCATTGTTTCCTTGAAAGTACTTCTGTGCTCTTCTTTCCTCTCTTTCTGTATCTTTCTCTCTTCTTTGACCATGTCCCATATGTGTTTTACACGCCCCCCCCCATGTTTTCCATCTTTTTTTTCCCATGCTTCAGTGTGGATGCTTTCTACTGCCCTCTTTCCCATTTTTCAGTGCATCTTCTGTTGTGTCCAATATATATGTTCTTATTTTAGAAATTGCATATTTAATTTTAGTTTCCAGTTGATACTTTTGTGGTAAAAACACATATCATTGAATCTACCATCTTAACCATTTTTAAGTATCCAGTTCAGTAGTGTTAAATGTATTTGCATTGTTATACAACAGATCTCTAGAACTTTTTCATGCAAAACTGCAACTTCATACACACTAAACACTAAGTCCCCTCCTATCTCCTCACCACTCTTGATAACTATGCCACCTTTTTCTGTTTCTGTAATTTTGACTACTTTGGATACTTCATGTGAATGGAATAATACAGCATTCGTCCTTTTGTGATAGGCGTGTACTTAGCAAAGTTTTCTCTTTTTTTCATTTTTAAATATATTTTATTGATTATGCTATTACAATTGTCCCATTTTTCCCCCTTTAATACCCTCTGCCCAGCACCCTCCTCCCACCCACATTCCCCACCCCCTCAGTTCATGTCTATGGCTTGACCGTACATATAAGTTTTTTGACTTCTCCATTTCCTATACTATTCTTAACTTCCCCCTGCCTATTTTGTATCTTTCATTTATGCTTCTTATTCCCTGTACCTTTCCCCCATTCTCTCCCTCCCTGCCCTGCTAATAACCCTCCATGTGATCTCCATTTCTGTGATTCTGTACCTGTTCTAGTTGTTTGCTTAGTTTTTGTTTTTGTATTTGTTTTTGTTTTTAGTTCCAGTTGTTGGTAGTTGTGAGTTTGTTGTCAGTTTACTGTTCATAGTTTTGATCTTCTTCTTTTTCTTAGATAAGTCCCTTTAACATTTCCTATAATTTCCTATAATAAGGGCTTGTTGATGATGAACTCCTTTAACTTGACCTTATCTGGGAAGTACTTTATCTGCCCTTCCATTCTAAATGGTAGCTTTGCAGGATAGAGTAATCTTGGATGTAGGTCCTTGCCTTTAATGACTTGGAATACTTCTTTCCAGCCCCTTCTTGCCTGTGAGGTTTCTTTTGAGAAATCAGCTGATAGACTTATGGGAACTCTTTTGTAGGTAACTCTCCTTTTCTCTTGCTGCTTTTAAGATTCTCTCCTTATCTTTAATTTTGGCTAATGTAATTATGATGTGCCTTGGTGTGTGCTTCCTTGGGTTCAACTTCTTTGGGACTCTCTGAGCTTCCTGGATTTCCTGGAAGTCTATTTCCTTTGCCAGATTAGGGAGGTTAATCCTCATTATGTTTTCAAATAAGTTTTCAATTTCTTGCTCTTCCTCTTTTCCTCTGGTACCCCTATGATTCTGATGTTGGAATATTTAAAGTTGTCCCAGAAGTTCCTAATTCTCTCCTCATTTTTTTGAATTCTTGTTTCTTCATTCTGTTCTGATTGAATGCTTATTTCTCCCTTCTGCTCCAAACTGCTGATTTGAGTCCCAGTTTCCTTCCCTTCACTGTTGGTTCCTTGTACATTTCTCTTCATTTCACTTTGTATAGCCTTCAGTTTTTTTTCCATTTTGTGACCATACTCAACCATTTCTATGAGCATCCTGATTACCAGTGTTTTGAACTCTGTATCTGATAGATTGGCTTTCTCTTTGTTGCTTAGCTCTATTTTTGGAGCTTTGATATGTTCTTTCATTTGGACCATATATGTTTTTTGTCTCTGTGTGCCTGTTACCTTGTAAGGGGCAGAGCCTTAGGTCTTTGTGAGGGTAGGGAAACCCGTGTTGTTGCGTTGTGATGATGTGTGTGGGGGAGGGGTCCGAGAGGGAACATTTCCACTTGCTTGGCTCTCCACTGGCTTTTAGTCACTTCCTCTGCTACCCACAAGCAAATTGGGCCCTTCTGGTGCTGGTTTCCAGGTGGGTTGGTTTGTGTATGTTCTAGGACCCTGTGGGTCTCTGCAATGAACTCTCCTGTAAGGCTGGGAGTTTCTCCTGCTGCCTCAACCCCCACAGGTTTTTAGTGTCAGAGGTTTTGAGACTTTATTTCCTCACACTAGAACCCTGGGTTACATGGTCTGTCTGGTTCCCCAGTTGTTCTTCTCAGTTATCCTCATGCAAATGTGGGACCACCTGGCCTGCCAGCAGCTGACTTGCTCATTCTGGTCCTCCAGCCTCTGTCTTACTGTGGCTCCTCTCTGCCCCAGCTGCCTGTCTCCACCCCTCCTACCTGTCTGGATGAATGTTTCTACTTTAACTCCTTGGTTGTCAGACTTCCATACAGTCTGATTTTCTGGCAGTCCTGGTTATTTTTTTTTAATTTGTTGTTGTCCTTTTGGTTATGCGAGGAGGCAAAGTATACCTTAAGCCTCTGTCTTCAGCTTAGCAAAATTTTCTTGAGGTTCATCCATTTTATAGCATGTGACAGGATTTCCTTAATTTTGTAAGGCTGCATAACAGTCCATTGGATCTGTCTACCACAAATTTCCTATCCAGTCATCTGTCCATGGACATTTAGATTGCTTCTGCCACTTGGCTGTTGTGAATAATGCTGGATGAACATGGGTGTACAAATAACTCTTTGAGATCCTCCTTTGAATTCTTTTGTCTATTTACCCAGAAGTGGAATTGCTGGATCACATGGTAATCCTGTTTTTAATTTTTTTGATGAACCACTATGTTGTTGTTGTTTTATTTAATTTTTATTTACTTATTTTTAGAGGGGAAGGGAAGGAGAAAGCAAGGGAGAGAAACATCAATGTGTGGTTACCTCTCATGTGGCCCTCACTGGCGACCTGGTCTGCAACCCAGGCATGTGCCCTGACTGGAAATCGAACCAGTGACCCTTTGGTTTGCAGGCTCGCGCTCTGTCCACTTTGCCACACCAGCCAGGACAGTAACCACTCTATTGTTTTCTGTAGTGGCTGCACTGTTTTCCTTTACCACCAGCAGTACACAAGAGTTCCACTTTCTCTACATTCTTGCTAATACTTGTTATTTTTCATTCTTTTGGTAGTGGCCATCCTAATGTGGTATAAGGTGGTATCTCAATGAAGTTTTGATTTGCATTCCTCCTAATTAGTGACATTAATTATCTTTTTCATATACTTGTCGGCCATTTATGTCTTTTTTTTTTTTGAGAATTGTCTACTGAAATCCTTCACCCATTTAAAAAATTTTGTTGTTGTTGAATTCTAGAAGTGTCTTATAAATTCTGGATATCCCTATTAGATATAGAACCCCTATTAGATATATATGATTTGCTGATATTTCCTTCTATTTTATAAATTGTTTTTTCACTCTGTTGATTGTTTAACACAAAAAAATTTAAAATTTGAAGTAGTCTCATTATCTATTTTATTTGATGCTTGTGCTTTTGGTGTCATATCCAAGAAATCATTTCCTATACCAGTCATCAAGCTTTTCCTCTATGCTTTCTTCCATTTAGGTATTTAATCCATTTTGGGTTAATTTTAGTATAAGGGTGTATGATAAGGGCCCAGTTTTATACTTTTGCCTGTAGATATCAGAGTCTTCATTTCCCTATTGGTATAATTTTGGTACCCTTAGCAAAAATTACTTGGCCATATATACAAGGATTTATTCATGGGTTCTTTATGCTCTTCCATTGGTACAAATATATGTTTTTATGTCATTACCTTACTGTCCTTGATTACTGTTGCTTTGTACAGTTGACCCTTGGACATCACAGTTTTGAACTGCATGGGTCCACTTATATGCAGGTTTTTTTCATAAACATACAGTTGGCCCTCCATAAACCCAGGTTTTGTATCCATGGATTCAAGCAACCATGGATTGAAGACAGTATTTTCAGTCCACAGTTGGGAGTGTTTTGTGCCATTTTATATATGGCACTTGAGCATATGTGGATTTTGGTATCTATAGGGGGTCCTAGAACTGGTACCCCACAGATACTGAGGGACAACTGTAAGTAAGTTTTGGGTAAGAGTTGTACATGGATTTTTAACTGTGTGTGCGTTGGGGGGTTAGCACCTCTAATCCCCATGCTGTTCAAAGGTCAACTGCAGTATGTCTTGAAATCAGGACGTATGAGACCTTCAGGTTTGTTCTTTTTAAGATTTTTTTTTTACTACTAAGGGCCCCTTGAGTATCCATATGAATTTTAGGATGTTTTTTACATTTCTGCAAAACAATTGGAATTTTGATAGGGGTTACATTGAATCTATAGGTTAATTTGGGTAGTATGGACAGTTTAACAATACTGAATCTTCCACACCATGAGTATAAAATGTCTTTACATTTATTTGTATTTTCTTTGATTTCTTTTTGCAACATTTTGTGGTTTTCAGTACAAGTCTTTTACTTCCTTGGTTAGGTTTATTCCTATTTTGGTTTTTGATACTATAGTAAATGGGCTTGTTAATTTCTTTTTCAGATTGATCATTGTTACTTATAGAACTGCAGCTGATTTTTTGTATGTTGATTTTGTGTACTGAAACCTTGCTAACATTGTTTATTTGTTGTAACAGTTTTTAAACATACTTTAGGGTTTTCAACTTAAAAGATGATGTTATCTGCAAACATACTTTTATTTCTTGTTTTCTAATTTGGATGCCTTTTATTTCTTTTTCTTCTCTAATTGCTTTGGCTGAGATTTCCAGTACTACATTGGATAGTAGTGGTGGTAGTGAGCATCTTTGCCTTGTTCCTGATCTCAGAAGGAAAGCTTTCAGTCTTTTGCCATTGAGTATAATGTTTGCTGTGGGCTTTTCATATGTGGCTTTTATTATATTGAGGTAGTTTCCTCCTATTCCAGCTTGCTGAGTGTTTTGTTGTTGTTGTTGTTGTTGTTGTTGTTGTTGTTGTAAAGGGTGTGGAATTTTGACAGATTTTTTTGCATCAATTGAGATGATACTGTGGTTTTGTCTTTCATTTTGTTAATGTGTTATATTACATTGATAGGTGTTTCTATGTTGAACCATCCTTACATTCCAGGTATAAATCCCATGTGATCATGATGTATAATCTTTTTAATATACTGTTAAGTTTGCTAGTATTTTCTTTGGATTCTGGCATCAATATTCATCTGTAATACTGTTCTGCAGTTTCCTTGTGTCTTTTTCTGGTTTTGCTAGCAAAGTAATCAGAGTAAACTCACAGAATAAGTTTGGAAGTTTTCCTTCCTCATAAATTCTTTTTGGAAAAATCCGAGGAGATTGGTGTTAATTTTTCTTTAAATGTTTGGTAGAATTCTGTGGTGAAACCATCTGGTCCTGGGCTTTTCTTTGTTGGGAAGTTTTTTGATTACCATTCCAATTTTCTTGCTACAGGTTTGTTCAGATATTTTATTTCTTCATGATCCAGTCTTGATAGGTTGTGTGTTTTTAGGAATATTTCATGAATTCTAGGTTATCTAATTTGTTGACATATAATTATTCCTAGTATAATAGTTTCTTTTAATCTTCTCTATTTATGTGAAGTTTGTTTTAATGTCCCCTCTTTTGCTTCTAATTTTAGTTATTTATGTGTTCTTTTTCTTCATTAGTCAGGTATGAGTTTATTGATCTTTTAAAAAAGTTAACTCTTGGTTTCATTGATTTTTTTCTAATTGTTTTTCTATTCTCTATTTAATTTATCTCTGCTGTTTATTATTTCCTTCCTTCTGCTAACTTTGGGTTTAATGTGTTCTTTTCCTGGTTCTTTAAAGTATATAGTTTGTTGGTTTGAGGTCTTCCTTCTTTTTCAGTGTTAACATTTATTGCTATATACTTCCCCTCTTGGTACTGTTTTTGCTGTGAAGTGTTGGCTTGTATGCTTTGTTTTCAGTTTCATTTGTCTCCAGATGTTTTTTAAATTTCCTTGTAATTTTTTTCTTTCAGCCATTGGTTGTTAGAGAATTGTTCAATTTCCACATGTTAAAAAAAATAATTTCTACATGTTTGTGGATTTTGTTTCTGCTATTGATTTCTTGTTTTATCTCATTGTGGTCAGAGAAGGTACTTTTTATGATTTCATTCTTATGATTTTTTTTTCTCAGTTCAAGTTTAATAGAAACTGCACAAAATAAAAGGTGATGTCCCACTACTATACACTTCAGTTGGCCCCCATAAGTTCAGGCCATTTCCTTCAGAAAAAGAAAGGCTGGCCTCCCCAAACCCTGCAGGAAAGGCCTGTTTTATCCCAGACCACATCTGGCCTAAATCTAAGATCTTGTGTTTTATGTATGACAATACTAAAAGAGAGGTTTTGTTCTCAGAGTTGTACACTGCCGCCATGACCCTATAATGGCCCAGTGCTCACTTCTGCTTAGAGAAATATTCTTTGCTCTTCTGGACATCGGGCTTGGTGGTGTCACTGCCAGGTTTCCAGCCAGCTGGGCACACTTCCCATGCTTGTCAGTGAACTGGGAAGCCTGAACTAGTCTCAGAGTTCCACCCATAGAGCGGCCAACAGGAAGGTGACTTACAGTGTTTAAGGTCTTTATAGAGCTGAGGCTGCACCTCGTACTGGGCCGTGTTCAGTTAAAGCCACGCTTCTGCCTCCTCTTTCCTCATCTCCTAGTTGCACTTTGATGCACAGCTATGTTCACATCTTCCAGGTTGAGCCTCTCCTCCACCCT
This sequence comes from Phyllostomus hastatus, assembly GCF_019186645.2. Lineage (NCBI taxonomy): Eukaryota > Metazoa > Chordata > Mammalia > Chiroptera > Phyllostomidae > Phyllostomus > Phyllostomus hastatus. Next base: position 19,526,496 of record NW_025333869.1, read on the forward strand.
TTCTCACAAGCCCCCCTTAGTCTCCACCCTCTCATCTCAGCTCTGTCCCCACCTATCGCCATCACCCACCATCCTGCCATGCTCTGCCTGAGGAACAGCTCCCATCCCACCGCCCTCCTGGGCCTTCCCTGTGTCTCTTCGTCGTCCGATCCAACAGTGTTTGTTTAATCCCGTCCCATCCCTGGGATTGCTTGTTCTGTTGCCTGGAGTTGTTGGGCAGCTGTTTTGTGGTTGTCTTGTCACGTGGTGCTGTCTTATGACACTGGTTAGAGTATGAGCTTAGTAAGGGCAAGGACTGTGCTCTTTTACACTTTTAAAAGTGTTTCTGAGATGCCAGCACTATGACTGATGCCGAGGAGCCTACAAGTGTTCACAAGCCGGTTCTTAGGCCATTACCTCCTGCATGGACTAGATTATTCTACATGTATCAGCTAGGATATTCATTTGACTGCTGAGACTGAGGCCAAAGAACAGTGGCTGAGGCATGATAAGGAGCTGATTTTTCTGCCATGTACACATCTGAGCTGGTGGGTGGTTTAGGGAGACAGCCCTGTTCTGGGGGTTGTCCAGGGACCTAGATCCCTTGTCTTGTGCTCTGCCATTTCCTGAGGGTTGTCCTCATCTATAGGATCAGAGCTGGCTCACAGCACCTGGTTCTGTTCATTTTGGCCCATGGGAAAGGGGCCGAGAAAGTAGGGCCTTCACCTCTGCTCACTGTACTGGGCAGGTCTGGGTCACATGAACAACTACCTGAAGGAAAGGCTGTACCTGCTGACCTCTGAGGGATCACCATTCTAGGGAGCAGGGAATTGGTACTGGGGGTGAGGTGAGCAGATGTAAGACACAGAAGGAAGAATTGCAGCAGAAGGAAGTGCGAAATCACTCCAGAATGATGCCTAGGATGTGAGACTCTTGACTCTTGGTGCTAAAACTGGTTAACTACCAGGCATACTGGGGTGGGTGGGACGTTCTACCTGGCTCTGGACTTGTGGAGTGAAGTGGGTGGGCCTGCCTGGAGTTAACAAGACCAAGGAGTGGTGTGTCCCCAGCCACTGTCCCTCCCTTTGCTCCAAGTGGGTTCCCATGACCTGCCCCTCTCTCTTCCTCAGATTCAGTGAGCCTTGCCTATCAGCGGGTCCAGAAAGTAGACTGCACCTCCCTGAGGCCCGTCCTGATTCTGGGGCCTTTACTGGATGTGGTGAAGGAAATGCTGGTAAACGAGGCGCCTGGCAAGTTCTGCAGATGCCCCCTTGGTAAGGGGCCCCCTGCATGCCTGTCCCTGTGTCCATGTCCACCATCTCCTGGGCTTGGCTCCCACAGTGTTTCAGAGCCTTCCTAACTTGGATCAGACCAGCGAGTAGCATCCGGTTCTGTCTCTGGAAGACAGGATGGCAGGACTGGGTTCCTAACAGCCCTTTTGCATAGAGTTCTTCCCCAGAAAGTGCCGAGTACCAGGGCATTCTGATTCCTGAGTCTGTGCTTTGCAGAGGTGATGAAGGCCTCCCAGCAGGCCATTGAGCGAGGTGTCAAAGACTGCCTGTTTGTGGACTACAAGCGGAGGAGTGGCCATTTTGATGTCACCACAGTGGCTTCCATAAAGGAGATCACAGAAAAGGTACCCGTTGCTTCAGACAGAGGGTTTGGCACCTGTTTGAGCATTGGACTTGCACCACCCTGTGCTTTTGTCCCCTGCTCTGTGCAGCTCTGACTACTGAGCTCCCCCATGTCCTTTAGTCCAGATGAACCAGATGAACTTGCTCGGGGTTTGCCCCCAGTGCTTCTGTGTGCTTCCACTTCCATAAAGACGAAGCTAGTCTGGGAGAGGAGTGTAGGAGTCCCTGTGTGCAGGCCTCTTCTGCCCCTCTGATGAGACCTTGAACTCTTAAGAAGGGCCTGTCCCAGGGAGTTGCACAGCAGGGCCCCAGCTGCATCTGTGGAACCTGTGCGCAGAGCATTCCGTGTGCCTTATCTGGGGACGGGGCACACAGCTACCCTCAGGGCCCCCGCCCCTGAGAGGGCCAAGAGCCACTGCTGTTCATCTTCAGACTCTCAAGTATTTTGGGATCCATTTGCCAGGCAGCATGAGGAAAAGGGGGGACATCACAAATCGTGTTGGAAAGGCAGCCCTCGAGGGTGTGGGCACTTCTCCACTCCGTCCTTCTCAGTTGTCCATCCACCTCATTGGGCTTTGCTTTCCTCCTCTTAACTGAAGGAGTGGCTTCTTAGAGCTGTAAGTAGAGTTGGAGAGCATGAGCTCCAGTCAGCGGTGCCCTGGGCAGTTAGCCTGCTGGTGGTAGGGTCGCTCTCTGGAGCTGTCGGAGACTAGGGAGAGCCATAGGCACGGTGCCTGTGGTCTTCCTTTGGCTCACACTCCTGGAGGCTCAGAGGACCCCAGAATGCATTTTATTACAGCACTGCAAAGACGGACAGCCCCCTTCCCCACCACAGGCACTGCTGAGGTTCTCAAGTTTTCTTTTGCTCAGTCTGGCAAAAGTAAGGTTTCTAAAAATGGCCTGGGGTAGTACTTTAAGAAGTTCCCCATGTTTGGGCAAAAGCAGGAAAGGAAGTTTGCAGTTGGCCATTCAAACTCCACTCAGCTCTGGCTCCCAGCCTTGACCCCATCAGAGCTGACAGCTGGTGGGAAGAGAGAGTTTTCGGGGTAAGCTTTCCCCACGGTTTGCCATGTGTGGTCTTCATAAAAGAAGGTCTTGCTTCCTTGTTCATGGGTAGAACTTTATATGTTTATTTATGGAGTTAGGTAGAGCAGTGTGAGGTGAGAGGTGGGACTCATTCGTGGCAGAGAAGGGTGGAGGGTGTCCCCAGAAGGGCTCCAGTATTTCTGAGGCCCAGCTCCCCTGGCCTGGCCCTGGCTTTCACTCTCTACCTGTCACCCTCAGAACCGGCACTGTCTGCTGGACATCGCCCCCCATGCCATCGAGCGGCTGCACCACATGCACATCTACCCCATCGTCATCTTCATCCACTACAAGAGCGCCAAGCACATCAAGTAGGTGGCTGACTCCTTGGGGGTCAGCCTAGGGCCTGGCAGGGACCACTGGCTCAAATGGCCAAGGTGGCAGGGGTCGGGTATTGGGTGGGGGTGGAAGAACGAGACAGACCCATCGGCCTTGAAACAGACAGCACATGTGGGGATGACCCTTCCACTTTAAGCCACTGTCACATTCAGAGTCAGGCCGTGTTAGCCTAGCTCAGCCCCTCCCTGCCTACCATCCCTCTGCCCTGTTTGGGTGCTGCCACAGTTCCGAGTATGTCCAGCTTTGTCTGCAAAGCACCCCCTTTGCCCCTTCCCCTTGCCCCCTGTTCCTGCCTCTCAGCTTGGTGCTTGTAAGGACACAGGAACTCGGTGGTCTGGGTCAGGTCCAGCTCTGCCAGCAGGCTTGTGACTCGGATAAGACTTTGCTTTCACTGACCCTCGGTTTCCCTATGGGTTGGGCTAACAGCTCATCAGGTTCCCCCTCCATTTTGCTTTTTCATGCTTCCAAGCTTCTGTTCTCAGGGGCTACTGGGGTGTTTGCTTACTGTGTGCATGCACTGGGGTGCCCACCTCCCCACTTGGCCCAGAGCTCCTCATGGGTCTGCAAGCTATTCCTGTGCTTTATGAGGGGAGCACACCAGGCCCCTGAAGCAATGGAGATCCCTGTGACTCTGAACACAGGAAGGTAAGAGAAGGGCCTGGGGAAGCAAGAGACTTAGCTTGGTTCCCTGGATGTCCCTACAGGGAACAGAGAGATCCCTTGTACCTGAAGGACAAGGTGACTCAGAGGCATTCCAAGGAGCAGTTTGAGACGGCTCAGAAGATTGAACAGGAGTACAGTAGGTACTTCACAGGTAGGTGTGCGTTGGCTTGGAGAGGAGCAGCAGACAGCAGGGATGGAATCAGGTGTCCCAAAGACATCCTTCTTAGAAGTGGTGACAGCCCTGCTCTCCGGATGCCTGGGGATGCCATGTAAGCACTGGCATTGTGGGCATTCTGACTGCAGGCACAGGGCAATGCCAGAAAGATTATAGGTTGAAAGGTATAAAGTTCACTGATTTGGCCTTGGGTCACTTGGGTCATGGTCTGGTGTTGTTCACCCAGATTTTTTTACATGTGCAGTGGCAGGTGTGTCTCACCGCCCTGTATAATAGCTTCAGTGTTCCCAGGGGGCAGCATGGTGGTGGTGGCTATGACCCTCGTCCCCAGCACCCTCCAGGGCAGGTCAGTTGTACCATGAGGTTTAGTGAAGAAAAGTTGCATTCTTCCTGTCTCTCGTAAGGATGCAAACCAAAAGAAGCATGGCTCCAGTTCCTAGTTGTCATTTGACTCTGTGGCTTTCAATCTGTCCCTTGCGGGGAGGGGGGGTAATAATACTGAGGCCACAGAGAGGTGGGGACAGTCATTTTAATTAACTTGTAGAGGGTGTTGTGATCTAGATTGGTGCTTCTCAGGCAACATTTGTTCTCAAAACCAACTTTGGTGCTTCTGTCTATGTGTGTGTTTTAATTCCCAGTCCATCACAGACCAATATTTTAGTCGGTAGAGAAATGAAAATTTAAAACTCCAAAACTTACAAAGTACAAGCCTTGCCTTTTTGTTAGAGTCAGCAGACATACAATTACTCTCATGTTTTTATAGTAATTTGTAAATACTCCCAGCAATTCCTGTACATGCACCTTGTAGCAAGCAGCTGGCACCTGTTTTGTCTGCAGGCGCTGTTGCCTGGAGCACTGAGCACCTTGGTTTTGTGTCTGTAGGACCCGAGGGGTCAAAAGCCTTCTTTGAGGGCTGGGCCATACACAGAAGCACGCCATTGTCTTAGCTGGGAATCCCCTCTGGTCTGTAGGCTGTTCAGCTGCTAAACCCACCTGTTTCTGTAGAATTCTGCTGCTGATTAGACTATCATAACACACCTCAAATGGCTTTCTGATATGCTGGCCCCATGGTGAGACAAGGCATATTGCATGTGATGCCAGTAGTTAAATCCTGGTTACCCTGTTTCAGGGGCTGGGGAAGCCAGGTGAGATATGGCACCAGCTTTCATTTAAGCCTGTGTTTTCAGCATCCTACTGAACAGTGGACCAGAGAGACAGATACAAAGCCAAAGTGATTTGTTTTAACTCTTCATTTCTTTTTCTTCTCCAATTTCCTACTGATGGAAGAGTGGGGTAGGAATGAGGCACTGGCTCAAAACAGGCAGAGAAACCAAAAGAGTAAAGGATGCATTTACTTACCTCAAACCTGGGGTTCTCCTCTGAGCTCAGTGACATGTGTGTTTTGCAGGGGTTGTCCAAGGAGGAGCCCTGTCGAGCATTTGCACTCAGATCTTGGCATTGGTCAATCAAGAACAAAATAAAGTCCTGTGGATCCCAGCCTGCCCGCCGTAGGAGGACGCCGTGCTGTGAAACGACTGTTGCTTGTCTGCTGGTGTCAATATCTGGCACAGCTCCTTAGTGACTAAAAATAGAGTCTGTCTGTATATAAGCACGAAGGGGAAGGACCCACGAACGAGGACTCCAGAAGCACCTCCTTTGAGACAGAGGGCCGCAGATGAATGGGATCCAGGCCCAGCCCAGCAGACTGTCTTCCTCTCACACGTGTGCTTTAAGACAAAACAAAAAACACAAAAGACTTTGATAGAGAGGTTCAACACCAACCTTTCTTTAGCCAGCTGATCAGAGATGCTGCAAAGAGACCCTTTCATATCACAAGTTTACAAGCCTTTTCTAAGTATTTGGTTGTTTATGTTTACTTGAATGGCCCATGTTGTCGGTGCCCAGCCCCTGCCCTCTGTCACTCCCCTGTGTTGCTTTGGTGTTGGTTTAGTTCCTGTTTTCAGCAAAACAACTCTGGAACCTCATTGGGGCTGATTTGCTCTGGAAGGTTCTTGGTGGGACCAGAGCTCTGAAAAACTTTCTGCTCCTCAACGTCATCTCTCCTGGAAGGACATCGTGACTGCAGATGCCTAGCCATCTGTGGTGGCAGAACCAGTGCCTTTGTGGGGCCGACTCGCCCGTGGCAGGGAAGGCAACATTGGCAGTCTTACAACCTCGTCTCTCAGACTTTCCCTCCTGCCTTCCACGCCCTCTTATTTCTTCTCCATCAGCGTTTACCATTTCAGCATTCTGTCTGGTCCATCGCAGCCTCTTGGGTTCCCGATGACAACTAGTTGTGGGCAGGATGTTAAGCTGATGCATGCATGCCTTTGGGTCCTCTTTTGGTTCTGTAAATAGTGACAGCCTTTATCAGTGCAGCATTGGCAGGGTGCTTCTTAAGCTCTGTAGAGTGAGGCAGGCACATCAGCTCTTTTGGATGTGAAAAGTGTTTCAAGCTTTGAATTGAGAGTCCTCGGGGAAGCCTGATGATTAGTGTTGTCCTTGTCAAAAATCTAAAGAGAGAGAGTGGGATCTTTTAGTCTTGGCTACGCACTCACGACATGAACAAGAAGTACTCCAGGAGGATGTCTTCGTTCAGGATATGTTTTTTTTGTTTTTTGTTTTTTGTTTTTGTTTTTGTTTTTTTTTTTTTTTTTGCACTTCAGACGCTGGATGTCTCTGGCTGAAGATTTGATGTGGTTCCTCCCTGAACTGTGCGTCCCATTAGTGATAGGTACTGTGCTAGGCTCCGTGTATGTGTCAGTGGGGTGGGACCTATATTTTAATACTGTTCCTAACATTTCATTTTACTAGCAAGAAATCTTTGATTTCATTTTTTTCTTTGTAATTCTAGACACTAGATTGTAGTTTAGCCGTACTGACATTTTTAAAAAAGGGATATATTTTCTTGCACAGTTGTTCAAAAAGAGACACGTTTCAGTCCTCAATGCTGCCCCTTGTTTTCCAGGTACAAGTTTTCTAGCTCAGACGACTAAGACAAGCTGTAGGCTGTCTCGAGGTCTCACTTGTGCGCGCTCCGGCTGTGGCTCTGCGCTGTGGGCAGTGGGACTGTGATGGTACAGTGTGCACAGGTACTGTTCTGACAGACTGGGATTTTCTGTACTGAAACCTTACTTTGTATCAAAAGTTAAACAGACTTTAGTACAATAAATAAAGGTCAATTTCTGTAACTTGTTGTGATGGAGATTCCTATATTTTGCTTGTTTCCCATCTTTTCCTGCTCCCTCAGCTTTCTAATATTCCTAGATTTAAGATGACTTTCCTCCCCAGCAGCATGTAACTGGAACTGGCTGATGTCTGAGGTCCTTTCCAGCTCTGGTGATAATCAGAAGCCCCTTTGACCTGCTGTGTCAGCCTCTCTTGAACCCCCTCCTCCCTTCCCCTGCGGCCTTCTGCACATCCTTCCACCATTCCGTCACTCTAGCAGAGTGTTGGTGGTGGCTGCAACCAGGTGGCTGATTTGTGTAAGATTCAGATTCTGCCCTCAGATGCTCACATTCAGTTCTACGGGTTTGGATTGGACCATGGAAAGCAAAGGGGATGGGGTCCTGTAATGTTCTCAGCCAGGGCCCCATCTTCTAGGGGGAAAGGCCCTGCCCAGGGTAAGGAGCGCCAGCCCTGCAGGGGGACTGTGTTGCAATATGACCCAGCATTGCAGGGCTGTCCAGAGCAGCGTGCTTGGGCCTGGAAGCCCATGTTCCAGGAGTTTGGGAAGCTGGGAAAAGTAGCCAAGAGGCCAGGGCTGGCCTTGTTGAATGCTCTGTTGCCTGGGTCACAGGAGAGCCCTCCTCTTCTGTTCTTTTGTTTGGAGAAGCTTGAGGGCAGTGTTCTAGGAAAGCCTCTTGCTGTTGTGGTGGTCCAGCCTGTGGGGTCGGACTTGCTGTTGGTGTTTCCCTCGTCCTTTCCTGCAGGTTCGACTGTGGACCTGTGCTCAGCCTCACCTGTGGCCACTGGAGTGGGAGAGCTGTGTGGGGCCAGTGCAGCTGGCTGGGACCCAGGGCACAGCCCTCTACCTCTGTGCACCCAGCCATGGAGCTGCACACACCTCTTTGAGAGCCCAGACTCAGCACCATTCTCAGAGGGGGAAGCTGCTACATCGATTTTATCACCTGCAGAGTAAATGGGGAGGGGATACCACTTGTTTCAGGAAATGGTATCTTTTAAAGAGCTCATTTATGTTGCCCAAACCTTAAGAGTTTGCACTTCCATTTTTTTTAAAAATGTTTCTGTATCTTTTCCAAGTTTTCTATGGGAAACTTCGTTTTATGATTACAAGGAAAAATCCACTACACTTTTTAAAAATGGAAGGCCAGTTAAGTTGAGAGATCACAAACTTTCTGGGTGCACTGAGGCCTTGCAGAGCGCAGAGCAGCCCTCTGGGATACACTGCCAAGCAACACTAAGAGAGAAGATCCGTGCTTGCCTCTGAACCAGACAGACTGAGTGGAGTTTGGGGTAGTAGAAGCACTGCCACCTGAGTCTTTGCCCCAAGTTGGTGTCTGTCTCATGCAGGCTCAGATCATTCTGGAAGGGCAGAGGTGACTTGTAACTCCAGCTGGGAGACCTTAGTCAGATTGCTCTCTCTTGGCCTCAGCATTGGCGCCTCCAGAGACTGCAACGAACTGCAAGGTAGACTACCTGTAAGGCCCCTTTCTGCCTACATCTGTGCCGGCTTCACTCCTGGCCTTGCAGGGGCTGAGCAAAACTCCAGCTCTGAGAGCCTTGACACCTGGGACTTTTCAGGAGGCTGGAGGAGAGCTTGACACTTAATGCTTAAGAGCAGAAACAGAAGGAGTCCGGATTAGGAGCCAAGCGCTGGCCCAAAGCCTCGGGCCTGTGGCTCTGAGACAAAGCTTTGAGGCTGAGTAGAGTGGTTGGCCAACAGTAGTTTGGTGCTGGGAAGCTGAGTTGCTACTTAAATTGGTTGACATGGCAGAGGGCCACCCGGGTCATGGATGCCAACTGAGGAAGCAGGCGATGAGGCACAGAGCAAGTATAACTTACCCTCGGGAAGCTTAGCTGGCATTGGAATGATGGTCCTCTCACAGGGGATAGGGCTCCAAGTCTGGGCCTTGGGCAGCTGGCCTCCACAACCCCCTTTAACTGGCATAATAGCACGTGAGTTTCCCTGAGCTCCTTGCATCAGCCCACACTCTTCCATCTGCTCATACCTTCCAGAATGTAGTCTCTGGCCTCTGGATGGTTGCCCCTTCATTTCTCCTTGCTATTTATTATAAGTTTATATATATTTTCAACTGTGAAATGCATCATACATACAGAAGAACATATACACATGTATGGTCCAAAGAAAAATAAGATGGATGGTGTATTGTCTTGAAGACGCAGAGTACTACATTACCTTAGAAGCCACCTTATGTCCAACCCAGATGAATTCTCCACATTTTCCACTAAAGTAGGTATTTAACTGAGTTTTGGTTTAATTTGTTTTGTTTTAGAGAAGAGGGGAGAAGAAGGCGGGGTGGAGGGAGAGAAACACTGGATTGCTGTTGCACTCATTCATGCATTCATTGGTTGATTCTTCTATGTGCCCTGACTGAGGATCAAACCCACAACCCTGGCGTATCCGGTCAGTGCTCCAGGGCCTGGTTTGTGGTTTAATCATTTCTTTGCTTTCCTGTTTTTACCTCCACTGGAGATACTTTGAAACAACGTAGTGTTCAGTTTTGAAAACACTGGGCATCAAGCACAAATTTAGCTGTGTGGGGAAAGAACTATGTTGCCACCGTTAGACGGAGTTGGCCAGCAAAGGGAGTGTGCTTGGTGGGAACCTCCGCTTCCGTAGGAATTTACAAGAGCCCCTCTAAGAAGGTCCGTGAGCAGGGACATGAAGGAATCCTGGAAACATGGGGTCCGCACAGTCAGCTCGGGTGGCAGCATTCTCCACAGACCAGGGCCTCCCTGTCTGTCAGAAATAGGGTTGGTGGCTGGGGCTGCTGCTTTCCCTTGTAATGCTCAGCTGCTACTCTGGAGAGCTCACGTCAAGACAAGCCTCGTGAAAATGACAGTCCGGGCCAGGGTCACTTTGACCTTTTTTTTTAAAGAAAACTAGGTAATTTTAATAAAATCATTTCAAGAATATAACGTGTGTAAAAACCAATATAATGGACTCTAAAATAATTTTTAATTAAATAAATTAACCTGTAAATTCTATAACCACATGTTTATATTCACAAAATCTGAACAAAAAGCAAATATTATTCATTTCTGACACAGTAATTTAAAAGTTCACTTTGAAGAGGACTGAGTTTTTGGTTTAATTTTACTTTCAATACCAAGGATAATTATTCAGAATTTGATATATTGTTTATTTAACAATATACTGCTCTGAAATAAATATCATTTGTCAGAATGACAGAATGTTTATAAAAAGACCATGAAAATGCAAGCTTCGTTTAAAAAAGTTTATAATCATTTATGATTCTATTTGTCCATTTACAATTCTCTGCACTTAAGATAAAAAAATATATAGACAATCTGGAGCATATTTAAGTACATTTTAGTGAAGTTTCTACTGATGTATGTTTACAAACAGCTAAGTAGCATCATTTCTGTATCAAAGATAAACGGCACTGTCTAGAAATAAAGATAAGTCTTCAACAATTTTACTTTGCTAAGTAAAAATACTTCCAAGGAGCTAAAGACACACTTTCATTCACATCTAGTAGAGTAACCAACCATAAAATTGTTATTTATTTTCAACTTAACTGATTGACATTTCTCAAACTGTTTTCAATCCTGATCTTTATTTCCTTAAACATATTTACCATGGGTTGCTGTTTTGCAATAGGTGTCATCATGAGAATAACCAAAATTAGATAAATAGGACAAAAGGTTGACAAAGTGTTTTACACCATTGAGTGATTCCAAATCAAGAATTGGGAGAGAAGCATTGCCAAATGAGACTGTGGCCATGCTATTTACATTCTTGCAGTAAAAGCAGCAATGTATCCATTTCAAGAGAGCATTTCAATTCCAGTTTCTTCTGAAGAACAATTTGAGTGTCTTGGCCATCCAAAGTCTGATAGGCCAATAAAGCTTCTGTTCAATTCTTAGTCTCTTTTGCGTGAGTCTTCAAGATATGCTTTGCACATTCATGTGAGTTTCTAGATTGCTGCTCTGAGAAGACTCTAGATCTCCTTCATATATGGAAATTAGTTGGTGATTAAAATCAAAACCACCAACAAAAGCATATTTTTGTGCAGTCCATCCATACTTATTTTGAGAACAAGACATCAATACCTTGCTGAAGAGGATTGACTATACTTGTGGATTCATCATCTACAGCAAGCTTGGGGCTATTCTTTTCATCTTATCAACTGCATGCATATTTGCATCTATTTACTAAAAATCCCACCATTTGCTGTTTGTTTTCACTTACAGCAAGTAAAAGTGGTGTGGGGTCGTTCTTGCTTCTTGCTTCAGTAGTTGCCTTGTAGAAAAGCAGCTTTGCTGTGATAGCTGTGTTCTGACCAATGACAGCACAGCAGAGAGCAGGGACATCATCGATGGCCATTACCTTTGGATCAGCACCGTGGTCTAGCGGAGTAACTGCACAGTCCTCTTTCTGGCATTGTAAGGCCTTAATCCCAGTTGTTCTGTTTTCATTGTCACAGAGGTTAAACACATTTTCTGTCTGCTAGGAGAGTTAGTACTCCTGGAGAGTTATACTCACAGGCCAAATGTGGAGCAGTCCTGTTCATCTTGTCTTCATCATTTGTGGACCCTGAGAAAGAATATACCTACTAAGGAGTCCTGGGGGCTAACCAGGCTCAAAACAGCTTAGCAGCCACTGCTGCACAGGGGCTTCTCATGCAAACGGCATTTCACAGAGAAGCTGGCATTGAACTGCTTGCTTCTGCATTGAACTGCCTGCCTGCGCTGTGTTCTTGCCATCTGAGTTGGTCCTTACAAATGAGTTCCTGAAATCTGATTTCAAACAATAGGACTGAGGTTTTCCCCATCCAATTAGAGCTGCACAGGTATATCCCCATCAGCTTCTTCACTGACCAATCAGAGCAGCTCCATTCCTACCATTCAGGACAGTTGATGTCTTGAACCAGTCAAATTGCAAGGATTTCAAGTGCTCATTTGCATGAGGACAGACCAGTCAGGGACCAGGAGTGGGTTCTGTCCATACAAGCCTTCTCCCCTCTGGCTCTGGAACTGCACTTTCCTTTTTCACCTAAGACTGAAAGGCTACATCTGCCCAGCTGGAGCTGACACACTGAAGATGTCTTGTAGGAGCAGAGGAGCAGAGCTGTCTGGCTGGAGAGGGAGGGGCCTGGCCTCAGGGCCTCTTAATACCTGTGCTGTTTCATAGATGTGCTACTTGGTAATTGAGCTGTAACACTATTGAGCTGTGTTTGAGCTGTGCTAGAGTTGTGCTGTATCATGACAGATGTTTGCTTTGCATAAAGTTTCCCTCTTCATGCCACAAATTGGGGATTCCTGGTGGTGGTGATGACAACCACCTTTGGTTGACACATTCAAGCCATTTATCCAGTGGAGTAGAATCTGCTGCACTTTCACTACATTGCTCACGCTGGCAGATTTGTGGATTTTTCTGATATCTTTGTCTCAGGTGTGGTACCTGGATTGTGAGTTAACTCTATTACTACTCAGACCTGATGTCCACACTGTTTTCATGGCTGTGAACAGTCCACTGGCGACTCACCCTTCCTACTCCCAAAGCCCCAAATTTTCTTCAGCAGAACCTACAAGCTTCAGAGATGCTTCCTCTTCCCCTCAGCTTTACACCACCTCCTGAGCCCAACTCTAGGGGTCTAGATAAGCCCACCACTTCTCACATATCATCTAAGCAGGGCAGCTCTACAGTTTGACACTTTTCAACTCAGAATAACTTCAGCTGAGCACTGACCTGTTCTTAGCTAAGAGTCATGAAAATAACTGAGATCATGGTGCTAACAACTTTTATTTAACATTTGTCCTGAGTCCAAACCAGACTTGTTGCCCTCCTGGTCTCATCCTGGTACTTTGACTTTCTTGAGAATTTCCTGGGAATTTTCTTGATTTCTCTCCTTCTCTCCTTTGAGGGATCTCCTGTTCTCTTTGCCACTTGGGAGGAGAAAAAGTTAATTAACCCTTGATTTGAATTCTTTCTCCACAGGAAGGTGACTGGCATTGTTTTCTAGAAGAGTTCCAGTTTCAGAAAAAAGTCTGCATTCACAGTTGCCTACCAGTTGGCACATCTGGGGTGGGAGACCTAAGAGTAGATCCAGGAGCCCAAATGGCAAGGATGGGTAACAAAGCTGCTGTGGGGCTTTTCCCTTTTTCAGTCATTTACGTGTTGGACCTCCTGGACTGGCTCCCTCAGTTTCAGATTCTCTGCTGACATCCTTTTGTTGTTTTGCGATTCTTTCACAGAGATGCACTCAATTTTACCTTTCAGTCCCATCTATTGAGTTTCTCAGCTCTGATATCATGTTTTTAACATCCAAGAACTCTGAATGTCCTTTTTAGTATCACCCTTTGTTTCATGGATATGATATCTCATCTGAGGAAAGTATAGATTATTTTCTCTGTAATTCTAATTCCTCCAAGTTATTACCTTTTTTTCCTATTTGTCTTGGTCTCAATCTTTCACTTTAGAGGCTTTAATTAACCTCAGGTGCTTGGTGATCCTTGCATGTCTGCCAGTGACTCATCAAGGGGCTTTAAAAGTCCAGAGCAAATGGGTAGGAGTGTAGTCTGAGCCTCTGTGTAGGGTAGCCTGGCTGGGCTGCTCACTGGGGAATTTCAGTGACAGTCCCCTTAGGTTCCTTTTCAAGAGTGGGTCCCACTCCCCAAAGTCCTTCCTCACCTGACTGGAAGGGTCAGCCTGGTGGCATCTATGAGCCCACTGGAGAAAGAAGGCTGGGGCTTTTTGTATTCAGCATTCAATATGGTAGCATATGGCCACTTAATCCTTTTATTTCCAGATGACACCAATTCTCTGACTTATGCCTGGGATCCCCTAGTTCAGGAATCCCATCTTACTCTCTCCAGGAAGAAAACTTCCTGGCTTCTACTGAGTTGAAGAAAATGCAATAGCCCTGGAATTTGGAATCAAGGAATCTGTTCCTCACAGGCCTTCCTGAATTCCATATTTAAGCCAGCCTCTCCACCCCAAGTTCTAGAAGCAATGACGCCAGTTCCTTGAACTTCCTCTTTTGGTTTAGGACCTGGCAGGCTCAGGTCCGCTAAGTAATTTGCCTCAGGTCTTCTGCTTTTCAACTTCCAAAATGACTGCAGTTGCTGCCTCTCTGCTTTCCCTATATTTCTAGATTTATGTATTTTTAAAGAAATCCTTTTCCTATATTTATTTTGTTTTAGTGAGGTTTTAATAGAATAGCCAAATTAAGTTTATCAATCTGCTTTTTTAACCCTGTGTAAGACTTACACCATTTCATCCAGAGATCACAAGAGGTCAGGAAGGCTGGTGCCCAGCCACTCTGCACAGGAGGGGAGCTCAGGTTGACAGGCTGCTGCGACTGAAGTTGTGCGCCTAGCAACAGGTGGGTCACTTTAAACTCATCTCTGATTTTTAGTTACCTTTCCTATAAATGGGGCTGTTACTGCCTTACAATCAATAAGATAATGGCTTTGAAAGATGAGGAACAATGTACTTGAAAAGAAAAAAATAATAGAAATCCCCCCCAAAAAAAACAAAACCCAAAAAGATGAGGAACAAGCAGGAAAGGTGTCCTGGAGAGCCAAACATCTCCATCACTGCCAGTAATAGCAAATGTGCCCCACACAACGTACTGCTCTCTTTCTAATTCAGGTTTTCTGCAGGTCTATCTGGGAGAGTCATCTCTTGTGTACCCATCTGCAAGGGAGCCTGAGAATGCAAATTTGGGTTTGTAGCTTGGTAGGCAGGGCTCATCAATGTGGGGAATTTCCCAAATGGAAGGATATTCTAAAGATTCTGGGCAGCTGAGACATAACAAATTTGGTGCATTCATGACATGTACTATGCAGCCATTTTATAAGCCTATTTTGAAGAACACTTAGTAGCATGGAAAAATGCTCAAAATATGTAATATGAAAAGATATACAAAGCTATGCACTGAGGGTGGTCTCAATTTTTAAAAGGGTGCATAGGGGAAAAGCCTTGGAACATAGTTGTCTGTTTGGGTCCCTTGAGAAGCAGATACCAATACGGGAGGTATTAGACACACAAGAGGTTTATTGGGGAAAATGTCTGTGAAGAATAAAGGGAGAGGATTGGGCATGCAGAAAAGCCTTCAAGCTGGAGTTAGATCTGACTCCTGCAAAGGGAAAGCAGGAAAGCAGGACTGAGGAGGAAGAGCCTTAAATGCAGTGCAATTCTGAGAAAATGTCAGCCAGGCCAAAGGCTCTGAGCAAAAGCTGCCCTTTGCAATTGTCCCACATTGGCAGGAATGAGCGGGCACTACCTCTGCTGTGCTCAGTTACTGTCTGAGAGCAGCCCAGGACATGGGTGGCCTCAGGGCTTGGGGGCAGCAGCTGAAAGCTATCAGCCTGTGGGCAGCTGTGTACCCACAGCATGTTCTCTTGAAGGAGACAGAGTGGTATACCTTTCTGGCCACTGTTGATAAAATCAGGGTGACTTTCAAGCTGTGTCTTTGCCCACAAGAAATACTGTATAGCAAACAATGGTTATTAAAACTTCCCAAGTAACCCATTTGTTGCTCTTTTGGAATCCATATTGCTGAGAAATAGCATGCATATACACAAGGTACATAAATTAAAATATATGGGTGAGGATCATACATCGAGCATCCATGTAACGAACACTCATGTGGAGAGCCCAGCACTGCCCGTCCCTGCTCCCAGAGCCCCATGCAGTCCCCTTTCACAGGCCCACAGAAGCCCCGAGGAGGGACCCTCTAGAGGGACTTTAGAGCAGTTGCTCTGTGCTCTTCTTAAAAGTTTTACCAACCATGCTTGTTCTTTTCTTTCACTTATTACTTTAAAAAAATTTAGTTTGTAACTTGGTTATCCTGAAAATTTGCCTTAAAAAAGGACTAGGAAGTTGCTGAAAACGCTAAAGGTGGTTTCCACCATTCTACAGTTTGAGTTCTAAGTTTTGGTGTTTCAGACATGTGAGGGCCAGTTATTTGGAAAACCAGCCTATTGATGTGAAGAACTTCATCTTTATGACTCCAGTTTTAATGAACTCAGATTTTACATGCTCACATCTGTTGAGGGTTTCTTTTTCTATCAGACGTATATATATTCCACAGTCTCTGAATGTAGTTCTGTAGGTAACTCAGGGACCTTTTAGAATAAGCCAGATCCTAAAATGGCACACTTAAAAGAACAAAAACTAGAGATTATCTGTTCCCAACTTTACAAATTAGGAATACGAAAACAGATATACAGAGAGAAAGTGACTTGCCCAAAGTCTCAGAGCCCTGTGCTTAGGGGACTGTGGCCTCCTTGTCTCCCTGACTGTGTACCTGTGGGCTGCTTAAGGGCAGGGTCAAGCCTCCCCAGACTTTGTCAGCATTTCTACCCCAAGACAAAAAGAAATGTAAAAGATGTGGTATCCTTTGTAAGGGTGAGTGAGTCTCTGGTTTCTACATACAGAATCAGAGATCCTCAAATTAGTTTTCTGTTATCACCATGAATGAGCAACTAGAGGGCATGGGTGAAAAGCTATAGTGTCCTGATGAAACACTAGTAATAGTAATGATGACAATTGTATGGTCCCTACTGTGTGCCAGGTACTTCCCTAAGTATTTCCCAGGTATTGACTTGCAATCCTATTTGGTAGGTATTGTTATCCCCATTTACAGATAGGGAAACTGAGGCACAGAGAACTTGAAAACCTTGCTTAAGGTCATACAGCCAATCAGTGGCAATGCCAGAGTCTCTGCTCATAACTCCTTTCCTGCCATGCCTGTTGGAGATGTTGAGGAGGTAGCTATCTCAGCCCAGACTTAGGAGACTGGGCCAGGCCTGGCAGGAGGACCAGTGTCTGGAAAAGCAGGCGGGTGTGCTAACCTAGCAAAGGATAAAACTCTGCCTAGGGAAGTGGAAGCCAGAGGAAAGGGGAACCAAGCAGGATCTGGAGCCTGTCTTTGAACTCAGCCAGTCCTTCAGACCGTGGGCTCTGAAGTCACCATTAGCTGTGGGACATCCTTAGGTCAGGGACAGCTTCCTTTGTAGCTTCTGTATCCCTGCCCCAAGGGTGTGTGAGCCCTCAGAGCAGTTTCGGTGCTGGGTGGTTAATGACATGGCTGGAGGCCTGAAAGAGCCAGCCTTGCCCGTGTCGCTTCCAACCTCGAGGCAGGGTTGGCAACAGCTTTTAGGAAGGGCCAGAGAAGGATGTGGGGCCCTTTACTACACTGCAAGCCCATGTACTAATTATGGCCCAATCTGCAGAGAGAGAGAGGC
This sequence comes from Phyllostomus hastatus, assembly GCF_019186645.2. NCBI lineage: Eukaryota > Metazoa > Chordata > Mammalia > Chiroptera > Phyllostomidae > Phyllostomus > Phyllostomus hastatus. Next base: position 19,543,794 of record NW_025333869.1, read on the forward strand.
GTCAGTTAGCACAATGACAATAGTCCTTCAAATGTCATCTCACAAGAGGCCCTCTGGTGTGAGAACTTGCAAAACATGATGCCCTCTTCCCTTTCGCCCCTCCAGCCCTGCCCCCAGAGGAAGGTAGCAGGTGGACATGATTTTAGAGACAATGATGTCTCTAAAAATGGACATCATTGACTATGAGAGAGGTAAGGTCCTTAAAAAAATCCTTTTAAGAATTTATTTTCAAGAAGATTTTTTCTTTAGAACTTAACTAGAAAGGACTGCTAGAAATAGACATATAATTGGTTGCCTGGTGGAAAAATGTATTTTTCAAATATTTTATCAACAAACCTGCAATTTTCAAGTGTCCTGCTACTTCTGTGTGTAGGTGGGAGCTCAAATCAGGATCTTTTCTTGGGGAAAAGTCTCCCAAGAAGCCCCTCTTAACTGTGCCCATGTTAAGAAAAGTGGACAACCTTGACTGCATGGTGGTAAAATGTCTCAGACAAAACTCCAAGCTCCCGGGGACAGGGTAGTTCCAAGGTGCATTACTGTGGGGCGGCGAGTTCCCTTGGATTTGTTCTTGGCTGTAGGCCTCTTCAGCTAAGGGTCATTTCAAAGAAGGGTATACATGGAGATGTTGTTTTGGCTCCACCGGTAAGCCCTCGAAATAAGATAGAGCAGCTGAGTACCTGTGGGATGATGATATTGCTGTGTCTTTAGTGGGGATCTGAACCATCAAGAACACCATCCTATTTGCGGACATTGTTTGTGGTCAGTGGTCAGCAGCAGCACTGTATAGAGGTAGCAGAAGTGACAGCAGTGGAAAAAGTGCAAACTGTGACTGGTTCCTGACTCTCACCCCCAGGAGGCCAGTGGACACAGGCGGAGCAACTTCAGGGATGCCCAGGCAAGTTAAGTGGAAGAGGGAGTCCCCAGGAAAGATCCTTATACATCCTACCCATCTGGAAAGCATAACATCAGGAGTAGGCGTACATGAAAAGCCACAAAATAGGCTGTGAGCCTGAACTCACAGGGCAGGCCATGAGCTCACCCAGAGGCTGCGTAGAAGCAGGTTCCCTGAGTCCCCACAGCTGCCGTCAGAAGGCTTTGCACAGTTCAGCCTTGTACACATCCTAAGAATGAATGCAAAGATGTTTTAGGGGATATGATGCCTGGCTTCAAGTATCTGAAGGACCATCAGAACCAGAACCCAGGAGAGAAATTGCTGGAGGAAGACATCAGCTTCCCAGGCATCGCACCTGTTCCATGGTGCAGTGAAGCGCTGAGACCCCAGGTGGGACGATGGTTGGCCTGTGACTTGGCCGGGCCACATGTCCTTGATACCGCTTCCCTCATTCCAGTCTTATTCCTGGCTGGGTTTCCAGGTTGCAGCTCCCCACCTACACACGAGGCTAGTCTGAGGGAATCACAAAGGATCCCTGGGCCTCTTTCCCAGATGTTCTTCTATGGCCCTTTTCAGGTGGGCAGCCCCTCACCCTGGATGTGAGCCGTTTCCCAGGTCCCCAGTTCCGAGAGTGGCACTGCCTCCATCAAAGGGAACACAGGGTAAAGCAGAGTTCAAGTTCTCCTCTGCACTGACACTTGGGATTATATGCTTGGGTTCCTGAAGACAAGCCCTGCTAGGAGGAGGCTGCAAACCCAGCCTAGAGTGGCCACTTAATGCCTGCTTCTGAAAAATGACCACTAAAATGACTTCTTAATGACACCACTTGGAAGAAGGAGCAAGAGCAGCAAAGGGGTTGTTGGTGCATCTTCACTCAAGGCTGCCTTCTTGAGAGACTCAAAGAATAACTACTGTCCTGGCTTCCTTCCTGACTAAACTGTATGACATTAGTGGGAATTCTGACCTAGCTTACAGTATGGGTATTGAATAAGCCATTTGAATTTTCTTTCTTGTATGATGCACTAAAATATTGTTCTGAGTACAAAAATCCCTTCTTGATGCCAGAATTTATTCTTCTCAAGTCAAGGGAGTCAGTGTTAAAGGATTCTGCCTCTGAATCACTGTAACCTTGACGGAGTCACCCAAGTTCTTGGAGTCTCAGTTTTTCTATCTGTAAAGATAGGGTTTGGTGAAAGGGAACATGGAAGACTACCCCTCAGTGAGCAGTCAGCCTAAAGCGCCCTTGGCCACATGGAGTTTGGGGAGGAGCCCATGACTAAGCTGATGCAGCTTGCAAACCAGGTCAGGGGCTGCTTGCCCTATGGATGTCACTCAATGCGAGTGACGGTTGGTGATTGTCTTGTCCTGCACTAGGGTGGGTTGAATTGGGGTTCAGAAGGAAGGTTGCTCAGAACTTGAGCTGGGCCTCTGAGTGTGGTCTGGCTAAGCAGAATAGGGTGTGTTTCCAGTTTCCTTGTAGTTGGCTCCAGAGCATTAGAGAAGGGCACCCGCTCTGCCCTTTCCTGCTTCAAGGCCTTATGTAGTAGGGGCAACGCTTCCTTTTGTTAATAGGAGAAACCTGGTTCTTCTCACCAATACAGTGAAGAATTACAGATCAGCAAGCCTATTATCATACAGGTAAAGTTTAATAATGCTAAGTTCTAATGGGAGAGCAAAAGCAAGGGTGGCAAGAACAAGGGTGACAAGAGCCCAGGTGACCAGCACCTGGCTGGCCAGAGGCCAACTGACCAGGGCCTCCCAATATGGCAAAAGGGCCAGGAGAACTAAGAGAATGAGTCCTTTGTTCTGAAGATGTATATAGTTGGCGGGATGGGGGTGAAGAAGTTTACATGTCGACTAATGGGGTATAGGAGAAAGTGCTAGCTTTCCCCTGGAGAGACGTGATTACCCAAACGTAGGTATGTGTGTGGGTCTGTTAGCCCAAGTCCTTATCTTGCTTTAGACTCTAATTGTTCATTTTGAGGCAGGCAGTTTTTATCGGCTTTTTCTTTGGGCACTGTAGACCTCTCTCCTTCCCCCTTCCAGGCCTTGGGATGAATACACAGATTCAAGGTTCTCCTTTCCCAGCTAGTGGAGATGATACACACAGACTTTCAAGGGTTCCCCCCACCTCCTACACTATTATAGTTTTGCTTGTTGTTTGGAATGCCTCGCAGTCTTTTCAAACCAGACTCAGGACTACTGGGTCAACAGGTGAGACATGTCTTCCTTTGCTTTTAGCCTCCTGAATTAAGTTAGATTGCAATGGCAAGGGCCTTGCCTTTATTTCCCCTCTGGTCACTCATTCCTAGCTGCTACCATAACACTTCCACCCCATGGGTGAATTTTCTCCTAAGATCCAGAGTGGGAGTCTGATTTTGACCCCTGTACTTTTTTTACGACTTACATAAAATTTCGTAAAAATAGAAATGTTGCTCTGTCTAGGTTATACTGACCAGCAAAAAATTAGATCTGACCCATAATACATTTTGAGTCAAATATATCTTTCTAAATTTATAATAGTAAGGCCCTGGTTTCAGTTTTTAATTCTTTTTAAAATTAGATTTTTTAAATCACAGAATATATGCTTATTATGAAGCACTAAAAAAAACACAGAAAAATATAATGTGAAAAAGGGAAGTCCCCCTTTGTTTCTAGAACCATTTAGTGTACTCCTCTGCCAGGGCCACTGCTGTAAGGATTTGGCAAGTGCCTGCCTAGATCTTTCTCTGTGCATTTACATACATAGTTTTTTACATGCATGGGCCATACTGTAGATATTGTATTACTTATTGTTTAAAAAATAAAGCAAAACTAAGTTTATGTGAACTCACTGCAATAAGAGAGAACCTCACCTTGACAATCTTAGCAGTGTCTCAGAAAGGGAAAGTCAGAAGTTGAAAAACTAACTGTAAAGCTTTGGATATAGGCTCAAGGAATTCAAGGCAGACAGGAAACTCAGACTGGCCACGTTCGTGGTGCTGTAATAGTTTAGGACTGGGAACAGCAAGCAAAGAATCTTGAAGTAAGTCTTTAGAAATAAATTGTTAATTGTTTGCAGCTGACTTGAATAAATTGATTTGGACTATCCTTTATTTTTACCATTTGTGACACTTTTTGTTTCTTTGTGTAGATCCATGTTTTCATCTGGTATTATATTCCTTCTGCCTGAAGAATTTTATTCAGTAGTTCTTGTAGTATAGGTTTGATGACAAATGACAATGAATTTTACCACCTTTTGGTAGTATCAAAAAGTCTTTTATTTTTTTAAAGAAAATATCCAAACGAATTTTATTATCACGTTTTCTTTGTAATGATTTTAAGGCCAGCCACAGTTTATTAAGTTACCTCTTAGGGCAGCTCTTCTGCTAATGGCATAGCTATCTCTTTCTACAGTGTTCCAAAGCCATACAGCTCGAGTGCCTGGACATCATTATGTTAAAGGAGAAAATAATTCTTTCTCATCTGTGATTTGCTATGTGTCTTTTTTAAAAATTGAGGTGAAAATCCTATGAGACTAATTATTTTAGAGTTAGAATTCAGCAGCATTTATTATAGTCATAATGTGAGTGACCATCACCACTGTCTAGTTCCCAAACATCTTCATGGCCCTTCAGTGGCCACTTCCCATTCCCGCTCCAACTAATCTGCCTTTTATCTCTTATGTATTTACCCATTCTGGATATTTCATATGGCATTTCGTGTGTGACTTCTTTAACTTAGCATAATGTGTTCAGGGTTTGTCCACATTGTAATATCTGTTGTCCTTCATTCCTTTTATGGCCAAATAATATTCCATAGTATAAATACACTGGGTATTATGGCTTTTCACTCTTTTCTCTTTGTATTTTAATTTAGATAATTTCTATTGACCTGTTCTTTGAGTACATTCTTTCCTCAGCTGTGCTGATGAGCCTGTCAAAGTAATTTTTCATCTCTGACATGTTTGTTATAGCTAGCATTTCCATTTGACTCTTTTACAGTTTCCCTATCCTTGTTGAAATTCCCCATCTGTTCAGGCAGGTCGTCCACCTTTTGTATGGGATCATTTAACATAATCAGAGTTGTTTTAAGATCTCTGATAGTTCTAAGATCTGGATTATCTCTGAGTATGATTCTGATGATTGTTTTATTTTTTGACAGTAGGTTGCTTTATCTTGCTTTTTGAATATCTTGACATTTTAAAAAATGCTGGTCTCCATTTTAGGAGAATAGAAGAGATTAGATTAGTAGTATTTATGCCCAGAAATGGGCATGCCTCCCCCATCAGGTTATTAGTATGGAGGATGGAGTCAAACTGTTCATTTAGATGAGCTAGGTTTTGATTTCTTTGGTGATGCTGTTGCCTCAGACTTCAAATTCCTTTAGCAGTGGGCTGCTGTTACCTTTTGAGTGGGTTCTGCAGTGCCAGTGGGGCCTGAGGTTACTAGATGGTTCAGTGTTCCTGCTGCACCATCAGCTTTCAGAAGTCCTTGCGTACCCTTGCCACAAAGAGGGTATCTCTCCATTCCCTTGCCTGTCCTCCAGCAGGAGATGGCTGCTGCTTATTCCTTGATGCCAGGCCCACTCCCTGCATTTAGAATGTCTTTTTTCCCCTTTTCGCTGCTGAGCATAAAGGATTGTTCTAACTCATGGATTTTCCTGCTATCCTGTTTACACTGGACATGAGACATGGACCCAAGGGCCAGGTAGCTGATACAGTCAGATCCCTGAGTGGTTCTGAGCAGAGGGTCTGCTGCAGGATGTGCTCACAGTCAGAAGATGGGGCGAGAAGCTCCCAGAACAAAGTGTCAACGTGAGCAAGTGTTGCCGCCCATCTCAAAGAGCAAGCCCCTCTTTGCCAGCAACATTTGCAGTGATGGGTGCTATGGTAGTGGGGAGAATGCAGAAATGGGGTAAGATAGTGAATTGCTTGGCTGGGAAAGAGATGGCTGCGAGTTGGGTAAGTCTTGGGTCAAAAATATAATCGCTCATCCTTAACATGCATCACCTTCAAAAATATATTTAATGTAGCATCTTCATTGTAAAATAACTCAAGAGGCTAAGAGCCCAAAGGCCCATCCCAAGAGACATTCTCTGCAAAAAGCTGATGTCAAATTCTTGACCCTAAATGTACCCTTGCACTTCAGAAGACATCAGCTGTAGGGTCTAGAACCTATACCTTCATATCACCCTACAAAAGAGAAAGGGAGTTTAGAAGCCAGCATTTGGTGTTGTCTTGGGGTATTTTGGTTGGCAAACAATATTTTAAGGACAAAGAACTGGATTTATTGCAAGGATAGATTTTCTAATAGAAATATTTAAAAATGGAGCAGGATTCCTTAAGAGGTACTGAGTTTCTATCTCTGTAGATTTAGACAGGGGTTCAAACACTGTATTGGAAAGGGTAGGGCAATTAATGATTTTCTTTGAGCTTTCCCGACCCTAGATCTCAAATTAAAATACAATATACAGCCTCCAGAGGGCACTCTAATTCCCCCACTATTAGAAAGGATTCCTTTTCAGGATTATGCATTGGGAGAAAACACATAAGTTGAGGAAAAGAAGAATTCTCTACCTGACACAAAAGTGAGTTCTTTTTTCCCTCATATTAAATTATATCAATTCATTTTTAGAAGAAGTATTTTACAGACAATGCTGAGAAACCAATATTACAAAATCAAATTTGCAGGTGGTCTGAGGCAGGATATAGTTCTTATTTTTAGAATTACTTCCTGAAATAACCCACTGGGAATATTAATTCATCTAGTAAAGTGATGTCCTTATCAAGTAATATTTATGAATGAGAAGTGCCATGCTTGCTGTTACACAGAAAGGAATACCTGTCTTCTAGAAACTTGTGTTTTAAAACAAAGTCTTCCCAAAATTAAAAAAATTCAAATATTTTTTAAATTCAAAAGTTTCCTGGAGAATCAGCAAGTCTCAGCCAAGATGTCCAAGTCTTCACAAAGCTGCCCAGGCAGATTACCATCAATCACAAAGTCAAGATCAACAGACCCCCCTCAGATGGGTCCATTGAAAGATCCAGCATACAGAGATCTACCTGCATTCTTGGAGGATATAACACAAGGAGAGTTGACCCAAACTCTATCCTTGGATGTCGCAGAGACAGAAACAAGGGTGGAAGCACTGTCAATTGATGAGCTGACTCTACAAATAGCAAGAGTGAAAAGACAGACACGTAGAGCTGCCTGGAAACAAGGCAAGCAGAGAGATCAGTGATGCATTAACTGAGACAAAAGAAATTGGAGATCAGATAATGAAGAAGATTGACTCCATTCTAGAAGCAATCGACAATGTGGCCAAGTCAACAGAGGCCAGGTTTAGATCACTGGAAGCAAAAATCGATAAACTGGAAACCGATGTGTCCTTTCAATGCAAGGTATCCTTCCAACTGGGATGTACTCAGGTCTTCTTCTAGATGAAGCCAATCTTCTATCAGCCGTCACCACTTCTTTGGCTCCCTTTTCTTATGCACAAAGCAAGACCCTTGAGAGATGGGATGATTGGTAATCATTCAGCAAATGTGGTAAACTAAAATGTTCTACAAGCAAGATGCTGAGCATTCCTACCTCAACCAGGCAGAGCCATGCCCTGAGAGCACATTGCTATTGCACATCATGTGCAATGCCACTATCATGGTCTATAATAATTTTAAAAATGTAATAGAAAGCTACTTTTGGACTTAGGCTTCCGAAAGACTGAGCTTGCCTTCACAGATGTGGGTGAAGGGTTCAGAGCCTCCCATCTCTTCTCTACCTACTTCCTGCCTTGAATGTGGACTCACAGAGAAGAGGATTTGCAGATTATACTGGGGCGGGGAAGTGGGTATCACTCCTTGCCTCTGAACTGACCCTGCTGTATGGCCCAGGTAACACAGCATCCAATAGATTTTTGATGGAGCATTGACAGTGTACCAGATTCTTTTCTTGAGTGCTTAGGATACAAGGGTATTGAATCAGAAATGGGTCCTGCCCTAGAGATGCTGACAGCTGTTTACTGATGCCAACACTAGGAGGGTCCATCTCCTTCACACATAATCATGGGGAACATTCAGCCTCTGCTGACATTAGAATGTGTGTTTTGTAAGGTGCACAAAGCACTCTTTTATTTGTGCTATTCTCTTCACCCCAGTCCTCCCACTACCCCTGGAAACCCTGGGGTTTTTAGCTTTGGGGTGATTTAGAGTTCTACATGTGGCTTTTCTCCCCATGAATGTAATCATCCACAATCCTCTGCAAAAACCATGGCTCTAATAGACAGTCAAGTGATAGTTATCCATTTAGAGATTATCTGTCTTTGTGATTAGGCATAGTTTTAAAAACATACTGACTTCTCAGGTGCTTCCTCTCAAATATTGTTGGTGTATTCTCAGAGAAGTGAGACTAATTATAATATTGAAAATATTCACTGTAAGAAAGCAGCAAAAGCAGTGAAATGTAAAGAGAAGGAACCCAGGAGTCAGTGAACCTGCATTCTAGTATTGATTCTGATATGATCTGGCATTCAGGCCTTTATACTGAGCATCATTTTCTTTTTTTTTCACTGCAGACATGTTATAGGCCTTTTGGATAGAAACGGGAATTTATTTGCCAGGGGAGATGATCCCATCATACTTTTGCTGGGACCAGTGCATGGCCTTGTCTTTGCTGATTCTGTGTTTGGCTTCAGTTGTTTTGTACTGCATTTCTTGTCTGTGATGCTGAAACCTAGCCCACCCAGCACCACGTAGAAGTCCAGGCTATATTTACCAATGCTTGGGTCATAACTGATACCCAGATAGATATGTTCCTGGATCCCAAAACTAAAGCTTCCAGTATCTGACAAGTTATTTTTTTATGACTCATACTCTTGTGCCTTCAAACCTTCTTCCAGTGTCTCTTCTGCTTTGGCTTCATGACTGTGCAATGATGGCCATCTGTTCATTTCTCCTGATGCTCAAGGATCTGATGGTGTATCTGGCTTTGGAGAACATGGGACTCTGGCCAGACCTGTGAGCCACTCCAGGACTTTGGCTGCCGGTGTCAGTCTATCTTCACTCTCCCCCACACAGATGTCGAGGAAGAGCTTGTGGATGCAGAGCTCGTGCATGGGGTTCTCCTTTTCACCTCGATCCTGTACCATGATGACAAACAGGAATAGGACCTGAGCATCATTTTACTGTCAATAAGCTTCAGGTGACAAATGTAGATGTTATTTATGGAATCACTCAATGTAGTTTAAATGTAAGATGATGCATTAGAATTATCAAGAATTTCATGGTTACTCTCCAGGAGGGAAGGAGTAGAATAAGGGAGGGGTCTAACTCTTTTTTGCATGGGACGAGCAGTTGGTATCATACAGCAGGGGTATCTTGTACATGAGTGAGGTGGATTATTTCTATAAGTGTATTATGTCCTGGACTTCATGAGTTTATCTTCAGTGGGATTGGTTTTTTGGTCTGTGGGATGCCTGTGAAGCAGGTTCTAGTATAGAAGAGAGGCACAGCAACTATATAAATGAGATGAAGTCAAAGTCAAGCCAGGGGCCTGCCACGATGCTGCCTGACATGGAACTCAGCTGACCCAAGACACAAGCAGACCATGAAGAGCCACTGGACAAAGAAAATTCCTGCAAAGAATGATTAGTAGCTACTCACTCATACCTTATCATTTACCCATACCATGAATAGAAAACACAAGGCCACAAAATAGCCTTGTAAAGGTTAAAGTTAATCCCAATTTTTCCACTCTCTATTTCCCCATACCAGCAATTTTTAGTAGAAACTACAAACAAATATAAGTTCAACCTCTAGAAATGGTTGAGGTCTCTTTTCTCTCATCAGGAGAGTTCACTGGTCTGTCTGTGAAGTACCTTCTCTTGCTTGTCCTTTCTGCTCAATTAAACCTGCTTTTCCACTTTAATCCCTTGTCTTATTTGGTCTTTAATTCATTCCTGCACAGAGCCAAGAACCCTCATGACTCAGGGCTCTCTAGTGCTCAACAGGGACTTGTTCCTCTGGCATCAGTCCTGTATAGAGGTGCTTCATTTGTTTATGCCAGGTAATCTACAGAGATCATTGGCACAGTGGCAATTTTTTTGAGTTCCTGAAATATGAGGATAGTGTATATTTAAACTCAAAATCCTCTGAGTCCTAGACCTTAGTTAAGAATTCTCTAAGGATGTTACTGTAGGTAGTTAGCTAATTATTAATTAGAAAGACACCAAAAGGGATTAGACATTGAGCTTAGTAAACTGGGGAGCATAAGCCTGCTTGCTTAGCCAGAAAACTATAGCAATTACAAACTCATTCACACAATCCAGGGGACTGCTGTGAAGGAGACCTAATCCTAGGAGTACAGGAAGTCTCCCCTGTAGCACTGTTCATCCTCTGGTACTGGGTTGTTGTGGGAGGGTGCAGGGGAAGGTGCTTGACCATAGAGGCCTGTCAGTCTAAATAGGGGCTTCACCCACCAGAAGCCTGTGAAATCTTAGGAAGCTGACTGGTTATTTTGAGAAAGATCCTGGATATAATGCCCAGGGAAGAAAGAAACTCTATGAATCTCTCTCCCTCTCTCTCTCTCTCTCTCTCTCTCTCTCACCAGCATTCACCTCATTCATTTGTTTGTGCAGGAACATGTGACCATGGCGGTCTATCAACCACCCGGGGCCTACAGCAGACCATGTGGGCTTTAAAGGGCTAAACTTTAATATGAAACAAACTCTGGACACGGGCCTTTAAAACAAAGGCCATGTTCTCCAAAGCCAGATACACCATCAGATCCTTGAGCATCAGGAGAAATGACCTTGCTAAAGACACAGTTGGACTTTTCCTCAATGGGATGGATGGAGATGGAGCATTGGGAACACAAGGGCAGCCTTCCACCCAAATAAACCATGCCAAACCACAATCTTCCCTGTGCTGGTCCATGAAGTGTTTTCTTTGCAATCCCATAGAAGAGTCTGACTTCTTTCTTTTTTTTTTTTTTTTTAAGATTTTATTTATTTATTTTTAGAGAGGGAAGGGAGGGAGATAGAGAGAGAGAGAGAGAAACATCAATGTGCGGTTGCTGGGGGTTATGGCCTGCAACCCAGACATGTATTGGGAATCGAACCTGCAACACTTTGGTTCGCAGCCCGCGCTCAATCCACTGAGCTATGCCAGCCAGGGCTTAGAGTCTGATTTCTACTGGCAACATTTGGTGAGCCCAGCAGGAGAGGGAGGTGTGAATCATGGTGAGAACTGGAACCCCAGCTTCCTAGGCTGGAGTTCTAGTCTTCATTTCTCTCTCTCTCTCTTCACTACTACTGCTATGTGGGCTTTTTGCTTCCTTTAGTCTGTCCTCCATCACTGCTGGTTCAGACTCAGATCCAGAATTCCTCAGCCCCAACTTCATGGGTGTGGGCCAAGCAGCCACCAAAGCCTCAGCAGCCGCCACCCATGACCCAGTGTGCAGTAAGGGCAGGGCCCACTTTTTGTCAGCCAGTCCAGGGGTTCTGTTTAATAGCTATGGCTCAGACTGAGAGAAACAAAGCAGTCACCTTTTGTTCTTACCACTGCTGCCACAAATGGCCCTAGCATTTTAGATCCCTGTGAGGGGCAAGAGGCTAATTGGCACCGGAGAATGCAGAATGTGGAAAATGTGCACGTGCCCACTGACCCTGTTGTGGGCACACAGCTTCATCTCCTTTTCACTCCTGACCTCCACCCTAGCTTGCTTGTTTCCAGGAGTAGCAGCTGGCAGTCATATGCTGCTAACCCCAGATGCTTAGGGTGTGGCTACAGCCCAGCAGCTGCAGAGCTCATCTTGCAGATTCATCCACCACTTTATTCCCACTACCTCTCTTGTTCTCCTCTACCCTCCACCCTCACCCTGGCGGCACCCTTGCCTCTGTGCAGCCTAGGGCCTGGCACTATGGGGTAGTGAGTAGCAGAGAAAGCCACTGACTAAACCTGCTTTCCCTCTACAAGCATAGGGTGACCACCTCTGGTCCCTCACCTTATGGCCTGTGTTCCCTTAGCAATTATGCATTGTTAAAGTGGCAGGAGCTGCCCTGTGGCCACAGTGCCCACCTGGGGCTCACAGCCACTGCTATGCTTTTGCCTGATGCAAACACAGCTGCTTGTTTGTTTCTCTAGGGCATCAGATCTTTAGTCCTCACTAATGCTTCTGCAAGTATACAATAAACAAAAGCCTCAGATATAAATGGCCCCCACAATGGAAGGTTTATATCAACTAATCTGGAGATTGATTGAATGTTTCTTACTCACTAGAGAAGGCCAACTGGATTCACCCAAGGGCCTGGTATTAGGGTGGTCAATGATGTGGGTTGTGAAAGAATTTATAATGAGAGGGAAATACGGAGAGTAAAGTTTACTCAGTTCTCAAGGGAGGAAAGGGGCTAGGCATGGAGAAATGCACCTGCCCTGAGAGGTTAGAGCTTTGAATTTTTATTAGGTTATAAAGGGCAAGGGTGTTGTAGCTAATCAGGGCAGGTAATCAGGGCAGTTGTGGAGGATGTTTCAGTTGGTCTTGCATGGGCTGAACCCTATGTTTTGATGTTCTCTTGGGTGCAGGGTCTGGGTTTTGTGACCTGGCATGTCCTGTTTTGTAAGATCTTGAAACCTCTGCGCCTTTAGGGCACTTCCAGTAATTTTCTAGTCCTGAGGCTCATAAAACAAGAGTCAGTCATGCTTTATGGGTACTTGACTAATTTGCAAGCTAACTCTGGCAAAGAGGGACTAAAAAGGGGGTTTTATCCTTTTACTCAGGGTGTTCATTTCTGTATAGCCAGCTTGGTTAATTCTCAGGATGGTTTAACAGTGACATTTCCTCCCCTAGTAAGGGAAGTCTGCCTAACTTTACCAAGCCTATTTAAGGACTGAGGCTATTGGGAATATGAAAGGAAGGGAAATGGGTTACTTGCCCAACTACTAAGGACAGAGTTATAGCATGAGTTTTTCTATCCAAGGCAGCAAAGGTACTAGTTTCCCTTCCTACAGACACATACAAGGGTGGGAACCTCTGATAAGCCCAAAGGTCATCAGAATTGCTTGTGTGCCTGATTAGCTCAGACTGTTGCTTAAACTCCATACATGAACAGATTGTATTGCCATGTTCAGGATAGTCTCTGCTCCATTGTGGGAGATGCAGCCCTCATGATATGGAAGCTGGCAGTAGGTGTTGGGTGCCAATTTCAGGCACTAGTAACATGACAGTGGAGCTAGGGAAATTTGAGGACACCCATATTTTCCCTCAGCTACCCAATATCTCCTCTTTTATGAAGATGAAAGGTTGTTTTCTTCCTCTATTATGAGGATGAAGGATTTTTCTCCCTCTTATATGAGGACAAAGTGTTTTCTCTCCTCAAAGACAATAGGCAATACAATCTCCATTCACAATACCTAAAAAAATTCTTTTGGGGTGATACTTGCTAACTGGTAGAAATTTAACTTGATTTCTCAAGGACAGTGCTTATAGATAATTGCCTTTATGAAAGCAAAGTCTGCCTTTGAAAATGCAAGTATCTGGTCTCCAAGAACTCTCATCTGAGCCATCTTTTAAAATGCAAATTTCTGGAAGGTAGATCTTATCAAGAAAGAAAAATCTTGGCTATCTGAGCAAGTCAATTTAACTAACTTCAGCTAGATCAGTGAGTTTTACTATATAATACCTGTTCTAGCTCATGGATGTATTTCTCTCAAAAGTGTGTGTTTGGCATTCAAGAATCCTATGTGTCTAAAGTTATGGAATGTGTTTGCCAATCTAAGGAATGTTAATTGCTTACCTTTTAGCTGTCTAATAAGAGTTGGAGTTTGGTCCTTTTTACTCTCTTAAAGGGACAAAGGTTTTCTTTTTGCTTAATGTTTTTCTCCCTACTGGATCCTCCAGAATTTGGCAATTCTTAGAATCATGGCAATACGTTTTTTTTGCATGAATTCAATATGACCAGTTTCTAATTGTGGTTTTATTAACCAAGACTTGGACTGGAATGTCATACCTGAGAGAGATGTGCCTGTGTTAGGGAACTCAAGAGCTGGATAATTTTAGTTTAAGGTAAATAGTTAATAAGCCTAGTAGGCAATGAATTTGTCAAAGCTATTGTTTCAGAAACTGCAGATAAGGCCCATTCTGCCTGGTAGAGACAGCTGATCTCCTGGGGCACCACTAAAGATTACCACCTGGAGAACAAGTGGAGGCATCTGGACCATTGTGTTCCAGAGAGAGGCAGACCACTGCCTGCTGCTGGGAATAGCTAACTTCCCAGGAAATACTGCAGTTTTTTGTTTTATTTTTTTAATCTAATTTTCCCTGAATTTCAAAACTCCTCACCACACTTTGTTCTCTGTTATAAAAAAGCTGGCTTGAGAGGAAATGTAAGATGGTCTGTTAGGGGATGAACCTGCCATCTTCTCAGATCACCAGCCATCTGAATAAAGCACCCATAAAGATTCACTCCCTGTCTCTGCTTATTGGGTTTGGTATGTGACAGGCAGCATGAATGCCTGTTCTTTTCTGGTTTCATATTTTGGCAACTTTGCCCGGGCAGACTTTGGGAATCTCTGGTATGTCTGGGTATTTGATGAGGAGTCCCATTTGTTGCCTGGGCTGGGAGGCCCCAGGAGTTTGGATCTGGAGATTCCCAAGCAGCTGCCAGATGATTTCACTTGGGGATTCTGCCCCAGGACTCCCAGCACTTCTTGTCATTTATCACATTTGATTGAGTCATTGTGCTTTCTGGTTCAGGTTACAATCCAGGGTCACAACTTAGGTCATCTGGTAAAGGTGCTTTTTTGGTTTACAGGGCTCTGTCTGGGAAAAGGCTTCTGATCTGGTTAAGGTACCATTGGGTTACAAGGCTCTGTCTGGTGGAAAAAAAAAGGACATCTGATTTGGTTAAGATACCTTCTGTTTTATAGAGCTGTGTCTGGTAGAATGGTGGGGAAAGACTCCATTCCAGAAAATAGTCCCTTGGGGTGAGTCCTGGCTAATTGGTCGACTTATGCTTATAAATATATGATTAGAGTGAATGTGGTTTTATTGTAATACTGTTTGGCTTATGTATTGTATAATCTAGACTCAGGAGAGCACTGGTTCCTGAATGGGTCTTTAAATTACTGTATTATACTGTAACTAGAGTTGTTTTGTCAAAAATCAGGGAAGTGGGACAAATGCCTTACCCAGAAGTTCTTTTTGAGTTTACATGATAAAGATGCAGAGTTAAAAGGAAACAAATTAACGGTCCAGAGAAAAGGGAATTTGCATGTGAAAGATAGTAGAAGTTCAGAGGAGAAGGACCAGGAAGCTCTAGATATTATGACTGCTGTGAGCAGGATCAGAGTTCCCACAACCCTAGGAGATCTTCCTCCTTATTCAGTTGAGGGAACTGGGAAAGTGCATCTGAACTGGTATCACCGTCTTGTGCCTGTCAGGGAACCAAATTCAGTGGAGGACAAGCCCCCTTGGGGCAGGGCAATATCCTTTGCAGAGACTTGCAGTGGGAGTAGGGCCAGAGGGCCAGCCTGCTGGATATTATTGGGCACATACTCTGTTTCTACATCGGATCCGTTAAACTGGGAAAGCTCAAGCCCTTCTTAAAGGGATGATCCTGCTAAAATGACTAATTTGGTTGTATCAGTTTTTGCCACTCATCATCCCAATTGGGCAGACATACCAGCCTTATTGAACTTTTTGCTTCAATAAGGGGGATGAGCAGAGGCTGGTGTTGGATAAGGCAAATGAAGAGGCTTGGAGGTTACACCAAGAAAATCCAGATAGGGCTTTTGGCCCTCTCAGGGCAATACCTCTAACTGAGCCCAACTGGGAACCTAATGGGGATGGCCTTCCTCTCTTCGAGCATTATTATACAGGTGCATGCTCGAGGGAATGAGGAAAGGCAACCCTAAGCAGAAAGGTCTGAATACGGTGCAGGCAGAGCAACAAAAATCCACAAAGGCCCCCTCTCAGTACAAGGAAACATTTAAGGAGTTTCCTGGGGATGGCAAGCTACTGC
Source organism: Phyllostomus hastatus (assembly GCF_019186645.2). NCBI lineage: Eukaryota > Metazoa > Chordata > Mammalia > Chiroptera > Phyllostomidae > Phyllostomus > Phyllostomus hastatus. The sequence goes on from NW_025333869.1 coordinate 19,559,680, forward strand.
CACATTTGGATTCCAAACTTTGGGCTCATTGCTAAACCCCTGTATGAGGCTCTGAAGGGACTGGAATATAGCCCTTTAGAGTGGACAAAGGAGTGCACTCAGGCTTTTGAATCCCTGAAAGTGCACCTGGCTTCTATACTAGCCTTGGGGCTTCCAAAACTACTGAAGCCCTTTCAATTATATGGGCATGAGAGACAGGGCGTTGCCCTAGGATTCCTCATTCAAATGTTTAGTGACATTTCATAGCTCATCACATACTTGTCAAGGAAACTAGATCACACCGTCCAGGGGTGGCCAGTCTGCTTGAAAGCTGTGGCAGCCACCTGTGAGCTTTTACAGGAAACTAAAAAGTTTTCCTTGGCACAACCAATCATCAGTTATGCACCCCAGCAAGTGTTGAGACTGCTGGAGAAAAAGGGAAATTTGTGGCTCACTGCTGGAAAAAGGGCAGGTACCAAGCCAACCCTCTCGACAATTCCAACATCTCCCTCAAAACTGTAGGTTAAACCCTGTCTCTCTTCTCCCAGAGCCTGACTCAGCTGTGCTAATACATGACTGTGCTGAGATAACTGATGAAGTGTATTCTAGCAGAATTGATTTATAGGACCATTCTTTAGAGGAAGCAGACTGGACTGTCTATGCAGATGGAAGCAGTTATTTGGACAAAGGAAACAAAGAGCCTGGGAATGCAGTTGTGACTCTTGAAGAAATAGTGGAGGCCAAGGCCTTGCCTCCAGGAACCTCTGCTCAGAAAGCTGAACTGATTGTATTGACAAGGGCACTGGAATTGTCATACGAAGAGAGTGAATGTGTACATCGACTCAAGGTAAGCTTTCCTAATTTTGAATGCACATGGTTCCATCTGGAAAGAAAAAGAACTGTGAACCTCCAAATAAAAAGAATAAGCATGTGGCAGAAATTTTGAAATTATTAAAGGCTGTTCAGGTATCTTTATAGGTGGCAGTTATGCACTGCCTGGGGCATCAGAAAGAGGACACTAAAGTGGCTAGAGAAAATAATCTGGTTGATTGAGCAGCAAAAGAGGCTGCTAAAGGAATGCTCATAATGCCTTTGTTCCCTGTTCTAGACTTTTCACAATCTGACCTCGAATATTCAACTGCAGACTTAGAGAAAGCTCAGGGTTAGGGTTTTGATGAAGAAGGTCCTGACAGTGGATGGGAAAAGAATAAGAAAGGAGTTATACTGTGTGTCAGACTCTTGCTAGCAGAGTCTGTGTGTTGTGACTGAAAACAAAAACAAATGCACAGACTACAGCAGTCCTGTGGAGAAAAAGGGAAGGTATGGTACTCTCTTAAGATGAGAGTCCTACGGCCACTTCTCTCAAGGGGAGAGCACACCGACCCTTGCCTGAACAGGCTTTTATTGTTTTTTTCAGGTCTTACATCAAAGAAGGATTTGTTATTTATTACATAGAATATTGTTGTCTACATTTTAGGTACAATCAAAGAAATGAAAATAACAAATGCAGAAGGGAAAGGTGGAGAGCTGATTAGCTCTGTCCTTGGGAAAATTCACACAGGCTTTGGAAATTACCTTGAAGATAGACAATAAACATCTACTGTTTTAGACCAGGGTGAGGGAGTTTTAGCAAGAGCAAGCCGTAACAGTTTGTAAGCATTTTCTAGGCCTGATTCCCATGGAAAACCCGGTTTAAGGATCTGGCTCCTGCTCACCACTTCACTTCTGTAGGTTTTCCATACAGAGCTGAGTCACATTTGCCAGACCAAAATGAATCGGTTCCCTACAATACTGCTTTCCTGAACATTGAGTAGAGCCAGTCATGAAGCATTTCCATGAGGCCATACACTATGGAAGAAACTCATTGACTACGTATGTCAAACTGTGGCTAACAGGTCCAGGAATTTCTAAACCCATATGAAAAGCAATTGCTGGATGTGTTGTTATGTGCCAGGAGAATAACCCCAAAACAGATCCCCATCAAAGGAGAGAAGGAAAGCAATACCAAGGACAGTGCCCACTTAAGGCCTGGCAAATAGACTTTATTCAGATGCTAGGTGTCCAAGTGGAAATATTTGTTAGTCTTTGTTAACACCTTTTTCAGAATGTGTAGAAGCTTGTCCTACTAGAATGGAGAAATCTTTGAGGAAGTAAAACCCCTACTGAAGGAAATAATCCCTTGCTTTGGCCTCCCTGGCAGCATCCAGAGTGATAACTGGCCCACTTTTGTTTCAGAAATTATATAGAAGGTTAGTAAATTTAGGAATCAAGAGAAGACTCCACGCAGCATGGAGACCTCAGGCTTCAGAAAAGGTAGAGAAGATGAATCACACTTTGAAGAAAAATATAGACAAACTGTCGAGAAACTCATCTCCCTTGGCATTCAAGCTTTGCCTATTGCCCTGCTGAGAATAAGGGTGGCTCCTTGAAGTGGGATTCAATTGGGTCCTTAAGAAATTGTGTACAGGTGACCATTTCAGGCTATGATTGGGGTGGGAGATATGTATATAGATCAAGAAGTGAAGGCAAAAAAATATGTATAACATTTAACTCAGACCTTAGCTGTAATTAATGACCTTGCCTATATTAGTGACCTCTCCCCCACAGGTTTGCTGCATTCCTTTGAGCCTGCAGATAAGGTGCTACCCAAGATTTGGATGACAGCATCTCCAGAAAGCCAACTAGAAGAAAAGTGGACTGGACCTTGGAACGTTGGGACACACTCCTCACCATCCCCACATGGTGAAGCTGGCAGGAATAAAACCTTGGATTCATCACACCAGAGTAAAGCAAGCACTGGAGGAACAATGGACCACTAGACCTCAAAAAGACCTGAAAGTCATCTTTTGAAAATGATATTTGTGTTCTTTTCATTACCTCTTGTTTAACCCCTTGTTCTGTACAACTTATTCCTTTCAAATGGGATGAAAATATTTGTGTATATTTACCAAAACTGTTCTGAATATTTCTGACTTTGTCTTGTACGAGGAACTTATGTTGAACAAACTTTCACTTCATGTTTTGTAGGTGTTTGTACTCCCTTGAAAAGCCTTAGAAATTATACTGTGCTTGAGCATATCAAAAAGAAAATGACTGACTCTGATGTTTATAATTGGGGGATCAGTGGTGACTATAAAGGACAAAGAAATGTTTTCCTTGAAGGTTGCTAAGGTAGCCCCAGCTAGAGAGTGTGCAACTTTTGTCAACTGCACTAAAAACTGTTTTGTGCTCTCAGCAGGTGTGAAGATGAATTGCACCACCACCACCACCACCACCACTGATGTATCTTGAGCTTGTGCTCATGTTAAATTGCCCACAGGATAGTTTCTAATATGTGGAAGGACCCTATTGTTTCAAACTAACTGATTTTATAGAAATAAGATATTTTAAATTAACACTGAGGGAATGATAGGGGACTCAAGAGTTAGAAAATTTTAGTTTAAGGTAAATAGTTAATAAGCCTAGTAGGTAATGCATATGTTAAAGCTATTGTTTCAGAAACTGCAGATAAGGCCCATTCTAGCTCCGGGTAGAGACAGCCAACCTCCTGGGGCACCACTAAAGATTACCTCCTGGAGAACAAGTGGAAGTATCTGGGCCATTGTGTTCCAGGGAGAGACAGACCACTACCTGACCCTGGAAATGGCTAATTGCCCAGGGTGAGAATACTGCAGTATTTTGTTTTGTTTTGTTTTATCTAATTTTCCCCGAATTTCAAAACCCCTCACCACACTTTGTTCTCTGTTATAAAAAAGCTGGCTTGAGAGGAAATGTAAGATGGTCTGTTAGGGGATGAACCTGCCATCTTCTCAGATCGCCAGCCATCTGAATAAAGCACCCATAAAGATTCACTCCCTGTCTCTGCTTATTGGGTTTGGTATGTGACAGGCAGCATGAATGCCTGCTCTTTTCTGGTTCCATCTGGAATCTGGATGTCATCAGAAAGCCTTGAGAAATTGAGATTGACTTTCAAAGCCAATAGGAGCCCACTAAAGAAATAGCCTGGTACCTTGCTTGGCCACATGGTTCATGGCAGTCCTTCCAGATGAGGAATGAAGGTTGCTTTCCTGAGAGACGGTGTGACAAAGGAACCTCAAGACACTTTGGAGGACCTCAATAACTTGAGAAATTTACCCAAACCAACAGGCACTGCAGTCAAAGCCTGATGGCAACTGTGTGGCTTGGCTTCTGTGCCCTGAGGGGGTGATTAAAGCTTAGTCTGAAAATTCCTTGTGAAATTCCAACAAAGCAGATTTTAAAAGCCTATGTGACTGCTATTCCTGTTGTGCTCATGCAGATAATCAGGCCAAATTAAACCTGGACTTAGTGCACTCTCTTTGACAAAATTGAGGGTGATTTAGGGAGAGAAATTGTGTTTCAATGAAATTACAATGCCCAGTTGTGGATACTGACTCTAGTACAGTTAATGGTCTTCAAAGTTTTGTTTTCACTTGTAAGCTGAATGGGTTCCTGAATTGTTCTAGTTTTCTTTAACCCTTTAAGCTAATGTTTCATTTTTCCTCCCATCCCTGGACTGGGAATTATTGGGAACTAAATTTTTTCTAAGGCTTGATACACACTTTCTCTAAGTGTTGATATACTCCATATGGAATTTACCTCAGCACCTGATGAAGTCACCAGAGACGTTCAAACTATAGATGAGTAGGATCCGCCCAATTGTTTAGGAGGTGCATCACCACTTCCTGAAACAAGACTCAAGGGTTTGGCTGCATTGACTTGTTAGGACTACATGGTTGAGTTGTGAAGTATAGAGTAGTCTACTGCTTTCCCTTGAAATTGATTTCCCTTTTCTGCCCAGATGGTTCAGACAGAAAAGGCCCAAAGGTCTTCAGGGGGAAATCTTAGAATGTTGCTTTCAGCCTAATTTGAGTTAAGTATGGTAAACAAGAGGGTTTCAGACAGGTGTAACACCTTTTTTCCTGAGACAGTATAGTGAGAAGCTAGGAAAATTCCTTGGCAAGTAGAATAAGGAAACTGAGACAGACTGCTGAACACAATGGCAGAACAATTTACAGCCAGGTGCAGATTGTCACCAGAGTGGCTTGGCAGGGGGCAAAACTGGAAAAACAAGGACCTCACCCCCAGAGTAACTTCTCCTCTGGCCTTTCCTCCCTGGAGATAACATCTAAGGCCTCAGTTATATTTCAGCTCCAGGCCCAGAAAAACAGCAAAACCAGGTGGATGACAACAAGACCAACTGCCATGACTGAAGACTCCACACACACCCTGTCCTGTCATGGAACAATCAATGGAGACTACAACCCTAAAGGAGCACACTTGGGAAACTGGTGAATATTCTGCTAAAACCCTGCCCCAAGCTGGAACCTAAGATCCCTGCCTGTAAGAGAGGGATAAAAGCCTCAGGACAAAGGACCCAGCATACACACTCCCCCTGGGGAGCTGCCCACTATTCCCTTTTCCTTCCCTCCCCCAACTTCTTTCCCCATGGGCATGCATCTCCTAAACTTTAAGGAAATAGGCAGATGGTAGCCTGTCCCAGGATAATCCCCTTAACCTATTCCCAGAGCCCCCTTTTTTCTGATTTCCCAGTGAGCAAAGGGCAGCCCAGCCAAGGCTCTCATGTTGCTTCTTCTATGGTAAGCCCTTCCATGTTTCACTGTCCCCAGCTTAATAAATGTATCCTCCTTGTCATCTGGACTCATGCTGTGAAATCTTTCCTACACGAAGGGTCAGAAGTTCACACAATACAGCTGGGCCTCGGAGACCAGGCCAGACCCCTGTCTGGTAACCTCCAGGGAAGCCATTCCTCCAACCTAATCTGAGACTACATAAAGTTAGTCCCTCCCCGTCACCTGGTTTTTACCTCTCACCAGACATTTACTTGCTATTTAATTCTGATTTTTTGACAAATTCTTGTCAAATTCGTCACCTCTAGAATACAACAAGGATGCCAACTTGTCTAGCATTGTCATCTTCTAGACATGCTGTTTTCCAGGGATAGCCAACTGACTTGGACCTTCCAAAATCCCTCTTCCCTGCTTGAAGACTCCCGTTCCCTTTGGTCCTTTTTTCCGTTAAGATAGGAAGACCCTCTAGGTCTGGGGATAGGCAGAAATGTGCCTTTTGACAGCAAGAAGCAGTTATAGAAGATGAGACCTTCATCCATTTACCTTCATAAGATTACAAAGACGAAGGTAGTTAGGGGTTAACATTACCATAGATAGTTAGGTGATTACTGTATTAATAAGAAAGGGAGCAAAGGGAATTAGACACTGAGCTTAATAAACTTGGGAGCATAAGCCTGCTTGCTTAGCCAGGAAGCTATAGCATTTATAGACTCATACATACTCTCCGGGGACTGCAGCTGTGAAGGAGGCTTAATTCTAGGAGCACACAGAATCTTTCCAGCAGCACTCTTTGCCCTATGGTACTGGATTGTCAGTAGGGCACGGGGGAGTTGCTTGACCATAGAGGCCTGTGGATGGTTAGTTAGTCTAACTAGGCAGTTGACCCATCAAAAGCCTGTGAATGCTTGGGAAGTTCATTGGTTATTTTTGAAAAAGCTCCTGGTTATAACCCCAGGGAAACAAAGAAGCTCTTTGAAGCCCCCCGTCCCACCCCTCTCTCCCAATAACCCACACTTGCCCTGTTCATTCGTGCAGGGACATATGAGCATGAGGGGGTGGCAACCAACTGGGGCCTGCAGCAGACTGCATAGGCTCCAAAGTACTAAGCTTTAATATGAAACAGAACCTCTGGATACTGGCCTTTGTTTTGACCTTGCTGAAGACAAGGTTGTACACCACAGTCTCCCATGTGTGGGTTCATGAAGTGCTTTTCTCATGATCCCTTGGAAGATCCTGATTTTCACCAGCAAGAGGGAGACTTTCCTCCTCAGCACCTAGACTAAGAGACAGATTCTTTTCTTCCTGTGTGAACTTTTCTAATTTCCCCTTTCACAGTATTGCTTTTGGAAAGTCTCAATTTTATGTGTCTTGGTTGAAACACTCTCCAGCAGGTCAAAGTCATCTCTCTGTGTGGTCATTAAAGGCCAAGCTTCCTAAAACAAGCCCCATCATTCCAAGCCCTTCTACCTTAGGCAGCTATAGCAGCTGATTATGCTTAATGCTCTGGAGTTCTGTCCCCTTTGTGTTCTGGCCCCCGGGAGTTTCCCTTACTTTCTTGTAAGTCCAGCTGGGCATTAAACATATGATTTATAAATTGTACTCAATATTTTCTAGACATTTTATTTCAGGACACTTCAGGATATCCTATCTGCCCTACTGTCAGAATAAAAGCCTCATGGGCACCAGCAGAACTTGAGAATTTTTTTTTTAAAAAGATTTGAACAGGAAGAGTAAAATAGTAGAGTTTGATAGAGCTAGGTAAGGAGTACGTGCATATTTATCCTCAGTATTTTCAGTTGGTTGAAATATTTTATAATTAATAAAATCAAGAAACTAAGGGGTCTTACTCCATATCTAAGGTCCCTTTCTGTTTCCAACTTGGAGTAGCTTTACTTGTTTGGTCAAGTTTTTCTTGGTAGCTGGTAGCAGGGATGGTAGGGTTCTTTGGTGTAAATTTTTCAGGGATTAGGACAAACAATTTAGCTCTGTGGACACTGGGTAATAAAAGTTCCAGGCAAAGCCCCTGAGGCTTTAGAACCTTATCTCAGGCCTTGTGAGCTTATTCAGCATTTAGCTAGTCAGTGTCATTGATCAAGCAGTGACCAGCTCTCCTTGCCAGATAGGCTATCTGTCCACTGATACAAGGTATGACTACTTATGGAAATGGCTAAAAGCCCTTGTCCTACCACAGCCCCAGGATCATATTGTACCCTGATGACTGAGTGGGAGTAAGTGGCAAATTAATTTGATTGCTACTTCTTCCTTCTTTTCTTAAAATTTTTAAAATTACAGTTTTACAATACAATACATACAGACATACAATAATACTTTTCTTTCTTCTCCTGATTCTTTGTCTTCACTTTATTCACGGTAGGTAAAGAAAACTCCTGAAGAGTCAAAGGGCAGCCAAAGAGACACAAAGTCAGTACCGTTCAGAAACAGCATCTCTGGGAGTACAACCATTTCTCAAGTATGTTTTGAAAAACTATGCAGTGAACAGTTTTTTTCTTAAAAGTGTGAGGACACACTTGTTGGTGGGCAATTAAGAGGAAAATCAAGTCCTATGGATTTCAGATTGCCCTCAATAATTGTTTTGATTTGAAATGCTTAAAATTAATGTTACATTTTGTACATGTATTACCAGTATACATATTCACATAAAAAGTTCAAGAAAGGATATTTTGAAGCAAGGAAATTGAAACACACATTTCAGTTTTTAAAAACCCACCATGCGTGAGATCACCTCTGTCTATTTTAAGGTGCAAAAACAGCTCTAAGTCAGTTTGCTACCAAGAAAAGTTCTTCAAGTTAGAAGTTGGTAGTTTAGAATTACTTAGGAGTATTGGAGCTGTGGTTCATCTTCTCTGGACCCCGTAGCTCTTATTCCCCTCTCCTCATTTCCCTTTCTTCCACTTCTAATGCATGCTTCTTGGTGAAGCCATTCCAGATGGAAGGAGCAGCACAAGAAAAGTCAGAGGAACTTCCCCTTGCGGTCACATCCCCTTCCTAGGGCACATGTCCCTGTTTTAATGCATCTGCTATTGGGAAAGGCTGCTTCTCTTAGTAGCTGAGGTTTTATGGGTTGGAGGATTTGCCCAATATCATGTACTTTCTAGTGGATGAAGTTTGGCTGTTCTGTCTTCAGGTCAGGTCTGCCTTTCCCTCCCACTCTTCTTATGAAGGCCCCTCAATCATTTCAGGTCCAGATCCAGTCCCACCTCCTCCAAGATCCAGGAGCTTTGCCCCAGGTCCCTCCTCTCATAGGAATGGCTCCATTCTGTGACCTGGCACCACTTATTCTATACCCCTCATTTTACTCAAAGGCCCTTGATCATAGTACAGTTGTGGTCTCTGGGAGGACCATCTTCTTCAGACAAGTCTGCTGTCCTGGGAAGGACACGAGTGGAGTGAGAAGTAAAAGGACCACCACATGGTGGTGAATTGAGACAAATATTTTCTGGAAAACAGCAGGGTGACAGATATCACAGCCAACTCTCCCACTTCTGAACTGCTCATTCTGTATCCAACAGACCCTGCCTAACTCATCCAGTTGCACCTCTATCTCTCCTCTCCTGAAATACTAAAGTTAATTTTTCAAAAGGAGGGGACACTTCATTTTTTACATCTGTTTGACACCTAACGCAGGCCTGTGTGTGCCAGAGAGGTTACCAATAAGTGTATGCTGAATGAATGAATGAATGAATGAATGAGTGAATGATCTGATTACCAAATAAGACTGCTTAGGATCCACAGTTCTCCCACCAGCTCAAGTTCAAAAGGTCTAAAATCCTCATTTTCCCTTTATATATCTACTCTCCTTTTTGACCTTCCCATTGCTCTTAATGGTACAGTCCTCCAGTACTGAGCAGAAACCACAATCATCTTGGAATGCTTGTCCTCTTGGTCTGTAACTCACTGAGGCGCACTGAATTGAGTATTTCCTTCTTCCTCAACACAGTTACAACCTAGCTTCAGGCCTTTATCACTCAAGCCAGGACTTGTGTAAAAAGCCTCCTGCTTCATTACGTTGTACAATACTACCAGGCTAATCTTTGTAAAACATTTTTCTATTCAAGTCACTTGATGACATTTAAAAAAAATAAAAACATCCATGGTTCCTGTAAGCAGTGAAATACCATTCAGGCACCTTAGGCTGCACTCAGGGACACTCCAGTCTGACTAGCTGATTCCTCACCTTCCTCTCCCTGCCTGTACTTTGCAAAGTTCCTGTCCAAGTGGACTGGTTTGCTCATTGGCTCCCCAGCAGGGCTCTGGCATTCTTAAATCCAGTCTTCCTGCCACACAGCCCTTCTTGTTTTGTCTTTCCAAATCCTGCCTGTTCTTCAAGGCTCACCAAGCTCAAATGCCATCACTCTGACACCTTCCTCACAATTACTTGCAAAGACCACAGGCTATTTACCCTTGAAGGTCTTGAAGCTTAACCTTCAGAACATCACACTCACAAGTTCTGGGCCTTGATTTATATTTGTAATTTTGAATTAATTTTCTTAGATCTCCCAATTTTATAAACTTCCAGCCCACATAAAACCTGCACCCCTCTCTGCTTTTGACCATTGATAACTAATTAGCTATTTAACTTTTCAGTCAGTGGAGCTGAGTTTGTCTACAAGTGTCTTGTTACAATATAACTGGAAACATGCTCAAAGCTCACACTCAGTCTACTTCCTTTACTTTTGTTTGAATCAAATCCCCGAGTATGTTGTTGTTGTGTGTATGTGCACAACATAAGAGCTTTTCGATGGAGCAGAGGCAGGGAAGATATTGTCTGGCATAAAGGGACCTACTGTTGAGAGGATAAAGCATAAATAGCTGTGAAAGGAGGTGGGCAAAGTACAGTAAGAGAAGTACAAAGTGCTCCTGGGCCTGGCATTTTACCCACAGTCTCCCCACATCCCAGCAGAGCATCCTGGCTGTGCTGGGAGAGAGAGAACAGCAGCCAACCCTCAAGACAGTAAGTTGGCTGGGGTGCGGCGGGGGGAGGCTGAGCTTCTCCTTGGTGCCTGGCATGCAGCTGATGAGGTGATCATTCCCTGTGCTTCCAGTGCTCCCAGCCAGCTCTTTCCTTTCCAGCAACTTGTGGCCTGAACAAAGGTACAAGTACTTCCCAGGCGGACTTCCCAGCATGCAACTCTTTTAGCACTTACCACTTTTGCTTTTGTTTCTAAATCCCTAACTGTATTCATGAATTGATTTGAATTTGTAAAAATCAATGAAAGCGAAAAACCCAAATCTATACTGTTTGCCCTGGATGGACAAAAAAAGGGGAAAGAGCTCACGGAGAGGCCTTGCGAGGGTGGGGTCCTGAAGTTAAGCTTCATTAGCTTCAAGGCAATAGTCTCCGGTCAACCTCTCTCTTCCTTTTGAGCTAAACTAGTCCTCATTTCTTTGATTCAGAATCCCTCACTATCATCTCTTTGAGGTCAGAGCTCCCCTTTCTATGGATGCTAAAAAATAAGCGGTGGCTTGCTGCCTTGCTCCTGAAAAATTGGTAGTGATACCCGCTCTCCTAGGCAGAGTCTAAAATCACCCATCTGCTCTCTCACTGCCAAGAAGCTCAGAGCTACACTTTGTGCTGTTAGTTACTTCAGCCTCCTGAGGCTTTGGGGGATTTTATTTGTCTACTTCCTCTTCACTACCTGACTCCCACCTCCTTTTTTGTTAACAACCTTTAGTTCTATTATATTTTAATATATTTATACAGGTCAGTTTCAAGCTTTTACTGAATCCCCATCTCACCATTCCCCATCTTTTCTTTCTATGGAAAACCTGGGCCCATCCCCAACTGGGGACCCATGGTGGCATAGCTTTCTTCCCTCAAGACTGGGAAGAAAGAACTTCCTTTCTCCTCCCAGGCCTGGCAGCAGCTCTGAGATCTCCTTCAACCCAGTTTCTGAAAGACAGCTTCAGGAGGCTCCTGTGCTTATGGGACGCTGGCTCCCTAAACCCGTGAAAAAACTGCCCACTTCCCTTTCTCCCCATTTCCAAGCCCCTTTCCTGCCTCAGGAAAGGGAACAGTACTCCTGAGGGCTTCTTTATGAGATCTTCTCCTCTGCCCTCCTCTTTTGAGAGGACCCAGCAGCAACTGTCCTGTTAGTCTCAGCAAGCCTGTTGCCCTAGCAACATGGGTGGGGCTTAGCCTATCAGCTGCGGTGACTGTTATTCAAGAACTTTCAGTTAGATTTCACCAACTAGAAAGGTTGACCAGGCAGCCACAGTTTAACTGAATTCCCTGGGGGTTGGGCAGCATGGCTTGATCAGTGACATTTAAACTGGCATTAAAACCTCGATATCCTTTCGCTGAACCCACATCACACTACCTGCCACTAAGAGCTGCAGTTCCACTTCCAGCCATCTCAGAGTTCTTACCAGATGGACAAACATAGCCTGATTCTGGTCCAGGAGAAAAAAATCTAGTAGGGCACATATTCCAAAGTGTAGTCTAGGGGTGTCTGAGTTAGAATCATCTAAGAGGATTATTTCAAACGCCAAGTGCCAAGCACCTACCTACAACTGGGGATGGGTCTGGGAAGATGAGTTTTTTTGTTTGTTTTTTAAATCTTTATGTGGGTGCTTCTTTCAGATAGCCTGCGATCTGAGAAGACGGAGGGTTTGTACCTTAACAGACTGTCTTACATTTCCTTTCAAGCTGGCCTTTTTATAACCAAGAACAAAGTGCGGTGAGGGGTTTTGAAAGTCAGGGAAAATTAGATTTAAAGAAAACTGCAGAATTCTTGCCCTGGACAGGCAGCTGTCCCCCTGCATCTTCAGTCTCTCCCTGGAACACAGTGGCTCCAATATCTCTAGCTGTACTCCAGGAGGTCGTCTGTCTCTCAGGGGAGTCAGGGTGGGCCATACCTGTAGTTCCTGAAACAATAGCTTTCCACATGTGTTAACACTCTTGAACCCCCCATCACTCCCCACTGTTAATTTTAAACTATCTTATTTATATGAGATCAGTTTCAAATGGAAGTATTCATTTTGCTGTTGAGCATGTAACAGCATTGGACCATTTGGTGGGGGGTTTAGGGATATACAGATCTGCCCTCCATACAACCAATTAGCTCTGCCTTCCTTAGAGCTTCACATCAATAGATTTCACAATATGTCCTCTATTGTGGCTGGCTTCTTTTGTGCAGCATAACATTTTTGAGATTCTTTCATGTTGTGGCATTTCTCAATAGTTCTTTTCTTTTTATTGCTGAACAATATTCCACCATTTGGCTATATAAAACTTTGTTTTTCCATTCACTTGTTTTGGTTTGAGATATTTCCAGATTTCCACTATTATGAGTAAAGTTGTTATAAGCATTCTACAATCCGTCCAAAGTTGATTTCTGTGAATGTTGTAAGAGTTGAGATTCATTTTTTTTAACCTAACTAGATGTGGATATTTAATTATTCCAGCACCATTTATTGAAAAGAGTCTCCTTTTCCCCATTGAATTATCTTGGCACCTTTGTTGGAAGTCAACTGATCATATATGTTTGGAGCCCATTTCTGGACTTTATATTCCATCAGTCATTCTTAAGCCAATTCCACATTCTGCTAATAACTATAGCTTTATGGTAAAACTTAAAATCAGGTGGTTAGTATAAGTCCTCCAAATATTCTATTATAGGTTCTTTGCATTTCCATATAAATTTTAGAGTAAGCTTATGAATTTCTACAAAAAGCTTGCTGAGATTTTGATGGAGATTACATTGATTCTATAGATCAATTTGGGAATATTGGTATCTTAAAAATATTGAATTTTTTAGTCCAGTGCTAACCAAAAAATGGGCTTGGCTGGCCACTGCAATAGAAGCCAAACTCATGAGACAAGTGCTTGTGCAAAAGGAAAGAGGTTTATTCAGGTTCTGTGACCTGGAATAATGGTGGACTCCCATCTCAAAGACCATCTGAATCTTCCTGCTCACGCCGTTATAGGGATGAGGAGGGGAGGGCTTTTTTCTCCTAATTATCTTACTAGTTTTTTACATGCTTGGGCTCTATCTCTTTATCTTTCTAGCCTTTGCATGTTTCTAATGGCCAGTGATGTTGAGCATTTTTTCATATGTGTATGGGCCATCTGTGTGTCCTTCTTGGAGAGGGGTCTATTCAGGCAATTTGCCCATGTTTTAATTGGATTGCTTATCTCCTGGTGTTGAGTCATATGATTTCTTTATGTATTTTGGAGATCAAATGCTTGTCCGATGTATCATTGCCAAATATATTCTCCCAAACAGTGGTTTTTCTTTTCATTTTGGTGATGGTTTCTTTAGCTGTGCAGAAGCTTTTTAATTTGATGTAGTCCCATTTGTTTATTTTTTCCTTTGTTTCCCTTGCCATGAGAGATATATCAGCAAAAATACTGCTACACAAGATATTTGAAATTTTGCTGCCTATGTTTTCCTCTAGGATTTTTATGGTATTGTGACTTATATTATTCTTTTACTCATTTTGAGTTTATTCTGGTGCATGGTGTAAGATGGTGGTCTAGTTTCATTTTTTACAAGTACTAGCCTATTTTGCCCAACACCATTCGTTGAAGAGAGTATCTTTACTCCATTGTATATTTGTGCTCCCTTTGTAAAACATTAATTGACCTCAGAGATGTGGGTTTATTTCTGGGCTTTCTATTCCATTTCATTGATCTATAGGTCTGTTCTTATGCCAATACCAGACTGTTTGATTACAGTGGACTTGTAGTATAATTTGATATCAGGTATTGTGATTCTTCCAACTTTGCTCTTCTTTTTCAAGATTGTTGAGGCTATTTAGGGTCTTTTTTGTTCCATATAATTTTTTGGAACATTTGTTCTAGGTCTGTGAAATATAGCATTAGTATTATAATAGGAATTGCATTGAATCTATGGCTTGCTTTGGTTAGTATGGACATTTTAATGATGTTAATTCTTGTGTTATGGGAGAAACTCTCAGAATTTGATTCTTCTTACTGATGCAGTAAAGAATTACAGATCAGTGAGCCTACTAGCATTTAAGCAAAGTTTATTAGTTCTAACAACTAATAAACTTTATTTAAAAAATAAAAGCAAAAGCAAGGGTGGCTAGAGCAGGGGTGGCAAAAGCAGGGTGGCCAGAGGCCAGGTGGACTGGGAGCCCCCATGTGGCAAAAAGAGCCAAGAGGGCCAAGAGCCAAGAGAGAGAGACCTTTGTTCTGAGCATTTATACAGTTGGTGGGATGGGGCTGAAGAAGTTACATATTGATCGGCAGGTAAAGGCAGTGCCAGTTTTCCCAGGGAGATGTGACTACCCAAACGTAGGTATGGGTTGGGGTCTGTTAGCCCATATCCTTATTTTGCTCCAGACTCTATTCATTTTGGATATGTTTTGGCAGGCAGGCAGTTAATCAAAGTTGTTTTATAGACTTTTCTTTGGGCACTGTAGTCCCCATCCCCATCCAGGCCTTGGGACAAATACAGTCTCAAGGGTTTCCTTTTCCCAGCTAGTGGAGATGACATACTCAGACTTTCAAGGACTACTCCCTGCTGCACCATCGTAGTTTACTTATGTTGTCTGGAATGCCTGGTAGCCTTATCAGACCAGGCTCAGAATTACTGGGTCTTTGTTAGATTGCAATGGTGAGGGCCCTGCTTTTGTTTCCTCTTTGGCTGCTCATTCTACTATAACATTCCACTTCAAGAGATAGAAACCTACATCTTTGGGGACTTTGGGCTTAGGACTGCTGGGTGAATGGGTGAGACACCACTGCCTCCTCCTCCCTGCCTTGGTTTGCTGCCTATCCTACCTAACATTCCCTCCTCAAGCATTCAGAACCCAAATTTTGGAGGCTTTGGGGTGTCAACTGCTCTAGCTGCTTCCTGCTGTAAAAGGGATGTTGAGCCTTCTTTGGGTTCTGTCTGCTCGCTAACTACCAGTCCACGGAGGTAGAGTGAAATGCCCGTGATATATGGTTGGAGCCTGAGGTCCCAGAGATTGATAGTTATTCATTACAATCATCTGTAGTCTTATAACCTCTATTCTAGAAGACATACATTTAGATAGTAAGTTGCTAAATAGAAACATTACTATTATAATTAATAACTGTGCTGTGTTGTGGATCCAGGGCTTGATTCCTATCAGCTCTAGGGAAGAATGCATTGTCAACAGGATGTCATAGGGACCAATCTATTGTTCAGCCAGCTGCTGTTCAGGGGCCTTGAGTCTTCCAGGTTTTTAGTAAGACTTGGTCCCTTCACCAGAATGGGTGTAGGGGCTCATTAGGTGGATAGACAAACCTGCAATGAGCAAACTTGCGCAAAATAGGTAATTCACACAGTAATCCACAAACTGGTCTCTGCGTCTGTGAGGCTGTCTTTTGGGAAGATATCTCGTTGCAAGGCCTTTACTGGAATGACATTTAACAGTGGCAATTCAACAGATTAATGCCTGTAAATTGAGCATATTTCATGATGTTATAAACTCAGTTTCAACTTCCAAATGAAAACAAACTTTGAAGACAGCTAGCTGCACTAGTCTCATGTCCATCACTGAGCACTGTGATTTTCCTTGAATCACGATTTTTCTCCCTAAGATCACCTTCATTGTCATTAAAGGAACTGTGTTAAGTCCAGTTTTAATTTTGGATATTTGTATAAACCCAACAAAAGCAGAAATTGATCTTTAAGTCTGCTTTGCTGGAACTCACACAAACAACATTTAGATTGTCTTTTTAGTCTGCTGAGACACACATCTGTCATCTGACCTCGCCTGTAGCACCCACTTCTCTCAACTCCTTATGGTTTCTACTGTGCCTTAAGTTTCCCATCAGTACAGCTGGTGACCCATTATGAGGCTCCCAGTGCCAGGACATGGGGCACTGGATATAGCACCAATTCAGTTATTCTTTAGAGTCCTATAAATCCTTGTTATGTTTAAAGGTATGATTTCAGAATTTATTCTTAGAAACAAATTTGGGAGGAAAGGGATCCAAATAGTACATTGTGGAAGAATTTGGCATTCAACTGACAAATGATGGGGGCTGTGTCCTAGAATTATCTTCAGCCCCCATAATATTACTTGATTTAGAGGCAAGAAATGCAGCATGAAAGTTGAGGACAGAGTAAGTGGTCTCAGTATCAACAAAGAAATTAATTTTCTTACCTTCCACATCATCTGGGATTCTTTAGTAGAGATTGAGATGCTGGTGTATGCAGGGGCCAGCCTGCTTCCCAGGCACCCTCCATCCTCAAGTGCTGCCATGGGCTTTGGTGATGACCCCTTTCTGCTCTGGGAATAAAGACAGTCTGTCTTCTACCAGGGATCAGAGCTTGTACCTTTGCATATGGGACATAGCCCAGGGGATGGCCTAGTGCCTTCCCTTGCCTAGTGCCCAGGGAGTTTACACCTAAAGCAGGTTTGATCTTTGTGCCCTTCATGCCTCAGGTTACCTCAAAGTGGCTGGCTATAGCCAATGTTGCCACTAATAGCTAGTGCAAGTAGCTTGGCCTGTCCCTCCTCTAAATCGCGATTGATAAAGACTGAGAAGGTGATATCCATCTGTTGTGCCAAAGAAGCTTGGTGTCCCCTTTGTAATTTTTGAAGCTTTTTATAGATATCAGAGGCTGACTGGGTTATAAAGTGTTGCCTGTTAATACTTGACCTTCTGGAGAGAATGAGTCTATATTAGTGTATTTCTGAAAGGCCGCCACCAGTCTGTTGTAGAAGAGCACAGTGTTCTCTTTCTCTCCTAATGTTATATCTTTAACTCCATTATAATTCACATTGGTAGACCCTGAAATAGATGTTTCTTTAACCCAGAACAAAGAGATGGAGCATGAGATAATACAAAAAAGGTTGTGTATAGAGAAGCTCTAAGCACTCGCTTGGCCTCTGACAGAATGGATGTAATTGGAATATAGTGCTGTAACTGATACTCCCATTTTCAGGCCATATTTCCTTATTTCCTAACTTATACTGAGACCAGGCTCTATCACACAAGAAAATTTGCCAATTTTTCTTGAGAGTTTCAGGGTTAAACTAAACCCAGTTCCTAAGAATGCATCCCAGTGGACATCCTGGGGGATAGAGGATATATTTGCTATCTAGTCGATGGTGCCCCTAGGAAATCCTGGGCTCCTAATAGGGGTCTCCCTTGATTGCCCAAGGAACCTTTTGGTGGGTTGTTGGGTGTACCCCATCTTCCCATCGCAAAGCTACCAGATGTCTCTTGTGACACAAGCTAAGTTTGCCACAAACTATTCCCCTTTGCTACTGGTGAAGTTGACAGCTTTGGTTAAACTGGACCCTTTCTGCAGATCTCACAGCCTTTTATAAGTTTGACTCCTCACCCACGAGGAGTTGGAGAGAAGGGATGGCACTAGTCATTTGGTATATTTCCTGCAAGGACTAGAGGTGAATTTAGTATTGTTCAACACAATAAGAGAGGTGCCTATTATGGTGAAATATTTGCCACCTATGCGGCCCTGGGTCATTCTAGTTTTAGGGATGTATTGTATTAAAACACAGGAGGTGTCTATGGGAGAGACGAAGGCCTATCTCTGTAAAATACTGGATGGGGAAGTGAGCTGGGAGTGTAGAGTGCCAGTCCCCCCTGCCCTGCCCTGCTCTGAGGCTAAAGAAAGAGGAAAAAATTCTTAGTGATTACTGCATTTCTTTAGTGTGCTCAAAAGTGGGCTGTTTCATTATCTAGTGACCTTGACAACTTTTACAGAAGCTAGAGAAGAGGCAGGGGAGATATTCAGCTTGGCACATCTTGTTCCTGGGACTGCAGCTCCTGGGCCTCCAGAAGGAGAATTCAGAGCATTTAAAAGTTTTATTTTTTCCTTCTGAGTTTTACTGTCTACCTAATGGGCTCTCTGATGGAATAAAAACTGAGCCACTCCTTTCTGAAACAGAAACAAAAATGACAAAGGCAGAGTTTCAAGGAGGGCCTGGAATACTAGCCTTCGAATCTTATCTTATACTAACTAGTATTGACAGGCTGTAGAGAGTGTCAGAAATATGGCAAAGACAATTATATTCAGGCCTAATTGTTGTGTTACTTATCCATAACAAGTTTTTGTTTTTTTGAAGAGAAGCTGGAGGTCCTTGAAGGATTCATAAGCATACATCTCAGGTTGTGGTTTCTGTGGGGACTTAGAAGAAACAGGTTTGATTTGAGATAGATGGACCCAACTGGCTCTCCCTGTGAGCTTCATTGCTGTTTGGGGTGTATAGTAGGACTTGAAGTGAACTCTTCTAGGTTTTTGAATAGACCATGTCCCGATTTGACTTGTTTATGCTGGTAGTCTTAAGTGTTTCTATGCCACTGTAACACTTGTCCAAATAAATGAGGGCTGCCACTAAATTCTTGGGGGTGAATAATTCTTGGTTGTAGGTTTTCCTATTACTCCTGGGACTGTGAGGAGAGGGATCTGGAAAAAAAAGTAAAGCAGAGTAGATGGCCCCCATGTAAAGGTTATTATCCCACCGGCCACATTCATGTGTACCCTAAGCTCTAGCCCAGTGATGGTGACCTTTGAATTGGGGCTGACTGGGATGGGCAGCTTTAGTGGGATACTCCTTTGTCTAATGCCTCTTCTTTCAGCACACATGACATAGTGTCTTTGGAGTAGGCTGTACAGGGCCTGTGGGATGTGACTATGAATGTCCTGAAAGCACGGCTAGAACTTGGGCATTTCTAGTCTCCTGTTCTTTCTCCTGAGCCATGGCCTCCCTCTCCTGATTGTAGAGCAGGAGTGTGAATGGGAAGATGCCTATTAGCATTGTGGTAGGATATAGCTTACACTTGTAGCATAGGTCTCCCCTGCCCTTTAAATGGAACAATGTCTATGCAGGATTTCTCACTACCTGCCTAGGCATTTGTAAAAGTTATTACATTGGAATATGGTATATAGTATTGTGATTTAAGCTCCCGTATATTGGCCAAGTTCCCCCGTCAGCTAGCTGATGTTGAGGCCAAGCAGTGTTGCAAAAAGAAAATATTAGTCTTTCCTTCTTTAGAGTTTTGGGGTCAAACTGCAGCCATTTGGAAAAGGTACAGCCTAATGAGGTTCTGTCTGAAAGGAATTCCTGATTTTCCATTTGGAAGGAAGAAATATCTTCCTTTGAGCCAATGGGAGGAGTAACCAGACACAGCTCTTACCTACTTAAAACTGTAACTGACAGGTGAGTCTTTGTTTTTGTTTTGTTGTGGTTTTGCTCTTCTTTTGCCCTATCTTGATTGTTAAAAATACTGTTGGCTATTTCTATCAGTTGCTTTGTGGGTGAATATATTTCTATAAGTGCGTCGCCCTTAGTAGACTTAGGATTAATGTTTATATTTTATAAAGCTGTAGGTAATTGCCCCTGAAAATGTAGGATTTTATTCTTCCCTTGTCCTTCATTTGTCCTAGTTCAATAGAGTTAGTTGGTGTCCTAATGTAGGATTGTAATCCCCCCTGGTTGATGTGTGCTGTTAAGTATGATGGCTAAAAATGCCTGTATGTAGGAGATTTTTGACTCCCCCTTCCCCCAGTCTAGGTGTTTGCAAAAAGACTGAGTTGTAGAATTGTATTATAACTTAGGGTCCCCTATGGTGGCCAAACCTCCTTGTCCCCTAGTTGATATTGGGGCTAGGCTGTGTTACAAAAAAGATCAGGTGGTCTTTAAGTTTTGGGGATCAAACTGTGACCAATTAGAAAGGCTAAATCTTGGGAGGGTACCAGCAAGAATGGACTCTTGATTCCCCATCTAGAAAGGTGAAAACACCATACATAGGCAGTGGCAAGACTGTCTGGCCTTTCTTCTAGGGTGTGGAGAGAATCTTAGTAGTTCTTATGTCCTTTTAAGAATTAAAAAAAAAATAGTGGGGAGTTGAAGGTTAAACAGTGGCAGCTATTCCCTGGGCATAAGCTGGAAAGCAGTTTGTCCCATCCTTAGAGTGGCCTTTCCCCACTTCTGCTCTGCTCAGGAATCCAGAGAAAAAACAGCTGAGATATCAGGCTAGGCTGAAAAATGGCTTGAGTTTTAAAGTGTTACATTTTCCCCTGTGTTGTAAAGACAAGCACCCTGCCGTTTCTGCAAGCTGTAATGAGTTTGAGTAATTTTCAGTGTTTCAAAGACTTAGATACCCATTTTACTTCTTTAACACACAACATTCTAAAATAAGCATAGTAAGTCCCTAAAACTTAAGCCTGATTAACTTGCTTCCTTTGAATTACCCTATTGTTCTTAGGACCTGGTAGCTCCTAGGTCTAGAATTTTAGTGTTTCAAAAACTTCTATACTTACTTTTCCTTCTTCTTTTTTTAAAAAACATTTTATTTATTTATTTTTTAGAGAGAGGAGAAAGGAAGGAGAAAGAGAGGGAGAGAAACATTAATGTGTGGTTGCCTCTCACACGTCCTCCACTGGGGACCTGGCCTGCAACCCAGGCATGAGCCCTGACTGGGAATCAAACCAGCAATCCTTTGGTTCACAGCTTGTGCTCAATCCACTGAGCTACACCAGCCAGGCTTACTTTTCCTTCTTATTTCATTTCTACTTCCAATGTCCGTCCTTCCCATGCCACCCATGGATGTGGCATATATCTCTTTCCATTATTCCTTTTTACTCTGCTCCTTCACAATTATTCACTTTCTTAAATCCTTCTTTTCCCCTATACAATCCCTCTTCAACTTGCACAGATAATCTACGACTTACTTGAATCTTCTGAAATATACATATACAACATTCTATAATAAGCAAACAAGTCTTTCAAAAGATGGAGGCACAGGTAGATACATTTTGCCTCTTCACACAACTAAAAGAAGAATGACAACAAATTTAAAAACAAGAAATAATCAGAACTGCCAGAAAATTGAACTGTATGGAAGTCCAACATCCAAGCAGTTAAAGAAGAAACATTCATCAAGACCCACAGGAGGGGCAGAGACAGGCAGCTGGCGTGGAAAAGATGCGTGGTAAGGCCTCGGCTGGCGGACTTGGTAAGGTGGCAGCTGGTGGAGTGGGAGGTCCCTATGTGGGACCTGCAGATAAACCAGGAGTAACAACCGGGGTGCGAGACAGACCATGCAACCCAGGGTTCCCGTGCTGGGAAATAAACCCTCAAAATCTCTGACTGACAACACCTGTGGGAGTTGAGGTGGCAGTGGGAGAAACTCCCAGCCTCACAGGAGAGTTCAGTGGAGATACCCACAGGGTCCTAGAAGGTACACAAAATGACCTACCCAGGAATCAGCACCAGAAGGGGCAAATTTGCTTGTGGGTAGTGGGGAAAGGGACTCAAAGCCAGTGGAAAGCTGAGCAAATGGCATTGTTCCCTCTGGGACCCCTCCCCCCCACACAGCACCACAATGCAGCCAAGTGGGCTGTCCTGCCTTGGTGAATACCTAAGGCTCTGCCCCCTACTACATTACAGGCACATTGAGACAATAAAAATATGGCCCAAATGAAAGAACAGATCAAAGCTCCAGAAAAAATACAACTAAGTGATAAAAGAGATTGCCAACCTATCAGATGCACAGTTCAAAACACTGGTGATCAGGATGCTCTCAGAAATGGTTGAGTATGGTCACAAAATAGAAATAGAAGTGAAGACTGTGAAAGTGAAATAATGGAAAATGTAGAACAGGGCTGTCAAACTGATTTTCACTGGGGTCCACATCAGCCTCACATTTGCCTTCAAAGGGCTGATTGTAATTTTAACTCCTTAATAGTTAAAGAGTAGTTACATTTATTCAGTCCTAAAATTATTTTGGTCCTTTGAAGGCAACCATGAGACTGATGTGTCCCCTGGTGAAAACAGTTTGACACCCTTGATGCAGACAGAACTAGCAGTGAAGGGAAGGAAACCAGGACTCAATTCAATGATTTGGACCAGAAGGAAGAAATAAACATTCAACCAGAACAGAATGAAGAAACAAGAATTCAAAAAATTGAGAAGAGGTTTAGGAACCTCTGGGACAACTCTAAATGTCCCAACATCTGAATCATGGGGGGTGCCAGAAGAAGAAGAGAAAGAGCAAGAAAAACAAAAAATTTATTTGAAAAAAATAGTGATGGAAAACTTCCCCAATCTGACAAAGGAAATAGACTTCCAGGAAATCAAGGAAGCTTAGAGAGTCCCAAAAAAGTTGGACCCAAGGAGGAACACACCAAAGCACATCATAATTGTGTTACCCAAGATTAAAGATAAGGAGAGAATCTTAGAAGCAGCAAGAGAAAAAGGAGACAGTTACCTACAAAGGAGTTCCCATAGGACTGCCAGCTGATTTCTCAAAAGAAACCTTGCAGGCAAGAAAGGGCTGGAAAGAAGTATTCCAAGTCATGAAAGGCAAGGACCTACATCCAAGATTACTCTATCCAGCAAAGCTAGCATTTAGAATGGAAGGGCAGATAAAGTACTTCCCAGATAAGGTCAAGTTAAAGGAGTTCATCATCACCAAGCCCTTATTATAGGAAATTATAGGAAATGTTAAAGGGACTTATCTAAGAAAAAGAAGATTGAAACTATGAACAGTAAAATGACAACAGATTCACAACTATCAACAACTGAACCTAAAAAACAGAAACAAAAACTAAGCAAACAACTAGAACAGGAATAGAATCATAGAAATGGAGGTCACATGGAGAGTTATCAGTGGGGAGGGGGAAGGGGGTTACGGGGGGGGAAGTTACAAGGAATAAGAAGCGTAAATGGTAGGTAC
The DNA here is from genome assembly GCF_019186645.2 of Phyllostomus hastatus. NCBI lineage: Eukaryota > Metazoa > Chordata > Mammalia > Chiroptera > Phyllostomidae > Phyllostomus > Phyllostomus hastatus. The sequence goes on from NW_025333869.1 coordinate 19,582,939, forward strand.
AAAATAGACAGGTGGAGGTTAAAATAATATGAGAAATGGAGAAGCCAAAGAACTTATGTGTATGACCCATGGACATGAACTAAGTTGGGGGAATGCTGGTGGGAGAGAGGGTGCAGGGTGGAGGGGAGAAAAAGGGGGAGAAAATAATGTGACAACTGTAATGGCATAATAAATAAAATATACTTAAAAACAATTGTATTACTGTATACCTCTGGAAAGTGACTTTAATAATATATAATACCATTTATGGTTGCTAAATTTTTTAAGTACTTAGGTGTAAATATAACAAAATATGTATAGGACTGAATGTAATGCATGACAAAATGCTGATAAAAATATTACACAAGTTACAAAAAATGGGTAGACACAGCATGTTCAGGGTCTAGAATATTCAATAAACTGTGGTATATATATATTTATTGCAATTTCTATCAAAATCCCTAGAAAATAATTTTGCAGCTATAGACAAAATTACTCCAAAATTTATATGGGAAGGCAAAGGAACTAGAATAGCTAAACCAGTTTTGAAAAATGAAAAAAAAAATGTGGGAGAATTTGCTCTACCCAATTTCAAGACTTATTACATAGCTATATTAATCAAGACTTTGTGAAAGACACAGATTAATAAAACAGAATAGAGGATCCAGAAATAGCCCCATATACATAGAGTCAACTGATTATTTTATTTAAAAAGTGTGCAAAAGCAATCCAAAGCATGAAGGATGGTCTTTTCAGCATATAATGCCTGAGCAAGTACACATCCACAGCTAAAATAAAAAAGAGCACCTTGACCTAAACATCACACTTCATGTGAAAATTAACTCTAAACAGGTCATAGTAATAGACTTAAATATATTATAAGACTTCTAGGAAAAAAGAGGAAGTCTTCAGTACTTAGGATTGGTGACGTGTTATTTTTTTAAATATTTTTTATTGTTGTCAATTATAGTTGTCTCCATTTTCACCCCACCACACCCTCTCTACCCCATCCATCCCTGCCTCCGCCCTCATACCTACCCCCTTTGGCTTTGTCCATGTGTCCTTTATACACGTTCCCTGAAGGCCCTTCCCCCATTTTCCCATTTACCCCCTCCCCTCTCCCTTCTGGTTACTGTCAGTTTGTTCTTTATTTCAGTGTCTCTGGTTATATTTTGCTTGCTTGTTTGTTTTGTTGATTAGTTTCCACTTATAAGTGAGATCATATGGTATTTGTCTTTCACTGCCTGATTTAAAACATAACACCAAAAGCACAATCCATAAAAGAAAAAACTTGAAAAATAGGAACTTATCAAAATGAAAATCTTTTGTTCTTTAAAAGGCCTTCTTAATAGGATAAAAAAAATCAAGCTAGAGAATAGGAGAAAATATTTGCAAATCATATATCTGACAAAAGACTCATCTAGAATACATAAAGAATACTCAAAATTCAAAATTTAAAAAACACCACTAGCAAACAGGTAAAAGATATGAAGAAATGCTTCTGTGAAGAGGACATACAGGTAGCAAATAAGCACATGAAAAGATGTTCAACATTGTTAGCCATAAGAGAAATGCAAATTAAGACCATGATTAGCTATCACTATATGAAGAGGTGGAGGCAGTGAGAATTTACAAGGCAGAGTCCTGAAAAGGAGGGAACTATGCAAAGAAAAAGCTGCAGAAATCTGCACAAGGGTCCACTTAAATATTAGCTGAATATGAATCTGTACATGCATAGAGTGAAACTCCATAAGGCTGGACAACAACCACCACCAAGGAAAGAAATTTTTTCAGAGAGCTCTAAGTTGAACAATTCTCAGAGCTTGCACAGGGCTGGGATTTGCTTTAATTCCAGAATAGTCACATTTTAGTAGTCTGTCTAAAATAACTTTAGAGTTCAGGACAATCTGTACCTGACCTTCACAAGCTTGAGATTGACATGAACCATCAGTATCTTAACTGCCTGCCACAACAAAACCAAACACTCTTTAAAATAATGCAACAAAATATAGCACTGGTAAACAAAGAAAATAATCCCATTTAATATTGCAACAACAAAAAATAATAAAGTACTTAGGAATGAATTTAACCAAGGAGATAAAAGACCTGTACTCAGAAAACTGTAGGACACTGAAGAAAGAAATTGAGGGACATCCAAATAACTGGAAGCATTTACCAAGTTCACAGATTGGAAGTGTTATAGTAGAATGAGGAGCCAGAGGGAAAATAAAGGCATGGCCCTCACAACTGCCATCTAACAAAGACCCAGTGTTCTGAGCCTTGTCCCATAAGGCCTGCTGTATGCTTGCAGCATCTCTGCCCCTCCCCCGCCGAGATGGCTTCTTGCATCTTTCTCTCCCAAATGGCTTCTTGCATCTCTCTCCCCCACATGGTTTTGCAGCATCTTTCTCCTCCAGGTGGCTTTCTTGCAACATCTCTCTTCTCTAGCACTTCAATTTACATCCAAATACTCCTTGCAGGATCTGCAAAGAAGGATAACGTTATATTTGCCAGGTCTTGGTCTCTCCCTCTTGAGAAATTGCCACACCCTGTGGACACAGGTCAAGCATTTAAAAGCCACTAGGGTACTTGCCGCAACAAAGATACCTATGAGAAGATCTTCTGGGACGTGGACTGTGACAGAACTCTCGGTTTCCTGCCAGCTGCAAGCAGAAGTCCACACAACGAGGGGACTGTATAAAGCAATCATACTCCCATCCTTGCGGTGCATTCCCCGGTTAGGTTTATGAAATTCCTGAGAGGAGAACGCAAGATTTTAGCCTTTAGTGGAAGTTCTGGCTTTTCTGGCTTCTTTGTTCTTAATTATGCCTTTCCTTTGCATTCATAAGTTCCCTTCCTCGTTTCATAATATGCCCCTTAGGTCAAATGTTGGATAACATAATCAAGTTTAAGTTGCATTTCTTTTTTAATTTTAATATATTTTATTGATTATGCTACTACTGTTGTTCCTTTTTTCTCTCCCCTTTATTCCTCTCTGCCCTGTACACCAGATCCCAGCCTCATTCCCCCGCCGTAGTTCATGTCCATGGGTCATACATATAAGTTCTTTGGCTTCTCCATTTCTCATATTATTTTAACCTCCACCTGTCTATTTTGTACCTACCATTTACGCTTCTTATTCCTTGTAACTCCCCCCCCCGTAACCCCCTTCCCCCTCCCCACTGATAACTCTCCATGTGATCTCCATTTCTATGATTCTATTCCTGTTCTAGTTGTTTGCTTAGTTTTTGTTTCTGTTTTTTAGGTTCAGTTGTTGATAGTTGTGAATCTGTTGTCATTTTACTGTTCATAGTTTCAATCTTCTTTTTCTTAGATAAGTCCCTTTAACATTTCCTATAATTTCCTATAATAAGGGCTTGGTGATGATGAACTCCTTTAACTTGACCTTATCTGGGAAGTACTTTATCTGCCCTTCCATTCTAAATGCTAGCTTTGCTGGATAGAGTAATCTTGGATGTAGGTCCTTGCCTTTCATGACTTGGAATACTTCTTTCCAGCCCTTTCTTGCCTGCAAGGTTTCTTTTGAGAAATCAGCTGGCAGTCCTATGGGAACTCCTTTGTAGGTAACTGTCTCCTTTTCTCTTGCTGCTTCTAAGATTCTCTCCTTATCTTTAATCTTGGGTAACACAATTATGATGTGCTTTGGTGTGTTCCTCCTTGGGTCCAACTTTTTTGGGACTCTCTAAGCTTCCTTGATTTCCTGGAAGTCTATTTCCTTTGTCAGATTGGGGAAGTTTTCCATCACTATTTTTTCAAATAAATTTTTGTTTTCTTGCTCTTTCTCTTCTTCTTCTGGCACCCCCCATGATTCAGATGTTGGGACATTTAGAGTTGTCCCAGAGGTTCCTAAACCTCTTCTCAATTTTTTGAATTCTTGTTTCTTCATTCTGTTCTGGTTGAATGTTTATTTCTTCCTTCTGGTCCAAATCATTGAATTGAGTCCTGGTTTCCTTCCTTTCACTGTACATTGGTTCAGTTGGTTCCCTGTACAGTTTCCTTCATTTCTGTTTGCATAGCTTTCATTTCTTTCTCTGTCTTGCAAGCATACTCAACCATTTCTATGAGCATCCTGACCACCAGTGTTTTGAACTGTGCATCTGATAGGTTGGCAATCTCTTTTATCACTTAGTTGTATTTTTTCTGAAGTTTTGATCCATTTGGTCCATAGTTCTTTGTCTTGGTGCACCTGTTACATTGTAAGGAGCAGAGCTTTAGGTATTCTCCAGGGTGGGGCTACCCACTTAACTGTGTTGTAGCACTGTATGTGAAGGAGGAGTCGGTGAGGGGTCAGGGAGGGAACAATGTCACTCGCTTGGTTTTCTGCTCACTCTCAGTTACTTCACGTGCTTCCCACAAGTAAATTGCGCCTTTTCTGGTGCTGATTCCCAAGTGGGTGGTTTTGTGTATGTTCTAGGACCCCATGGATCTCTCCAAGGTACTCTGCTGTGAGGCTGGGAGTTTCCCCTGCTGCCAGAACCCCCACATGTTTTTGTACCCTAAGGTTTTGAGGCTTTAGTTTCCTGTGCCACAACTCTGGGTTGGGTGGTCTGCCTTGCTCCCTAGTTGTTTTTTCCACCTTATCTGCACATGAATGTGGGACTGACTGGTGCTCAAGCCATCTTCTCACCCGCAGTCTGCTGTCTTGCCACACCCCACCACCCAAGCTGCCCATCTTTGCCCCTCCTACCAGTCTGATGAATGTTTCTTCTTTAACTCCTTGGTTGTTGGACTTCCATACAGTTTGATTTTCTGGCAGTTCTGTTCTGTTTTGTTTTGTTTTAAATTTGTTATTGTCCTTTTGGTTGTGCAAGGATGTAAAGCATATCTACCTGTCTCTATCTTGGCCGGATGTACAATCGATTTTTCTATGTTGAACATGTATCTTACAATCTTATTATGACTTCTAGGAGTTGGGTGTTGTTTTTATTTTTAGTATATTCCTTGGGGTTTTCTATATAGTTTATCATGTCATTTGCAAAGGAGAAAGTCTTATATGTCTTTCTTTCTGATCTTTATGCCTTTTATTTATGTTATTGCATTAGCTAGAACTTCTAGCACTATGTTGACTAGCAGTGGTAAGTGCAGACATCCTTGTCTTGTACCTGATATTGGAGGAAAAACAATTTACCTTTCACCGCTGAACATGATGTTAGCTATAGTTTTTTTGTAGGTGTTTTTGAGATTTTTTTTGCTGTGTTGGGGTATAAATACATACAACTAAAATTGTATATATTTCAAATGTATAGTGTGATGATTTCACATATGTATACTTTGTGAAATGATTACCACAATCAAGTTAATTACTACATCTATTATCTCATATTTATTTTTGTATGGGTGTGGTCAGAATGCTTAAGATTTATTCTCTGAGCAAATTTCAAGTACATAATATGGTATTAACACTAGTCATTATGCTGTATATTAGATCCCCATAACTTATTCATCTTATAACTGAAGGCTTATACCAATTGACCAGAATTTTCCCATCACCCCCTCTCCTCGGACCCTGCGAGCCAACATTCTACAATCATCAGTATCTATTAGTTTGACTTTCTTTTTACTTTTATTTTAGATCCCACCTATACATGAGATCATACATTACTTGTTCATCTGTGTCTGGCACATAATGTCCTCTAGGTTCATCCATGTTGCTGGAATTAATAGGATTTCTTCTTTCTCATGGCTGAGTAATACTTCACCATCATTATCACATAGGTGTGTGTATGTATTTGTGTATATATATGTATACCACATATGCATATGTATGCATATCACATATATGTACATACATACACATATACATATATATAGTGTGTGTATATATAGCATATCTTCTTTATTTATTTGTTGGTGGACACTTAAGTTGTTCCCATATCTTGGCTGGTTTGAAAAATGCTGCAATAAACATGGGAATTTAGATATCTCTTTGAGAGATACTGACTTTGTTTCATTCAGATATATACCCAGAAATGGGATTGCTGGATCATATGTTACTTTTATTTTTAATTTTTTGAGAAACCTCCATACTGTTTTCCATAATGGCTGTACCAATTTAAATTTCACTCCATATACATGGTCTGGCAGAAGTTAGGCTTGCTTGAGTGTGGCTGTAGGGTAATAATATAGATGTGATAATTTATGGTTTTAATTGGAACATTTTGCCCAAAGTGTCATATGGTATTCTTGAGTGTGATATTGTCCTGTTACAGAATTGCATACTTACGATTTTGCAATAAAAGATTTTATAATAAAAAAGGAGCATTATTTGTGCTGGACCCTGTGTGTGTTCTTCTTTTATTTTGTGTCTTTGCTGTGCAGAAGCTTCTAAGTTGGATGTAGTCTCACATGTTTATTTTCATTTTTGTTGCCTTTGGTTTTGGTTCCATATCAAACCAAGACCGATGTATCTGTGTGTGTTTAAGAGTTTTATTTCAGCCCTGGCTCGTGTAGCTCAGTGGATTGAGTGCAGGCTGTGAACCAAAGTGTCGCAAGTTCAATTACCAGTCAGGGTACATGCCTGGGTTGCAGGCCATGACCTCCAGCAACCGCACATTGATGTTTCTCTTTCTCTCTCTCTCTCTCCCCCCCTTCCCTCTCTATAAATAAATAAATAAACAAACAAATAAATAAAATCTTAAAAAAAGAGTTTTGTTTCAGATCTTACACTTAAGGTTTTAATCCATTTTGAGTTAATTTTTATGCATGATTTAAGATAAGAGTCCAATTTAATTCTCTTATATATGGATATTCAGTTCTTCCACCATCATTTATTGAAGGGATTATCCTTTCCTCATTCTGTGTGTTTGGCATCCTTGTCAAAGATTACTTGGCCATATGTGATAGCATTTATATCTGGGCACTTACTCTGTTCCATAGGATTGTTTTTTCTATATCTTTGAAAATGCCAGTGGAATGTTGATAGGTATTGCATTGAATCAGTAGATTACATTGGGTATTATGGACATTTTAACAATATTAATTTTTCCAATCCATGAACATGGGATATCTTTTCATTTATTTGTGTTTTCCTCAGTTTCTTGCATTAATACCTCATAACTTTTAGTGTACAGATCTTTCATTTCTTTGGTTAAATGTATTCATCTGTATTTTATTTTTTAATGCTATTGTAAGCAGGATTACTTAGTTTTTCCTTACAATAGTTCATTGTTAGTTTGTAGAAATGCAACTGATCTTCTATATTGATTTTGCATCCTGCAATTTTACTGAATTTGTTTATTCTAACAATTTTTGGTGGCTTCTTTAGGTTTTTCTATAAGGTCATTTCATCTGTAAACAGAGATGATTCTAATTCTTTCTTTCTGATTTGGAAAATTTTACTTCTTTTTCTTGCCTAATTGCTCTGGTTAGGAGTTCCAGTACTATGTTGAATAGGGGTGGTGAGAGTGAGCATCCTTATCATGCTCCTGGTCTTAGAGGGAAAGTTTCTAGATTTTCATTGTTGAGTATGATGTTAGTTGTGGGCTTGTCAGATACACCCTTTATTATGTTGAGGTACATTCTTTCTATACCTAATTCACTGAGAGTTTTTATCAGGAAATGATGTTGAATTTTGTCAAATGTTCTTCCTGTATCTATTGAGATTATCATGATTTTTATCCTTTATTCTGTTAGTGTGGTGTAGCACATTTATTCATTTGCATATGTTAAACCATCCTGGCATTTCAGGAATAAATTCAGCTTGATCATGGTGTATGACTCTTTTTTTAATGTGCTGTTGAATTCTATTTGCTAGTATTTTGTTGAGGATTTTTTATTTATATTCATCAGGGACTCTGGCCTGTAATTTTCTTCTCTTAATGTGTCATTGTCTGATTTTGGTAGGAGGGTAGTACTGGCCTCATAAAATGAGTCAGGAAGTGTTCCCAGTAGATGTTCTTCATTAAGTTAAGAAAGTCCTTCTCTATTCTTAGAATTCTGAGAGTTTTTTAATTATGAATAAGTGCTGAATATTGTCAAAAGTTTTTTTATATCAAATAATATGATCACATGATTTTTATTTTTTAGCTTGTCAATATGGTAGATAACATTGACTGATTTTTAAATATTGAACCAGCTTTGCATATCTGAAATAAACTCTACTTATTTATGTTGCATAATACTTTTAATATTGAATTCTCTTGGCTAGTTTTCATTGATGGATTTTTTGAGAGATATTGAGTTGCAATATTTTGGAATGTAATTATTTGGTTTTGCCATCATGGTAATACTGGTTTTTACAAAATGAGTTGTATCTCAAAGAGATATCTGCATGTCTCTGTTTGATGCAGCATTGTTCACAATAGCCAAGATATGGAAACAATCTAAAAGTCTGCTGATAAATGAATAGATAAACAAAATGTGAGATATAGACATACATACAAGCCATATTATTAAGCCATAAAGATGGAGGATATCCTGCCATTTTCAACAATATGGATGAATCTAGAGGGTGTTATAAGTGAGATAATTCAGAAACAAAAAGGCAAATACTACATGATCTCACTTATATGTAGCTCTAAAAGATAAAAAAACTCACAGAAGCAGAGAGTTGAACAGTGTTTCCCAGGAGCTGGGGGCTGGGAAAAATGGAGAGGTGTTGATCAAGAGCACAGACTTCCACTTATGAGTGAATTTGGGAGTGTAATATGTGGCACAGTGACTGCCATTAACACTGCATCATATATTGAAATATGCTGAAAGAGTATGTATTAAATGTTCTCATCACACACAAAAAATGGGAACCATGTGAATTGATGAACATGTTAATTAACTTGATTGTGGTCATCATTTCACAAATGTATGCATATATCAAATAACCATGTTGTATACTTTAAAATATAAAGTATTTTATATTTTAGATATATAAAATTATATATAATTAGTAGACCTTAAATATATATTCTATATAATTTACATATATATTTGTTAATTATATCTCAATAAAATTAGAAAAATGAATTAACAAGTGTTTCCTCGTCATCCATTTTTTGCAAAAAAAAAAAAAAGAAATTGTATAAAACTTGTGTTAATTCTCCTTTAGGGGTTTGGTAGAATTCAGTGGTGAGGACATCTGTACCTCCATATTTTGGGGGAAAACTTTAAAATAATGAGTTCGATTTCCTTAATAGTTACAGAGCTATTCAAATTGTCTATACTATATTGGGTGACTTGTAGTTTGTGCTTTTCAAATAATTGGTTCATTTCATTTAAGTTGTAAAATTTTATGTGTGTAGAGTTATTTGTAGTATTTCTTATTATTCTTGACTACAAGGTCTGTAGTTATATGTCTGTTTCATTGCTGATATTGTAATTTGTGTTTTTTCTCTTTTTTCCTTCGTCAGTATTGCTAGAAGTTTGTCAATTTTACCAAACTTTTCAAAGAGCCAGTTTTTGTTTCATTGATTTTCTTCTATATTGCTTTTTTGTTTGTTTTCGATTTCACTTGTTTCTGCTATTGACACTGTTATTTCCTTCCTCCTGCTTGTGTTGGTTTATTTTACTCTTCCATTTCTAGTTTTTAGGGACATTAGACTATTAATATGAGGCTTTCTTCTTTTTTCCTTCTCAGCACTGCTTTAGCTCTTATACAAATTCGATTATGTTGTATTTTTATTGTTATTCACTCTAGATGTTCATATTTTGGAACAGAGATCAGTAAGCCTTTTTAGTATAGGGTAGGCTTTGTGGGACACATAAGGCCCATATCATTCCTCCTCTTTTCTCCTCTTCCTTATAACATTTTAAAAACATTTTATTTTTTAGAGCAGTTTCTGCTTCACAGCAAAACTGAGAAGAAAGAAGACATTTACTTGTGCTCCTTGCATACCCACACATGCACAGCCTTCCCCATTATCAACATTCCTCACCAGAGCAGTACATTTGTTACAACTGATGCACTTACATTGACACATAATTGCCCAAAATCCGTAGTTTACATTATGGTTCACTCCAGGCATCGTACAATACATATCCACCATTATATTACCTAACAGAGTACTTTACTGCCCTAGAAATCCTCTGTGCTTTACCTGTTTATCCTCCCTCCCCTCTAACTCCTAGCAACCCCTGATTTTTTCCACTGTGTCTGAAGTTTGTCTGCCTTCATATGGTTGGAATTGTACAGTATGTAGCCTTTTCAGATTGGCTTATTTCATTTAGCAGTATATATTTAAGGCTCTTTCAAATTGGTTCTTGGCTTGATAGCTCATTTCTGCTTAGGGTGGTGTAATATTCTGTTCCCTGGATGTACTGCAGTTTATTCATCCATTCACCTGCTGAAATACATCTTCATTGTTTTCAAGTTGTGGCAATTATGACACAGTTCCTATAAATATGTGTTTTCAGGTTTTTGTTTAGACATGTTTTCAACTCCCTTGGCATAGGAGTATAATTGCTGAATCCTATGGTAAAAGTTTGTTTAATTTTGTTAGAAACCAACAAACTGTGTTCCAAAGCTACTCTACCATTCTGTATTTCGGCTAGCAATGGACGAGTGTCCCTGTCGCTCTACATTCTTATTGGCATTTAGTATTGTCAGTATTCTTGATTTTAGCCATTCTAATAGGTGAATAGTATCTTAAACATGTTAAACCAGCCTTAGCTTGCATGCTATAGGACAACTGGCTTGTTAGGTCTGTGTTTGCCAACTGCTGCTTTCAATCCATTTCCTACCTTCCAAATTCTGAGTGTGTGTCTCTAGCCTGACATGGCACATGTCCTGGATCAGATTTTCTATTGAACAGACACACACACAGTCACACACACAATACCTTTCTTTTTCTTTCAATTTCTCCATAACCTTCTCTTTTTCCAGGACACATTTCAATTTTTACCACTACTTCCATGAAATTTGTTCTATCTGATTCACTCTAAATCTGTCTGTCATTTAGAAAACTCACTGCATGTAATTGTGTAACACTGTTTTGTGCTGAGTTCACACTGCCACAATTTCCTATGCAGGTAACTGTTTCATATATTTTAATTTATTTCTGCAACCGGATTTTAAGTTTCTGGATAGCTGGGATTTATCTTAACAATTACAATGATAACAAAACTTTGCTTAAAAAACCACCTATTCTGTGGTACACAGTGTTTCCTGGGCTTTTTTCTTTTTCTTTCATCATGACAACTGTCTGAAGCGTCCTAGGCAAGGGATTTTCCTCTAGTTGACAAATGAAGAAAATGAGGCTCAGACAGTTAACATGGACCACAGCTCCATGACTAGTAAATTACAAAACCAGACTTAGACTCCCAGTGCTGGCCCAGTGCTTCAGCACCCTGACACCCATTAGCAGACAGGCACACTGAGTGGCCTTGGCCCAGCCTTTTGAATGAATGAACGATGCTGAGAGTGTCAGTGTCAGCTTCCCTGGCCATGTCATCCAGTTCCCCACATCCATACCTCTACTTCTTCCCCACCTTCTGGAGTGTTTGCTGCTGTGCCCTATTATCTTAGTGAGAATGATTAGCAAGGTCTTGGGTGGCCAGCTTTTAAGAAGAGATACCCCAACTAGGAACCTCAATACTTTTACATTTCGAAAATATCTAGAGAAAGATGACTGAGCCTGAAAACATGCCCATTTCCTGTTCTTGGCAAGTAGGGCCACATTCAGGGGAGGCGTTATTATACAGGGACTTTACAGCTGTCCTGAGGAAGGGCCCTTCCCCACCACTACCAGGTCCTCTACAGGAGCACAGAGGGGTAGGGCCCAGGCCTGCTGGGCTCTGGTGCAGGAAACTGCCTCCTTTGTAGGGTGATCTCTGCCTTAAGATATGTGATGTTGGTGGAGAAACTTTCCACAGCTGCAGCAGGTAACTTGGCAAACATGGAAGCAAATGCAGGCCTGTTCATTTCTGTTGTGCAGTAAATCCGCTGTACCTGTCCCATAGTGAGGCCAATGCCCTCAGACTTTGAGGAAAGTCTTCAGTTTGCACCTAGAATTTCAGAAGGGCATGTCCTCTCTGGATAGCCCAAGTCCAAGCTTGGACCCTGGTTGGCATGTGTTGGATGGTAGCATTGCTCTCTCCACATGGGCAAGGCTCCCCTAGGCTTGCCCACCTACACCCCACCCCAGAGCTGGAAGACTTCCAAAGGTGTGACTTTAAAGAGGAGATACTTGGTTGGACTCAGGCAAGGAGGCTATGTCACAGGGAAACCCAAGCCCCCAGAGGGTCCTTTCTGTGGGGCTCAACACTCACTAATTCAAAGATAATACAGCCATCTTGCTTGGGGAAACTCGTTTTCCTTTAAGGTCCCATTCTTTGTCCAATCCTCTATAGTCATTACTTTTTTCCACTCATTGAAGTCTTTGGGAGTATCTTCTCCCAGGAAGTCTGAGGCTTGGATACTTCCGGGTGGATAAATAATTGATTAGATTATTCAGCACCAAGTACAGAGCAAGCTCTGTTCTAGACACGGTCCTCACTAACTTTCTTCACCCTCAGAACAACTTGGTGGGGTAGATGCTTTGTTATTTGGAATCCATGGCGGAGAAGACCTGGCCAACTGCTGAAGTGCACAGTTTAGTAGGCAAGAGCTCAGAGTCTGAGCTTAGGTGTGTGCTGTTGACCTCTACATTCTATTGAGCCTCCAATTTATACATCAATTAGGGAGATTATATAGAAATTAACCCCAGCTAGAATAATAAAAAATGGCTTTCTGAAGGGTGAGGTGGCTCATGAAATCTCTGAGCAAGTGGATTCTGACTGGATACTTTCCAATCCCCTTTCTTTTCCTATGCACAGAGTAAGATGATGTCTCTCAGCCTACCTTTCAGTTAGGCCAATAGAACATAGGGGAAATGATGTATAACACTTCCAGGCCTGGACCTAAAATTCCTTCCCAGATTATTGGCTTTCATATCCCTCTGAAAGAGGAGAAATCTGAGGTGTGGAGCCTCAGTACAGAAACAGCCTGGGTCTGAATCACCAGCAAGAAGTGCTGCCCAGGAGATCTGTCCAGCCTGCATGGGCTTGCATGCGATTGGGAAATAAGCCTTCTTGCAGTTAGCTGCTGACATGTCAGATTTATTAGTTTTGTGGAATGACTTAGCCTATTCTAATCAAGAAGTCCAGAAAATGAGGCTTGGTGGCTCCAAACTCAAGCACAGTGCCCTGAATCATGTGGTGAATCAATTGCTTCCGTGGAGACATCAATACTATTGCTGCTAATATAGATATTGTGATTGTCACTTCCACCACTGCTGCCATGCCTGAAAGCAGGCACTGTGGATAGAGTCTTTGCTGGGCTGTCTTCGGAAAGTGGGGGCTGGAATCACGCCTGCTGGAATAGATTCTGCACAGCCTAGATGATACAGATATGGATCCTGCCCTCAAAAGGCTAACTCTACAGTGGGAGGAGCGAAAACCCATAAAAGGGCATCATAATGGATGAGAACGTGGTGCGTGTGCTGAGCAGGGATGGATACTGGACTCTGATTCCTGGAAGAAGACAGGCTTGTGGGTCAGGATGAATTGCCTGTGTGTTCTTGGGTTCCTGGGACATTGTCTAAGCCGGTGTCAAATTAAGTTACTATCTTTTGCCATTTAAGAACCTAAGCAAACATTTTGAGGATAAAATTGGACAGAGTATTTATACTTACAATAATTTAAATATGAAAATTTTACAGTAATGGATATTCCAGCCCCAGCAAAACCTCCACACTATGAAGTATATGGTCACAACTCGCAATTCTGTATGAAAGTCTGTGTCACAAAGCTCTGAGGTAAAACTGAAATAAATTGAGCAGCAATACTTTAAGTGCAGACAGGTTTTCCATGTCACTATTTACAAGGCTTGAATCCTTTCACATTATAACAAAGTATGATACAAGTGACTTAGTTAAGTCAATTTTAAAAATCTGTCCTTTTACACCATGACAGGCTGATCTTCTTGGTCATCTTTCTCCTCCTCCTTTATCTTTGTGTTTGGACTTTTTCTTGTTTTTGTGTTTTTGGCCTTTTTCCAACTCTGCTTCAGGGCCTGCATACTTCTTCTGCTGTTTGTGCGTCTTGTGCTTTTCCTCCTTGCTGTCCTGACTTCCCGGATCAGCATGAGGGCCGCCTCGGCACTGGTCCCGCTTGGCCTGCCTGGCGCATTGCTGCTGTGTCCAGTCTCTTTTGTTTTGTCTATCACCTGACTGTTCAGTTCCTTGGATCTTTTTCTGAATTCCTTCTCCTTTTACAGATACATTACTTGTGCTGCCACCTTCATTATAGTCTGGTTCAAAAGCAGCTTCCTCAGTTTCTCTAGTTGAGTGGGAGGGAAGTTGAGAGGAGTGGCTTCACTGGGGTTAGGCTGGATAGCATTCTTGTCAGACTGTCCACTACTTTGCTCTCTTTCAATCTGTGTACTTAGTGAGTTAAGAATATACTTTATTGCTGCTTGATTATTTGTTGTTCTTCGCTTCTAACATGCATGTCTCATGACCCTTACAAGGATTTTTATCCAGACTTCTTCTTTTCATTTGACTGTTTAGTAGTGTACATGTCTTTGTGATCATGAAGGTCATCTTTTTTGCTTGTTTTTTTTGTCTCTTGTGGTACTAGAATTACTTTTTTTGAGGAATGTTTTGTTTCTTTTCCTCTGCTGAAGGCAACCTTCTCTCCTCCTTCAGCTTATTTTTTTTTCTGTTCAGATGCAAAAGCTATAGAGATTTTTTTAGATTTCCTTTTTATGTTGAGAATGTACCCTTCCATTTTAATATTTTATTGAGAATATTTTAATTATAAATATTTAATTTTGTTATTTTTTTTCCTATGTCTCTTATGACGATCATAATTTTTCTTTCATTCTGTTGAGATCATGAATTACGTTGGTTTTTTAAATGTTAAGCCAATGCATTCCTGGGATAAACCTTGCTTAGTCACATATATAATCTTTTTTACATATTGCTGGATTCAATTTGCTCATGTTTTATTAAGGATTTATGTTCATGAGACATATTAGTCTGTAGTTTTTTTCTTGAAATAATTTTGTTTTTCTTATCAAGATATACTGGCAGCTTCTAGCTGGTGCAGCTCAGTTGGTTGGTGTGTTGTCCCATAAACTGAATGGTTGCAGGTTCCATTCCCTGTTAGGGCACATGCCTGGGTTGCGGGTTTGGTCCCCAGTTGAGATGTTCATAAGAAGCAACCGATCAATATTTCTCTCTCACATCGATGTTTCTCTCCCTCTGCCTCCCTCCCTTCTCCTCTCTCTAAAGTCAAAAAGTATGTCCTTGGGTGGAGTAAAAAAAATAAAAGATATGTTGGCAGCAAAAACTGATGTGGGAAGGGCTCTCTTCACCTCTTTTTGAAAATGTTAGTGTGAGATTGATATTATTTCCTCCTTAAATGTTTGATAGACTATACCAGGGAAGCCATTTGACATGGTGTTTTCTTGGTAAAAAGAGTATTTGTTTTTATACATTCAGTTTCTTTCATATATAGTATCATTTAGATGATCTCTCTTCTTACATCAGTTTTTATAATTTGTCACTTTTAAGGATTAGGTAATTTCATTATATTGATGAATTTCTTGGCATAAATTTGTTTATATTATTCCTTTCTATCATTATAGTGTTCATAGGACATGTAATTTGGTCTCTTCTTTAACTCCTAATAGTAGTAATTTGTGTTTTTACTTGGTAACTCTAAAGGATTATCAAATTCACTATATATTTTTAAAGATACAGCTTTCAGTTTAACTGGTTTATCCCTTCTATTTTATTGTTCTTATTCTTACCTCCAGTTCCCCCTTTCTTCTATTTATTTTGGGTTTAAGCTGCTCTTTTCTTTCTACTTTCTTTTTTTATAAGATTTTTAAAAAGATTTTATTTATTCATTTTTAGAGAGAGGGGAAGAGAAGGAGAAAGACACCAATGTGTGGTTGCCTATCGCACGCCCCCCCGGGGACTTGGCCCACAACCCAGGCATGTGCCCTGACTGAGAATCAAACTGGCGACCCCCCTGGTTCGCAGCCTGTGCTCAGTCCACTGAGCCACACCAGTCAGGGCTCATTCTACTTTCTTAATATGGAACTTTTAGATGATTGCTTTAAGACCTCCTTTACTCCTTCCAAGCACTGCTTCACCTGTTCTACAAATCCACCCCCCCTACACACACACTTTTTTCTTCTGTAGTCCTGACTATTATGTCTGTTCCTGGGAGGACACTGGAGAATTTCAAAGTCCATGCAACTGCGGCCACTTCCACAGTGCCTCCTTATCAGATTTCAAAAAGAGATTGATGACCATAAAGTTCTGGACCATTTGAAGAGAATTAAGATGAATTTTTTGCTGATTCCTCACTGAAGCTACTGATTACATCTTTCTACATGATAAGACCTGGAGCAGTTGACTGCATGTTCTGGGGGAGGAAGGTTTGTGTTTCAGATGTTGCATTCTCTCTCTTGCTTCAGGAGAATTATCATTGCAAAGGGCCTCTTGTGTTGGTCTCCTTTCCTTTTCAGTCTTCTCTTCATGTGGAACCATACACACTCTAGTTATACCCAGATTTGTTTGGTGAGCAGAAAGTACGTTATTTCTTCAGATACAGATTTGTTAGAGAAACAGGCTTCTGGACTTGGTTCCACTTCAGCATGGATTAAGAAGTGGAAATATATTGAAATGAGGATAAAGGGCATTTAAAACAATATCAGAAATCCTATTTGATAAGGTTGGAGTAAATTCCTTTTAAAAAATTTCACTCAAAATTCCATTTTAAAATAGGTGGGCTTTTAAAAACAGATGTTTTTGTTGCAGTGGCTATATAAACCTTCCTGGACTTTCTCAGCAGAGATGCAGACCTAGCTAAGTCACCTGGGGTGTTTTCCCTGAGTCAAGTTAGCATTAAATTGGCCCTATACATGGAAAGTAGATGGATAATTTCATAGTCTACAGACATCAGAAGTTTTCTTCTTACTCTGTCCCTCCATGTTTTCAATTAATAATCCTTTTTGAAAATCATTTGGACTTCCACTTCTAGTTTGTATATAGAAAGTTGTAAGAGACCGTTCCTCTTACTGTAACAATGTGAGTAGCTGGATAAGCTGCAGAACTATAGTTGTTAAAAACCTATCAGAAAGCTGAGGGTGCAAATAGTTTTTAATGAACTCAATTTCAGAGTATAGAGCCCTCTCTAGGTGAGTGAGACATGAGGATGCTTTCATCATAGGGATGTAGTGGATAGAAGAGAAAACCCATCACAGAGAGTGGATTTCTGAAGATGTATTGAAATACTAGCTGAACTGGCTGAAATTTGCATGAGCTGGCATGATGTATTAAAATCTCCAAAACACCTTTATATAAAATGGCATCCACCTGCCAATTCTCATCCATAGGGCTTAATCAACCACATGCCCTGGCCCAGTGATGATGAAGGACAGGGAATGAGAGTAGAGAGACAGATTTCCCTAGAAACACTCATGTATCAATTCTTTCTAACTAGGTCTTCACTGAGTACATAGCAGAAGGGACAGGGGAGAAGTATAGAAAAGAACCACCTCAAGGTACACCTGACCACCAATTTTTTCCCAAATGATCACATAGTTAAGTGTAGAGGACATGTTAAAAACCAGGAAGATGTGACCCATAACCAAGAAGAAAAAAATAGCCACTAGAGACAGGAATGATCTAGATGTTGGAATCAACAGACAAAAACTTTAAAATAGAAGTATTAAAATGTTCAGTGGAAAAGGTGGGAAAAATGAGTGAAAAGATGGAAAATTTTAGCAGACAATCAGAAACTCTTTAAAAGGATAAAATGGATATTCTAGAACGAAAATGAAAATTTCACTTGAAGAACTTAACAGCAGACTAGATACAACTGAAGAAAAGGTCAGTGAACTTGAAGACAGATTAATAAAATTTATCCAAGCTGATGCATAAAAGAAAGAAAAATTGAACAAAATTTAAACTAAATATAAAGTTACAACATATTTTCAGAGAACTTTTAGGACAATATCAAATATAATAACATATCTATATTTAGAGTCCCTAAAAGACAGGAGAGAAGATATTGGGCAGAGGAGATATTGATGGTACTATGCTGGAGAATTTTCAAAACTTAATGAAAAATATAAATTCACAGAATTAGAAGCTAAGGAAAGCCCAAATAGAATGAACACAAAGAAACTCATCTCAACATAACTCATAGTCATTTTGCTGAAAACCAGAATTAAAGAGAATATGTTAAGCACTGTCAGAGGAAAAGGACACATGCATTTAAAGATAATAGGAATGATGGCTAACTTCTTGTCAAAAACAGTAGAATTCAGAAGAATATGAAATGGTTTCTTTAAGGTGCTTAAAGAAAAAAGCATTCAAAATACATACTTCAAAAATAAAAAAAAATAAAGACATTTGCACACAGAAAATAAGCAGAGAGAATTTGGCTGTAGTAAACTTTCATTATAAGAAATCATAAAAGAAGTTCTTCAGGCTAAAGGGAAATAATACAGATACAGTGAAGCCTGGATCTGTAGGAAAGAAGAACAATGGTAGGAGTAAATAAGTGAGAAGGGACGTGTGTGTGTGTATCAACAGGTAATTAATATTGTTTAATTTGCTCAACAGACACTTATGTTTACCCCTACATCTAACACCTTCTTTGCTCCTTAGTAAACAATACTTTATATGGCAGTGAATTCTCCCAGGTTTTGTTTGTTGAATACATCTTTAGTTCATATTTATTGCTGATTTTTTTTTCCCGGCTAAGGAATTCTCTGTTGGCAGTTATTTTCCTTCAGCACATTGAGATGGTCATTCCACTGTCTCTGGATCCCATTGTTTCTTTAGAGAACTCAGCCGTCAGGCTCTATAGGCACACTCTGAGATTTGTTTCAAGGCTTCTTCTTTGTCTTTGTTTTTTTGTTGTTGTTTGTTTGTTTTCTGTTTTTTTTTTTTTTTTTTTGTAATTTCTCCATGACATGTGTAGATGTGGGTTTCTTTTTAAAACTTGCGGCCTGGAATTTATTTGTCTTCTTAAGCACATGGTTTGACATTTCTCTTAGTCTGCTCATGCTGCTATATCAAAATATAAGAGACTTGGTAGCTTATAAAAAATAGAAATTTCCTTCTCACAGTCTTGGAGGCTAGAAGTCCAGAATCATGGCCAAACATGGTTGGATGAGGGCCTTCTTCCTGGCTCATAATTGGCACTTTCACCTTAAGTGATAGAAAAGACTAAGGGAAACTCTCTGGAGCTTTTAAAATAAGGTACCCATTCCACTTATGAGGGCACCACCCTCATAGCTTAATCTCCCAAAGTCCTCACCTCCTAATATCATCATTTTTGATGGTTCGAATTTAGACATATGAACTTTTTTTTGTGGGGGACACATTGAAACCATAGCAACATCTTTTATTGTTCTGGACAATTCTCAGTCACTATTTTTTTACATTTGCCTCTGTTCCCATTCTCTCTTTTATTGTTGGGGGGATACCAGTAAAACATATATATTAGACTTTCTTACTGTATTCTTTAAGTCTGTATGTGTTAGGAGGTAAATATTTTCATGCTTCTGCACAATACAGATTTTACAAGCAAATGTTATCAATACCTGAGTTAGTGGAAGTTAAAGGTGTTTAGGACTGAAGCCATCTGCTCCCAATTAAAGTGTAATAAAACTTATCTTCTCCAAACTCCTCACCTTCCCAAGCCAAACTATTGCATTCTGGAGTGGGGACTTCTCTATTTTACTGAGATTTCACTTACATTTCAATGGGAAATAAAACCTGGACAAATAGAGACAGTGGCTTATATTCCAAAGGATAGTAAATGATGGAAGAGCAAATGTTTCTCTCTCTGCCCCACTTCCCCAGGAAGAAAGGATGATAGCTGGACATTGTGTAGCCTATACAAACTGCAAGATTCATGATTTCAGGGCTTTTTCCTGTAGTGCAGAACACTGTTTGCACATGCAGGATTAACTGGATGGCTCTCACCATGTCTCCTGAAGCTGGAAGACACTGGGAGTAGGGAACTGATGCACCTAATGATGTGAATTATGCCCCTTCTTTCCTCTAAACCTCATGTTTTCATTCAGGATAACATACATAAATAGAGATATTTAAAACTTATCATTTAGCCCTTCTTTTTTTATTTTCCACACTCTTATCTTGACTATTTTGTGGATAGTTCCTTCTGACCTACATTTTAGTTCACGAGTTCTCCAATTTTTGTGATTTGCCATCCAATCAATTATACATTGCAATATCTTGGGGTGATGGCAATGCTTTATCTTTTTATTGTGATGGTTACACAACTATAGCTTACCAAAGTATGCACTTTAAATAGATGGATTTTATTGTATGTAAATTATACCTCAATAAAGCTGTTAGGAAGAGGAAGAGAAAGAGAGCACAGAAAAACTTCATCTAATTCTTAATTTTCACATTATGATATTTTGTAGTTCTAAAAATTATATTTGGTTCCCTTACGTATCAGTTACATCACTTTTTTATATTGATGAAAGAGAGAGAGAGACAGAGAGAGAGAAACATCAATTTGTTGTTTCACTTATTTTCATTTATTTATGCATCCATTGTTTGCTTCTTGTCTGTGTTCTGACCAGAGATTGAACCCACAACCTTGGTATATTGGGACAATGCTCTAACCAACTGAGCTACCTGGCCACAGTTCCTATATCACTCACTTTTCATCATTTCTAGTTTTTTAAAAAATATATATTTTATTGATTATGCTATTACAGTTGTCTTATTCCCTCCCTCCCCTTAATTCCCCTCCACCCTTTACCACTCCTCCCACCAACATCCTCCCCTTCCCTGCCCCACTTAGTTTATGTTCATGGGTTGTACATATAAGTTCTTTGGCTTCTCCATTTCACATACTATTCTTAACCTCCCCCTGTCTATTTTCTAAGTACTATTTATGCTGCTTATTCTCTGTACCTTTTCCCCCTCTCTCCTCTTCCCACTCCCCTGTTGCTAACCCTCCATGTCACCTCCATTTCTGTGGTTCCATTCCTGTTCTAGTTGTTTGCTTTTGTTTTTTTAGGTTCAGTTGTTGATAGTTGTGAGTTTGTTGACATTTTACTGTTCATAGTTTCAATCTTATTTTTCTTAGATAAGTCCCTTTAAAAATTTCATATAATAAGGGCTTGGTGATGATGAACTCCTTTAACTTGACCTTATTTGAGAAGCACTTTATCTGCCCTTCCGTTCTAAATGAAAGCTTTGCTGCATAGAGTAATCTTGAACGTAGGTCCTTGCCTTTCATGACTTGGAACATTTCTTTCTAGCCCCTTCTTGCCTGCAAGGCCTCTTTTGAGAAATCAGCTGACAGTCTTATGGGAACTTCTTTGTAGGTAATTATCTCCTTTTCTCTTGCTGCTTCTAAGATTCTCTCCTTCTCTTTAATCTTGGGTAATGTAATTATGATGTGTCTTGGTGTGTGCTTCCTTGGTTCCAACTTCTTTGGGACTCTCTGAGCTTCCTGAACTTCCTGGAAGTCTATTTCCTGTGCCAGATTAGGGAAGCACTCCATTATTTGTTCAAATAAGTTTTCAATTTCTTGCTCTTTCTCTTCTCCTGGCACCCCTATGATTTGGATGTTGGAACATTTAAAGTTGTCCCAGAGGTTCCTAAGCCTCTCCTCATTTTCTTGAATTCTTGTTTCTTCATTCTGTTCTTGTTGAATGTTTATTTCTTCCTTCTGGTCCATACATTTTCCTTTAATTCATTTTTCATAGACTTCACCCTTTCCTCTATTTTGCCACCATATTCAACCAGTTCTATGAGCATCTGATTACCAGTGTTTTGAACTGTGCATCTGATAGGTTTGGTATCTCTTCATTGTTTAGTTGTGTTTTTTTCTGGAGCTTTGATCTGTTCTTTTATTTGGGCAATTTTTTTTTTGTCTTGGCATGCTTGTAACATATTAGGAGTGAAGTCTTAGGTATTCACCAGGGTGGGGCAACTCAGGTCACTGCATTGTGGTGCTGTATGTGGGGGAGGCATCTGAGAAGGATAATGCCACTTGCTGGACTCTCGGCAGGCTTTCAGTTACTTCCTCCTGTACCCACAAGCAAATTAGACTCTGCTAGTGCTGATACCCAGGTGGGTGGATTTGTGTACATTCTAGGACCCTGTGGATCTCTCCAACAAACTCTCCTGTGAGGCTGGGAGTTTCTCCCACAGCAGCTCCCATAGATTTTTCAGTTACAGGTGTTTAGGGTTTATTTCCCCACACTGGAACCCTGGGTTTCGTGGTCTGTCTTGCTCCCCAGTTGTTCCTTCTGGTTTATCTGCATGCCAATGTGGAGTCATCCAGTTTGCCAGCCCTCAACTTGCCTGGTCTGTGAGCCACCTTGTCCACCCAGGTCCTCCAGCCAAGGCCTGGCCATACATCCTCTCCACCCCGGCTGTCTGTTTCTCCACCCCTCCTACCATCTGGCTGAATGTTTTTTCTTTAACCCCTTGGTTGTTGGACTTCCATACAGTTTGGTTTTCTGTCAATTCTGGTTGTTTTTTGTTTTTAAATTTGTTGTTGTCCTTTTGGTTGTGCAAGGAGGCACAATGTATCTACCTATGCCTCCATTTTGGCCGGAAGTTCCATTTCTACTTTTTTGCCCAGAGGGTTTAGATTGACTTTTATCTGCTTGAACATAGTAAACTTATTTATTTTATAACCTCAGTGGACATTACCACTGTTTGAAGTCTTTGTGAGTCTGTAGGTCTCTTTCTTTGTTTTTTTTTTCCCCTGAATATTCTCATTCATAGTATCTTATTTTCACATCTGCCTTATTTTCTTACACTCTGTATTAGGCAATGTGTTGGGAAAACTAATTTAAAGTCCAGGATGTGTTCTCATCTTCTGGGAGTGGTGTTTCTACTGCTTCTGCCAGGCAAATGGGAGTACTACCAATCCAGGATCCCCAAGTTCAGGCCTTGTTATTTTCTTAGTCACCCAAATAATCTAAAGCCAGATTTTTAACTGTGTGAGGGGCTAGTTTATTTCTGGTTACCCTTACTTCTAGTGTGAAGCCTTTGGGGTGACAGCCCAGAGTCAGAGGTCATTGTTAGGACCCACATTTGGAGGGCCCTCAACTTTAACATTTTTTCCCCATAGTCCCTTGAGGCCACCAAAAACCCAAGAGTAGGTCAGTTTAGGGCAATTGAGACAAAAATATCTCACTAATTTCCCCAGATTCCAGGCCTGTCTGGGACCTTGGTCACATAATTTTGGGGGGATGACATCCAAACAACTCAAGAATACCAATGAGGGATCCCATTTTTTAATTGGATTGTTTGTTTTTTTGGGTATTGAGTTTTTTAAGTTCTTTATAAATTTTAGATATTAACCCCTTATCAGATGTTTGGTGAATATGGTCTCCTATTCTGTGAGTAGTCTTTTCATTTTGTTGATGGTTTCGTTTGCTGTGTGAAAATTTCTTAGCTTGATGTAGTCCCATTTGTTTATTTTTTCTGTTTCCCTTGCCCAAGGAAATACATTAGAAAAGATATTGCTATGAAAAATGTCCAAGATTTTAATGACTATGCTTTCTTCCAGGATTTTTATGGTTTTGAGTCTAATATTTAAATCTTTAATTGATTTTGAGTTTATTCTTGTGTGTGGCCTAAGAAGGTGTTCTAGTTTCCTTTTTTTGCACTTATCTGTCCAATCTTCCTAACACCATTTATTGAATAAACTATCTTTAGCCCACTGTATGTTTCTGTCTCCTCTGTCAAATATTAGTTGACTATAAACGCATGGGTTTATTTCTGGGCTCTCTGTTACATCCCATTTTTCTATACATCTGTTTTTATGTCAATACCATGCTGTTTTGATTGCTATGGGCTTATAGTATAGTTTGATATTAGGCAGCATGATTCCTCCAACTTTGTTTTTCCTTCTCAAGACCACTGCTCCCCTTCACGGTCTTTTGTGGTTCCATATAAATTTTTAAAATATTTGTTCTAGTTCTGTGAAATATGTCATTAGTATCTTGATAGGAATTGTGTTGAATGCCTAGATTGCTTTGGGTAGTACAGGCACTTTAACGATGTTAATTCTTCCCATCCATGAACATGGTATGTGCATCCTCTTATTTGTATATTCTTCAATTTCTTCCTTCTGTATCTTATAATTTTCTTCCCTTTAAAAAAATCTTTTTAACTCATTTTACTTATTTATTTTTAGAGAGAAGGAAAAGAAGGGAGAAAGAGAGGGAAAGAAACATCAATGTGTACAAGTTGCCTCTTGTACACCCTCAATTGGGGACCTGCCTTGCAACCCAGGCCTGTGCCCTGACTGGAGATCAAACTGGCAACAATTTGGTTTGGAGGCCAGCACTCAATCCACTGAGACACACCAGCGAGGGCTGTGTCTTGTAATTTTCTGAGTACAGGTTTTTTACATTCTTGGTAAATTTATTCCTCAGTATCTTATTCTTTTTTGAAGCATGCGAATGGCATTGTTTCCTTAATTTCCATTTCTAATAGTTCATTACTGGTATATAAAAATACAAAAACTGAGCTACCAAATCTGTAAGAGCAGTCCAACCCATACTGAACAGTTCTTTACTTGCAAATTACTTGGGGTCTTAATCATCTTCTTTTTTATCATGTTTCTTTCTTCTTTTTGCCTTTCTCAATCTCTTCCTCTTCATCCTCATCCTCATCATCTTCATCTTCACCAGATTCTCCATCACATCCAAATTCTTCTTTCTTCCCACTGACTTCATGCACATCCTCTTCCTCTTCTACATCTTGTCTTCAATCTCATCTTCTTCATCATCAAACTTTTCCTTCCCATCATCCTCAGCCTCCTCATTCTCTTCATTTTCTACTTCTTCATCCTTCTCTTCTTTGCCCTCACCATGTGTTCAGCGTCTGAGTCAGGGGCTTCTCGCTGCTTTCAGGTATAGCGCCCAGGTAGGCCAGCTGGGGCAGGAGCTAGAAGGCTCTCTAGGTGTTCAGGTTAGTAACAGGTAAACAGGTACACAGATCCAGGCTTTTCAGAAATTCCAGCTTTTTCAATGGTTCCAAGGTGCTAATATCTTTCAGCTTATTTTCACTTAAGTTTAGATTTGAAAGTTTTTTTTTCCTACATGTCCAGACCTCCATGTAGTCTATTGTCACTGAGCTAAAGCTTTTTCAATTTGGTAGTTTGGGGAGATTTAAAACTGAAATCAAGCCTACATTTATTAAACTGAATAACTTTAAGGTCACACAGTCAGCTGTTATGTCCTCAATTTTCCCCTCATTTCTTTTGCAATTATCCAGGACAAGTGCTTGAACTTGAGACGAGGGTCTGGCAGAGGCATGGCCCACCCGCATGGGAAGGGGGAACTGTGGCTCCTGCCCTGTCCAGGAAAGCCAATCTAGTTCTCCCACGTATCTGCATTTTTAATTCCTCAGCTAATCCCAATGTGCAGTCTGGCTTAAGAACCACCATTTCAGAGAAAAAAAAGTTTGGTTAGTGTTAATAGCCAAGTGAATTTTAACTGAAGTTAAATAACTTGACTTTGCCTTCTTAGGA
Source organism: Phyllostomus hastatus (assembly GCF_019186645.2). Classification (NCBI taxonomy): domain Eukaryota; kingdom Metazoa; phylum Chordata; class Mammalia; order Chiroptera; family Phyllostomidae; genus Phyllostomus; species Phyllostomus hastatus. The sequence goes on from NW_025333869.1 coordinate 19,608,421, forward strand.
ATTTGATTTGGTTCTGATTGTGATTATACCTCTTATGGATAAAATTTAGGATACTCAGTTAAATTTCAATTTTAGATAAATAATCAATCAATCAATAATTTATTTTTAAATTTAATAATTTATTGATTGGTTATTTATCTAAATAATCAATATAAATAATTTATTGATTGACTGATTATCAATTAGATAATCAATGACTAGAGAAAGTTTTGGCCTAAATATTGCAGGTGACATGCTTATCCTAAACATTATTGGTTGTTTTTCTGAAATTCAAATTTAGTTGAGTATCTTGTGTTTTCTTCATTAAATCTGGCTGACTTACTGTGTTATACTGTAGGATACTCTGATTTTCTGAAGTGTTCCCCTGCTGTTGCTGTGGGTTAATCTCACATTTATAGTAGATTTGAGCCTCAGCTTCTCTCTGCCCAGGAGAGAAGACTGCAGTCCTCAGCCTGTTACAGAACAGAACAAGGGGGGCCTAGGACAATATACTATTATTGAAAGAAGGCCCCGGGTCCGTTATGTCCACCTCCAGAGGAAAGACGTCTCTCAATGCCAGAGATTTGTGAAAAGGAAAGGAAATGTTTATTTAATGCTATACTAACTTAAAGTAGTGTCCTAATGTCTTTATCAAAAATCCTAAAGTCCCTAAAAACACTCACAAACACAGTCACAGTCCTTCCTTCCCCCTTTGCCTAGTCCAGAGTACCGTATCTCAGGAAAGGAAATAGAAGTCCACAGCTCAGGCAGTCCTCTGGTTCTTCCCAGTTAGTACCCCCTCTCGACTGGGAGACCTCCCTGGGTTCCCGGCACCCTTGGCTGAGTCGCCAGGATCTCTGCTAAAACCAGGTGGTGGTTCCCCTTCTAAAGCTGTGGGGGTCCCCACTCTGTCCAGGCCTCGTGGTTCTCCCTCTCAGGGCTGCAGGAAGGGGAGAGTCCCCACTCCGCCAAAGCCGCGTGGTTCTCCCCTTCTCAGGGCTGCGCATGGCTCTCCTTCCTAAAGCAGCATGGTTCTCCTTCTCAGGGCTGTGCATGGTTCTCTCCCCTAAAGCAGCATGGTTCTCCCTCATCAAAGCAGCATGGTTTTTCCCAATGGCCGCCAAGTCTGGGTTTTAAATCCCCACGCCAATCTTCCTCTGCAGCCTCATTTCCGACTCCTCCCACACTCGGCTTCACATGCCAGAACTGTATCCTTCCAGCTTTACTGGGTTGCCATCTTGAGTCTGGGCAGGCGTGGCTCCATGTCCTGGAGCCAATCTTCTCCGAGCTCCCACGCAGGCGCTGTAGCTTGGGGGATCTGCCCCCAGTCACATCTTGTTGGGGAAGTTACTTCCATTCCCCTGGCTCAGAGATGATCACAGCTATTTAACATATCTAAGCGACCAGCCAAAGGCTATAGATATGTTAAATGACCACGCCAGAGGGTAGCTGCAGGGCTGTTGCTATGCAAAACAGATCTCAATGGCCCTGCTCCATTTGTCCCTTCCCCCAACCCACACCGTTGGGGGGGTGGGGTGGAGACACCTTAAAATCTCCTGGACACCTTAAGTTCTGGACCCCATTTCAAATGCCCACTTGGGGTCCCCCCTCTTGGCTGCACCCTGTAACAAGCCTTCTGAAATAAGTGCACAAAGGAACTTTAACAACACTTCATCACGTCTTGGTGGCCCTTTGGCCCACCCTAACTATAACAGGGTACAGCCAAGAGGGAGCCCCAAATAGGGATTTGTAATGGTGTCCAGAACTCAAGATGTCCAGGAAATATTAGAAAAATATACAGGATGTCCTCACCATTCCCCGCCGCCCCCCCCAACTCCACAAGGCTAGGCTGGGGGATGGGACACATGGAGCAGGGCCATTGGGAGCTGTGTTGTATGGCAACAGCTTTGCAGCTAACCTCTGGTGTGGTTATTTAACATATCTATAACCATTAACTGGTCTCATAGATATGTTAAATAGCTGTGGCCCTGCTTTGAGCCAGGGGGATGGAAGTGACTTCCACCTAAGATGTAACTGGGAGGCAGCTCCCCCTGGTTATAGTGCCTGCATGAGAGCTTGGAGAAGATTGGTTCCCTGCCATGGGGCCACACCTGCCCAGATTTAGGATGGCAGCCCAGTAAAGCTGGAAGAATACAGGAATGCTGGCAGGTGTAACTGAGTGTGGGAGGAGTTGGAAATGGGGCTACAGAGGAAGATTGGCACGACGATTTAAACCCAGGCACGGCAGCCATGTGAGGGGAGAACCATGTGGCTTTGGCAGAGTGGGGACCCCACAGCTTTGGCAAGAGTGAGGACCACGTGGCTTTGGGGTTCTCCCTTTTGCAATGTGGCTTAGGAAGCAGGAGAGGCTTTGCCTGGAAGAAAAGGGGTGAAAGGACTCTTGCTGGTGGGCCATGAGAAGATGCCACATGGCTTTGGATTAACTGGAGATCATGATGGTGACACGGCTCATGGTGCTGAGAGCCCGAATCATGGACTTCTACTTCTTTTCCTGAAATATGGTACCCTGGACTGGGCAGAGGGAGAAGGAAGGACTGTGTGCATCTTTGGGTGTCCTAAAGGACTTTAATACTTTAATGAAGATGTTAAGTCACTACTCTAAGTCTGTATATCTTTAAATAAATAATTACTTTCTTTTTCACAAATCTCTGGCATTGAGAGACATCTTTCTTCTGGCAGTGGACATAGCGAACCTAGTGAGGGGTCCTTTCGGTAATAGTGTATTGTACAACTCCCCCCTTGGCTCTGTTCTGTAACATAACTTCTGTTGTGGGAAGCTTTTAGTTCCTAATGGCCACAAAGTATGTAGTAGCCTCCTTAGGCATAGAGAGAGAAGCTTCTAGCACTTTGATATGTCAGGGAACTAAACTGTACACTCTGCAGTAGGCTTTTGTTCAGACAGTAGTCACTTGTGCCCCGTTAGTTATGCATAGGCAAGGGAGATTAACACTCATTATCCTGAAAAAAAAAAAAGATACAACAGGGCATCTTGTTGGGGGGTTTTAATGTATATGTGTGTGTTTAGAAAATGCCATTTCTCCCTTTAGTAGTCAGACTCAGTGAGGGTGAGCCAATTTGTGCAAGTTGCCCGGTGAGGGTTTCTTGTATGTAAACACATTTTGACCACAGGTTCAGTTGCTTGAAACTTGAACTTAGGTGCAACTAGTGATATCAATTGGCATGGCTCTGCCCATGGCATTATGGTAGGAAAGAACCCCCAGGAATCCAAAAAGGACCTATCAGAAAGGAAACAGGTTGGTTTTTCAGAACCAATAAGGTGTTAGAAGCCCCACTGGTTTGAAAGACTCCCTTCCTCATCCCCCCACCCCCCACACACACTCCCAGTGTGCTCTGAGGAACAATATCAAAGCACATGGGTGAGAATCTGGAAGAAATGAAGCCTTAGGCCCCAGTGTGGGACCCTACTGTAACTTGGACCAGTAAGAGCTTCCCAACAGACCACCTGAACCAACTTTGCTGCACTGGCTTCCAAATCTGACATCTTGTGGCAGCATCTGGCAATGACAGCAGAGAGCTGAGATTGTTCTTTGTCCACCTGGTGCTAGGAAGCAGGACTGAAAGAGCAAGGTTCTTGGACAGCACAGGGGAGGACGGAGAACTCAGGAGGGAGAGCCTGGAAGTCCTGTGCATAAGGGTAGGGGCTTGCTGAGGCAATTATGAGGCGTCTCCTGACTTCACATCATCGTTTTACCCCTTTCTGTGAGAAGTTGGCAAATTACTGCATCTTTTTTTTTGCCTATTTCTTTATCAGCAAAATGATAATAACAATAGTACTTATCCCCTAAGGTTGTTGTGAGGATTAAGTGAGTTAATGCTTGTTAGAATAATGCTTGGCACAAAGTAAGTGTTCAGTAAGTGGTGGGGGCTGATGTTCTAGAAAAGATAAAATCGGATGAGGCTATACTGGCACCCAGATGAGTGGCTACCACAATGAGCTCCAAGACAGATATCATGTTTCTCACTTTGCAAATGACGTGATTGAGTTTCAGAGAATGGAAGTGACTTGTTCCATGTAGACAGATGTGATTTGAAATCTAGTCTTCTGATCTGACTTGCATTTCCTGGAAGCTTGAAATTACCTAACCTAAAACCAAGGTCTCCGTGATTCTTCAGCCATGATCAGGGACAGATGCAAAGTTATTTTTATGGAAAATAAATCTGAAGCTGCACATTACCCCACAGGAGAAAAAAAGCCCTGCCCTGGCTGGTTGGCTCTGTTAGTTGGAGCATCAGCCCATACACTAAACGGTTGTGGGTTCAATCCCCGGGTGGGGCACATATGGCAGGCAACCGATCAGTTTCTCTCTCACATCGATGTTTCTCTTTCTTTCCCCCTCTCTCTCTCTCTCTCTCTCTCTCTCTCTCCCCCCCCCCACCCCCAAAACCATTTCTCTCTCTCATCAGTAAAACATATCCTCTCAGGTGAGGATTTTTAAAAAAGCCCTATTTATATCACCTCTGATTTTTTCCCCTTGAATCCATTATTTCTTTTCCATCTTCAGTGCCTCTGCCTTGGTTTAACCCTCAACGCTTGCCTGCACTCTAACTGATCCTTTTGGCTGCTGACCTCCCCTCCATGCATCTAGAAGGGTGATCTTTCTAAATTGTACCCCCACCTTGAGCCTTCAGTGTCTCTCCATCTCCTGTGAGACTATCCAGGCTGTTTAGCTGTGTACAGCCAGTCCCCAGTCTCCTGCTGAGCTGCTTTTCCTGCTACTGCACCAAGAGCTAGGTTTTCTTTCTTTCTGTTCCCAAAGCTTTTGGACACTTCCATGGCACCACTCACTGTGTTGTAGTGTAATTGTTGTTTGTTAACAGTCATTCCAGCAGACTGAATTCACTGGAGGCAGAGATCGTATCTAATCCACTGGGGTCCCCTTAGTGACTAGCATGGCACCAGGCTAGGAAGTGTTGATGAAAGGGACAGATCACCCTTGGGGCTCATTTAAGATACAGAAGGGGGCACTTCTTGAGTTTAGAGTCAAATGCAATTCCTCATTGGATCATAGGTAGTATAAAAGAGATGAGGAGAAAACAAATGGCTCATTATACACTATACTGATGTACCAATTCCTATCTTTTAAGAAACCTAAACATTGCAAAAAATATTATTGCCTGAATTCGTTGAGGTACTTAGTGGTGATGTGGGTGAGCAACAACTCAAGCTGGAAAGTTTAGGCAGGTTCCAAGTGGCAGGTCAGAAGCCAGAATAGTGGGGTACTCTAAAGACTTATATGGTCATGTTGGGGGCATCAGCAGCAACATACCAATTCTTCTGCTCGATGGCGGTACAATAGAGAGGTTAGACGCTGCTAACCAGATTATCTCAATTCAATCCTAGCTTAATTGCATTACCTGTGTGACCTTGGCCAACCTCTGCAGCCTCTCCGTGACAGAGTTTACTTATATCTAAACTGGGATAGTAATGGCATCACTCACAATGTTGTTGTATAGGGTTAACACCTACAAAGTGCTAAGAGCAGTGTTCGGCAAGCTGTGAGTGCTATGCATGTTTTAGCTCTGTTATCACCAAGCAGAAAGCTCAGTCCTATTCTGGAAACTGGCCACCATAAAAATCAGGTGCTCCAAAGAACAAGGGTCTTCCTTCTCTTCACCCACCCAGATGCCCCACACCCATGCACACCATTCCTACAATTCTTTTGCACACATTAGGAGTAGCCCTGCTCTGAAAAGAGGCGATCCTCCTTTCCTTTTTCCATAGAGCAGGTAAACGAGCCATATTTTCTGTCAGAGTAATTGAATCTTTACCATCTGACCAATAGATCACTGTAATGCATTTGGCCCCAGTGCGCTGACTCCCCTGTTTCACCCCTTGGCACTGCAAGTTTAAAAACAAAAGCTTTCTGAGCTTTGAGTTATGTCTACTTGCTATTTCTGTTGCTCAGCTGTACTGAAGAATGTTCCATCTCAGGCTCTTTCATTGTAGGCACTGAAGGTTTTTTTCCTGATGTATTGCTTAAATTGCATCAATTGCTTAATGATATATAGAGTGCATTTCCTAGCACTTTTCCATTAATGTCTCCTGAGTGGACTAGCTCAGGAGCAAAATGTGTTCTATTTTCTCTTTCTGTGCCTTGCCTTACCCACCTCTGATTCTGAATAGAGAGAGCACTGGGTTCCATGACAGGAGAGGACCTGGGCTCTGGATCCTGATTTTCTTTTCTTTTCTTTTCTATTTTTTTAAAAAAGATTTACTTATTTTCTTATTTTTAGAAAGAGGGAAAAGGAGGGAAAAAGAGAGGGAGAGAAACATGGATGTGTAAGGGAAAACACCAGTCGATTGCCTTTAGCTAGCCCCAAACCAGGGACCTGTCCTGCAACCCAGACATGTGCCCTGGCCAGAAATCTCCTCTCTGTCAGTGGAGAGATGCCCAACACACTGAGCCATACCAGTTAGGGCTGGATCCCAATTTTCTTAAATTTTTTTTATTTTACTTTTTCCATTACTATTTAACCCCCTACACACCCCTCCTCCCCTGCAATCACCACCCTGTTGTCCAAGTCCATGAGTCCTTTCACCTCTTTGCTCAATACCCTCATGCCCTAACTTCCCCGCTAAACAATAGTTGTCAGCTTGTTCTTTATCTACAAGTCTGTCTCTATTTTGCTTATTAGTTCAGTTTGTTCATTAGATTCCACATATGTGTGAAATTCATATGGTATTTGTCTTTCTCTGGCTGGCCTGTTTCATTTAGCATAAGGTTCTCCACGTCCATCCATGCTGTTGCAAAGGGTAAAATTTTCTTCTTTTTTATGGCCAAGTAGTATTCCATTGTATAAATGTACCATAATTGTTTTATCTACTCATCTACTGATGGACACTTGGGCTGCTTCCATATCTTGGTGATTGTAAATAATGCTGCAATGAACATAGGGGTACTTATGTTCTAAAAAGTTTTTGCACAGCAAAGGAGAGCATCAACAAAATAAAAAGACAACCCACAGAATGGGAGAAAATATTTGCCAATGATTCTGATAAGGGGTTAATTAATATCCAACTTACAAAACTCAACACCAAAAAAAACAAACAATCTAGTTAAAAAATGGGCAAAGGACCTGAATAGACATTTCTACAAAGAGGACATACAGATGGCCAATAGACATATGAAACGATGCTCGACATCAGTTATCATCAGGGGAGTAAATTAAAAGCACAATGAGATATCACCTCATACTGTTCAGAATGGCTATCATCAATAAATTAATAATTTCTGGTTGGGTTGTGGAGAAAAGGGAACTCTTTTGCACTGTCTGTGGGAATACAGACTTGTGCAACCACTGTGGAAAGCAGTATGGAGATACCTCAAAAAATTAAAAACGCATGTGCCTTTTGACCCAGTGATCCCACTTCTGGGAGTATATCCGAAGAAACTCAAAACACTAATCTGATTTTCATCTATCAACTGCATGAACTTGAGCATTCCTTTTATCTTTTGGGGCCCAGGGTCTTTCATTGAAGCAGATATCTTATTGCTAAGGATACTTCCAGCTCAAGATTCTTTGATGCTTCAGCTCTTCTCTCCACTCTTGACTCAGAGCTGACTGTTCATTAGCCTCTTAAAAGGGGTGGCAGGGAGAGCCCCCATCTGCTGCAGTGGAGGGAGATTCAAGAGTGCCAGGTAGAGATATGATGCCAGATTGCTCAGCCTGTTGGTCTTCCCTCCAAGATGGGTTCTACTGATGCAAAAGATCCAAGTGTTCCTAATGGAATAGATAATGATCACTTCTTGTATAACCATTTTGGGATCTGGAGATCTTAGCTGGTTGCCAGTTAATCAATATTTCAGTGAGACTAAGGGCAGCTCCTGCACCACTGTGATGTGCAGCATAGGGTTGGGTGCACTGCAAATGTTTACTCAATATTTTTGAATAATGTGATAAATCAGTGGTAGGATATGGCTTCTGAGAAACCTAGTGCCACTTAGTCAGGCTGCTTTAAAAGAAGCATGTTACTAGAATGAGGGAGGTGATGGCCTCACTGTAGCATGCTGTAGAAATCACATCTAGAATTAAGTTTCATATTGATTACCCACTAAAGCTCCATGAGAGTTGGGATGGTGCCTTTTTTTTTTTTTGCTACTCTATTACCAGTAAAAGCATTGTCAGATACCAGGCTTGCAATAAACATGTTGCGGGGGACAGAAGATGGCAGCTTTACTCCAGGCAGCATTTTTCTCGGCTTCTGTGAAGAAGAGGGAAACTCGCGGATCGGTGGAGGAACAGAACAAGTGGACTAGGTTACTGAATCACTTTTGAAAGCAGGACATCAAAAATTATTGCAATCCCGGAAAAACCAGACGGTAAGGAGACTGCTTCAGGACAAAAGGGGCCCAAGGATCAGTGCGGGGTCTAGGGGTGTGGAGCCCCCAGGCCTGGTGCTCCCGGGTCTGCCTTAGGGCTCCCGGGAGAGGGGAGTCGCTGCTCCCTCCCCCGAATACAGGGGGTGAGAAACTCCAGGGGAGAACGTGTTGCTAGAAGGAACAGATTGGCCAGTTGGACTGGGAAAAAATCGCCCAGGGACTATGAACACCCGCCCAGAGACCTGGGAGAAGTGAGGTCCTCTAGCCGACAGGACCAGGGGCAGCCTGGAAGAGTGCCCACACCCCTAGCCCAGTGGAAGTGCAGATCGGTGGAGAGCACAGAGCCGGGCTGCGCTCGGTTTGCGCCCCACAGGGCACCTGAATTGTGCACCGTGATCCCGGGAGGGACGTGGTGCTTGTTGCGTTCCTACCATAGTGGCTCAGAAATTTCCAGCCAGCCCGACCGGGGGAGCCGAGAAAGGCGCCTACACCCAGTCAGAGTGCGGTTTGGCGGGGAACACTGAGCTGGAAAGGGCTCGGCTCGCACACCATCGGGAAGACTGACTCGCACGCGCTGTCAACATGGAAGGGTCACGGCGAGGCGCTTAGGGTGATCCTAGACCCCGAATCTCAAAAGTTTGGGGGAGGGGCACGCCCTTTTACGATTCCCAGGGAGGGTGCAGTGAATCTCAAAACGTCTCGGGTGCCTCCTGAGATCATAGAGCTGGAACCCTGCAGGACCCTGGAGTCTGGAAGAACGTGGAAGTGAGAACCAGAGAGCCAGTGTGCTCGGGAGCACCCAGGGTACCTGACAGACTTGCTGAGATCTGGCTGGGAGAGAGAGAAGCATTTCAAAGGTCCCTCAGCCAGCTGAAGCCAGCAAGATCAGAAAAACTGGTCTGGCCAGTTAGAAACCAACAAGAGGCTTTTTTTGTTTGTTTGTTTGTTTGTTTGTTTGTTTGGTTTGGTTTGGTTTGGTTTTGTGTTGTTTTTGTGGCTGTTGTTGGTTGATTGATTTTATCTTGTGTTTTATGTGACATTTTATTTTTCAATTCTTATTATTTTTATCTCGCAATCCCTTATGTTTCTCTTCCATTCATCCTAATATTATTCTTTCCACTCCAAATTTATCTCTCCTGCACTACATCTTCTGCTTTTCTTTCCTTTTTTAATTTTTAAAATTTTTTTTAATCTCGCAAGTTACTGTAAATTTGTATTATCTTTTTCTCACTTTTCCGACATTTTTTATTTTAATAATATTTTGGTATTCTTTTTCTTTCTGTATAATCTTCTTTGCCTGGCTGGTTATACTGTCATTTGATAGGTTCCCCCTGGTATCTCAGTCACAAGGTGTTGATAAGTTACTATCCTTCATCTGTGTTCCATTAATACACCTCTCAAGGTTCTATACTTTTTATTCTTGTTATCTAGACCTCATTGATTCTGCCACAAGACTGTCACTTTACTATTACTGTTAGTAAGACCTAGTCTATACAATTGTAAATACTTCTCAATACCCCTACCTGATCTCAGCCCACTTTTCAATTTTCTGATCTATACTATTGTGGGGGTTGTCTCTATTCTTTTACACACTACTCCTATATACTAATCTTTAATCCAACCCTACCTTAGAATCTGACCTCCCACAGCCTCACAGCCTTCTAGATCCAACTAACAATCCTCCCGTCCCCAATAAGAGTCTTACCTTCTTTCCATCCTTTCTAAAATGTGGATAGTGGGGTGGAGGATCATGGTTAACCATATAAGGAGCCAAAGGATAACCCATCTCTTCTCTACTGGCTGCTAATGTAAATATCATAGTAGATTGTCTTGCTGTCTTAAACCATTTTGCCTTACTCCTCCAACTGATCACAAAAAAGAGTAGGGGGAAGCTGTGAACACCAGGATACATGAAGGAGATTGCACCACTGAATCTCACAAATATTCTACCACAGAAGTTCACACCATAATTACAGGGAATCAGAACAGATCAATTTAACAAACAAGAAGAAAAAAGAAGAAACCCATGAACAATGAGAAAACAAAGAAACAACCCCCAATTGAAGGGAAACGAGGAAGCCTCAGGAAAAATGCTAAATGAAATAGAAGCAACTCAACTATCTGATAGTGAGTTCAAAACAATGATTACCAGGAAGTTCAATGAACTCACAATGAGCTTTCAGAAATTAGAGGGAAACTACATCAATCTCACTGCAAATTATATAAACATGAAAAAGGAAATAGAAACTCTCAACAAAGGTCAAGAGGAAATGAAGAATACAATTTCTCAAATGAAGAACACAGTAGAAGGAATGAAAAGCAGGATCGATGAAGCAGAAGATCAGATTAGCGAGCTGGAGGACAAAGTAGAAAACAACATCCAGAAAGAGCAAGAAAAGGAAAAGAGGCTCAGAAAGAATGAAGAGGGATTAAGAGAAATGCAAGACAATATGAAACGTAATAATATCCGTATAATAGGGATACCAGAAAGAGAAGAAGAAGAGCAAGGGATCGAAAACCTAGTTGAACAAGTAATGAAGGAGAACTTCCCTAATTTGACGAGAGAAAAAGTCACACAAATCCAGGAAACACAGAGAGTCCCAATCAAGAGGAACCCAAGGAGACCCACCCCAAGGCACATCATAATTAAAATGGCAAAATTTCACGACAAAGAAAGAATCTTAAAGGCAGCAAGGGAGAAAAAGGAAGTAACATACAAGGGAGCCCCAATAAGGCTAACAGCTGACTTCTCAATGGAAACACTTCAAGCCAGAAGAGAATGGCAAGAAATACTCCAGGTAATGAGAACCAGAGGTCTGCAACCAAGGCTACTATATCCAGCAAGGCTCTCGATCAAGATAGAAGGCCAAATAAGAAGCTTCCCAGACAAAAGAAGTTTAAAAGAATACACCTCGACCAAACCAGCTCTGCAAGAGATTCTAAAAGGACTGCTTTAAGAAAGGGAAGGAAAAGAGAGAGAGAGAGAGAGGAACACACGTACATAAAAGACAATGAATAAGTACCTATCAATAATAACCTTAAACATAAATGGATTAAATGCTCCAATCAGAAGACATAGAATAGCTGAATGGATAAGAAAAAATGACCCACATATCTGCTGTCTACAAGAGACCCACCTCAGGATAAAAGACCTACACAGGCTGAAAGTGAAGGGCTGGAAACAAATCTTCCAAGCAAATGGACAGGGAAAAAAAAGCCGGGGTAGCAATACTCATATCAGACAAAATAGACTTCCAAAAAAGATCCATAAAGAGAGACCCAGAAGGTCACTTCATAATACTCAAGGGAAGAATCCATCAAGAAGACATAAATATTGTAAATATATATGCACCCAACATAGGAGCACCCGAAATACATAAAGAAAATCTTAGAGGACTTCAAGAAAGATATGGACAGCAACACAATTATAGTGGGAGATTTTAACAACCCCACAATCAAAAAATGGACAGATCTTCCAAACAAAATATCAACAAAGATATTGTGGCATTGAACAATACCCTTGATGAAATGGGCTTTACTGATATATACAGAGCCCTCCATCCAAAAGAAGCTAAATATACATTCTTTTCAAATGTACACAGAACATTTTCAAAGATAGACCACATGATAGGGCACAAAACAAGCCTCAAGAATTTCAAGAAAATTGAAATCATACCAAGCATTTTCTCAGACCACAAGGGACTGAAGCTAGAAACCAACCCCAAGGAAAAAAAAACTCAAAACACTCAAAATCATGGAGATTAAATAGCATGCTATTAAACAAGGAAAGGGTCAAGAATGATATTAGGGAAGAAATCAAAAGGTTTCTGGAAACAAATGAAAATGAATTCACAACAACCCAAAACTTATGGGACACAGCCAAGGCAGTCTTGAGAGGGAAGTTCATAGCAATACAAGCCCACCTAAAAAGGTTAGAAACATTCCAAACAAACAACCTAACCCTACGTCTACAAGAACTCGAGGAACAACAACAAAGGCAGCCCAGAGCAAGCAGAAGGAAGGAAATAACCAAGATCAGAGCAGAATTAAATGACATAGAGACTAAAAGCACAATTCTAAGGATCAATGAATCCAAGAGCTGGTTCTTTGAAAAGATAAACAAAATTGACAAGCCTTTAAGCAGACTCATCAAGAAAAAAAGAGAGAAGACCCAATTAAACACAATCAGAAATGAAAGAGGAGAGATTACAACAGATACCACAGAAATACAAAGGATTGTAAGAAATTACTACAAAGAACTGTATACCAAAAAATTTGAAAACCTAGATGAAATGGACAAATTTCTAGAAAAATATAATCTTCCCAAATTCAATGAAAAAGAAGCAGAAAGCCTGAACAGACCAATAACAACAAAAGAAATTGAAGCAGTAATCAAAAAACTCCCAACACACAAAAGCCCGGGACCAGATGGTTTCACAGGAGAATTCTACAAAGCATTTAAGGAAGAGCTAACCCCCATCCTTCACAGACTATTCCAAAAAATCCAAAAAGATGGGAGTCTCCCAAACTCTTTTTATGAGGCCAACATCATCCTAATTCCAAAACCAGATAAAGATACAACAAAGAAAGAAAACTTCAGGTCAATATCACTGATGAACATTGACGTTAAAATCCTCAACAAAATACTGGCAAACCGCATCCAACAATACATTAAAAAGATCATACACCATGACCAAGTGGGATTCATTCCAGGGTTCCAAGGATGGTTCAATATTCGCAAGTCAGTAAATGTAATACATCACATAAACAAAAGCAAAGACAAAAACCACATGATCATATCAATTGATGCAGAAAAAGCATTTGATAAGGTACAGCACCCATTCATGATAAAAACACTTGGCAAAGTGGAAATAGAGGGAGCATTCCTCAACATAATAAAGGCCATGTATGAGAGACCTACAGCCAACATCATACTCAATGGGCAAAAATTAAAATCTTTTCCACTAAGATCAGGAACAAGACAAGGCTGTCCACTTTCACCACTTCTATTCAATATAGTACTGGAAGTTTTAGCCACAGCAATCAGACAAGAAAAAAGAAATAAAAGGCATCCAAATCGGAAAGGAGGAAACAAAACTGTCACTGTTTGCAGATGACATGATAGTATACATAGAAAATCCTATAGACTCTACCAAAAAAACTGCTTGACCTAATAAATGAATTTCGCAAAACAGCGGGATACAAAGTCAATATCCAGAAATCAAAGGCATTTCTGTACACCAACAATGAAACAGCAGAAACAGAGATCAAGGAAAAAATCCCATTTGAAATAGCAAAAAGAAAAAAGAAAATATCTAGGAATAAACCTAACCAAAGAGGTAAAAGACCTGTATTCAGAAAACTACACAACACTGAAGAAAGAAATCAAGGAAGACACAAATGGAAACATATACCGTGTTCATGGATTGGAAGAATTAATATCATCAAAATGTCCATACTACCCAAAGCAATTTACACATTCAATGCAATTCCTATTAAAGTACCAATGGCATATTTCACAGACATAGAACAAACACTTCAAAAATTTATATGGAATTATAAATGACCCCAAATAGCTGCTGCAATTTTGAGAAAGAAGAGTAAAGTAGGAGGGATCACAATACCCAACACTAAACTATACTAGAAGGCCACTGTAATCAAAACAGCCTGGTACTGGCATAAAAACAGGCACATAGACCAATAGAACAGAACAGAGAGCCCAGAAATAAGCCCAAGTCTCTATGGTCAATTAATATTTGACAAAGGAGGCAGCAACATAAAATGGAGTAAAAATAGCCTCTTCAACAAATGGTGTTGGGAGAACTGGACAGCCACGTGCACAAAAATGAAACTTGAGCACCAACTTATATCATATACAAAAATAAATTCAAGGTGGATAAAAGACTTAAATATAAAATGTGACACCATTAAAGTCCTAGAGGAGAACGTAGGTAGGAAAATCTCAGATATATCACAAAGAAACTTTTTTACTGACTTGTCCCCTAGAGCAAGGGACATAAAGGAAAGAATGAACAAATGGGACCTCATCAAAATTAAAAGTTTCTGCACAGCTAAAGAAAACAGTATCAAAATTAAAAGAGAACCATCTATATGGGAAAACATATTTGCCAATGATACCTCAGACAAGGGTTTAATCCCCAAAATATATAAAGAACTTACAAGACTGCACTCTAAGAAGACAAGGAATCCAATTAAAAAGTGGGCAAAGGACTTGAACAGACACTTCTCCAAGGAAGACATAGAAAAAAGAAAAAAGAAAAAAAATTAAAAAAAATGAGGACAGCTTAAGAAACATTTTGGACAACATGAAGTGTAACCACAGCTGCATCATGGCAATATCAGAAGGAGAAGAGAGTGAACAAGGGATCAAGAACCTATTTTAGGAGATAATGATCAAAAACTTCCCTAATCTGGTGAAGGAAAAAGGCACACAAGTCCAGGAAGCTCAGAGAGTCCCAAACAAGTTGGACCCAAAGAGGACTACACCAAGACACATCATAATTAAAATGACAAGGCTTAAAGACAAGGAGAGAATCCTAAAAGCTGCAAGAGAAAAACAGGTAGTTACCTACAAGGGAGCACCAATTAGACTGGCATCTGATTACTCAACAAAAACATTTCAGGCCAGGAAGGAGTTGCGTGAAATATTCAAGGTGATGAAAAGCAAGGACTTACAATTAATGCTACTTTACTCAGCAAAGCTATTATTTAAAATTGAAAGAGAAATACGTGGCTTCCCAAACAAGAAAAAGCTAAAGGAGTTCGTTAACACCAAACCAGCACTGCAACAAATGTTGAAGGGCTTGTTTTAAGAAAAAGAAAAAGAGAAAGGAAAAAAAGAAGAAGAAAATAGTCTAACAATAAAGTGGTACTAAATACGCACCTATCAGTAGTCACCTTAAATGTAAATGGCTAAAATGCTCCAACCGAAAGACATAGGGTAGCTGAATGAATAAGAAACCAAGACCCATATATATGTTTCTTCTAAGAGACCCATCTGAGATGAAAAGATACACAAGACTAAAAGTAAAGGGATGGAAAAAGATATTTCATGCAAATGGAAAGGAAAAAAAGTGCTGAGGTAGTGGTACTTATATCTGACAAAATAGACTTTAAGACCAAGGCTATAGTAGAGACAAAGAAGTGCACTACATAATGATAAAGGGAACAATCCAACAAGAGGATATAACCCTAGTAAACATTTATGCACTAAACACTGGAGCACCTAAATATGTGAAGCAAGTCTTGAAGGATACAAAGGGAGAGATCAACGGAAATATACTTATAGTCAGGGATTTTAACACTGCATTGACTTCCATGGACAGGCCTTCCAGACAGAAAATTAACAAGGAGACAGCAGCCTTAAACAACACAATAGATCAAAAGGATTTAATTGATATCTTAAGAGCATTTCACCCCAAAGCAGAAGAATATACATATTTTTCAAGTGCACATGGAATGTTTTCTAGGATAGACCACACATTAGGACAGAAGAGAAGTCTCAATACATTTAAGAAGATTGAAATCATATCAAGCATTTTCTCTGACAATAATGTTATGAAACTAGAAATCAATCACAAGAAGAACGTAAAAACATACAATGACATGGAAGCTAAATAATATGTTATTAGACAATGAATAGGTCAAAAACAAGATCAAGGAAAAAATCAAAAGACACCTGGAAACAAATGAAAAGAAGGACACAACAATCTAAAATCTGTGAGACACAGAGAAAGCAATCCTAAGAGGGAATTTATAGCATTACAGTACTATCTCAAAAAATAACAAAAAGCTGAAATAAACAATCTAACTTTACTCTTAAAGGAAATTGAAAAAGAACAACAAACAAAGCCCAAAGTGAGTAGAAAGAAGGAAATAATAAAGATCAGAGCAGAAATAAACGAAATAGAGTCTGAAAAAGCAATACATAAGATCAGTGAATCCAAGAGCTGATTCTCTGAAGAAATAAACAAGATTAACAAACCTTTAATCAGCATCCTCAAGAAAAAAGGACCCAAATAAATAAATCAGAAATAAAAGAGGAAAAATAACAACTGACACCCAAGAAACAAAAAGGACTGTAAGAAAAATATTATGGACAACTATATGCCAGTAAACTGGACTACCTGGACAGAATGAATAAAGTCCTAGGAATATACAATCTTCCACAACTAAATCAGAGGAATTAGAGAATTGGAATAGACAGATTACACCTAGTGAAATTGAAGTAGTAATCAAAAAATTCCCAACACATAAAAGCCCTGGGCCAGATGGCTTCAAAGGTGAATTTACCAAATATTCTGAGAATTAATACCCCTCTTTCTCAAACTATTTTGTAAAATTCAAGAGAAGGGAAGGCTCTCAAAGTCATTTTATGACACCATCATTATCCTAATTCCAAAACCAGATAAAGACACTACAAAGAAAGAAAATTATAGGCCAATATCCCTAATGAACACAGATGCTAAAATTCTCAACAAAATATTAGCAAACTGAATATAGCAATGCATTTAAAAGATCATACACCATGATCAAGTGAGATTTATTCCAGGAAGGTAAGGTTTGTACAACATTCACAAATCAATAAATGTGATTCACCACACAAACAAAATGAAAGATAAAAACCACATGACCATATCAATAGTTGTAGAAAAAGCATTTGATGGAATCCAGCACCCATTTATTATAAAACTCTTAGCAAAGTGGTGTTTGAGGTAGCATACCTAAACATAATAAAAGCCATATATGACAAACCCACTGCCAGCATCATACTCAATAAGCAAAAACTACAAGTGTTCCCCTTAAGATTGGGAACAAGACAGGGATGTCCACTTTTATCTTATTCAATATAGTACCGGATGTCCTAGCCACAACAATCAGAGAAGAAGCAGAAATAAAAGGCATCCAAACTGGAAAGGAAGAAGTAAAACCGTCATTATTTGCAGATGACATGATACTGTACATAGAAAACCCCAAAGATCCCACCAAGAAACTACTAGAACTGATAAATGAATTCAGCAAAGTAGGAAGATACAAAATATCCAGAAATCAGTAACAATTTTATATGCCAATAACAAACAGAAAGGGAAATTAAGAAAACAATCCCAATCACAATTCCTTCAAAAAGAATAAAATAACTAGGAATAAACCTAACCAAGGTTATAAAAGACCTGTACATGGAAAATTAGAAGACACTGAAGAAAGAAATTGAAGATACAAATAAGTGGAAGCACATAACATGTTAATGGATAGGAAGAATTAACATCATTAAAATGTCCATACTACCCAAAGCAAATAGATAGATTCAATGCAATTCCTGTCAAGATTCCAATAATATATTTCACAGAACTAGAACAAATATTCCAAAAATTTATATGGAACCACAAAAGGCCCTGCATAGCAACAGCAATTCTGAGCAAGAACAAAGTTGGAGGAATCATGCTACCTGATATAAAAATATAAGACTATGGTAATCAAAACAGCATGACACTGGCATAAAAACAGACACATAGATCACTGGAACAGAATAGCCCAGAAATAAACCCACACCTTTATAGTCAATTAATATTCAACAGAGGAAGCAAACACATACAATGGGCTACAGATAATTTACTCAATAACTGGTGTTGGAAAATTGGATAGATACAGGCAGAAAAATGGAAATAGTCCACCTTCTTATACCATAAACGAGAATAAATACAAAATAGATTAAAGAATTAAATATTAGTCCCTAAACCATAAAAATTGTAGAAGAAAACATAGGTAGCAAAATCTCAGACATTGCTCACAGCAATACTATCCAATATATCTCCCCAGGCAAGGGAAATAAAAGAAAAAATAAACAAATGTGACTACATCAAACTAAAAAGGTTTTGCACAGGAAATGAAATAATCAACAAAATAAAAAGACAATGCACAGAATGAGACAACGTATTTACTGATACATTTGATAAGGTGTTAATATCCAAAATTTATAAAGAACTTACAAAACTCAACACCAACAAATCAAATGACCCAATTAAAAAATGGGCAAAGGATCAGAATAGACACTTCTAAAAAAGGGGACATACGATGGCCAACAGACATATGAAAAGATGCTCAATGTTACTAAGCATCAGAGAAATGCAAATTAAAACCACAATGAGATACCATCTCACACCTGTCAGAATGACTGTCATCAATAAGTCAACAAACAACAAGTACTGATGAAAATGTGGAGAAAGAGCAACATTTTTGCACTGTTGGTGGGGATGCAGACTGGTGCGGTCACTGTGGAAAGCAGTATGGAGATACCTCAAAAGATAAAAAAAAGATCTTCCTTTTGACACAGTGATCCCACTTCGGGAATATATACAAAAGAGCCCAAAACACTAATTCAAAAGAACATAAGCACCCCTTTGTTTGTTGCAGTATTATTTATAATTGATACGACATGGAAGCAGCCCAAGTGTCCATCAGTAGATGAGTGGATAAAACAACAAAAGGACATTTACACGATGGAATACTACTTGCCTGTAAAAGAAAAGAAAATTTTACCCTTTGGGACAGCATGGACAGACCTGGAGAACAGTATGCTAACTGCAATAAGCCAGTCAGAGAAAGACAAACACCATATAATTTTACTCATATGTGGAATCTAATGAACAAACCGAAGTAACAAGGAAAATGGGAAGAGATTCATAGATAGAGAGCAGGAAGACAGCTAGTGATGGGGGGAGGTGAGGGGGTGGACAGACTGAGCAAAAAAGGAAAAAAGGACTCATGGACATGGACAACAGTGTGGTGATTGCTGGGGGGTGTAAGGGGACTAAATGATAATGGAAAAAATACAATAAAGATTAAATAAAAAACAAATATATTAAAACATTTTTTTTGTTTCACTAAGGTAGAGTCAATTTTTTTTTTTGGAATCCCAGAGCCTAATGGACAGTGCATGGGAAGGGTTTGGTGAATGAATGAGTCCATAAATGTTTGATTGACAGAGTTAAATCAGATCTCTTCTGGTTTGAGCTCTGAGAGAGTCAAATTTGGGCAGGGGAGAAGAAGAAGGTGAGGAATGTGAATGATACCAATTCCAGGACAACTAGAGTTCTGCCTGGACCAGCATTAGACTGAGCACTAGGAAACCTGTTCCCAGAGAGATCGTCTCTGTTGACTGTCAGGGTGACCTTAGTGAAGTCATGTAACCTCCCTGGATCCCATTTTCCTCTCGGAGGGGAGGATTATTCTGTACTCTTTGCTCATTCCTCTCCTGTAGCTAAATTAAAATGAAGTCATGACTAACAGCAGCCTTCATGTGGCTTGCACGGAGTGCTGCCTGTTGGCTTCTGAGCAATTTGACGAAGTCTTCATCTGAGTAATTTGGACCAGATGTTTCAGCACAGACCCTGCTGACTCACACCAGCCCTGTCTTCCTGAGGGCTGGGCTGGGGGTCAGCTCTGAGCTAATACCATCTGCCTTCCCAGAAGCGTCCTACTGGGGTGGTGTGGTGGAGTGGGGGAGGGGGGACGAAGGAACAGACATTTAGGATGGGGAGTTTTTTGTAGCGTGTATGAGGATATACTGGAAGTGAATCTTTTCTAAGGAGAAATTGGTATAAATGACTGTCTACACATGGAATTCAGAAGGCTGTGAAACTCACATGCATTTGGAAGAGGAAATGTTCCAAAGTGCCAGTTCACCACGTTTCTTGAGTGCTGGGGTCAGTCTGGGAGCAGGAGACTCAAGCCCAGGAACCAGACAGTGCTGGGGGTCTGGGAGGTTGGGCCAAAGTATCTCTCTAGCTCTGTGCCCCTGGTGCTCTGTCAGCCTCCCTCACCTACTCTTTGCCTCTCTGTGAGCCTTCCTGGTCCTCTAGGCTTCTGGGCTTCAGCTTGTTGTTTCTGCCTGCTGCCTTCTTTGCAAGAACTCATTTTGATTGCAAGTGACTGATACCCAGCTCATAACAACTAGAGGACACATGGGGACTTTATTGGCTTGTGGATCAAATCCTGGATTTAAATAAGATCTTTGAAAAGGAAGAGTGAGGGACTTCAGGAATGACCTGAACCAGGGCTTGAGTCTGCTCACAGAATTTCATCTTTGCTTCTCTCTGTATGGAGGTTTCACTGTCTATCACCGTAGACCACACTCGGCCGCGGGGTGGAAAATCTGGCTGCCAACAGGGCCCTCTGTTTACCTTTCGCAATTCCCACTGCAGGAGAGTGCTGGATTTTACTCTGGGTCCCAAGCTGAATTAAAGAGAAAACTCGAGTGACTAAAAATCACAGCCCCAAATCACAATTATCCTAGTTCTGCCCATGTCTTGAAACATGACCTTGCACAATCACCTCTCTGAACAGCCATTTTCTCATTTGACAAATGGGCATGAACATACAGGTGGTTCCCAGATCAGAAGAGGCAAGTATTGTCTGGAGGTTGGGAGCAGAGGCTCTGGGAGCAGTGTGACCTTGGGCTGGTCCCCCAATCTCTGGGTGTCCCAGCTTCCTCATCTCTGAAATAGGGCTAATAATAGCATCGCTCATATGGTGTTGTGAGGATTAAATGAGTTGGTAGGCCTGTCAAACACAGAACAACGAATGCATCTCCCAGGCAATCAGTGCTAGCATTTATTCCTGCTATCCCCACAGCTCCACAGGGTCTCTCTCTCTCCACAGCTGCTGCTTAAGTAAAACAGACAGTGAGCTGTGGGCCATCCCCTCAGCTGGTGGCCACTCTGCTACTTTCTCTGAGTAAGAACTGAGAGGGATGTTCATATAGGAATAAACCTTTATCAGATTTAATTTATATTGTTAAAGAGTTATTATTCTAGAGCCTGGGATCCCTGTTATTAATGGATTTCTTTTAAGAATGTTCTATTCTGAGCATTATGTCAAGTGCTTCATTGACACCTATTGTTTAATTTAATCATCACAAAAGCACAGCAGGGCAAGTGTTTCTGGAGATGACACACCTGGCTTACCCAGGAGCCTAGATTCAAAACCAGCTTATCCAGCTCTAAAGCCCATGCACTGGATTCCTGTCTTCGAGGCACCTTGTGCTAGAAGCTGAGCCTGGGTTGAACCCCAGGCATCCTGGAGACTTCAGCCAGGCCTTTCCTCCAGTTTCTCTCTTCTCTTCTCCCTGAGACAGGTAGGCCGGTTTGCATATGTTTGGCCACTCCTGGCTGGTGTTTTGGCTTGTTCACCTTTGCGCTCCTTTGACCTGATGCATTTCCTCAACTAGATGATAAACTCTGTGTGGTGTACCTTAAGTGTCTGTCCCCTTCACATCCCTCCCAGAGGTCAGGGAACACAGCCAGCGCTCTGGAAAAGCCCCATGACTGGAGATTTGAGTGGAGGAGACGGGTGAAAAGGAGAGCGTCAGTACCGCTCACCACCAGGCGATGGCGCCAGTCTGCAAGTCAGGCCTGGCTGCTGGAGTGGCTGTCGGTGATTTGGAGCCCGCAGCACATCCTCAAGTCTCTTTAGACCAGGAGAAGCACCAATTATGGGCGTTATCTGTGGTGCTAGTGATAAGGAGAGAGGCCCAGGGGAGCAATAAGATTGTAGCAGTGTTGTCATTCGCAAGCCCTGCCATGTAGCCCACGGAGCCCTCAGGGTTTTTGCCTTCTTGGGGACAGCCACTATGGCCCTGCAGAACTTACAGAGCTGGGCCACCATCATGACTTTTCTGAGCCTGAGATACTCTGAGCCAGGCCTGCACCCTTCCGTGGATGGTAAGAAATAATAGCTGAGGCCTGTCCCAGCCTGGGGCTGGGGACAAGATCTGACTCCCCAAGGGACCGAAATCCCACTGATCCTCTTTAGCAATGGTTCTCAGCCCCAAGGAGAGTGTGGAGCTCAGTGATGGTGACTCAGAACCAAAGGAGCACACTGCCCCTCATTGGTGGTGGGGATGATCTACCTCAGGGAGTCAGCCATGGTATCAGGGGCAATAAAGGTAAACTTAGCCTCAAGCTCTGAGAAAGCCCTGGAATGACCCTTAGATTCAATTGAAAAGCCTTATTAAACACCTCTGCAGCCCAAGCCTCGGTCTGGTGGCCATTTACCCAGTGTTTGCAATGTTATTATTAATGTTCACAAAATGCCCGTGCAATTCTCCCTACTCACAATTCGCTTTCCTTCCCTTTACAATATTTCCCACCTCTTGCCCTTCTCCCTAGACAGGTGAAAACAAGCCACCACTTAAAGAGCACCCACTAAGCTCCAGGTGCTGTGTTAAGTCCTTTTCGTGTATCATCTCATAGATGATAGGTATCCTTATTGTCATCTTCTCTGTATAAAGGAGGAATCTGAAACACAGGGACTTTAAGTACTTGTCTGTGGTCACACTTAGGGAGGGGCAGAGCACATATGCATAACCAGGGCTGTTAGTTAGTCCCCATTGCAGGGATAGTTTGGGTTTTTATTGTCCCTTGTGTTGATCCAACGTAACCAGTGCTGTTCACATGAATTTGGGTTGCTGGTGATGTCCTCCCCAGGGGACTGGACAGATCATATTTTGTTTCTCCTGTTCCTGCCCTTCTCCTAATGAAACTTGGAAAACATTAGTGTCCCCAAGAGAGCCATAAACAAATGGCTTGTGGCCTCCACCTTTGGCAAAGGGCCAGCCCCTCCTGATCACAGCAAGACTCAGCTCACCCAGCCCCTGACCTTGACACCAAAGCAGACACTGGGACAAAGGGACTCCGAGAACAATGAGTGGAAATGGAAATGTTTCTTCCTGTTGGCATTTTTCTTTTCTGGTTGGTGGAGAGGAAAAAGGAGGGGACAGAGTAATTCCTTCTAGCATCATACTAGTTTAGTGAGCTTGTTTGCTACTTCTCCAGGCCAGTAGTAATGGCCCTGTACCTGGTCAGGCAAGTGGGAAGCCAAGAATAGCCAGAGAGCAGGGTTCCCAATGCCATGGAGATATGGCCCTTCCATTTGGGGATCCTTCCTATCTTGCTCAAGTCTCTCAGGAAAGGAGTGATAACCCAGTCAACACAATAAAGAGTAAATAACTATTCAATGCTTAATATAGTTCACTGCTCCCCAGGGTGGTGAGCTGCATTTCCACTGCAGAGTTAAGGGAATGGCCTCTACTGGTAGAATTTCAAATGTCAGTGAGTGTCTGGGGGGAATGGTATCCTGAGGCTGCAAGCTGCTGCTACTGGTGTTCTCATACATTTTTTATTATATTTTTTTATTTTTTAGCTTTTAAGCTTAATTTACAAATGTTTATCTTCAGGCCCATACTCAGTGGATTCTTACTAGATTCATTGCCAATTTCTTGATCCCTGTCCTCTGGGACCCTTGTGCTCTAGAAATACTTCCTTGGTTTCTCCAGGGGTTTCTCCATTAGAAGCAGGATTCCTATTCAAATCCCCATTGTTGGGGGCCATCCAGCTTTAGATCACAGGCTTGATAGGGACAGAGGGGGTTGACTTGGGGAGACCATGGTCACCCTCTTTGATGTGATCCCCAAAGCCTTCGTTGCATCTCTCATAGGACACCTACAGTGTGGACAACTGCTCTGAGCTGACAGAACACCTTCTGCTTGCAGATCCACCCAGGTGGTGTGGACTAGTGGGAAGAGCAAGGGTCTCGGAGTAGGGGAATCTGGGTTTAAGTCCCATCACTATCTGTCATTTTTCTATCCTGTGACCTTGAGTGACTCATTTTACATTTCTAGCTCTCAATTTCCTCATCTACTACAGCAGGTCCTTGAATGAATTTTTTTTCAATGCCATTTTGTTACAACATTGATAAGATGCTGTAGGAACCTAACTATTTTGTTATATCAATTAGTCTATGGCAAAATTAGTTCCATTATACATTGTTTTTCTTAAAGTCGTCACACATATTGACAACATTAAGTGAGGACTCACTGTTTAACTCTTGACTACTTTGAGAGGATAAAACGAGATAGTATAAGTAAGAGTACTTTTAAATTGAATAGGAATTGTGTCTATTAGAACGTTTTTAGTGAATGAGTAAAAGAAAACAAAGCCCAAACTGGCTTAATTAATAAAGGAAACATATCGGTCCCTATCACTGGAAAGTCCAAAGATGGGGCAAGCATAGGCAAAATGGTTTGTCTGCTTCTCCCAGCTCTGTCCTCCCCCAGTGCTGGCTTCCCATCCTGAGACTTGTGCTGACATGGCTGCAGGAGGTGCGTGCTCTCATTGCAACCACAGGAGAAGAGATTCTTGAGAAAGAGGGAAAAATTTCTCCAAATCATCCACCAAATCTTCCCTTGCATCTCATAGGTCTGAATTGGGCTATTGATCTGTTCTGGCCCCCAAAAGTTGCACTCCTTGTCTCTATCTGAGTTGTAAGAGTCAAATATCACGTGTGGTCCTGATACTGTGGGAGGCTATGACCTAGGCCAAGAACACAGAACCATAAGTCAGGACATCCCAGTCACCTAGTGGATCTCTAGCACTACAGGAAACCTGCCATGTCGGTACATCTCCCAGCACAAGGGGCAGACGAGACTGTGCGCCCGCCGTGGGCAGCTTCCTCCTGAGAAGAATCAGGTGGGCTGCACCGAGCATGCCAATTTCTTCTTCCCTGATTTCCATTTACATGGATTACTTTGCCTCTCCTGGAGCAAGGTGAGTAAAGGGTAGAGAGAGGTCAGAGAACACATTAACCCCTAAAATCCCCACTCTATAACCATCCGCATGGTCAAGAGAATATCATGCACAAATTAGCTGAGGTCTGGTTTAACTGAACGAATCAGTATGGCAAGGGAGGTGGAATCACATCAACTGGATTAGAACAGTATAGGGTCAGTCAGAAGCTGTAATTGAACTAACTACTTCCCCCTCTGCAATTCTATGGCTACTAAATAATGGAAGAATAGGAGAAGAGATATTGAGAAGATAATTACACTGCCCACTTCAATAATATATAAAAATAATATATAAAAAGTGAAGTCAGTTACAACAATGATTTGTTTAGTGTTTGTTATAGCCAAGCCCCATGATGAGCTGCTTTAATCTCAAAAATCAAATAAACTGAGACTTCTACTTCTGGCCATGATGGAGTAATTATGCTAGCTTAACCCTCTGCCATAAATAACTACAAAACCAGAAAAAATATATGAAATAACTGTTCTCAGATACTGGAAAACAGGCAGTGGGGGACTGTGATCCCTGAGAGAGGAGCCCAAAGGGCACTTTGGCTGTCTGCCCAGAGGCACCCCCCAGAGCCCAGCAGAGAGGGCTGGGCAGTATCTAAGCAGAAAATAGCAATCTCACTGTGTTGGGGAAACAGGGTCTTGAGTTCAGGAAAGTCAAGGCTCCTAGAATTTGTGGGGCAGAGTATGAGAGAGGAGAGAACTGTGTAGATGTAGTGTTTCAGAAATTTGCAAAAGGATTCCCTTGTAGTGAGGAAAATAATCTGGAATTAGATATGCTGATGGTTGCACAACTGTGTGCAGGGTATACGTCAGTGGATACAAGGATCCAGTGAATTATACCCTTCAGAAGGGTAGGTTATGTGATATGAGGATTAATCTCAATTAAAAACCAAATGTGGGGGGTGGGTAAAAGGATATCCTCAAGTCTCTGGCTGGATACTAAGCAGCACATGTGTAGGGTGAGACCCCAGAAGGCCAGACAAAGAAGAAATACTGGAAAATCAACACTAACCAGGGAGCTGAATAATGACCAGAGCACTTACAAGGTTGGAAGACTCGAGCTCTGACCAGCTGGAGAAAACAATGAGCACTGGGAGCACTGAGTGGGACTTCAGAAGGGCCACGTCTCAGAGGAAGGCTTAGGATCCCTACAGTAAGGTCTAGTCTCGATGTACTTTAACAAAGCCTTAATAAGTTGCTTTGGAAGTAGCAGGTAGATACACAAGTAACTTAACTGTCTGTTAGAACAAAATAAGATTTTTAAGAGGAAGACAACAAATTCCAGTACTCAAAAACATGTTATTCATAATGTGCATTATCTAATACATTTTCTAAAATAAGAGAGAAAAATGTAGTGAATAAAAATACACCTAGAAATGGTGGAGATAATAGAATTAGCTGACATAGACTTTCAAATAGCTTTTAAAAAATATGTTCAAGAACTTAAAGGAAAACATGAACTTAATAAAGAAGACAGAAATTATAAAAATAACAAAATGGAACTTGTACAGTGAAAAACAGAGTATCTGAAATAAAATTTTCCCAGGTAGACATAACAACAGTTTAGATACTGCAGAAGTGAGGATCAGTGAATTTCAAAACAAGGAATATAAACTATATAAATGGGAGCATAGAGAGAAGAAAAACATTGAAAGACTGAGCAGAGCCTCAGTGACCTGTGGGACAATATTAGCTGATCTATCATACATGCAACTGGCTCACTGGAAAGGTGATGGGAGAAGAAAAAGTACTTAAAGAAATAAGAACTGAAAGTTTTACAAAGGAATGAAAAACATAAGTGTACAGATATGAGAATTTCAACCAAATATATACAGAATAAACATGAAGAAAACCACACCAGGGACACCAGAGAATTATTGAGAATTAGTGATAAAAAGAAATATTTTGCCCTGGCTGGAGTGGCTCAGTGGAGTGAGTGATGGCTGCGAACCAAAGGGTCACCAGTTTGATTCCCAGTCAGGGCACATGCCTAGGTTGCAGGCCAGGTCCCCAGTAGGGGGTGTGCGAGAGGCAACCACACATTGATATTTCACTCCCTCTCTTTCTCCTTCTCTTCCCCTCTCTCTAAAAATGAATAAATAAAATAAAAAAGAAATATCTTAAAATCAGCTAGAGGAAAGAAATTACATGTAATAGAATGAAAATAAGAATGACTGGACTTCTCATCAGCAACAATGCAAGCCAGAAGATAAGAGAAGGATCTAACCAATCTTCCTTTTGTAGAGAAGGAAATTGTGGCTCATAGAGATGAAGATGTACAAGGTCTGTCCAGAAGATACCCAGCTATGTAATATGAAAAATGGAGACATTTATTGAAGAAGATACAAGGAACATTGTACATAGGATAATGATGCCTCAGTCCCCTTCAAAGTAGGCATTTTGGGACCTCGCACAGTTCTCCCAGTTGTCATCAGCTGCCCTGCCATATTTTTCTGAATCTTACTGATGAACTGAAATCTCTTCTCTGAAATCACAAAGGTGATTTAGTTTTGGGAAAAGCCAGAAGTCTCAGGGCACCAAATCTAGTCTGTAGAAGGACTGAGTCACCTTGGTGATTTGATGGTTTTCTAAAAAACTCTGCATGAGATATGATGCTTGAGCAGGCACATTGTTGTGATGAAGCTGCCAGTCACCAGTTGTTCGTAGCTATGGCATTCTGAATCATCCCAATATTTTCCATGGAAGAATGCTTGTGTTCAAGCTTAACACAAAATTTGATGCAGATTCGTTGCTCTGCTCACTCAGTCGTTTTGAGTGCGATGGCCACAGAGTGCACATGATCACTCAGTGGTGTCTACCTCCCCCACTGACTAGTACAGTGAAGTTGTCATTGTTCACACATGAGCATTCCAGTCCACCCTCCTTGGCTGCCAGGTTACATCAATGTTGTGCAAACTGTTCTCATTATATTAACAATGGCTGGACTTTACACGTACAGACCTTGTATACCTTAGTCATGATGCAGAGTGGAATTTAAACCAAGATCTGTTGACTCTAAAGTCTTGGAGTTTTTTTCTGTTTTTCAGTTTGACCCTTTTTAAAAAATATATTTTATTGATTATGCTATTACAGTTGTCCCATTTCCCCCCTTCTCTCCCCTCCACCCTGTACCCCCTCTCCCACCCACGTTACCCCCTTTAGTTCATGTCCATGTGTCATACTTATGAGTTCTTTAGCTTCTACATTTCACGTACTATTCTTGTCCTCCCCCTATCTATTTTCAACCTACATTCTATGCTACTTATTCTCTATACCTTTTCCCCCTCTCTCCTCTTCCCACCTCCCTGCTGCTAGCCCTCCATGTGCCCTCCATTTCTGTGGTTCTGTTCCTGTTCTAGTTGTTTACTTAGTTTCTTTTGGTTTTGCTTTAGGTGTGGTTGTTAATAATTGTGAGTTTGTTGTCCTTTTACTATACATGTCTTTTCTTTATCTTCTTTTCTTAGATAAGTCCCTTTAGCATTTCATAAAATAAGGGCTTGGTGATGATGAACTCCTTTAACTTGACCTTATCTGAGAAGCACTTTATCTGCCCTTCCATTCTAAATGAGAGCTTTGCTGGATAGAGCAATCTGGGATGTAGGTCCTTGTCTTTCATGACTTGGAATATTTCTTTCCAGCCCCTTCTTGCCTGTAGGGTCTCTTTGGAGAAATCAGCTGACAGTCTGATGGGAACTCCTTTATAGGTTACTGTCCCCTTATCTCTTGCTGCTTCTAGGATTCTCTCCTTCGTTTTTACCTTGGCTAATATAATTATGATGTGCCTTGGTGTGTTTCTTCTTGGGTCCAACTTCTTTGGGGCTCCTCTGAGCTTCTTGGATTTCTTGGAAGACTGTTCCCTTTGCCAGATTGGGGACGTTCTCCTTTATTATTTGTTCAAATACATGTTCAATTTGTTGCTTTTGCCCTTCCCATTCTGGTACCCCTATAATTCGGATGTTGGAACGTTTAAAGGTGTCCTGGATGCTCTTAAGCTTTTCCTCGATTTTTTGAATTCTTATTTCATCATGCTTTCCTGCTTGGTTGATTCTATTTTCCTTCTGGTCCACTGTATTCTTTTGAGACTCAGATTCCTTCCTTTCACTATTGGCTCTCCTCCGCATATCTTCCTGCATCTCTTTTATGGTAACCTGCATCATTTCATCTAAATTGTGCCCCAAATCAACCAATTCTGTGAGCTTTCTGATCACCAGTGTTTTGAACTGTGCATCTGATAGATTGGCTATTTCTTAGTCACTCAAAAGGATGAGTCCTGGGGGACTGATCTGTTCTTTTGGAAACATGTCTTATGTCTTTCCCTATCTCTCCTTTTGTTCCCCCCCCCCATCTGGTCGCTCTTGTTATGGTGGGGGGCGCAGCCTTAGGTGTTGACTGGGGCTGGGCACCCCGGCCGCTAGATTGTGACGTTATATGTGGGGGCGGGGGCGGGGATGGGAGGGAACAATGGCGGTAGTTCCGTTCTCCTGGGCTCAGACCCTTCTCTGGGATCCTGGGCTGCGAGCTCTGCCCTCGTCCACAATCGCTGCCTCACTGGGTCCGCCCGCCGCAGCTTGCATACTCAGGGATCACCGCTGCATTCTTGCGCCCCAGATGGCTGTCACGCTGATTTCGCGCCAAATTTTCCCCAACCTCCGCGCGCTGCCACCCGCACCAGCCCCTTGCCTGCCCAGCTTGTCGTCTCCTACCAGTCTGGATGTACCGGTCTACTTCAACTTCTTGGCTGTCCGACTTCCATTCAGATAAATCCTCTATCAGTTCTGAGTGTTATTCTCTCTGTAAATTATTGTTGTTCTAATCTTGGTTGTGCGAGGAGGTACGGTGCGTCCACCTATGCCTCCATCTTGCCGGAAGTCCTTGACCCTTTTTAATTTATGAAAATATCATCTTTTTGTAAGAATTACCATGTTTATTGCAAAAAATTCAATATATGAAAGTGCTAAGAAGTAAGTAAAAATAACCTGACACTCCTCCTACCAGTGATCAATCATTAATATAGTGGTAAATAACCTTCCAGGTGAAACAAGGCATAAATTTACATGTATGTATACAGGTTAATGGGCATGGGGTCATACTCCATGTAACTAAGACTACTGATTATGTACCAGATATATATTCTCAACTTTTCCCTTGGTAACAGGACTCTGGGCAATATGCCCAGTTGAAAAACTCCATTTTCCAGGCTATCTTCCTATCTCTGGAAGATAGGCATGGTCAGTGGATGTGGCTTGGTAGAGTTCCTGGGGAAACTGTTGTGGCCCTTCCCTGAGATTCCTAGATTCTGGGAAATGATGTCTGAATCTCCAGGAGTTGTGCTGTGGCCTTGAGGGTAGAAGCCACCTTCCAAGGATGGCAGGATCCTGAGCATCTGACAATTTCAAGGAACTGCCACACCAACTACAACTATCTCTTGACTTCTTTTCTGTAGGAGCATAAACCATTAGTCTGTTTAAGCCATTGGGCTTAAAGTCTATGTATCCCTGTGTACATTGTTAAGTTGACATCTAAATTTTTTATGACTCTAAATAGTTGCAAAGAGTGTAGTTCAGACTCATTGAAGCTGCTAACATTCTAAAACTGTCATATCACTTTAAAATATATTTAAAGAAATATAAAGTTCATAGTAATTTGATACTTACCATCATCTATTTTTTAAATTTTATTTTAGTCATTGTTCAAATACAGTTTTCTCCCTTTTACTCCCAATCCAGCTACCATCATCTATTTAAAAATACATGAACAAAATCTTTAACAGTCAAATTTTAGGTCACTCATTTTTCTTCTTGAGTTATTATTTCCATTCCATGTATCTTACAGAATTTCATCCTAACATTTTTTATGGTTGAAAGTGTTTTACAGATTATTTTATCTTGTGTCTCTGGAGTAAAATCACATACACATGTGTACATATACACACATTGAAATTTTTTTTTCATTTCCTGTGACCATATATGTCTCCAAAGATTGAAAATTTTTCTGGGATTGAGCTATATTACAATCTTAATGAATATACAACTGAGCAAAACAATGTAAGTAAATTAAGTTTTTATACATGATAAACATAAAAGTAAAAAAAGATTGGATATCTGTTTCTTTTTTAATTTTTTGTTTTAATTTCTTTTTAAAATTTTATTTCAATTGTTGTTGCAGTACAATTTTCTATCTTTTACTCCTATCCCAACCCACCCACCCAACCCTCCCCTTCTCCCTCCCATTTCCACCCACTCCTAGTTTTTATCTGTTTCTTAATGACATGGATTTGACCATTTATATATTTATTTAATTTTTAATTTTTTTAAGAAATAATAACTGGAATTTTTCAGTCTTTTTTTCTTTTTAGATTTTATTTATTGTTAGAGAAAGAGGAAGGGGAGTAGAAAGAAACATTGATGTGAGAGAGAAACATCGATCGATTGCCTCTCCTGCATGCCCCAACCAGGGAGGAAACCTGCAACCCAGCATGTGTCCTGACTGGAATCAAACCAGCCACAGCAGTCAGGTCTGAATTGAGCAAATCTAAAGATTAATTGGTTTATTTATCCATGGTGCACTATTACTTATTGCTAGCAGGAGACACAGTTCAGCTCATTTCTCTTCTTATTGATTGTTTTATTGAGGCAAGCACTAGGAAACCTTGTTCACATAGACAAGTAAATAGGAATGGAACATATTTTGTTATAGCATTATCATATAATTCTTTGAACATTTCATGAGTTATATGCTACAAAAATCCATAACAATATATCTCTAAAACCATTTTTAATATTCTATCAGTTAACAGTTTGGGAAAGTCCCCTTTAGTTTTGTTGAAAGGAAAGAATGAGAAACCATAGATTTTTCAAACAACTTGCTACCCAACCATTAGAGGAATTCACGTTCTCAATTTCTGGGAAGTTTATCAAAGAAGCTACGTACCAAGACCTATCAAATGACTTAATTACCCTCTCAATCCTATACAGAGAGACATTTTTTAAAACTGATAGACACAAAAAGAGTTGGGAAAAATCCCAAAACTGAACACAAATTTCAATTTACACTTACCAATATATTTTTGATGAAATTGTTTTGTCTCAGTGCAAGCTTTAAACATATTTTCATGGAAAATGTCCACCATTATTCTAGATGGCAAAGCTTGTTCTCAGTGCCAAACCAGTTAGCCAAGTCAAGTTTACTTATTTTGAAATATGACACACATTCAGAAAAGTTTACTACACAAACCCTTAGGTGTCAATAAAGACTAAAAAAGTGAACATTCATGTAACTGTCCCTTTGTGTTGGCCTCCCAGAAACCCCACTCACCCCTTCCCTCTCTCCTCACTCCCTCCCTTCTCCAGGAGGATGTTGCTCTTTTGATGTTTATGGTAATCATGCTTTCCTCTGTATAATTTTGCATTGTATGTTCTCATCCCTAAATAATACAGTTTGTCTTAATTTTGAATTGTTATGAACTCTTACTGTGTATGTCATTTTGAAGTGTGTGTCTTGTTTGAAATCATGCATGTGCTTATAAGTAGAGGTAGTGTGCCTCATTTTCCTTTTGGTGTAGTCCATTTTATGAAATTGCTACAATGTATTTATCCAGTTTGGAACTATAAGAATCATGTTACTATGAATATGCATTTTGTTCCACGCTGAAGTAGAATTGCTAAATTCTAGGGTATGCCTCTCTTCCACTATAGTAGAGTACTAATGTGTTTTCCAAAGTGGTCCAACCAAGGTTACATTCCTACACTCAACACAAGCTCCTGTAGCTTCTGTCCTCACCCACACTTGCATTCATCAGCCAAGCAGTACATATTTGTATGTTTTTGTAACTTCTGTATATTTGTCAGTCTTTGTCCTTTTGTACTTCTTGTTCTTTCTGTGGGTATATAGGAATATCTCACTGTGATTTCAATTTGCATTTCTCTGATAATGAATGATAATGAATGGGGCTGAGCTCCTCCTGTGAGTTGTTTGTTCAAGACTCTAGCTTCTTTTCTATTGAAATGTTTGTTCCTTGCTGTTTTGTAGGGGTTTTTTGTACTTGGAAATCATCCCATCATCAGTTGCAAAGATCTCCCACTTTGTGGTTTGTCTTTCCAACCCTTAAATGGTTGTTTTTAATTATCAACAAGTTCTTAATTTAATGGGGTCCTTATTGGTTAGTCTTTTTTGTGTCCAGATTAGGAAGTATTTTTTTCTAAATTGGAGTCATCAAGACAGTTTCCCACATTATCTTCAAGAGGCTTATTGTTTTCTTTTACATTCGGGTTTATAATATGCTGGGAATTGATTTTGCTGTAAAGTATGAAGTAGATGTTGTTTCATTTTTTCCCCTCAAATAAATATTCTTTCAGCTTTGTTTATTAAAATATTATCTTTCCCACTCTCTTGTACTAATAGTTTGTAAATATATTAATAATAAATTAGCAATATATTAATTATAAATGTAGTTGCTGATATACTTGAATTTAAATTTGCCATTTCTACTAGGCTCTTTCTATTTTTCCTGCCCATTCTAGTTCCCCTTCCTTCTTTCTTGCTCTTTTGGATTTATTACGTTGTTATTTCTTTCATACTCTCTATTTATTATCTATTGGCTTGGAAATTATACATATTGTAATATTCTTTGGCTGTTCACCTTAGAAATTATCACCTTCATCCTTGATTAGGAAAATTACCATCTTTATGGACAATGGAGGATTGTTACAAAATTTTAGTTCTATTTATTGTTGACATACGTTTAAATTTTAAAAAATATTTTAAATTCAATGATACATTATTATTATTATTCTTGTTGAAACAGTTTGTGTTCACTTACATTTACCCACATTTTTATAATTTTTGTTGTTCTTTATTCCTTCTTGTATCTCCATCCTTCAATTCAGAATCACTGTTCTTCTGTTGGAGAAATGCACTTTTGTGGTTTGCTGGTGAAAAATTTCCTCAGATTATCTGAAAATGTCCTTATTCTGTCTTCATTTTGAAGGATATTTTTTGCTGAGCACTGAAGCTTAGATGCAGTTATTTTCTCTCAATTCTTTAAACATGTCATTCCATTGACTTGCAGTTTTCCTTGTTTCTTCTAAGAAGTCAGTTGTTTGTCTAATTGCTGTTTCTTCTAAGGTAATCTGTTTGGTTCTTCTCCACTTACCTGCTTTTAAGATTTTCTCTTTGTTCTTCATTCTCTGCACTTTTGCTGTGATGTGCCCATACAGCCTGCTTGTTGTGGGGTTACAGGATTCGTAGATCTGTGACTTGATGTCTTTCATCAGTATGGCAGCTTCTCAGTCATTGTAAGTTTAAATATTTCTGTTGTTCTATTCCCTCTCTTCACTCTTCTTTAGACTCTACTTACAAAAATGTTGGACCTTCTCAGTGTTTAATTTGTCTCTAAACTTTTTTTTGTATTTTCTATATATTTTTTTCTCTCTCTGTTTCACTCTGGGTAATTTTTTCTAATGAATTGACTAGCCAATTCACTAATTCTCTGTTTAGGCATATTGATTCTTCCATTGAGTTATTACTTTTAGTTGCTGTATTTTTTTAGTTGTAGAATTCCTATTTGTTTCATTTTCAAATATATGTCTTTTTTGTACAATTTCTAGTCCTTTGACCTCATTGGTGTTGTTTTCTTTCATTGCCTGAATGGAGTAAACATAGATTTTTTGAGAGCAAGGCCTTGTATAAGATAAACATGACCATATGCTTTATTAGCTGTCTAACCCTCACAAGTCATTTGTCCCTCTGAACCTCAGATACCTCATCTGTAAAATTCAGAGTGTAATAGAACCTGTCTTCCAAGGTTGTTGTGTGGATCAAATTGGATAAGGCAGGAATGGTGCCTGGCACTTAGCTAGTGATCGAGCGGTGATAGAGTTACCTGTGGTGTCATCTCTGTGGCACTGGGGAGGCTGGGGTTCTAGATCTTATTTGACAGATGGAACTAGGCTGCAAGGAGCTGAAGTGACTACTCCAGGTCATACAGCTGCTAAAGAACAGAGTCCTGTGTTCAAGCCCCAGTGCCTTCCACCTTAGGTAATATGTCCCAGGCATAGGACGATGTCCAGCCTAGGAGCTCTCTGAACTGGCCATAAAATGGAAATGGAGTTCAGGACTCTCAGAGGGCAACCTGGGACTCCTATGTATGTGGATAGACAAGGATTTGGTTTATTTGATTTACATCACCACTGTGGACAAAAATGTGGTCAAAATCTTTTGTTGTGGGTGGACAGGGGATTAGTTAACTTAATGAAGAAAAATTTTATTTACGCCTTTGTGGCTAAAGCTAATCCTATGATTTGCCTATTCGTTTGCTTTTAATGAGATGTTCCACTTGTGTGCTGCCTCTGAAAATGCACTGAAGTCTTCATGTATGTGTCAGATGCGCACAGGCTCAGAAAAAGGTCTTTTACAGTGTGAGACCTACTCTAACAGTTCAGCGTGAGGCTCTGGAATCACACTGCCTGGGTTCAAATCCCAGCTCCACTATTTAGGAGATGAGCTGGGTGGTGATGATAATAACTGTGCCTATTTCATGAGGTATCTATCAATTAAGGTGAGACTTAATGAGGGCTGTGCGATATCAGACCCTTAGCACAGGGCCTGGCAAACAAAGTTGTTTCATAATAATAGCTATTGCTACTATAATTAAGATGCAGAATCTCACTCTTATAAAGCATTATCTTCGCAACCAAAATATCAACAAATTGTTCTCCCTGATGTGGACATGAATGATAGCTCAGTCTGGAGCCCTGGTGTCTGAGCTCCTCGGTGTCTGTTACTTTGGCACTGCCAGCCTCTGCATCTTGGGCACCTCTATACCACCTGGCAGTGCTTAGCACAATGAGGCTCTCCATAATGGTCTGCCCACTAGAATTGAATGTGCCATTCATCAACTGGGGAAGTTGTTCCAGAGGCATGGCACAGTGGTGATACCTGACTATGGGGCCAAGGAAAATGAAGTCAGGAGGATCCTGTTGGGAAGACTCTCAGCTGTGACTTCAGTGGTGCCATTTCTGATTAAAGGTGGTGTTTTCAGGGAACTTTCCAGACATGTACTGACTGATGGGAGGCTGGTAACACACACCAAGATTTAATACAGTTGATCCTGGGTAAGTCATTTCACCTCTCTCTAACTCAATTCTCATCTCAAAAAATAAGAATAAAAAATATCTGTCCTTCTAGAATTTTACAAGGATCAAATTAGTTCATAAGTGTGGTGCTTTGTAAATGTGAGATCTTCCTCCCTCTCTCTCTCTCTCTCTCTTACACACACACACACACACACACACACACACACACACACACACAGTTGACTAGTGATTAGTTTTTCTATCTTCCCACCCTGATAGCTGGTGGGGAGCTGGGAGGGCCCAGAAGTCCCTTTTCCTGACATGAATTTCATCCTGTGAAGTTCCCCTTTTGGCTGCAGCCTCCAGAGAGAAGGGACCAGCATGCTGCTTGCTGCACAGCAGATGAATCATGAAATATGGTGGTGACGAGCCTAGTGACTCATCACTTAGTCAGCACAGGAGGGAGACATTTTTCACGTGAGAGATTCAGGAACAAAGGGTCATCCCTCTCTAAGGGCAAACACCTGAGAGCCAAGTGGAGCAAGAAGCTCAGGCATTTGCCCTGGGTGAGGAGAAGGCTCACTGATAATGTCTTCCTCCCTTCCTGTGGAGCCTAGACTACTCCAGCCCAGCCTTTGTCGTCAGGGCTCTGAGACTCTCTGGGCTTCTCAACTGGCCCCTGGCCTCAGCTCATCTGGTCTCCTATTGTCATTGATGATGCTCAATACATATTAATAATAATAAGCTTTGCATAAATTATTTCACTTAATTATCATGACTTGCCAGCAAGATAAGTACTGTTATTATTCCTGTTTTACATGCTGGGAAACTGAGGCATAGAGAGGTTAAAATGTACCATTTTACTAAGTCATATGATTGGTGGATGAGAATGCAAACCCTGGCAATTTGACTGCAGAGTTAAAATTTTTACCACCACTTGTATAGAAGGGATGGAAGGAAAGAAAAAACAGAAGGGAGGAAAGGAAGGATAGAGGAAGGAAGGAGGATATTTTCTAAGTTGTGAGGGGGAAATGAGATACTGCATGTGTGAAAGTGCTGTGTAACATTTAAGGTGTAAAGATGGGCTAGTATTGTCATAGTTAGACCAGGGTTGTCCTCTTCAGGAAGAAGTGTGTCCTGTAAGCTGGGACTCTGAGCTTTTCCATCAGGGTGTTCTCCATACCCCCAGCCCCAAGTCGAGTCTCTCCCTGGACCTGGAGGAGAACAAGGGACCACAGCAGAACACAGAGCCTCAGAGCCCTGGAGACATGGTGCTTTCTGCCCTCAGCCATCTGTGGCCTTGGGTAAGGCTTTTAACCATCTGCTGTACCCTTGAGTCCACCTTTGTCTCCAAGGAAACAACGCCATGCCCTGTGGACCTGTGAGGGCCTGTGTGTCACAGTCCCAGATTCAGCAGTCAGATTTCAAGCACTGCACAGACACAGTGACTGGAGGGGACCATACTGGGCAACACTGACACCAAAAATGTCCATCCCCACAGAATGCTTTGTGGGTTAGCACTGTTCCATATTCATTAACAGGCCTTTTTCTTTTGTGGTAAAGCTTACATACAACGAATCTTATCACCCCAGAAAGTTCTCTCATGCCGTCCCAGTCAGTCTCTGACACCAGCTCTAGAAGTAACTGCTGTTTGGATCATTTTTAAAACCATTAAGTTAATCTTGTCTATTTATGAAAGAATATGATTGTCTTTGCCAAGGGTCCCCTGAAAGCTCACACCGTTTTCCACTTCTCTCAAAAAAAAAAAAAAACCCACAAAAACAAAAACAAAAAACGAGAGGGTTTTTGACTAATAATTTCCATCTTCTCTCCTCCTCACACCACTGGCTCCTTCTATGCCTGACAAGCAGTGTGGACTGGAGCCGGTCCTTGGGAGTGTGACCTGCTTCAGGGAGTTTGTGCCACTCCAGCTACCCCTGCTGAGATTTGACCCATGGGGACTGGGTGGAAATAGTGCCCACTGTGTCCCTTTCTAGGAGTGTCTGATCGGCATTCCCAACGCAGAGTTTGTGCCAGGTGGATGGGAGAGTGGCCAAGGAGAGCAGAGACTGTCACCTTCTAAGGATCATCAGGGCAGGGGTTGGCCCAGAGCTCTAATCCAGGCCATACTGCCTGGACCAGTTGGTCACTGGTGACTCTGATCCTGTAGGAAGGATTACAGGACAATTGAGTCAAGTCTGAACTGGAAAGTAGGAGCTATAAATCACTTTTGGGTTAAAATTCTGGGGAAGGAGTAAAGAGCACATGTTACCTTATTGCTTCAGGTCAGTTGAAAAAGGCTCAAGAAAGAAAAACCAAATTCAACACTTTGCATGGACTTTCTCACCAAAGCCTAGAAGACTCCCAGGTGCTCACAGCCACCACCAGGCTGGCTTCTCCCTGTGCCTACATCCCCAGGGGGTGGCCAAAGGAGACATCTTGGTTCTGAGGGCCAGCTAGAAGGACAGAAACTGTGATTTCATGGACCCCTGAGCTGGCAGAGAATGACTTTCACAGGCTTTCCCTGGGTGGGGGAAGGAAGGGGCCTGTTGGGGTGAGGTAGGAGGGTGTAGGCACGATTGTCACAGCTGGGCCATCTACAGGGCTGGGGGCTGGCTCTAGTGCCCAGCAGGAGGGACCTCCATACAAGGCTTGGAGACTGCCACCTCATGCTGTCTGTTGGTTGTGATCACTTCAATGTGTATGAATGACAGCTAGACCAGAAAGAGGCCTGGTGGCCTGAACAACACTAGGAGGGTAGAGAGGGCAGCAGAAGACTCGGGCTGGGGAGGAAAGAAGTCAGGGATGACATGGCTGGGAGCTGCCCTGAGGAGTTGCTAGAGGTGGCATATCTGTGAAGCTCATGGGAAGGGAGCAGGCTTGGAATGGTGAGGTGCTTAGGGACTCACCCAGTAGGAGGAAGGCCACAGGTATCCCTGAAGCTACATGATGGCCAGGCCAGAAAATGATGAGCCAAGAGTCATATGTGGAAAGGGAGACCTTTTTGCTCCTTGGGCAGGGCCCAGTGACTGTGTATGTATGTGTCTGGTTGGAGGGTGGCAGTGTTAACTGCAAGGCTGACCCAGGGTTTTCAAGGGGGCCCTGTATCCGAGGTTTCCACAGACTTAGAAAATCCTAGAGATGTATGTTCAGGGGGTCCCAGTCTCTCATTCCTGCCCCACTCTGTGTCCCAGAATTCACAGTATACAGGCAGGTTGCTACCTGCAAGTCCTGTCCATGCAGAAGGCCAGGTGGCCTGCCTGGCCCTTTCCCATCCCTCCACCCAAACACACATTCAGAGAGGGAGAAAAACTTCTTTGCCTCCAGCTGGGACTTCAATGTTATCAATGACCTGTCACCAAAGTCAGCTTTGAAACCTGTATTGCACACCAATGATCCACAGAGCTTGGCCTGAGATAGGCCTGGCAAGGATGGCCAGATCCTACTCATTCAACAAAAGGCAAGAGTAGGGCCAGAGGTGGGGGATGAGTGTTGTTGCTGAGAAACATTAAATAAACACTTGTTTATCTTGAGTAGTTGGAGCTGTCCAGCCATAGCTTGTTAGAAACTCACTTGAAATGTAGTAAGCTCTCCATCACTGGTGGAATCCAAGATGATTCTGGATAAATGCTTGGCAGGGACTGTGTGTGTGTGCATGTGTGTATGTTTTAGACTTTGGGCATATCTGTGACCCATTTAATTATTTATGTGTA
The DNA here is from genome assembly GCF_019186645.2 of Phyllostomus hastatus. Classification (NCBI taxonomy): domain Eukaryota; kingdom Metazoa; phylum Chordata; class Mammalia; order Chiroptera; family Phyllostomidae; genus Phyllostomus; species Phyllostomus hastatus. The sequence goes on from NW_025333869.1 coordinate 19,648,199, forward strand.
TTTCTTCTTTAAATAATTCGTTCTCTTGGACATCAATCAATACGTTTTAAAAGAAAACTTGAAATTGATACCACACAGGAAAGACAGAATCATGTGTTATAAACGGAGGATAACCCTTAAAGTCACTTCCACCACCACCACAAACTAAAACAGGCCCATCAGATCCTCACGGGACACTGTTGCCTGCCCTGTTGTCTGGGTCAAAATGGCAGTGGCAGGTGGCAGAGGGATGCTGAAGGGAGATTCGCTAGCTCCCGAGGAGTCTCTCTCCTTGCGCTCATCAGGAGCATTGGAAGTGAACTGGAGAGAAGACAGCTCCTGCCGGGTTATTCCTCCAGTGCTGCTCAGCAGCAGCACTCCCAGCTGCTTCCTGGGGTAGCTTTTCCCTGCAGTAGCACTCCCCTGTCCTGTCTTCTGTAAAATGAGGTGTTTGGACAGTAATTTTGATGCTCTAAAAATTCTTCCAGCTTCAGACTTACAAGATTCTTCCAGTCCAGTATGATTTCTCAGGGTGGGCTTTCATGGGGTCAGGGCTGCGTTGACCCCATCCTGGCTCCCCCATGAGTCCCTACTAGCCCAGCAGGAAAAGCATGCTCTGCTGGTGGGCTTCTGTTTCCTCAGAGACAAAACCTACCCTCAGAACCTCTTTGTTCTCCCACTCCCCACTCTCCCTGATTTGAGTCTGGCCACACTGAGAGCTTCACATAGGTCGAATATTGGTTTGAAAACTAAGATTCCATTAAAAAGATTATTGTCTGCCTCCTTATGTAAGCCTCTGAGATGGAGCCTATCCTTATTTGATTTGAGTTCAGGGACACTTTCAAAAGAAGTGGTGGGGTGGGGATGGGGGGAGCCTGTTTCTCCCTGAGAGCAAGACAGAAAAGCATGCTTTATTTACGGCTTTGTTTAGAACTCGGAAAAGTGTTTTGAAATATTTCCACCAGCAGTGGTCAGCAGGGTAATGCCCTGTTAAACATAGTACTTATGCAAGAAGACAGCAACACCTGGCTTGGAGCAAGTCCATGCTGTGAAAATTAGTGAGTAATTATGCACTTTACCCAGGAAGGGTTGCTATAAGGAACCCTTTAGACAGACAATCCCTGGTAACCTTTAAGTAAAATTCTATTTCTTTCCAGAGTGTGGTAAGGACTTAATAAGATGACCATGTTTCAATGAGATGCATTTTGGGATGGATTTCCTCCCAGAAACCACTAATCTCCTTTATTTCTCTATGGATTTTCTTATTCTGAGCATTTCATGGAAATGGAATCATATAATATGTGGCCTTTAGTGTCTTGCCCTTTCACTGAGCATAATGTTTTCAAGGTCCATCCATGTGTGAGAACATCATTCCTTGGGGAAGTGGTATCTCCCTGTGGTTTTGACTTATATTACCCTGTTGCACACCTGGGATTTGACCCCAAGTTTCTCAAGTTCCAAATCACTGCTTTATCTACAACAGCAAAGGACAAAGATAAGAAGAAATGTTTGGGGGGGAAGAAAATGCTTTTCATCCACCATTTTTTCCTTTAGTGCCTAGAGGACACGGATTGGTTCAGGCTGCTATATGAAAACCGTTGGGGCCCGTCCTGCCTGGTGTCAGGAAGCTGTAACCCCCTGTGACTTAGGCTGAGTGAGACACCTCTGGACCAGGAGCCACTAAGGAGACAAAACTTATTTCCCTGGCATGAACGCTGCCTGTTCTGTGCCTAATCTCCTAGGCTTGATCAGTTAGCCAATGAAGGGTAAGATTTCCCATGGAGGGAATCGCCTAAGACAGGCATGATCACAAGGAGGCCTCTGGGGAGAGACTCGGGGCTGTGGAAATGAAGGGGTGATCAACATCAACCCCTGTCCCCTCAGCTTTGTCAAAGCCTGAGTTGTTGTTCTTAGTTGTGAGAAATCCAAGTCTTCTGGCTGCCTTTGTCTCCTCTGCCCAACTCAGGCCTGCAGAAATAACAGGGGCAGTGCAGTCCAGACTAGAGTCAGCGGACCCCCAGGGTAATCAGGCCTGGGACATAGAATATGCAAGATCCTGTGAGATCTGTTTGCTGGAGGATGATTAGATTAGAATTTGAAGGCACAGACAGGAAACCAAAACTAGCCCTTTGAGCCCTGTTAGTCCTTTCAAATATTAAAACTCCAATCTCTGCCCAGAATCACAGTGAGGGTTCTGTCTGCACCTTGGAAAGTCACCTACTTCTTTTGATCTTTTCTGCCAGACTGTGAATCCACAAACTAAGTCTGTATTCTCAATAAAAATCTGCTTGGGAATACATACGGCATGCTCCCCACTAGAGAGAGTGGCTGTTTCATCCCTACTTCCCCACAGGACCTGGTTGTCTCTGTGTGTGTTTTTCTCATGTTTCTACAAGCCATGTGCAGCATTCCGCGATCATGTAGGCCAGTGAGCACATGTCAGAAAACTATACTGAACACAATAGGATGGGACAGTATGTTTTAGATGATGCAAAAAGCTCAAATCACAATAGACTATAGAAGCCGAGGGCAGAGAGGACTCCATGGATGAAGAAGCAGCTTATTTAAGACATAATAGCAAAAACCAAAACCAAAACTGTAATAGTACCTAGTAGAATAGAGACATTCATATTGCCAACAGAGTGAGCATGGTGCCTGCCTCGCATGGCCTGCCTCCAGCCCCTCCCTGGCGGCTCCCTGACTGTCTCCACCTGGGCTGGGTCTGATCCCTTGGGATGCTGTGCTCGTGGCTGACCTTTCACTGGGTAATGCATTTCATCACTCTTCAAGTGCGTACCAGTCAGTTTAAGCCTTTTTCAAAGGTCAATTACCATAGTTTTTAACCTTTGAATCCTCAGAGCCTGGTATATAATAGGTTTTTGATAAATATTTGTTGAATTCATCCATTTACCCATTCAACAAATATTTACTCATCATCTACTTTGTGCCAGATGCTGTTCTAGGCTTCAAAGATACAGTAATGAATACAACAATTAGAAACTGCCTGCTCTCATGAAGCATATTTTCTAGTGGATAAATGAAAAAAGTTTACAAATATGTGTTTGAGATAATGAATATGATGGGAATTTTGTGAGCTTACATGCTACATAAAATAAAAAATTATATTCACAAACAAATAAAAATAATACTAGCATCACAAGAGTTAAGTGGAGCATTGACTATGTGCCAGTCACTGTTCTGAATGATGTATATTTATTACATATATTTGAGGAATATATGTGTAATGTATATGTGAATGATAGATGTGAGGATTAAATGGAGTTTTATGTATTTACACACACACACACACTCACACAGAGAGAGATCTGTCCAGAAAGTATCCAGCCATGCACTATGAAAAATAGACATTTATTGAAGAAGATACAAGATATAAGAAACATTGTACATAAAATAATTTAAAAAAATAAAGTGCAATACAGAAGAAAAAAAAGAAACATTGTACATAGGACAACAGCACCTCATCCCCTTCAAAGTGGGCACCTCACACAGTTCTCCCGATCACCATCAGCTGCCCCATTGTATTTTCCCAAATCCTGATGGTACGAAACCTCTTTCCTTTCAAAGTTGACTTTAGTTTTGGAAAAAGCCAGGAGTAACAAGGCACCAAATCTGGGCTATAGGGGGGCTGAGTCAGTTGGGTGATTTGATGTTTCATCAAAAAGCTCATACAAGACGTGATGTATGAGTAGGTGTGTCATTGTGGTAAATCTGCCAATCATCTGTTGCACACAGCTGCAGCCTTCTGAATTATCTGAATAGTTAGTGCAGAGGAATGCTCAAGCCTAACACAAAATTTGATGCAGATTTGTTGCTCTACTCACTCAGTCATTTTGAGTGTGATGGCCACCAGTACATACACTAACTCAATGGTGTCTACCACCCCCACTGACTGGTACAGTGAAATCATCATTGTTTGTGCATGTGCATTCTAGTCAACTCTCCTTGGCTGCCAGGTTACATTGACATTGTACACACCGTTCTTGTTGTATCAACAATGGCTGGACTTTTTCTCGACAGACCTCATATATATACATATATATGTAAGACCCATTTATTTATTTATTTATTTATCATTCTTATTCTATTACAGTTGTCCCAGTTTCTTCCCCTTTGCCCTCCTCCACCCAGCCCACCCCTGCTCCCACAGTCAATCCCCACACTGTTGTCTGTGTCCATAGGTCCTCCATACATGTTCTTTGTCTCTTCCCTTCTGCACAATAACCCCATGAGTTAGAAGATACAAGATATTATCATCATCTCCATTTTATAGGTGAGAAAACTGAAGCGCACAGAAATTAAATATTTTGTCCAGGATCCCATGGTGATTAGGCAAGAAAGCCAGAATGTGAACCTGGGACTATAGCCCCAGCACTTGTGTGCTTCACCACTATGCTGTGGTCTCTCCCAGGACAGAAAGCAGACATGAACTTGGCCTGAGCTGGCTGTCTATGTTCTGAGTCCTAGCTGTCACAGCTTTTATTCACTGGGTCCACTCTGCTTGGTGTGGGCCTGGGATATTTGGGTTGGCTGACAGATAGATAGACCCTTAGAGCAGAGGCAAGAATGTCCTTCAGGATCCATTCTATCACTCTGTCTATCCCCACAGGTCTATGCTCAGCCTTAATGGCCCATGGCCTTGAACCTGACCTCCCCAAAGTATATTCCTTCCAGCCCTCTTACTGCCCTTCTCCTAGGTGACTTTGTGGGAACCTGCGCCTATTGCTGGAAGCTACTGAGTGATCTCATGGCTGTGGCAAGTGCTTTAGAGTCAGGAGCCTTACTTCTTGTGCCTGCCAGGCCAGTGTCCCCCAGGCTGGGCAGAGAGCCCCCTAGGAGCTCCAGGAGGGAGAAGGGCAAGAGCCAGGTGACTCACTGGGTTTTGTCACATTTTCTCCCTGATCTGGGTGTGGACAAAACCCGGGCCATATCCTAACCCTGACAAGCTCAAAGGAGGCCTACAGGGCAGATTTTACAAACTCAGAGAATACAAGTAACCATGTAGGATTGTCTGCACTTGAAACTTTCTAACTAAAAATGAGCCATGGAGGGTAATCTTGTCCTCGGCCTGTAACATCCTTGACAAAAGTTAATTTTACCTTAACTGAGCCTGTCAATTGTCTTTGTGCATCTAAGATAACATGTCAAAGTAATCTATTTTTCCAGGCCCTTCAGGGCACAGTCTCCCACCAGAGCATGAGACCACTACACCCCTCGTTATTATCTTGTTCCCCAAATACCATCTCTCTGTGCTGTAAATGTTAACTACCCCATACACACCAATGTAAAAGTATGTGTCGCCTCATTTTACTTTTTATCCAATCCCAGAGCTTTCCCCACTTTGCTTTCTCCCACCCCCCTGTAATCTACCACCAAATAGATTTCATGTAACCCTCCCTTTAGTCTTATCCTTTGATTATAAGATATAAAATAAGTTGTAAAACTGCCATTCTCTGGAGCATTTTCTCAATCCACTGAGATTTTGTTTCCCAGCAATTATTATCAGCCTGGGTCACATAAACTCTTATAAGACTTTTTCTTAGGCTGGATGTTCTTCTGTCAACATAAGTAAGCTGTGAATGTCCTCTGGTTTCTCCCTGTAGAGGGTGGGTGGTTCATCAAAGGCTGATCTCATCACCTTGGTTCTGTCTGTGCTTAACAGACACTGGAAGTGCCTCTGAGCAGGAGTCGGGGGGTGGAGAAACATGCCATGGACCCTCAGATTCCAAGAAGCTAGGCTGCAGAGCTTTCTGCTAAGCAGCAGGTGGGTAGGACCTGCCTAGTCTCATTCACATCTGTACTCTAATGCCTAGGCCAGGTGGGCACACAGTAGGCACTTGGGGAGTATCTGCTGAATGACAGGCCTATAAAGGAAAGTAAATCCCATCTAGCTCAACCCTCTCATTGAACTGGCAGGAAACTGAGGCCCAACAAGGGGAAGTGGCTCAGCTAAGCCAGTATTTATAGCCAACAGACGGGAGAATCAAAGAGCAAGGCCAGGTCTCCAGCTGTGTACTTTAGAAGAGATGTTCTTTCCAGCACACCAGGTGGTCAAGATCTGCAGGATGCCTCTCCTAGAGGGAGCCCAAGCACAGAGTCTCTGCTTCTCTTCTCCCACTCCCTGTGATCTCCAGGAACATCTGCTCATTAGCAGCCCAAATCAAATAGACAGGAGGCCTGGAGGAATGAGTTAACCTTTGCAGTTTAAAGTGCTTTCACCAGAGGAGGGGAAGGAAGAGAAGGAATAGGAAAAGGGAATAATGACAATAATAGTGGTGGCTATGACTTATTGAAGACCTACTGGGGTCCAGGCACTGGGAATGGCCTTCTTTGCATATATTATTTTTAATTCTTTAACATTCCTAAAATGTATTGTCTGTCCATGGTCAAAGGATCCCTGTTATTGCTTAAAACAAAGCAAATAATGGAAACTTTCCAAACAGGATGGAAAAAAATACAGGTGGGCCCAGGTACCCCAGACAAGTGCTCTGGGGTCTAGTACTCAGCCCAGCAGAGGGGTTGTAATAGGTTGCAGCCAAGGGGGGCCCCCAAATAAGGATTTGTAATGGGGTCCAGAACTCGGTGTCCAGGAAATATTAGAAACATATGTATATATATATATATATATAGAGAGAGAGAATTCTCACCCCTAGAAGTCTGAGCTGGGGGATGGGACTCATAGAGCAGGGCCATTGAGAGTTATTTTAAATAGCAACAGTTTTTCAGATAACCTCTAGAATGGTCATTTAACATATCTATAACCTTGAACTGGTTGCATAGATATCCTAAATAGCTGTGGCCATGCTTTGAGCCAGGGAGATGGGAGTGACTTCAACCCATGATGTAACTGGGAGGCAACTTCCCCTGGTTACAGAGACTTTGTAAGAGCTTGGAGATGATTAGCTCCATACCACAGGGCCACACCTGCCTGGACTTACTATGGCAGCCCAGTAAAGCTGGAAAAATACGGGAGTGCTGGCAGCTGTGGCCAATTGTCAGAGGAGTTGGAAAAGGTGCAGCAGATGAAGATTGGCACTGGGATTTAAACCCAGGCACGGCAGCCATGCAGGGGTTTTTTTTGGGACCACGTAGCTTGGGCAAAGAAGAACCATGGACTTCTTTACCTTTTTCTGAGATACAGTACCCCAGATTGGGCAGAGAGGGAAGGAAGGACTGTGCATTTGTGGGTATTCTAAAGGACTTTGAAATCTCAATGAAGACATTAGGTTATTACTCTTAAGTTTGTATAACTCTTTAAATAAATAATCCCTTTCCTTTCACCAGTCTCTGACATTGAGAAATGTCTTTTCCCTGGCAGCAGCAAGGCAAACCTAGTACAAGGTGGGGGACCCCCGGAGCACAAGGGTGGGTCCATTTGGTAATAGTATATCATTTACCCCCACGTGTCCATTCTGTAACAGGGTCAGCAAAGCTCTTTCTGCCTTGATTGTGGGATGCTGTGGTCCTGGAGTCTGCAGCCACAGCATGAGCTATGCAGCTCCAAGGTCTTGGGTTCTAATGCCAGCCCCACCACATGCAACCAAGTAATTCCCTTGCACATTCTTAAAGTAAGTGGCTAAGAATGTCTACCTCTTAGCATTGTAGAGAGGATGAAATATATGTGACAAGAAGGATCTTGAGTCCATAGTAGGTACATAGTAGGCATTTGGCAATTGTTAGTTCTCTCTCCTACCTATAAACCGGTGTCTACTTCTAAGAAAGATGATGGCCTTGCATCCTCTGTCCCCAAGGAATCAGTATTTTAATCAACGATGCTTAGAAATCACAGAATGGAGGCTCAAAAAGTGCATTTCAAAAGGTAATTGGGGACATAATAAAAACCACTGACATGTCAACTCAAGAGAATTTGAAATGTCCTGACATTTTCCACCTGATACATGAACGAAATTTGAGACAGTTTTTCCCAAATTTGGTAAAAATTCTGAAGATATACATGATGTTACCAATAATAAGTTATAAATCTGAAAGTAACTTTTGTAAATAATCAATGATAAAAAAGTAAAATTTTGTAAAAAAAAAAGTAATTGAGAGGCATGTAGGGGCAGAGGGACTTCCTTTTCCCTAATGCTCTCACTGCTGGTTAAATAGCAGGTTAAGAGACAATTATAAAATTTATATGTACATACTTTAAACATTTTATTATAATTTAAAATATACAAGCATATATTAATCTGGCATTTTTAAAAACTTTTATATTATGGAAGATTTTAATCATATATATAACAGGCAGACCAAAGTTTTGTGTGTGGCATGACATCACCCAGCTTCAGAAATTATTGAATCATGGCAAGTTTGTTTCATATGTATCTGTCCCCCCAAAATGCTATAACATTGAAGAAAATTCCAAATGTAATTTTACTTAATTCCTACTATTTCAGTCTGCATCTGCTATGGACAAAACTGTGTCTCTCCAAAATTCCTATGTTGAAGCCCTTGCCCCCACTGGGATGGTGTTTGGAGATGGGGACTTTGGAGGGTAGTTAGGTTGGGGGAGACCATGATGGGATTAGTACCCTTCCAAGAAGAGACAGCACAAAGCTGTGTCTCTCCACCCACATATACACAGGAAAGGCCATGTGAGGACAGAGTAGGAAGGCATCCATCTCTAACCCAAGGAGAGAGCTCTCACCAGGCACTGATATTTCAGGCACCTTGACCTTGGACTTCCAGTTTCCCAAACCATAAGAAGTAAATTCCTGTTGTTTAAGTCACCCAATCTATGGTATTTTTTTATGGTAGCCCACACTTACTAATGCAGTATCTCTAAAAGAAAGATTCTTCAACTTCTGGCTAAGATGAAGGCATAGGTAGACACACTGTGCCTCCTCGCACAACCAAGATAGGGACAACAATTTAGAAACAGGATAACAACCAGAACTGACAGAAAATTGAACTGTATGGAAGTCGGACAACCAAGAAGTTAAAATAGACACATTCATTCAGACCAGTAGGAGGGGCAGAGTCCGGCAGCTGTGTGTGGGTTGAGGTGTGGAGAGCAGAGAACGTTGGGACTGGGTGTGTAAGGCATCCAGGGCACGCAAGACTGCAGCAGGCAGACCCCAGCCAAGGGGTGGCAACTGGTAGACCCAGCAAGGTGGCGATTGTGAAGCAAGGCACTGCACGCAACCCAGGATCCCAGCACTGGGAAATAGAGCCTTAGGGCACTGACTGAAAATACCTGTGGGGGTTGAGGCACAGGGAGATACTCTCAGACTCACAAGAGAGGTCGTTGGAAAGTCCCATGGGGGGCATAAGCCCACCTACATGGGAATTGGCACCAGAGGGGCCCAGTTTGCTCAGGGGAAGTGGTGGAAGGGACTGAGATCTGATGGAGAGCAGAGCAAGCGCCATTGTTCCCCCTCAGACCCTGCCCCCCACATACATCACAACCCAGCAACCGGGATGCCTCACCCTGTTGTACACCTAAGGCTCTGCCCATCATACGTAACAGGCAGGACCAGACCAATGGGAAAAAAAAAAGATGGCTCAAACAGAATTGAAAGCTACACAACCAGTACTTCTAAGTGACCGAGAGATAATCAACCTATCAGATCCATAGTTCAAAGAACTGGTGATCAGGATGCTCACAGAATTAGTGGATTTTGGTTGCAAATTAGATGAAAAAATGAAGGCTACAATAAGTGAAATGAAGAAAAATGCACAGGAACCAATAGTGGTGGAAGGAAAGCTGGATCTCACATCAATGGAGTGGACCTGAAGGAAAAAAAACCCATACAATCAGAAAAGAATGAAGAAATAAGAATTTTAAAAAATGAGGGGAGGCTTAGGAACATCCAGGACATCTTTAAACATTCCAACATCCAAATTATAGGGGTACCAGAAGGAGAAGAGAAAGAGCAACAAGTGGAAAACTTATTTGAACAAATAATAAAGGAGAACTTCCCCATTTTGGCAAAGGAAATAGACTTCCAGGAAGTCCAGGAAGCTCAGAGAGTCCCAAAGAAGTTGGACCCAAGGAGGAACACACCAAGGCACACCATAATTACACTAGCCAAGGTAAAAATGAAGGAGAGAATCCCAGAAGCAGCAAGAGATAAGGAGACAGTAACCTACAAAGGAGTTCCCATCAGACTGTCATCTGATTTCTCAAAAGAGACCTTGCAGGCAAGAAGGGGCTAGAAAAAAGCATTCCAAGTCATGAAAGGCAAGGACCTACACCCCAGATTGCTCTATCCAGCAAAGCTTTCATTTAGAATGGAAGGGCAGATAAAGTGCTTCTCAGATAAAGTCAAGTTAAAGGAGTTCATCATCACCAAGCCCTTATTATAGGAAATGTTAAAGGGACTTATCTAAGAAAAAGAAGATCAAAACTATGAACAGTAAAATGACAACAAACTCACAGCTATCAACAACTGAACCTAAAAAACAAAAACAAAAACTAAGCAAACAACTAGAACAGGAACAGAATCATAGAAATGGAGATCACATGGAGAGTTATCAGTGGGGAGAGGGAAGGGGATAAGCGGGGGAAGTTACAAGGAATAAGAAGCATAAATGGTAGGTACAAAATAGACAGGTGGAGGTTGAAATAGTATGAGAAATGGAGAAGCCAAAGAACTTATATGTATAACCCATGGACATGAACTAAAGGTGGGGGGGAATGTGGGTGAGAGAGGGTGTGCAGGGCGGAGGGGAATGAAGAGGGGTAATGGGACAAATGTAATAGCATAATCAATAAAATATCTTAAAAAAAGATTCTTCAAAACAAAAAAACAAAACAACAATAACATCACACCTACAAAATAGATCATCAGATATCAGCAGGTGAACTTATGATGTGGGGCTAAGGCTCTTCTCTTGAGTGTGTGCCAACTAACTGGGTCCTATATTGCTTTAAAGCAAAAACCACAGCTGCCATGCACAGTTTCAGATTTTTAATGTGGAATGAGAATTTAAAGACATTTTGGAGGATATGAGAACAGAACTCTCACCCATCATCTTTTATAGTTTTCTCACTTGCATTTTAGACATCATTTTGTTTTTAGAAACTCACTTATATTGAGCATTTTCAAAGCACTCCCCTTAGCTTTCACAGAAATGACTCTCATTTCTATAGTCACACTTAGTTTTTTGTATTTAGTTATGAATTAGCAATAATAAGTACAACTGGCACAAATAGGTTTGAAAACAAACATAGTTGATTCCTGCTAAGCATCCCACTCAACTTGTTGGAGAAGGTCGTGGGAACGCTGGAGTGTGAGCCATGGACATTGCACAGTGCTTTACAGAGGAGCTGAGAGCATCGAATAATTTGGTAAGGTGTTAGGTGAAGACTGAATAAATGTGCTTCTTCTGCATACTTTGGAGATCTTTTTATATTAGTACAAATGGTTTCATACCAGTCTTTTTGTATACTGTATAGTATCCATTATACCACATGTCTTAACCCATGTGTTTCTTATTGGTGGAAATAGAAATTGTTTATTTTTTGTCTTTTCATTTTGCTTTTTTGCTTATATATAAACTGCTTCAATGAGCCTCTTTATTCACATACCTTGATGTACTTTAACCTATATATCTACAAGATACATTTCATAGTGTGAAATTAATGATAAATAAAAATATATGTATTTAAATTTTTCGTTGATATTGCTAACTTGTTCTCCAAAAATGTTACACTAATTTATACTCCCACCAACAGTATTTGAAAGTGTGTATTGCATACCCACTCACCAACTATTACCCAACTTTTTTATTTTGTACCAGTTTGATAAATAAAAAGTGGTATCTTACTGTTTTTATTTTAATTTATTTAATTTTGAATGATCTAGAGCATTTTTCATGTGCTTTATGGGTATTTGCACTAATTTTTCTATGAACCATGAGTTCATATCCTTTGCTCTCCTTGTCTTGTTGAACACTTTTGTTAAACTTGATTTAATTCGACAGTATTTTCCCAATGATTTTCTATGTGTAACATAAATTCACAGTGAGGCCAACACCACTGAATGTTCATCAGAAATGAGTGCTTTCCCTTCCATTGTGTGGTCTTGCCCCTGGGAAGAGTTTGCACTCTAGGGGCTCCATTTCCCTGACACTTTAAGGTAGGTGAGGCCATGTGACAGAGTTCTAGCCAATGGGTTGCAAGCATGGATGATTTGTTTTAAGATTATTTCCATGTTACTTACTTTTTAACCATACAGATTAAAAATTTTTAATGGTCATTTTTTAAAAAATGAATTTGGGGTTTTGTGTTATGTTTGGAGAGAGTTTGAGGTAAAAAATGGGTTTCTATCACAGTTGTTGTTTCCCCTGTAAATGACTAGGCAGTCACTTCCATTCCATTTATTGAATAATCTATTTTTTAATCACTGATTTCAACTACATCTTTATCATCTACCAAATTTCAATTTGTATTTGGGTTTATATGCAGACTCTCTCCTGTTTTGTGAGTTTGTCTATGTATTAATGCATTGTACCAAAGTGTTTTAATTATTGTAGATTTACAATAAATACTTTAAAATATCTGGTGAGGAAGTCTATCTCCCCTTTCCCCCATCATTTTCCTGGCTATTCTCATACATCTGTTTTTCCAGATAAACTTTAGAATAAATTTGTCTGGTCAAAAGAAATTATATAAATTCTTTAACTGGGATTGCTTTGAATGAGGAAAATAAATTTTTACAACACTGAAAGTTTTTTATTTGATAATATATCTTTTAATTTATTCAAATGTTATTAAAATTTCTCATTGGAGGTTTAAAACATTTTTTCATATAGATTCTGCAGTTATAATTAAATATATTCTTAGGTGTTTTATCTTTTTTCTTCTTATTAAAAGAGGGATCATTTCCTACACTATATTTTTAGATATGTTTTATTGATATGCTATTACAGTTGTCTCAATTTTCCCCCTTTTCCCTCCTCCACCCAGTACCTCTCATTACACCTGGCTTAGCTTCCCACTGATTAGTTTGTGTCCATGGGTCATGCATATAAGTTCTTTGACTTCTCCATTTCCTATACTATTCTTAGCAAACCCCTATCTAATCTGTACCTACCAATTTGTACTTCTTAATCCCTGAAGCTTCTTCTCCTTTCTCCTCCTTCCCCCTCCCAATTTATACCCTTCCAAATGATCTCCATACCTATGATTCTGTTTCTTTTCTGCTTTTTGCTTAGTTTATTTTTTAGATTAAAATTGTTGACAGTTGTGAGTTTATTGCCATTGTAATGTTCATAGTTTTGATCTTTATATAATAATGGCTTGATGATGATGATGAACTGCTTTAGCTTTACCTTGTCTGGAAAGCACTTTATCTGCCCTTCAATTCTAAATTATAGCTTTGTTGGATAGAGTAACCTAGGTTGTAGGTCCTTGCTTTTCATCACTTTAATAACTCTTGCCAGTCCCTTCTAGTCTGCAAAGTTTCTTTTGCAGCTGACAGTCTTATAAGAACTCCTTAGTAGGTAACTATCTACTTTTCTCTTGCAGCTTTTAAGATTCTCTCATTATCTTTAACCTTTGTCATTTTAATTTTCATGTGTCCTGGAGTGAATATCTTTGCATCCATCTTGTTAGAGACTCTCTGTGCTTCCTAGACTTGTATGTCTATTTCTTTCACCAAATTAGGCAAGATTTCTTTCATTATTTTTCAAATAAGTTTTCAATTTCTTGCTCTTCCTCTTCTCCTTCCAGCACCCCTATGGTTTGAATGTTGGTACATTAGAAGTTGTCCCAGAGGCTCCTTACCTTATCCTCACTTTTTAAAATTATTTTTTCTTCTTGCTGTTCTGATTGAAAGTGGTTTTCTTCCTTATGTTCCAAATCACTGATTTGATTCTCTGCTTCATCCACTCTCCTCTTTATTCCCTGTAATTTTTTTTTATTTCACTTAGTGCAAATTTCATTTCTGCTTGGGTCTTTTTTATGCAGTTGAAGTACCTAATGAGTTCCTCAAACATACTAATAACCAGTGTTTTGAACTCTGCATTTAACAGATTGCTTATCTCCCTTTTGTTTAGTTCTTTTTCTGGAGGTTTGTTCTTTTCTTTCATTTGAATCATATTTCTTTTTCTCCCTATTTCGGCAGCCTCCCTCTATTTGTTTCTATGTATTAGGTAAAAATGCTTTGACTCCCTGTCTTAGTAGTGTGGCTTATTGTAGAGAAGTGCACCAGTAAGTTGGATAGGTAATCACCAGTAAGTTGGATAAGTAATCACCAGGGCAGGGCAACCCATGTGAACCAAGTTGATGGAGCCTCAGATAGGGTGTTGGGCTCTGTGGCTCCGTGTTGGGGAGGGCTCAGAAAAGGTACAATGACCTCTGCTTGGCCTCTGGAATTTTGTCTGGGAGGAAGTTGTCCATCAACACTTACTCTGATGCCAGACACTTCAGATTCTCCTTGTATGCCACTAGTGCCCTTTCAGCTGCTGCCCCAGTGCTGGAGCCCAGAGAGAATGAGTCCTAAGTCTGTTGCAGGCCATTTAAGAGGAGATGCCTGAGAATACCATAGCTTTTTCTTCCCCAACCTCCCACTGGTTTTTTAGCCAGAAGTTATGGGGTCATATCTTCTTGGCACTGGAACCCTAGGATAGGAGGTCTGGTGTGGTGCTGGAATCCCTCACTCCTGAGGTATCCCTCCTGATTTTTATCTACCATGGATGTGGGACCACTCATTCAATGTCTGCTCCTCCTACCCATCTGAATGAATGTGACTTCTTTATTTCCTTGGTTATCATACTTCCATACAGCTTGATTTTCTGACAATTCTGGGTGATAGTTGTTTTGTAGTTTAGTTGTAATTTTTGCTGTGGTTGTGTTACATATACCTCCATCTTGACCAAAAGCCTCTCAATAATATTTAATGAACAATTGATGTTCTACCCCTCATGCTCACTCATGCTGCAGTGTATTTTCTAACTGGCTGTTGTTTGTATAAGAAGAGACCACCCAACTCATTTCTGTTTTTTTTTTTTCTTAAAGTTTTTCAGTTGACTTGGATGCATTGTATAATCATATTATCTGCAGATCATGATGGTAAATCTGCTTCTTCCTTGGTAATATATTTATCTATTTTTTCTCCTTATCTAATTATATTGGCTTGCACTTACAGAACAATGTTTAACAATGATGTTGGCAGATTCCTACTCCTGAAGATCCTCTGAGGGGGTCCTCTGCCATCTCTCTATTGGCTACTATCAACCTCTTTCAGAGGAAGGAGGGGGAATTGGTTATGGGAGGCCTCTGAGGATGTGCAGTCCTTGCTTGAAGGGCCACACTCTATACAAAAGTCACCCTGGCCATCTCAGCATTTCAACCTGTTTCACCCCTGTAGCACTGATCACATGCATAGGATACCTTCACTGTCTGTATCTCCCCACCCTCCATGAGAATGGGAGCTCTTCCAGGGCAGAAACAGGTCCTTTGGTCCACTGCTATTTTCCTCCAGCCTAGTGACCTGCCTGTCATATAAGAAATATACAATCAATATATGGTCAATGGAATGACATAATCAGATAGATTTTTGCTGTCTTCTATTAAAAATGCCTTTCCTATTAACTGCCATTCACATTTTTACAACCTTTCTAGTAAAAAGCCCTTTCATATACATCATCTTGCTTTACTCTCTCATTGAAAACTCTGCAAAATTTTCTGTCTTAATTATTCTTTTGCAGATAAGGAAAAAGGTTCAGAGAAGTTAAGTGACCAGCTAGTAAATGGCAGAGTGATATTCAGTCATGCTTTCTGGTTCTGTCCATTGGACTGTGTAGCTGTTCAGTTGACCATCCCTTGGAAAGCAGCTCTGAAGACTTTCCGTCTTGGTAATGAAATGTGACTTTTTAAAAAGACGTCAGTTGAGGGGAAGAAGGGAGTGACTGAGGGAAATTGTGTCCGTCAGAAGTTGCCACTGATTTTGTCCCTATGAGCAAAGGGTAGGTTTGAGTGAGTCTGGGTATGTGGGGTATGGCTCCAGGTGGTGGTGGTGAGGGTGTGAGAGGAGTGGCAATGTGGATGTTCCTCAACTCACTATTCAGATGAAAAGGCCTAACCTCTGGTGTCTTGGAGCCTTAGGAACAGTGATGTAATGTTGGGCCCTTGGAGCTGAGTCTGGGGGTCCTATGGAGGATAATGCAGGGTACCTCTGGGCACTGGGCACTGGGTCCTAGAGAACCCTTCCTGTACACACAGTTCTATTCCAGCCACTTTGGGATGTCCCAGAGGAGAGAACAAGAGCACTCAGTCCTTCCCCTCAAGGTCCCATGTTCCAAAGGGAGAGAAATAATTTATCATCTAGTACATGTCAGGCCAGATGCTGGCCACCTCACATGCATCATATTTTACCTACTTCTCACCACAACTTAAGAATGAGCTGTAATGATGTCCATAAACAGAGTCTCAGAGATTGAGAGTCACAAGGTCCCCGCCGTCATCAGTGTCTGAGCTGGAATTTCAACCTGGGGGCCTACAGCACCCATGCTCTCCACCACCCTCCCACAGTAATGAGTGGTCTAATGCATACAAAGTGCATGTTGGCCATGCTGGGTGCTGGGTCCCATCAGATGACAAAATCAGGGAGGCTGCCTGGAAGGTGAGTTGGAGGAGACAGTATGAATGGCCCCAGGGGAAGGCAGGTAGGAGGACACAGCAGCTCTGAGAGGGATGGGTAAACAGTTTAGTCTGGCAGTAAGGAGAGATGAGAGGGATTAGTCCCTGTGTTAAAATGGTAACTTCTCAGTCAGCAATACTGAAGGCCATGCTCCCTGAATGGACAACCTTGGTGAAATGGTAATAAAGTTTGTCTACTTTTTCAACCCGAACCCTGAGACCAGACTGGTTTCTGATCCTAAGAGTCCTTTCAATCTGACAAGGGTCAACTCTCTGCACCTCACCTCCATCCTACCCTCCCCCAAGGCACGTCCTGTGCCTCTCTGGATGTTTGCACCACTTAAGGGGTTCTCAAGGACTGGAAAGCCTCTCTGTGGAGAAGGAATTGGTACCGTAGGCACGTGGGTGGTGTACAGGCTGGTAGGAGGGTGTCCCAGAACCCCTGACTGTCTGGGGGTCACCCTCTATCTGCTCCCAAGTCTGAAAGGTGATCTGCAGGTTCGGGAAGTTGGGGAGTTCAGTGGACATCCTTTCCCACCCTGACTGTGACTCAGAGAGAGCACTGCGGGTAACTTTTCCCATCACTGGCCCTAGGACAAGTCCTTCCAGTGTCACTGACTCCCCCCTCAACAAGCAAAGTGGAGCAGTAACCCCAAGTGGCTGCCTGCCATGGGGCGACTCGATTTCACTATCAGGGTGGAAAATCTTCAGGGGTTATTATTTTCCAAAGAGCTGGCCACCTCCCACCCATCTCCATTAGTGGCTCCATAAGAGGCAATCCAATATCCTGGTGAAAATCACTTTGAAACCAAATCTGGTGTCTCCTGACTTGCCTTAATCCCTATAAGCCTCCTCCCCATGGCTCAAAGCTGACCCAGCACAGGCCCCCTGTGGCTAGATCCTAAAATGACTTGGCTTGGGAGGTTGAATGGAATGAAAGTGGTGGCTCTTACTTATGGATGGACAGTGAGGAAGTAAATGTGAGGCCACAGCCCATAGGCATTTGGGCCCCCTTCTCTCCTCAGAATGCCGGGTACATTCAGAGTATGAATATACCTTCCTTGCTTCCTGTGTAAACCCTCCTTAGCTCCTTGTTCTGGGGACACTGAACCTTCCTCCCTAACTAGATTACAAATTCCATAAGGACAAATATTCTCCTGCTCTGTTACACCCTGTACCTACTGTGGGCCTGGCACATACTAAGCCTTCAGGAAATATTGGATAATTGAGAATTTTGGTTTCTCATTTCAAAGAATAATTCCTACTTGCTTAAAAATGCTAAAGAAAGCAAACTAGGAGAACTATAATCAGGGAATTGGATATTTTTCACAAGATGGTCTATAAGTGCTTACTTGTGTGTGCACATGTTTGTGCATGGCTGTCCCTGCCCTCAGAGATAGCACGTGGTACTTTGTATCCAAGGCAAAATTAGCCTCATTAAGAAGATGCTTTCTGACCACCTGTACATGGGTGCATCCCCACAGCCCTAAAATTGTCCTCATTTGAGATGCTTTTTTCTTCCTGCATTGTAACAAGCCCACAGTAATGACAGGGAGCTCAGGCTGGAATGCCTAATGAGCTGTGGATTAAGAAATGATGTGATAGCATCTTGCAGATTGTAATTAACACATGGTCTCCATTATGCTCTATCAGAGTTGTGTCCTCTTGCTGATAAGTAATTCCCCAAAATAACCACTTGTCTTTCAACATTTCCTTGTGATGACTAATTGTGAAGAGCTCCTGCCTAGAAAGGCCACACAGAGCATTTTGGGGACAATTACATGGAACCCATAGCTGCTGGGCACAATTACCTGGACCTGAATATGTGGTGAGTGAGACCAAGTGAGGGGAATGAGGCTTTGGCAAAGCATTCGGATAGCACCTGCCTATGGCTGCTGGCTTCATAATGGGTTTTGTAAAGAACTAACAGGTTTCCCTAGAGTAGAAGAATAAAGTACTCAACAGGAGTATTTGAAAGGACTTGGATAATTTTTTCTTAAATAGTGCTAGTCATGATTATCTGTAGAAAAATTAGAAAATACAGATAAACAAGAAAGCCATTACCAACATCTTGTCATGTTAGTCCATCATTATCACCACCATGACCATCACCTGTGATCATCAGCATCATCAGTATCACCATCATCGTCATCAACAACATTATTACCAACACCACAATTACCACCACCATCACCACCACCATCACCACCACCATCATCATCATCAAAACTGCTACCATTTAGGAGCTTATACTCATTCTACATAGTGCTAAGCATTCTAAATTTGTTACCTCTAGATCTAATAAAAATCTTAACAGGTGGGTGACTATAGTTCCCTTTTATAGATGAGAACACCGAGACTCACACCTGTCTCAGTTCACACAAAGCAATAGCTATCAAAGGTGGAATTTCAATTTGGGTCTGTGTATCGGAAATCTGTGCATATGATGCGATGCCTGTTTCTCTCCTCATTTTTAAGATGGGGTGATGATCCTTTCTCTCCTGGCTACCATAAAAGGTTGCTGTGAGAGTTGAATAAGATATTAGAGGTGAAAGCTTTGCAAACAGTAAGTCCAGTATAGAGTGAGGGCTTGTTAGGCAGTGCTTGGCATCCACCCAGATACCATGTTCAGTTGCCAAATAAGTGAGCAATAGTCATTGAATAGTGTTTAATTGGGTCTCATTGAGAAGCCAAGCCTGGGAGGGTGTATGCCATTTTCTCCCAGGTAAGGGGAAGGAAGGGAGAGGTGCAAAGCTAGGAGTGTAGGCATGGACGTGAGTTGAGGGGGAAGAGAATAACTTGACTGATTAGAACAGAAATTGTTCTGAGATGTGGGGATACTCTGATTCTTCCCTTCAGTTACTTCAATTAAATCTTTGGTCAAAATCAAAACAGTGTGCTTAATATGCAACTACCATGTCAAAAAAGTTTCTTAGCCCCTCTTCCAACCAGATTGTCAGCTTCTTTTTTTTTCCCCTTGGGCTATAAAATTTTATTGACAGATCAGAGGAGAGCCAGAGGTAAAGGTCCCATCCCTCCCATTCACCTACCCAGGAGCATCCATCCCTCTGCTTGAAGCAGGAAGCCAGGGAAGCTGCTGGACTCAGGTGGTCTGGGTAGTGGGCAGATTATTGTAATAGGCATCCTGGCCCTCATGCAGGCTGCAGGAGGTGGTGATCTCCTGCTCCAGCCATGTCTTGGTGTTCATGAGCTGGTGGTACTCCAGGTTCTGCCACATGACTTCAGCACAAACATCACTCAGCTGGGCTTTGATACTGCTGATTAGCATCTGGATCTGTGCCAGCTGGGCTCTAAAGCAGGATTCTGTTTCCACCACTGTGTCTTCTAGGGTGGCTTTCATGCTGAGCTGAGATTGCAGCTGGATCCCCAGACCCTGGAGGGTATGGCACAGGTCAGTGACCTCTGTCTTGCTGGTCTGCAGTTGTTCTGTGTGGCCAGCAACCTCCTGGTTCAGCTCCTCAGTCTTGATAATGAACTGGACTTCAGCATCCTTCTGGTTCTTCTCAGCCATGACCTCATACTGGCTTCCTCATGTCACTCAGGATCTTGGCTAGGTCAATGCCAGGAGCGGAATCCACCTCCACACTGACTTGGCCATCCACCTGGCTCCTTAGGGACACTGATTTCCTCCTCATGGTTCTTCTTCAGGTAGGCCAGCTCTTCCTTCAGGCCTTCAATCTGCATCTCCAGGTCAGCTCTGGCCAGGGTCAGCTTGTCCAGCACCTTGTGCAGGCCATTGATGTCGGCCTCCATGTTCATGCGCAGGGCCTGCTCCACCTCATACTTGGTTTGGAAGTCATCCACAGCCGGATGGGCATTGTCGATGTGCAGGACAATCTTGGAGTTCTCAGTGGTGGCACCAAGAATCTTGTCCCGCAGCTCCCCGATGGTCTGGTAGTAGTGGCTGTAATCACGGGCGGGCCGGGCCCTTGTTTCTGGTACCAGTCACGGGTCTTCACCTCCAGGTCTCCGTTGGCCACCTCCAGGGCATGCACCTTCTCCAGGTAGGAGGCTAGGAAGTTGTTAAGGTTCTTCATGCTCAACTTCTTGTTGCCCACCAGAAGCCCATCAGACTGACCACGGTGCCCACATAGCCACCACTGTAGCCCCCACAGGAGGACAAGGACGCAAAGCGGGCAGTTGTCACTGACACACCATGGCCACCCAAGCCTCCACAGATGCTGGGTGTGCAAGATACTCCTCCTCCAAAGCACACGTTGCCACCACCCATGCCCGCAAAGGACTAGGTGGCAGATGACTGGCAATAGCTGTAAGAAGTCATGGCAAAAGAGGAAGCAGAGACGCTAGTCAAAGGAGCTGTGGTTGGCTGGAGGAGAATTTTATATAAAAATTCTAGAGCCACTGTGGATGCTGGAGAAGAAGATAGGTGTAAATTTGAAGTTGTGGAGTGAGCTCAGTTAAGGGTAGGAGTTGTGAGAGAAGGACCAAGCCAGACCTGGAAGTGTTCTCTCTGATTCTGCAGTTGGATTCTCAGCTTTCAATCTGCTTCTGTGTCTGCCTGCCTCACTGCCTTTTCTGCCTGCCTTTCATTCTGACCCTTGACTTTAGGAAACATATAGAATCCAAATGTTTTGTCTCTGGTGTGTGTGTGAGTGTTGAAATCAGGAACTGGTTCTCATGTTGAAAGGCAGAGGTAAAGAGGCCCCAGCATCCTGAATGTCCACACAGGGCACCAGCCAAGTGCTCAGCCAGCCTTGGATGCTGAGCTCCTCTCCCATGTTGGAAGTCCTGATGGCAACCTGAGAAATTAATTGAAGTCCTGTTGGGCAGCTATCCATGAGGGCACCTCTCCAGCCCCCTGTGGCTTCTGCATTTGTCATTTGTCTTGGAAGATCACCAAGCCAGGAGTAGAGTTTAACCAAAAGTGGGTGGAATTGACTCATAAGAGCCAACTCAGGCAGTTGCTTCTGTCCAAAAAAGAAAAGAGAAGGTGGATTGGGGAGAGAAATTGGGCAGAATGAATGAAGATGGTACTTTGCTGGGAGGGGACAAGGCTGGCTGCATGCAGTCACACATGTCCTCCAGCTGGGGTCAAGGCAAGAATAGAGCCTGAACTTGACTTTCACATTCACACATTGTGTTGAATTCTTCCAGGCCCCAACTACCCTAGCATGCAGAAATAACCAAGCTGATGATATGATGGGGGACTATTTACACTACCAGTTATCTTGCCACTGGCTGCATGGCCCTGTGATCAGTGGACTGGGAGAAGTAGAGGGCCAATGACTACTATTCTTTTCATAGTTGTGTGGCGACAGCCTTAGAGGGGGACACTTTTGGCCATGAACTTTCTCGGTGCTTTGTTCTGTGTATCAAAGGCTGTTTCTGCCTTCATTCTTGAGATTGCTGCTGTGATCAGTGGAGAAGAGTGTATTGATGTGGTATGTGCTCTGGGGAGGTTTTTCAAAGTAAAGAGTAATGTGGAGAGCATAGGTAATGGATAGAGGAGATTTTCTTGGTGGAAAAGAATGAAGGTTTAGGAAATGAAGTGAGTTGCAACAGTGAGCAAAAATGTGCACATTATCTAATTTGAGCTCAACACTTGCCTATGAACCACTATCTATTAGTAGGTCTTGATGCTGAAGTTGTTATTTCCACCACAGGCTCTGGCGTTCACAGAGATTTCCAGGGGAAGTGAGTACCACTGCTCTCAGTGCATCCTCCCTATTCTTCAGCATGTTGCCTCTCCACTCTGTCCTGCACTGTGGCCACATTATCATGGGGATGTGAGAGACAGCTCTGGTGGGATGTGGCCCCTGGAATGTGTTGTTCAAATTCTTTATATCACACCTAAACTCTGCACCTACAAATAGCAAAGGTGACTTTTAGAGGGCATTGTGAGCTTCCTTACTTGGATGGGCTCACATGGCAAACCTCAGAAATACCAATTAAAGAGCAGACTCCCCAGAGATTCAGCTGTGGAGTCCTATTAAGTTCTGGCATCCTTTGGCCCAGGGCTAACCCAGCTGATAGTTCAGTATTGGTGCCCTCATGGATCTTCACCATGGAGTGAGAACTGGGAAGTCATTTCTTTGAAACTGTGACCCCAGGAATCCCTTCTTTTTCATCCCATTCTCTGTCTGTGGGTCCATCAAATTCTACCTGTTCCTCAGCTGTGTTTCTTCTCCTTTCATTGTACAGGCAATGCTTTCTCCTTGCCTCCCTTGTTTCAGACTATAAGCACTTGATGAAGATCTAGAAACCAAGTTTTATGAAGAATGTCTGAAGAGTGGTGGTACTAGAAAAGAGGAGATGCTGGGAAGAACCATTATTGCTTTCCTCAACGTAGGGATTGATGTGTGTGTATATCTGGATGAGCAATATAATGAGGGTGGCTCAAGAGATAGCATTAAGATCCATGGATGAGAGCTGGAGGGGGACAGACTCAAATCCATTGAAGGAAATTCATTGCTGTATACTTAGGAGCTGAGCACCCATTCAAGCAGCTGATCCTGGATGAAATTTATCTATTATCATCTTTTCTTTATCCTCACCTGAGGATATGTTTATTGATTTGAGAGAGAGAGAGAGAAACATCAGTTGGTTGCCTCTTATACGTGACCTGACCGGGGATCAAACCTGCAATCTAGGTATGTGCCCTGAATGGGACTCAAACCTGCAACCCTTTGGTGTATGGGATGATGTTCCAACCAACTGAGCCACCCGGCCAGAGCTCCATTATCATCATCTTCATCATCAGCACCACCATCACCATTTACTAATACTTACTGGGAGCCAGGTCCTCTGCTCAGCATCTTACCTGCATGATCAGTCCGTATCCCTTCTACTTACTTCCACTTTCTTTTCTCTTGCAGGCTTGTTATCCCTGTCTCCCAACCTCCTTAGCTTTTGGTCCTCCTGAGGTTTGGAACATGGGACAAGGCTGGAGAGTCTGGGGAGAGGTCAGTCCTTATAGAGAAGTGCCTACAAAACTTCGGGGCTTAGAAAAGAAAGCACTTTCCCGATGCAAAAATAAATTCACTCTTGTGTATTGGACAACTAGGACTCATCCTTAGATAAGTGGGTAGATAAAGGTGTCACTTGGCCCACCCTTCCCTTTCTGCACCCCTCAACCCCACACCTCCCTCCCCACATGGAAAGCTGCATAGAGAAACAAGTTATTCACAAGTTTATGTGAAATTTAAAGATTTTGGTTTCCTTTTCCAGAGCATTTTTAAAGTAGAAGGCTGATCTCTCATAATACAATGAAAGTCTTTCCCCCTTATTATTAAAAGACTATTGTGGTCTGAAAGCAAGTGGGGGTATTTCAGGCAACTTGGCAGGAATCTGGATTCCTTCAACCCATGCTAAGTGGACAGAGAAGGATGGCTAGATGGGGCAGGGGAGTTACTTTTTAATGGGTGCAGAGCTTCTGTTCTTGATGATGAAAGAATTCTGGAGCTGGATAGTGGTAGTGGTTGTATAACATTGCAAATGTAACCAGTTCCATTGAATTGCACACAAAAATGGTCTCCATGGTCAAAGAAAAGAAAAGAAACAGTGGCTAGGCATCACAGTGGGAGCTATGGTGAAGAACCAGCAGAAGGAATGGTGAAAAGGGCTCCAAGTGATTGCTCCCTCTGTATGGTGCTGAAGGGGGTGCACCAGGGCATAGCCCTGATGGGGAGCAGTTGGCAATATCGGTCAGGATCGCAGGTGCTCATGCCCTGAGTCAGTGGTCTCACTCCAGGAGTACATCCCAGGGGTGTGCCTGCTCCTGCACAAAATCATGATGGACCACAGGAAGCTGGCCTTGGAAACAGCCTATGTGTGCACCCAGAGGGGGCTGGTTAAAGAAACTAAGATAGAGCTACTCCATTTGTGTGTGTGTGTGTGTGTGTGTGTGTGTGTGAGAGAGAGAGAGAGAGAGAGAGAGAGAGAGAGAGAGAGAGAATATACTAACGTGAAAAACTCCCTGGGATCTGTCCACAGTGAAGATTTAATGTAAGGCAAAAACATCAAAGAGTAGAATGGTGTGAATAGAATGCTACCTTTGTGTAAGAAAAGGGGGAAATTCTGAATATACGTGTGCTGTATATGCATAAAAGAACACTGGAGGATACATAAGAAACTAAGTGGCTGCCTGAAGGGGCAGCTGTGAGAAAGGGGGTCAGTGGACAGACACAGGCTGGGAGCTAGACTTCCATTGTATATTTGTATATTGTTTTGTTTTGATATTTTTATCCACATGAATAATTTACCTAGTCATATTTTCTTTAAAAAATGGCTATGAATGCCCTTTGCAAACTTTAACACGCTATATAGCTATGAGGAATTAATAATGAGAAAACAACAATTCTTTAATACCATTTCTCAAGTGTTTACTAGGTGCTATATGCTCACTGAATACTTTATATCTATGATCTTCTTTGATACTATACAACTTTATGGGCATCATGATCTTCATATTTTACAGATGAGAAAACTAGCAATCAGAGGAGTTAAGTGGGTTGTCCAAGGCCACACTTCTAGAAAGGCACAGCGCTGAGATTTGAACCCAGTACTGTCTGCTTTCACACTTCCCTTCAGTCCATTGCTCTGTGGTAGATGTGATACATGGGAGCTTTATTTTCCACACTGCCAGCATGACCCTGGCTGGCATCAACATGGACATTTTCCAAGGAAATTGCAACATGTTAGTAATCTTTTTCTTGTGCCATTCTTGGGGAAAACTAACTCCCCTTGACACCACCACTCTGCTTCAGGCCTTGTGGTCATTCCATTTTCAGGAGGTATTTTGGGTTGCCATTTTCCTGCACTATCCAGACAAGTGTCATGATTAGACATAATGCTTCCCTGTGGTTGCTCCTAGCCTTCCTAAAATATCCATCCAGGACCTCCACCACCTTGGATGGAGCTGAGAAGAAGGTTTTTATGGGACACAACTTTAAACTGGTTAATGAGTTAGGAATAACTTGGCAACAGCAGTGATACACACATGTATGCACACGAGAACCTATTCTTGTTGTTCAGACCATCTCAGAGCTGTGTGCTTAAACCTGCAAATAGGGCTGGGTAATTACATGGCCCCAGAAGAGGCCCAACAGTCAAATGAAAATTTGGTTGTAAAAATAATTAGATCACAGGATATTTAAAAACAGGGTCCAGAGGTAGAGCTGCAGGCTCCATCCTTATTTCACTTCAAAGAAGGGACCTCAAATTGAGAGTAAGTTGAGAAGGAAAAGTGCTGGCATTTGGCAGATTGAAATTTCAGGCTACATTTCCTAGGGCACATGTCTGCTGTCAGGATCCCCAGATGGGAGGAGAAGCCTCTTCAAAAGATTCTATTGAGGAAATTCACAGCTTGCAAGTGCCCAGAGTAAGTGGAGCCCAATTCACACTTTCCCAGCCCTGAGACTGATTATTTGTCTCTCCCACAACAGTTTATACGTGTTTAAGTTAATGGTGCTCTGTGTCCAGAGAGCGAGGCAACTGAGGTGCAAGTGCTTCCCAGGAGGGGTGAGTTATAGGATGTGTTGTGGAAACTGAAGGACCAGTTTGTTTCAGGATAAATGACCTTATTGTGTTCTGTTTTATTTATTTATTTTTAATCTCAGCTGAGTTCCCACAGCCAGCCTAGTGTGTTTGGATGGAGCATTGGAGTGGGAAGAAGAAAAAGTGATTTTTTTTTACATGACCAGTAGCTAAGGTATCTCAGAATATCATGTCCCCTCAGGCCAAGTCTTCATCAAGGCTGTAAGCATGAGGCCACACTTCGAGTCTCCCTGGCTAAATCAAGTCCCCTCTCAGAGTTTGGTGGGGACTTGGCTTTTCCTCTCAGTGATGGATATGTTGAAAACCAACGATGCTTTCTACAGTGATGTCAAGAGTAACACATGTCATGATGGATGGAGAGGACTCTGATAATCCAGCCACTGGAACTAGATACTCTGTCTGATAATCTCAACAGGGATTTTCATCAGAAGCCTCAGAAGCACTGTCTCCTGTGGGTCTCAGTCTGCTCAGCAATGGGTCGGCAGCAAGGCCTGAGGTCTCCCTGGTTAGTGACACAGTGGCAGTGGTTTTCCCATTGGCCTATGCTGTGCCTAGAGCAACCTTCAGGAAACACGCCGGTGAGATGCTGCTCCTGTGGATTTTGTGGATCTCACATATAGAGTTTGCAGCCTGCTTCCTGGCAGCTCTTTGAAGGAATTTCTTTCATGTTGCTAGAGTTGAGAAGTCACTGTAGAGGCACAGCTACATATGAATGTTCTTATTCTCCCCGCAAATGTTGCCAGGATCATGGAAAGAATTCACCTGTCGGGAGGGTCGTGTTTGACCTCAGGTGGCCCTTGATACAGCCCCAAGTTCTCCTTCCTCTGCCCCACTGTGGGCTAACCAGGCAAGCCAAAGCCCATGGATCACCTGGGTTACCTGCTGCTCCCTGGGATGGGCTGCAAATCACCTCCAACAGGGCTCCAGGTTACTTTCAGTTGGGGTCAGACACAGAAGAGTCCTATTCAACAAGCACAACTGAGGTATGAGTGGAGACATCGAGCTGGCTCTAAGGATTTATTCATGTTTCACTGAATAGAGGGTAGAGCTTTCCCACTCTTTTCTTCCACGGAAGCAGCGCATGTCTGTGTCTCTGCTTTAAGGAAGGCGAGTCTGGTGGCAGCAGCTCCACAGAATCAGGAATATTGGCTTCCTGCAAAGGCAAGCACTCCCTCATACCCACTGATCCTCTAATGCAGGCTTCCTGAACACTCTTGGCATTTTGGACCAGATAATTCTTTGTTGTCAGAGGCTGTTCTATGCATTCAAGTATGATTAGCAGCAGTCCTAGCTTCTACCCACTAAATGCCAGTAGCATTGCCCCCTGATGTAACAATAACAAATGTGTCCAGGCATTGCCAGAAGTCCCTGGCAAAGTCACCCTGGTTGAAAACCACTGCTCCAGAGATAACCTGTGTAGACTTCTCTGCACCTGTCACTCCATATGCATTTGGGTCTTTGTTCATGTTCCACCATCAGGGATGCGTTCCTTTTCCCTAGTTTTTTGTTAGAAAATATCAGATCTTTCTACTGAGACTGCCTCTCCTGGGAAACCTCCCCTTACTTCCCCCTCTTGCTGGTGCTCCCACAGGGCCTCTGCATGGCTCTGCCATGGCTTTGGCCATGTTGGAGTGGTCATTGCTTGTGCACCTCTCTTGAGCTCCTAGAAATCCAAGACAGAGTCTTACTTTAGCTTGCCTCCCCTGTGGCCAGCAGAGTACCTGGTATATAGCAGGCACTGAACTGAGCAGGATCCCTGTAGCCTGTAGCAGACTATGGGGTGTATCCTCTCCTGAGAGTTGGTACATCATGGCCACTTAAGATGGTCACACATGAATGGCCCGAATGTTTTCAAGTTGATTAAATAGCATGCCAGTACTATCTCTTGCATGTAAGAAGTTTTCCTCTACTTTCACTGAGGCTGTTCTTAAACCCCAGAGATTCATGGATGCACTTTGGGAGGTCTGCAGAGTTACTGACTGTTTTGTGTATAGATGAAAACAGGCATTGATGTTTCCCACCTCCCTACCACACCCCAGTGGTGAAATTCCACAGGTTTCATCAATTTTCCATATGTTTCCACGATTCAAAAACTATTAAAATTAAAAAGCTTCTATACAGCTAAAGAAACCATCATGAAAATGAAAAGGGAAAAAACCATATGGGAAAATATATTTGCAAATGATATCTTGGACAAGGGTTTAATGTCCAAAATATAAAAGGAACTCATCATGACTCTACACCAAGAAGGCAAACAATCCAATTGAAAAATGGGCAAAGACCTGAACAGACACTTCTCCAAGGAGGACATACAGAGGGCCCAGAGACATATGAAAGGATGCTCAGTGTCACTAGCCATCAGAGAGATGCAAATTAAAATCACAATGAGATACCACTTCACACTGGTCAGAATGGCCGTCATTAATAAAACAAGAACAACAACAACAACAACAACTACAACAAGTGCTGGTGAGGATGCGGAGAAAAGGGAACCCTAGTGCATTGTTGGTGGGAATGCAGACTGGTGTAGCCACTGTGGAAAACAGTATGGAATTTCCTCAGAAAACTAAAATTGGAATTGCATTTTGATCCAGCAATTCCACCACTGGGATTATACCCATAGAATCCTGAAACACTAATTCAAAAGAACCTGTGCACCTCTTTGTTCATAGCAGTATTATTTACAATAGCCAAGTGCTGGAAACAGCCTTCAGTAAAGTTTAAGCGCCCATCAGTAAACGAGTGGATCAAAAACTTGTGGTACATTTACCCAATGGAATACTACACAGCAGAAGGAAAGAAGGAACCCCTACCTTTCACGACAGCACAGATGAAATTAGAGAGTATTATGCTAAGTAAAATAATCCAGGTGGTGAAAGACAAATACCATATGGTCTCACCTATAAGAAGAACCTAATAAACAAAACAAACAAATGAGCAAAATAGAACCAGAGACATGGAAACAAGGAACAAACTGACAGCAACAAGATGGGAGGGGGAAGGTGGATAAAGGGGGAAAGAAGGGGAAGGGTCTAGTCAAGGAACAGGTATAAAACAACTAAACTGCTTTCTATTGATTAGAATTTTTCTGGTGCATCTTTCCCCAGTCATTTACCTTGAACTCTTCTGGATTCTTAAGTTATAGATGTGCTTCTGAGAAATAGCACATTCCTAAGCAATTTAAAATCAACAAGATAATTATTTTTTTTAATAGATGGGTTGAATCTATTTGCTTTTACTGTATTTTTAGATGTATTTGAATACATTCTACCATTTTCTTTTATTATTTCTGTTACCCTATTTTCTGCACCCCTTTTCTGCCTTCTTTATTTCTCTTTCCATTCTTCTTTAACTTGGGAGCTATTGATTTCATTTTTATTGTCTCACTGGTTACTCCTAAGATTTCACCATGTTTCTTGAGTTAATCTCAAGATAATTCATACTTCTGCCCTATTACAAACAGTCCAAGAATCTTGTTTTGCTTAACCCTGAAGTACTGTCTTTGTTTAACATGTCACGGTATCTAATATTTTGGTTTCATCTTATTTGGTAACACCCAAATTTATCATTAACATTACTGTTGTTTTAGGAATCAATACTTGTTCAGTATTACCCATTTGGTAATCAGTATCTTTGTCCATCAAAACTGATTCTTCATTACTCCCTTCTGAGTTCAGTTTCTTACCCCCTGAAGTTTATGCTTGAGAAATTCTTTCAGGAAGAGTCTCTTGGTGACAGATTCTTTCAGTGTTCACTTGTCTAAAAACATTTTATTTCATCCCCACGACTGAGTCACAGTGTAGTTCAGCATAGGATTCTAGGTTGACAGCTATTTTCATTTGAAAATATTGTTCTGTCCCTGGTTTCAGTTTTACTGTTGAGAAGAGTGTTGATTGACATTCCTCTGTAGGTTTTGCTTTTAGTATTTTACTCTTCGACTTTGGTGAATTATACTTTCTCTACAAGACACCTTAGGTGGGTTTTTATTTACCCTGCTTAGAACTTGTGCCTCCTGAATTCTTGTTTTCCGTCATTCTTAGCCATTACCTCTTTGAGTATCATCTCTTCCCATTCTCTGTCATTTTTTCTGGAACTCTGCTTAGATACACTGTATGATACACAGTCTCACCTATCTGTTGTGCCTGCCATGCCAATGTTCTTATTTCTATCTTTTTATTATCTTTTGTGTAGTACATTCTGTGTATATTTCTCAGGGGTCTGTTTTTATTTGCCTAATTCTTATAGTCTAACCAAGTCTGATCTGCTATTAATCCTACTCATTTTGAGTTAAAAATTTTTTTACCATAAGTTTTTTTGGGTTCTTTCCCAAATCTGCTTATTTTTTTGTTCCATTATATCCCTCAGCCATTTTTCTACTTCCTTCTTTTATACCTTTAATAATGTAACATTACTAATTTTATGTACTTTTTCATATTATTCATTTACCCAAAGTTCTTGGCAGTCTTATCTGAGCTTGCTTTCCTTCCAGCTACTGATGTATGCTCATTATGTCATTCTTTTTTTCATGGGTTTTGAAATTTTGTATTGTGGGTTCGTATTCATCTTTGGGAATCCTTCTCATTTGAGTTGAGGGTCTGTATCTATATCTCTCATCTCTCATTTGTATCTTCTTTAACAATTTTTTGTGTTTTCAGTAATCCTTATGCTTTCATGTGCATGTTAGATGCCCACCAGACTTGTGTCTTTGCTGATGATATTAACAACCTATAAAAAGATAGTTAAATCTCCTTATTCAAAAGGGGACCTCCTTTCCAAAAGGGGACCTAGTTCTCTACCACATTCCCTCTAAGCATTTTTTGCTTATGAGTCTGTGAGGTTTTCTCGTTGAGACATACATTCTTGGGACAAGAGACTGTATGGCATCAGAGGAAGAAATGAATAAAGATTCTGGAAAGTGGAAAGAAGGAATGTAACATCCCCAGTCACAGGAGGAGGAGGAGGAAGAGGAGGAGGAGAAGGAGAGACAACACTGAGCAGCAAGCAAAGATGAGTGAACAAGAATGTGGGTTGGGATAGGGGAGCAAAGACAAGGATAACATGGTGATGGACCACAGGGGAGGAGGGAGGTATCTTGCATGCTGCAGGGGATGGGGACTCTGATAGGGTGAGGATCATTTATATAACCACTTTTCTGCTCTTATTAATAATAACAAAGGGCAGTAACAGGCCAAGACTTGCCATGTACAGATACTGTGTTAAGAGTTTTATCTGGGTTCCTTTGTTCTATTCTCCTAAAACCTCATTGAGGAGGTACTTTTATTCTCCCTAATATTCAGATCAGGAAGTTGAAATTCAAGAAGCTAAGAAACTTAACCCACACCAACGGCCAGAGGGAAGAGCAGAGCTGAAACCAGAACCCAGCTCTGCTGAACTCCAGAGCAGGGACATGTAGTCACTTCAGGCTGAACTAGCACGTTCATGGGCTAGGATGTAAATTCCTTTCATATGTGTGGCAACTCCTCCAGGTACCCCTCATGCGATGGTGGTGTGGGAGAGCTGTTGTGGGGTGGGGACACCCTACTTATTAAAACTGTCAGTAGCACTGAGCACCCGGCAGCCGGTAGGTGCTTAACAAATATTGGCCTAATAAATAAATAATGTTTTTTCCTTTGTAGGGTTGAGGAGCTTGGCCCTGGAGAAGAGAATAGGGCATGTTAGATTGAAATGTCTCTTTAGCTTCTCCCTTGGCTTTAACGTCCTGTGTAGTCAGCTGGAGAGACCAGCGTACCAGTCTCTGTCTGGGCAAGGAGGCTGGGCTGGGTGGGGTTCTTGACAAGTAGGTCATACTGCAGGCTGGTAATGGTGTTGAGGAGGCACCACTTGGCTCTCTGGGCCCTCCCCTGGCTGGGTGGCAATTTCTAGATATTGTTCTTCCCGAGTCCTATTAATATCAGTCCTCCATCTTGGTGATAAGAATAGAATACATAATGAAGGGATCCCTCCCTGTCCCACCTCTTGCACGTGCAGTCCAGGCTCACCCCCAGCCAGTGCAAATGCCGAGACTTTATAGAACCGGAATGTTCATGCTGTGGGGTGACCTGGACTGTGTTATGCAGGCAGACCCAGGATCTCAAGTCACTATTCTCCCTGGGAAAAGAGGCAGCCCGGAGTGACAGGAGATTGAGGAATGGGGCTGATGGAATGTTCACCTGCCAGGAATTTGCCCCCAGGAATCTGTGTCTTTCCTTCTGAAGCACCAGAAGCCCTTCATATGATAGCTGCAGCCTGTCTGCTTTGCCAGGGATGGGCAGCACCCAGAAGAGACCCCCAACTGGGGCTGCTCTGTGTCCTTTGCCTTCTTGTCTCTCTGGTCTCCTTATCTCTCTCTGTCTCACCCCCCAACACCCCCTCTTCTTTCCTTGACTTTTCATTTTGTTTCTTCCCTGTACTTCCTCACTCAAGAGGTTTCTCTCCGTGCCTCACACTTATTTCTATGAAGTTTTCCATAGCTCCGCCCACCTCCCAACACCTTCCTGCTCTCAGAGGCACAGAATGGCGCCCAGTCCTGCCATTCTTCCTTACCCCCACCAGGTCTTGAAAATGTCCTGGCTTGTTCACAACCCCAGGGCTCATTTCACAGAGGTTCTTCAAAGCTCTTGTGTGGGCCTCCAGCTGGGCCCAGGTTCCAGGGACAGGCTGGGAGCCAGGCTGCCAGAAGCCTGCTGAGTTTAAAGTCCTCCACTGGTGAGGCACTCCTTGACCAGCTGGGACGCTGGTCCATGCAGGGTACACAGAGATCTGGGTGCCATGGAGGCGAAACCCCTGGGTGCTTGCCATCCAGCAGGGAGACTTCTGAAATCACCCGGTGGTAGGGTCACAATGGGGGCACCATGGGGCTCAGAGACCTAGATGAACACTTTAAAGAAAGATCAACAAGAAAGGGTTTCTGAGACCTGCCAGGAGCGGAAGGCATGCCAGTGAGGAAAGCCCAAGGCCCCTGAGCCCCCAACAGGCCCATCTGCTGACCAGGTGGCATCTGAGAGAAGTAAAGGCACCAGACAAGGAAGAGGGAGAGTTGGATTCTAACTTCAGCTGAGACACTGGGGAGCAGTTTGGTCATATTACTTAATATCTCTAAAGCCTCATTTTCCTGCCCTCTCAAAAGAAAAAGTTAGACAAAATGATCACTGACGTCCTTCCGGCTCTAGAGTTACAATGGCCCAGGGACGGGACAGAGGCTGGGTGACCAGCGAGGGCGCTATTTTCCCCGAACATGTGAATAGGCCTCAGAAGAAAGGCCAGCTCTTTGTGTAACATTTGCCAATTTCTCTGGTTAGCAAAGGGAGTCCAGACCTCAGGCTCTGAGTTGACAGCCCCAGCTCTGATTTGTTACATAGTTTTCACTCATTATGTCTATTTTTACACTTGCCTTCTACTCATTTTTTATTTATATACATTTTAATCATATTTATCCATTTTAATTTGTTTTATTATCATCTATTTACCTTCTATTTATAGCCATGCTGGTTCTAGAATTTCCCTTTGAAATAAAATTGAGTAAATAAGTCAACTGGAGACAAATATTGCACAAGTAATCCTAAAGGCATCATGTTGATATGACAAAAATTGTGAAGGCAATCTAAGAACTGGGGAAGTGCTTGCATTCAACTTGGGGCCATGTAAAGTGCCCTCGGAGCTCCCAGACCTTGTCAGCGGGTACCCATGACTGTTACCACATTCATGCTGCTCCTCTGCCTGTCACTTCAGCTTTTAGGCAGCGCTGATGACACCAGCCTCCCTGGAGCACCCACAGGAGAGTGAGCAGAGTGCGCCCTCGGGCCAGCCGACCTGGGCATACATTCTGTTCAGTCTTTAGATTTGCTCTTACTCCAGTGGTCTTCCCCATTGCATTTATTGAGAAGTCATTTTAATGGGCCACCCGATCATGAACCATGGAATTTCTGTGCTAATGATAAAGGACCTGGAATTCCCATCTGAGCCGTTGTGCTTTAGAGAGAATATGTATTACCTTCTGAAATAAAAACCACTTATGCATACCAACTAATCTGTCTCAGTATAGTGTCACCAAGACAGATGTTGATTGAAGAGCAAGAACTAATCAAATAAAAAGCTTTAAGCCTAATACTATCCATCATCCAGGGAGTTCCCAGGGATGCTGGGGCAGCTTGTTGGGTTACTTTGTTCAACTTACACCTTTCAATTTTGTTACAAGGAGGGAGGAACAAAATGAGATTTATAGGTAACCAAAATGATGTTTTGTGTACGTCTCTAATCCAGCATAGCACCTTGCAGAAAATGCATTTAGCATGATGTTCTGGGGCTCCCGGAGGCTTTCTGAAAGCAAAGACTCAGCCATGTGCCTGAGTGTGTCTGTCTCTAACATCTGCTCTGGCCAGCTGTGCAGTGCAGGTCTGTCATAAAGTTTCAAAGCTTGTGCTCACAGAAGCTCATAGCAGAGGTGCCCAGGGTAGGAGAGAGGATGAGGTACTCGTTGCATGCTCCCAAACATCAGTGGCTTCAGCACCTGGAGGAACCAGAGATCATTTCCCTCTGTGTTTGGACTTGCTAGAATAGCCAGGCAATTGTCACAACTCCCCCCTGGACTTGGATGGCCACACAAATTCCACTGGGAAAAATCCCTTTGGCAGCAGACTCAGGGACTCAGGTCCTGCCCATGGGTAGGGAGCTACCTCTCTTTGTCGTCAGATGGTATCCCCAGGTGGTATTCATACATTCTGGAACTTTATCAGTGTTCTTCTGGTGAGACATGGCAAGCCCTTTCTGTAAAGACTTTGAATAAACTTTCTTCTTGAACTCTACAGCCAGTTTATTGGATTGTTTCCTTTATAGCTTATTCTTCTGCGACTCCAAGGACATTGCTAGAATGGGTTTTCATCTGGTTTTGTTTGTTTTGAAAAAAATATTGCAAAAGCAGGATTTCTTGGTTTCACACAGATACCTTTGCCTCTCACAATTTTTTAAACCACTAAATTATCTCATGAAGCATAAGGCCTGGGAACTGTGGAAAGGCAGTAAAACTGAAGGTCTGCAACTTCAAGGTGGGCCAGCTGTCAGTGTGAAAGGAAGATGCCCTGATCTGGATGACATTCTGCAGAAGCAGGCACCAAGGGAGCAAGTCAGAATTAGGAGCCAAAGAAACCCCCAGAGATGTCTGAATTTGGACTTGTCTCCTCTTATTATCTAGAGGCTTATAAGTTGGGAAAAGTAATTTCAGCATTGTCCGTATTTGCAAATTTGGCAAAAGCTACTAGGTGGAAGCAGGATTAAGCCCCTTAACTCATCTGCACAAGTGCCTTTATGTAGTCATTGAGTGCTCAACTGCCTACCTCTTGAACCAGAGTTTTTGCAAAAATGAAGTCAGGGACCCTGTAAGAAAAGGATTAGAAAGTCTGTTGTCCTGGAAATAAGACCAGGTTGGGTAGTACTGAAGAGAAGCTCTTCCCCCTTTGGTTTTTCCTTCGCCCACAGTAAGAATGGGTGGGCTAATTTTTGCCCTGCCTGCCTCCCAGAGGCGAGGCCAGCAGTTACTGGTGTGCTGGTCGGGCGACACTGATCACAGAGATGAGGGGGAGATGTTATTCTGGCAGTCCTGTGGGATGCATGTGGAACTGAATTCTAGCCAGGGGATGTGGCTGAGGGGCATAAAGGCCGTGCTCTTGTAAGTTTGTGGGCCCTGGGGATAAGGGCTCAGGAAAGCGGGATAGGACCACAGACACCATTTTCCTCAAAGGCACTGGCTTCGATGGGTTAGAAAAGGGGAGGATTTTCTGGCAGC
Source organism: Phyllostomus hastatus (assembly GCF_019186645.2). Taxonomy (NCBI): domain Eukaryota; kingdom Metazoa; phylum Chordata; class Mammalia; order Chiroptera; family Phyllostomidae; genus Phyllostomus; species Phyllostomus hastatus. The sequence continues at coordinate 19,684,102 of NW_025333869.1, forward strand.
GTCATGTCCCTGTCCTGGCCCACATGTCTTCCCTCGGACCTGTGGACGTGAGGCCGGTGTGTTGCAGCAGGGCTTGGAGGTCTCCCACAGCCGGGCTGGCTCTCACGTGTGCCATCTGCGGAAAACAGGTCCTGGGGCTAGTGTGTCAGAGCATCAGTGCAAATCTTCTTCAGGACATCCTCTCAACTGTTAATCACTTACACAGACTTTTAGGGCTTGTTTAAAAAGATGTTAAATTTCAGAATAACCTAAATGTCAGCAGTATGCTAGCTGATGGAATACTCAATTATTTTTAAACAAGTGTTTTCCATGATATTTAATGACATGGAGAAAAATATTTACAATTTAATGTTAAGGGAAAATAGGATAAAAATTTTGCAAAGATACACACCCAAGAAAAAGGTGTGAAAGAAATATATAAAAATATTAGTAATTATTATCTGTGGGTGATAAGATTCTAGGGAATTTTTACATTATTTTATAAAACTTTTATTTTCCAAATTCAGTATGAATCTGAGTTATTCTAATAGGCAGAAATAAATATGAAATAAATATTTATAACCCCCTCAAAGCTTGCTCTGTGAGTCCCTCTCTCTACCTAGGAACCAAGGGTCCCTGCTGGTGCTCACAGGCTTTGCTCTTGGTTTCGAGGGGTGGGCCACTGCAGTGATCCCCAGTCATTGTGAGTCTCACAGAAACAAGCTGCTGCCAATTACAGGCATTCTTGTCATGCCAAGTAGCTCGACAGATCTAATCCTCAGGTTCCCTACCTATAAAACGGAAGAATAGACTGCTCTTACTTATATCCCAGAGAGATGATAAAGACTAAAGAAAGTAAAAAAGGGAAGAGGTCTGTTAGCCATTTAGAAGATAACACAATGGTAATTTAAGGAGTGTTAGGTTATCAGTGGTAGTTACAGCTCAGGAGATGGGACATTAAATCATGGTAACAATATTAGCCCTGTTAGTTGCCTTGGTCACAACAGTTTACATGCTGGTGGGACTGAAAAATGGATTATTAATATTATCGTGGTTTCAGATTTTTACAGCAGGAGTTTCCTCTTTGGAATTTTCATACCAAATTTCCAACTTCACATATTAATGTGCCAGAAAGAGCCACCAGAGGGCGCTACGTCACCTAGAGTCCACTGGGCTCCTCCACAGCAAAATCACCAAGATTTATGTCAGGAGTTTTGGAACTGGGTCCAGGCTCCAGATAAATGAAATCCAGTGTACATTAATTATGATGCTGCACTGACATTTAATTAAATAAGCTTCTTTGTTCCCTTGGCTATTACTTTAATGACTCTGCTTTTTTAGTTTGTATGTTTACAGACTTTTATTTCTTTCTTTTAAATCAGTAGGGATTGTTCAGATTAGAATTCTTTAGAAATAGAAAACCCTGGTTTGTTCTGAAAGCTGCCACAGGCACACATTCACATGATAAAGAGGCTCACCTCCTCTCTGAGACATTTATAAATGTAGCTAGAAATAAATAAGTGGCCTGTATTGTTTTCAGAACAGAGGAGGTTGAAATCTCTGCTTTAGTTTAGGCCTCCATTTTCTTGTGCAACAACCCTTAATTCCCAGTCTGCAGACACACTTACAAGGGTGAAACGCACCGGGCTGTTCATAGGTGCGTCTTCATACTTTTCACATGTCCAAGGCTGTCTCAGGCAGCGGGAAGGCAGCGAGTGTGCAAGTGAGTCTGGGTTTGGAGGGCCCATTCAGCTGGGGTGGCTCTGCCCCACCCTGTAAGCTGTCTGCGCTTGGCTGTCTGTGGGGCCCTGTGTTATGGCTGCAGCAGAGGGCAGAGTGACTGACCTCAGTTCTCCCTGCAAGGGGGGCCCTGGGGGATGCAGAACAGCAGGTGGGGACAGGGTAAGACAACTCTGCCTGCACGCATCTCCCCCGGGGTACAGTGCACGCACACACAAGGGCTGGCTTGTGGATGGGGAGATCTGGTCCGAGTTTGGCTCTCTGTGTTTGGGTCATAGTAGTCACAAACAAAATCTGTGTTTTCCTTTTCACCCTTACAAATGACCCTTGAGGTGGGTGGGGCAGTGCCTGTTTTTATTCCAATTTACAAACATGGAAACACACAGAATGAAAGTTACTTAGGTTCCTTTTAAGTCTGAAATTCTATCTTAGCTGCGCAGAAACTCTTCCTCGCTGGTGAGGCCAGAGGCTGGGTTTCCTGAACCTGGTGCAGAAGTTTGTGGATGATAAGGAAGTAGCAGGGGAGAGCTGGGCAAAGGCCCGATGAGGTCTATTTCTGGTGGGTGGTGGTGGATGGTGGTGTGCCTCATTCGGTGCCTACCAGTGAGGCCATGCGGGAGGTGGTGAAGGACTGGGGATTGTAGGAACTGTAGGACACTGATTTTGATGGTGAGGGTCTCTGATGAATACGAGCTAAGCCTAGGCTTTCTTAACACAGAAGTTGCTAAAAGCTTCAATCAGCCCAGGCAGGGGTGATAAAGGGAGAAGTGTGATGTCTAGAGGCCTCCCAGTACTCTCTGCAAGGATGAGAAGATGAAGGTGGTGGTAGAGGAGGAAACACAGCTGGGGATTCAGCACTTGGGTGATGGAATCCCAGCAACCAATGGCCTGTTGCTCATAGCCCCAGACGGGTGTTTGAAGGGAGCCTGGGCTGTGGGGGAGTCCAGGAAAGCCTGGAAAGGATGTGTTGGTTTGTAAAGCTCACTTTTGTCGGAGAGGGAATCCATTATGGGGTTTTACATCCCCGTGGGCAAACTGTTCTGTCCTTTGCTGCTCTTTTTATGTTACAGGTGTTTTGTTTTTAAATTTCAAACCTTGGACTTGATTCAAGGGAAGTCCTCAACTTTTCCAACATATATGGAGGCCCAAAGGCAGCAAAGTGCAGACATTTAGAAGGTTAATAAATCAAGGAAACTCAAGGCCACAGTTATCTTCTTGCACATCCCACAGCATTTCTAGACATGACCCCCGCCCCCCTTCCCCACCCTCCCAGTGCTGGACAGACCCAGGGCCTTTACACATGTGCTCTGATTTGGCAGGGATGCCTCCAGAGGTGCTGCTGACCATGGAAGACAAGGACGGAGATGCCAAATGAATGATAATTTTACTTTCTGGAAGATGCTGTCTGTGGCTGTTTTACATACTGCTTTAGAGTAACACTCAAGAATTCTATCTCATTTCATTTTGTCCTTTGACCTTGACTCTTTTCTGATGGATGTGTGTCCTGAACCCAGTATGTTAATGAAGTAGGAGAGGTGGCAAAAATCCCCTTCAGCTTCTCTGCCCGGCTCGGCCTCCCTCAGAGGTCCTCTCCTGCACCCTAGGGCCTCCAAGGGCAAGGGGAGGGGCTGAGCTCTGGCTCAGGTGAACAGCATTGAGGGAAGGATGCTAACTTGGCCCTCGTCACTGGAAGGGCTGAAAGGAACCTGAGAATTCCAATTAGGCTTAAACTAATGAGCTGGAATCTTTGGGGGAACTACTGTGGGCAACGAGGGGACAAGTGTGATCATCTTCCTTTTACTTAGGACTGGAAAAGCCTGTGGCTCGTCTGCTAGCACAAGGGAACAAAGCTTCTGAGAATACTAGAAAGGGGATTCCTTTGGTGGTAAAGGGATAAAGGCTGCTGAACAAACCCAGACTCCTTCATCTTTTAAGGGGAGAGGAGGGAAACCCCTAAATGGGGAAAGGTGGGCTTGCATGGAGCCTGGAGCCAACCCTTTTGCTAGCTGCCCTCCTCACACAATGGAATCTGAAGCTGGGTAAAAGAAAGCGACTTTAAGGAACTCTACTGCCCATGGAGCCTGCACCACCCATGAGGTCAGGTTCCCCACCCACCCTCTCTGTCTGCCTTCTTAGGCAGCCTCCCTTGCTTCAGGAGGAAGAGGCAGAAAAACCACCTGCTGGTGTCAAGGCCAGAGACCACTCGTCAGCGCCTAGGAAGAAGGAAAGGAGGAGCGAACTAAGGATCAGTAGGGTGCATATCTTGAAGAAGTGTCCCTTCTTCAGGCTCGAGGCTCGACCCTCCCGAGGCTCGAGGATCTTGAGGCGTCAGGCCTTTGGAATAGAGTCCACAGCTGGTCACTCTTCCCTTCCCCAAGGAGTCACCTTTGGGAAAATGGCCTGCCATGGGGGTCCTGCCATCCTCTTCGGGACCCTCAGGGAGCTCTGCTGGGGGCGCAGCACATTGGAGAGTTGCGAGGTCCTGTGCCTGGGTTTAGGGAGCTCTACCTCACTCTCTATGGGGGTCAGGGGTGCGTGCCAGGCCGCCACGCAAGGGTCAACTTCCCCCCTGCCCAGCCCTGAGTCTAGGCAAGCCAGCACCGCGAGCCTCCTTCCCTCCCGCCTGGGGTGGCCTGAGCCCGCGCCCGCTCCAGCTGCTGCAGCTGCTGCTGCTGGCGACTGCGGGGAGCGCGGGGCGCGCGCCGAAGAGGACCGGGCGGCGAGAACGGGGACGAGGAGGAGCCGAAGAAGGCGAGGAGGAATAACGCGCCGAGGCCGAGGAGGCTCAGTGGCGTGGCGACGCGCTCAGGCTGCAAGGGCTAGCTGCTGCGGCGCTCACCGACTGGCCGCGGTGAACCTGCCGCGGCCCAGTGCGCACAGGGGCGGGGAGACGGGTCGAGCGCATCTAGGGAAGAAGGGCTGGCGCGGGGGCTTCCGGGCGGAGGGTACTGATTATACATTATTAACGAGTTGCCTCCTAATAAGCCTAAAGCGGCTCGTCAGCGGCGCGAGTTGCGCGTGGGGAGGAGGTCTCGGGCCAGAGCGCAGCGCACAAGCGTGTCGCACGGCGGGCGGCGCCGCGCGGAGCCGAGGGCACCCGGGCCCGCGCACAGAGCCAAGGCGGGCCCGGGGGCGGTGCAGACCCTGGGCGCAGGCGGCCCGCGGCGCCCCTGGACTTTCCGTGCTCAGGGGCAGCGCGGTTCCTGGCGAGCGGCGGGTGGAGTAGAGGGAGCTGCCCCCGCGCTCCATCCCCCTCCCCCCCGGGCGGGCGGGCCGGTGGCCGGGGGGAGGGCGGACGGCGCGGTTGGCTGTATATATCTTCGCGCACCCCGCCAGGTCGCGCACAGCGCCCCGAGCCCAGGCGCCTCCCCGCCCCCTCCCCGCGCTCCGCGGCGGCGGCGGCAGCAGGAGCAGCAATATGGCTGTGGATGGGTGCTCGGGGCGGCGCTGGCGGCGGGAGGAGCTCCCCCGAGCCCCTGCGCTGGCTGTCCGTTGCTAGCTATGGCAAATGGTGGCGGCGGCGGCGGTGGCAGCACCAGCGGCGGCGGCGGAGGCGGAGGCAGCAGTCTTAGAATGAGTAGCAATATCCACGCGAACCATCTCAGCCTAGACGCGTCCTCCTCCTCCTCTTCCTCCTCCTCTTCATCCTCCTCCTCTTCCTCCTCGTCCTCGGTCCACGAGCCCAAGATGGATGCGCTCATCATCCCGGTGACCATGGAGGTGCCGTGCGACAGCCGGGGCCAACGCATGTGGTGGGCTTTCCTGGCCTCCTCCATGGTGACTTTCTTCGGGGGCCTCTTCATCATCCTGCTCTGGCGGACGCTCAAGTACCTGTGGACCGTTTGCTGCCACTGCGGGGGCAAGACGAAGGTAAGGTGCGCCCTGGACGCCCGCCCCCTGCGCCAGCCCCTTCGCTTCTCCGCCGCGTGCCCGGCAGCCCACCTCCTCCCTTCATCCCCACCTGCCTTCCCTTGGCTTCTTTCCCTTCTCTCCGCTCTCCCAGCGCCCTCGGATTGGGGCAGCGGGAGACGCGCCGGAGGTGAGGAGTTGCCCCCAACCGGTGCGCTCTGGGACGCGGACGCCCAATCCCGTTCCCTTGTTTATTGTAGGGCTGTTTGCGGTTGCGGCCGGAGTGGGGGATGCGCGCCGCTCGGGCGCTGTGGTGCGGGGTAGGGAGAGCCAACCCCGCGGGCAACGAGGAAGCTGGGGGCCGCTGGGTGCGCGTTCCGCACGGCCCACCTGCCGAGGCTCGGTTCCTTTCGGTGGGCGAATGGGAGCACAACAGCCCGCACTTTAGAAACCTGTTGGGGAGATGAGTTCGTGGAGTCAGAAAAAAGGGGAAATCCTTTGGGCAAAGGAGGAAACCTTTTAGACTAGGGACTCCCGGGGGAGGAACATGGCCAGAGGAAGTGGGGGTACGAGAGAAAGTTGGGGAGATGCACCCCAGTTTTGGAGGTAACCTGGGGAGGTTGTCACTTTAGGAGTGTGGCGAGGTGATGTGATGTCACCTCCCTCTTCATCCGTTAGATATTCTTGTGGAACATGCACCCTCCCCCCAAGTTATGGGGCATCTGTATTCTCGCCCCCATGCCACCCCATTTAGGTCCCCGGAAATGCCACCAGCAGCGTGGAGGCTGAAGCGGGAGGTCCGCCTGAGAACCGGCCGAGGCCGCGGTTTCTCGCGGAGCCTCCTCTCCGACGCTTTTGAGGTGGCTGGCTGTTGGGTTAAGCTATTCCTGGCGCAGAGACGCCCACCAGCAACCAGGCTCACTACACTTTATGTATGGTTGCTAGGCTAACTTCCTGGTCCGTCTCTGAGTCGCTACAGACCTCGTCCTTGACCCCTCATTGGCCGAAGGGGGGGGGGCGCAAAGAAAACTGCGCGGGGGGGGGGGTGCGAATATAAAAGAAAGAACTGGAAAAAACAGAGTGACCCAATATGCCTTCTGTTTGAATAGTTCCCATACGAGGGTACTTTCCAGTGCCAACATTTTCAGATGGAGGGGAGATCAAGGGGGATAGGGGAACAGTGCGAGGTAGAGGCAGACTCCTTCGGAATGTACACACTTTTCCTGGGAAAGTTGGTCCGAGGACCCCTCAAACTTCCACAGGGCACAGCAACTTGTCGCAGACTCCCCAGCTGCTACAGGAAGAAGTAGGGAAACCCGGGTCTGTGGGTGACACACAGGAGTGAACTGAACCTCGCTCTCCAGGCCATTAATAATGCATCCTGTCGGGTGCTGGAGCTCAGCTGTGTTTTGTGGCAGCACGTTTGTGTTTTGGAAAATACTGGTGAGTCGGAAATAAGGGAGAAAAATAAAATCTCTCCCTCTCCTCCTACTTCTCCAGAAGCCTCCAGATGTTGGGCCAGCCTGGTTTTTTTGGAGTTTCCTTCTCAGGAGAGGTTTCTCCTTACTTGTCAAGGTGGACAGCCTCCCACATTCCAGAGCAGCCGTCAGATGAAGCAGAATCCTAAGCACGGAGACCCCAAGACTGTGCCCCCAGCATTGCCCTCCATTTAACAACTGCCTACTCATAGGACCTCCTTACCCACCCATTTCCTCTCCTCGACCTCCCTGGAGCCTTCAGCCCTCAAGTTTATTTTCCCTCGCTGAGGTTTGGTGTCGGGCCAGGGGGAGAGATAGCTCATGGTTGTGCACATCTCAAATGTTCTCTAGACGGAGTGATTTCAGTGAACTTTTTAACAGCTTCCTTATCCATAAGGAATTGGACAATCCTGATTATAATGAAAACTTTTTTTTGCAATGAATCAAAATAAATTTTGATGTTTTTGTGATCCTGGGGTTTTAAACAGTCTCTAAGTTTTTTTGACTCCAGGGGATTCCTTAAAGCCACTGTAGTGCCTGTGATGAAATGCTGATCACATTGTTCGCAGAAGGAATCTCTTTCTTGAATGACGAGCAAGCATAACTTCTGTCTTTTTCCTTCAAGAAAATAGGTTTTTGGTAATGATCACTACAAAAATAAAATAATCCCTGTATTAGGCTGTATTTTGTAGCTTCAAGAGCTCCTAAGTTGACATAACTGGAAGTTTCTACAAAAATCAGAAATGCTTGCATTCAGTGGGGGAGACAGGAAGCAATGTAGGACAAGATCAGGTCACTTTGGTACCATTAGAGTTCATTTTAAATCATGCCCAGATCTCTTAATATCTGCCCCTTGATTTGCTCAATGAAGCCTAGTGTAGCCAGCTCTTTATGCCCAATGGTAATAACTTAGGCCTTTTACAAGCTATTCTTTCTACCCTTGATGTCTCTTGCAGTCGTGGTTTTTCTGCCCTTCACTCTTTTTGCTTTTCAAGTATTGGTAGTTGTCGAGATGCTGCACAAAAGAATGCATTCAGCTTGAACTTGGAATAATTATTTTACTGCTGGGTTTCCCAAGCAAACCTAGGCTGCTTTTCCACAGAACTGTACTGGCCCTCAGGTGTGTTCACCCTCACCTTCATTCAGACCCAAGATGGTTTGATCAGGAGCCGGGGTCCAGTGGAAGGCTAGTCTTTTTAGCATTAGAAATTCCATGGGTCATTAGTTTCAGCAGGGAGCTGGGGAATCGTAAGTGCTTGGCCTCTGGGACTGCACCATCCTCTCTGATCAAAGGAACCTGGGACTGTGGGTGTATCATTAGTACCTTTGGCCTCTGAATCCCAAATGGTGAATGACTCTATTATTTGGCAAAGAATTGTATTGCATTTTTCTTTTTAGGAAATAAAGAAGAAAACGAATCACATTTCTCCCTTGTTGAGAACTTGGACACAGTCACTCAGGACTGTGTTCTTTGCTGCACTCTGTCACATTGTTTTGTGTCTGTTGAGTTTCATCAGAGCTCTCTTCACTGGGCTGTGACAGTTTGAGGTCCAACCTGGTAGCAGACTGTAGTGAACAGGGAGCTGCTCTGGCAGCCCGAATACGGCTGTGACCTTGAAGAAGTCATTTAACCTCTGTGGTCTCTCGTTTCTTGTGTTTAAAATGTGGAGATTGAATTCTGTGTGTTCTCCTGGCCCTTGTGCTCTGTGATTCCATGTTAGGGAGTGGAAGGAGTTGAGAGACTATGGGTAACCTTTCTAGCTCAGAATGTATTTTGCAATGGTGCAACGATTCCTTTAGGAATTCAGTTTATGTGCCTTTCTTTCCACCTCCTGCTCCTCATTCAGCACAACAGTTTCCTTTTTTTCCCATTAGTCCAGGGAAGCTGAGGCTGACTTCCTTTGGAGCTGTGGTTTGCTGAGGGGCCTGCACGGTGGGCATGGACTCAGGCCTGTTCTGAGTTAGAGCTGTCCTCCCTGTAGAAGTTTGGGCTTGATCGGGGTTGGTCTGCATGTAATGAATTATTGAGGTGTTATCTCCATGGCTGTGTCTGAAAAAAACAGCATGTTTTCTCTGCCAGGCTCGTGACTAATATAAATATCAGATCCTATTACAGCTTGGTAATTGCCCTGGGTCTGGCCTGATGCATCCAATCAGGGCTGGAGCTTCAGGGCCTCTGAATTCTTGATGCCACATTGGCCCTGGTGCCTCATCTCATGCTGGGGATCAGCCACATCGCATGACCTTCAGATACTGCTTCTTGGTGAGATCGCTTAGGCCTTGGAGAAGGTCTCAGGTCCCAGTCCAGCTGACCTTCCCTTATCCAGACAGCTTTTGCTTCTTGTGTCTCACTTTCTTTATGGAAAGACACATGCAGAGACTCTGCAGTGAGACCCAAGTGCACATAGTGATCTCACATTTATTAGCTGGGCACCTTTGTCTGGCAACTATGTCAAGCCTTGATGTCTTCTTCCATAAAAAGAGCCTAATGATGTTTTCTTTGTAAGACCCTTATAAGGAGTGGCAATAATGGGCACATAGCATCTAGCAAATGCCTGGCATTTAGCAGTCTCCTGTAAATGGGAGCTACTCTGTAGCTCCACAAGGTGGTGAGTTTATTTTCTCTTGATTCCTTAACTTTTCGCCCTTGTAGGGCACACACTGCAATGAAGAGAACTTTGGAGAGCCTGAAGTCAACTGTCTAACAATCAGAGCCAGACCGAGATCCGGGCTCATGACTTTCTGCTGCTGCGGGGCTAGAAGGGTGGGGAGGGACAGCCGGGGAGCGCTCTGTGGATGAGCGTCTGGCAGGATCGCTAGTGTTTTATGGTGTGGATGTTCTTGAACGAGCACTGACGTTGTGGGGCTCCCGGGGCTCTAGGCCTATCAGAAGTGAAAGCTTTGTTGCTCAGATGTGGCTGCCCACCCTTCCTTGTGAAGGAACAATTCTATCCCTATAAGCCCAGTCTGGAGCTCACAGATCTGTTCCCTCAGTAAAGTAACAGTGTCTTAAAGAGGATGCTCTCTTTCTGGATCAGTTTTAGTATTCTGTGGAGCACTTGCCCTTGAAGTTACCTTGTGAAAAATTGAGAGGCATGGCCTACTGGGTGGCCATTTGGGGAGTCCCAGGCTCAGGGAAGTCCTGCAGCAGAGAAACTGGTTGAACGGCTCTGGAATGTGCTCACGTAGAGCAGCCTTGCCTAGATGTCAAGCCTGCTGTGCAGCACTCAGCTGTCAGCTTGTGACCTTGGGCAAAGACTCCATTGCTCTGTGCCTCAGTTTCCTCACCTGCACATTGGGGATTGTAATAGACCACAGCCCTAGTGGGTAGGTACTCTCCATAACCCCATTTTGTAGCACTTCCTAGGAGGACATAGTGACTGCAAGCCATGGGCTGACCCTGCTTCCAGGTGCCCAAGGACCTTGTCCAGACATACATCAGGAGGAAAGGATGAGCTGCCCTAGCATTTGGCCTAGGGGAGTAAGGATTCCAAGGGCAAACCCAGGTGGGACTCTTCTTTGCCTCACCACTATCTTCTTTTCTGAATGGGGCATTCATTGGGTGCCTGGTAGCAGGAGTAAATGCTTGCTTTGTTGCTTTCTTTCTGTCCCCCTCCCTCCTCACCAGGGCAAGAGAAGCCTCTGCTGAAACAGGTCGGCATTGGATCGTAGTGCCAAGACCTCCTTCCCGACCTTGGTAGCAGGGGTGTCCCAGCTCACAGTGGCAGTGGCTATGCTAACCTGTGAATTACAGCAGGCAATGCACCTTCCTGGGACTCCAGAGCTGCGGAGCCCCTGGAGGGCTGCCCCTGTGGTTCCCGTGGAAAGAGCTGTGTGTGTGTGTTCCCACAGCTCCTTCCTGGAGCCCAGATGAGAACTCTGGTCTTCATGGAGTCCTACCTGAGGGTCAGGCAAGATCAAGCCTCCTGCAGGACCCCTGCAATCCCACAGCCATTCTGTACACAGTAGGGAACAAAGTGTGTCTCCTTTGTTGAAATGCACCTTGAGTGGGTGGAATTCTGGCCCTGGGCAGGTGGAGAAAGAAACTCAGGGGCCCTACTCTCAGAGGCAGGGGGTCTCAGCATTCTGGATAGAAGGCTTAAGGAATGTTCCATTGGGGTATCAGATCTCTGCCTCCAGGGCTGGATAGAGCATCTAGTCCATGTAATCCTGGGGCCTCTCAGACCCCAATGTGCACACAAATCACCTGAGGAGTATTAAAATACAGATTCAGATTCAGAAAGTCCAGAGTGGGCCCTGAGATTCTGCCTTCCTGACAAGGACTGCCTCAGGAGTAGCAAGGATCTGGTCCATTTCTCAGCCTCCAGGGGGTTCCTCCCAAAACACGGGCCTATTTTTAAATATGAAATTCCCTACTCTTCAGAGTAGGAAGTGATGAGAAGAGGAAGGTCCCCTGTGCCAAGATAGCTAGGTCGCAGAAACTCTGCTCAGGCTCTCTGAGTTGCTGCAGACCAGCATGGGCGCCTGCTGCTAAAGCTGATTGCAGGGTGCCTCTTTCCAAGGAACCCGCAGTGCTGTTGGCTTGGGGTGGGGTTGTGGCGGCCACTGCAGTGTTCTACAGATGTGCAGGGTGTGGTCTGTGTGTCGCCTGTGGGCTCTCTCTCATGCCAGTTGGTCACACTGCAAAGGGAGAGGCTTTCTGAAGTTCAGAATGGCAACCTAGCCAAACCACCTTTTTGCAAAATTAAAGGCTCCTGGTGTAGCCAGGGCCGTACTGTGGTGATGCTCTGGGAAGTCAGCTGCTGGCCACGCCCTCTGGTGTGTTTGAAGTTAGTGCACAGCAACACTGCCAGCCTGATTTTCCATAGGGACCTGGGTGGGCCTTCCCAACAGAGGTCTAGCATGAAAGGATGGGGCTCCAGCCCTGATCCCTGCGGGGAGGCGGGGAGGCGGGGAGGCGGGGAGGCAGGGAGATGGGTTGCACTGTGCTGTGCAGGCCTCCAGCGGCACCTCTCCAGAATTCTATCCTATGAAATTGAAACTAGCCCTTTCTCTCATGGCAGCAAAGTTCTTCACAGCTCATGCCGTTAAGGACTTTTTCCCTGAGATATGCTTTTTATGTTGTTCTATTGTCCAAGGGGAGAACCTGGAGTAAACTTGACCCATGAGCATCTCCAGCTGTCCAAATAAAGAAGGGCTTAGTATAATGCTCAATACAGAATAGGTTCTCAAATCTTATGGTCACTGTAGTTGTTATTTTTACTTTTATTGCATAGTAGGTGCATACTATGTACCGAGCTAGGTACTTGGGGAAACAGAGGACCCCATTCTGACTTCTAGTTGACAGGGTGGGAGGGAAAAAACCCAGTTATCTTCTCATATGGTGTGCACATGCTTGGTGTCTAAGTTGCATGCAGACCCCCTGAGGGCAGGAAGTGAGTCATAGTGCACAGCAACACTGCCAGCCTGATTTTCCATAGGGACCTGGGTGGGCCTTCCCAACAGAGGTCTAGCATGAAAGGATGGGGCTCCAGCCCTGATCCCTGCGGGGAGGCGGGGAGGCGGGGAGGCAGGGAGGCAGGGAGATGGGTTGCACTGTGCTGTGCAGGCCTCCAGCAGGCCTATGTGCTGTGCAGGCACATATTTGTGTTGGGAGGGCCCTTTCCATGGTGGTTCGCTAGTGTAGTAGGTAAAAAATACATTGTGCTATTTGTGTGTGTGTATGTTGTGGGGGGGTGGGGTGTGATTTGATACATGCCATGGAGAAACTCTGGGTGAATGGGGTGGGTTGATTTGGTGACAGAATGATGTTTGAGTCATCCCTGGATTTAAATGATTCATCCTGCCTGGTCGGTCTTGACCAGTAGACAACGAGCAGTTGTCTACAAGGCGCATGAGTCAGGCAGGGGATGGAAGGGCAGCTTCAAAAGAATGACTGCTTCGAGATGAAATTTGCTTTGCTTTTGGCATGATTAGGTGATTGTTTTGGGGACATTATTTCTAATTGCCAATTTGGAAATGTAATTGGCACTCTAGGTCCAGAATGGGCATACCTAACGTTGTCAAACCGAGCCTCCAGCTCATCTCCGTGTAAGATCTCATTACCTGTATGACTACCACTTCTTTCCATGGCCCAAAGCCAAGTTATTATAAACATCTCAGTTACTTTGTATTCTTTCTTCTGTTTCATTGCCCCCCTGCCAGGTTTTCTCAGGGGCCCAGATCCCCTTCACTGTGGGTATTTCGAAGGTAGTCAACAGGAAAGCCTGCATTCCTTCCTTCTCTCCTTCCTTCTGCTCTTCATCCTTTCCTTTATTCTCCTACTTGCCTAGTGATTCCTCCTAGACCCAGGAGCAGAGGGACTGAAGTTTGGAAGCTGGTGGAATTATGAAGTCATAGTGGTAGAAGGGGGCTTTGGGGCACAAGTCCTGCATCTTCCTCTGTAACCAGAGCTGGAAGCCCTCTGCTCCTTCGTCAGAGGAGATGGGGGTGTCCGTTATTTCCTGAATTCATTTGGTGGGGAGCCCCCAAAAATGAATGGAAAGATCTTTATCCTTGCATTAGCCCCTCTTTGCTTTGGTTCATTTCCAGAACACATGGAAAAAGGCTTTTGTGGGTGCTAGATTTCAAATGCTAAATCTAGCCCAGGAGGGCCCAGAGCTGGGAGATGTTTAGGTGTCAGCAGTGTTGTTGAGACGTGGGATACCCTTAACTTGTGCTGCCCCTGTGCTGGACACGTCCTTTGTCTCTCTCACAATGCCCAGTGTCCTTTTTCTCCGAGGTATCCCTTTGCTTCATTCTTTAAAGTTGGAAAATGGTCCATTCTGGCTGTTGGTTTCTGGAGTTTGCCTTTTGAAATCTTTCTGGTCTTGTCAGAAGCCGTGGGTGGAGGTTTTGGCTGCCCCTGGGCCATGAAATTGCCTCTTTATACCAGGCACATGCCCTATGTTTCCCAAGTTTATCTTCCTTTACAGTTTAGTGCTGGGCTTGGCGGAGAGCAGATATAATCTTGGAGCCATGCCAAGAATCCAGATGTAGAGTGTGGATCCTTGGTTAAGAAGCCCAAGTTGGGCTCTGCTTTTTGTGTGTTGTCTCTTCCTGAAGGAGATAGAACAGATAGCAGGCTTGAGCCTGTGTTGTATCATTTAAGTATAGGTGCTGCCTGGAACTGGAGATGTTACCGCCCAGCTGCTGGTGGTGAGAACAGCACCAGGTGTGAGAACGGCACCAGGTGCTAGACCCGTGGAGTCACACCCCGCCCTTGGCTCAGCAGCCTCAGTCCAGGCTGAGAAAGAATTCAGGCCCAAGACTTGAACTACAGGAGAAAGTTTATTTAGAAAGTTGTGGAGATAGAACAAGTGAGCTGTAGAAGAAATGGGCTCAGGAAACAAGTCACAGAGACGAAAGAAGGACTCTTGGAGCTTAGGAGAAAGGAGGGGAAAGGTAATGATCTGGGAGCGGGGAGGTGGGGAAGGTCCCAGGGGAGGGTTTCACTAGAACATTCATCAGCTTCTCAGGTGTGTCCTTTCAGGGTCATGGTCTCCACCGATTTGTCGGCGTCAGGGCAGAGGGTTATTAGTCAGTGCAGCTGGGCCTGAGGTCAACCCGTGGAGTCAGTTGTCTGGTTTTGCTGTTTTTCTAGGCCTGGAGCTGAAGCACAACTGAGGCCTAGATGTTATCCCTAGGGGTTAGTGCTGAAGGGAGTGGTCGTGCAAGGGCCTGCATGGGATTCACATGATGTCACTCCACTAAGAAGTCTACCACATGACTAGGAACATGCAGGAGAGGAAAGGTCAGGGGAGGGTCCTAACCTCACGACCAGTGATATGAAAGGTCAGGGGGTCTAAACCACATGACCAGTGACATGCTAGGGGAGGAAAGGTTACCCTGGGGACAAGCTCCTTGTTTTCCCAGTTTTGCCTGTTGCTAGGCGCCTAGGGCTCTCCCTGCTGACCTTCTGTTTTCAGTCCATGGCCTTACTCTGCTGATGTCTGTCTAGCTTCCTACCACACAACTGCTCATCTGATCTCTTCTCTTGGGCTTCTAGACACTACTGCTGCCATTTCCCCTGTTGTGCTGAACAGAACAAAACCCGGAAGGAAGAGGACATATAAGAGGAGAAGGCAAGGGAAGGCAGGGGTCGAGGGAGATGCTCACACAAAGAAAACTAGAACTTTTCTTCTGTTTTTTTTAAATACATGTACTGAACTTCTCTTCCAGAGGTTGGTTAAATGTAGAATTGGATAGATTTTGTTCTTAGTTGCCAAGGAGTGAAGCCTTACACGAAGACCAGTGGAAAGAGTGGTTTCACTTTTGGAAGACTAGCTTTTCTAGAGAGAAGTTCCATCCAATCAGTTGCTCCTGTGGGGCCTGCTGCCCTGTGGCCCCAACACAAGGGATCTAAGGCTTCCTGGGATATTCTTTGTGGGCTTGTTATATGAGAGCAGAATTTTGCTCCTCTTTGCAAGAAGTTGCAGCTTGAACTTGTGACTTTGGAAAGTGGACCCTCTGTGGCTCTGGAAGGTGAAAAAGTGGACATTTGGCAATAATCTAATGGAGAACTCAGAGATAAGGGCTCTAAGGATTGGAGGAAAGATTTGGAAGAAGAGAGGGTTTATCCAAATACTGGTGATGTTCATTATCAACTTTTACATTGTAACAACTGGCAATGACTTTATACATTGTTTTTCTTCTTTGTGCATATGAGAGCACTTTCCAGTGCTTGTAGGAATTCTCGTAGTTGCCCATGAATTATGACCATTTCTCCAGTGGATTGTGGCAGCCACTACGTATCAAGTGGGAGGATTCTAGAAGAGTGTAGCGCTAGTGTTGCTAGCTGAACCTGCAAGAGAAGTCATTGGTTTGCCTCAGCCTTACAAAAATAAATCTTTTTCTTAAGTTCATATGCAACCCTATTTTCCTCATAAGATTTCTTTTTCAACTTCAGTGTTTTACACATTTGTCCTTAATCCTAAATGCCCACTATACTCATTGTAGAAAATGTAGGCAGTGCAGAGAGGCTTTTTTATTTTTAAAGGACACCTCACACCCACTAGCACGGCTACTGTATCAAAACCCAGAAAATAACAAGTGTTGGGGAGGATGTGGAGGTTTGGACACATTGTGCACTGTTGGTGGAAATGTAAAATGATGCAGCTGCTTTGGAAAACAGTATGGTGGTTCCTCAAAAAAATTAAAAATAGAATTACCACCCAGAAGTTCCACTCTGGGCACATATCCAAAAGAAGATATTTGTACACCTACATTCACAGCAGCATTATTCATGATAGCTCAAGGATGGAAGCAACCCAAGTGTCTGTTGATGGATATGGCATATACATGCAATGGAACATTATTCAGGTTGCAAAAGGAAGAAGATACTGGCACATGCTACAACATGGATAAACCTTGGAAACATTAAACTAAATAAACCAGACACAAAGGGACAAATACTGTATGATCTGCTTAGATGAGGAATCTAGAGTAGTCACGTTCGTAGAGACAGGAAGTAGGATGCTGATTGCCAGGGCTGAGGGGAGGGGGAGTTGTTGTCTAATGAGTAGAGAATATCAGTTTTGAAAACAAAAAAATTCTGCATAGCAGTGCAAATATGCTTAATACTACTGAACTACACCCACCCTTAAAATTGGTTAAGATGGTAAAATTTATGTGTATTTTACCACAATTTAAAAAAAAAGGAAAAAACATCCCTTGAAACCCCACCTCCTAGAGATGACCATCTTTCTCTTCAGGCACATTTCCCTTCTATACACATTTTTCACCGCAGGACTCACATTTGTCAGTGGGGCAGGTAATGTTCCTCTAGCAGGGCTGTCACACTCATTTTCACTGGGGGCCACATCAGCCTTGTGGTGGCCTTCAAAGGGCCGAATGTAATTTTAGGACTGTATAAACGTAACTACTCCTTAACTGTTAAGTGAGAGCTTGGTGCTGCCACCAGGTAAAAAAACAAGGTGCTGGGCAGATAAAACAAGGTGGGGGACTGGATTTGGCCTGCAGGCCTCGTGTTTGCCACCTGTGCTCTAAGGGTTGGTGAGCGGCAGCCCCATGAGAAGGGCCCAGGTTGGCCTTGTTTGACTTTGATGGTGTCCATGCTGGGAACAGAAGAACAAACAGTAGAGCAACCCTCTCTCTGCCCATAGACTCTGGTTTGAGGGTGTTTATTCTTTGAGTGCAAGTGAAAGAACTTTTATTTTGATGTATGGGCAGCTGCAGTGTCACAGGCCAGTCACCACCGTCTTTGGGGCCCAGCCTTCTCACATGTAATATGCTCTGTGATTCAGTGATTGCCATACACAGCCATTTCTTAAGTCAGACTTCAAAGTTATCATTTTTACCGAATACAGAACCCAAGAGTAAATTATGCAAGACGGTGGGCTCAGGGAGTAGTTCTAGGTTCACTATAAATCACAAGTGTGAAGTTTGATGGACGTGTCCCCAAAACTTCATTGCCGACTTTGATGAGGTGGCGTATTTAAGAATTACCATCCGAGAATGCAGACCTATTGGAAATACCACTGGACTTGTCATTACAGAGAGTCTCAGAACTAGGTTTTCATGACTATGCTATTACTTCTAAGGATAAAGCCACACTGTCATTGAGGTTTAAATTTTAATTTTTGGTGTGGAGGAAAAGTTGAAAACGCCTTCAATTATAGACTATAAAGAGTATGCTGGGGTAGGCTGGCTTCGCTGGGTTTGGGCATAAAAAGAAACATCTGACTAAAGAGCAGGTCGTGTAAATCAACTTACTTTGATGCTTTTCCTTAACCTGCCCCAGAAGCAACCCAGAATGAGAATGTTCCTCAGCCCTGTCGTGCGGAGCATTCCAGCTGCAAAAGGAGGGTCAGGACGACTGCAGCTCCTGTGGTCAAAGAGAGCGTGTCTGCAGGGATGATCTCCACGTATTCAATGACTTCTGAAACGGTCCTGCCTTCGAATCATAAGCCCTTACCAAACAGTCTCCTGGGTTACATAACAACAATTAGGTTATGCTACTGGGGCCATGTACTAAGTTTTATTTTATTTTATTATTTTTTCTATTTTTTTAATTTTAATCATTGTTCAAGTACAGTTTTCTCCCTTTTACTCCCATTCCAGCCCACCCACCCAACCCTCCCCACTTCCCTCCCATTACCACCCTCCCCCTAGTTTTTGTTCATGTGTCCTTTAAATTTGTTTCTGTGAACCCTTCCCATTGTCCCCTGAAATTCCCTCTTCTCTCCCCTGTGGTCACTGTCAGTCTATCCTCTATTTCAGTGTCTTTGGTTATATTTTGCTTGTTTCTTTGTTTTGCTGTTTAGGTTCCTGTTAAAGGTGAGATCATATGGTATTTGTCTTTCCCTGCCTGGCTTGTTTCACTTAGCATAATGCTTTCCAGCTCCATCCACGCTGTTGCAAAGGGTAGGAGCTCCTTCTTTCTTTCTGCTGCATAGAATTCCATTGTGTAAATGTACCATAGTTTTTTGATCCATTCATTTACTGATGGGCATCTAGGTTGCTTCCAGCATCTAGCTATTGTAAATTGTGCTGCTATGAATATCGGGGTGCAAAGGTTCTTTTGTATTGGTGTTTTAGTGTTCTCAGGATATAGTCCCAGCAATGGAATTGCAGGGTCAAAAGGCAGATCCATTTTTAGTTTTCTGAGGAAGTTCCATACTGCTTTATATAGTGGTTGTATCAGTCTGCAGTCCCACCAACAGTGCACTAGGGTCCCCTTTTCTCCACAACCTCTCCAACACTTGTTGTTTGTTGCTTTGTTTATGATGGCCAATGGTATCTCATTGTGGTTTTAATTTGCATCTCTCTGATAGCTAGCGATATTGAACATCGTTTCATGTGTCTTTGGATCTTCTGTATGTCCTCCTTGGAGAAGTGTCTGTTCAAGTCCTTTGCCCATTTTCTAATTGGGTTGCTTGTCTTCTTAGAGTGGAGTTGTGTACGTTCTTTATATATTTTGGAGATTCAACCCTTGTCTGAGGTATCATTGGCAAATATGTTTTCCCATACAGTTGGTTCTCTTTTAATTTTGATACTGTTTTCTTTAGCTGTGCAAAAGCTTTTTATTTTGATGAGGTCCCATTTGTTTATTCTTTCCTTTATGTCCCTTGCCATGTACTAAGTTTTAACTGGTCACAGATATGTTGCATGAATACTTCCCAGATCCGCAGAGTACCAGGAAGCTTTGGGGTGTTATTGAGTGAATTGGTGAGTAGACATCCTACAAGAATTTCCTACAGAATCACCCAAAAATTCAGACAGTAGTTAATGCATCTGATGTGCTGAATGGTTCATTTATGGCCATGAACCAGATATGACAGAGAGTTTGAAAACTCTGGGAACCTTTTCATTTTCCAGTGACAAGCAGTCAGGCACGCTGTTTTTAATTGGCCTCTTCTTTAACTCAGGAGCTGAAATGTTATCGTGCAGATCTCTCCTGAGTTGCATGGAAACTAATAAAATCATGAAGGCTTCTATTTGTACGCTATGAACACAGACTATAATGAAACTGAAACAGCTATCTCCTGGGATGGTGCTATTTAAATGCTAGGCAGGGCTTTGAAACGGTTTTAATGGCGAGGAGAGAGGCTGGCAAGTGAGACATTGCTGTTCTTCCCTCCCTCGCTCATCAGCGCCTGCTTACTCTGCTCCTCTGTACTTCCTGACTTCAGAGAGAATTCATTGAAAACAAAGAACTCTTGTCTGTAATATCTCCTGTCTATCACCTGCTTTAGGAAACAGGAGTTGATTTTCAAACATTCTTTCTTAGCCTTTTTGTCTTCTTCCTTAGACATTACTGGTGTTTTATTTTGGTCAAGTCCTTCTATGTGGACTGTTTTTTTCTTTGTAAAAAAACAGAATAAAATTTTCCAGTGGTTGCTATGCATCAAGATTGTATTAAGCTCCTATGTTTATTATGTTATTGAAACCCCAAGATGTGAGATTCCATGGGTGAACACTTATGTAATCCTCATTTCACAGATTAGAAGACTGAGGCATAGAGAATACAATTATTTTATTTTATTTTTGGATAACAAGTGTTGGATGCTTACTATGTGTCTGGTAGTTTCTGAGCTCTTTATATGTATTATTTAATCCTCCAAACAGTCCAGGAAGTAGGTGATATTACCATTCTCACTTTACAGATTGGGAAACTGGGGTATGGTCAGGGTGAGTAGTTTATTTGCCCTGGGTCACACACTAGAGAGGGGCAGAGCCAGGTTGAAATCCGGGCAGGGGGGGAGTGGAGCCCACACGTCCAGCCCCTGCACTGTGTACCAGAATTCTGCCTCCTGCAGTGGTAGGTTGACTCTGCTCAGCTCAGCCCTGCACAGAATGAGAGGCATGGAGCACACAGACAGGACTGAAGAGTCAGGCACCACTCCCAGATGAGATTTGAGATTCCATGGGCGAAAGTCAGAGAGGTCCGTACTGTCAGGATAAGAACAGACCTTAAAGGTATCTAGTCCTTTTACTCTAAGTCTTGGTTTCCTTGCTGGGAAATGGGAATTCCCTTTTCCCTACCTGAAAGGCAGGTGTGCTTGGTGCAGCTGTGCAGGTGGCTTACTGTGCAGCTCTGGGGCTGCTATGAGATTCCCATCAGATGATCCATAATTACACTTTATGAACTGTGTACCTTATCCCTGGGGAGTATATGGAGGCACAAAATAAATATTGGGGCATTTCTCTGAGTATTGGCCTTCCTTGATAAAAACACCTTTTTTAATATTAACACATACATGGAAGGCATGAAGAATAGGATGCAGAATTTGGTCATAGTTTTAAAAGCTCGAGAGAAGAGTGTGTGTGTGCATGCACATGCCAGAAAGCCTGGAGGATGGGAAAAGTTTGACACCCTCCAGCAAAGTCTTACCGTTACCCTGTGACCCTAACTGTCCTGATGGAGACTGATGCCTTAGTTTTTCCACATGCTGTTTGCTCATATCTAAACGTCTGAAACTCTGTTATTAAAAGAATGAGGATTCTATGAAAAGCAAATAAATATATCTGAATTACCTTATCTGTTATAAAGTGTATTTTAGATGTCGGTGGGTCAGAGAATTTAATCTATACACTCAGAAAAAGGTAGTGGTAACTCGTTCAGTGGTTGTGAATCTTCCTTTGCCTTAGAAAGATTGATTTTTTACCCTTCTCCACCTCCTTGGCCTGGAAATACATTATTGCATCACAATATGGATTTCTTTCTAGACCATTGGGCATTGGGGCCTTATGCCTGCCAAACCCAATGCGTGGCATATTTGGAGGCAGGAGATGAATTGATCAGTACACGAATCCTTATTAGCACAGCTGTCCTCTTCCTAGGGTGATAGGTTGTGTAAGACATGGTTTCTTCCTTGGCAATGGCAGTGGCCGCATTGCCCAATTCCAGGTGTAACACTCACGTCGTAGTTCTGAATGATGCCCCTGGAATTGTGCAGTACACAGCACATGTTCACACACGTGGCTTTTCTGGGTGTCTAGCTGGGTTGGTTTGATACACTCACACAAGAAATTAAAAATAGTGTGAGGCCCATAATTCTTTACAGCCAAACAAGCAAGAGAAGCCTCAGTAACTTGAGATTTAGAAAAGTTGGAAAACACTGAGAATTGGTCGGTGAGGGGATGGCCAGGGAGAGCCTGCTGGGGACATGGGGGTGTGAAGGTGGACTCAGCTTGCCCACTCTTCAGCCCAGCCCCCAGGACAGGCTGTTTCTGACTTCTGACCACTGTGCAGCTTCTGACCTCATGTAGGAGGCCTCCCGGGCCCCCATGCTTGTTCTTAGTGTGAGTCTTTGAGAAGAAAGAATGCTCGGGTGCCAACATGCGTGTGCCTCTAAGGCCCATGGATGAGCAATAACAGGACCCCGAGGATTTAGGGAAGTCCTCTCTGTTGCCAGTTGTGCCATTTTTAGCTCTCTCCCATGGCCCCCGCTGTCCCCAGGACTTTGTCAGTAGGGCGTCTTGCATCTGAATGGAAAATGGCAGTCAGGCCACAGGGCCACGGCAGCCTTACTACCAGGCCTGGCAGGCTGCTGCGAGGGTGGTTGCATAACTGGCCTTTCTGCCTGTCGTAGTGCCTCCTGGTTCTGGGTGAGGAGGTCGAGCCAGAGCAAACAGATCCACAATTCACTGCTCCTTCCCAAGCCCTGGTGCATTGGACTGGCTCACGGGCCCAGTGACGGCCTGGCACAGTCAGGAGCTGGTTTTCCTCTGGAGCTGCCTGATCATCACCGACGGGTACCCAGGCCTGAGCGCCAGGTCTTGCCCACCCACTTGAGTTAGGTCTTGCTCTCTCTATGATACTCCCTGCTCTGTTCTCTCTGTCCCACATGAGCATCATTCAGCTGATGCTCCTTGTGGACAGGGCTGGTCATTTTCCTTCTTTGATCTCAGTTGCCTCTTCCAGGTGGTACTAGAGACTGGGTAGTAGGGGATCAATAGCAGTGTGGTTGTTAGTGTTCACAGATGGCTTTCAGTGAGCCATGATGCCTGGTATTCATGCTCTTGGGTGGTCCTGCCTTGGAGTCAGGGTCAGTGCTGTGACTTACTCATAACCAATAGAATGTGGTCAGAAGGATGCGGTGATTTCTGAGCCTAGGACAGAAGAACCCTTGCAGCTTCCCGCTTGGTCTCTTGGAACATTGGCTTTTGAGAAGCTAACCACCATATATAAGAAGTCTGGCCACGTGGAGAGGCCCTAGAGGATGAGATGCCATGTGGAGAGAGAGAGAGTGCTGTGTGCAGTTGCTCAGAGACCTTGATTCTTTACACCTGGGGACCTGCCTTCTTCTAGGGGGCCCTGGAGGTTTTCGCTGAATTTTCTGCTTCCCGCTTACACATTGGGAATGACAGGTAAGGATCATGAGGTGTGGTATGGTAGAAGTAATCCTGGAAGTCATTCATATCAGTTCTGCCCACACAGCCCTTTGACCAGAACTCAGTCATGTGGTACTTGAACTGGAAAGGATCCTGGGAAGTGTAGTAGCGCACCCAGGAGGAGTAGGAAATGGATTTGGAGAATACCCAGAGTGCAGAAAGGTATTCTAGTTTCTCCACACTAGGGGAAAACTAGAATGAGGGCTTCTGCTGTCCGCAGCTGGCTCTGTCGTACCATTACCACAACCACATGATAACACGGGGTATTTACTGGGTGCTGGTAGGTGTCACATGTGGTGTTAAGCTCTCTCCTTGCTTTATCTCAATTCTCTCAAAGAGCCTAGGTGGTAGATATTCCTCCTATTATCCCTGTTTTATCTGAGCTGAAGCTGAGGACAAGGCTTGCAGTGGTTATGGTGCTTGCCCACATTAATAAGTGGCAGAGCTGCAGTCGAACCCAGGATTTTCAGGCTCCAGGTGTTACCACTTAGCCACTTCTGTGCTGCTCTGGGTTTCAACTCTGCCCCTTTCTTGTCCCTGCCTTCAGCTTGATGCTGCTTCTTAAACACCTTCAGGAACAAAGGGACTAAAGAGATTAATTCCCTCCCGTTTCCACATTCCAAAGAGAAAAGGCATCTTGATTATTGTCAGATAACATAGTCTGTTATTCTCCGACATAGTAATGAGGCGTGGTAAATGGACAGGGGTCCCTGGGCCCCTCAGCTCTCTCCTGCTTTGAATGTTACCTATAGTGGTTCTTTGCCTAGTACATTCAGAGCATGAGGTGGAGGGACAGCAGAGGCTGGTTCCCAGCTCCCTCATCTTCTTCCCTGTGGTGCAGTGCTTCGACCTTCAAAATGCCACTTTAGCTCATTCTACCCATTTCAGATATCATGTAGCAGGCTGAGTTCAAGAGTTCACTGCTGCGACAACAGGGGATCGAACGTGAGTAATAACAAGAGTGATGTGGCTGCTTTTCCAAAGCCCAGTGGACTGAAACCTACATATCCAAATGAGTATCATCTTTCCAGTTAGTTCAGTGTAATTATCAAGAGCATGCCCTCTGGAGTCAGACTGCTTGGGGTCAAGTCATAGTTCTGTGACTTGTAGACTTTGCAAGTTGCTTAACCTCTCTGTGCCTCAGTTTACTCATCTGGAGGGTGGGCCTAATAAGAGTAACCACTTCATGGCATTTTTGGGAGGATGATGTGTGTTATTGCTTAGAGTAGCACCTGATACTTAAAAAGTGTGATATAAGTGTTTGTTATTTTTGTTACTTCACTTTGAACACCTTTGGGAGACAGCCTCTCTTGCTGACATGGACTGTAGACCATGATTCTCCCTAACACGGAGGGCCATCTCCAAGGTAGTCACTCTGTCTTCAAGAGCTCTTCACTCTAGTCCTCCCAACTTCCAGAGGGGTGGCTGGGATGCCTGCCCCCTGATGGAATGTGGTGTTCTTACAGTCTGGGGCTGTCTATTTTTGTATCTGTAGTGCTTGGGGCAGTTGAGGTCCTCTGCAACATTGCCTGAAATGTTGTCCCTATGTTGAGGGCTCCAAGAGGGCAGGGGTCTTTTTATGTTTATCTCTTTCAACTTACACAGCAGTGTCCAATATCACAAAATGTCTTTTGAATAAATGAATCGTTTCATCCTTACTTGAAAAGTGAGGGTCTGTCTTGGGAACAGGCTTGTGACAGCATCGGTGTGTTCTTCTGAATGTTGCTGGGGTGACGTATCTCAGCATTTGGAAGTTAGTTTGGTTCTAGGAAACTTCCTGAGGTAGTTTGCTGGCAAGTGCAATGAATAAGAGAGGAAGCCAGTGATGTATAATTATGATGTACATAAACTGAATTCTGGGTGGTGTGTAAATTTCCTTTGTGGGCAATTTCCAAAGAAAGTTCCAGAAATGCTTTGAGTTTTGGCAGCCATTGAGTAGATGTGTAATTCCCCTCCCCATCCCCACTGAGGAGGGGGCAGCACTCATTGGAACACTGGCTTTGGTCTTTTCAGTTCAGGCTTGTGAACTTTATAACTTACCTTGGAGTTGGATACAGGCAAGCTTGAATCCCAGCTCTATCTGGCGCTAGCTCGGTGGCTTTGGACGATTCACTTCACTTCACCACGCTCACCTTCTTCATGGGTAAAATGTGCATACAGAAACATACCTGCCACGTAGGGTCATTGTGTGGGTTAAATTCGGTGATCTCTCTGAGCACTCAGAGCCTCTTAGGTGCTCAGTAGATGGCTCCTGTCATGTGAGGTTGACTGTTATTTTAGACCCCTCTCTCTATCAGCAGCCTTGATGAGGATGCCCTGAGATGAGGGGGAGGCCGCATGGTAGCCTGGGGTGCCCAGAAGGGGCCACACCAGGGTGGTGATTCCTTGGGACACTACATAATGAGGCAGGGCTTAGGGTAAAAGAAAAGTGGAGTCAGAAGTGCCTCCTCTTCTGTACCTCCATATCACCTCCCACCCCCTGTAGGAAGGAGGGTGGTGGGAGAAAACAGAGGGGAAGGGAGGGGAAATGCAGAATTTTGGAGAACCAGTGACCTCACTTTATTTAAAATGGTTCGTTCTGAAGGAACTGAGTTTGTCCACCTGAAAAACGAGGGTTGGATGGATTGATTCTGAGGGTTTTTGGCTTCAACAATCCCATGTTTTTGTAAGAACTTTGATTTTGCCCCTGAAAGTTCTGCCCTGCATTAACCCCCTTCCACAACCTCAGGGAGAGGGAGACAATAGCAGAGGGAACAAAAGACATGGGGAGAGATGGAAGGCTGGACAGTGCTTCTCCCAGAAGGCTAAGCATTTGTGAAGAGGCTTTTGAGTCTGGTGGGCCCTCCTGTCTTCTGTCCTGGCCAGCCTTCCTGCCCTGTGAATTGCCTGCTGGGGCCTGCTGAGCTGTGAATGCACCAGAGGACCTTTTGAGCTGAAAGAGCCAGAACAAGGGCCTTCTCAAACCTCAGCCCCACTACCTGGGTCAGCTTGTTTCTTATTGACAGTTTCTGCCATTTAGGGTTACATGCTGCTCTGGTATTCTGAGGCAGGCCAGGTGCCTGTTTTAAGGTTTACATAACACCTGGTATTTGTCCCCAGATGTTTTGCTCCACTGGGGATTATGTGTTGTCAGGCAATAGAAACATCTGCTCACTGAACTCTTCCAGGAAGACTTCTGGATCATCTTTCTTTCCCACTCTGACCTCTTTTTATCTCAGGTTTATTCTGTCACATTTACTCAGTTAAACAAATATTTTGCTCATGGGCAACTCATGGCCCACTGTGCCAGGCTGTGAAGGGGACCCCAGAGTCATCAGTCATGGGGGCGTGTCCTTGGGGGAGCTCAAGGGTGAGTTGGGGCTGGGTGAGGGAGAGATGTGGGTGCTCCTTCCTCTCTTTGTGTGGTGAGGTGGGAGGAGGGTGGGGTGTGGGACACAAGGACCTCAACTTAGCTCTTGCCTGCTCCATGGGTGGGCTGTGTGGTCTTGGGAAAGTTGTGTGTCCTCCCCAAGCCTCAGCTTCCCTTGCCTGTAGGATGCAGAACATAGAGATCTAGCGTGTGAGAGGTACTCAACAGATAGTGGCCACCATTTTTATTGTGAATCCAGGTGGAATGATGCCATTTAATGGAAGTAGATGTATCCAAGTCCACTGTGGAGCTCATCTTGCCCAAAGTTCTATGTTACATGGGGGCAGGAACAAGCTCCGGAGAATTTCATGTTGCTTCATTTGCTGAGCCCTCTGGCTAGATTGTAAGCTCCTGACCCTAGATCCTTCAGGATTTGCCACACTCTGGACTGTGGGCTTCTTTTACTTTTGTATCTCCAGAACCACAAGCGTGTGGTGTGACCCAAGGTAGGCGCTTCGTAGACACTGGGCAAATAAATGAATGGACAAATGGGCGTTTGACAAACTCTTACTGATGAACTGAGTAATAACCCACACTGGTTAGATTTATATTTTGGGCACTGAGACTTTCTTGTCTGAAGCTGAGGTTGAGCCTGGCAGGCCATGTTCGCCAATTCCCAGGCTCTCAGCAAATGAGACATCCGTCCAGGCCTGGAGAGTGGTGGGGTGTGCATGCCCGGGGGTGGCCTGCAAAGGTAGCCTCACCCCACTCCATTTCCCAGTGGCTTGGCATGGGGTTCTGAAGCATCTCATGCCCAGCTTCTCCAGAAGAGAGAGTGTTTTGTCTTCTCTGTGTAAGTGTTGGACAGCAGCTCCCCATCTTCAGACAGTCTTCACCTCTGTTTGACGAAATGACAGACTCGTTCTTTTCTTCTCCACCCCACCCATATCCTTCTTTCATTCCCATGTGAAGGCACCTTTGTCAGGCTAGCCACCAGCCGTCATGAGAGGAGCCAAGTTCCTCATCATACTGTGCTGAACCAAATTGCCGCAAACTGGACAGAAGAGGCAGTTTTAGCTAAAACGCATGCATCTTGTCAAAGAACACAGCATTTACAGTTTTTGCTGCACACAGAGATAGGCACAGGGGTAGATCACAGCATCTGTTCCCTGCTAATTAACCCCTTGGTGTGCACTCACACTGCCTGGTGAGCCGGCCGACGGCCTGAATCGCCTCCTCTCAGGGCCAGGCTTTAATGGGGTGCAGAGTGTATTGGAGAGAGGCACAGAGCACCCAGGGGTGGGGCAGGTTAGTTCTAGTCAACCAGGGCTTATTGAGCTCCTGGGAAGTTTTTTTAAAAATATATTTTATTGATTATGCTATTACAGTTGTCCCATTCCCCCCTTTATTTTCCTCTGCCCTGTGTACCCATCCCACCCACATTTCCCCCCTTTAGTTCATGTCCATGTGTCATACATATAAGTTCTTTGGCTTCTACACTTCCCATACTATTCTTACCCTCCCCCTGTCTATTTTCAACCTACCATCTATGCTACTTATTCTCTGTACCTTTTCCCCCTCTCTTTCCCTTCTACTCCTGCATTGATAACCCTTCATGTGATCTCCATTTCTATGGTTCTGTTCTTGTTCTAGTTGTTTGCTTAGTTTGTTTTTTGTTTTAGGTGTGGTTAGTAATTGTGGGTTTGCTGTCATTTTACTATACATATTTTTTATCTTCTTTTTCTTAGATAAGTGCCTTTAACAGTTCATATAATAAGGGCTGGTGATGATGAACCCCTTTAACTTGACCTTATCTGGGAAGCACTTTATCTGCCCTTCCATTCTAAATGAAAGCTTTGCTGGATAGAGCAATATTGGATGTAGGTCCTTGCCTTTCATGACTTGGAATACTTCTTTCTAGCCCCTTCTTGCCTGCAAGATCTCTTTTGAGAAATCAGCTGACAGTCCTATGGGAACTCCTTTGTAGATAACTGCCTCCTTTTCTCTTGCTGCTTCTAGGATTCTCTCCTTATCTTTATTCTTGGGTCGGTAATGTAATTATGATGTGGCTTGGTGTGTTTCTCCTTGGGTCCAACTTCTTTGGGACTCTCTGAGCTTCCTGGACTTCCTGGAAGTCTATTTCCTTTGCCAGACTGGGGAAGTTCTCTTTCATTATTTGTTCAAATAAGTTTTCAATTTGTTGCTCTACCTCTTCTCCTTCTGGCACCCCTATAATTCGGATGTTGGAACGTTTAAAGATGTCCTGGAGGTTCCTAAGCTTCTCCTCATTGTTTTGAATTCTTGCTTCTTCATTCTTTTCTGGTTGAATGTTTCTTCCTTGTGGTCCACACCATTGATTAGAGTCCCAGTTTCCTTGTCTTCACTGTTGGTTCCCTGTACATTTTCCTTTATTTCACTTAGCATTGCCTTCATTTTTTTTTCATCTAATTTGCAACCACATTCAACCAGTACTGTGAGCATCCTGATTACCAGTGTTTTGAACTGTGCATCTGATAGGTTGGCTATCTCTGTCACTTAGTTGTATTTTTTCTGGAGCTTTGATCTGTTCTTTCATTTGGCCAATTTTTGGTCTCAGTGAGCCTGCTATGTACAAGGGGCGGACCCTTAGGTGTTCACCGAGGTGGGGCAACTCACTTGGCTGTGTTGTGACATTGAATGTGGGGAAGGGGTTGAGTGGGAACAATGGCGCTTGCTCTGCTCTCTGCTGGATTTCAGTCACTTCCCCCACTGCCCACAAAGTGAGCTCTTCTGGTGTTGATTCCCGGGTGGGTGTGCTTGTGTACATTCTAGGACCCTGTGGGTATCTCCAACAAACTCTCTTGTGAGGCTGGGAGTTTCTTCCGCTGCCGCCTCAACCCCCACAGGTGTTTTCAGTTGGTGGTTTGAGGCTTTATTTTCCTGCACTGGGATCCCGGGTTGTGAGATCTGTCTAGCTTCCCAGGTGTTCCTCCCGGTTTATCTGCACGTGAATGTGGGACTGCATGCTCCACCAGCCGCTGCCTTGCTGGTCTGCCAGGTGCTGCCTTGCCAGCCAGCTACAGCCTTGCTTGCCCTGCTCCACAACCCACTGATTTGCTGGGTCTACCAGCTCCCGCCTTACCCGCCCTGGTCCTCCACCACCAACTTGCTGTGAGTCCTCTGCCTGGCTGCCCGTCTCCATCCCGCCCCCACCTCTCCCCACCTCACTGGTCTGGATGAATGTTTCTTTTTTAACTCCTTGGTTGTCAGACTTCCATACAGTTTGATTTTCTGTCAGTTCTGGTTTTTTTTTTTTAATTTGTTGTCCTTCTTTTGGTTGTTCAAGGAGGCATAGTGTGTCTACCTACACCTCCATCTTGGCCGAAAGTGGAAGTTTTTTTTTTTTTTTAAAGATTTCATTTATTTATTTTTAGAGAGGGAAGGGAGGGAGAGAGAGAGAGAAACATCAATGTGCGGTTGCTGGGGGTTATGGCCTGCAACCCAGGCATGTCCCCTGGCTGGGAATCGAACCTGGGACACTTTGGTTCCCAGCCCGCGCTCCATCCACTGAGCTACGCCAGCCAGGGCGAAAGTGGAAGTTTTAACCCCTGTGCTGTTACTGGGGGAAGGTTGGGGCAGGGGAGCTGGTATTTACTGAGAGCTTACAATGTGTCATAGTCAGAGCTGGCCACTTTGCACCTATACTGGTAAAATTCTCACAGCAATTCTGAAGGGCAGGTGTTATTCAGGAGCTAAGGCTCAGAGAGGTTAAGTAATCACCTCAGGGTCACAGAGACATCCCAGGAGGTGGAAGGCACAGACTTACTGTGTGGTGAGGAGTTCCAGACCATCTGTAATTTATTCTCACACTAAACAATTAGTTGAATACCTGTCGTGTGCCTCTGCACAGTGCAGGGGATCCAAGCTGAATGAGCGCCAGCTTTGTCTTCTAGGAGCAAATGACCACAGTGGGTCTCTTTGCCTTTATTGTTTTCTTTTGGGACTGGGAGGGTGTCAGGGATGCATGGGTGGCAAGGTGAGGAGGTAGTGGTGCAGAGAGGCAGGTCAAGAATGTCACATTTGAAACATGTCTTGAAGGGTGAGAAGGAACCTACCCATCTTTTGACTTATTTATGTTTTATTCTCACCCAAGGATATGCTTATTGATTTTAGGCAAGAGAGAAAGGGAGAGAGAGGGAGAGATGGAGAGACAGACATTGATGTGAGACAGAAATATCCATCAATTGCCTCCTATATATACCAAGACCGGACATCAAACCTGAAATCTAGGTCTGTGCCCTGACTGCGACCTGACCTACAACCTTTTTTGGTGTACAGAGTGACGCTCCAACCAACTGAACCACCTGGCCAGGACTTGGCTTTCATTTTTTAAGTTGAGGTCTAAACAGAGCATGCACAGGTCTTTAGTGTATAGGTTGGTGAATTGTTACCTATGTACCAAGAACTGCCAGTTCTTGGGGGCAAGAGCCTATGTGGGCGTTCTGTGCTCGGGCAGAACAAAGAGATGTGGACCATGAGCCCTCAGAGGAACTCAGAGGAAATGGAGCTCAATGAACTCTCCACAGATCTGGTTCCATCACAAGGGAATGAAAAGATGAATATTTATGTATCTTGGTCTCTTTTGGCATCATTTACATTTTGCTTTCTCTGGATTGGAGACTCCTCACCTGCCCCTGGGTTCTGAAGAGTAATTGTTTCACGCATCACATAGTGCACTGTGAGGAAAAGAGGGGAGAAGGAAAGAAACTGGGGGAAGAGAAATTTACTGGATTCCTTGAGTAGTTTAGCCAGCTTTGTGTGTAAGACTAGATTATGTCTGGGTCTCTGGCCACATACATGGAGTGTGTATATTACCTCTGGGGTTAGTGCGAGGAGGCCCAGTGCTGGGTTCTAATATGCTTTCCCTCAATGCAGTCTTGGATATGTGGATCTGGATAGGCCCACGTGTGAGAACAGAGGGAGCCAGGAGAAACCGGAAAGCCACCAGGACTCCCATGTTTTTCTTCCTTGAACTCTTTCAGCTTTGGCTGTTGAATTGCTTAAATCATGTAACGGGGCAAATGTATGCTTTACTGTTTGTGGAACTTGAGCTTGGCTTCCAGATTAGATTACAAACTCCTCTGTTGGTTTATAAATTGCAGTGCCTTTTTCTTGTCTGATGCTATTTTCCCTCCCTCCCTAGTCTTGTCTGAGCACACAGTAAACCTCCCCAGGAGTGCTTGTTGTGTGCACTGACTGTAGGGCCTTTGATGACGTTGGCACAGGCACAGGGGATTGGGTTATAAGGTTATAAGCCAGTAGAGTTCATCTCTAGACATCTGGGGGAACATTGACCTTGGCAAATAGCATAGGAGAAGTTGGGGAAAAAATCTCGATAGCTCACATTTTGAGAACTCGCTGTGTGCGAGGAAGGACTTCACATAGCTTAATCAGTTGTGATACTTTGGGTTGTAAGTAGAAGAAAAATGGATAGTAATTGGCTTAAACATTAAAGAGCCATCATTGGCTCATATGATTGAAAAGGTGGGTAACTTCAGCTCAGACTTATTACCATACTGGCTCAGTGATGTCTCTTAAGGACTCAGTTTCTTTCTGTCCCTCCAACCTACTTTCCTTACAGGTGGCATTGTCCCGAGGCTGCTCAGTGTCTGAGGTCCAAAGTGGCTGCCACAGGTCCAGATGGCACATGCTGTTAGTTCATGAATGGAGGAAGTAAAGCACCTTTGTTTAAGCATTCCTTGCCCAGGTCTTGAGAATCTAATTGGACACACTGAAGCCAGAGGGTATGATCAGTGTCCTCAGAATCTCAAAGATCCCCAAATGAAAAACAGGATCTGCAAGGAAAGGGGACAGTGGAAGTTTCCAGAGCAGTCAGCCCCCTGGTGAGGTTGGCAGGGTTCTTACCCCCATTTACAGGTAGGAACACAGGGGTATAGAGAGGCCAAGTAATTTGCCTGAGTTCACACTGCTCATGTCTCAAGCCAGGAGCTGAGCCTGGAGAGTCTGCCTCGAGAGCCTGAAAATCTGACTATTCCATGGCAATTTTCAATGAGTCTTTCCTCTTATTAATTGACATAAAATTTATTCTTTTAAGCTGTACAATTTAGTGGTTTTCAGCATATTCACAAAGTCGTGCAACCATCACCACTATCTAACTCCAGAACGTTTTTGTCACTCCTGAAGGAAGCCTTGTACCCATTAAGTGGTCACTCCCCACTTCGCCTCCTCCCAACCTCTGAACAAGCTGCTTTCTGTCTCTGTGGATGTTTCATATTAGTGGAATCATGCAGTTTTGCCTTTTGTGTCTGGTGGCTTTCACTCAGCCAGTGAGCTCTTTTTGACTGGGATCTGCTGTACTTGACCTTAAGGATTCTTCATTCTTATCTCTCTCATCCTGAAATGGACAGTGCTGCTGGTGGGCTGGGGAAGAAAAAGACTGTGTGTGTGTGGTGGAGGCAGGCACACATACCACAGATGAGCTCTGTGAGGGCAGGGCTGGGCCTTTGTCTCTGTACTACAGTGTTTTCCAGTTACACACAGTGAGGGTTTATTCTGCATTCGTGGGCACCCCATGTGCCAGGCACTGTTTGAAGCTCTGGGAGAACAGCAGGGAGAAGGGCTGGATTGGGAGCAGGAATGTGGGTGCAGTAGAAAATCAGCAATTTTTTTAAAAAATTGTTTTATTGTTGTTCAAGTATAGTTGTCTTCTGCATTTACCTCCCTCCTCCCCCCAGCCATCCCCAACTCCCTCCCCTGATTCCACCCCCCTCCTTGGTTTTGTCCACGAGTCCTTTATAGATGTTCCTGAAAACCCTCCCCCTCTTTCCCCCATTATTCCCCCCCACCTCCCCTCTGATTTCTACTTTCAGATTATTAATTTCAATGTCCCTGGTTATATTTTGCTTGCTTATTTGTTTTGTTGATTAGGTCCCACTTATAGGTGAGATCATATGGTATTTGTCTTTTACCACCTGGCTTATTTCACTTAGCATAATGCTCTCCAGTTCCATCCATGCTGTTGCAAAGGGTAGGAGCTCCTTCCTTCTTTCTGCTGCATAGTATTCCATTGTGTAAATGTACCATAGTTTTTTGATCCATTCATTTACTGATGGGCACTTAGGTTGCTTCTGGCACTTGGTTATTGTAAATTGTGCTGCTATGAACATCAGGGTGCATAGGTTCTTATGAATTGATGTTTTGGGGTTCTTAGGATATTATCCCAGCAGTGGAATTGCCAGGTCAAAAGGCAGTTTCATTTTTAGTTTTGTGAGGAAATTCCATACTGTTTTCCATAGTGGTTACACCAGTCTGCATTCCCACCAACAGTGCACTAGGGTTCCCTTCTCTCCACAACCTCTCCAGCACTTGTTTTTTGTTGATTTGGTTATGATGGCCATTCTGACTGGTGTGAAGTGGTATCTCATTGTGGTTTTAATTTGCATCTCTCTGATGGCTAGTGATGGATAATCAGCAATTGATCAATACATGAATGAGATAATGTCTGGTGGTACAATGGAGAAACTGAAGAGGTGATGGGATTGGGGGTGTTTGAAGGGCAACCTTGGTGAGTGGCCAGAAAAGACTTTTCTAAGAAGGTGGTCAGGCAGGTTTGGGGGCAGCATGTAGAGCCTCAGGGTGGAAACTGGGTGGTGTTTAGGCTCATTGGCGCTGATGGGGATTGCCACCTTGTTTGTGCTTTTCCCAAATGGCTCTTCACTCATCTGGGTGTTCTCTTTCCTGCAGCTTCTACCCTGGAAGAGTTTGGATGTGGCTTAATGGTCATGGGGAGATTCATCCTTTGAGGCTTTGGAATCTGTGTGGGGCTTTATCTCCTTCTGTGTTTTTGAAATTTGAATCCAGACTTCCCCTTGGTTCTGACTCATGCCTGAAATTGCTGATCATCTATTCCTTTTTTTTTTAAGAGAAATTTGATTATTCAGAGACCTTCATGCTTTTTCTCTTTGAATGTTGTCAACCAAACTCCAGGGACAGTAGGCTTAGTCCACACAAACATCTGACATTGCTGGTGTTTGCTGAGTCTGCTCTTTGGGGGAGTATAGGTGGATTCGGGGCTGGTTCTTGCTTTCAGGGAGTTTCTATAGTTGAAAGACCTAGCACACATACAACTAATACCACAGCAGCCAGCAATGGAATGGCTTGGCTTGTTTTGGTAGAGCTGCTGAATACAGCCGTACCAGGCAGAGGGGATCAAAGAAATATCTACCGTGGGGTGGGAATGAATTCAGGATTGAATGAGACATCTGCCATCCCTGCCTCCAGGGCCAACTAATCCCATGGTCGGGGCCTGGACTGAGCAGATGATCTCATTCTTAGGCACATAAGGAAGTCTAAAGTGTGATGAAAGACTATGGAATGTGTAAGGGGTCTGTCTTCATCTGCTGGAGGGCTCAGGAAAGGCCTGGGTCGGAGGAGAATGTGCAGAGGGATCAGTGTGTTTGAAGTCTCAGATGACATAGTGAAGCTTCCTGGAGGGAGTGGGCTGGACGCTGAAGGATGGACAGGACTTGGAGAGGCAGATGGCAGCATGTTCCAGGCCATAGGGACCCTCGGAGAGAAGATGGAGGAGGAGGGAGAATAACTGTGACCTCTAGCAGGGCAGGAATGGGTCTCTTTGACTCATCACATAACCCCTAGTGGCTAGCAGGGTCCTGAGCATGGGGAAAGCTCCTGACTGCTCATGTGGACTGAGTGTATTACTTTCCTGTCACTGCTGTGACAAATTACCACAAACTTAGTAGCTTAAGACATTGCAAATTATTCTCCTAACAGCCTGGAGTTTGGAGGCCTGTACCGTGTTTTGCCATACTCCCATGTTTTTGTGTGCATTATACACAGGATTATTATGCCCATTATTACACCCATTGTGTATAATCATTATACCCATGTATAATGCACATCTTTATTTTCCCCTCAAAAATTTGGGCAAAAAAGTGTGCATTATGCATGGCACAATACGGTTCATTAGTTTCACTGGGCTGAAGTCAAGGTATCTGCAGGGTTGGTTTCTTCTGGAGACTCTGAGCAGAGAATCCTTTCCTTGTCTTTGGCAGCTTTTAGTGCTGCCTGTGTTCCTCATCTGTTGTCCTTCCTTCATCTTCAGAGTACATCGCTTCAGTCTGCTTTTCCACCATCACATCTCTTATGTACTCTTCTGTAGTCACATCTACTCTGCCTCCCCAGTGAGGACTGTTCTGATTGTGTTTAGGGATAATCCAGGAGACTCCTCATCTCAAGATCCTTCACTTAGCCACATGTACAGAGCCCCTCTGCCATTTAAGAGACTCTTGGAGGTTCTAGGGATTAGGATGTAGACATTGTAGGGGGCCATGCTTCAGCTGACCTGTGTCAATGAATGACGTTTTTAAGAGGGAGCAAGGGTAGGGGAGTCAAAGGAGCATGCTCAGCAGGGGAGCAGCACCTTGCAAACAGAAGAAAGGAAGACCAGTCCTCCACATGGTGCTGGCCCCACTCCGAAGCTCTGCCTCTAACCTCCCCTTTCTCACTGCTGAGTGACATAAGGCCATTTCCCTGGAGTCTAAGAAGCACCCTCTCACTCCCTTTCCTGACAAGCAACTCCTTCCCTACCTTGCTGCCTTGCTTTCCTTTTATCTGATAAATCCCCTTATTTGCCACAAGGTTGCCTGAGGATCATACCTAGAGGCATCCCAAGTCCAGTATCTCACAACTCTTCCAGCAGGGTCAGGTTAGGTGAGTCAGAATTCTCTGGAGGGAGAGTAAGTTATAAGCCACTGCCATTGCCTAGGGCAGGTCTGGGTGGGGCCAGGGTCTCTGAGGGTGGGCTTCTCCAGAGGTCATATAGGGTCTTTCCCATGGTCAAGGTGCCCAAGGAGGCACAGAATGACCAAGAAGTGAGGCTGCTTGCTGGTTTCCCTCAGCTCGGGAAGGTGGTAGGGGGTGGGCAGCAGGAAGAAAGGGAACCACCAGATGCAAACATGTCTTTCTTGACTCTAAGGAGTGCTCTTTCAGTGACTGTTGGGTCCAGGTGTTTCTCCAGAGGAGGTGCTTGTGTTGTGCTTAATTGTCCCAACCCCTCCTTCCAGACAAGTGGGAATGAGATGTGGGGGAGGGCTGGGTGAGCTTAAATTTACAGCCAGTCTGGCTTTCCAGCAGCTTTACCTACAAAGGGCCTGGGGCAAAGGGGGCCAGGGGAGGCCAGGAGGTCTTAGTGAAGGGTCAAAGGTGGAGCCTGAGTGTACCCAGGCCACAGCCATTACAGTGTGGCTGGGAGGGTGGGGACTGGGTGGACATGTCTCTGGGTGTGTCTCTGCGATGCAGGGTGGTATTCAGTCCCAGCTTTGCCATTACAGCTGCCTGACCTTGGACAGGTTGTGTATCCTCTATAACTCTCAGTTCTCTGTAAAATGGGCACCTTCCTCATAGAGTGTTTGTGCCAGTGCAGTGAGCTAATATGGGTAAATACCTGGCATTTAGAAAGCACCTACTGAGTATGAGCCACTTCCATTATCATTACCATGGGCTGGGGCATGGAAAAGCATTCCAGAAAGAGGAGTAGGAGGTGGTAGCCACACCTCCCCCAGCCATGGCTGGCATGTGGGGAGGCTGCTCGAGGCCCACTCTCTTGAGATTACACTGAGGATTGTCCCAGCAGATGTGGGAGGCTGTCATGGAAGCTGCCATGCCCTGTGTCGGGGAAGCACTTGCAGAGGGCTGAGAGGCCAAAAAGTTCCATGTCGCACCCTTGATGGCCTGTCTCTCCAGGAGCAATTGAGAAAGAGGGAGGCGGGCAAAGCCCATGTCTGGAGACAGATCTGCTTTGAAGCCCAGTATAGTCACTTTCTAGTAGTGCTACTTCTCAGAACCTCAGTGTCCCTACCTGAAAGATAGGAATCATGCCCAACTAGCTGGGGCACTTTTCGGCTTAGGAGAAATGAAGGGTGATGTTCATGGAGCCCTTCCCTGCGGCAGGCAGGGTGCCAGCTCTTTCCTGTGCTATGTACTTGACCTCCTTCGAGAAGGGCATGGTGCAGTCCATGGCAGCTGGTGCGCACTCAGTGAGGCACCTCTTCTTCCACGTGGCCTCTGAGGACACTGCAGCCCTGTGCCTCTGGGCTGCAGCTGGGTGGGAATCTGGGGAGGATACACCCTCTGTAGTTCACAGGAGCCAGCAAGCTGCTGGTTTTTATGGCTGTTCTGTTGTGCTCAGCCTCCAGGCTGTTTTATGGGCCACTGTGTTCTTGGAGCCACACCTCAGATGGGTCTAGGCCTTTGAGATTCCCAGATGGTCACAGTGGCATGTGGTGGGCACCCCAAGCTACCTGTGAAAGGGAGGGTTTGGGTGGGGGCTGGGTTGTGAGGCCAGGACCTAGAGTTTCCTGGGATCTGGATGTCCTCAGAGAAAAGTGTTGGTTTTCCAGTTGCCACATGTGATGAACTTGGTCTGCCAGCCATTAGGAAGGGAACGACAGCTGGATGTCTGTGCTCTGACATAAGCTCACCTCAAGGGACCTAAAGAGGAATTTGGTGACTTTAAGGCTAATAAATGCCATGCCTACTGATTGTTACCTTTCAGTTCCTATTTCCCCGTCCTTTATGTGAAAGGCTCTCTTGTGCCCGCTGTGGGCTTTACATCAGGCAGTTTGGTGGTTCAAAGCATGTGCTTAGGGTCATGCAAATCTTCAGATTCCATCCTCACCACACAGCCATTTTGATTGTCCCCTGGACTGGAGGGGCACTCAGAGCACTCACTTCCCTGAGGTCAGAAAGAGTCCCATCCTGCCATGTGTGGGGCCACTGAGCTCCCATTGTAAGTAGCTTCCCTGGAGAGACATTGTTATTGGGTCCCCGATAATATCTGGCACCCATTGCACACCTTTATGTGTCAGGCACTGTTGTAAGAGCTTTGGATTAAACTGGGGAGGTGGGAAAGGTTATTACTTTTTATTTTAGAGATGGAGAAATGAGGTGAAGTAACTTACCTGAGGTCATAGTATTAGTGATAGAGCAGGGATTAGAATGCAGGGAGCTGATGCAAGATGTACACTTGTGATCACCATATATTGCTCCTGAGTCTCCTCTCTCACCAAGACTATGGTTCTGCACAAGTACTGGGCCGCCCTGGGGGTGGGAGTCTGTGGAAGGAGCGAGGTGTCGCTTCCTGCTGTGTAATGGGAGGGGTGGGTGTAAGCACAGGCTGACAGATTGCCCCAGCAGTTCCCCCCGCCCTCATTTTTGACATTTCCCTTAAACACCCACCAGGACCCAGAGGGTGGAGGGTGGGGTGTTCCATTATTGAACAGATCCGTACCCCCACCCCCACACTAACACAGATGCTCACACCCTGTTCTCCTGAAGGGACACACCTGTTTGGTTCTCAAGCCGTGGATCAGATCCTTGAAGTGGGACATCAGAAGGAAATCTGCCCCAGCTTCACAATCTGTGGAAACTTCTCTCAGTCCAGGACTCCTTGCTGCCCCCTCAGGCGATGGAGATCCATGCTGAGGTGGTGGAGAAGGGGGAGGGAGGAAATTCACAGGAAGCCCAGAGCGAGGCTGGCCTTGCAGGACTCCTGAGAATGCTGGCATCACAAATACCAGGGCCTGGCTTTATTTTTAGCAGAATGAGGGGCCCTGAGGGCAGCAGGGGGATGTGGGAATCCTATTTTTTGCTCTGTCTTGCTAATGGAACCTCTAGCAGTTTTTATGCCCGATTTGTCTTCCTTTGAAGTCTGTCATGCCTGTAGTCCCAAACTGTACTTTCCCTTTGAACAAGAAGGAAGGTGGCTGCCTGGTTTCATGTCCTTGCCCATCCTGGAATTTGGGAAAAGCAGCCAGCTTTTGTACCAGATGAGTGAATATTCCCAGAGGTGTTTCCTGGGAATGTTCTGAGAATGTTCCCATGCCTGCCTTGGTTGCTTAGAACCCTTGAGTTCATGGGAGGGAGGCGGGCAGTCACTGGCAGCAGGGGCCTGCTGAGGTCGGGTGATTGAAAGACAACACCGGAGGTGCTGGTCTCACCTCTGTAGGACTGCCAGGAGCGTTGAGGATACGAGGACCCAGTGCAGGAATGACAAATGGTAAGGTGTGGGGCAGGGAAGCTCCTTCTCACGTGGTACACTCATATTTTCTCTCTACCATCAAAATTAAAACAAACAAACAAATTAACCAAAAAACAGCTTTACTGAGATATCACTCATTCAACATAAAATTTGCCCCCTTGAAAATAGTTTTTAGAATAGTCACTGAATTGTGCAGCATGGTTACCTAATTACAGAACATTTCAGAACCCCCAAAAGAAATTCTTTACTCCCCTGAGTGGTTACTCTGCATTCCCTCCTTGCCCAGCCCCGACAACCACTAGACTGCTTTTGGTCCCTGTGATTTGCCTGTTTTGGCCATTTCATATAAATCGCATCATACCATGTGTGGCCTCTGTGTCATGTTTGAAGGGTGAGCCTCTATACTTTTTGTCTGAGACCCTTTGTCTGCAATAGACACAAGAGTCATCAGAACCCGAAAAGTTGCCGTGATGAAGGCATCTCTCTCTCTTCCAACTGAGGCTTCAGTGCCCAGGTGGAGATGAGAAACCTGGGATATCTGCTATCAAATTTTTGCTGTCAAAAATGGGTGCATTTCATGTGCCTTGCAATTTGGAATAAATTCAGAGGTCTCCTGCCACCAACTGGGATGGTGAAATGTACACAGGATGGCCTCATTCTCAGTGCCATTTGGTGTAGTATAGTTTTGGTGAGAAGCAAGGTTAGTTTCTTAGGTGGCATGCATCTTCTCATCAACAAAGGAGCAAGGGCTAAGCATCTGCTACATCCCTTGCTAGAGCCCAACACTGCCTGGACCTGAATATTAGCATTGTTGGTGCTTCCTGCTTTGGCTCTTGGTCCAAATAATTTGCCACATTCCTTGACCAGGTTGACTTCAGGCATGTTCTTGAGGCCCACATGGTTTCTGGTTGATTCACTGGTAAATAAGTCCACCCTGATGCTTATCAGGCCCTGGGGGGAGGGCGGATACCGTGGTGGTGACCTCTAACGATAATTGGACCATTAGAACCAGACTGTGAGCCCCAGAGGTCTGCTGCTTTCTGTGTTGCAACCAAGTACAAGAGCTGCTTCATCCTGGGGTTGGGGTGAGTGAGCTGCCAGAAGATATTTTGGTTCCTAGATTATTAAAGGAAAGCAAAGGTATGCTCCAAGGGTATAAAGATCATATGGTCCAAGTCTAAGGTGATGACATTGTCTGTGTTTCACTGGCCAAGTCATGGGTTCACTGCTTCCTCATTCATGTCACCAACCAGTTATGGAGTGAATACCAGACACTAATGAACATCACAAATTTGGATTAGAACATAGGTTTAATTGTAGCTCTGCTTTTGAATGAAATTCTTGAGATTGTCCTTTCTTTTCAGCCGTGAGGCTTTGGCTGAGATGGAAATAATAATGATGGTCCCTGGTAACCCTGGACATGAGTGTGCTAGTCTAGCCATGGGACCTTGGGCAGACCTTTCACAGGTGAGTCCCAGTGACCTTGTCTGTCAAGTCCTTGCCTGTCAGGTGTGTGAAGCCGAGATGAGATCATGTTTCTGAATATACAGTTGGCTCTCTGTATCCTTCTTCCACATCTGGGAATTCAACTAATCACAAATCAGAAACATTCCAAAAAAGTTGCCTTCTTGTTGTGTACTATGTACTATAGACTTTTCTTGTCATTATTCCTTAAGCAATACAGTATAGCAACTATTTACATAGCAGTATTATAAGTAATCTAGAGATGACTTAAAGTATGTATACAGGAGGATAGGCCTAGCTTAGATGCAAACGCTATGCTATTTTATATACAGGGACTTGAACATCCTTGAATTTTGGTATGGGGGGATCCTGGAACAAACCCCTGCGGATACCTGGGGATGGCTGTATTTTGAAAGGTAAAACCATGCAGTCAGACCCTCCTGTGCATGAAAGGCCAGAATGAATGCTCTCCTTTATTTCACAGATGAGAAAATGGTTTTTGCTCAGTGGGGGAGACCTTCAACCATCTCAATCTGGGGAGATTCATTAAGTGCCTATTATGTGGCTGTTGCTGTGTTACGCAGTTTAATAAGCAGTTAATGCCCTGTGGCGGAGGGCAGAGTGGCATAGTGGCAGGGGGGAGGTGGACACCAGAATTAGAGCAGAGGCCCTGGGTGCAACCCTGGGCTCTGTCATCTGCCAACTCTGTTACCTTGAACAATGTGTGTATGTCATGTGTGAATTTGTGTGTGTGTGTGTGTGTGTGTGTGTGTTTCACAGTAACTTCTCTGTGCACCCTAATACCTAAAGGGGCTATTGTGGGGACTAAGTGAGCAAATATGTATAAAGTGCTGGGAAAAGCTCATAAACCCTGCTTCCTGCTTGTCCCTCTGGGCTGCCCCTCTTCCTCCTTGTGATCAGGCTGTCTCCTTCATTCTATAGATGAGTAGACTGGGGCCATTCACTCTTCCTCTCATGCAGAAACACACCCTCTGTAACAATATCGTGAGTGGCATTCCCACTTCTGTTTAAATACCTTGGCAGCAGGGAGCTTACTATCCCAGGAGGTATCCAGTTCTGTTTTGGAATTGCTTCACATGAGCCTTTGACTCTGCTGAGGTGGATGGTGAATGGTGTAA
This sequence comes from Phyllostomus hastatus, assembly GCF_019186645.2. NCBI lineage: Eukaryota > Metazoa > Chordata > Mammalia > Chiroptera > Phyllostomidae > Phyllostomus > Phyllostomus hastatus. The sequence goes on from NW_025333869.1 coordinate 19,726,015, forward strand.
TGTACATTACAATGATGAGCTATTTTTCTTGAGAGAGTGATATGGTTAGCCCACGTCCCACAGTACAGACCTGGGATGATTTCTCATGATGTGGACATGGGTTGGCTGTGAACTTTCTCATGACTTGACGTCCCCTTCATATGGGTGAAGGCCCATGGCATGTAAGGGACTCGTGAATGTTTGGGGTGGAGGTGGCGATTAGCCCAGGGACTTATAGGATTGAAGGAGAGGTGTGACCATTAGGAGAGTTCTGGTGACCCAAGTAGGATGACATCACTATGCCCAGGGTCACAGGCCTTGTGCCTGACCTTGAAAGCCAGCACTGGGTCAGGTGCGTCCAGTGCTGTGCAGTCATCTATGAGAACAGATTCAGAGGGAACCGTGGCGTTGTGATCTCTCTAAATGTGGAAAAAGCATTCAATATAATCCACTTGGCACCTGATGAAAAACACTGCAAACTTGGAACAGAAGGGGACTTTCTTAATTTGATGATAGATAGCTACTAGAATCTATAGCAAGTGCAGTTCTTAATAGCTAAATGTGAGACATTCCTTTCAAGTTAAGAATGAGGCAGGAATGCCCACTGTCACCTCTTACTCTACTCTGAACTGTAGGTCAGAGGCAGTACAGTAAGACAAGAGAAAGGTAAGAGAGATGTAGCAATGGCCAGAAAAGATAAAAGTGTCATTTTATTTATTTATTTTTTTGGCTGATGATCTGATCATCTGGCCAGAGGAAATCCTAGATTCTAAATCTATAAATATTAGAAGCAATGGAGTTCAGCCCGGTGGTCAAAGGTCAAGTACAAAAATCTATGGTTTTCAATAAGAAAAGATACAGCTTTTCAAGTTGGAAACATATATGCACCCCCTATGATCACTGCAGCATTATTTACAATTGCCAAGCTGTGGAAACAACCTAAGTGTCCATTGACAGATGATGGATAGAGAAGATGTGGTATTCATGTACAATGCAACACTATTCAGCCATAAATTAAAAGGCCCTGGCCGGCTGGCTCAGTTGGTTGGAACGTCGTCCCACACACCAAAAGGTTGCGGTTTGATTCCAGGTCAGGTCAGGGCATATATGAGAGGTGACTGATTGATGTTTCTGTCTCACATTGATGTTTCTTTCTCTCTCTCTCTAAAAATCAGTAAAAACATATCCTCTGGTGAGGATTAAAAGCAAAGAAGAAAATCTTTCCATTTGCAACATCCTGCATGGACCACGCTAACTGAAATGAATCAGATGAAGAAAGACAAGTACTGTGTTCTTTCACTCATCTGTGTAAGCTAAAAAACCCAAAAAGATGAATAAATAAAACAAAAACAAGAACAGACTCATAGATAGAGCATATCAGAGGTTACAAGTGGGGAAGGGTGTTGGGGGTGAGTGAAATGTGTGAAGGGGATCAGTTGTATACAGATGTCAAATTATAATGCTATACACTAATTCTACCTCAGTTAAAAAGATACGGCTTCCTAATAGACCAACAGCAACTAACAGTTGAGGAAGTAAAGGCTCTTCATAGTATGGGGTTTTGACATTGTCCCCTGTGGTCCATGGTGGCTCTTGTCTCCTAACTTGTATTTGTATAGTGAGATCAAGCCCTGCCTCATATATCCAGCCCACTAGGACAAGGCATATTTTTTAAAGAACTTTAAATTCCATTTTTCAATTACAGTTTACATTCAGTATTATTTTGTCTTAGTTTCAGGTGTACAATATAGTGCTTAGACAGTTATGTAATTCACAAAGTGACCTTCTGATATTTCCAGTACCCCTGTACACCTGGCACCATACATAGTTTCTGCAGTATTACTGATTATACTCCTGTGCCATCCTTTACATTCCCATGACTTTTTGTAACTACCAATCTATACCGCTTAATCCCTTCAACTTTTTCACCCAGTCTCCCAAACCCCTCCCCTCTGGCAACCACCAGTCCACTCTGTGTGTCTGTGAGTGAGACAGATATTGTCTAATGTTGAATTTTACAGATGAGGAACCTGTGGCTCAGAGAGGTTAGAGTCACCTTGTCCAAGGTCACTGCATGAAAAGGAGGCAAGAGCTGGGACCTGGCCTCTCAGGTCAATGCTCCCTACTCTCTGCTGCTTTCCACTGCTCCTCTTCAGACCTTACTATCCCCAGCAGTTTGTATTGTCCACCCTTTTGTTATCCATCCAATAGTGGCAGAGCTTGGAGGGACGAATGGTGCAGAAGCATTCACATTTGGGTTAGAATGTACTCTGATTTCTTTTATAAGCAATAACTTGTTTGGTCTGATATGCTTGTGTGTGTTGCATGGAAGGGATGGTTTTCTTCTGCGGAGGCCATCCTGAGGCACGAGGAGGGAGGAGAGGATCCTGCGGTGGGTGAACACGGTCTGGGTTCTCTCGCTCTTCATTTGGCGTGTGTGCCCTCCACTCTGCCTCCTCTTAGTCCCAGTTACATCTTTGCTTTTCAATTCTATTAAATGCCTCTTCAACAATTATAAAAATAACATATGTTCACAGTAGTTGGTGGAATAATAGTACATTTGACCCTTGAACAACACAGGTTTGAACTGTGTGGGTCCAATTATAGGTGGATTTTTAAAATATATAGAAGGAAAGAATGCATAGAAGAAAACGTAGGCTTCTTTAACAGCTCTCTGCTGCCACACTTCTCTCCTGTGACTTCACCAACCTGTGCTAAAGGTCTAGTGTAAATTCTTTCACCCACTTCTCCAGGCCTGTGCCAAGAGGTGCAAACAGGTTTTCTATTCACTTGGTGGGAATTTACAGGCACTGTGCTAGATGTTGGGGGTACCACAGTGAACAAGAGACAGAAATCCCTCATGGAGCTTACAGTCTAGGAAGGGTATCCAACCTTTTGGTGTCTCTGAGCCACACTGGAAGAAGAGTTGTCTTGGGCCACACATTAAATACACAAATGGTAACAAAAACTGATGAGAAAAAAAAAGTTTTTAAGTAAATTTACGATTTTGTGTTGGGCCACATTCGTAGCCATCCTGGGCTGCATGTGGCCCATGGGCCTCAGGTTGGAATATCTAGTCGTGGAGTGTCAAGCCATAAGTTCTATGGAGAAAAACAAAGCAGGAAAAGCCTTCCTCTCCCTTTGTGATTTTGAAAGAGGAGATCAGTGTAGAATTTACTGAGAAGGAGAATTTTGTACAGAGACCTCAAGGACCTGTGAGAGAAAGCAATGAAAGTGTCTGGGGAGGAGTACTGAGGCTGATGGTAATTGCAAAGGCCCTGGGGCAAGGTGGTGTCTGGTAATGAGCTTTGTCACCTAGGGCAGAGCCAGTGACAGGAGAAGAGGTAGGAAATGGCACCATAGAGAGGATGGGAGGAACTGGAGGAGGAAAGGTTATATAGGGCCTTGTCAACATTGTATAGGACTTTCTGGTCATTTAATGAAAGCAGGATCTTGGCTTTTTTTCCTCACAGCTTACAGTTCTTACTGAGTTATATCTCATGAGCACCTCTCCAGGCCCATGGGTAGAGATCTCTTTTTCTGTATATTCCTGTACCATAATGGATTCAGGCCTTCTCTTTCAGAGGACTTCTAGGTTGTGGTCAGGTTGTTCCTTTCCCCTGCCATTCTGATGCTTTTATTCTGTGTGTTGGAGTGTGGGATTTCTAGATCAAGGGTCATGCCTGTATTTAATTTTAATAGATATTGTTGGATTTTCTCAAGAAAAGTAACTGCTTTTTAGGATAGATTATTCTTAAGTCTCAGATGGTTCGCTTTGTCCCAAGTTGCTAAATAGCTAGCCTGCAAAAGAGCAAAATTATACCCGCACATAAGGATAGCTCTGGAATCCTTCATTGGGTGGGCAAGTATGTGGCTTTCTGGAGTGTGCTGCTGGGAACAACATCATTTGCTCTTTTTTGGAGCTTCTTTGATGGTTGTGATGTTGAGAGGCAAAAGATAAAAAAAAGAAAACAGCTGTTGCTGTGTTGTTTGCATTATGGCTAATTTTGCATATGTCTAAAATAAGCACAACAGCGTGGAGCTACAGGAACACAGATTCACACCTTGTCAAATATTGACTCATGTTCCTGTAGCATCTTAAGGATAAAGCTCCCTCTGAGTGTCCCGCTCTGTAAGCACGTGAATGCTGGTAGAATGGCGGTGGGTGTGTACTTGCTCGGCCCTCCTCCTGCCATGATGTTCCCGAGTGGGAGCGGGATCTTGTAAACTTAGAAGCAGACTCCTCATCTGTTTAATAGCCTCATGTATTTGTGTGATTTGTGCTGTTGGACATTAGGCTGTTTCCCATCTGTCACAATTCAAACAATGAATAATCTTGTGTCCGAGTCTTTTCGCACATGTGTATGAGGATATCTGTTGGGTAGATTTCTAGAATTAGAACTGCTGAATCGAAAGGGATTTGCTATCTATATCTTGAGAGATATGACTGAATTGACCTTCCTCAGGAAGGAAGTGTGCTGTCCATGGGCCACGAAAGAAAGTGCCTTCTTCCCAAGCCCTGTGCAACACAGGGTCTTGTCACCTCTTTGATTTTTGCCATCTGATGGGTGAGATGTATCTCATTTCTATTTTATTTTGTGTTTATTTCTCCCAAGAAAGGACAAACACCTCTTCAGATGTTCAAGAGTTGTTTCTGTTTTATGTTGGAGAACTGTCTTTCTAATCCTTTGCTTGTTTTTATTTCCCTGTGGATTAGCAGTCCCTTAGCTGGCCCCTTCCAGCATGGTATGTCCACATTATGAGGACATTTGACCCTGTGATCAGGTAACCTAACCTGTCTGACTAGTTAGAAGTCAAGCCACAGCATCTTTATCATCAGGAGGGAAAATCTAGGTGTTGGAGTAAGGAAGTATGTCTCAACACTAGACTAGATCATGGCTGCATTTTGACAAGGGTGCTGTTCTGACTGTTTCTCAATCAGGTTAAACGCAGACATAACAGAGAGCTGTCAGACCCTGGAGTCCATCAGCCTAGCATCAGCTTTTGTGGGGTCTCACTTTTAGCCCATCACTGGTTTGAGGAAACATGAGGAAACTTGGCTGTTTGCTACTATAAATTCTGTTACAACCCATTGTGAGAGTTTTGGAGGCAGTGGCTCCACTGGTCATCATGCTAGTCCATGTGGCCTAACCGCTGTCTCCAACAATCCCCAACTTTGGTAACAACACAATAAAAGGGTGTTTCTCACCACCATGGCATTTATGATCAACATCAACATGGGTGTACGCAGTGGAGCAGCTCCCTGAGTGTCTAATCAAGAATTCAGGCTTCTTCTGTGTGTGGCTCTGCCTTCCTAGGTCCCTGGAGGCCTCCCCTGGGTTCTCTGCTGGCAGAGGGCAAAGGAGAGAAGAGGATGGTGTGTGTGGGGGGGGGCGGTTCATGGGCCAGCCACTCTGACCTCACTCCACTGGCCAGAGCTTAGTCTTGTGCCCAGTCTGACTGGAGGGAGGCTGGGCAGTGGACGCCAGCGCATGCTCCAGCTGCCAGTTTTGATCCTAGGTACTTGGTGTACTGTGGTCTCTGAGTGCCATGTAGGACTTGTAACTTTTCAAAGTGTCTTCTCAAGTGTGATCTCATGCTGCCTTCAACAGTTCTGTGAAGGGGAGGTAAGATGAAGGCTTTTAAGCACTATTTGGAACCAAGCATGCAGAGGCCCAGGGAGGTAAGCATCCTATACAAGGTGAGACACTGTGTCACGGACACAAAATGTGTGTGGAGTAGGCTGGAGAACCAGGTTCTTGCTTGGCTGGCCCTTTCTAACAACACACAAACACAGTCACCCACTCTGGGTGTGCCTCGGACCACCTCTGCAGGCAGGAGAACAGGGCTATGTGCTGAGGGGATCGTGGAGGTTGGCTGGCGTGTATCCTCTACCCTGGTGAGTGGTAAGAAGCGAAAGTGTCTCTTGCCTATTGTAAATAGCAGCCAAATGGCCATGGGTGACAGCACTGCTACTGGTAGAAAGACTTAGCAAGGTGTCCCATGGGAGATAGGACTCCCATAAACCAGGTGCCTCTGGGAATGGTCCTTTACCTTGATTTTGGCCATTGTCTTCTTTTATCATTTGTATGGACACTAGCACTGAGATTGGGGCTTTCTTCTTTACGCTCCCATTCCCTTTATTTAATTACCTTGAAACATGTGATGCTGCAGTGAGACCAACTCATGAGCTGTGACAACTCATCTGTTCTCTTTCGAGCATCAGGAAACAAAGGTGGGATGCTGTTGCCACCCTTCTGGGTAAGGACTGTGCCTCCAAAAGCCCATTGGATGGATGGAGCCAAGGCTGTGCTGGGCACACTTTGGATGCTCTCCTCTCTGTTTCTTTATAGTGTGATTGAATACCTTGAACTAACCTGGTTATAGAGAGCTTATAGAGTCAGGATCATAGGTGGTTGCATGGATTGTGGTGGTAACAGCAACAGTATCAAGCAACAGACAAGGCATCAAAAGGCCAATGCTCAGGGCTTAGCCCTCTCGCTCTTCATTGAATGGCCACTGAACTTGGTTATCTCATCTGTGCAAAAGAAATAACATCTTTCCTACCTCTCTCACTGGGTTGTTATGAGGATCACACAAGATAATGCGTATAGAAGTGCTTTATAAATGGAAATGTACTCTGCAGTATAAGGTATTATTTTATTAATAGTAACAACTGCCATTGCAGTCCTTGTGATTCATTTGGGGTAGATCTTATCACTGCTACCATTACTACTCACATTGTCCTTCAAAGCTGCAATTACTGTGTGCAATTTCACTTGCTATTTTATGATCATGGAATATTAGTACTGGAAAGAATCTTGGAGATTAAGTAATTCAACTGCATCACTTTAAAGATGGTGAAACTAATACCTGGAGAGGAGAGGCTTATCTGAGGCCCCAGGAACCTGGGACTTCATACTGTCAGAATGGGCTGTTTTGCTTTTTGGGTCGTGATGCCTAGTACTTTCTGAAGAGGCTGGAAACCTGGAACTTTGGTTCTTAGTCATGAGGTGGAGTCGCAGCTCTGACTCATGTCTGCTTGATCACACTGACCCCACTCCAAGCTCCTGTGCTCCAGGTTCTGGTCAAATTTGGACAGGGCTCAGGGGAGAATCTTCAGTGCTTGGTCACAGGGTCTGAGAGAAGGGAGTAGGAACTGAAGTATTTGTGACAAGAAAAGGAAAACAGGACAATTTCAGACAAGGAAGGCGGAGGTACCCTTGCTCCTGACCTTGGTCCTTGTCTGGTTCCACTCCCCTATGCCCTCTCTCTGACTGCCTTCTCCATGGCTGCTGGCTTCCAGGGCACACTCAGGAGGCACAGCTGCAGGACTGTGGGGCTCCTTGTGGAGAGAAGGCTAAGGGGACCCACCGATGCTTTCAGTATTCAGAGGGCAGTGAGGCTTAGTCTGGATAGAAGAATAAGGACTAGTGGGTAAAAGTGTTGGAAAGACTGATTTTTTTTGCCTCCTTTTCATTCACAAGCCTCCTTGGTTGGCTCCTTTATTGCCTCCAGGTTTTGTTCACCTGTCACCTAGATGAGGCCTACAGGAACCCCTTGATAAACTTGGGGTTGGCACCCTCTCTCTGGACTGGATTCACCAACCAAAATAGATAGAAAAGTTGCAAATTAGTGGAGATTTGCCCTCTGCCTCTCACCCAGCCTCCCCGTGTGTTCACATCTTAGATGACCACGTCACAGAGCACTGCAGGGGTCCAGGAACTTAATACTGATTTAATGCCCTTTCCTAAACTGCAGACCTTCACAGGTCACCAGTTTTCCCACTAATCCCTTTTTCTTTTGCAGGATCCAATCCAGGATCCCACATTGCATTTATCTGTCACGTCTCCTTAGTCTCTTCTAATCTGTGACATGACTTGACCTTTCATGACTTTGACATTTGAGAAGAGCACAGTTTAGTTATTGGTGTAGCATGTCCTCTAATTTGCGTTTGTCTGATCTCTTTTTATGGTTGGTATGTATTGATTTTATTTACTGTTCATTGGGTCTCTCCCTGAACTGATGTGTCAGCTCCCTCAGAGCAAGCATCATTGTCTGTCTGGTTTGCTCATGTAGCCTAGTGCTCACCAGAGTGCCTGGCACATGTGCTCGGTCATTATTTGCCCAGTGACCAGGTGAGGCGTTGAACTTCCCAACGTTAGCAGAGCATGTGACTGGAAGTGAGGGAAATCCAGAGCAGAACACCTGGGTACTTGCAGAGCCTTGGTGGGCAGCTGGGCTGGATGGGCTCTGAAGCCCCTTCGAGCATTCAGATTCTGTGATTTTATAACATGATGGTGGTAAATGAGCTCAAGTTCATTAAATTCCACAGATATTAGCTGAACATATTAACTTGCTGTGGAATCCTATGCTGGGCAAGGTGGGGCCATTGATGGACACCTGAGATCCAGGCTCTGAAAAATTGACATTCTCTGTGGACCAAAAGCCCAGGGAAATACATGGGGAAGGCCAGTGTCCATGCTACAGACAGTTAGTGGTCTAGAACCTGTCCTCTAGGTCATTGGTTCCCAGACTTCAGCCTGCTTCAGAATCACCCAGCAGACTTGGTTATAACACAGATTGCTGGGTCTTACTTGCAGAAATTCATTTGGTCTATGGGTGAGGCATGAGAATTCGCATTTTCAACAAGTTCCTAGGTGATGCTGCTGGTCCAGTGTTCCCATCTTGAGAACTACTGTTCTAGATATTCAGAGGAGAAACGGGCCACTGACAATTAGCAAAATCCAGGAAAGCTTCGTGGAGGAGGAGGAGGTCAGGCTTGAGTGGGGTCAGAGTTACCCAGGTGGGAGTGGGGCTTGAATCACACACAGCCATTTTGCTGCTTCTGAATGCAGTCTGTGGGTGCCTTTTCTCTGCCTTGGCCCTGTTGGCCTCTGGCCTTGCTGTGGCCTTGTCCATCCTTCTCAGTACCATGACTGGTCCTGTCCAGGAGAGTCTGAGACCCCAGAAGAGGAGGCTGACTAAGCCTTTTACAGGAGTTGACCTTGGCCAGCTTGGATGAAGTCACTCTGAGCCCTGGATGTGTCCTGTATTGCACAGGCTGTCTAAATGTGTTTATTTGCCTGGGCCTCGCCTGCTGCCTGTTGGCACCGTTTGAGGTGTTGCTGTTGGGCTCGGTGGCTCTATTTCTGTTTTCCCGTCTGGCACCAGCTCAGTAGGGGCAGATGAGGTGTGTGGCCACCCTTGCTGTCTTCCTGGCTCCATGTTCTTCTTGAGGCCAGCACTTGGTCAAATAGAACATTTGAGTCTCACTAGCATCCGTGCTGTGGAAGCAGATGGGCTCTTTTCAAGGGAGAGGAAGTATGTGAAGGAAGGAAAAGGCGTTTAGGGAGATAAATTATTAACTTATGTTTGGACTTAACACACAGTGATGGTAGGACTGTTTACACATGTACATGTGTGTTTAAACTTCCAGAATCATTTAGGAATTTTCATTTCTTTAAGTGGCATTCAAAAATTGATGTTAGAGGTTGGGGGGCAGGCATCAGGAAGCTTGGGAGAGACCATATTGTTTGTGTAGTTGGGAGAGTCTGAGCAGGAAGATGGTGTGTCATCCAAATCACACAATGTTGGAACAAGAGGGCTGTCTTTGTGCTTCTGGTTTCCCCTGTCATTTCAACTGAGACCTAGAACGGTTAAGTGACTCACCCTGCTTAAATGGCACCTCCTCACCTCTCCCTGGCCAGAGCAAATGGGTCTGTCTTTCCTCTGTTCCAAAGTTGTTTTATTAATAATTCACCTCTCTTGTTTTATATGTAGTCATGTACAGGTTTATTTTACCTACTTAGATCAGGGGCCAGCAAATTAGCCTGGAGGTCCAATCTGCCCACTGCCTGTTTTTGTAAATAAAGTTTTATTGGAACACAGCTGCACCATTTGTTTATGTATTGTCCATGCTGCCTATGCACTAGCATGGCAGAGGTCATTAGTTGCTACAGAGACCCAATGGCCTGTACAGCCTAAAGTGTTGACCATCTGTCTTGTCCTACAGAAAAAGTTTGCCAGTCCCTGCATGAGAAGGCAAGTTCCTTGAAGGCAAGAATAGAATTTTCATTTTACTTTGCACCTTGTTCCTTGCTCATAGTAGATGCTCTGTAAGTGTATTTTGATACCTGATCCCTGGGTCATGAAGAAAGCAGACAACTTTTGTAGTGGAAGATCTTGTATAATGAAAAGCAGTGTACTTTATAAAGAATTAAAAATTTTCGTCATTAAAAAACATGTATTGACAGGGCTTGAAATGAAGTGGGTGGATTTGTCGAAGATTGAGCATGCAGGTCTAGAGTTATTAGGTAGCTATCCTGGCTTTTCCAGCTTTCTTCCCACTGCTGGATGATTCTGTGCCCCAGTTTTCTCTCTGTAGAAAAAAGATAATATTGTCCGCCTTGCTGAGTTCATTGATCCTCAATGAGGATAGAACAGAATATTAAAATATCTTACTACAACTGAAGGCCTAGCTTCTGGTTTTCCTGATGATTCTAACCCACCATAGCACTGGACTTATCTTTCTGAGATTCTCTTTGCTCCCCTGCCCCCACTCTCAGAGAGGCTCCCTTTTGCCTACAGGCTAAAGAACACACTGGGCCTGTGGTTCATGGCCCTCCTTACTTTGATCCCACCCCACCTGCCTGTCTTGGCTTTTCAGTCCTCCAGTGCAACCTTCCGTCGCTTCCAGAATCTTCTTCATGATGTTTCCTACATATTTATTAAACCTTTGCCTGGAACCCTACCCCCACTCAACTTGCCCTCTTCCTGCTTCTCTGCTGTCTGCTCTCGTAGGTCCCCCTCGTGCTGACCCTGGCATGAATGGCCAAGGTCAAAGAGAAGAAGTGCATGTCAAAGATTGTCTTCTTTGCCACGCACTCTACTGTTTTTGTTGTTATTTTTTGGTCCTTGTGAATGCTTGTTAATTAAACTGAGGCCAAGACCCCTGACCCATGGAAGTAGAATCTCCAAGGGCCTCTTTGTTTTTTCACCAGCTTCTCATGTATAGTTACGATTCTGACTGCAGTTTGAGGAATGCGAAGTTAAACTAGAGAGCTTTGCAGTGGTATTTCACTTTTTATGGGACACTTTTTTGTCTATTTAAATAAACTGGAAACATCTTAAGGGCAGATCTGGGTCTCATTTTTTTTTTCCAGAGTAACACACACATAGATGAAGATTAGGGCTGTGAGATGATTTGTTGGTGAGATTATCTCCTGCAGCCGGCCCTGCATCTGGTAGACACTCAGTAAATGTTTGCTTATTGATCAGTACAGATATGAAAGTGCTCAGGAAGGCAGAACAGGCTCTACAAAGCAGGGGATTACTGTCAGGAACAGGCTGGTGTGTTCCTTGCACTGATTCTGCTAAAGAAATCCTCAGATTTCTGGAACCCAGGTAGCCCAGACACAGAGAGTCAGCCCCTGGAGGAAAACTCACCCAGCCGAACCCTGGGGGCTTCTCTAGCTCTGTCCTTTTTACTTTCATCTCCATGTGCTTATGTGAAATGCGTCCCTCTTTCCCCCCTTTGGCTCATTCCAATAGTGAAAAGCCATAGAAGTGCATGCTGCTAGGAAAGTTTGTTTGGACACTGAAGGGTATAGAAGAGGGTGCAGCTTGTAGAATGAGTTTTGCTTTCTCGTTTAAAATGCTTAGACATACAAATGTTTCATCTCTGCCTGGCGAGCTGTAGGGCCTGTTTACACGAGCCTGTGCTCTGTGGCTCTGAAGAGAGAGGGCTTCTCACCTTCCCCAGGGTGTGATGGCACAACCCTAGTGTTGGGTCTCCAAGCTGACATGGTGTTCAGGCTTCATGTCTTCTTTCCAGTTATGAGGCAGGAAGTTTGTATTTCAGAAACAATAGTTTCAAACAGGGCTTTGTTTAGAACCACATGCAAGGTTATTGAGAACACGAGGATGCCTCAGACTTTTTATTGAGTGAGGCCCAGAGAGTGGTGTGTAGACCACCCATCAAAGCTGTGAGTCTGGGTGCTGGTCAGGGCTCACTCGAATGGGAGCAGAAAATTCTTAGTCTGTCGGGAAAGGGATAAAACAGTAAATATAGATAAAATAAACCAGATCTGGGAGTCTGTCAGTGGTGAGGGCTGATTTAGGAGAACTCTGTATTTCCAGGCTTAGACATTTGCAGCCATCTGAACATATGGAGATGAACCTGGGCTTTGGCAAACTGGTGCTTCAATGGTAGGTGGATAAAAACTTCTTTTAATGATGGTTTCATTGTTATTAGCATGTCCTATGTGGGGAAAAAATGTAGGTTTTAAAACTCCTTCCTCACAATTTTACTAATTGCTCCATAGTGCTCCATTAATATTAAGCTTAGCTATTCAGTTCATTATATTAGAGGCTTAATGCTTAATTTTAAAATTGAATGGATTATTAGCTCTTTAATAAACAATAACATTGACTATTTATTGATGAGGACTCAAGTCATTTAATTTATTGCTATGTCTGTCTGTGTTTTGTTCATGAAATGGAACAAAAACTATTACTTATCAGAAAGTAGACTTGTTCACTGTGCTCCCAGGAGTGTGGACAGTGGGGGTTGTCCATCCAACACCCAGGACGTGTTTCACATGAACCACAAAAAAGGCCGCCAAACATGAGATGATACATCTGTGTCTGAGTGCTAGAATCAGTTTTCCCCCATCATCCCCAGAACTAAGAACATGGGCGGGTAAGCTCAGTCAAGTGCCCATATGGTTCCATATTACAAATGAAGGCAAAATCTGGCATAGAGTCTCTCCAGAGCTGACTATGGCACTGACTGGTTTCACCTTGAAGGGATGTTATATACTGATTTCAGGGAAACAGTGAACAAAAATTGGGGCCCTTTATTCTATAGAAGAGATAGAAAACATGCTGACAAACACATTGTTTGGTTTGGATATTGCATTTCATTGTGATATAATGTGTGCTTTGTCAACTTGGCTTCTACTTTTGATAAAAAATGAGGTTCCGGATGTCCCTTCTGGCTCATGTGCTTATGAGAAAGTGGTTTCAGGAAGGAGTTTTGGTGTGTTCTTCCCACGGAAATAACACAGCTGTCATCTTTCTGTCATTAGAGACTTGGCACTGAAGAAGAAAAGCCTGAATGAACTCAGTCTCTGTTCTCAAGGAGCCTGGAGTCTGTTGGGGGCACACAGCACACCTACACAGGAGGGGATAACTACAGGTGGGGTGGACCTGTGTTTTTGGATGCCGAACGAATGCCAGAATGGCAGGATAGCTGCTCCTCTGGGAACTCATGAAGCACTGAAGCCTACTTCACAGGTGGCATCTGAACCTGTTCTTGAACATGTATTTATAAATAAACAGAGATGCAAGAGATAAAGGGAACAGAGCCAGATGCTAATGTATAGAGCATGTTCAAGCCAGGTTAACGAATATTTGTTGAGAGTCTGCTATCTGCATAGTGCTCCATTCTAGTGAAAGGAATCAGAGAAGAGCTTGGTACAAAACCATGCTATATTCCTTGTATGTATCTTCTTCACTTCTTACAGAAATGATGGAATGTAATAAATGTTGTCTTTAATTGATTGTGTTGATTGATTTAATCATGACAGCAATCCGAGAAGTAAGAACTATAATTGTTCTCAAATTCCAGAAAAGGAAACCACGATGCTAGCAGTGAAGTGACTTGCTTAAGTTCACGCAGCTAGTTTGTCGTGGAGACTCGAGCCAGCTCGTCTGACCCTGAGCATGGGCTCTTGGCTGACTGTGGTCCCAGCTCACCCTGTTGTAGTGATTCATGTCCCTGCTTATCTCCTGCAGTGGGATGAGAGCAGCTCCCTTCTCTGGGTCCCTGTCATTTGCCACACTGTCTGCTGTGAGGTCTGAGTTTACTAAAATGACTGTTGAGTACAAAAGATTTGCTATGGATATTGAAGGAGGGAGCAGTTATATCTTCTGGGTTTTGGGGGGCAGCTTAGAGAAGGTTAGGGAGGGCATTTCAGGGTGAGAACACAGGCACAGGGCTGGCATGTGTAAATGAGGGGACTAGGCAGGGAATGAAGGATCCTGGTGTCCCTTGAGCAGGAGTGTGGGGTTCGTATAGGGAACTGGAGGTGATACTGGGAGGGGAGGTGGTGGCCATGCTGTGGTGGTCTTCTCTGTGGAACTTCTCAAGAGTCTGAAGGATTGGCTTTGACCTCTGACCTCTGAGGTGATGTCAGATGATCACTCCCTCTCCCAGCTGTGCATTTGGTGTCTCTGTGTGGGATAGAGTCTGGGGCTGAATGAGTCAGGGAGCATTTCCTTGATGAAAGACATTTATTGAACAACTTCACTGTGCCAGCTCTGGGCTTGAGAGACATGTAAGGGTCACTCACAGGCTCATGCACTTATCTGCATGTTGGATTGTTGGTGTTTGTTACTGGGGAAGAATAGGTGGGTGGTGGGGATGAAGGCCTGGCCCCAGGCAGTCAGGGATTATAGAAGAACAGCTCTGTGGGCAAACAGTGTTTCACTGACCCTGTGTTGCTGACTGGCAGTGTACCCAAGTCCTGCTCTCTGGGGTTTTGTAACTGAGCTAAACAACTGAAGAAATCAGCAAATTGTCACCAAATCATGTCCTTGATAAAGTATGACAAAGCATTACATGTAAAAGAGGAAACAAAGTTTAATCATCCTACCTCATTAATCAAGTCCCCCACAATGCATGTCATTTATGAATGAAAGTACTTTTCAGAAATGGAAGAATTTTTAAAAATCTACATGGGGTTATACCTCCTCAGTGTCTACTACCTGGGCATGGTCAGAACTCTGTGCCTGAAGACCAGGGTTTGAGGAAGTGGGGTTGGATGTGTGGACCCCTCCTGTGGAGCCAGTACTGTGGTTGAGCTTGGAAGATGGGGTTCTTGGGAGAACTCCAAAGAATAAAGTGTCAACACCCCATCCCCTTTGTTCTGCCACAAAACCAAGAAGGTTACTCCAAAACCCAGGACTAACCTTGATCTTGTTCTGTCTGTGTGGAAAGTTAAGTCATTCGTCAAAGAAGTATGGACCAGTTTCCTTCTAGGATAGGCTTTTTGTCATGCAGCTGATTATGGTATTACTTAGATTTCAGATCTTAGAAAATCATGTCAACATAGGCTCCAAAGGTCAAACATTTTATAATGATTTATTCTTGGGATTAGACTCTCTGGGTGTTAGACTGGTCCTGGAGATAGTGCCTTCTGGACTGGCGTTCCTGTGTGAGAAGCGATACCCACTCAGGCTCTGTCAAGCTTGTGCTGGCCAGGATGTGAATTCTAGTGGCCAGTTGTGTCCCCATCCATCCTTCTGTGAAACTGGGCCACTGATATGTTGACCTGATTTCTGATGATCTTCAACTGCTCAGAGTGGAATCAGCTGTGGTCAGGCCAGGATGGGGCTGACCAGGAGAAGCCCAGCCTGGGAACCCAGAGAGCAGAAGTAAAGGGTCAGGACCCAGGAGGACTGGCCAGAACCATGAAGCCTGGCTCTGAGTGGTCAGAGTCAGCAAGGAGAGCCATGGTTGTGTGTTTGGCATCTAGGTGCCGAGTGCCATGATAATGCTGAACCCATGAATAATATTTGTAGCCAAAAGATGGTTGGAGGCCCACAGTGCTGCTGATGGAAGCAAGGGGATGGAAATGCTGGGACTATCTCATCTCTCCAGACTCAATTTTGCCGTGCAGACTTGACAAATCACACAGGAAGGGGGCTTCCCTGGCTGGCTTCTTGCCCTGTGCTTTGGGGCCGTGCCCATAGTGAAGCAGTCACATGTCTATTAAATAAAACTGACTGAAAGTTTCATCTGAAAGCTAATATGGAACCAAACACATGAGTGTCTGCCAAGGCCTCAACCGCTCAGGCCAAGAAGGTCCCCAAAGAGGCATGGCTCTGTGAGCTGCTCTTGCAAGTGTCTTGGTGGGGGCAGGCGCTTCCTTGCAGTTTAGTTAAGAGAGGACAACGCCGATTGCTTGTCTTGGGGGTATCAGAGGGCAGAGATTTAGGGCATGGCAAAGCAGAGGTCACTTCCTGCTAAGTGAGCTTTTCTTCAGGTTTCTAAATTCCAGCTTGAAGATGATGCTATTAATACTAATTGTGAGCAATTGTTAAGCTCTTCTTCCACTTACATTAACACAGTGATGCCTCATAACAACCTTGTGTTGCAGGCATTGTTATTTTGTTTTACAGAGGAAGAAGCTGAGAGACAAGGACATTAAGTAACTGGCCAAGGCCAGTAAGCCAGTGAATGTCAGGGCCAGGGATCCAAACCCGGGCCAGCCAGCTCGGAGCTCAGAGCTGTGTGATGCGCTTGGAGATGGATCCGCTTTTGCCCTGGTGGAGCTGGGTACAGATGTGTTTGATCTTGCTGGAGAAATTGCCAGTCTTTTCAACCCTTGCAAAATTTGCGAAGTAGAACCTCAGAGCTGTATCCTGAGAGCATATCTCCTGGTTTGCTAAATTTAAAAAAAGTTTTACTTTCTTTTTATATGGCAGGCTTTTGTGCCCAGATAAGGAAGATTTATGATAGCTTGTGGGACCAGCTTCTGTCCTGCCTTCTTCTTAACCTTTTATACCTCAGATGCTCTGTAAAGTCCTTCCTTCCCCTGTCAAGGGATATGTGCATCTGGAGTCAGAGCCAGAGAGCAGGACCAGCCCCTGGGCAGCCCTCAGGTACCCTGTGCAGCATCCCAGTCACCAGTCCATGGTTGCTAGGGAGTAAATGAGGACGGCCATGTAAGGATGAACACCTGTTCCCAAGGGAGGTAGAAAGTGGTGGGAGGAGGCAAACTGGACTCAGGGGCTGATTGGCCCAGGCCACCGAGTCTTTGCTCTGCCTGGGTTAGAAATACAGACTTGAGTGTCAAACTAGGTCCTGGTGTCTGTCCTGGTTTTGCCTTTTAGGAGCCTAGAATCAAGTAGGCACTTTACAAATGTACTTTCTAGCTGTGTTGTAGTTGGGCTGGCAGGCACTGGGGTCTGATGGCCTGGGTTCACTGGCGAACGGTGTGACTTGAGCCACTGTACTCCAAGCAGGACTGGCAGGAGCCAGTGCCAAGTGAAAATGTGAGGTTCCTTGTTCAAAAAATATTAAGAATTTTACAATGGTGATGAAGAGCACTGAACCAAGTGTGGAGCCTTTCTAAGTGCAGGGACTGGTGTGACTGCACACGTACTCTAAGCCTCAGTTTCTTCACCTGCAAACTGGGTGTAATGGTAGTATATCCCTCACCGGCTTATCGTGAGGTTTAAGAAAGATGATAATGCCTGCACATTAGGTACCTGGTGAGGGCTTGATAAATGCTAGCTTTGATAAGTGCAGTGTCAGAAATTCACAGCCTCTTTTTGGACCATTGGCAAAGAGTGGGGAGAGTGAAGGGACCCTCGTAATGCTCAGTTTAAAGAACAGTTCTGGGCCTTGTTCTCTGCCCTTACCTGCTTGGGGCTTGGGATTTGCACCTCCTTTGCAAAGCACAGGTGCCTCCTCTGAGGGAGCAAGGGGCTTCTTGCATGCTTGCCTGGGCATTTCCCAAGCTGTGGACTGGAAGAGGGCCTGCAGAGGTAGATGCTGGTTTCGCTGCATTCATTTTTTATTTACTGAAATACATTAAAGTCAATTACTAACATCACAGAATTTCACCCCTAAGGATTTTACTCTGCCTCTCTAAAAAAAGGTCTTTTCTATAAGCACAATAACATTATTGACTTTTTTTTATTTTTAAAACAGCACTTTGTGAAAAGTTTAGCTAGGTGTATGTGGGGAAATTATGAGTGATTAGTGTAGATTGGCTTTGCTAGGATGAAGGGCTGTTGTTGTTGTCCAATCCAAATGGTGTAAGCTTGTTTACTTTTAGTTTAATTGCTGTTCATAGAAGGCAGTGGCTCATAACTGGTCAGAAAGACCCTGGGACACCTACCCCATTGCCCCAGTGGGTTACAATGAAAACCTGTTTCCAGGATGATCCTCTCTGTCTCATCTCCTTTGCTGAGGTCTCTGCTATCTTTCACGTAAACTATCCTAAGGGTCTCCTGAAGGGTCTTCTGTTCTGCCCTTTGGAATAGCACCCCAAATGGTCCCTCCTCCGTCAACCACCAGAGAGGTTGGGAAAGTCACCTGGACCTTGAGAACATCCCCTGGACCTGGTCATTCCCTTAATTAAAACCTTTCAATGACTTACAGCAGAGGTTGGCCGACCACCTCTATCCTCATGGCCCATTAGCTAAGGATGGCTTATACACCTTACAGTAGTTGGAAAAATACCAAAAGAATAATATTTTTTGACACATGAAAATTAAGAGAAACTCAAATTTCAATGTCCATGAAGTGGGTTCATTTATGTGCCTTCTGTGGCTGCTTCCATGTTGCAGTGGCCGAGCTGAGCAGTTGCACAGACCGTTATGGAACAGTTCACCCACACCTGGGCTGTGGGATAAAATTCATGCTCCTTGGCAAGACATCTGATGCCCTTTGTCACTGTCACCTGCCTGCCTCCCCAACCCCACCCCACTTCTTTTGCCCCTTATGCTTGTAGGAACTCCCAACTGCATTGATCTCCTGCATGGGCCATTTTCACCTCTGTACTTTGTCCTTTCTCTTCTTTCCATCCTTTGCTAAACATCACTGACTCATCCCTGCAGAAGTCACCTCCTCCAGGAGGCTCTCCCAACTTGCCTATCTGGCTTAGTGGCTCCATACTTTGTGTAGAGACTCAATGTCTAGGCAGGAAAAATAAGAAGACCTGAGGCTCTGAGAGCTCAGGAGCAAGGAGCTCAGTTAAGAAGAAGCTGAGTCTGGGTGGAAATGGCTGACTTGGGCAGTAGATGCAGGTGGAGTGGCTGGTGCACACCATGCACTCTAGAGGTGGGGATGGCAGACTTGGACCCTGTCCCTGTCCCTGTGGGGCCTGCTCTCCAGTGGGGGAGATGCTTAGGCACACATTAATATACATATGAGAGTTTCCAGTCCTCATTAGTGCCCTGCAGAGGGATGGGAGTGATGGAGGGCTGGATTGTCTACATAGGGCGGCCTCTGAGGAGGTGACGTTGAAAGTCCTGAATGAGGCAGGGCAGTGGGCAGCCAGCAGCTGTGGAGAGGGAAAGATGAGACGTCTTCCCATTTCCTCCTCAGCCCGGAGGAGATGGTGAGAGGAGTGCTTTTCCCCCCTCAGGCCCACAGTGCCAGCAGCCTGAGAAGTCACACCGGGCTCTCCAGTCAGAGCCCTCCCTCATGGCAGGTGGAGGGGTGCTGCACTGTCCCTTAGGGCCCTGTCTAGAGCCAGCAGCCACTTTGTGAGATCTATGAAATAGTTGGGAGGCACTTCAGCAATGGACCCCAGCTGACCTCTTCATTTCAAGAGGCAACACTGAAACCCAGGGAAGTTCAGACCCCTTGTCACTGGGCTAACGGAGGCAGAGCCAGGACCAGAATCCTGGCCTCTTAACCCTTGTAGTAAAGGGGATCACTCCTATTTTTTGCTTTTATTGGGGAATGCCAGGAGAAGTCAGTCCCCAGAAGTGAGAGAAGGCCAGTAGAAGCCATTGGGAAACCCTTTGGCTCAACCTGCCACCCAAGAGAAAGGTCCCTGGCTGAGACTCCTGTGTGTCACCAGTGCGCTTTGCTGGGGGTGTCCAGAAGCACTGTCCCAAGCTGCTGGCCTCTAATCCTGCTGGTTTAGTTTAGCTCCAGTCCTGAGGGAGGCTGTGCTAATTATAGCTAGCCAGCCTTGCTGGGAACTATAAATAGGGTTAGAGGCACCTGTTTGGTCATTAGTAGGCATTTATTAAGGTACCTCAAAGGATTCAGCCACTGGGCTGGGCATGTTGTGGGCACAGAGAGCTCCTAGGTGCCTTGAACTGTGCTCTTAAGTTATAGTTTAGTTAGAGGAAGCCAATGTGAATAGTGGAGTGGGGTCAAGAGCACGACTTGGGAACTTGGTTGACTTTTCCACCTGTGAGACTTGAGACAGTTACTGGAAGTCTCTGTCCTTCAGTTTTCTTACCTGTAAAATAAAAGTCCTAATGACATCTACATAATAAGGATGCTAGATTAAATGAGTGCTATGTAATATTTTTTGCACATAGATTTATGTATTATAACTAAATATCATATATAGTTATATATATGATTATGGATATTATCATGATTATGGATGATCATATACAAATAATTTATATGTATATATAATTTAGAATAGGCTGATATCTAAAGTGTAATGAAATTATTGTATGAAATGGCATGCAGACAGCTCCAGACACAGCCAGCTCAGAAATGACCCTTTGGTATGGGAGCCTTGATCTTGGAAGAGTGCTGAGCTTAGGTCCCTTGCAGCCTTTGATGAGACAGCACTGTGTGGCAGTTAAGTGTGTGGGTTTTTCCATCTGGGGTTAAATTTCAGCCCTGTTACATCCTATTACTTCATATTACTTTCCATCTGTAAGCCTCCATTCCATTCAATAAAATGAGGCACGACAGTAATGAGCATTTCTTGGGGTTCTGATAGAATTCAATGAGTCAATACCTGTAGAGCACTTAACACGACACCTAGCACCTAGTGACTGCTGACCAGTAAAAGTCGTTATTGTTAATGTCTTTTCACCTGACTTTGGCAGGTCGTGCAGCATCTCTAGGCTGACACAGTTATGTCATCTGGGGAATGGGGCCATTGCTTTACCTTGTGCCTCAGAGCAAGGACAAAGGAATGGAAATGTCAAGGAGTCAGATCTCTGTTAAGGGAGGGGCGAGTTGCCTGATCCCAAGCCTGCTGGAAGTGAGAAGTGAGGGAAGAATGCAGACCCGAGAGTTCGAGAGTTTGGCATGCTGGTCTAGGCCTTGCTACTCAAAGCATGGTTAGAGGACCAGCAGGACGGGACCCACCCCAGGTCTACTGTGCCCTAATTTGAATATTAATAAGATCCCCAGATGTGCACTTGGGAGTCTGAGGTGAGGAGCACTGCTCTAGACCAGAGCTTCTGAAGCCAGGAGTTATTCTTCCCAGTTCACAGCTGAGAAAACTGAGGCTGTTCCATGGGCCTTGAGCACTGGTTCTCAGAGTTCTGCTTCTTTCCTTGGAACCCCAGGGAGCACTAGTCCTTCCCCTGGACCAGTAGCGTCAGCCTCACCTGCAGAGTTGGTTAGAAATGGAAATTCTCAGGCCCCAGCCCAGAGCCAGTGAATCAGAATGGTGGGGGGTGGGGCAAGGGCTCTGTCTGAACCAGCCTTCCAGATTGCTCTGCAGTGCTGGCCAGGCTGATGACCGGGAGTGGGAGTACTGGTCCTCAGCCCCAGCTGCAAGTTGGAATCACTTGGGAAGATCAACAAAGGAAATGCCTGGGTCACTGAAGAGTGTCTGGGTGTGGCAGGGACACTGTGAATGTCAGAAGCTTCCCAGGTGATTCCAATGTGCAGCCAGGATTGAGAACCAGTGCTTTAGGCTTATGAAATAAACCTCAGTTTTCTCATCTGTGAATTGGGTAGAATTGGGTAACATAACCTGTTTGTCTGCTAACAATGTGAAAGTACCCTGGAGAACCTAAGGACCTGGAAAAGTATGCAGGGAGATAAGCTAATATCGGTCAGGAAGGGTGTAGCTGGGATCCTCTTTAGGGGCAGATGGGATTGGATACCCAGTATGGCATCAGGGGTGGAATTGTAAAGTGGTTGCTGGCTGATCCAAGTATTAAGTGCTGCAAACACGATACCCTGCTTGATTCAGGAGCTCTGCTCCAGAGAATGAAATCACTACTCCTCTGAGAGCCCAGTGCAGGCATTCTCTTCTATGCTGCTCACCCTTGCCACTAGTGTCTAATTCTCGGGTTTGCCTTCAGTGGGGTCCTTTGCTCTTTGTTGGGGAGATGATGAAGTCTACTTCATCCTAGAATCCCTTGAATTAGAATGGTGGGGCTGTTGGGGAGCTGGGCCCCCTCTCTCTGAGTACTGGTGGTGGCAAATATGAGGTTTAAAGAAATATTTACTCAGAGTAATCCCTCTGCTATGCCACTGCCTGTCTCCCAGGTAGCTGAGTAACAAACACAGGGTTCTGGTTGTAATTTATTGAGTGATCAGCTGAGCCTTCCAAGGGCTAGGACAGGGCAGGAGAAAGGGTGGCGGTTAAGGTCTCCAGTCTCAGGTCCTCTTGCAGTGACCAGAGCCTAGGGGCTCTTGAAAGTAGCCATGAATTCCTACTACAAGGGAACAAGTGCATGTGCATCATAAATGTGGATTTGGAATTGTCATGAAACACCAGATGTGGAAATTAATCATAATCTGATCTTCAAAATGAAATTACATGGTGCTTACCAGGGTGCCCAGAAGCACTATTCTGATTATTACATATGTGATCCTCAGGCCCACCCCATGAGCTACATGTCATCATTTCTCCCATTCGACATGAGCAGCTGCTCTGGGGGTCTGGTGGTCAACCTCTGCATTTCGCATATGGGGAAACTAAGGACCAAGGGGTCATAGTGAGTGAGCAGCAGAGACAAAATTAGAAGTCATGTCCCAATCATTAAGGGTTTAATGAAGACTCTTCTTGATTTTCAGTCTGGGATGACTTTAATACAGAGTGCCTGGGCTAGTTAATACCAGGAAAAGTAATTCACAGGATATTTGTTCTGAAAAGAAAATCAGCCTAGCAGAGTAAACTTAAAAATTTGTAGATCATGTTCCACAATAAGAAACACAACTATACATTGTATACATGTGTATATATCGGTATATTATATATACACACCCATATATACAAGGTCTGTCTGGAAAAAGTCCACTCATTGTTAACGTGTATAACGAGAATGGTATCACAACATTGTTGTAACCTGACAGCCAAGGAGAGTGGACTGGAATGCGCGTATGTGAACAATGACAACTTCACTGTACTAGTCAGTGTGGGGGCAGTAGATGCTGTTGAATGAGCATGTGTACTCTGTGGCTGTCACAGTCAAAATGACTAACAGCAGAGCAATGAATCTGCATCACATTTTGTGTTAAGCTTGAACCTTCCTCCATGGATGACTCAGAAGGCCACAGCTTTGGGCAACTGGTGATTGGCAGCTTCATCATGATAACACACTCGCTCATGCATCATGTGTTGTGCAGAACTTTTTGGCGAAACATCAAATCACCCAGGGGACTCAGCCCAGATTTGGTGTCCTGTGACCTCTGGCTTTTCCCAAAACTAAAATCACTTTTGAAAGGGAAAAGATTTCAGACCTTCGATGAAATTCAGGAAAATAGGACAGGGAAGCTGATGGTGATTGGGAGAACTGTGTGAGGTCCCAAGGTGCCTGCTTTGAAGGGGACAGAGGTGTGAATGTCCTGTGTACAATGTTTCTTGTATCTTCTTCAATAAATGTCTCTATTTTTCATATTACATGGCTGGATGCCTTCTGGACAGACCTTGTATATACACGTGTACATGTATATACTGTACTAGGTATATATATGTATGTATGTGTATGTATGTATGTATCTGTATACCTGTTACCTGTCTACCTGTTTATATATATAAATATATAGATATATAAATATATGTATATATATCACTCTCTATATAAACCACAGTAACAAACGTTAATGAAATAATGGCTGTTCTTGGTATATGAGCCAACTTGATATTTTCTATTCTATTCTAAAATGTTGCTCATGATCTGTTAAGTAGATTTGGTGATCAACCAGTGGGCTAAATACTGCCATTTGCAAACTACTGGTGCACCTGTCTCTTGCACATGACAACAACATGGAAGCTGAAGCTTTGCCACAGGTTACATCTCTCTCAGTCCCAAGTCTGAGACTAGAATCCGGCCTTACTGATTGCCACCCCTGCCCCGTGCTGACCCTGCCATTGCACCTGAGACTTGGCTAAGAACCTTTCAGTGCCATTTGCTGACATGTCCTGTTGTTTTGTGCCCACATTTTCCTGCTCTCATGAATGTACTGCAATCAGCAGGCGCTGGGCCTGGCAGGCTATCTGGGCCCCGCCCATCCCCGTGCGTCACTCAGCTCCTGGTCACTGTTCTGTTCCTCCTGTGGTTATCTTGTGAAAAGCAGAGCATGGATTCTGAGACTGAGTCCCAACAATTTGGGGCTGGTGGATGTCATTGTGAGGTACTTTGAGAGCAGACTCATTTATCCTGGCCCACAGCCTTTTGCTCGCAATTCTGAAATCCCTAATGTTCTGAAGATTGAGGATTTTTACACAATTTATGGGGGGGGGGGGAGCAAACCTGCCCTAAGCTGCTGCGAGGCTGTGGATAGCCTTTATGCAGCCAGCAGAATCCAAGCAGTCGTGTGTGTGGCTGCAGCGGCCCAGACCCTGTGCATTCACCTGGTTAATTTTCTGAAGTCTGGAACACATGGAATTCTAAAGCACGTCTGGCCCCAGGTTTGGGGTAAGGGACTGTGGAGCTGTGGATTTATTTGAAGTGTGTGTGAATGTGCTACCGATTAATCAGTGAATGTCGCTTTTGAGAGAACAGGGTGGTAGGTGGCGGCAAATGCGAAGGGCCCGTTACAGAAGGCTGACTGTCAGCAGCTGTGATGGGAACCTTGGGGAGTTTTGTGAGGATGAAGTGAGCAATGGCTGTGCAAACACTTTGGAAACTATCATGAGCTGTACCTGTATGAAGTGTTTAACGTGGTCTGGTTTCTTCAGCAAACAGAATTTTGATGTGCTCACTTCCAACTTTAACTAAGGCTCACATTGTGTGTGCACACGCCTGTGTGTATGCTGGAAAGGTGTCACTTTTATTTCACAGATGAGGAATAACCAAGCAAAGGAAAAAGTCAGAGGAATGTCTCTGCATTCTTTGTAGATTTGTTTTTCCACATCTGCTGTGTTCTACTAATTGCCTCTTTTCCTTCTATCTTCCTTCTTTATAATGTCTTAGGTTCCCCTCAATAGAAACCACAGACTGCTCACTGGCATACACTTCTCTTCATTACATTATCCTTGTAGGCCATTAAACCTTGAGACAGCTGCTGCTTTGTTTCTTTTTCAATAAAGACCTCAACATTCCCAAGTTTTAAAGCTTCTGCCTTCAGGGCCCTGGAAACTCTGGGCTCCTGAGACTAGAGAAAGGCATATCCAACTTCCAGTGTGGGGACAGGACCCAGACCCAGGCCCAGAGAGGTACTGTGATGTGTCTCAAAGAAATCAGGCTGAGGGAGCTTCAGGCTTTAAACCAGGACAGAAAGTGTGGTCTTTATGAAGGCCCAGGGGACCAGACCTTGGGCCTTTGCTGGGAAGCTGGAAATGAGATTTCCGCATAAATCCAGCCCCTCCAGGGGTCTGCCTCCCCAGGAGCAGGTGGTCCACCAAACATCTGCCAGAGGACGAAGGGAGTAGACAAGGAGAAAGACCCTGTTTGGACCTTGGTGTTGGGAGGATGTAACAGTGCCTGCTGTGAGAATCTGTAATCATAGCTGCCTTCATGCAGGTTCAGGTTTGAATTTATGCTGCCTGCGTGACCCAGGAAACCCCAAGCTGAGAAATTAATCTGATGTAATTTTGGGTTGGGAGCACCGTATAGTGTCTGTTAGAATCAAATGAAAATTTCTCTCAGAAGGCACAGGCTCATAGCTCTAGCATTGAAAAATCTCCGTAGGTAAATCTCAGCCAGCCAAACACGAGCTTTTACCCTGATGTGACAAAACAGAGGAGGAAACAGGTCACCATCAGTGAAAGTCAGCAGGAACAATACATACAAGGGTCAGACCGCCCCCCCCCCGCCCCCACCAAGGGTTTCTGACGTAAGACCTATTGGATATACAATGTATTTAAAATGTTATAAAATAAAAAAAAGTTGTGGAAAAAATGAGCAAGAAGCACTATTAATTTTAAAAATTTATGGATATTGAAAGAAAAACAAATAGTACTTTCAGAAATAAAAGAACATAACTGATAATGATTTTCAGCATTAGGCATATAAGTTTGTTTATATGTTCTTTTTATTAGAAACATTAACATAGCAATTCTGAATAAGGATGTATCAAAGACAACATTAAAAAACTAACTTGCACATTTTGTGGCATTGAATGCATTGTAACATATTAGAAAGAGGTGGGGTGCAGGCAGGCTCTTATTTGGCTGTATGACCTTGGGTTACTTTTTAACCTCTTGGATTCTCAGTTTCCTGTTGTGCAATCTGACCCCACAGGCTTGCTCTATCAGTTAATTTTGAAAGGGTCTTGATTTTTCTTTTCCCTTCACTTCTCTTGATTCTGGAGACTACATAGTCTTCCCCAGCTCCTCCTCCCCTGGGAGGGTTTGGGCAGTTTCTCATTAAATTAAATTTGAATTCGCTCCTCAGATGAGTAAGGGGAGTGTGTATAATTGCTGATAGCTGCTCCGGGGACTTGTATATTACTCAAGAGTTACACATATTCATCTGGAAGCTAATGGGGGAGACTGACACTCGGTGAGAAGGCCAGTGTAGCAGAAAGGTAGGACGACAGCCAGAGGGGTCAGTCCCAGGTAGTGAGGCTTTGGCCTGGCCTCCTATCCTAGGGTGGTGATGGATGGCGGGGTTCTGAATTTGAGAGGGGCCTGCATGTGTTTAATATGATGACAGATATGGGTCTTGGTCAAGCACAGCCTGCAAATCCTATCCCCAATTAATCTAATCCCAACCCTTGGGAAATCTGAATTTTGCATTGAGCTTGAGCACTGCTTTAGGGCTCAGGCCCAATTTGTTACATCGCCTTGCAGGCATCTTGTATCCTGTACCCTTGCTTGCCTCTTCCAGAGGACAGGACCTGCCAGGACTGTCTCAGGGCCGGGCAGCAGCTGGGTAGGGGTGGTCAGCTGGCAAAGCTAGCCTCAGGTCCAGACCTTCCTGCCTTCATTCTCCCTCCTTTCTTCCCCCTTCCCTTCTTTCTCCTCTTTTCACTTTCTTCCCACCCATTCTTCTTTTTTCACTTTTTCTTCCTTTTTTCTCTTTCCCCTTTTATCTCCCTTACTTTCTTTCCCTCTTTAGTGAAAGAATGAAAGAGCATTCTTTGTCATTCTGGGAAATGAATACAGCGAGAATTTGGGGGTAGGTGTCATCTGGGCTTGCCTGGACACAGGGCAATGCTTGGGACATAGTAAGATTTTAGAAGCTATCAGATGGGGTTGTCCTGGACCTTGGAATAGCTTCTAGATCTTTCCTGGTGAGAGCCCAAGTCATGACAATGGAATTCTACCCAGGAGGGGAAGCAGGGAACCTGAGCAGTGCTGGCTCTGGGAGGAAATGGCTGGTTCCCCTCCCCAGTGACATGGGCCCAGCCCAGCCTTGGAACTCAGCAGGGTCAGGCCTGCAGATGACGTCACTGGCCTTCCGTGGGACAGCTGCAGCCAGCAGCAGGACACTCCAGAGATGCCAGCGGTAATTGGAAACTTTATTTTCAAATGTTTCCCACAGCATTCGTGCATGGTGAGAAGTGCTTCTGATGGGCACTTTTCAGGTGGCTGCTCCGAGCAGGATCTGTGGGGACCAGGGAGACCTGAAGTCAACCTCCACCTTCCCTGGAGCTGGGCTTCTGGGAGGTGGGATGCGGGGCAGTCCCCAGGGGACTGCAGCGTCAAGTCAATGGGGCTCCATATGAGTAGGCCTCCACAGTATATATTCTAAGCAATAATTTTCAAGGCCCTTTTTGCTATTTCATTAAAAAATATCTTCTTCAGTGTCCCAGGTTCGATTCCCAGCCAGGGTACATTCCTGGGTTGCAGGCCATAACCCCCAGCAACCGCACATTGATGTTTCTCTCTCTCTCTCTCTCTCTCTCTCTCTCTCTCTCTCTCTCTCTCTTCCCCCTCCCTTCCCTCTCTGAAAATAAATAAATAAAATCTTTCAAAAAATTGTTTAAAAAAATATTTTCTTCTTATTTACCTACCTCTGCTGCCTAATCTCTGTGCAGCAGGTGAACATAAGAGAAATGAAGGGAGAGAGAAACACAAAGATTTTAGAGAGAGAATATTTTGTGGAGATGCAGCAGCTGCCTTCCCGTCTCAACGTCTGTAATGGTGAAGGGGCATCAGCTTGTTCTGTGTGTCCCCTGATAAGAGAATTAGGGCCATGGGAGGCACCTTTCATCTTGGAGTGCCAGTGGGGGTGGAGAGCTCCCACCTACGCACCGGCTATGGGACAGCTGTGGTACAGGGCACTGGCTCATTAGCCTCAGGTGTTTGTGCTTCTGGCGACAACCTCAAGCCTAGGACCCTTAACAGCTACTAGTTACTGACCACTTCTCAATCATAGGCTGCATACTAAGTGCTGTACTGAATAACTCAGAAGCTCCTTCAGGGCTGCCCTGTTGGGTGGGAACTCTCATTAACTCACAGTGAGTCCAGTTGCCCAAGATCACAGGCTAGTAAGTGGCACGGGCTCAACTGGAATCAAGTCAGTCTGACATCAGAGCTTCCCTCTGCACAGCTGGTGACCACCAGGGTTCACTTCCCAACATTGTTTCAATGTGGGTTGAACCTGCCAGGCCTTCCTTTCACACTGTTTCCTCTGCCTTGTTTCTGTCATAGTCTTAACTGTCATATTCACGTATTACCTTATAAAATTGTTGAGAAGATCCCACTTTGGGAAATATGCTCAGCCTTGAAAGCTCTCTCCCTGCCCCCCTGCCTCACCATTGTTTATCTCCTTTAAGGGAGAGCCAGCTAAGGAGCTGTCATCTAAAAATGGACGGGTTCTGCTCTAGAGGGATTCGGGAGGGGAAAGTGACCACTTGCAGGAAACTGGTGCTGGGTATAGGGCAGGAGGACGAGAGGACACTTGAGGTCCCCTCTGATGAGGACAGTCACCGGTGTGGCCCTTGATGAGCTCTTGCTGAGGCAGAGGTGGGTGCTGCCAGAGTGTGATTGGGCGGCTGGGGAGGCAGTGACATCCTGGTGTTTGCACCACCTGTCTGAGCTGTGCAGTTGCCTCCTGACCCCTCTGCCAGGTTCTCTTCGCTCCCTTCTCCAGGCCTTCCTGCACACAGCTGCCAGACTAATCTCCCCAAATGCTGATTTCATGATGTCACTCTGAACTCCCTTTGCTCTCTGTGCTCAGATGCCTGAACTCCTGGACCCCAAAGTCAGGGCCTGACCTGGCTTGTTTTTCCAACCCCCCTTCTTGTCTGCCTTCCATGAATCCCACTCCATGTGGACTGGGCAGGTCTACAGTGTGGCCTGAACCAACCCTCATGACATACTTGTTTTCATCTGGGATCCCCTCCTCCTCCCTTGAGTGTTCAGATTTCTGTTAATTCAGGGCTCTCTTCATTCCCTTAACACTAACCTATTGTGAGGCAGCTTGGTGCCAGGAAGAGGCTAGGAGAACTGAGCATACAAGACAGTCCTCTGCCTTGAAGAGCTCTCATTTTGGGATAGGGGTGTATATGAAAGCACCTTTGGCCAATATAGTGAGAGCCACTCCAGGCCAGGCACAAAGCCTCCTCTTCCAGGAAGCCTTCACTGATTGCTCTGTCACTGTGAAACACCCTTGGCTGGAAGCCTGTAGATCCCACTCCCTTTCTTTTCTTAGTGCCTTTGTTCTGCCTGGTGTTATTCACTTTCTTTTACTGCCTGTATCTCTTGGACTTTATCCTAAAGGAACATACCCCACTGTGCTGCACCATGTGCCTATTACTAGGAATATGTGTTTATACTGAGGTCTGGATACAAAGCACATTCACATCCATGATTCTCCGGATGATCGCGACAGCGGGGAAAGCTAGGACAGATATGACCAGCCCTAGTTTACGGGGTGGTCAGCAGCTTGTGCACAGGCACACAGTGAATAAGTGGCAGAGCCAGGACTGGGGCCTGGGGGCATGCCGTGCATCTGCCACACAGCCCCGTGGAAGGGTGGGTGGATGCGGTCCCTTCACTGTGCTCTCCCCTGGGCCTTCAGTGTGTGCCAGGGTGCTCACTCAGGGAGGACGAGAGTGCAGAGGAGAATCTTGGGGCTGAAACCTAGGGGACTCTTTAAGGATCAGGGAGGCGTGGGGGCCACCAGGGCTGGTTATATAAAGGGGGATTTGTATTCTTTTTTTAATACTTTATATTTTTTTAAGATTTTATTTATTTTCTTTTTGGAGAGAGGGGAAGGAAGGGAGAAAGAGAGAAAGAGAAGCATCACTGTATGGTTGCCTCTCATGTGCCCCGTGCCGGGGAGGACCCAGCAGACAACCCAGGCATGTGCCCTGACTGGGAATCAAACCAGCAACCCTTGGGTTTGCAGGCCTGCGCTCAATCCACTGAGCTACACCAGCTGGACTTTTTTTCTTTTTTTATGTTTATTTAAATCATTTTTGTTTTTCAGTTATAATTTTTTCTTTTTTTTATTGTTCAAGTATGTTGTCTCCATTTTCCCTCCACTACTCCCCACAACCCCAGCCATCTCCACCTCCCATCCTCAATCCTACCCCTCTTTGGCTTTCTCCATGCGTCCTTTATACATGTTCCCTGATGACCCTTCCCCCTCCCACCCCTGTTAGCCACTCCCCTCCGTGATTTATATTCTTAATGCCTCTCATTCAGGCACTTCACTCTTCCTCGTCCCCGTGGGGCCTGGGACTAGTGAGATGAAGTGAGGATAGAAGGCACAGAGTGTGGAAGGTGGGGCCAGAGGTGGGTAGGGTGGATGAGCAAAGAACAGGTGAACAGAAGTCAGGGGCAGTCAGGTGACCTATCACTTCTCCCTGTAGGATGAGCCCCCATGTTTTCTTACCACCTAGAGATGAGGAAACACATCAGGACCCACAACCCAGCTCAAAAGTGTCAGAATTGTATGCATTTAAAAACGTATTTAGTAGACCTTGGGACAAGGTTTACAGAAAGTGGAAGCCTGGTTCCTTCTCATCCTGGCTGTTGATTTTTTTGGTGTTGCACTTATGGCAAAGGTGTTGGGACTGTGAACATGAGCTAGTTGGAATGCTCGGGCTTTTGAAGCTCAGTGGTCGGAGCTATCTACGTGTTAAAAAAAATCTTACCTTTTTAACAAGAACAAAGTGTGTTTCTTTAGCCCAGGCCTAAATCAAAAATAGTTGAACTTTTTTTTCTTGCTCAAGTTTAAAAATAAAAAAGTTACCTTTGGGCTGAGATCAAGAATGGAAAATTTCAGGGCATAAGAGTAGTTTTTTTTTTTCATCTGTTCTGGCAGGGGACGAGAGGGCGTGTTGGTGGAAGGTTGTGTGTAAGAATCAAGTGCGGGTCCCAGTACCTTACTGCTTTGCAGTGTCTACTTGCTTAAGATGTCTTCAGTGAGAGGCCCCCTCTACCTCCTGGCACGGCTGACTACACAGAGCACCGGAAAGACATGGAATTGACTAGAATAGGCAAGGGAGGGGGAGGTGAAAATTAATAGCAACTTTAGCTTCTGCAAGGGGGTGCTATCACATACAGTACAGGTTAGAAACCCAAATGATCAATTAATTGCTAAAGCTCTAGTTTGGGTGGTAAAAGAGTCTGAGTTAACTGTCAGGCTCAGGGAATTGCTTTGCAGAGTGAGAATAAAGATGGGGACACTTTTGAATTTTCACTAAAAAAAAATCTGGGACAGGAAAAATCTGGACAATCCTAGACCACTGTAGTTAATTTTGAAGTTGTTATGGTTAAAGCTTAGCTTGAGACACCCTGTTTTTACAGTTCAGTATTATTAAGGTATGAAGATACTGTTTTATGTATGTCAATTTTATTGTTTCTTACAACATCTGAGGAAGTATACATTTGTGCAACAGACAGCCTCGGATGTTAATGGTAAATTTAGAAGCCGCCTCCATGGATGCTGAAATCAGTCACAAAATTCAGGGGCTTACTCAAAAAATCTGAATACCCATGAGGCTGGCACAGTCTCTGGACGAAATCTGGGCAGCAGAAGATCCTCTGTTAGGATCCCAGGATTGTCAGGGTGTGGCGTACCAGCTGTGGCCTGGGCTCTAAACATGTGCATCTACAGATACTCACTGAGCAGAATCAGCGTGGATGGAGGAAAGACAAACCGCTATGGACAAACCTTCCAAGCACCATCCAGGCCCCTGGGTTTCATCTTGGCTCTGTTACCAGCTGCGTGGTCTTGGGCCTGATGCTTCACATAGCAGCCTAGGTTTCCTCATTGGTAAAACAAGGTGACTGAATCAAATATGCTCTAGGATCCTTTCCAGATCTCTAACCCTGTAATTAACAAACCACATTCAAAGATTCAAGAAGGGGCTTTGGCTCTCTTTTATTTGGGCTGTTTGTAGTGCTCAAAATTGATAACATATTGAAAACCTTCCCTTCTGGTTACAAGAGCCACTGTCCTAACCTCTCTGAGCAGCTCTGTCCCTCTGGCTCCTTCCCTGAAAGCCTCTGGACCTCCCCACGAGGCAGCTACTAAAGGCTCAAGGTCAAGGACTGCAGGGGTCTTCAGCCTCAGTCCATGTTCATCCTGATGGTTGTTCAATATAGTGACCATTCACTGGGCTTATAAGTACAGTCTCTGGGTGGAGTTGACTCAAACGATATTGCCTTTCTGAGTCTCTGTTTCTGCACCTGAAAATGGAGCTGATCACAGGGTGGGTTCTGAAGCTGCACTGCTTGCTTTCAAGTCTGGGCTCTGCTGCATGGTTTGCGGCAGGTCATGTAGACTTTCTTACCTCAATTCATTCTTGCGAAATGGGGATAAGCACCTGCTTTATTGAACTATTGGTGATATTGAATAACACATACAAAATGCTTAGAATAGAAAAACATGGTAGAAGCAATAGCTCTTGGTATGGGTGATATTAATATATGTGCCTGTGTCATGGGGCTTTATATATCAAGTGAGATAATGTTATCAGGAGGAGCCTTTCACCTGTGCCAGCTCACACAAAGCGCACAGTCTCCTCGTTTTCCCAGGGGCCCCAGGTGAGCCACCTGTGGGAGTCAAAGCACTCTAGTTCCTTACTGGAGACTGAGCTCAGGGAAGCCCCCCTTGGGCCTAGTGTCCCCACAGTTTTCTGGTGGGTCTTTGGAAGTGGCAGAAGAGGGTACTTGAGGTGGAGTGATGCGATCACCGGCCGGCTGTGACTAAGGAACACTGTGGATGGCTCGTCAACACGCGAGAAAAACGTACACGGAGACAACCAAGTCCTGTAGGGAAGTAGGAACAAAATGGCCACTCTCTCTGGTGGGGAGAGCTCCCCGTTCCCCTACCCCCCTATCCGCTGGAGAGGCTTTTTATTGGTTTCACTTGCATAAGAATTCAGGTAAAGCTCATTACTCATTGCTAGAAAGTAAGGATCAAACAATAGGTAACAAGGAAGTCTCAGGGTCAGGGCCAAAGAGCTGTAAAAAAGTTGAAGGAACAAACTTACTTCTCCCCTGGACCCTCATCATTCAACTGAGAGCATTCTAAACAAAGCAGGTTTCACAGAATTTTACATATTCTTTCTTAGGCCTGATCACCCAGGGACCCCACCCTTTTCAGCACAGAGCTGCACCACCCTGTTATTGTTTCAGGCTTAAGTGGAGCTAGGGAAGTAAGGCAACCAAGAGATAAGGAGATTTTCTCCCTGTCGGTGAGGACTCAGGCTATGTCAAAGCTGAAGGGCGAGGGTCTATCACCCCCTTTTGCTGTAGTCCCCAAAGTCCTTTCTTGGGGGCCTCCCACATGATCGTGCCTGTCTTACATTGTTCCCCCCTTGAGAAATCTTACCCATCATTGGCTAACCGACCAAGCATTGGGGGTCAGTTATGAATGAAGCAGCAGAAGCAGTGCTCCTGCCAGGGAGATAAGCTTTTGTCTCCTTGCTGGTTTATGGTCCAAGGTCACTCCTTCAGCCTTAGCCTTGGCGGGGGTTACAGCTTCTGATACCAGGCAGGGTGGTCCCCAACAGTGGAGGCTGGGCCCAAACCGCACCACACTCAGCTTCAATGTGGACATGGGGCCCCACACAAGTGGGTCTCTCTCAGGCCCTCCTGGCCAGGGTCAGGAGGTCAGATGCTTAGGTTAGTCTTCTGGTGAAAGTCACAGCCACTCCAGAGACCACTTGAGTGCAGCACTTGGGGGCTGAAGAACCAGCTACTTAGTATGCAGGAAACCGGATACCTGTGTCCAGAGCCAGAGTTTCTAGAAGAGAAATGAGGGTGGCAGGTCACATGGACCACCTCTGGGCTCCATGCTCTCTGGGGGCCTTGCCCAGGTCTTGAGGCATTTCTGACCTCAGTGTTGTCACTAGTGATAGGGTGGAATTAGCTAGATCAGGGCTTTCAAACTTTATAGCTTTCCTGGAGGCCCACAGTAAGAGGTTCATTTTCTTTTTGAGCCCAGTGCACACATCCATGTATACTATTAAAACATTCTTGCAGCAGCACCTTCCTATGTGCAATACTCCCCATTTTCTAGTCTCCATTGTTTCCATTGTTTCACAAAATATTTGTGAACTATTAAACTGGTCCAGTGACCTGTGCCTGGGTCACTCACAACCTTCAGTTTGAGCGTCCCAGGCTACGTGACAGTTTAGAGTCCCGAGTGCTGTTTGCTGATTCTCCTGGGAGAGTTGTAGATGGAGCAGTGGCTGGCTTCTCTGTGTCTGGCTAGAGAATATTTGAAATATATAGTTGTTGTTACCAACCATATTTTTAATTCTCAAGTTGTGGCCTGGAGCTGCTGCTTCTGTTACTGCTTTTCCTCAAAAATAAGTGGGTATTTCCATAGGCTCAAAGGTATGGAGACAGCATGTGTAGGAATGTGGTTCCTTCCCCAGTATTCCCTAGTACCATTGGAAATGAAGGAGGATCCCTTGATGAAGAGGAGAGCTGGGGGTGACCCCCTCTTGCCCTGTGGAGAACAGTACATAGTGTGGTCCCAACACATACTCAGAAAAGCTGGGTCTGTTAGCCTTTCCACCAGTGGGGCACTGTGGCTCAGGCTGCAGCACCACGGCCTAGGTGCTCTCAGGAAAGGTATGCATGCCATTTTGCAGTGCATGGCCCAGACACCAATGCAGTCCTCAGGAGCGTCCAGCTACTGCACCAGGTGCTGACTCTTCAGATGCTGGATCATGGGGGAGGTCAGAGGTCATAGGAGAGGGGTCAGGGTGATGGTGGCCACCCAAGAGTTTATGGGAAGAGGCTACTTATATTAAAATGTATTTTATTTACTATAAATTATTAAAATGTAAAGAGCATTTTAATACTTAATACTTTAACACTGGTAGAGCTGTACTGGTGCATCTGTCTCAATTTCAGCCCTAGGTATATGCCCTGCTGCTTAGGTTATCCCCAAAAGACCACCAGTAGATCCCACTTCTGTGGACCAGCTGGGGGTAGTCTGAACACCTGCTGAGTGTTGATGGGCTGGGCTCACCAAAGGCCTGGAGAATGACTAGCCTCCTGGGGCTGAAGCCTCCAGGCAATAATAACCAATCAGGCCATTTTAGGCAGGTGGCCAGAGGTCATTCCCTCCCATTCCCAGTGTGGCATTGGTGCCTAAATCTACATGGCTGTGTTCTGATGAAGTTGTATCAGTGGCTCGCCACTTAAGGCTCATAGGTGGCTTATGACCAATTTAAAGAAAGAAAGACTCATTGGAAAATGTATTTCTTGGGGAAGCCCTGAAGCCCAGCAAATGGGAACTGTGCCAGGGGTTTTATTAGGACACTTGGCTTGATGTTTACTTCCGAGCCTCTCCTTGGGTTTATTTTGTGCCTTCTGCCATCTTCCATCTGGGTGGGAAGAGATCTTTTTTGGAATTTCAGGACTGCCACCGAGGCCTCTTTGGAGATGCAGCAGCATTCCTGACTGGCAGGGGCATGCCTGTGGGCAAAAGGGTGCATAGTCGATGCCTTTTTTGTAGGAACTTATCTCCTTGGAACCAGCTGGAAGCCTGACCCTATCTCCCTTAGGACACCAGTCATCTAAGGTGCTTCTTGGCACTCCATTTATGCTGGGGAACCATGGGTCAGAGTTCTCAGTTGCTCCCTTCCAGGGCCTTGATTGTCCCCCTCACACCCTGCCACAGTATCATGGTAATCAAATGGATCAGATGAAATAGATGTCTACTCACAGTTGCAGAGACGTGGTGGTCCGCACATCCCTGCCTCTACAAGTCTACACTCTGAAGGAGCTGCTGCCTGGTTTTGCCTGCCTTACGAGGCATGTCTGACCATTTGTGTTCTAATTTTGTAAGACTAGAAATACGAACCTTCCAGGAGTCAACTGTAATCTGGAGAGGTGAGAACTCATTTTCTGAGCCCTTTTCTTATCCTTACAAGGTGGGTAAGGGTACCCACTTCACAGGTTTGTTGTGAAGACCAGATGAGATCGAGAACTTGAGAAAGCCTTGCAAATTATTCAGGTTAGGGTGAAAGAAAATAATTTATTATTAATTAGCATTGCTATTATTGAGCATTTCTTATAATTTGTACACCCAAACGTCTTATTTGACTAGTGCAATCTTTATACAGTTCCAGGCTGGGATGTTAACTTAGTCTTTTAGAGAATGGTGTAAAGACAAAATCCATTCCCAGGCAGCCTGAAGTTCTTAACTTGGGCAGACAGCTTAAGTTTTTTGAAAACATGGGGGTGGGGGATCTAGAATCACTCATCCCCTCTTCTAATAGCACATTATTATTGTGTTTCCCACATCTCCTATTCATCTCTGGAAAGCCTAAAGAGGATGAGAATTATATTCTTTGTCACTGCCCAAGAGTCTCCCCTGAACCATATAAACAGTATTGAATTGCACACTTGTTTCTCATAAACTCAATTGGGCTAATATTATAGATGTGTTTCTGTCACCTCTGGCTGGCTGAGTATTTGTGTTTGTCCACATGTCCTTTATGCTCAGGGCACTTGCTATGTAGGAGGAGCTTATGCCCTCCCAGTTGGAGAATGCCTATAACTCAAGGACTCAGCATTGAAGGGCTGATTGTGGGCCTTGATTCATAGTGCTCCTGAAAGCTTTGGGGAAGGATTAAACTGCCTTTTGGCAGTGACTGACAGCTGCCATGATTGAAATAATGAGCCCAGAGCCCCTGATGCCCTGCAAACCTCTCTGGAGTTAATTTCCTTGTATAGCTCTCCCTACCTTTCAAATACCTGCCTTTTGTGCTGTTCTCCACTCAGGATGTCACGTCCATCTTCTGCTCTTTTGCTGCACTTAATTGCCAGAATTATCTGAGTGATTTATATTAGTCTCCAACCAACCAGCTATTGCAGCTAGAGGACCCTCAAGTAGAGCACATGCTTGATTGTCTGGGTGGCTTTCAGACTTGGCCTTGTCCATGAGAGATGAGCTTGAGACATTGTGGTGTGATTGTGCCTGTGATCGATGGGCTGGAGGCTGGAGCTGGGGAAATGGCCACCAATTGTGTTTTCTAAGGGTGTTTTTGACTCACAAGTGTGCATCATTGCAGCGTGACGATTGGGAGTTGATGGAAGACGGTGCCCTGGTGTTTGGCATGAGACACTCAGCTGAGTGTGTTCATGACCTGGGACTCATGCTCATCTGGGTCCTCAGCTCTGGATGGGTCTAGTCCACATCTTCAGGATCCTGGGTTCTGCCTGGTGCAGCAGGGTCATGGCTTTGTGATGGGTGAGGGTGACTTTATTGTATCACTATCTTCATTAGGAGCAGCAGCAACACAGATACTTCTGAGGAGCACTTTAGAGGTGACAGGGGTCTGTCACCTGAATTACGACTTTCAGTTCCTCCCAGTCACTTTGAGAATTACAACACCATTTGAAGTATGAGGAAACAGGCTCAGTGAGGTTGGGTGACCTGCCCAAAGTCCCCCAGGTGGTAAGTTGTAGAAAATGGCTTAGAACCTTGAATAGAGAAGCCCATGCTCTTTCTCTTTGATCATGCTATGCATCCACTCTGGATCCTTGTCCAGTCTTTCTGAGAGGAGTTCAGAATGCTTTTGAAAACCTGCATGAAAAAAATACACATATACTTAAAGATGAAACATGCAACAACAAAAAAAGAAAACCTGCATTTTGGCATTGCTCCTTGATGGACTGCCAGTGTTTGCCTAACGTAGTTCTTTGGAGTGGTGATCAAGGCTGTAATAGTTCATTGGGATTTGCCTAGCTGATTCCAGCATGGAACCAGAGGCCCCAAAATACAACCAAGATTCCTGGCTCTAGCACGAATTTCATGTCCACATGCCATCATCCTTGTGAGGCTTATGTGTGTGTAAGGGGCATGGGGAAGCTAAGTTTGGATCTCTGTACTGTTCCCTTTTCATCTGTTTAGTTTAACCTCCAAAGGCTTATGTCATGTTCTCCACACCAAATGGAAAATGATGTTTTTATGTTGCCTCATACATCATTCTTAACTCTAGTGTGGGGGCTGGGATCTTGGGACACTTCAAGACACTCGGCATAGGACTCTGCCTAAAGCTACAAAAAGCTCTTAGGATTTGTTGTTGTTGTGAAGTTGGCTGAACTTACAGTTTTACATCTTTTTTTATGTTTGGTTCAGGAAGACAGTCTTGAAAATACAGGTGACAGTGAAGTGTCATTTTAGTAAGCAAATTAAATTTTTTCCCCATTAGCAGGGAGATTGGCTCTTCCTTGATTCTAATTTTCAGGTTATTTTTTCAAGATCTCCATTTCTGGGATTTTTTCCTAACCCATGGGGTCTTCACTCCAGTTACTCACTTCTTATAATTGTCAGAAATGACCATTGACCCACAGAGTTTTATTTAGGCTCAAATCAAGTCCTAAGAAGCACCAAAGGCCTTGTGACTTTGCCATATAGTCACCTGGCCTGTGTGGAAGTCCCTGAGGTGCATCAGCCTCACCTCACCGTCTCTGTTCCTCCAGCCACCAGCTCACTTCCATAGAACAAAGGCCCCCTCTTATCAGTCCAGGATTTTTCTGTCTGACAGGTGTTCCTGTGGTACGGCCCTGTGTGTATGTACATGTCTGTATGTGTGTGCAAATGTGTGTGTCCAAGTGAAAAGATGGTGAGGGGAGGGAAGGGGTATTGTAGATAGACTTCTCATTAGGGAATGGC
Source organism: Phyllostomus hastatus (assembly GCF_019186645.2). NCBI lineage: Eukaryota > Metazoa > Chordata > Mammalia > Chiroptera > Phyllostomidae > Phyllostomus > Phyllostomus hastatus. Next base: position 19,764,952 of record NW_025333869.1, read on the forward strand.
TGTTCTCAGAGGAGAAATCACTTTCACAGGCTAGGAGAAGCTAGTGAGACATCAGTGCTGGCCCTGCCACACCCCCTTTGTGATGGACTGCTCCTGTCTCTTCCTTGTTTCCTACCTTCCCCAAGTTGCCCAGGAACTGTCTGGTTCAAGAATAAGCTCAGAGATGGTGGACTCCATGGGCTTGGGGCTATGACCACGACGTCAGGGCCTTTTAAGTGCAAGGAGTCTTTGTGGATGGCAACACTTCCAGGAACAGGAAGGCCTTGGAAAATATTCCAGGCTCATTAGTTGGAGGCAAAGGTTCTTTTGGATGCTTTCTTGGTCTTCTTTGTTTCCAAATTGCAAAAATGATTTCTGTGGAATCTTCCTTACCTCATCAGAGAGGACTTTGTTTTGCGGGCACATCTTCAGGGAGCCTTGGACAGTCTGTCTGCTGGGCCCTGTTGCATAGTCTGGGCTTTCAAAGAGTTAAAGAAATAGCAGACTCACCCCTAGATGTGGAAAATCTGTGTGTGACCTGGGCACAAGGAAATTGTTCGGCCTGCTTTGAAGACCTTATTTAGCCCTTTTTGTCCTCTCTCTACCCCTGCGAGGTATGTACACAGTGGTTGTCCCTGCTTTCAGAAGAGGAAACAGACCCAGAGAATTAGGGAGCCTTATTAAGGTCACACAGCTGGTAAATGGAGGACTCAGGATTCTCACCTGGGCAGATGTTCTCTGGAGGTCTGGGTATAGCCAGTGCATGCGCTGCCTTCTCCCAAAGCGAAGGGGAGGCTCGCTGGGTTCAGAGCCACTCCGCAGGATACCTGGTGCTTTCCTGCCCCTCAGCACTGCCGGGGCTCTCCCAAGCAGGACATGGCCCATTGCTTTGCACTCAGTCTTCCTAGCCTGTACTCAAACCCCATCCTTTCATTGCCATGTTTCAGAAACACCTGAAAACTGCTGATTTGTTTGGGTGTGGGGGGGTGGGTGGTTTCCCACTGTGGATCTGGGAGGCCTGAGCCTCTGGCACTGACATTCGACTTCCTCCTTGCCACTGCCAGCCTTTCAGTGGGGCTGGGATGTGTAGGCATCTGTCAGCTGAGATCCATAGCATCCCCTTTGTGTAATCAGCTTCCCACAGCCATCCTCAGAAGGACAGGGTAACTTCGGCATACACAGCTGTCCTCTTAGTGATGGCTGGGGTAGATTTGCCAGCCAGGGCCCCAGTCCTCTCGGTGCTCCACACACGCATGCTCAGGAGGGAGGGCTTTCCCTGGAGGATACAGTCTGCAGCATCCGCTGAGCCCTGGCTACGATCTCCAAGCATCACTGTATGCCAGATTATTTAATTAATGGTGTATATAGTAGTGTGCTGTCCAGGCATGGGGCAGGATGAATTAAATTAGACATAGTTCCTGGCCTCTTAGGGGACCCCCTAAGGTTGGAGGATACTTTTCTGGGAAAAGCATTGATCATGGGGCTCAGGGGCTCACAATCCAGTCTGCTTCTGCTCTTCTCTTCCTGTGGGTCTCAGTTTTCTTATCTGTAAAATGAAGCTATTGGGAACTTGGTGCACAGCATGACACTGTTAACTTGTACAGTGTCATCTATCAATTACATTGCAGCAAAGCTGGAAAGCAAAGAAATTTAGTGCTTTTGAGAAATTTCTACTGAAATTCTTTAAGGGGAGAGAAGAATACAGGTGAGTGAGCCCCTTCTATCTCCCTCTGGAGCATAATCCAGTCACTTGCGCAGGTTTTCCCTGTCATTTCATGATTGCATTTCATTTAATAGAAACGTGGTGTTTTCCCTACATCTTTGAATCAATTTTATAGTCTGTGAGGGTGTTTCCTGAGTGGCTTTGTATGCTCCTGACACCGGAATCTTGGCTGGGGCCTTAGTTTTGGGAGGCTGAGCTTGGGGAGCAGGACCTGTGCCATGCTTGGGTTGGGAGGCACTGTATAAAACTGGTACCCCATGAGGACTGCCCATGAGGACTGCCCTTTCTGCTGGTCTCAGGGCCTTCTTCTCACAGTGTTTCAGCATCTTTCCTTCACGGAATAACGACCATGTCAAGATCTTACTTTAGAAATCTCCACTTCTGAAAATGTGCTCAGAAGGAGCATGTGCAGCCCTCACCTCTCCCTAGCCTCGCTTGGTTGTGCCTGGGTACAGCCCGGTTCCCCAAGGGAGAAGCATGCCTGAACCTGAGATGCTTGCTGGGCAATGTTTTCCAAGGCTTCTTCCAGCCCTTCTGTTCCGTGGGTCTACATGAGGTCACAAAGCTAAGACGGGCATGCTGACAAATGTGTAGATGTAGTAATATGGGAATCCCAGAGATAGAATGGAAGGTGAGGCAGGAGAGAACAGTGGGAAATCCCAGAGGGACCTTGAGGCCCCAGGGACTTTGCACTGCTTCCAGCTGAGGAATGAAGAGAGTTCTGGGTGCTGTGGCACCTCCTGGGACCAAACATGCATAGCTGTACCCCACAGGCATTGAGAGAGAGAGAGGTGGTCCCTGCAAAACCAGTATCAGATGGGAGCCTCTGGGGAGAGATGGCCGATCTGGCTGGGGCAGGGGCAGTCAGTCCCCTGTTTTCCTCCACACCCCACCCTCCTAAGCAGTAGCACCAGGGCTTCTCCAAAAGGCCTTCTTTTTCTTTCTCCTTTGCTCAGCCCCAGCTCTGGTGCTGAGCAGACCAGGCATGAATACCAGTGCCCGGTTGTGAGAGTCTCTTTTGTGGCTTGGATGGGGGTCCCTGCACAGCCCCTGAATCTTAATCCTTTGCTCCACACTCCATGTCCTCCCTGCTCTCAGCACTCTCCTCTTCTGTGGGGGAAGCTGTTCCATCCTGTGTAAAGTAGCACTTTTGTCCTTCAACAGTGGGCAGGGCGGAAAGTACTCCATGGGGCCCAGGGTGGGTTTTGTCCCTGACTGTCTGCAGTTTTACCTTTCTGTTGGGGGAGTTCTCACTTGTTAATACTGTCACCAAGATACTAGTATTTTTTTTTGAGAGGCGTGCCCTTTTCCTTGAGCCATGGTGGTTCAAGGTTGTCTGTGTGGCTTCCCAGCCTTTCCTTAATTTCTTATGTTGTGTTGGGCACTGGGCCTGCCATTTACATATACTTTACTGAAAGCTGGGGGATAGCAAAAGGGAAGTAAAAGGAGGGTAACATTGCCAGATAACTGCCTTACAGGGCATAACTTATCCCTCTTAGCTCACAAGTTTCCTGCCAGGGACAGAGTTTTTGGCCTGCCTCCATGTGTCAGGGTGCCTGCTAACTGCCCACAACTACATATGTGCCCTTCTGGAGGTCCCTAGCCAGGAGCATGTGACCCAAGGAGGGAGCTGCAGGTACCCCTGGTTGGTTTAAGACCTAGGGTCCAGCTCTCCTGTTAGAAGCTGTTTTCTTCTTTGGTAACTGAAGCAGTGAAGGAGAGCTTCCTTTTCCCTTCCTGGAACACTTTTTCCTAGCCTAGAGAGTGGTGGCCTTCAACCTCAAGATAACAATGGAAGAATTCACAGTAAGGTCAGCACCTCCAGCCAGCAGAGAAGGTACCAGAAGGGGAAGGACACTTACATTTCCTTCTCAGTAGAGGCAGGACAGGGGCATGGTTAAATGTGTGTGTGCAAGTATCAGAATGCCTGTTGTTTTTTTAAAATTATTTATTGATGAGAGAGAGAGAGAGGGAGAGAGACATTGATTTGTTGTTCCACTTACTTATACATTCATTAGTTGATCTTGTATGCACCCTGACTGGGAATTGAACCTGCAACCTTGGTGTATCAGGATGACACTCCAACCAACTGAGCTATCCAGCAAGGGTTCAGAACACCTGTGTTTTAATCCTCTCTCTCCCTTTAGTGGTTGTATCACCCTGGGAAAGCAGCTTCACTGCTCTGGGTCCCAGCTTACTTGTTTGTAGAGTGTGCATTTTTACAGTGCCTTCCTCAGAGCTGGGGGCTGCCGGTGATTGTAGGTTAATATATACAAGGCATCCAGAACAGTTGTACATCTATGACTATTGTCAGCGATTTATTCCTAGTAGGTCTGTTCTATATGTGAATCCTATCTATAAATGGCCTGGCGTGGGAAGAAAGTATCACCATCCATGATGCAAATGTAGCACATTATAGTTTTTCAAAGTGTTCCTGCAGGCATTTCTTATTAGGTTTCATTCCAGCCCTGGAGTATAAGCTCCATGAGGCAAGACTTTTGCCAATCTTGTTTTTTGCTATACCTCAAGTGCTAGAACAATGTCTGGCTCAGAGTAGATGCTCAATAATTGTTGAATGACTGAGTTCTGTGAGTTAGGTGAAGCAGGTAGTATTAACCCATTTGACAGAAGAAAAAACCTGAGGCCCAGAGACATGAAATGAATCTCCTAAGGTTGCATGAGCAGTCAGCAGCAGAGCTGGGATGAGACCCTAGTCCATCCTGAGCCCTGGTCCAGTGCTTCTGCCCCAACACGTTCTTGCCAGTCTCAAGAATCATGCCATAGGTAGGCTGGAGCAGAGGCTACATAAAAGGTGGCAGCTATCAGGTCAGAGTCCAGATCCCATGCACCCTGCTGCCCTGGGTCAATCTGTGTGTGTGCTATGAGCTGGAGACTTCAGAGCTGTGGACCGGTGGTGTCAGTGGCATGAGATCCTGCCAGGGCACAGCTTCAGGCACGCTTCTTCTGCCCCTGAGCCAAGTGGGTGGTGTAGATGACCGCTGGACCTCCTGAAGCAGATACTTTCCACATTAAGCTTCTGGGTGTTAGAAGTGGGTGCAGGATCAGGCTGCATGGTTGCACCAGGAGTGTTGGTTTGGCTGCCCCAAGATGGTGTACAGATTGCCCTTCTGTAAATGTGTTGTCATCTGAAGCGTGGGGCACCAGGTACCCTGCCCCTTTTATTGGCTCCCTGTGGGGCTAGAAGGGACCTCCTGGGCCATTTTTTCTATCCTTTTCCTTCCAAACAAGACTGTACCAGATATACTGTAGAGATATTATCTGCCCTTTAAAAAGCTCAAGAAATCCACCCAACCACTTCTGAAAGTTTTTTTAAACTGAAGGCTGCATTTTTTCTTAACAAAGAGCCAGAGAGTGTGTATTTTATGCTGGCGGGCCATGCTGTTGCAGCAGCTCAGTCATACAGTTGTAGCGTGAACTCAGCTGTAGACAGTACCGCACAGATGAGCATGGCTGTGTCCCAATAAAACTTTATTTGCAAAAACAAATGGGCCAGATTTGACCCATGGACCATTGGTTTGCCCACCCTTGTTCTAAATGATCATCTTTGGGGTCAGCCCATTTCCTTTGGTCTTTTTGGTCTTGGGTACTACCTGAGTCAGATAATCCAAGAGGAAGACAATTTCAGGTTGACTTCTCAGCCTCTGCTGTAAAACCTTTCTCAGAGAACTCCTGCTCATGGAAGGCCTGAGAGGCAAGAAGGCTTACTGTGTGTGGAAAGGCTGACTTTCACCCCAAATTCCAGATGATCTGGAAAAGCCATGCAGAGGTGGTCCTAAAAGGGGCAGCTCTGTTTGGGGTTAGGCTGGATTACTGTAAATGCTCAGATGCTTGGGTTGTTGGCTCAATTTCCCCTCCCTGCCTTCCTAGACAAATGAAAGGCAAGGGCTGTCGGAGCCTGGACATAATATTTAAGGTTTAGTGGGTAGAATAAAATGTAATTGACCTGTTCTTTCAGCCAAGCCTTCATGATTTGTTAATAATTCATGGTGGGATTGCAGGGCAGTGGGGAAGCAGTGGGGCTCTTGAGCAGGCTTGGGAGAAATGTCTGGATTCCAGGAGGTGCCGGCTTCTAGGGCAGATTCGGCCTGATTTTTTTCAGCTCCTCTTCGCACAGGGAGATTTTTTATGGAAATTTGAACACTCCCAGCTAAACGCCCTTGCTGTTAGCATCTTTCATTTTGACAGAGGAGCTTTCTTCCTCTGCTCTGATGGATGAGCCAGGCTGGGCTGGGTTCCTACATGGAGTCATGGGCACTCTTTAGGGAAAGCACACGTGTGGTGGAAGATCATGGTTTTTGGGGTTACACTTATGTTTGGCTGTGCTTCATTACTTGTGATGACCTCAGGCAAGTTCCTTAACCTTTTTGAGCTCAAGACCTTGCTTGCACAAGGGGGTGATGATACCATCTCCAGAGTTGTTGGAGGACCACGTGAAGGTTGGTGAGCAAAGCACTGAGAGAGTACCTGACACATAGTAGGTGCTCAATAAAGGAAAACAAAGATTCAGTTGTAACATCCAGAATTGGTTCAACATCTTTGTTTTTTTTTAAATTCTTACTCGAGGACATATTTGTTGATTTTAGAGAGAGAGGAGAAACGAGAGAAATTGATGTGAGAGAGACATATCAATTGGTTGCCTCCCACGTGCAGTCCGACTAGAGATCGAGCCCACGAACTTTTGGTGTATGCAACGATGCTCCAAGCAACTGAGCCATCGTGCCTGGGCTCTGGTTCAACATCTCTGAGATTGTCAATGTGCTTACCTGAGCAGTAATGTTTTAAAATGTGAAGGAGGCCTGAAAGGACAGGCTGTTGAACAGGTATTTCTGAGAGTCAGCCGGTCCCTTCTTTCCCCATTGGAGACATTAGCCACTACGGGGCCAGGCAGCGCCAGGGAGAAGGGTCACATGTCTGAGAGTCTTGGGGGATATTTTCTTGTGTGAACTTTTCCAGAAGAAAGGCACAAGAGAGGCCTGGGGCTCTGGATATTTCCAGTTACCTGGTTTGAAGAGCTTGTCTTACCTCTCTCCTTGGACTGGGGTTTGGTAGATTCTTGGAGTCTAAAACGTTACCTTATTGTTCCCCTACATAAAATGTTCGTTTATTGTTCAATTCTCCTGCTGCACAGCCGTGCGGGGCAGTGGCAATGCTTACCCTTTCTTGGCAGGTAGGCGGGCCAGAGCTCTCTGAAGGTTCTCCGTGAATCGTGAATCGAGGAGCCAGTGGGAGGCCATAAACTGGGAATGAAGCGGGGGAGGTGGCCTTGAAGGCATGGAGAGGGGGCAGGATGAGCAGAAAGAAGAGGAAGAGGAGGCAGTTGAGAGCTCGCTTACTTAAGGCAGAGAGTGTGTGATCACAGCCAGTCCCACACAGACTTCCCTCCAAATGAGAAGGGAGTGAGAAATGTAATTTTAGTGTCTGGCTTTTCACTGACTCTGTGCTGAGGTTTCTTCTGGGCTGTGTGGTGTTGGGTGTCTCCCCTCTCCTGCAAAGGACAGACCTGCCAGGATAAGTGAGTTCAGATATTGTCTGCAGAATGGCCATGGGGAGGAAGTGGAGAGCAACACATGTGCCCTGGGGGCTTGGGTTTGGAGACATGGAGGTGACCGGAAGGACACTGCAGAGGATTTAGGGACAGAGTAGTGGGGTCATCAGCCCAACTGGGCTGAGCTATATTGGGTCTCTGTTCCTATACCAGGAAATGAAGCCATGTTTTCCAGGCCCTGTTCCATGGCCTCGCTGCCAACACAGGTTTGCATTTTGGTGGAGGCCTGCCTAGCTCTGTGCAACACCAAGGCAGCGGAATCTTTCCTTGGAATAAGACCCTGCTGAGAAGTGCGCAGTCCTCGGAGAACGTGTTCCAGGCAAGGTCTGGGCTCCAGTGCCCAGCTGCCTGGGGCTCCTGGCATGGGAGATGCCAGGCAGTATACTCTGCGGGCCGGACAGGCTGTTGTGTCTGTATGTGAAAATCAGACTTGGGGAGGTTATAAACCAAAGAGAGCCCCCCACCCCCACCCTGAGTCGCCCACCTAGCCAGAGAGCTGTCGGTGATGGTGCAGGGAAGATTCACACTGAGTGGAAAATATGCATAATGTTTTCATCTTTTTTTCCCTCCCCTCACTACCAGTCACTGTGTTAGGGGAGTAGAAACTCGTTTAAATATGAGTCTCTGAAAAACTATAATTAGGAAGATAAATTGAAAAATACATATGATACACTTCTGTGCCAGATATCAATTATTTTATCCATACTGCTGCACCCATCCATTAACCTGGGGGGCTGGGAGTTGTCTGTGGCATGACACTCTCTTGGGAGATTTTTCCAGGGAATGCAACTGTGAGGAACTCCCTAAAAGCAGAAGATACACATACAGCCTCTTGGAAAATATGCAATTTCATTTAAATTCATCATTCAGTGACTTTGTCACAGCGCAGGAAAAATGTAATCTCTTTTTCCGTTTCTTTTGCACCTGGTGTGGGATGGCCGGGGAAGAAGAAGGTTGGGCAGATGAGAGTCATGTGATTTTTGTCTCCCTATATTGCCAGGCAAGGACACATGGAAAGCAGTTCAACTATCCAGTGTTTCCCGACAGCAGAGCCTGTGCCATGGGCTAGAAGTTATATAAAGGAGGATCTTGGATCAATACAGGGAATCACTTTCTGGCAAAGCATTTTTAGTGGAAAACATGGACTTTAGAATCCATCAATGTGGGGTGAAGCTTAGATGTGCTACCTACTAGCTGTGGGACCTTGGGAAAATTCATTTCTCTGGGTGTCAGTCTCTCCAACAGGAAAATGGGGAAATGCTGTAACAAATACTTGTAACCTGGTAGAGTTGTTCTGAGGATTAAAGGATTAGTCATGGTTAGGGCAATTCAACAAAAAGTAGGTATTAGTGCTAGAGGATACAATAGCAAGGAAGGCAGCAGTAAGAGAATTACCTGCACTATAAACTTGAAGTTGCCCTGCAGTGGGATGGGACTGTTGGGTTATAGTGGGTGCCTCATCTTTCCTGGGGGTTTTGGCGATAGCTGGGTGGGTAGCTTCTTCTCAGGAGTGCTGCATGGCATTTCCAGGTGAGATTAAGTGGTCCTCCAGCTTGACTGTTGAGCATCTCAGTCCCTGGAGAGTTTTTTCCTCTTAAAAATCATAATTGTTTTTGAAATATTTGTTACATATAATCCAGGCAACAGCAATGTTCAGAGAGAAGTTTTAAAAATAATTCAAAATCTCACTGCCTTGGAATAATCGTCTTGAACAGTAGGAGAAAATCAGGAAAGAATCGTTCTGTGGATATATACAGTTGGAAGGATACAGAGACCACAGATTGATAGGGATAATCTTAAAATGATAGGATCACACCCTCATCTAATTGTAACAAAGAATGTGAACCTGCTTTGCTTAATTTCCTAAGAAGACACATCTGCTGTGCTGTGGATAAATATTTCTTCATTGAAACAGATATTTTCTAAAAGATTTCACTGAGGTTACAAAAAATATGAGATTGAAGTCATTCCTTTCTGTTAACTTTTAATTTTACACCTGGAGTCCATGCTATAAAAGATGAAGGAATTAGCATTTGCATCCTTTTTCCTACCTCCTTCCTGCCTTATTTTAATAACAGCATTGTTTTCTACGTTGTTAAGGTTGGTAATATATAATAAGTTCCAGAGCTGTTTAGTCTCAAGCCTTTCCCCAATGTGGGAATTCAATTTGCACATGAAGTTTTTCTGTCTTCAAATTATTTAGCAATCTGAAATGGTTGCTATTCTGATCTTCAATTTATTTGCTTTGCTCTAACTTTCTTGTATTATTGAACATATATGAGGGGGACACAAGAAAACCCAAAATTTATTTATAAAAATTTGTGTGCTTAGTTTTACATGTGTAAACTTTGTTCACCTTCAAAGTACTCTTCATTTGATGCAATACACCTATTGAGACTTTTTTCCCCACTGCTTGAAACAGATTTTGAACTCTTTGATTTTGATGCCTTTTAGTGCTTTTGCCATTTTTTGTTTCACCTCTTCCATGTTGGCAAAATGTTTCCCTTTGAGGGCTTTTTTTTATCTGGGGGAAACAAAAAAAGTCACTTGGATGTATAGGGAGGGCGGGGCATGGGGGTCATGCTGTTTTTAGCCAAAACTACTTAACACTCCACATGGTGTAGGCAGGTGCACTTGTAAATCACCCATCATGAAATGGGCACATGTGTTAAAGAGTCCTCATAAAAATTCACTGAAGCCGAATGCAGCCTCTCACAACAGTGCCAGCTGGTACTGATACAAATGTGTTCCTAGAACACTCCCCTAGTGGGGGAAGCCTGTACTACAAGGTGCTTACCCTCCAGAAGATGATTCTGGGTTTTTTGGGGGTCCCCTTCTGCTTAATTCTTCCTATATCTTTAAAGTACTTGTAGGAAATTTCCTCTGTTTTTCTGGTTGTGTTTTCTTCCAGATGGGGCTCTTCATTCTGTGTGCTGTGTTCTTTTTTTCTCCCCTGTAGTGTCTGTCAAGTGCCATAATCTTGTTATCTTTCTTGCATATGCTGAACTTGGTAGCTTTGTCTGGCCCTTCTAAGTGCTCTGATGCTGTGGGCAAATGCTTTGTGACTCTTTGTGTAACTTACCCAAAACCTCTGCCTTGGTATCTGAGCTGCAGTGTGAGAGGATTTCTGATGCCCGGAGCATTACAGGGAATGTGGGGGATGAAGGAGGATGAGAGCTCAGAGCTGTGTGTTCCTTTGAGCAGGGACACAGGGGATGTTGTTAAATGTCCTGTTCCAAGGTTCATCTTGCTTACGGGGGACAGGCTGTCCTTCATGGGGGATGCCCTTGACATTTAAATGATCTCCTCAGTTAAGCACTGAGCTCTGGACTCTCTTCTTCTATGACGGAGATTTGTTCAGATCGCTGTTTTACAGCCCACGTCCTAGTAGTTTCTAATTTGTCCCTATCAAGTCAGAAAAGGGGGAAAAATAACAATATAAGCATAGTGCGCTTCTCTCCAAATGTGCAGTAATTAGTGAAAAGTCTCAGGATTTTGGCGTCACCACTAATGCTTCCAGGAATGGGAGCAGACTAGGGACAGGAACCTCCCAAGTCATGACAAACCCTGTTCCCCACCCTCACCCCAGGTCTGCACTTTAGATGTGGATGGTCTTCCTTCTCTGATCACTTTCTTCTTCTTACTTTTTTCTTTCAATTTTGTTTTGTTTAATTATGTGTTGGCACATGGAGTTACTGTGATCTGGCTCCACTCTGCTATCTCCTTTCAAAGGCCTCTTGAATATGTTTTAAAAAATGTTTTCCAGGCTTGAGTCAGATATACGGTATCAGATTCCCATGGGGTAGGACACAGAGTATATTTTTACAGAGTTCCAAGGCATTTGTAGCAGTCAGCCGGGGTCTAGGATCCACTTTAAGTTTCCTGTAAGAGTCTCCCCACCCCAAGATTCTGTGATTCTGTTCTCTTCAGGAATCAGGGAGAGGGTCTTAGCTCAGGGTTTCCGTCAGCCCTTTTCTCAGGTATTCCCAGATGTGGTTTCCCCTCCCTTTGTGGAGCAACAGGTCCCATAACTCCCTTTATTTTAATCATTTCTTTTTGAATTGCAGGTAGAAGGTCTGACGTTGGAAGGTCATCTAATTTATGCTTTCACAATGACCTACAAGTACCCTCTATCTTTTAGTAGACTTGCCCTTGATAACAGCTGTTCTCAATGCTCCCTGTCTGTTAGAGTCACTTTGGAAGCTTTTAAAATACTGGTGTCTGGGCCACCCCCTGGAGATGCTGTGTTCATTGGTTTGGGACTGGCCTTTTCTTAGAGCCCCCCTAGGTGTTTTCACTAATCTTCCTTCAGGATTAAGAACTGGCAGATTCTCTTCCTTTCTTCTTCAGTGACTCATGACCCTCTCCCCATTTCCCTTACTCATACTACAGCCCTTGGTTATGGAACATGTATTTCCCACCCTCTAAATGTTTCCTGAGTAATATAACTTAGGACAATAGAGTGATTTGGTTGAAAGCATGGGGTTTGGAGTAATAGAAGTCTGAGTGTGCATCTTCTTTCTGTCCCAGCTGCTGGTGGGGCCTTGGGCAAGTAACCTAACCTCTTTGTTTCTCAGTCTCCTTAGACAAAATAGGGACTTCAGATGTACCTTTCACTGTTTTAAGGGTTGTTTTGAGGATCCAAATTAGTTTCAAATAATGTTAGTTACAGGTTACTCCAGTTTCATTTTGGTTAGTGTTTGCCCAGCATATTCTTTACTATCTCTTTATTTTCAGCCTTTTAGTAGGTTTCTTTTAGCTATGTTTCTTGTGACCATCACATAATTGAATTTTGTTCAAATTTTTTAATCTAGTCTGATAATCCCTGTCTTTTAATAGGTAAGTTTAACCCATTTATACTTATTATAATCACTGATAGAGTTTCTGAGTTTTTCCCTACTGTTTTACTGTGGGTTTCTGTTTACAGTCCGTTTCGTTGCTCCTCTCTTCTTTTCCTGTCTCATGTCGATGAATAGTTCCACATCCCCTTCCTTATTCCTTTGCTGGTTCACAAGCTATAGATCATAGTCTCTTCTATTTGTGATTGCACTTACATTTTTAACATATGTCCTTAGCTAAAAAGTTTTCTAGGAACATTGAAAGTGATACAGGGTTATTAATAAAATACTGTAAGTCAAGTATCCAGCATAGTGCTTGATAGTCATTAAAATGTGTAACATTTCCATTTCTTAGTGCTGCTCTCACTACTACCAACAACACAATTAATATCATCATTTTACTCAAAGAACCACTATTTTTACCCATGAGTACATTATCAAGGAGGTGAACATTATGAAAGCTATGGGGGAGAAATTCTAGTCAGAATAGTGACAGTGTTTCCCAAAGGAGGGCCTGTTAGGAAAGATAGCACAGTGTCCTGGTTCCTTTTGTCTCTGAGCTTTGACAACATCCTTTCACATGAGTTTTCTCATTTGTAAAATGTTGCACTGAGTATTCAATGAAGTAAATCTTGCAAAGCCCTTGACACAAACTTGGTAGCTGTTACATGGATACCAAGCTGAACTTCCCTTTTCAAACATCCCAGCCTTGACCCATTACCTTGCCCCATGTCCCCCTGAAAGCCAGTTCTTGGAGTATGTCCCTCTGGCTCTCACCCCTTGCCCCAAAGCTCCCATGGGCTGACGGTGGACGTGACTGCTTAGCTTCCCCTGGCTGGGGCATAAGCCGCTGGCTGGGAGGCAACCCAGAGTGTAAAATCAATCATGATGATTTTGGAAGGAATTGCTGATGAATTAGTGGAGCGCTAGGAGGGACAGTCCAGATGGAGGTAGGTGTAAAGTAGAGCTTTGCTGGATGGTGTTTTTACACAACATATTGATCTCCTTTGAGTGAGAGAAAAAAGAAACAGCAGCTCCTCACCACTCTCTGAAGTGGTGGGTAGGAGAGGACAGGTGGGAGTCCGTGGGCCCCTCAGCTTGCTTCTTTTAGATGTACCATCAGGTACTGCAGCTGTATTCCCACTGCTCCCCCGGCAATGCAAAGGGCAGATTACTAAGCAGGGCTGGGCTGGCAGCGAACATTGCTCTGTTTTCCCTCAGCAGCCACAGCATTCCTGGATGGAGGTGGTGCAGATACTCTGAGACACCCATGCTCGATGCCCACAGACTGCGTACAGGACAGAGATGCATGGCTGGGAATCCATCCCTTGGCTCCCCAGTGCCTGGGCTGCCCACCTCTTCCGGGCTGGGCTGCTCTACAAGAAGGTCCCTCCTCCCACTGAAGTGCAACCGTTTCCATTGTGCCCCCAGTCATAGTTCTGCAGTAGGGTGAGTGGGGATGTCTGGGGATGAGGGACCTTGCTGGACCTGGATCCCTTATCCCATATGTACCCTTGAGAGGACAGAGTTCTGGTCCTCCAGTCTTGATTTTGCCTCATTTTCACAGTGCATTATTGGGAAAGTCCTAGGCCACTCCCTTGTCCAACTTGGGTGTATAGAATTAGAATCACAGGTATTTTAGTAGATTAGGGGTCAGGAGATGAAACCTAGGCTTTAATTCCAGCTCCTTCACTGTGTGATCTTGGACAAACCTCTGACTTGGGTGCTTCAACATCTGTAAATGTAAAAAACCATGCCTGCCCCTGCAGGTAGGTTGAGAAGGGTAAATGAGAGAATCACTTTGCAGGCTCTGGAGGGTGAGAGAGTCAAAGAGAAGAGGGTTCCTTGGGGACATCTGCTTTTTACCTAGGGTAGGGGGAGGAGGTATATGAATAGTATAATCTCAGGTCCTCAGCCTCTTCCCAGGGGTCTTCCTGGACCAACCAGCCTGTGTTGGAATCTGTTCAGTCCCTTAGATAAGTGTAGGACCATGGCTGGTGGCACTGTGGAGATAGGTCACTATTCAGTGGGAGGAGGGACTGTCTTGTAGAGCATTCCAGCCTTGCAGATAACTTGTACCAAGCAGGGACTGAGCCGGCCTGTGATAACCACTTCCCATGCAGTATCCCACTTAATCAGTGTCTTACCAACCAGCCCTCTCATAGGCAGGGACCAATTTGATTACATGCTTTTGCAGAGCTAGAACAGGATCCTAGAGGCCACCTGTTTGGTCAGGCTTTAACCCTTTAGTCATTAGCTTGTGGGAAGATCCAAGGGGATTCATGGAGGAGGGAGAGGGTAGGGGGCACTTGTGGGTTCATAGATAGGGTACTCATGATCAAGCTGTTGAGGAACTGGCTTTGTGTTAGCTGTGGAGGCTGGTACTGGCAGTCTCCAAGATGTAAGATGCACATGAGAAAATGAAGGTTCAGGGAGGTTAAGTGATGTTCTAAGGCCACACAGCTAGTAAGCTGGGATCTGGACTCAAATCTGGCTAAGAAGTCCAGGTGGGGTAATGACCAATGATGGCTGTAGAGTTGGAAGGGACCAGAGGAAAGGGTGCACAAGAGTGTATAGAGTATGTGAGTATGTGTAGCATGAGGATTGTGGGTATGTATAATATGTGAGTATGAGTGTGAGTGTGTGAGTGTGTGAGTGTGTGTATAGAGTGCCTCCCCCAAAGCCCCACTCTGTGAGCAGCCTGCACATCTGTCATTGTAACAGAAGCCTGTTCCATTCCAACTGGGCCTCACCAAAAAATTAGAATGAGGGGAAGCCATGAAGAATGTACAGCTCAGGCGGAGCAGGCAGTGGTTTATGGTCCGAATGGCTCATTGTGATGATGTGGGTGACACTGGGGCCAGAGTTGCCACTGAGACTCTTAGTGGCTCCATAGGAGCTGTTAAATTCTTAATAACAGATTGTTCCCAGTTTTCTCAGTGCTAGGTGAGGTTTTTTTAAAAAATATTTCTTCTTTTAAAAGCAGAATAAGAGAAAGAAGGGGAGATGGAGAGCAGGAGAGGTTGAGAAATTTCAGGTATTATCAAGTGAATTCTGAAGTTCTGAGTCAAAAGGAAGATAACTCTTGAGTGATTTATACTTTATTTTTTTATCCTTACCTGAGGACCTGTTTTCATTGCTTTCAGATAGAGAGGAAGGGTGAGAGAGAAAGAGAAGCGTCGATGTGAGAAAGAAACATTGATTGGTTGCCCTCTTGTACACGCCCCAACTGGGGATCAAACCTGAAACCTGGGTGTGTGCCTTGACTGGGAATTGAACCCATGGCCCTTTGGTATATGGGATGACACTTCAACCAACTGAGCTACACCACCGAAGGCTGGAAGACACTTTCTAAACAAGCTTATGTGTCTCAGACTATGGAAGATCCCTTCTCAGGCACCATTCTGGTATTTGTGTGTGGTTTGGGGAAGGTGGGCCAATGGGGATCTGGAGAGGATGAGATTTCTCTCATAGCCTGGCTGGGGTACTGCAGACTCAACTTGATTCTGCTTACTGAGTGGCTCTTGTGGCAGAACAGTATATCCCTTGAGTTGCTGTCTGGTGAGGCATGATGTAGGGTGGACTAAAAGGAGGGCGTTTCTTACCACTGAAATTAAAAGTGAAGGGGGAAGGTGATAGAGAAGCTTGTTTTTTTGAGAGAATTCAAAGATCTTGCAAATGTTGGAGTTAGGTGACATGGTTCTGTGTATTCCACTGGAGATTTTAGAATTGGTGATGCAAGTGTGATTGGGAAATAAACATGAACATAAAATAACAAGAGGCATCTTCGAAGGAAATTAATGAGGGTAAGTTTTTTTTTAATTTTATTTCCTGTTCTGTGCTAGGCATTGTAGTAAGTTGTGCAAATTACTCAGAAATGACACAGCCTTTGCCACTAGGACCTCAACCGTGAGTTTTATTTTGTATTTCCCAGTCAGTGGCTTGTGTATTCTCCCTGTTTCTAACAGGAAACATTGTCAAGACAGCTGTTGAGAGAAAGATGTAGGGGTTGGCTGTGTTGCCAGGAAACTGGTAATACTGCCATTTATTGAGGTTTTACCATGGTGTTTTACATAGCTGACTTTTAAAGTCCAGATAGTGATCCTGTCAAATGGGCATTTCCCCCCCTCCAATGGACAAATATATTTGAGTGTAATGGTAAAAGCATGGAGACAGAGTGCCTGGCTTCAGTTCAACCCAAGCGCCAGCTAGCTGTAGGACTCTGAGCAAGTCACTTATGTCTCTGTGTCTCCACCACGTCATGTCTAAAATGGGAGTGATGGTAATAGTATGCAGCACTACCCTTGAAACAGTGCTGTTGCAAGGAATAGATGAGTTCTTAGATGTAAGGCCCTTAGCATTAGTATCTAGCACATTCCAAGGGCTAAACATATTGGTATTATTGTACTATTAGGAATGAGGAGATTGAAGCCTGGTGACCAAACTTGCTTTTGGTCACCAGTAGCTGGTAGAACTGAAATTCAAATCCAGCTTCAGAGGGAGGTGGAGAGTCAAGGTTGCACCTCATCCATGGCCTCAACCTCTTCTGCTCTTAGCCGCTAGATAGGGGAGAAGAGCTCTTGGCTTTGGAGGTACCCTCTTGTAGGGAGAGAGGAGGCCCTTTGTCATAGGGACCCAGAGTCTCAGGAGCAGTATCTTCAGTGCATTCTGATCAACATTGGGAAGAAAGACCACAGCAAGATGTGAGCCTTTGGGAAAGCCATGCCCTCTGATTTTAATAAGAAAGGGCACTGTCTTCCTTCTGCTTCTAGATGCCAGCTACTATGCCCTTGCCTGAGGGGCAATTCTTTTTTTTTAAATTTATTTTTCATGTACAGTTGCCATACAACATTATGTTAGTTTCAGGTGTACAACATAGTGATTAGACATTTGCATACCTTATGAAGTGGTCACCCCAATAAGTGTAGCATCCAGCGGACCCCATCCATAGTTGTTACAGTGTTACCGACTGCACCCACTGTTCTGCACTTTACACGAGGAACAACACTCAATCGTTATCTCCTGACAAAGAGGAGTTGCCTGACCAAATAAGTGCACAAAATGTGCTTGCCGGTATGTTTTCCTTTGTCTTTTTTTAGTATTAAAATAAAAACAAATTAAATTTCTTCTATCTATATTT
Organism: Phyllostomus hastatus; assembly: GCF_019186645.2. Taxonomy (NCBI): domain Eukaryota; kingdom Metazoa; phylum Chordata; class Mammalia; order Chiroptera; family Phyllostomidae; genus Phyllostomus; species Phyllostomus hastatus. The sequence goes on from NW_025333869.1 coordinate 19,782,198, forward strand.
TTCAAAGGAAGGTTATGAGCTTCTGGAAACAAACTTGATAGGGCATGAGAAGGGAGAGGCAGAAGAACAGGAGTCATGTGGTGACTGTTTTGACTTTTGAACCCTGAAAGAAATGTTCTGGTAAATTAGCATTTCCTTCTGTAATCAAGACCCACTTAGTGGATGGATATGCTTTTGATATTGCAGTGTGCACGTGTGTGCAGACCTCTAGAGATCATAAGAACTTCATGCCTCGTCTTTATGTACCATCTTCATATGAAGACTGCCACTTGGGTGATCCACACCACCCTTATGGCACCCCTGTGGGTTGTAGGTATAGGTGTAGTTTGTTGCTGTAAGTTATAGGTGTGGGTGTAGTTTGTAAGTATAGTTTTTAGTTATAGGTTGTAGCTCTAGGTTGTAGGTATAGATTATAGCTATAGGGTTATAGGTTATATAATAGATGTAGGTTGCAGGTCTCAGTTACAGTTTTAAGTGTGGGTTTAGTTTGTAGTTGTAGATATAGGTTATAAGTTGTTGATGGGAGTTGTAGGTGTACATGGCAATGTGTAGGCATAGGTTATAAGTTGTTGATATAGGTTGTAGGTGTACATGGCAGTTTGTAGCTATAGGTTATAAGTTGTTGATGTGGGTTGTAGGTATAGGTGGCAGTTTGTACATATAGGTTATGGGGGGAAATAGAAACAATGGGCTTTTCACTTCTCAAGGTCACATGCCTTTAGGAACAGACAGATCTGAACCTAGAACCCAGAACTTTTGATTCCAAGATTCCTGATCTTTCTGAGCTTATGTTCCTCCATGAGAAGGAAATGCTCATAGTCTTCTCTTACAAATATACATAAATGTAGATAGAGGAGGGACCTTGTCTCTGGTCTCTCTACCTAGAGACACCGTTGGCTACCTTTTGATCCATTTCCTTTAAGTCTTTTTGTACAGCTTTTCATACTATTGGAATTTCCTTAGCTGTGATTGTACTTTTTATCCAATTTTGTATGCTGCCTCCCCTACCCCCATTACTATCTAACACATCTTTTCTGTGCTGTTAGAAGTCCATAAACATTTTTTATGACTGCATGCTATTCATGATGGCTGTATCATCATTTTTTTGCCTTTTTCTAATGTGGGATGCTTAGGCTATTGTAGTATTTGGCTTTATAACTAAGATAACAACTTTGAGGTAAGTTTTCTTGAATGTAGTATTTTTAGGTTTCCAGGGGAACTGTGAAGCTGGGGATGGGCTACACCCAGGAAAGTCTGGAGAAGGCCTGGTAACTTCCTGATAGGAAAATCTAGCCTGAGGTTACATAGTCAGTTGGCTCAAGTGTGCCCTTGGCAGAGGCTGCTGGCCCAGAGGCCAGTGTGTGGCAGTGTAGTGGCCCAGCCCTGGGATAGAAGGAGCAATAGAGGGTTCTCCCTCTTTTAGACAGAAGCAGGATATTCAGGAGTAGAGGTAGGGAAGAAATATGGGTGCCTCTCAGAGATTTGGATCTGTAGAGACAGTAAAGGAGGGCATAGGGTGGGAAAAAATAGTCATACATTTATAACCTCCCCACAATTTGTCCCTCTGGCATTTCTGTCCCGAGTTGTCAAAAAAGCAATAGACAATTCTCTCCAACAACCAAAGTCTAAGCTAGGAAAGTCCACCCTTCTTTGTAGGGCTTGGAAAACCCTAGTGGGTGCTCATCAGAGGGGTCCTTGAAGGTCAGTGGCTGGTGGAGTGACCCCTTCATAGGGTTGGGTGAATCTTGCAGGGAGCATGGAGGAAAGGAGAGTGGGGGGCAGAGCCTGGCACAGAGAGGGGGAGGGGTACAGTATGCAACAAAGACTAGTCCCTGTACTCAAGGAGGTTATTGATGCTCAGGGGTCCTTCTTCCAGCCCTGGCTATTCCCAGTCCTAGGATGTTCTTTCTCCTTTTGTTTGGCTGGTTTCTGCAAATGAAGCAGTCAATTCCTGGAGAAGTTATTTGTCCGAAGTCATGTAACCATTGAATGGGGGCAGGAAACTAGATCAGAGGGCTCCAGGTTCCCCAGTGCCCTTTGTGCTGTGTCACGTAGCCTCTGACATGTGTTGGCTTATCTTCCGTTAGGCTGTCTGCTCCTTCGGGGTCAGGGTTGCGTCTTACCTTGTTTAATCCCTCCCCCCCACATGACATGACCTTGTTAAGACATGATGGGCACAGTAGCAGCCCTGGGTGATTCCTCAGGGTGAGGGAGGCATGGGCCTGTCATGGTGTGGATGGTCAGTTTGTGTTTGGTGAATGCAGGAGTGTTCATTCATCAGAAACACATTATGCATTCATTCTAAAAATATTTTTAAGCACTTGCTATGCCTGTCCTGAGCATAACAGTAGAGCTTCTATCTCTGCAGAGGAGAAAGCCATCAACAAAAGTTATAGAATTAATAATTACAGATAGTGGAGGAGCCAAGAAGAGAGTGATTTCAGGTTGCAAAGGGAGCATATGCAGAGGGGCATGGCAGAGTTTGAGGAGCACCTTTCAGGATCTTCTAGATGTCCTGGGCTTACAAGTCAGGGTCTCATACTGCCATGGGGAGGGTTTCATTAAGATAAGTAGATTTTCTACATGGACTCTGGTTTTGGCTCTACTATTGACCTGCTGGGATACTTCTAAAACGTTTGCTTCTTTGTGTCTTGTTTGCTTTAGCAGGAGATTACATAAATGAAGAAATTGTAAAATCCTGCTATAAATAATTTACCCTATCACCTCACCTCCATCAGCACCATGGTGGAAATACACTGAGGAAATTCTAATCCTGCCTTAAAAATGACTGGTATATGCAATATTTTAGTGTTTGGGTTTTCTCTTTTGATTGGGGTTTGGTCATTTGCTAGTTTCTCATGGTTAAGATTTGGACAGAGGTATTTTCCAGACTTAAATGAGAAAGAAAAGACCTAGGAAGAAATAGGCCAACCCTAGCTCCTTCCCACCCAGCAAGCATGCTTTGCATGGGCACATCTCTCTTTCCGTTTGCTGGTCAGTGTCTCATCTGCTCCCAGCCTTTTGTCCTACTCACTTGGTCAGATGGTCCAGAGAGCCAGTGCCCTGAGGGGGGAATCTGCCCCTTTTGCACATGTCACGGGAAGGCTCAAAGGCATCTTGTTGGAGTCAAATGACTTGTTAGCACATGCCTGCTTGCGGATCCTTCTGCAGTTGACATATTGTGTGACACACGGGATTTTGCATGGTGCTGAAATGCATGGCAAGCCTCTTCTCTCTCTGAGCACCAATTCAGTGCATTTTTCCCCAATTGCTCCTTCTTGAAGGAGATTATTTCCGATGCATATTGACTTGTTACTGAAAAATGCTTCAGAGGGATAATGAGCTGGGTAGTTTTCCCATTCCTTTTTGTGTTCTTGTTGTTGTTGAATTCGTATGGGTAACTGGGCTCTCCACTTACACTATTGATTCCTGAATTTAGGAGATGGCTCTGTAATAGACGATTTCTTCCACCACAAAGAAGGACTATACCTGTGGTTGCTGTCTTTGTCAGAAGCTGTATGATTCCAGGGCCAAGGTTTTTGCCTGAGACAGGCACTCTGTCCAGCCCTGGACTGACACGTCTGGGTGCCCTTCAGCAAGTCCCTTGCTTCGCTTTTCCTGGCTCTGTTTTTCCCTTGCTGTACTACCAGGAGTCAGACCACATGACATTGGGTGCTGGACCTCCCAGTTCTCACATTTTCCAGGCTGGATGGAAGCCTTTTCCTTTGCTGGCTTGGTGTGTGAAAGTCTGGAGCATTCTTGCGTTCGTGGATGACACTGCCGATCCCACATGCTCTCGCCATTGTTTTCCCAGGAGGCCGGGCCATGTTTGCTGAGTCACACACATGCGCAGCCAGAGTCCCTTGTGACTAAACTGTGTGCTTTCGAGAGGGTTGGCAGGGCAGTGGTGCAGCCTGTGGCTCAGCCTGAACCCAGCATTGCCCGATGGGAAATAAACCATTACTTTGCCAGTGTGGGTAAGGGGCCTCGTCCATGGAGCTACCCCATCTGGGCTCATGAAGTGCTCGCCTCTCCATTCCAGTATTCTGCCTGTCAGCTTTGTTTATGTGTAAGATGGATTACTCTTGCTTCAGATAATCATGGAAAATCTTACTGTCAAGTTCTTAGGACAGGATTAAGTAGAATAGGTGATAAAGGTCATCAGCATTATTTCCAGTCTCGACTTTTATTCACCCCTGTAGCCTGTAGACAAGCTGGATGCTTACTCAAGTGGCAAAAACCAGGGATTCAGAGTCAGGCACACTCAGATTTGAAGTCTGGCCATGGTGCTTCTTGGCTGCATCACCTTAAACACTGAACTCCCTGGGCCTCAGTTCTCCTTCTCTAAAATGGTAGAAAACAACATTGACCTAAGAGGTTTACTGGTGGAGACTAAGTGAGTGAACACTGTTTTGCAGCATCCCAATACTGGTAGGATGCTTTTAGGTGGGACACAGATGAGTTTCTTATTATAGCTGTGTATTTGAATGCGCTTGTGAAAAAATAGAACTAGTACATCAGAACTCGTGATTTCACAGATATTATTGCCCAGGACAATGCTAATTTAAAATAAAGTGAGATAAAGTTGATGTAAAGAATGATGTGCAGTGAATTTTAGTGCAGGGTATGCAGACGTGGCAGAAATCAGGAAGGTGGGCGAGTAGGACAGAATTATCTCATATAGGATACATGGTAGGAGGAGAATTCGTGTGCCTTTGCTTTCTTGTCTGCTCCTCATGCAGAGAAGGTGTAGGGTGCTAGTGTAAGAAGCTCAAAGAGAAAAGTTGCTGCTGGCTCAACCTTGCGCGTTGCATCAGCCTGACACGATGCTGTACACTCCCAGCTGTGAATTCTGTTAAGTGATTTTGAACAAATGGCCTCTTTTCCTGATCCTTCTAGGGCAAGTGTTAATCATTATAGAATTAGCCATGGAGCTAGGAGAGAACTTGGAGACAGTCTATTCCATTTTATACTATTTATATGACTTAAAAATTATTTTATATAAAGAATGGACCCAGAGAGATAGGGACTTACTCCAAGACACACAAATAGTGTGGAGTGGCTGGCACAAACTTTCACATGTATTTCCCTGAAGATCTTTCTTCTTTCTGTCCTGCTTGCCATCACAGGCAGTAGCTTCACTGTGTTTAGTGTGTTCGTAAACAGGACCCAACTGGACTGGGGTATGTAAGTCCCACACCACGGGGATCTCTTCTGCAGTGTTGCCTGGGTTTCTGTGTTTCTCTTGTTGGTGAGAGGAATGGAGAGCCAACTGTTTAGACTCTGTGGGAAGAAAAGGAAATGAATTTTAAAATTACAAGTTTTAGCTGTTCGGTACCCATAGTGTTGCATACTAGCATTTGACCTGCTGCTGACCTCCCAGAGCCTGTGCTTCTTCCTCTGTAAGATGGTTTGACCTCTTCATGTTTGAGTCACATGAAAGGTGGGAAAGGTTGAGTCCCTGGCTCCCTTGGTCAGTGTAGAGACTGAGCTGGGTCCTGGGGCATGAAGGGAGTTAGGCAGGGTGCTAGGGGTGTCAGGGGGCACTCCTGGTGGAGGAAAAACACATGGCAGGCTCAGAGAGGATAGACACATGGCATCTGTGGGAATCTATAGTGTGGTGTGGGGAACGAGGGGGCAAGCAGGAGCACAGGAGTGGAACTCAGCATGTAGCAGCAGCCACCTAGCCCCACAAACCCGCATCATGTAAAAAATCTCAGGGGAGAAGAGTTTGTGTGCTGCACCTTTTCTGGGTTATTTTATTTTATTTTTTTTGTGTGTGTGATAAACCATACAATGTACCGTTTAAACCATTACAAAATATACAAGCCCAGCATTGTGTGACCATCACTGTGAACTAGTTCCAGAACGTTTCGTCACCCCAGGTGGAAGCCCTGTACCCATTTGCAGTCACTCCCATTTCCCCCTCCCGCTGGAACCCCACAGATCTGCTTGCTGCTTCTATGAATTGGCCTACTTTGGGTATTTCATATAAATGGAATTATACAATACATGGCCATTAGTATCTGGCTACATTCACATAGCATAATGCTGTCAGGGTGTTGTAGCATGTTAGTACTTCATTCTTTCACTCATACTCTACTGTATGGATGTACCACATTTTGGTATGTTCATCTGTTGATAGACATTTGGCTACTGTGAAGAGTGCTGCTATGAACATTTGTGTACAAGTTTTTGTTTAAACACCTGTTTTTAATTCTTCTGTGTATTCTTTTTGGCCTTGGAATGAGATTGCAGGTTATAATGGCAGTTCTGTGTTTAACATATTGAGGGAATTGCTGGATTCTTGAGTGTACATTTCAGCTCCACCATCTGCTCAGAGCTGTTCCCTATTAGGTACCAAGCTCTGAGAAATGGACTGAATAATTAGCATGTACAAGGCATGATTTTGCATCCTCTCTAGCAACCCCAGAATGTGTGTGCTATTTTTGTCCTGAGTTTCCAGATGAGGAAACTGAGGCACAGAGTGGTTAAACATCATCCCCAAGGTCATGCAGCTCATGAGTAGTGGATCTGGGATTTGAACCTGGATTGTCCCCAGAGCCTTTCCTGACACAGCACATGATGCCTCAGAGATGGGTGTGTCTACAGCCGAGGTCGTAAGATGAACCTGGGAGGTCTCTTGACTTGTGGTGGGAGGCTGTGTGTGTAGCATGGCACCCACGTGAGCCCCTGGGTTTGACAGCTGCCTTGGGACCCACTCAGCTGTACCCTCACCCTTCTACCCTTTCCTTTCTTTTTTTATCTTGACTTCCCTTCCCCAACACCCCCTCTCCATGTCCCCTCTTCCACTGAGGCCACCCTCACATCTCTCTCTTTTCATAAATGAAAATGGGTTACGGTCTCTCCTAGAAATAATACCAAAGAAAGAACCTCCAGTTAATGGGGGTGGGAGGGAGACGGAGAGCAAGTGCTTTCAGCAGGTCTGCGGAGAACCCATGGGACCCCAGCTCTGGATTTTTATAGTGCTTTCAGGTCTACCGTAGAGGTGACCCAGAGCTGGGCTTGGGCTCTGGTGTCTGATGGCACCACTCCCTCCCCTCCGTCCCAACCTTCTGGCTGTTCACAGGACAGTTTGCTTCATCTGCTGTTGTGTACGCAGCAGCCACAGAGGACACTCCACACTGGGGCTATTAATTGCTCATTGAAGAGGCCTTATGGCTTCCTATGACTGAGGCTGAAGTCAGGGAGGCCAGAGGAAGGGGTGGTCTGGCCTCGGGGAGCGGAAGGGCCCTCCTGGAACATGAAGAGGGAACCCCAAACCAGTTTGTCCTGTGGGAGCTGACCCAGATTATGGTTTACAATGCAAATTTGGGAGCTTGCCAGGACTGTGTTAATACTGCATGAAGCAGTAAAGGGACTACAGGCTTGAAACTGGAGCTGTGGCCTAGAATGGAACTGAATAGTGGACCTTGTCTTAAAGGGACATGACGTGCTCCCCAGAGTTATGTGTGACATTATTTCCCTCTAATGCTGTTTACTAGATTTGCACACAATGCCCCTAGGGGTTAAAAAAGGAAACCCCTTTTTGGCAGTGTAAGATGAGAATCGTTTTTATTGCACATAGTAGCACCATTTTACTGTTCATTGACTTAATTATTGTTTTTTTTATTACCTTGGTGAGAGGAGAGGGGGAGCAGAGGGAGGAGTGGAGAGAGAGAGAGTGAGCAGGGGAGGAAACCTATGTCTCTCCCTGATATTCTGCTGACATCTGTCTTAGCTAGTAAGCAGACAGAGAAATCTGGGACTCATTCACAGGTAGAACAAAATGAATAACAGTTCGAGAACTCAGAACCACCAACACAGACCTAGAATTCTGCCTTCTGATTCTTCTGCTCTTGTAATTGAGTTCATGGCTGGGCCCTTTGTTTCCATGGAGAAGGCAAGTCAGTGCTGTTCCTTGTTGGAATTTTCAGGCCACTCTTCATTTGTCTAGAAACTAGGCAACCACACAAAGTGTAAATTAATAAAAGAAATGTAAATAAATGCTATTGGCTTATGAGAAAGAAAGGGAAGGGATGGCAGGGATTTGTTTGAAAGAGTAACCTCCATCCAGATTGCATCCTAGAACATTTTCCAACATTAAAGGAAGATCTGGCTATGTATATATAGTATAGTTTTAGTGTTAAGTGTGTTTCAGAATACGTTCATTCTTTCCACGTTGGTGATACACTGTAGTAGTTAGGATGTTTTTGGCCACAAGTAATGGGAAACATTGACTCAAATGGGCTTAAACAATAAGGAAGTGAATCTCCTGTAAGTAGAACTGAGGTTGCTGGAGTCGTGGGAGGGGCACTCTCTGGTGTGAATTGCTCAGTGGCTAAGTCATGTGTAAAACTCTAGATGCTTCTGTTCCTCTACTCTGCTCCTTGGTGACAACTTCATCCTAAATCTGGTTCCTCTCATGGCTGAAAAATGGCTGTAGTGGTTCCAGACATCACATCCCAACATGGCAATGTCCAGAGGCTGGGTGGAGATCATCTCTTCTGGTGAGGGCTTTTAGAGAGAAGAAATCTTTCTTGGAAGCTTCACCCTCCGTCAAGTTCTCCATCTGTCTCATTGACCAGAACTGGGCCAATTGCTCAACCCTAAGTTAGTCAGTGGCAAGTAGAATGGGAATGCTCACTAATATAGACTAGATAGGGCCCAGCAGCTGACAAGAGAATGGGCTCAGCTTATTTGAGGCCCAGAGCAGTGTAGGGTGGGAACCTGAACAAAGTGGGGGCATGCTAGGAAAGGGGAGGTGGCTGATGTCTAGCTACCCCTTAACATTCACGAATAGCAAAAGGCAGCTCCCATTTACCTGGATGCACAAGGCGTCATTGACTACTAGAACTTGGAAGGGAAATTAGACATGATCTATTCCTATTCCTTCATTTTACAGTGGAAGAAACTGAGCCCCAAGAGTGGGGGTGACTTGCCCAAAGTCACTCGATCCACTCTGGAACCCAGACTCCAACTGTTCAGGTACGGTGGGCATTGAGGGTATTCTGGTCGATGTTACACAGCCTGTGGGAGAGTACCAGAATGCAGGGTGGGAGAATGTTGGGAGGGCTTCTAGAAACTATTTGTAGGGCCTCTCATTTTCATTAGTAAATTTATTGATCGGCCACTGAGTCTGTTATCCCGCACTCTCTGGGTGTTATGAGAAGTATAATAAGGAAGCCTCAAGGGAATAATCCCAACCCATAAGGGCATGGTCAGAGCTGGATATGTCTTCTCTTCTTGAGAGAGTTCTCATTTTTCATATTCCCACTACCCGATTCCAAGGGTTTTCAATAGTGCCTGGAACACAACTGGTACTCTATAAATGCATGTCAAATTGCACCAATTAAAATTGCACAAGGCCCAGAAAATGTTGATTTCATCTTGTTTTAACCTGTACAAAGTGGTTATAAAATTAAGTCATGGTAATGATTATGTAGATAAGATTATTCAACAACAACAAAAAATTAGCTGCCCCCCCCAACCCCGCCTTCCTGAGAGCAAATCTGTCTGGCTCTCTGGGGTCTGTGGTCTTGGGGGCTGGGCATTGACTCGGTTAGGGAGTCCAGTAGTGATGGTGGCACAGCCTGCTGGTGCTGAGGGAAGCTGGAGCTCCTGTCCATGAAGGTATTCCATGACTGCCCTTGACACTCCCTGTGTCTGGAGGGAGTGTGCCTTCCTTTTGCCTCCTGCATAACCCTCAGAGCACTTGTCAGAGCCTCCTCTCACTGTCAAGGGGGCTCCGGTGTCCATTATGGTCTGATGTGAACTGCAGAAAATGTGGGTGGGGAGTGGCTCGTGGATAACTAGTGCTAGATCCCTCAGTTCCTGGGTGCCACCCTAAATAAAGCAAAAAAGCAACTCACAGCTGCATTGGTGTTCCTGACATTTTTATTTTCTCCTCTAGCACCGAGTCACCAGGGCTGTAAATCATTTAGAACTCAGAGCACTGTACACCGCACCATGATGAGGTTCCAGATGCTTTGTAATCTTGAGAGTGTCAGAAACTGCAAAACATTTGAAGATTCCCAGAGGAGAATCTTCTGAGGGAATGTAGTTTGCACATCCTTGGCTTCCTCATCAGTTGGGTGCTGGAGCTGGGTCAGTCTAGGGATGAAGAACAAAGTCCATCCAAGCGTCTCCTCTTGTCAAGCTGATGGGAAGTTCTCAGTGTCTGTTTTATTACTCAAGCATTCCACATTCCCTCTCAACATCTCACATCCTCCTGCTGCTTGCTTTCTCGTGCTGGAGACTTACCTCATTTTGTAGGTGGCAGCAGTTGAGTTCTATGTAGAACGACTTTTTGTAAAACAAATCCTATTCTCTCACTGACTTCATTTGGACAATGAAGATAAGTGTCCATGGGGGAAATATTGTTTAGTCATTTCTTTTTTCTTTTTACTTTTTAAATTGAACTACCATTTGAGACTGAAAGGTGAGCATGCCATAAAGTCTCTGCATCTGTGGAACTGAACAAACCATTGTAATCACCACCTAAATCAAGAAAGAGAACCTACATAATTTCTTGACGTAAATACTCTACTATTGATACGAGGCCCAGGTTTGCTCTTATAGTAGCATTTCTGTGCTCTGGCATCTCCCATCTCACTTGCCCATCATCAAACAGTGGGAGTTTCTCTCTCGCGTGAGGGCTGTCTGGCTTGCATTTCCCGTCTTAGCTTCTGTCTTCCATATACGTCCACATTAAGCAAATCCAATGGATGAAAAGCCATATTTACCAATGAGACTAATTGGGGGCAGTGTTATTTAACACCAGTTGTTTCCTTCTTTACTGTTCCTTCAAATGGATGAGCTCCTCTCTTGCTGTTAGATAGTAATTCACCTTAACAATCCATAACTATTAAGCACCTACTGTGTGCTGAGCATTCTGGCAGATACTGCATGTGTGCTTATCTGTGGTGTGAGTGCAGTGGAGGCAAGATCCAAATTTGAGTGAGACATGGTTTCTCTTCTCAAGGAGGCTAGGTGGAGACAAGATGTGCACTAGCTTGACCATGATCTTGCTACATAAGTGAGATATGGGAGATGAGATGTGAGAGGTGGGAGAGGAACCCCCTTCTGGTCTGAGGGAGGGGGTTTTGGGAAGACCATGTGAAGGAGAGGGCGTTGGAGATTGCTGCTTGGAGATGTGACTCGCCTGTCACATTTATGATGTGAACGACAGAGAAAGGAGTCTTACACGCTGAGAGTACGTGCTGCTGTTTAATGCATGCAGCTTACTCAAAGGGAAGGTTTGGGGCTTATTAAAGGAAGTGAGAGCGCTCTGTGTTAGCAGTTCTGTAAGTTCAAAATGTGATCCGGTGGGTCTGCTCACACAGTTGGTTTCCCTGAGACCCATTTCTTGTGCATTTGGCAGCTTGTCAGAGTGTGAATCTTTGGAGATCGCCCTCTGAAGGCAGAGGCTGGAAGCAGGCTCTAAGCGAAGTCCCCAAACTCTACTCCCTACATATTCCACTCCCTGGCAGCTTGCTCAAGCCCTGCTCCTGGGCAGCGACAGCTGTGAGGTGTGGGTGAGGGGCTGTTGCTAAGAAAACGATCCCAGATTGCCTTGTCTGACATGTATGTTTAAATTAGCATCTTTAAATGCAATTCCCAGCAGTTATTTCGATTTTGAAACTACTGAGGATTTGGGGGCAGGTCGTGGGGGTGAGGGGGAGGAAAGGCGATTTTAAAAGGCAAAACATTTGGGGGTGGTTTTTAAAAAGTTAAATAAAGGAAAGCCTATCAGATGGGGGAATGCAAGTCTCAGGCAAGACTGCAGAACTGCCCCTGCCTGTGGGCTCACGGAACCCTGCAGGCAGCCCTGCAGATCCAGTTGAATACAGCACATGGGAATGTATGGGAAGCCCTGAGTCCTCTTAGGGTCACCCCAAATCACTATATTGAGTGAGGACTCAGGATGGGCACATCTGACTGATAAGTTGACTGATAACTAGCCCACAGTAGGAGGGGCCAGGGTGGGTGTCATTCATCTGCCAGCCATCACTCCCCAGTCTGGGTAGAGACGGGGAATCTAATAACAAAAGTGATGGTGCTTAAAATAGAAAATGATAATGCTCAGGTCTATTGGGTACCTCCTGTGTGTCAGGGACTAAACTTAACAGGTTCATGTTGTTAACTTGTGGCTACTCCTGGCAGTAGCTCACAGAATTGCTCCTCTGTTATCCATGATTGGCAGGTGAGTGAGCAGAAGCCCAGAGAGGGTAAGTAACCTCCTTCAATCACTGAAGCAGTGAGTGGCGGAGCCGGGATTGAAATCCCTGCTTCTTGACAGTAATGTGCCTGCGTCTAACCTTGCACTTTGCTGCCACCAGGAATTAGGACAGAAACTGAAGAAACCAGATGAGAGTGAAAAATCAGATGTGGAAGTGGAAGACAGGAGATGGGGCCCAGAGAGATTTGCTGAGTTGCGGATGGTACCTGCTGCAGCCTTTGAAAGGTTACTGTTGGATGAGGGTGACACAAAGGTGTCAGTCTGTCTTAAACATCGTCTGCCCCTAGAATCCTGTCCACAGAGGACATGCCAAGCTGTTGCATACCTCAGGGCCTTTACATACACTGTTCTGGGTGGCTGGAATTGTTGTTCTGCCTGCTTTGTGTATGCTGGCGCCTGGTCATCTGCCATGTCTTAGTTTAAAGCCACTGGGGCAGAAAAACCTTCTTGACCGTCTAACAACACACCTTCAACAAACATTTATTATGCATTCATACACGTTATTCTAGGTACGTGGCATATAGTAGTGAACAGGTGCAAATCCGTGCCCTTATGGAACTAAATTCTAAGGTGAAGATGGAAAGTACCCAAGAAACACAACCTATAAGTCAAATTTTGTAGTGTGTGATTCTGTTATTTACTTCAGTACCCCATTTGCTTCTCTGAAAGCCCTGACCATGGTTTGCAATTATTTCTTGTTCACTTGATCATCGCCCCCCAACCTTCCATGGTAAGCCCCATCATGCATGCAGGAGCCTTGGCTGTCTTGGTCACTACTGAATCCCAAATGCCCAGCCCAGAGCCTGGCACACAGTAGATGCTCAGTAACTGTTTGTTGAATAATGGGTGAGAAGTAAAGCTCTTGGACTTTTGGAGAATAACTATACTGAAAAGTTTGGAAGGATTTTCTGCAACTAAGTCTTTTGGGAGTTCGATGTTTTCCAAAGCAGAGTTGTTGGGGAAATGTTGCCCATGCCAACATGGGACCTCATTTGAGCTCTTCTTGGATGCGTCACAGGCTGTTTCTTTATAATGGGGCTAGTGGTGCCCTCTCCTTCAGGACAGGAGGGAGGGTAAGGAAGCAGGCTGGGGTGCGCTGGCCCCCAGAGCAAGTGGTGCTGGATGATGAATGGCCTCCCTGGGGGGTGCTATACATGGGGCAGGCCGAGGGACCTTGTCTCCACTCCTGGGTGGGTGTGGGGACCAAAGAGATCACATCTTTGTACTGAGATATATCCTAATAACTGTTATAATAGAAGCACATTTAGGGGGTGCTGCTTTGTACTGATATGTCACCCTTTAAATGCATGCTGTTGTTGAGTCTCCACTTGCCCCTGTGTGATGTGGGAACCTGCCAGGTAAAGTGACTTGCCCAAGGTCACACAGCTGTGGAGCTGGGGACCCAACCCAAACCAGCCAGGACCTCACACTCTGCTCCTTCCAACAAAGCCCTCTTGTCATTTTTAGTGTCATCCAGCAAAAGGCAACTACGTGGTCAGGTTACTGGCCTGAAACTTAGAAATAAACCGTCCATTTTGTATTTCACCAAGGAAGGCCTTATCTTTTGAGGTAAGAGCAGAATTCACTTGCTTTATAAACATTCATGTTATTTATTATTCTTGCTATTATTAATAAAAGCCACAATGACTCAGTCTTTGGGTTAAGGAGGCAGTGTAAGGGAGTTGAGTGACCTTGGTTAGGATGTTAATACTCTTTTTCAGTCTCCTCTCAATTATCCAGGCTAATAGCATGGGAACCAGTGCCCACAAACAACCAAGAAACCCCAAAATCAATTATCTGCTCACTGGGGTGTTGGCTGACAAGGAGGTACAAAGCCATTTATGAGGCTAGCCTTCAAACTCGACTTTCTCCTCTGGTGATCTTTTAGAGGGTGCCAGGTGGGAATGACCGGTGCCCTTTGAGTCAGCATGGAGAAGCAGCAGAGTCTGCCTGGCCTTTCATCTTGGGATAGAGAGGGCATGCGGGTCATGTCAGCAGCCAAGGTGGTGCTGGTGCTGTTTTTCCCTTCCCTAAAGCAGCTTGGGTGATGGAGCAAGTTGTCTTAACCCCCATGAGCATTTTGCTGGCTGGTGTGGCCGCATGGAAAATGTTAGTGTGCTGGTCCGGGCCAGGTGTGGCTTAGAGCCCTGCAGGGCTGACGTGGCATGGGGCTTGAAGGGAATGGAAAGGTCAGAAAAGCCTGGGACAAGGGAGTAGATGGAGCCAAAGGCACTGTCCGGTAATGTTATATGGAAGATGAAATTGTAGCGTGGAGCTGAGAGATGCCGGGCTGGGGAAAGAGACCTCAGCATTTTCCATGATTAACTTTCTAATAGTGACCGTGTGTGTACGCCGGTGCTTAGCAACCAGGAGATGATCTTCACTGAGTGAGCAGTAATACAAGTGCGTGTGGCTTCCCACCAGGGTTAGGTTTTCCCCATTTTGTTTCTTTCACCATCCCATCCTCAGTCATTGGGAGATTAGACCACAAGCCTGTTGTCCTTGATGGCAAAGTGGGAGACAGCTAAATTTGCCTCCTCTTCCAATTGATCCCCACCCCCCACCCTCCAAGCCTTATTTGACCACCGAATCCCTTTCAGCAGTGTCACCAAGAAACAGAGGATTAGCAAGGTTACCCAGAATTTGAGGACAGAGTTGGGACCACCATCCAGGTCTCCTTCCCTCCAGTCCTGTGCTTGGGACAACAGTCCTGTGCTTTCTTCCTTCTTCACATAGGGGGAGGAGGAGAGGCCGAGAATACCTCTTAGGTATTTGTCTCCTTGTCTCATGGCCTGCTGGGGGGTGCAGGCAGGGATCAGGTCTCCTTGCCCTGCGAGCCCCAGCTCAGCAGAAAGACCAACAGGTGGGCACACCTCTGAACCTTGCTGCTTCCCCAGGCTGTGATGTTCATTAGATATGTAGCTAATAATAAAGTGCCCAGTTCTGCACTAATGCCTCTGTTGCTTTGTGGAATCTCTGGGGAATCCAGATCTATGTGTTTATCACTGGTGCAGAATCAACGGGAACCTGGGTTCCTCCTGAGGGACATTGTTGACCCTACCCCAGGGAGCCCGAGGTGCATGTGATGTCAGTATTGGCCTGTGTGTTCTGGGGGCTGCTCTGATTGCCTGGTAGCAGCTGCGTAATTGCCTTCTGGTCCTTTAGTGGAGGATGCCTGGCTTCCCATGACATTGTTTCCTTCCCATATAAGTTGATATAGGTCAGGGAGCAGGAGACAGGGAATTCTTCCTGAGGACCCCAGGGCAGTACCCTTTCGTCCCCACGTCTGTCTCTCTAGCTGGAGTCTGCACCAGGGAGAGGAAGCACCAGCACCTTCTCCCATAACACAGCTTTCTGCATTCACATGTGTGTGCACACCTACACATGCTTGTCTTCTCCCCCTTTTTCTCACCTTTTTAACACACAGACTATGTCCACAGATGCCCTGCCGTCACCCACTCACTCATGCCGATGCACATCCATTCCCTGATCAGGCACATTGGCTCACACATCTGTAGCTCCCTAGATGCACCTCTGTGGACAAAGGGCCTCTTCACCCTTCACCCCTTTGTCCACCCCTACAATGTGGACACCCCCTACCTGTGCCCTTCACATGGACATCCCCATCATATCCTCATACACTTACACAGAGGGGTTCCTGACCTGCTTTGTGGCCCTGGAGCCAAGGCATGACAGGTGGAAATTTCTGCGGGTGTCGTCCCTGATAGCAAAGGAGGAAGAGAAGGGGGCAGAATTAAGGGGTCCCAGTTGCTTCTTGGGCATGTAGGGGGCGCAGAGGCTTTGGCTTTGTGTAGTGCTTTTTGTAAGGATCTTACTTTGTCCTTAAATTCATTCATTTATGTGTGAGGCCCTGGGGAGATGGGGAGATGGCAGGGAGCACAGCAGATGCAGGCCCTGGTCTCACAGGTTTCTGTTTCAGTGGAGGCGCAGACCATAAATGGGATAACTGAAGAAATGGGGTGAGTCAGATGCTGATAGGTGCAAATGGACAGATAAGGAGGGAAGGGAAAAGAGCGATGTGGAGGGCACCATTTTACACAGGGTGGTGAGGGAAGCAGTGATGACGTGAGCTCAGAGCACTGGGGCTTAGAGCAGGCAGGGGAAGGAACAGCAGATGCAGAAGTGTGGGAACACCTAGGAGGGAGGAGCAAAGAGAGGCCAGGGGAGTGTGGCCATGGGTGGGGGCAGTGGGGAGTCTCTTTGATGGGTGATTCTTAAACATCTGTCACCCCCAAAGGATTCTGGTCCCTTGAAGCCCCTGGGGTACTTGGGACTCATGTCAGTGGCCTATGTACGTCTCACATGGCACCTGGTATGAATTGGTACTCAGAATTTTTGCTCCTTGACACTTTGCCTAGTTCAGCTCTACACAGTCCCTCTTCTCTGTTTGGAGCTATCTGGGCTGGCTGCCGGGGATAGCGGCTGGAAAGATCTAGGCCTTCTCTTGACGAGATCCTGGCTAGGGAGGTGGCCAGCTGGAAGTGTGAATATTGTGAGTGTCCTGAGAGAGGTGGGCAGGGCTGCTGGACCCAGGAGCTGGCTGTAGGGCACTATGTTAGTGACTGATCTTTGGAGGAGGTGCTACTTGAGCACAGTCTTCAGGAAGGAGAGGTGTTAGCCTTGAGGGAGACAGAGGAAGAGGAAGGAGGCAGAGGGATGGCCCACTGGGGTTTGAGAAATGACACCTGCATGGTGTATAGTGGAGGTCCCAGCAGTTGGGGGCTCCGGGGTGCTGTCTACTCTTGCATTCCGGCTCTGTTTGTGCTGGGCAAAGAAAAGAGCAAGGCAGGTCCCAAATACTTCACCTGTCATGGGGACAAGCCCTGTGGCTCCCTGCTCTCCCTGAGCCCCCAGTCATTGTGGCCAGGAACACCTGGAGCACCTGACCCACGTCATCCCCTGTCTCCTGGTCATCATCCTCATTCCCTCCTCCAAGTGGAGAAAGCCACATTTCCTGACTCATGGGTCAGGCCTTGACCTCTGGCCTCTGCTTCTGTTTGAGAGGCAGACCAGGAAGGCCTCCCTGGGGAAAAGCAGAGAAGGATGGAGGCTTCCGAACAGCACGTGCTCCCCAGAATCCAGTCACCCACCCTCCCTTTCAGAGGGAACAGGCTGGTGGTCCACAGGTGTGTTTGATTTGGCCTCCACAGTTGCATGGTGTTTTGTTTTATTTATTTTCTGCATTAATTTTTTACACTTATGAAATAGGAGGTTTTATATTAAAAACTGGGTTTCTAGCTTTTCTAGGGAAAAGAAAAGATAGAAGATGGACATTTGTGGGCTGGGCAGAGCAGTTGAGGCCCCTGCTGTGCAGGGTTCCTTACTTAACTGTTGCACTGCCGCCTGGCTCCCACGGCCATGTAAACTTGCACCCCCCTTTTTTATTAGGGAAACAAACAGGTAGGATCATACATCTACAGTTTCTCAGGGATGGCTTTTGAACCCTTTAACACTTCCAGGTCATTCTAATTTCTCAACTGGAAGCCAGTGGGAGCCCCCTCTGTGCTTTTCATTTGCTCCAGAGTAGTCGGGTTGTACTGTGTA
The DNA here is from genome assembly GCF_019186645.2 of Phyllostomus hastatus. Classification (NCBI taxonomy): domain Eukaryota; kingdom Metazoa; phylum Chordata; class Mammalia; order Chiroptera; family Phyllostomidae; genus Phyllostomus; species Phyllostomus hastatus. Next base: position 19,800,004 of record NW_025333869.1, read on the forward strand.
TTAGAGATGATGAGCAGAGGGAGTGGGTGTGGGCCGGGCACTACAGACTTGTATAAAAATGGCATCCAGACTGAGGTACAGAGGTAGGAGGTCAAAGGTCTTGGAAATCTGAAGGGTTGGGCACAGGACTCATGCATGCAGTGGGCAGGGGCAGAGCCAGGGTCACCTTTTCTCCTCTCTTGTGCCTCACCAAGCCAGGTCCTCGGTGAATCTTCACAGAAAGAGAGAAGACATGATTGGTAGGGTAGGGGTCTAATGATATGATAACCCCTCCTTTACACCTCATAGCAGAGGTTCCTTTTAGCTTCTGGAATTCTTGCGTGGTCATTTCCAGGAAGTGGGAAGCCGGGGGGCTGGCTGGGAGGAAGCTCTGCACTGGGAACCTGCCTCTGGAGTCTGTACTGAAGCGGTGAGCTGTGCACTGGCCTCTCAGCTCTGGTTCAGCTCTGAGGAGGAGACCGAACTCACACCTGCTGAGCAAGCTGCTTTGATGTGAACACACATGGATTAGGTGTCAGATGACCACCTGGGGAATATGCCAGTTGGGCAGCCAGGATACAGCGATTTGCTTCCCCCTTGCCAGTACTTTCCAAGGTCTGGTGTTTGCCTGCAGCTTCTGGTGAGGCCTGGCCAAACTGAGTGAGGGCAGACCACCTGTGGGTGCACAAGGCTATGAGGTGGCTCTGCCAGGCCCTCTGGACCCTGAGCAAGGCCTGACACACCAGGGCTGGTGGGGGAAGGCCAGCAGTGAAGTTAGTGTGGGGGCTCCAGGCTCAGGGCAAATTGCTTTTTCAGCCTGCAGAACTTCTAAAGATAGGCTCGGGTGGTGCTCTGCTGGCATTGGGCATGATGGGCCATCTGTGACTCACAGCCCCACCAGATTCAGGCGTGCAGGCCCCAGGCGGGCAGTGCTGCAGTGAGAAGGGCCCAGATGAAGGAGGGGAGGGGTGAGTCAGCCCTGCCTACGAGCCTAGATCCCCTCCCAGGCCACCCCTAAGGGAGGGGGTTCTGCAGCCATAGCCATCTATAATTTATGTGGTTCCTATAGCTGGGTGGAGCAGATGAAGCCTGTATTGTATAAAGGAATCATCAGTGTAGTTTGTGCTTCTCAGGCCTGCAAGCCTCAATATTAAAAAATATAAGTTGGTTGGTTTATTTCTTATATCACTATTTGAAGACCCTCCACATCCACACTGAATTGTCCATCTTCCTTTTCTCTTTTTCTCCCGTTTTCTTTTGAATTACTTGGTTGGCTCTTTTGGGTACTCATGACACTCACATTTATGCAGCACTTTGTAGTTTGCAGAGCACTTGCAGGCAATACATACTTACTGAGCTCTTCTAGGCACTGGACCAATGCTGGGGAAGCAGCAGTGAATAGGCAGACATGATGCTTACTCTCGGTGAGGCAATAATGAGCATTGCTAGTGATTAGGAACACAACAACCTGAAATGATACTGAGTGTTTCTTTATCGTGGGTGAGAAAGGCCTCTCTGAGGAGCAGACATTTGACCTGACGTGAAGCCAGGCAGGTTGAAATTTGGGGGGAAAGCATTTCAGGTAGTGGGAAAAGCTAGCGCAGAGGTCCTGAGGTAGGAATAAGCTGGCTTGTTTCAGAAACAGCAAAAAGCCACTCTGAACAGTTTAGGGCTGGGGGAAAGGGGTACAGAAGGAGGTTGGTGGGAGATGTTTTTTGTAGGGCCTTGTAGGCAACAGTGCGGAATCTGGATTTCCTTCTCAGTGTGGAGGGGCATTGCTGGAGGGGTTTAGGTAGCCATGCATGTGATCTGATTAGCATTTTAAAAAGCTTATTCTTGCAGCAGGGAGGCCAGGGAGTAAGGGCAGGAGTGGAAGCAGAAGGACCTGTTTGGAGGCTACTGTACCTATCCGGGTAAGAGTTAATGGTGCAACTGTGGCTTAGACTCTGAGGGTCAATTCCAATATATCATCTCAATCCTATAGTAGTCCCATTAGAGAAAGAGGAAGGAACAGAGGTTCAAAGAGTACCAATGACTTGTCCCTTTGCCAGTAAACAGCAGGGCTAAAAATTTCAACCAGAGCCCCAGCTGTGGTGTTTCAGGAGGCCTCCTGCCTCTCTTGCTCAATGTGATGCTGGGTCATGAGCTGAGGGTGATACTTGTGAGCCCTGTATTAGTGTGTTAGAGCTGCCATAATAAATACTGCTGACCGGGTGGCTGTTAGTTCGCAGGCTGGCACCTATGCATGGAGGGCAAGGAGAGATTGAAGAAAGATGCAGGCCATTCCAGCTTGGTAGGTAGCAGGTTTAATAAGCAAGAGAAATTACTTACTAGGCTTGCCTTGTCAAGATGAGTAGATTTCAGCACTTGCTCACCAGAATCTTAAAGTTCATAGAGAGGCCTTAACTGGGTTCACTCATGTACATCATCCAGATGGTCTCAACAACACCTTACTCTGTCCACCCCACGCATCGAAGACAGCTCCCACTGCGCGAACAGTGGGCAGAATGTACAGTCCAAGGGCAGGGGAGGGGTGAGGAGCCTCTGATGGCTCGGGTCCAGTTCACAGGTCGACCAGCGGTCACATCCTCTTAATTACCTCCTGCAACACTAGCTTAAACAACAGAATTTTTTCTCACTATTCTGGAGGCTGGAAGTCTGAGATCAAGGCGTCAGCAGGGTTGGTTCCTTCTGAAGCCTCTCTCCTTGGCTTGTAGATGGCTGCTCTTCCTCCTCTGTCTTCACAGGGTCTCCCCCCCTGTACGAGTCTGTGTTCTCATCTCTTCTTCTGAGGACGCCAGTCAGATTGGATCAGGACTCACTGTCTTGACCTCGTTTTAACCTAATTACTTCTTTAAAGACCTTGTCTCCACTGATAGTCCTGTTTTGGAGTACTGGACTATGTTGAATTCCTATTCAACATAGGAATTTGGGGGGACACAGCTTAGCCCTTAGCCCCTTTTCTCATTGATCTGGCTTGGCTGACAGCATGGAGACCACATGCGGTTCTGCTGTCCTTTGAGCACTCTGGGCCCACACTGGTTTTCCCCAGGACGATGACCAGCCAGCACTAACAGATACTTGTGGGCATCCATGTACAAGAGTCCAGCCCCAGTTCCACAAGTGTGGGAGGTGGGTGGGTTCTGCGAAGAGAGCAGGTGCACTTTGTGTGAGGTGGTGGGTGGGAGGAGTGAACCACATCTCTCACAGCCACCAGCTTTAAAAAGTATCACCTGCCAGCATGCAGATGTGTTTGCTGTATCAGGCGGTTAGATAACAAAATTATTGAGAAGCATAACCAGTATTTGTGGAGCATTTAGTAAGTGCTGGATACTTTTCCCAGCATCCTGCATGCTTTATTTTGACATCATAGAAATTCTGTGAGCTACATGTTGTTACTATTATCATCCCCATTTTAGAGATGAGGAAACTGTGGCTTAGAAAGCTTTACTTAGCAGCTTGTCCGTGCTACCCCAGACAGGCAGTGGTGGAGTTGGGATTTGCACATGTGTTCTTCTTTGATTCGGAGTCCACTTCTTAAACTATTATGAAATGCTTCCTTTAAGAACTTAATGACATGTCCTAGAAGAGAAAGAATGTGCCAGGTTCTGAATTAGAGTTGATTTTTCTGGTGTTGCAGAAAGTAGATTTCATCTATGTTGTGTGTTAAACTTGTATGTGAGGAGCTTTTACTGTCTGCATCAGTGGTTCTCAAAGTGGGGTCACCTGAGAATTTGTCAGAAATGCAGATTATGAGGCCCTGTCCTGGATCTACTGGATCAGAAACTGAGGCTAGGATTGACCTGGCACTTGGTGGTTCAACATTCCCCAGTTCAGTGATTCTCATGCTTGCTAGGTTTTGAGATCCACATCAAGCCCAGCAGACTGCAGGCATTTGTATTTGGACAGCCAAGGAGTCAGCGGGTTGAGCACCAAAGCCGCATCCATGAAGCAGTATTTACTAGTGGGTGTGCCACGTTCCTTCCTGTGGCAGAAGCTATGATCAGTTCCAGAAATGAATGGGGGTCAGTATTTATCACACCTCTCCTCTACAGCAGGCAGAGTGCAAGGCCCTACAATCTTAAGGGGTTGATACCATCCGCCTCACGTAGCAGATAAGAAAGCTGAGGCACAGAAAGATGACATTGCTGTCATACAACTGGTAGGTGGTGGAGCTGGGCTTATACTCCAGGACCGTATGAACCCTAAATCTCTTCTCCTCCTCTTTCTGTATCACCACATGGAAAAGGGCAGGGAGGTGGGAGCCACACTCATGGAACTGGGGACAGACCCCCGGGGGCGGGGGCAGCTGTGAGACGGGGCTGTGTGGTGCTCGGGGCAGGAGGAGGCTGAAGTTAGCCTGGTGGCACTGATAGATGAGGGGGCATTCTATGAGCCGTTCCTCAGCACAGGTTTTAAATTTTCTTATTTTTCAATTACAGTTGACACATAACATTCTATTAATTTCAGGGTTACAACATAGCGATTAAATATCTTTATAACTTAAAAAGTGATCACCCCATAAGTCTAGTACCCATCTGACAGCATACACAGTTATTAAAATATTATTGACTGCATTCCCAGTGCCCAGCACAGTTTAAAAACCAGCATGAATTATTTTTATGAGTATAAACATAACACATGTTCCTGGTAAGAAATTCTGAAAACATAAAAGTTAAGAAAATATGTAGCTATTTAGATGGCTGCTATCAACATTCCCGAAAATAACAATGTTGTCAAGGAGGTAGAGAAAGTGGAACCTCTGAGCATTTGAGCATTGCTGGCGGGAATGTAAAATGGTGTCGCTGCTGTGGAAAACAGTATGGCAGCTGGTCCAACATTAAACAGAATTGTCATATGATGCCACATTTACATTGTTAGGTATTTACCTCAAAGAAGCGAGAGCAAGGACTTCATCACATATTTGCCTGCCCATGTTCATAACAGCATTATTCACAACAGCCAAAAGGTGGAAGCAACCCAAGGGTCCACTGACAGAAGAATGGATAAACAAGACATGATATATACATACACTGGAATATTATTCAACTTTAAAAAAGGAAGTTGTGACACATGCTACCATGTGGTAGGACCTGGAAGATATTATGCTAAGTGAAATAAGGCAGTTGCAAAAGCGCAAATATTATGATTCCACTTACAAGGGACAGCTGCAGTAGTCAGAGTGATCGGGGCAGACAGTAGCAAGGTGGTTGCCTGAGGTGGGGGTCCAGGGAAGTTGTTGTTCAGTGTGCACAGTGCGTAGTGTGGGAAGACGGGAAAGTTCTGGAGGTGGGTGGTGGTGGTGGCTGCACGATAGTGTGAGTGTACTTAACACTGCAGTGCTGCACACTTCCAAATAGTGAAACTGGTAAATTTTATGTTGTGTATATTTTACCACAATTTTTAGAAAGTATAAAAATGAAAGTAACTATTATAGTGCAGAGATGATTGCTATTAACATTTGGATATATTTTATGACAATTTTATTTTAAGGCATTCAGATACATATACTCTTACTATTGCATCAATAACTCTTTTTTGAAATACACTTTTTAATAATGCATATTAGTTTCTCAAATAGTTGTACTATAATTTAATTAAATACTACAGGGTGTTAATCTCTTTAACCATCTCACTGTTGTTAGTCCCGTAAACTAATTTCAGTTTGCCACTGTTTTAGGCTGTGTGCTGTAGTTAAGGTCTGTGTATGACCATTTTTATTCATATTGTTTCCTTGTAACAGACACTTACAAGTGGATCGCTGGTCGGAACGTGCGTGCAGGCTTTGAAGATTCTCTATCCAGTTGCCAAGTTGCTTTCCAGAAAGGTCACATAGCTTTCACGCAGTCTTATCCGAAGTATGTGAGAAAGGGTGTCTTTTCCCATTAGCTTCCCCACTTCCCAAAAGAGAGCCAAAGGATGCAGAGGGAGAAAGAGAAAGGCATCCCAGGCCCCTCAGATCTCAGAGCTGGGTCTTGGCCTGTGCAGTTTTCTCTTGGGCAGTGAGTGGGCGCCTGCTTATCGAGCCAGCACAAGGATGGTTAGCTGTCTGAATGGCCAGGGGTCTGGAGCTTGCCTTCAGAAAGAACAGCCAGTTCAGGGATAATCTCTTGATATCGATCCTGTGGTTTCACTCTAGAGATTTTAATCAGGGCTGCCTGCCAGTCCAGCCCTGGGCTGCTGCAGGGCTGGGTGTGCGGAGCTGGTCAGGCAGGGTTCACTGAGCCTCCCGATTTGACCCTTACATCTCATTTTGGGGGACAGGGAACATTGGAAAGCTGTGTTTGTGATGCTCTTCTCTAATATGCTCTGATGTAACATTCGAAGGAGTGAGAAAGCAGTGTTTGCTTTCTTTCTTACGGACGTGCTTCTATTCAACAGGGAACTAAGTGGCAAGAATATATATCTTCCTATGGTATTTCATATAGCCATTTACCTTTTGAATGAAAAATAATTAACTTAGAGGCTGCAAAGCATTTTCTGGTTTTTAACTAAAAAAGTTTTTTGTGGATTGTAGAAACAAATATTTGCCTGACCCGGCCCATTTGGGAAGTAGCACACTGCTCTTTATTCTGGACTGGCAGCATAAACATAGGTCTGGAACGAATGGCTTATTCCTCTGAAATTAAGCTCTGTGACGGGTGGTAGGAGGGGCCTAGGAGCTGAGTCTGGGAGATGGCTGGGAGCTGAAGGCTTCAGACAAAAACTCATTCTCTCTTTCCCTTTCTCTCTCTCTCTCCATATTTAAAAGCCACCACCCCCTCCCAGCCCCTATCACACATACATTTGGTGATTGGGAGCATCAACTCCGACTACGTCCCTGATTTCTCTCTGGGTACAGGAATCCCTAACAGCTCCCTGAAAATCCCTTTTGATTTTGGATTGCTCTTGAAAGACACATTTCCTGGCAGTGACCAGATGCAGGGCAGTAGGGCTCCCTTGAGCTGCACCTCTTGGATGTGGAGATGATGTGAGGAAGCAGGATGAGCAATGAGCCACGGGCCTGATCAGGGTCTGTTCAAGGAGGCTCTCCTGGTGGTTTCAGAACTTGTAGAAGAAAAGTCTAATTAGCTTTTTAACTCCACACAAGCCAGTGTGATTCAGTTCACCAAAGAGGGACAGGGGCATCACACTATATTTCCCTGTGAGACAAGGGGAAAAAGAGTTCCTCTCTCCCGAGCAGCATGGTTTTCCTGGACTGACTTTCCTTTGCACCTTTTCCAGTCTGTTGCCAAATTCTAGTGTGCATACCTCAGTCATTCCTTGAGTGATTTCTCCTCTCCGTTGCTGCTTGCTGGGACTGGTGCAGTAGTCTTCCAGCCCCATGACTCTTGTTTCTGATTAGTCACACCCAATTACACTTTTTAAGTGTTAGCTGATCATTTCACTTTCCTCCTCAAATACTCTTTCAAGGCTCCTCATTAGCCAAGGGAAAACAAAAAGTACAAACATCTTTTCTTGGTGTTCAAAGATCTCCATAATTCTTCCATTTGTCCCTCCTCTTTCTGTTCCTGGCTGCCAGCCTACATCACTCCTCCTTGTCCTCGAATCTCTCTTTTCTGCCTCGTGTGGTAGTTTATTCTGTCCTTCCTGCCCCTTTGTCTGTGCATCTCTAAGTCCCATTAATTTTTCTTAGCCTGGGGCCAAAACCAGCTCTTCCAGGATGCTTCTGGTTTTGGTGCTCAAGTTGGAAGTAATCTCTCCCTCCCCTAACCAGCACTCTCTTCCCCCATTCCCTTTCTTAAAGCACTAAACTTTTGTACATTCTCTTAGAGTTTTCCGAATACTAGGCTTACTTCCTTGAGCTCTGTAGAGCTCTGACTCATTGTTGCCAGGGTACAGTGCCTTGTACGTGTCAAGGACGCAATACTATTTGGTGAATAAATGAACAAATGGCTGAGGGTGTCCAGTGGTGACTGACCTTTGTTTTCACTCTGTACTATTTGCACTTTTTTCCAAATTTCACTATGTGCCCTACCCTGACTTGGACTGGTTCCTGCTGATGACAGCTTGCTGCCAAGGTACCACTTCACTTAATTTAAGCAGGCTTGTGTATTTCCAGGCACACAGCAAGGGGCAGTGGGTTAGTGATTCATGAGTAGGTGGAGAAGGCGATTGCCTTGAGAGCTGCTGACTCAGCTGCCAGCCGCTAGCCTGGGGCTCCTCTCGGCTATGAATCAATGAGCGGATAGTATGAATGAACAGATGGTCATGGAATCTCAGGGGACCCCGGTCTGTACTTCCTAGCTTTAGAAATATACAGCCTAGGGCCTCATGAGGGACGCTATAAGCCTCAGTATACACTTGGCACATTTTCCTGGACACCCAGTACTTGAAGGTTTGGGAATATATATTCTTTAACATTCAATCATATTTATCATGAGGAGAAATGCAAACATGCACACATTCCAACAGATAAAATGTAACACTTTACAGAAGCTAACTACCTGCGGAAGGCTTCTTTCAGGTTCCAAACCAGGCTTCCCGAGGGGGGGGTTCAGTGTTCTTCTTGCCTTCAGAGCTGTGATGAGAAAGTTTGCAAGGATCTGGGCAACTTCTGCCCTGCCTGCACCCCATCCCTTAATTGCTAGTGCCCATATCACTGCCTCCTCACCCCATGGCCAGTCTACCTCAGCGTGTGGACTGTGCAGTCACTGACTGTAGAGGAGAGGTTAGACTTGGAGACTGTGTAAAGCTGGCTCCACATTCCTCCTGACGCACCAACACCATATCTGGAAGGCAGTGGGGGAAGGGGCACTCATGCTGTCTTTCCAGAGGAGAGACATGAATGCTGGGAATATGATAAGACTATGAAAAGTACACACAGTATATTACATAATCAGTGAAGGGTAAACCCTTGCAGATTGGTGTGAGAAGCACATGGTTGGGAGTACTTCAGCTGGTGATGCTACTCAGCTGTACCCCCTTGTGAGAAAACCCTCCAGGGCCATATCACAGAGGCCTATGCTCCTGCCCCTCCCTGCACCCATTCCTCCTTTCATTTATGCTGACCATTACCTAGCTGTGTGACCTTGGGCAAATCACATGTTGTCTCCCTCAGTGCCTGCTTTATTAAATGAGAAAATACCTGATTAGAAGGTCATTGTAATGACAATTCATGTAAGATGCTACTTGATACCTTGTAACTAATTTGCATGGGCCCCTCCCTGCACTGTAGAATCCCACAGCACCTTCAGCATTTCAAACGTGGGAATGGACCCCATCGGCTCCCTTGGGTTTCTGGAGAAACAGTTTAAAGAATGCCAGCTCCGTGTGGGCAGGGACTTTTTAAATTCACCTTCATATCCCGACCTGCTGGAGTAGTGCCTGGGGCATAGTAGGCGCTGGACTAGCATTGGATGGCTGGATGCAGGAAGTAGATCTGCTAACACAGGTGGGCAGGCAGACACAGAGGATATGCTCAGATTCTCTGAGAAAGTTATTTGCTAAAATGTTGGGTAGTTAGTGACCTCTTCAATTTGAAATAAGCTACCAGGCTTTTCTGGATCTTCCTAGTGGCTTAGAACTAGACTCTGGCTGTCATGGCATGCCCCCTCTGAGTGGATGGGTGGGGGGTTCCCATGTATGGTTGTGTCTAGAATATAAGTAGACTGACCTTTCTCTCCAAGCCACTGGTACTCAGGGGAGCAGTGAGAGCCTGATCTCTCTTTAAGGGATTGAACTAACTCTCTGAGCCTTGGAAGAAAGAAAAAAACCTTGACATGTATTAAAACAGTGTTTGAAGGGATCAAGAAACCCATCTTTGGGAAGGCTGCCATGATTCTTCTCCAGGTAGATTGCTTTAGTTGGGCCAGTATTTTCTCTTAGATATGAGGTCAGCTATTTACAGTAGTGTCTCCTGATCTGTGGTTTCACTTTCTGTGGTTTCAGTTACATGTGGTCAGCTGTGGTCTGAAAATATTAAATGGAAAATTCCAGAAATAAACAACTCACAAGTTTTAAACTGCGTGATGTCCTGAGTAGGGTGGTGACATCTTGCTGTCCTGCTCCTGCTACCTTGGTTGTGACTCATCCCTGTGTTCAGTGTCTCCATGCTGCATATGTTCCCACCCTTGGTCACAGTAACCGTCTCAATGATCAGATTCTCTGTCCCAATATTTCAGTGCTTATGTTCAAGTAACTGTTATTTTACTTACTGATGGTGCAAGAGTAGTGATGCTGGCAATTCAGATATGCCAAAGGGAGGCCATAATGTGTGTCCTTTAAGTGAAAAGGTATGTTTGTATATATAGGAAAAAGCAGTATATGTACTGTACAGTTATAGTGTGTAAAGAGTTCAGTACTATCTGCGGCATCTACTGGGGGTCTTGAAACACATCCCCTGCAGATAAGGGGGAACTACTGTACTAGTAGATTGCTGCCACAGTCAATTATTTATTGATGTGTTTTTCTTGGGTAAGTTGGGCCTCCTTCTCCAACAGACATAACAGGCCTGGGTGGAATGAGTCTCTTTGGCCTTTGTGTACTCTGTATATTCATTGCTAACCCCGCCCCCCAGAACATTGACCTCCAGGATTGAAGAGGTTGATAATTTCACCCATGAACTACCCCCTCTATATTTCCCCAAGATTCTTGAGGTGGCTAAATTCATTTCTGTTTGGAAGATGGATTTTATGATCACATTTTAAAACCAGAAGTCAGTTACTGTCCCATCTCCTTCCCTGACATAGAGGGTTTGGAATTGATGTATTTGCAACAATTTTAGCCAGAAAAGGTCTTACTTGTCTACTTCTTTGATAGAGTTGCCAAGCGGTCTTGGACAGATCAAAACAAATTGAAAAGTATGTACTATGTACTAATGAGATTTACTATTACCATTGTCATTTTTATTATAGTGACTTCAGTATCTGTTAGAGTCCTTGGAGCTTTACACATGCAATCTCATTTAATCCTCACAGCAATGTAGAAGGAAGGTACCATCGCCATTTTCTAGGTGGGAGAACTGAGACTTAGAGAGTTTAAGTAGCTTGCTCAGTCACAAAGGGTGGGTATGTGATAGAGGTGACATTTGAATTTGGGGAGCTGAGAGTTCAGGCTTTGCCATCAGACAGACCAAGTCCTTTTCTTGGTGTTCGTGGGGTGTCAGAGATGTAGGGGCTCTGCTCTTTCCCTTCAAAGCAGACACAGCCTAAAGTCTGGGGACAGGCTGGGTGGTAGATGGTTAACTCTAAGCTCTGATTCCTCTAGGCCATCTTGGTGGAAAAGGGCAGAGCACGAAGAAGCTCACCTAGAGGGCTTCCTTGGAGGAAAGGCTCTGTAAGGGTCTGAAATGTGGGAGATTTGGGGCAGGTAAGAGGAGCAGCAGGCATTTTGAATGGAGGAAGTGAGCTGAGAAAGGATTCAGAGATAGCTGCTCAAGTGTTCTGGCCTCAGTCTCCCCATCTTCCTAGGCATGTTTAACTCTTGAGTGAAGCACTATAGGAGATACTTTATCCATGTCAGAAAAGTGCTATAAAGAAAAGGCATTTCCTGTGTCAGAAGCACGACTATCAGTGGGTAACTTCTCTCTCCCCAGGTGCTGCAGCTGTTGCATTGCACGGCAACCTGGTACAGTGGAAAGAAGCTTCTTTTGGATTTCTCAGATGTGTGTGTTAGTCCTCGCAGTTAGACTTTCCTGCTGTGTGGCCTTGGGGCTGCCCCAGAGCTTCTCTGTGCTTCATATGTCTCACCTGCCAGAAGAGGGTTGATTTCCTTGGGCACTTGTAGCTCTAAAATGCATGAACATATGATCTAATCATGATGACATACAGCAGCAGTGAAATCCCTGCACATCTCAAATTTGAATTACATTTTTATGAGTAGAAAAAATGTCTCCTGTCTCCCGGGACATTTTCACTTAACTAGGATACACCTGACTCTGGTCTGCTTAAGGACACTGAATTTGCATCTTGATGAGGCCTCTGCCTGTCCCTGCTTCCTCCCCCCATGGGTAGCAGGGCCTGCAGCACCCTGGGACATGCCTGGGGCTCCCCTAAGTGCTGACTTTTTCTCCTCTGCAGATACCAGGGCAAGATACCAGGGTCTGGGTTTGCCTCTGCCCAGCTCTGCAGACTCAACAGAGGGAGGAGGAGTGGGGCTGGGAGGCAGGGATAGAAGGCAGTGTGGGTGGGCAGGGGAAGGAGTCCTGAAATGACAAGCCTAGTGAGTCACTCAGCGGAGCTCCAGCTGGAGAGAGTCAGAGAGGGGTCTGTGGCACTACCTCATGCAGCAGACAAGGAACCAGCCATGAGCTGGCATCGATTCATTGTTGGGGGCGGCACTTCCTCCCTGGGCCCAGGCATGGAGGAGTGGGCGCAGAAGAAGTTCACTGAACTGGGAGGCAGGAGAGCAGTGGGTTCGAGGCAGGCTCTGCTCTGGATCCCTGAAATGGAGTTAAAGCTGTCAGTGAGTGCTCACTCTGCAGGTACCATGAATGCCTTATAGAAGTAATCTCATGCCATCCCCACAGCCATACCAAGAGGGAGGCACTGTCATTCTTCTCAGCTGGTAGATTATCGACCTGGGGCTCAGAGAGGTTAAGCATCTTGTCTGAAGTCACCCAGCAATGACTAAACAGCGGGAGGGGGGCACCTGGATTGCTCTTGGCCTTGGGAGCCTGTGGGTTAAATCACTGCATCCATGATTCTCAGCCTTGAACCTGCATCAGAACTACCTGAAGGGCTTTCTGATTCTGACTGGGCCTGGGTGGGCCTGAGAATATGAATTTTAGTAAGTTTTCATCTGATGATGATGCTGTGGGTCAGGGACAACACTTTGAGAACTGCTATTCTCTATTCTCCTCATCTTCCCTGTCACAGTCTCCTCACTGTGAAACGAGAGGGTTGGCATCTCCTGCCACAAATGCTATCTTTCTGATCTACAAAATTATGTTCTATTTTGGCCAATTTAATTTATGAAAGAGCAATGGCAGTTCGATAGACTGTCCTGCTGCTACTGTGTTTCTGTCACATGTTTCTTTTTATTTTTGACAATTTGCTGTTTTATGTTTTGGTGGTTCTTAGCACATAAAGTCCTTGACTTTTAGACATTCACTTTGGATTATAGTCTTTATTAGTAGAAAGCCTGTCACATTGTCTAATTTAATGTTTTTTGTTTTTTGTCTTGAAAATGTTCTCATTTGGATGTCAGTGCCTCCCTCCTGGCATCATTGCTTTTACTTGATTTTTACTAGCATGTTTTTGTCTGTTTCTTTTAGCCTTAATTTACCACTTTGTTTAGGGTATATTTCTTATAAAAATATGTAATTGTATATATTTATTCACCATATGTTATACATATATTTGATATATATGGATATGTATATATTTTTTAAATTTTTATTGTAAATGTGAATATATTTTGGCTTTCTGATTTTCTTCTGTTTTTAATGTCTTGTTATACTGAAAATTTAAATTTTATTTTATATTTTTCTCCAGTAAATTGGAGTGTTAGCTTTACCTTTGTTGCTTCTCAGGTATTTAAATTTTTCTTCAACCATAGTTTGTTAATGGTTCATGTGCAGAATGAAACAGCATCTTTTGGTTTCCTACTATGTAAAGTAATAACAGTTTTTCCTTTTTTCATTCCCCTACCCTTATAATGTTACATTCATGCTTTTACTGTATATTTGGAGATTTTAAACATTTGTTATATTATTATTACATTTTACTTTTTCACATTTTTTCTCTTCTAGGAAGTTTTATTTTACTTCTCATTTTGTTTTGTGATATATCACAGTTATAACAATTATTTAGACCTAGTGGATCTTAGCATTCATTGCCAGATCTTTATTACCATGGGCGTCCCTATTATTGACTTCCTTACTTTGATTACTGTCTTTATCATAAATATGAAAAGCTTAACATCTAAATAACCTTCCTGAAAAATTCATTCCGATTTATTGCACTTTGTTTCTTCAGCATAAATGACAACTTGGCCCCGTTGTTGAGTTTTTCAGGGGAGAAGTCACATACTGGCCTGAATTTTCTTCCTATTTTAGGTAACCTGCCACCTTCTGTGTGGCTGCTTCTATTTCTTCATTATGACATAAATTAACAAAATATGAGAACAAAAACGGAACTCAAAGACAGAGAGCTGGTGCGGTGGCAGCAGTGGCCCAAGAGAACGAAGAGGAAAATGAAGAGCACTGGGTTGGGCCTTTACCTGTCCAGGCAACATTGGCTAGGATGAGGAAAGCTCTAGAGTTTGAGAGTCTGTCCTGATGATCTCCCCAGTGTGTCCATGTATGAGTGCAGTTATGTGCATAGAGGTGTTATCACCCATGTGGTCTGTACCAAGACAGACTTTATTATTCTTGCCAGTTGTGATGGACATACTAAGATGTGGAGAAAAATAGAAGGGGGAATTGAATTTGTTGAACATTTTCGCAGTCACCCAGAAGTTACTGAGTATTGCAGTTAGTTCTGAGGGAACATTGTTCTGTTCTGTGGGTGATAATAAAGCAGTGAAGGTGTGTGATATAGTGAACTTGGACATAATCAATATACTGAAGCTTGGCTATTTTCCTGGACAATGTGAGTGGATCTCTTGGCCAGAAGATGCTATGAAGCAATGAAGGTGTGTGATATAGTGAACTTGGACATAATCAATATACTGAAGCTGGGCTATTTTCCTGGACAATATGAGTGGATCTCTTGGCCAGAAGATGCTATATTGTCAGTTGCTGCTTCTGAGAAGAATACAGGACACTTTTTTATTTATGGTGGTTGAGAAGATAACCAGCTACTTCATGTTTTTTAGCAAACTCCATACGTCACCTCTTACTTAGATATGGCTACACTCAGTTTACAAAGCAGTAGTGTCTTCTGACAAATCTGGAGTGATTGAATATTGGACTGGGCCTCCTCATGAATATAAATTCTCCAAAAATGTGAACTGGGAATATAAAACTGACACAGATTTATATTAATCTGTGCAAGGCTTATCCAACCAACATATGTTTTTCAGCTGACGGGAAGAAAATAGCTACAATTGGTTCTGATAGAAAAGTTAGAATTTTCAGGTTTTTAACTGGAAAACTCATGAGAGTATTTGATGAATCACTAAGTGTGTTTACTGAACTACAGCAGATGAGGCAACAACTACCAGACATGGAATTTGGCCAACGAATGGCTGTAGAATGTGAGTTGGAGAAGGTGGATGCCATGAGATTAATATAGTTTTTTAAAAAAGATTTTATTTATTTTATTTTTTAGATAGGGGGAGGGAGAGAGAGAGGGAGAAAAACATCAATGTGTGGTTGCCTTTTGCATGCTCCCTACTGGGGACCTGGCCTGCAACCCAGGCATGTGCCCTGACTGGGAATCAAACCAGCAGCCCTTTAATTTGCAGGTTGGCACTCAACCACTGAGCCACACCAACCAGGGCTAATTAAGTTAGTTCTTCATAAAATTGCATACTTTGTGCTATATGGAACAATGCTGGGCATTAAAGTTATAAGTGTAGAAACAAACCAGTGTGTGGATCTTAGGCAAGCAAGAAAATATTAGGGTGATGCATTTGGCTTTATTCCAGGGAATAGTCAAAGAACATCGTGCTGCAACTACTATAGAAATGAAAGTTTCTGAAAACCCTGTTCTTCAAAATGTTCAAGTTGACCCAACAATAGTCTGTATGTCTTTCAAAAAGAATAGGTTTTAGTATATGTTTACCAAACGAGAACCGGAAGATACAAAAGTGCAGATTCTGACCGAGATGTTTTTAATGAGAAACCTTCTAAAGAAGAAGTCATGGCAGCTATTTGGGCTGAAGGACCCAGATGAGTCTCAGATGGTGCCAGCACCCACACAAGCGTGGGAGACATTCACATCGAACTTTTTCCTGTTGAGTGCCCTAAGGCAGTGGAAAACTTCTGTGTTCACAGCAGAAATGGTTATTATAATGGACATACATTTCACTGTATAATTAAGGGCTTCGTGATTCAGACAGGAGATCCAACAGGTACTGGTATGGGAGGAGAAAGTGTATGGGGAGGAGAATTTGAAGGTGAATTTCATTCAACATTACGACATAACAGACCATATACACTTGGCATGGCTAATGCTGGATTGAATACTAATGGATTTCAGTTTTTCATAACAGTAGTTCCAATGCCTTGGCTCAATAATAAGCACATGGTATTCAGACAAGTGACTAAAGGAATGGGAGTCGTACAAAGGATCTCCAGTGTCAAAGTCAAGTCCAAAACAGATAAGCCCTATGAGGATGTCAGCATCATAAATATTACTGTCAAGTGATATTTGGGAATACCTTAAGACTTTCTGAACGTACAAATCATGTTTTAAGGATTGCTGTATTGTATTTTTATATTTTTCATTACAGGCCATTTAAAAAATATACCTAGTAATCAGTGCACCTTTTAACCTTCAGACCTAGGTCTGGTTTTAGTGTTGGAAATTTTTCTTGTATTTTCGTAGTTTTTCAATTCAGTTCATTCTGAATTGGCTGCCTATCCTCTATCTCTGTCATCTTTTTGTATAACTTGCCACCTTAGACCTCACACTATTTCTGCTTATGTCTTTCTTCATCTTCATTTTGGGAGCACTTTTAAAATTTGTCCTTCATAACACATCTTTTTTCAGGGATAAGTCCTCTTGATTTTTATTGTAGACATAGAATAGATTGTTTATTGATACTTCCGTTGTTATAAGATTATCATTCACTGAGCACTTAATATGCTCTAGGCACTGTGCTAAGCAATTTGCTTGCATTACCCCATATAATCCTTAGAACAAGTGTGAGAGGCATGTGCACTGAGTTTCATCACTCTATAGGCTGCAAACAGATGCTTACAGAGGTTGAACCTTTCTCAGCCTTACCTAGGTGGTGCTTGCTAGGGCCAGGGTTCAGGGCCAGCCAGTTTTACCACAGAGCCTGTGCTCTTGGCCATGATGACATAATGCCTTTCTAACCAGTAATTCTTTTCGAGTGCGATGTTGTCTGCTTTTTGTATTTAAGGAAGAAGGCTTTGACAGGTCTGGTGGGAGGTTTTTGTGTTTTTCATTATTGAATGCGGACAGTGTTTGCCTGTAAGAGCTTCTCAGCTCTTACACCAGAGCACTGGTTGATGAAATGAAGGCTTACATGATCCAGCAAACTGTAAGGTGGGACGGGTGAGCTTGAGCCATGAGTAGTTCCAGAAGGGAAACTTAATCCCTGTGATATTTCTTCCTTGCATTTGGTGAACCCATTATACCATGAGCCAACTGTTTGCATCTGGCTTGCTGTTTGACCTGGCCATCGTGCCAGGTACAAACTGTGCTTGAACTTGTCCTCCTACTGGAGCTACCACCTGCCATATCAGGGACAGGCTCCTGCCCCCAGCTAGTTGTCTTCTTGGTGTGCCTGTCATGTGATTCCTGGGCTTTCCAGGGCTGCTGAGTATACATGTTGCTGTGGATCCTCAGCAACAAGAGGGGGACTGGTGGATGAAGTCTCACTGCCCCATGCTTGGCTCTCCATCCTGTTTATTCCCCCCCACCCCATCGCTGCAGCTCTGATGTACACTTCTTCAGTGACCTCTACTCTTGTTGCATAACCATTCTGCCACTTCTCACAAAGCAAAGCTTGCCAAGGGGTCTCACTGCCTTTTCCCTTTCTTCATCTCTTTTTAAGAAAAAAGATTCTCTTAGGTTCTGGCACAGAGATAGCACCTATTCCTAGGTTCTTTTTTGAGCTGTGGCAAGTTTTACAGGTTTGCTATGCTCGTTTGGTTATGTCAATAGAAATCTGGGCAGGAAGGCATTGCAAACCTGTGCTCATGTTGCCATGGTGATTCATAAATGAACAGAAATGGATTCATAAATGGAAAATCCACAGCCTTTCCCCCCCCAACTGCCCATGCTCATGAGTGTGGGGATGGGAGACAAGTGCCTGCTTCCTCCTGACTTCTCTACTCAGCTACTAGTTGCATCTCCCTCTCTCTCCCCCTTTCTCCCTACCTCAGATCTCAGGCCTTACCAGGAGGAGACTGTGGTTTCTGGATTGGACATTGAGTGGGATGAGGCTATTGCCACCTCAGATTTGGTAGCTCTGTGGTAGTGGTCCTGGTAGTCTAGGTCAGGGTAAATTATTCTCTCTTTTAGGAGATCAAGAGACTTTATAATAAAGAGGGGTTCTTCTGGAAGCTCTCTTGTACGGTCTCATGCTGAGAACTTAGGTTTTAGAAGCCTGTTCAGGATTTTCTGGAACCCAGGTAGGGGTGGGTACAGTCATTGATTCTTGTGGCATTGTTCATTGTCAGGAGGTAAGAAAAGCAGTGTCAGGAATACACTGAGTATGTCTCATTCATCCTCAAGGGTCACAAACTTGGTGTATTGCTTCCATCTACCTGTGTCTGGCACCAGACACAGTCACATCCTTGAGGTTTAGTTAATGGACAGTCATTTCTTCCACTCCACAGCCTGACACTCCAGAGCCATCAAATGTGATATGCAAATGGCCTTCATTCCCAGGCTAAGAAAGGATGATCTTTCCCCCATTGGACTTGATTATTCATAAATGACAGTTGATAATAAAGCACTTGCTGCTTCAAAAAATTCACTAAACGAGGTTGCAGGGTTTTCCCAATTGAGAGGACAGAAAACCAACAGGAGGACACATAGAGATCAGTAATTAACTCCCTAGGTGAATTTGAGGTTTGCTGTCTGAGATGTTGCTTGCTGCCATGCTTTGGCCTCTGCAAAGACCTTTCGTTTTCCTTGCCAGCAGAGTAGCTGGTAATGGCCTCATGAGGAGAAAGAGTATAGGAAGGGCAAGGGCAGGGGGTGGGGGCTGGTGAGGATGAGAGCAGGAAACCTGAGGAGGGGAAAGCAGTGAGTTTAACTTTGGAGTCACTGGCTTTGAGGTACCCATATGACACCAGGTGAGACAGCCAGTAGATAGCAGGAATGGGGGAAAC
Source organism: Phyllostomus hastatus (assembly GCF_019186645.2). Lineage (NCBI taxonomy): Eukaryota > Metazoa > Chordata > Mammalia > Chiroptera > Phyllostomidae > Phyllostomus > Phyllostomus hastatus. The sequence goes on from NW_025333869.1 coordinate 19,818,902, forward strand.
ATGTCTGTGGTGGTGCAGAGGGTAGCTTTGGGCTCCTATTTGCCTTTGTGTTTTTTGAAACTCCCTTAATGTTTTTGAACTTCAGTTACCTTACCTGTAGAGCAGGAGAGTTCATAGCACCTCATAGTGCTGTTGTGAAATCATGTCAGTCAGTAGACAGGGTGTTGCTTTGGGTGCCACCTGGCCTGACATAGTGCACAAAATCTTTTCTTTGAGGGATGCTTTCTTTTGCAATATTTTTTATAACAGCCATGAGGTGCTTTCTTATCTGGAATGACTGTCCCCTGGTGAGGAGGATTGATAAGACTTTGTTGGCACTGAGGTGGTAGAGAAGAGTCTGGGGTCCAAGATGGTACTGAGGGCTGGCCAGGCCTCAGGGTCAGGGGATGGTCCAGGGGCCCTGGACCAGGGGAGAAGAGGTAGGTGAGACTAAGTGCCTTCCAAGACTGTCCACATCCAGGTGAGCCCTCTGCCTCTTTCTGAGGCTGGGCTTCTAGGCCTCCAAGGCAGGATCTACTTCTTCATCAGACTGTTGCTCGCTGAAAACCTTGGCAGATGGTCTCAGTCAGCCTTGCTGCCAGCAACTTCCCAGACAGGAAGATTTCCAGAGACTGGCAGCCTTCTGTGAGAAACCACAGGGAACGAGGCAGAGGAGACTTAGGAGCCCTCTGCTTTTTCTCCAGGGAAAGGGGATGCCTGTCTCTAGTATGAGGGCCTCTTCTCTCCTTCTGCATACTATGGGACCACTTTCCTCATTTGTTCACCCCGTGGGCTGTGGCCAGTGCACAAGCACATGAGTCTGCCTACACCAGACTCCATGGCAGCAGCCCTGGCCTGGGCTGCTAGTGTGCTTCCTCGCTGCTGTCTCAGGGAACATCGGGGAATGGATGCGTGGAGACTTTGCTTCCTCTCCCTTTCATAAATAAGGAAACAGGGCCTGAGAAGTCAAGATCACTTGTTGGTTAATGCTCTTGTTGGTGCCTATCACCCAGAGGTACAGAAGGCAATGTGAAGGCCATATTCTGTCCTCTAGGCAGTGGGCAGCCATTAGGAAGCTATAGAGCAGGACAGTGGAATGACTAAGGTAGGACTTGATGGTAAGAGTCAAGGTCAGGCAGCATGATGCTAGAGGGCATAGAAAGGAGACAGACCAAAGTCAGGGCATCTGGCAAGGAATCCATCACAGCAGTGCAGACATGAAGCCAGAGAGGCCAGTCTGGCTAGAGCCAGGGAGTCCTTCCATATGTCTGGCCTACTTCTCAGCATTCTGCCCCAGTCTATGAGTAATGTTTGGAGTTCCATGTGACTTTTTTTTAAAACTGTTTTTCTTTGGGAAACCAGATATTATAGGTTGAAATATGTCCCCCCTACACAAAAAATGTTGAGGTCCTAGCCCCCAGTATCTGCCAATGTGACCTTATTTGGAAATGATCAAGTTAATATGTCATCATCAGGGTGGGCCCTGGTTCAGTATGACTGGTGTCCTTATAGAAAAGGGAAATTTGGACACAGACATGCATTGGGGAGGCTGTGTGAAGATGAAAGAAGAGATCTCGTGATTAGTGTACAAGTCAAAGAAGGTTCAAAATTGTCAGCTCTTCACCAGAAGCTGGGGGAGGTGGGGACAGATTTTCCCTCCCAGCCTATAGCAGCACCTGGCCCTGCAGACACCTTGATCTGAGTCTTGTGGCCCCCAGAACTATGGGACAGTACATTTCTGTTGTTCATACCACCCAGTTAGGGGCATTTTGTTACAGTAACCCTTGACAGTTGTGTACACCAAGCTTTGCAGATTCCATTTTTCTACTTCCTGAAAATTCTTCCACTGATGTTGAATGATCATGTGTGACCTCCTGACCCTGAGGAGTTCACTGGTGATAAGTCTTCTGCATCTGGGTGGCAGAAGCTGCTCTCTGGGCTGCAGAGAATCCAGGTAGCTCCTATGGGCAGAGGCTGCCAGGTCACGACCATTTTCCAGGGACTTTGCTTCCCATTTCCTCCCCATGTACCTGCCTGACCAGCCGAAGCCTGGCGAGGCCCCTGTGGGGTCTGGTGACAAGTGGAGCAGCAGCCTCTACCAAGGAATGTGTGTGCAGACCTGGTCAAGCAGCCGGGCCGGCCTCCTGCATGGCCCTCCTGAGTCATTCCCTCAGCACCTATCCTGCCCTGACCCTAAGCTCAAGAGGGGCTAGGTAATGAAGACTGGGACCTTGTTGTTGGTGAGCTCACAGTCTGCTTGGGGACATATCAAGACTGAGCAGAGGTTGCCTTTGAAAGTCAAATACAGTGTGGTGAGTTTCTTTGAAATTCCAAATCCTCCATCCCATTCTGCTGAGTGGTCCACCAGCCCTCCATTGTGCTTATTGTGCTTTTTCAACATTTGATTTCATCCCTTTATATACTGACAAGCTCCCAGAGAGCAGAGGCCTTCTGTCTTGTTCTCCCTTGCACGGGGTAAGCCAACATTTGCACAGGGCTTATCTTCTGTTTCATTCAGCAGGCCTGTAAGATGTTTTGTCAGTATCCTCATTGTGTGAGGGGGGACCTAGACTCTGGGTAGAGTGATTCGCTCAATGTTTCACAAGCAGAGCTAGACACAGGGATCCCTGGGCACATAGTAGGTTCACAAGAAATGTAGTACCTCAATTGGCACCATATCAGAATTCTGTGTTTGATGGTGCCTTCAGTGTTTCATGGTTGTCAATCTCGTGTCCTTGGCTAAGACCATCAGCCACTAGGAACAGGGATAACCTCTTTGATGCCCCCCGCCTCTGGCTCCCAGCCCCTACTTGGGTGCACATTCCCCTCCTGCACTGATTGACCGACATGGTGTTAAACATGTGGCCTTTCGCCGGCAACTCTAGGAGGGCGATGAGCTTTATAAATCTTCCTGGTGCTTGAAATCGAACCACACACATAATTCACTCACATGTACTTGCTTCGTCGGGCTTGCATTCTCTCTGTCATCCTGTCTCCAGCTCACACTTGACGCCTTACAGTTCTGGACTTCTCCAGCACACGGTGGCATGTTTGGCCTATCCCAAATTCCTGACCTTTAGGCTTTGGGTCCCCATGGGCAGCTTGTTGTCATTTGAACACCAGGCCTTGGCCCTCAGTGAGGCTGCATCAAGTGTTCTGCTGCCTTCCCTCTGCTTTCGAAGCACTGTGCCTGCCTGGGCGTGGGTGGGGAAGGGGGTGATAAGCCAGGAGCGCCCTGGGAGGTGGCAGGGCTCTGGATCTGCAGCCAGCCCCCTACCCCCATTTACAAAGCCTTGCCAGAAACCTAGAGTTGTTGTTGAGTTTGTTTAAAGGGTCTTACCCCATGCCGGGAACTGAGGGGAATGTGAAGAAAAAAATCATTGTTTCCAGAGAGACAAATCAGCCAGCAGAAGTTCTAGTTAAAACTCAGACTCATGTTTAACTACAGGTTCAAATCCCCATCAACTAGCTTCAACCTGAGGTGAATGATTCCACTTCTCTTAACTGAGTTTCTTGGTAAACTTTTATAAAGTTTTTGTGAGCATTAATGTAGCACATAGTAATACATTGTTGGCACCCAGTGAGTATTAGGTGGAGACACTGTGGCCCCTCACCTCCACTGCAGTGCTAAGAACTCACCCATAGACAATACCCGCTGGGTACCAGGCATCTTAAAGGGACTTTACAGATATTCACTCCTTTCATCCCACAGGCACCCAGGGAAAGAGTGAGGCACAGACTGATATAAAGAATTGTCCAAGATTCCAAGGTGTAGAGCTGGGTTTTGACACAGACAGTCCGGCCCCCAAGTACCTTTAAACGTCACACCGCAGGGCTTTGCTTAGACCAGCCTATGCGATCTCGGAAAATGCCCCTATGCCTAGTTTCCTCACTTTTAAAATCAGGATGAGGGTGCCAACTAGGATCCTTAGGAGAATTCATTGAGCTTTGCAAAGGGCATGGTGGGATGCCTGGCTCATGTTAAGCATTCAGTAAATGGTGGCAGCTCTTCCCATGAGGAACACATGCACAAGTGACCACACATGGAAGCTATCGATGTGGAATGGCTCCAAGGTGTCCCAGCTTTTATTGTAGGTGTTTGCAGAGTAAGCTCATTGTGGGCTGGATTAGGGGAGATGGGAGGGGGCACTCCAGGTATGGGGGTGAGGGGATCATCTTGGTCAATGGAGTGGGGGGGAAGCAGAAAGCGAGGAGGCCAGGGTGCCAGGAGCAGAGTCTCCGTAGAAATGCTGGGTTTGGGGAGTTAGGTTGGGGACTTCGGGTGTGGATTGTGACCTGTGGGCTGTGAGGAGATGCTGAGGAGTGTCATGCTCACTGGGATCATTTCAGAGTCTTCTGGCCCATAGGCAGTTTGGCTGTTATAGACTTCTCATTCATTCAGTTCCTGGCGCCCATCCCTGGTGAACTGAGCACTTGTCACAAAGCAGGGCACAGGATGCTTGCCCATCCCCCCATCTGCTTTCCCAAGGGGCTGGCCCTAGGCCCTGGACATATCCAAGGCTTTGCGTTTACTGCCTTTCAGCTGCTGTTTGTGTCACAAATGCTTGTCCCACAAGGAGCATTAAAAATAACGCAATGGGTAATAGCATTTCTCAAAATAACTGCCTGTAAAGTGCTTTGCTGGGGTGATTGGCTACTAAAATTAGACTCCCTGGAGTATGTGTGTGTGGGGTGTGTGTGTATGAGAGTTTTATACCCATTTCCCCCAGGATGAGACCCACAGTTTGTGCCTTTTTGTTCTTTGGTTCCTTCTGTCATTGCTGGGTATCCCAGAGATGTGATTACCCACTCACCCCACGATGCCCTCTTCTATCTTCCATTCCTTAATAAACTGGAGCAGCAGCCGCCCTACATTGCCTGGTTGTCCTGCCCCAAGGAGCAGAATTTTCAAGACTCTTTGGGGGCGGGGTGGCCTCATTGTAGCAGTGGCCTCATTCCTCGGTGTGCCAGGTAATAATATCACACCATGGGGGCATCTCACTCAGCCTGCTGTCCAAAGGGGAAACTGGGCCACAGAACAGTGAGGCAGCCCCACTCAAGGTGCCCTAGTAACTGAGGGCACGGACATGCCATGTGCAGGGCCCTCGCTCATGGCTGAGGCTCTGGAATTCTTCAGTGGTCTTCCGGGCCAGTTCTTTGGGCCACCACGCAGCTCAAACCCAGTCATTCCTTCATTTGCTAATAATGCAAAAGGGAGTGTGTATACCCTTAGATGAAGTTACAAAACAAAGGGAATCAGCACTGGGGGTAATTTTGGCCCAGGATAAGCAGGATAATCTGGGGGGCCAGAGGCTGGCTGGTTTTCTTTTAGATAATGACTTGCCTTGAAAGAAGTGGGTGACCTCAGTATCCCAGTGTTTGAAATGCAGGAACATTTGGTAATTCATTTAGCAAGCATATATATACACACCCACATACCTATATATGTATATATATATATTATAGGCAGGCACTGAAGTTACAAAGAGTGGTTCATGGTGTAAACAAGGTCAAGAAACATTTACAAGCCAGTGTGCTATATGTATGCACCTCTATAAGGCCTAGGGTTCTGCGTGGTCTAGGGAGAGAAATGCATCCTTGACACCCGGGCTGCATCGTTGTGCCTACTGGCCTGGGATGGTCCCTAGAGATCTGAGTCCTGGAGAGGAGAGCCTATGAGGGTTTTACCCTAAATGGAGGCCCAGGGAGCAGTGAATTTCCTGTTCCCTGTGGGAATTTCTACAGTGGAAAGAGCACAGGCTATGGAGTCAGGTGGACTCTATGACCTTAGGCATATTGTTTAACCTCTTTGAACCTGGTTTTTCAACTGCTGAATGTGAATAACCATAGCATTGACCTCCAAGGGCTCCTGTGAGGATTAAATCACATAATGTAGCCAAGCGTTCTGGGTGGTCCTGGTGTGTAGTAGGTACTCCACATTTATAGAGATTTGTAGCAGTTATATTAGTGTTAAACTAATAAAAACTCTGTTTGCCTGAGAGGTTCCAATAATCCTCGCTTTTAACTGGTGTGATGGTAATTTCATTTTGGGGTATTATCAAGTCCTTGCTGTCTGTAAGACCATCAGAAAGCTGGAGTCACTTACTAGAAACTGGTCAACTTCTGAATGCTGGAGTTGGGGTGAGGTAGGGGTACATTTACAAAGATTTAGATCATATCCTATGTTAGATTCATTATGGGAGCTAGATATTTAAGAGGAATCTTCCCTACAAATCCACATGTACAGCCAAAAATTGTTGATTGTTACAGTTAGTAGGGACCTTAGACATCAAGACATATGGTCCTTTAACCCAGTAATTATTAATCTGGCATTTTGCCCCCCACCCACTACCACTATGGGACATTTGGTATAATTGGGGTGGCATGTTACCGGTATCTAGCAGATAGAGGCCAGAGTGCTGCCAAGCATCCTACGATGATAGGACAACCCCCGAAGGTCATGCCTCAGCATGGTGGCCTTTCTTCATGCTGACTGAGAACAACATTTGAAGGTCTTCTAGGGTAACTGCTTAGGGGATTTACCACATTGCTTGCTATCTTGTGGACACCCATGGGCCACCTGAGGACCAATGGACACACCTAGTCTTTGCTGCGTTGGTGCTTAATCAGTGCGTGTTGAGCAAATACATGAAAGAGAACACAGTACCTGCGTATGGCACAAGGAGTCTGATGATAAAGGCTGAGGTTACTGGTTCTCAGACTTGAGCAGCATCAGCATCACCTGGCAGCGTATTGTTAAAACAGACCAGCTCCATCCTCAGGATTTCTGGCCCTGTAGGGCTGGGGTAGGAATCAAAACTCTGCATTTCTCACAGGTTTCTGCGTGATGTTGCTGGTGAGGGCTTAAGTTATTGCCCTTCTCAAATAATTTGCATTTCAGTTTTACTTTTATTAAGTGTGTTTTAATCCTGGGGACATAGTAGGCAACAACAACAACAAACAAGATATTGCTCAAGAAAATATGTTCGAATCAAAGAAATGGACCTGAACGGAGACCAGCTCAAGCAGGAGGGCACCCTCCCTAATGCTGCTGACATTTCACCTGCAGGGATTCTTGAAACCTGCCATGGTCTTAGGAAGCTTATTTCTAAGAACCTCAAAAGGCCCTGAGCTCACGCCTGGACTTGTCATGGCCTGAGGGAACACACCCTCCCAGCAGGGGGCAGAGGTCTGTATACTTTTCTTCAGAACCAGAGGAGAGAGGCTACTCAGGGCTATCTATGAGTTCCAATGTGAAATCAAAGGAAGGGTGCTGTTTTATTTGAACAGGGTCAGGAGAAACCCTCCGACTTTGCCCGGGGCCAGGACTGGCTTCCCTGTGACTTCTCCACACACCCTGCTCCTGTCTTTTTCAGCTTCAGGATAGGCAGACAGGAGTGGGCCGAAGCCTGCTAGCCCGGCATTTACAGCAGCAGGATTTACAATAGCTCATACTTGTGGAGCGCTTACTGTGTGTGGAGCACTGTTCGTAAATGTGCCTGAGATTCATATCAGACAGAAAAGGGTCAGGGGAGATTAGGAATAGTCACTGTCGATGGAACACATGCCCTTAAACAGCTCAGAAGCACTCTGTGTACATTATTTCATTCAGTCTTTAAAACAACCCTCAGAAGTGGGGGTATGATTGAACCCATTTAAAAGAAAAGAATATGGAGGCTGTGGGAATTTAAGTAACTATCTCAGGATCTCTCAAAAAATAAAATGGTAGCATCAGGTTTGGATTCAGTAATACTCCAGAGCCTGTTTTTTCTCTGTTGTCCTGTGCAAGAGGGTGGTGGTGAGGGGAAGGAGAAAGATGCAGGTGAGGGACAGGGAAGGGAATGTTTGATTTGTGCTCAATCTGCCAGCTCCTAGACCTTGGTTTCTTCCACAGAGTCTATCCCGGCTACTGCAGACTACATTAGCTCCTCTTTCCAACCTCTATTCTGACCTGATATGGATATTTAATTTGGTTTGGATGATGATGATGATGATGATGATGATTAACTCCATCTTATAGAATTGCAAAGACCTTGAGAACAGGGATTGCCCTCAGGCTCCCTTCTGCTCTCCTGGGATGCCTTAGAGAAGAGGTCAGGGTGGTGATGATAAACACCCAGGTTCACCCAGAGTTGGTACCTGGCTCACACCTGGGGTGACAAACCATTGCAGTTTGCATGGGACTGTCCTGATTTTAGCACTACAGGTCTGCATTCTGGGAAACCCCTTAGTGAAACCAGAAAACCAGGTTGCAGTGGGTCACCATGTACCTCATTTGCTAGGCAAGGACACCACTGTCTGGGGACATACAGTGTGCTCCAAGCCTCATCCATGGTTATTGGTGGAGGCTGATCCCTGGGCCTGCTCCCCGATGCCTGATCCTGTCCTCTCTCCTCCCAGTGCCCCTGCAAGTTAGGCTCAATGGTCTCTTGCTTTCTGCCTTCAAGATACAGCCTTTATAGGCAGCTGCTGTCTTGTCTCTGGGCTCCTTGGTGCTCTCATCCTCTTTCAGAAAAATGACCCCCAAATTGAGAAGCTGTGGCTGAAAGATGCTTACAGGACACTTGTGATGGGCTAGGGGCTCATCGGGGTTACTCTCTGAGGGACAGTGTGCCCCCCCCAATGGCTTGTTGTTAGCAACATGGAACTCACTTGTCCCGAACCATAAGGCATAGCAGTTCTTTAGAAGGGACGAGGAGCCATCGACCGTTCCCATGGTTGATCCTGGAGCTGAGAACTGACTGACTGTGCAGATAGAACACCAAGTTCTAGACTAGTGGTCTCCAAAGTGGGATGGACAAAACTGTCTTTGGAAAACAGGAAGGAAATATTAAAAGATCTATTTCTGTTGACTTTCATTATCCTTGAAAGTGACTGTGTGTGTGGATAATGTATGTAACTTTAGGCATCTGGTGAGCATACAGACACACACATGTCAGGGTGTGTACTGCTGGGGGCTGCTCATCCAGAAGTGCTCTCTGTGCTGCTGAAGAAGGTGTGTTTTAACAATCACAAGATCTCTTGGCTGAAGAATAGATGTTAGGGCTTCTTTTAGCCAGGGGAGGTCCAGATGAAGAACAGAGTGAGTTTGAGTGTAAATTGGGTTAGAACATCTCTCAGTTGATGTTTAACTGATGCAGATGGTGCTTAAGTGTCTCTGTGGCTGATGTGTGCTCTATTTATGGTAACAAGTCTCAAGAGAGTGGTTCTGTGCCCTGGGGAGGTAGCTTCCCACAGTCATGCTCTGCACACGCTGTTTCATCACATCTCCAACAGGAGGACTTGTTAGCTGATGGGTGATAGGAGGCAGTGTTAGATAGACCAGTGGTTTTCAAATTGGAGTTCCCAGGCCAGCTGCATAAGTATCACCTGGGAACTTTTGGAAATGCAAATTCTTAGGCCCTGTCCCAGACCCCAGAACCAGAGATTGGGAGTGGTGCCCCACACACCTTGTCACCAGCTCCTCAGGTGGTTGTGATGGCAGGCAAAATTTCGAACCCCTGAGATCCACTGGCAAGATTTGGATTTGAGTCCTGGTTCTGCTCCTGTTGGTCCTGTGGCCTTGGGTAAGTTACTAATGGCCCAGGGTCTTGGTTTTCTCATCTGACTAATGAGGGCTGTAACACCTCTCCCAACTTTAGTATGAGGATTAAATTGGAGATAATTAATGTGAAGTGCTTAGCACTGTGCAGAGCACATAGAAGGTGCTCCATGTCTAGTATCAGTCGTTATTTTTCTCATTAATTAAATTGAGATGGGCCTCTCTATGAAGGAGGCCCCAAAACATCTGAATCCTAGTTCCTTCCACCCGTAGGTCTGTTACCTTGAGCAAGTTGGTCTCTTTGTCTGTATAATGTGAGTAACAACACCTGTCTAACAGGATCCAATGTGATAAGGTGCCTACAGTGCTTTGTAATTTGAAAAACAACAATCATATATGAGAAATTCCTAGATAGTTACTTACTGAGTTGCTTGTACTTTGTCCTCTTGGAAAATACCTCCCCTCCTCTCAAATAATAAGACAGTCAGGAATTCCACCAGGCTGGGGCCCAGAGGGCTTTTTTTTGCCCCCCAGGACCACTCTGTTTTCTCTTTGTGCCGTGTCTGTCCCCTCCCGCCTGGATCCCACCCTGCAGATCCTGTCCTCCACTTTCTCCCCGCAGTGCTCTGAGGTTGATCCCTTATTAAAATGTCAACTGCAAGTCATGAAAACTCCGTCGGGTTTCCTGGAGGAGAGGAGGATGATGATGACTGTCCAGCATGTCCTTTTTGTCATTATGATAATGGCTTGTGTGGCCGTGCCAAGACATCAAATAAATTGCCTATTCCCCTTAAATGTCTCAGTGCTATTTTTGCAAATGACTTGTCCCTGTGCAGAGATAAGCTTTGCTCATAATTTCACCAGATTCTTAAATGAGGAAAATGGGCAAACAGCTTTCCCTTTTCCACATACTCTCATTTTTTTGTGTGTGACAGTGTCCAATGACAACACATCCATCACCAGATAGGCCTTGAGCTGGCCAGCACAGGTTGCTGGAAGGTTCCTGTCTTCCCTGGAGAGTATGGCGGGACTGTGAGGGTGTCTGCAGAGCAGAGATAGAACCTAAGATCCCTGGGACAGAGAGCCCTGCCCCCTCGTGTTTACCATCAGGAGGCCATTGCTCTTCTCTCTGGGAGGAGTGGCACCTCACTTTCCTCCTCGTCGCCTGCCTCAATGAGCCACACAGTGACAAAGTGAGAACTATGTCACCACCATGACTCCTCATTAGGCTGATGGTGAATAGGGACAGCAGGAAAAATGAGTTGAACTCTGCTGTAGCATTTCTCTACTCTTCCAGCAAACTGCCAAGATACCCTTCTCTTGTAAGGGTGGAAGGGAATGGCGGAGAGGAGGAGGGCTGGAACGGAGAAATTTCTGATATGCTGTTAGTGGCACAGCCAATTAAAAAGAGATTAAAACAGAAATCTCTGCTGGCTGCTGGAATGTCACAGTTTCTTCTCCTGGCCACCCCTCTACACCCCTGAAGAAATTAATTGCATGGATGTTGACCGGGTATCAGCTGAATCCTTAGATACCCGCTCTTTCTCTGGTGGGCAGAGAGGAAGAAAGGGGTGTGTGGGGGGTTGTAGAGTAGGGAGGGAAGGGGGGTGAGAAGACCGGGGGGCATGAGTGAGTAGGGGTGCAGTTCAGGGATTGAAAGTGGGCTGTATGAGATTTGAGCATTTTTGGGTGGATGAGACAAAATTTGCTGGAATTTCATCTTAAAGATAATCAAAGGACTGGGAGAGAGACTTCCTATCCCTGGAGAAAATAGTTTGAGGCTGTGAAGCACTCTTGCCTCCAAATTCTTCTTTCTTCATTGACTCCAAAGCTGCATGAGGGCCAAGAGGAGCTGTAAGGAGGACTTTGGGACTGTGGAAGGTCAAGGATGATCCCATGGTGCTACTAAATAGTTGGCAGGGGGGTGAACAGAGTGGCTTTGCCCTTATGCTGTGTCATACATTTGTCCAGAAGCTTTAGCCAATGTGTGGTCAGGTGACTTGCAAAAGAGACAGAAGGAGGAGACTGTGTCCCTCTTCTGAGACCTGGACATTTGGGTCATCTGGGTTCCTCCCTGACCTTGTGAGGCCCTCAGCTTGCCTTCCCCATGATCTCTCGTTTTGATTAGCTTCTCTTTAAGGACTTAGAGAACAGCAGCTGTGGTTCTTTGGCCCAGGGATCCAGAAGGAGTGTCTCGTTGTGGTCAGGGCAGGAGAGTGGGCACGGAGCAGTGCCCCATCATGCCTCTGTCTCCGCTGCCTCGGCCAGCTGCTGCCTGGGTCAGCTGCTCCTCCGTCCCAGGGACGGTGGCAACCTCCCCCGGAGCAGTTCCTGGCACACGCTGAGCCATAAAAAATTAAACTGCAGGGTTATCAAATATTTAATCTGCCTGATGAGTGAATGTTTGCAGGTTCTTATGAATTCTTTGCTTTGATTAAATAAAATTGAAGGATGGGAACTGTCTTCTCAGCACTTGAGCAAAAGGCAAGTCAGGGCAGTTACTTTCTGCCTGGGATCTGGTCCCAGGGACAGCTTGAGTCCTGCAGAACCTGCCTGCTTCATGTGTCAACCCTGACTCTCTATGTCCTAGGGTTTTGGATTTTGCCCAGGCTGTGGTCAGCAAGGGCAGTTCTAAGACCAGCAGCCCTTTATAGTTATGAAGCATTAACAGATCCCAAGTCCAATATTTTCACCCTTGGGTGGCCTCTGATCTTCATTTTCCTTACCTGTAAAATGGGAATAATATCTTCTCTATACAGTTACTGTGTGAGATATGTATCAAATGCTTCTTACCTAATAACTAGTAAAAATTACTACTTTCTAAGTAGAAATTACTAAGTAATCCAAAAAATTACTACTTTCAATATTACTTTACTTCTATAACGTGATTGAGTTGAATATGTCCTTGGATTTAGAAAGGCGTGGTTTGAAGGAGGATATTCCTATATTAGCTGTTGCCACAGTTCCTTAGAGCTGTCAACTGACTAGTCCATTAATAAGCCTGTGTGTTCATTTATTTATTAGTTCAAGACTTTTGGGTTCATTCTTTAGCTAGATGCAGAAGGTGTAAGTGATTGGACCCCTGCCCCTAAGGAAAATATGCTTTCACTGGGAAAGTAACATGTATATACTATGTATTTATGTATGTGTGTGTCTTAGTATGTTCATCATACCGGGAGAAGAGAGGATCCTAAAACTTGGGATTACTGTTGCCAGGGTAATCAGGGAGGGCTTCAGTGAAGGGCAGTGTGTGCAGGCCAGAGTGTGGGGCCAGCACTTTGGGGAGAGCTGCAACGGTCACTGCGGTTTCAAAAGAATTCAGAGAGGGAGCTATAGCCCATGTCTCTGCCTATGGAGCATCTCTGGGGCAAGTTTAGGCTTTAAAGGATATAATTGTAAGTTAGAGCCTTCTTTGTCGGGCCTGCCTTTGCCGAATGTCCTGCTCCCAGAGAGGGGGGACTGCTTCTGTGTTTGTCTGGGTGCTTTAATAGTACAGTGAAAGTAAACATGCCCGTTGGAGTGCCTTTGGCCCAGCTGGAAGAGGATCCGCTTGGCTGCAGTTTAGGAGGGGGCCTTGTGGGTCGGATTGGATCAGACCAGAATTTTATGACTGGGATTTGCCGGCTGGAGGCCTGAGTCACTGTGCCAGACCCAACCACAGGTCAGAAACTGGAATTGGATCCTTCTGACCAGATGGGAGGCGGGCAGGGCCAGCCCTTCCCTGTCCCTGGCTTGTAGCCAACCCAGGTCTTGTGAGAAGTGAGGGACACATCCTGATGTCTGAGTGCCCTGAGATTTATTGGCTGGTAGCTTGGCCCTGCTGGGGACAGATGCCAGCATCACAGTTGACACACATTGGCATCCTGGTTGGCGAGGACTGTGGTTCCTGAAGGAGTACATCTGGCTTCTGGGTTGGACAAAGGCCAAGGTGCTCCAGGGGCCATTCTCCTTTTTAACCTATTCAATCAGTCAATCGATGGGCAAGTGCTTTCCAAGATCTGAGGTGTCAGTTATTGAAAAAAAATCTCTAGGCTTAGCTCTGAAGGCAGTACAAAGACTTACAAGGTAGGGACCCCCTCCTCTACCCAAGGAGCTCTCAGTTCATTTGAGGGAAGCAAGAGAGAGGTACACAGGAAAGGTTAAACAATTTGTATAGCCTCAAAGACAAGACACGTGGGCAACAGTTTTTAAGGCAGCATGTGCTCAGCACTACAAACGTCTGGAGCGGGAATGGCCAGCTGGGCACGGGAGGAGTGTCTGCCTCCTTGCTCAGCATCTGTGTCTTTTTGTTTCATCAACTTCTCTACATGAAAAGAGATAAATTTTGTCTCTTTTCATATCCCAACAAGGACGAATCACATCTGTGGACATTCTTTTCCATTTCTGAGTCCCCTCCCACTGTGTATGAAAGTCTTGCAGGCACATTGTAAAATATTTACAAAGAACAGAAGTGTGCAGAGAAACAGAAATAAAATCACCTGTAATCACATCAGAAACATCTACTATTCACATTTTTCTTTATCTTTTCTTAACAATATTACTGTGCTTTAGGCTTTATAATGTCAAGATCATAGAGTATGCAATTTAGTGTTCTGCTTTTTTTCCTTAACATCATCTTATTACCAGCATTTCCACATGTGGTTGAGACTCTATAAACACAATTTAAAAGGACTAATATCCCGTGTTATAGATACTCACCACTTTTCCTCATATTTCCCCTTTATTTCTTTTTTTGCTATTATAAATAGAATTGCATTGAACATCTTTCTGCAGAATTATATACATCACTTCATTTGCTCTTTTATTTAAACAACTTTGAATATCAGAAGTGTTTGAGACAGTGTGCTTTTAGTCCCGAAAGGAGATTTCTAGACGTAGAGTTGGGCAGTGAAAACATTATGGAAAGACTTAGGAGGAAACCCCCTGAAGAAGCAAAAAGGCACATGTATAAAATGCTTTAGAACATGCACTTTGTGATGCTATTATCACTAGTCATTATCTCTGGATTGTACCAGGAGTATGGGCAGATTAATTTTGGGTGGCCCCAGTTTCCACATATGCAGCCACTAGACGGGTTCTAAGCTGCCCCCTGCATTAGCAGTCTGTGTTCCAGCTGTAAATGTGAGATTGTCCAAGGGCCCGTCTTCCTGGTGACTGACTCACTGAGGCTCTTTGTGTGTGGAGTGTTCCTGGTGCACAGATGCTGCTACTGCTGGGCCTGGACCAGCCTGTTTTCTTCCGGTCTTGATCATGATCACAGTGCTCATTTGCTTAGTTCTCCTTTGCCTAAGTAGTCAGGCCTTGACTGCAGCCCAGCTCTGTGTGAAATCATCACAGACACATAGAGGTTTATAAAATGTGAGCAGAGCAACCAAGAAAGAAAGACTTCACCAAAAGTAGACATGCCAAGAGAGAGGTCCTCTTTAAAATTTGAGCAGGGTAAATTTTTGACAAATGGGAGGAATTCTCATGACATTAAGCCCATGATAATGTATTTTCCTGAGAAGTGTTGAAGGCAGAGAGTTGAAAGACTTTTACAACATGCTATAGAATTAAAGGCCAGAGGTGCCTGGTCTCTGCAGGGTGTTGCAGCTGGATGATTTTTATGTGGCAGTGCCCAAGTTTCACAGACCCCAGATAATGGCACCCAGATATCTGAGACAGTGATCTCATTTATAAAAGCATGATCAAGGCATGCTAGCACTGAGAGAATAGCTTATTTCCTAAGGGTAACAGTTTCTTGCTGAGATCATGCCTTTGGCCTTGCTGGCTGAGAGAGCTTAATTTCAACAATTCACATAGAAGAATTAGATTCAGAAGAATTAGATCAAAATTCAGCTAATTCTTGAATGACTGGGGGATACAACTATAAATACATACAATGAGTGTGGTTGAATGGGAATATCTTCTGCCTAAGTCATAAATGACAAGGTGCTACCTCCTATCCCTTATTCTTAACAGACATTATTAATCTATCAGGATACTTTTTCCAGCTAAGCTAAGATGCAGGCTCAGAATCCTTCTCAACACAGTGCTCCAAGCAGCCGATACCAAACAAATGGAGTTCATGTACTCCTGGAGCAAAACCTTCTTATCATTTCTATGCATGAATGCATTCTTTCTCCTATGGGCAACAGTATATGGGAAAATAAATCAATGTCTAGAAGATTCCTTAGTAAGAATAGACATATGGTGATGGCCTCATAAAGTGTTTGTCCAAGTGGGTGCCATCTTGAGTAAGACCAGGGAATGTGGAAAAACAAAGATATTCTTTTTATTATCAGTTATCAGAATGAAGATTGGTTCATGTCATGATAACGAGTTACTATGTTATAGGCATTTCCCAAAGGACTTGTCACTATGTTTTGTTGTGTGTTCTCCATGGCAACACCTGTGGGGTAAGCAAGGTAGGGAGTACCTCATGGAATAGAAGATGGAGACTCAAATGACCTGCATGAGGCAAGTTACACAGCTGGGGGCTTTTTCTGGAAACCAGGTGTCCTTATCTACAGGTGCCAGTTCTCTTGGTATTCCTTTAAAATTTCTGTTTTAACTTGTCAAATTTGTGCTAATGTGAATTCCTCAAGGTCATGTGTTATTATTTCTTTATCTTTGATTACTTTCCCCTCACAATTTCAAATATCCTGAGTAAAACACAGGAAGTGCTCAAGAAAATATTTATGGCATGTAAGTCAGCAGCCAGTTTAGCATTCATTCATTCATGCATGTAAGAAACAAGGAGGTGCTCCTTCTCTTCCATGCTGGCTTTTCCCAGTCCCTTTTGGGGGGAGGGAAGTGCCTGGAATTTAATTGCAAGAGCAGCTCTGGCTGTGAGAAGCCACACTGGCACATGTACCTGTGCAGCAGATAATGACGTTATCAGTCCACTGGAGGCTTTCTTTCCCACTAAGAGGCTGGTCCTTCAACCTTTATTTGCAGTTCCTGGTAGCAGGAGTGACAGGCCTCTAACCAGCTCAAGACTTGGGGTTAGAGCTGCTTGGGTCCTGAATAGAGGGATCCCTGTGCAGAATGACTTCCAGGAGAGTGGCAGCACCTCTGGTACAAAGGGCAGAGGACTGGGGGAAGAGAGGCTGCATGCCAGGTAGACAGACGCTCAGGCAAGACAGCAGGGGAGACAACAGCACTAGGAGGAAGTGGGGATTCAAGGCTGTAGGGAGGGGTGGGAGGCCAAGCAGCCCAGCTCTCTAGTCCCTCTCTGGACTGTCTTTGTTTTCTAATTTATAATCCATCTCCTTCGGGGATGACCTTTTGACATGTGCTAATTATAAATTGTCCTTCCGTGTATTCGGAGAGTTCTAATAATTAGAATTTCTAATTCCAGTCCTCTGAGCTTCTCCCAGCAGCTTTATTCTGCAAGAGGAGCACTCGAGAAATTTGTTTTTCAGCTCAAAGTCACCATAGGAGGCCAGCAGGGTGCAGGCTGGCAGAAGGACCCAGATTTGGGGAGTAGGAATGGAAACTTCCTACCCCAATACACATGTCCTGGAGACCCTGCTCTTTGTGGTTTGCTCATTTTTGCAGAGGAATATTTTCAGGGCAAATGGATAGGGCAGGGTGGCTTAAGGAATAGATACTGGGCTCTGCTTCTAGCCTGGCCAGAGCTTCACTGTGAGACCCTGGCCAAGGAACTCTTCTGACCTGTTTTCTTGCCTATAGACCAAGGGAGTCAGATCTGCGGTAGCCCAGGCCTCTTCCAGATCTGAAATGATTTGCATCTGTGAAATGTGGTAATGGAGCATTCTGAGTTGAAGCCCATAGATCACATGGTGACTCTGCTAGAGCTAGTTACATGACTTCATTTCCATGTAATGTGATATTAAATAACTTGTTCAAGGTCAAGGTATGATGCCAAGCCTTGTAGTTTTGTTTTGTTTTTTTCTCCATCCTCCCCTCTGTCTGGCTTCACCACCCCTAGCCTTAGTTTATCTATCTGAAAAGTGGGAAAGATGATGTTGGGGGATAGTATCAGTGAGGCACACATAAGGGATCTTCATACTGTTCATCTTGCCTTGTATGGATCCTTTGGAGGGGGCACATTACCGTTTCTTCACTGCCTCATCTCACATAGGGCCACACTCACAAAGCATTGTTAGGGCTGTGCAGCAGTTTGGTGTCCACGATCATGGTGGGGAGAGGGGCACTCCAGCTCCACCCCCGACTGAAGACTTATGTCACCTTGCTGGGGAATCACCTTGTGGGGGCACTGATAGATGTGGACGCCAATCCTAGAACCTGCTAGGTGCCCAGTCTTCCTTCTTGTCTGTGAGTAAGGGTGAGCTTCCTTGATTTGTTTGGATGTTTTACTGGTACACACATGGACACTCCTACTTTCTCCTTTGTGGGTGTCACATGTGGCTACAGGTGTTGGTGGGGTGAGTGCCCAAGGCTATGCAGCCATTAAACCCAGGAACAAAGCAGGGAAGATATAAACTGAAGCCTCTAGCTCCAAGAAACAGCCCACCAGCCTTGCTACTTAACTGCCCCCTCTGCCCCAACATCCGTGTACTTCTGAGGTTGCCCCGCTCTGTCCTCCAGGTCCTCTCCCGTCTGGGCTTGTGCCTCAAAGCTGCCCCTTGCCAGCTGTGATCCTCAAGTCTTAGAACTTGAAGGAGTGTCAGTACTAGAAAGACTCTTAGATGTTATTTGGTCCAGCAGTTTCAGTTAACTGATGATGGGATGGGGACTAAGATGATTCGTGACCACAGAGCTGGTTAGAACAGCCTGCAATGAGCATCCCTCCTGACCAGGGCCCCAGGGCCCTTTCTCCTACACTTTCACACACCCTGTTGTCCTTCTTTCCTTTAAATTCCATTTGGGATTCATACACTGGTGAAAGTGAGGTCCAGCTCTATTTTCTTTGGCTGGGCTAGTCTTTAAAAAAGAGGGAAAAATAAGAATTTAAAGCCTCCAGACAGGACATGCACCAAACTCCCTGTGTGGGCTGCTGTAACAAAACCCAAGGCTGGGTGGCTAGACCAGACATTCTTGTTTCAGTTCTAGGGGCTGAAAGTCTGAGATGAAGGTGTCAGTAGGGTTGCTTTCTTCTGAGCCCTATCTCCTTGGCTTATAGATGGCCATCTTCTCCCTGTGTCCTCTCGTGGCCCTTCCTCTGTACTAATCTTCTCTTCTTATCAGGATGCCTGCTGTATTGGCTTAAGGCCCCTCCACCCTAATGACCTCCTTTTAATTAATCACCTCTTTAAAGACCCTGTCTCCAAATACAGTCACATTCTGAGGTGCTGCAGGTTAGAGTTCTAAAATATGAACTTGGGGTGGATAGTGCAACCTCTAACACTCCCTTCATATTACCTTGTGTGTGATTTACACTTTCTGCTGTTTGGCTGCTATGAGCACTCATGTTTTCAACCCTATTTTCTATTGGGAGGCTTGGTGAATGATCAGGAGAGATCCCCAGAATGCAGTGAGTGCCCCAGGGATGCTAGAGAAGGGCAAGCAGAAGGAGCTGCCTGTGGCTACCCTCACCTTCATCTCGCTGCTCCGTGGACCTGCTTGAGTGAGGACTGAGGCCGAGCCTGCTTAGATCGCAGTCAGGGCTGAGGAGGGAGCTGGCAGTCCTTCTAGGGAGTGCAGCTGATTAAAATAATCATATTAACTGGCCCTCAAAGAGACATATTTATAGCCATGGTGACATATTATTAAGGATCTAATTTGGATCAGGACTCTGGGAATTCTAATTTTAGGTCCAGAGGAGAGCCCTGCAGGTAGGTGACCAGGAGGTCTCCAGTGACTTCATGTTCAGCCTATTGAATTAGGGACTCTCAAAGTTGGAAGAAATGATAAAAGTCCTATCAACCCATTTTCCCACCTGCCACTGGTATCATTGCTCCAGTGTCCCCACTGAGGGACCATCCAACCTCCTCTTCAATGCCTCCAGTGCTAGGGAGCGCTTTTTCACTCAAGGAGGTCCGTCCTGTCCTTGGAAAGTGGAGAGGAACTACTGGTTCTGACTCCATCCTTGGTATACAGAGATGACTATACAAATCAGATATCTTGAATACAGAGCTAATGGTCTTCTTGGCCTTCACTGCCGTAGGCCATGAGCCCCTGTGTGTTCTGCCCCTGTGTGCCCTGTGTGTCCATCCTCTCAGGATGGAGTTCCATCCTGTTATTTGGGGGATGTGAATGTTCTGTTCCAGTGTCCAGGACCTCCTTCAATGCCTGCCTCATGGGGACAGCTGCAGTCCTGTGTCCAAATGAAATTTTGCCTGCTGTAGTAAACTGACCTTTACTGAGGAATGTTGGGGAAGACAGGCTACTTCTAAAAAGAAATCACTCCTGCCCTGGCTGTTGTGGTCAGTGGATTGAGTGCCAGCCTGTGAACCAAAAGGTCACTGGTTTGATTCCCAGTCAGGGCACATGCCTGGGTTGTGGGCCAGGTCCCCAGTAGGGGGCACGCAAGAGGCAACAACACATTAATGTTTCTTTCCTTCTCTTCTTCCCTTCCCCTCTGTCTAAAAATAAATAAAAAATAAAATCTTAAAAAAAAAGGAATCACTCTGTAGGTACCTGTGCTATAGGTGTGGCAAGGAGAAAGGTAGGGACTGAGTACTGGTGGTGGGGGGCTGCCCCATGTGAAGGTCAGCAGCATACCCCCGTGGGGACCCAGGCCAGGCCATGGCTGGGGGGAATAAGCTAGAGCACCGTGATGGGTATTCCCTCTGGGAACTGAGCTTTTGGACAGCTTTGGGTTGCACTGCCATCTTCCTGAGAATGGTGGAGCCCCACTTGTAGGAGCCCCTGACAGGGAGAGCCTGAAGTGCATCTTGTACAAGTCAGTGTCCCAGGGCTCGTGGTGGGCACACCATCAGTGTCCCTGAATGGATCATGTGCACTCAAGACCCAGCTTTGTGCCTGAACCAGTCCTTGTGAGACCTTGAGTGAGTGCCCCCTTCGTTGTTCTAAGGGTGAAGTGGGCTAATGCCTGTGAACATACCCAAGGGCCTAAGTTCTCTACCAATATCACAAGTGAAAGATTTGGAAGCTGCCTTTGCATGCTCAGATATTTATATTTTAGTGCCTAACAACAACAGAACAAAAAGAAATGTTAGTTTTCAGATGTTGGAAAAAATCTGATTTTACATGGTATTTCATAGGAGACCATAGTAGGATTGGGCTAATTGTCCAGGCATCATTTTTGTTTCCTTTTTAAATTCTCTATTTTGTGTTAAAAGCAAGAAAACAAACTGTGTGTATGTATATGTAGTGTGTGGATATGTATGTGTGTGATGTGTCTGTAGGTATGAAATATATATGTGTAGTGTATGCATGTGTGTGTATAAGATGTATGATGTGTATTTATTTTTTGGATACA
Source organism: Phyllostomus hastatus (assembly GCF_019186645.2). Classification (NCBI taxonomy): domain Eukaryota; kingdom Metazoa; phylum Chordata; class Mammalia; order Chiroptera; family Phyllostomidae; genus Phyllostomus; species Phyllostomus hastatus. The sequence goes on from NW_025333869.1 coordinate 19,839,775, forward strand.
CCAGGGGTGTGTGTTTCTTTGTGGGCAGTAAAGATCTTAACCCCCTCCCCATCCCCACCCAGTTTCACCCTTCTTACCTCCTCAGCTGGCAAAGCAGTGCTCACCTCACCTAAAGGAACACAGCAGGATAATTCAAGTTTCAGGATAAACAAATGCCTAGAAATTTTACTTCTTGGGGAAATAGCTTTTGGTGGCTCTTTAAGAGGAGCCCTTGTTGCTTGAAATAAGATGAGGGTTTTCCAAGTTAGATTCCAACAGATCCTGTGGGCAAGCTTTAAAAATGATTAAATTACTTGTTCAGTATGTTCAAGATTATAGTCAAGTGGCTTAGTTCTACTCTTCTGCTTGGCTTGAAGATAAAGATAGAATTCAGACATTCAATTTTCCTTTTTTTGTCCTCACCAAAGAGTGACCTCTGTGAGCACTTACACTTTCCAAAGGAGAGTCCCTGCTCAGAGGCCTCGTGTGGTGCCCGAGTCTCTCAGCAGCTCTGGGTGCTCAGGATGAGGTGTGTGGCCTCTGGTTTGTGTCAGTGGTGAAGTTCTTCTTCAGACAGTCCCTTCTTCTAGGTGGGAACTTCACCTGGGTTACTATCGTGCAGTTCTGACACCAATCCCAATTTTTAAAATATTCTATCTATCTATCTATCTATCTATCTATCTATCTATCTATCTATCTATCTAGAGAGGGGGAAGAGAGGGACAAAGAGAGGAACAGAAACATCAATGTGTGAGAGAAACATCAATCAGTTGCTTCTCGCACACGCCTCAACAGAGGACTGGTCCCAAAACCCAGGCATGTGCCCTGACCAGGAATTGAACTGGTGACCTTTCACTTTGTGGGATGATGCCCAACACACTGAGCCACACTGGTCAGGGCCTAATGCTAATTTTTAATTACCCTAAGGTTGTGGTCACCAATTACAATGTGTGTGGTTTCCTCCCACCAAGCAATTCTTAGAGACATCAGCTGGGTGTCCTACAGTTCAACTAAATTCTTACACTCTTTGTCTGGAGACAGCATCAGATCCTACAGGTTAAGGGCTTAGTCCCAGAAGACTCCTCCCCGACCTTAGACACTAGTTGCAAGTCCAGGTTGACTTACTCCTGTGCAGGTGATAAAATGGAGGTTTCACTGTCCCCTCCTTGGGTTCTGTCAATTTGCTAGAATGGCTCTTAGAACCAACAAACATTTCACTTACTAGATTACTGGTTTATTATAAAAAGATATGACTTAGGAACAGCCAGATGTATACTGCAAGGCATGGGGAAAGGGCGCAGAGCTTTCCTGCTGTATAGAGCAAGAACAGAGTGGAAACTTTGGACACCCTTTGACAATCTAATATAGAGTCTCCATAGGCCATGACAGTTATGTCAAGTAGCCTGAAGCCCAGAAATGAGGTAATGGGGTATAATGGGAATGCCCTTGGGAGGGGTCTGAGACATCCAAAACCAATGTGTGGACAGTTGGATAAGGACTCTATCTGGATATCAATATGAGTGGGACCACTGCCCTATATTGGGCTATAAGAACTAAGAGCTCTAACCCTTTGATGCTTGGGCTTGGCTGTACCACAGGTCATGATGCTTGGAGACCTGTGGGACCATGCCACAGGATGCGTGCAGTCACTGTAGCCACTGGCTTGAGACCGACACCCACCTCTCTACCTGCAGATGCTGCCAGTGACCAGGACTTTGCACCAGATGCTTGCCCTGCTAGCTTCTATTGCTTAGGATTCCCCTCCATGTGTGTAAACTTAATGTGATTCTATTGCTTTTTGGGGAGGTCTCCCCTAATAAACCTGGCATTGTGGAATGACACAAATGTGTGTGAGTGACTCCTTTCAGGGATGCTCCCTTGCTCACAACATACACTCTCTCCCAGTGCACCACTTTTCCCCAGTCTCCACGTGTTTAACAACCTGGATGCTCTTGGGTCCTGTCCTTTCAGGTTTTATGGAGACTTCATTACACAGGCACAATTATTAAATCATTGGCCACTGGTGATTAAACTCAATCTCCAGCCCCAGTCCTGAGGTGAGGGATGGGGTGGGACTGAAATTTCTGATCCTCTAATTAGGGTTGATTTTCTCTGGCAACCAGCCCCATCCGTAGGTGACATAGGCAATCCAAAGGTCATCTCATTAACATAACCAAAGAAAACTTGATCTGGTGCTCAGCATTTAGGAAATTCCAAGTGTCTAGGACCCCTATGCCAGGAAGCGGCTCAAAGGCCAAATATATATTTCTTGCTATAAATCACAATATAAAACACCCCAAGTCTTTCCTTTACAGCAACCAGTGTGGAACTTCAATGACAGATTTCTGTGCCATCACATCTTTGTCTTGTGGAACCAGAATCATTCCTGGACCATAAACTTAATGAGGGCAGATACTGAATCCTTCTTAGTCTTCTTTGCAGCCATGGCATCATAGACAGTCCATTATCATTTGTGGTATAAATGAATATATTTCCATTTTTAATGCCCTCCCCAGAATTGGCACAGGGAATAGAGAATTCCACCTGTTTCTTTCTCAGAGCCCTCTAAACAGTTGGTGGCCAGTGGAGAAGATGGCCCTGGGGTTTCTGTCCCAGGTCCCAACTCCTGTGTCCCTCCTAAAGAGGATCAGAGGGCCAGAGGTATAAGGAGGCATCTGACCTTTGCCTCTTTGCTCACTGTGACTGATGGAATTAATATAATCTTGGCAGCATCCTTAGGTCTTCATCTGCTATTAGCTGATTGATGTTAAGAAAAAAAAATCTGTATCCCCAGAAGCCTATTGTTGATGCAGTTGAAGAAAGACAGAAGATATATCAACTACTTCCTGGCTTATGTGGCCCCTGTATTTGGCCATAAACCCATTGTGAATTGTTCTCTTTCCCCCAACCATCAGCAGGAAAATCCATGAACAAATGGAAGTTCCATCCTGAGTCAGAAGGGCTTTAAGTTTTGGAGTTTCCAGATGACCTTAATTTTAATCGCCAACACCATACAGGTTTGGAAGCAGCCGCAGTCACTGAATCTCTTGTTACTTGCTGAGGCAGCAAAAGGCTGTGGGTTTTGGCCAAGAGCCTTCTGGGTTCATGATAATCCCTCCTGAGGCCTTGGCCAAACTTCTGAGTTCATGATGATCCCTCCTGCAGCCTTGTTGTTTTCTGAAGATCTTTGTGCCCCTCTCTTCATTGGCCTGGTCTAAGCAGTTTCTCAGTAAGCTTTTGATAAGTTCACACATACTTTGAAAGTTTCTGTCACCTCCAGTTATTTTGTTCTAGGCTTTGTGGACAAAAAAGGGGCCACACACTAAACCTGACAAGCTCAGGGGAGGTGGGTCCTATAAATCCAGAGACCAAAGTAACCAACTGCACAGGGTGGTCTGAATCTAAAAATTATTAAAAGTGGGTTATGGTGCATAGCTGTGTCTTAGGGCTGTGGGTTTCTTGACAAAGGTCAATCTTTAACTTTGAAATTATCTATTGTCTTTTTGCATCTAAGATAACATACCTTTGGAATGTCAGAGTAATCTCCTTTTCTAGACCCTTCAGGGCACGGCCTCCCACCAGAGCACAAGACCACTGCACTTCTCCTTGTTATCTTGTTCCCCAAATACCATCTCTCTGTGATGTAAATGTTAACTACCCTGTACCCACCAATGTAAAACTATGTGTCTCCTCATTTTACTTTTTATCCAATCCCAGAGATTTACCCGCTTTGCTTTCTTCCACCTCTTTAGCCCACAACCAGTGGGTTTCATGTAGCCCCCTTACATCCCATCCTTTGATTCTAATGTATAAAATAATCTGCAAAACTGCTGTTCTCCAGAACAATATCTCAGACTGTTGAGATTTTGCTTCCCAGCAATTATTGTCAGTTTGGGCCAAATAAACTGTTATAAGACTTTTTCTTAGACTGAATGTTCTTTTGTCAACAACCTCCATGAGTCCCCTCTGGTGACTCTTTTGTTCAGGGGCCTTTTGCAAGACAAACTGAAACAGATACAATTCTAAAGCTGCTGCCAACAGGCTGCCTTGTGCTTGGGTGGTCAGGAGCACTGTCCAGAGCTGTGTCACTTGCCATCACTCACCAGCCCAGTTCAAAGTCATCTGTCTTGACCAGAAATCTTCCCTCTCCAATGAGCTTTAAGAGGAGGCTTCTGATTTCCGTGATTTGGAGACACAGAGGGCCTGTAGCTGCAGCCTGTGTTGTGTAACTTCAATAAACTGGAGGAGAGTGCAGTGCTGGGTGGGGAGCAGGTGGGGGTTGGGAGGCAGGTCCTGAAGCAGGGGTCAGTGGGAGAGACAGCTAGACAGGTGGGAGGGGCAGAAGACAAGTCCCGGGAGGGCAGGTCTGGGAATTCACGCTGTTTTTCTCTGAGGTACTTGGGGTGAAGGGGTCGTTGGGGGAGAGGTAGAAGGGTGAGGGGTTTGGGCTTGCCTGAAACATTTACTGTTCTCTGTTTTATTTGTAAGCCTCTTTGCTCACACCAGAAGAGTGAGATAAAACAGTTTGCCAAGACCAGGCTGGGTTAAGGCTGCTTGCTAATGATAAGTATGAGAAACATTCACTGGGCACTTACTAAACGCCAGGAACTGGGTATGCAGCAGGACTCTGTGAGGAAGGGACTATTACTGTCTGCATTTTCCCGAGGAGGAGAGTGAGGCTCTGTATCAGTTTACTAGGTTGTCATAACAAATACCACCGACTGAGGGGCTTAAACCACAGAATGGATGTTCTCACAGGTCTGGAGGTCAGAACTCTGAGATTGAGGTATTGGCAGGGTTGGCTCTGTTCCAGGCCCCTCTCCTTGGCTTGTAGATGGCCATCTTCTCCCTGGGTCTTCATAGCATCTTCCCTCTGCACTGTGTGTGTCCAGATTCCCTCTTCTGAGAAGGTCGTCAGTCATTTTGGGTTAGAGCCCACTCTAATGGCCTCATTTTAATAGAATCATCTCCTCAAAGACCTTATCTCCAAACATGGTCACATTCTGATATACTGAATGGAGGTTAGGACTTCAACATGAAATTTTTTGAGGGGGACACCATTTCTCCCAGAACAGGCACAGAGAGGCCAGATAACTTCCTGAGGTCACACAGTTATAGGGCTGTAAGTCAGGCATTCTGACTCCAGAACCCCCAGGTTCTGTACATATTGAAAGAAATAAAAATGAAGAAATGCCAAAAGAGAGTTATGCAAATAGAAGTCTATTTTAAATGTTTAAATGAATTAAACATTTAGAAGGTCTTTAAAAAAATAAATCAGTTGCAATTTATGTTATTCAAAGGACAATTGCTTAATATGTAAATGAATTATTAGTTCCTATTGCAATGCCAGGGATGAGATGGGGTAATAGGATAAAAGTCTGAACTTGCTGAGCAGTGGTATCTTCCCCCACTCCATCAGCTCATCTCCTTGGGATAGCTTTGAGGGCTAAATTTGAGGCCTTCTGTGATTGTACAATAGAACTTAGCTAGTGGTCTCTTGTACCTTCCTGCCCTCTTGGGGCAGCCTTTCTGAGACTTCAGACTTCCAGTCTCTGGTCTTGGACCATTGTGCTCTGCTTCCTCCCATGTCTGGAAATGTGGTTACTGGCCTCAACTCTTCCAGGAGGCAGTGGTGACCTTGGGAAGGTCAACTGCTTGAAACTTACCTTTCCTATCTGCAAATGGAGGCATTGGAGTTACAGGTGACTTTTAAGGGCTCCAGGAGCTCCAAATGTCCCTACAACTTTGCTGCTGTGACTGCGAGTACTGTCATCCAATTCTATGGCTAAATATTAAGCCAAACTAAACTGTAATGTCTGAAGGTCTATTGGATTGTCCCCAGTGGCACCCAGAACCCTTTGGGGTCTTCTAATCGCCTAGCACTACATCTGCTGCTCAGCCAGCATTGCAGATGACCGCATGGTGATGAACTCTCCATCATAAAAAAAAAGCAGTCAATAAAGAGGGGTTGATTAAAGTGTTGTTTGATGTGAAGCCTGTCCTGTCCTATGAACAGTGTAGCAGTGGCCTCTGCAATGTCAGATTTGTTTTAACAGATGGGTATGTAGGGCCACAAGCCTTGGGAGGGGATGATGCATGTCCGATGGAAGTGGTGATAGCTTTGTACCAGGGTGTCCTCTGCAGGCAGGCCCAGAGGTCAGCCTGAGGCCTTGGGAGAGGCTCTGTGTTCTTCCAGCTGGGTTTTCCCTGGCAGGGGTTTCTATCTTTTATATTTTCTCTTCTCTTTTTACTTGTTTTCTCTCATCTTCTCATCCTTTTCGTTTCCTCCTTCCCTCTCTCCTTTCTTCCTCCTTTTTTTCTTTTAAGTTCTGTTTATGTGATTCAGGCTTTGTTTTCCCCAGGGCTTTCAAATCAAAGGTGATTACTTGCTTCTCTAGGGGCACACCATTCCATATGACTGAACATGCATGACCTCAGTTCTGTGTGTGGGCATCAAAGTGTACATGAGTCTCTTGCACAGAAGGGTTGTCTGCTAATATTCTCCTGCTCTCTTACCTTTCTGGCCCTTTACTATTTTGCTAGAGCTGTCTTCAGCCTGTCTTTAAGCATTACTCTTTCTATGATGATTCAAGCCTTCTTGAAGGTTGTCATGGTTTAAGACATAATGATATGTATAATATGTTTGTGTGCTTAACTGGTCTTTGTCTCTCACCACACTATAAACCCTTTGGGGACAGGGATCCTGTCTGCCTTTCTCACTGTTGCCCTCCCAGAGTTTTCCACAGCCTGTGGTTCACAGTAGGTTTTCAATGCATGTTGGTTGACCCAGTGTATACAGAGTGGGCTCATGGGGCTTTATAACCACACTGTGAGGTAGGTGAGTAGGTGAAGGTAAGTCAGTCTTCCTTTGGAGCTGCAGAAACAGGTTCAGATAGCTAGGTGACTTGCCCAAAGCAGAGGATGCAGACCTGGGCTTTCTCATTGCACTTGGTTTAAGGGACTACAGTGACACTGGTCACTTCCTTGCCCATGGGGAACTTGCTATCTAGTGGGGAGACCAGGGGAATGCAGGGAGAGCTGTGAGAGGAGCCTGTGCTAGGCAGGCAGTGTGAGGTCTGGACAGCCAGGCTTCAGAGGGGCAGGGAGCTGTGGGCTGAGGCCAGGTGGATCAGCCCTGGGCCACACAGCCCATCTCTGCCTCTGCTTTTAGCAGCTGTGGTTGGTCCCTGATGCTCCTGCCAAAGGTGTGCCTTTCCTGGGCTTCCCACCTCCTGCCCTGAGCCCCTTCCAGAGTACTTTCTGGGGTGGTTCCATTCCCTGTCAGGATAGATTTGGTTCTATCCTTTCCCTCCTAGCATCATGGACATCTCCATAGGCTGAGGCAGGGTGTGGACTGCTCAGCTTGTGGGGGTGGGGGTGGGGAATGTGCATGAAGATTAGGATGTGGGCAGCACCCTCTGCAGTTGTGCAGTGGAGCAAGCTTGGCCTGAGTGATCGAACAGGGAATGTGGCAGGGACTGGCCCATTTTCTATAACATATAAGGGAAGAGATCATTTCCAGGAGGGGCCTAACCCGAACAGTTTTTTTGTTTGTTTTATGTGGGAGGAGGGAGCCAACACTCACGAGATGTGTGCTGCTTGCCAGGCTCCAGTGAGGTGCTTCGTGTATGGTATCTTATTTAATTCTTCATATAGTGCTCTGAGGCTGATATTATCCCCTGGTCATTGTTCCCATTTTACAGGTGAGGAAGCTGAGGATCATTGTGTTTACATGGCTCATCCAAGGTAGGCACAGCTAGTAGTAGAGTCCAGGTTGAAACTCAGGCTTCTCCAACTGTAATTTTTTAAGTGTTTTCATGATGCCACAGTGCCTTCTCAGGTCTGGGGAAATCCAGGCAGCTCCAGAGATGAGGAGAAACCTCTGGAGATAGGAGGTACTGTCCTGGCGCTGCTAGGGTGGGCCCATCACAGATGCCTTTCCATTTGAAGTCAAGTGGCCTGAATCTGCAGTTGGCCTGGTGCTCCTGGGTCAGCACTACCACCTCTGCACTTACCGGAATCTTCAGCCATACGAGCCCTTCCCAGAGCCTGTGAAGGCCAAGCAGATTGATGTTAGCACTCTTGGAAACCAGCTGTGGGTGAGGGGCTCACCTTCTGCTGAGGTCTCCTTGCTACCCTCAGCATCATTAGAGACTATGTTTGGTGCCCAGGTTGGGGCCCAGAGGGACTCAGTCCTGGCATTTTCAGAGCTTAATGTCTGAATTATGAATATGTGTGTTCCATTGTGGGTGTACCCAAAGTCTCTGGTCTGTTTTTGGTTTGGCATTTGGACCATATTCCTTTGTTCCTTACCCAGGCAGATTTATACCCAACTACACAGTCTTGTGTCAAAGACAGGTGCTCAGTCTTTGCAGCACCTGGAGCTAATGGAGGGAGGCAATGAATTTGATGAAACAAGATAAGCAATAATTTAGAACTTTCTATCTAAGCTCTGTGGTGTAATTTCCTCCCATGGCAGATTTATCTTCTCAATTCTGTTTAACTCAGACCAAAATTAGAACGGCTTTTTTCTTTCCTGTCCACACACTAGTCTGGGTTGGCTGTCAAGAACACGGGTACGCTGAAGTCCATAAGAGTGTTTGCTTTAGAAGGCAGGGAGCCCAGATTCTCATGCTTGCCCTTCTCACTGCCTGGGTGACCTTGACCCTCTCACTTAACCTCTCTGAGCCTTGAAAGCCTATTTGTTAAATGGGAATTCAACATTGATACCTGAACTTCTTGTAAGCAAAGAACAGTGCCAGACCTGGGATTTCTAGATAGAATACTCTGCCTTAGCATGTCTCAGATGCTGCTGCCCCATTAGCAATGCTGTCTCTCCTCTTCCTCCTTCTCCTTCTCTTCTTCCTTCTCCTCCTCTCTCTCCTCCCCACCCCCCTCTCTCTTCCTTCTCATCCTACTCCTCCTCTTCTCCTTTTTTGTTTTTTAACTGAGAGCCATTAAGGTTTAAAATGAAATCAGAAGGCCATCTTCCTGGTCTGTGACTTTCAAGAATCATCTCTCTGCTCTCCTCTCAGGGCATTAATGACATAGGAAGGGGGAAGGGAACACCTGGTAGGAATGGAGTTGTTTAATTGCAAAGGCTCTCCCACTTCTCCAAGGGCTTGTAGATGAAGGATCTGACTTGAGCCCCCCTGGAACCCGGGAGAGAGAAATGAGGCTCACTTGCACCATAGCCCTGATGAGGCAACTCTGGCACCTAGAGAGGTCACGGAATTCCCACACAATCACACAGCAATTTGAAGGAAACAGCTGGGCCAGAAATCAGGGATTTTGAGTCCCCATCCAGTGCCTCCCAAACTTCAGTGCACACAGAAAGGTCCTGGAGATCTTGTGAAAATGCAAATTTGGGATCTACCTACAGTTGGTTGCCTGCAGTTCTGTATTTCAGGCAAGGGCCTGAATGATGCTGATGCTGCTGGCCTCGGGAACTTCACTTGGAGTAGCAAGGGGCTCGCTAAAGCTCAGAGACTGAGTCTTGCAGCCCCATCAAGTGGGAGTGAGAACCTTGTCTTGTGGGGGATCTCTACCACCTCCTTAATGATTGGTGTACCCCCCTCTTTCTGGAGTTTTCTTTCCTCTTTGCTGCGAAGGCCAGGTCTGCAGCCCCTGTGCTTCCCTGGCCCATTTTCTTCAGTTTCATCTTGCTCAGGGTTGAAGTAAACGTCACATCTTACCCAGTTTCTGCGAGGTCCCCTGGCTCACAAGCCTGCTGCTTTAGGTACATGGTCCCCATCCCACGGAGATCTGAGTGCCTGAATTAACTCTCTCTTGGAGCAATAAACCACCCTGAGTGCCAACCTAGTTTGTATTTTTAGACCGCGCTCCATCAATTACTTAACTTTCAGAGCAGCTCCTCTCTGCTCGTGGGGGTGGGGTGGCGGTAAGGATTATTCCTCCTTAGGCTTTGGTGAGGTAGCCCCCACCTTGCTCCCATCTCTCATGAGCTGAGTCCTTCCTCCTTGGCACTGTATCCTCAGCGTTCAGGATGGAGCGATTACTCACCCCATTTGGTAGATGTGGCAGAAACACTGAGGCCCAGAGCAGGTGACAGGGCAGGCTCTGGCAGTGGAGTGTGACAATGCCAAGGCGCAGGAACCTTTCATGTCTCTGCTGGGGAGAGGTCATGAAAAGGGAACATTTTTCTGGGCCAAGGAGGGCCTGGGACTCTGTCTCTGAGCCACTGTTTTGCATGATGGTGGTCTGAATGGAAACCAGGTGGGGCCATGTTCCCTGACACCCTTAGGTGGAGTGAGCTCCTGCCCCTGGTTTTTGTTTATAGAGTTCAGCTGGAAAACCCACATGCTGGGAACAGGTTACCAGGACCACTTTAGCCAGAGGTTTCTGCCACACCCTCCCCACCCCAGGAATACATTTGTAGCCCTAGACAAGTCTTGTCAAATGACTTGATTTGGGTTTCATCAGGGTTTCTCCCACCTCTGGCAGAGGTGTGAATGAGCAGTGCTCCACCTGGAGGCTGGCAAACAGAAGACTGGATCTCACACTGGGCTGGGCTGGGCTGGTGAAGGTCCCCCTGGGTGGCAGGGAGAGAGTGACTTTGAAACTCAGGTACGGTATATGGTCAGGGACCAGCACTTCTTAACCACACATGTGAGAACTTCATTCACTGTCCTACCAATTAAACATGAGTACCAGCTGTGTTCCAGGCATCAGGCAGGATGCTATGGGTGTTAACGGGCCTTCAGTGGGGAGAGGAGTGAATAGGACACAGTCTTCTCAGGGACTTTAGACATCTTTCTAATGGGAAAGCACTCTGTGTCTATCTGTAAAAGTAAAAGCTAAAAACATTGGCCAGTGTGTGCATATGTGTGTTCATGCATGTGTGTGTATGGGTCTGTGTGAGTATGTAGGCATGCTTAGGTGCATGTGCGAGCACGCACATGTTTATGTGTCACCATGCACATGTTTGTGCATGCATGGTTTTGTGTACTCACATGTCAACATGTATGTGTATATTATGTTTGCGTACCTGTGTGCTCACATGTTATGCACCAGTGTTAGTGTGTGCTTTAATGCACATACTTGTGTTTGTGCCAATGTGTGCACATGTCTATCTTTCTATGTGCATACATGTGTGTAGGTGTGTACGTCTGTGGGAGTGTGTATGCAAATGTACATGTACATGTTTGTGTGTCTGCGACTGTGCTTTGGACTGGGACTCTTCGAAGTCCACCCTCAGCGGTGGGCACCCAAACAGCTCCTGGTCCAGGCTCCCCTGGAGTCTGTCCCTGATGCTCTGGATAGCGGAAGGGACAGGGACATGTTTTCTGTGGACTGTCTCTAGGTCTGTCCTGTACATCTCCTCTACATGGATGATTTCAGGTAGTACTCTCAAGTGAAGGCCAAGGAAGGAAAAGTGAGTGGGACCAACTCCACTTCATTCAGCATGTGTCTGGTTCCACACTGGATGCATGGCAGGTGCAAAAGTGAGCCTGACTTGCTTAGTGCAGGGGATAGGCCTCATACATGCTGTGCCCAGAGAGAAACTGAGGTAGCAAGTAAAGAGCCTCTGAGAAAGGGGAAGCATAGCTCAGCCCTAGATCCAGGCTAGAATGGTCCCTGGAAATGGATAATATGTATTTATCAGTGAAGTGTCCACTGCTGGGCAGTCTATAACTCCTCCACCCCAGTACTGTAGCCTCGTTAAGTCTAAGACTACATTGAATTGAGACTCAGGACACCTGTGTGTGGTCCTGACCCTCACTGTACAGCATCTCCTCATCTGCTGGAACCATTAAATTCTACAGCTGAACAAGTCATTCCACAAATGGCAGTCTGGGACAAGTGTCATGATAGAAGAGCAAGCATAGTGCTCTGGGGATGTTCCTGAGAAAAGAGGGAGGGTCTAGGAAGGCTCCTTGAGTTTGGCCTTGAAAAATAGGTGGAGAGAGAAGCAGGGGAAACAATGCAAAAAGAATCAGAGAGGCAGTAGGGCACAGCATATTTTCATTATTCATTTAACAAACATTCACATAGCACTTACTATAAAGCAGATATGGTTCTGAGACAGGGGTTGGCATTATTCTAAGATATGGCCTGCAGGGAGACCTGGCCCACCCCCTGACTTTATAAATAAAGTTTTATTGGAAGGTCCATGTCCATTCATTTATGTATTGCCTGTGGATGCTTTGGGCTCCAGGGTACAGTTGGGAAATTGTTACAGAGACCATAAGGCCCACAAAGCCTAAATATTTACTATCTGGCTCTTTACAAAACAAATTTATTGCTTTGTTTTAAGTTCTTTGCAACTATGGACTCATTTAATCCTAATAACGGCCCTACTGAGAAGTTATTATTATTGTGTTCACTTTACAGATGAGGAAACTCAAATTGTATCCTAGCTGCATTCTGTAGATCATCAACACCTGGAAGGCTTGGGTTGTGTCTTTCCTAGTATGTTGTTCAGGGCAGAATGGCTTCTCATTCAGGCCCGAGGATTTCAGGGCCATAGTCCTATGGGGAAGGAGCTGTGAAAATGCCCAAACCAGAGGGGCTTCGGCAAGAGTGGAGAGTTATGGAGGGGGGAGCACTGGTGACTGTAGTGGAACTGTGAGTGCCCTGCCCATGTCCCTAGCACTCTCCATTCATACCCCACCCAGCTTTTCCTTCTGCCAGCACCTCCCTTGCTTCCTGGATAGCTGGGAGTGCCCAGACTCAGCACCCCCAGTGGCATCCCCAATCACAGACCCCAGTGGGAGTATAAATAGCCCAGATTATGGCCCCTCAGGGGGCACCATTCTGACACATGTTCTATAACTAGCACTGCCCTCATAGAACTTTGTGTGTGGATGGAAATGGTCTGTATCTATGCTGCGAAATATGCTAGCCACCAGCCACATGTGGCTGTTGAGCACTTAAAATGTGGCTAGTAAGTAAGACAGAGACATTGAATTTTTACTTTCAGGCAATGACATGGCTGGTGCCTGCCAGGCTGAGCAGGGCACGTTGCCCTGCCTTGCAGCGGTCCCCCGCAGGGCTGGGCCTCAGAAGTCTGTAGCGGTGTCCTGACGGTCCACAGACACTCCCTGTCGGTTCTTCCCCAGCATCATCACCCAAACTACTCATTCAAGCCACATGAAATTGCTGGTGTTTAAGTCAAAGAATGGTTGAATTACATTACTTCCATATGATTCAGTTTACACTGAAATTTCCACCTTCAGTCTGCATCTGGGGGAACCCGAACTCACAGGGTGTTTAGGGGTGTGTGTGCAAGTCATAGTTGGGTGGGAAAGTCATTCCCTGCCTGGCTAGCTTCTAATCCTGGCTCTTCCTCAAAGTGGCTGTGTGGCCTGGGGCAAGCCACCGGAACTTCTCTCTGCCTAAGTCTTCGGTGAGGATGATTGTCTCCACTCCCGGCTGAGTGCCTGCCCTACTTGCCTTGCAGAATGGTTGGAAGAAATAAGGGAGCACAGGGAGGTCTATTCATTCAAAAAAAAGTGAGCACAATGAGAAGGTGCCATTGCAGGGTTCAGTGGCCCAGCTGCACCCTGTTCCTGGGTGGAAGGATGCCTCCTTCCTCACGGCTGGCCGAATCCAGACTGCATGTGTCCTTGGTGCTGCACGACTGGCATTTCTGGCTGCCCCAGGCTCCTGGATGCAAACACCCTGGAGCTGTCTTGCATACTTAGGTCTTTTTTTTTGGCAGGACACACTTAGCCCCTAGCATGAGCTGAGCACGAACAGTGGGAAAACTCACCCTGGCTGCCGTTTGATCAGAGCACGATTTACCGGATGGCTGCTCAGGGCTGTACCTTTGCTTCCCTCATGCAGGAAAGGCAGTAAACATTTTAACTAGGTGGTGATTGTGAAGCTTTCCAGTTTTAGCTTTATGTTGGAATGAACTGGACAGGATAGGGGCATTTCCCTGGAAGGAAAAATAGGTTTTCCTAGTCACCTCCATCTTCTTGAACTTTCTTAGAGGTTTGTTCTTTCAGGTCAGACTGGCCTTTTTTAGGAGCTCACAGCCTCCCAGAATGTCCATGCTGGAAGGAGACTGATCTGCCAGAGACCATACAGGAAACCAGAATGCAGTAGAAGGAGTTCATGGGGGGAGATGGTATAAAGGTATTGGAGGATGTCAAAAGCAAGCAGGAAAGAGAGAAGCAGCCCTGAGAATAGCAATAGCAGGAAGTTGCTAGCATCTCTAAGGCTGGAGGAACAGGGGGAGCTGGGACGGCAGAATTTGGGGATACTAGAACTTTAGAAGGCCTGTTGGGTGGGGCAGGAACACGGAAGAAGGGCCTCCCTGGGGAGAGCCAGAGACCCAAAGGTGGAAGAGGCACTGTGGAGACATCACCTAAAGTAGAAATTGATGGGACATGTACGCTGGTTTCTTTCCTTCTCTTGCCCTCTGGCCTTCTGCCCATATCCTCCTAGTCTGACCTACCAGAGGGCAGACAAAGGGAGCTGGGAGGCGTAGTCTGTAGAGGAGGGGTCAGGGCTGGGTCTGAGGCAGATGATCAACTTGGAGGCGGGGCCTAAGGGAGCTTTTAGGTGAGACATTCTCATCCTGGGGCCTGTGGATGAGCTTCAGGGAGGCCATGCAACTCTAGGTAATGTAGGCACTGTTTTGTCTGTTTGTATGTATGTACATTTCACTAGAAAAAGGGTTAGTATCTTTCTTCAGATTCTTAAGTTGCTCTGTACTCACCAAAAAATTCAACATAATAAATAATGCAACCACCAATCCCAGGGCTCAAAGAAACACCTGTAGGAGGCTATACTATTGATCCCTGGCCCTTGCTGCAAACTGGCCATTGTCATTCAATTGTTCTGGCTGAGCAAGCCTCTTAGGAAAGTTCCCTTGATGTTCTCCACCTCTCCAGAGCCAGCTGTGTGTTTCATCCTCCTGGGCAACCTTCCTGATTGCAAGCATCTGCTCCCTCCAGTGGGATCCTGTAGCAGGATCCTGTGGCAGCCAAGCCACTGATCTGGGCCCTCACACAGTGTGCAAGGCAGGCAGAGCTTGCACTAGACAAAGGACCCTGTTCTCCATGCAGTTTCTTTCCTTTATCAAACATTTACCTTGCACCTGCTAGGTGCCAGGCATTTTGCTAACTGCTGGGGAAACAGTGCTGATCAAGATAAACAATACTGCTGCTGTCATGGAGGTGGAGGTAGAATCAGAAAATAAACAAAAGAACAGATACACAAACAAGGTTGTTTCTGATTGTGATAAATGCCAAGAAGATAACAGAACAGGGTGATGGGATAGACTGATGAGGGTAGAGTATGGTAGCTACTTTTGATGGGGAAGCTCTCTTCTGAGAGGTTATGTTTAAGCTGCAATGTAAGGGATAAGAAGGAATTAGCTTTCCAAGATTCAGAGAGAGAACATTTTAGATGGTGATCAGAGCCTGTGCAAAGGCCCTGGGGTGGAAATGAGGACAAAACCCCCACAAAATGGGCCTCTGTGGCCAAAGCAAGTGAGAGCTCCTGCTTCACAGTGTTTGACTCTTCTGACTGACCTTGTAGCACCTGATGCAGGCTCCTCTTGCTTTAGTGGGTGAATGGGTGGCAAGCTCTCCCTCCTTAGCCATGCTCCATTCTTAGCAGAGTGTCTGGCAGGTGGCAAACTGGCTTTCTGCCTACCAAAGCAGTGGCTGAATTTTTTTTTGCATGTGTGTTTCGGAGATGCCAAGAGGATGGCAGATTGTTTCTGTTCTGTCCATCAGTTGCACAAAAGCCCTGAGATCAAAGAGCATGGGCTTAATTTATTTTGTTTATTTTGTAGAGGAAATAGCATTTCCTTGGACTGGAGGCTCTGAAGACTAAAAGCTGAATGGAGAGGGGGAGTTTGGATTAAATGAATGGGCTGGCCAGCTCTGACCCAGTTTCCACCCAGCACAGAAGCAATGGGGGAGGAAATTGCATTCTGCCTCTCTGCACTGGCCCAGGGGCCAGTCACTTCTCCAGCCTGCCCTTTCATGGGGGACGGGCCTTCTGTGCAAGTCAGGCCTGATGGAAATGTCCTTGAAGGTGGCTCATGAGGAGGGGTGGAGGGTAACAGCATGCAATGACCTTGTGCCCTGCCTGAGTTTTTCTTGGATACTTGAGGGCTGTCTGATGTTACCCCATCATCTTAGCAGAGAGGGAAGGTAGAGATTAGGTGAAGGTCACTTTAATTTTTGTGTGACCTCATCAAATGTGAATGAACTGAGAGGAAAAGTTACTGCTCCTTTGGATTGCAAAGGAGCACTCAGAATGGGGAGTTCAGAGGAAGTCTGGTGCAGGGTGGAGATGGGAGGGGGCAGGGGACATTGTGACTTATTACTGTAACCAGTTCAGTGCCGTGATTGCAGCAAACAAGACGTGTCCATGCGAGGCGTGGTCTAGGGGTCCTGGGTTCAGGTTCCTGGCTCCATGTTTCATTCAGTGTGTGACCTAGAGCAGGTTACTTTAGTCTCTTCTAGTGTCCTCAGCTTTCTCATCTCTAAAGTGGGGGTAATGATTCCTGTCTGCCCTACAGCTCGTGATTGGTGTGAGGGCCCAGTGGGATGCAGGGTTTAAGAATGTTGCCAGGCACTTAGTAGGTACTCAGTAAACACTTGTTTGCTTAAATGAAGGAATGCATGAATAACTGGATGAGACCAATGCTGATATATTATTCTAGAACTTTAGGACAATGAGGAACTAGGGTTAATATGACAGCGAGAGAGAGACACTTGGCCAACTCTTCCAGGTGCCCTCATTACAGAAAGCTCAGTCTCTGGACAAGTTGCAGATTGACCTGGTCATAGAGGGTGGATAACTATGAAGCACGGCCCTGGGGTGCTTGGGTCTGTTTGCGGATTTCTTGTTCCCCTAGGTTGCTTTAAACAGCTGTTCATAGGAGGACCTTAAAAGAGAATAGAGCCCACAAGAGATGGAAGGCTCTAAGCATGACATTTTATGTATGTGCCACTCATTAAATAATTATATCATTAACCCCCAAGTGAAGAATGAGTAGGCAAATGCATCAAAAGGAGCAAACCTGTTAAAATACAGTGAATACTGACAAACTCTGATTTTAATAGCCCCTTCTAAAGGAGCTATGAAGGAACTTACGGCCAGTCAAAAGGTTCAGGCTGAAACACAGGATGAACTAAAACTGGTAAAAACAGCTAAAGATAGCCACAGACCTCTGTGAGATAATAGGCCCAGAGTTAGAAGAAGAATGCTACTGGGAAGGGAACACTGTTAGCAGATCAAGAAACAGGAGAGAATAGTGTTTTCTCTCTGTCATTTTCACCTAGAATGACCATCTTTAGAATGAGAAAGATAGAGCAGTCTCAAGCAGAGACCCAGAGAATCATTTTAAAATGCATTTCTGGGCCCAGGTGGGTTCTGTGTCAGGGTGGATGTGATTGCAGAATTGCGTGGGGGTGTCTTTTGATTTTTCTCTTCATTATGGGTTGTATTTTTTCTGCTTCTTTGCTTGCATGCCTTCATTGTGACTGGATGTCAGACACAGTTTTGCCTTGTTGGGTGCTGGACATTTTAGTACTCTGTAAATATTCTTGAACTTTGTTCTGGGACACAGTTAAGTTACATGGAAACTTTGATCCTTATGGGCCTTGCTTTTAAGCTTTATTAGGTGGGACTTGTTGCCTTAATCTAGGGCTGATTTTTCCCTACCGAAGAGGCAAGGCCATCCTGCATGTCTGTATTAGTCTGTGAGGGCTGCCATAACAAAATACCACAGACTGGGTGGCTTAACAACAGATGTTTATTTTCTCACAGTTCTGGAGGCGGGAAGTTGAAGATCAGGTGCTGTTAGGGGTGTTTCTTCTGAGTTCTGTCTCCTTAGCTCGTTTGTGTCCTCACATGGTCATTTCTCTGCCTGTGTTGTCTGATCCTTATCTCTTCTTACAAGGACATCAGTCTTATTAGATCAGGGCCCACCCTAATGATCAGTTTGATTTAATTGTCTCGTTAAAGACTCTGTCTCCAAATATAGTCACATTCAGAGGCACTGGGGGGTTAGGACTTCAACATAGGGATTTCGAGGAGACACCACTCAGCCCATAATGGTTCTCCACTTAGTGCCCCAAGAAATTTGAGGTTTTATGCTCTGGCTGGCAGGCACAACCTCTTCCTAGCCCCGTGTGAGCTCCAGGGGTGTTCTCTGTGCTCCTTCTCCCACCTTGGGCAGTTTCCTCACATCTCTGTGCTGATCAGTACTCAGGTGAAGGCCCAAGGGGCCCCTCTGCTGATCCCTGGAGTGCTCTCAGGGCAGCTGTCCTCGCTGGTGCCCTGCCCTGTGAACTTAACTGCCTTGGCCTCTCTGGAGTCCTAGCTCCGTCTCCCAACTCAGTGAGACTGCTGGACTCTGCTTGGTCCCCCTTCTCTGTGCTGTGGTCTGTACACTCTTTGGGCTAGAGATTGGCTGGGTGATGGGCTCCCCTCACTTGTTTCTCAGGGGTCACTCCCCTGCCCTGCCTGAGCTCCAGTGGCTGCAAACCCTTGTTTCAGATGTCGTGTCTGACATTTTAGTTGTTTCAGGAGGGGGAGTAAATCCAGTTCCTGCTGCTTCCTTCAGAGAGTCTTTGGATAGCAGGGAACAGCCTGGTGTTCTGGAACTTCTCATTCTTGCTAGCATTTCTCAGTGGGTGTTAGAAGATGGATTTGGAATCTCCATTCTGGCGATGCTGCGGCTTATCCCTGGGAATAAGGTTTTTTTTTTTTTTTTAAGGTGGGAATAAGGATTTTATTAAAAAGATTTATTGATTTATTTTTTAGAGAGAGGGAATGGGAGAGAGATAGAGAGGGTGAGAAATATCAGTGTGTGGTTGCATCTCACATGGCCCCCACTGGGGACCTGGCCCGCAACCCAGGCATGTTCCCTGACTGGGAATCAAACTGGTGACCCTTTGGTTTGCAGGCTAGCACTCAATCTACTGAGCTACACCAGCCAGGGCTCTGAGAATAAGTTTTGACTGGATTGTTAAGGTGAGTGCTGTGAGCCCTTGGAGAGTCAAGTGGTGGTCACAGGAGCCAACCTGGTCCTGATATAAACAGGTCAAGTTGGAACCACCAGTCATTAAGGAACTGGTATCAACCTACAGGGCTTCCTTTACCATGACTTAAACTAAAGTTGTGGGAGTTTTTACTACATACCAGGGTTTCCTTTGTTCCAGCTTTTGTCCACACAGCAAGCCTGTTAGGTAGGTGCTATCACCCAAGATTTCCAGATAAGGAAACTACAGAGAGATTGCAGAAATTCCCCAAATGTAGGGTTTGAGCTCAGGCCTGCTGGTCCTCAAATGAGATGCTACATTGTCCCATATCTTTATCACCATCTTGAGTGAGGAGGGCCTAAGAGCTGGAACTTCAACTCAAACCAGCAAAACAAAAACAGATTGGATGCAAGACAAAGGATCCTTTTTTGTCCCTGCATTGAGAAAAGAAGCCATCCCCAAAAGCTAAGGGAGGGGAAATACTTATTCCTGGAAAAGAACTCATTTTTAAAAGGGAACTCAGATTATGCAGTCCCCAGTTTACAGGTGGGGTAGGTGGCGGTCAAGGGCCAATAGCTCCGTGGCACTGTCACACCTGAGGGCAGACTGGAAGCTTCCCTGGCAGGATTTTCCCTCAATGGACCCAGTCTCCATTGTGTGAATGTCCTTTTCGCTGCACATTTCTAGAGTGGATAGTTATCCCACTAGCTGGGTGGATACCACCTGGTCGATTACAAATAAATCATCACCTCGCCTCCTCATCGCTATCAAAATGTCTTTCACGCTCCAGTTACATCAGCCCACTTACTTCATTCTCTAATAAGCTTTTACAGAACTTACTCCCCACCCCCCACCTGACTCCCTCTAGAGAACAACCCTGGTTAGGTGTCAACCATGCTTTGCTCTCCTGGATGCCCACCTTACCCTCCCCTTGGAGTGTAGCTCCTTCCATGTGATC
This sequence comes from Phyllostomus hastatus, assembly GCF_019186645.2. Lineage (NCBI taxonomy): Eukaryota > Metazoa > Chordata > Mammalia > Chiroptera > Phyllostomidae > Phyllostomus > Phyllostomus hastatus. Next base: position 19,859,689 of record NW_025333869.1, read on the forward strand.
ATCACCTCTGATTTGCGGTCCCTTGTGTGGTCTGGGTGACCACATGAGGCATGACTAGTCTTGCTCCGCTGTGTGGGTGACACTCCCGAATGGGGGCAGGGGCAGGCGAGGAAGAGATCAGAGTCTGGTCACTTCCTTCTTCTAGTGGCCAGGCAGAGGGGGTAGGAGGAGAGCGAGAGTCTTGCTGTCTTTTATGGAGACAGCACTTTGTTGTCTTGGAATACCAGCTCTTGTCCTAGAGCAGCGAACAAATACAGGATCTGTGCTTTCATTTTTACCACTGTTAGCAAAGTTTTGGTGGGAGGGAGACATCAAGTGGGAATTTAGCCAGATCCAGGGTGATTCACAGAAAATACTTGTTAAGTCTAGTGTCCTGTGTTGAAAAGACTTGTAAGTTTCAAAAACATTTTGTGAATATCCATAAACTTGTTTACAGCAGATTTGTGATTGAGCTATATGCCCTAGAGCACAGGTGGCAAACACAGGGCGCACGGGCTAAATCCAGCCCTCCACCTTGTTTTATCCGGCCCAGCACCTTGATTCTACCCAGTGGCAGGGCCGAGCTACTTTCCCCTAGTTGAGGAGTAGACATGTATACAGTCCTAAAATTACACTTGGCCCTTTGAAGGCAACCACAAGGCTGATGTGGCCCCCTGGTGAAAATGAGTTTGACACCCTTGCCCTAGGGTGATAAAAAACAGGCACATAGATCTTTGGAAATATAGGTGCCTTAACATGGTGATGGCTGGTGGCCTTGCCCATAAGTAGGAAGGGCAGTCATTAGAACGTGTGGTCCACACACTGCAGAGACTGCCCGTACCTGGGCACGTGAACACCTGGCCTGTATTTGAATACACCCAGACAACTACTACTTCTTCTTCTTCTTTTTTTTAAAAAAATATTTATTTATTTTTAGAGAGAGGGAAGGGGAAGGAGAAAGAGAGGGAGAGATACTTCAATGTGTGGTTGCCTCTTGTGTGCCTCCTGCTGGTGACCTGGTTAGCAACTCAGGCTTATGCCTTGACTGGGAATCAAACTGGTGACCCTTTGGTTCATAGGCTGGCACTCAATCCACTGGGCAACACCAGCCAGGGCTGGTTATTCCCAGACTTCTAACCCAGAATCCACACCACCTCTTCTGGAAGTGATCTTTGTACCCCAGGCTGCAAGTAAACTTCCCTCTTCTGAGCCCAGTTGCCCTATATTCATATCTCTGCTGTTAGAGCTCTGCTGTTAGGGCTCAGAAAGAACAATGCATTCCCAAGTTCACAGATAACTCATGCAGTTGTCATACTTTGTACATTCATTGACCTCCTTCCTGGGGGCATGGCGTTCATCTTTGGACGGCTTTCTGCTTTTCTGGGTAGTCATCCAAGCCTGAGGCTACAGAGTTAAATGAAGTCCAACATTTCCCAGAGGCCTTTGCTGCTGGAGCCATATTGCATCTCTAGGTGATTCCCCTACAAGTTGTAAGACTTATTGTTACTTCTCAAACCTAGAAATATGTAATGAGCATTTCTTTCTGTTGCTGCTGCTATTTCAGGAATATTTTTAATGGCACCACCCCAGTCCATCATGAGGATGTCCAGTCCTCTCTGTTGTTGGACGTTTAGTTTCTTTCTGGTTATTAAAAGTAACACTTAATAATAATAACATTTTTAACATATAATTTTGTCTGCCTCTGCTTAATTTTTCAGGATAGATTTCCAGAAATGGAATTATTGTTGTGAAGGACAGAAACTTTTATGGCTGTTGGTAGACACTGTCAAATTATGATACATTTTTTTCTATAGAAGTAGGACTATTTCTCTTGGCCGCAAATTCTTTTTATTTTTTTGGTCCTCACCCGGGGATATGTTTATTGATTTTAGAGAGAAAGGAACAGAAGGAGGGGGGGGGTGGGGAGAGAGAGAGAGAGAGAGAGAAAGAGAGAAACATTAATCGGTTGCCTCCCTTATGCACCCCAACCAGGAATTGAACCTGAAACCTAGGTATGTGCCCTGACCAGGACTGAACCCTCAACTTTTTGTTGTATAGGACGATGCTCCAACCAACTGAGCCACCTGGCTAGGGATGTCCATAAATTTTCTTTGATGTTTGGAATATTTAAAAAGTAATATAAGAAGATCTGCTGTTTATAACAAATTTAAACAATACAGAATTACATGGAATGAAAAATAAAAGGTGCCCCTCCTCAGCCTGGCCTCCTCTGCCCAGAAATGAGGCCTGTTAGAACCAAACCATTTGTTGCTACCTATTAGCTGGGTGATGGTGGATTAGTTATGTGTCACTGGGCCTTGGTTTCTTTGTCTGTAAAATGGGTATGCCAGCAATCACTTTGTTGGATTGTGTGAGGATGAAATGGGTGTGTGCAGAGCACCTGGCCCATGGAAGGCACTATTATAATGATTGTCTTTGTTGAATGACTGGTTGCTAGTCTCTGTGTAGTGTGTAATCTGCAGACTCAGGCTGAAATCCTGAGCAGTCCCCTAATTCTGATGAATGTTGGCCCTTCTCTGCAAGCCTGCTTGCAATGTGAGCTGATAGAATCACAATGCTGTGAGCTTCCCAAGTAGGAAATAGTGTTTCCAGCAGCTTGGGGAGCAGCAGCTGTCCCCCACTCCACCCTAGCTTTGTTCTGGTGTGGTTGTCCAGTCCTTTGAGTAGTAGGATATCATTGCCCCTTTCTTAGGTTGGACACACCCTGGATTACTGTTCCTGAGAACACTGACATTAAAATGAGGCAGGAGAAGTCCTAGCTTGGATGGGCATTCACTGAATGTCCCCTTGGCATGTCATCCTACTCAAAATTGTAGGCATGACACTATAAACCCTGCTATTTATATTGCGCTAAACTCTGCAAATATCTTTAGTAACATGAAGTCCTGGGTTGTCCTAACAGCATCTCTAATTGTAACCTTTTTAACACTTACAGCACTGTCAGGCCATCCTGACTCAAGTGACTGGTGAGCCAGGCTGCACCTAGCGGCAGCACTGCTGATGAGAAGGTGCCACCTTCCAGGAGAAAATTGCTGAGCCGTCACTTAGAATGCTGAGGACCCCATGAGCCACTGGTCTGGATCCCAGGATCCAAACATCCCAACGACTCACCTCCCGCGTGTGCTGTGTGATTGCGAGGGGGCCAGAGGAAGCCGTGTCCCTGCAATGGTGCTCCCTTCCTTGGCCTTGTTGTCATTTAGTTTCCCTGATGGACAGCTACTCTGAGTATGCCTGGAAGAGGGCAGGCTCTGTGAGAGCTTGGTCCACAAGTAGAAATATTAAATTATTCCAACTGACTGTCAAACATTTATTGAGCATCTTCTGTGGGAGAAGCCCAGATTCCAATAATAATGGCCAACCATTGGCCATGGAGAGGGATGGACACTGGTGCAGATTGGGCTCTCCAGAAATGGACACTGAGTTTGGGCACAGGATGTTTAATAGGGATGAATTTGTGTGAAAGGAGGGACAGAGGCAGGAGGGGCAGAGAGACAGGTGGAAGGGTGATGCAGACCCCACCAGGCTTCAGCCAGCTCAGCAGGAGCCCCAAGTGAACATTGCCCAACAGTGTTGATCTCTTTGGGCCAGAAGGACTGGGCTTCTCTACCCTCACCTGGAGTAGTCACCAGGATTGTCCCAGGAAGAGTGTAACCTTGGGTGAAGCCCCTTTCTGTAGCCAGGGCTGACCTGATGGAGCCGCAGGGGAAGCCCGTCTGCAGAAGCTGGGCAACATGGCCTTCCATGAAGGGGGCAGGCCAGAGCATCTCCGCAAGCAGGGTTAGCTTGAAAAAGGAGCTGGAGGATACCTCAGAGGAGCAGGCAGAGCCTCCAGGAGAGTGGAACAGCATGAGTGAAGGTATGGAGGTAGGAAAATAACACACCACAGCCGGAGCCAGTATGAAAAGTTTTGCGGTGTGGATGTCCAGGCATAGGCCCTGCCACCACTGAGAAACAGCCCAGGGGCCTGTGTGTGTCACCTTCCCAGTTCTTTGCTTTGGAGCCATCTTTGGAAACCTGTTTTCCCTGTCACCTTAATGGAAGCCACACCAACCTGGTTGTGTGTCTTCCCAAGTGACCTGGAGTGAACTGTGCTCCGTGTCCTCTAACCAATTTGCCTTGGGCAGCTGGGGAGATTATCTGCTTCTTCCTGTGCAGAGCCTGGATTTTCTAGGCTCATCCTTGATGAAGTGGAGGTGACTTCTCAGGCAGCTGTCCAGGGCCTTGAGAACGCTCTCGAGCCTGGTCACCCATTTCAGTTCATAGGCTCTTCCGAGGTGGGAACATGGGATCTGGGTAGAGCACCCAACTCCCAATGTGGAGGGGCCATCCTCCTGCTGTGACTGCCATTTGGGGGAGGCTGGGCATCTTGAAGCCCCCCAGATGAAGACAGGCTGGTCCTTAGCCTGATAGCCTATTTTGATTCTTCAGATAGCCCTGAGCGAAGAAAGATTTTCACAGGCAGTCACTTGGTTTAGCTTCACTGGTGGTCTGGGGTCTCCTTAGCAGGCGTCTGGTGCAGCAGGGCTCTGTGAGAGGAACATGGAAGTGGAAGTGTCATCCTGGCACCTGCCTTCCCGCTCACCATCTTCCTCTCACATGCTCCTGTTTTTCTCCCGGCCTCCTGCCATCCTCTGGCTCGTTAGCCAGTTCTGTCGCTTGGCTTCAAGGGCCATACCTCAAGTCCCTGTCCCATGAAGTTAGATTCCCTCTCAAGTGTTCTCAGAAGCCCTGGCTTGGGTGTCATGGTATTTTGGGATTTGACAAAGGAGCAGAGATGGAGTGGCCTTGTGGGCAGTTTGTGGCTAACCTCCCTTGGCCTTGACTAATGACTATGGTGACATCTGTGGACAGTAAGCAGGTCCCTGGTGCAACCCCTTGTGATTAAGTTCCCTGAGTTATTCCATGTCAGATCACTGGCTGCTGATTGTGAAGCTTGTACCTGGTGCAGAGTTGGGCTTTCAAATCCTCCCTTTCTCCCTGCCTCCCTCCCTCCAAACTCAATACTGAGCTCTGTTAGGAAATATTGAGCAGTTAAAGTAACAACTATGCTACAGGTATAGTAATAGAAGTATCTGAAGGTAATGTTGGAATTGGTCATTCATGGATATTTTTTTGATCTACAAATCTACCATAGAGACCTGGAAATATTTTTATTTTCCCATTTGTGTTTGCATTATGTGAGCATGAAAGAGAGAGAGACAGACAGAGACAGAGAGGAGTGAACAGTCTTTTTACAAAAGATCGAGAGGTGGGTTGTTTTCCTTTAAAATCCCAGCAGAGCTCAGCTAATCCTGGGACCTGCATCAGTTCAGTACACAGGATACTCTTGGAGCTTGCCTAAAGCTGAGATAGTAGCCACATTTTTTTTTCCTATGGTTTCCCTGGGCTTTTCTGAAACTGAATTTAAAAAGCTCGTTTTCCTTCTCTAGGTACTGCTGGTGGTCTCCGCTGTTGGGATTCCAGTACTCTGGGCCTGTCTGGGACAAGCCTTGGGCATCTGATAGTTGCTTGTGCAGCTGCAGTTGGGTTGCTATGGAAACCAAATCTCATGCGTCATGTCTTGCTCCTGACCTGGGAAGTAATGGTGATGGTGACACTTTTGCTCATGACCTGAGCTGGGAATTCCCTGTACCATCCAGCAAGGCTTTTCAAGGCCCTGACCATGGTGCCCACAGCAGGGAGTTGGTAACTTTTGGGAGGGGTGTCTTTCCCCTTGCTCAGAGGAAGCCTTCACCTTTGGACTGGTGCCCAGCTATTGTTCCTGTAGGCTCAGCAGTGCTCACCAGGACAGGGGGTCCTTGGCCCATTAGAACTGCCTGGGAGGCCACCCAGGATCATGTCTGGAGTGCTTGGGAATACTGGGGCAGACACACACCCTGGGACAGCCTCCACCTCTTAGCATGGAGATAGTGGAAGCATTCTGCTGGTTCTGATGAACCAGGTGATAGGAGAGAATATAACTACTATGTGGCAAATTAAGGTGGCTCCAAGTCAGCTCACAGGGGTCATTTCATTATTAATTCCAATCAAAGACATTAGTTGCTATTTAAGGATCTAGCAGCTAGATTCTAGCTGCTTGGTCACCTATACCACCCTTTATCTGGCCACCTGCAGCTTTTGAAGGAAAGAGAGAAAAGGTCTCTTTCTTTTCCCTGCTGCTCATCCTTGGAAAATTTACTTTGGTGAAACACTGGATGATTTTCAGGACCAAGTGTCTTCCCAGAGTAGAAGGAGTCTGGATAAGCCACCACAATAATTCCACATCCTGGCCAATCTCAGCCTGGTTAAGCAAGCTCCTACTATGTGCTTGTTACCTTTCTAAATTTTATCTTTGAATTCTCAAAATAGCCCCTCACAGAAGGCATTTTTTCATTCCCATTTCTCTGCTGAGGAGATGGAGACTCAGAGAGGTTAAAGGGATCAGCAGCATTCATTTAGCTAGGAAGTGGCACAGCTAAGATTTGACCCTGACCTCTGATTGCAAAGCCTGATTCATTCATGTTCCACCTGTGAGCCAGTGCAGGGCCAGGCAGGCCTGATTCCTCATGTGCTAAGGTCTGTGTCCTTGACAAGGGCTGTCAGCCTCACTGAGGGTAGACATCTCACCCTGGCCCCCACGAAGCCCAGCCTAGATAAACTCCCCTCAAAAGAATTTTCCAAGGCACAACAACAACCCATATGTGGCACTAAAAATGCCCGAAAGGGGACTTAGTGATGGATCTGAAGGAGGTAGCTGTCTGTGACAGGCTCCATGAACACAAAGGCTTCACAACCAAGAGAAAATGAGCCTCTGTAGGCAAGAGGGACCTCGACGCCTGCTGTGACCACCAAGAAGACCTCTTCTTTCGGAAAACATGCATATGGTTGCAGACTGACCTCAGTGGGAGACTGAGGTGTCCGGGGTTTCTTCCTCTCTCCTGGCTGCCCATCTCTGTGTGTGTACCCAATCACTCCTGGATCTGAGAGATCCCTGGCTGTTACCATGGTATCTGTGTCACTGCATAAATACATGATCTGAAAAGTGAACATGTGCTAGGAAGGAGGGCTCTCCCTGCACATTGGCTGCCCATGCAGAGTGTGATCTGTGAGCCACGACAGGAGAAGGGGCACTGACAAAGGGTGTACAGCAGGCATCGATATCAGATTCAGATTCATACTTGACTCGGGAGCCCCAAGGACAGAACTCCATTGTGCCACCCGGCTTCCACTGGGGTGTGAAGGGGGAAGAGGGGAGGAGTAGGGTAAACCAGCCACTATAGAACGTGCGCTGAATCCTGTGTGTTCATGGGGTGGGGACCGGATATAGATGAAAGCTGCCAGTGACACTCCTTAGGGCCATTGCCACGTGCCAGGCTCCAGGAGAAACCCTTATGTGCTCTCTCTGTCTGGTCCTCATAAGCATCCTGGGAGGTCAGTACCATTGTTGGGCCCATCATACAGTTGAGGGAACTGACGCACTGAACAAGCGAGCCATGTGCCCAAGGTCTTACAACTAGTAAAGCAGCAGATCCAGAAGGCAAAGCCAGGCTTATCCGATTGCAAACCTGGGTCCACTCTGGGGTTTCAGGGGCTGGGAGGAGAACCTTGGAGCTGGAGCAAGAGAGGACTAAGGAGCACTGTGCAGAAAGCCCATCTTGGAGGGTGAGGAGACGAGTGCGGCAAGAGTAACGGCAGGTGATGGAGTTGGAGGAGTGGCACGGGTCCAGGTGGCAAGGGAAAGGGAGGTCCTGGGTGCCACGCTTCTCCTTGTGGGTATCAAGAACCTAGGACAGGTGTTCCTGTCCTTGAGTGTTTACTCAGCTCACTTTCAGGTGAGGAATCCGTAACTTAGGGCTGTGTTATAGCCTGGGAGTGAGATGGGGCTGGAGTGATGCAGTGATAGCTGAACATGGGCAAAGTGGATGGTAAGGTGGGAAAGGCCTTGGGTGACCAGAGCCAGATCTTAACCCTATGGGCAAGGAGACACCTCAGAGCAAATGGACCTTTCCAGTCTCCTGGGTGATCTATTTCTGACCCCCAGGCCCCCACTGAGAACTATCAGTGGCCAAGCAGTTTTCACTGCTGGCTCAGCTGGAAGAGCAGAGACCCCCACTGACCTAGGGCATTTCTGAAGCTGCCTTAGGCTTTGTGGCTCTCCCAGGGGAAAATGACCTGGATGGGCTGAGCAAAAACCTCCATGCTCCTCATTCTGCCAACTGGGACCCTGTCTTTGTTTCCAACACAGAAAAAAGAATCTTAGCCTATTGTTCAGCCTTGCTATTTACAGCCATCAGATAATTAAGCAGATGAACCTGTCCAGGATCAGAAGGGGCCACCTGGCTGGTGGGCCATAAGGTGAGTCTGCAGGGTCTCTGGGTGGCTAATAGGAGGAGAGGAAAGTTTGGAGAGCCTTTTGTTAATGTTCACACTTCATTTCTTCCCAATGTGTTTTCGGTCAGGAGGATAAAATGAGCATTAAAAAAAGTTGTATTCACTAGATGTGACCCTGGAGGATGATTTTATTTTATTTATTTTTAGAGAGAAGGGAAGGAAGGAAGAAAGAGAGGGAGGGATATATTGAAGTGAGAGGGAAACATTGATTGGTTGCCTGTCACACACACTCTACCAGGGACTAAACCCGCCCCCCAGGCATGTGCCCTCACCGGGAATTGAAAGGGTGACCTTTCGCTTTGCAGGACAGTGCCCAACCAACTGAGCCCTACCAGTCAGGGCTCTGGGGGCTCTCTGGGTCAAATTTGCTTGCTTCTCTGATGACATAGAATGCTAAATTCTAAACTGCCCTAGGAAGAAGCCTAGTGGAAGACTTCAGGTGTCCACCTCCCTGGCTGGTTTCGGAGGCATATCATAACCCAAATCTCCTGCTTCCCTTTAGTAAGACCCAAGGGCTCCTTGGCCAACACCTGTAATAATTCATCAGGTTCCTCCCTTGCCACCCCTTAATGTACCCAGTATATCACCTTCAGACATGGTCACGACACTTCTCTACCCTCACTCCAACTCCTCTGTGGCTCCCTATTATCTGCAGGGTAAAGTTCAGGCACTTTGTCCTGGCTTAGTCCAAGTTACCCCCCGGCCTGCCTTCAGCCCACCTTTTCAGCTCTGTACCCTGCTCTCCTAAGCACCTTCAGTCATTCGGGGTCCCCTACTTCTTCAAATATGGGGTTCCCTCTTTGAATTTGGCTTCTTATTAGAATGCTGTCTCACTTCTTTGCCTGTTCAAGTCCTGCTCACCCTGCAAAAGCCAGTTCCTATTCAGTCTCTCAGTCTTCCTATAATCTCAGAATGATCTCACATTTCTTTCCCCAGACCTTTAGAGAAAGTCTGTCTTGTTGGTTTCATTTGGCAATTAATCATGTTCTGCCAGGCGGTTATCTTCCCCACTATTATCTCAAAGAGTTATTTAAATATTTCATCAACATTTAAATCTTCACATTCATCCTGCCACCTCAGTTGGGCTGTCTGTCTGGTTGGAGGGCAGAGAAGTCCTAGGCGTCACTGCCTGGTAGCACCATGTGGTGGTGGCCATGTGGACTCTGGAGACCTGCTGCGTGTCACCCTCACTCTAACTCATCCTTTTACTAACCGTGTAACCATAGGAAAATTTGAACTTCTCTGTGCCTAGTTTCCTTATCTATAAAATATGGATAACAATTGTGCCCACCTCACAGAGTTGTTGTAAGGATTCAACGAGTTAGTATGTGCAAAGGGCAGGGCTTAGAACAGGGCTGCATGATGTCAGCTAAGATCCTTAATGTGCCTGCTTCCCCTTTTCCCAGCCCTGGGCTGCTGCCTTGGCACAGTGCATAGGCCAGATTTGCTTGTTCTTTTCATTTGGTCTTGTGTCATTGGCACAGATGAGAAAGCTCGGATGCACAGCGGCCAGGAGGGTTTCTTAAGGCCACATAGCAGGCAGTAGTGCAGAGCCTAAGGGTGACTCCTGGAGCCTGGTCCCAAGGCCTTGCTTTTCATACACAGCCCCACTGAGGGTCTTTCCTTTGCAAGGGGCATGGAGAGAACACTGATTTTTTAATGGTTGGACACCTTTTCCATGGTGCAGTTGGACTGGGGGTGGCCAGGATGCCACCAGTCTGCAGGACTCGAGGGGGCCCATTCCTGTAGTCGTCTGTGGAAATGATATCCCTTTGAGGTGCATCATGAGGTCTTGGGATGAGAAATTTCCCTGACAGTCCTCCCATCTCATTCCTGGGCCTGTTGATGGACCCCAAGGCCTCCTGCACCTGGACAACACAAAAACATTGAAGCTGAGTGGTGCTGCGAAAATCCCACTTGTCAGGGCCTGTGAAGGTGGGCACAGCTGCCTTTGCCCACATGCTGCCCCACTTGCTGTCCCCTGGCCACTTTCTGAGAGACCCTCAGGGCTCCAGGATGTATTTGGAGGTGGCAAGCTATTCCCAAGTACCTTCCCTCCCTGCCTTGTGCCAGGAGAAAATCAGAGTCCGGTTGGGACAAGTGGTGTGATGATGCACACAGGTGTTCCAAGGTCAACGTTCCCCTTCTCGCCTGCTCTGCCTCCACCCCCCAGCCATGGAGGGAATGGCAGGAGTGGGTGATAGAAGATGCCAAATGGCTTCTAATTCAGAAATGTCAGTGTCTGAAATATGCCTTGAAATTGTTTACCAGGCTGCCTTTCAAAAGGAACTGAAGGTGACATCTTTTGGATAGATTTGTCATGAAACAGTACAGTCAAATGTAATAATGTTCATGGTAGACTCTAGGTAGTAAGTGTTCAGGTGTTCTCTGTGGAATTCTTTCAGCCTTGTTGTATGTTTGAAATTTTTCATAATAAAATGTTAGGGGGAGGAGTGAGGACTTCATAGCTGACTGTTTAAGTAGCCAATCTCGGCTTTGCTACTTTCTAGCTGTGTGACTTTGCACAAGTTATTTAACTTTTCTGAGCCTTGGAGTTTTCTCATTTGTAAGAGTGGAGTTTATTTTGGAACATATCATAGAAGTACATTCAAATGCAGTTGGTGTGTTTCTTGGGCAAGGACTTGAGACAAGGTCTGGTGTACTCAATATTCAGTTGAGAAATATTGGTCATTATTATTATTAGTCAGAGAACTTTATTTGGATAAGATCTTAGAAGAAGACATTGAATCAGTCAATTAGAATGTTATTAGTAACTTGAACGCATAATTCCAGGACTGTGGTTTGGTAGGAAGGAGAAGCCACATGAAGTGGTTTAGACAGAGATGGTGGGTGGAGAAGTCAGGGAAGCAAGCAAGGACTCCACTTTCAGAGGCCTTGTTAGAAATAGGGAAGAGAGCTGGGTTAAGACCTTGAGAAGGAAGGGAATTTGGGGGATAGAGGAGACATGTGTGTGGGGCAAGGTCCTCTAACTGCAGGCCTGGAAGGGCCTTGCAAGGCACCAGCAGGAAGCTCAGATGTCCGTCTCCCAGGCTGAGTCAGGAGGCAGAGTCAGTGGGCCAGCCAGGCACCCTGTCACCTTCCCCTGGGGCCCCCTGTGGACCTTTGCAGGAGCTCTTCCTTATTCTAGCAATAGATAGGGTTAGTTCCATGAAGAACTTTTCTGTTGCCCTTCTCCCGTAAGTGTCTTCCGACAGAACTGGTGCCTTGGGGGAGCCCTGGGGCCAGTGGTCCTGCACTGTGCATAATAAAGCAGGAGGCAGCTGGCAGCCCGGCTTGACACCTTACACTCTTAGGGGATTTCTGGAATGTCTGATCCAGAGAACACATCCTGAGTCTATCTCACCTTCAGGGAGCTTACATTGAAAAAATATTAGATGGCTACAGAAAAATTAAGAGAGTCCACATGAAGATACAGATTTCTAGTTTCTCTTGACAAAAAAAAATCCAATTAGGCAGCCTGGGACCTAGCAGTTACCTGGGGTTGAGTGGCTGCTGCCTCCTTGGCCTGGGCACCCTAGGTCACCAGAGGCTCTGGTTGCCCCTTCAGTCCTGTGTCCTGAGCCTAACTCTTCGAAGCGTTTGAGTTTGTCACCCTTGCCCTAATATAACCTCTTACTTTAAGGGGTGGACACTGGCCAGCCAGGTTAAGGGACTTGCCCAAGGCCTTCCATTTTGGAAGATCCCCTCCTCTGTACTCCGTGGCCCCTCTGCCTGTGGGTATCTAGGCCCTGCCATCAGAAGCCCATCAAGCTCTATGAAATGCTTCAAGCCTGTTCCAGTGGGCCCTGGTTCTGCCTCCCAAGGGGGTGCCAGGAGGATGTGTAAGGAACTGTATGTAATACTGCTTTATAAAATTATCACAAACCATATTCCCCTTGGTGAATTGCTCTGAATTTTCTATCCATGAATGTTCTTACACCTTTTCAGTCTAGAATTTTACCTGTCATAAAAACAATGTAATAGTAACTTTAAAAGGCATTTGAAAAACTAATCACAACCCCACCAGCATAGCACAGCGGCTGTCTCTATCTTTTATTTATAAAAATGCTTTAAATTACTGAAAAAACTCTTCTCATTTTTATCTTGTGCTATGGGAAGTATATTTTAACTGCACTTCTGCCTTCCATGCTCCCTCTCTCCCTCCCCTTCCAGTCTTTTCCTTTCCCTTTCCTTCCATCTTGCTGTACCTGATAGCCACTGGGTAACCAAGGACTCCACCCTACTTCCAGTGTTTATCTCTGGCAGGAGGGTACAGTCACAGTCTTGCTCAGGAAGCAGCCCAGGCTCATCCTTGGTGATGGAGCTCTCTGCTGTGCCTGCTGGCTTTCCAGATAAGTTCCAGATCCCAGGAGGCAGAGGGGGCAAGCTGGGCATCAGAGGAAAGCTGGAAACACCTCCCTAATCCTTGCTTTTCAATCTACTCAAATAGAACATGTTGGCTGAATGATTGTGTGTGTGAATGTGTGTAAAGAACTAGGACTGGGATGATAGGGTTTTAGGCACCAGGAATCCCTTCCCTTTTTAGCCTGGTATATTCAGATAATTTTCTTTTGATGCCTTGGACCCATATAAGTTTTTAATGAGTTTTAAGCACCATCTTGTCATCTTTACTGTGTATGGTATGCTTAGCATTTATTTACGCTCATTCCAAACAGTTATTGAATTGCGTGCCAGCAGGGCCTGTTTCTGTACATTGTGATGAGAGAATGCAATGGGCACTTCCCTGGGAAGGCCGTGATGTGCACTGCTGGAAATAGCGTGCTTTTTTAATATTTTGGTAGCTGTGTCACCTTGGGTAAGGCACTGTGCTTCTCTGTGTTCAGTTTCCTTTTTCATGAAGTGGAAACGATCACTACTAACCTGGCTGGGAGGATTAATTAACTGAGGTACTGTATGTAAAGCACTTTGCAGAAAGCCTGGCACACAAACCAGCAGGATTCCAGTTCCCTCCCCGTTCCTTTCCCTGCAAGTTCTCTTTGGAGCTTGAGAACCTGCCAAGGAGTTAATAATCTGTTAACAAACACTTAAGTGTTGGAGAATTTTCTTGTAATGTAAACACTCAACTCCAATTTTGGTAAGCTTACTTTCACCTGGTGAGTTTCCTCCACCCAGTTCTGCCTGGGATTCTAGGAACTCTGTCCCAGTTGGGTCTCGATTGAGAAGCAGGGCCCAGGTGCATGGGCTGTGAGACCCCTTCTGGCTGCCTTCTTCCTGATTTCCTTGGGAACCAATGGGCTTTGGTGTTTTGGGTCTGGCCTGCTGCACAGCCTCCTCGCTCCAGTAGTGCTTAAAGCCACCTGGGGACCTGGTTCAGTCTTCCCTTCCCAATTCAGATGCATTCTGCACCTGCCAACACTGATTCCCTGCTTTCATGTCTTGGGGGGTCACTTGGCTGAATTCTACTCAGCCAGGTGGTCTAAGACTGGAATGAAAGTGTTTGAAAAGCCCTCCCCCACTCAGGATTCTGCGTTCCATGGTAAAATTGAAAAGTGAGAATTCTTCACTCTGTCCCTGCCAGCTGGGTGAACTGGGCACATTCTCTCCCCTCTCTGGTCCTTTGTGTCCTCATTGTAACCTGAAGGTTGTAGGATGTGTTTACAGTAGGTAGGGGGGAGGGAAGACAGAAACTTTAGAAACCTAGTTCAGCCAGCAGCCCAGTGTCATTTGAACATTTTCTGCCTTCCTTGTGCCTGATTTCGTCAACACTAAGTCTTATACTAAGGATCTTGATGTTGCCAGAAACTTGAGAGTTTGCTTAGGCTTTGGGGTTCCTGGGCCCAAGTACAGGAAGCACAGCACGGCTAGTGAGACAAGGACAAGCCCTTGAGTCACCAGCGGGGAGATAAGCCCTTTGCACTTTCCTTCCATTTCTGATCATATCTAGGAGAAAGCCTCATTTGAATGTGTTGGACACCTCAGTGTTCGCTCAGGTCCCTTTTGAGCAAAGATACAGCCACTGAGGCCGAGAGCTTTTGCCAGCAGTGGCATCTGCTGGAATCTTGTGCTCTGCTTTTGTTTTGCATTGTCCCTATTTTGAAGGTTCTCTTCTCTTTTTTTCCACAAGTAAGCTCAGTGTTTCATGTATGGTAGTCTTACAAAGTTTCATTGAAATTTACTTACCTAATTAAAAAATATGAGTTTGCTTAGAGAAGAAGCTTCAGCATAGTCTGTAGTTCAGGCAACATGCAGCTAGGGCAGGAGTTGTAATGGGGCTGTGTGACTAGACAGGGAGAACTGGCTCCTTCTGGGGTAGTCTAAAATCCAGTGACTCCAACTCCATGTGTGACTTCACCTTTGACAAAAAACACTGGGGCGGTTCCCACCAGCCAAAAAGTTCCTCAAAGGCAAGGCAGCCCCTTTTTCCTCATGCACAAGGACCTCTGTGCATTATTATTATTCATCTATTAAACACACACATTCATGAGCTGCAGGCTTTTCAGCAGCCTTTTGCTGGGCCTAGGGGTCCAGGAGTCAGAGCCACCATGCCCAGGCTCTGGGGGCTCTGAGGATACTGGTGGGTGCTGAGGACAGTGGTAGGTTCTGATGCCCCAAACACACTGCACACAGACAGGTGGCCTCACACTGAGTAGGTGGTTGAGCTGGCATCTCGAGGCTGGCTTTGAGATACGTATGGGGAAGGGGGTCCTTGGTACTGGCTGTTTCTCTGGACCCCAGTGTCTCCCAGTTTTGGTTGCCTCCAACTCTGTTCCACACTGTCCAGAACCAGAATCCTTGCCCAGGAGCTCAACATTCTTCCCCAGAGTGGCAGGAAAGCTAATTGTTCTGGGACATCTGACTTCCTTGCAATAGGTTTTTCCAGGGGAACATAGCCTGGAAGGTGGGAGACAGACCCTGCCCCAGATGTCAGAGAATGTGCTTAAGTCACCCCATCCCAGGGCTCACACGTCTCTGAGGCTGCTAGTCTTTTGTGTTACTTCCAAGGTGCAGGTAGGTCTTATGTTGGGCGAGGAAGGTCACCTGTGAGGTGGTGGCATGTTGGTGCCATAAACTATTTAGCTGAGCTTCCCAAGGGGGAGGCTTTCTGTGGCCGGATGTAGCTCTGACTGTGTCACAGTTACCTTTGTAGCCTAGATCCTGGCTTGGGACAATCAGGACATTGTGCTACACTCACTCAGGCTTGATGCCACTGTGGGGAATAAGGATGCCAAAATAATCTGTCAAAAACTGAAATCAGTCCTGGCTGGTGTGACTCGGTGGATTGAGTGCCGGCCTGAGAACCACAAGGTGGCCAGTTCAATTCCCTGTGGGGCACATGCCGGAGCTGTGGGACAGGTCCCCGGTTGGGGGACGTGTGAGAGGCAGTTGATCAATGTTTCTCTCACACACTGATATTTCTCTCTGTCTCTTTCTCCCTCCCTTCCCCTCTCTCTAAAAATAAATAAAAATCTTAAAAAAAATTCTGAAATCACTTTTTTAGAAAACTTAAAGCAGGCATTATGATCATTGCCTGATTCTTGAGCCCCTGACTTTCCTCAGTTTTGAAATATAAGGTTGGTGCTTCTTTCTTACTACAGACAGACCTCACAGATCTTTCCTTACCCCTGATTCCACTCTATTCCTGACCTTGACCTTTCCCTGACCCTCACTAAGTCCCTTACCTCACACCATTCTTGATCCCCACCCTCTTCCCCATCCCACCTATGGCCCTTCTAGAAGTCTTTCCTACCCAAGTATAGGCAAAGCCTGTTAACAGGCAAAGTCTGTTTTGCGACTTGCCTGATAATTGAAAACAATGTTGAAAGTTCAATAGTTTGTTTTTTAAGTTATACCAAAAGGTCCCAGCTTTCAAATGACAGTGTAGACAAAAAGCTGGGTTGAAAGTTGGGGGGTCTTATGGGTTCTCTTGTCTTCTGGGCCTGACTTGGTCACCACCTCTCCATGTGATGATACCTGGGCCTGTCAGTTTCCCACGAGTCTGTTTTCTCATTGGCCATTGGAGGGATTTGGGTCAGATGAATGGATTCCTTTATTTCTGGATGTCTGTCTGCTCCTTGGTGTGATGGTGACACCAAAGCTAATCTCCAAGGCCTCTTCCCATTTTAAAATTCCCTGAATCTGACAGTAGATGTCTGTACTTGGGGTCCACAGTTGTGAAATGAGGAAGTAAAATCAGGACAGCCACTGTTTTAGATGGATTTTATGAAGAAGGAACCATAATAGAAGAAGATCAGCAAGTGAGAAGGCCTTCTCTGTCTTGTTTGGCACCATATGCTTAGCACCTAGAATAGTGCCAATAAAAACAGGATGATCGAGTGAAAGAACACTAGGTGTTGTGGCAGTTTTGTGCAAAGCAATAAAGAAGCTTAAGGAGGCAGAGTCTCTTTGTCTTATCTTACCTTTAAGCTTGACCTTATCCCAGTAACTTAAAGGTGCCAGCGAAGGGAAGGGAAGGAGAAAGGAAGAGTGAAGCTGGGGGTCTCAGACTGGAATCCTGCAAGTGTGAGAAGCCTGTGGTGTGCTTTTCCCATGCAGAAGGGCCTAGCCTCCAAGTCTTCTGCTGTCAGTCGTCTAATGGCACAGACTCCAGGGGAAGCTGCAAATGTCCAGCAGTTGCTTCTGGATTTTATGTTGCAGCTGTTGAGACACCCACTGGCTGCAGCTGCCCTGGGGCTGAGCCCTTGGCCTCTCCTGCAGTCACCTCTCTATCCTTCAGACCAGCTGGAGCCTTGATAAACTAGGCTGGGGGCCCCAGGCCTGCCCTCCACTTAGACCCTTCCCCATTCCCTGTGTATATACCCTTCTGTTTGACAAATCACAACTGGCCAAAGCAGTTCCTGGCATCCCCTTAGGCTACCTGGAGCTGAAAGAGTATTGGCACCAGAGGCCTTGAGGTGTGATTATATTTCAATCCCCATGCAAAATTGTAGAATGTCATACCATCAACTGTTTTCCTCTCCATATTATTATTATTTTTTTGTTTTGCAATCTGAGAATGGGACCCCCATCTGTGGTCCCTATAGTGCTTGGTCTTGACAACTGAGACCATTGGGAGAATAATCAGTCATTGCATGTGATCTGGCTCAGTCACAGGAAACTGGTACCTTGATATGTTGCCTTCAGAAGGGTCACTGGGCCAGCTGATCTGAGTTAGAAATTAACTTGTCTCTTGGAACTGGTGGAAATGAAGAAGATGGACAGTGGGCACTTCAGGGCTGGAACAGCTACCATCCCCCAAAAGTGCAATTGTCTGCAACCTGGAAAAGCCATGGTAGAATATGACCCAAGAAAATCATGAAGAGACAGAAGAGAAAGAGACATGAAGAGAAAGGGGAGACTTTATTGTGTTATTGATGATCTGTGAATTTTAGTCAAGGCCTTGATGGTCAAGGCCTTGGCCTTCGTTGGTTAACATTCCTTCCAGCAAACTTAATTGAGGCCCACTCTGTACCAGCCACAATACAAAGGTGCATTGCATCAGTACAAAGATGAGTTAAATTGATTGACTCTGGTGGGAACTGCACTTTGCAGCATGGATGTGATGTTGAGTGGATGGCACCTCCCTGCATCCTCCTGCAGTTTTAGTGATCACTACTGTGAGGGCCCCCTCGACGCTGTCTGTTTTGTTCGCTCTCCTGGGCAATCACCATGCTGATGTTTCATCAGTGCTAGCTTCCCAGGTGGATGTTCTGGATGGTGTTGGTAGAATCAGATTGTGACATGGCCAAGGGAGGATATATCCCTGTGTCTTGTTGTGGATAATATCCAAATCATTTGTTCAGGTGGAGGTGGGGTGGGAATCAGTACTCCAGGATTGCAGATGTGGCACTGCCACTCATCTATTAATAAGAGTTGGGAACACATAGCTGGCTTATTGCTTTAATTCCTCTGGTCAGTGGGGAGATTGGGTGCCTGGTATACTGCACACACATACATACACATACACATGTAAAAATCTCACAGCATTTTTTTGGAACATTAGCTCTGAAAGATGTAAGTAGATAATAAAGGGGTTTGATTTGAGAAAGTTTGAAAAATACTAAGTTAAAATATGAGCTTAAACAAAGTATTAAACTAGTTTCTTCTTCTTGCAGAACTTTTAGGGCCTTTAATATACTAATATGGGAAATAGCTAAAGAGGGTGCAGTATTTAATAATTCCCAAACTTAGTTGACCATGGCACAATTGTGTTATAGAGTAGCTTACTGAACTTATGTTCCTTGGAACCTACTTTGGGACTCACTAGTCTAGATCAGTGGTATCAGCTGGTGGTGATGTTGTTCCCTAGGTGATGTGTAGACACATTGGCAGTGTCTGGTGACATTTTGTCTAAACTGGGGACAACTGGGAAGGGGGGTGGTGGGATCCAGTGGATAGAGGCAGAGAATGCTGCTAAACATCCTACAACACAGGGCAGATACCCGTGACAAAGGTTTATCTGGCCAGAATGTCAGTAGTGCCAGGGTTGAAAAACCCTGTACTGTATGGTCCTCAAAGCCCCCACCACCTCCCAGCTCAGACACTTGGGGAATAGGTAAACACCAATTTACCTTGAGGGATCTCTGGCCCTTAAATGTCATTACTCTCTGGAAGGTGGGAGAGGTGAGGCCTTCCATTCTGCCTCCTCCTTATAGATGCTTGCATACTCCTGGCTGAAGGTTCCTTATGCCCACATATCCATATATTCAGTAAGCATGGCCTGGCATTAATGGCAGCTCATAGACTGGTGTCTAGGTGAGAATAACACAAAGTCTCCCTTTCCTGGGTATTGTTTCCAGCCTCAGTGGCCAAGCTGGGGCAGTTCACTTTGCTCTATTGCCTGAGAAATTTGGATTTCAAAGTTTACAGTCTGCCAGACACTGTCCCACAGACAGAGCCAAAGGTCCCAGAAGAATCTCCAGTTCACAGACATTCATCATCCTTCTGAAGTTTTAAAATCACATGTGGTTTTTATGGATACTCAAGGTATTCCAGCTTTTCATGCTTTCCTTTAACCTGTTTCTCCCAACACACATTTTTCTCCAGTAACCAAGCACAGATTCCATCATGGGCTGACCCAGAAGCTCAAATGGGACTGGCACAATAATAGCCGAAGCAAGGCAGTATCACGACTAAATAGCTTCTCACAAAGACACATTTTCCTGCAGACAGCTTCAGGGAAATCAGCCAGCTATGTCTCGGGGTACACTTAGGGAGCTTCCCTTCCTTCTCTAGACTTCAGAAGTGTGCTTTGTCTAAGGATGCTCTGCCACCACTGGGCCACATTAAAGTGTCAGACCCAAGATGGAAATGCACTTCCTGCCTGCCCTCCACCCCATCAGTCATGTGATTATTTTCATCATAGAGGCCTTGTTATCCTTAGGGGCATGAGCCATTCACTGAGAAGCTTGCTTCTCCCTCAGAAGGCAGCATAGGCAACGATGAGCAGGCCCGTAGTCCAGTTGTCATAGACAGAAACTTTAGGAGGGCCATAGAGAAACCTTGCTGGGAGTTGTCACCTTCATCTTCCCCATGTAGAAGAGGCAGCATCCTGTGTCCAGAGATACCAGATGAGATTGAATTAGTGAAATTTGTGTAACAAAGTTTATTGGCCATGGGCCAATAAACATTGATACTCAGTGATGGATGACTTAATGGGCGAAGCCTTGGACCCTTGCTTAGTTGGTTCAGCCACTTGAGTGTTAACTATGTGCTAGGGAGTGCTGCTATTTCTTTTGAATGTTGCAGGATCTGTAAATATGGAGACACAGAGAAGGGTAGGAAGTCCCTTGTAAGGTATTGTTCAGACTTAAGAGGGGCTACAAAGACCTCACACCACCACCAATCAGCACCAACTCAGTATTACAAGCCCTGGCATTTTTCTGTGTGCTTTCTGCATCTCAGCTAATCTACACAGCCACCCTCAAGGGTGGATATGAAGAACCTCATTTCCAGGTGAGGGAACTGAAGCTCAAGGGAGGTTAACAATCCACCCAAGTCAGTAACTAGCAGAGCCAGGATTTGAAATCATTTTTAGCAGACTCTGAGGCCATGCTCTTAATTCTGTGCTGGCTTAAATCCAGTCTTTAGCTCCTAGTTTATATCCAGTCTTCACGGCCTCAGGACTCCAGCCAGGTGCAGCAGGGCTCTGGGGGAGGGACCCAATGACCATCCAGGCTGTGGCAGCACCATGGTGCTCTCACACAGTAGGCAGGGCTGTCTAGCTCTTCCTTTGGGAAGAACTGCTGTGCACTGCACTAAGAAACTACATGTGCCTTAAGTTAGAAATGAACTCCCCTAAGAAGAATTTTTCAAGTCATGGCCACAGCCCATAAGTGGACTATAAAACCAATTTATCAGGTTGCAACCAATGCTCAAAAAAAAAAAAAAAAGAAGATATGAAAGTACAGATCTTGAATTAGGTTAGGTATTGCTTCATGGGTCCTTTGTTGGCAATTACTCATGTACTAGATGTGTATGGATCATGACATAAAACCTATTTCTTACTTTGGGTAGAGGTCACAGTTCAAAAGCACTGGGCTGCAGAAAATGCTCTAGTGAGAGGCTGCAGGATTTCTTCTTTGTTTCTCAGCTAGGGGAGGGGTGGAAGGAGGCAAGGGGCACAGCAGGTCTTGGCAGGTCAGTTGGCAAGGGTTGGCTATGCACCTGCTGTGAACTGGGCTTTGTTAGATACTTTGGGGGCTTCAGAAATGTTAGAGAGGAGACTGTTATTGGTTCTCAAGGTTCTTCCTTTTCAGTCAGAGAACCCACGTCTGCCCAACAAGACAAGAGGATATAACAACATCTGTAGAATAATAATGGAAGCAGAGCAATGGAGCCATGATTAAGAGTGTGGATTCTAGAGCAACCTGACTGGGTTTAAATCTCAGCTCCATTCTCCTTAAACCTCTGTGACCTTGGGTAGATCACCTAACTTCTCCACCTCAGGTTCTTCATCTGTATAATGGGCACAATAATGGTACACACCACATGAAGTTGTTATAAGGGTTGAGTTAGTGTTTACAAAATGGTGAGAACAATGCCTGGCACAGGGCCACCATAGACACTTATTTGCTTTATAAAAATGAGTCATTTGACCTTTATTTGAATGCCTAACAGAAAGCTTTACCAAGTCAAGATTAGAAGCAGGCTTTCAATTACTCCATTTAATATTCTTTTTCTCATCTTGATTGTTAACAACTACTATTTTCTTACTATAAATATATTCCAGCCACTGTGAAGTCTTCTGTGTATGTCCTACAATCCAGTGAAATAGGAAACATGTTCATTTTACAGATGGAGAAATAAACATGAAAGGAGGGGTCCAGCCAGGCCCCAGGCCCAGGCTGGTCTGGCTTCACCTATGCTCTGGAACCAGAGGACACATTCTGTCCTTGGCCTGTTGCCACTGATTACAATGAAGATATGGCTGCATAGGTCCTTTCCTGGCCCTGAGAAAGGGACTGCTCTCCCCATTGGGCAGAGGGAGGGTTTTAAAGCATATTGGCTCTGTGGAGCACTCCAGGCCCCCCCAGGGCGTGACTCAGATGTCCACTGTGAGGACCTGGTTTCCTAATGGCTCCTGCAGGCCTGGACTGTTGAGCTGAGGTCTGAGATGTGTCAGCAGCCTGCTCTGCCCCATGCCTGGCTCATCTTCTCTCAGGCTCAGAAGCCAAGGCCCTGCCTGGACAGAGAGCCCATGACAAATGCAGGCCCCTCTTTGAAATGCTGTGTTAAAGAGGCTTCTGAGAGGGCTTCATGGCCTAGCAGAGACCCATGCATTTTTAAGTGCTCTTCTGCCTTTGGAGGAAGGTTCTTGAAAATGGTAGGAATCATTAGGGCTCTCAGTCATCCAGCTCCACTCAGAAAAATTAAGGATTTCAGCTTTGTTCACTGCAGGAGAAGTCCTAGGCATGGGCAAGCCTTGGGGGCAGCCCGCACTGCTGTGCCAGGGGACCCACGCTAGACCCATGCTTCTGAGGGGTGGGGGTTGTGGGCTGATTAGCAGTTGACCAAGGGGAACAAATGAGGGCAGTGAGAAGGCAGGCCTCTCGATAGGCTTGCACTCAGTATCCCCTGGGTGCCCACATCTCCCGAAAGCACTGTGGACAAACATGATGGAGAAACCTGACTGGGGAGACACCCATACACAGGAACCTAAACACAAGTAACATAGGAATCGAGGGGAAGGGTTTAGGGTAGTAGTTGTAAAAGGCTTCCCACAGGGGAGAAAACTGAGGTGAGGGTACCAGGGATTTGGAATTACTACAATGGTAGACCTGGGCATTATCTCTACATGTAACAGTTATTCCTTTTGGAAGCAACCGCCAAGCCTCCAACAGTGCCTCCCTCCCTCCCTCCCTCCCTCCTACCCTCCCTTCCTTCCTTCCTTCCTTCCTTCCTTCCTTCCTTTCTTCCTTCCTTCCTTCCTTCTTCCTTCCTTCCTTCCTTCCACACTTACTTCCCATGTACGTACTTGGACTCAGGCCCAGTTCAAGGTCCTAGGTGTACACAGTAACGTGAACACAGTAGCATGCTGCCTCTCCTCCTGTGCTCATGGTCTAGTGAGGAACACCAGAATTAAACAAATAAATTCCCCAATATCTGTGAGATTAAAACTGCATGAGTCCGATAAAGGAAACAAGTGGGTTACGGTGAGAAAGAAGAACAAAGGGACCCTAATTTAGACTGAGCCATGCTGTGTGCATCTGTCAAAACCGTGCCCATCCTTCAGCACTCAGCAGAAATCCTCCCTCCTCTATGAAATCAGCCTGTTCCACAATGACTGTCTACTGCTTTTTAATAGCCTCCACCATGTTCTGGCTTCCTGTACCATCTTATCCTACCTTTATTTAGTTTTGGGCACTTGTCTTATTTTCCCTGATAGATTTTCAACTCCTGGAAGAAGAGCTTGTATTTTATTGTCTGAGAACCTACTGTGAGCACTCCCTTTCTGAGAGGCACAGAGGGACATTGTTGAATGAATGCATGCATGAATGAATGAGTGTGAGACTTCATTCCTAACCCCAGAGACCCCCTATAGGGATGCAGCCAACCTCTTTGAGAGCACAGGCTCCACAGCCAATCTGCCTAGGCTCAGCTTGTCAGCTTTCAAGCTCTGTGACTAGAGGCAAATGCTTTGACTTCTCAGTGCCTCTGAGTCCTCATCTGCAGAATGGGAGATGTTAGGTAATAGCTATTACAAGGATGAAAAGGGTTATGCATTACTAATTAGTGCATTAGGGCATGTGCATTACTGAGATTTGTACTTGGCCATAATAAGTGATTTATGAGTTAGTAGTAATGTGTCAGACACATCTCACAAAATCCTGAAAAGCATTTACTAACATGCCACACTTTGCACAGCAAATTCGATTTCAATACAAAATAAAACAAACATGAAATGAGACAAATCTGCAAACCTAGGAATGTCTGTCCCCCATGACATTCCTCTGGCCAGATTAATTCTCAACTCCCTAGTCAAGGCTGAGATGTACATTCCGGAAGTCTACTCTCCTGGCCAAAGGCTAAGGGATCAAACAGACATTTGAAATTAGACACTGGCCTGGAAGGGATGAGGGAGACAATTCTTAACTTCCAGGGGGTTGGTGTGGCTCTGCTCTGTCCATTTCAAAGAATGAGACCCCCCTTATTTTTGAGGACCTTGGAGTGGAGATGGCATCCTGAAAATCTCATGATCCACTGCAGCAGAAAATGTGGCCTTGGCCCACCTATAAATCATCTGAAAAGTTCCAAGTTCACACCAACTTTGTGTGAGCAACCAGCCCTGGGTTGGCAAAGATTGGAGAGGCAAGGAAGGTGTTGGTTGGTTCTGATTTTTCATTCTGTGGCTTCTGAGCTTGGGAATATAGAATCCCTACTTCCTGGTGTCTCCTTTTCCTCCCTGAACAATGACAAACTATGTCCACACTCCCTTCTTGGCTCCTCCTTAAGATATCGAGCACGTAACTATGTCTGATTTGAGAGTAAAAAACTATATCCCTTATATTTACAAAAGGAGAGGGGTATAATTTTTGTGACTAAAACCAGGGTACTGAGACTGAAAATATTTACTGCTAAGCTGTTTTCATATTGATGAGAGAAGGCATTTCTAGCTCAGACCAGAGAAGTAGAAACTCTTTACATGTGACTGAGAAATCCCTTGCAAGTGTCCCCTTGTGAGAAATGGAACCGTTGGAGCCAGGATGGGGGGAAAGCAAAGCCTCCTTAATTTATTCATTGACTCTTTTTTTTAGACTAAAAAGTAATCACATGCTTTTTGCCAAAAGCAGCCCCAGGGCAGGAGTCCAACAGAACATCATCCTAGTTAGGTAATCTAATTTCCAAAAGGAGACCCCAGCTCAGACACCCACCAGCTGGCTGTGATGCAGAGTTGACACAAAGATCAGAAAGCTGAGGCACCCACCAAAGTTAAGGCTTGCCCTGTGTGTGTGTGTGACTATTGGTGATGATGAAGGAAACACTGTCTGGGGGAAAGGGTGCTACAAACTGGGTGGCTTAAAACACCAAAATTTATTCTTCCACAGTTCTGGAGGCCAGAAGTAAAAAATCAAGAACTTGCAGAGGCCAGCTCCCTCTGCAACCTATGTGGGAGAATCCCTTTTGGCCTCTTTCTAGCTTCTGGTGGGGGCAGTCCATCCTTGGCATTCCTTGGTTTGCAGCTGCGTCACATCAGTCCCTTTCTCCGCTGTCGCTTGGCCCTCTTCCTTTGTCTCTGTCTCTGCATGGTGTTCTCTTCCCTATGTACCTCTCCTCCTCTTGTGAGGACATCAGTGATGTTGGATTAAAGACTCACTTGAGTATGTCTGTAAAGATCCTATTTCTGATTAAAGGCACCTTCACAGATACTGGGGGTTAAAACTGAAATGTAATTTTGTGGGGGACACAATGCATCCCATCACCTTGCCTTGCCCTAATGCTAGAGAGATGGATCAGGGTTTCTTGTGCTGGTGTGAGGAAGCGGACATTTGGGGTGCTACTGGGAATCAAGTCCTTGGAAGGAGGAGGAATCCTCATGTGGAGGGCTTATGCCTTGAAGGTCCTTTTTCCAGGTTAGTGTTTCTCAAAGTGAGGTCCCCAAACTATCTCCCCAGATGTGTGAGAAATGTCATTTCTTAGGCCACACCCTGGGCCTACTGAATCAGCACCTGTGGGGTGGGGCCCAGCAATCTGTTCTAACAGGTCTTCAGGTGATTCTGATGTGCACTAGAGTTTGAGAACTGTCCTAAGTTCCTGGCTTTTGTCCTCGTAGCAACACATTCTAGTGGGGCTGCCTGTAGTTTTTTGATCAAATTAGTGTGAGAAGCACGTGTTGGTCTAAATCAAATGAGTTCCTGACTGAAGGATAGTTCTGAGCTTTTGATATGCTTTATGTATGTACTGAGTATTGAAAATTTCAGGGAAGGAAACAGTAGGATTTCCAAATTTCATTGATGAAAGAGCTATCTTGTTTGTGTGGAGTATCCCATTGGACTGGTGTTCTGCAGAGAGCACACTGGGAAACACTGTTCCTGTCCACATATTAAGGCATTCAGTAAATTTTTATGAATCACCTTCTGGTAGTAGGGGAACACATCAGTGAACAAGACATAGTTTCTCTCTCCGTGGAACTTAGAGCCTCACGTGGGAGCTGGCAAACTACAGGCCGTGGGCCAAGTCTGGCCTGCCATCTGTTTTTGTATAGCCTGTGAGCTGAAATTGCTTTTTACGTTTTTTAAGTAATTGAAAACAATTTAAAGGAAAGCTATTTCATGAAATGTGAAACTTATATAAAATTCAAATTTCAGTATCTATAAATAAAATTTATTGGAACACAACCACTCTCATTTGTTTACATATTGCCTATGGCCACTTTTGCTCTACGCCTAAATTGAGTTGTTGCTATAGAGACCATCTGGCCTATAGGCCACAGAGCCTAAAATATTTTTTCTCTGACCCTTTACAGAAACAGTTTGCCAATCTCAAGTGTAGTGAAGTGAAGAGGGGCTGAACAAATATTTGCAGGTGCCTTGAGTGTTATGAAGGAGGAGTGCAAGGACCCCAGGACTCAGGCCTTTACTCACCAATGGTGGTGGTGGTGGCAGAGTGGGAGGGGTGGGGGTATTAGGGCTTTCTGGAGAAGGATCTCCAGGATGACTAAACAGTCTGGAATATGACTGGATAGAGAAGGTCGTTACAGGCAAAGGAGATAGTACATGTAAATCCTTGAGTCAGGAAGAAGACCACTCATTGAAGGGATGAAACAAAGTCCAGTATGGCTGGAGCATAGAGAAGGTGAGGCCTGGGGTTGTCACACATGTGGCCAGATGCCAGGCAAAGGCCAGATATGCAGGAGCACCTTGGAAGGCCACAAGGAGGATTTTGGACTTTACCTTAAGAGCATTGGGCAGTCATTGAAGAATTTAGGCACAGGAATGATATGAATGATCTGAACTTTGTGAGACTGTGTTGTCAGTGGAGAGTGGGTCAGGGCTGGAGCCAGAGTGGATACAGTACAAAAAACTGGGAAACTTAGCAGTCAACTAGGGGAGAGGAGAGGAGGGAGAGATGGGTGTGGCTTTGAGATGTAAAGACTCTCTGTGAACGCTCATCCTCCCTCCCTCCAGGCCCTCTATGCTCCTTGGCAACCCAGGTGCTAGGTCTGCATCCTACTAGACTCTGATTTATTAATAAACATTGATTGCTTATTTCACACCTACTGCATATCTACTGAGCAAAGTGCTAGATGTAGATATATGTATACATTCTACATATATACATGTATATACATATATATGAAGTCTGTCCAGAAGGTATCCAGGCATATAATATGAAAAATAGAGACAATTATTGAAGAAGAGAAAAGATACAGGAAACATTGTACATAGGACAGTGACACCTTAGTTTCCTTCAAAGTAGGTATCTTGGGACCTCATACAGTTCTCCCAATTGCCATCAGCTGTCCTGTCATATTTTCCTGAAGCTCACTGATGGTCTGAAATTTCTTCCCTTTCAAAGGTGATTTTAGTTTTGGGAAAAGCCAGAAGTCTCAGGCACCAAATCTGGGCTGTGGGGGTGCTGAGCCAGCTGGGTGATTTGATATTTTGCCAAAAAACTGTATGAGAGGTGATGCATGAGCAGGTGTGTTGTCATGATGAAGCTGCCAATTACTAGTAGTCCACAGCTGCAACTTTCTGAATCTTCTGAATAGTTTTGTGGAGGAATGTTCAAACTTAAGGCAGAATTTGATGCAGATTCGCTGCTCTGCTAGCTCAGTCATTTTGAATGTGATGGCCACACAGTACACATGCTCACTCAATGGTGTCTACTGCCCTCACTGACTAGTACAGTGAAGTTGTCATTGTTCACACACGCACATTCCAATCCACTCTCCTTGGCTGCCAAGTTACATTGATGTTGTGCAAACCATTGTTGTTATTTTAAAAATGGTTGGACCTCTTCCAGACAGACTTTATATTCTATAGATAAGAAAACTACTAAGACCCAGTTTTTGAGCTCAAGATTATTAGCTGAGGAAGAGATGGATGTATCCACAGTGCTTGAAGGGTAATAAGGGCTGATAACTACAGGAACAAATAATACTCTGAGGGGACAGAGGAGGTGCTGAGTGAACACCACCGGGAGATATTCATCCTCATTAAGAGATCTTTAGAGGCTTCTTGGAGGAGGTGGCTTTTAATCTGCATCTTGAAGGACATGTCAGATTTGGAAAGGAGGGGAAAGGGAGTTGATCCAATCCGAACAAAAGGATGAACTCGTGACAATGTGAGTGTGCGAAGGGGGGACTAAAGGGAGCAGTGTGGTTGGAGTGAATGATCAGCGGAGGCTGAAGAGGCAGTCCCAGGCTCCTGAGCTGGTTTGGAAACCTGACTTGGATTCCTGGTTGCTTAATGAGCCTGACACCTTAACCCAGGCTGTGCCAAGATCATGAGTAGCTCTTCAGCAGTGGACTGACAGGGCAGTGGAAGGCTCACTGTTTCTCTGATGGCCAGGGCCCTGCCTACCTCATTTCATGATCGCTCAATGAACAAGTACTCTTTGGTTTTCTGGCCCATTGATCCTATGACTATTTCTAATTGCCTTTAAGTTCTGCTTTGACTTCTGGCTGGTGCCTGCTCCTGGTTGTGCCTGGAGACCAGTAACTTACAATGAGCATTTTTCTGGCTCTTGGTCCTGTTGTTCAGGGCTGTGACACAGGGTTATTTTTGTTGTCCTGTGCCAGAAGATACTTAATAAATGTGAGTGGTGATGATGGGTTTCTTAAGAACAGTTTGGCTGATTCATTTTTGAAAGTTTTTTATAAAATAGTGAAATAAAACAAATATACTGAAAAGCATATACATATAAAAGTACAAAATAGTGCATAATCATAAGGAAATTCATGCAACTACCCATTGGGTCAAGAAACAGAACATACCGGTATCCCCTGGAGCTTTCCCATCTGTCCCTTCTCCATGGCTTGTTTCTCACACTGATGTTTGCTAAGAAATCTTAGTAGACTATCTCTGTCCAGCTTCTGGTCACTGGTCAGAAAAGCAGCTTCAGAAGATGAAGAAATACAAAGACCGGGGAATCAGGCAACAATCTGGGCTTTCTTCTAGGGCTGCCCACACAAAGGAGATTCCATCTCCATGAGTGGTTGGGATAGACGGACAGATGTTAGGGAGACGTGGCGCACACGGGCGACTGGCTCAGGTGATGATCACAGTGTGCAAACAGGGGCCCTTGTCCTGCAGGGCTCTTCTCTCACTGCAGTTATTAGATGCTCATAACCAGAGACTTCTGAGATTTAAAAGTTACCTTCCTCTGGGTCCCCACCTGGGTCCCCCACCTGGTGTGGCACCTCCCGCCCCCCCCAGCCTGGGGGATGGAGCACTAATGGAAGGAGAAAATATTTGTTTTGGTCTAGGGGAGATTGTGTGTCCTCAGGCAAGGATGTGGCAGAACTAACAACAGATCAGTGGTAATTCATTAGTAATGTTGACATTCAACTTATAGACATTTTTGGAAACTGCATTTCTAATAATGATCTTTGGTTAGAAGTCTGTATTTGTGGAAAGACACTAGTCTGAACAGGCATAAAGGGAGAAATAATCTGCTTTGCGAGAGAAGGCTGAAGGGCTTTGCCTTCTCCTACAGAAGGGTGTGAGCCTTTCAACATTTCCACTGTTGCTCTTCAATTATTGGTGAATCGCAACTAGGTTTGCAAATTCAGAAAACTGGGGGGTGGAGAGAGGGATGCTGTAGGGAAGGAAGCCCCTGTACATGCAAGTGTGTATACCTTTGACTTCTTGTTGGCTTGTTTTTCTACATATGACCTCATCTTTGTGCTGGACTGGCCACTTTGTCAAGGGGGCCCTCCTGACCGAGGTCTGAAGACGGTGAAAGGGTGTGGGTGCCCCAGAGGTAGAGAGCCAACATGTCCAGACACTCGGTGTGCTCTGTCTGGGTGGAAAACCTCATCAGAAGCCAGACTGAATCACACCAGTTTCTAAGACATTCCTCAACCATGTTAGGCAAAAGAGTCCCCCGCTGACGAGCTGGGGTAGAAGGAAACCTGATATAATTTTGGAAAAACCTTCTTTGAGAAAGAAGTTTCTCACAGCTGCTTAGACTCTGCCCGACATCCAGTGTTGGAGGGGTCCCAGGCCACATGGAGGAGATTGATGGGTTCAAGGGTGCCAAGAAAAGAGTTGAGGCTTTGCAGTACTGGGGGAATCGCCATTCCTAACTCCCCTCAGGGATCTAGAAGAAGGAGAAGTAGTCATCTGAACTGGATAGAAATAGAAGTCCCTTCCCCTCTCCCCAGGCTATTTGTTGAATTAGTTGTTATTTCACATTAACGGCCAGCTCAGGCTCTCTCGTATTTGGCTGCTGTGTTGGAAACAAATATAGACTAGGGTGGTGGGAACCCAGGCGCATAGGAGGTTGCTGAGGTTTCGGAGCTGAGCCCGGCCTCTAAGGGGGCAGGTGCAGAATCTGAGTGCAGGGAGTTAGGCAGTTCTGTGGAGCCACTGAAATTGGAGCCTGGGCCCCCACATTGGGCAGCCGAGCCACTGACACTGCTCCTTCTGAGTGCATCAGAATGCCTGGTAACCTGGCTATCTTTCTACCTCCTGAGGCCTCTCTGACTTGCTAGGCATTGCTTTCCTGAATGGGGGTCACTGGGAAAGGCAAAGGTGGGGAGACCTAATTTCAACAGCTCTTTTGACCTGAAGCCAAACGCATCTAAGTTCAGTCGGTGGGGTTTATAGTTGCTCACTGGATTAGGTCCTAAATCATGGTGGAAATTTTCCTGGAATGGGACAAATCTTTTTGTAAATAAGAACATTTGTCTTTTTTTGACTGATGTGCCTGGTGAAGCATGTGCCCCTCAGAAGCTCCAGGACATCTGATCTTGTTTGGGATTTGGTGTTTGAATTTGAACATGTGCACTGAGAAACTGCAGTTTGGGAGCCAGAGCTCAGTTCAAGCTTCAAGTCATGGAAACCTGCCGGGTTTAGCCAGGATATGAGCGGCACTCAGGAAAGGGTTGTTTTTCCGGTGCCTAGTGAGCAGAGGTTCAATTTAACCAATCAGTACATATTATTAGTCACTTGCTGGATGCCAAACATTCTGGGTATTAAAAAAATGGGCCATTGCCTTTTAGGGGCTTTCGGGCTAATTGGGGCAATATGACACACATGGATAAAGACAGTGAAGGCTGCGTGCCAGTGCCTGTCCAGTGCTGAGTGAGAGGAACAGATTGTGGGCGCTGGAGTTAGGGCAGGGAGAGCACTTCAGTGGCCCCCTGGGATTTGATTAAGGAGATGAAGATGGGTGGAGAACAATGGAGAGGCCGTCCCAGGAATAGGAAAAGCTGGCACCAAGGTGTGGAGTGCCAGGTCACATCAGGGAACTCTGGAGGGACAGCAGGCTCTGAGGGGAAGGGGCAGGGGGGACTGAAGGCCTGAAGACCAGGCTTGGAGGAGTTTGAGTTCTGTGCTGTGGACAAAGAGGATTGGGGAGCATTTTGATTCCAGAAAATATGAACAGTGTTAAAAAAAAGGCAAAAAATCCCCCCCCGCCCCAATCCAGCAATCATTCTTTAATACACTATGAAGTCCTCAGTATGTGCTAGGCACTGTTCTAGGCTCTGAGGGTATGCAGTGAACAAATGGGCCAAATGCCCCCCCCCCCCGCCCAGAGCTTACATTATGTTCCAGGGGAGACTGGTGGAGAATAAGCACACCCAGGTGTAAGGAGTGGTAAGCATGATGAGGAAATTGCAACCCTGAGAGATGAAAGTGACCTGTTTCATTTGGGGAATTGGGCTATACCTTATATTGTTCACAAGTCACCTTTTTTACTCCATGTTGCTTCTGTCTTTTGACTTGGAAGACAATATTCAACCACAAGCAATTCATCCCATCTGTTGTCTGCTGGTAAATTCTCTCTCCTCACTTGCCCCTGAATGATGGTTTGGGGCTATGGCAACAATTTCACTGTTTCCAGGGAGACAGTTTAGGTTCTGTGCATTTCCTGCTGCTGTGGCAGTGAGGGCTTCAGGACCCAGAGTGAGGCTAAGTTGGACCCTTTGGAATGGGTTTCAGGGTTTTGAGCCCTGAAAATTAATGCATTCCTTTCCTCCTGCTCTCTGGGCCAGTGCTTGCTGAGCTGCTGGAGTCCTGAGGGACCTTGTCTCTGTTGCCCGATCTTGCCTGGCCCGGAGGCTGTCTGTGATTGGTATGACAGACACACCCTGGGGTCCATATAGAGGGGCCTGACCACTATGAGCATGGCCTCTCTCGGCCTTAATTTCCCTTCTGTGGAGAGAAGACTAAGTGAGTGGTTCCTAGACTTTTATGAAATACTCAATTCAACTTTAAAAAACTTAGAGACTAACACAGGATTGCCAACTTTTTATTTTGACAAGCACAAACATAAAGAAGAAACTGTCAAATGCCAGCTCTGTCATCATTGTCATTTCATTAAAAGGGCATATTCTTACCCGACAAAGAAGTGATGACATAATATCAAAGAAAAGGACAGTTTTTCCCTGGAGAGGCATACGGGCCGTCTTTCACTGACATACATACATTATGTTGTGCTGCTGCTTTTCTTTCCAAATTCCATCCTGGAACGGTGCTGCTCCATGGCCCCAAACTCAGGGACCGCAGGACCAGAGGGCTGGTGAGCCATCCTCCCAGCATCCTTTGCTGTGGAGAGTGAGACACCACTTGGACCGGATCCTGTTCCCAATTCTCCCAGGTAGCAGTGAACTTCCTTCTCCTGCTTCTCCCCTCTTGACTCTTCCACTGTCTTTCTCTCTTAGCAATTGCTTTCTGGAAGTGAAGACATTCTCAAATTATCCTGGGTTGTTTTTCAGGAGCTGGGAGAAGGGGGGAAAGAGGAAGAGTTCATCATCTTTGACCAGCTGAGCGCCTCCCTCAAGCATCTAAACTCCTCATCTTTAGGTAGCATTCAGTTGTTCCTCAACCATATTCACATCCTTGTTTTGATTCAATTTGCCTTTTTCTATACTAACTTGAGTCATAAAAGTTAACTTGGCCATGGCATGGCCAAGTTTATGCTTTCTCTTATGAAAATGAGGGTTTGGGATTTCCTGTAGGTCTTAGTTATCCATGTCTAGTCTGTCTTGACCAGAAACCAGATTAGGCTTCCACTTTGGTGAAGGGAACAGAGATCAAGTTTGCTGTTTGGAAAATATGGATTTGCCTCCTGATCAGTTTTTAATCAGCTGGGGACCTTGGGCAGGTCATTGTTCAAGGCTGTGTAAGTGCATAGTCTGGCACTTGGCTAATATTAACTGCTGTTTACTGAGCCCTCACCAAAGGGCTTTGCATTCATCATCATGGTTGATTATTGTGAATACTCTTGGGGGAAGGTATTTGTAAGCCTACTTTTCCAATGAGAAAACGGAGTTTAAGATGAAATGGAGTGACTTCCTTTCCACTCTCCTCATGCCATCTCTTGGCCTCATGGGGCTCTACAGTTCCTTGTGTGAACAAGCTGTGTTTCTACCCTCCTGTGACCTACACCCTTCCTTTCTAAAGGAAGGGAGTTCAACCGCACAAGTTCCAAGGTCACTTGCAGATCTCACCTCAACAGCTCTGTGACTCAGATTCATTTCATTTTTTTTAAAGACAACATTATTTGAAGGTGTTTGAGTGCTCTCCTTGCGAAAAAAAGTGATGGTAAATTACCTTTTCATAAAATGTAAGATTCCTCCTAAAGCAAAGGGGTTAATATTGAGCTCATGGGCCCTCAGTGCAATTTGTAAGGCCACAGTGCTAACCACAGATCTTCAGCCAGCTCAGTGCCTCAGTTGTCCATCTTCAAAATGGAGACAATAGTGCCTAACTGGCAGAATTGTTAACAAGATAACATAAGGCATTCAGAAAATTACATCTATTATTAAGCCATCTGAACTTCTGGCCCTGCCTCAGACTTGCCTGGTGTGATTATAAGTGATTTCTTAACTGGGAAACAAATGTGATTTTTTGTCTTCTGCCTGGGCCACTGTGCTGGTCTTCTCATGTGGGTGGGTCCTGAGCTATTCTCTGCCAGCAGGTCGGATAAGCCCCTGGGTGAGCAGGCTGACATGGACCCGGTCCAGGTCGCTCTGGCTGAGGGAGGAGAGCTGAGATCTCTGCTAATCCAGTTTAAAGTCTCTAAGGCCCAGACAGTGGACTCAGGACTGCCACTTTTAGGTTCCCATTTTATTAAGCTCATTGAGGGCAAAGGAAATGGTTATTTTGCAGATGTGATGTATTGACTGAGATGTGTACATTAATCCTGAAAGTGCGGGATTGATTTATTAATTTTAAGCAGCAGATGTGGCCATTTGAGAACACATCTCACTGTACTCCTGTGTATAATGCTCACCCATGTTTTGGGCCTTTCAGGAAAGAAAATCTTTTGTTTTAATTTTTTAATTCAATTTTTATTTATATTTAGATACTTGTTTTCTGTATTATAAAGGAACTTTAGCATTTATTTTTGAACATATTGTTATTGCTTTCTAGAGTTATACTTTTAACACATATGTAAAAACAAAAGAATTAAAAATGTTTATATAGATATGGAATTAGTACTACCCATGTATAATGTGCACCCTTATTTTTCCCTCAAAAATTTGGGCAAAAGAGTGCACATTATACACGGCAAAATACGGTATGTCTGGTAGGTCATTCAGTTCCTAGGTGAAACCCCTTGCATTTCTCCAACTCCCTGTCTGTTCCTGGTTAACCAGATTAGATGTCTATACTACAAAGTTTTACTATTTAGGAGCCCATAGGGTGTAAGATGATTGTTTCAGTGGTAGTCAAGCAGCATTTCATAAGGAGATTCCATCTCTTTGTACTTTTTGTCTGTCCCAAGGCAGTAAGGGATAGAAGAAAAACATGGCCTTTAGTCTTAGAATAGATTGGATTTAAATTTCAGCTCTGCTGCTTACAAGATGAGTGATCTTGGAAATTGCCCAACCTCTGTGGGCCTCATAATGTTGCTACCTTCCAGACTTGTGAGGATTAAGCAAGATGGTGTAAAACCACCAAGTAGAGGTCGTGGCCCTTGGTGCACTGTCCACCTCAAGCATTTCACACCACCAGATATTTGTTAGTGAGGGACTCACAATCCAGACCTCAGGGTCAGTCCAGACAGAGCCTGGGGGTGTGTTTGCACAGCATCTTTGCATTTGAGGTGAGGAAACCTGAGCCGACATGATGGTAGGCAACCTGTTAAAGGTCAGTTGGCCTGCTTCTGTTGTCACCTTTCTCCTCCCACAAAGACGAAAAGCAGTTGTTCCTACACAGGCCAGGGAGCTCCTAGCAGTGGGAACCTTATGCAGCCTGTGGTGGTGAAGTATCTTATGAGACCCAATAAACTCAGATGGTATCCAGCATCCCAGAGTAAATTGCTTTGTCTGAGCTCCTTTTTAAGATCTTGTGGCCTGAATCTGTGAACATTGTGCCCCTTTCCTGGGAGCACAGACTGTGGTTAGCAAACAGGGTAGCTGCTGGGTGAGTTCATCTGGTGCAGACGTGGTGGTGTGCCCTCCAAACGTGGACTCCTGGAAGATGGATGGGGAGGCCGCAAAGTGTGGGGGAGGCTCTGCCCTGCTTGGGAGGGGCAGGATAACCAGAACTTCCCAAGGGCAGAGGCCAACTGTGCCACCCCCTTCCACCAGCTCTGTGTGGGGCCCGCCTCCTCTGCTGCCCCTTTCCCCTGCCCCTGGTGTACCACCTCCTCTCTCCTTTCTCTACCCAGAACTTGCACATGAAAATCCCCACTGGTGGTGCCCACATTATGCTTTATTTGCTTGAACTGCTTAAGGTAATCGGCCTAATCCCTAATATGCAGGATTATCAGTACCTGGGAGGATCCCATGACTGGGCCACTGGGCCAGGATGTGCAACGGGCTGCCAGGGGGGTTTCCTCTCGGCCTCTTTGGCAGGAGTGGGGGTGGCTGGAAGACCTTTCCCCAGCAATTAGGCCCAGTGAAGACCCAGGGCAGAGGGACCAGGACAGTGGCACCACATGGAAGCACTGGAAGCTCGATGGGTTTGTAGGTATTGAAATTCAGCCATTTCTAGGTCTTAGGCCAAACTGTGCCACAGAATGTCGTAATCATTGCCATGAAATAAAGCATCTTCTAAAAGCTGAAATGGGCCTATGAAATTTTACTCAGGGGATTTCAGACTTTTTTTCCCCACAGAAAACCCCTTCAAGCAGAATCAGTCTCACACAAATCTTTTAATAGGTGGAGACTGTGCAATGTAGAGATGCTTTGATTTCATGGGGGCCAGGAACCTTGCCTCCTCTGCCCTCTCTTGGTAACCTCTAAGGCACAGAACACACACACTAGGCTCTAAGGAAAAAAACTGTGGGTTTAACCCACTGCGCCCTCTCATTTCCCAGATGGGGAATTGGCTCAGAGAGGTTGGGTAACTGGCCAAGGCCACACAGCCTGTTCCTGGCAGAGCCAGGGCTAGAGTGCAGGCCCTGCCTTTCAACCCAGAGTTCTTCTCCCTGCCACCATCCCTCTAATAGGAGGGAAAGGTTCCTTCTGCTCTGTAGTGAGCAGCCCCATGCAGGGCTGCTGGGTCAGTTTTGACAGACACAAGGGGTCAGGGAGAGGAGGTAAAGACTGCTGGGGGATGGAGTGAGGGTGGGGGTGACAGGCAAATAGAAGGAATAACTGAGAAGCAGAGTCTGTCAATGTAGGCTCAGGGGGAATGGCTTTCTGATGCTGACCAGGGAAATTTGAGGACAAAGTGGGCCTGTGAGACACAAGGAGAGGACAGATGGAGATTTCCTGGGTCCTTTCTTCCCCCACAGCCTTCTGGCTGTCAGGAAGTATTCCATGATGCCAAAGCCTTGGGCAGAGGGTTCAGGCATGGACTTGCAGAGATGAAAGTGTTCCTGGTCCCTGCTCTGTTCCAGAGGGATTAGGGGAGGCCATTCCTTTCAGACCCTCAGGATTGCTGGGCCAAGAGGGCACGTGTCACAGCCACCTGAGGATGTGGATAGCACCCAGGGAGGCTGGATCTTCTTCACTGGCAGCTGCATGAGAGCCTCGGTGCTCAGCAGGAGGACTTCACAGCCACGCTCATGTCCATTTCGATGCTCCGCTCCATGAAGGATGATTATGGTTCTGAGTTTGTTCTTGGCTGAGAGAGGAACTGTGTTCCTCTGTCCTTCAGTTAACCATCCTCTCAAGGCACGGTGACCTTGAAGGAGGGCCTCTGTGGTACATGCAGTACCCAGATTGCATGGGGTGAATGGAGTGCTTAAGATGGTAATAAACCTTTCGTAGGCACTTTAGAGCCGCCCATCATCCTTCCATACACATTATCCCGTTTGGTCCTCATGCTGTCCCTGAGAGAACATCAGGCCAGGTACTTGTCTCTTTTTGGTGTCATACAGCTGGGGTTAAATTCTGATTGAGTTTTCCTGGGCCAGCTACTTAACCCCTCCTCTGTAGATGAGTGTGTTCATATCTGCCTTATAGAGTTACTATGGTGATGCTTGAAATGGTAGCCAATACTAATATCATTATTATTTATTAATAATCATATCTAGGTGTTGTGCATGCCAAGAATTGACTTTCCATTTGCTGCAGCTGCCCTTTTCTCTTTTCCTCCCTCCTTTCCTACCTGCCTTTCACTAAGATGTCTCAAATGTTTATTCTGTCCTCATAATGTGCCAATGTGGAGGACATAGCAGTGAGCAAGAGACGACAATTTTTCTCTCAGGGAGCCTACAGGCATTAAATGATGGTTGAATATGCAGGCTTCCAGGTGGTGGTATAAATGCTCTGAGGAGGCACAGAGCATAGATGGGGAGTGATCAGGGTGGGGTGGCTGTCATTTCCAGTGGCATGGGCAGGGAAGCGCTCACTAATAAGGTATCAATGGCCCGAGCAAGGCTAGGGAGCAGCCATGTGGCCATCTGGACAAGAGGAACAGCCAGTGCAATCAGTCCTGAGACAGAAGTGGGCCTGGAAGGTTCTGGCAGCACAAGGAGACTGATGTGGCTGGAGTGAGTGAGAGAGTGGGAGACTCAGGATGACGGCAGGCGTGGGACAGATTGAGTGGGTTCCACTGTGTGAAGTCTGTGACGTCCTGCAAGTGGGATGAGAAGCTATAGGAGGGTGATGGCATGGTAGTCACGTGATCTGACTTACATTTTTAACCGTAGTTTTCCTCCCAGATGCTCACTGTGTAAGCAACCTCCCAGATGTGGGATGAGGAGACAGTGTTCAGAGAACTGAGACATAATTAAACCCGAGACAGCCTTGTTATCTGAGGGCAGCCTCAACAGGGAGCAGCGAGGGGACGCTGCGATCCTCCTGGTGGCTGGCCCCCAACCTCGCTGCAGTTACCCAACAGGTATGCTGTTCCAGGTGGCCTTGGCTCCTGGCGTGGCCTGACAGGTGTTGATGGGAGCTTGCTCAGGGTGAATGAGCCTAGCTGGGCAGGAGCAGGTGTGGTGGCTGCTCACAGGGAGGGTGCGGTCTGCACAGTGGGCCACCTGGCAGGGCTTGGCAATCTCAACATCTTGTTGAGGAAGGTAACCGGAGCCCTTCTCTGCAAGGTGCGGCAGGGTGAGGATCTGAGAGTTGAACCACATGCTCTGTGAGGCCTGCCTTTGGGGTTCTGGAACCCTTTCTCCAGAGCAGCACTGCTTCTTGCTCACAACCAGAGGATAGCAATGCCATTGTTGCCCACCTTCATTAAGCAGTGGGTACTTTCAGGAAGTGCTGGGTTCCACCTTACCAGATCATAAGGTCGTACTCATCTCTGTCTGCAGAAGAGGGTTGGGGAACTGAAGTGACTTGTCCAAGGACATTCAGAAAAGCTGGACCTGGATTTGGGTATCCTTCCATCCTCAGAGGTCTTCCTACCACACCACAAACTTGAAGTTTCCCTTATAATGGGTCTAATTCGGGAAGGATGGAGACACACATGGCCCATAACTGAAGGTTGGGGGCTGTGGGGTTCTGGGATTAGAATGGGATTGCTCTCCAGGGCTGGGTCAGGGCAGGGCTGCTTGTACTGCTAGGGAAAGCTAGCCCTTTGAAGACAAGAAAGGTTGCTCCCCACTGTGGCCCCCACACCCAACTCTGGGATTGGGACAGGTGGAGCCTCTGGCAGTTTTGGGAATCCCTGGATGCCAGGTTGCAGCAGAGGGAACTGCTTGGGAGTGATGGGTTCTCTTGGTTAGGTTTGGAGGAATCATCCCACTGGGGAAGGAACAAGAGATGTGAGTAGAGCAAGCTGGCAGTTTATGTCTTGGCTTGGGGGTTGCCTGGCTGGGCTGGGTGGCTTCACCCCTGCCCCCCACACCAGGCCCTGATTCACTCTGGGCCAGTGTCCCTCTCAGGGCCAGCAGTCGATGCAGTGGTGCAGCTTTAACTTTAGAGGGAACCAGTCCCGTCAATGTGCACTCTGTCACAGTAGCTGTTAGTTACTGCTGCGTGCCAGGCACCATGACAAATGCTGGGCATCGCTTATCTCACGTAAGCTTTGTCACCTACTCATCACCTACTGCTGGGGGTCTACATGCCTGTCCCCCATTCTACATGAAGGAAGTAGAAGCTCTGGAGCTAATGTGCTCACAGCAGTCAGCTTGTTAGGGGCAGGGGATTCTCGGGGCAGACCTATGCCTAGACAGGCTCTCTGCCTCTATGCTGAGCTCTCAGGCTCTGTGCCTTCCCCTGAAATACCTGCTTTCAGTTGCCCTGTATATAAAATGGGGATAATTCTACCTGCCTGTTGGATTTATTATAAACTCTAATTGAAATCATGCATAGGAAGCACCTAATTTGTAGTTCCTGACACCCAGTTCTGGCTTGATAAGTGGTGGCCAATCACTGTTACAATGGGCCCTGCCCCTTACCACTCGTCCCCTGTGTGTCCCAGCAAGGCCACTTCCCCTCTCTGGGCCTCTGCTGCCTTTTCTCTGGAGCATGGGGTTATGGTCTCCGCTCCACATAAAGGATGCTTTGGCTACAGTGAGGTCAGAAGTGGCGAGGGCCTTTCCCTCCAGGCAGGGAATGCCCTCCTGGCCTGTGACATCAGGCTTTGTAGAGCTCCAGCCCCCTCTTCTCCCTGCTGCTCCCCCAGTTCTGCCTCCCACATGTGTAATTAAGCTCAAAACATCCAGTGTAAGCAAATAACAACAAGGGCATTATCTCCCTTTTGTCTGTGTTTTTCTTTGCCTATCATAAAGTAATTAAAATAATGAATACCTTGTAAAACAATAGGTAAGAGGGCTGGCAAGAGAGCATTATCTGCCATATACCACTTGTGCTGTGAATTATTAATGCATTGAAACCACTGTGACTGGAGAGGACACCTGCCTCCAGCCTTTGTCATGCCCATTCCCTCCTCCCGGGTCTGCCAGGTGGCTGCAACCCTGAGCTCCAGGAGTTGAGGAGCAGAGAGCTGGCCCTTCACACACCCCTAGTCATGGCCCTGGACCAGTTCAGAAATGTCCCAGGGACACACTGCTCAAGAGGAAATATAAAAGCTTCTGATTAGAGGGCCTTTTCCCTGCTCCATCTCTTTCCTGCCCCATCTCTTCCCTGTCCACTCCACGTCCTCTACTTCTGGAAGAAGCAGGCAGTTCTGGGCCTGGGTGAAGGGAGGGGCTGGGAAAGGGTGGGT
This sequence comes from Phyllostomus hastatus, assembly GCF_019186645.2. Lineage (NCBI taxonomy): Eukaryota > Metazoa > Chordata > Mammalia > Chiroptera > Phyllostomidae > Phyllostomus > Phyllostomus hastatus. Next base: position 19,900,212 of record NW_025333869.1, read on the forward strand.
GTTAAGATCCATGTCCTATTTCAGATAATAGCCTGGATGATCAATCCATGCCAGGATCATTAGAAGCAGTGGTTCTAAAAGTGGAGTTCCCAAACCAGCAGCTTCAGTATCACCTGGGAACTTGTTAGAAATACATGTGGTGGGGGTGGGGTCAGCACCCTGGGTTAACAAGCCCTACAGGTGGTTCTAATGGCCCCTTAGGTTTGAGGACCACTGCTAGAGTGTCGGTGGCTGGAGGAGAGGTGGGAGGCTGTGGGACTTATTAAATTGGACATGTATTAAGTGTCCTGGGGTGCTTTTAATCCCCACCATGGCTGTGGGCAGGCAGTGCTGCCCCATCTGGCAGGGCAGGTCCCACAGAGGCAGGAGAGCTGGCTCTACACCTTCAGATACTAAGGCTGATCCTGGATCAGGGTCTTCTCTTCCAAGACATGCAACTATGCAGAGTCTTTACATGGCCGATACATGGGGTCCTACTAGGCCACTGAGACTGGCCTTAGGTGACTCAGGCAGCTGGCTCCACAGATGTCAGCAGGTGGCCCTCAAATATACCCACCCTGTGCCAAACCCTCACCCCACCCCTGCTCCCTGCTTCCTCTTGGACTGTGCTAGTTCTGTAGGGCCCAACACACTTGGAAATAAAACATAAGCACCTCGTGTTGCTGGTATTGCTTCTCTCTTCCCAGCTCCCCTGAGCCTGGGGTAGCTGGAGGGAGAGAACCAGGTGTCAGGAGCAGCTTTCTGCCAGCCTGCAGGTCCCATAGAGCAGCAGTCCCCAACCTTTTTGGCACAAGGGACCAGTTTTGGGGAAGACAATTTTCCAGGGACTGGGGTGGGGGGAATGGTTTCCAGATGATTCAAGCATAATACATTCCAGCCCATCTCCTGCTGTGCAGCCCAGTTCCTAACAGGTCCAGACTGGTACTGGTCTGGTCCTAGGCCCGGAGGCTGGGGACTCCTGCCCTGGAGAATGACTCACCCAGACTCTGAGCCCTCTTTTCCTCACTCTTCCCCTTCCTTATTCACTGCAAAGATTTTTACTTCTGCCTTTTGTTTTTTCCCCTCACTCCAATTCACAATGATCCATAGGATCAATTTACTTTGGAAATTAATTCTAGTGTTTTAAATGATGAACATAATTGTGCTGGCATCTTTTAAGACATCTATAGATCTGCAAAAAAAAAATCTCAGTGAGTATTTGAGTAGAGGACTCAGTTAAATTTAAATTTTAGATAAATAATGGATACATTTTTAGTATAAGTATGTTCCATGCAGTATTGGGGGGACATGCTTATGCTAAAAATTTATTTGAAGTTTAAATTTCCCTGTCTGTCTTGTATTTTATTTGGCAACCTTAAGCCCTGGTTCCATAGTCAGTGAGGGACTGATACTCATAACTATATTTGTTCATTCATTCATTCATTCATTCATTCATGTTTATTGAGCCAACTATATTCCCAGTACTCATTTAGGCACTCAGGATACAGCAGTTGGGGTAGAGGCAGAGAGTAAATGAAATAAGTGAATTTTAGAGTATATTAGAGGTTTTAAATGCTTTGGAGAAAAATAAAGCAGAAGGGCTATTTTGTCAGAAGGCAGAGTTGCAATTTTAAAAGGGTAGCCAGAGAAGACTTCATTGAAATAGTGATATTTAAGCAAAGACTTGAGCTTAGTGAGGGAGCAAGCTGTGGCCCTTTGTGGGAGAAAAGTTTTTGTGGGAGGAGAGGGTACCTTATATGCAGGTGAGTTCAGGTTAAGGCCCAGTGTGGGGCTCAGTTATCTGATGATGTCAGCCTTGTTTCCTCATTCACATTTGAGGCCATGATAGGTAGTTTATTATCTCCTGTAACTGAAAAGGGCTGGGGTAGATTTCAGGCATAGCTGGATTCAGATGTTCAAATGATGACATCAGCATTTCATCACTTCTCCTACTTTTCTCTGTGCTGCCTTCACTCTCAGGAAAGGATTACCTTTCCTATGCTTTCCAGCAAAAGTCTCGAGCTCGAGTTGTATTACATTGGTTGTGCATCATGTGACCATCGGTGGCCCAGTCACAGTTGCCAGGGGGATGGAATGACATGATTGAGCAGTCCCCATTCCTGGAGCCAGTGTGGGCCTGTCAGTCTCTTTTGAACTACAAGAGGAATGAGGAGGTGGGGATTTCCTTAAGGAGAGGACTGGGCACTCCTGTGAGAATGGCATGAAGGCTGGGTAGGGGAAGAGCCCAGGCAAGATTCTTTTCCTCCTGAACTTTGTGATTTTTTCTTAAAAATGGGAAGAAGAGAATCTCATTCTTTCTTTCACAAAGATATTTTAAGAAGAAATAAAGAAAAGATTCTTTCTTAAAAAGATTTTAAAAACTGATCAAAGCCATAACCCATTCCTTCTTTCCTAACCTTGTAACTTCAGGCCAGTTCCTACCTTAGCTGAGGACCCTTTGATTTTGGGGGGTAGGTTTTGTTTTTAAAATGCACTTGGTCCCTATGTCTCAACCTTTGTTCTCTCTGTTGCCAGGAGGCCCAGAAGATTAACAATGGCTCAAGCCAGGCTGATGGCACTCTCAAGCCAGTGGACGAAAAAGAGGAGGCAGTGGCAGCTGAGGTCGGCTGGATGACCTCTGTGAAGGACTGGGCGGGGGTGATGATATCTGCCCAGACACTGACCGGCAGAGTCCTGGTGAGTCCTCAACTTCCTCCTCACATCAGGAGGCCTGCTTTTCAGGTCCATGGTTGCTTTGTTTATAGGGATGTGGTGTTTCACAGGGTCTTCTACAGGCCACTGGCTGTTGGGAGGTGGGACTAATGGGGAGCGCTTGTGTATGGTTGTGGAGGAAGGCTGGGTTCATGCACATTTAAGCTAATGTTTGCAGACTGGGCTATTGTCTGGGGCACAGAGGGACCAGGAAGTTCTGAGTGTGTGTGTATATGTTTGCTGGCCTTCTAGGGATGCTACTGTTGTCCTCTGATTGCTAAGCAGAGAGCCTCTTTTGGGAAGTTTCCTAACCTCCTGCCCTGTGTGATCTGGATCCCACCCACATTGGACATCCTCAGTTATCATGGGTGAAAGTTATTGGCAGCCCACCCAAGGCTGTCTGGCCCTTGCTTGGAGCATTGCCCCTGCAACATTATTTCTGATGAGGCTGTTCTTGCCCCATCTGCAGCCAGGGCTCATCCTGTCCCTTCTCTGGGCATTGCTTGCTTTCTCTCTGATGTGTTTATATGGAACTTGGCTTCACTGACTGGTCTCATGGCGTTCTAGTTCTTGGCAAGGATCACAGGTGAATCAATCATGCCAGCTTGTCTGGGACTGAGGGGTACCTTGGACATGGGTCTTTCAGTGCTAAGACAGAAGAAGTCCTTAGACAAACAAGCATAAATTGGTCACTGGCCAGGCCATGCTCCTGACAAATGTTGACCTTTTCTTTGGGGTAGCCATGTCTACTGGCTTTCTTAGATCTACTTTGGGTCAGGAATATTCCTGAGAAGGATTTTCATTCCAAATAATTCCTTTTTATAATTTTGAAAGCTATTTTGTATGGGATACCCTTCCTGGGCCTGAAGCTGGGGCTTGGTCAAAAGTCATTTGGCTCATAGATAGTGAATGGGGACATCCTGACAGCTGAGGCAGGGATACTGGAAAGTAGATATGATCACCCTCGACATTCTGTGGCAACAACTCAGTGAGGTGGTGACTGCAGATATAGGGAAGTGGTGAAAATTTCACCCATCACAGTCCTTCTTGGGGAGAACTGTACCTCAAGTTTGGGAAAAACATCTTACAAACAGCTTGAAGGAAGGAGTAAGACACTGAATGCCATGCTTGGGTTATAAAGTTGGTGGCCAAAGAGCATTCAAGAAGGACAGGGTTCTATTATCTGAGGGACTCATCATGAGCTGAACCTTCTGAGAATCTGGTTACGAAGCTGTGGCTGATGTTAATTGGTAGCAAAATAGAAAGGGGAGAGATTTAAAGTTGAGATTTTGTAGGAAGAATAGAGAGAAACTGGTGAGGACAGTTGCTGCATGGAGGAAGATAGAGAGGAGGGGACGATCCAGGTTGGTGGGATCTGGGTTGCTGCCCAGGAAAAGCTGGGCAGCACTGTGTGTCAGATGGGGTAGCAAAGGCAGCATTGCTGTGGGCTATGCTGTGTAACCACCATCCTTGTCTCCCCTGCCTCCTGCCTGCCCAAGTGTCCAGTAGAATCTTCATTGCTCTTCTGTGCTTGTTTCTGAGCAGATTCCATGTGTGGAACTTAAAGGGGTTGAATTCTGAGTCTGGGCATTCATGTGGGACGAGTGGAGGTGGTACCTTCTATATGTATGGTGGTGATGGTGGATGCGGAGCAGTAGATATTTTGGTTACACAGATGTGCAGCCCCCACAGCTTACATGTGGCCCCTATAGACAGTTCTGAATATCCCCAGCAGCATCGGACAAGAGTTACTGAGCACCAACTCTAGGCCAGGTGTTCTTTTCAGCCCCATGGAAAACAAGGAGTGACCCTGATTCCATTGCACCATGGAAGTTGTTGAAGGATTGTCTGGAGAAATGCTAGGAGTTCAAGCATTGTGTGAGTGTGTGTGTTGGGGTGGGGGAGCTGAATATGGAGAATTTTGGGGGATCAAGAAGGCCATCATAGGGACAGAAGCCTTTGAGCCAAAACTTCCATTTCAAGATGGACCGAGCATACACTTGTGATATAAAAAAATAAAAATGTACCTGAGCTTACAAACAAGAGAGGGACCACTTAGTGGGCCAGAAGCTGAATACCTAATAAGACAGACAGCATTTGAATTGAGCTTTGAAACGTGAGTTAGGATCTTGAGCATCAAAGCAGAGGAGATCGTTTCAGAGTGAGGAGTGCAGGAACAGGGAATGACCACTACATTGATGGACCGAGGCCTGGGCTGTGAACACAATGGCACTCCAGGGGAAGCAAACCTGGGAAGGTGGGCTGGAGACAGCTTATCCCCTCTTCAGATGCCAAGCAAAAGAACTTGGATGGAATTTTGTAGGAAAGGGGATTTTGAGGGAAGGGTGTCATGATTGGTGGTTGTGCAGAGAGAGCTGGTGGACAAACGGAGACCAAATTGCTGAGAAGGGGAGCTCGGAGGTACTAGGATCAGTTAGGATAGTGAGCTCCTAGCACCTGTGACAGGACTTAAGGGGATTGTGGCAGCGGACCTGGTGAGGAAAGGCCTGAACTAACACCAAGCTGTGGAAGCAGGTAGGTGGATGTGGGTAACATTATGTAAGTGGAATGAATCACAGGCCAAGTGCACCCAGCATCCACCTTGATACTACTACTGGCAATAATACTATCGAAAGCCTCCTGTGAGCCAGGCACTGTGCTAGACACTGCATGTTATGATTAGATTGAAGGGTAAGGACCATGTGGAATTTTTTTTGTATCTTCCATTTTGCTGTGGTGTTATAGGGATTCATTACAAGGAAACAAGCAAGCCAGTTGTATCAATGAATCTGTTTCCATTTTACAGTCGAAAAAACCCAAAGCATAAGAAGGGCAATGACTTGCTTAAGAATATGCAGCCTCCAGGCTAGTCCCTGCAGGCTCTGGACTTCCCATCTAGTGCTCTTTCTGTGTCATTACTTCCAAGTCGAAGATAATGCCTCTTCTTTTTTAAGCCACTGACAGCTGTCGCTTTGGCTGTGACATTTTGACTTTATTGTCTCTGCGCCAATTAGGTCCTAAGGCTTCTTGGCTGTATTCTTTTAACATTTGCGTGGACAAGCACAGTCTGCCCAGGCCTGCTTGCCCAGGAAGCCAGCTGCTCTCTGAAGGTCTCCTTGGAGAAAATCCTGCCTGTGCTGCTCTGGCACCCTCAGAGCAGAGCAGGTCCCACTGCACAGAGAGCAGGCTTCCCTGAGTTCCAGAACAGGCCTCTGCTCTAGGAGAAGGCACATCTTTGCTCTGAGAAAGGAACAGATTTCACATTGAAGTCTCAGTGTCTGCTCAGAACCCAAAGCTGTGTTTGTCTTGAGCTGTCCCAATGTTTAGCCTTCCAACAATGGGACTAAAAGCAAGACTAGACACCCAATGGTTCAGAGTTCCCCTTTTCAATTTTTAATTTGTTCTCCTTGATGCATGGCTCAGGAGCTTAGCCTCCACATCTGGATACTCCCTTCACCTGTCTCATTGTCATAGGTGAGAGAGTCTCAAAGCTGGGGCATTGTGGATAAGGCCCAGCTGGGGAAGGATGCGCCAGGACAGCCTAGGCATAGCTGTACACTTCCCTTCTCTCCGGGCTCTCCAGAGGGGCACACCGTTCATTTGTACTTGTTTCTCACCTGCACCAGACACTATTCTCAGCACTGGACATAAAGCAGGGAGCAACAGAGATCTGGGGTGTGAATTACTTATAATGATAAATTAGATACAATGTAGAGCTCAATGTAAAAATGACTAATGATCATCATCATTGACCAGTGCTTTTTATAGTGAACACCTGGAATTTTATCATCAAAGTGACAATTCCTTGACCAGGTCTCCAGATAGCCCAGTCCTTGCCTTGTGTCTCACCTTGGCATTCATGCTTTAGCTTCACAAGAGCAGCCAGGCTGGGCAGAGCCTTCTCTTGGAGCACATGGCTGAGGGAGTCTACCTCAGAGTGAACATGAGGCTGTCAAGGGTTACTACTTCCTTTATCTTTTCTTTAATTAAAAAATATTTATTTGAAAATGTTTTCTGATTATAAAATTTTGGAACATACCGGAAGTATTGCTGATAAACTCCACTTTGGGATTTGGAGGTGACCTACACTGACAGCATTTCCACATAGCCGTGAATGGGTTCAGGATACCTCCCAGTGGCTGTTTGGGCGTTGTTGGGGACTTGGTTCACTGCATGTCACCTTATCTGCTCTGTGCACAGACTCGGGGGATGAGTGGTTCTTTGTGCCAGGGTTTGCTGTGGTCTTCCTGGTGAACCTCTAGTGAACACCATAAATTGGGAGAGGGAGCATGACTTTGTGTTGTGGCTGCTTGGAGCCAAGTTGGTGGCCTATATAAAATACAGAGTCTCGGGATTTGCATTCAGTGTATTCACATACTCCTGGCTTCATCTCCATGTCTCTCCTTCCTTTTTCTCTTTGTCTTTATTTCCTCATTCTTCTCTTGAGGTTTCCATTGTATGGGTTATGCACTCCACACAGTTTTTTGAGCAAATTAAAATTCTTCTAGGAGTAAGGCAATGCATATAGATAGAAAAGGCAAGATACACACTGAGTCAGCTTTTGTATTGTTTGGTTATCCTTTATGGAAACGTAACCCGAAATCAATATTAGTTATAGTCTAGTTCAGGGGTGGTAACTTTTTCTGTAAAGAGCCAGGTAGTAAGTGTTGTAGGCTTTGCAGACCATAGGGACTCACACAGCTATTCAACTCTGCCTTTATAGTTCAAAAGCAGCCACCAATAATACATGGACATGACTGTGTTTATTTAAAATTTATTTACAGAAACAGGTGGTGGGCCAGAGTTATTTCATGTGTCATAGTTTACTGACTTTTGGTCTAGCTCATCTCCTTATTTTATAATAAAGAAATTGAAAGTCAAAAATTGAAAGCAATTCCTTAGGAACGAATTTTCTAAGATGATATCGGACAACAGTGATGGCATCAGAGAACCCAATCATAATGGGGAATGTTACAGACACAGAGATACATGCACTCACAACATCTACATTAGCACCTTATTTCTGTGTATTCACATTAATTCCCACGTTGATCTCAGAGTGACTGTCTCCCTAGGGGAACTATGGCTTGTGGGCCAGCATGACTTCAGCTATGAGTGTAAGCAGTATCTACACTGCCTGGGCTGTACCTGAACCCCGTTCATTACAGAGTCAGTGTTTTATGATTCTCCTCAAAGACTGGTCTTGCTAATACAGCTGTCAGCTACTTGAGCAGAGATAGAGCCTTTAGAATTACTCTTTTGATTATTTTCCCCATATTCCCAAAGTCCTATACTACATTTAAATATTGCTCCAGGATGCATCCATGTCTAACACATGAACTGAAAATATATGCTACTTGCTTAAATGTCTGGGGGGTGATTAGTCAAAGTAAAGAGAAAGAAAAATGCTGGTCTTTTCCTTTATCATCCTAAATATATTGCATGTGTGGTATTCTACTTTTGCATTATATACATAGTCTGGCCATTCTATCCTTATCTCCCAGAGCCCAAGAGAAAATATGTATCAAATGCACCTTTTGAATAGAAGTAATCCTGTTGGTTTCACAGAGTTAAATAGATGTGCTCACTGCTGGACTATTTGCCCATGAAATTGGAGCAGTTGAACAAAATGGAGGCGCACACGGGCATACGCTCAATCAAATGTGTGACATTCATTGCCATCCTTTCTCCCTTCAGGTGGCTCATGGTACTGGTGACATTTCTCATGGTGCCTGGTGGCAAATTCACACACTGCTCACATTTTCGTCTTTCTCTCTTTACCTCTCCTCTGTGTTCCACTCAGTATTTTTTTACATTTTAGGCAAATCTACATGACATTTTTATGTTACCTACAAATAAATGCCCTATGTAGCAGAAAGACCAGAAGTTTCACAGGCATGTATTTTTACTAAGAATATCCCCATATCGAACAGGTAGATCCTGCTCTCTGTGAAATTCGGAGTAAATTGAGATTTTATTTGAGTTTTTTTTTTAAACTCCCCTGAGTAAGACTTTTAATGGAAACACTGATTCTCCTTTAGTACTTCATAGTAGTTCTTCATTTTATCCTGTGCATAATTAGAGTTTATATTTTGGGTATGAATCAGTAACTCAAAGAAGGTATGCTTTCTTTATAAAATTATCAAATATGAGATTTTGTCTTCATCTGATGAATGATGCACTAAATTTATTACTTGTGAGCCAGCATCACTGAGTGAAACAACATGAGTTGGAGAAGTCCCTGAACCCAGCAAGCAGACAGAGAGGTAATGAGCTGCCTGTCCCTGGAGATGGTCATAGAGAGGCATGATCACCTGGGTGGCACTGTTGTTGACCATTGGCCAGACTTCATCCTTAATGTTCCATGAGGTTTTATAGAAAACTAGACCTAGGACATGTTCCAGGATAAAAGTGGTTCCCTGGAACTCAGACAGACAGACTCTTTCTCATCCCCTTTTTGAGATTGCCAGTGTGTATCAGCACACAAATATTGAAGAAATCCTATAGTACGAAAGCAAAAAGATTTTTTCCCCTAGCATTTCCCATGCTTATCACACCATGGAACCCTTTCTCATGAAGCACCATGGGCATCTCCAAGAACAGTTTGGGAAATGTTGAACTTAACCCAGGGATCGGCAAACTGTGGCCCATGGGCCAAATCTGGCTGACTGCCTGTTTTGCATGGCCTTCAAGTTAAGGACGGTTTTTAGATTTTTAAATCGTTTTAAAAGAAGCAAAAGAAGAATATTTTGTGACATGTGAAAATTATATGAAATTCAAATTTCAGTGTTCATAAACAGAGTTTTATTGGGATGCAGCCATGCTCACTCATTTACATATTTTTATGGCTGTTTTTGCAATGCACCACAACAGCAGAATTGAGTAGCATCCACAGAGTCTAAAATATCCATCAGCCTAAAACAGTTACCATCTGGCCCTGGACGGAAGAAGCTTGCCAACCTCTGAACTAAGTCACCAAGTTCTCCTGCTCTGTGGCTGCCACTGTTCCTCTCTAAGTGGTCAATGAGACTGCTCTGCAATTCTTCATGGCACAAGGTAATGGCTAAGATGTGCCATCTATCTCCTTTTTGTAGAGATGTCTTTCATTTACCTCCATAAGCTCAACTAAATGATGTGGAGAGATGGGGAGACAGAGGCCAGAGCCAGGAGCTTCCAGTTCCATAGTAGGTTCTCTGCTGGCTCAGTATAAGATTTCACCTTCCCACAATGAGTGGAATGTATATGGAAATTCTGTAGCAGGGTCTCTCCCTAAGTTGCCCCCTCTACTGCCTCTATGCTCCGCTGTCACTGCACTGCAAACCCCACCTGGCAGCCCAGAGTCTGGTCGCTATGGTGAAAAGTGCCCCTGGTTCTGGCCTGTAGGCTGGTATCTCAGCTGCACTGGCTGCTGGTCTGCATTGCTGGCCTATAGGTTATGTGCTCTGTGTGCAGCCTCTCCAGAGTGTTTTGTAAAGAGCAGCTGTTAATGTTACTAGCTAGTGTGTTGGCTTCTCTGACTTCCCCTGTGAAAATGAAGGAGAGCTCCAAAAACAATCTTCTACAGCTCTGGAGAAAGGAAGAGCCTCTGTTGCCTTCCTTCTCTGGGGTTTTGGTGTGGGGGAAATGGGGGTGGGAAGTGATCCCTGCTTTGTCCTTCTACCTCATTCTCGTGCATCCATTTATATCCCTTCATCCATCTAGCCAGTCCTAATACTTTTGTTGGTGTTCCCCACACGCAGAATTGAATGTAGCACCCAGTCAGTGGGTGCCTAATAAACATGGCAGGGCACTTTGGTATCTGCAGTAAACAGGCTGGGCAGGCCTTCCCTTGCCAGTTATCTTGCCTCCGTTCTCTCTATTTTAGCTTCTCTGTTGGGGCTGAAAGATAGGACCCTGGCTGCTCTGCTGATCCAGTCCTATCTGAACTGGGGCTCCTACTCTCTTTTGATCTCCATCTGCTCCTTATGTCTCTTTCTCATTTGACTGGAACCCCAAGGAGGATAGATAGAGTACTTAGCATCCCCAAATCTCCAGCTTCTGCCTTTCCTCTCTCCCTGGGACATGCTGTGGCCTTGAAATGTGGAGGGTTGCTATGCGTGGAGCAGCAGGGCAGTTTGAATCCAGCTCTACAGTCATCCTGCTTCACCACTGTCTTGGACTTTTACCGTGGGGTAGTTGCTTCCTATTTTGGTGCCTCAGTTTCCTTATCTGTTTAATGGACATAATGATAGTCCCTGCCTCTTAGTGTTGTTTTGAGGATTTGATGAATCAATGAATATAAAATGTTTAGAATAGTGCCTCTTTCATGGTTGGTGCTTAATGAGCATTAGCTATTATTATTTTTGTTATCGTGTGAGCTAAGTCACTATGTCATGGAGGAAATGGGTGGTCTGGAGGTACAGAATCAAGTGGAGAATAAATCCTTCCCTGCAACAGACATGGAGCAGCCCTCAGACCACACCAAACTCAGACATCCTCTCGGAGTGCTGAGCTAGCTCTGGGCACAGCCATTTGAAAGGGGTCTGAGTATCCCAGGCAGACCTTGGTTTGGGTCCAACTAGCTGATGAGCTTTGCTCCATACACACAATTCAGGCCCGATCATTTCTAAAACTGGCTCGTTCTAGCCTGTCTCACCGTTATCAAGTCAGCCGGGAAATTCTCACTTCATCTAGCCTCCTGAGCTGACGGGCGTGTTGTGCAGAGGGAGGGCTGGCTCTCCCGGGGAGCTATGCACTGTAGACGTGTGTCACAGGAAACGCCTTGGCAGAATGACATGAGTGTTGTGGAAAGAGGGTCAAGTGCGCTCACAGTGGTCCCTATATTCTGCCCTCCCTAGAAGGGGGGCAGAGCTGACAGATACAGGTGTGGTTTCAGAGCGCTTGTCATCCTAGCATGTGGGGAGGTATCTTTAACATTCATTTTGGCTGGCAGCAACCTCAAATCCATTGGATGGATACAGGAAAATGTGTCAAGTCACCAAAAGATAAGGGTACAGATTCTATTGTATGTGCAAGGCATCTCCTCTGAGCATTCATCCACTCCTGCAGACATTCCTGAGCTACCTACTAAGTGTCAGACACTATTCAAGGCATTGGACACATGTTGGTCCTTCCAGTGAATCTGCAAAGTGAAATCATTCAAAGAGTTGACAGCCAAAATGTTATGCCTGTGTTTTGCTGCAATGCTTCAAAACACATGGGTGGCAACAGTTTCGATAAATCAGAACCTGTGCCCTATACCTCAGTTGTTGGATGGGGCTGGGAGCCAACTTTTCCATTCCTGATCTCACATTCTGGACCCAAGGGATCTAGGTAAATGTGTTTATATGACTAATATTAAACTCCACTCTCCCTCCCTCCCTCCCTTCGCAACCAGTAAAAGCTTGTGCCCCCTGCAGGCTTTGTAGGAAATGGAGCTTGCCATCTTGGGCTGGAAGAGATTTCCCCCACAGCCTTCCAAGGATGCCAGTGGTTTCGCAGCCCCTATTTGCCAGAATAATAGCCTAGGTGGACTGCAACTCTCCTCAGAGCCACCATTTCAGCTGCAAGAAAGTTTAGCAGGGAAATGTAAACATAGAGATGATGATGATGATGCAGCAAAGACAACAATGACGATGAAGTCACTAGCCTTTGTCCTTATTGCGGAGCACATGTTTGGAAAGTTACACTTGGGACCACATGCAAGCTGATGCTTCCAAGTTTAGTTTCATAGGCTATGTTTAGGAGCAGGCAGGCTGGTGCCTGTAGCCCCAAACATCCCAGTTTGGTGTACCAGAAGCCCCATTTTAAAAATCTGGGTCCAGAAAGAGGCTCCTTTTTTCCTTCTTCAGAAGAATAACTACTTCAGGGGAATGACAACAACAGAAATCCACCATTTGCCCTAACATTTTATTGAAAATAAAAATGTTCTCTAGCGTTTGAGCAGTGAGGAAACTAGGACAGGACTGTTGCTTCTCTGCCTCTCTTAAGGAATTAGGGCACTTGAAAACTCAATTAAATGCACTCAGGCCTCTTAAGCACCAGGGCTATCTTTTCGTTCATCTAGTTAATTTTAGTGCAGAAAATTGGCCTGGTGCTAACATGGAAGCACGACAAAACTGGGAAGCCAGGGACCTAAGTGGAAGCTTGGTACCCAATAGACAAGCCTGTAGGGACACAGATCTTTCTCTAGGGCACCGAAGGTTACCCTTATACTGCATGTGCCTTCTCCTTGGGCAAGCAGACCTCTGGGCCTTCCCTGCTTACTGGAGGTGGGTTAACCCAGAAAGTAAATGGACTGGGCATACTGGTTTCTTACACCTGGGAAGAATCTAGGATCCAACAGATTAATCTGAAGGACTGAGAAACCATCACCTTCCTAGAACTGTTCCCAGGCTGCTTTAGCAGAAATGCTGAATTTCAACCTTTTCTCCATTTCTCTTTGCAATCTTCCCTCCCCCACCCCCCCCCCCCACCTTTTCTTTTTGTGGCTGAAGAGACTATCCTAGGGGAAATAGGGAATAACTCATTGAAAAGGAGAGAGGAAGAAAAGACCCTGTTTTCAAACCACCCTCCCTCAAATTCAGGCTTTGCTTACACTAAAAATAGCTTGCAATAGAGGCTGAATCAGAAAAAGGCAACGTTTCAGAGGGCACAGGCTGTTGGCTTCCTGGCTGCTACTCGAGCCTGCTGGGCTGGTTTGCCTCTGGGCCCCAATTTGCACAGGAAGGCATGGGGTTTGGAATCCTGTCAGGAGGGGTCCAGACCATTTTGCTTGTGTGGCATGCTGGATCTTTCTGGAGTTAATTATATCAGCTGGGCACTCACAGAGCCGGCTGCCTGGGCTTATGCCCCAGGGATGAAAAATAACTTCCTGCAAAGGAAAGCTGTTGTTTTCAGGAGCTGCTTAATCCCACAGGCACCTGTGGGGCTCCTGGGGCAGCTGCCAAGAGGTTATTGTCTCCTTCTGAGTCATGAGGTGGGCAACTTGGTTTAGACCTCTCTAGGATGAAAGCTTAGATCACCAGAAAGAAGGTAAACAATTTACTCCCCCAGGTCCACGCTGTAGTATGTCTCACTGGGCCTTGGGGATTGGCAACAGCATTTGAGACCAACTTGGGGTATGGGAATAGAGATGATAGTCACTATCACCTGAGGAATGGTGGCCGTCAGAAAACTGGGTTCTAATCATGGTTCTGTCATAACCTCTCTGGTGACCTTGGACAAGTCAATTTCCTTTCAAGAACCTTGTGCCTCCATGGATAAAATGAGGACTAGCAGTAGTCTGCCAGTAGTTTGTTTCTTTTCAGCCCAAAATGTTTCCATGTTTTCTTATTCCCTGTACTGACCTTCCATCAGCAAAGGCAAGCAAGGGGTTACCTCGGACCTGCTGTGTACTTAGCACTGTGCTAGGCACTAAGAGAGCTGCAAAAGGAGAAAGAACAATAGTCTTTTTTTCAGCTGTGGGAGAAGCTGGAGATATGCAGGGTAGAGTCAAGGGGTGTCCATACGTGGGCCTCCCATGGCTTAGCATTCTATTTGGAACACAGTCTCAAACTTTCCCTGTGTGATAGGGCCCCTGCCTCTCACTCACCTCCTACAATTCTTTTTCCTCCAGACTTATTTCCTGGATCTGAGTTTGCAGAGAAGGGAGGCATTGGGTAATGGGAGCAGGGTCTGTGACTGTGGAGTTGGGAGGGAGGAAGGATGCCTTGGGAGGAGGGGGTCACATCCCAATGGGCCAGGTCCTTCCTGGAGGAGATGGTTTCTTCTAAATCATGTCAGTCTTGAGTTTCCCTTCTTGAGCCATCTTCAAACAGTTGGGACCCACTGAAGAGGTCATCTTTCAACTTGGCAACCATAGTAGCACCAATATTAATCTCAAGAGCCCCCTTTATGGTCAAGCAGCCTCTACTTGGGGACACCCTGGGTGAGATATACCCCATCCTTTGCTATTTGCATTGCTTTGTCAGAACAGCTGTGAAGCAAGTTGTCTTCTTCCTAAAAGCCCATGTTCTTTTGGAGGCAGAAACATCTTCTTCTCTTTGTACCTGTAAACATTTCATAAGAGGCACATTTATTTAAAATAATGACTGGCAGAAGCACCTAGGAGGGGCTGAGGAGAAGGAAACATTTCTGTGATGAAAGCTATTTTTTATTTCTGGAGCACGGTACCCGGGGGGGGGGGGGTGAGCTGCGAAGAGAACCCCCAGATTTACAGCAAAGGTGTGAACACTGTGGGTGATGAGTGGGTTTGGCACTGCAGAAGTTCCTCAAATTTTTGCTGGTGGAAATTGTGTACTTTCATGGAGTCCCAAGGAAAGCATTCCAAGAGACCCAAGCGTTGGAGGTTGTCGTGTGGTAAGGTAGAAGGTTGTCCCCAGGTTGTCCCTCAGAACGTCCCATCTCATTCATCCCACCATGAAAAAGTCCAATTTTGTCTTCATGAGGATCAGAAATAGGGCCAATGTCCACAAATTCTGTGCCATATTAAAGCTTAGTCTTGTGGAGCCTGTGCAGTTTCCTGCAGGGCCCAGGTGGCTGCTAGATCCACATGGCTGCTACAAAATGCAGAAGCATGTAGGTGAGTATGTGTTACTGAGAGGGGGAAAGGGAGGTAGAGGTGGAAGAGAGGTGGGGGAGAGGTGGGGGGAGAGAGAGAGAGAAAGAGAGAAAGAAAAGCTGTTTAGTAGCTTGGGACAGACTGGGCAATTCTTCAAACTAACCAATCAACTTCCCAAACTTTCACAGGCTCCTTATGGGTCCTCCCCATAACTAATCTATTACTTAGATCATCTGAGGTTGTGTCTCTTATCCAATCTGATCCTTTCACCAGGCGAGATGGACAGGCCTCCGTGGTAGCCATTTTGGCTCCTATTGTGCATGTGCTCACCTCCCGGCTTAGTCTCGGCAGGTGGGCCAGGGAGATTGAAACTCCAGTCCTTCCTCCCTATATGGAGGAGGGAGGGGTGTTAATCTCCTTTGCTGCCCAATGCTATGATCCCCAGGGGTTTGTGAAGCTGTAGCTTCCTGCTTAAGCAGGTTTATGCTCCCTAGTTGATTGTGCTTAATAATATCTGATCTCCTTTGCTCCTTTCCTTTCTTTACTAATATTTAGCTACCTATGCTAACAAAATGACATTTCATTTTAGGTGAACTTCTTATATGAAGTTTAAAAAACAGCCCCAACAGACTCTCCACTGGCTATTTCAAGTATTTTTAATTTAATTAACATGATTTAAGGAAAGACTGTCCAAACCATTGAGAGTAAGGATTGAGCCTTTCTCTGGACACTACATTGCAAACCATCGCTGTTCCTCTGACCTGTGCCCACTTTGCAAATAAATGGAGTTATCTGGTAGTTTTTCCCAGAAAGTTTCAGCATTGAAGTATGTGTCCATATAGCCCCCTGGCCCAGGGCAGTTGATCTGTTGGGGGCTCAGGGTCACCTCCAGCAAACAGACCAGAAGCGATTCTGCAAGCCACCCTTCCAGTCTTTCCTGAAAGAGAGCATTCTGCTTCCCCTGTAGTGATGGACAGATCTAGATAGAACAGAAATAAATAAGTAACCAGATTCTCTTTCATTTTATTCTCTTCCAGACACAGCCTCTGGTGCTAATTATTTCTGCTGTAGATTTTGTCAGACCTTGATTCCCAATCCTTTTGCCATAGGTATATTTTAGAGATGCAAAATGACATGAAAAACCATCCACCTTCCTGAAAGATAATTTTGTGTACATTAAACAGACACATTAAGCCATTTACAAGTGAGCTGTTTGTTCTCAGAGATCTGGAGGAAATCTGAATTTCTAATTTTGGGCTCTTTAATAATTTTCAAAAGAACTGAGGGTAATAATTAAATGTCTTTGAACTTCCTCGGGTGTCTGTTATTCCCTGGTCTTAAAACATTTGAAAAGGAATAGAATTCTCTACCTTGATGAATTCCTTAGGAGGTTAGAGAGGACATCCACCCCAGGAGGAACTTTTTAGCAGGATGGGGGAACCTAAGGTAAAGAGGCTCAGGGAAGGTGCACAAGGTCACTCGTAGAGCTTCAGACTCAGTTAAATGAAGGGTCTTCAAGTCGGGTTTGTTTGTTTTTTTTTTTTCCCCATAGCCCCAGCTGCTAAGACTTGGAGAAAAGGCCAAGGAGAAGAGAAGAGAGGTAGATTGTTGTTAAGGGTATTTATAATGAGAACACATGTCACACGTAGCACTTTATAGCTTTGGTGTTCAAGGATTAGCAGGGATCTAGTCCAGGGATAGGGAAGAAGTTTCATCTTCTGGGCCCATTCTGATGAATCAGTCAGTTGTGATTACCCAGAATGCTTTGCTGAAGATTCAAGGCTTAGCAACAAAGACTAACTAACTGCAGCTCTGCTCTCCAGAATGCTCTGGGTGATTAGTGATTTCTACCATGAGTGATGGATTGAAGGGTGGCAGGACCAGTGTTATGTGTGCCTTATTATGCCTTCATTATCTCTGTGCTAGATCATTTTCCCTAAAGTTTATGTGTGATTAAAATGAGGCTTGTCCAAGGTCACCCAGTCAGTCCCAAGCAACGTAGGGACAAGAACCCATGTTTCCTAACTCTAATATTTGATACCCTAGCACCACAGGCTAGATCTCAGAGGAATAGAAAGTTGTCAGCTTCCTGTATGAACCTTTTTTTCATTTTTCATATTTAGCCTGATTTCAGATTTCTCCATTTGGAGATTTTCTTCAGTGTTTGGAGAAGCAGAGGGGGTGGATTTCAGATCTGCAGAGATTCTAGACAAACAGAAATACAAGCACCATTTTCTTATTTGTTAGGTCTGACCTCACACCTCTTGACCCAGAGCACACACTGCTCACTGCCCCCCCACTGCACAGCTCTCCCCTCAGCCCACTCCCAGAGTTCCACTCTCCCAACCTCTGCACATGCCTTTCCCTGTGCCCTCCTCCTCCCCCCGGCACTGTAAAATGCTTTCAGTGGGGGTTGATGCGTCATCATTTTCTCTCTTGCTTCAGAAGCCTCACCTCCTATTTCTTCCTGTTTTCTCCCTTAATGTATTATCTCTTCAGGTATTCTTGCTCACATCTTAATGGTTGTGCTTACACAGATAAATACGTTTTGCCTCTGATCAAAAGCAGTTTCTTCACTGACTTGAATTTAAAAGTCTGCAAGGGTTGCAGGGTGGGAGCCTGGAAGAGTCCTCAGCTTCATCCTGGGAGCCATAAAAGTTGCGAAGATTTTATTGCCTCCATCAAGATGAAAGTGGAATTCCAAGACTTCAAATATGATAAATAAGAAAAACTTTAGCTTTTGTCAAAGCAAAGTTTTTTTTAATTTAGTTTTATGTGTTTACCTACTGTGTCCACTTCCTAGCGTCTGTTTCATTCTGATGTCAGACAGAACCTTCTCAGGAATTTATGCAAAATGGGGCTGGGTAGAGGATTTCAAACAATCAGGGCTTGGAAGAAGGCCGACAAATCATGTTCTTGGGCCATAACTCAGTCCCAAACTCCTCGTCCAGTCTTCAGTTCTTGCTCCTCCCCTTCTAGTGTGATGGGAATTGGAATAGAAAGTGCCATTATCTGTAAGACCCAGGCTGGGTGTGGATTCTGGGACTGTGATTCATAGGGCGATAGAATTGACAGTACTGTAGTTTGCTGTGTACCAGGCTATCTTTCACGTTTGAGGTGCCCTGATTCATTGTCCAGGTTGAACTTGCCATCTTGGCTTCACTAATCAGCCACCCATAACAGGGAAAGGCTCAGTCTGCATTTCCATGCACTGCTCAAGAGAGCCCCTTGTTTCACCTTCTTAGGAAACCAGTGCTGCAGGGAACCTGTGTGTCCCACTGGGTGGCCAAGAAAGTACCCAGGGGGTGACTCTGGAACTTGTTTCTGATTTGAATGATTTGGTGGGAAACTGATGCAGACATCTGATATCCTGGCAGTAGCCTGAGGATCCCAGCCCTGTTATGCCCTTGGCTCCATTGTGCTGGTTTAGATCCTGAGACCTCTTCCTTCATCTATTATAGCAGCTGCTATGTCACTCCCCACATTGGTCCCATCTTCTTCCTTTAGTCCACTTTTCATGCCACTGCCAGGTGGACTTTGCCCCAAATCAGCTTTGCTTAAGTTCTTCCATGGCTCAGGGCCCTTAAGCAGCTTCCCGTGGCCTAAACCCAAACTCATGCAGATGGTCAGGGCACATCCTCATCTGGCCCCACCCTCTCTCCAGGCAGCCTTTCCTCTCTTCTCTCCCATACACTCTGTGTGTTTAAATTCTACTCAACTTGGAGATGCAGTATGGGGTCAGGATCTCCTCTGTAAGTCATCACTCTTGTACACTGTTCACATACACTTGTGTAGGTGATGTATGTGTCCTATTGAAGGCAGTGGCTGAGTGGTTAAGAGCACTGGCTGTAGAGCCAGCCTGACTAAGTCTAACGTTTGCTCTACCATGTACTAGTATGACCTTGGGACAGTGACAGCGGACAATAACAGTGCCTCCATGGTAGGGTTATTGTGAGGATTAAATAAGCTGATATTTATGAAGTGCTTAGAACAGTAGCTGGCACAGACTAAATATTATACAAATCATTTCTAAAAAATAAACTATTAAATGAATACAGTAAACTGTAAATTTCTTGAAAAATAGGAATTATATATTTTAATGTTATAATCCTTTAGTCTGGTACTGGGCTAAAATAATCCTGAACCTGATTGCTGTGAGAATGAAATTTAAGAAGAGAAATAAGGAGCAAGAAAGGGAGAGGGAGGATAGGAATACATGTGAAAACACTTTGTTATTTCTTCATTTAACTGGTACTATTCAGTATCTGGAAATACCAGACTCTCTGCTCAGTAGTTGTGAATGATCAAAATGGAATGAGTTATGGTTCTGGTATTCAAAGAACTCATAGTCTGGGGGAAAAGACAGAAATGTATGTCAATATCTAAACATATGAGTATAACTATACAGAAGACAAATGCCATTCTATTCTCAAGTCCATGTTACAGATGAGAAAACCAAAGCTCAGAGATTTTTTAATAACCTAGGCAAGACTATACATCCAATAGACAACAGAATTGGGCCTGAAACCTGGCTTCTTGTGACTTAATGGCTCAGGCTGTTTCCACTGTACTGTGGTGCTTCTCACTGAAGATCAAGCAAAGGAACAAATGAATGTATGAAAGAATGAATTGGAAAATCCCAAAGATACATGGCTCCAGGAAGAAAAGATAAAACCAGGGATCTGTTGCAGAGGAAATAGCACTTCTAAGTCAGGTTGGGCAGGTAGTAAACCTTGGAAGCCATAACCATTTGTCCAGTCAAACATTTACTATGGTGGACAGTTGGGACAGTTTCTTTCCTGTCCTTTTTGGGGCCACCTCACCCCTGTTGTCATACCTTGATGCCCTCCAGTCATTTCTCTCTGAAGCAAAGATGGTTTTATTTTCTTCTCATTTGGGTAATAGTAAGGACAAACAGTAGATGTGAGGATGGATGGAAAAGGTATGTAACTATTTCCTCTTTGATCTACTTTTATCATAATGGGCCCATTTGGAAGGTTTCCATAGGTACAGGGACAATGCCTCTCTGCTGGGCTTCATCAGCCACCAAATGATCAAGGCAGCAGGGAAAAGTCTGGAGTGAGGTTGGTTAGTTTCCATGGCAACCATTACTTGTCTCAACCCTGCGCATACACTTCTCTCTTTCCATGTAGGTAGGCATGTGTTTTGTTTATTATTGTCTTGACCTGGGCATGGCTGAGTAGCTATGTAGGTACTGCCTCTGCCTCTACTGCTGATGTCACTTTTTCATTTTAGAGATGGACCCACAGGAGGGTGGCCAGAGGCACAAGATTTGCCCCACCAGGAAAAGCTCTCTTTAGAGTCAGATCCTGTGTGAGGTTCTGCAGTGAATCACAGACTGCCCGGGAGAGCTGATGGTGACGCACATACCTTTCATAAACAGATTGCTTGTTGCTCTCTCCTGGGAATCCCCATGATCTAGGTGGGTGTGCCTGGGCCTGGGAAGCTCTAGACCTGGGCTGTCCAATGGGAGCCACTAACCCCAGGTGGCTATTAAGCAGTGGAAACATGGCCTGTCCAAATTAAGATGTGCCATAAGTGTAAAATTTAGTAGAAAGGCTCCAAAATAATATTAATACTCATAAACAACTTTTATATTTATTATATCTCAGATGATAATATTTTGGACAACCTATCCAGAATCTAATCTAGATTTAATATAATTATCATTTCAAAATTAATTTCACCTGTTTCTTTTTTCTTTTTAAAATTGTGCCTCCTAGATGGATAATGGTGATAGTTGTACAACAATGTGAATATACTTAATGTCACAGAACTATTACTTTAAAATGGATAAATGTTTGATCTTTTATTATGTATATTTTAAACAATTGAAAGAAAGTGAAAAGAAAAATAAGGTGTGATGATAAAGGAACCATCTTTTCTAGGCCTCTTTCTTAGACAGGAGTGTAGACCACTTTCCCAGAAGCCCCCAGGATACCTTTCTGGTTCAGACTACCTAGGTCTACCCAGGAGTGAGGCCAGAGTCCCTGAGTAAAATGGCTCTCTGAAGAAGGAAGGGGATGGGGTGGCTGTTAGGGAGGTAGCCAACGCTCAAACTTAAAGGAAAACATGCAAGAAAGTCAATGCATGTGAGTTTCAGGTGAAAGCAATTTGAAAACTTCTTTCTCCTACTTGGAATATTACTTGTCTTTAAATCTTTCTGTAGAGTTCTAAATAAAGCAGTTAAGTGTTCAAAAAATGTGTCTCCTAGAAAATTCAAAATTATATATGTGGATTGTATTATATAGTTTACCCTTGAATAACACAGGCTTGAACTGCATGGGCCCATATATGGCAGATTTTTTAAAAAATTATGGTAGCAATATATATAGTATAGTACTGTCAATGTATTTTCTCTTCCTTGCAAGAATACAGTACATAGTACACATAACATAAAAAAATGTGTGTTAATCAACTGCTTATGTCATTGGTAAGGCTTCTTGGTCAGTGGTATAGGCTATCAGTAGTTAAGTTTTGGGGAGTCAGAAGTTATATGTGGATTTTGTACTGTACAGGGGGGTTGGTACCCCTAACTCCTGAGTTGTTCAAAGGTCAACCATATTTCCTTTGACCTTGCTGCCTTCTAGCATTTGTGGTTAAACACAAGGCTATTCTGGGTCGTTCTTTCCCATTTACAAACTCTGTGACCTTGGACAGGCTGGTCTACTGTGTCTCATTTGCCTCCTTTGTAAGATGGGAATAATCGTAACACCTACTTTCCTTGGGTGGTAAGTTCATTCATGTAGAGAACTGAGAAGTGTGTTTGGCACACTAAATGAACATAACGAAGCCCAGCTCTCACCAGGGACTGCATGGAGGCCAGTGGCTATTCCAAGTCTCGAGGCCCTAATGCTGACTCCCAGATGCAGAGAAACACCCCAAGGGGAGCTTTTAATCAGATGTGAGGATGAGTACTTGATGCATGGCTTGCCTTTACTGGATGGTTCCAGGATGACTATTTCTATATGAAGGGCCTCCTTCTGAGCATTGTATCAGCTTCCTGGGAAGTAAAGAGGGAAAAAAAGATCCACAGAGAAGAACCCCTTTGCTGGGTGCCACCTCATCAGGGCAGGTGTGAGTTAACTGAACTCCAGCCTGCCGTGCTTACTTGCATGACTCTAGGACAAGTGGGTGTTCGAAGCCTGGTTACCCAATGAATGTCCTTGCTTTCAGGGTCCCACTTTTTTAGGGGTTCTGAGAACCTTTTTAGGGGTTCTAAGAACCTTTTTTAGAGGTTCTTGCCTATCAGGAGGGTTCATAGAGATGTCCGAAGGGGAAGAGGGCCTGTGTTTAAAGTTGTCTAAGTCAACAATTAAGAAAATAACAAGTGGTTTTTTTGAGATTGTCCACACAATTACTTGAGACCAGTGGCAGATAGAGGATTTGTTAGGATCTCCATGGAATGTGGGAATGTTCTTTATGAACCTTAGACCACAGTTGGTAGATGTGGACAAGTTCTAGTCTCAACTCAAATTGCTACCTGTTGCTTAGAGAAATAGAATTACAGTGCAGGGAGGTACTGTGGAGAGTACTGCAGGGAAGGAAACCAAGGCTTGGAGGGAGCATGGGTTGTGCTTATGTTTACACAGCAAATGAGTGCCAGGTATCACGTTGTTCTGAGTTTTCCTTATATTTTCTCTAACATTCAGTTACTTTTATTTCCCGTCCTTCATATCTTTCATTTTTTCTTTAAAGTCTACAATATAGTACATAATCTGCTCACTTATTTGTCATCTATTGTCTCTTGCACCCACTAGAATCCATACTGGCCTCATAAAAGTAGGGATTTTTGTCTGTTTGGGTCACTGCTGTACCATTAGTATCTAGTTCCTGGAATATATGAATGAATGAGTCTGCTGAATGCATGGAGGAGAGCCTAAGGGGTCTTGTAGATCTGTCTAATTCAGAGTCCTCTGGAAAGAAATGGGAAAGTCTTTTCTACCCTAATGGGACTCTAAGGTCAGAAGACAAACAATTAGTTGCCCATGATTAAGCTATAAATATTGACCTTCTAAGACAGGGGTGTCAAACTCATTCTCACTGGGGGCCACATCAGCCTCGAGGTTGCTTTCAAAGACCTGAATGTAATTGTAGGACTGTATAAATGTAACTACTCCTTAACAATTAAGTGAGAGCTCATTGCTGCCACTGGGTAGAAATAAGGTGCTGGGCCGGGTTTGGCCCACAGGCCTTGTGTCTTCCACCTGTGTTGTAAGAGGTCATAAGTTTTGGGACATTTTGCTTTCTTTTTGAAGTAGAAAAGTCATTTCACATCACTGTGCCCACCGTGCTGCTTGAAGTCAGCAGCAGATAGTGTGGGCACTTGGGCATCATTTCTTCAAACGGACAGCATCTTTCCTATGAAGTACCAGCTGGGTTTGACTAGGTTAGGGGGAGGGGAGCAGGTGTTCCAAAAGAAGAGACTGCCAGGAACAAAGGGGTGAAAGCAAATATGAGCCTTCAGTGAGCAGACATTCATCTGAACACCTACTGTGTGCTAACCTCTGAGCTGGGTGTGGATCTGTGGCTTGTTTATAGGTACATTTGAGGGAATAAGGGTCCATGGCTAGAACAGAGGGAGAGAAGGATTAACATGGAGGAATTAATGTTCCTGAAATGTGCCTACCTTCTTCTCTAAGGCAGGCTGAGCAAGAAAGTAATGCAGGAAGAATCTCTTCAAAGAGCTTTGCCAGGGGCTCTAGATTAAAGGATTCGTTTATGAGGAAAATGAAGGAAGGAAACCAAAATGCTTCAAGTGTGGCTGAACTACACTGAAGGAAGACCTGAAGTAAAGGAAATATTTCTCAAACTTCAAGTCCAGGCTGGGATTCTTAAAGAATACTTGTGGGCCAGGGAACCCACCAAGCTGAGCTGGAGGGCTCAGTGCAGAAACCCAGAGGCAACAAGGAGATGCAGTGTATCTTTGGTAGAAACTGAAGAATGTTCTTCATGCTGGGTGTAGGAGGAGGATGGTGCTGAGTATGAGGCCTTCAGCCTAATAGAGCAAACACTTTCAGCTGATGATATACGATTGCCAAAATATTTTTTGTTTAATCTATGTGCAAACATTCATTCTTTTCCCCCTTTGAGATCAACTATAACCCCAGCTAAAAACAAATGCTAATATTTATTAAGGATTTACTAAATGCCACAGGTGATTCTAGGTGCCCTCTCTATGTTACTTGTTTAATCTTCACATCCCTGTTATGGGGTGGGTGCTGTGTTCATCCTCATCCTGTGCTCCCTGTAGGTGAGAAAACTGTGTCATAGGGAGGCTAAGTAAGTGCCTTGCCTTAGTTAGCAGCAGCCCCAAAGGAAATGAGGGCCCATTTAGACATTCAACATTTTATACTGAAAGATAATATAGCTTGGCGTTATGTGGCAGTGATGAGGAGCTTCTGGCCCATGATGTAGTCTTGATGTGATCTTATCTCATTTTGGAAGCAGCGAAAGGTTACATACTTTTTAACTCCTGTAACTATACGTCTATAAGATAGCTTTCAAAGCTTTTAGTGGCAATCTTCCAAAATTAGAGGTTGCCTTGTGAAAGTTTCTCTTTACTTCTTATTTTATTGTTGTTGTTGGGTTGGCTGATGATTTCCTTTTCTCTCACCTGTGTCCAATTTCCTCCTTCCGTCTGCCTCCCTGAGGCCTTTCTCAATCACTTCTCAGTTTGTTTTTGATCACTCTTGTTTTCTCCTCCTAGATATTTATCCAACTGTTTTATTTATTTTTCCTTTTTTTCTCTGTACCTCTTAGTATTCCTTAAATGTCTGTGAAAAAGAATTCAAATATGTTCTTGTTCTTGTTGAGTAGAAGAGAGTTTTATGCTTTAACTAAAAAAACTTGATGATTTAAATGCCTCTCTTTTTAAAATATAATAACATTCTGTTGCTTTTTACTCAATTAGTATCAGAAAAATATTTTGATTCCCTGTTGGACAGTGGTCTTTGATGGGGCTAATGCTTCCAATTCTCTGTTAATAAGTTATGTCCAGAAGTTTTTGTTTGGTCTATTGTTTGTTGTGGTTATTTATTGCTCAATTTAACATAGAAATCTTTAAACAGACACCATTTCCTACACTGTCAGGAATGCCTGGTTATTCCTGAAACATCAAACAAAACAATGCTCGTGAACCAAGAACTTCTGAATAGAAACCAGAAAATTACTAAGAGTGTTATCAGCATCTCACCTTGGTGTCTGTAATTGAACAATGAAAACCAGTGTACATGTAGGGGCCATGGAACGAAGCTTTTAATTTGTATCAGAGGATGGGGTGAAGAGATGTCACTTACAGCATTACACAAATAGTCCTACAGTGAATAATTCTGTGTGGAAATTACTTCCTTACATTCTTCCTGCCAAGTGATCACCATAGATTAGTTGGCTGATGAAGATAATAGTGTTTTATATTTGCACACAGTGCTTTTCACTTGTCAAGGTACTGTCTCCTACGCTGTCTTATTTGACATTTGAACAACTCAAATGTCCTGAAAGTAATGAGACCTGGAACTAAGATCTCTCTTTACGAAGTGGAAGCTGGGGATCGAAGAACTAATGTCACTTTTCTTATGATGTACATCAAGCCAGTAATGACAGTTGACCTGATCCAGGTTTCCAGGCTCCAGAGTCAGGATTTTTTCCTGAATGCATGTGGTGGGAGGGAGACATCATACCATCCATTGCACTGAAGCTGGAGGGAAAGGAGACTTTGGCAGAGGCAGTGCACTAGCTTAGCAAGACAGACTCTCCTTCCTCTCCCAGGCTGGGTAGCTCATCCCAATATACCAAGGTTGCCACAGTTGGGACATATGCAGGGGTCGACTAGCAAATGCATAGATGGGTGGAGCAATGGATCTGTCTCCCTCCCTTACTCTCCCTCACTTGTAAGATGGGGTGGGCAATAAAGAGGAGCAAACACTTGATCCACAGTAAAGTGGCATTCTCACCACTTTGCCTGGTTTCTATAAAACCTTTTCACCTGGAGGGGTGGGTCAATGACTCTTATTTTCACAGCCCATTGACTCTAGGGGCACCCTGAGGCTAGGGCTGGGGCTGAGGCTTGGATTGGGGCAGGGGCTGGGGCTTGTGACCATCAGTATTGCTGCAGGTCAATGAAGGCAGAGGATTTTCAGAACTATGCCTTATTTTTTCAGGTTTTAAGCAATTTAAATGCTGGGGTCTTTTTCAAACTCAGTAAAAGAAATAAAGCCCTTCTGCCTAGAATTAGAAGCTCATTTTTTACTCCAGGCACTGAAAAGGGCCAATGCTCACTTAAAATATGTGCCCCAGTGGTTTTTCACATTTATAGGGGACTCACTATGAGCCAGGCACAGAATGGAGCACTTACTGGGACTTACCTTGTTTAATCATACCCAGAGCAGGACATGGGCACTGTTATACTCACTGTTACATGAGAGGGGTGCCTTGGGCTCAGAGTGCTTGAGGGACTTGCTGAGGGTTGCGCTGCCACTAACTGGCCTGACATACGGCCTTTGCTCCCCAGGACCTCCTGGGAGCTCTTCTAAGGCAGTGGCTTTCACACTCTTAAAAGGCCCAGAATGCTCAGTAAACTGACAACGATCTAGCTGCTTTGGTTATGGGGTTATGTGGAGGCTGGAGCTGCACCCATGCCCCCCACAGGCCTTGCAGGAGTTCGGTGAAACCCTCAGGGTGTCCCATGGAGTAGTGTGCTCATGATCTGATGCATACCTACCTTCTCCTCAAGCCCTTTGAAGGGGAGGTCAGTTCCACTGTGCCTGGGAGGGACCGGTCCCATGAAGCTGCCTGTCAGGCCTCCACATCCTCCTGTAAAATCTGAGCTCCTTTCCTGTAGGCAGGGAAGACCCAGCAGGTGTTTCTCCTTGGCCTGCCTCTTTCTTTTGTAAACTCACCAGCAATAATCACAGAAAGACATCTTTTCCTTGGGAGTGAGAAAGGGAGCAGGCCCCCTATGTGAGGACATAGATGTGAGTACTGGAGAGGGGGTCCTTCTTAGCAAGCCCCTTGCTTCAGGAGAAAGCACAGGTGGGGAAGGCTGAGGTCGAATATGCTATTCACTCGTGGTAGCTGCAGGTTGGTGACAGGTGAGCTGGGACTTGTAAGGCCAGCTGGTTCTAACACAAGATGAGCCCAGGAGTTTGCTCTGGTATGCGCTGGAGCACAGCTCTCACTAGCGCCCCCTTCGTTTTCACTTGCCCCATCTGTGCCAGGTGGCTCTGACCAGGCTCCTCTTCTTCACCTCACCATTGGTATTTTGTATCTAAACATTCCAATTTTTCTTTTAAGAAGTGAAGCATTTCACATTTCTTTGAATTAAAAACTTAAATGGCAGTTGGTAAAAGAATTATTTTGCAATTAGCCATTTATGTTCTAGGAAAAGAAATCTTTTTGGTTTTTCTGATGTTGCTTCTCCCTCAGGGTGACT
The DNA here is from genome assembly GCF_019186645.2 of Phyllostomus hastatus. NCBI lineage: Eukaryota > Metazoa > Chordata > Mammalia > Chiroptera > Phyllostomidae > Phyllostomus > Phyllostomus hastatus. The sequence continues at coordinate 19,927,895 of NW_025333869.1, forward strand.
TTTCTCACAGTGGCCTCAGATGACCATTATTCACATGTATATTTTGCTGAGTCATCCTGGGGTAAAGAAGTGTGTGCTGTCTCATTGTAGGGTTCCCTCGATGCCTCCCATGCTTCATTTATCTCTCGCCCGGACTGGGGCTCCCAGCTATGTGGGGAAATGGAACCTAGTGGCTTCTATGGTTGAGAATGTCTGCAGAGCCCAGACTCTACCTGAAACTTCTCAGCCCCTGTTGTGAGGCAACCCGTGTGCCTGATTTCCCTGGATGGGGTGGTAGGGGAAGGATTGCCTGTGTGGAAGGGCAGCCCTCACGGTTGTTGCAGCACCACCACATGCTGTTTTCCTTACCCTGGACTCTTGGCAATGCCAGTGGCAAGAACACCTATGATCTGGAGGGGTCAGGTGTAGGGCAGACCACAGTGTGGTTGGGCATTCGGGGTCTGGATTTAGCAGGCCAGGTGTCTTATTTCTGACACTTAATTCAATCAACAAGTGCAAGGCTTGTTACAGACAGAGTTGCATATGCAGGGTGTTTACCTGGGAGCGTCAATGGGACCAATGCTTATGGGAGGAGGGGAAAGAGGACACAGTGCTGTGAGGTTAAGTGTGCTGTGGGCCTGCTATAGCTTCAGCCAACCCCGTGGAGAGAGCTGGAGCCAGAATGACCAGCCAGCATTGTCCTGTGCTGACGTGGACCTCTATTCCCTCACCCCAGTCAGTCATAGGAGGGAGGCTGTCCTGAAGGGTGTGACCTTGGGCCAGGTGGCTCTGTGCAGCTGAGCAAGCCCCAAAGAGGCTGCCAACAGCCCTCTAGCACCTGGGCAGCAAGTCCTTCCTGGGTGGGGATCTGTGTCCACCGTGGTTTTCTCATGGCTGAGGCCCTGGGTTAAGGCACCACAGTTCGAGTTGAAAGGGTTGGTCTGTGTTTAAAGTGCTGGGGGTCATGTGACTCAGACCCCAGCATGGTAGATGCTGGCGCAGAGGGCTGGACCAGGTGCTGCTCAGTAAGCCCAGCCTGGCCCTCCCCTCCGCAGCCCTGTAGATGCCAGTGCCCTATTTTACTGATGAGGACAGTGAGGCTCTGAGGTGTTAACTTGCAGGGGTTACCCAGCCAGTAGGAGAAGGCACCACAATTTAAACTCGGGTCCAGCTCTGAAGGTTGTATGTTTTCCTTTACTCAAAAGTGCCTCTGAAATCAGAGGCAGGGCCTACAGGAAGCTGTGACTGTGGCAGGTCAGTGGCCTCCCCTCTGTTGGCCCTGCCCAGCCCAGGCTCACTGCTGTGCCTTTGTGCCAGTCATTTCCCCGCCTGTGATGCCACTTCTCCATGCTTCCTCCACAAAGCCTTCCCACTTCTTCAGCCCACGTGGCTTCCTCCTCACCTAGGCTTTTCTTAGCAGGTCACAGTTGTGTTCTCCAGCAGCTGCACTGGAAAAGCCCCACTAGTCCTAGGAGATGGCACATGTCCAAAGGGCAAGAGTATTGTGTGTGCACCGATTTAGGCTTTGTGTGAGAGTCATGTGTCGCAGTCTAGGGAGTTTGGTGTGGCAGCTTCCTTCCTAATAGAGATAGTTCTTTAACCGACTTCTCTGGGAATCAGGGTGCTGTGAAGTGCTGGCACCCACTCAGCCCTAGGGGTCATGAGGAAATCCACCGGCTTATCCATAGAGACCCAGCTGATAAAATGTCCTCAAGTCTGTGCCTTCCTGAGAGGCCCGCACTTCCTTCCCTCATGTACCTATGGGAAAAGGTGTAGGGTGGGTCAGGGCACCAGCACATCAGTGACCCTGTGTTTATTGAAGGTGAGGCTGGCATGGATGCCCTTAGAAAGCAGGTTTGGACAAAACCCAAAGGTTCCAAGGCCTTGATGTCCATCCCCTGTGACCTACCACTTAATCAAGTGGCCAAGGACGTGTTAGGAGGGAGAAGTATGTAAATGTTTAGGGATAGTGAGTTGAGAGCTGTAAATGGCACTGGCATATTCATAAGAAATGTGCAGACCAGAACAGAACCCCTGATAGCTTTTCTTTTTTTCTTGGATAGAATTACCAAACTGATGGATGGAGGGAATGTCCTGGTTGTTAAATATTTGGGCCTTGGGAGTCTTTTGATGTAGCGCCTTGTGACAGCTGCTTGCAAAGTGAACTCAGACTAGCTTAAATTAGCTCAGGGCCACGTGTTGGGAAAGGGAGGCTAGATGTTGGAGTAGATTCCTTCCATGATTGTTGTTACTCTACTGTTTAAGAGTTCAGGACACTGGTAGTTGAGTGCCCAGCCTTAGCCAGATCACAGCCCAAGAAAATGTTTGTGTCTGCTAATTTATCAACACATATGGTACTCAAGGTCAGGGTGAATGTGGAGAAGCATCAGATCAAGAAAACTGATCATGATTCTCGGTGAGGTATTGACACACATAAAGAGCAGTCAGTCTCTCCCCATCACCATCGGCCTCCATCCTCCCTTCACACACCTTTCTCAGCGGCCTACCACAACTGCTCACCGGTCATTGCGCATGTCCCCTTCTCCTGCCTCCAGTCCTTTCTGCCACCTGCAGCCTTCAGCTAAGAATGCTTATGTAACCTCTTTCTAAACCTGCCTGAACCTTTAGTGGCAAGCAGATGGAGTTTCTTCCCGGACCCACCAGCTAGAAGCAGTCACTACTTCTTTTAAATGTCATTTTAGTCAATTTGATAGATCCAAAGGGAAAGTGACAACCATCTCTGTTTTGTATTAGCTGAATGGATGGATGGATGGAAAGATAGATGAGTAGACAAGTGAAGAAATAAATGGAAAACAAAACATGAATAGAAGGATAAATGTAATTTCTCCTGGTTGAAAAACACTGTTTCAGCTTTTGTAACCTCGTCTGAAAATGGGACTAGTAACAGTAGTATCTACCTCATTATGCGAGAATTAAATGGGATAGAGCTCGATACCTGGGGCTGGGTAAGTGTTAGCTATTGTTATTGTTGTTATTTTGGAAATAACTCCATAAGGTGTTCAACTCTATGAAAAAATTATTCTTTTTAAGATTCTATATTAAAATAAGCAATTCCTAAAACTCTTAATACCCCATATAGACCCATTCTCCAATGTTATGCTGAGGAAATAGTCCAGAAGAGGGAAGGGTTGGTTCTAGACACTCTCAGAGTTGGTGACAGGTTTGGTGTCAAAGTACAATTTTCAAAAAGCTAAAAACATGACTCATACTGACATAGAATGTACGCATGTGAAAAATTGCTTTCAGCTCCTTAATAAGGGATCAACAGGATAGCAAAAATGGAGTTACATTGGTGCTAGAAAAAGAACATTGGAATAAGAATGCTAGAGTTGATGCACAACTAGTTAATGTCTTACAAGGCAGTAAAATGATAAACTTTGGGATTATCTTTTCCACTGAACAGAAATCATTTGTATTTCTTCTGGGTAAAGCCCTACACATGAACCTGCAAGTTCACAGACTCTGAGCCTTTAATTGATAGTAAACAGCAAGTCAAACATAGGTGCCTTTCCCTAGATAATGCAATATTCCTTGGCTGGGTGGTTACACCTGCAACCCTTCTTGTGCCTTACTCCTGATAAAAGAACCAAGTCTTCTCACTGAAGCCTCTCCTTCTCCTTCCTCTTTCTGCTCTCCCCATTCATGCACGGAGCCTGTATTCTTGCTTCCATTTCTTCATTGGGAAAATGAGGATTATAGTACCTCCCTCGTGGGCTGGTTGTGGTAATTTATGGCTCAGCACTGGACAGGAACATGGAAGGAGTGTACACAGCCCTAGCACTGGAGGAACTTGACATCCATGGAAGAGGCAGGATTGAACAAATAATCGCACTACCATTTGTTGATGGCTATGACAGGTAACAGCAAAGTACACAGGGGCCTAAAGTGAGGGGCACTTGGCATAGTAAGGGAATAGTAGAGGACCAAGACAGGAACCTTAGATACTAGATTTCCAAGCCTCACAGATTTGGGTGGTTGGTGAAAAGGAAGGACATACTTGGCCAGGTAAATAGCATATACAAATATATAGGGATAAAAAGTAAGGTGCTTTTTATTTCAAGTGTATTTGTTGAGCTTCTGTCATGTGCTAAGTTCTGTGTTTGACCCTGAGTTGTGGGTAGGGAGAGGAGGAGGGAGGGACACTCGTTGGTAAAATAGAAAACAAGTCCTAGTCCTTTTGGAGTGGTTTCAGGACATTGGGGTTCTAGGTGCATCTGGGAGAAGGAAACAGAGATGGAGTGGAGTGGAGACACCCAAGGCTGGAGCAGGGTGGAGAGCCCGGCCTGTACCTGAACAATGATATGGATGATAACACTGGATCAAACAATTCATCTGGAGGAGACCCAAGATGGCAGAGGAGTAGGTGGAAGTACCCTCACCTCCTCCCAGGACCAAAATGGAATTAAAACTAAAATACAGAAAAATCGTCCTGCATCACCAACTGAATACTAGCTGGAGAGAAGCCTCATAAGCAAAGACTTAAAGAAGAAACCACATCACCACATGGAGACTGTGTACAATTCAGTGGGTTTTACTACATTTACAAAGTTATGTAGCCATCACCACAATCTAATTTTAGATCATTTTCATCATCCCCCAAAGAAACTTGTACTGCTGTTTTAATAACAAGCCTTGTAAAACTATTTTACTTATTAAACCATAATAAAATAAAATAAAATAAAATATAAAATAAAATAAAATAAAATAAATTCATGTTTGTCCAGAACCTTCTTCTGCAAAGCTTGTAGCTGCCCTCTAGCCTGTCCAGCTGCTCAGGAAGTTTTCATTTGAGCCAGGGAAATAGGACACACTTGTAGGAAGAGCTGACAGTGTGCCATGGTGGGTAAGGTAACTGCTTAAGGCTTTGGAGGAAGGAGAGCTCTTTGTGGCTTGGGCAGTCGGGAAAAATTTCTGGAGAGGAGATAGTACTGATTGGGTTGAATAAACAGTAGAACAGAGGGCATTCTAAGCAGGGGGGTAGCTCCCTGTGGAGGCCTGAAAGCAGGAAGATTTTCTAGGGATCCGGGGAGAAGAGTTTAAATTGGTGCATTGTGCCAGGTGGTGAAGCTGAGTGTCCAGCTGAGCACCTGGAAGTCCATATTGTGTCAGGCATTAGAAACTCAGATGCTGACCTCGGAAGGTCATGTACCGAGGGAAGAGGGCCTGGTGGGGGCCTTGATCAGCAGAGTGAGAGTCTTCCCAGCTGAGGGGGCAGCTGCCTCAGATCCCTGGCCAACTGTGCCCATTTGGCCAGTTTGTGATATTTCAAGGGAAGTCAGAAATCTACATTTTTATGAAGTCTTCTTTTTTTTTGTTTTACATTTTTTCAACTAAGCAAAAAAATTGAAATTACTCCATGGGTCAAGAAATAGAGATGTGACCTGTGGGGCCCTGGTCTGTGACTTCTCTGTATACAGCGTGGTTGGTGAAGGTCCTTCCAGGCTTAGGTGCCAAGTGGCAGAGATGGGGATGCTGACCTGGAGAACTGATCTAGGAGCTGGCAGCATCAGGGTCAAGGCCATGTGCACTTATGGCCAGGGGTCACAATTAATACTGAGCAGGACTCACCCTACCCAAGAACCACAGACTCAGAATAGAAGGGTAAGTAAAGGAAAGGGAGTGAGGTGTCTGGTTCAGGATAGGGTAGACAGAACAAATCCAGTTTCTTTTTCTTGCTGTTTTAAGGAAGCCTGGTTAATGCTGACCTGTACTTGTGAGGATGGCAGAGGGTTTAACCCTTAACCCGAGCAGGCTTTTTGGAAGGGCTCAGGATCTTCATATAGTGGGATTGTGGAAAGATCACTGGACTTGGAGTTGGAAGTTCAGGGTTGTAGAAGTTACTGCTGTTCAGTAAGTAGCCACTGTGTGTCAGGCCCTTCATGTATATTCTCACTGTAATTCTTCTAATTTTCTAAGGTACAATGTGAAGTAGAGAACACTATAATTCTACTTGTTTGAGGTCAAGGTAACAGAGCTGATCAGTGGCAAGTGTGATATTGGAACCCAGGTTAGTAGGACTCCAAAGGCCATGTCCTTTCTCATGGACCCCACTACTGTTTGGTTCATACTGAATCCCTCCTTGTACTGTATATCTAACCCACTGTGTGACCTTGGGTAGGTCACTTCTACCTTCTTACAGAACAGTGAGGGAGGACACCTCAAGACTTGCTTGGTGCAAACTCAGCATGCCATGGTTCTGCAATTGAGGCATTTATTTGTATGTTGGGATTTTATGACTCTAAAGGTCTTTGAATGTTTAGCTTCAAACAAAGAACTAGAAATCAGAGATATGTCATCCTCAGGCGGTAGCAGCAATGTTGAGAATGAACTTGGCAGCCCTGCAGGAAAGGATGTGCTCTCCTCATTCTTGGAAGGGCTTTTAATAGGAAATAGGTACATGGATGTCTAAAAAATAGGCATGCCAGCTTGGCTGTCACTGAGGCCCCAATCTGGAGGCCTAGAATGCAGCTTTTGCTATTTTCATATCTTTCTGTCCTTCTGTCCTCTATGAATGTTTACAAACCCCCCAAAGGACCTGCAGCTTCAAAAAGAAATATTATTGATGTGTTGGTCTATTTTTGGCTGGCTGGGGTTGGTGCACATCCAAAAGGAAGCATTAAGTTTTACATCCATTTTTATCTGCATCAGCTCCTCTTTCTCCCAAATTCATTAAAGGATAACAGAAGCAAAGCTCACTTCAGACAACAGTCAATAGGTTTATATATTGGGGGCAGTATATCATGCCCCCCATCTTGCTGCAGCTGAGATGTGCATTTAATATTTCCAAGGAGCCACACAAAAAACACAAGAAAATTTCCCTTTGTCCTTAGAGATTAGAGAAGGGTTTTTCTCTTAAATATGGAGCTGTTTCTCTGACTCAGCATAGGAAGGAGGTGGATTTGAAAGCAAAAGATGTTCCCTTGTTATGAAGGAAGTATTTTAGGTCACAGATCTTATTGATTAGACTTATGCAATTGGACACTTCTCTTGCACATGCACACTTTCTGTCTCTCTTCTGTTTCCTGTGGCCTCATTAACTTCCAGAGAGACGTCTGAAGAGAGGAAGCAGCCAGAAGATGGGATTCTGGAATGTTACTCCATTTCCTGGGTTGGGCAGGGAAAGGCATTCCTCAGGTATAGATGTGTTGGACCAACAGAGGGAGTTTGTCAATCTACCAATTGTAATTCTTCCTAGAAAATTCTCAATGAATTAACATCTCTGTCCTCAGGTGACCATGGCAATTGAATTGAGAGAAAATGAATTGATGGTCTTAATCAGACGGGTTTAATAAACATGGGGCCAGAACCATAGGAGCCCAGGTTCTCATAAACCCTTTTCTGAGTCTAGAGTAGGAGTTCAAACCTGGCTGCTGCTTGGAATCACCAGGAGAACTTAGGAAAATTCCAGTGCCTAAGCCCACTTTCAGAGATTCCTTTTCAGTTGGTCTGGGTAGGACCCAGGCATCCATATGTTGTCTCTTCCCAGATGACTTCATTGTGACTCCAACTCTAGAGCATTCTTAAACTCTGATGTGCAGAGTAGTTACTTGGGGACCTTGTTAGAATGAAGATTCTGAATCCCTAAATAAATGGCAAGATATACCATGTTCATGGACCAGAAGCTTCATCAGTGAAGATGTCAGTTCTCTCCTAAATTCTATAGAGATTTAACACAATTGCAATAAAAATCTAAGCAAGAATTTGAGTAGATATAAATATGCCAATTCTAATTTTTTTATGCTCACCTAGGGACATACTTACTGATTTTAGACAGAGGGGATGGGAGGGAGGGAGGCAGGGATGGAGAAAGAGAGAGACATCAGATTGAGAGAGAAACATTGATTGGTTGCCTCTCATATGTGCTCCGCCCAGGGACCAAACCTGCAATCTAGGCATATGCCCCTACTGGGAATTGAACCTACAACCTTTCTTTAGTTTCTGGGACAATGTTCCAACCAATTGAGCCACACTGGCTAGGGCCAATTTCTAAAATTTATGTGGAAAGGCAAAATAACTAGAATAGCTAAATGATTTTGAAAAAGAATATATTTAGAGGAATCACACATAAAATCCTACCTGACTTTAAGATTGATTATAAAGCTATAGTAATCAAGACAATGTGGTGTTTGGCAAAGGGAAAGACTCATAGGTCAGTGGAACAGAACAGAGTCCAGAAATAGACCCACAACAAATATGGCCGAATTATTTTTGATAGAGGTAGAAATGCAATCCAATGGAGAAAGTCTTTTCTACAAATGGAATTGAAACAATTGGACATCCAAAGGTGAAAAAACAAAACTTGACCTAAGCTCTACACTCATACAAAAATTTCCTAAAATGTGTAACAGATATAAGTATAAAACAGAACTTTTAGAAGAAAACATAGGACAAAATCTTTGTGATCTGTAATTGGGCAAAGAGTTCTTAGAAATGACAACAAAAAGATGATTAATCAAAGAAAAATGAATTAATTGGACTTCATTAGAATAAAAACCTTTTGTTCTGTGAAAGACACTGTTTTGAGAATGAAAAAGACAAGCTACATAGTGTGAGATCACACGGCTCATAGAGGACTTTGTATAGCCTGGATATATAAAGAACTCTCAAAATGTAAGAGCAAGAAAGCAGTCCCATTGAAAAATGGGCAAAAGACTTGATGGAACACTTCATCAATTGTCACTGACAATTTGCAAACTGCTTCCTTGGAACTAATCCCTACAAGTTAGGAGGTCCTAAGGAAGATACATTGACTTCTTTGCCTCAGCACATTCTGTCCGAGTTTTATTCTTTTCCCAAAGCACTTACATATTGTTTTCTTTAGATATTCTATATTTATATGAAATTTTAGGCAGGGATTCTTTTCTCCATCTTGCAGGTAAGATCACGGAGACCCAGGAGTTAACGTTACAGAGTTTGTTAGTGAAAAGGCAAGGAGGAAGTGGCTTCTTGCCCACCAGAGTGCCCGAGATCTCCGAGATCTCCGTGAGAGGCACGTTGAGTGGTCTGAGCTGTCATGGAGCCCAAAGCTCAGGAAGATGCTCAGGCTACTTCTGGGGAGTTGACTGCAAGTTCACATACCAGGGTGAAGATGGTACTCTGAAAGGCAGGATGGAGGCAAAGAGCGGGGTGGGGGGGGGGGCGGGGGGGGCCGGGGGAAGGCCGGGGGGAGGAAGAGAGGAAACAAAATGTGGCTGTCAGATGTAGGTTCAAACACATGAAGGACTGAAGGGTGCATCCTTGAGAAGTGGCGAGTCTGCAGGAAGCCATATTATCACCTAGTCCTAGTTACCTTTCCTCCGCTCTCAACCAGAGAAGGTTGTGTAGGGAAGTTCTGCTGTGAGAGAGGCTCTTTGGAGTCAGAATATCTGGGCTTCAGCCCTGCTTCAGCTGCCTTTTTGAGGGATCTTGAATGAGCCAGTTAAAGCCTCATCTCTGGAAGGTCCCTGGAAGGGTATCTGGGTTGTTCAAGGATTGGGCATGGAAAATATCCATGAATTTCTGTTGTCTGTCCTGGGTGGATTGTGGTGCCTTTGAGGGAGGCAGTGAGAGGAGCCAGGAGGCCTCTAGGACAAGGTGTGTCCATTTCCTACGTTGGGTGTGAAGTTGCGATGCCTCTGTCATTTGCTCCAAGTGCCCCTGCCCTCAGTTTGCTTTGGTTAATAACCTTAGTTGATCCTTCTATGCAGATGGCTCTCACACCTCAAATTTCTTGGCACAGTACCTCCTCAACAATACCTTTCGTGCAGTATACAACCTCAATTAATCCTTAGTTAAAATGCCTCAGAGACGGAAAGGCCTTTTTCCTTTGTTCCCTTTTTTCTCTGGAGCAGATTGGATTTTGTGCAGCTTCATTGGAAAAGGAGTTAGCTTTGAAAGCAGGTTCAGATTCTAGCCCAGTTCCTGTTTATTTATAGTGCAAGTTATTTCAGCAACTGCTGTCAAGTAAAAACTCCATTTAATCAGAGGCAGGTAAATATGCCGATTCCCTTTCATTCCTGCCCCAGCAGCCTCTCTGCTGTGGTACAGGATGATGCCACTCTGGGTCTTCTCCTGCTGCTGGTGGGGTGGGGAGCAACACAGTAAGACTTGCTTGCCGTTCAGGCTTGGACACTCACATTATTGTCACTTATGTCATTGGATGGAAAAAGCAAGATGTTATGAGCCAGAGCTTCTGTTTCTGGTTTGGCCACTTGCTGGCTCCATGACTTACAAAGGTTACTTAGTTTCTAGAGTCAGTATTTACTCATTTAAAAATGGCAGCATTATTAACTACAAGTATAAATGAGTTAATGTCAGCCTTCATTGCAAATACTCAGTAGACAGTGGTTTCTTAATTCATGGTTTATGGGCACTCTTTGAATAAGTGAAGTCAGACTTTGCAAAAATGAGTGAATAAATCGTCAGCAAAAATTTGTTGAGAATCTGCTGGGTATTAGGTATTCTGCAAACAGGCAGTGAAACTCAGGTATTGTTCCTGGTTTCATAGAACTTATCACATGTTGGGGAAAGAAAAGACAATGAACATAGAAGTATGTAATCATGCCTATTGATAGGTCTGTGTTTAAAAGACCCAAAGGAAAGAGGAAATTGGTAATAACTTCCTTTGGGGAATAGTTAGGGAAGTTGTTTTTGAGGCATTTGAACTGCATTTGAACTGAGACCAGAGATGGGGACAGGAATTAGCTGGACAGAGGAGGAAGAACATACATCTAGTCCTGAGATAAGAAATGGCTGCATACTGCCATTCCCCCAAAAACCCAGAATTATTTTCTGGAGGGCGGACCCCTTGTAATATAGGCTTCCTCTGCTAGGTGAGTGTTCTAAGAACCCATCTGTAGCAGTGTGCCAGCTGTCATTGTAGTCAGAAGCTGCATTTGACTTCAGTGAATTTTGTTTGAAGACTCAACACATTTGCCCATTTCTTGATGGGTGATTTACAAGCACACCTCCCACACTGTGCTGAGTGTTCAGCAGTTTTTGACCACAAACAGCATAACCCCCATACTACACCCTCCCTATTTACTCTGTCTTGCCTTGAGGGACTGTTTTTCCTTCCCAGATGAAAAAAGTTCTCAAAGGGAAATGTGTTGCCGATGGGGAAGAGGTGAAACAAAAAACAGCAGAAGCACTAAGAGGCATTAAAATCAATGAATTCAAACTGTTTTGAGCAGTGGAAAAAACATCTTGATAAGTGTACTGCATCAAACAGAGAGTACTTTGAAGGTGACTGAAGTTTAAACATGTAAGAATAAATACACAATTTTTTAAAAGATTTTATTTATTTATTTTTAGAGAGAGGAGAAGAGAGGGAGACAGAGAGGGAGAGAAACATCAATATGTGGTTGCCTCTCACACTTGGGACCTGGCCCGCAACCCAGGCATGTGCCCTGACCGGGAATTGAACCAGCAACCTTTCAGTTCCCAGGCTGGTGCTCAGTCCAATGAGCCACACCAGCCAAAGCTTTTCTTTCTTTCTTTAAAAAAAATATTTAATTTATTTATTTTTAGAGAGGGGGAGGGGAAGGAAAAAGAAAGGGAGAGAATAAATACACAGTTTTTTTTTTTTTTTACAAATAAATTCCTTTTGGGGGGGTCCCTCCTCATATATTTAAGGAAGGAGGAGTAAGGCCAGGGAGACCGAGTATGATGAGCAAAGAGGAGCCTGGTTAAAAGGGGGTTGGAGAGAAGGACAAGAGCACATGTTGACCTTAAAGGCTGTAGGAAGTGTTCTGCATTTATCCTGGGCACCACTGGAAGCCATAGAAATGTTTAAGCAAGGAAGTAATTAATCTATTTATTAGGACCAGATAAAGTTAAATTGAATAAAAGGTTACTAAGAATACAGATGCCATTTTTATGGGATGAGCTAGTCAGCCCTGCAGACTAGCATAAGGTAAGGGTAACCTTGCTGATCATCTTGGTTCTTCCTGACTCTGGTCCCTGCTAAGGAGCTGGGGACAGGTTCATAGATGCTGGAGCCTCAGTCTGTGGGGTAATGCTGGTACGAAGCCATCGACTTTCCCATGGTCCAAGGCCCATCATGCCTTTGTGTATGAGAAACCCTAGGAGTGGGAATTGGAAAAGTATCGGCTGAGAGGCCTGCACTGGAATCCCAAATTGATGATTTGATTCCACTATTGACTGGAAGAGGAACAGTGAAGCTGTGCTGTCAGCTGGAACAAACTGGACTGAGGAAGCCTCACGGTATATTGTTTAGAAACAAAATCTTAAGAAACTCACATGACTCTCAATATCATGAGTCACCATGACAGTGTAAGGATTAGAACTGTCTGCCTCTCAGCCTCGTGATCCTGATGCTTTTTGGTCCCATCCATACTGAGAGATCCTTCATGCTAAGCCAGCTGTGCATCTCTCTCACCTGCAGGAGGAACTTAAACACTTTGAAAGGGGACATCTGTCTCCCATCCCCACTCCAGCCCCAACTGTAAAATGGCTTAGCCTAGAGAGCAGCAGGGCTCTTTGCAATGGTCCTCATCTTTAATAACGAGTAGCCCTGGAGAGATTTGTCAGATGCCCATTTGACTGGTGCAAGTCTTCTTATAAGCTAACCATCCAGGCTAAGAAGAGCGGTGGTGGCAGAGAAAGATGAGGGATGCTTAGGGAGTCTAGCTGCAGCTCCTGTGTCCGGCAAGGCAGAGCCTGGCCTGTGAGTTGGGTGGGCAGGTCCGAGGCAGCATGTCAGGCAAGGTCCATCCAAAGACTGTCTTTCATTTACTGAGAATCTGTTGTCTTTGGGGCTCTGCCCTTTCCTCATGCTGCCCCCATTTATCCTTCGCAGTTATGCTCCATGGTAAAGGGAAGGCACTGAGTCTCCAAGTGGTTTCATGCAGTGCCAAAAGGCACATGGGCAATAAGGGATTGATAGAAACCGAATGTTTATGTCCCTCCTATATTCGTATTTAGGAGGGATGAGGGCTGAGTTGCAACCTAATGCCTGAGTTGATGGTATTAGTGTGAGGAGGTGACGCCTTTGGGAGGTGCTTGGGTCACGAGGGCAGAACCCTCATGGGATTGGTGCCCTCAGAAAAGAGGCCCCAGAAAGCCTCCTTGTCCTTCCCACCATGTGAGGACACAGAGAGAAGATGGCAATCTGTAAACTAGGCACGAAATGTGCTTGTGCCTTGACCTTGATCTTGGACTTCTCAACCTCCAGAAACATGAGAAATAAGTGTGCATTGTTTAAGCCACCCAGTCTGCGGTGTTTTGTTATTGCCCCCTGAGTGAACTAAGACATAGGCAGGACTAGATTTGAACACAGAGCATTCTGGATCTTTCCATGTTGTCTCACAGCCTACCCCAGCTTCCTGTGCATGTGTGGGGCTGCCCTCGGCCCCAGGTGCATGTGTGGGGCTGCCCTCAGCTTCCTGTGCATGTGTGGGGCTGCCCTCGGCTGCCACGGCCTGGCCGTGCCCTCCTCCGAAGCATATGTCCTGGTGCTAAGTCATTGTCCTAGGGGGCACTGGGAGGGTCCTACTGCTGCCTCTAGCCTGTCAGCAGGCCATCATTTTCTCCTCTGTGACGCAGGGTCAGTGTGCCCTCCTCACTGGCCTGCCCTTTCCCAGCCTGCCGGGAGCCGGTATGATATAATGGATGTAAAAGATCTCTAGGGAGGAGAGAGCACAGGAGAAGAGGCTGAGGTGCTAATGGGCAGCCAAGACTGCCAGCAGCCTGCTGACAGAGACCCAGGGCCTGGCTCAGTATGAGTGGGCTCAACTCCAGGGGAATGAAGAATTGGGCTGGCCCAGGCTGGGCCAGAAATAGCGTTTCCTGAGCCCATGTCACCAGCTAACATTTGCACAGTGGAAGAAGTGCCTGGGAGTCCTGCCTGGCTGTACGTGCGGGTTCTCTCATCCCTGTTGTGGAGATCCTAGTGTTAGCCAGAGGCAGCTCTTGGCCCACAGGATGGACTATGCAGGCTAGCTATGGGCAGTGGTTACCCTGTCCTGCCTGGGCACAGAAAGTCCCTTGAGCCACACCCAGCCAGCCAGTGCTCCTGTTGACTGCCAGTGACTGACTACCAGCCTCTCCTGCTCTCCTCCAACTGCTCTCACCTCCTCCCTGCAGTTCCTGTGCAGTTACAGTGTGAGGTGGTAGAGCAATTAGGTGGAAACACCCCTCCTGGTGCCTCTCATCACTGAGCACTCGGAATTTCATCCATCCTTGTGCTCTCCTGTTACCCTTCCTGGCCTGTGCTGAAAGTAAACCTGGGGGCTGGCAAGTCACCCTGCTTCTGGGGGAGATGGACCCCAGACAGGTGGCACAGGGCCTCCCTGGGAGGCAGGTCTCATGTTTGGGAGGACACACTGGGACTCCTTGAGGCCTGTTCTACCTTCTCATTCCTGTTCTGCAGACCAAAGGACTCTGGATTCAGAGTCAGGAAGCCTGGGGTTCAGTCTGATGATGATGATGAGCATGATGATGATGATATGATGATAGTAACACTAAGAACAGTTAAAATAGCTTTAATTTACCAATTACATTTAATCTTAATGACATCCCTGCAACGCAGGCATTATTGTCACTTTACAGATGAGAGATTTAATATTCAGAGAGGATGAGTGACTTGCCCAGAGTCAAACAGCCAGAAGGTTACTGAGCTGAGATTTGTGCCCATATCTCTGTGACTCTGACCCCAACTGTGTTCATCGGGATACCCCGACACATGACTTCAGAGATCTCCAGGGCCACTCAGAGACCCCCGAGCTGGTGGGCCCAAGATCATTCCAGCTCCCTCACCCTGGCAGTAAGGAGGCTTGGGCCCCTGGCTGCACTGGTGCTCTGGCTCCCTAGTCACTCCTCCCAGCTTCTGTGTGCCTTCAGAGAGGGGACTCTTTGAGACTGCCCTAGCTGGGCTGGGTGTTTTGTGAAAGGAAAGACTAAATACCTCAGGTGTACAGAGTGTGCCCATCTCCCCAGGTGCTCAGTGAAGTATCTGTTTTCAGAGTGGCCTGAAGGGAAAGTGCCCACCCTGGCACTGCACAAGTCAAGGTGGGGTGAGACCCTGCTAACCTTAACTCTCTACTTCCCTGAGACAATCAGAGACCAGAATGAGGAGGGCTTCCACAGCCTGGATATATCCTGATGCTCCACAGGGGCTGGGCCTCCCCCTCCCTGGGAGGGCCCACAGAGGGGACAGTTCTTGGAAGCCTTCCTCTCTGTCTGCATGACCTATCCTGCTTCTCCTCAGTCTCCCACTGTTCTTCTGAGGCCCACGCACTGTCACCTCCTCTGGGAAGCCTTCCATGGCTGCCCCAGAATCATGGCTCCAGACCTCATTCTAGAATATCTGTCACATTATACTTTTCTTACTATTTTATATATGTCTCTTCCTTTTCTCTAAGACAAGACCTGAATTTGTTTAAGCCTGGCATGGTCTCTTCTGTGTGTAGTCAGTTCCAAGACATATTTAGAATACCACCAGCATAATTTATGCATTCACTGTGAGTTTATGCTCTTGTGTATTTTGGAGCATTTTTCCTTTTTTGTAGTTGGTATTATTAATCATTCTTATTTTCACATTGCTCTGCCTCATTGTTTCTGTTTTATAGCCTTGCTTCCCACTGCATTTCCCTGTTTATTTTTTTAGTCAACAAACAGCTGTTGAGCACCTACTATGTGTCAGACACTGTTCTCAGTGCTGGGGGTACAAGAGTGAACAAAAAATTTATTGGCTTATGTAACTGAAAAGCACAGAATTAGGGTTGACTTAGGGTGAGGCTCTAGCCGTTGGCCCAACACTGTCCCTGCTGGAGCTGATATCCTCACGGGAGCTCACTTTGTGGGCTGAGTATTTAGGGGATTTCCTGAATACCCCTGAAGTCTTTCTTGAATGAATAGCTTATCTGGTAATGAATGAGGCTACCCAGGCTCACACACACTTATTCCTGGAGTTGGAGCTACCTTCTAAGGTTTCATAGTGAGAACACACTTTTTTTAGGGGAGCAGGTATGTGGTAGAGCTGGACTCCTACACAGCTGTCTTCTGATTATTCCCAGAGAACTGTATCTCTTTGATCTGGTTTGGCTAAGCCTGCTTCTGTCACCCCCACTGGGAGGTGTTGTTTGTTCCTGGAGCAGAGAAACATCTACCTTCCTCACTGAGCCTTGACAGATGCCACATTCAAATCAGCAGCACCCATTTAAACACACACAGCAGCAGCAGCTCTGTCACTGCCACCCTGGCTCGACACTGCACCCTCATTTTCTGGTCCTGTGACCCACCCTTCCTCCTGCTGGGCGCTCTTTCCCGCACCTCCCTGCCAGCCCACTCTCCCACACTGCAGGTACAATACCTGTGTGCACTCTGATACACAGCAGACCTGAGCAAGAGGGTTGGAGAGGAGGGTCTTACTGCAGAATTGCAGGCTGTAAGCACCTGCTGGGTGATGAG
The DNA here is from genome assembly GCF_019186645.2 of Phyllostomus hastatus. Lineage (NCBI taxonomy): Eukaryota > Metazoa > Chordata > Mammalia > Chiroptera > Phyllostomidae > Phyllostomus > Phyllostomus hastatus. The sequence continues at coordinate 19,944,305 of NW_025333869.1, forward strand.
CACATCTCAGCCTCTCTGGGCTGGAATGGGATTTGGATGGTTGATCGTGAACACAATGGAAAAGCAGACAGGACATCACCTCCTCTGAATTATGAACAAGAATTCCTATGGGAAGTGCCTCACTTAGCTCCATTATCTTCAGCAGTGACAGCTTAGAGAAATGATGTGGGCCCATATAAAAAATGAGGCTGACTTTTGGTATTCAGGGGAAACTGAGAATGCTTCACGCATATTCTAAGACAGCGAAGTCTTGACTGAGGATGGCTCCTAAAATAAGGCGTGGAGGAATAAAGAGAAGGTTGGAGATGGGGGGATGAGAAGAGAAAGCGCCAGGCCCAGCCCATGTCTAGTTGTATGAAGACTTTGCAACTAACTGCTTTACTCAGATGTAGAACATTTCCTCTTGCTTTATACAATCATGCTAGTTTTTGATACTTTATCATTCCTTCCCTGTAGGTCCTACTGTCACAGTCCTGCAGATTGTTTGTGGCCTTGTTTTGGAGAAGGCTGGGTTGAGTGTAGGGGTCTTGGGGAATACCTTCCTCCTTGGCAGGCTCCTGGCAGGAGAGGGTGGCCTGGGGAAGGTGCTGGAAGTCCATATCCCTGGGGCCTCTTGGAGAGAAAGGAAATGGTGAGTCCAGCAGTGTCCTGAAGGCTAGGAGGACAGTCAGTTGTTAGGTCCTAGGCAGTGTCTTAGGTGCTGTGTCCCAGAAAGGAGGGTGGGGAGATACGGGCTTGCAGATAGCATCCCGCTCTGGTGGTTGGGCATGGAGAGGGGGGGGAGGAGACTGGTAAATACGTTCAACCAGACCTACTGCAGACAGGCCAATAGGGTAGGTCCTACTTTTTACCCCATGTGCTCACAAAGGACCACTAATTGAAAAAGACTGGTCTAATCCTGAAAGCTTCCTGGAAGGATTTCTGATTAGCGTAGCCACAGCTAAGCTACTTGTGCAACTCTGGATGATGGGGAACAGCATGGAGGGAGGACCAGGTCCGTTGCTCTCAGCTGGGCTGCAGGGAGTCCTGGGGTGGGGGGCTCTCAGTGATCCTCAAGGCTCCTCCTTAAATGACCCCTTCCTTGAAAGAGCCCTTCTATTTATAAATTTTTTTTCTATGTTGTGCTTGTGCTTAAATATTTCATTTGGAAAAAGGCATCAGGAACTAAAACATTTCTTAATATTCTGAATCTAATTGGCTGCAAGCTCCCTCTGACTCTGTGCTGATTGTGTGGCTTGGTGTTCCAGACCCCCAGCCTGCCTTACCTCATCATGCGTTTAACTTTTAAGCTACTCTTTCTTACACTGACATTTGAATTCCTAGGCTGCTCTTTCTGCATTTCCCCAGACCATTTTTGTGACTAATCCTTCTCATGTTGTTTTAAGTAACAAAGAGAATATGAACCTAAAAGTGAATGCCTTCTTCCCAACTGTTCCTGGAATCTATAAAATACCAGTCTGTATACAGGAAACTGAAGTTTAAGAAATGTTAGCTTTTTCCTTAATTTAAATGATTGCATCTCATGGGAAATTTAATTTTTAAAATAAGTCACATGTTCTAATAAAGAAGAAGCCCTGCTAGATAAACAATGAAGATATTTGCTCAAAAAACAGTTCTTTATTCAGAGAGAGAGGAACTAGGGGAATAGAGTACTGGATGGAATGTATCAGACAAGATTTTGAAACCAAGCTGAAATTTATCATCTCTCCTTTTCAGTGGGCTCTGCATGAGCAGAGCTAAGCAGAAACACCTCCTGAGGGCACCTGTTCTGGTTCTAGCATCACCAGAGGGTGCTACCAGAATGACTTTCTCCAAGTCCAGGGTGTCAGGGGGTAGAGCCAGGATCTGTTACAAGCCTCACCAGGGTGACTGCTTGTATCATCCAAGATTTTTTGTATGCAGGTGAGAAAAATCAAGTTCAAGTGCTTAAGCAAAAATAAAAAGTGTGTGTGTGTGTGTGTGTGTGTGTGTGTGTGTGTGTGTGTGTGTGTGTGATTCCAGTAACTTGAAAGCCCAGAAGTTTGGTTTGGCTTCAGAGTTAGCTGATTCCAGACACTCAAATGATGTCCTTAGGTCTCTTGCTCTCACTCTTTCACTCCATTTCTCCTTCACCTCATGCCTGTTTTCTTCTCTGTCAGTTTTATACTCAGGGCAGGCTTCTTCCTCCATGGATTCACAGGATTCACCATGGATTCACCATGGATCCTGAAGCCACAGAATCCAATGCATGTAATATTCATTTCTTACCTTTAGCTCTCAGTGGAAAGACAACTTCTCTTTTCCATACAGAAGTTCCACCAAAAGTCCCAGAACTGACTATCATTGGAACAGGTTGGTTCACATGCTCATTTTTGAACCAATCACCATTGCCAGGAAGGTCATTCAGCTATTCTTCCTGGGCCAGCCTGGTGGATATCCACTCCTGGAGCTGGAGGGTGGAGGTGGGGCCCTTCCTGGACCCCAAGAACTGAGTGAAGGAGAATGTCATTAGCAGAAAGGTCAATGGGTGAGGCACAGGTAAAGACAAGAATTGGTCACTATGATATGGTTTGGTGAGGCAGATTTGAGGGACCCATCCTGGGATACCCTATGTTTGTAAGCTGATCTTCTCAGGTGATTTCTTCCAGTTTGTTTCCTGTGAAGTACCTCAGCTATTGACATGGTCCTCCTACCATCTTGCTCCTCTACATTGGAAGGGCACGCAGAGCCTAATTTACCAACTTGGACCTGATCTGGGAGGCAGGGCAAGCTTGGTGGCCACACTTCTCCTGCAGCTCAGTCACTTCCACTCTCTCACCTTAATCTTAACTATCAGCCAGCAATTGAGAGCTGATAGCTATGGAAGATTTTTAAAATTATCCATCATCTATGTATCTAATTTTACTATCTGAACTATTTACTTTATTAATTAAACAAGTTTTTATGAAATACCACATAGCAAGCAGTTACATCTTTATAAATATTAATTCATATGTTGATAATCCTGTGAGATATATGATTAGCCTTATTTTACATGAGAAAACAGGGTCAGGGTGTTATGTGACTTGCCAGAGGTCAGACAACCTATAGCTTCCAGCATGTTACATACCTGCTTAGGCTGTATTTGATGTACATAGGAGTGCAGAAGTCAAGTTCTCTGTCTTTGAGCAGTTTGTAATTGATGTGTGCTTACAGTTACATAAAAGAATGAGCAATGTGCTCCTATGGGCATAAAAAATAAAACAGAAGGAAGTGAGTAATTTTGTCTGAGTGTAGTCCAGGAGGCAGGAAGGGGCATTTGAGCTAGGCCTTGATGAGAGAGTAGGAGTTTCTCATGTGGGTATGGTACAGAGGGAATTTGTTCTTTTAACTGAGTAATAACATGAGTTTTGTATGAGATGGAGCTGCCAGTTTCAGGGGATCTGATATCACCTTGGAATCTGCCTTCTCACATTACAGGATGGCCAAAGTGATACATTTGTATTGGTTCAGATGCTTTCATTGCAAAGATCAGAAACCACAATACAAACTGGCTTAAACAATAAAGGGGATTTATTGTTTCATCTAATTGAAAAACACAGAATTAGGGCTGGTTTAGGGTGAGGCTTAATCCATTGGCTCAATAATATCATCAAGAGTCTGGTTTCTTTCCATCTCTTTTTGTTTTCTCTTATGCAATGGTGTTTACTGCAAAAGCTGGCTCTTGGAAGGGCCCGATGATGTCTGACAAAGCTCCCAGACCTATATGCTTTTTTTATTATGCCCATTTGGAAGAAAAGGTGACTTTATTCAAACATTCCCAGCCAAAGACCTGAGAGTAACTCTGATTAGGTCACATGGACAACCCTGAGACAGTCATTGCCACGGGACCAAGTACATGGATGGAGTCAGTTCCCCTGGAACAACCTGGATCCCCAATCACCTGGACAGTGGATGTTGGGAAGGCATCAAATAAATGTTCACTATAGCATTTAAGCTTGTATATTCTCTCTCTTTTGAGCTATAAAGGTGGCATATACCTATTGTACCACACATAGTCTTTGATGCTCAATCTGTGGCATCTCAAACTCTAGGCTTGATCTTGGGCAACCTGCCATTGAACTGCCTTTTTTTTTTTTCTGTGTTGTCTCTTCTTAGCTTATCCTCTGGACAACTTACTTTGCCTTTGCCTGAGGATACCTGCTCTCCATTAGTAGGTCGTGAGTTTTGCAGACAGACCAGAGTGCTCTGGGCATGATGCCTTAAGAACCACACAAGGTGGTCTAGACAGGGGTGTCCAACCTTTTGGTGTCTCTGGGCCACACATTAAATACACAAACACGAATGAAAACTGATGAGCAAAAAAAGTTTTAAATACATTTATGATTTTGTGTTGGGCCTCATTCCTAGTCATCCTGGGCCACATGCAGCCTGTGGGCCTTGGGTTGGACTCCCGGAACTTTATAGCAACGACTCTCTAGGTCTTTTACAGAGCTGCTTTTTTCAAAGAGAGTAAAAATCTGACAGCATTTTCTAAAACTCTTCCTGAACTTCAGGGCCACCCCTTCTTCCTTCCTGCTGAAATAGCTAAGTTTCTTCTCAGTCGTGGAATGGCAAAACAAAAAGACCGTGGCTTTCATTTCTTTTTATTTTCTTCTTTTTTCTTTTTCTTTTTAACATTGATAAGAGGAAGAAATATGCAAGGCCATCAGCCAGAGCTGGTAAACTGTGTGTGGATATCCCAGAGGTAGGTTGGCTGTAGGAAGGAGTAGTCGGGGGTGGGTAGGCCTGGGGTTCAAGTCCTGTTGCTGTCACTTTATAAGAGGCAGTGTGCGTAGGGAAGAAGAACACAGGCTGTAGTCAGGCTGCCTATGGCTAAATCCTGGCTCTACTGCTTACAAGCTGTGCCTAGGTTCACAACGCAGCTCTATCATTTACTAGCTACAGATGAGAAAATAACCACCACATTCTAACCTGCCTCTCGGGGGGCTGATTTCTGACATTTCCTCCTGTCATTGGCCTTCCCATTTGTTGGGAGGATGGTGACTGTTACTCAACTTCTTTGGCCTCCTTTGTTTCATCTGTGAAATACAGGTAGGATTGATGTCCACACTATAGGGTTGTTGTGAGGTTTAAGAGAATTAATGTTATAGCAGACACTTGACACAGCCTCTAGTAGGCACTTACAGTCTGAATGACTAGATATATCTTGTAGGGTTGCTGTCACTTTAAGACATTGCATATATATTTTTTCCGGCGTATAGCAGACACTTGATAAATGTTGGCCATTATTAATAATAATTATGCTGATTGAATTACTTACTAATAATGTGAGTCATTTGTGTAGAGCTCTATCATTTCTGGGGTGCTGGCTGCCAGTAGTGTCTCCCTTGGACCTCGCAGCTACGCAATGATGGGGCTTCTTCCCTGTCCAGATTATCTCAGAGGAGGGTTGAATGCCTTCCCAGGGGGTCCTGGCCAGGTGGTCACTATCAGGACCAGGACAGGACCCATGGCAGGAGCTTCCCAGTCCAGGGCTCATTCCACACTCACTCGTCTTCCCATCCTGGAGGCTTCGCAGTCATTTGTCACAGCCTTGTTTGAAATGCACGTGTTTCTCATCCGTAATATCCTGATTGTCTCATTAATCTCCTGTAAGCTTTATGAAAAATACAAAGGGCTGGATCAGGAAATAGTTGCCAAGTTCTAATTTTGCATTCAGGGGATTGTTTTCCATGGACATGAAGAGACTGATGTTTCCCATTTGGCATTTGGCTTCCCAGCTAAGTCGGGGAGAGCTATTGCCTTCTGAATTATCGACCCATTTGTTTACAAGGTTGCACCAATATTTTGCCTCTAATGTTTCCATACCTTTTGTTGCTGCTCTACCTGCATGTGCTTTTCTTCATAGTGGATATCGAACTGCCCAAAGGGAGTATGAAGACATTTCTTTTGATAAGACCTTAGAGCAACAAGAAGTCTAGAGCTTCTAGTAACCCCCTTGTGCATAGTCCTTAGCCCTTGACCACAGAACAGTTTCCATTATGGAGAGAGCAGTGTCTGTTTTCTCTCTACCTCTGTAATACGGTAGCCACCAGCCAGGTGTGGCTATTTGAATTTAATTGAAATTACAAATTCAGCTCCTTAGTCACTCTAGCTGCCTTTCAAGGGCTCGGTAGCCACATGCAGCTAGTGACTCCCATATTGGACAGCACAGATCGAGAATATTTCTGTCAGTGTAGAAGGTTGTGCTGGATAGCATTTAGCATATAGGAATAGAGGGAATGGGACATGAGTATTAGCATTAGCTACATAGTGCCACAGACAAACAAATAATAAATATTCTTGTTTCTTAACTCTCTGCATGTATTTTTCCTGCAATTTCCAAGTACCTATACACCAGGGGAAATGAGAGGCCATTGTTCCCTGACCTAACATGAGTATTCAAGGAAAATCTTTTAATCTTATAAAGAAATATGAATGCATATTTCATTATCTAATATAAACAATGAACTTGGACAGCATGCTATATGTGGTTCCTTCCATTGGTGACTGGCATGGGTGTGGCCGGGGAGCCAGTGTAGAACTTTGTTTATCTTAGAAAGAGAGGGGTTCAGGAAGACTACCCACGGACATTGCCTGGCAGGCCAAACACTGGTCAAACACTTTTAAATATTCTTGTTCAATCTGAGCTTTAGCATTTCTGGCTGTGAACCACTCTGGTGGGCAAATCTACTTCTGAACAACCCAGTCTACTAATTTATCTCCCCAAAGCAGGCATCATAAATGCTGGAGAAACAGACTTGCTTTTGATAATATGAGGATGGCATTTGCCGTTTGTTTTGTTGCTAAATATCAGTAGATTACTTAATTGTACCAGATCCAAAGAGGTGAACATCATTGCACAAATTTTGCCAAAATATCTCTGGACCTTCTGGGGACCCTCTAGAACTAGTTTTGAGAATGCCTAATTAGTTTGCAGAGTTCAATTCACATGGTTGAACAAGGGATCTGAGTCCTTCTGCCCTTGGAAGGAAGGAAAAACCAAGGGTGGTGGCAGTGGCTGCCTGGGCTAATAGGAAAGTGGCAGAGGGAGGGTCTATGGCTGCCCCTGAGTTCTGAGATCTGAGTGATAGAGCTGGTGCAGGGAGGAGCTGATGTGCCTTGTGAGATGGGCTTATTCAGCAGTGCCCAGAGCCTCTGGTGAGTAGTGGGGTCTTTGTGTTCCAAATTGTCTGTGGCCGGCTTACTAAATAGGCTAGAGTCTGGTGGAGAATATCTATAGGATTTTCCAGAGACCAGAAGTCTCAAGACAAGAGGATAATCTTCTCCAAATGTCCTTGTAGTCTTCTGTTAACTGCGATTTACTAGGAATTTCAACCCATGTTAGGGGTCATCTTTTTGGTGCCCCTTGACCTTTTAGTTCCCTTAGAGATGACTGGTGACATTAAGATGAATATGTTTTGACTCTTGTCACTGACAAAATTCTTGAAAAACTTGCAATACTTTAAATACATAAGATTAATGAATATCTTTGTACATTTCAGTATTTTGAATAAAGCCCTTAGAGCATTATCCTAGTGGGTTTTAAACTCTTCTTTTTATCCTTCAAAATCTTTGTTCAAGTGACACCTTGAATAGGACCCAAAATACAGTACAGATAAAAGTGGAGTTGTGACTGAAGGGAACAGGTGGAGTCCAGATCACTGACCCTTTGCCCCCACAAAACCTTCCCTAACCTTTGAGTCAGACCCTGAGTCTCTGCTTAGTGACTCAGAACATCACCCACTGTGCCTCACAGGCGCCAGGGAGGGTATTGTATGCTCTGGTCATCATGGTGACTTGGGACTGCACCTGGAATTAAGGAGGCAACTTAAGTAGAGAGAGTGGCCCTCACACAGCTTGGCTCCATTCAAGCATTCAAGGAAGGTTTGTAGTGACAGGAACACAGGGGAAGGGACTTGTCTAGGGCCTCAGGTGGATTCTTCATAGCCTCTCTTCTAGAGTAGGGCATGTCCTAATAGAACTGGTCTCACGGATTTTAAAGCAAAGTTAAGAGTTTTTGAGCATTGGCCTCCATGTTACCTTCCTCAAAGTGGCTGTGTGCTCCACTTGGGATTCTGCTGTGAAGACCCCTAGGAGACTTTTCAGCCTACCTTGAACTCAAGGTTGCCGCAGTTCCTCTTGCTTTGCAAACTCAGGTATGAGCAGCTGGAAGCTCCTCCTGTGGTCTCCACTTAAGGTTCCTAAAACTCTTCATGTTCATTCGACCTCTCGTGCTGTCACCTGAAATAAAACACTGCATGTACAGTGTCAGCAGATACATTTGTTTCTTGCACAAGGATGAATGAACAGCTGTCCTCCAAGAACTCCTGCCTCTGTAGCATGTCATCTGCCCAGTGCCTCAGTATCCTTGCCTGTGAAATGGGCATGTAAATAAATCTATGTAAAACTCACTGGAAGATTCAAGTTCTTTAAAATTTTTGGTTAACAGCAAATTTTTCCAAATAAAGGTTGATTTTAGGCCCAGAGAGTTGAAATGGCCTCCATCTCAGAGACAGTTACTACCATGTGCAAAAAAAAAATGTCATTGCTGTTCTTGTTCTGAAACTGAAATCAAAGAACCCAAAGCTGTGGCTTCTTGTCTAACCTTTGCTAACAATTTTCAGATTGATTCTATATGCAAGAGAACTGCTGATCTGTTTCTTATAGGAGAAAGCAAATGATGGGAAGAAAAGGAACTGAGCTAATTTTCTGAGCTCAGTTCCTCTATTGACTCACCTAGGGGCTTGGGAGCAACTTTCTGAGTCTCCATATGCACCCCAGACATGGGGATGATGGAATCCACTGAGAGGGTAGGGGAGAATTCCAAGGATTGCATTAAGAAAGTAAGTTGCAGAGCAAAGGAACTCCTCCTCAAAGGCCAATACAATCTTAGTAATCTTATGAAGAGCCTTCCTGGTTTTAAAATTAGCTCCAAGGAATTTGGCACCAGATTTTAGATTTGTACAGAGAGCAAGCAAGAGGGAAGGAGATGCTGCTTTTGTCTGGAACTTCAGTACGTGCCTTTGCAGGGCTAGCAGTGCAGAGATACACACTGAAGAACAGCGGCAGTCTATCCTTAGAACAGAAGCACTTAATTTGGTTTAATTGTGGCAATTTCTAGGAGTCACTGGGAAATCCAGCAGCTAATGAATGAGCTCTTGTTCTGTCAGATCTCTATAGAAATAATCAATATTCTCTTTGTACTTACAAGCTATATGGAAATATATTTCCAGAGCTTGCTGGGGATAAGAGCTGGGATATAAAAACCTCCTTCTGTCCCACCAGATGGGTCCCAACAGCCCAGATGAATGTCACACCTGTGTTAAAAAGGCCACTGATTCTGAGCAGGCTCTGACAACAGCCTCTGCTTCCCAGGTCTGTGCCAGGCTGACCTCCTTTCCCAGTCCCACCCCTTGCTCGTGCCTCTGTGGGCCTTTCATTCATTCAGACTGTGGCTTCTGGGTGTCCAGGTCTACAGGCAGACACACTTCTGCAGATCTAGGCCAGAGGACAAGACAGGATGAAGGACATTGGGCTGTTTACTCTTCCCTTCTTTGTCCTTTCGCCTGTACCTGATTTTCCAACAGCCAAAGCGAGGCTGTTCTATGTAGAGGAAATGACTCAGATGTGGTATTTCTGGAAAGATATTTCAGGACATACTGGTGCTCCTCAGGGTCTGGGGAAGGCTGCATACTATCTCCCTTTTGATGTTTCCATGCACGTTTACTTATTAAAGACCACGGAGTCCTGTAGTCAAGTGACCTGACAAGCTTGCCTCTGTTTATCCCTGTGGTTCTCAGTGAGACCAGCGCTCTGGTGATGTGCAGGGCAGCGTAGACTCACCTGGGCCAACTCATCCTTTGAAAAAAGTTCAAATGCAGCTAGGTGAATAGCAAGCCTGTAAGTTTTTACCATTTGGTTTTGTGCCCTTGAACAAGTTACCTGTTACATGCTTCAGTTTCCTCACCTGTAAAAAGGGATAATAAAAAGTACCTACTTCATAGCTCTTAGAGCAATTCCTGAAATATAATATGTCCTATACGTGTTAGCTATGATTATTATTAATATCTTTCATTATTATTTACTGGAAGCTTTTGCCACAGTGCTAAATGTTGTTAATGCCTTCTCTTGGTGTCATAGAACATGGGCAAGTATAAGAATACTACCTTGGGTAAAAGATTGCAAAGCACCCTTGTTTTCTTTAAGCCTCATAACAGACTTACAAGGAAGTTGCAGTTGTTCCAGTTTTATGGTAGAGGAAGGTAAGCATACCTACGTGGTAAAGAGACTAGTTCCAAGTCATACAGCACAAAGAGGACTCAAATCAGGCCTCCTGTCACCAAGCCCAGGATCTCCATAGAGCTGCCTGCCAACCAGCTCCTGATGGGGACCTGGAGACATGGGCCTGCTGTCAGCTCTGGTAGGAGCCACCTTCCACTTGGATGCTGGGTTCAAATCCTAATTCTGCCCATCTCTAGCTGCTTGTCTTTGTGAAGGTTGCTTGACTTCTCTGGTCTTCATTCTTCTCTGGTATAAATAGAAATGGCAATACCCATGTCTCCTGGGTGCAGTGAGGCTAATGGCAATGTATGTGAGGGTCAAGCACAAGTGTTCAGTAAGTCTTCGCTCACAGTGATACTCTGTATCATTGATACTCTATATCAGTGATAGTGATACTCTGTATCAGGCTTTGTGCTAGGCTGCTTTACATGCATGATCTCATGTAATCCTTACAATACCACCAGGAGACCTATACTCTTCATTTTTTAGATGGGGAAACGGAAGCTCTGCAATTTGGGGACTTGCCTAAAGCATAACACCACAGACTTTAAAGTTGAGGTTTAAACCCTGGCAGCCTTACTCCGTGGAAATACCTTTCCCATTCCTCTTCTACAGAGCCAGGTGCTAGAATGCAGGCAGGGTTTGTGCTCAACTGTGTTCTTTGTTTAACAGGACAGTTCAGCAGTGGACATTTTAATCATTTTTGCGTGGGACAGTACTGTCATTTGGGCTTGAGGACATTGCTTATGAGCCAGGAGATTAAGGCAGAAATTTAGTGCTGTTTTGCCAGGAGGGATGCACCAACACCATTCTTGGGTCCAGCAGTTCTGTCAGAGATGATGGCCCATTGATACATGTGGTTGGGGTGAGAGTTTGCGCCAAGGCCAGGACCCAGAAACCAATGAGCCTGTCTACCTATTGAATAGTCCAGGTGCCCAGAAAAGACACACATTCCTGCAACATGAACTCAAGAAGTGCCCAGCCAGTCTTCCAGCTGACTGGGGCAAGCAACCCCATGCACTGAAGGATGAGGGAGAGTTGGAATGTGTTCCTAATCTGAATTCTCCAGATGGAGTCTAGTTAACAATTTGAAAACTGTAGAAGCCCTTCAGCCTGAGGGACAAGAGCAAAACAAGTGACCCGAGGCACCAGATGCAAAGATACAGATAGTAGGGAGGGAAGGAAAGCCAGGGAGAGCCAAGTTTACTGTCAGGCCTCTCGTACTCCGCTGGCTTTCAGAGTCAGAGTCACAAACAAGGTGGGTTATTAGAGGAGCATTGATTTGGGTGTGCTGAGCAGTTAGAATGTGTTTGCTTCCTGGACATGAAAGCTCACTTAGTTTGCTTGATTGGGTTTTGAATTGTTCAACAGCGCCTCCCTTGGTGCTGCCCTGAGCCTGTGAAGTCCCCAGTTCTGGGAGTAGCTGCAGCATTTTTGCATTTCAGGGTGGGTCATGGGGAATAGTAAGTTTTACTGCTTAATGAAAGCACATTTCCCCAGGATAGCCTTATTTTATCTTCCTTGGCTCAGGGCCCTAGAAGCATCCCTGCTGGGGAGAGGAATACATATCCAAGGTTGCTAAGTACATGACTGTGTCCAAGACTTAGGTCCAAGGGGCGAAGCCAAGTTGCTGCTGGGCAGTAGTGGGAGTGGGGGATGAGACAGGGCCAGGGCAGGGTGGGAGCGGATCCTTCATTCATTCACCCAGTCAGCATTTACTGAGCACCCACTGTGTCCCAGATGTTATTCAGAGCATGGACATACAGCACGGAGTCCAGCAGAGCCACACAGTCACGTCACAGAAAGAGAGACCCGTGGGAGCAGCATAGGTTGAGGGGGCAGTGCTTGCTAGAGTGTCAGAGGTCCACGTTATAGGATGACTCTTCCTTATAACACATTTGGTTCTTCTCCCCTCTCAGACAGGTTAGTAGAAAAAGCAGTTCACTTTCGACCTTCACTCCCTTCCATCTTAGCGTCTAATAATTGGCGCTCCAGGCTGTTTATTATGTTTTTGTTCCTTTGGTTGGAAGGTTGGGCACAGGCATAAAACCCATAGCTTTTCGCTGGGATTCCGTTTCTGGACAGAGGCAGGGGGTCTTCTGGACCCACAAGGTCAGCCACTTGCTTCTCAGGGGATGTGTCTCCCCTTGAATCTTTTTTTCCCCCTGAAGGAACTGAGTCCATGATTCCAGGTCCAGCTAGCGCCACCTGGCAAAGAGGAGCTGGGAGACCCGAGCTGGCCAATGAGGTGCGGTTCTGAGTACCAGATGTGGGGGGAGCCAGGGAGAACAGGCTAGATGTGTGTTCTGACTGAATAATGTGTGTAGAGAATTTGGGAACATGCCTGAAATCTAGGGGCTCGGTCCAGCAAAAGCTGAAAACAAATAACTCTGGGAAGGGTGGCAGGAAGGCAGCTATTCATTCAATACCCATTCATTCAATCTACAAATATTTCTGAAATACTTAAGTAAAAATAGAATAGATTCTGGAGCAGACTGCCTAGGTTCAAATCCTGGTTATTTTACTTAACTATCTTTGTAAATTTGGGCAACTTAATTGTTCTTTGTACCTTAGTTTCTTTATTTGTAAATGGGAAGTTATGAGAACTGGAAAAGATTAAAAGCTCCATGTGTTCATAAGTATCTTTTGTTAATTTATTCAATGACAATTCATCAGTCAGGTGTCAGGATCTAGCCAGTGGAAACAGGCAAAGGTCCCTGCTTTACCCAACTTAGATTTCAGTGGAAGAACCAGATTATCAGGAAAAAAAGCCAATAAACCGATAAACAATACATTTTAAGAGTGATAAGTGCTGTGAAAGAAACAAAAGAGAATCCTGGGAAGTGAGTGATTAGGTGAGGATCAGTTATACATAAAGGAACAAGGGAGAGGGAAACAAGCATTCCACACAAAGATGACTCTGAAATAAGCAAGTCTTTGGAATTTACCAAAAAAAAAAAAGGCAGGGGAGAGAGAGAAAGCACTCTGAGTTTCTAAGAGAGGCAAGCAGGATGAGCAGCCAAAAATAAATAGTTGCATAAAGATTGACTCTGGGGCCAAACAAGTTTCAAGATAATTATTTTTCCCGGTAGTGAATTATTGTGGCTCACAAATGAATTCATCTTTTGATGTTTTCAGTACCAGAGGTCCTTGATAGATGGATTAATCCTCTTTTTCACCTGACTTCTTTCACCTGATCCCCTCACATCGTTGAATTGAAATTAAAGGGCCATTCATTTGGAAAACTTATTACCTCCCTGCTCCTAGAGGCTCATTTTCCACTCAGCCTGGCTGGGCTCTGCCTCGCCAGGGCTTGAGCCTTCTTGCACCTCTGCTGTCTCCATCAGTGTCCCCAGGCTGGGGTAGTAAGGCTCACCAAATATTCCAGTTGCACCTGTTTATTTCCTGGCTCCTATGTTTAGGTAGAATATGGAACGTAGGAGACAGGCATCACTTCTGGCTGAGGCAGGTGATCCCCATGTGGGGTGCTCCAGTAGCTAGCTGCCTTTCCCTAGGATGGCACCAGAGGAGGTTGGGTGCTTCTGAGGGAGCCATGCAGGACAGCAAAGCTTCCCTCAGTCTGAGCATGGAGTGGGTGGGTGGAGCTGAGTCCCACTCCCTCTGTCTTCCTGGGTCTCTACCTTCCGGTTTCTCAAGGACCTTGAGGACTGCTTACTCCCTCTATTCTATAGGCATTTGAAAGCCTCTGCCAAGTGAATTCTTCAGCCTTGGCTAGGCCTGCTTCTGTTAAAGTTAACATTCCCCCTCTCTAGAATAACTTCTGTACCTCCTGCCCTAGTCACTTTGGCTTTTCTGTTTTCTTTTCTTTATTATATCTGTCATTCTATGACATTATTTATTATCTATGTCCTCTTACTGGACTATAGTCTACCACCTGTTTATACTCCACCAAATCTCAGTGCCTAGAACGGTATCTGGTGCCTGATGACAATGTGAGTGAATGAATGAAAGCCAGCTGCCAGGGAGGCACCTCCCCTCTGACCCAGTCACTTCTCCCCTACCCTCTTCCCTGCTTCAGGGCTTGGCTGAGAGTCCATTTGTTGAGGCACTAGGATGCATGGAGACTACATGGGCTTAAAGACAATATACTACCTGTCAGAACTTGGACAAGGCTATCTGTGCCTTAGTTTTCTCATCTGTAAAATCCAGATGGTAGCAGTTCTAGCTCATTGGATGGTTGTTCAGATTAAATGAGCTATTAGATGGAAAACACTCAGAGAAGTGCCTGGATCATTGTAAGGGGCATGTAAGAATTACTGTTGGTATCGATTGTAAGGGGAGGAACGGGGCCTGCACCCTATCTGTCCCCTAGGCACCCTTTTCAGTAACCTGGAGACCTGGCCTCACTGCTTACCTGGGGTCCCTCTGGGGTCCACTCAGTAAGTAGGTACAGCCACATCGAACTTCAGTCCAGGAGGCATAAACCTATCCAGCCTAGAGGAGGTGTCTCTGAGAAAAAGGGCCAATCTGGATTAGGACAGATGGTCCTTTCCTCAAGGTTGAAGCTCACCGGGCTCAGGAAGGCCCCTCCCTCAAGGCTCTGTCCTCTCCTCAGTCCTTCAGCACATTTCCATAATGTTATTAACACCCAGTGTTTGCTGGCCCGATGAGTGACACTTCCCTGTGATGGGGCTTTGCTTTGCTCCTCTGGGCACGGAGAACTTGTTCAATTATGCGCCACCCCTGTGATGGGCCCAATCACAGCCACACACACTAGCTTTTGATTACACCCTTGTTGAGTCTCTCTTGACAGGAAGAAAATGAATTTACCTCATGTCACCTCTGTAGTTTGCAAGCAGCCTTGACTTCTGTGATAATAGCACCTTTCACTTTCTGTGAGACCAGGGAGGAAAGGTTTGTTGGGTGGTCAGTCCTTAGCAGCCTATGTGTTCAAGCCTGGAGAGGCTGGAGCTGATTCCTCAGGGGTATGTTTTCTCTGGGGCTTATCCCCACCAAGGCTTGTAGGGAGGTGGTACTGTAGGCAGCAGAGCCCTGAATTCATAGTCTTCAGATCTGGGACCACTCCAGATCCAAATCAAATCACCACTGATGAAATCATTGGCTTTCCCTGGGCCTCCACGTCCATTTGTAAAATGGGGATAGTAATAATGGAAGTTATCTCATGCCATTGATGTGAGATGAAATGACCTAATCTATGGAAAGCACTTACTGTAGTGCTTGGCATATAGTAGATATTACATAGGGGTTTTTTTAAATAAAAAATTTATTTTCATTATATGTTTGCTATTGTTATTATTGATGTTGTTATGAAACAGACAGACCCTAGGTTTCAGACACATCTCTGCCATTTAGTAGCTGTGTGACTTTGGGCATATCACTTATCCTGTGGACCTTCGTCTCCCTGTTCATAAAGTGAAAAAAGAGGAGTGGTCTGTCAGTGTTGCCGGGGGAATTTCAGTGGTTAGTACATGAGAAGCATTCCAAACAAGTAGTGCATGCTCAGTGAATGTTAGCCATTGTTCATTGTTATTGGTGAGTTGCATCCTTCACCAAAGGGAAAATTCGGTGTGCTGTGGAAGCCTAGAGAGGGGAGGGGGCAGAGGAGTCCCTGCACAGGGGGGTGTATTATGTACACAGGTATTGCTTTCCATTTGGGCAGTAAGGTTCTTGAAAGAAGGAACTGTCCCCAGCCATGCAGTTTGGAGTTCTGCTAAGGAACCTGGGGCAGTCAGACACAGAGATGGGAATGGAGTCTGTGGGTCCTGTGATTCCTTCCAAAGCCCTCTAGCTGGTAAATGTAGCTTTGGAGGCAAAGTGATTCCTGTGAGGGCAGAATTGCCCTTTCTCTCTGACCCCTCCCCTCTCCACTAAAACCTCTGACTTACTAGCAACCTGTCCCTGTAGGAAACCACCCCTCCCCACCAGTCTCCCTCACAGTCACAAAGGAACATCATGTCAAAGGAACTATGACTGAGAGCCTGGAAAGGGCTTTCCTTTGACCTGAGAAAAGACAGGATTCCATGAGCATGTCTTCTGAAAAATCAACAAACCCACCTTTTCTCGATCATTTCTTTGGAGATGTTTGCTGCTTGATCTTTAAAGTCTATGCATTGCCTATTCCCAGTGAGTCCCAGTGATGGTGGCAGCTTGCCCAGAGAGCCCCTGTGCGAATGGGCTGTGCTGTCCAAGAAGGCACTGGCATTTTGATCTGATCGGAGGTTGAGAGGCTGAGCAGGGCCCATTCTTGACCTTCAGGGCTGCCCTTTATTGTGCCTCTCAGGACATGAGGCAAATCTGGAAAGCTCCACTCTCAAGGGAGGCCATGTAGAGGTTTGGGGCTCAAGGTTCATGGGTTCCACTAGTCTCCTGACCCCATGGCCTTAGCAGACCCAGTAGCTGCAATAAGAACCCCTGTTTTCAAGGAGCCTTGGCCTGTTGTGTGCAGCCCCTGGTGCTGGGCCTGCAAGGGAGCTCTTCAGGAACTTGGAAAAACTAGGCAAATTTCTATGTCCCTCCGTAGTGAAAATAAGTGGGAATGGGGGAGAGGGAGAAAAACCTGCAGAGAAATGGAGAGGAGAGAATTAGAGTGAGACCAGAAACAAGAAAACTCGTAGGAAAAAGAGTTGGGAAATGAGACAGAAACTGACAATAATGCAGACTCACAAAGGGAGGAGAGAAGATCATCATGACAGCTATGAAGTGCAGACAAATAGTATCTACCAGGCACTGAGATAGCACTGTGCATATTATATTTCATTTAGTCTTTGCAACAATACTATGATGTAAGTATTAATTTCAGCCTCACTTTATAGTAAAAACAATGGACATTCAGGAAGGTCAGGTATCTGATCTTGGGTCACCCAGCCTTTGGCGGGGAGTCAGGACTAGAACCCAGGTCCACTTGACTACAGAAACCCTGTGAACTCAGGAGTGTGAGTCAGTGTGGCAGAGTCTCCCTGACTCTTCCTGAGTGGCTGAGATGTTGAGAGGCATAGGAATTCTCTTGTGTAGTAGAGATGTGTTTGTAAGGAGGGAAGGCAGGTTGGTGAGTATTATGCATTTTACCCTTGACCCCTGTGTTACTTAGGATGCTTTTAGGTAACAGAGAAAAGAATTTTCCAGAGAAAAGGAATTCTAGGCATAGATAGCTGCTGGTACTGGTACAGCTGCTGTGTCATGTCAAAGTCAACCTCTCTAGGATGTTAAGATTCTTTTGGCTTTGCCCTCAAGGTTGCAAGATAAATGGGCAGCTTTAGAATTTGTGTTTTAAGCTAGGAAGAAAAGAGGAAGATATCATCAGGTTAAGCTGTTCCCACCTCCTTTTTATGAGAAGGGCTTCCACCCATGCAGAGTATTTGAGATGGCCATCCATAGCTGTAAGAGAGGCGAGAAGGTGATTATACAGCTGTCTACCCTCTCAGACAGACAGGTTTGAGTATTCACCTTGGAAAAGCCAAATGACAGTGTCTGCTATGTTCCAACAAGCCAGCTGAAACCCAAACCCACCACTAACCTTCCTCCACCCCGTGTGTGTGGGGGTGCTCATTTAGTTCCCATGGAAGTTTCAGGCAAGCCTTGACTTGCGCTATTCTGAGTGGAGCTGGGTGGTGGGGATGGAGAGTGGGTGGGAAGGGTGGGCGCATGGGGTGGGGGCTGGGCACTCAGCTCAGCTCCTTCCTGTCTTGTCATTGCCGGAGGTGGCTATGGGCACAATCACGTTTGTTGTGTCTGGAAAACCAAGACTGGAGTCTCTCAGCTCTCCAGTGCCTGCTTTCTCTGCAGCCAGCTGCACAGCTCACATCCTGGGAGAGGCAGCAGATTAGATCAGTGAAGTTGCAGAGAGGCCAGGAAAGGGGTTTAGGAGGAATGAATGTGGATTTGACAGAATTTTTAAAAATATCGTATTATTGATTTGGAAGAGACATGAGAGAGGAAATGTAAGAGACGGCGATAAGAGGCTCAGCTGAGATGGGCACCAGAGAAGCTGCCTGTTTTCTGATAGGCAGTAGCACCAGACCAGTGTTTCTCAACTAATTTATTACTGCCAGTTTACGGAGCCTTGTAAAACCCTTCCCCTCCCCTCCTAATCATCCACCCAATCAAATTTTAGTATTGTGGATGTACTGTATTATCTGTTTAGGTACTGTATATGTACCTGTGCTTGCTTGTATATAAAAGGAGTAAGAATTCTTACACCCCCCAAATACTAAGTTTTGCCCCCTTGGAGGAGGTGTGGCCCCCATTGAGAATGCATGTATTAGACATGTCTCTGGGGGCACATCTGGGCTTCCCTGGGGTGAGGAAGAGCTGGTCCCACCCTCTAAACTCATACCTTCTTGTAGTGAAGGGGAGCTGGTGGGAGTCTCATAATTCTCGAGCACCTGTCGTACCCCAGGCACCAAGACAGGTGCTTTAGATACATCATCTCACCCAATGGGTGGTTAGACCTGTGACCCCATTTCACGAATGAAGGCATCAAGGTTCAGAAGTTTACTCCTCTTTTGAAGAGATCAAACTTGCCTGGATGGATAAGGTAACACTGTTCCTATGAAGGGTATAGGTATATAGTTCTGCCAAATGGGTTTGGAGCTGGTGGAGTGAGAACAGAATGGACCAGAGTCCGTGGTGGCACTTTCCGGAGGAGATGGATGGGAACAGGCTTTGAAGCTCCAGAAGTGAGGGGGCAGCAGTTTGGGCAGTGGGGACAGCGGGAGCTTAGGAGGCTGAAAGTCTGTGTGAGACCCTGACTGAAGCTCTGGGGAGCTGAGGGAGACTAAGGGGTAGCCATCCAGGAAACAAGAAGCCACAGGGAGATTTGCTTCTCTTACAGGCTCTGGTCCTGACCAGATCTCTGTCAATACCTGACAGTATTGAGCCAGAGATCCAGCCCCAATACTTAGCATAAATGTTATTAGGCCCAAGGGCATATTCTTCATGAGGTTGGGCAGGAGATGGAGGCATAGAAGGCAGAAATCTAGGGTTCCTAGCTCAGGGGCTTTTGGAAATTGAGTGGTCTTTCCAGAATATCTTGGTGCAGGAAATTTCTGAAAGAAAGGAGCTGAGATTGTGACCAAAGAGAGACTAGAGTCTTGTTTCCTTTTCATTCCAAAGACCATAACAGCTCATCTACCTGACCCTTTCAGTCCCTTTTCCAGAGCTCTTATGGCCTTGACTGTATCAGTGAGGACATGTTTCAAGAACAAAATACTCCCAGATCTCAGTAGGGCAGTGTGATGAAGGGGTGTTGCCCACTCATGCTTCATGCTTTGCATGGGTTATACTGGAGCCCAGGCTCTGGAGCCTATGTTTACCCCCAGAACCTTCCACTGTCACTGTAGTAGAGGCAGAGAACACGGGAAATTGTGCGGAACTCCTAAAGGTTCTTCCAGGATGTGACTCATGTCACCTCCGTGGACATTTCATTGGCCACTGTAGGTTACATGTAGCCTAACTTCGAAGGGAGTAGGGAAATGTCATTCTGCCATGTGCCCCGATGTGAAGAGCAGGAGAGATTTGTGAACAGCACTTAAGATGATCACAATGATAGTAATGAAGTATGAAGATACTAAGTTGATTTTCAAGGTCAAGTAGAAGAGTTTATTTTTTCCCTCTGTTCTCTGTGTAGCACTCTGATTATCTGTTCATTATTACTCACGTTATGCTATTTGGTAAATATATATTTGTTGCTCCAACTAAAGTCAAAACTCCTAAGGTCAAGGAGTATGCTGAATGAGAAACTTACAAATACTTGAGGACTCATGTCAGGTACAGTGCTGGTCCACAGGTTAAAATTCCAGTCTCTCAGTGTGGTAGGTGTACTAAAGGTGACAGGTGAGTTGCCTCTGACTTCAATAACACCCTGGGCATGCCTCTGTCCTAGCACTGTCTAGCTCAATGGCTTATTGATTGACTAAGTTGGAAATAGGAAGTGTGATGGAGGAAATTTCCAGAAGGAGATGACCTCTGAACCAGTGACCTAGCACAGGTCCCACACAAGGCATTTTTGGTCGTAGTACTTTGCTTTTGACAGTGGTTCTTTCATCCCCTTATTCCACTTGATCCTTTTTGTAGGACATTACTAATCCCATTTGAAAGATGGGTAAACAGTCTCAGAGATGGCTCATTAGCCTGGTCAGCTTGTGCCTTGAGGATGAGAGCTCCTGTCCTCTGGCTGTGTCAGCAGAGCTGGGCCTGCCAATTTCAGGCTTCCTATCACTCAGCTCCCAATGCCATCAATCAAATGTTCTCAAATTGGTGGAGCTTAAAAATGACAGCCATTTGAAATTGAGTAGAATTCAGTATTATTAAAATAGCATTCTAAATTTTAATCTTGTGCATTGACTTTTTAATAGCTTCTACTTTCACTGAAAATTATGAACCATGCTCACAGACATTCAATTTAAATACTGTCAGGCAAGACTGATTTCTCTTCCATTATTACCAGATCCTCTCTCTCTGTCTCTGTCTCTCACTTTCTCTCTCTCTTACTTTCTGCCTCCTCCCTTTTAAGTATTGAATTAATTTTTTACTACTTGTTCGTTGTATAGGGTAAGAGCTCTAAGAAAGAGGGCATATCTTTGTTTACATTCTTCTTATTATTTTTTCTCCTATTCTTTGGTCTTCTTTCCAGTCTATCCATTGATGAGGGAGGACAGGCTTCCCTGTGGAAGCTAGATAGTGGTTATTTTTTCTGGGGCATCTTTTCTCATCACCACCTCATTCTCATCACTCCCAAACAAGTTTTGTGATCAATATTGGTGCCTTTCCCCATGTGCTCTTACAATGCTTATTCTCTTCAGTGCTTTCGAAAGTCTCCCAGTAAATGCTGGCCCTTTATGAAGTCTCTCACTTGCTGATGCATCCACTATTATTTTTCTTTCCCAAATCTCCCCTGAGCCCCTACCTGTCTAGTTATTACCTTCTTCTCATTCCCATCCCAGTTTCTCACCTTGAGCCAAGATTGGGGTGGGCAAGCTGGGGGACAGGATTGATAATGAGGAGGGACAAAGGCTGATAAGGAGGAATGAGTATGGGTTTTGGAATCAGAACTGGTTTGAATTTCTTTGCCAGTTGCTAACTGCATGGCCCTGAAAAAGTTACTTTGTCTTAAGAGCCTCAGTTTTGTCACCTGTAAAATGGGGTTGGTGACAGCTCTCTCACAGGGTTATAGTGAAAAAATGAAAGTGAAAAAATGTACATATAGCACAATGCTTGGCACTGTGGATAATGGCATCTATAGCTAACAGGCCAATCTTTCCCCTCCCCCACCTGGTAGCTCCCACATCCCAGCCCAGCAGTTCTCAGTTCTAGACACACATTAGCATCACCTGGGTGCCTTTAAAAGGTGCCAGATTTCCCAGGGTTTATTCCAGCCTGATGAAATCAGAATCTGGGGGTGTATGCTAGTGGCATCTTTCCTTTACAAACTCTTTCCAGGTAAGTCTGATGCAAGCAAGGGTTGAGAACAACTCTAAGTCTCTAGTGTTGCCTAAGGCCTGAATATACTTTTATTTTGAGATCAGAGGAGTTTATTTTAGTGCTCTGGGCAAGGACCCAGATCTCTCATTAGCACTGGAATGGGATTTTACCTCATTTGACTGTGCCTTAGAAAGTGAAGAGAAGAGAGGGGTGGAGCAGGAGGTCTCAGACAGGGAGAAGAGGCACCCCTTTGTTTTATTCTTGGGATATCTATGCTTCTCTGCGACCATCACCCTTGCTTCTAAGGGGTAGGCAAAGGGGAAAGGGAGGGAAGGAGAGAGGAGGAAGAAAGGACAGAAGAGCAGTGACTCTCATGAGGCCTTTTCCAGACTCCCCTGCCCACCAACATATTCCTCTCCTCTATACTCTGAAAACTCTTTGGTTTGACCTCAAGCTGTCCAGGATGGTGGCCACTAGCCATAGATGGTTATTAGACACTTGAAATGTGGCTACTCTGAATTGAGATGTGCTGTGTCATGTACATAGGCAAAGATTAAGTATAAAGAATGCATGTAAAATATTTCACTGGCAAAATTTTTAAAATGTGTACGTGTTGAAATGACAATATTTTGGATATATTAGGTTGTGTAAAATATTACTAAAATTAATTTCACTTGTTTCTTTTTACTTTTTACTGTATCTAGGAGAAATATTTCAATTACCTATGTAGATTGCATTATTATATCTCTGTTAGCACTGATTTAACTTTGCATTGGACACTCAGTCTATGTTTCTTATGTAAGTATCTTAATGCTTCCATCAAACAGGCAGTGTGAGGATAGGTACCTCAGCATCCTATTCATTTTTTGTCCCCCAAATACCTATTATCAACACATTGTATTCCACAGGCAGTGGTAAATGTTTTCTATAATTGTTGTTGATGTTGGTGATGAAGAAAATAATGAAGATGTAATGAAGCTCAAATGGTATATTGGAGACAAATTGCAAAGATTTTTGAAAAACCATGGAAGATGAAATGGTAACAATCTTAGAATAAGAGTCCTCTAATACATCTTAATTGCTTGAGTAATTTACACTGTAAACATCCTTGGTACGTGGAACAGAAATATCTTCAGTCACTTGTATTTAGAGATATGGCATTTTTAAAAAAAGTCTTATGATTAAGACTCTCCTAAAATGTTTAGTGAACTTTAAGGGCCAGTACTAGGTAATGGGGATACAGCAGTGAAAGAGCTAAATATCCCTACAATTTGAATCTTACACAGTGAGTGGAAATAAGCACATGTTCCAGTAAAATGTTTACAGGTCAGATGGTAAATAAGCACTCTGAGAAAGAGAAAACAAGGGGAAGGAAAAGGGGTGTGGTGGGGTCAGGGAGTGACGTGCGGTTCGGGGCCTCAGGTAAACAACGTTTGACCACATATCTGTAGGTGAGCCAATCTCTTGGGGCTCTTCTTATCTTATTGTTTCTGGAACTCACCTACTATTAGGTTTCTTTCATTCATTTATTCCTTCAACAAACACACGTATTGAAATCCTTTTATGTGTTTCTGGCCATGGTGAGATGAGGAAGTGGGCTTTACCTCTCAAGGAGCTCACAGCTTAGTCTCAGAAGCATGAAAAATGCACCAATTGTACAGCACACTCATATCCTCTATAAAGTAGATCCTTAATTAGGCAACACTTCAGCAGCTGCAGAGTCACTTATTCTCCAGTAACACAAGTGCATCTCATTGGAAATATCCTCCAATGCAAGCTGTACTGGAGTGGTCACCTGGAGGGAGACCTCTCGAGGAGCTTGGGTCTTGCAAGCAAATGCCATGAAACTCTCATTATGGTTTTGAGCCCAAAATGAGTTAAGGGCTAAAAATGCCACAATTTTGTATCAGTGTGGTAGTTTGAATTTAGGCACAAACGTTATCTAGAATTTTAAGAATGGAACTGATTTGTGGAGATGTGGTTTGACAGGACTGTGAGTTATTTTCCAGGCCGTTCTTGATACAAGCTCTGTCTCACTCATTTAGTCCATCAAGACAGGAGCCAACAGCCCCCCTGTCCAGGGCAGTCTAGAATCACATCCTGTTTTATACCATCTATGCCATTGCACCTTTATCTTCTGGAATTGGCTGGCAGAGTCAAGATCCACCTTGAACATCTGAGGCCGTCCTGGAGCTAGCTCCCCAGCAGGAAGCTGAATGAGAACCTGTGTTTCTATTCACAACTAATGAGTCTGCATTCTCTGTGTAAGGACCCACTTGGCAAAAGAGGGAAGAATCTCTCTTTTATTTTGTTAATTTCAGCTTTGAAACTAGGGAAGTTGCATTTAACTAGGCTCATCGCTAAGTGAGTGTAGCACCTTTCTAAGTTTGTCTGAAATTTGGAAGTGGGGATGGGGCTGATTAAATGACTTTCTTCTGAGAGCTTTGTGTTTCTGTGGTTTCCATTTCTCTTTCATTCTCTAACCTGTGTTTTCCCACCTTCCTTGCCACTATCCCTCAGATGTATTCACAGTTTGCTGTTGTTTGAAAACTCTCCTGGCTCTTCCTGGCGACCCCATAGATCCCCAGTGTCCCATATCTGGTGCTCTGGAGAGGCAAGCAGATAGCAGGGCTGGCCATTCTGCCACCCAGGGAGGCAGGTGGAGGGGCAGTTAGGGTTATAGTAGTAGGTGGGGAGGTGGGGTTCATGGTTGAGCTTGAAGGAGATGCACAATCACCTGCAACCCCTGGGCAGAACAGCTCACCTGGAACCCACACTTTGGGCAGAAAGTGGAAGCAGCTGGGGACTGTTTCAGGTCTTGAGCAAGCAAATGTTGGGTGGGTGGCTGGGAGTTGCCACCTTTATGGGTTACCACTTGCTGCTTACCACCTCACATCTTTGCAATGGCTGCCCCGAGGTCCCCATATTCTGTGACAAAATGGTTTTTGCCCAAGCATTTCTTTGATGTAGGGCAACCTCCTCTTATTTCTTCCATCTCCTCCCCTGGCCAGCTCCTCTGAACCTTTTAGGTCTTCGCTGTGAGCTAAATGTCCAGAGTTCATGGAGAGTACTCCTCCTCCGTGCTCCCCAGCTCTGAGCACCTGGACCACCACACTGCTTTGTAATCACCTCTCTAACCCTTCTCCCATAATGGGTGGTGACTTCCTTGGTGGCTGGGGCTATGTCATGTCTCTCATTGTATTTTTAGGGCCCTGAAAAGTACACCTGTTGCTGTGAATATTTGTAGCCTGTAGTGGATCCCATCTATGTGCATAGTATCATTTGATTAATTACAGATATCTCCTGATTATGCACTAAATGAAAGGAAGCAGTAGCCTGGAAAACCCAGAACAGATAATCCAAAATTTCATTCTTTAAGGCTTTGCAATGCTCCATAGGGTAGCTTTGTGGAAGGGGGCAGATTATCTTCTTGATCATTGCCATATTTATTAAATAAAAATGAGGGTTATGGTGGTGTTTCAATATCGATAATTATAAAATGCCTTTCACTACCTACCTTTTCAGCATTGTTTCATCCTTACTGGTTTTTCCTAGTCAAAACAAGAAGGAATGCTTACGGAAATGGATTGTTTCATTGATCCATTGTTACCACAATGACATATATTATAAAGTTCTATTGTATAAATTGAACATAAGGATGAACAGGGATTTTTAGGTAATTAGCTATTACCATCCTCATGCTCAGACCTGCTGCCAGTCAGAGTCAGGAGCCTGGGAGTATGCCACCTAGGTTGAGCCAAGCCAGTACAGGATTTAAAAGTTTCCCAGATAAGCCACATTGGACAACTGAGCTCTCTGTAGATCCAGCATATGACTGACAGGTACATCATAGTGGATGGAGGGGAAGGAGATAGTAGGACACTGGCAGTTGTTAGAAGAGTGTATGCTATTGCCTCTCTTAGTATAGAGTCCATGTGGCTTTACACATTGGAAAGAGGGCTGGGCTGTAGTGACAATGACAGTGATGACAGCAGTATCTTTTTGTGTAATCCCACCTCTGTGCCAGACAATAGGTTCAGTTCTCTGCTCACATTATTGTTCACTCTCCAGCATCTTAAATGGAAGATACTGTTTCCACTTTACAAATGAGAAACTCAGTCCTCATAGGTTAAGTCACTTTCCCAAAGTCATGCAGCCAGTAACAGTATCTGTAAGTGTCAGAACTGGGATTCAGAAAGAGTTCTCCCTGGCTGCTATTCCATGCTTTTCTCACTAAATCTTGTGGCCTGATGAGCCAGCCTGGGCTTTCCTGAATTTGGCATTCACTGGTAGCTTTGCGACTTTAGCAAGTCACATCAATCTCTGGGCTTCAGCTACCTTTTCTGTAGGATGGGGGTGGCACTAACTGCCTGCCTTGGAGTGATGCTAAGAAGATTGAGGGACTATGATGCATAGCAGTGTTTGGGAAAGTGCTGTGAGCTCTACATCAGATGGGGTCATTATCATTGCTTGTTTGCCATTCTGACTGCTGGAGATTCTGGGTCATGGGCTGGAAACATTGAGCTACACTGGAGAATTCTTCAAAGGAGCCACTCACTTGGAACCTTGGCTTTGGTGACCTGCACGGCCTGTGTCAGCCTTGTGAGCCTGCTGAGCTCTGCTGGAGGCTGACAGAGGGATGGGGAAGCAATTGGGGGGTGGCCTCAAGCATGGCTGAGCAGAGTGAAGAATGGCTCTGTTGTGATGTAGCCTGAGGGCACTTAGGTTCTTCACAGCTTCCAGGGGAACTGTGGCCTTTGAGTTTTTACTCTCTCCCATGTGAAGAAATTCCTGAATTTACTTTTTGTTAGGTTCAGTGGATGGGTGAGTAAATAAACCTTTCTCATTTCTTACTAGACCTGTATCCATATTATGTTCAGGAGGGGGATAGAAGGGAGCATATAATAAAAGCAGAGAGAAGGAATGCATCTGCAAACCAAGATGTAGAAAGGAAAAAAAGAAGGTTTCTTTGTTAAGTCTGATTTGGAATAATAACAGCAATGACAATTATAATATTAATAAGGATATATTTATATTTACTGTGTTCTTACTATGACACATGCACTTTCTAAGTGATATAGGCTCATTATCTTATTTAATTTTTAAAATAGCATGAGCTGAGTACTTTTTTATGGTCATTTTTATAGATGAATGGACTGAGAGATAAAGGAACTTGACCAAAGTCTTCTGATAAGTGAGGAGTTAGGGTTGAATCCAGGCTGTTTGACTCCAAAGCCTCACTCTTAATAAATATTCTCTGCCACTTCTTTGCAGTAGGTCAATTAGAGAATAGAAGAATTAACTTATTTCAGGATAGGAGATTCATGTTTTTCAATTTCTTATTATCCAGGCCAACAGAGGGGAGCCAATGATTCTCGAAGTAAATTATGTTAGCTCTGGTATGCATTATGAGGTTTTATTTTTGGTGACAAGTTTAGAATCAGGAGCACAATAGGAGGGGATGCCCATTTACTAAGCCAAACACATTTATTCTCAATAATTGTGTTTATTTGATCATGACTTTAAAGAGTCTCTCTCTTTTGTATTTGGTAGTCTCTCAGGCGTTGTGACTTCCCACCAGCCTTTGTCCACATCTCTTTTTCAGGACCATGGACAGGGGCCTGGGTGCTAGAGTGGTTGAACATTTTATTTAGGGTATGCCTGAGTTCTTGCCTCAGTTTATCTCCCACAAGATTTTTTTTTCTAAGTGTTGCAGACAGTCACACTAGCACTGTCTGAACACAAACATGGTGATAGCAGAGCATAAAATGCTTCAAACATTTTCCAAGAATAAGCTGCAGAGTTAGCAAATGACCCTTTTCTACCTTCTCTGGACTTAGTGGGACTTGACAGGTTTGACCCTTTGCCTTACAGTGTAACTTGCTTCCCCGAGATTTCAGTCCCTTTGTGTGATTTTTGTCAAAATAAAAAAAGGAATAAGCATTTATCTTTCATTCAGTATCATTACATGATGTTGATGACAGTATATATTGAGGGCACATTGTGAGCCAGACACTGATCTGACTGCTTTGCATGTATTATTTTATTTAATCAACACAACCACAACAATACTAGGGGATGTGGATAATTGTTGCAGTTTTGTAGATGCAGAAAATGAGACAGAGAATGATAAAGTAAATTGTGCAAGGTAACCCAGTTTGGTCAAAGTAGTAGAAGAGAGTTCATACCCTGAACCTCAAGGTCATTGTGCCCACTCTCACAGGGTCCTCAGGGTAGAAAGGGGGAGAAAATCTTTTTTAACCAGAGATGTCAGAGATGTGGTTGGTGTTTGATAGGATTTTA
Source organism: Phyllostomus hastatus (assembly GCF_019186645.2). Taxonomy (NCBI): domain Eukaryota; kingdom Metazoa; phylum Chordata; class Mammalia; order Chiroptera; family Phyllostomidae; genus Phyllostomus; species Phyllostomus hastatus. The sequence goes on from NW_025333869.1 coordinate 19,972,292, forward strand.
CATTCAGTACCATGTTCTGTTTGTGATCCAGTCTTGTCCAGACAAGAGGGTAGTGATATTCTAGAAGCTAAGGATGGCAGGTGACGTGGCCTCAAGAATCATGTAGCATGGGCCCAGAAGCAGAAATGGGTATGCTAGGTAGAAGGGTGAATAAAACCTCCAGTGTGGATCATTTTGCTCAACATTTGCTTTGTGCCCACTATTGAGAGAGGTAATGTCAACCATGATGCTGCCTAGAGTAATCTTTAAAATGGGAAATACTTGCAGTGAGAACTGATGTCCTGGGCTGACATAAATCTCAGTTTCTACCACTTCCCCACTGGAATGCTCGCATTTGTGTGCCCAGGCTTATTGAGTAGGAATGGCCCATGTGGATGGAGGGTAGGCTCACTTTGGTGTCAACTAGTCTCATTAATAACCACAGAACTGCAATGTCATCACTAGATGGAACCTCAGGTCCTTCTAGAAAGCTCATTTATTTGCAGTACAGGAATCTAAGGCCCACAGTGGGAAAGTCAGTGTTTGAACCCCCACCTCTATTCTCTTCATGACTCTATGCTGCCAATCCTGCAAGCATCATTAATATCAATAACATAAAATATTATCAATATTATTAATATTATCAATAATGCTTCTACCAGGAGTAAAGCATTGTGCTATATGCTTTGAAGCTTGCCAAGACAAAGTAAGCAGTGGTCATTTTCCTCAAAAAGGGAATTGGCAATTTGGGGTTTGAAATATAAAATAAAGGGATATCACTGTCATCATATCATCATTTGATAATGATTTATCATCATTATCAAAGATCACTATGTTGAGCACTTACTGTGTGCCAGGCACTGTGCTATGTACTTTATTTATATTGTGTCTTAATTTAAAACTTATGGCAAACATACTGTGCTATGTACTTTATTTTATTGTGTCTTTATTTAAAACTATGTCAAACCTATTATTAACCATGCTTACAGATTAGGTTCAGAGGCATTAAGTAACTACTACAAAGCCTACCATTATGAAACTCCACATGGGAGATCCAAGTTAATCAGGTGCAATGGCAGCTTAGAAAAAAACAGAACAGTGTAGAGGCTTCGTGGAGAAGGTGAGACTTGCAGGGGACCTTGAGCTAAACTGTGCCAATGAAAACGAACAGGATGGGGAGGACACTCTAGAGAGGAGTGAATACCTGAATGATTTTTGGAATTAGGAGAACAGAAGGTTAGACCAGGGAACAATGTGGACAGTGGTCTGAGATATGAATGAATTACCTTCCAACTGATACTGAGTACATTCCCTGTTCCAGATCTTGTGCAAGGTGGTACTGGGCATGCAGAGGTCAGAGATACAGACCCTGCTCTAAAGAATGAGGGAAAAGACTCTGAAATGGAGAACAAGCAACCTGGGCAATTGGTAGGCAATGGTCAAACTCAAGGGACCATGTAAGTTCAGAGGAATAGGATTCAACCTCATTTCTAAATGGCTGACTAAGAGATGGATTTGGTATTGAAAACTAGCAGGAGTGTCCTGGGCAGGTCATGCATTTCGGGAGACACTGCTGATATGGTGGCCAAGATGACATGGAGACAGGGAGACCTGTCAGTGCAGCAGGTGAGCACAAGGTCCCATTTGGTAACTGGACTTGAAAGTTGGTAGTCCTCTCTCATTGCCTGCCTCTCCCCTGCCTGTCAACAGCCCAGGGAGAACTTCTGTTAATATTGCTCTGGCTCGGTCAGCTGCCCGAGCTCAGGGCTGTCAAGGGACATCACCCCACACAAGGCTGTTCTCTCCGAGGCTGGACTGGGTGTGTTCATGCTTCTTGTGCCAGCCACTCCTCCTCTCCTCAATTCCCAGGGCTCAAACTGGGCAGCTGCCCAAGGGCAGGCTTCTAGGAGGCCAGGCTCACCATGGGGGAAGGTGGGGAGGGACACAGCTGGTGCCAAGGGAAATATTAACTTGACATTTAGCAAAAGGGTGAATTCATTTATTGCACTGCAAAAATGAGGTGTTTGCATCCTGAGTTACCTTCTGTTTTTCTATTGTCTTTCCTCACCATTGGTCTGGCCAGGCTGTAGTCTTGGCAGTTTCAATCAGCATGGTAATGAAGGGAAGGCTCAGATTCAGTTCACAGTCAATCTTTCTGTTTTTCTGTCTCTGTCTTTCTCTCTCAACTCTCTCTCTCTCTGTCTCCTTGTTTTACACATACACATGCACAGAGTTCCCTGAGCTGTACTGACTGTCAGAAGCCTTCTTCTCCCTGGTTCCTTCCTTGGTAACCCTATAGTAGCAGCTTCAGCCCAGGCCACCTGGATGCTCTGAAATGCTTCCATCTTGGCCTAGCTTTCCAGCTACTAACAGACACCCTTTCCAGGCAGGATGGAACATGGATTGGACTTCTGCACTATACATCAGGACTGCTGAGGACATGACAGAAATCACTAACAATGCCACACAAGGACTTTTATAGTCTCAGGGCTTTTGCCTTTTATCATATCCCAGTGGCTCAGTGAGATGGGCAAGGCAGGTGCTGTTCCAGGTGAAGAAGCTGAGATCCAGGGCTCTTGGATTCTTATGATGTCCTGGGCTTGGGACTGGGTATTGGGTTCATTCATCACATTGCATTATATCATTTAGTTCTCACCAGGACCTGGTGGGGTTGGTCTAGTTGTCCCATTTTATAGATGAGGAAACTGGAAGAGTTTGAGAATTTTCTCAGCTAAGAAGTGGCAGAGACAGGAAAGATGCCATACCTAGCCGACCCTGAATCTGCTGCAGTGCTGGAGAGTGGGCAGTGTCCAGAGGGTGCAATACTATTTTCCTCCACTCCAGTAGTCTGCTGTGGCCCACAGTGGAGCTGTGGCTGTTCTCCCTCCTCAAGAAGGAGGGAATGTTTCTTTTGCTTCAATGCTTACTCTGTCATCAGAATTCACAGAAAAGACATTGCTTCTTACCCTGTTGCCTTGACAAGACTGGATCTGGTAACTTAACAGCTAAATGCCAGCCTCAGTACAACTCAAAAGCTCATAGAATTTTCTCCCTAGAAAATGGTTCCAGGCCTCACCCATCACAGTCCTAGGCCAGCGGATGGATCTACAGCTTTGAGCCCAGTCTCAACTCTGAAAAACACCTACCTTGAAGCCTGCTGCCCTGGGCCTCTTAATCTACAGCAAGAGGGAGCCCTATAGGCTGGACATGATACTTGACTTCTAAAATTTAACAGTGATATATGAGCCAGGAGAGAGAAGTGGAAAACATATAAATATATATACTATATATTATGCAACTTTTCCTAAATCACTAAATAGTACTCTCAGCTCTCCCAAGATATCTACATAATCATGTTATCTCTCTCACAGTTCAGTAGGTATGGTAACTCTCTTGCCACAAAATTACTCTCATGTAAAATGATAGGCCTGATTGCAATTGGGGAGGGCACACCTACAAATTCAGACCAGTGTCTTCCTTGTCTAGACCCATCCGTGTGCCTATGTCCTGGTGGGTTCCTGAACTGGCATGAGATGCAAAGACCAGTGCTTATCTTGACAGTGGCTTTGTTTATTAGAATTTATCCCCCTTCCAACCCATTTTTGCAACCTAAAAACATCTTTCTAGAGAGTTCCACATGTCACTAAAAAGAAAAACCCAACTCTGGGAGCTTGGTTTTCAAGTCTGGGGGCCAGTAATTTCTTTGATGTGCCAGTCTGTTCTCAATATGAAGACCTGCCTGAGCCCCTTTGACTTTATCAGATGTTGGTGAGATCCCAGTGATCTGATGCTCTTGGTTTGGTCCACATTAATTACTTGGCCTTGGCTCTCATTTTAAGTCTGAGTCAATCCTAGTACTAGTGGGGACCTTGTATTTTCCTCCAGTGCAATGGCTGCCAAATATAGGTGTTTGTCAGGATTACCTGGGTTGTTTATTAATATGCAGATTTCATACTAGATAGACTGAAGTGTAATTCTTAGAGTCGGTATATGTTTTTAACAATTAGTCCTCCTTCCAATGTTTGGGGACACTGATCTTATTTATCTTCCAGCTCCTAGGCAGAGAAAAATTTGCAATGAAAGCCTCCCAGTGTGGGTGATCTAGGACAATCCTTACTCCCTCCCCTACCCTAACAATGTCCATTCTGCTTTTGAGGAGCAGAGCTCTTGTCAAAAGCTCAAGGTGACCCTCCTTGGGTCCATTCTTGTCTTCTCAAAGCACAGGAAATAGTTCCATCTGGCACTCCCAAGAGTTCAGAGGACAAAGAGAAGAAACCTTTGGATTTAATAAACATACCTCTGCCACATTGCTGGTGAGCTATGTGCAGTGTTCTAGATTTACTTGTTACCTTGTGATGATATATGATTAATTTGGAGCATAAACTTCAAGGGCTGGAATTCAAGAGTTGCTAAGTAGATAACAACATCATAAAATGTCCCAACACTGCTAAATGGGGACCAGTGTGGACAGCCATTTAATGATGACCAAATAACCATGGGCTCTCCACTCTTCCAAGGCCCTTGCAGTTGGGTGCACTATGAGCATAAATGACATGTGTCTCTTGTAGCCTGAGTCAGTGAAAAGCCCCTGCATGCTTCCCCATGTTCCTCCTTGCCCTCCTATGGTGATCACAGAAGTCGTGTGTTACGGTGGTAGAACTATGAGATAAAACCAGCTTGGACCCCGGGTCATCTCTTTAAAAGAAGTTACCTTAGAGAGCCACCAGACCCAAAGTGCATAAGAGGGAAATAAATGATGAAATGTTGAGTCTTTGAAGTTCTAGGGGTCCTTCGTTACTGCAGCGTGACTTTGTCTGTCCTCATCAGTGTGGTTGCTGTTGTCCTGAGGCAATCCTCCTTGTGGGTACAGCTTCTGTCATAGTTCTTGGCATTTGTAGGTTGCTTCTCCTCCTAAAGACTGAATTCAACTAGAACTTTCTAGGAGTTCTTTCAAGCTTAAGTAATGATTTACTGAAGCAGAAAGAACATGGTTATATCAAGCTACAGAAGAAAACAAAACAAAACAAAAAAAACAAACTTAGGACTGTTGTCTTCCTCCCAGGGAGGAATTGAAAAATAGTGGCATATGGAGAGGGTCTAAAATAACAACACTGCCTGATCTGTGTGGATGTGTTCTTGAGTATTAACTACACACTCATGACATTTAAAAATATTAATTTAAATGCATGTAGCTTGTAAATCTCTTCTTATGCCTTTTGCTGGATGACTTGGGATAAAGCTAGCTGAGAATTAATTGATTAATAACAAGCTATGGCCTGTGTGTTCTCACTGACAATGTCCTCAAGACTTGGGCTTCCTAGAGCTGCTTTTCTGTCTGTGGAGGTAGTTTTGTCTTTAGGGGAGTTTACCACTCAGTGGAGTTAACTGAATTTGATCCTTTCTCCTCTGGCAATGGCAAAGCCACACATTTGAGAATGGATGCTAGTGTGGTATTTTTGGGGTTGTGTATAAGAGGCTTGCTTGGCATATGTGACATACAGAATGACATATAAGGTGAGGTTCTCAGGAAAGATCTTTTGTCTTTCATGACATCAAAGGGTCTTCTGTCCATCATGATCCATTACATACCGAAAAAGTCCTCTGTGAGCTCTGGCTGATGTGGCTCAGTGTATTGAATGCCAGCCAGTGAACCAAAGGGTTGCTGGTTCAATTCTTTTTTTTTTTTTTAATGGCAATTCTTTTTTTTTTTATTTTCTTTTTTTTATTTTTTAATATATTTTATTGATTATGCTATTACAGTTGTCCCATTTCCCCCTTTCTCTCCTCTCCACCGTGTACCCCCTCTCCCACCCACATTCCCCCCCTTTAGTTCATGTCCATGTGTCATACTTATGAGTTCTTTAGCTTCTACATTTCCCGTACTATTCTTGCCCTCCCCCTATCTATTTTCAACCTACATTCTATGCTACTTATTCTCTATACCTTTTCCCCCTCCTCCTTCCACCCCCCTGCTACTAGCCCTCCATGTGCCCTCTATTTCTGTGGTTCTGTTCCTGTTCTAGTTGTTTACTTAGTTTCTTTTGGTTTTGCTTTAGGTGTGGTTGTTAATAATTGTGAGTTTGCTGTCCTTTTATTATATGTGTTTTTTATTTATCTTCTTTTCTTAGATAAGTCCCTTTAGCATTTCATAAAATAAGGGCTTGGTGATGATGAACTCCTTTAACTTGACCTTATCTGAAAAGCACTTTATCTTCCCTTCCATTCTAAATGAGAGCTTTGCTGGATAGAGCAATCTGGGATGTAGGTCCTTGTCTTTCATGACTTGGAATATTTCTTTCCAGCCCCTTCTTGCCTGTAAGGTCTCTTTTGAGAAATCAGCTGACAGTCTGATGGGAACTCCTTTGTAGGTTACTGTCCCCTTTTCTCTTGCTGCTTCTAAGATTCTCTCCTTCGTTTTTACCTTGGCTAATGTAATTATGATGTGCCTTGGTGTGTTTCTTCTTGGGTCCAACTTCTTTGGGGCTCTCTGAGCTTCTTGGATTTCTTGGAAGACTGTTCCCTTTGCCAGATTGGGGACGTTCTCCTTTATTATTTGTTCAAATACGTGCTCAATCTGTTGCTTTTCTCCTTCCCATTCTGGTACCCCTATAATTCGGATGTTGGAACATTTAAAGGTGTCCTGGATGCTCTTAAGCTTTTCCTCGATTTTTTTGAATTCTTATTTCATCATGCTTTCCTGCTTGGTTGATTCTATCTTCCTTCTGGTCCACTGTATTGTTTTGAGACTCAGATTCCTTCCTTCCACTATTGGCTCTCCTCCGTGTATCTTCCTACATCTCTTTTATGGTAACCTGCATCCTTTCATCTAAATTGTGCCCCAAATCAACCAATTCTGTGAGCTTTCTGATCACCAGTGTTTTGAAGTGTGCATCTGATAGATTGGCTATTTCTTGGTCGCTCAAAAGGATGAGTCCTGGGGGACTGATCTGTTCTGTTGGAAACATGTCTTTCCCTGTCTCTCTCCCTCCGGTCTGGTCGCTCTTGTTATGGTGGGGGGCGGAGCCTTAGGTGTTGACCGGGGCTGGGCACCCCGGCCGCTAGATTGTGACGTTATATGTGGGGGCGGGGACGGGAGGGAGCAATGGTGGTAGTTCCGTTCTCCTGGGCTCAGACCCTTCTCTGGGATCCTGGGCTGCGACCTCTGCCCTGGTCCACAATCGCTGCTTCACTGGGTCCGCCAGCCGCAGCTTGCGTACTCAGGGATCACCACTGCATTCTTGCGTCCCGGATGGCTGTCGTGCCGATTTCGCGCCAAATTTTCCCCAACCCCCGCTCGCCGCCAACCCGTGCCAGCCCCGCGCCCGCCCGGCTCGTCGTCTCCTACCAGTCTGGATGTACGGGTCTACTTCAACTTCTTGGCTGTCCGACTTCCATTCAGATAAATCCTCTATCAGTTCTGTGTGTTATTCTATCTGTAAATTATTGTTGTTCTAATCTTGGTTGTGTGAGGAGGTACGGTGCGTCCACCTATTCCTCCATCTTGCTGGAAGTCCGCTGGTTCAATTCTTAGTCAGGGCACATGCCTGGGTTGTGGGCTGTGGTCCCAGTATGGAGCACATGAGAGGCAACCACATATTGCTGTTTCACTCCCTCTCTTTCTCCCTTCCTTCCCCTCTCTCTAAAAACAAATAATAAAATCTTTAAAAAAAATTCCTCTGTGAGTAACACATGTCTTTGTGCTCCCAGAAGTGGTTTGATAAAATATAAACACCTTCGTGAGGAGGGCAAAATAGTAAGTCATTAACAATATTAATTTGAAATTTCCTTAGGAAATCCCTGAAGGAATGGGGCATAAGTCAGATGTGAAATGAGGAAATAGGCCACTCAAGACAGATTGTAGCAGGGTGAGTGTGAGCAGGATGCTATAGTGGAGGACTCGGGAGGCCCGAGAGTGCCAACCTTTGGTGTGGACAACTGAGTGGGTTTGGGTGCTGAAAGGTCCAGATTTGCTCAGGGTAGGCTGTGAGAAGCCTGCCTTGGTGTGTCATAAAGGTCCCAGGGGGTTGACTTCTTTCACGTTAAACACAGACTTCCTGAACATTTCTGAACTCTGTTCAGGTTTTTCCTGTAACTCTTAGGTGGGAGTCATGTCATTATCACGTGTAGATCAAGTCATCTGTCTGCTGTTCTCAGATATGGTGGGGTTGGCGGGTAAGAAGTAGAGAGAAGTGAGGCAGGGTCCAAGTCAGGAAGTACCTACTTTTGTGCATCCTGGCCTAGGTAGTTGGCTGGGAGGTAGGCCAGCATGGGAGGGCCTGGCAGGGTTTTGACACTCTTATGGCAAGAAGGGTTTGGCCCAGTGATGCAGAGCGCTGAAAGCCACTGGAGCCACTTCATCCTTCTTCATGTTTGCTTTGGGGTCCCAACCTCAGCTTCGGAATTTGGAGCCACAGTCAGATTTTATTCTTAGGGAATGGTTCCCTTCCTTTCTTGCAGAAAAACCTTCATGAGGATTTGGGGGTTATCACCTCCCTCTTGAAGGCATCCAAATTAATAGCCAAATTAATTCTACTATTTCTTGTGTCTGCATTGTGTTGACAGTCACCTGTCTCATGGCACTTACCAGAACATATTTCTTTTGTGTCAGAATTTTCTTCTCCAGAACTTCTCTTATAGTCTCTAAAATTTTGTTTAGAAAAAAATATGTTAATTAGTCTCTTGAGGCCAAGAGGTGAGACTTCAAGGAGAATGTTCAGCTATCAAAATATGCTGGCTTTTGTAGAATGTGGATTCTGTAATCTAGAGGATTTTTGTTTGTTTGGTGAGCACCAGAATTAGTTGAGTGTGGCAGTTTACCTGTAGATCAGGGCAGAGCTGAATTGTTCTGCATCAGAGAGACTGTATCCATCAGGGTAGGCCATGCTCTGCTACAGTAACAAACAACCCCAACAGTGGTATAACATAAGAAAGGTTCATTTATGCTCCATACAAGTATAATATCAGCCATAGAAGGCAGGGGGAGGGAATGGGGAGGCTTTTCAGTAAAGTCACTCAGTGAACCAAACTGATGGAAGCTCCATTTTGACATTTGCTTCCAACATCATCCTGGCCCAAGACAGTGATGTACCACTTGTCTGAAAGCTTCCATCCAGAAATGGCATAGGTCAATTTGCTTAGGATTCACTGGACAGAGCAAACCACTTGGCAATACTTAACTCCAGAGGAGACTGGAAAGGACCTTACCAATTGCTCAGAAAGAGGAAAGAATTGGAATATTTTGAATATCCCTAATGACATCCATAGGAGTGAAGCCTGCCCTAGTGGGAAGGTGAGGGTCAAGGGGCTTTGGAGGGGGAGTAAGGGACTTAGGCTTCTCAGAGCCACGTTTCTACCTGGAAGAGTGGGTTTCCATCTGTGTGGGAAAGGGGCAGGGAAGGAATCCTTGGTTGTGCTATGGCCTAGAAGGAACTGGAGTGAACACATAGTCTCCTGTTAGATCCACTTGCCATGAGGAGTGAGATTTAAATCCCTCTCCACCTTATTTGTGACATTCTCAGCTTTAGGTGTTATTCCTGATGGCTTGACTGGGAGCATAGGATGAAGGTGAGAGGCAGGAGGGAGTGTCTCAAACGAGTGCCACATTCAGGCTGGAAATGATTCAGGGTGAAGCTGGAGGCTGTACATATGGACATAGGCCCTGGAGAAGCCAGAGACAGTTGACATCAGAATTGCATGCCTGTTATTTATTTATTTATTTATTTACTTACTTATTTGTAAAAGTTTTAGTCCTTATCTGAGGCTATGTTTACTCATTTTAGAGAGACAGAGGAAGGGGCGGATGAGATATGAGAGAGAAACAGTGATTGGTTGCCTCCTATGCATCTGTACGTGCACTATCTAGGGACTGAACCAGCAACCTAGGCATCTGCCCTGACCAGGAATTGGACCTACAACCTTTTGGTGTACAGGATGATATTACAATCAACAGAGCCATCTGACAGGGTGGTACCTGTTATTTTTGACCCTGAGTCAGAAATTCCTCAAGGTCAAGGACTGTTTCTTATTTATCTGTATGTCCCCTGCAAAGCACAGAACTACTGCAGGCACAGTAGGTGCTCAGTTGCTGGAAGCATATCTGTGGGTGAATGAATAAATGAGTGACTGCACTTCTGCCTTTTTCCCTTGTGCTGTGGACTGGCAGCCAGGGAAGGAGCAGAGCTCTCCTGGCTCAGCAAAGTAACTCTCCTCAGTTCGCATCCAGCCTTGACTTTTAAACCTGTAAAGGAACAAAGCCTCTCTCTCTTCTTGAAGTGGGATATACAAAGCTTCCTTGAAGGTCTTGCCTGGGCTCCAGAGAGCTGTTCTACTGATGTGTTGAGAGGTGGCCGGCAGCGTTTGAGCCCTGGACCAGGAGATAGTAGGGGAGTGAAGCACCTGTGAAGAGTGGGGAGTGGGTATTGTGGGTAATGAATGGGAGCATTTATTTATGACTGTATTCATTCCCTCTATCATCCACAATGATAAAATTGGGTAGTGCATACAGAGCTCTGGTATGATGCCTGGCACAGTGAGTTCCAGGGAAATGTGTTTGCTCGTTCACTCATCAGCAATATATTTTGAGTGCCTGTTTTGTACCAGGCTCTTCACCAGACCCTGGGACAAGGCAGAGAAGGAACAGGCAGATAAAGGTCTCTGCTGTCTTGGAACTTACATTCACGTGCATGGGTGGGAGTTGTTACTACTTTGAAGTATTTACGATGTTCTGGGAATCCATAGAAATTGGCAATATGGTCTCACTCCTCAGGAAGATTAAAAACTAGTGAGAGACAAGGCCACATACGTGGAGCATCAAACACAATAAGGCAGCCTATGTGGGGTCCATGGGCAGACTTGGAGTGAGGAAATGCTCAGACTGGGCTTCCTGCTCTGGCAGGACAGAGAGGTCTGGGAAGGCTCCAGGGGGTGATGGGTGGATGGGGATGGGTTGTGACTGCAGACTGCTCTACCCCTTACCAGCTTTGTGACTTTGGGCAAGTTCCCTAACCACTCTGTGCTCCTTTTCCTCCTCTGTAAAACCTCATAAGTCTGGCATGAGTTAATATTTTGTGAAGCTCTTGGAGCATTACCAGGACCAGATAACTACTACATATGAGTCTGCTGTATCAGTACATAATACATGAATCAAAGAGGGGGACTGGAGGAGGGTGTGGTTGGCCATATACAGGAGAGCCCTGAATTGCTCCAAAAGATCATGGGCAGACAGGAGCCTGCTCAGTGTCCTTCCCCAAGGAGACATTTAGTTTCCTCCATTCACTCCTGTCTTTCTTCATCTTCCTTCTGCCTTCTTTTTTCCTTTCTCCCTGGCTTTGTGCAGTATCTGATTCACCTCCACACTCCTAGAACCTAGCACAGCACCAGGGAGACAGATAGTGTGTAAATACTGTTCAATGAACCAATGAATATTCTTTCCTCGGCATCACTGGACTCTTCCAGAACAGATCTCTAACTTCTGGGTCCCATGTGGGGACGTAAGGAGGCCAACAGCCTAGAAATTCTTGTGTTCCCCTAGGTTTCCCCTTGACTACATGTCATTCCATCACTGACCAGACACAGGGGAGGCAGGTCTGTCCTCAGCAGGACACCCTTGGACTCATTGCAGACAGTGGCAGGGGCTGAGCTACTGGGAGAGGAGGGACATTGCCTTCACTGTCCTGGATGGTTCCAGCCTCTTTTTTCTCTCTCCTGAGGTCAGTAGTAGTAACAGTGATCATTGTCATCATTGTTGTGACAGCGAGTAGCACTATATTTATTTATTTATTTATTAACATTTTTAAAATTTTTGTTCAAGTACAGTTTTCTGCCTTTTCTCCCCACCCCTCCCCCCCATCCCAGCCCTCCCCACCTCCCTCCCCTGTTTCCACTTGCCCCTTGTTATTGTCCATGTGTCCTTTATAATTGTTCCTGCAAACACTTCCTCCTTTTCTCCTGTAATCCCCTGCCCTCTCCCCTCTGGTCACTGTCAACCTGTTCTCAATTTCAGTGTCTTTGGTTATATTTTGCTTGCTTGTTCATTTTGTTGACAAGGTTCCTGTTAAAGGTGAGATCATATGGTATTTGGAATTCTATGCAGCAAAAAGAAAGAATGAGCTCCTACCCTTTGCGACAGCATGGATGAAACTGGAGAACATTATGTTAAGTGAAATAAACCAGGTGGTGAAAGCAAGTAGCACTTCAGATGGGCTGTTTCTAGTTACCAGGCACTGTTCCAACCAAGCACTTTACCTGTACTGAAGCAGTGTTGCTAGAGCCCCACCCATATCTCCATTGCCAATCCCAGTGGTCTTTTTAAGGTGGACTTGAAGATGGACCTCCTCCACACATGGCTTCCTGCATCTCCTGACTAAGGGTGTTCTCTCTTTCTCTGTGAGGGGCATGTCTGAAGTGCCAGGGCATTACCACCTTAGCAGTGACCCTCTAGCAATGATGGGTAGGTTGGTGGAATAGATAACCCACTTCCTTCGCTTCAGTGGGTCACCCTTCTCACTGGGACACCCCTCTCAGTGGGACACCCCTCTCAGTGAGACACCTTCTCAGAAAGCCCATTGGGGTTGCCCTTTGCGGAAACACCCCCTTGCCAGTGTGTTTGGTATTGTTTCCTCATTTCCTTGTCTCACTTCCTCACTGCTCATGGTGTTTCCCTAGTCCATCTTCCAAAGAAATGACTGGCACCAGGTCTTGGGCTTCAGGGCTGCTTTTAGGAGAAACTCAGCTGAAGACCCAAATTATTATCCCCTTGTCATATGTGCAGTGGAGAAAGTAACTGGACAAGGTGACACAGTTGGTAACTAGTGCCACCAGGACTGAATCTGGTCTGGGCCTGGAACCCCTTTCTAACAACTGTCCCTCTAACTATGACTTTCCAGTCAGGTGCTGCACACTCTTTGCTCCAAGTTTGGGGTCCTGAAAGAGCCCTGAATTGTCCCCATGTCCCTACCTATATGTCCTTGGGAACAGTTTGGGCAGTAACACTGTGCCTGGTCCAGGCAGAAGCTTCACTTCCTCCTTCTTTGTCAAGGAGCTGCCAGCCCCTTACCCCCACTCAGTGTTTGTTGGCAAGACACAGTAAAAATGTTCCCGAATTATAGGCACAGTGAAATGACACTTGAATTCTCAGGGGAACAATTCCTCAATGATGGATAAACATGTTAATTGCTGAGAATTTAACCTCCAGCTGCTGCTTTGCACAGCTTTCTCCTCTCAGCCTGAGCTTGAGATCTGGTGTTGTGGACTCTCGAGGATCTCTGACCCCGGAGAACCTCTGGTCCCTGTGCACAGCCAATACCTGGGAGGCAGTGAGCAGAGAGATTGGTGCTAGATGGCTTGGGTTCAAATACAGCTCTACTACCCATAACTTGCAGTCCTCATTGCTGTGCCTCATTCTTTTTACCTGTAAAATGGGTTGCTGTGAAGATTAAATGTGTTAACGTTTGTGAAGGACTTAAGGACTTAGACCTGTCCCTGCTGTGTAAGGAAGTATTTGCTGTTATTATGATTACAAGTCACATGCTACTGGCAGCCTGAGTGCCCAGCTCTTCCCTTTGCAGAATTTACTGCATTCTTTTCTCTTTAGTGATCCCACTGCCTTGCTCCAAACTCTCTTAGGGAACTTTGAACTCAGTTTTTGATGTGCCAATTTCAGCTCTCCCAAAGGAGTGTGGAGTGAGACACACTGTAAAGTCTTCCAGGATGTGAGTAGGGCCTGCCTGTCACTTCATTTATGTATCAAGCATTTAAAGAGCTCTACACTGAAAGCTGGGGCTGCTACCTCCAGTGAGACATGGCACATGACTAAATGCATGCCACTTTCTTATGGGGAGGTAAAACCACAGGTGCACCCTGTGCCACAGCATGGAGAGGGGCCCCTCTGGTACTATCCCCTACAACACCCCAGGGAGTGAGGGCAGCAACAGACACAGATTTTAATACTGGCTAAGCATCATTGCTGTGTAACCTCCAGCAACACATTTAACCTCTCTAAGCCTCAAGTTCCAACCCAAAAATGGGGATGGTATTAGTGCTTAACTGAAGGGATTGTTGTGAAAATGCAGGCAAAATTCTAAACTCCATCACCCAGAAAGCACTCAGTAAGTGATAGCCAATGTGATGATGCCATTATTGCTGATGGATAACCTTTCCAATGTGGAGTATCCTTGCCTAAAAATAGTGCCTCCTTCCCTGAGCTTGTAATAGTTAAATGAGGTGATTGGTACAAAACACTTAGCACTTTCTGGGTATAAAACAGTGATGGGTGATTTACTCAGGGCTCCTTTTGTCAGCACCCCTCCTCCCTCAGCCCCTGCCTCACTGGGGGCCTGAGGGAGCTCCCCCACTGTTGGAGCCTCAGTTGAAATCAAGATCCCCGAAGGAGATTCCAGCCTTTCGGTTGTCTTCCTTAGAATCGTCAACTCTGGGCTCCCCTGGCTGAAAATGGCCTGCTACTGATGGGATCACTGAGAGTGCCAGCCAGATCTGATCTCCACATTTGCAGGTTTATTAATATCACCTCAAATTTATCCTCCTTGATGGGGAAATTTTGCCAACATCTGATAAAAGCAAAACACACAACAGCCTTGTGCCAACAAGAGCCCTTTCCCTGTCATCAGCTGTTAGCAGAAAGCTATGCAGGGGACTGCAGTGAAGCTGATGAATATATGGGGGAGGCGATGAGTTTTGTGTTTTTAGTGCAGAATTTTGACTTCAGACCTCCTCCAAAGGTCCCCCTCCCCCAAACTGGACTCTGAGAGTGTGTATCCCAGTACCCATCTGGCACAACACTCCCAATGAAGCCATACCTGTCCCTCCAAACACTTCCACGAATTCCACTTATCTTCCAGTCTGGAGTGTGACCACAGAAGAATATAAATGAGTGGCATGAATGGACCTGGTTGAAAATGAGATTTAAAAAATTGTGGCAGCATGCGTAGGGCTTTAGCAGGAAGGATCAAATTTGACCTGCTGAGGAAGTGCACCCTGTAGCCTATGTTAGCTAAATGAGGTGGGAATAGCCAAAGGGGAGGACTCTCTGGGGCAAAGGACTCAGGCGACTATTTCAAGGCAGTCTTGAGTTGTTTTGCTGTAGGCCTGGCAATGGGAAGTCTAAGGTGATAGGGAGTGTTTGGGGAGGCTGAACCGATGTGTGGTGCTGAATGGTAGGTGAAGGAGCAAAGAACTTTGGAAGCTTTTGGTTCAAAGTCACCCTCAGCCCATTATAAAATGTCCAATGACCTTATTTTACTAATGAGGACATGAAGCAGAGAGAGGGCTCACCCAGGATCACACAGCAATGGTGGCAGGGCTAGAACTAGAATGGATGTATGGCTTTCCTGTCCAGCAGTCTTTCCACCAGGGTATATTCTTACCTTTCTTCCTTATGTGGTTAACTTTGAGTCCTTTCTTCCTGACAAGCACCCTGCTAAGCAATGGGTGTTTTCTGTTGACCTTCACAACAATCTTGGGAAAAATTTGCCTTGGTGCCTTTGTTCGATAATTGGCATCATGGGGCTGAGAGAGTTCAAAAGACTTGCTTAAAATTACAGACTAGTAAGTGGTGGATTCAGGGCTCCAACCTAGACAGCTGGATTCAGTCTTGCTTGTAATCAGCAGTCTAAACTAGTGCTTCTCAAAGTGGGGTGCCTAGGGGAGCAGCATCAACCTGGGAACTTGTTAGAGATGCAAATTCCTGAGTCAGAAGCTCTGGGGGTGCGGCTAGCCATGCCATCTTTGGTTGGATAAATGGGAGTTGGTCTAAACATTAAAGCCGTAAATATGCCCATGTTATGTCTTCCTTCCCATGCTTTGTAAACCGAATGGCTGACTTCTCATGTCTCAGGAAATTTACAAGGTCATTGCTACCTCACAGCAGCCCAGCTTCCAGTGGCCTCTTTTTAACAGTGGCATTCTTCAGGAAGCCTGAGATTGGCACAGGTCGCCCACCACCCAGAGGGTTAAGTGTGCCTCTGAGCTTGAAGACAGCAAAATTGGCATTGCTGAACCTTCTGTTGGCCAGTGGGGATTTTGAGAGTCCTGTCTGCTTTCATACAAACTTGGACAATTTGGTTCAGTCAAGTGGAAAATGAACAAACTGGAAAAGTAGGGGACACGATTTGAGACCAAATGTTCATTGCAAGCAGGGTGCTGTGAGACATGCTCTCATGAAGCCCTTAAGAATCCCACACTGGAGATGTTTTCCTCTGGATTCCATGGACTTTTATTTTATGCCCACCAAATGCCAGGTACTTTGCTTAGGACTGGAAAGAAAAAGATGTAGAGTGTGGTCCCTGTCCACAGGGAGCCTGCAGTCTTGTGTGATTACATAGTGATAGGATTCTCCATTGGGGAAAATACAAAGGCTTTTAGTAGATGCAATTGATGATGTCTAGTTAATGGAGTGTCATAAAAATAAATCCCCTGATGACTACAGTGGTGCCTGGTGGCACTGCATGCTAATGAAGGTGGCACTTCTTCGATGGTGCAGGCTAAAAAATTGCAGCCCAGTGAAGGGGAGTGATGAAGACTTCATTATTTAATGAACCATGTCGTTGTGAACAGCTGTGGTGTAAACCAGCCAGGACAATTATGCAAGTTGGATTATTTCTCTAGTAAATTGATTCTACTTTATTTGATTAGGTTGGCTCTCCAAAGACATCTTCCATGTTGGGTTGGGGATAAAAAAATCACCATTCAAACTTTGCTTCTCACTTTTAATCTTCAAAGTACTTTTGCTTTCAAACCTTAAGAGGAAACACATGATAGCCACTATGTTCTCAGCAAGAGAACCAAGAGTAATCCTGTATTTGCAGTAGCTATTAGTGTGCTCTGTGCAAGACCCCCCGTCTTCTCTCAACAAGCTTGCCCAGTGTGGCAATACAGACAGGCAGGAGACTGTGACCACTCCTTTTTGAGCATGAATCCAGCTCAGCAGGTGGTTTGTCTTCCTTTGCACACAGCCAACTGTAGACATACAGCTGAATATAATGAAAAGAAATGGATTGTTATGAAATTCTTCCCAGAACCTCCCCCTGCCATTTTTAGAGTACTATCTAGTCCAGTGCATTAGATACCATCTAGTCCAGTGCATTAGAAGCTTGTGAAATCTGTTTCATAGGTCATCACATCCTTAAGAAATGAAATAGAATAAAATATAATGTATGTCCTTATACATAGTAAGTATTGCTTCATGAAGCCACATTTTGGTGTGTATGTGTATGTGTGTGTCTGTGTGATATGGTATATTCTGAACCATGTAATGCCCACAGTCTGTAAGTTGAGCAGGTTGGTTCTGGATGAAAATTCATTTTTTATAACAACAGGAGCCCAGAAAAAGCTAGAAAATCACTGTTTCAGATGTGGACTTTATAGTAGTGAAATCAGTGGCTTTTGGACTTATTAAGACAGGGTACACCTAGTACACACACCCAGTACCCCACAAATACAAGTCTGGCTTATTTATACTTACCATTACTACATGTGATACATCCTGACACACTCCACTCCCCTCCCATCCTGTCCCCTCTCCATTTCATTTCATTCTCATTTCATTTATGAAATGATGGTCAGGAGTCATTAGATAGATCAGTGTCATGATCTATTAATAGGTTGCAATTAAAAAATAGATTAGGTTAATTCAAATGCCCTATCTACCCCCAAATTTTATGAATCCAATGTAAATCACCACTGTAGTATTAGGGTGCAAAACCCTATGTGCAGCTGGCTCCCAGATAAAGTTTGTTGGCTGACTGAAAACCATGTTATTAATCACTCATTGATTCACTAGCTTGTTCGTTCCATTCATTACTTACCATGTACTAGGTACTGCGTTAGGCCAGGGTTATGTAACATATATAAACTAAATAAAACACAGCCCCTATCCTCAAGGAGTTCATAGATAGAGGGATATGGATTAAATTTCTTTGGGTTGTGAGGGTCCCAGCAGCTGCTTGCCCTGGGTTCCCTTTGGAAGGAGGACCTTTGAACTTCATCTCCAGCATTTTCTCTGTGATGTTCTTGGACTATTTGGCCCTAAAGTCTTGGTCCAAGAGCAGAGAGTTTAACGTGTTAATAAAAAACAAACTAAAAAATGCACATGTGATAGAACACAAAGGCTGCCAGAACTGTGGAAGCCCTGCCCCACCTTGGGCCCTCACACAGGTATCAGGAGCCCTACTTAGTTCCCTACATAGAATACTCATCCTGTGGGCTGACTTACAGGGACTAATAAAATGAGATTGCTCAGTGTTGAGAGCTAATCAGATTTCTTATGTTTAGACAAGCTTTTTGCTAGGGTTTAAGGAAGCTCCTGACTTAGGGCCTGAAAATGCCCTGTTTAACCACTTCCAGACGTGTTAGAGTTGTACTGGGCCCAGGGGCCTGGAGCAGGGCTGGATATTTCTTAAGGCTCCCCTACAGTGAAAATCCTTTCCTCAGATGTCCCATTCCTTATCGACCCTTTCAGAGCTTCTGGACTCCTGAGAGCAGTTGGGAGGGCAGCCACATATCAGTTCAGAATCACATGTTAATTTTTTCATGATTATTTATTTTATTGCCCAGCGAGATTATGTACTCCTGGAAAGAAGCAACTGGCTGACTAGGTATAGTCACTCTTTGGCCCCCAGTTGCTTCTTCTTCATGTATAAAATGGGAGCAGTATGCCCTCAGCAGGCTCATGGGGAGGACTAAGTAACTACCTGCCCTCAGTAAGGGCCATTACCCTCTCCTCCCAGTGCCTGTACCATTTCCTGGAAAGCCAACACTGGGAACATGGCTTGTGCTTCTGATTCACAAACTCCCTTTTCTCCTCTCAGAGCAGCCCTGGAAATACTATCATGTCAGTAAACCTCTTGATATTCTTGAATCACATTTCTGTCCTTCCTCTCTACCCTCATCTCATGCTGCATCTCTCATTCCACTTTAGACCAATCAGCCACAATGACAAATACTTCCCTAAACCAGAGGGACTGTTGGAGTCCACAGCTCCTGCTTTTGCTCAGGATTTACCCTTTGCCTGGGGAGTGTCTCTGACAATCCCCACAGCTGTCTCACCCTGGCACTCTCCACACAGAATAGAATATTCTCTTTTGGTGTTCATCTCTCTTGAGTTTTCTCAGTTGAGCAGTCACAATAAGGGCCAGTTCCTAGAAGGCTGTGCACACCGGAATTTGGGTGTTGAACCCAAATGACTTCAGCGAGGTAGAATGCACACTGCTGTGGGGTAGCATGGTATTCCAGCTCACCTGCCATACTGTAGCTTAGCTAGAGTGAACCCCAGCAGACCTGGACATCCCAGGAATGTGTGTGATAGGCCCACTGAGATGATCTCCTCAAGAACAGACCATTGTAAGGCTTGGGGAATGAATCAGGCTCAGGCCTCTGAGTGAAGCTAATGGATTCCAGTGCTGTAGAATTCCGTGCACACTGACATGTTTTACACTGAGGGCTGCAGGACAAGGCAAGGCCATTCCTAGTGACTGGTCTGGTTAGATAAGCTGTGGGATCCTGGGGCTTTGGAGCTGGAAAGGTTTTGCTGGATCAACTCTAGTCTAGCTCTCTCTTTTTACACACAAACAAGCCAAGGTCCAGAGCTGGGGCCTGACTTGCCCAAGGTCAGTGAATGCTGTCACTGCCAACATGTGGGAGGCAGCTGTCTGGGCTGCAAGGGGAGGGAGCCTGTTGTTACTTTTCCTCCCTTCACTGCCATTGTCTTCTCTTGGGTGTCCTTGTTTTCTCCTGGAGCCATGAGACAGGGAGGAAGGAGCTCTATTGCCGTGGAAACCAGAGACCTGTCTTCTCTCCCCACCCACTATATCCTCCAGTGGGGTGCTGTTGGTTCTGAGGCTGGGCCCTGATGGGGGTGCTGGGACCAATCACCACATTGCCAGGAGGGAAAGCTGGAAGGGTAACAGACTTCTAGAAGAAATTACACAGGCTCAGCAAAGTGGTCCTGAGTGTGCACAGTGGCTGTTCTTTTTGCTTTCTCACACCAGTTTCTCCTCTGCCAGAGATCCCCAGCAGGATTTAAGAATCTTTTTTAGAAAGAGATCAGCATTGAGGTGACTCTGGTTTTTAGATGCAAGCACTATATTTTTGAACTGACAGTGGCTCTGGCTGAAAAGATTCTGTTTGTTAGACCTGCCATTAGGAAATCTGAAATGAAGAGCTGGAGTTAGGGGAATGAGGAAATTTATTTTGCCTTCAGACATATTTAAGTCTCTTAAGTCTTCCAGGAGTTAAATTTGGCCTTAGAAATCAACAGGCTTGCCCTGACTGGTGTGGTTCAGTGGGTTGGACATCGTCCCATAAATCGAAAGGTTGCCAGTTTGGTTCCTGGTCAGGGCATATGCCTGGGTTGCAGGCTGTGAGAGGCAACCACACATTGATGTTTCTCTCTTTCTCTTTCTCCCTCCCTTCCCCTTTCTCTAAAATAAATAAATTAATTAGATCTTAAAAAAAAACCCCTCAACATGCTTTCTGTTCATATGGGACCAAAGAGTTCAGAGGTTGGGAAGGGTCTTATTATTAGGCCATCTCATCTATCCCTCTGCCTCAGGGCCCATTCCAATTTCTCTTGTTTATAAAACTCTCGGTGAAGGTGATTTCATAAGCTCCCACAATAATTTGTTCCACTGTCTCACAAGTCTTGATCTTAAAACCATCTTCCTTGTAGCAGGGCCAAAATCCTCCTGTTGCCTCCAAATTTTGTCTGTTTATGGGCCAGAACTGCTTAGAGGCAGCTAGGATTTTATGAAAAGAGCATGGACTTGAGCCATAATCATGGTTCAAGTCTTGCTATTTCCACTCCTAAGCAAAATCACCTTGGACGAGTCACTTAACGATTCCAAAATCCAGTCTGTTGATCTAAAGAGGTTATGTGAAGTTTATAGGAAGTAATACATGTAAATATGTCTAACAGGGTACTTGACATTTGGTGATACTCCACAAATGGTCCATGTTGTGCTCTAGGTTGGCCTGGGGGCACCATGGTATGGGCAGTTTTTGGATCTAGACCTCAGGGATTAACTTTTTGGTTGTTGGATCTTGGGGTTAATGGGGCAGGTGGGGGACCGGAGCAGCAGGGACAGGTGAGGGAGCATTCATGGGCCTGGCCATTGACTGTTTACCAAACAGAAGAAAAAGTTTCTCTATTTTGGGGACCTGTTTGGCTGTAGCAGTGCATACTGTCTAAAGTATCAGTCCTGGTAGTTCCTTCAGAAATGCCAAGCACATCCCTACCTCCACATCTTTTCTTGTGCCACCCATGCCTCCATGCCCTTAGTGACTCTTTGAATCCACCAATCATTGAAGAACCAGCTCAAATCCAATGTCATATATGAGTGTGACTCAGTTCCAAACCCATAAACCTCATGTCCTGTAATTTTTCCCCAAGAAGGAAGAAAGGGGGGGTGGGGGGAGGTTGTTTCTGTATGGCCAGTTGAGCCATTGTTTGAATTGACCTGTCAGACAACATTCAGCCAAGAATCGTAGGCGCAGAAACTGAGGCTAAAGAGGGACAGGGTCTCGCCCCAGGCCATCCCAGTGATCAACATTGGGTCAAGAACTTCAGTCTCTTAACTTACTGCCTGGGATTTTTGTTGGTACCCATGACTAAGGCTGTTCCTTAAGCCTGGAACTAGAGCAGCTCCGACCCTGCACAGCAACCCTCCCACCCTCCCTGCACATGCTGGCTGAGTCACTTAGAGGAGAGGCAGGTGGGGGAAAACACACCTGTTTTTGGAGACTGCATGCACTAGTTGGGAAAACTGAAGCTGGGCAGTCAGTGCAGGTGAGGTCTGCCATCCAGGTACCCACCCCAGCCTCACACCAAGGCTGTGTACTGGGGAAATGGAAAGCACTGGTGTATTTCTGACTCACCTGGAAGTGGGGCTGACTTTAAGCCTCATGCCAGGAGGCTTAAAAGTTTTACTGTTGATTGGACACCTTGCTTGGCTTAGCTTTTGTAAAACTTGCCTTTAAATGGAAAGTCCTTAGATGTGTTAGGGAAGTACTACCAGCCGCTGAAGCACCTGGGTTACAGGAACATCTGGAAGGTGTTATTCAGGACAAGAGGCTGTAAGATAGAAGTTTGTGAGTGCATGTGTGTCTGTGATCCCCTTTGTTGGCTGCACATTTTGTTATTGCATCATGGAAAAATCCTTCCTTAGGAAAGTAGCAGGTGCAAAGATGCTGATGTTAGAGCTATTGAGGAAATACAATTTTGGTCATAAAAAAGATATTTATGCACTGGGTTGGCATGTGGTTGGCCCAGATGGGGAAATACTGTTGAAATGGTCAGGCTCCTTGGCATAAGGGACAGAGAATGGCTGCCAGAGCAGCAAGGACACTGTAGGATAGGGAAGCATGGTGGTTTGGAGCTCACAGGACCAGAGTTCAAATCCTGACCTCCCTGCCTTCTAGCTGAGAGGCCTTAAGCAGCTCTCCAACATGTGAGGCCTGGAACTAGAGCAGCTCCAACCCTGCACATCAACCCTAGTGGATGAGACACAGAAAGGACTGGCCGGTGATTGTGCTGTAAATGCAACCCTGAACCCTCCCTGCA
The DNA here is from genome assembly GCF_019186645.2 of Phyllostomus hastatus. Lineage (NCBI taxonomy): Eukaryota > Metazoa > Chordata > Mammalia > Chiroptera > Phyllostomidae > Phyllostomus > Phyllostomus hastatus. Next base: position 19,994,841 of record NW_025333869.1, read on the forward strand.
CATGCTGGCTGAGTCACTTAGAGGAGAGGCAGGTGGGGGAAGACACACCTGTTTTGGGAGACTGCATGCACTAGTTGGGAAAACTGAAGCTGGGCAGTCAGTGTAGGTGAGGTCTGCCATCCAGGTACCCACCCCAGCCTCATACCTGCTTTGTGGGTAGGAGCTCAGTGTAAATTATTGGCTCCTTCCCATGTACTTTTAAGGATAAACACAGCTGGGTATCTTAGGGGGAAATGGCCCATAGTTTTGAGACCTCCAGCCTTAGACAGGAGAGTGGACTCAGGGCAGAAAAAAAGTACATATGACGGTGGAGAGCCCCATGCATGAAGTAACTCCTTGGGCTGCCATTTTAGCCCAGGTCAACGTTTGGACCCTGCCAGCTGGCTCACTTCATCTTTGAATTCTGCCCAGGCAGCAGCTGCAGTTGTCTTCCTTGCTGGTGTCTGGAACAGCTGCTGGATTTAATAGTGCACTTAGAGGAATTACCTGGAATCACAGCAGGCACTAAGAAATGAGAATGCATTTCTGTAAGCCAAGCTAATGTCTAGGAGTAAGAGAGCAGGGTCTTTTATTCCTAGTGGATGAGACACAGAAAGGACTGGCCGGTGATTGTGCTGTAAATACAAGTGGTAATGTTATCTGGGTTGTACTCACCATGGGACTCAAGTTACATAGTGTATGGAAATGAATGGCAGGGTCTGATTGGGGGACTTCTTTTTAGATCAAATGCTCAAAGAAGCCACCATTCCTAGATTCTTGGGGAGGGGCAACCATCTTGGCTAGTACGTGAGGACAACTGTGAACAGCACTGTGCCCTGAGTCCATCCCCCCACTCACTTTTCCCTGTTTATCTGGTAGCACCATAGTCACATTGGTATCTCCCTCTCTCCCAAGTTCAGATGTTCTCTCAAGTCAGCCAACTGCATTTCCTGATATTTAATTTGCACTCCCCTGTGGCACCACACTGCTAAGTATGCTATGCTGTGCTTCTAGTGAGTTAAAGTCTTCTTGGGAAATGTGATTAATGAACGTGCAATTCTTAGACAACAATAAAGATAGTACAGATTATGGTTACAAATTGAATCTAAGCAGGATAGGGCAGATATAAAAATGTCCTAGGAGCTTAAAAGGAAAAACTTCTTCTTTTTTAAAAAAATTTATTTTATTTTAATCATTGTTCAAGTACAGTTTTCTCCCTTTTACTCACATTCCAGCCCACCCACCCAACCCTCCCCACCTCCCTCCCATTACCACCCTCCCCCTAGTTTTTGTTTTTGTGTCCTTTAAATTTGTTCCTGTAAAAGGAAAAACTTTTGAAGGCTGGCAGCAATTAGCTGATGAGCTATATGAAAGTAGAACCCTACACAGTCTTTTGGGGAGGCACTAGTTGTAGGGGCCATGCCTCCTCTGCTGACCCTGCATCAGATGAACTTGGATCTTGAAGCAATAGCAGGGCCTGGGTTAAATAGAAGAAAGGAGGTTCTGCCTCCTGTGTCCTTTGCAAGCTGAGAGTTGATCTGGCTTGGGGACCATGTGAGGTTGCCATACGTGTTCCATGGTGGCCTGGCTAGGTGGTCACTTGACTTAATACCAACACTGGCTGCTTTGGGGCTTCCAACAGTGAACCTGACTAATGAGGTTGGATTCAGTGCTGAGTCAGTGAATAATCACCTTTCAGCTCTTGCACCCCTCAGTGCCCTGCTTTGAGTTGTGCTGTGTACCAACAAAACCCATAGGTGTCACTGTGGTCCATTCATTTCTCACCTAGTTTAGGCCACCATCCTTTCTTGAGTAGGCAACTGAAACTGTGGCCTATAAAATCTGCTCACGGTCCCTCCTAGGTGCCCCCCACTCTATCAAATCCATTGTTCCAACAGTGGCCAGGGAGACTTTTAAAAATGGTTTTCTGGTTATGTTAATTCTCTTTTAAAAACTCTTGTCTCCATTGTACTTAGAAGTAATCCAATCTCCTTATCATGATTTGTCTGCTCCTGAATTTTTCTTATTCTCTATGTGCTTCTCATAAAGTAACTTAAAAACAAAAACAACTGATTTTTACCCATGTGGATCCCTCTGCTTGGAATGTCCTTCTGCCCCTCTCCATTCATGTCCCCCACTTTTTGCCTTGTTCCCTCCTATTCTTCCTTCCTGGGATCATCATCTCTTCGCAGACCAGGATTGCTGCTCCCATTCCATACCTCAGCTGACTCTGCTTCTCCTTATGAATTACCACATGTTATCTGTGTAGGTTTTGTTGTTGCTTGATGTTTAATGTCTATCTTTCCTTTTCTCTCCTCCTTCCAGCCACTCACCATGTCCATAGGAGGAACCATCCCAATCTTGTTAGCTACTCTCAAGACCTACCATCAAGCCTACAGCTCAGCAGCAATCAGAACATGTCAGTAGAAGTTGTGGGTCCCTTGATTTTTCAGAGCTTCCTCACAGATTTCTCCTGCATCCCACTGATCTCTGGGGAAGAAATGAGCTGCAGGCAACTCAGCCAGATGTTTCCATCTTTAGATGGGCTTTATGCCCAGGCACATAGCAGAAGAAGAAAGTATTTTGACTCATAAACTGAACAAATTTATAGTGGAAATCAGTGGGAGAGAATAAATATCAATCCCCATGATGTCATTTTATAGGCTATAATCATTTTATAGCCTATAGATTTAGCCTATAGCCGATATTTTTATAGATTATAATCATCCATTTAGAGTTTGCAGGCTATTAATTTGGTTTTCAGAGCACCAGGACTCTTGGGGACAGAATTTACAGGGCTGTAGTGTCCAACACATGGATCTGGGCTTTCACGCCCTGAAAGGTTTGGGGAAGAGGAGCCTTCCTGCTAGCAATCCTCCTGAACATAATTTTGAAAATGGTTTTAAAAATATTTGCTCACTGTTCTATTATCTTAATTCTACCCTAGACTGCAGGCCTTGCCTGCCTGGAAGCTAAACGGTGTGTGAATTTTGCATTCAACAGTTGGTAGAGAGAGTTCCCTTCTGAGAGCTGAATAGGCCTAAGTTGGACAAAACTGTGTGGACTCCAAATCTACCCTGTAGCTTGTGATCTTAAGCCAATCGTTGCTGTTGTTGTGAATTTTTTTACTTTCCCTTCCTTCTTCTATAAATCATGACCACTGCCCCCAACTTCAAAGAGGGATTGTAAAGATAAAGGAGATGAAATAGGAAAGGCACTTGGCACTCAGAAAGAGTTGTGGGTAATAAAGTCATTCTGATTGCTGTTTTAAAGTCAGCCTGGTATAGTGGGAACCAAGCAAAAACTATGAGTTGTGACACATGGATCCAACTCTGTAACTGACATGCTGGGGTACTTTGAGTAAATTAATCAGCCTCTATGGTCAGAGATTCTGCATTAGTGAAATAAGGATTTGGCTCAAAAGATCTCAATGATGGTACTATTCAGAGTGTGCTCTGTGGAGCAGTATCACCTGGGGAATTTGCTAGAAATTCAGATTCCCAGGATTGTCCCCAGCCTCTTTTGCTCAGAAATGATCTATGTTCTAACCAGTTCTCCAGCTGGCTGGTGGACATAGAGAAGTCAGGGAAGCATTACTCTATGATAACTTCTGGTGCTAACACATCATGTCCAATGTGGGTTTCCCTAGCAGCAGTCATCCCTGGAGCCTTCCTTTTTGGGGTCTTGGACCACAGTGGCCTTTGGAGAGAGCAGAACAGAGTAGAGTATGAGAAGAGCACAGGATCCTAAATCAAGACCCTGGGAGGATTTGAACCAAGGTAGCTTAATGCAGCATTTGTGTATGTGGCCACCTCTTGATTCCCTCTCACTGGTTGGGTCTTTGCGTCTTCCTTGCCCAGTGACCTTGGCCAAGTTGCTCAAACCCTTTTCCTCATCTGGAATATGGGGAGGAGTCTAGTACCTATATTGTAGGGTTACTGTGGGGATTACGTGAGTTATATGAGAACAGTACCCACAGGGCCTGCACATAAGCAGTGCTGAATGTGTTAGCTGCTAATTATCACCATTAATATCTTTCTCCTTCTCATTCATTATGGCTCCAAGAATATAACTTAATAGAACCAAGTTTCCTGATTTGCTCTGTTTCCATTTAATGGGTTAACATTTTCCTCATTTCTAAATGGGAATGTTTACTTTTTTACTGGTATTTGTTGAGTGACATGGGCCAGGCCCTGTGGGTGCTGCATGAAGAAGGCAGGTGAGGTTCCTCACTCTGCCCACTTTCTCAGAGCCATGGATCCTTGTGGGATTTGAGAGATAATAAATGAGAAAGCCTACTATGGCTGTTACTGATCATTTTACCACCATAGATGCAAAGTATGTCACAGAGTTAAATACCCTTGATTGTCCTTGCACTGGGTGTTTCGGAGATTTATTCCTGAAGTCAGGCTCTGATAGGCCCATTAGAGAGATGAGGAAGAGGAGGCCTTGCCTGGACATTAGGTTCCCAAGGGCAGGTATCTCTGCTTCCTGCTAGCCCAACAGACTGCTGTACTCCCCAACTAGAGGGCTCTCCCTCTGAGTTTTGGGAAGTCATTGGAGGTATCCCTGAAAACACTGATTTGGAGGTGACCTCTTGCTTTCCCAGCTCTTTTTTGAAGTCTTCATCCTCTACTTGCATGTGTTCTACTTGGAGGTTTCTTCAGAGCCTCAATTAGGTACATCTGTGGTCTTTGCATCAGACCCAAGGCTGGAACTGCAGAGGGGGAAGGGAAGGGAGGGCAGGTCTTTCAGAGTGGTGGTGGTTGGATTTGTCTTTGAGAAGCTGCTCTGAAGATGTACTCTGAAGGACAAGTGCAATTCTGTGGGAATTGTACTTGTCCTTGCCCTCAACCTGACTAGATGCAGATGGTGGCTGTAGTTTAGTGCCCTGGGCAATCAGAGAAGGCTACAACACTTTCTGTAATGCCATATTTGAGTTGCAGCAATCCTACCAGTTTCTGCATCCCCAGGCCTGGAGAAAGGAATGCGACTGTCAGAGCTACCCCGCCCCAGCTCACTTCCAAAGAGCATGTTCTGAGGTTGAGTCTGGGCTCTGAGCAGTGGTCTGTTACTTCTGTTGGCGTAGAGCTCAGTGAGCACCTGCTGTGGGCCCAACCCTCTGTGAGGCAAAAGGGTGATATAGTGATGTCATGGGCTTTACCTTTCATGATTTCACTATCTGATTGGTGAGGCAAATCTAAGTTAGAAGAAAAAAATGCCACAAGATGGAACATAATTTCGGATTTGAGTGGCACAGGCAGAAGTGAGAGGAAGAGAGAGCCTTGTGATCTGGGGGGACAAGTGTTCTGAACACTTGTAACTGTAGCTGAACCTGAAGGATGGAAAGACAAATAGGTGGGCTTTTTGAGCGAAAATAACACCTGGTGAAAGAGCCAGGCAGATGTGGGGCAGTTGGTGAGTCCTTAACCAGATCACCTGTGGCAGGTGGCTCAGTTCACAAACGTGTGTGCAAACAATATCACTTCTGTTTTTAATCTTCTAATCAACTGAACTCTGACCACAAATTCTCCTCTCCATGTTTATTGGGGATATTTCCCCTGTTTAGGGTTATGCATAGCTGTTGGGTCTAAGAAAGCCCCCAGTCACAGGTTTTTGGCCACTAATGATGTGGGCACCTGGTCCCTGCTGAGGTGTTGGTCGTGGCTTCTGAGTCCTTTTAGGTTTGGAGCTCTCCTATATCTATACTGCACACAGAGCTTGGGAGGCCCTGGGCAGGCAGGAAACATGGACTAGTGGTGTGTTCTCCCCAGGGCACTGTGCAGCCACCCCTTCTCAGTTCTTGCCCTCTCACTGTCCCCAGGAGGATGTGAATCTCTTCTCCCCCCAGTCTGCCTACTTCTCTTCAGTCTGGAGGATGTCTCTCTCTCTCCTCTGCTTGGCCCCAGGGTCCCTCCCTAGCACTTGTCTCTTTCATGAACCCCTTTGTATGAACCAGAAGAAGAGCACTTGTCATTAAGCCACCCATTTCCCAGCTGCAAAAATTTGCTTAGTAAGACCACCTGCTGCTTATGAAGAGGCTACAGGGAGGACAAATGTCAATTGATATTTCTGGAAATTATCTTGCCATACATTTTAGAGACAGAAGAGCAGGAGTAGTATCTTTAAGTAGCAAAAGTCAATCCTACCCTTTGGGCAAATACTGTCTGGTTGCTGGAGGCTGCACTGAATTCAAGTACTGAGTTACTCAGGAGCCAGGTTATATAGGAAGGACCAAGATCAGGTAGTTGACAACCATGAGCCACTTCTGTGTGGTTTAAGACACAAATAAATATTTCTTTGATAATTTACCCCAAAACACTCTCCCCAAGTAATTTTACCATCTCAGCCTGTGTTGGCCCTGCCTGAAGACCCATTCTCCAGGACCAAGCAGACAAGAAATGAGTCCTCCTCTAGTTGGCTGTCAAGAGTTCCATGCTGCTGGCCTGAAGGACAGAAGGCAGGGAGACCTGGTACCCAGGGCCCCTCCTCTGTGGAGGTGAATGTAGGAAGTGTCACTCACAGAGGATGGGGAACTTGAGTGGAATCATCTCTGGAAACCTCAGAGTGTTGCTGATTGGCTATTGCTAAGCAATCATAGATAGCAAGATAATATTATTTTTCCAATCCTGTGTTAGTAACACTCTATCTTTCTTAAAGACCTCCCTAGTTGATGAAGATACCTGCATGGTGAAGACTATGGCCTCATTCTTTCTTTTTCCCAATTTCTCTTCTCCCCTTTTTCTTTGTGTATTTCTGGAGGGTGAGCTAGTCCAGCTCCATGAGCAGGAAAATTGGGCAGCGGAGGTGATTTTTAGGGGCTTTTATGGTCCCATGGCCCATTAGCATGCCCCATTGATTCCTTGGCATTGGTCTGAAATGTCCATGTTTGTTACTCCTTTGGGTCAAGGCATGAAGACATCTGTCCCACTGCCAGTCTTTTCTGATATCAGGATGATAAACTAATTTAATATAAAAAGCTGACAATGTTTTAAAGCCGATAGGTAGATTGCAATGAATGTAACCCTCAATTTTATTGCTGATAAAGAGAAACAGTATAGTAATGGTTAGAAGCACAGATCCTGGCACAAGATTTTATGGGTTCAGTATGTAGAATTTACTAGATTGGACAAGTTGCCTAGCCTCTTTTTCTTTAGTGTTTTTTGATATAAAATGTGACCAATGATAGTTCTTACATCTTAGAGTTGTTACTAGATAAAACTTGTAGGTTTACATGTACTTAGAGTGCTTCCTGGAATATGGTAGGTACTACAGAAGTGTTTGCTAAAATTCTTACCACCTGAGGTTACACTGCTTGTCTCTGAAGACCTAAAACTAGAACTGTGCTTTTCCCTGGACCAAATGGATTTTGAGAAACCAGTCACTTAGATGTAGGGGAATGTGACCAAGACTTTTTGACGGGGTGCTAAGGACCAGCAAGAGTTGGTGAGAAAGGTCTTTATCAGTGCATATTAGAACACTCAGAACTTTTAAAAATTCCTATGTGTGGGTTACCTTCCCTGCCATATCCATTAAATCAGAATCTTTGGGAATGGGATCTGTTTCTTAGCATTTTTAAAATCTCCCCAAGATGACTCTAATGTGCAGTTAGGGTGTCGAACTAGTAGTCTACAGCCTTTCAGGTCTTATAAAAATTACCATGTAATCTTGTTAAAGTAGCTTCTGCACCTCAGCCCCAGCTATTGTGATGCCCTAGGTTGGGGCCCAAGATTGACATTTCTGGCCAGCTCCCATGGGGTGCTGATGCTGCTGATCTGTAGCCCACACTGAGGGGCCGGGTTAGAGCCCAGGGCAACATAGGATTAGCCCCCCAGGTTAGAGTGAGGTGAGCATGGCATGGAGGCAATGTGCTACCTTTGGGCCACACTACAAGGGTGGGAGGCCCAGGGGCAACATAGGATTCAGCCTCACCTCACTTAGGGATTTTTCTAGAATGGAGGTTACAGATGGGGAAGTAGATGTCAAGGTTAAGTGGTAGAAGTTTGTCAGAAGTCCCTTCAGTTTAGGAAAATGCCCTCAGTAGTCTTCAGAATCCATTATGATACTGTGATCATTAAGCACCTGCAGTGGGCTAGGCCCTGAACAGATAAAAGAAGGACAAGATTTTCCATGAAGGGCTTTATAAGACACACACCCTTGAAACTGTGAAGCTGGAGAGAATAATAATAATGGTGAGAATGAAAAGTCAGCTCTTGTTCACTCTTCTGTACGTCATCATAAATGAACTCATCTAATGTTTGTGGCATAGTGGGTATTATTCCATCTCAAATGTGAAAAAAATTGAGGCCAGATAGGCTAGGTAACTTGCCCAAGGCTACATAGCTCACAGGTGGTGGAATGGGGATTTGAACCCAGGATTGGTCCCAGGACAGCATTTACAAAGTGCTTAAGGAGCAATGGGGAGGGGGAGCAACACAAAGATGCCAAAAATGAGAATTATCGACTAAGGGCATGTGGAATTCAGAGAAGCACCTCATTCCCTAGATCTGAATCTGTGGGTTGGGAGCAAGTTGCTCCGCCTTTTGGTGTGAATAAGCTAGGAAGTCAAGGGGACCCAGGTCTGCTGTTTATTTTCTCCATGACCTTGTGAAACCCTGAATACACTCCTGCCTCCTGGTGACTGTGAGAAGGAGTGAGAGGGCACATGTAGAGGGCCTGGCCCCAATGCTGGCACACAGGGTGCCCTCAGTACTTGGTAGCCCCTTTCTACTTGGCTCATTGCCACTATGCTCCCACGCTGGAGTTTGAGACCAGAGGTCATGGGGTAGGGGGGCTTTAATTGGCTTGGATTTGCCACCATGCTCCCCAGGCTCACAGGGACTTTATGTTCAGATGGCTTTAAACACATTAACCCCTTATAACATGTTCCCCTTACTATGATTTAATAGCACCTTGGATGCCTAGTGTGGCTTTTGCCAATTTCTCAGAGAATTAAACATTTAGTGCCCAATCAGATGGTTTCCATTGCTAAATACATGTGGAAATGTATGCGCATCCCCTCTGGGGGTCAATTAAAGTGCAGATGAAGCAAACTCAAACTAATTCTCCAATGCAGGGTAGTGTCTGTGTGGTTGGTGAAATGAGTAATGTTTATAATTTGCTGGAGTGTAGCTCTGAAAGGAGAAGATGGAGGGGAAACAAGGTCTGCAATAAAGAGAAAAGCTTGGTGTGGATGCAAGAGGAAAAAGAAAGGGGAAGAAATTCCTCAAAAGTGAATCTATTTTACCTATAAGCAGGTTTATCTACCGTGGTAGAAGAAATTTGCTTCTGATGATGCCCTTTGCCGTTCACCATGTCTTATGGAATCAAGCCAGCATAAAAGTTATCTTGCATTCTCAGCATGGTTGGTTCAGAGAATTAGACCATTTGTAAGTCAAAAGATTTCTGCAAAATTCAAAACAGGTTACTCTTCAGGTATCTGAGCTTAGATGGCTAGGAAGAAGGGATCATTTTTAAGTAGGTTTCTTCATTTTCCAGCTTAAAATTGCCTTCAAGGTTTTATCCCCATCTCAAAACAACAAAGGCCCTGCCTGAGGAAGAATCTCTCTTTTTTATGGTGTTCTATGACTTAAGTTACTGAAGGCTGCAATTTTCCTGGAATTCAAGAGGAGGCTGCCAGCCACTTGTTAGCTGCTCATCTTGGGGGGAATTCAGACATGAGGAGGAGATGAGACTGACTGGAGCCATAGGTCTCAATCCTGGGGGCATGCTACAGTCCTCTGGAGAGCTTTTAAAAATCCCATCCAGGCGCTGTTCCTACTAATTAAATCAGAACCTTGGATGGCCCAGCCCCCTAGGATCACAGGTAGTAGTCATGGCTGCAAGCCACTGGGCTGCATGCTCCCTCAGGATCCCAGAGCCTGGGTTTGAACCCCCAGGAGGGGTCTAAAAGTGCTGGGGAGAGAAGGAGATGCTGGCTTGGATGGCACCTACACACCCTTCCCCCCAGGGGTGTTAGTAGAAACCACATTGCAGAGAGTCCCAAGAAGAAGGAAGTCTCTAGCACTTATCTGTTGGTATGCATGAAATTGTGATTAAAAGATTGTATCTCCTTGAGTCTAAAATCCATCAGTTAGTAAGATGCACCATTGAATTTAATAACTGCCTTTTTGGAAGGTAGGGATTGGAGAAAACTCTATATTGTATGTGTTAAAATGTGCATTGATGTTATAAGCTATATCTTAGTCTCACAATCATTATATGGTAGAGAATGTGACTCTTGGAATGGATTTAATAACATTATGACATAGTGCTTTGCAAAAATGTGCTCATTTAATCCTTACAACAACCTTACCAAACAAGTGCTATTATCATCCCTGTTTTATGGGGTAGGGAATTAAGGAACAGAGAGGTTAACTAATTTGCCAAAAGTCACAGAGCTGGTCAGTGATGGAAATGGTATTTGGTATAAAAAGTTTGGTTTTCAGAGAAGTAGCCCAGAAAATGGGAGCTAAGGCTTCACTTCCCCAGCTTTTCCCTCCCCCGGAGCCCATGGAGATGGTTTTCCCCTAACCCAGGCCCTGAGTCCCCCCCAAAGCCAGGGCATCCCATACAATTACTCCCCTTGTACCCTGTACAAAGGTGCCTGGCCGAGGAAATGAGTGGGGTTGGAATCCTACTCAAGCTCCCTCACCAGGTTCTGCACTCAAATGAGAGGAGTCAACATGACTGGGCCAGAGAGCATGCATGCACTGAGCAGTGGGTGGGCCTTCCCACCACCTTCTGATGCTTCTTTCACGTGTCATCCACAGGGTCATAAAGAATCATTGTCACAGACATGTTTGATGGCAGAGAACTAAGGAGTTGAAATCTGAGGTCCTTCTAGCTCTGGGGCCTTTGATGCTGTGCTTTCAAAAGTCTCTGCCTTCCATGGCACATTGCTCCAACAGGCTGGCGGGAGTGGAAGAGGGGCTGACAGGCAGGCTGACCAGGAACTGTAGGAACCCACAGCACAGAGTTCCTGTCCCCTGTCCTTCTTGTGCAGGTTTTGCTTCCATCGTTTCCCTTTTTCTCAAGCTCCTTGACGGGAAGGGGAAGGCGAGCTGCACCTCTTAGGAGCTGCATTCCAGAGCAACCTGGGTAATGGAAAGTACAAAAACAACCTAACTTTGTTTCCAAAGCTTGATGGCTTACACCAACTTCTCAGAAAGAGGCCATTTGGACCCAGATTTTGAAATAACATTTCACAGGTCATTAGAGCTCCAGGCGTGGGCCAGATGGGAAATCCAGACTGCTGTCTTGGTTGGTGAGGTCCTTTTTGCTGCTCTTTTGGACTGTCAAAGCAACAGCCTCTGTGGGACCCTTACCACATGCTTAAGATGTTTCATGGGGAAATTTTTAGGTTGGAGGGAATGTTGGAGATCAATATATGTAGCATTTAGCTGACATTAGACTGGTGGTTGTTTAAAAGAGGCACACGGGGTGGCAGCAGCAAGTCAGGGGTGGGGCGGGGCAGCTCCAGTTCAGCATTCTCAATTGAAATAATCTGCTGGCTCTGCAAATATATGTTAAGAAAGTCCCCGAGCTCCCTTGTGCAGTCAGACTTCATGACTATGGAGCCAGAGCTGGAGAACATTAATACATACAGAAACACCACCAACAAAGTGAATTGTTCCAGAGTTTGACTTACAATTCCTTATATAGGGAGGCCCTTCTGACAGTCTGGATGCAGATTCCTTGGGTGCCTGCCATGGGGGTATCCAAGATCAGCCTTGCCTGGGCCACCCCTGCCCCAGCTGTCCACTGTGAAGACCTCCTGCAGACTCTTCTTCCACCCTGCTTACTGTGGGAGCCCACTCTGGCGGTGCGTTCAGTGGCCATCATTCCAGTGGGCACTGTGAGGACCACTGCATACTGAGGGCTATTACTCTCCAGCCCTGCTGGGTATCAGGCAGGAGTGGCAGGGAGCCTTAAATGAAGAGACCTTTGGGAGGTCACCTAACATTGTAGGGCCCAAACTCATCTGCATATTAGAATTAGCTGGGGATTTTTTTTATTCAGTAAACTAATACCTCTTTCCTCTGTCCCTTAGAGTAGAGGTATCAAACTCATTTTCACTGGGGGCCACATCAGCCTCGTGATTGCCTTCAAAGGGCCAAAATAATTTTAGGACTGTATAAATGTAACTGCTCCTTAACTGTTAAGGAGTTGAAATTACATTCAGCCCAGTGAAAATGATTTTGAAACCCTGGCCTTAGAGGGACATTTGTGGTCACTCAGTTGTCTTTAGCAAGCTTTCTCTGCTTTAGCAAGGCATACTAGGTTACAATTATTGTCAAATTTTTGATACAATTCATGAAGCTGGTTTGGATATACACATAGAAATTGCTTGTTTCTTGACAAGTTCAAGGGTCTGCCTTGGGAGCAAATGGCGAGCTGAAGACCTTTGGGATGAATACCATTTGCTTCTCTGAGCATTAGTCAGCACTGTTTGGTGTCACTCCTGGGACTCCTTTGGGTACCCATTTGGGGGCCAGTTAATGCAGAGATCTCTTCATGTGAGTTTCCCTCTTGGAATCCAGGCAGGTGAAATTGACCAGCAGAAGAAGAGCATCTTCCTTTCTTCATGCCTGTGATGTTCAGATCTTAGGAATAAAGAGGCTGAGGTTTAGGAGAGCAGATAAACCTGGCTGAAGAAGGAAGTGTGTTTTATTTCCCCCCACTTACTCTCATAGGTAAAGACTGCCTATTATGTACCATCTGTCTTAGAGCACAGCCAAATTAATTATGTGTGTATTTAGAGCTTCACTAGCCTTGCCACCAGACATGTGTGCCTTATAGTTTACAAAGTGGGTACACATACTAATCTCCTGTGACTTAATGAGATGATGATTCAACGGGTTATAAATCACCAGAGCAGCACCATGCACCATGCATGACAACCAGGGAGTCAAGGATACCAAAGTCAAGGTATCGGCAGGACTAGGAGCTCTAGGGGAGGATCTGTTTCCTGGACTTTTCCAGCTTTTAGAGGCTGCCTGCACTTCTGGGCTCAGGCCCCTGCCTCACATCACTCCAACTTCTGCTTCCACTGCCACATCCTCTCTGACTCTGATCCTCCTGCTTCCCTCTTATAAGAACCATGGGATTACATTTATCATCCACCTGGATAATCCAAGATAATCTCTCTATCAGGAGATCCTCAACCCAATCACACCAGCAAAGTTCCTTTTGCCAGGTAAGGTAACATTCACAGGTTCTGGGGATTAAGATGTGGGCATCTTTAGGGGACCATTATTCTGTCTATGACAACCTTCAGTGTGTGATTTCTCTGTTTTATCCACTGGAGCCTTAGGGAACACTATATTTGCTCTTTTAAAAGATGAAATATGTACTTGCAAAAGAAAAAGGAAGGGAAGGGAAGGGAAAGGAAGGGAAGGGAAGGGAAGGGAAGGGAAGGGAAGGGAAAGGAAGGGAAAGGAAGGGAGAAAGGGAGAAAGGGAGGAAGGAAGGAAGGAAGGAAGGAAAAAAAGAAACCGTACAAAAACAGATATACTTAAAAATGTCTTTCTTCATCCCTGGTTTCTACTGCTCCATTTCTGCTTCTCAGAGGTGAGAGCTGGGTTCATGAACAATTTCTGGTGTATCCTTCCAGTCAAAATGCATGTATATACAAGCATTTATACTCACATCCATGTGTGTATATGTGTAACTGTCCCATGTTTTAAAAACACGGATATCTCATTTTCACAGTACTATATTTCTTGGAGATGAAGATTTATATACCTGACCTTTTTAACAGCTACATCGTTTTCCATTACATCTGTGTATCAGAATATATGTAATTAGCTCTTTGTTCAGAAACCTCATGGTTGTTTCTAATTTTTGTTATAAAAAACAATGTAACAGCAAATGCCTTTTCTTATTTGCTTTGCACATGTATGCCAGTATACCTGTGGGCTAAACTCCTATGAGTAGCATTGTTGGGTGCCAGGTTACATGCATCTTCAACTTTGATGGTTATTGATTGCCTCCCAAGAGAATCTGGTGCCTGGTGTGGACAATTACCATGCTCAGCAGGGCCCTGACATGTTGCTCACTGATCACTCTGGGACACCTCATCATAGCTCTTCTCTGACCACATCTGCTTTCACTACATGGGGGTTAAGTCCAGAATTTATAAGGCCCTACACTGGTGAACCACTGCTGACCTGGACCCAGAGTTGCAACTATGATGGACATGTGCATTCAAAAGGATATTCAGGAAGCATCGCTTCCATGATATGTCAAATGCTGGGCTCACAACCCTGTGTCTCCTTGAAAACCAGTTACTTTTGTCTCTCCAATTGCTGGAGCCAAACAGTGTCGAGACTCTGACTTGAGTAGGCTGACTTGAGTAGGAGGAACAGACCTGAAAGCCCACTGTATTTGCCCAAGATGTGCTGGCTGGAGCCAGAGTGCTTGGTTGTGACACAGCTATTGTTTGTTAAAGAGATTTGATGCTTCATTAGAGAAAAACTGTGTACAGAAACCCGGCAGAGATTTCTTAATGGCATTCTGATGAAAGGAGCAAACAGCCTAAATGCCAGATTAGTAGCATTTCAGGGAAAAAATGGTGCCCGATCCCTTTTGCCCAGCCTTGCTTGGCAGCCAACATTTGTCAGTTTAAGAAAATGAGAAAGAATCCAGCTGATGTAACAGAGAAAGACTGGAAGCGAAGCAAAGCATGGAGACTTGGAGCTGTCTGGTAGCCCATGGAGGCAGGTGAGAGAGTCTGAGCTCAGGAGTCCTGAAGTCTGAACAGCCCACTGGGCCACCTCACAATGCGAAGCTATGCACCAGGAACCTTCCAGAATGGTGGAGAAAGAGGAACACTAGTGCCTTTGAGTCTGTCATGCACACAAATAGTTACCTCTCTTCTCCTTTGGCCTCACAGTATGATGGAGCACCCCAAACCGTGCTTAAAGAGCTGTGGTTGTCCCTTTTGTCCCTCTTTGTGCAAGCTGATTAGGGGGATGGTTAGATATCTTTTAGATGGGGCAATATACCTGGATAGGCAAGCAGTTTAGGGGACAGGGTTAAGAATATCTCTCTGTCTCTCTCTCTGTCTCTCAGATCGGTAAATGTATCCTTGGGTGAGGATTAAAAAAGAACCTTTCTCTCTCTCTGCACAATAAGAAAAGTTCCTTGTACCTCGGTCCAAGCGACTCTGGAGCTTTCAGCACACCAAGCTAGTTTCTGCACCATGACCATTCTTCTGCTGTTTTCTCTGTCTGCATGCTTTTCGGCCTTTCATAGGTGGGGGAGCTGTCCCCTTGCCATCTGGTGCAGCCTGTGTCCCTGGCTCCCGCTCCCCTGCTCCTAATTTCCTTCATAATCCTTAACGCAACTAAGAACTATCAGTTTTTGGTTTATTTGATTGTTTCCTTGCTCTTATGATTTCTCCTCACCAGAATGTAAAGTCTAAGAGGACAGGGATCTGGTTGGTCATCTTTAACTCCTATAGGAGTCAGAGTCCACTCAGGAAAACAGGGTGGTTCAAGAGAGGGAATATAGTGTGGGGAACTGGGGCCAAGCAGAGATTAGGAGAAGAGGGGATCTTGGGCCTGGAGGACAGACAATGGGAAGGGATGGTGATATGCAGGAGGACCCAGCACTGCTGCAGGCACCTGCTGAGGGAGACAGAGAGGAAGAAGGAGACAAAGGAGTAGGTCCACTCCAGCTTCTCCCTTCCTTGCATTTTCTAGGCTCCCCAGTGCTCCACCAGCTGAACCCAGCATTGACCTGGTTGGCAAGTGTGCCCCCAGGGAAGCGTGGTCTTTTGGGTAGGGATTAGCCTCTGCAACCCAGAACAGAGCAGAGAAAGTCAGTGACTTGGTGTGAGAATAGCAAATAACTGGTGTCTTGCTCTATGCCCAGCATCCTGGCGGTCCTTGGCACACTAAGGGCCTCAATAAATCATTGTGGAGCCTATGAGTGAATGGAATTCACCATTCCACACGAATCAGTTCTAATGGGGTCAATCCCTGTTAAAATTCCCGAGCCTAAGAGGGAGGAGCTCTGAGGCTTGGCTACAACAGTCACTCCCTGTGGCCCTGACACATCCTGAGCCTGGTGTGTCTTCTCTCAGCTGCTTTAGCCTGGGGAAGAGAAAAGGATTATTTCCAGAAATAACACTCTTTCAGGAGCCCTTTAATCTGAGCCCACTGACGCTTTTGTACGTGTTATCTTACTTGAGGAATTCCCTTGAAGACCATTTTAAATGTTCATTCCTTTTTTTATTTTTAAAATTTGTAACATTTGGGACCCTTCCAGTGCCCTGGATTTGTTCATGGGCTCAGGGTGTTAAGAGACTGTAGCTAAATTCCACCTTTCTCTGGTGACTCTGGGTAATTGATCCTTGTATTGGAACCTCTATTTGTCCACATTGGAGCCTCTATTTGCCCATAAGGTGGAATTAAGAACACCTTGGAGGGAACGTGAACTAGTGAAATAAACAGCATAAGTACAGTACTGGCAAATATGAAGCACCTGATACCTTGATTCCTTCCCCATTCCTTTTCAAAAACATCTGGAGGTGGCTTAGGTGTGTGTCCTGTTCCACATCCCATCCATGGCTCATCCCAGCCTCTGCGTTGGTTTCAGATTTCCTCCTGCTGATTATCCTCCGAGGAAGAATTTGGTTGGAGCAAGGGTGATGGCCACTGATTAATATACCTCCTTGTTGTGACATTTTTGCCTTACTAAAAGAATAATTGTGAGTTTCCCATGAATTTTTTTAAGGGTACAAAGGAAACCTGTAGTCTGACTAAATTGATTTATGTGGGTAATTTATAGAGTGCATGCTCTTTTTTCCTCCTTTCCTCTTTCTTTGTGCTGATGGTGCCTTTGCTGCCTGATCCCTGGAGTTTTGCACGAGGGTTGAATTTTGAGCTGCAACAGTTTTTCCCGTTCAAACGTGAAGGTTGACTGGTGCTTTATCAAAGCTCTGTAAGTACTTTTTAGTATGGAAATCTCAGCAGGTTCGAATGCAGGGGCTTTTATTTAAACCTCTAACATAACAAAGACAATGACCTGTGATTAAGGCATTTCTGGAAGTTACTTTAATTGAGTTGCAGCAGGGAAGGTAACAGCCCATGAGGGCTGGTGCTGAATTCATGGGAAAGAGAGGCATAGGGGGCTGTGGTGCAGGAGGGGTGTGGTGTGGCGTGTTTGTGCCTGCGACTTGCCCCGGTTTCTGTCTGCACCGTTATTGTGACAGTAGGTGAAGGACCCCTTTAAAGAGCACTGTGCACTGGTGAATATCCCGCACATTGAACCTCCTGGTCTCCTCTCCACTGCCACTCATAGTCAGCCTCCCAGGACCCTGATGAAAAGAAGGCTGCTGCTTTCCAAACAGTTAACCTCTTCCCTGTCCGTCCACAGACCTGGGTTTAGACAAGCTTGTGATGACACAGAATTTTACTCACTTTGAAAAGTAGTGGTTAAGTCTTTTTGTCCCCTGCTCTGCAAAAGCAGGCACTGGGTTTTTCCTTTTCAGAGACATTGTCAGGGCTGTCAGAAAGTGGAATTTCCCACAAGACCAGAATTTCATCAGCCTTCATTCATGACCTTAGTACTTTCAGTTTTGAAGGAGAAACTTGCCCTATTTTTGAGTGTTGAAGGAAAACATCTAACTCCCAGTGACGGGTATGTGCACTTAAGTAATTGTGTGAGCGAATTTAAGTGCGTGAAGGAACAGTCCCCCTCAGGTGCCCCCTTTTCCCCACACAAGGAAAGTGAAGTTCTAAGGGGCAGTGGCCATGGGCAGGAGGGGTAGGAGGACCCAGGCCCTCAGACCCTCATCTAGTGGGACGTCGTAAGGCCTAGTCTGACTTCTTTCTCCAACCACTACCACTCTATGACTTTTTCCATGCCCTTTTAGTGTTAAAAGCACTTGAATATGTTATTTCACTTAATCTCCACTGCCAGCTATACCCATTAAAAGTTTTTATTAGATAATCAATAGTATTTTAAACATGATCCAATTTTTTAAAATAGGAAGAAAACTTATTTTCTGGAGAAAAACCTACTCATGGGCCTTTTAAACATTTTTATTTCATTAATTATCATACAGCAAAGTGGATTTTTTATTGTGTACAGTTCTGTAATGTTTAGTAGATAATTTAGCCGCCATCATAACCAGGATACAGACCATCCCTTTACTCCATAAAGCTCCTGTCCACCACCCATAACCCTTGGCAACTGCTGGTCTGCTTCCCATCACTGTCATTTTGTCCTTCTGAGGACGTCAGATCAGGAGAATCCATAGCAGGTGGCCTCTGAGACTGACTTCTCTTCTGGGCCTCTTTTGATTGAAACAGATACTGTTTGGGTCGTCTGTATCATTTCATTACTCCTTTTGTGCAAGCTTGGAAGAGTTTGAATGGTTGCTTAAAAGAGAACTTAGTGGGGAAATTGGTGACAGGGACAGAAGGACAGCTTTGAGACCTTTATTTCTGTCCCAGACACTGACACCTAGTGGAGCCTTGGGAACTTCTGGTTGCTGCGCATTTCTCTTACATAAGTACAGGTGTAGGTTGTGTGTCTGGAGGGAGCCGGCTAGAATTCCAGATGCCTGCTGGTGATTAGAGTATTATCCATTTAGCCAAATGTGCTGGCGCCATGAGGCCTGCTCAAACGCGGAATGCACACAGTTGCGGTGGTGGCAGGCATTACATTAATTAATGTCCTAGGGAGCCCCATGCCTCTGGGGGTGGGCTCTGCCAGGAAAATGGGGATGTCTGCATGAGGGCAGGAGGATGCTGGGTTGGAGGTGAAAAAGGAGCTACTGAGTGTGGTCGCCTGCCAAGGAGGTAATTGGGAGAATTAGTTTGGTGATTTTGGCCTGACAGCCAGTAAGAGGCTTTTCCCCAGGAGCTGAAGGAGATAAGCCTGTCAGGATCCTCCCTGCTGGTTTAGGCTCAGGGTTGTCACAGCTGAAAGGCAGGACTTTGGATTTCCCAAAAAGGGAGTGAGCAAGTCCCAGTTCAAAGCACCAAGGCATCACAGACCCCCCATGGCTAAGCTGGAGGGAGCTCACCATGTCACCTGGTCAGCAGATAGATGCCTGTCAGCCTTTCTTCTGGTCCAGACAATGGGTTCACTTTTGAGAGACAAGCCTCAGGTTGTGCTATGTAATTCCATCTTTCTGTCCCTTTCAAAAAGAAAAAAAATCATGTTGAAATGGGGGTCAGAATAGCCTTTTATTTTGAGCCTCAGATCTCCTATGATTGACAATCTGTCAATCAACTGGCTATAATTGGTGGCTGCTCTTAACCTTTACTGAGAGAGATAATGATGGAGTAAAGAGCAGGGCTCTGGAGCCAGACCACATGGGTTTCCAAGTCCCATCTTGGCCTTGCTGGCTGGGTGACCCTTGGGCAAGTTGTCAAACTTTGTGAACCTCAATGTCCTCATCTGTAAAATGGGGACAAGAAGATTCACATAGGATTGGTATGAAGATTGCATTAATCAATACATCCTCGTATAACTCAACTACCAAATAACAACCTTTCATTATAAGTCAATTTTGAGAACTCCTTATCTGGACTACTCCACTAGTGTGTTTCCACGTTCAAGTTGAGAACTGCCAGTCAGTCTAATAGTCTCACTTCACAAAGAAGAAAGCTGAGGTTTATGAAGGCTTGGTGAGGTGCCCAGTGGCAGAAGCAGGATTGGACATGTTCCTTGACTCTTAATAATTTTTGTCACACTACAAAGCAGAAACCTGATGCTCTGAATATACTTTTGCTAATGGCCATGTTATTAACTGGAAATCTCTCATAACTTGAACCCTCATGCCTTGTCAAGACAGTGGTGAGTAACTTTTAGATCAATAAGCCCAGTTGCTGGAGAAGGATATTACTAACTTCTCCAGAGATTTAGTGTTAAGCATATTTTTGTGGTGCTTATTTATCTGCATAATGATCACCATATATGGTACATGGAGTAGTTCATAGTGAACTGGAATGTTTGCTTAGCAAGAACTTTCATTTGCTGAGTAGCAGAGATAACAGAGTTTATTGCCACTTGATCCCCTCAGCCAGCCCATCTGGGTCAGCTTGTTTGTCTCTGGTGTTCTCTCTTTCCATCAAATTGTTCCAGTGACTAACAACCGGGTTTAGTGATGACAAGTTTGTTAATAGTAGAGCTCAAGATAAGGCAGTATTAACTCCCTTTGCCTTGAGAGTGTGCTGCCTGACTGTTGAGTGATCCAGGGACTTGTCAGCCCTTTGAGTTGCTGCGGGAGGTGCTGGGAGTGCGGAAGAGCACTGGGTGTGCTTTCAGCTTGTGCAGTCTCCGGCTCTGCTCTCAGCCTGCCAGCACTCCACCCTCTTCCAGGAAACCTCGCTCTTCCCTTGCAGACCATACTCATGCCAACTCCCATCTAAAAAAATAAATGCCTTTGACTTAGAAATACATTTTCTTAGACACACAGGTGTTCAGAGTTTTGGCTTTTGCTCAATCAGTCCACAAATCGCATAACTTCCCCATCCACATGAATGATCTGTATTGAAATTTAGGACCCCAGATTGGGATTTCCTGTCACTGATCAAGTTTCTGGAGCAGACACATCATCTAACACTGCTAAAGCGAATGTGACAGGCAGGAGAAGAGGAGCTAACATCCATTCGGAGCCTCTCTGTGCAGGTGTGTAGCCTCTGCTTTTGTGAGTGCGAGGAAAGCACTCAGGCTCCCTGAATGTGAGGACTATTTGGGGGGTGCCTGTGGATGATCTGTGTAATATGTTTGCCCCTTTGTGTGTGGAGAAGCAGAAGTTGATTGTACATACAAGGAAGGGCCTCCCTCCACATGCATGTCTTTGCCTTTCCATTCATCTTATTAGAGTGGTGCAAACCCCAAAGCATGAATTAACTGGGTCCATAGCTGAATGAGTTTGGATTTGCTGAGTAGGCTGATTCAGGACACCATCCTCGATTCCCCTGCTGTTTACATTGTACCGACACCCTTCCTAAGTGAACGTGGCATTTGTATTGGATGAAGGCCGTAGCTCAGTATGAAGCGTGATTACATGTCGACTCTAATCCTCAACAGGCAATGCTTTCCACTTCGGGCCTTTTAAAGGACATGTGTAAGGTAGACTCACATGATATTTGGGTCAAAGGCATTTACAGACAGAGATGACAGGTATGAACCATCAGATTAGAAACCAAACCTCAGGAGAGATGAGGGTCTGCCTGAGGATGCATAGTTTAAGTAGCCCCCCTCATATATAGACACACACAGCACCCCCAGTCTGATTTGCAAAAATTTACTGTTGAGCCAATAACATCACTGCTCTCCAGGGGAGTGTACAGCTGTACATTTTATGAATTCTAATGCCTCATTCTGCAATTTTAGAAATGAATGGGCTAGGATTAATTGGGATCCTTCCTTCCAAGGGGCACTGGAAGTATTCCTTGTTGCCATGGAGCACTGTTTGTTTATCCACAAACCCCCACACACTGCAATGGAAGTCACGCTAGATGACATCGTGAGAGGTGGACGTTACCAGGATTTTAGATGATGTGCTGACCCAGAATCAGATAATACAGACTCATGTGTTCCATTTACCATAGGGAGAAGGTTTTTGCATTCTGCCAACTGCAGAGAGAAGGCCTCCACTTGGTCATATTGTGTCTTTCAGGCCTCTATACACTTTGGTAATCCACCTCAGGCCTCAGGCTCTGAGTCTTCATTGGGGTAGTAGTATCATGGTAGAATCTAAATTATCTGGGGTCTCTTTTTTGCTGTGTATTAAGGGCTTCTTTTTAGTTATGGCAAGTGAGATGAGCTTTCCATTTCACATAAAGTTCAATTTAAGAAATAAATTTAGAAGGATGCAGTTTAAAGAAAACTTTCTTCAGAATTAATTGTGCAGGTGGAACCCAGTTTTAACATGCCATCTGTCAGGACAGGACGTGAGTGACCAAGGTTAGGAGACCTTGGCGCTGGGGACGATAAGTGCTGTGTTTGTGAGGGAGGTGGTGGAAATGGGCTGCCTCTCCTCATAAGTACCGCCATCATTTCCAGCAGAGGAATGGTGGTGGCTAACCTTTATGGAGGTGATGCAGGGACCTTTCATATGTTTCACTTAATCATCCAAACAACTCTGTGAGACGCTGTCTAGGGGCTCTGTATTATTACAGTCCCTTTGTTTTAAAGACATGGAAGCTGGGGCTTAGAGGTGGTAAGTGGTGTTCACAAGCACACGTGACTGGTGAGGGGCAGAACCAGCCTTTGAACACAGACAATTTCACCCTGAGGCCTGGCCTTCACTCTTCTGCTGCATCCCATTTCTCACCTAATAACACTCCCAGGCAAATGACCAGGGAAGGAGAAGAGAAAACTCTAGTCATTCCAGTTTACTACCTGTTGGCAAATTTAAATTGTAGTGAGCAAAATGAAAAACGCTTTGAAAAAGAGAGAGAGAAAACACAAACTTAAATTTAGAGGGTTGAGACCCATATGTAATCCCCATGTGACATCTTCATTTTCACATCTGTTTTACTGTCTGTTTACTGTCTTGTTTTATGCCAGTGGATGTTCAAAGATCCATGGATGTTCTTGAAATCTCTACTTTGGTTATTAACGACTAGATTTCATTATTTTTTCTCTCAAATCTGGATGAGCAAGCAATGCCTTTGGATTTGGAATGCTTGGTGTGTCTATATGCCAGTAGGTATACATTGATATGAAGGTTTTGTTAAACTTTAAAGGAGGGGTCCTTTTGCAACTAGATGTGATTTAGAGTCCGTCAGCAGTATTTTTACATATTCAGTATGACCATTGTAGAAGAATATATGCTGTCTATAAATATATACGATGTCTGACTCAGCTGAAAGCATTTGCTCCTTAAGTTTTCTGGATAAATTTTAAGAGCATCAGGATATTACTTAGATTGGTAGATGTTATTAAATCTCTAAGAAAATAATTAACTCATCTTACAAATGGTTAATGCTTATAGGAACTCATGATAAATAAGACCACTTAAAACCATTTTATGAGAAAACACAAAAAGGCAGTTTGTTAATGCTGGTCCATTCTCTGATATTGTGAGAAATAATGAATGTTTATCATTAGCTGTTACATCCTTAATTTGAGAGTCTTTAAAAGGCAATTACATACATTTACAGAGAAATAACGCTGCCATTTAGTTCAGTGCTTTCAGTGTAATAGAGTCTTCCCTGAAAGATTACAAAGCAGAGCCATGTTAGAGTTGGTTCTGCTGTAATTCTAACATTTCACTCTGCCTATGTTACAACCATTTTAAGAAATTAAAAAATATGTATATCAATGAACAGTCTCAACCTCTGTTAAATTGCATTTTATTTTGGTCTCCAAGAGGCCTGGGGGATTTTGTTTCAGGTATTTTAGTTCTAGCTGCTTATTGTAGGGGCTGTATTTCCAGCAAAAAGTCTTACTGTGTCCTTCCTTCTTCTGATCGTGCCCTGTAACCTAATCACCTCTCCCAAACCATTAGGAAGCATCCTCTTCTTTCCAGGCCATGCTTTTCCCTCTCCTCCTCAGTGTTTAGACTCTGCTCATGCTGGCCTTGCCCAGTTTTACAACAGATTTGTACTCCTTCTCATCACAGGACTTTGCACACGCTGCTCCTCCACTTGGAGAATTTCCCTTCTTCTCATCTCCCTTCCCCAGAATCACACATCTTTTACCTGCTTCTATAAATGTCAACTCAAGTGCTACTTTCTGGGGAAATTTCCCTTCCCCTTGTTCCTTGGTTAGTAGCTCTCCCAAATTTGTGTTCCTTTGTTTCATGCTTGTATCTCAGTTTGAGTTCACTAGTTCACTGTGGGTGATTATTTCATGAATGTCTACCTCCCTCAATAAATCAAGTGCCCTGAAAACAGCCACTGTTTCATTTTGCTCCAGTTATATCCCCAGCACCTGACTATGTGCCCATAGGATAGGAAGCACTGAGTTAAGTATCTGTAGAATACTGACATGGATAGAAGTGTGCGCCAACCTCATGTTCTGTAACCTCCCCTCCATGCCCATGGATCCAGCTGTCTGCCATCCTCCTTGAATTTTCATGAACTCGGCCTTTGATTTTGACTTAACAGGACAAGTATATGAAGGGCTGAGAGAATTCCTGGCATTTGCTGGAATTTGGGAAGACACTGATAAGGAGAGTGGTCATCCCTGTTGAGCTGTCAGTCTGTGCATCTGTGTGTCACTGTCCTGATAAGCACCACACTGACTAGCTGTGAGGCCACTGGAGGTCTGTTCCGGGCAGCAGGACCACCAGGCTGCAGTGGACTGGCTGTCCTAGAAATGCAACCCTATCTCTTTTGTCCTCCTCCTTGAGCCAGAGGGAGGTGGTTTTAAGTTCTATCTAGATAGCCCTGAGATTGGGAGAAGAGGAAATATAAAGTCTGATCGAAATTATTGATAAAGAAAGAAGTTACAGGGGAAGAATGAAAAGTGGATGTTTTCTGACTACTCTTCTGTTGCAGCCATTGAGCTAGTCTGCACACCATTATCTCCTTTCATTCACCCATCATCACAGATTATGTGATAACCAGACCTCCAACAAATAGGCACAGGGCTGGTATTTAATCCTAAATCTGTTTGGTTCCAAAGCCTGTGTGTTTTCCACTATAACATGCTTCCTGAAGGAGCTTCAACCCTTCCTGCTCTGACTCCTCTGCCAGAGGTGGGAGGGAGTCTATTTGGCCCCAGGGGCATGTACCCTGTGGCCACTGGTGTTTCTTATCAGGCCACCTAGCTGGTGGTTGCAGATGGAGGCTGGGAGGCAGGGAGATAGTCTTGATGGTTGAAAGGGCAGAAAGGATGGAAAACTATTTCAGAGAAGAAGTCTGTTCTCCTTTGATTACTTGGGCATCATCTAGTCAACAAGGTTTTACCATATGTGAGTTTAACTTATGGGATTCAGATACATTTGTCCCATGTGGAGCACACATGAGAAGTGCTGCTATGAAAGCCAGTGGATTACAAATCAGGAAAACTTTCTAGAGCAACATTTGGCTTGAGCTCTGAAGGGTGAATCTGAGTCATCTGATAAAGAGGTCTGGAGGAAGGAGAGTCAGAGAGAATGTTCCAAATAGAGCAAATCGCATTTGCAAAAGCCTAGTAGGAGGATGGAGGAAGGCACGCCTGAGTCACAGAGGAATGACCAGTGTGGTGGCACTTGTGGAAGAGGAGCGGCCTGGTGCCAGGTGTCAGGGCAGTGCACAGACTTTATTCTCCTGCTGTCACATCAGAAAAAGAATAAAGGGGTCAGGAGTAAGAGCTAAGCGATCAAATGAAAGTGGGAAAAGGTTGGGAAGAAAGGTTGGGATGAAAGTTTCTAAGAGCATATTTACACTTAGTGGCAGAACTAGCCAGTAATAGGGGTGGGGAGAAACAAGCATAATGATGAGGCCAACCTTCCTGTTAACCTGCATTGAGGTCTCCCTTCCCTGTACTCCTGGTCCTTTTATTGTCATCAGTATCATAACATCCAGGTGTCTCGGGGAAACTCCTTTAACTATCCACATTCACCTATTTTGGACGTTTAATACACATTGAATCATAAGGTAAGTGCTCTTTCGTATCTGGCTTCTTTCACTTAGCATACTGATTTCAGGGTGTCTCCATGTTGTATCATGTATCAGTACTTCATTTCTTTTTACTGCTGCTCACTTCTTGACCCCTTGGGAACAAGCACTGAGTCACGGGGCACTCACTAGATACCCTGCGTGGTTGGGGCAGGGTGCTAGAGAGTTAGTGATTGTCTTCAATCCTGTGGGATCCTGGCGGTCTGGATCAGGTCAGCCTGGACACAGGCTTCTCAGGTTCTCTTTTGCCCTGCTTAGTAGCAGCCACCCTCTAGCTGCACATTCCTGTTATGGTTCTGGGTCCTGGGCTGTGCGTGTTGTTTATCCAGGTCCACCATGTGTGGCTGTGTAGGTTGAGCATTGCCCAAGGGTGCTAGACTGAAGGCACAAAAAACCGCTCAGGTACAATCTGCATCCCACTTGCCAAGACATAAGCCCCAGAAGGGGGCCGTGTCCATCCAGAGGAGGAAGCTGCCCTTTTTTTGACTCCCACAAAGTTTTGTCAGGGCTCCTGGCACTTCTTTGGATGGCATGCTGCCCTGTCTTTGGCGCTTGTTAGAAGTGGGGATTAGTTAGCATGTTTTATATTCAAGTTAACAGTTTAGGTTGTGACAAGATAGAGGATAAAATTACAGATATTTTCTAATTTATGGGTTTGTTCCAATAAGAAAACATGCCTCTACTTTGCATTCTTAGATTTATAGCTCTACCATGAGCCATGAGGGAAATTTTCAACCTCTAGCTCTCCATCAGTTTTCTGATGGAGAAGTTTTCTCCATCAGAGTTCTAACATCTCTTGCTGTTCCCATCTGTGTTTCTAACTTTTGGGCAGAGCATTTATTTCTAAGGTTGAATTGGTGTTAAACAATAATTTTCACAAAAAAAGGGTGAAATCATGACTGTCAGACATCAAAATAAATCTGTGTTAAAAATTTTATTTTATTTCTTAATCAATGAGGGAACCAGGCAGATATTATAACCAGTTGAAAGGAACAGATGCATTTCCAGATCAGGAATATTAGAATGAATGTGCCAGTGGAGGCAAAGCTATTTTTTCCACAGGGGAAGAGAGAAGTCATATGAGCCTCTCTTGGAAAGGACACAATTTACATGTCTATAGACAAGACTTATTTGCATTGCTATCATTTATCTACAATTTACAGAATTGTAAAATAGCTTCCACATAATCAGACAGTGAAAACCCAAAGGGGTATATATTCTCTTGTCTGACAATGCATCTTTTTCCATGAAACCACACATTTTCCCTTGCACTGGTGGTTTGTGGTGTATCCAGCACATTGACTGAATTTAGATAAGCTTTTGTTGTTCCAGTTGAGATTGGAAGATGAGGACAAGACTTCCTACAGTTTACAAACGGTCTTTGGTATTTGATATTCTATGTTGGAAGAACAAGGATCTGGACGTTTGCAAAGATACCCCTGTAGGTGGTTGAAGGAGCCAGAGTGTGATACACTGGGCAGCTTGGAGGGAGGAACCCCTTGGACCAGAGACTGGGGAATGAGGTTTGATTTTATTCTTAAAATCATTACACACTTCCTCTGTGACCTTTGGGCTTGCCATTTATCTCCCTGCCTCTTTGTGACAGGAAAATAAGTATTATTTGTAAAGTGCATTGAGGTTCCTTGATGAAAGGTACCAGTTAACTGCAAAGTGGTATTATTAATTTGTTCATCCTTGCCCTTTGTATTCCTGCTCAGGGTAGATTTGTCTTCCATCTCCTGTCTCTTCCCACCATTAATTTCCATGGCAGCAGGTGGGGGCCCAAACACAGGATAAAGTATTTTCAATAGCTGCTTTGGAATTTGCTCTTGGAAAATTTGTTAAAAAAAAGCGCCTAAAACAGCCATCCCAGTTTCTTTCCTTTCCTTTAAAATGTTTAAGTAAATAGTCGATGGAATAATTATTCTAAATGTAGTAGAGTATCACATTGTCTTAAAGCTTGCTATAAATTCAAAATTAGTCTTGTCAGAACTTAATGGAATTCTTTTGCTCTGCCAGGCACAGCTCTGTTGGCTCAGCGCTGAAGGTGGTGTAAAGAAAATACTGGAACTCCAAAGAAAAAAAGTGTAGGAATGTTTTCGAGATCTGTGTCTAGAAATAACTTCCTTCTTGTTAATCACAAGGGGTCTTCAGGTGTATTTTCTTCTATGGGAAAGGGCCATTTATATAGGAATGTCTATAACATTTGCAATGTAGTAAGTTATGTGGCAACTCAATTAGCTTCACTTCACAACACTGACTAGCAGTGGGATGGCAAATAGTGGCCGGAAGGTGTATTTTTTTAAGTTGTGACACTTTAATGACTTTACTCTCCCTCAGTTTTTTCCCTGGGCTGAGGTAGTGTTCTTTTATAAATTAAGTCATGAGATTCTTAACTTATGCCCTACCAAATCCTGTATATCTCACTTCAGTTGTTAAGTCACTTTGAGTGACCCAGTATGGCAGAGAAAACTATTTTTGTCTTCACTGTCATGACCGGTTTCCATGATGCATGGATGAGTCTGAATTTTGGAGACTGCTTTATTATTTCCAGACAAATGCTGGAGTGAGTGTTATTTCCAGACAAATGCAGAAGTGAGGGACAGCTGCAGCATTTCAACCCAGTGCACTAAATATTGCTGCTTTTTGGGAAGCTGTGCTAGGACTCAATTACTCCACACATTTATCACTTTACCTACTTTTAATGGATTATTTCCACAGTCATTTTAGCCACATTGATTATCTGCTTCTCAATTTCTAAGATTTTTTTATCCTTTCTCCTACTGATGGTTCCATGTAACCATAAACAGTCTGATGTATTTGTCAGTGTATTTGTTGGGTAGTCATTTTGTCTCTCCATGGGACATGTATATTTGATAAGAGAGAGAATAATATTTTATATTTCTCTTTTGTCCTGTAAAGCACCCAGAGGTAGCTAGAGTCACTGCAGTTGTTGAGCACATTATTTCCAGTTTCCTAAATACAAGTGCCATTGGCTAGACTTGCACAAAGTTATGTAGCTTGCCACAAAGGTCTACAGCAGAGCACACTGATTATATACATGTGATCAGCAGGACTGACTTGAGAAATAAGCCTGGCTCATTTTTAAATGGGTGTGGGCCTGTTGTGATTAAGCTGAATGGGTAGCTCCTGGCACTGATTAATGGAAGGATATAACCCTTTAATTGTTTGGATGGAAAGGGAATATCTCTATCAGTTTTTTTCCCTTGGATGAACTATTAGAAACGGAAAGATTTCAATAACCCATATCCATGGGTATAACTGTAAATGTGTCAGGAATCTTTGCAAATTGGCACCCTCCCATTGATCTCTGGTGCTTAGGGTCAAGTGTAGAAGCAGGGAGACCAGTTAGGAGAATAGTGTAAGAATCTGGTAAAAGATGATGGTGCCTTGGAGTTGGTTTGGTTTGCTGGGACTGGTAAGCCCTGTGATCTGCTAAACTATTTAGAAGGTAGAGCCACTTAAATAAATAAATTACTAGGGCACTTTGAATGATTCCAAGGAATCAAGTCCTGGGAGTGAGGCCCAGGAGGGATGCCACTCTCAGTTTGGAGACACTCCCTGCCCCTGGAGTGAGTCATCAGGGGCAGATCTTGGGTGCTGATGTCTGTGCT
Source organism: Phyllostomus hastatus (assembly GCF_019186645.2). Classification (NCBI taxonomy): domain Eukaryota; kingdom Metazoa; phylum Chordata; class Mammalia; order Chiroptera; family Phyllostomidae; genus Phyllostomus; species Phyllostomus hastatus. The sequence goes on from NW_025333869.1 coordinate 20,024,038, forward strand.
GTGAGCAGTCCCAGCTTCTCTGATGGGTTGGCATGTGGATCATGCAATCCTCTCAGCCAATTCCTCTCCCTCGGGAGGCACCATCAATCATTCAGAAGCTTTAAAAAATGCATCAGCTCACTGGACAGTTCCCATATCCTGGGCCTAGCCACATCATGGAAAAGCTCTCAGGGTACAGCCTCTGCATTTTGCATTAGTTGACCTCTTTATTGAGAGAGGCCTGGAATCTGAGCTCAGAGAAGTGGTGGTTTAGAGTATGTTACTTCTTGTTAGGATCTGACCTGCAGCATGCTGAGCAAACACTGCCAGTGGGTGGGATGGGCCAAATTAGCATCAACGCACCTCCTCCTCTTCTCCCCAGAGGGGAGAGGTCTTTTCCCAGGGGAAGACAAAGCTCTCTTTAAGGCAAGGACAACTTGTGGAGCACAACTCAGCAGCACCCAGGGCAGAGACTACAAAGAGAAAGGATGAGACTGCAGCTGGCAGACATCTCAGGAAGGAGTGGTGGTTATAGAATCCAAGCTCTGTACCATTTACTGCTGTGGATGTTGGGCAAATGACCCTATGGCCCCAGACCTCAGTTTACCTAGCTCTAAATGAGGATGATGATAATCATAGTACCTATCTCCTAGAATGTTTTGTGGGGGTTAAATGAATTAATATAGGTAAAACATTTAAAATAGTGCCTGGCACAAAATATGTACCACATACATTTGCTGCTGTTAATATGATATTATTAATTTATTATATGTGATATATTTATTGTTATTATGTTACTACTATACTCCGAAGCCAGGCCCAGTCACTTGCCTTTGGATACCTACTCTCTGTGGGTTTGATTCAGGTTAGTTACTGGATCAACCTGTGTGAATCCAGCATAGACTTAACTTGTTTTTTAAAAATTATTGGTGAGAGAGGGAGAGACTTTGATTTGTTATTCTACTTATGTATACATTCATAGGCTGATTCTAATATGTGCCCTGACTGGAGATTGAACCTGCAATGTTGGCTTATTGGGACAGTGTTCTAACCAACTGAACTACCCAACCAGGGCCAGACCCTACTCTTAATACAAACACTTTGAATTGAGTACCTACTAAGCCTGGATCTGCATGGGAAACTTCATACCTATGAGCCACAAACCTGCACTGTCTGTTTTAGAGATTAACAAACCAAAGCCCAAAGGGTTAAGGAATTTCCACAGGGCCACAAAGATAGGGTTAAAATCAGGTCCCCTGACCTACACCCAGTCCCCTTTCCATGAACAGTATTTACGGTGCCTGGTCAACAAGTGTCCCTCCATGCCCACTGTCTGCCCAGCGCTGTGCTGTTATTCATGACCTGGATCAAGATTCTGAGGTTGCAAGTCTTGGGCTAGGCCTAGTTCTCTGCATGTTTGCAGGGACCTCTGGGAGCTTCCAGTGCAGGTGGCCTCAAGAATACTCCAGGGACATTGGTAGAAGGTACACAAAGGATGGCCTCAGCTCCTGAGGGGTCTTATTATGGAGGTGATCATCAAGTTAAACAAAAGTGCCTGGCAGGCATGGATGCTGTGTGTGTCTGCTGTGCCTGGCCTGGGATGCAGCTGGTTCACTGGTGAGGTCCATGATATATGCATACATCCATGTTCAGAGGAGGACAGTGTGGTGGGGGGCAGGAGTGGCAGCAGAAACTTCAAGGACGGAGCTTCATAGACTGGTAGTACTTGTGAATGTAGAAGAGAAGGGTGAGGGTAGAGCACATAGGGCACTATTGGAAGACCGGCTCAGAGGTGAAAGGAATATGGCATGTGACAGGGATCGCGAGGACTCCCACAGGCACAGTTCTTCACTTTCTAGTGAACTGAAGATGCTTCTGCAAAATCAGTGGCTTTTTCACATTGCCTCCTCTCTTTGCACCAAGGGGACCCTTGGAGGAGAGAAGGAAGGTGGCATAAGCTCACCATTTGGTAAGACAAATGGAAGAAAGGGGATTGCATAAATGGTGGGCCTTGGACAAGTCGATTCCTCACTGGGTCTCAGTTTTCTCTGTTAAAATGCTGGCCCAGGGCAGGATGACCTTGACAATTCCTTTTCAGGGTAACACTTAACAACTCTTTTGAATCCTCAGAACCATTCTTGGTGTTCAGGCATCTTTGACAAAACTTCCTCCTTCACTATTTGGTAGCTGAGCAAGGACCCAGATGTCCTGACTTTATTCCCCTTGAACCTCCTGCAAGACTGGAGCTAGTCAAGAAGTCAAGAAGGGAATCCCAATACCCCTCAAACCTTTGTTTATGACCTTTCCATTGGTAAAAGCTCTCTGAGGTCAAAACCATCCAAACAGGAAGAATCTGCTGTCCATGTAGGTGACTACCCATGACCTCCAGTGACCATCCATGAAAGAGATTCTTAGGTGATAAGACCTTCCATACACAAGGTAATCATTACCAAGGTTTTTCACTGAAGCACAAATCTGAACAAGCACATACTTATTAACTGGATGTGAACTGCAAGGGAAGCAACAAGCATCAGTCTCCATGAGATGGAGAAAATATTCTGGGATGGCAGACATCATGGGAAGCTGAGCCCTGACCCATCTCCATCTTCATCAATCCCTGTCTCAGCTTCTCTCCCTCCAAAGCCCACCAGGAGATCACCTGTGACAGTGAGGTTTACCATCCAGTAGAAAGGAAACCCAAGGGCAGTTGGCTAACAGACCAAACTTACTCCATTTCCTCTGACTATCCATAATTACTAATCCTTTGCATTCCCCCAAAAGCCGTACACCTGCGTCCCTTCTGTGTCTCTGGGACAGCAAATGGAGCCACAATTAGCCAGCCAAGATTGTGCTGCCTTGTGTGTTCATGTTTGTTTTTTTTGGCTCAGGCTGCCTTTGCTAGGATGAAATAGTGAGCCTTCCACTAGGCATGGCTGAGCAGCTCCACTTGGGTCTGTGCTTTATTGGGCAATAAATTAATACAGAACACTGCCAAGGAAAGAGATAAATGGAGAGGATGGCAGATACATTTTTAACAAGGAAAATGGCTTTGTTTCTCAGTAGCATCATTGAAATGATTAGCTCAGTAATTGTGTAGGTTCCTTGATTGGGATAGGGGAGGGGATCCTGATTAAACACATCTCTGGGAGGAACAGTGTGGGCATGCTCTCTGCCTCTGTGGATTTGGGGTAGAAGAGCTTGGTTTAGGATCCTGAATCTTGGGAGAAGCTTATATTTTTGTCATGGATGATACAAATTCTGACTGGGTTTTAAGCCTATAAACAGTGTGAGGTTCACAGCTGCCTGTACCTGCAGGCTACAAGGAGGATAGTCACACTTGAAGGAGTTAGGAGGAATCTTTGATGATGTGTCATGGTCATTAACTGCATCCCATGGTTAATCATGGTGAGAGAGAAGGAGAAAGGAAAAGATAGACTCTGTAAGAGGAAGCTCTTGTTTGCAACACACATGCCACAAAGCCCAGAGAAATTCTAGATATCATCATAAAGGACCACCTTCAAAACTCAGGAGAAAGGCAACAGAAAAAAAAAAATTAACCCCTCCCTTTCCTGTATGTACATGTGAACCTCAGGTTGTGCATGTCTTGTCACAACTAATTTCTAGAAAGGGTCCTCTCTTCACCAGAATATCAGCTACATAAGGGGCTTTTGTCTCTTGTTCTCTGCAATATTCCTTGTGCTGGGAATGTTGCCCAGCGTACAGTAAGAGATGATGTGTGAGCTATTGAAATTATAAGCAGACTGTGTTCCACCCTTCACATTCTACCCACTATTTCTTCACAGCCTAACCACACTTCCTCCAGTCCCTTCCCTGACTGCTCTCACCTGAATGACCATTCTCTCTCTGCTCACCTGATCAACTCTTCTTCTTTTTTTTAAATTAGAAATTGAGCTCTTCCTTTGGATCATCTTCTCTATTATCTCCATTTGACATTTAAATCTTAGAGTATTGATCTTTATTTTTATATTCCTTCCACAAACCGTTTCAGGTTGTTATAAAAATTTTATCTGCATTTCCTTAGGAATAGGTGAGTTGTATAAATGTGAATTCATCTTGGAAGTACAGCAGCTTTTCATAGTAGACCTTCCATGTAATAAGTACATCAGAAAATAATTTAGCCTTTATGTATTTTCCTCCTCACCGCTCCCCACCCCGCCACACATGTCCTGCTTCAAATGGTTGGTCTGTATGCTTAATCACTCAAGAACTCAGCTTCTATATAAATTGAATTTATTTTTGTACGTGACCAACCTCCTGATTTTTGTTTTAGAATGACAGAAAAGAAGAATGGGCAGGCAGAAGAAAGAGAATAAAAGAGAGTAAGAAAATATGGATGTATGTTCATGTCTATAGCTTACTTTATTATAAGCCTTGAAGCCTTATTTACAGTTCTCTTTTAGAAAATATTTACAAAGAGTAAGTGTCATAGAATTTGAAACCAGAGAGCTGGGTAGACAAATTGATGCTGCTGCCTTAAGGAATGTTTCTTGGTAACTTCTGCTAATGGGGACTTTTCAAGCCTTCTCATCTCTGGTGCTCATGTCTCCACGTATTTCTTCTTGGTAAGGGGTTTAAAAGAAATGGCAGGTCTTGGCCAAGGAATAGCTTTATTGGAACAAATCATTTGCAATAGAAATGTGTTTACTGAGATAAGTGCCATTTTAAATGTAGTGTCCTATACCCCTGGCAAAGAATCTTAAAGATGACTCAAAGCTTTTTTTGAAACACTTGCCATAATTAAAGAAAACCAGTGTAAGTATTTAACATTAACATTATTCTTTACAGTTTTATTCTTGGACTGGAAAATTGTTTCAAAAAATGGCTTCATTCAATTAGAATGATAAATATAACATATATTTATATATGTGTTATATATATATATATGTATCATGTATTTCATTTTAAAATTATTATTTGTGGAAAGATTCCACTATATGTGACCAAGAAAATTAATTTAGGGAGTCTGCTTCATAGTTCCCATTTATTCACCAATAAGTATTTTTTGAGGACGTGCATTGTGCTAGGCATTAAGAAAGCTACACAAAGAATGAATGTAACATTCAGGACACAACCTCAAGGGACTTGTAGTCTCTTTGGGAAGATAAGACATATAAGTATATACAAAAGTAGTTAACCATGTACATCAAATAGCATGGAATGGGATGTTCTCAAAATGTGAAAAATGACATGTTTGGAGTATCAAGCAAGGAGAAGCTGAGGAATCTATACAGCAAGGAGGGTATTTGTTTATTCATACATACATACATTCATTCATTCATTTACTCATTCCGTAATTCTGTATAAAGCACCGATTCTGTTGCAGCCTCGGGTCTGGGTGTTGGGGTTATAGTGAGGACAAAACAGACCAGGTCTCTGTCTTTACAGAGTGTTTCTCTCTTGAGGTTAAGTAAGAATTGAACAAGATGATTTTGGGAGTGATAAGTTAAGAAGAAGTGAAACAGTGTTGGGGAACAGGCCAGTGCAGTGTGCCCCTATATGCACCTGTGTGCACGCGCACGATCACTCACACACTCATGATGCATCTTTAGAAAGCATAGTAAGGAAAGGCTTCTTTGGGCAGGTGGACTGAGCTCACGCCTGAATTAGGAGAGAACCTGCAGGAGGGGTAGTGTTCAAGCCTTGCCTCGGTGGACCAGGAAGGTATGGTTTGGAGAATGGGAAAGGAAGAGACATTCTGAAATATCTCAGACAACCTGAGCTTCTTTTCCCACAAGGCTTGAGGTCACAGTGCATTGCATAAGATAAGAAATCAGTAAATATTTCTTGAGTGAATGACACTGGCAACCAGAAGGTTGGTAGCTGTTTTCAGGTAAGAGATTCTTTTGCATCTTCCAGTAAGATTATTCTAGGATGAAAGATACCAGCATGCTCTGTGCCCAAGCGTCAGCCATTGTCCTGGAAGTTTACCTATTCAACATTTCCCTATAGAGCCCCTAAGGTGTGGTAGACACTGTCTTGAGTGCCTCACAAACAGTAACTCATTTAATCTTTATAACTCTTTGAGGTAGATTGTCTTCTTACTTTTCCTCTGACAGATGTGGGAACCAAGGCACAGAGAGCCACCTACTCCAGGTATTGTGGCTGGTCAGTGTCTGGGTGCTTCCTTTCCATGAGAGGAGTGAGCACCCACGTCACTCAGGACATTTCTGAGTGTCCTCATTCTGGACTGGTGGAAAGAGAATAGGGATCTTTTCAATTGGTTAAAGGGTCTAGGGCCGTGTCCCCAGAAGAACTTTGTGCAAGGATAGAAACATTCTCTCTCTGTGTGTCTGATAAAAGCGCACTAATGTGTTTGTCGAGCACTTGAAGTGTGGCTAGTGGGACTGAGGAAGTGAGTTTTCAAATATTACTTAATTCTAATTTCAATATAACTTCAAAACTGAAGCAACATGTTTTTCTGTTAAACACAACTTTGTTGTTTCATAGGACTAATTTTTACTAAATGCAACAGCTGCTGCATCACATTGCTATGTTGTAGTGGATGTGTTGGGTGTGTAGACTGTTTTTAGTATCATTAATAATTTCCAATATTAATTACATGTTGAAGTAAAAACATGTATATATCGAGTTCAATATAAAATCTTTTCTACATGAATACTGCTTTTTAAAGTATTTTTTTATTGATTATGCTATTACAGTTTTCCCATTTTTTCCCCTTTATCCCCCCTCCACCCTGCCTCCCCAACCCTTCAGCATTCCCCCCACCTTAGTTCATGTCCATGGGTTGTACATATACATTCTTAGAGTCCTCTGTTTCCTATACCATTTTTATCTCTTCCCATCTATTTTATGGCTACTAATTATGCTGCTCTTTCCCTGTACCTTTCCCCCCCTTTTCCTCCCTTCCCTCTCCCCACTGAACTCCCTCTGTGTGATGTCCATTTCTCTGGTTCTGTTCTTGTTCTGGTTGTTTGTTTAGTTTTTGTTTTCATTGTTTTTCTTTTCTTTTAGGTTCATTTGTTGATAGTTGTGAGTTTGTTGTCATTTTATTGTCCATATTTTTGATCTTCTTTTTCTTAGATAAGTCCCTTTAACATTTCATATAATAAGGGTGTGGTGATGATGAACTCCTTTAACTTGACCTTATCTGGGAAGCAGTTTATCTGCCCTTCTGTTCTAAATAAAAGCTTTGCTGGATAGAGCAATCTTGGATGTAGGTCCTTGCCTTTCATGACTTCAAATACTTCTTTCCAGCCCTTTCTTGCCTTCAAGGTTTCTTTTGAGAAATCAGCAGATAGCCTTATGGGAACTCCTTTATAGGTAACTGTCTCCTTATCGCTTGCTGCTTTTAGAATTTTCTTTGTCTTTAATTTGAGGTAACTTGATGATGATGTGCTTTGGTGTGTCCCTCTTTGGGTCTAACTTGTTTGGGACTCTCTGAGCTTCCTGGACTTCCTGGAAGTCTATTTCCCTCTCCAGATTGGGGATGTTTTCCTTCATTATTTGTTAAAATAAGTTTTCAATTTCTTGCTGCTGTTCTTCTTCTTCTGGCACACCTATAATTCAGATATTGGAATGTTTCAGGTTGTCCCAGAGAATCTTCAGCCTCTCTTCATTTTTTTTTTATTCTTATTTCTTCGTTCTGATCCAGTTGGATGTTTATTTCTTCCTTATGTTCCAAATCGTTGCTTTGAATCCTGGTTTCCTTCTTGTCACTGTTGGTTCCCTGAATATTTTGCTTTATTTCATTTTGGGTATCTTTCATTTTTTGATCAAGCTCAATCAGTTCTGTGAGCATTTTGATTACCAGGGCTTTAAATTCTTCATCAGATAGGTTAGCAATCTCCTCATCTCTTAGTTCTCTTTCTGAGGTTTTGCTGTGTTTTTTCATTTGGGCCATATTTCTTTGTCTTGGTGCAGCTGATGGGTTATAAGGGGGTGGGGCCTTAGGTATTCACCCAGGCAGGGCAACCCTCTTTGCTGCACTGCCTGTGTGTAGAGGGGCCAGAGAGGGACCAATGCAGCTTGCCTGCTTATTTCTAGTTCACTTTCCAACAAACTCTCATGTCAGACTGGAAGTATTTCTCACCGGGGCAACCCCAGCCATAGCCCACAGTCAGCTCTGAGTCTCAGTTTTCCCCTTAAGCCAGTCCCTCCCACGCAGCTCTGCCAGCTCGAGCTTGACAGTCAGCCCTGCCCCCCAGCCGCCTCCCTGTAATTTTTCTGAATTGGCCTGGCCTGAGTGGTCAGTCTCACTGGTTTGGTTGTTCTGGTTGATTTTTTTCTTTAATTCCTTGGTTGTCAGAGTTCCATGTGGTTTGATTTTCTGGCAATTTTGGTCGTTTATTGATTTTAGATTGGTTGTTATCCTCCTTTTAATTGTGTGAGGAAGCAAAGGGTTTCTACCTACACCTCCATCTTGGCCAGAACTCTTGATGAATATTGCTTTTAAACTTTTACTTTTAAAAACATGCCTACCAGAAAATTTAAAATGACAAGTGTGGCTTGAATTCCATTAATGTTGGACAGTGCTGGCCTCAACGTCATGCTCACCCACTGGAAAGGGAGCTTGAACAAACAGAAAATGCTTATTGGGTTTTGGTGGACATCGTGCTGTCATCCTGATGACCAGTGCTCCATGGTCCTCACCATTCTCATTCCAGTGCCCAGTTCCCAGGGGCCAGCATGTGCTGTTGTTACTTAGGTTTTGCAGATGGAGCACCATGAGATAGAGGTTTGTGGGAACTCACACATATATGTGTCCCCCCACCAACTTTTGCTTGAAAAGATGTGGATTTGGTTGGAGTTGGGGGATCTTGAGCCAGATCTGCTTAGTCCACTATCCTTACTTGTTTCTTGGCAAGGACTGAGGCCTGCATTGCCACTAGCAGGAGGCAGCTGTCCACTCATCCCCTGCTTTAGAGCCAAGCCCTGCACCTGGACTCAGAGGTGCCAAGGAGCAGGGGGTGAGATGCCTGAGCTTGCTGAAGGGACCCCACAGAGCCAGGGAGCAGCCTGGCCAAACAACGCAGTAGCCAATTTCAGTAGCCAAACAACGCAGGCTACTGAAATTCATGAGGCAGCAAACAGCCCAGTCAGTTCCAAGCTCTGGCTCAGTCCTTAACCTTCACATGTCATCTGTTTCCCCCCAGAGCTCCAGCATGCTGCAGTCTCCATGTGGACCTTGGTTTCAAAGAGTGGTGTGGGTGCATGTGGAGAGGCAAGGCTCCTCCATGACTGAGTTAACTGGGGACCACTCTTTCAGGGCCACTCCAGTGGAGACATGAGAGAACCAAGAAGTCCCTGCTTTGTCAACGCAGAGCCCCGACTCTGTATCGGGATTTCTTTTACACAAGCCCTTGACTGTCACTGCAAATTCCACTTCCCTCTGCCTTAAGGTTCTTACCAATCACTGCTCAGGTGACCTTGGTTTTCAGAGCCATGTAATTTGTAATTCTTAGCCCAGTTTGCACATTGGAATTACGTGGAAGCTTTAATTCTAATACATCAGAAAAATACTGATACCTGCTTTTCCCCCCTGAGATGCTGTCACTGCTCTGGGGTGTGACTTAGTGGTCTGGGTTTTAAAACCTCTCAAGGTCCCCTTCTTATAGAGGAACTGATATGTTAAATAGTTCTTTCTCAGATCTGTGTTAGAATTCCAGGGAATGGGGGTATGGTGTGCTTGTTGGACATGCAGATTTCTGAGTCCTTTCTCAGAAATCTGAAACCTTTGAAATTACAATATTTGGAAGTGCATTTTAAACAAACAGCCTCAGAAGATCATAGGCACACTATGGTTTCAGCATTACTGTAGTGAATCATTTAAAACTTAATATGGGTTCATTTGTTATCCCTTGTGCCCATGAAGAAAATCAAGAAAGACAGTTAATGTAAAACTCAAAGTAAGTAATGTCTAATGGTAAACTCTCAGAGTCTTAATAGAGAAGTATTTTGGGGATGACGGGAGGGGTCTTTCAGAAGATCCTGAAGTGATGATGTGGGGGTGACTGCTGTTCCTCAAGCCAGAACTGGGGCAGGTTTCATCAAGTCATTCAGGGACCCTGCCTCTGTGCAGTGGTAAAGCAGTTATGTCACTGAGTGACCAAGCCTCCTTAGGTCATTTTCTTCTTCCCAGGCTGAGGATTGCTGGGAGCTTCAGCCATGAAATGCTTGGGTTGTGTTTCTGCATTGGTGCAGTGTTTCCTGGGGATCGCTGTGTGTTATTACTGCTGCTTGTGTTCAGTGAATCACTTTGTGTAAGTGGCGGCAGACCAGAGCCACTCTCTGTGCCAAAACTGAGTCAGCCATGTGTAGCCTTATGTTCTAACCCATCCTATGCACTGTAATGTTTTCTTTGGAAATAGTACCTGCAGATTAATCTGCTTTGCTAGTATTTTGTTGAGGATTTCTGCATCCGTGTTCATTAGGGAGACTGCCCTGTGGTTTTCTTTTCTTGAAGTGTCTTTCTTTAAAAAAGATTTTTATTTATTTATTTTTTAGAGAGAGGGGAAGGGAGGGAGAAAGAAAGGGAGAAAAACATCAATGTGAGAGAGAAACATTGATTGGTTGCTTCTTGTATGTGCCCCAATCAGGGACTGAACCTGCAACCCAGGCATGTGCCCTGCCTGAGAATTGAACTGATGACCTTTTGTGTTGTGCAACAATACCCAACCAACTGAGCCATACCAATCAGGGCCTTTTGTAGTGTCCTTATCTGGCTTTGCTATAAGGACAATGCTGATCTCATAAAATGAATTTGGAAGTGTTCCCTCCTTTTCAAATTTTTGGAAGAGTTTTAGAAGATGGGTGTTAACGTTCTTTAAATATTTGCTAGAATTCATTCATGAAACCATTTGGTCCTGGACTTTTCTTTTTGGGGAGATTTTTCATTTTGATTGAGACTCCTTACTTATTTGTTATTGGTCTTTTGAGATTTTCTGTCTCTTCATGATTCAGTCTTGGGAGGTTGTATGTTTCTAGGAATTTATCCATTTCTTCTAGGTTATCCACTTTGTTGGTGTATAACTGTTCATAGTAGTCTCTTCTGATCTGATGTATTTTTGCATTATTTGTAATGTTTCCTATTTTATTTATAAACTTATTTATTTGAGTCTTCCCTTTTTTTTCTGGGTTAGTCTAGCTATGGTTTGTCAATTTTGTTTATTTAAAAAGAACTCAGTTTTTTTCCATAATATTGAATTTATTTTTTAAATTTTATTTTAATAGTTGTTCAAGTACAGTTTTCTGTCCTTTACTCCCATCCCAGCCCACCCACCCATTCCTCCCCACCTCCCTCCCATTTCCACCCCCCCGTAGTTTTTGTTCATGTGTCCTTTATATTTGTTCCTGTAAACGCTTCCCATTCTCCCCTGAAATTCCCTCCCCTCTCCCCTCTGGTCACTGTCAGCCTGTTCTCTATTTCAGTGTCTTTGGCTATATTTTGCTTGTTTGTTTGTTTTGTTGTTTAGGTTCCTGTTAAAGGTGAGATCATATGGTGTTTGTCTTTCATTGCATGGCTTATTTCACTTAGCATGATGCTTTCCAGCTCCATCCATGATGTTGCAAAGGGTAGGAGCTCCTTTCTTTCTGCTGCATAGATTCCATGTGTAAATGTACCATAGTTTTTTGATCCATTCATTTGCTGATGGGCACCTAGGTTGCTTCCAGCACTTAGCTATTGTAAATTGTGCTGCTATGAACATTGGGGTGCATAGGTTCTTTTGCACTGGTGTTTCAGGGTTCTTAGGATATAATCCCAGCAGTGGAATTGCTGGATCAAAACGCAGATCCATTTTCAGTTTTCTGAAGAAATTCCATACTGTTTTCTCTAGTGGTTGTACCAGTCTGCAATCCCACCAACAGTGCAATAGGGTCCCCATTTCTCCACAACCTCTCCATCACTTGTTGTTTGTTACTTTGTTTATGATGGCCATTCTGACTGGTGTGAAGTGGTATCTTATTTTGGTTTTAATTTGCATCTCTCTGATAGCTAGTGATATTGAGCATCTTTTCATGTGTCTCTGGACCCTCTGTGTGTCCTCCTTGGAGAAGTATCTGTTCAAGTCCTTTGTCCATTTTTTAATTGGGTTGTTTGTCTTCTTAGAGTGAAGTCATGTAAGTTCTTTATATATTTTGGAGATTAAACCCTTGTCTGAGGTATCATTGGCAAATATGTTTTCTAATGTTGGCAAACATGTTATATGTTGGCAAGTATCTGAGATTTTTCTGCCTATGTTCTCTAGGACTTTAATAGTGTCATGGCTTATATGTAAATCTTTTATCCATCTTGAATTTATTTTTGTGTATGGTGTATGTTGGTGCTCAAATTTCATTTTCTTTTTGCATGTGGCTATCCAGGTCTCCCAACACCATTTGTTGAAGAGGTTATTGTTACCCCATTTTATGTTGCTGCCCCCTTTGTCAAATATTATTTGACCATAGAGGCTTGGGTAATTTCTGGATTCTCTGTTCTGTTCCATTGGTCCATGTGCTGGTTATTATGCCAGTACCAGGCTGTTTTGATTACAGAGGCCTTGTAATACAGTTTGGTATCAGGTATTGTGATCCCTCCTACTTCGCTTTTCTTTCTCCAAATTGTAGCAGCTATTCAGGGTCATTTATGGTTCCATATAAATTTTTGAAGTGTTCATTCTATGTCTGTGAAATATGCCATTGGTACTTTAATAGGTATTGCATTGAATGTGTAAATTGCTTTGGGTACTATGGACATTTTGATGATACTAATTCTTCCAGTCCATGAACATGGTATATGTTTCCATTTGTTTGTGTCTTCCTTGATTTCTTTCTTCAGTGTTGTGTAGTTTTCTGCATACAGGTCTTTTACCTCCTTGGTTAGATTTATTCCTAGGTATCTTATTTTTCTTTTTGCTATATCGAATGGGATTTTTTTCTTGATTTCTGCTTTTGCTGTTTCATTGTTGGTATGTATACAAAAATGCCTTTGATTTCTGGATATTGACTTTGTATCCCGCTGTTTTGCCAAATTTGTTTATTAGGTCGAGCAGTTTTTTGGCAGGGTCTATAGGATTTTCAACGTACACTATCATTGCATCTGCTAACAATGACAGTTTTGTTTCCTTCTTTCCGATTTGGATGCCTTTTATTTCCTTTTCTTGTCTGATCACTGTGGCTAAAACTTCCAATGCTATATTGAATAGAAGTGGTGAAAGTGGACAGCCTTGTCTTGTTCCTGATCTTAGTGGAAAAGATTTTAGTTTTTGCCCATTGAGTATGATGTTGGCTGTAGGTCTCTCATATATGGCCTTTATTATGTTGAGGAATGCTCCCTCTATTCCCACTGTGCTGAATGTTTTTATCATAAATGGGTGCTGTACCTTATCAAATGCTTTCCCCATCTGTTGATATGATCATGTGATTTTTGTCTTTGCTTTTGTTTATGTGATGTATTACATTTACTGATTTGCAAATGTTGAACCATCCTTGCATCCCTGGGATGAATCCCACTTGGTCATGGTGTATAATATTTTAATGTATTGTTGGATACGGTTTGCCAATATTTTGTTGAGGATTTTAGTGTCTATGTTCATCAGCAGTATTGCCTGAAGTTTTCTTTCTTTGTTGTGTCTTTATCTGGTTTTAGAATTAGGATGATGGTGGCTTCATAAAAGGAGTTTGGGAGTCTTCCATCATTCTGGATTTTTTGGAATTGTCTATGAAGGGTAGGGGTTAGCTCTTCCTTAAATGCTTTGTAGAATTCTCCTGCGAAACCATCTGGACCTGGACTTTTGTGTGTCGGGAGTTTGATTACTGCTTCAGTTTCATGTGCTGTTATTGGTCTGTTCAGGCTTTCTTCTTCTTCTTCTTTATTGAGTTTTGAAAGATTATATTTTTCTAGAAATTTGTCCATTTCACCTTGGTTTTCAAATTTCTTGGCATACAGCTCTTCATAGTAATTTCTTACAATCCTTTGTATTTCTGTGGTGTCAGTTGTAATTTCTCCTCTTTCATTTCTGATTGTGTTTATCTGGATCCTTTCTCTCTTTTTCCTGATGAGTCTGCTTAAAGGCTTGTCTGTTTCATTTATCTTTTCAAAGAACCAACTCCTGGATTCATTGATCCTTATAATTGTGCTTTTAGTCTCTATGTTATTTAATTCTGCTCTGATCTTGGTTATTTCCTTCCTTCTATTTGCTCTGGGCTGTCTTTGTTGTTGTTCCTCAAGTTCTTGTAGACATAGGGTTAGGTTGTTTGTTTGAAATGTCTCTATCTTTTTCAGGTAGGCCTATATGGCTATGAACTCCCTTTTAGGACAGCCTTCACTGTGTCCCATAAGCTTTGGGTTGTTGTGAGTTCATTTTTGTTTGTTTCCAGAAATGTTTTGATTTCTTCCCTAATTTCATTCTTGACCCAGTCATTGTTTAATAGCATGGTATTCAATCTCCATGATTTTGAGTGTTTCAGGTTTTTTTCCTTGGGGTTGGTTTCTAGTTTTACTTCCTTGTGGTCAGAGAAAATGCTTGGTATGATTTCAATTTTCTTGAATTTGTTGAGGCTTGCTTTGTGTCCTATCATGTGGTCTGTCTTTGAAAATGTTCCATGTGCATTTGAAAAAATGTGTATTTAGCTTCTTTGGGATGAAGGGCTCTATATATATCAGTTAAGCTCATTTCATCTAGGGCATTGTTCAGTGCCACAATATCTTTGTTGATATTTTGTTTGGAAGATCTGTCCATTTTTGATAGTGGGGTGTTAAAATGCCCTATTATAATTGTTTTGCTGTCAATGTCTTTCTTGAAGACCTCCAAGATTTTCTTTATGTATTTGCTCCTATGTTGGGTGCATATATATTTACAGTGTTTATGTGTTCTTGGTGGATTCTTCCCTTGAATATTATGTAGTGACCTTCTGGGTCTCTCTTTATAGCACTTTTTTGGAAGTCTATTTTGTCTGATATGAGTATTGCTACCTTGGCTTTTTTTCCCTGTCCTTTTGCTTGAAAAATTTGTTTCCAGCCCTTCACTTTCAGCTTGTGTAGATCTTTTGTTCTGAGGTGGGTCTCTTGAAGACAGCATATATGTGGGTCATGCTTTCTTATCCATTCAGCTATTCTATGTCTTTTGATTGGAGCATTTAATCCATTTGCATTTAAGTTTATTATTGATAAGTACTTATTCATTGCCATTTTTGTACCTGTGTTCCTCTCTCTCTTTTCCTTCCTTTCCTTCAAGAAGTCCCTTTAGCATCTCTTGCAGAGCTGGTTTGGTGGAGGTGTATTCTTTTAGACTTCTTTTTTCTGGGAAGCTCCTTATTTGGCCTTCTATCTTGATTGAGAGCTTTGCTGGGTAAAGTAGCCTTGATTGCAGGCCTCTGGTTCTCGTTATTTGGAATATTTCTTGCCATTCTCTTCTGGCTTGTAGCATTTCCATTGAGAAGTCAGCTGCTTACCTTATTGGGGCTCCCTTGTATGTTACTTCCTGTTTCTCCCTTGCTGCTTTTAAGATTCTCTCTTTGTCTTGAAATTTTGCTATTTTAATTATGATGTGTCTTGAGGTGGGCCTCTTTGAGTTCCTCTTGATTGGGACTGTCTGTGTTTCCTGGGTTTGTGTGACTTTTTCTCTCATCAAATTAGGGACGTTTTCTGTCATTACTTTTTCAAATAGGTTTTCTATCCCTTTCTGTTCTTCTTCTCCTTCTGATATCTTTATTATATGGATATTATTATGTTTCATATTGTCTTGCATTTCTCTTAATTCTTCATTCTTTCTGAGCCTCTTTTTTTTTCTTGCTCTTTCTGGGTGTTTTTTTCTACTTTGTCATCCAGCTGTCTGATCCAATCTTCTGCTTCATCGATCCTGCTTTTGATTCCTTCTACTGTGTTCTTTAGTTCAGAAATTGTATTCTTCATTTCCTCTTGGCCCTTGTTGATACTTCCTATTTCTTTTTTCATGGTGATACAGTTTGCAGTGAGTCCATTATAGTTTCCCTGTAGTTTCTAGTAGCTCATTTTGAGCTCATTGAGGTTCCTGATAATCATTGCTTTGAACTCAATATCTGATAGTTGAGTTGCCTCTATTTCATTTAGCATTCTTTCCGAGGCTTCCTCCTTTCCCTTTGTTTGGGGATTGTTTCTTTTCCTTCCTATTGTTTGTAAGACTCTTGTTGTTAGCCTCAGCTTCTTAAATTGATCTGTTCTGGCTCCCTGGGTTTATGGCGTGAACTTCTGTGGTAGAATACCTGTGAGATTCAGTGGTGCAGTCTCCTTTGGGTATCCTGGTGTTCACAGCTTCCACCTACTCTTTTATGTGATCAGTTGGAGGGGTAAGGCAAAATGGTTTAAGACAGGAAGAGAGTATTCTATCATATCTACAGTAGCATCCAGTAGAGAAGAAACAGGAGATCCTTTGGCTATGTATAGTGTTAATTGTGATATTCCACCCAACTAGCCACTTTCTAGAAAGGATGGAAAGAAGATAAAACTCTTGTTGAGGAGGGAATGATTATGAGTTGGATCTAGAAAGCAATGAGGTTGTGAGAGGTCAGATTCTGGGGTAAGGTGAGAATAAAAGATAGTAAATAGGTGTAGTGTGTGAGAGAATAGAGTTAACCACTACAGTAATAGAGTTCAGGAAACCGTGAAGTGGACTAAGATCTGGGAGGGGTGTTGTGTAGTATTTACAATTGTATAGAATAGCTATTATTTACAGTAATATTAGAGCAACAGTCATATGACAGACTGAGATCTAGATAACAAGAATAGGGAATATAGAACCTTGAGTAGTGTCCTAATGGAACACAAGTGAAGGATAGTAAATTAGCAATACACTATGAATGAGATAACAGGGGAAACCTGTCAAATGATACAATTTAACCAGCGAAACAAAGAAGACTAAACAGAAAGAAGAGGAATACCAAAGTACTATTAAAATAGAATATGTAAGAATAATGAAAAATTTGTAATCAAATATGCAATAACTTGCAGTTTCAAAAAGAAGAGAAAAAGAAAAAAGTCAGAAAATGGAAGGAAGAAGAGATAAAATTGGAAAGAAAGAAGGAATAGCACTAGAAAGAAGGAAAGAGAAGCAAAAGGAATTGAGAGATATAAAAACAATAAGAAATCAAAAATAAAAAGTTACTTAAAAAAAAACAAAATCAAACAATCAAACAAAAAATCTTGTTGGTTTCAAACTGGCCAAACCGGTTTTTCTCATCTTGCTGGCTTCAGCAGGCTGAGGGGTGATTTTCTCCTTTCCCATTCAGCACTCAGTCAGCCTCGAGCGTACTCTCCCCAGAGCCAGTCTGATGCCTCTCCTCAGGGCCCTGGGTGTGGGATCCAGGCCCTCCTAAGCACGCTCTCCCCAGTTCACAGCTGTGGGCTCCGGGGATCCTGTGGAGCATGCGCCCCTTCCCTTGGTTCACGGCCGTGGGCTCCGGAGATCCTGCGGAATGCCCGTGACTTCTCCGGGTTCACAGCTGTTTGCTCCGGGTCTTCTACAAAACACACTGTCCCCAGGTTGCAGACTCAGGCGTACGTCTAGGCCACCCTTTGTCGCACAGGCTTGGGTGTGGGTGCTCACAGCCCCTGTGTCATTGCCACTCAGTCCTCACTCCCTTCTCTGTGTCTTCAAGCAATGAGGATTGCAACCAGGAATCCTTGTTTGGCTGGGGAGGCAGCGGTTGACTCAGCTCTCTCTCGAGTGCCCTGAGGCAGACCCAGGGGCACCGGGCCTGAGGGTTGCAGCCTCCCTAGTCCTGGTGCTGATCCCTGGGCCCTTATTATCCTGAAGCACTCTCCTTACTGTCTGGTTTTTCAATGTTTGCTACAATTTTTGATAGCAAATAGGAGCAATTTTTGCTCCTATTTTCATATATGTTGTGGTACTGTTGGCTGTTTGCTCTGTTCCTCCATAGATCTGCTAGGTTTTTCTCCTGTGTGTAGGGGTAAGTGGAATCTGCTCCTTCCTACCAGGCCGCCATCTTCCCTCCTCCAGTTTCTTTTTTTATAATTAAAAAAATTTTAATTATCATTAACATATAATATTATATTAGTTTCAGGGGTACGACATAGTGATTAGACATTTATATAGCTTACAAAGTGGTCTCCCCTGTAAGTCTAGTTCCCATCTGACATTATACATTATTATTACAATGTTATTGACTATGTTTTCTCTGCTGTATTTTACATCCCCATGACTTTTTTATAACTGGCAATTTGTACATCTTAATCCATCTCTTTTTTCACCCATGCCCCCATGTCCCTCACATCTGGTAACCTTCAAAATGTTCTCTGTATCTGTGAGTTTGTCTCTGTTTTGCTTGTTTGTTTATTTTGTATTTTAGATTCCACATATAAGAGCAATCATACAGTATTTGTCTTTCTCTGTTTGACGTATTTCACTTAGTATAATACCCTCTAGGTCCTTCCATGTTGTTGCAAATGGTAAGATGGTAAGATTTCATTCTTTTTTATAGCTTAGTAATATCCCATTGTATATATGTACCACATCTTTATCCATTCATCTATCAATGGACACTTAATTGCTTTCATACCTTGGCTATTGTAAATAATGTTGTAATTAACATAGGGGTGCATATGTTTTCTCAAATTAGTGTTTTGATGTTTTTTGAATAAATACTCAGAAGTAGAATTGATGGGCCATGTGTTAGTTCTAGTTTTAATTTTTTTGAGAAACCTCTGTACTGTTTTTCATGTGGCTGCACCAATTTACAATCCCACCAACAGAGCATGAGAGTCCCCTTTGCTCCATATCCTTGCCAACACTTGCTGTTTGCTGATTTATTGATGACAGCCATTCTGGCAGGTGTGAGGTGATATCTTACTGTGGAGTTAATTTTCATTTTCCTGATGATTAGTGGTGTTAAGCATCATTTCATATGTCTATTGGTGATCTGTATGTTCTCTTTGGAGAAATGTTTATTGAAGTCATCTGCCCATTTTTAAATTGTTTTTTTTTTTCATGTTAAGTTGTATGAGTTACTTATGTATTTTGGGTATTATCCCTTGATCAGATAGATTATTTGAGAACATTTTCTCTCATTCATTGGGTTGTCTTTTTGTTTTGCTGATGGTTTTCTTCGCTGTGCAAAACTTTTTAGTTTGATGTAGTTTTATTTGTTTGTATTTTCTGTTTCTTCCCACGTTCAAGAAGACATATCTAAACAAATATTCTTAAGAGCAATGTCAGAGAGTTCGCTGCCTATGTTTTCCTCAATGAGTTTATGGTTTTAGGTCTTACATTTAAGTCTTTAATTCATTTTGAGTTTATTCTTGTATATGGTGTAAGAAAGTGATCTAATTTTTTCCTTTTGAATGAGTCTCTCCAGTTTTCTCCAACATCACTTATTGATTAGCCTGTCTTTACTCCAATGGATATTCTTGCCTTCTTTGTCATAGACTAATTGACTGTATGGACATGGATTTATTTTTGGATTCTTTATTCTATGTACCTGTGTGATCTGTGTGTCTGGTTTTATGTCAGTACCATTCTGTTTTAATAGTTTGATATCAGGTAGCATGAGACTTCTAACTTTGTTCTGCTTTCTCAAGATTGTTTTAGCTATTTGGGGTCTTTTGTGGTTCTATATAAGTTTCAGGTTTATTTGTTTTAGTTCTGTGAGAAATTTCACTGGTATTTTGATAAGGATTACATCAAACCTACAGATTGCTTTGAGGAGTATGCACATTTAACAATGTTAATTCTTTCTATCTATGAGCATATTATGTTTGTATCTTTTATAATTTCTTTTTTTTAAAGATTTTATTTATTTATTTTTAGGGAGGGAAGGGGGGAGAGAGAGAGAGAGAGAGAGAGAGAGAGAGAGAGAGAGAGAGAGAGAGAAACATCATGTGTGGTTGCTGGGGGTTATAGCCTGCAACCCAGGAATGTACCCTGGCTGGGAATTGAACCTTGGACACTTTGGTTCCCAGCCCGCGCTCATTCCACTGAGCTACTCCAGCCAGGGCTCTTTTATAATTTATTGCTTCAGTGTCTTATAGTTTTTCAAGTAGAGGTATTTTACCTCTTTGGTTAAATTTATTTCCAGGCATATTTATTTTTTTCTGAGGCCATAGTGAGATTGTTTTCTTAATTTTTCTTTCTGATAGTTTCTTATTGGTGTATAATAATGCAAACAATTTCTGAATATTAACTTTGTATCCTAATACTTTACTGAATGTATTTTATCAGTTCTTATATTTTTTGATGGAATCCTTAGGGTTCTCTCTGTATAAGTGTGTCATCTACAAAAATGGCAGTTTCACTTTTTTCTTTCCAATTTGGATGCCTTTAATTTCTTTTTCTTGTCTGATTGCTGTGGCTAGGACTTTCAAAACTCTATTGAACAAAAGTGGTGAAGGTGACATCCTTGTCATGTTCCTGGTCTTAAGGAGAATGCTTTTAGCTTTTCATCATTAAGCATGATGGTAGCTGTGGCCTTCATTATGTTGATGTATGTCCTCTCTATTCCCTCTTTGTTCAGAGTTTTTATCATAAACCAATGCTAGATTTTGTAAAATGCTGTTTATACATCTATTGATATGGCCTCATAATTTTCATCCTTCAATTTGTTTATGTGGTGTGTCATGTTAATTGATTTGTGAGTACTGAACAAACTTTGCATTCCAGGAATAGATTTCACCTGATCATGGTATATGGTCTTTTTACTATATTGCTGGGTTTGGTTTGCTAATATTTTTTTGAAATGTTTACATCTATGTTCATCAGGTGTATTGGCCTATAATTTTTTTGTAATATTTTTGTGTGGTTTTGGAATAAGTTGGCTTCATAAAATGAGCTTGGGAGCCTTCCCTTCTCTTCAGTTTTTTGGAATAATTTGAGAAGGATAGGTGATAATTCTTTGAATGCATGGTAATTTGCAAAGCCATCTGGTATAGTTTTGTTTGTTGGGAGTTTTTTAAAAAATATATATAACTGACTTGATTTCATTAGTAGTTATTGGTCTGTTCAAATTTCTGGTTTCTTTTTGATTCAGCCTTGGAAGATTGCATGTTTCCAGAAATTTATCCATTTATTCCAGATTGTCCAATTTGTTGACATATGATTCTTAATACTATTTTCTTATAATCTATTGTGTTTCTGTGGTGTCAATTGTCACTTCTCATGTTTCATTTCTGATTTTACTTATTTGGATTCTCTTTTTTTCTTGATGAGTCTGGTTAAAGGTTTATCAATTTTGTTTACCTTTTTGGAGAACCCGCTCTTAATGTTTTTGATTTTTAAAGATCATTTTGTTTATTTTTGCTCTGATATTGATTTCTGTCCTTCTACTCACTTTGGATTTTGTTTGTTGTTTTTCTCTAGTTCCTTCAGATGTAAAGATAAATTGTTTTATATGAGATTTTTCTTATTTCTTGTGGTAGGCCTAAATAGCTATGAATTTCCCTCTCACAAGTGATCTGGCTGTGTCCAATAATTTTTGACTCGTGTTTTCATTTTATTTATCTTCAGATATCTTTTAATGTCTTCCTTACTCTCATGTATAACCCATTCATTGTTTATCATCATGTTACGTAGCTTCTACCTGCATCTGTGGTTTTAATTTTTTTCTCGTAGTTGATTTCTAGTTTCATACCATTATGATATGATATGATCTTCTGTAAGATGCTTGATATGATTTTAATTGTCTTAAATTTGTTGAGGCTTGTTTTGTGACCTAACATGTGGTCTATACTGGAAAATATTCCACGTCTGCTTAAAAGAATGTACATTCTGCTTCCTCAGGGTAAAATGCTCTGAAAATATCAATTAAATCCATCCGTACTAATGTGTCATTTAAGGCCACTCTCTCCTATTAAAGTGCACTACTATGACTGTATTACTGTCCATCTCTTCCTTTATGTCTGTCAACATTTTATTTTTATATTTGGGTGCTCCTATCTTGGGCGCATAAATGTTCACAAGCATTATAACCTCTGATTAGATTGATCTCTTTATTATTATGAAATGTTCTCCTTTATCTTTGGTATAGTCTGTTTTAAATTCTTTTTTGCTTGACATAAGTATTACCACCTTATCTTTTTTGTTGTTTCCATTTTAATGAAAACAATTTTTTTTATCCATTTGCTTTCAGTCTGTGTGTCTTTTGATCTTAAGTTGATTTCTTGTAGACAGCCTATATGCAGGTCATGTTTTCTTATCCTTTCAGCCACCCTAACTAAGTCTTTTGATTGGAGCATTTAATCCATTTACATTTAAAGTAATTATTGATAGGTATGTAGTTATTGCCATTTTATTAATATTTTTTATTTTTTTCCTTTTTAAAGATGTCCCTTTGATATTTTTTATAAACTGGTTTTGTGGTTATGAACTTTAGCTTTTTCTTGTTCTGGAAACTCTTTATCTCTTTTTCAATTCTAAATGATAGCCTTGCTGGGTACAGTGATCCTGGTTGTAGGTCCTTGCTTTTTATCACTTTGAATATTTCATGCTAATTCCTTTTGGCCTGCTAAGTTTCAGTTAAGAAATCAGTTGGCATTCTTATATGAACTCCCTTGTAGGTAAAGGTAACTAACTGCTTTTCTCTTGCTCCTTTAAGATTGTCTCTTTAACTTTTGACATTTTAGTTGTGATATATCTTGCTGTGAGCCTCTTTGGGTTTATCTTGTTTGGGACTCTCTACACTTCCTGGATTTGTATGTCTATTTTCTGTGCCAGGTTAGGAAAGTTTTTCATTGTTAGGAAACACTATTTCTTCACATAGGTTTTCAATCTTTTGCTCTTTTCTCTTTCTGGTCCTGCTGTCATACAAATGTTGGTATGCTTGATGTTATCTTAAAGGTCCCTTAAACTGTCCTCTTTTTTTTTAATACTTTTTTCTCTTCTGATTGGGTGTTTCCATTACCTTGTCCTTCTAATCACTGATTTGATTCTCTGCTTCAACTAATCTGTTGATTCCCTCTAATGCATTCTTCATTTCAGTTATTGTATTCTGTATATGTGACTGGTTCTTTTTTATGATTTCTGTTACCATTTTTATGTTTTTTAATTTCTTTGTTAGAGTTCTCACTGAGTTAATCTACTCTTCCTCTAAGTTCATTGGGCATCTGTATAACCAGTGATTTAAACTCTGCATCTGGCAGATTACTCATCTTCATTTTGTTTAGCTTTTTCTGGAGTTTTCCCCTATGCTTTCATTTGGGTCATGTTCCTCTGTCTCCTCATTTTGGCTGACTCCTTCTGTTTGTTTCTATGTATTACATAGATCTCCTGTGTCTCCCAGTCTTGGCAGAGTGGCCTTATGTAGTAGGTATCTGATGGGGCCAAGTGGAGCAATCTTTCTGGTCACCTGAGCTGGATGCTCCATGGATGTCCCTGTGTGGTTGATGTACTGTTGTACTGATGTACAGCAGTACTGATGTACTGCTGTTGGCACATCAGTGTGGAGGGATTGACCCTCAGGTTGACTTTCTGTGAGGAATGGCTGTGACTGCAGTGGATGAAGTGTTGTGCTAGAGCAGACTTTACAAAGTGGAATTTGCTTTCAGGGCTCTGGTTCCTGCTGAGCCTGTCCTTTGGGCCTGTTGCTTGTAGACCTTGTGGCCTGGTCTTCTGCTGTGTTGTGAAGCCAGCCACTAGGTGTATTGGTTCTGGGCCTCTTGGGAGAGGCATTGGTGCAGGTTGAGGTCAGCCACTGTCTGTGCTCGGCTTAGAGCCACTTGGTAGGAGTACAAAACAATCTGCAGATGATTGCTGCCTGTGTTGGACTTGAAGGTGACTGGGAGAGGCTGTGAACTAAGGTTGGTTGCCAGTAGTGCTGGGTTTGGGGCTGTTTAGCAAGAGGTATGGGGCACATTGAGGCCAGATGCTGCTTTTTGGGGTTTGTGAATCATTGTGAGATTTTAAGAAAATTTGTTCCATGAGCCAAGATAGGGTGTGTGTGAGGAACAGACACTGGAAGACATTCAGGCTGGGTGCTGGACTTGGATGAGGTGGGTGTCAGGGAATCACCAGGACAGTGAGAATCACCAGGATAGTGATAGTCAAATTAATGGAGATTCAGATTTGGGGCCCACCTGTGCCTGTCAGCTGGATTTGGGGAGGGCTCAACCAAGGAACACTGGTGTCTGCTAGCACTTATATCCTAGGAGTGAACTGCTTTAAATCCTGCCCCTCCAGCTTTTGCTCTGAAGTTAGTCAGTTCAGCTTTTTCTCCTATGTCCCTGGTGCCCTTCAAGCTGTTGCCCCAGCTCTGGAGCTTAGAGCAAGTAACTCTATCAGTAAGTAAATTCATGCCCGAGCTCTGTAAGAGGAATGCCTTGATTCCAGAAGCCCCCTGTCTTACTGAGCCCTAATCACATACACAGGGGTGGGCAAAACTAAGTTTATAGTTGTTTGTATGAGAAAAGACATGCTGGTTATGATTATTACAATAGCTTTATTAACTCAAAAGAATATCACAGTGACCCAGTGCACTTAGGTACAGTCTCCTAAGTGCTCCCTTTGCCAGTCTTCATTATTTACACATTCTTGTAGTCTATTTGCTATATACAAGCACACTTCGGCATAGAGTTTTTTATTGTCATCAACTTCTTGACATGCTTCTCTTACTCAGTGAATCATACTGGTCTGGAGGTACATGGTTTTCATGAAAAGATTTTATCTCTGACAACACCCCAAAAGAAGAAGTCCATTGGGGTGAGGTCTGGTGATCATGGTGGCAATTCCACTGGCCCTTGTTGACCTACCACCTGTTGAGTAATTGTAATCAAGAAACTCACAGTTATGGCACAGTGTGGAGGAGCTTCGTTTTGCTGAAAGAAGTCATCATTATCATGCCGTCTCTGTAACTGTGGTAAAACGGTGTCCCTCAGCATGTTAAGATACAAGTCATGTATAACAGTTGTATGGAAAAAATAGGCCCAAGTACCCCATTATATGAAAGACCCACCCAAACTCTAATCCCTGGCTGATTCACCTGTCCTTCCATTGTTATATGGGAATTTTCTCTTGAAAAGTAGACACAGTTGTGCCAGTTCACAACACCTGAAAGTTTAAAACGAGCTTTGTTAGACCATGTAATTTTATGAATGATGCCATTGCCTTATTTTTCTTCATTCAGAACCACTTAATAGAATTGTAAATGGTTATCCAGGTCATCTTCTAATAACCCAGGAAACAATCTTGACCGAAACATATTCAAACCTAAACATTGTATTAGATGACTCAAAGATCTACAGGAAATGCCTAATTTTATGGGAGCCCTTTGTTTTGATTTTTGGGGGACTCTTCATTTCATTTTCTTGCTTGGCGATATTGACTGGCCGACCACTTTATGGAACACTACAGATGGACCCAGTTTCATCAAATTTATTGTGTATTGTGTAAATTGTTTGCTTGCTGACAGTGTATCAAATTCTTCAGCCCATTGCTGCTGAGCCTTTTTAGCAGTCTCTGTCTTCTAGTATTGTTTAAGTATCCACTTTTTTTTGGTCATTGGTTAAATTACCAGCCATCATTACCTAAAAGATAAATAATAAATACGGTTATGAAATAATAACAAGACAAATAATATAAATAATACAATAATGAATACATAATAATACAAGAATAAACTCTGTTTCACATATCACAACTGTAGATTTACTTTCACCAAACCCTGTATATATGAAATCATCATGTTGTACACCTTAAATATGTACAATATTTATTTGTCAAATAGGCCTTAGCAAAGCTTAAGAAAGAAATAAACAAAATAATAGCCACGAGGAATTCATTTCCACCATTCCCTACTTAATTAGTTTAGGTACAGAAAGTATATGACACAGTTCAAACCACCCATGTTAGGAGTTCAGAGCTGGATTGCTCTTTTCACTAGGAACGAATTTTGAGAGCATGTTGTTTTGGATGCCACTGCCCACAGCCTCAAGAACTAGCTTTAATGGGCTGCTTTGGGTCTGAAATCTCAAGATCCATCTCCCCCCTTCTCAGAATCTAATGATTCAATTGCATGAGTCCCCATCATCTTCAACAGTTTACTAGTCATGTTCATCACCAACCAAGACCTTAAAAACAACACTCATTCATCAAGGTGCCACCAGGGTCATGGAAAAGCTAACCAGCTCCTGTAAGAGAATCTCCTAATCTATGTAAACTATGTGTGTGTGCGTGTGTGTGTGTGTGAGAGAGAGAGGGAGAGGGAGAGAGAGACAGAATATTTGTAAGAAATTATAGAATTTTAAGCACTGTCATTCATATCCTGGTATGTCAGGTATATATGTCATGGGTTATTAAGAAGAGAACAGGAAGTTCTCCTGAAGTGGCTATAGGAACACTATACATTTAAAACCATCCTTTGTTATCACCTTCTGGATTTTTAGCAGCCCCTGGGTCAGGATGTATTAGGCCTCTCCAAGGGTCCAAGTATGTCTTGTATCAGATGGCCAAATTCTTCGTCATCTACACAGAACATCTTTGAGGGTGAAAAGGGGAACTTTTCATAATTATTCCAGGACATTGGGAAAACTGGGAAATATAGTCACCATTAGCATATAGACATAGCACAGTCCATGTCAAGAAGCTTCCAATTTTGGCATATTAAGGTGGCATCAGAAGCTGATATAATAAATGAATTCCTTCTATGGTATTCCTGGTTGGTGATATCCTGAATCTACTTGAATATCCCCAGGGACAGAAAGCTTAGTACTAACTGCAGTAGCCCATTCTGTTGGATGATCCTCCTCCTTAGGTTGGGATTTTGTTAGAAGAATTTTTTAATATAGGGTACAAAACTGAAAAATATACACATTCAATAAAGCAGTAGGCATAATTACCTTGAATATGGGAGAGAGGGTTGCTTGTAGTTTGGGGGGAAATAGGATTCAGTGCCTACCCTTTGTGTCTTCATTTGGGTCATGCCATGATAACCATCTGAGACAACCTTCCAGCCTTGATGCTTCTTCACTAGGGAACTCAGAGAAAGCTAGTGGAAGGCCACAGAGTTTTACAAGTGGAACATGATGGGGATGATTTCCTGGGATGCTGGAGGCCTTATAACCCCAAATTTAGGGAGTAGCTTTGGAGTCACAAATTAAAAGAACAAAAAGAGTCAAACCTGGATTTGAGGCCCAACTCTGCCTATTGCACAAGACATTTAAGCTCCCTCTGCCTCAGTTTCTTCACTGTCAGAATGGGAATATTTCTTCCTTCTTGAGCACATTGAGTCCTCATTCAGTTCAATTTAGTCAGTTTCACCCTGCCCTCGTCCTGTCCTGTTATGATGAGAGCACGGTGCCATCTTGGTCCCTTTGTTCACTCAGCACATATGACTGGGATAGTGGTAAGAAGCTTTGGATGCACTGTGCCATTTTCTGTGTGAAATGCTTGCCTTACTCTAGTTAACTCCTTCTCATTGAAGTCTTCCTCAGTGAAGTTTCTTTGGACCCCAAAGTCCACTAAGCTCTCCTCTCCTCCCATTCAGAGTCCTCCTACTGTGTGCAATTTTTACTCACGAGTGTGACCTTTGGTTAAGTGTCTGTTTTTCCTCTATGACTATAAGGTTCATGAGGGCAGGGGGCCTTTTTGGTTGTCTGCTGTACATGTAGGCCTAGCACAAAGCTTGGTATGCAGTAGTCACTCGATAAATGTTAGCAGAAAGAATAGTGAATAGACATGAATGACATACTTTCTACCTCCAAGGAAATCACAGGCAAGAGACTAAGAAAACTGGTGACTGCAGTAGAGAAGGTACAAAGTACTTTGATTAAAGTCTGCTCTGGGTCTTTCTGGAGGCCCCTCAGCAGAGCAGCACATGAGTGGTAATTAGGGAAGGTGAAGAGTTGTTAGCCCAGTTGTGTCTGAATGACTTGATCTTTTAATAGAAGCAACAAACAAAAAAGAAAAGAAAAGGATGACTTAAATCCAACTACCCTATGTAGTTGAAATAGCATTTAAAACAAAATTTAGGATGGCAACTTGATATGACTGATGTGGCTGCTATTGGAGAGAACATGCCAAGCAGACCCACACTCCTTCTGAAGGTCTGTGAGCTCTGTGCTCACAGGCATGCCTGTGCTCACAGGCATTTGGAAGCCAAGTGACCACTATAGGTTCTTGCAGGGGTGGAGCCTGAACCCAGGGCCTCTCTGTCCTAGACACATGGGGGGAAACCCACAGAGGCTTTACTTTTGGTTCTTTGTTTTTGGAAACCACATGGGCAACTATTCTTTTTTAACACTGTTTCTTTCTAAAAATAAAGGAAATAGTTTATTTATTGTTTTATTTTGAAATATTTTATTGATTATGCTATTACAGTTGTCCCATTTTCCCTCTTTCACTCCCCTCCAACCTGCACACCCCCTCCCACCCACATTCCCCCACTTTAGTTCATGTCCATGGGTCATACTTATAAGTTCTTTGGCTTCTACATTTCCTGTACTATTCTTACTCTCCTCCTTTCTATTTTCTACCTACTTATTCTCTGTACCTTCCTCCCCACTCCCTCCCATTCCCCTGTTGATAACCCTCCATGTAATCTCCATTTCTATGTTTCTGTTCCTGTTCTAGTTGTTTGCTTAGTTTGCTTTTGCTTTTGTTTTAGGTGCAGATGTTAATGATTGTGAGTTTGCTGTCATTTTACAGTTCATATTTTTGATCTTCTTTTTCTTAGATAAATCCCTTTAACATTTCGTATAATAAGGGCTTGGTGATGATCAACTCCTTTAACTTAACCTTATCTGAGAAGCACTTTATCTGCTCTTCCATTCTAAATTAAAGCTTTGCTGGATAGAGCAATCTTGGATGTAGGTCCTTGTCTTTCATGACTTCAAATACTTCTTCCAGCCCTTTCTTGCCTTCAAGATTTCTTTTGAGAAATCAGCAGATAGCCTATGGGAACTCCTTTGTAGGTAACTGTTTTCTCTTGCTGCTTCTAGGATTCTCTCCTTCATTTTAATCTTGGGTAATGTAATTATGATGTACCTGGATGTGTTCCTCCTTGGGTCCAACTACTTTGGGACTCTCTGAGCTTCCCGGACTTCCTGGAAGTCTATTTCCTTTGCCAGAATGGGGAAGTTCTCCTTTATTATTTGTTCAAATAAACTTTCCACTTGTTGCTCTTTCTCTTCTCCTTCTGGTACCCTTATAATTTGGATGTTGTAATGTTTAAAAGTGTCCTGGAGGTTCCTAAGCCTTTCCTCATTTTTTTGAATTCTTGTTTCTTCATTCTTTTCTGGTTGGATGTTTCTTTCTTCCTTCTGGTCCACTCCATTGATTTGAGTCCCAGTTTCCTTCCCATCACTATTGGTTCCCTGTACATTTTCCTTTATTTCACTTAGCATAGCCTTCATTTTTTCATCTACTTTGTGACCAAATTCAACCAATTCTGTGAGCATCCTTATTACCAGTGTTTTGAACTGCTCATGTAATAGGTTGGCTACCTCTTCATTGCTTAGTTGTATTTTTCTGGAGCTTTGATCTGTTCTTTCGTTTGGGCCATTTTTTTTGTCTTGACATGCCTGTTACATAGTGAGGGGTGGAACCTAAGGTATTCCCCCAGGCAGGGTAACCCACATTGCTGCATTGGGACACTGTACATGGGGCAGGGGTCCGAGAGGGAACAATGGCACTTGCTCCACTCTCTGCAGGATTTTAGTCACTTCCCCCACTTCCCCCAAGCAAATTGAGCCCTTCTGGTGCTGATTTCCGTGTGGGTGGGTTTGCATACATTCTAGGACCCCATGGGTCTCTCCAGCGAACTCTCCTGTGAGACTGGGAGTTCCTCCTGCTGCCACCTCAACCCCCACGAGTGTTTTCAATTAGTGGTTTGAACAGCTATATTTCCCTGCACTGGGGCCCTGGGTTGTGTGGTCTATCTCACTCCCTAGGTGTTTCTTCCAGTTTATGTGCATGCAAATGTGGGACCGCCCAGTCCACAATCGGCTGCCTAGCTGGCCAGCTGCAGCCTTGTGCACCCTGCTCCACAGTCCACTGCCTCACTGGGTCTGCCAGCTGCCGCCTTGCCACGAGTCCTCTCTGCCCAGCTACCTGTCTCCACCCCTCCTACTGGTCTGGATGAATGTGTCTTCTTTAATTCCTTGGTTGTTGGACTTTCATACAGTTTGATTTTCTGACAGTTCTGGTTGTTTTTTGTTTTTAAGTTGTTGTCCTTCTTTTGGTTGTGCGAGGAGGCACAGTGTGTCTACCTATGCCTCCATCCTCACCGGAAATCAGGAAGTAGTTTATTGATGAACTTCCATTCTCCATTTGTGATACTTTCTGATTACTTTCTTTGGAAACCAAGTCTCCTCAGCTACACACCTTTACAAGTCTTATAATCCTAGGTGGAAGCAGGGCTTCCAAATCTAAGTGTATTGGAAGTAGTAGTTTAAATAATTTTATTAGTAACAGTGACATCATATTTACATTTACAGTTTGGAAGCTTTCTATGGGGAAAATCTATCAACTTAATTAAAAACAAAAACAAAAACTTTCTGGGATTGTCTAGCTCAATGATTTTCAGTGTCCCACAGAATTTTAGTAATTAGTTTATGTGTGCCATGAGATGGAAAAGGTTGAAAATCACTAGTCTAGCCCATCAAACTAGAGTATGAAAATGATTTGGAATAACATTTCAAGATAAAGAATTCTAGCCAATTTTCCCCTATCAGATGCCTTTGAAGTATCTTCTTATAGATATTTAAAGGGAATTTTGTCCAAATAGTACATATCTTAAATAACTAATTTAAACTGATTTTATATCCATATTCAAAAAATATCTTGGAAGGATAAATTTTAATTTTATGATGGTTTAAAGCATTGGTTCTCAAAAAGATGATCCATATCACCATCACCTGAAATATAAATTCTCAGTCTCCCCCTGATTTCTGGAATCAGAATCTCTGGGATGGGTTCAGCATCTGTGTTTTAACAGATCCTAGAGGTAATTCTGATGCAAACTAAAACCACTGTTAGGCTAGGGTATAAACATCTTGAAAGCTTTTTGATGCTAGGTGCCTCATTTTGAACTCTGTCATCCTACTTTACGCAAGAATGAAAACAAGAGTTTAAGTTCTATAAAGCAGGAGCATTCTTCTACAATTTGTTTTCCTTGCCAGCTAACCCTGAGTCCATAGTGGACATTCAGCAGTGGTATGGAATGAATGAATGACTGTGGAATGATGTGGGGAGTTCATAGGAATGACTTGTTGTGCATAAAGATCTTTTAATAGAGTGGATGAGGAGGAAAGTGGGTGACCAGGCTGGGGCTATGACGAAATGCATGGATGGATTATGACAACAGAGCCCCTATACCTTGAAAAGGTGATGGTTGTCACCCACCTAGAAATTAAAAATCTGGAAAACCCATACAAAAGTTTTAAGGACATCCACCCTATTTCTGATTTCTCCTTGATTACTATGTTGGAGCTCTTAAAAATAATAAACATGAAGTTCTTCCTACATTTTCTGGCTCTTACCCTGCTGAAGTGCTAACCATGTGCCCGGTCTGCCTGTCAGAGATGCTAAAGTATGAAACTGACCTGAACATCAGACATGCATTCTTCATGCTTGTAAATGACCTTGAAAGTGGTATTCCACAGACAGTCCCCTTTTCTCCTCTTATGTTTCCAAAGTACATGTGAGGCTTACAGAGGCAGGAAACTTGTACACCCTGATCATGCTCACCCCCTTCCCCTAACATGTACCAATGAAAGTGAGCTGTGGTTTTCTGACTGTAGGTCTCCACTAAACCAGAACTCCTGTTACCCTGTCCAGCATCATCAGCATCTGATCCTCACTGGACCACAGGGACACCTGTGAGACGTCTCAGGAGTAGGTGACAGCTACAGCTGTGGTCGAGCTTTTCCAAATTAGCAGTGATACATTACTTGGTGAGGCATCGTAGCTCTTGCCTAGGGCAGTGTGTTGCCTAGGGCAGTTTGTGCTGCTGATCAATCCTGCCTTCTGCTTTTCCAGGCTGTGGGAGTGGGAATTTGTGAACACGAGAAATGGTATCTCTTAAAGCTTTCTCCTTCCTCCAGGAAGGGCAACTTATCTGTAAGGATTCGAAAGTACATACTAATGAACAAACAAACCCATCATTTCCTGGAATGAGGGAAGTGGGAGTGATGTCGCCTAGTTCCTTCTACTTGGAGACCTGGATTTCAACCCACTGTAAACCTTAACAAAAAGGGCCTGCTAGTTTTGTTTTTTTTCCCAGCTGGAGTTTGCGAAGACTGACCCCTTTGTTGTGGTCCATGATTGGTTCTACAAAGGAGAAAATGGAGTGTGATGCTTTGGGAACAGAGCATGTGAGCATGCACATCCACTGTCAATCCCAACGTGGGGCAGATGACTGGGTCTGAAGCCTGGTCAATGTTGGTGTCAATGTTGTGTTGTCCGTTGAATGACTTTATCATCTTTGCCAATTTCCTTGCTGCTCAGGGGCTCTGGTGGCACTGCTTTCTTGGGTTCATTGATGATCCTTTCTGAAAGCAACATCTTTGGCAGCAAAATCATTACTGTAGAAGATGGAAATTTTAGGTTGTTTCTAGGGGTGACTTTAAGGTCCCACCAACCCACTGAGGGGCTGTAGCAAAGTCACTACTGCAGCTTGGCCTTGATGTTTAGACTTGGAGGCCAAATACCCTGTCTCTTCCATTACCTTCTGGAGGAAATTGTTTTGTGTTTTTACTGTGGTCATAGACCAAGGGCATACTCTTTTTTAAAATTTATTTTTTTATTTTTTTTATTGTGGTAAAGAATACATTCTTTTAAAACTCCCAATCATATCTGAGAGTTGAGTCACAGTTGCCAAAAGACAACGTAGTTTCTGGCTGCAGTTAGAATCCCTGATACCTAAGAAATATATAGCTCACTTTGTTGTATCAGTGATACATGAGGGTGGGAGTGGGAGGGGGAGGTGGGGGCCCATGTAAAGTCTCTGGCTAAAAGGAGATAGATTCTGGAAACTAAAAAAAGAAATTCTAGCTAAGTAAGGGATACAATCCAATACCTGAGGGGCAAGAGGCACTTATATGTGATACAACTTTCAGGGAGGTACCCACCACCTTTGAAAGGAGAGACACCAGTATCCCTCTGAGAAGGTGATTATGTTTGAGTTTTGAAATGTGAATGAATATCTTGCTGGATTCTACTTGCAGGTTCTCAAATTTTTTTTCCATTTTTTATTGTGATAAAATCACATAAGATTTACTGCTTTAGCATTTTTAATTGTACAATTCAGTGGCTTAAGTACATTCACAGTGTTGTACAACTGTCACCACTATGCCTTTCCAGACCTTTTTCATTAACACCAACAGAAACTCTGCACATTGAACACCACCCCCCCTCCCCCAGCAGCCACCATTCTGCTTTCCACGTTTATGAATTTGACTAATCTAGGTGCCTCCTATAAGTGAAATCATATAATATCTGTCCTTTCATCTGGCTTATTTCACTTAGCATAATATTGTCGAGGTTCATCGATGTTGGAGCGAGTGTAAGAATTCCCTTTCTTTTTAAGGCTGAATAATATTCCATTTGATATGTATGCACCACATTTTGTTTATTGTTCTGTGAATGGACCTTTGTGCTGCCTCCACTTTTAGGCTGTTGTGAATAAAGCTGTTATGAATTTGGGTATACAAGTGTCTGTTTGAGTCTCTGCTTTCAATTCCATCTTTTGCCTTTAATATACTATAAAAACTGTCAGAGTTTGGGAAGCAGGACAAAGAAAGCCATAAATTTAGTCCTTGGTGACAGTAAGTGGCAGCTGGCAGCCTGACAGTGCTATAGAAGTTTCTCATCCCACAAACCTAATTAAATTAAACACCCAGTTGGCCAACCCTATTGCATTTCAGCCAGACAATTTTCCAAAAGCTCATTAGCTGCAAACTTGGGAGCTTTACCAGCAGATGGAACTTTTTCCCCTAGATTTTCAATAATTAGATAAGAAAGGCCTTTCAAACTTTAGACCTCAAATGAAAGATTTTATCTTACTTGCCAATGCATCAGTTTTAATGCCCTTGGTGAAAATATACAGAAATCAACATTTTCAATTTTATGATGCAATGATGCAAGATTTCAGTGTCATTAAACCATGACTCTCAGGAGGAACACCGGGTTTAAGGAAACTTCTGATTTGATGTTACAATTGCTGTCTATTTTTTCCATTTATTTCAGATGTAAAAAGTTGAGGCGTTGGAGGAGCACATTTGATTCCTCTGTATTTTTATGTTGTGCAAAGTGAGATGAGCACGGTCAGTAACATCTAGGATGTAAGATAGGTGACGTTCCTGTGACAATTAGGAAACACTATCCTGCAGAAGTTCACACAGCCCGTGCCCTAGAGTTATGCTAGCATGGGCCCTTGGAAGAGCCTGTGATGTATGCTGCAGATTCTTCTACGGGGAACACATTACAAATAAGACTTCAGACCTTGTATAGCTGTCTTTGTTAGTCACAGTCTCCTCTTCCCTTTCCAAAAAGGCCATTATTGCACTTCATTTTGTCTATATTCCAGCAGATATGTGATTTATAATAATCTTGTTCTTTGTAGCTTATACTCAAAAGGAGCCCTATTATTTTCCAGGGCTTCCTTCTTATCTATAGTAATTTTGAAATTACCTAATTTGATAATGGACAGTGATACATTGCTTGGAATGTACTTGGTTAATAAATGTGAACAGAGAGCCCAATTTGTGATTGATCAGTAGATTATTATTTTATTATCTCTGTGTGTAGCCTGTGTGTATGTATATATATTATGCATACATATATGTTCATGTATTATTTATACATTTTTTCACCTCCTCAGGACATGTGTTTTGCTCTGTTTCCACAGATTCCTTGTCCTGATCCCAATCTAAATTCTTCACTTCTTCACCTGACACTCCAGATGTCTAACACCTTCACTGAATCCATTTTCCCAAGAGAGGACATTTCCCTCAGTTTTCTCAGTGGAGGCTACTTGATTCTTCATAGTCCAGGGACCGTTGGCCACTCTGGCCCTCCAACCCCGCTGCTGTCCTGGTGTGAGACCTTTAGCCTTGAGGCTCTTGCCATCCACTGAATCCTTATTCTGCCTACTCTCCTGATGCTGCAATCTATCTACCTGCCCCCACCCCACCATTCAGGATGGCTTCCATCCTTGGCTTTTTCTGCTCTCACCCTCAGCTCCAGCCATTGCCTTGAGTCTGAGCCCTTGAGTATCCCAGGTCCTTGACCTTCTCAACTGCAATGCACTGCAGCTGGGAGCCTCTTGGATTCCACCTTCACATGGAACTTCTTACCTCTGTCAGATTTTACACTCCAAAGTCTCCCTCCCTGAGGGTCCATATCCTTCCAGCTCTCTTCTGCTTTCACTGCATCCAGTCTCAAAACTCACTCTTCAGCCTTTTCTCCAAATACTCATTTAACAAATATAGAGACACTGCTAACTCTAGGAATTTAGTGATGAGTGAAAAAGGACATGTACTTTGTGTTTATAGAACTTTTAGTCCAGCAGAGGATAGAGGAATTAATCAAATGACTGCACAATGAAATACTATAAAATTTCTGCTGTGCCAAGTGCTACAAAAGTACAGACTATGTTCATGGGGGACCTTTCTGAATTAGGTGGGTGGAGACATGACAGTAGAGCTGAAATATGGAGAATGAATAGTCTGTGAGGGGAGGCAAGTCTTCTAGGAGGAGGGATGTGCTTATGCAAAGGTCCTGTGGTAGGATTTTTTTTTTTTTTTTTGTGCAGGGCACATGGTGAATAAGAAGTGAAAGATCCATTAACTGGAGTCTAGATAGGGAGAGTGTAAGATAAAGCCAGAAGGGGAGAAAAGGGCCAGCTTTTCAGGGTTTTGTAAACTATGTCAAGGATTTAATTTTTCATACCAGAAGACATGGAAGTCATTTGAAGGTATTGAGGGGAGCTGCTTCCAATTTATGTCCTGTGCCCTAAAACTTCAGTCTATACTAACTAATATTGCAATTTACTATTGCACTTTTAGAGGCACCAGATTTAAATGCCCACAAATTCATAAGCATTTACCTAGGCTTCCTTACATAGTTTCACTCTTAATCTGGAAGTCTCATATATTTTATTTTAATGCTGTAATTCTAAATATTGATGACTGAAAACATTCTTTATTTTTTATTTCATCTTGAGTACATCTGTACTTACAATGTTGTTTGGAGTCTTGGTTCCCAGTATATCCATTTATAGCATTTTTGTGTAAGCACTTGCACAAGTCAAATGAAGTGCACCAGAATGTTAGGTTGGAAACTTAGGGCACTTTTGGATGTTTAAATGGCACTGTCAAAATATTGGTTTTATACTTTACAAATCTTTTGTTATTTATGATGAAAAAATACCCTTTTTTGGTAACAATATTATATCTGCTGTTGAGAACCACTAAGGGTTAGGGATGAGAAAAACATATTACTATACTTGCCAGTTTGTGAAGAAGAAAATCCTTCCCTATTTCCCTTAAGAAACCACTGAGACTGGGAATATGAGCTTTCAGGGTAAAACCTACAGAAATGTGGGCTTTTCAGAGAATCACAGAGGCAGGAGGTGAGGGGGCTGGGTCACACCCCCCACCCATTTTTCTGTAGCCGTGGCAGAGGTGAGGCACAGCCCTAGAAGAAGCTGCTTGTGTGCAATGACAATCTGCACAAGCAGTTGATTGCCTACTGGACACACAGATGAATCTGAGTGTCCATGGAGTTCCCACTTGTGATTTTGTGAGAGAAACAAGCCTCTCTGACATAGATTAGTGACACATTGTTTCAAGATGAAATAAATTCATACTGAATTATAATTATGCACAAATGGCATACAATTGGCATAAAGAAAGGCTATCTTTATAAGCCAGAATTCTTTAGTTCTTTTACAAGGTCCCCACTGAGGGATTGGAACAGATAACCAGATGGAATCCAGATGGTTGTCTATTCCAATCCCACCATTTCAGAATGGGAGACAGCCTTAGAGACATTAAGTGATGTACTCAAGAGCATACTGCTTATTGGGACAGAGCTGAGACTCAAACCCAGGCAGGCCTCCTGATGGGAGTCCCGTGCCCCCTCTGCCACGTGTCCTAAGATGCACCTGGCATCTGTTCCTCCCTGGAACAGCCAGTGGACCTGGATGGTCAAGAACTCTTCCATCCTCTTCCTTGGTTTTCCCTTCTCCCTTTCCTTTTCTACTTTGGGAGTCTGCAGTGATGGTGGTGTTACTTCTCTGTCCCCTTCTTCCTTAGACATCCCAGAAGTGTCTGTTTATGTGTGTGTGTGTAGCATTTGCTAAATTCACAAGGGACCTCTGAATAATTTAAACTTCTGGATTCCATGCTTGCTGAAGGCAAAGGTCAAGCCTGGGTTAGCTATTTTTAGCTATTTTAATTTTCTATTTCCCTCTCTGTCTGTCTAGGCCTGTACATAGGAGGTCAATAAATGTTTGTTGGAGTTGTTAAATTCACCAGACTGAACATTATAATTTGTATGTTGGAATGATGTTGTCTCCCAAAAACAAAATGTTGCCAGATTGTTTTGCCTTGGGAGCTCTCTCATGTCTATCTTTTTAATACAGTGAATTTTATTGTATGTAAATCACCCCTCAATAGAAAGATCATATGCCTTCAGGATCATATATAGAAAGTTGTCCACATTCTAAGGGGTTGTAGCCTCCACTAGCTGGGTAGGCCCCAATCAAACATGCAGAATCATTAATTAGGGTCATTTGTTCCACTGGGAGCTGAGCAGAATGTGTAAAACCTGCTCAGGAGAGAATTAATTCATCTTCCTCTCTGTACTTTTTCGAGTACTCCTAGCACGATTCTCAAAGCCTGCAGACCTCATGCATATGTTCTAATGGGCTAATTGCTAAGGAGACATTTGTGAATTAATCTCTGACTTGAGCTAAGTGGTTTCCACTAATGGCTTTAATTCAGTGACTCCCATTCTTGGCCACACATCAGATTCACTGGAGGAGCTTGTTAAAAATAAGAGATGTTCGACTTCCCCCTCTCCCCAAGCTCAAAATTTTCTGGTCTCTGGGCAGATGAGGGTGTCTCTGTTTTTCAAGGAAAGCTCTTGTGGTGATTGTATCTGGTGGTAGTCACCTTTGGGAGTACCTGCTTTAAATTCATGTCTGAATGTCCATGTAGCCTCATGTTTATTGAAAGCATTTGAGCCCAAACCTGACAACCTGAAACCAGGTTCTAGATGGACATCTCTGGAGTCAACTTTCCTGGTTCATTCATCTCCACAGTCTCACCCCTGAATCTGTCCTTTCCTTGAACAGCCCCAGTGGCCCAAGGGTGGGCATTCTGTGCTTTGCCATGCTGTTTCGCACTTTTATGAACTTTCTGAGACATTTGAAAAATCCTCAGAGCCTACTGAATTTCCATCACGAAGATGACTGTGAATATTCTCTCTACCCTCCAGTTATCAATGCTCTCCCGGTGGCAGGTATTAGGGACAGGCATTCTTTTAGTACACTGTGTGTGTGTGTTCTTAGCATTCTTCTGTGCAAACACGTCATGTTTGCTCTTGGAGTTTTGAAAATAGATGACTCACAAGCATCATTTTTTCAATGACATTTATCAAATTAATTTTATTTTTAGGAATCTGGAACTCTGTAAACATCACTCAGTACTGAGTATTACCATACAGCCTATGTGTGTTTTCAATAAATGGAAGAATATGGCAGTTAGCACCATGCAAAGTAGCCAAGGTAACTCAGACTATGAAAAGTTAGAAAGACTGTACAGGTTCTAGTGAAGGTCAGTGCAAGATGTACCCTGAGGGGACATGCTGACATTATCGCCTTGGTCAGACTACATTCACAAGCTCTTGTTTTAGATGGTGCTTTATAGAGTGCTTGGTCATTGTAAGGGGTACTCTGTGACTCAGCTGCTAAAGGGTGTTTTCCTGTCTCAGATTCCCTGCTTTTCTTGGCCTCATCATATTGTGTCCTTGGGGCCTCAGTGTCCCTTATCCTTTGGACCATGGAAACATGTGGATGGACTCCCCATGGCCATCTTCCTACTGAGGAGACACAACATGTAGGAAGAAGGGACAGTCTGAGGATAATATTGGGACAAGAACCCCTGTCCCTACTGTTCCTAGC
The DNA here is from genome assembly GCF_019186645.2 of Phyllostomus hastatus. NCBI lineage: Eukaryota > Metazoa > Chordata > Mammalia > Chiroptera > Phyllostomidae > Phyllostomus > Phyllostomus hastatus. The sequence goes on from NW_025333869.1 coordinate 20,063,080, forward strand.
TTCTCCTTCAGGTATGCTACACCAAATCAATAGCTTATGTATTGATCAGACCAATACCACACAATTGAACACTGATTAGATACTAGCATCGGATTTATCTATGTAAGGATTACTTTAGAAAGGATTGTATTTTATGACTCCAAGTGGACATTTTTCTTTTGTTTTTCCTAGCGCTTGATGCATTGCAGATGTGGAATAAATACTTAGATGATTATTTAGGGGTACTCTATAACATAACTATTACCATTTTTGGCTAAAGTATAACATTTTGTAGAGTAAAACTGATCTTTATTTAAAGATGAGAGAAAGAGAGAATGCATCCTTTGCTAAGGCTTGTAGAAGATGAATCTCTGTTGGATTCCTGTTTTCATGGCCAAATCTAAAGGACCTATTTATTTTCTGTAGCACTTGGATCCAGGCTGACAGTGTAATCAAGCCTGACATGATAAAGAGGCATTTAGCAAGTTTAAAAATCACATGCACAGTTGTTTCAATATGGAGAAACAGATCTTCTGCCCATCGATCATTTCATGTCTGGAGGCAGGTGGGTAGGCAGGAGAGTCTGAGCAACCTGTACGTCCTTGAGAGAAGGCCTTCCAGCTGAAGATTAGGACCCAAGCAGGGGCCCACTCAGCAGAATCTTTAGTTGCTGAAGATTTGGAGGTATCTGTCTTCGGCATGTCTTACCTCCCTTGCCTTACTAGAGAGATGCTGATATTTGAGTTTGCATCTTAAGAGGATAGCAGGATTCCCTCCCTCCTGTCACTGGCTGATTTGCTTAAGTAAGCTGCATGCTATTTTCTATCACAGGGCCAGTGGGAGGCCCTGGGAGAAACTAGTGTCAGCTACTTTGGCCTTTCCCAAGGCTGGGAAATCATCGCCACTGCAGGAGAGCGTGGATTTTGAACTCATTTCAGAATGATGTAGATGCCATTTGCAAGGACTTCTTTCCTTTTTCTCCTCCTCTCCTCTCTCCATGCATTCCCCCCTGTCACCCCCACTTTCTCCTCCTTTCCTCTCTAGCTTTTAATGGAATAAGCCTGTGTCTGCAGCTTGACTGAGGCTCAGCATTCATACACATGCACGCACACACAGCCAAATTGACAGAGATTAGTTTTGAATCATCTGTTTATGAATGAAGAAGAGGTCCTTCCCCTCTGTACTGGCCAAACCCCTTCTCTTTGCAGCATTTTGAGAATGAGGTCAGGGCTAGGATCTAACTGCTTGTCTCAGAAATAGCACAGATCAGAATTAATCTTAAGCTATTTGTTTTATTGCCTCATTCAGATAATAAAGGGAAAAGCAGAGGACTATTTGTGTTTTTTTGTGTGGGAGGTTTTTCCGTGCATAACTGTGCAAGGAATGAGTGAATGAATGAATGAATGAATGAATGAACAAATGTGTGTGAAGGGAGAGGCTGAGGTGAGCTGCCGGTGGTTTTGCACTGGGTTCATGGTAATTACTGACAGACTGCAGGAGTTTTCTTGGATTCAAGTGGGACATGTTTTAGAGTTGAATAAAACTGAAGAATAAAATTGGCCCCAGTGGTGTCTTAACACTTCTTCTCATATGGATAATTTATCAAGTGCTGTGGAACTACATAACCCTTTCACAGTGTCCAGTTGTTTCACCTGTCAGCTTTTAGTGTGTAGCTCGCCATCCCTCCCCAGTAGCTCCACAGAGTTTTCAATTATTCAAAATGAATATGCAGATTTCATTCTCTGCCAGCCACTGTGGTGCACACACAAGTACAGGTATGTGTGAGTGACCCACCCACATGCACACACATGGCTTAATTTTACCTAATCTTTTCATAAACTGGAATTTATCCCACAGCCAGTGCCAGAGGGATATTAACAGATACTCTGAGGAGACCGATACTTCTAACCCCTTTCAATTTCTAGTCCCTTTAGAATATTCGCAGGTCTGAAAGGTATTTGTGGTCCTCTGGCATTGTGTGTGGTGGTGGTGTTTATTTTTGTTCTCAAGGCTAATAATCATTAACTCTTAGTGGCTGTTTTATATTTGAACATCCTTTGAACTGGACCACTACTCTCCTCTGTGAAAGATTAAATCAACAAATTAGAATGTTGAGCAAGCAGAGAGGTGTCAGTATCAGCCCGATCTGCTACATATTCATTTGATGGACTTTCGTGTGACAGGTATCCTCTGACCCACCCACCTGTCTGGGCAAAGGAGATGCCCACCTGTCTTTTCTATCAAAGGTGATTACTTTTGAGCGAAGAGTGTGAAGGAGAGTGAGGATTTCCATATAGCTGGCCTCATGTGTTTCCTTATTTGGTGTCCTTCACCTAAGTGGTTTCTAAAATACTTAGAACTCTCCTCCACCCCCACGCATGGATGTTTGTAGAAGCACCAAATTTGTGCTTTTCTTTTCCCCCTATATTTTACTATAAGTTTATTGAAACAAATACAACTTGAGATCAACATTATAAGACCCTCTCTATCTAAAGGACTTACTCATTTGCCTGGATGAACTGTTAGGCGCTGAAAGAACAAAGCTATAGCCAGATGTTCCTGGCTTCCAGAAATCAGTGGGAAAGAGAAAGTATGCTTGGTTCTAGAAATAATAGGATCTGTGAAAAATCGTTATTAAATTTTTGGTGTGACATTGTTTAATAGAATTATATAGGTTTTAGGTATACAGTTATCTAATACATCATCTGTACACTGTGTGTTCACCATGTGAAGTCCAGTCTAAAGTCATGCTTTTCAATTGATATTTTTCATGCAGAAACAAAGTGAATTAGTGAGTGTCTAGGGCTGGGGTGGGAATGGGAACTACCTGTTATGGGCACACAGGATGTTCTTGACAGGACAAAAATGTTCTGAAGCTACAGCACAGTGATGGCTGCACAGCTTGGTAAAGTCATTCAAAGTCATTGATTGCATTGTATGTTTAAAATGGGTGAGTTTTATGGTATGTAAATTATACCTCATTAAAGCTGTTAAAAGTTGGTATTCCTGTATTTGAGTGCCCTTGGGGCCTAGATTGCATATAGTATGAAAATTATATCACTCCAAAATTTTACCTGCTCTTTACCCACTGAAGTGTTTTAACTTCAGTTGTGAATAAGCTTCACCCTGAGGTAACAGGGCCAAATAAAAAGCCGGAGCCTAGGATGCAGGAGTCTGCCCCAACTCCTGTGGGCCAGCAGTGAGATTGCTGCCCACCGCAAAGTAAGGAGCCCACACCAGGGGGCAAGGGCGTGAGATTTCCAGGCAGGCCCCAGATGGCAGTTGGCACCATGTTTCTGAGCTGTGGCTATGACATGTGTCGTAAAATTAAAAAATAAACATCCCGGTGTTGTTCAGCCCTTAAGTGACAGCATTTTTCTCTTGTTTTGCAGGTTGTCTTAGTCTTTGCTCTCAGCATTGGTGCACTTGTAATATACTTCATAGATTCGTCAAAGTGAGTATTCAAATTCATTGTCGTGCCCTCTGTTTCTAACACAGTCATGAGCCTTTACATCGATCAGTGATTTACTTTAACACCGAGCTTTACAAGAACCTCCTGAGTGTGGAAGACCTTTGGGGAAGGCAGAGCTGTTTGTGCCGATTTTCTGAATGGGAATGCAAGCTCTCACAAGGAAGGATTCTGCTGGCTATGAGAGGGAAAGAAGGGTATCTGAGTTCAAGCCATTTTGCTGGGTACCATTTATTTTTAAATAGCTATTTCCTGATGAAGCATTTGCACTGAAGATGTCAAGAGGCTTGGATGTGCATTTGCAACCTCTGAGAAGTTATAGTGTCCAACGGGTGAGGGGCTGAGCTATTCTTGCCGAGGTGTGAGGGTTCTTCCCTCTTTAAGAGTTTCCAATGCTTTAATGTTATTCACGGTCAGTTAGAAAGTGCTATACTATCCCACCAACCAAATATTCAGCTGAAGCATTGCCTGCTGGTGCTTCTTGACTTGGGAAGGTAAGGAGATGGGACAGAGGAGTTCATGATGACTCCCAGAGGTGGAGGACCATGGCCATCTGAGAATTTCTGGAGTGGACACTCATGAAGATCCTCAGGTGCCTGCAGGGTGAACTGCTGCTTCACGGTGGGCCTGTGGTGGGGTCCATGTGACAGATGGTAAAGGCTTTGTAGGAGGCAGAAGTCACTGAGCAGAGTGGCTAGGCGTGGCCAGGTCTGCCCTGGTTCCTGCAGGCATCACCCCTGCAAGAATCATTTGTTCCAACTATTCTATAGCAATCTTGAAGCTGACAGCACCTGGGAAACTGGAACTGTGCTGGCCCTACCGGCCCTTCTGTGGTGACATGAACTTGACACTGGACAGTGGCCTTGAGCTCTGTTTGCCCTTTTTACTATGAGAGTGTTTCTTACTCCTTGAGCTCTATCCCTGGTATGACTGGATACTAGAGTCAGACCCCAGGAAACCTCCTTCATGTTCCTGTTGGCACAGGCCCTGATGTTTCTGAATTCTGAGCATGTGTTCTTTTTCTGTAGCTCAGGATGGTAATACTTTCATACACACCTAAACTCTGAATTTCTCAGAGGCATCTCATCACCAGCCTAAGGATTTTGTGCACATGGATGCCAAGACCAAAATGTCATGTTAGGGAAGATAAAGAAAGTATCATCTCCAATTACTTGTCTCTGGGAATCAGCCTTGTCTGAGACTATCAGGCCCTTCAGTCCATCCCCACTCATGAGGCTGGGCTGCCCTCACCATCTTAGGTGGAGGGGCCTTTAAAAGTTCTCCAGGAGACAAGATTCATCACACTTCTCCATCAGCTCTTCCTGGCCAAGAAAGAGAAGAAGAGCTTTTCAATTTGGAAAACTCCAAGTGGGATGTCATTGAAGGTAAGCCCCTTCTAAATATCTACGCTTAATAATTTTGATCTTATTTGAATGGAAGCAAAGATCTTTTAAAGCCCCTGGTCTTATTTCTCCATTCTCTCCCCAGGTGTGAGCAGTGTTCTCATATTCCTGGGGATGCAACCCTGCCAACTTCCATGCCGGGGCTCAGTACATGGGTTTGGGCATGTGGTTTGTATGCCCTAGACCGAGCAAGCCTTACGTGGAGGCAAGTGTGGCTCTTGGTTAGGAGGACAGATGCCTCAGCACCTTCTTTCCTTTGCCTCCCTTCCTGCTCCTCTGTATTTCTCAGTTAAATAAAATACTCTCGTTGGATGGGTCTGAGTTGTGTACTTCTTTACAGCATCTACTGTGAAGCAGTCTTGCGCACTTTGATCCTGGCGGACTTCCACGGGCAAAACCCTTTTCCTTGGATGCCCTACACTCCCGCAGTGCCCTTTGGATTTTGTTCTGATTGTGCTAAGCCTTGGGGAAGCTGGCATTGTGGGTCCTCTCAGGTTCAGGTTCTTTTATGGACTTGCAGCAAGTTTATTCCAAGGATGCACCTTCCATTCTGTTCTCAGCTTTTCCCAGCAAAAGTTCGAGTAGTCTGAGAACCAAGACTGTCCTCACTCCCCCTGGGGACTAGCCTAGCCTCATCCTAAACTTGGTCTTTCTTCTTCGTCACTAGACTGTGTGATTTGGCATAGAGAGATTTTGTACATAAGAAAAACTTGTGTGCCTTTACGTAGCCCTTTCTGCTTTTCATTTGCATTACTTCTTTTGGTTCTGACACCATATACTACTGTGCTGTCCTGTGGGTGCCCTGATGGGCAGAGTCAATACCAAGAAATCTGCTGTCTTTATGGGGGCAGCCAGCAAACATGTTTAAGTAAGGGGAAGAATTAAAGTGGAATCTATAAAGTGACCTTTATGATAAGTCTACAGAGTCCCAGGGATAAAAAAATAAAAACAATCTATTAGGCAAACTACAGGCAAAGAGAACAAGATAAAATGAAGTTCTATCCACACATAAAATGCAAATGGAAATCGGGGAAGAAAGCAGGCTGTTAATTCTTAAAGTTCTTCTTTTTTCATTCAAAACTGTCATTGGTTTTACACACTAGTGGTGTTGCTGGCCACTTGGAAAGAAATGGGCATCTCCGAAAGAAAGCTTTAAACTTCTTGGAATTTATATAAAGTCATCATTCTGGAAAAAAGTACCCCCCATTCTTCCATTGAAGTTGAGTTAGTATTTATACCCTTCAGATTAATAAGTAACTTAAAACACAATCCATAGACTTTCCCTTGTGTGGTCCTAATTGGGCAGACATTGCCTAAGAAACGGCTTGTTTCGATAAGTTTTAATCAGAGCTGGCCTCCCCTAGATGGTGGGGAATACCCCAGCAACACAAGTTCAAGGTGTGACACTCTGCAGGTTTAGTGTCAAGACAGGCCAGTTCAGGTTGTACAAGAGGATAGGTGGTCTGGGTGGTCATTCCACTTGTGTGGGGCAGCAGATGAGGAAGGCACTTCAGATAAGTGTCATAAGTAATGGGTGTATGATCTTTTTAACCCTTCCTGCTTATTTTACTATCAAGAGGCAGTGGCTAGGTTATTTCCAAATATGTTCTCAACTACACGTGTTTGCCTTTCTGTTGTCAGGCCAAGGTAGTCCCTGAGCAGTAAGGCTTTGAGAGGCTCTTCTTTGGGTCTTAATTTTCCTAGAGTGATCACCACAGAAGAACCACTTGTGCAACATCGAGTGATTACTATCTAGCTAAGACCGATTATTCTTGCAATTTCTGGAGTTGAAAGCCAAAGAGAAGTACATTAAACTGTGTTAAAATTATGCTTCATCATCGCAGTGGTAGACTCTCTAGAAACACCCAAGCAGAGGATAGCTGTTCCACCAAATCTTTGGCTAGATGTCAATGCCAATTCCTTAATAGATACAGAGATGCATTAAGCCTGCCACACACAGTAATCCCAGCCCCCAGGAGGTCCCCTTAAGTTAGCCACATGAGACAGTTACTGTCCAAAAGAAAAGAACTACATTTCTTTGTCATTCTTTTTAAAGCCGCTGTGCCCAGTTTAAGGCACACCCCACTCCAACTCCTAATTCCTATGTCTCCCAGTGCTTACACCAACCAACCCTTTCTTCTTACACTCTGATAACTCCAAGAAGCAAAGGTTTTTTAAAAAAATGTACAACTAAGTCAAAAGTTATTTAGATGTTTTGTGGGTGATAATGTCACTGTGACTGGTTCCATCCCTTCCTGTCTCCTCCCTTTGACAAAGGAGCAATAATTTTTCCCTAATAGATAAGGAAAAAAGCCCCAAGATGTCAGTGTGAGGTCAGCACCCATGGATTGCATTATGCAGCAGTTCCTGCTGCTTCTAGAACTTCAAGAGAAAGTTGGAAAAGAAAAAAACTCAGGACCCTTGCTTCTTTGCACTTTTTTCAGGGGCATTCTGGGATAGGATGACTCACCTGTGTGAAGATATTTATTCCTTTGATTCATGTTTAAAGTCTGCTACTTTTTATGCTATAGTTACATGAATTATGAATATTTAATCCTGCATATACTGAAAATGAAGGTCAACTCCTGCTTACTGGTGACTTCAATGCAGACTCCTGTCTCTGAAAGGCAAGCTACCTGCTGTTAGCAGAGTAAAGCTGAAAGGTTATACATTGTTAAAATTTTCCTTAATGACTTTATTTGCTCCAAAATGGCTGATACACAGTGGGGGGTGCCTACTGCTTTCTCTTGGCTCCTGGTATCAGCAGTGCTTTGGGGGATGCACTCATTAGGAAAGAGGGGGAAACAGCAGCACACATTTTGGAGAGACATCTAATTTAAGGGCTGGGTTCCAGGGAAACAGTGTGGTTTCGATGTGAAAATGGTCTTGCCCTAGTCTTTAAAATTTTAAGTTTGTATTGAGTAATTCATTCATTTTGTGTCCAATCATTCATTTGAAACATCTTCAGTGTGATAATGCCAAGTGACTATTTTTCACATTGTAAAATTGCTATGGTTAGTTACGGTCAAGGAAAACTGCTTTTAAGATAGCAATAGAAATTGACCGGACTGTTATAGTCTCTGATAAAGAAACTGGCACTAAGGATACCCAGAGCTTTAGCAGAAATGGCCAGTCACTCAACTATTATACCTGTCCCAGTCTTCCCATGCCAGGCTCTCTCTCTTCCCCAGCCTAGACATTCTCCTCAAAAAGAGAGGGGCAGGTGGTTGGGGAGAATAATATTCACTGATCATGTGCTTTTTGTGAAGTATAGTGCTAAGCACTTTAAACTAAATAATACATACAATCCCACAGAAGTCTAACAACTTGATAGAGTAGGAATTACAGCATTCCCACTTTACAGATGAGGAAGCCAAAGCTGCAACATTGGCCCAAAACCACATAGCTAATAAATTGTGGAACCAGAATTTGAATCCAGCATATCTCAAGGCATCATCTCCCTTCCAGGTGTCAAGAACTGAGATCCCAGATTGAGGAAGTGATTAAATGGGTTTGATGAGAAGTTGTAAGACTGAGAGGTCCCTCCACCTCATCCTGCTGACTCTCTTGCCTTGTTTTCCCTTTTGTTCTCCATCTCCTCATTTCTCATCTTTGGGACCAAGTTTGAAAGTCAGCAGTGCTTATAAGGGCCCTGTTGCAGTTTTCTCCCTATGACATGGGACATGTTCCATCTGACATCTCTTTGGACTTTGATTCATTTCTCCCATTTTGGCTTAATAAGACTCAGTTCTTTTTTATCTCAGGGGAGAAGCAGTGCTTTGTGATGGAACAGGGTCAAATTAGCAAAGACAAAGGAGAAATGCTTGTTTATCAAGGGGTCTTCCCATTGAAGGGATTCTTTCCAGATGGAAAGGCCCTTTGTGATCCCATCCTTACCTAGCTCTCCATGCCTGTTATTTGGCACATTAACATACTGGGTTGGCCAAAAAGTCCGTTATGCTATTTTCCGCAAGATAAAAGCCACATTTTTCATTTTTACTGGTAACTTTATTGGTGTGGATATTTTGAGTATGTCTGCTGTCTCCTACTGTTGGGTTCCAGTGGGGAGAGGCAAGGAGTGCTGCTAAACATCTCCCAGTGCATATGGGAGCTCCACAGCAAACAATTATTTGGCTAAAATGTCAATAGCGCCAAAAAACTTAAGAAACCACTTTGACATGTTGGATCAGCCATAGCACCTTCTTGATATTCTGCGCAGATCTTTTTTTTTTTTTTGCATTTCTGTTGTGTTTTTACCTTTCTTGAAAATAATAAAGCATAATACACTGAATATGTTGCTTATTTTCTTCCATCTTTAATATTAAAATGCCTGCACAAAAATTCACCAATGTTAATGTTTTTTAAATGCATGCTGATAGGACAGCTGTCACAATACAAGCTAACAAAATTGTTTTGGATGAAATTGAAGACAGCTAAGCACTACTAGAGCCATGCATGGAAAAAATGTAATGGACTTTTTGGCCAACCTACTAGCTAATGACAGAGTCCCTGCTTCCCATTAGAAGGAGGCTTTCATCTCTTTGGGGGAGTTGCAGAATTTAGTTGTGTGCCTAGGAAGTTAGTATTACCAAACCAATGGACTCCAGGAAAATTTGGTCCCAAAGACATTTCAGTGGAGGCCTTTAAAATGATTTTAATATATCCAGCTTCCTCCTCCAGTCTTGTTTGTAGTAACTGTGCACTCAGGTGTTGACACAGTGCCTCCCACAAGTCCAGCCTCCTGGCAGGCACCTGGCAGAGCTGTGAGGTCAGCAGAGATCACCTCCATGACAATGCACTGTAAACTGTAAGGTACAGTGAGCACTACTGTAACTATCACCATTATCATACCCTAGGCCATGCATCATGAACAGTGAGGCAGCACAAGGCAGAAATAAGAAGGCTGTCTCATTCTGTGCCCGGTTTCTTTAGGGAACAGGGTCTTTCAAGGTAGGATTCTGAGCAAGGAAGAATCCCACTTTGCTCCCACTCTCTGCCTTGTGTCTTTTTTGAGAAGTCATGCCATGTACTTAACCTCTATTGAGGAAGTCAACACAAATCACTGTGTGTGTAAAGCATCTCCCTATTCTTTTCTTTCCCTTTTAAATACTCCCCCCAGTTTTCTTCATCCCTCCCTGACACTTTTATTGCCAGGCTTTGGTTTGGAAAATTATGGGTAGAGAAAGTTCAAGGGCAGGATGTTCAGAGCAGCTCTGCACATCTGTGAAGGGAATACAACAGGAGAGCCAGCAGCTGTTGAAAGAATGGAAGGTCAGGTGGTGGAGTTGCTGAGCCCACTGGAGGTGGGGGAACAGGAGCCCCTGAGGGGCTAAGGGGCTGTAAATAACTCCCAGTGGCAGGTCCTTGTTCCCTTTCAGAATCTAACCTTTCATGGTAACACTTGGTCCTCTGATTTGGGAAAGACCCTAACTCAAACATTTCACCTCATCCCGTTTTCTTTTTTTTCTTTTTCTTTTTTTTAAAAAGATTTTATTTATTCATTTTTAGAGAGAGAAAGGAGGGAGAAAGAGAGAGAGAGAAACATCAATGTGCGGTTGCTGGGGGTCATAGCCTACAACCCAGGCACGTACCCTGACTGGGGATCAAACCTGCGACACTTTGGTTCGCAGCCTGCACTCAATCCACTGAGCTATACCAGCCAGGGCTCATCCCGTTTTCTGAATTGCCATCCTCTCATTGATTAGGTATAAACCTGAAGACAAGAGGGGTGGAGAATATGCGAAGTTGGTGAGTGCCCTCCCCCCACACACACCCTTGAGGGGGTCTCTGCTTCCTTGCTTATTTCCCTTTGTGCAGGTGATACATAGGTACCACATGCAGCAGCATCCAGAAGGAAACTGCTTATCTTTGACATTTCCTTGGAAAAATCAGGGACTATGTTAGGAATGGGAGAGAAAATGGCGCTAGACCTTCCAGGTTGGCTGCATAAGACAAATGTAGGATAAAATGTTAGAATTTGAAGAGGTGCCAGAATTCAACTGGTGCCACTGTTCCCTGTGCCTCAGCATTCTGTCCTGCAGAATGAGGGCTAAGTGGCCCGCTCAAGGTCACCCAAGCAGCCACATACAGAACTAAAGCCAGAAGCCAGAGAGCCCTTGCCTCTCAGTCCAGGCCCTTGTCTACTTGATCTCATGTTTTTTTTTCTAAGAAATAAATCATGATCAAAGATGTGACAGCGAGTGTTATCCATTGAATACTGAAGCAAATCATGACTTTTTATGCTAGTTCTGGAGTTTCAGGATGTCATCATGGAGGGAAATTTAGGACAGAGATGATCTCAGGTAGAGAAAATCAAACCCAGCCAGGTGGCTCCTTGGGCTAACTTCAGTTCATCCTCCTTGGCAAGTGGTCTTGAATTTCTAGGTTTCATGATCCTGCAACTCTTTTTTTTTTCCATGTACTATTTCAGAAATGGAAGTAAGAGTTCATCTCTGTTGTGGAAGGTTAACAAGGCTGAAACTCATTGGTTTGGTCTGTTTGGAATTTATTATGCATTACTTTGGAGGGTGTTTGCACAATTACTCAGTTGTGTCTCCTGTAAAAACAGTCTGATAACTGTCTATAAATCATATCTACTCTATCTTCGAAAATCAGAATGAATTATTTCTTGTTTTCTCATCATCCCCAGAATTTAAAAAGACTTTAAGTTATCTGAGACCATCTTAGCCTTCTTGCTTCTTTTTAAAAAATGATTATTCCAGGGAAAATGAAGAAAGCGCATCCCCTTCTGAGTCCAGTCAATCAGTTATGTCTTCTGAAAGAGCATGTGCTTATACCATGAGTTGGCTGGATCTCCTTCCCATTGCACAGCACTGGTCCTTCACCTGAAGTCACCACCAGGTGTGCAATCAGCATCTGCTGGGAGATAAGGGTGGGAGCCAACTGGAGGGAAGGGTTAGAGCACAGAACAGTTTAATGAAAACACAAGGGTAGAGCTCATGCTAAACACAGCCATGGTTGTGCTGAGGTATGGGACCAACTATTATGGCTTCAGCACTGGATTTATGGGCTGCAGACAGGAATGGAGATGTGACCTCTGTCTTTGCTTTTATTCCCTTGTCCTTCTTCTTGACAGCCTGACAAGTTACAGCTTTGGGGAGACCCTGGTCATTTATGAGTCATTTGTGGTTTAAAAATAGAGTCCCTTATAGTAAGGATCCCTCACAGTAAAAAGCCGTTGGGACTTTTTAATGCATATGTTACTGTTTCCAGAATTTGGGAGAAGGGAATGTAAGTGTGTGTGTGTATAGGGGACAATCCTGTCTCACCTATGCACCAGTGGTAAAGATAGCATGAGGAGATTAGCAAGCAATCTCATTGTAATAACAAGGATGACACTGAGAGCCATAGATCTCTATGAAGTACTGACTGTGTCCAGGGCATTTTGTTAGGTATTGGGGAATATCATATACTATGTATAAGAATGTGTCATTTCCATTAAGATTATCTCTATCTCTATCTGTATCTATATCTCTGTCTCTCTCTGCATCTGTATCTAATCTATCTATGTATCAGGAAGTCCAGCCAAAATATAGGAAAGATAAGGTAACAAAACAAGGTGAGAATGAAATATCACTGGGCAATCTCTCATGAGGTACTAACAAGAGCATTGATGATAGTTAAGCTGAAGGTTGAGAAGCTAAAAAGATGTTGATGGAGTGTTTTGGCTCTGGGTAGGCTTTGAACTGAGGAGACAGAAAACTTAGTCTCCCCTCAGACTCCAGGACCCCACAGAAGGGCTGTCGTGACTGCCTGCACTTTGATCTGTTAGCTTTATTTCCAGTGTGTGCTGAGTCCATTGAAGCCCTACCTTGAAATCAACTACTGAGGTTCAGGATTGAGAATGTTTCAAAGATATCATAATAGAATTAGACAGGGAAACTGGCTTGGGTGACAAAATACCTGATCTCCATATGCACATGATCAAAACCTTTGGAAACTTTGATTTGGAAATTTCCAGAAGTGACTGAGTGAATCAAATCTATTCCATCTTTTTGAAACCTAGGTCAGGGACAATATGCCTTTCAGAGGACTTGCTTATGAACTTGACACATGCAGAATATCCAGGGATGTGGTGGGGAGGAAAGTCGTGGCTGGGTGAGGCTGTGCTGTCCCACCAGGCAGCTGCAGCCCACCCAGAGATGTTGTCTGGAGATGGGCATTTGCCTGGAGGGCCACACTGGATTTTCATGAGCTCTATTGCTTGTCCCTTCAGGGTTCTTTTCTTCATAAAGAATATTAATAGTTATATCTTATGACTGTGTTTATATAAAGATGAGTATTATCCAGGCTGGAGTCATTATTACATGTTCATTATATTATAGCTACTTTTTTCTTCTCACTTTAAACAAATTCAAATTAAGACATCTTCATGGGTCCCTAGAAGTCTGGTGGGCCTCAGACACTGTGTCCGCCTTGCCTGATGGAGAAGTTGGCCCTGTTTCCTCCCTTCCTGTCAGCCCCATTCATCTGGAAGTTTTCACAGATGAGAAAACATGCCCAGAGACAGATACCTTGCACCATACCCCTCCCAGTGTCATCTCATAAAAATAAAAATAAACATTTCCTTTCAAACCATGTCTTATGCCTTGACTTTGGGAAATACTAGCTTAAGCAACCCAACATTTTAAATGATGGGTATATGGATATGTAAACAATAAAAAAAACTAAAACGATTGCTTTTCTGCTGAATTTTGGAAAAACATTTGTTTTGTTCAGTCTTTTTTTTTTAAATCCTCAACTGAGGATATGTTTATTGATTTGAGAGAGAGAGAGAGAAGCATCGATGTGAGAGAGAAACATTGACTGGTTGCCTCTCATATACACCCCAACTGGGGATTGAACCTGCAACCTAAGTATGTGCCCTGATTGGAAATCAAACCTGCAACCTTTTGATGTACAGTACACTCCAACCAACTGAGCCACGGGCCAGGACTGTTTTGTCCATTCTGATATCTGAAAATTCATCTTGTTTTAGGAGCTTGGTTCCCTGATAGTACCACTGTAAAAATAACATCTCCCACTTCTGAGGTTTGCAAGCTCAAGTAAGCAGGGGCAGGCAGATATAGATGCAGATCTGGGGAGGATTGGGGTGAGTTGAGAGCTCAAGTGTCCCCTGAAGTGGCTTCCTAGCTCCAGCTGATTGTCCCCAAGCAGTAATGCAGACTCTCGGAACCAGATCTTTCCAAAGAGAAGAAAGGAAGCTGAGCTTTTATGTCAAATCTCCAGTTTAAAAATATTACCCAGGACTCCAAAACTTTGAAATACTCTGCAGGCCAAACACAACACCTCTGCAGTCCAGATTTGGGCCTCCTGTTGCCATCTCTATTCTAAACTGTGTCTCCTCCTGGTCTCGAATTAGCACTGCTCCCTGGGTGCCAGAAAATGCACTTAACTCTTGGTCTTCTGTCTCCCCCAAAAGGGCCCCTTCTCTCTCCAGGATGAGGAGACTTTGGCCTTGAGCTGCTCTGGCTTGTTTCCAATCTAACCATTTTCAAGTGCTGCTTAAGTCAGTGTCCACTTTTCTCTAGGCAAATACTGTATGTCACAGCAATAAATCACCCACAACTTACTGTAAAACCCCAAAGCTACATATCACTAGGTCTACGTCATCCCTGAAAATAACGTCGTTAGGACCTCATAAACATACACTCTGTTTGTTTAAGAACTGCAAGAGCTTTTCAAACATGGTTGCTAAATCACAAGAGTGTATTTTCCAGGACATAAATGGAAGTGAACATAACCCCCTGAAGTTGTCCGGTTCTTTATAAGAGGCCCAAATCTGTGTGTTCTGCCAGTGTGTTAACTTGACCACAACAGAGTTGATTATACTAAGCGTGCAAGTGCTGATAATTGCTCAAGACTGTCTTATGACTTACTTGGCTATATGGGCACATTACATGAAACTTAGTTTAATTTCTAGCTTGTGTGTCTGTGAAAGCATGGGTTAACCTAGATAAATCCTGGCTGGTAGTTTTCATCAACCAAGTTTGCAATTTGCTGAGCATTAGGGTCAGCTTTACTGATTAAATGTTCATGCTGTGGCCCCTTCAGAAATAAAATCAGAAGCATCTCTGTAACTCTCTTCCCAGATGTGGTCCAAAGACTGCACCCCACCTCCACCTCCTGACCTTTCCCCTTCTATGTGGAAAGCTGGCAGTTAATATTAGGGTGGCAGTACGCTCTACTTGAATATGGAGTCTAGAGCTTAGGTATTTTCAGAGCTGGGGAAAAGCTGATCAGTTCATTATCATAACCCAGATTCCAGCTGTTCATCATCTGATTTCCAAATGGAAAACACTCCCACCACCCACCTTTCACCTGTCAAGATTCTCTGAGGGAGGAATTGTAGGTATGGCTCTAGGGCCTGCCGGTTAGATGTTGGAATCTACTGGAAGACACATGTCCTCTGCTCCATGTTCCTTCCTATTTATACCCGCAAAGAGAGCCCCCATCTCTTCCCTTGAGAGCTGGTGTTTTCACCTCTCCTCCCTGCCCTCACTGAAGATTCAGAAAATGAACCTGTGGCCCTGTTTGAGATCCACTGGATGTTGATGCCCTGGAGGGAATAGCAGAGACAGGATGTAGAGAAAGGTGAAGAATGTGTATGCTCTCAGATGACTCTACCTAACACATGCTTTTTCCTTTAGCAGCAGGAGGAAGTGGGTGAGGAGTGCAATAAGGATTTTTCCCTCTTTGAAATAGCATGAACAGGAATAATAAGGCAGGTCTGAAGGAGCAGTATGGGAACTGAGATGTTGTCTGGGCAGCCACACAGACTGTCAGTGCCTTGGAGCACAGTCTGTTTTCAAGTATGTGGTGAGGCTGGGGAGCAGACAAGGAGGGGCATTTGGTGGCTGTGTGCACACACATACTTGGAGAAGGCAGGAATGAGTAAGAATTGGAAGCTACAGAAAATTATTGAAGGTGATGTTTGTAGATTACTACATTCAGTGGTGGTACTTCTTTTGTGGGACAAGAACCCTTTTGGGAATTTGATAAAGGCTATAGGAATTTTGCTTGCCAGGGAGCCTAATATTGTCTGTGAACCCCAAGCTAAGGATTCCTGCTCTATTAGTTTGGTTCATCTGCTCACTCCTGTTTCTTCTGCCATGAAGATGACGTGGCAGACAGAGGACATCTTCATATGATCGGGAGCCATCCCCCTGCTGGCGTACAAAACACTCTAAGCAGGAGTCTGTCTGCAGTCTTTTGAGCAGGTGCCTCCTTTCCCAGTGGCATTTGAGGTCTTGAGCATGTGGGGGCAGTGCTAATGACCTAGGGAAGGAAGGCCATAAGCTTCCGAGCTGTTCCTTTATTACCAGGCAACACTGAAAGTAGCTTGTGAGGTGAGATGGGTGTGTAAAGCAGAGCTGAAACACTCTTTGTTTGCTGCTATTACTATACATTGTGGGTTAGCACCTGCTTTTCAGGGAAGATTTCCTTCTTGGGCTGCAAATCAGGGATGCACATAATCTGCTGAAATTCCATCTGAGACCCAGTGCTTGGGCACCAGCACCTGATGCTATGGGGCTGCCCTAACAGATGTGAACAGCTGCCACTTCTCCACAAAGCTGTGTCTCTTCCCTACAGCTAAAGAGTCTCTGAGGACTGCTGTGGGCTGGTTCTACCCATCTTCAGACCAGTTTGATAGACTATAAAAGAGCGGCTTCAAAAGAAGCCCCACCTCCCCTGGAAGGCCTGTTTCCTTCAGATTTCTTCCTGTCCCCACCTGTCTCTAAGCCAGCCGACTGTGACAGTTTAATTGGTGCGCGGAAGGTGGAGTGGGGAGAAGCAAGCAGGGGTGACTGGCATTCTGGAAGAAGCAGACTCCCTTGAGATGAGTGAGGAGGACCATGACAGACAGGCCTGAGAGGCTCTACAGGCAGAAGGTTGTGGGCTCTGGCTTGAAAAGAGCACTGGCTGAGGAGAAACCGTTTTCCAGGTCCCTCCTCCCCAGGCTGCCCAGGCCAGTGTGTGCATTCCTGTGTATTGTCAGCCCCATGCACTGAGTGTGTGAGAGGCTGGCTGGAGGCTGAGGCCTGGACTGAGGATGGGTGCAAAGGAAAGGTGGTGCCGCCCAGCGTTTAGCGGGAGGATTTGGAATCTGACCTTCACTGACCACTTTACAGCTGTGTGCCCTTGGGAAAGCTAGTTAACCTTTCCAAGTTGTAGTGTCTTTACTTTGTGACAAGGGATGAAAATGGCGATGAGGGTCAAGGATAAACTCTCCTGTAGCCAAGTGTGTGGAAAAGATTAGACAATGTATGTAAAAACTCCTGGTGCAGTGCCTGGCATGAAAGTGGCAAAGATGTTGTTCTCCTTTTGAGGTTTGTTATGAAGCTTTTAAACGGGTCTTTAGAGAGACAAGATGTAAACACACTAAAGGTAAGAAATAGGACAAAATGAATTGCGAGGTAGTGATTAATTGTTGAGGTAGTGGACAAGACCTGAGATTCTTAAAACTGCAAATCTGAACTCATTAATGGTTTGTGACAGTAACAGAGTGGATCACAGCAAGCATTTTATTTATTTATTTGTTGGCACTTGATTGATTTATTTGCTTTTCTTTATGTAATTAATTTTTTTCAATTAGTTTACATTTAATATTATTTTGTATTAGTTTCAGGTGTATAGCATAGTGGTTAGACAATCATACTTTACAAAATGTTCACCCTGACAGTTTCAGTATCCACCTGGCACCATATATAGGTATTACAGTATTATCGACTATATTACCTATGCTGTACTTTACACAGAAAGCATATTAAAAAGATGAGGTCAAACAGCCTTAGATAACAATACTGCTCCAGAAGGTCAATGTGATTATATAAAACTTTTGCTTCAGTTAATATATACAGATCTATATATTCTGTATAGACATACGTGTGTGCTGTTTTATGATGTAAAGTTTACAAGGTGGGGCAAAAATAGGTTTCTAGTGAGTACACAAAACACAGAGTTTATCATATTATTTTCCCTATGAACAGATATAAACCTAAACCTACTTTTGCCCCACCCTGTATTTCTTACTGTGGGTTTTGCTAAAAATTATTTGAGCCCAGAAGGGAGAGTGCTTTCTGGGCCACAGCAGCTTAGGGCAGCATCGGGGAGGAAGGGGTACTGGAGCCGGGTCCCCAGGCATGGGTAGGATTTAGATAATACAGAAGAAGGAGAGGGTGATCAGTCCACAAAACCACCCTCACTTCTGGCACCAACTGCACATTTGGGGATTCCCTGAACCACTCTCAGCTTTGATAATTCGCTTCATGAAGGGACCACAGAACTCACTGAAAGCTGTCTTGCTCACCAAGGATGTTGGACAGGGAAAGGATGCAGATTAAAATCAGCCAAGGGAAGAGGTGCCTAGGGCAGAGCTGGGAAGGTAGCAAACACAGAGTTTCCATGTCCTCTCCCTGGGGAGTCATGGGTAGTGCTACTTCTCTAGCAGGGATGTGTGACCACATACAAGGAGTACTGCCAAGCAGGGAAGCTCACTGAGCCTCAGTGTTCAGAGTTTTTCTTGGGGCTCACTCAGTCCCACAAACTTGGGTGATTGACCTCAGTTTCTAGTCATTTTGGAGGTTGACTGATACCACATGACCCCAAGCCCCTCACCGTATATCATGTCGGTAGACTTTCTGGTGTGGTTAACCACCACCCTCCCCCATTCACGTTATTACTACCTCCCTGACCCAAGACACCCAGGCAAAAACTTTCATCAGGCATGACATCCTAAGCTGGCTTTCCAGAAGCTGAGGGCTAAGGTCAGACCTCTCTCTGGGCCAAGTTAACATCTTTACAGCAGAAGCAGCAAGGGGGCTGGGCTGGCTGGAGTAGGGTCTCTTCTGGAGAGGACTTGGTGTGGGCCCTCTGAGCTCATGCATGAACAGCAGAGGTTGGAAATGTTCCTTCACAAAGGCCAGTGTTTCTAGGGTCTGTTCATGTCAGCAGAATCAACATTGAAAACAACATGATTTATACATCTCCTCAGCCCCTGTGTACACCCAAGCTGAATAGCTTGTTGGGTAGGCCAGCAGTTGGCAAAATAAAACTGAGCACAGGGCACAAAAAAACGGCCGCCTGGATGTCTGCTCCCTGTGTGGGCGAGCCACCCTGGGTGCATTGGCCTTTGATGTGACCCCATTTGCTTCCATCTCCAGGTGACCAGGACTCTTCCTGGGCTCTGTTCCTTTGCAGACCAGATAGATTGGCCTACAGGTGCCCTTGGCAGCTTTGGGAAGGAGAACATCTGTCTCCCTGCTCCAATTTAGCTTCCCTACTGTAAGGCTTGATGAGGTCAAACCTAGAAAACACTGGGAACTCAAGCTGGGGACAAAATGTAGATCCGGCATGTCGTCAGGCCATGCTGCCCCCATGCCACCTGACAAATGAGGCAATCCCCAGCCAGGGACAGTTTGTAATTGTGCAATCAAATTAACTTGGATTTCAGCTTAATGAAGTGCTTAATGTCCTGAATGAGGCTGAGCCCTAATATTTAGAGAAACTAGCTGGACCCCAGGAAAGACAAGAACAGGCTTCGGTTAATACCTGTTAGCATTAATTGTGCTTGCAAATTAAACCTTTTCAGAAATCCATCCTTTATGTGAGGCAATCTGTTAGCAGCCAGTTCTGCTCTGTTTTTGCTGAGGGGTTTTCCTGCTGTGGCTCAGAAACAGTAGAATGGAAAGAACATTTTTCTGGAAATTTCTGCTGAACTCTACATCGTAGGGCGTATTTTGTAACTTCACAGCATCTCACTTTTCTCAGTTGAACAATAAGACACATCTTCCTTGTTTTCTCAGAAATTTCTCTTTTCTTCTTTAGATGGGACTATTTATTTTTTTATTTATTTAGTGAAAATTGATATCTGGAGGCAGGTTGACCTGGTTGAAAATCTTCCCTCTGTTACTTACTAGCTATGTGACCTTGGGAAGAAATCAACCTCTGAGTCTTAGTTTCCGCAAATGTAAATATGGAGAATAATAATTCCTGCTCCTTAGTATTGAGAACAGTAATTGAGATACTGCATATAAAGCATTTAGTACAGGACATAGGACATATTAGCACTTGTTAAATCTGATTGATGATGTAAACGTGAAATTATTTTCAGTATGAATTATACATCACTAAGTTTTTATCAGTAGTTTTTATTTTAATTAAGTTGATGATTTACCTCTTGTTTAGAAAATGACTGATGATTCAGTAATTAACTCAATAAGTAAATATTTATTGAATGGCTATTACGTGCCTGGCACTATGTTAAGCAGTAGGCATTTCCAGTGGTAGTGTCAGAGGGAGACACATTGACAAATAAATAAGGTAATTTCAGTTGATGATCAGTGCTGGGAAGAAAATTAAAACAGTAATGGAAAATGCAGGGTTTTTAAAAATCTTTTAGTGCTGAGAACTCTTTTGGTAGTCTAGTGAAGAACACGACTCTTTTTTCAGAATATTTATAAATGCATAATATAAAAACATTGAATTACAAGAAAACCAATTATAGGGAAATACAGTTATCAGAATATATAAAACAAATTTATGGTAGAGTATGTGTACTAATTGACTAATTCATTATCAAGATCAAGTATAACAGCTCTAATACAACCCAAAATAGGATTAGTGTAAATAATATTTTGAGATGTCTACATCAATGATACTCTTGTATGTACATATCTGGGTTTTTGTTACTAACAAAGTCAGAGGTATCATTAATACCATTCTAGTTTCTCATCAACATTTACAAAGATTTTATTTATTTTTAGAGAGAGGGGAAGGGAGGGAGAAAGAGAAGGAGGGAAACACTGATGCGAGAGAAAAACCTTGATTGGTTGCCTCTCCTATGTGCCCTCACTGGGGATCAAACCTGCCACCCAGTCATGTGCCCTTGACCTAGAATCAAATTGGCAACCTTTCGAGTTGCAGGATGATGCCCAATCAAAAGAGCCATGCCAATCAGGGTATTTTTTTCCCACATTATAAAGAAAATGCTAAATTTGAGTTAGAGGTTAACGAAAATAAAGATGTGATTTTTCTCATACGAGTTCATTGATTCTTTGGATGTTATCCAAGGACTTCTTGGGAGTCTGTGGTCCCCAGGTAGGAAGTCTTGGAAAAGACAGTGACTTTTGCTGGGGGTTGAGCTATTTTCCAGAGACATGAATAATGTGATTTCTGCTTTTAAAAAGCCATTCTGGATATATAAATTAATAGAGTGGAATTGAGAGTCCAGAAATAAGCCCATACATCTATCATTGACTGATTTTTGACAAGGGTGCCAAAATCATTCAATGGGGGAAAGAATAGTGTCTCCAAACAATGCTGCTGAGACAACTGGATAGCCACAAGAAAGAGAATGAAGTTGGACCCTTCCTCAACCACATAGAAATTAACTCAAAATGGATCAAAGACCTAAGTGTAAAAAAGCAGGAACTTATAAACTTGTAGGAAAAAACATAGGCAGAAACCTGTGTGACATTGGATTTGGCAATTACTTCTTAGTGTGATACAAAAGCACAAGCAACAAAAGAAACAGCAGATAAATTGAACCTCATTTAAATTAAAAACTTTGTGTTTCAAAGAACACTACCAAAGAAATGAACAGAAAACCTACAGAATGGGAGAAAATGTTTGCACATGATAAGAGACATATCTAGAATACATAAATAATTCTTACAACTCAGTATAAAAAGATAACCAAGTAAAAATGAGCAAAGGATAAATATTCATCAACACGTTGGCTATGAGGAGAGTCCAAATAAAAACTACAATGAAATACCATTTCACACTGACTAGTATGGCTATAATAAAAATGACAGCTCATAATCTTTGGCAAGGATGAAGAAGTGGGCTAATTGCAACCCTTGTATGTTGCTAGTGGGAATGTAAAAATGATGCAGCAGCCTTAGGAGGCTGTCTGACAACTCAGAAAATTAAACATAGTGTCACCATGGACACAGCTCTTCCACTCCTAAGTATATACCTAAGAGAAAAGAAAGCATGTCCACTTAAAATTTGTATACAAATGTTCATAGCAGCAGGATTCACAACAGCCAAAAAGTGGAAAGAGTGGACAGTTGTATTAACAAAATGTGGTATATTCACAGAGTGGAATATTATTTGATTAAGAGAAGGAATGAAATACTAATATATGCCACAACATTTATGAGCCTTGAAATTTTTTTCTAAGTGAAAGTAGCAAATCGCACCGAAATATATTAACTTTATTTATATGAAAGTCCAGAACAGGCAAATAGACATAGAATAGATTAGGGCTTGCAGAGGTGGGAAGATTGGGAATTGAGAGCTAAAGGGTTTAGGGTTGCTTTTTGAGGTGATAAAAATATTCTAAAATTGATTAAAGTGATGATTGCACAAACCTGTGAATGTGCTAAAAACCATTGAATTGTACAATTTCAGTGGGTAGATTGAATGGTATATGAAGTATACTTCAATAAAGATGTTACCCAAAAAGTTATTATGACTGTGATGTGGAGAATCTAGTGTGGGTTGCAAGATGAAAGCCAGGAGAACATTTAGGAGGCTGGTTCTTTAATCCCCATTTAGAGGGTGAAGCCTTGGGCTAGGATGGATGCAGTGGAGGTGGTGAGCACACGTGGGAGGTAAAATGAATGGAGTGTGCTGTTTAGCTAAAAATAGAGACTTCTAGGTTGTTGACCTTAATAATAGGTCTTTTCCTCTTAGAAGATGTGAGTTTCAGTTACAATATGTAGAAATGTTGAGAGGATTAGCAGTGGACCTAAACACTACAGACTTTTTGGAGGGTTAGAGTGGAGGTGTTGTTAATTTCGTTGTGCCTTTTAAGGAGGAAAAACATTATATACACACACTCACCACACCTTCATATGCATCCTTATGCATGCAAAGCAACAACCCTGAACCTCACCTTTCAGAAAACCAAGCCAGGGGAGAAACAATGAACGCTTAGCTTCATGACTTCTGTCAATGCTGAATTTGTTCAGTGGAAATAGATCACTAATCAAAGTAGGAAAGAATCTATTCCAGAATTTGTGTATCTTAAACATGTCCATCAAGCCTAATTTTCTCCCAGTCACATGTATGAATAGTGAAGGAGGGGAAAATGTCATTTCAGACAGTTAGGTGTTACAGGACTCTGATTATGTCAGCAAAATAATAGCTACAGTGATCATTATTTTTGTAGTCGCTTGGTTCCAGCTAAAGCCCTGGCTAAGAAAATTGTCAGTCTAGGTGTGTGAAAATCTGAGTTACTTCTCTGGAAATAGCATGGCTCTCCTGATGATCAATGTGTTGATGAATATTTATCCTTTTTCATTTTTAATTGGTTGTCTTTTATACTGAGTTGTAAGAGTTATTATTACATATTTTAGATACGTCTATTATCAGGTACTCTATATGATATGTAAACATTTTCTCTCATTCTATAGTTTTTCTCTTCACTTCTTTGGTAGTGTTCTTTGAAACACAAAAAAAGTTTTAAATTTTGATGAGGTCTAATTTATCTATTGTTTCTTTTGTATCACACTAAAAAATAATTGCCAAATCCAACATCGCACAAGTTTACTCCTATGTTTTCTCCTAAAAGTTTATAAGTTTCTGCTCTTACATTTAGGTCTTTAATTCCACTGTAGTTCAACTCAGGGGGGTTGTTCAACTTACCATAACAGCTCTAGGGGTGGCTTAACAGAGCAGTGCTGGAAGACCACAGACTTGGGGCTCAGAGTTTGGATTCACACTCTGGTCTGCCTCCTTGTAGGAGTATAACCTCGGGCAAGTTATAATCTCTGTAGTCTCGGTCATTTCATCTGTATAATGACAACACTACCACCTACCTTCACCCTGGAGTAAAGATCTGTATAACTTTATAGTACATGCATAGCAGATGGTAGTCTGAATAAATGCTTTTCCTCCTCAGTGATGAATACCAGGAGGGGTAAGAGATGGATTTTAAACAATGTGCTTGAAAATTTTTCATATTAATACTTTTGGACCTTATCATAGACTGTTTTCTTTGCAGTGGATTTTCTGCCAAATCATGCTTGATTGAATTCATATGGAAATTTTAATATATTTATTCTGCTTATGTATACCAGGGGTGAGGGAGATGAAGTGCATGACAAAATTGGGAGGATAACCTGGGCTGACTCATGATCTTGAGATTCCACAGGTGCATGACCCACCTTTGTTTACTTTCCATTATGCCCGTGGTCTGGGTGGACTTGGAGTGGTTATTGATCTCCCTGTTTTTTCCAGAACATGGCCTTCTTATCATTCTTTAAAAAAATAAATAAAAAATAAAAATTTCTGGCCACAAACTGTTTCATTAACTTTGGAAGAGTCAACAACTATTTATATTACTATGATATAAACATACATTTGTACATAAAAATTTCAACCACCTCTCCCAAATAACACTCATTGATAAGTCCCAGTGAATCAGCGCACATGATGCATTGTTCTTTTCTTGGTCTCAAGCACTGTAGTTCCCGATGCAGTGAGCACTGAGGGCTACTCCTCCCCTGGAGATTGGCCCTGGTGGTAGTAAGGGTTTCAGCTCAGTGCTTCCCGAGCAGGGAGGCAATACATGACTGCAGGTGGCTTGAGTTGGAGTTTCTGATCCCTGGAGGTGGTTGAATAATGGGAAAGAATGAGAAGAGCAGTGCGAATGTTTAGGTCCAGTGCTCAGTTAGCTCAGAGTGTGGTAGACCAAGGAAATGCCTGCACTAATAATTTTGCATGCCTTCACATTGTTATCCTTTACATATTTATTAAACATTTATTTAATAGAGAGACTGAGCTTTGTGAGGGGACAGAGAAGGAGGAAGAAGAAAACTATTACAGAGGTGTATCAGAGGTCTTAGCTAGCTACCTTAGCTATTCAGAGACCCTCTGTTGATCTTTAAATTTGTCCCTGTAGAGTCTTACCTCTTTACAAGTGGCTTTTCTAAGTACATAGTCTTCCTAATCATGTGTAGTTAGTAGTCTTGCTGAAAATCCCATTCTTCCATCTCATTACCTTTCCAGTGATGTCTTGGGTACCTTAGAGATTGACTCCCCCCACCCCCCCAATGAAAATGACCAGTTGACCCACCCTCTAATTCATCTCTGGCTGATAGTTTTCTAAAACATTTAATTTAATGCTTATTTTGTGCCAGGTAGTGTGCTAAGCCAGAGTACTTGTAAGTATTACTTCACTTCATCTTCCCAACAGCCTATAAGGTAGGTAGCAATATTATCCTTATTTTATGGTTGAGGAAACTAAGGCTCAGAGAGGTCAGAGTGGCTTGTTTAAAGTGACAGCTAAAAAGTGGCACAGAGAGGGTTGAGTCCAATCTTTAACTTCAATTCCTACATTTGTCTTGGGCAAAATCATGCATTATTTCTTTCAAAGTCAGGATTTTGGACCCACTAACAGCAAATGAAAGCAGTTTGTGGATAATTCAATCCTAAAATGTCATATGTACCAAACTTGGTAATTTATTTTAGAATCAAAATGATTAAAATCATGAAGTATAATTAGCCATCACGTAAATCTTTTTGAGAACTGGTGGGAGCTACCTTTCTGTAAATGTGGTTCTGTTTTAATTTGATTGCTAGGAGGTAGAGCTTTTATGCCATAATTTGCCTTTGGTGGTAACTTCCAAGCCATTGACTGACCAAAGCCTTAGAACGATGGGACTCTGGAGTTCACAGGCAACTTCTGAGGCCTGGTGAACCTCAGAACCAGAATCTGGGTTTGGTCAGATGCTCTGTAAGGAAAATAATTGATAGTTCTTCCTATCTCTACCTAGTTGCAAAATAAAAATAAAATAAAATAAAGTGAAATAAAGGCCAGGAACTTAGGGAAAATTTTTCACCTTCTGCTTTTCTCTATGGACCTCAAATTGCTTGATATTCTGGCTGTTTCCAGGGTGTTGACGTCAGTGGAAACAGCACACGCAGAATGATCGTCTATTATGCTATGAACTCTAGGCTGTGGTCTGGCAAAGGAAATACTGCCCCAGGCAAAGAGGGGGCTGCATTATATAAAAAAACAATAAGGCTTTTCCTTAATTACTCCCAAAGAAGAATTCTGGCTTTTAAGATGAACTAAAAGTATGACAAGAGCAGATTTTGTAGTGAGGGAGGTCCACCTGTCTCTTAAAACACTGAAATTATCCTTCTGGACATTGGCTGTGAGTAAAATGGAGACCATAACGAGTCTCCAGTTACACACACAGCAGTGTGTGGCCATCCCGATAGCCCCTCTGTTTTCTCTGCAGCCCTTCCTTACGGGGGTGAACAGGTTTCCTCAGAGCTGTTATGATTTATTCGTCTTCTTTCCCCAAAGCATCCAGTCCTGGGCTGGGCAAGGGAAAGATAAATGACTCCCTGTGGCCATGTTGTAGATTACTTAGTGCCAGTTGTCAGTTCTTTTCTCCCTGGGAAGGGTTTGAAATGAGATTGCTTTCGACAGACTGTCCGTGATAAATGATTTTCCAAGTAAGAAACTGCTATCGTGCAGATCTTCACCAAATCACCCTGACAAATGTTTGTGGCCACAGGGGGCCTTCCTGGTGCTGTCTCCTGCTTGGGGGTGTAACTGGCCAGGAGCTCAAGCCAGAGTGGTTCAAACTGGGTGCTTCTTGGATGAAGACAAAGAGGGACAAGGATCTTTGTTTCTGGACTGTACGTTTCTGCTGTTACTAAAAGCCTTTAAGCAGTGGCTGAAAATCCAGAATGTTCCAGATCTGAGAGAGGAAGGTAGGTTAAAGAGACATGTACATCTGTTAGTTCTGGATTATGATGTTTCCATGTAAACTGTTGGGAGTGAGGTGACTAACGTCAGTTATAAATAGAACAGTGATGTGTACACACAGCAGGGCAAGAAGCCTCTAGGCAGTGTTCTCAACCTCTTATTAGTCCTTGACCCATCCTGAAAAATCATAAAAATAGCATGCTCTCCTTCAGTGTTATTTAGCATTTGAAAAAGACTAAACACCAAGTCTTAGGGCATGACTCTTCTAGCTGTGTAGAGCCCCTTCTTCCTTCCCTAGCTCTGGCAGAATAGGGGCCTGTGTGACAATCATATTGATTGGTGAGAGGCCCCCAGGGCATTGGCAGAAAGCTACCTCTAGAGCTAGAATCTGGGGTCTCAGCCTGCAGTGTCCTGGGGTCATTTAGTCAGGGCCCAGGTGAGATAACTCTGCTAGGGTGGCCCACAGCACTCTGGGTGCTGTAGATGGGACCTCAGCAGATGGAACCTCAGCAGTTTCCATTCAAAGGGTGTTGTCCCTGTCCTCCATTTGGTCATGTTGCCTCTATGACCCCTTAGCTGCCTGCCAGGTCCCAGTCCTTGCCTTCTCCTGATGCCACAGGGAGAAGGGCACAAATGTCTCTCCAATGATAGTTACTCAGTGGCCAACATCCCAGGCCAGCTCTGGAAGCTTCCTGTGGCTGGCTACATGGGTCCAGAGAGGCATGGGAAGATATGGCACTCTGAGTTCTATGCTAATGAGGACCTGGCTCCCAGGTGGGTATGAAGCAACAGCACACCCTGTACAATTTCTAGCAATACCAATACCAATTGGCTTCTACGGATACTTCAGAAGCAGAACCTATTGAGAGCTTGCTGGTTTTTCTAGTCATGGTAGAGTCTTGTGGGTGGAGAAAGTTGGGTTATGTTCCCTCTTCCTACCTTGTTCTTCCTGAAGTGATCTCCCATCTTCCCAATAGTTTCAACCTCTGTTTAGATGTACAAATGGATGGACTGGGGCCTAAGAGGAAATGTAGGTGCCCAGGAACAGCCAGTTTGTCAACTTCAATGCCAGTCTGTTTTGCTGCAACATCTATTTCCCTTTGTCAATCCTTGCTCAGATCCTCTCTGTCTGGGTTGCCCAGTTACCCTCTCCCCTCTTTCAGCATACTGCAGGGAAGGACTCAGTAAGGCAATCACTGCTTAGTAAAGCCAATTGTTAATGGTCTATCACTGTTTATTTGATTGGCATCATTCATTCATCCATCAAATGTTTATGGAACCTTATTCTGCATCATGTTCTGTGCTGGGTGCTGGGGCCACAGAATGGAATAGAAAATAGTTCCTACCCTTCAGGGACTCACAGACTGACATAGAATCTGACAACCAGTGGTACTGGCAACAACAACAGTGAAAGTATATTCAGTGCTTACTATGTTCTAAGAATTTTCTTTTTATTAACTCACCTGAGCCTTATCACAAGCTCATGAGGTAGGTGCTATCATCACTCTCACTTTATAGATAAGAAAATAGGGATTCAGAGAAGTTAAGGAGCTCCCTGGCATCACATAGGTAATGGGCAGCACCACCCAGATCTGAATCCCAAGAACTCCAGCTCTAGGTTTCAATGCTCTTCAGTAACCTACAGTGGAGGTGGGTCTAGGGCAGGTTGGACATGAGGGGAGCGAGTGGTCAACACTTCAGCAGGGTTTGAGGAAGCAGTGCCAGGGAGCTCATGCTTGAGCTCTCTTCTGCCTCTTCCCATGGTGTCTTGGTCTTCAGTGTTGATGGGAAGCAGCCCTGTGTTCCTGATTTTCTGGACTAGGGCTGTAGGTACTGTGATTACCCCACAGCCCTTTCCTGTAGTGTGAGGACCTTCCCAAAGGAGATGGGTTCACCAGTGTTCTCCATTTGGATTCAGGGATTCGGGAGCTGTGTGCAAAGGAAGATATGTCTGTCCATGGGCTCAGATCCATCTTCAGAACATGACTTTCAAAGTCACAGTCACATGGGGTTGAAAGCCTTTCAGGACCTGCTCAAAAGGAAGGTATCTCCTCTCCCAGTCTGGGGTATGTGCCATGGACCTACACCATGCCTTATTGGTTAGAACAGAAATTGGAATAATTGACTCTATTTTAGGAACAGACACATCTATGGCTAATTAGATCAGCTGAACCCCAGGTGTATCTGGGTCCATGGAACTGTAACATCCCAGATAGTCAGTAAATATGGCCAAAGGAGAGAGACAGGCAGAGACTGTCTGAGACTGAGACTGACTGACTCATGGGAAGCACCCCTGTCCCCGTGCCCTAGCTTCAACAGCAGGTCAGTAGCAGAGGCATGGGGGGAAATCAGTCCAAATCCTTCTATAGCCAGCAGTTCATGCTGGGAGTGGCACAGTTGGCTTGTTCCTGCTCTCATCTATTCTGGAACTTCTCTGATGTCAGGCGAATCTCCAAGTAGTAAAGACTCCCACTCACTTGCTTACTGACCTAGATGTCTGTCTCATTGGGCTGTTAGGTTCTGCACACGAGCCAACACCACCAAGACTGCCTACCGCCTTCTTCACTTTGCCCAGGACCTCTGCCAGGTGACCATGACTGTGGTCATAAGAGTGCTCATGGAGACTGTGCTTTCTGAAACTGTACTGCCTAGAGAAGTGATTCTGTTAAGGGATCACTGCCCGGAACTGAGGAAAGAAAGGAGGCATGGCAACCAGTCAGAACGCAGAGAGAGGGCAGAACACCTATGTTTGAGAAAGGCACTGATGGCCTAGTGAGCTTCATTAGCCCTGCCATGGCTATTAGAGCCTTTGGCCCGATTCTCTTGCCTTCTGGGTTTGCTGCCACCATGTCTGCATGTCCAATTAAAAAGGTATCCAGAGAGGCCACCACTCTTACACAGTTCTCATTTTTGGTTCATCCTTGACACATCCTAACTTACCTGCACCTTCTTTTAAGTTTTTGAGTACATACAGCTTCTCCAGCTGGAGAGTGAGGCTGATAATAAGGATTCTAAAGTCGATGATACAGATGGGCAAGGACCACCTGAGTCATGCCAAGATGAGCAAATGGCTGGGTCAATGCCATCTGAAAAACCAACACATACTCCTGTTATAGCATGGTCTGATGGGAACAATTATGACCACTATGTCTTCCAAATTATAGTTTTTTACAGCCAAAGAAAAAGGGTATAATTATTTAAATGCAGTTTAACCCTGTGTTAGCATGCCCTACAATCCAATTCATAGAGTAAACTCAGGTATCCAGAGAATGGTAATCAGCTCTAATCCCCATCCTAATCTCAGCTAATTAGGCTAAAGTTTTTGTTTGTTTGTTTGTTTGTTTTTCTGAGGGGCAGGGCAACTTTGCCTTAGCAGAAATGCTGAGGTTGGGATTCTTTTGTCTCATGTTTTCCTGGCCCTGTCCCCCTGGAATCTGGAATCTGGCCAATAAAACAGGAACTGGCTAATCAGGATGTTCCTGGAATCATTGCTGCTGTCTTGGAAACTCCAGCAGCCAAAGGATCTAGACTGTTTCCACTGGTGTTTGTCCTGGATTGGCCAACCAGCTCAGTAGAACCAGGCTGCCCCTGGGATGCGGAAGATGCGGACCTCATGGTAGGACCCCTGGTGGCTGGTTGTGCAGGCTCCCTCAGGTCATTTTAGAACCCTTATGTGAGTTCACATTTTACCTGATTGAAATATTTAGTCCATTCTTAAATTATGTTGGGGGAAGGGGTTAGTGGGTAGAGGGGTGGTAGAAGATTGGAGTTTAGTGTAATTCAGATTGGGAATTTCACTATGAGAGCCATAAACAGCATCATAATCTAATATGATGCTCAAAAAAGAGTGCTCCTACTATTTTCTGGGGACCATAGGAACCAAATAGTCTTTGTGGAACAGTGACTTCATCTGTAGCAAAGCCTGAGATGCACTCCCAAAGGCAGGAGAGCAAGTTCACTGCTAACAGCCTAGATCTACCTTCTTCTCTTTCCCACAGAGAGGATTTTCATTTTGCCTCTTCTGTATATGAATGCTACATGCTTTCATATTCTATTTTGTTTAATCATCCAATAATCCTGTAATAAAGTTATTGTTGATCATTATTTTATAAATGAGGACATGGGGGCTCAGAGACATTTGGACATTTTTTACTGCTTATAAGTGACAGAGCTGAGATGCATACCTGAGTTTGACTTCAAAATCCAAGCTTTCCTACTCTACATCATAAATGTCTTGTGTTGCAGTGGTTAGGTATGTATGGAATAGTTCTTTAATGCTTTTTTGGGAGGTTAGCGGGAGATGTAGTCTTGCTTAAGAATTTTATGAAAACTGTGGGCCTCTGGGTGTCCAGGGAGTCAGGAAACACCCAACCCCACAATTCTGAACACAGTTTCTGGGAGTCTACTGGGCCCTTGACCTTGTCTGTGTATTATTTAGGCCTAGGGGATTCCTGGGATCTCAGGTTAAGCTAATTAGGATCATGAGAAAATTCATTAAAAGTGAAAGATTCATGAACATTTTTTAAAGAAAAGGGTTGTATGGTTGGAAGGCCATTTCTAGAAATTTCCTTTTGGCTCCTCAGGAATAAAGAGCAGGAATATGGAGAAAGGAAGATGGAGAGGAAATGAGTGAAGGGCAGAGGAAACAGAATGGACAGTATTAAGGAATTATCCAGTAAGCAGTGAAAGCAATTTGCATTGTGAATAATGAAGGTTGTTCAGACCCTACGGACTTGGCTGAAGCACCATTCACAAGTACTTTCTTTTCAGGTTAAAATTAATTAGAGTGTTGGTTTATTTATTTTTTCTCATGGTGAACCCAATGGCTCATCCTGATTTATAAACCTTCCACCTATCCACTCTCTATTATGATTAGTCGGGGTGAGCAATAGGTAACTTTGCATTCCCCAGGGCCATTGTTTGTAGAACCCAGATGCTGGTGGCCTGGTCAGTGACTGCTAGAAACTCCTCAGAGTCTCAGAATTTCCAGTTTTTATGGAAAGAAGAAATCTCATGAGTTTGTGTGTCATTTGTGTCTTTAGGCACACTTTTCAGCAGAAACTGAAATATATGGCTAAGGGGTAAGGAGGACAAAACTCCAGAGCTTGGGAATTTTTAGATTTCAAACCTAGCTGGAGTTTCTAACCCACGAGGAGGGATATCTGGTGCAAGCTCCTGTTCCTTGTGTTTAGAGAAGACCCCTCAAAACTGCTATTACAGTGGCTTCTTTACATGCACTATAATTACCCAGGATTTCTTCATATGGCTTCTCACCTCTGCTAGAAGTTTCTAATTTCCTGAGATTTCAGAAATAAATAAGATACCATTTTTTTCCAGCCTAGCTCTGAGGAAGATAAACATTTCAACCTAGGCCTTGTGGGCCAGTCTTTGGAGATGCTGCAGAGGAGACCTGCCTCCACGATGATTTAGAGACTGTGGTCTAAAGCAGACCACGTGGCTGCTCCTGTGGCTGTAGATTCTGACCACATGGAACAGACTTTTAGCTCTGGCCCTGACCAGTCAGCCTAGAGGTTAAAGCACATGTTTGGTGTCAAACTGCTTGAATTTAAACTCTACGTGATCTCTTGCTGGCTAGGTGAACTTGGGCATGTTACTTAAACTCCTCTCTGTGCCTCAGTTTCTGCTTCTGTAATATGAGTATAATAACATAAATCATAACACAAACAAGGCTGTTATGAGGAGTAATCGAATCAGCATATGAAAACACTTAGAATAGTGTGTGACATGTTTAGAGGGTTGAAACAGTGCTCCTAAGGAATCTTAGTTATTGTTATTATTTAAACTTTCTAAGTTTTTGAAATAGCTGATGATAATGGAGTTGTCATGAGGATGATGAGAAAATGTAGTGAATGTGCTTAGAACAGTGCTGGGCAGAACACTTACGCTCAATCAGTGTTTGGCAGCAGTGGGCCATAACTCCAGTGACAAGACACAGACTGAGGGGATCTTGACAGTTTCCTTATGGATTAAGAGATGAGGATGCCAAGAAACCTTGCAGGGGGTCAGAGCCCTTACTATATCTAACTTTAGTCAGTGCCAAAGCATGTGAAGCCAGGGCAGCACACCCCTTGGCACCCAAGAGGCCAGGTCTGCCTGGGTATGGGATTTGGACCTTTATCCTCCGCTCCCCAGTTTGAGCCCAGTGATCCCAAGTGCCTGTGCCCTTGTGTATTAAGTTTCTGGTGCTGGCTTGGAAGAAATGACTGTGTTAATGTTCTTAGAATGACTTTGAGATTGTTTTATATGGGTGGAAAGCAGAAAAAACAATCAGCGCTCTTCTCTAGGCCCTGTGGTCTAAAAGAGTAAATTAGTTTGTTACAAATGTCTGTGAAGCAGTAGGTCTGGAGGAGTGACTCCAATGCTGATTTTGGTGACAGCAGGGATACCAAGTAATTACACCACAAGATGCAGAAGCCCAGGTAGACATTTAACGAGCAAAGGATCCTAAAGATTTGGGGATGGATTTAAAAAAAGAAAATACATTTTTTAAGAAAAGGATAAAGAAAGAGTGTCATAAAGCTTAAAATCTGAGCTACAGGTGAGTACGGATAGAACATTGTTAGGATTACAGGTGTCTGTGGGCCGTTGGTGGAAATGGGTAAGTTGCACTGCCTGTCGTGGAAGTGGTGGAAGCACGTGGTTTAGCTCTGAAGGGCCTTCTTCTGGGATTAAAGAGAAAATGCCCACAGGAATCAGTTGGACGTTATGTATGAAGGAGTTGTGGGGTCCGGGGAGACCTGTCTATAGGGGTCATCTACTCAACTCTAGTGGATTATTCCCCAGTGGGAACACAAAACAGGTCTTTCAGATCTTGTGTGTATTCAAGTGATTCTGAAAATCCAGTTGTTGTTGTTTTTAATGTAACACTTCTGATTTTAAAAAACTGTGTGGGCAGCCCTTTTGTGACCTCTGACTACAGAGGAAGACAAGAGAGCTGGTTCCTTGTAAGTGCAAGGAGGCCACAGGGGTCATTTGGGAATAGGGTGCTGACTCGTTCAACTCTGGCCACCCTCTCAGCTGTCAATAGAGGAGCTCACAGCTTTTGGGGACTGGGCAGATACTCTTCTCCTCCTTCACTCCCTATCTTCAGAGTTTCCAGGGTTTACCTTCCTCATCTTCTTCCAATTAACATCCTTTCTGCCTTCTCATTGTGGGGAGAAGATTTGAATTGCCTGGGTCCATTTCATCCTTGGGTTTTTTTCTATAAATACTATAAATACTATAAATGTGTTTTCTTTATGATTTTCTTAATAACACTTTCTTTTCTCTAGCTTACTTTATTGTAAAAATACAGTATACGACACATATAACATACAAAATGTGTGTTAATGGATTGTTTATGTTATCAGTAAGGATTCTGGTCAACAGTAGACTATTAATAGTTACATTTGGGGCAGTCAAAAGTTATGCATAGATTTTTGACTATGCAGGGGGTTGGTGCCCCTAACTCCCATGTTGTTCAAGGACCAACTGTGTATTGAAAACATTATGGAAATGACTGTTAGAGTAGATAAACACATTTTAAAGTCTTTCAAAAGTCGCTGGTTCTTATGACAGTCCTTCCTGCCCACCAATGGCCCAAGGGAGTTATGGAATGTTCATAGATAGGTGAGCACCACTTGAAAAGAAAAAAAAAAAGAGAAGAAGAATTCAAAACTGAGATCAACAATGAACTATTCTGAGCACAAATGGATTTTTCTCATTATTAACGTTTCTATCACAAGTTTTCATCATAGTGTTCTTGTCGAATTTACAATAGGATTAGTTTATAAATCAATTGAATCTACACATAACTTTCAGCAAAACATTTGCAGCATAAATGAGGTGTACCTGCACTTCATATCACATTTTTCTCATTTTTGTTTTTCTTTTTTTATTGTTGTTCAAATATAGTTGTCTCCATTTCCCTGCCACCTCATTCCCCCTCTCCACCCATCCCCCCTCCCACCCTCAGTCCTTTCCCACTTTGGCTTTGTCCATGTGTCCTTTATACATGTTCCTTGAGGACCCTTCCCCTTCTTCTCCTATTTTCTCCCTCCTCCCTCTCTGGATAGTGTAAGTTTGTTCTTTATTTCAGTGCAGTGCCTGTGGTTCTATTTTGCTGGCTTGTTTGTTTTTTTGATTAGGTTCTACTTATAGGGGAGGTCATATGGTATTTGTCCTTCACTGCCTGGCTTACTTCACTTAGCATAAGGCTGTCCAGTTCCATCCATGCTGTTGCAAAAAATCCTGAAACACCAATTCAAATGAAGCTATGTACCCCAGTGTTCATAACAGCACAATTTACAACAATCATTTTGTTTTTCCTTTTCCATTTTGTTCTGTTCATGTCATCTTTCAGCATCTCCATGTTTTCATTCTTGCAGCTCTTGTAGACTTTGTAGTAAACCCATATCCTGAAGGCAGGGAGCTCAAGGATGGCCAAAACCACTCTTGATGTTTTTGGATCATAAACTCATTCCTTTAATGTAGATGAGTTGATGTTGGGAGGAGGTGACCAAGGAGAACATGAGGGATGAGTGGTGGGGGCTGACCTGGCCTCTACAGCTCCATAGCTAATACAAGAACAGGTAGTGTTCATTAGAAAAGCTAATGAAGGCCTTCTGCTCACAAGGCTTACTCATTTGAACTTTTTATTCATAATGTTGTGACAGAGTGCAGGCTAAGAGACATGGCTTCAAAGCCTGGCTCTGCCATGCACTAACTATTCACTTTTGAGCAGCCTAGTTCCTTGTCTGTAAAATGGGAACATAACACTTATCTTGAAGGATAGCTGGTGAGGATTCAATGAATGATGTATTCAAAGTCAAAGTCACATGCAAAGCTAATGTCCAACTGATAGTGCTCTTTGGATAAATGTTAGCTCTTTTTTTCTTATGTGTGAGTTAGTGGTTAATGAATCCCCCCTAAAGAAGTTATTCCTATTTAGAAGACTTCAGGAGCTGATCCCTAGAATTGAAGAGAGATACCACATTTTATTAATTTTAATATACAGTTTTTTCATACTTTAACATGTTCAAAACAAGAAATGGCTTTACAGTTAATGGCTCCTTAAGGCTAAAATTGGCAGACATTTTTCTTCTTAGTGGTACATAAAATAGTGACCCATCTTCTTACTGATGGCAACTTAGAGTCAATGAAATCAAGTATTGATATTTTAAAGGTGAGCATATAGTTATACATGTACTATGTATAACTTTGTTCTCCTACTTCTCCCTCTTCTGCTTTTTCTTTTTTAAACAACTTTTTTGAGGTATATCTCATATATTGTCAAATGTACCATTTAAAATGGTTCATTGATTTTCAGTATATTCACAGAGTTGTACAACTAGTACCACAATCTAATTCTACATTTTCAACACCCCCAAAAGACAGCCTGTGTCCTTCATTAGTCACTCTCCTCATTCCCTGCTCCTATTCTTTCCTACCCTAGGGAACCACAGGCCTATGTTCTGACTGTATGGATCTACCTGTTCTGAACATTTCACATAAGTGGACTCTTTAATACATGGCCTTTTGTGACTGGTTTTTTTCACTTAGCATTATGTTTTCAAAGTTCATCCACATTGTAGGAGGTATTGGTATAAACAATATTCCATTGTACAGATATACTAAATTTTGTTTCTCTATCAACTGATGAACATTTAGGTTGATTCCACTTTTTGCCTATTATGAATAATGCTAGTATGAACATTTATATACAGGTTTTTGCATAGATGTATATTTTCATTTCTCTTGAGTATATACCTAAGAGTGGAATTACTAGTCACATGGTATCTTAGTTTCAGCTATCATAACAAAACACTTCACATGTACTGGGCGGCTTAACAAGAGAACTTTATTTTTTATAGTTCTGGAGGCTTGGTGTCAGCATGATGGGTTTCTAGCGAGAGACTTCTTCTTGGCTTGCAGATTGCCACATTGCAGGCAAGGAGAAAGCAAGAGGGAGGAAGGGTGGCAGGGACAGAGAGAGCTCTGGGCAGCCAGCCTCTTCTGGTGTCTCTTCTTCCAAGAGCACCGATCTATCATAATGCTCCCCACCCTTGTGGTCTCATCTAAACCTAATCATCTCCCAAAGGCCCTGTCTCCAAATGCCATCATGTTGGGGTTCAGGGCTTCAATGTATACATTTTGGGGAGAGACATTTTATATGGTATCTCTTAGCAGATGGTATCTCTGTGTTTAACTTTTTGAAGAACTTTTAGCTTCTTTTGTTTACTCCTGTTCTGTCCCTAACTTTTATAGTGACCCTTATAACCCTATGAGGTTCATGCTCCACAGCTTACCAATGTCAGCACCATGCTCCTTCATTA
The DNA here is from genome assembly GCF_019186645.2 of Phyllostomus hastatus. NCBI lineage: Eukaryota > Metazoa > Chordata > Mammalia > Chiroptera > Phyllostomidae > Phyllostomus > Phyllostomus hastatus. Next base: position 20,100,022 of record NW_025333869.1, read on the forward strand.
ATTCACTCAATGGAAATTTGATCTGATCTGTACTGGATTCTGTGAACCAGCAAACCAGTAAATATAATCAAGGACCATTTATAATCTAGTGGCAGACAGGTGGAGGAAAAAACAATAAAACAGACAAATATTAAAAAATTTCAATCTGTAATCATGTTCTGGAGATTATAGATAGACAGGAGACCAGTCAACAGAAGATGGCCATGGAGGTGGTAAAGTAAGGAAATTAAAGAGGAGAAAGACATTTTGGACAGAATGCACTGGTGGGTTGGGTATGGAGTGAATGAAAAGAGGGACTAATGGTCCTTCTTGGTGTTTGGTTTGAATAGCAAGTCAGAGTGGTGCCATTTACTGAGGAGGGAAGAGCTACATTGGGGGTGGTAAATTGGGGACAAATTAGGACTTCTATCATGACCATGTTGAGTTTAAGAACTCTGAAACATGGAGGAGGTGATGTCAAGTAGGAAGTTAAAATGAGAGCCCAGAGCTTGGAAGAAAGCCTGGGCTGGAGTCAAACTTTGAGGAATGTAGAGAGGATTTTGAATGGATGGGATCATCTAGCAAAAGAGGTAAAAGTAGCCCAGGGTGGAGAGTGGAGTGCCCCTAACATTTAGAGTCTGGGTAAAACACAGCAGCCTTTCTGGGAAACAAAAATATCTGAAACTGGAAGGGTGGGATGGCGGAGGCCCATGGAAGGGAGTGTTTCAAGGAGGAAGAGGTGGACTACTGCCAAATGTAGCTGAGACATCAGGGAGGACAAAAGCCCCGAGTCATCTGTGAGTTTGCTCCGTGGGCACTGCTGTTGTTCTTGACAAGTGCTGACAGCAAGTGGTGGGGATGGGGCCAGGGTAGGGTAGAATGAGTCATGGAGCTCTTGGAAATTTGGCTGGTGGTAAAGACCATGGGAATCTGGTATGTAAGTGGGCTGTAGGACCAAGGAAGGTTTTGTTTCATAAAATGGGAGGTAGCCGCGCAAGTTTCTGTTTTGGTGTTAGCACTCCAGTAGTGAGGGAGAGATGGCTACAGCATCAGAGACTTTCGTCACAAAGCTGAAACAATGGCCTTTGTGGGGACTGGTCTTCTGTAGGATGAAGGAAACTCATTCTACTGAACAGGGAGGCAAAGAGGAGGGACTGGGTACATGGGAGCACAGGCTTGGAGGGCTGTAGGTGGGAAAAACAGTGAAACTTGATCTGATTTTGCTTACTATTTTTAATGACACTATGTAGTGAGGCCATCAGCTGAGCAAGATTGTGTAGAAAGGGACATGGTGGGAGGTTAGAGGAGAAAAGAGAAACTATGAAATAGTAGCCTTGGGAAACTGGAAAGCAAACCAATTCAGAATAATAGCAGTTTGCAGTCAGTGTAGGGTGTCAATTGTAGTGTGAGAGCTTGAGTTTGAGGGAAAGTAGTTATTTCAGCTGTGCAGTTTTATTCAGGGATTTTCAGATGCTCAGGTCTACGTGTGGAGCAGAGGGCGAGTTAAGTCCTTCATCGGGAGAACTTTTGTTAGGGATGGAGAATGGCTACGTAGATGTGATGATAATGCAGGACCATGGAAATTAGACTGGACAAGGAAGGCCATGAGGTGTGGCAGGAAGCAAATGATTGACCTGGGGGTTAGGGATTTGGAGATTTCTCTAAGGTTGAAGAAAAACACCAGCTTGCAATTCCTGAGCCTAAGAGTTAAGAAGCTGTGGTGGAAGAGTGGGGTGTTTGGGGTCAAGATTTCAGATATGTTGCCATTGTTCCTAATGGCCGGGTCCAGATAACGACTGTGGGAGTAGGTGGAGCATGCAGGGAAGGGAAAGTTCACAGATGAGAGGCCAGCATTTCTGTGGTCACAGTCATCAAGAAGATGACAGGAGGCAGAATGGATGGGAAGACTGTGAGCCAGGCGCTGTGTCCCAGTCTTAAATAAACATCAGGCCAACATGTAATTGTGTATGTGGTCTGGAGGCATTTGCCACCCCATTTCTTGTGCCGATTACAATTTTGAATTAAAAATCAACATGAAGGAATGCAAGTTTCAGAAATTCAGGTTCATCCCTTGCAGATCCTGCTTTATGTTTTAGAGATGGTTGTTTTGGTGATCTGGTCCTTGGAGATGTGGGTGTTTGTGTCCTCATGAGTACCTTCTTCAGGCGTCTTCTGCTGTTGCCTTAGATTTCCACAGAGCATAGATATAGAGGATTAGATGAATGAGATAAAGATAGGATAAGGAAGTCCAGGTTTGGATGCTAAGAGCTACTTTGCAGGTCTTCAACCTTAGCTGCACTCTACCCCACGAAGGACTAACACTGTTTTCGTTCTTTGCAGGGTTCCTTGTAAATTATACCACATTGTTACACATCATAATTGTATCATTGCACGTCATGACAATGGGATTTCAACAGTTATTATTGCACATTCTAATTATGTGATTACTCAGTCTTTCACCAATTATGTGATTAGATTTAATTACACCAATTGCACAAATAAATGATAGTCAACTACAAATTACTTAAAATAAAATTCAGAATTGCATACGTCTGCAGTTGCCTGGAAAAACGAGAATAGACAACAAGAAACAGCAAAAGGCTCATGGAACCAGTAAGCAAGTGGTAGGGATGATTTGATCTGGGCAGATTTGTAAGGGTCATGGTGGGGAATCACCTTGTCTAGAAGTTTCTTGTCATTTTTTTCTGCCACAGAGTGTGGCATTAAGGATTGTGGATGTTGAAGTCAAGAATACTGATCTGACTCTGCCATGCTTTGGAGAGCATATTGCTATTATTTCCTTAAAAGAAAGAGGGAAGGAGAGAGAGCAAGAGTGAGGAGTGAGAGATTGATGAGAAGGAGGGAGAGGGGGAGAGAGAAGGAGGTCAGGGAGAGGGAGGAGAGAGGAAGAATATAACAAGTTTGACACTTAGTCATTGAAAACAGTACAGTATGATTTAATGTGGAGCACCGAATCAGTGCTAAGACAATACAAATTTAGCATCTGAACTTCAATCTCCTCACCTAGCCTACTGTAGGTGAGTCAGGAGTTTTTACCTACTTTTTTCCCTTCACCCTTGGTTTTAGTTCACAAAACTCCTTCTGAGGTTATTCTCTGAAGCTAGAATTTTAAGGCCAGGAGCCTGTTACGTTTTTTTGCAAGACTACATTTGTGAGACCAAAAAGTAATAGGAGAGAAACACTGTATTTGGTGCATGAAATAATTGTAGTACTCATTATCATTTTTCATTTAAATTGTCTCTGTTGTTGGATAGTTTTAAACTAGAAGCCTATGAAAAACTTGAAAACTTTGGGCTATATCGTAGGTGACCACACTGTTTCTGTGGAGAGATCTCAGTGGGGTGGTCTTGTCTTGGGAGTAGGTTTTCTCTGACTGGAGTCTCAGAGCTGGAATAGAGGACAGTAGTAACTGCCCTTGTCAGCCTTCTCAGCTTCTTCCGTGCTGGGAAGGACCAAAAAACCGGGAGAAGGACCACCCCCAATGCTCCTCGAAGGAGAGGCAGAGTGTGCTGGTGGGAATGGGGGGGGGCACATCTGGAGAGTGGGCCTGCCACATTTGCACTCACAAAGAGATGTAATTGGTTAGGTGCCATTTAAATACATATATACTTAGGGAAAATTACCCACTAGGCTTAACCTAGTACTGCATAACCACTGAGTACCAGGGTTGCTCAACATCTGCCCTGGGCTCTTAACAGCAGTTGACAGGATGAGAATTACTTCAAAGTATACATAGTGGCTAATGCATTACTATGAAAATACGTCTTGATGCTATTGTGGGTCAGATTGGGGGTTTAGTATACTTGGTTAGCTCTTGCCTCTGTGTTAAAAATAAACAAGCTACATAGCTACAGTAATACAAATGAGGGGAGAGAATGATTTCAAATCTAAAGCAAAGACTTATTAATGCAGTGGGTTTATCTATGGAAGCTCTTGTTATGGGCAGTGGAAGCTAAGGGACTTTGACTGAGACTTACTCATCTGTCCTCAGGTGTTTCCAAAGCCCCAGGATTGTGTTTCAGTTATTGCTCTGTTATAGGCGGACATTCCTGTTCAGGCCAACCTTCATGCAGCTTGTGTAGGTGGCTCCCAGGAGAGGGCATTACAGTTATGTTGGAAACTTGAGGAAGTGAATCCAGTGAAATTGAAACTAAGAGAGGAGATGAGCTGGAATTTTGCAGCCCATATATCTGTTTCCTTATTTCCAAAAATCTACCAGATCAAATAAGGTTAAGATAATGCTTATCAGCAAGTTTGCAAGAGTGTGGCAGTCCACTCTTCGATTTCCTTGTCAGAAACTAGGAGCATGTAAAACAGATGTGCTGATATTAAGCAGCCAAAGCTATTTCCTAAATGAGAGTGAAAGAAGCATAAGCAGTTTACACAAACAAGTCAACTTGCTGAGCTGCTATAATCCTCATTCTAGATTCTCAGCCCAGAGCTGGTCATTTATGGTTGGCTCTTCTAAACAGAAATGCCAATTCAAATATTAAAGTGCAGTATAGAGGAGAACGGAGATATGGGCAGGGACTAGCATCAGTTTCATGGAGTCACTTCCCTCATTAAACATCTATGTTATGCATGCAGTTCTGGTTCAAATAGGCTTAAGGAAAGAGATTCCACAAAATACTTCATGTAAGTGTAGGAACCACCACACAACTTGAACAGATAGCAGCCAAGAAGGGAGGGGAGGGCTACTTGCTGGCCAGTTACCAGGAACCAGCCATTGATTCAGCCACCATTTACCAAGTGTTCATGAGGTCACACACAGGCTTAGCTAACTGTCATCAGGCATTGTGACTTTAGTTCTAATTTGCTCTCTCTAGACCTATAAGTAGTTTCCATATTTATTGAGAACTTACTATATGCAAGGATAAGCCCTTTACAAATTTATCCTATTACTCTGCTCAGTAGTACTACCATGATTTTCTCCACTTGACTGATGGAGAAAGGGAGGTTCAGAAAGGTTAAATATCTTGCCTGGGGTCACATGGTTACTAACTGGGGCTAGAATTTGAGTCCCTGGTCTGAATCCAGAGTCTTTTTATTAATTCTAATTTTATACACCCTGTTGCATGCCTAAATCTAATGATCCCTGGACAATTTCTTCATTGTAAGCACACTTTAAAAGTGGGAGAATTGCATAGGTCGGCTCAAATTTATTTAGGAACACACCTTTATTAATGTACACTATAAGAAGAGCTTTGGATTAACATGGAGTAGGCTGTCAGTTCCGGTTTTACATAGTCTAGAAAGACAATTCACAAGGTAATATTCTGTTTTGTCTTCAAGTGAGATTCAAAGTATGTGTGAGTGTAAGTCAAAAAATATCTTTCCAGGTGCATGTGTTATAGAATATTAAATTCTCAAGCAACTCTTTATGTTGGAATGAGATGAAAATCCTTTGATGTGGATACAAAGTCCCATATACATAGGGACTGAGGTGGCTGCAACCTCATGCTGATAATCATGGTTTGACAAGGGAAATATTAGCACACTCTATTGTTGACCATAGACTTAATCTTAGCAAGGTTGAGCTAGGACTTTTTTTTAGAAAAAAAATATTTTATTTATTCTTAGAGAGAGGGGAAGGAAGGGAGAAAGAGAGGGAGATAAACATCAATGTGTGGTTGCCTCTTGCGTGCCCCCTACAGGGAACCTAGCCCACAACCAGGCATGTGCCCTGACTGGGAATTGAACTAGCCACACTTTGGTTCGCAGACCATTGCTCAGTCTATTGAGCCACACCAGCCAGGGCTGAGCTAGGGCTTTTATTCCCCCCTCCCTCCCTTCCTGAATTTTATTTCTTCCTTTGGCTTCCATTTATTTGTTTATTCATTTAGCAAAGTTTACTGAGTACTTACCATGTTCCAGGAACTAGTTTAGACTCTGGTGAAGGAGTGGACAAACAACACACAAGTTGTCTGCTTTCATGGACATTACATTACAGTGGTGATGGACAAAACCTTGGGGGTTTGGAGGAACAGAAATAAGGTGAGTGTGGTTTGAGCTCAATGCAGAGGAGGGAGAGTGATGTGTGGTGTAGGAAATTTAGACGGAAGAACTAGAGGTCCACGTTGCAGTGACATCTACACAAGAGCAGACAGAAGCTTGGTTTGTGTCTTTGCATTAACGGTCTCATCTGCTAACAGTAAGTGAGCCTTCCTTACTCAGTGCTAGGGACTGTCTAAGCAATTGTGTTTTAACTCATTGAAACTTCACAACTCCACTACTTGACAGATTTTAAAACATCTCTATAAGTTGCAAAACAATGGCTTCAATGTGAGATTGATAAATCTAAAACCTTTTTTATTGACTTAATAGTGAATTAGGGCACAGTACATTAAATTATTCTTTTTCAGTTTCAAACAGTGATGATGCTGTTCTAACTTGTCTTAGCACTAGCAGATAATTTTTTTAACTGAGGATAAGGATTTTATATTTAATGCCATCATTTTTAAGCTGTAGGTTGAGCAAGTGTTCTCCCTTCTTATGATAGAACTGGCTCCTTTGCAAATGGGTCCACCAAATGGCATTCTTTGGCTTTGTTTACACTATGATACCATGTTGTTCATAGGTTCAGCTGAGCAAAAGGAGTGTTTTGATTGACAGTTTTGTTACTGCTCATATTAGATGGATATTACTACATCTTTGCTTCTCTCCTATTAGCTCACACCTAATATGGATAGTCTTTAGAACTGCTTATACAGATGGGGTTTCAGTAGCTAGTGACTTTAAACATTTATACAATTAACTACTATTTAAGAAAATAATCCTTATTTTTTAATCCATTTAATATTTAGGGAGAGTGACAAATTAAAGAAAAAGTCACTATTAAATGATTTGAATGCTTGATTCAGAGTTGGCTTTTCCTGGATATTCATTTGCTGAGGATTTGATTCAGGAGATTTTACTCTTTGCTCATTTCTTCATTTTTCTTTTGTTTCTGTTACAGGAATTTTCTCAAACAATAAAATGGTTGAAATGTTTCTTGTCATTCTAAGTCTCCATCTTTACTTCCTCATTTTGGCCTTGACTTTACTTCCAATGGAATTGCATAGGACAAGTATTATTTTAGTAGGTACAGTGGATCCTTGGGTGATTTGGGGATTGTTTCAAAGACTGCCCTGTACTCCAAAATATCTCTCCTTCTAACTTTCAATTAACTTAAAATTCTGCAATTGTATATTCATTCTTGAAGTCATTTTGGTTGTTTTTAAAAATTTAAGTAGTTCTTATCAGCTCATACCTTAATTAAGCAGGAGTCAGTAATTGGATTTTTAGTATGGCAAGTATTGAGTTCTGGGAAGGGAAAGAGAGAGGCTGAGAAAATAAGCTGAAGGATAGCTTAGCCCAGGAACAGCTTTATGCTAAGTAAGGAGGTCATTATAGCATCATTCAACACATCTTGTGACCTGACCACTGCTCACCTAAGGAGATTACTGTGAGTTCATTCTCTGAGCTTACTTGTCACCTTAATGACCTATATTTATTGACACTTGATTCTGTGTTGAGAGACTGTGAGAATTTGCATATTAGATAAGTTGACATCTTTGCCTCTATTAGTATTCCCCTGAGAGAGGGAGTAAGATAGTTATTATTGATTGGTATTGCCAGTCTAACTTATACCTCTTTTGTATCTTTTGGAATTGACCACATTGCTATAACAGGTGCCAAATGAATGCTTTTTTAAAGAAATCAGATTATAAAATTTTTGAGGCTTATATCCAAGCAGCCAAAATAATTGATTATTTTGTTATTTTACTTTATTTAGTAATGTAAGAATCACAAGAAGGTGCAAAAAAAAAGTTTCTGTGTACCCTTCCTTCAGTGTTAGCACTGTATGTTACGAAGCCATAATATGTTGTCAAAATCAGAACACTGACATTGGCACAATACTGTAGGTACAGACCTTTTTTGGGTTTTTGCCAGTTTTTTTAGGCACTTTTTTTGGTATAGTTTGAGGACATTTTATCATATGTACATTTGTGTTTTTCTACTCCCCAATCAGAGTATAGAACTCCTCCATCAGCATAAAAGAAACTCCCTTGTGAGACACTAAATTTTTAAGAGAAATAAGTAAATTGAAAAATAGAGCCCTGGCTGGCGTAGCTCAGTGGATTGAGCTCGGGCTGTGAACTAAAGTGTCACAGGTTCGATTCCCAGCCAGGGTACATGCCTGGGTTGCAGGCCATAACCCCCAGCAACTGCACATTGATGTTTCTCTCTCTCTCTATCTCCCTCCCTTCCCTCTCTAAAAAAATAAATGAATGAATAAAATCTTAAAAAAAAATAAAAAAAAGAAAAATAGATACCAACATTTTTATAAGGTCACATTAATGAATTTTAAAATAGTATTGATTTCAAAATTACTTTGGGGTTTAAAAATCAACTAAAAAACTATTTTTATTCAGTTGATTACCTGCAAATGTAGTGCAGGTTTAAAAGGAATCACCTGTTTCCTTTCTTTTTGGTCGGTTCTGTTGATCAAAATGCAGATCTTCTACCTGTTCTCATGCTGTCATGCTCATCTGCAGTCACACACAGATGCATGCATATGAAGGCACACTGTCATCACTGCTTCCTGGCAGGAACACAGGTTCTGTTCTGGCAGGAGCAGGTGAACCTACTTACTGAGCTACTGGGAAAGATGGGCAGGAGCTCTTTGCTCTTGCTATTTCCCAGTTGGTTTCCATCCAACAAGTACCAGCAGAGTGACCTGGGAAGGGTCAGGAGGCCCTGGTGCTACTTCATAGCATTATTCCTAGGAGTTCTGCGAGTCTGTGTTTATTCACCTACTGGGGCAGCAGTTGGGAGACAAGTGGTCTTGTTGGGTGTCCATCTTTTTACCCAGGTGGGAGAGAAAGGGGGAGGCATTACACTTTTTTTCCAACAGGAGAGAATTACCCCTTCCTCCATTCTTCAGAGATAACAGCTGCCTGGATTGGATCTTTTCTATTTGGCTTTAGTTAAGATCTTTTATATTCTCCTTTGAAATAAGGCCACAAGCCAGTGGCTGCTCCACAAAGATGCTGGGAATGCCTGGGAATTTCCTTGAATGCCTGCTAGTAGCAAGTAGCAGTTACCTTAGAGCATCCCAGCCTGTGTTCCTACTATGAGTTCAGCTCATCATGTGTTCTTCACAACTCTGAGTGCAGAACCATCATTATTTCCCAGGTCAGCATTTGTACTCTTGTCCTGGCTCCATGGAAACTCCAAATTAGAGTGGACTTGGAACAAATGAAACTATCACCAAATATTGTGAAACTGCTCATAATAATACATCAACAAAACTTTTCTGTTTCTGCTTCATCAGCTGAGGGTTGATGCAGACACTGGCCCACAGTGTGCACGTCATTATGGATGAAATGAGACATTCACACAGACTACCGAGTCTGGTGGAGGAAAAGGGACAGCATGGCTTTTCTCTGAAGGGGAGCAAAAGCCACTGCCTCCGCCATGACAGGCCTTTATTTCTATCTCCTGGCACATTACATGATGGTCCTCATTTACTATGCACAGGTTCCCTTTAGGTGGTTACCTTTTACAGAAAACAAAGGAGCCAATGCGGCTAATCACATCATGGAAGAGGGATATTAGCAAATGAAAAGGCAAAAGTGGTTGAACTGGTTACACTCATCCTTGGAAGGTTTAGCATGGATTTTAGGAAGTTACTTTGCAGTAAATGTCCTCAATTCAGGATGAGGGAGTTTTTTAAGCAAGAACAAGACTCAAAGTGGCCTAGGCACACTGTAGGCCTGATTCCCCAGGGGAGAACCTATCCGTGGGTGTGGGTCCTGTGCATCCCTGAGTGGGAGCTGGGCCCATGCCACACAGAACAGTCTCCTACAGAGGGTACAGAGGTCCTGCCACACTTCTACTTGGAAATTGAGCTAAGTGAACATTGAACACATTTGGAACTTTTAAAATGGAAGCACATTATCAAAAATGGCATTTGTCCCCTTGCTGTTTTGACTCTAACCAAAAGAAAACTACAGCCCCCGGAATTTATGTTTCCAGGTACCCTCTGGGATCTGAGGATGCCGGAAACCCTAAAGTACAGGACTCTGAGGGAATGCCAATTCATTATGCTCACAGAAGTGTAGATGGACATAGGATTTGATGAACAGTTCAAAGGCAGCTCAGTATGATGGCTTAGTGACATTCCTAACTAAGTCCTTTAGCAAATGAGCAGAGAAAATAGAGGCAGAGAAGAAAGTGTCAGCTATAACTCTTCTACATGACTATATGTGTTCATATGTAATTTGTCTGTAATTGTTGCCATGTGTCTGTACATATGTACAGTACCCTCCATTAGAGGTATTGAAATTTGTTCCTAATATGTAGATTCTAACTATAATTTAGACTCTGTTCTCTAAATAATGTAGAGAAAGTCTTCTTAACAGGCTGGGTCCTTTCAAAAGATGAGGGAACATACCTCTGGACACAAAGACAATAGATAGGGAAGGCTGCAGTAGGAGAAGTAACCATGAGGTTTAGGTAGCTGCTTCAGTGATATGGTGGGTCTAATCCGTTTCCCTAAGGAAGCCCTGGCAGCATCCTACTGTGAAGGAGGAGTATGTTCCAGGAGATTAGGATACTTTGTGCTGCAATAGCAGTTTTCATCTTAGCATTTGCAAAGGTGACTTTTTCCCTTTGGAATTTAATTTGGCTGATGGACCTCTTTGCCTCCATGTTCTCCTGTTTCCAGTTCCCTCTCCATAACATCACCAGAGTTAATTTCCTACAAAATGAAGATAATGGCATCTTTGTCTTGCATATAAACTTGTATCAATTCCTTGTTTTCTGTAGGATACAGACTAGACATGCTACCAGGGCACACAGAGGCTCCACAGTCTCCTGTGTGATTATATTACTTGCCAGTCCACTGGTTTTCTTAGGCTCCAGTCATGTGGTATCTCCTCCATTCCCAGAATGCACTGTGTCTTCTTATGCCTCTAAGTTTCTGCCCACACTTTTCCCTCTACTTCAGTACCTTGTCCTGCCTTCCTTCCTTCCCTGACAAATTTCTACTCATCACTCAAGACCTCAGCAGTTGGGCAGAGCCCATCTTCTGCTTCCAGAGCCTTGTGTTTATTATGTGTGTTTGAGTGCTAATGACTATCATAGCTAAAGTGACATATATTTACCATTTGCCAGCCACTAATGAAACAACATTTAATAACTTATTTATTTTTCTCAACAACCTGATGAGGTAGGTATTTGCACTTTATATATGAGGAGGCTGAGGTACAGGGAGATTAATTAACATGCCCAAGGTCATACAGGGTAGCTAGTGGAATTTTGAAGTAAGGCACTCTTACATTATGCTTTCAAAAATTAAAATCCAGGCAGGCTCCTCTACTCAATGGAAAACTACTGAAGAGCAGGGAACCATGTTTGATTGAATGTTATGTTCCTGAAACCAGTATAGTGCCTGTCACAGAAGAAGAACCTTGGAGATATTTGTTGAGTGAATGTACAGACTATTATATTTTCATTTGAAACTGTAATTGTTTTGAAAATGTGTCATTCATCTTACACCTTTAAGTTTTTAATCGATAAGGGAGTAAATTGTGATCAAGTGAAAGGAGCTGCGTGTCGAGATGTGCGGAGGTGGTACTGGGAGGAATCCTGTGTTTCAGTGCTGCCTGCATTCATCCACACGTCCCTGTGGTGCTCCAGTCTGGTGGTGTTCAGCTCCTGCTGGGCATGTAAGGTTGAGGTAGTGCCCTGCCCATGCACACTGGCCTGAGCTCCCTCTCAAAACTCTAATCACATGTATAGGGATGAGAAGGCTGAGCTCTAGGAGAACAGAAAACACCTACTTTCGTCTCACTATTTTCAGTCAGAACTAGGAGAGGGAAATTTTGAGTTAGGGCTAGACTACACCATCTTTGAGTCGGGCTCAATGTGTCAGGGATCACGAGAGGCGGAGGGGGGATGTGGAGGGAAGGGAGAAAACAACTGCTGTGTAAGTGGGCAGTTCACAGGGAAGCAGTTGTCAGATATTACATGTGGCCTTGATAGCAGAGGGCAGACTGATGGCCTCCTACTCCATCAGTATTTTTTATTCTATTAAGAATGTCAGAGCTCTTTTTTTTCTGATTAATTGATTTTGATGAAAACACCTTTGGGGAATGCTCAGGGTATACATGGTGAATTCACTGCTGCCCTGTCTTTCATGCCAAGATGAAGAAAAGATGGTTTCCTTGGGAATGAGTTTAAATTCAGGGTTGTATGTGGCTTTGGGGGGTTTTAGTTGCTTAGCGTTACCTACCCTTGTACCATCCCAAGCTTCTGTGACTGCTGGGTTCCTTCAATGCCATGTTGTGCTTTGGGAGTCACCATGAACTCTATGACCAAAGTGTTCAGGATGTTGGCACTTAACTGTCTCTTATTTATTTAACCAGCTCAGCTCTGCTTCTATAATGAACGGTAACCACAGGAAATCATGGTGTGTATCTTTATGTAACTGATGCCTTAAAAATTATGGTTGATGTTAAAGACTCTAATGAGGTTACTTGTCGAAGCAATGTACATTATAAAAAGACATACATATGAAAGGATGGCCAGGGACACCATCTCATCAGACAACGGCCAGTTCTGTCCTCACCTAGCCTCCCCTGTCTCTCCCTCCTTGTCCCTGAGCTGCCTTTTCTCATGTGTAATGCCAATGCTCTGTACAGTGTTCTGTTTATAGTGGTTTGAACATTTTTCTGCCCGTGTCTTTCATTGCTGAAGTAACTCACCTCTCTCATATCGACTCTTACCCAGGAGCCGCACTGCAGACTCTTTGATGTAGGTCTTTTCTGCATGGCAGCCAAGGCCCAGCTGTGGTTTTCATTGCATGATGCAACCTCACCCCTTTGGTTGTCACCTCCAGGTTAACCGGTTCCCGCACTGCCCATGCATGTCATGTGCTTTCCTCCAGGGCCTGGACCTGAATGTCGTGAGCACTGGGTGCATGCATGGAATTGACGTGGCGAGCATTCTGATACACTGAGACTTAGGGTTCTCTTTGGACATCCTTGTGGGCCCCCCACTTTGCTGTGATACCACAAAGGCCACCTTTGAGTTTCCCCCTGAAAACTCAAGACTGGAATGTTGGGAAAGAGAGACATAACTCTCCTGTTTTTAGGCGTGTGCTGAGCAGAGGCTAACACTAAGGGAATTAGAAACAAAGGGCAGTTTTCCAAGTGACAACGGACCTGATGATCAGTCCTACAAATTCTCAGTACTGCGTGGATGTGCCCAAAGTCACCAGTGTTACGGTACTTTTCACATCTTTCTGAACAGTGTTACCTAGTTTGGTTTTGTTTAGATCTAATAAATTCTAATGTTCATACTTAGAAAAGCACCTCTTAAGGTAATATCCTGGGAAATAATAATCATTGGCCTTTGTCTTAGTGTATTGTGTAAACAGAAGTGTCACTAATTCAACTTTAAAATACATAAAACAGTAGTACTGTAATGGGACACCATATTCCTGTTGAAGCATGTTGGTATTGCATTCAACATTATTGATTAGAAATTGTGACCATTTTCTCTCATTAAAATGTATTTTTGCTGTAGGGCTGTCTAATGACTTTCTTTAAAACTGCTTTTTTAAAAAAACATGTGTTTTGTTCCCTCTTTTATTAGCAGAATGCACTTTTATAAACATGATAACCAGGATTTGTTTTCTTACTCCATATTTTGTTATTTCATATGATTAGATGCTTTACATTTTGGACATACCTTGGCTGTAAACTGAACCCTGATCACCCCAGGGTAGGAGTAAGAGTTCCTGGAGAATTCCTGCTGGTACTGGCTTGCCAGAGCCCCTCAGATTGAAACTATGCAGTAAGCAGTCATCATGATGCAAAATTGAAGGCTTCCTATCTTGCTTTTATTTTTCCCCATGAATCGTGTTTTTGTTACATTACAGGTATTTAGTAGATTGAAGCTTTTTCCAGACACCCCTTTTCCCTGTTCTATTAAACATACCCTGTTTGCCCTATAGAAACAGTTTGCTTAGAGTTCATAGCATGCTCTTTGACAAGCATCAAGGTCCTTTGAATGGAAGCATTTCTCTTTTGAGAGGAGCTTGGATGAATTATAGTGCAGAGTGGGTGGTCCTGACCAGCATACTGAAATGCTCTCACTTGATCAGAGCTTTCAGCTGGGGGTTTGCTGAAGTAAGTGACTGATTCCCCTTTGTGAGGTTCTTCAGTAAAGAGGACCCATCCCTCTTTTTCAGAAAAACACACTGCTCCCAGATAAAATGAGAGAATTTCTGAGATCTAACCTAGAGTGGGGATAAGTGGGTCCATACATGGAGAAAATTGTAAGAAATCGGCCTCCTAGGGGCATCCTGCATCCCTCACAGAGATGTTTTTGCCATGATAGGGAAAATAACTCTAGAGAAAATCAAAGATACAGCAACAGAATTTAAAAGGGGAGTTTCAGGAGGAAGCAGGGAAAAAGAAACTTCACTCCAATGAGTATTAATTGGTGATATTCCTTTCTAAGTTTGGACCCAGAAGTTAAGTGGACACCACTGACAGGGTGGGAAAACCTCATATTTCTACAGCATGAGCAGGACAATTTTCATGAATAAGCGATTTCCAATGCTAATCAGAAGCAAGTGGGAAAGAAAAAAATGCAGGAAGAGAAATGTTCCAGGAGATAAGAAGTTATTTTCATGAAGTAGTTGAGAAGGAAATTAAGAGTGTATACTTGAAGACATGGTTGTATAATCACAGGATTTAAGAAGCCCTTACCATTTTCCCTGTTACTGACGACTGTTTGTTTCTAAAGGGAGCTTGCCACATCTGATTTCCGTGGGGCTGCTGGTCTCCACTGCCAGGCCGTTTGCTGGCGTTCGTTAAGAGTGACGCCTGCTTTGTACTCGGCAGACTCAGGACTTCCAATCAGCGCCATCTCGGGCTCTCTGTTTTGGCTGTGAGGCTGCTGGGCTCTCAACAGAACTCCTAAATAGGAATACTTACACAACTTCCATGCTTCAGCTGTCAGCCAAAGACAGAGCTAAGAAACAGCTATTTTATTCCCTTGGGTAAGAAAGGTTAGTTGTTTTCTATACCAGTTGTCAGAAAGACTTGTACCAGGTCTTTCTCTGTGTCTTCATAAAACAAAACAAAACACAAAAACACCGCAGGATGTCAGAAACAAAGCTATCTTAATTATCCTTTAGCATCAGATTTAAATTCATGTGTAACTTTTAACTAATGGCAATGTCCTCATGGTGAGTATATACGTATGTTTTGTGACTGTGTTTTCTATTCTTCAAAGTGAAGCAGCAGATAAATGGCACAACTGTTTCTTTACATAGTTATTGTTTCCCACATGCTCTTGGGCCTCCTAAAATCAATACCAGGCAGGTCTTCAGTGTTACCATTCTTTGTAAGTGTAGCCATTTGAATTCGACCACTGATGGGACCATGTGCCTCTCTGGTTGGGTCCAGATATGGCTGGGAGAGCAGGATTGAAACTGTGGTAGGTCTCATAGGCTGCTGGACGAATTGTGGAGTCCATTGGAGAGAATAAGAAAGGGATCTGTCTCAGGTACCTTCATTACCCCCATCTGATTAGACTGCCAGTCTGGGACCCAGAACAGGCTGGGCCTGATTGTGGAGTCAGTAGTTTTGGCCTCTCCACTGTAAGTCCTTGCAGGTTGACCCATAGCACAAAGGCATGGTTAAGGCCAGGTTGTCCAGGTGTGTATAGATTATGTGAAAGCCAAGGAGGCAGATAGGGATGGAAGTGTAGGGAGACTAATGAGTGACCAGGGGATGCCTAGAAGAGTCCAAGGCAAACATTTGAAGAGGAAGGCTCAGACAGAAGAATTTTGAAGTCTATACCCAGTAAGAGTGCAAAGAGGTCCCACAATGATTTGAACCTGTTAGGCTGTGGGAATCCCAATACATGTGCTCACATGCTCAACCTTGCTCTGATTGAAATCCTTTGTGGATGATGGCTCATGCTTCTTAGGAGCCTCTGCCATTTTCTGGGCCACTAAGAGAGCTTCTTACATGGGAAGGCTCAATGCAAAAGTGCCTTGAAACCTTGCCCCAGGCTGGTTGCTCTCTCCTTAGGAAATGAGGACACCAGACAGTTGCTCCCCAGTGTCTGGGAGCTGGTTATTGGTTACTGCTGGTGAGAGATTATTGTTCATGGGCTTCTTAACACATGTGTGACAACATTTACTATCCAGAAGAAAGGCACTGGAAGCAGAAGGCAGCAGTAGTCTGAGTCCGCCACACTGTTTCCTCAGGTCTGAGTTTTTGTAGGCATGAGACAAGGCTGGCTCCAGGGCCCAGAGGTCTGCTCCCCCTGCTGGGCATCATGTCTGGCTTCCTCGCTTTCCCTTCAGACCTGGGACTTCTCTTTTCCCCTCCATTCTAATCACCTTGCCCAGGCTGTCCCATTTTGTGGGTGGTCCCAGAGTGAGGCTGGGGTTTGGTAGAGAGCACATATTTGAGCAAGAGGGCTGGCTGTGGATTGTGCACGTGTGCATGTGTGTGTGTGCCCACCCACATGTACCACCCCATGCCTGTACATGGCTATTTGACCCTGTCCTTGAAGTACTGTCAGTCTGTTTTGTAGTCTTTGTGATTGAGTGTGTATGCATTAGTAATTATTTGAATCATCTACTCTATCATGTCTTAGTAAATAAGCATCTGCTAGAGAAGAGATGGCTAGCATCAGTGGAAGCAGGGGAATGAGAGAGTAAGAGTCAGTCAGTCATGACTCTTCACACAGTTTAGTCTGCAAACCAAAGCAGCGCCCATTTAGCAACACTCTGTTTTATGTAGTAGCTTAACTCTGATTTATTACATAAAAGTTGCTGGCAAATGTGAACACTAATTCTACTCTGGTAACAACTGTGATTGAAGTAATTGTAGTCTGTGGACAAGCTGGAGAAAACAAGCATTAGTGGGAAGGTTGTCTTGGACATCATTCTAAGAGTCCAACAGAGAAGAAATACATAATCTTATGGATGCAGAATTAAAAGAGATATTTAGAAGACATATGACTGGGTCCCACCACCCCACCTCCTCTCCAGATCAGCCAACCAGGCAAGTGAAACTCTCCTCTGCTAAAGACCAGGGAAAAGGAGAATATGCAGCCTCCTGTGGCTGCTCATTAAAGTGACTCATGGCTTTTTCTGTCAGGAAATTTTGGTTAATTACTTAATATTTATGAGACTGTGTGGCTGCCCTTAAGGAAAGATAATTTTCCTGGTCTTCTTTAATATTACCCAAAGTTCGTGCTCTGATACACGGAAACACACCAAATGTTAGCTCATCCTATTGGGCATTTGAATTATATTGTAGCACCCAGTAAGGAGGCAGTAAAGCAAATACAAATGGAAAAAGAAAATGAGAAATGACCAATTCCTCTATCAGGTTTTGTTGATTTGTAGATTGTGTTTTTTTGGCATTTTTTCTACAAACAGTTATAGTCACTGTCACTATTAACTTAGGTTTTTAAAATAACTATCATTTGTTCAGTGTTTGGTTTTTACTCATAATCTGATTTCATCCTCCCAACAGCCTTTAATGTTTTATCTTTACTTCCAATTTGCAGATGAGAAAACCAAGGCTTGGAGAAGTCAAATTATTTATAACCAATAGAGTTGGGATTTTAACTCTTCCACCAAACTCCCAAACTACCTAACTGCTAATTACTCTTGAGATCAACTTACAACACCCACATTTTGCTTTTGATTTACCTATTTGAGTGCATTAATGGATGAAAAGATGTGGAATGAAGATGAGAAGTCTTGTGACAAAATTTAGAAAAGCTCTATGAGAAAGCAACAGATTTCATCATATGAGTTTCAAAACAGAAATGGTCTGTGTGTTTCATTGAGAAATCCAGTGTGTAAGGAACTGACATACTTTGTTCTCTCCATCAGCCATGCATGTAATTTTCTTTGTTCTCTTAGAAGAATGCTTAATTATTAGGACTAAGTATTCAGGTAGACACCCTGAGCCATACATACAACTGCTCAGAAGTCTATTGCTGCCATTGTTCCAGGAGTCTCCATATCACTCAAAGCCCAAGAAGACAGAGTAAGTGTATAGGATTTGTAAGAGTAGTGAGGGTCTATATACCAGCTATCCTTTTTTTCCAATTAATGTCAACATGACCCTAATGAGGCATATGTTGCAGCTATTAGATCGCATGTCATCAGTTGAGCAGAGGCATAATTGGAAGCCTGGTGCTGTCAGAAGGATTAATAGGCCTCTTGATACAAACCCATAGGTGAAAATTTCCCAACAAAGCCACTTAACCATCTGGCTTGGAATCATGATAAGTCAATACTGCAAGTAACATGAAGCATTTTCTACTCATGGTAGAACCATTAAAAGATCTAATGAAAGTGTTTTAAGATGAAACCAAGGGCTCACTTTGTTGATATTATTATTAGCATTGATTAATGATTAAATACAAACTTAACCATCAATGATAACATCTTGGACAATAACTATTCCAAGATGTTCTGGGTCAAAGTCACAATGATGATCAACAGAAGAAGCTTGCTTCTGTTTGGTAAATTTAACAAAACCTACACAACTTATTGAACACTGGCCCCATCCAGTGTAAACACCAAAAGCACCAACACTAAAAAGATACACCTTGAAGTACAAAGCTCTGACAAGGTAGTTTAAATGGGGGCACTGACAGAAGCAAAAAGACAAAGCTTTCAACTTTGATCCATTCAAGACCTGGGCGGTCCTGGGGTACTGTCTAGTTCAGAAGACAATGTTTTAAAGAAGATTATTGCTTTCTCAGTGATTAATTAGTATCATGTCATTGACACTGAATTCACTATTGTTACTAGCTTGTGAGATTTCTCTGAGTCTTAAAATTATATCAATAAAAACTGGTTTCTAATTTGGAGTACAGTTGACTCCTAAACAAAAGAGGTTAGAGGCATTGACTCCCACACACTCCAAAATCTGCATGTAACTTTTGACTCCCCAAACCTTAACAGCTAATAGTCTGCTGTTGACTGGAAGCCTTACTGATAACATAAATGCTCAATTAACACACATATTATATGTTATATGTATTATGTATTTCATGCTTGCAATAAAGTAAGCTAGAGAGGAGAAAATGTTATTAAGACAAGCTTAAGGAGGAGAATGCATTTACAGTACTGTGTAAATAATTGGTACAGTAATGTGCCAATAATTAAGTATTTATTGAAAAAGATCCACACATAAGTGGACCCATGCAGTTCAAAGTCTTGTTGTTAAGGGTCAGCTATACATTGCAAAGTCTTGCTTCCCTTTTAAAGTTTCTTGGTCTCATAGTATTCTGATTAGTTAGATGACTTTATTCCTATTTTGTAGGTAGCAAAACTGAAGCACTTTATTTATCCAATAAATCCAGATGTTATTAAATTTCAAAATTACTAAAACCTCCAATTACTGAGATTTCATCTCTTTGTTGCATAGACTCTATAGCATTCCTGGCTATACGATATCACTTTTAAAATTTTGATGGAATGGAGTGGTATACAAAGCTTATTGATTGTCTAATTGATAATTAGAAATGTTTAAAGTACCTAAATATTATTATTCATTACTATGTTCTTTCTTGTTCTTCTAGAATAAGAGAGGGTGAAAGAAATTTGGGGCATCTCGAGGGTCGTCTGTCTTTAAGCAGATAGATAACTGGGAATTATTTCCCTTTAAGCAGAGGAACTTGCCCTCAGATATTGGGGTCAGGCTCCATGAGGCTACTACCACTCAGGGTCCCACCATGGACTTCTGAGGATTAGCAATGTCCCATGTGACAGTCTTTACAGAGCAGCAGGGTTAGGTATAAATTGGATAGGTCAGCTTCCTCTGAATTTTCCCAGACCATTCAACAAATGCATGACTTTTTCCAGGACAATTTTATCACCTCCTTAAATCAGCCCACCCCCATTGTTTTTGCATAAACTCAATGCCAAGCTCTGTGGATAGTAGATACTATGTCTTATGTTCTGTTTTCTTCCCAAGGATGTTGCATCCCCTCTGTAGAAGTAAGGGGGTATGTCAGAAAGGATATTGGGTCTCTGTCCCAACTCTACCACTCAGCTACATGATCTTGGGTAGGATTCTGAGCCTCTGCTTCTCTTTGGTTGCAAAATGGAGATTACAACACAATATCTACCTTATTTTGCCAAGTTATGAGGACCAAATGCAATAGTGTATATAAACTGTATATAATTGCCAGGTATTATTATATTGAGTTGAATAATAATCAATAGTATAAGACTGTTTAGAATTTCTTGCTCCTAATGCTATAGGAATTCAGAGATGGGAGAGGTCAGTGAGGGCATGAGTAATGTGCCAAGCCACGCTTTCAGCTGGCTTTGAATGCTGCCTAAGGTTTGAACACAAGAGGGAGGAGCATTTGAAGAGACCATAGCAAAAGCATAGCTTTAGAATTAGGAATATGCAGGTCACATTCATGAAATAATGAAGGTAACAGCTCATGGTAGCAAAGGGTTTGACTATAGCAGAATAAAACATTTTTAAAAAAGAATATAAACTGGGAGATGTAGAGAGAGGCTGGGTTTTAGAGGTTTTTCACAGCCAGGCTTAGGGTAGATGTGTGAGGCAGGAGGGAGCCGTGATGGTGGATGAATGACATATTTTAATTAAGTTAATCTGGCAATATTGCAGAGGTGAAACTAGGAGAAGAATCTGGAATCACTGAGCTTTTTTTATTGATTCATGTCTGTGGTGCTGTGGGCCTGAACTCTGGTGGTCCATTATCCTGGTGGGAATTGAAAAGGCTCCATCCAATTTAAAAAGGGACTAGCCACAAGAGTGAGGCGAATTTAAATTTTGGAAATTATTTCTAAAAGTGCTGTTTTGTTTCTCAGCTACTCCCTTCCCTCTCATGTGGTTATTTCTTAAATCGTCTTGGATGTTTGCTGTTGTTGTTGTTGTGCCTAACTTACTTAACATTTCCTTTTCTTGCAAATGATTGTCTTTATAACCTCTCTCCATCTATACTTCATCATTTTTCCTTTAAATATTAAACTAAAAATGTGCTGCTTGGGCACTGTCCAATTGTTAATTGGAATGTCATTGGTGAAGCTTGCATAGCTGTATTGTAATTACTTCCCTGTATCGTCTTAATTTTTCCCCCTATGTTCACATCTGGAACTGGAAATATCTGTTCAGCTTCTTGATCTCAGCAATTAGTTAAGTGGGATGCATAGCTGGTTACCTGGGGGTTGTCTCAGATGCCTAATCACCTCAGGTCTGAATGGATATCTCCTCAAGCAGCAATGCCAGTAGTTAGTGTAGCAGTGGTTCTCCAAGTGTGGCCCCCAAAATGAGCAGCATCTGGGAAATCATTAGAAATGCAAATTCTCAGGACCCTACCTCAGTCTTATTAAATCAGAAACTGGGAGGTGGGCCCCACCAAAGCTTCAAAAACCTCTCCAGGTAAATGCCAAAGTTTGAGAACTACTGTCCTGAAGAAATCTTCACAATGTTGGACAGCCAGACTCAGGTAGGGAAAACAGGCTTCAGAAAACCCAAGGGAAGTTCAGAGGCTAAGAAGAGAGGGCAATTAAGTCCCTCTTGGAGATGATGCAGACAAGCAGAGGAACAGCTGCTAGAAGTGAGATTTTTGTCTCTAGCCCTTTGCTGTTTGAAAGGAAACCTGGGTAGCTACAGCTTGCCTTATGCTTTAGAAAGACATGTTCTTAGTCTTCAGGAAGGACTGTTGGATTTTCCTACTCATGGGTCTTTATTGGATACTATGTTGTTAAGTTGATGAAGAAAGAGATATATTTCCCATTTTGCTTGGATCTTATTTGCCTCTATAGAGAGAACCAAATACAGAGATATGCTTACTTTGAGGGTTAAGAGAGAATAAGTTTATATTTCAATTCTATCTAATACTGAATGTTTATCCCATTAGAAGCAGATCCCATTGAAGTTCTTTTGAAGGTGCCCAATCATAAAGTGCTGGCCAAAACACTAAACATTTAGTGTCTATGGTTTCAGTATTACCCTTGATCCAAGAACTTTGGAACAGAGGAATGAATAGTTCATCAGTTTACCTTATCTTGTGTCCTCTGGTTACTAAGTCATTAATTAAACAAGAACAAGGTAGGGAAAGTAAGTTTTCTACTACCAGGATTAGAACTAGTGACCTTATTTCCATTCTTAAAACTTCACTCTTTTTTTTTTTTTGGCCACCTATGTTCATAAAAAAGCGTATTATGATGTGGGCATGTTTCATCAGGATGACAATTTAAACTTAAGTGTGTAATCCAGAGTTACTTTCCTTTATAGTTAAAAAAAGTGATTGCTTTTTCTTGCTCTTGACATTTCTGTGTACCTAGACAAGAAACTCTCCTACTTTACCCAAGAAGGAAGAGAAGTTTGTGTTCCATTCTCCCATCCTACTGTGAGCACTAGTCATTAAGATAAAGTCTCTGTGGAAGAAAATAAATCCTGGATGATATGGCCAACCTTTTTGTCAAGTTATGTATTTTCTTTCTATAAGATCAATGAACTTCTCCATGGTTTGTTTCCACATGGTGAATGAAAGGATGGGGCTTTAGAATTTCTACTTGGTGGGCTCTAATTGTGTGAGTCCATGGACTACAGGACTTAGAGGGTTTATCTCGAAGGGGCTCCTGATAAATAGTCCATTGCCACTTGAGAAAATTAGGCAGGATGTTTTTCCTTGGGCTCTCATGGCACGTTAAAGAGCTAACAGGGCTGGAAAACAGACTCTGATTACTCTGGCCCTACCTGGGCCCCAGGGGCTGGCCCTCCTTGGTCACTGAATTTCCTCTACTCCCTCTTCATCTCAGCAGAGTTACTCATGTCATTGTGAGCTCCAGCCAGAGGAAAAGCTGCCAGCACCAGCAGCATAATTTACTCCCTCTATTATTTCAGCTCAAAGTCTAGGACTCAAGGAATGATATGAAACAAGGATGAAATCTGCTGTAAATTTAATTTTTTAAAAAAGGTCTATTATGGTTTCAACATTGTTCTCTGTAAATCAGGGGTGCTGCTGAGATATATTTTTCAGCACTGTGCCTTTTAGCTCCTTGCTTTCCCATCATTGCCTTTGGGAATGAGCAATGTAGGAGGGAGCAGCAGAGATGACAAGGAAGGCCAGGAAGAGTGGAAAGAAGTTGCTACAGCCTGATTCCTTATACTTTTTTGAACATCTGCTTCCATTTATGTTGAACCCAAAAGTCCTCAGTGGCATTAAGCTAACATCTCTTCCCCACACTATTCTAACCTCTTCCACAGCATAACAACTACTTTCTCTACAAGATGTATTTCAAGGTAACTACCAAATTAACCACAAAGGCCATGAAATTAATAGGTGCTAGGGTACTCACAGTGTTCCCAAATATGCCATCAGTAACTTCACTAGTGAGAGCAATAGTAAGGTTATCATTTGGCCTGGTGAAGTGATAGAGGGCTTTTCACAGTATTGGGAACCAAGATGTTCTCTCTGTTCCATTGTCTGAATACACATCAATCTTGATGACTGTGACTTTTTAATGAACAGCTAAGTCATTGGTGGCACACATGAGGATGTGAGTGCAGTGTTTGCCAACAGAGCTCCCAGTTCTTTCTCTCTCAACACACCCCTTTAACTTTTAGTAGCACATCATACCAGTGACTCACATAGCACAGAGATGCATGGTCTTTCTCTGAATCCCTTAGGATCTCTAGTGAATTTCTGGTCAACCTAGTTCAGGTACTTTTTTTTTTCACTGTAGCTAGAGTAGCTAAGAACTCTGGCAACTGTGAACCTTGGGGGTCTTGTTCTTGAATCAAAGCAAAATGCCATCATGGCTTGGGAATTGCAGAAATGTCACTTATTCACTCTAGGTCTGGATTTTCCTTTTTTTTTTTTTCACTTAAATGAATTCCTGTGTAGGAGGGCCTGCAAAGAGCAGTGGTAGGCTGTAATGTTTAGCTTTTTCTCCTGTCTCCTTTCAGCACTGGACTGAGCAAATTCATGCTGTCTTTCCTCCAACTTCCCTACCTTATTGAAAACCTAGCAGTTGCCATTTTCTTTATAAAAGAACTGTTTTCCAGTGTTTGTTTTTTGTTTACTCCACTGAATTTGTAAATGCAAATGTAGATTACTGTTAATGCTTTTCTGGAAGATTTTCCTCCTATTTGTGATTTGGGAGATGACAAAGGGCATGTTTGACTTGTAATAGAGATGAAGAATGGATAAATCCAGTGCATGTTATATGACTGGAGAGTCCCACAGACTGACCCACCATGGCTCTAGGTGGGCTCTGCATTCCTGTGCTGCACAGATTCCTGCCTGTTGAACAACTTAGCCTTGTCCTTACAGAAGTACAACTATACTAACTGGTATTGCATACAGTGATTTCCAAAGTGGCAAAGCTCTGAAATCCAAAATCCCGTGTTCCGCGCTTCTCATGCTAGCCATCTCCTGGCCTGGAGGTCCATGGGGCTTTCCATCTGGGAAAAGTATTTTACTGCCCCCATACTCCCCCCTTTTCCTCTTCCACCTTCTTTATGTTCCTGACCTGAGTGTTACCATTTGCTTACTGATAACAGTATACTATGAATTTTCTTTCACAGCTTTGAGATGCTTATGAGGCTTTCCTGCTTCCCACCAGCCCCAAACTTGGGACTTGTCACACACTGATCCCCTGATCAGTTTGACATGGGAAGCACATGGAAGCCATGTACCAGTTTGTATAGTAGTACCCTTTGGAACTGCCTACTCTTGAACAAAGTAGAGTGTGCTGGGGTTCGCATTGGCTGCTTGACACACACAAAACCAATTAATTTGCATGCCAAAGAATAATAATAAAATTAACCCTTAGAGTACTGCTTCAACATTTTGGTTTAATGGCCTTGAATTTTACCAGTTGGGCAATGCTTTGTTCCCTGGATCTGAATGCTGCACGTGAAGTCCATACGTAGAACATCCACCAGGACCCTCTCCTTCATGGCTTTTCTGAGATGCTCCTGGATCCTTTATTGTTCATCAATTGATGGCTTTTGAAAGGTTCAAAACATGCCACTGTGTTTAATTGAAAATGGGCTCCACTTCCAATGAGCTGGAGGGTGTGAGGAACTGCTTTTAGCTTTGGGATGTGTCCTCTAAAAGAAAGAAGTCAGTTCTTTAAGGGTTAATGTGAAATTAAGGAATTTGGTAGTGTCTCTTGCTTGTCCTTCCTCCAAGGTGTGTGCATGATCTTTAGATTGTTTTAGCTCAACTGTTGAATGATGATAAAAATTATATATATGTATTTAAAATTACAGAAAGAAATAAAAGAACAAAAGACTGAATGGTTGAATGGAAAGACCCCTTGGCAATGCTTGCTTGATTATCATAGGGGTAAAAAGACCAAGTGTTCTATTTTATGAATATTCATTGTGTCCTCTCTCCCGAGCACCACCACTGCACAGCATGTGGGAGACTTGGTGATGCTTTTCATTTACCCTTTGCTTTTTCTTCTTCCTATCTAATAGCCCAATAGAATCCTGCCAGAATTTCTACAAAGATTTCACATTACAGATCGACATGGCTTTCAACGTGTTCTTCCTCCTCTACTTTGGCTTGCGGGTGAGTTGGAGCAACACTGCCCAGTGTGATGATGGGGGTGCAAGTCCTGTTCCCCGGGGGCCATGCTCCACCAGCACCTGCCCTCGCAGGCAGACAAAGCCCAGTGATCCCAGGGGAGACAGCAGACCTGTGTTCTGATTTCCAGTGTGTGAGAGAGCCTTGTCCTCAGCCCACAGTTTTCTGAAGTACATGTTAATTGTGTTCACAGGGGTAGAAATAGGGATTCAAATAACTTTTTTGCCCCCACCGGCTGACTTTCTCTTCCCTCTATTCAAACAGGAGGACATTGTTCC
The DNA here is from genome assembly GCF_019186645.2 of Phyllostomus hastatus. Taxonomy (NCBI): domain Eukaryota; kingdom Metazoa; phylum Chordata; class Mammalia; order Chiroptera; family Phyllostomidae; genus Phyllostomus; species Phyllostomus hastatus. The sequence goes on from NW_025333869.1 coordinate 20,125,929, forward strand.
TTTAATAGAACTAAAAAAAAGCTTTTTGACCTTAAATTTATGTTTGTCCATGCTCACTTACCTGAATCCTGGGAGAATAGTGGAATCAGGGGATAGATTTTGGGGTGGGGGATGTTCTACTACACCCTGTTTATGACAGGAGCTGTACAGAGGTGGGTTACAGAGATGTGTGTGTGTGTGTGTGTGAATGAATGCATCCATATATGCTTTATTTGCAATTATGTTTACATTAGAGAGTCTAATGAAAGTGAGATCACTCAACCTTCCCTCTGATGCAGTTGAAAACCACAGAAAGATATACATCCTGAGTTTTCTCCAAGGCTAACATAACTTATAGTCATTCTTTAGAAAAGGCTATCTGAAGTCTAAGACAAAAATAGCATGTAATTGGTATAGATATGAAAAGAAAAGAACATCTCATTCACGTCCCCCACCAAAAACCCAAATGTAACCTTTGGCAAGAGTATATTTTGAATGCTGGCGCCATGCTCCTCATTCTTTTTCTCTCTTTTCTTTCCCCCAGTTTATTGCAGCCAACGATAAGCTGTGGTTCTGGCTGGAAGTGAACTCTGTAGTAGATTTCTTCACGGTCCCCCCAGTGTTTGTGTCTGTGTACTTAAACAGAAGTTGGCTTGGTAAGTCAATCTCTGCCTTCCTTCTTGCTGGTTCCTGAGCCATGGCTGGAATATAGACTCTAGGGCTGGGCTGTTTCAGAGTGTTGTGTATTAATGTGAACAACTCTTGGAGTTTTAGAAGTTGATGTTGACAGGTCTCTTTGCAGCACTAGACCACCAGAATTTGCACAGTTACTGCTTCCGCTAATACAGTTTTATCATTGCGGAAGCCTAGTGGTCATCACTGTCACAGCCAGGACCTCTACGTTCATAGGTCTGTCACTTTTCACTCAACTTGGAGTCAGTATTGGACAAATGAGCCTATGAAGACAAGGTCAACTTTCTAGATAGCTGGTTCAGGTGCCCCAGAAGGCTGTCTCACTTCCCATCTCTGCTCAACATGTTGCTTCCTGTATCAGGACAAGGACAGTTTGGTGGGAAAAGTAACGAGCTCAGAGGATGACTATGGCAGGGCGTAGAGAAAAGGCTTCGAGGTTCTCTTTGCTGCACTTCATAATTTTCTCAGAGTATTTCTGCTGCCCTGGATCTGCAGGGGAAGGAGGGAAGCTGAAATAGGACTTGGAGGAATATTTGTCAGTTCCATCTATCTTTATTTTCAGAATTTTTTGTCTTAACATGATTTTTTCAAAATTATATATATATATATGTATATAATAGTCAATATAAACATTCAAAGATGTATGTACAAAGAAAATAGTAATTATCTCTTCTCCCTGCATCCATTGTTGCCTGCTCTCTGGGATGCTCAGTGTTAATAGACTTCCACAACTTTCCTTCATACTCATTTCCCAACAAAAAGCATGAATGCTCACATATAATAGTGTTTCAGAGATGGTGGTCTTTGCATAAAATAATTGTATCAACCACATTGTACTGCAATTTGGTTTTCTTACTAACTAGTGAATGATGGACATCCCTTCAGCACAAAATTCCATAAGTCGTTGTACCACAGTTATTCAGCCATGACCCTGATGATGAACCACCTGATTGTTTTCTTTTCCTGCTATAAATAATGGCCTAATAAACATACTCATCCACATATTTGTACAATTCTATTTCTATAGATAGTTTTAGGTTCCTGGAAGATTTGCTGGATCAAAGAATATGTATATTTTAGTTTATACAGATATTGATGGATAACGTTTCAAAAGTATTGTGTCAAGCGATGTGTTATAACATTCTTGCTAGCACTGTTAATTTTTTTATATACATAGTAGCACATATTTAAGAAATAAGCATCTTTTATATATAGTATATGTAATAATCACATACACATATGTGTGTATGTGCTATGGCTCTATTTTCCCAATTTTCACAGTAGAATTGTGTTCATTTTCTTGAAGGAAGGATCTTCATCCTTGATTTGAGACATACTTGCTTAGATTGGGTTTTTGAGCTGGCACGATGAGACCATTTGGGCTGCACACAAATCTGAGAAGTGTCCTTAGTTTGACCTAAGTGTGCTCTGTGGCCAGGGGTCCTGAATGCCTCAGTTTAGCTGTTAGCTGGCTTTGTGACCCAGGGACTCACTTTTCATTACTTGCCTGTTGTTTCTTATCTGTAAAATAAAGGTTGGCCTAGGTGATCTCTAAGGTTTTTTTTGGTTTTGCTTTTGTTTTTGTTGTATCTCGGTAAGTCTCCAAGATGCTTGTATTATTAATGGCTGTTGAGAAAAAATGGAAAGTTAGTGCAATTAAATCATCAACATTGCTGAGTCAAAATTATACATGGGCTGCTAACCAGGGCTTTTTCTAAACCACCCCCTTGTGAAGAGCACACCCTTAAACAAAGAGATAAGGAGTGAAGGACGAGAAAGAAGGAAGAAAGTGTGGAGGAAAGAAAAGTGAGAAAGAGGGAGAAAGGAAGGAAGAAGGAAAAGAAGAGGATCAGAAGGGAAAAAGGAATGTGCCTTCTGTTCCTGGCTGTGCTCTAAGAATTGTGCACCTGAACAGCCACTTTTCTTTACTGGACCCTCAGTTTTCCCATCCAAAAAATGGGAGATTAGGATTAAATTACCTTCCAGGCCTCATACTTCAGGAATCCTAATTTTGTGTGAGGGTCCATTGTCTCCTGGTCCTTGTGGTCCTAGATAATTGATGGCCCCTCATGACTGTGATGGAGACATCCCTCCTCTGTCTCACCCCACGTTAAGAGTGTGAGGCTGAGTCTCCTCCTTGTGGGTGAAATGTGCCCTAGAAGGTCTTAGTGTAAGGAGAACTTGGATATTCTAAGAATCCATGCCTTCTTGTGGATGGTTTAATCCTAATTTTTGGAATTGTGTTCCAATCTAGTGAAAATCTATCAGAGCAAACAGAAAAAGGGGGAGAAAAAGGAAAAGGAAGAAATGAGATACATTTCCATCAATTGTGGCTGTTCTTCAAAAAATGCTCTAAAATGTGCTTCAAATTGTGCATTAATTGAACAGTATTTATTAAGCACCTCCTATGTGTCTGGCACTTTTTCAAATGGTTAGAAAGCAATAGTGAATGAAATAGACAGCATCCTGCTCTTTAACATAGCAGCGGGGGAAGAATAGGAAAATAGGAGCCTAATAAATAAGTATATTATATAGGACGTTAGGAAGCAAAAATGCTATTGCAACTGAAAACATAGACCCATGACCTTTTGAGCTCTGTAGAAGAAAACACTTTAAATAGCATACTTTTTGTTCTTTGGTAACTAAGCCCTTTGGGTGAGATTCAAAACTGGTCTGGCTGTTAGGATAGGGAATTCAATATAATAATATTTCAAGGAGGTTCCCGTGTCTGATTTAATACATGGGTTATTACATCGTGAAACAATTATTGAACCAGCAAGCTGCCAGAGATAAAATGAACATTCCCATGAGGTATGGCATATAAAGTAGAAGGAATAATCTCATTAAATAAGGCATTTCAGGAAGTGCTGCTGTTGTTTCTGAGGTTTAGGGGAAGATGCAGGAAGCTGAAGGCTCCCCTTGTTCTCCTGCACATGCTGCTGGAGGCCTGCCCTGCTGAGGACAGAGGGCTGGGCTGTCTCTGGCACTTTGGAGGGTAAATAACAGTGAAGGCCATGACCCCTGCCCTTACCTTTCCCACAGCATAACCCACACCATGTTTGATTCCTTATTATTACTATATGGTTGCACATTATATAGTTCAGTATTTACTTAAATTTTTGTGGGTATTAATTATCTGTGCATTTTATAGTGTCTTACTAATAACAGCTAACATTTATTCTGGTTCTGCTGTGTTCTAGGCACTCTGATGAGCCCCTTACATATATGAACTCAATCCTCAGCAAACCTATGAGCTAGGAATTATTTTCCCCATTTTGCAGAAAAGAAAACAAGCTCAGAGACGTTGTCTTGTCCAAGGTCCCATTGCCTGGAAGGGGTGAAAGGGGTGATTTGTTCCAGATTTGATTTGACTTTATGTCCACACTCAGGCTGTGCTCCTCTATCTCTGTCCTTACCCTTGAAAGATTTGGGGTTCTGAGGACTAGGTGGGGGTGACTGAGCTGATTTTGCTGCGTATGTTGGCATTCCTCCATCTCTACTTACTCACAGAGGGCTTCACTTCGGGCTGGCAGGCAGGAAAGAGATCTTACTGAAGAACACCCCCATGTCTTCTTCCTACTTCTCCTTTCCCATGTCTACTTTCTAGAGTTGCCACTAGGACCAGGGAAACACAGGTGTATCCTGAGTCCCAGGTGCCTTAGCAACTTGAGGAGGAAATCTTCACCTGAGAGCAAGAGCAAGAGCAAGAGAGAGACGGAGGGCTGCTGCCCATCCTTGGTCAATAGGGCAGAGTGGGTCAAAGCCAGTGGATCTGGGCTCTACCCCCTCAGTTCTCAGTTCTTTGCTCAGCCACTTTCTGATGGGTCACTTTGAGCAAGGTCATTTGCTTGTCTGAAACTCAGTTTTCTTACCTGCACAATAGGGATATTAATAGCACTCACCTCATAAGGTTGAAGTGGAGATTCAATGAGGTAATGTGAGTACAGTACCAGATACACAGGATGAGTTTAGTGATCATCATGGGCCCCTCTTTCTGACCTACCTATCATACTTTAAAGTGCCAGGGAAGAAAACAAACCAGATGGAGCTAAAAATAAGGCAGCGGGACGTGAGGACCTCCATGTTGGCAGGCAGCAGGTCGATGCTTATTTTAATTCCTAGTCCCACACACCAGCTTATTCATTTTTGTTTCTCTCACAGAATTTTTATCCTACCTCACTAAAATAAATGTACCTTGAAATGAGAGATGTATCTTATTTTAAGACTTGAATAACATGTTCTGAGGAGAACTCTTTTGTCTGTTTGTCTAATTCTTTTGGGAACTGTATTCCTAAGGTAGGTCAGTGGGCTGTATCTCCTTTGTGTGTTTACATAGTTTTGTTGACTGTCATCTTGTGTGAGGAAAAATAATAATGCACTCACTGGCCAGTCATTGAACTTGTTTTCATGAGCACCTACTATGTGCTCAGTGCTGGGATGGGAGGAACATGCTTGGCCATGCTCTTTCTTTGCTTTGTTGTGCCTCTTGACATCCTCTGTCCTATCTTCTCTGACTGATGAAATCAGGGCAGGTTAAGGAGCCACCGTCACTGAACCATGGTTGAAAAACTGAACCTTGTTCTCTAGCTCATATTAGACCTGGCCTTGGACCTTAGACTTTAGAACCTTCTGCAAACTCTGCTAGAAAACAGAAAACTTGGCTAAAAATAATAGAAAAATGAGTTAATACCCAGTCACAGGGCAATTAAAATGATTTAGGCTATCTACTTATAAATATATGGCTGGGCAGTCCTTTTTTTGTGTCAAGGTGATAAAAACAGGCTCATAAAAAAAGCACAGGTTCTTAAAAACAACAACAACAAAAGGACAAAACATAGTTCCTGTTTGAGACTAAGGTTTTAATCTAGTTTTGGAACCGAAATAAACTCGTGCAGCAACAGGAGGTAACACTACCCGCTATGTAATTAAGTCCCACATTGCGAAGTACAGACTGTAACGGCCCTGCGAGTTCAGAGGAGAAAGAGCCTGTGTGGGCAGAGGGATGCAAGGAGCCTTCTGGGAGGAGCAGGGTCCTGCTGAGGCCGTGGTGGTGGGTGAGCAGGCAGAGTGGGAAATGGCGCGACTTTTGCATGTGGAAGATAGCCAGTGCCCATGGGTGGTAATACCATCCTAGAGAAGAAGGGTTCTTTCCATGTGCCAGCCATTAGCCTCACAACCCTGCAAGACAGATGTACTAGTTTCTTCTTGTTGCAGTAACAACTTGCCATAAACTTAGGGTCTTAAAACAACACAAATTTATTATCTTGTAATTCTATAGGTTAGAAGTTAACATAGGTCTCTCTGGGCTAAGATAAAAATATCCTCAGGGCTGTGCCCCTTTATGGAAGTTCTAAGGAAGATTCCACTTCCTTTTCCAGCTTCCAGAAGCCATCCACACTCCTTGGCTCACAGCCACTTCCTCCATCTTCAAAGCCAGCAATGGTGGGCTGAGTCCGCTGCACACAGCATCTCTCTGCTTTTGCTCTCTGTCACTTCCCTCTATCTTTTATGACTCCCTCTTCTACTTTTAAGGACCCTTGTGATTACATTAGCGGATAATCCAGGGTAATTTCCTCATTTTAAGGTCAGCTGATTGGCCATCTTAATTTACCTGCTACTTTGATTGCCTTTTGCCTTGTGCTGGTAGGTTACCAGAAACTTAGAGTTACTATATGAAACATTTTGGGGAGCCATTATTCTGCCTACCAAAAGGGGTATTATTATTCGTCCTACTTTGCCAAAGAGGAAACCGAAATTCAGAGGGGTTAAGTAACTTGCCCAAAGTCATGTGCCAGGAAGGCTTCGAGCTGCGACCCATGCTGCTGCTCCGCCTGCCAATGGTCTGCACAGCCTTTGGCGCCAAATGCTCTAGCAGGCGCCCGGGCCCTCTGCACCCTCGCCTCATTGTGCTTTCCCAGCCTCCTCTGTGAGGAGACCCTTGGGGAGATTCTGTTTGGAGCCTGAGACCTTCCCTGTATACTCACTTACATGTAGTGGGTTTTTGTTTCTTTGATTGATTTATAATTTTCTTGGGAACAAGTGAATTACTTTACAAGTTGCACCGAGGCCTGGGCACCCCTTCCTGTGTAGCTGAAGAAACTGAGGGTGGTGTGTTAGATCTACATGTCCCTGCTAAAAATCCCTCTCTTTTTAGAACTCATGCTTTCTTGCCTTTTTGAGTTTAGTTAAAAGAGTAGAAAGAAACCAGAGTTGTAGAGTGCCAAATGAGGCAAAGGAGGGTTAGTGGCATGTCACCATTTTCCCGAGGAAAGCAATATGTGGGGTCAGAACACCACTTTCCCTGTTAGTGGCCATTTTTCCGGAGCTCATTGCAGTCCCAGGAGTCTCACTGTTGTTCGTCCATTTCAGAAGGCTCTGGCTCCAGCCCCCCACCCCCACCCCTCCCTGTGCTCGAAGAGCCCCATACCAGATGAAGTGAGGTTAGTATCTGGACTTGACATTGACCAGCCCTGCATTTGGTAAGAATAATCAAGAGTGAAAGTGTTGACTGGCTTCTGTTTTCTGACACCAGTTATTCTCAGTGTGTTGAGATTTAAAAAACAAAATAGAATCAGAGAATGGAGGCAGCCCCTTTGGGAGACCCCAGGCACACAGACCTGACTACGAGCCTTCCTTCACCTTAGATTTCTTGGCCCAGCTGTATCAGGCTGCTGGGTGGCATTTGCTGGCTGCATCTTCCCTTGTGCTGAGCTGGAGTGAGGTTCTGCTCCACCTCTCTGGTTATAGTCCCTTTCTAACGCCACCTCCTGTGTGAAGCTTTCCTGTTCTCCCAGTTGGAATGAATTCCTCCCTGACCTTTGCTTCCTTTTCTTTTATGATTAGTGCTCCGAGTGCAATACAATCAGTCTGTTTATATTGTCCGTTAGGATGCAGGTCCATGACAGAAGGGTGACAGGACCTTGACTATCTTGTACCTTGCTGTGTCTCCAGTGCCTTGAACAGTTCCTGACACATAATTTGTGCTTGTTGAATGAATGAAGGAATGAATAAGTGTTGTTACAACAGTGACAATAGTGAGCAATTGTTGATTGCTTATTAAGAGCAGACACTGGGATCCTAGCTGGGTGGGTAGTTCAGTTAATTAGACATCATCCCGATATGCCAAGATAGCAGGTTCAATTCCTGGTCAGGACACATAAAGAATCAACCAATAAGTAAATGAAACAACAAATTGATGTTTCTTTCTCTCTGTCCCTTCCTCTCTCTCTCAAAATCAATCAATAAAAAAGTTTTTTAAAAAAGAGCAGACACTGGCCTGAGCATTTCCTAGCCATTATCTGTTAACAATCACAGCAACCCAGTGAGTAAATATTGGGTTGGCCAAAAAATCCATTTTTTTCCCTTAAAATAAAAGACACATTTTTCATTTTCACCAGTAACTATTTATTTGGATATTTTGAGTATGTTGCCTATTTCCTGCATGGTATAACATTGATTGTTCTCAATTAATGTCTCAATTTGATCGCTATCAACCTCAGCTGGTCTACCCAACTGTGGAGCATCGTCCAGCGAGAAATCTCTAGCACGAAACTTGGCAAACCACTGTTGACCAGTCACAGCACCTTCTCCAAAGACTGCACAAATCTTTTTTTTTGTATTTCATTTACATTTTCACCTTTCTTGAAATAATAAAGCATAATATGTTGAAAATGTTGCATATTTTCTTCCATCTTTGATATTTAAATGGCTGCACAAAAATTCACCAGTTCTGATAAGTTTTTTTTAAATGCATGCTGGTATGACAGCTGTCACACAACAGACTAACAAAATTGTTTCGAATGAAGTTAAAGACAACTAAGTGCTACAAGAGTCATTGTATGGAAAAAACCAATGAACTTTTTGGCCAACTCAATACTGTCTGTCTGAGTTTACAGTTTATGGAACTAGGTTTGGGGGTAGGTAACTTTCCCAGGATAAATGGATCCAGGTAAATGGATCCAGGACTCAGCCCAGGTCAGCCTCATTCCGGAGCCCATGCTTTTAAAATCACAGGCTGGTGGTTCTCGAAGTGATTGCCAGACCAGCAGCACGGGCTTTACTGGAAAACCTGTCAGAAATGCAGATTCTTAGCACCCAGCCCAGACCAAGTGAATCAGGGGCTCTCTGAGCATGATCCAGCAGTCTGTGATTTACCAGCCTCCCCAGTGACCCTGATGCTCGTCAGTTTTGAGCACCACTGCCCTGCACTATGCTGGGATGGTTCCAAATTTGGCTGTCTATGAAAATCCCTTAGGGAACTTTTAACACTCATGGTGTTTAGGCCAAACCTCCACCAGTTAAAATGAAGTCTCTGGGTTGGGGGGCCGTGACCTTGGCTCAGCATATTTTAATGCTCCCCAGTTGCATTTAAAGTGCAGTAAGGGTGAGAACCACTCCTAACTATGAATGTTGAATTAATTTCCCCCTAGCAGAGTACTTCCAAACTTCAGTGAGCATATGAAGCACCAGGAGATCTTGTTAGAATGCAATTTCTGGTTTAGGAGGTGTGGGATGGGAGCAGAGATTCTGCATTTCCATAAGCTCCCAGGTGACGCCCATACATCTGGTCTGGGGACCATACTTTAAGCAGCAAGGCTTTCCATTGTGGACTGTGCCGTCCAACATGGTAAGCACTAGCCACATTTAGCTATTTAAATGTAGATTAATTAAAATTAAATAAAAGCTCAGTTTCTCAGTCATACTACCCACCTTTCAGGAACTCAATAGCACCATGTGGCTAGTGGCTGTGTTTTGGACAGCACAAATATAGATCATTTCACTATTGTAGAAAGGTCTGCTGGACCACACTGCTCAGGAATGTGAGTCTTGTGATTGAAGGCACCATGAACTTTTACTTTTTGTATGTCCAGGACAGTCTTTAAACATTGGTAACTTACACACGTTTCCTGAAGTGATTTTTATTGAAAAGACTGATGGTAAATGTCTATACCTGAAAGAAGTAAATAACTTTCTTGAGCGGATGTAGAGAAATCCTTAGTACACCATTAAAATGAAACTCCCCCCAAACCTAGCCAAGTTAAATTGCTGACAACCTGTAGGGACCAGGGGTGGGGTGGGCGGAGGACAAGCATAATAGAGGCCAGGGCCCGTTCCAGTCCCAGTTTCTTCCTCAGAACGTACTGCTGCTGAGGTGGCCTTTTGGGCTCTGAAAGCAAAGGCCTCTGGTTCCCCCTACAGGACTGTCCTGGAGTTTGCTGGATCACTGTGAGATCTGGAAAGAAGGAGGAGGGACACAAACTGGCTCAGACTCAAATGGCAGTTGGTGCTTGGCAGAGGTCAGGTGTCTGCCCGCTTTGCACGCCCATGGGATATGGGGCATCTGATGACTTGACCCAACCACTGCAACCACAAACACCCCAGTTCCTCCCCCCAAGGGGGTTCCTGGTCCCAGGACCCAAGGTCTGGAAGGAAGGGCCTTTGAGAGCCCCCTGAGGTCACCTGCTCCATAACTTCAGGCATGTGGACATCATGATTTTCTAAGGCCCCAGAGTAAGCCCCTCCCTATAGTCAGTAGTTTTATTTAAAATAATTACTGTAATTTTTTTAAAGTATGGCTTTTATTTTGGGGGCCAGACATCTTTGGGGATAGGGAGAGGGAGAGTGAGAACACTGTAAAAGAGAGGAAAGTGCTTTTGTAACCAGAGTAGTTTTGCATGTGTTCATATTATATGTATATGTGTACGTGTATACATGTACACATATACATATATGTATACATATGCACACATATACATATATAATCTATAATTGTCCCAGGTAATGTTCCAAACAATACTATGAAATTGGGGTCATTTTTAATTTGTTTATTTCTTTTTAGAGAGAGGGGAAGGGAGGGAGAGAGGGAAAGAAACATTGATCAGTTGCCTCTCCTATGCTTCCTGGGGACCAAATCCACAACCTAGGCATGTGCCCCGATGGGGAACTGAACTGGCGCCCTCTTGCTTTGTGGGATGATGCCCAGCCAACTGAGTCACACCAGTCAGGGTGAAATTGAGGTCACTTTTAAATCCATTTTAGCGATGGGGAAACTGAGGTTCCGGCGGTGGTTCAGTAACTTGTTGAGAGTCACAGAGTAAGTGGCAGAAGCAGGCTTGGGACTCAGGCAGTCTACCTCCAACATTCCTGCTTCTCAGTCCTTTATGATGCTGACTCCCTAGTTAAGACTTAAAAAAATTTGTCTAACAGTCTTGTTCAATCAGATCAAATGCTGAATGCAGCTCCCTCCTTCTCCTGACAGAAAACAGACTTCCTAACAGAATTTCTTTGGTACTCCCAGGTGAGAAAGGAAATTGAGAAGAAAAGTCAGTCAGTCCATTTTTTAAAAAATTGTGTTAATACAATTTTTGTAACTCACCAGCCTCCAAACTACTTTTTTTAACCTTCCCCTTTTACCAGTCTCTTCTTCTGAACTTCTTAGTTTCTTGTGTACAAGCAGCAAAAATGAAAATAATCCATGTCACTATAGTTAGTCCATCTTGAAACAGTTTGTCAGAGATCACGGCTATACTCTTTGCCTGAGCTTGCTTGCTTGCTTGTTTGTTTGTTTGTTTGTTTGTTTGTTTGTTTGTTTTGGAGGAAGGAAACTCAATAGCAGCACGCATCTTGGGAATCACATTAGGATGGATTGCCATAGGGTGACAAGAGAAATGAACTCATTTGGTTCTGCCCTGTGACTGGGCTCTGAAAGAAGACGGCCCCAGCACAGCAGCGTGCTCCAAGTTCAGATGTTTTCTAAGGAGCTGATTGCTGTCTGGTCGCTGCTGCAGCTGAAACTACTTCTAGAGAAATTATTTCCCGGTAAGAGATTTCCAGTTATGTTCCTGTGATGTTGCTTTGTCAGGGGCATGCTTTAAATAAGATGCCCTCTGTAGGCAGCAGAGGCTCTAAATCCTCATTGAGCTGCACGGCTCTCTTATGTGCCAAATTGGAAATAACATCCTAAAATGAATGTCTTCAAGGAACAAATTCAGCAGTAGGTTTTCGTAAATGCCAAAACCTCTCCAGATGGCTGTACTTCATCTGGGATATTATTGGAACGGCCTCCTTGAGCAATCTAAATCTCTAGGACTGGAGACTATTTACCTTCACATCATTTTCAGAAATAGGTTCTTCGATTCTTCTCGATGAACTCAGGGCCACAATGGAGTGACCTGGGTGGCAGGTCAGTTAGGGAGAAAAGGAACACTGGGATGCAGCTTAGAGACACTCTTGCCCTATTCAACTGAATACCTACTATGTGCAAGCCAGTGACTCCTGGGAGGGGCTTACAGATGGGGGAAGCAAAAATCCTGCTCTTCAGATGTTGATAATTTAACTGAATGGATACTTTATAAGGAACAATAATAAATGTATAGGAATTCAGAGGAGGAACAGAGGGAGGAACGATGGCCATCCCAACCCAAAGAAGATTTCAAGTATCTGAAAAGTAAGCATATTCCTCTAAGAGCAAAGTTGCTAAGGTATGCTATGCAGGCCAGCACAATCAATGAAAATTCTTGGGCCCAGGCCCGAATCTATACACTCCTTGGGAATTGGTTCAATAAATAATCTAGGTGTTTCTTGCTCATGCTCCAGTGTGTATTAGATACACTAATATATTACAATCACCTGGGGAGCTTTGAAACTCCCCCTCTTCCCAGCCAGATTAACTTCTCAGAATCGCTGGGGTGGAACTCAGCCCTTGGAATGTTTTAAAGTTCCTTGGGTAATTCCAACTGTGCAGCCAGGGTTGAGAAGCTCTCTGCACAGTGATGGCTCTTAAATCAGGAACACGCCTGAATACCTGAGAAACTAAAAACAAAACAAAAAATAAAACATGTAAACTCCTTCCCAGGCTTGTTGAGTCAGACTCTCTGTTCATGATCAAGGATTGTTCATGGACACCACATGTTTGAGATAGATCAGGGGTTCTCAAACTTTAGCCCACATCGGGAAATCACCTGGAGGCTGGTGGAAGCACAGGTTGCTGGGCCCCATCCCCAGAGTTTCTGACTCAGAAGTTGTAGGGTGGGACCCAAGCATTTGCATTTCTGTCAAGTTCCCAATTGACAGCTGCTGCCTCTGGTCTGGGGCCACATGTTGAGAACGAGTGGTCTGACCCTGGCCTTAGGCTGAACCTCCTCTCTCCCCCAGGACTGAGTCCTCTGGCTTCCTCCTCCAGGGGAGAATTCCCATGAGGCCTGACCCCTCTCAACCCCCAGGATAATTTATTTTAACAAACATTCTTTCCTATCATCTTACTTGGAGACACTGGACTCACTTGCAAAAGTAAGGGCAGGTCATGGGTGATGAGAATAGTTCCATTTCTAATGAAATACATCATCAGATTACTCAAATGCCGAAAACCATTATGGTGCCACTTTGTTCCCATATCACTAAATTCATCTTTTCTCTCGTTAAGGCTGAGTAAGAACTTAGCAACCCACCTCACAAAGGGATTCACCTAGGTGAATCACAAAACTTCCCCTGACCCGATTTGGGGCCATGGTAAACTCCTCCTGTCTGGGGAAATCTCAGTCTCACGTTCTCAGTCCTTTATGTTCTCCCTCAGCCTTCCTTCCTTTCTTCTACTCCTGTTGGCTGCCTCTCTGTGCATTTCTCACCTTTTTTCTCCAACCAGCCTGTTTACCAGCTACTTCACTGCAAGCACAAATATATTCCATCTCCATGACTTTGGTGGGTCCCCAGTCTCACCCATTCTCTCTGCTCATCTCAACTCAGCCAGTTATGACTTTGCTTCGTTGAAAACCATTATCATCTCAGTCACATGGGTGGTCTTCTGATGTTGGCTGTTTTGTTTGTTTGTTTATTTAAATAAGTAACGTATACATTTTCTGGCTCATCAATCAGAGCAGGAATTGGCAAATCTGGCCCACTGCCTGTTTTTGTGAATGATGCTTTACCAGAAAACAGCCACAATCCATTCATTTTGGTACCGTCTGTCACGATGAGACAGAGCCACGGCCCGCAAATCCTAATATAATTACTATTGGGCTGTTTACAAAAGTTTGTGATCCGATCCCTGCTCTAGGTTGGCAGCTACATATCACTACATTCCTTTAAGTTCCTCTAAATATCTGGTACAGTGTTTTACACGTACTAGCTACTAACCAGTTTTGATAAACTGGGCATGAATGAACTTTCCTGTGAAAGCAGTCACAAATGTAATGGTGATGAAGTAAAATCTTATTTTTGTTGTTATGTCATAGCTTCTGTGTGTTACATGGCACCTATTCGATTAAGTTCTTTATATGCCTGTCTCGTTTGATCCTCTGAACAGCTGCATAAGATAGAAAAACCTGGAGAGAGATGAATGATCTCATTTAGCTGTGTGACTGCAGCAAGTGATACAGTGAGGTTTTGAACTCAGGTCTTTGTGATCTCAGAGCCTGAGCTTTCAATTACTACTAGGTACTTACTCTTCCGTACCAGCCCTTTTATGTGATGGGAGACAGAAATCTTCAAAAACCCTATAGTGAGATAAAGCCTGTACAGAAAATGGGTGGATGGTACCCAGGGAGCTGGGGGGAGGCCATGTCCTGAGAGCAAGCAGTGCCTCCTTCAGTGTCACTGCTCCTCGTGCACCTCCCTCACCGTACCCTGATTTCAGAAACTCTGTTAAGTATTGCCGGTGTTGTTATGATTATCTTCACTGATTCATTCACTCAGCAAGCCTTAAAACAGGTGTAATGTGTTGGTTGCTGTACTAGGCTGGGAGTTGGAGCTGTAAATAAGATATCTCTCCCCAACTGTGGGAGACAAGTGTATAAACCCCAGATTGCAAACCCAGATAGTTACATGAACAGGAAGACAGCAGATGAATGAAGCGTGTCAGGTGAAGGCTATCTCTAGCTGGACGTGAATACCCCTCTTAAAGGGCAACTGTTGATGATGACCTTTGGCCATTCTTGCCACATTGACTCCTCATTGTCTTGTTGTGCCTTCTTCTCCCCTTTCTATGCCCTTCCTTCCCCTCCTCTTTTTCCTCCCCTGACTCTGCCAGTCACAGTGACTTGCCCTTTGGAAATTGGTATAGGTTGCTGCATTATTTCTGTTTAGAACACAGGAAGTTCTGGTGTCTTCTCTATAGGAAATGGTCACCTCTAAGAATGTTTTCCTTCTTACCACCTCTATGGTATCATTACAAGTCCTATAACTTGGCATCTGTGGATAACACTAAACAGGTAACAGACATAAAAAAATAAAAATTTTCAACATGGTAGGGGAATATTTTAGGAAACTTAAAACACTATATCTTGAATTTGCAAAGTGGATCAGAAATCTTTTTTCAAATGTTACGGCATGTGGAGCAACATGTACATTATCTGAAGACTTTATTCTTTCCATTTTAAAAAAATTTCATTTTAGGCAGTAGGCTTTGCTTGCCTCCCATCAGTAAAAATGCTTCTAGTCTGGTGGAGAGGAAGGGCGCAGACCTCATTTTAAGCGCAAGGGGACCTTGGGAAGTGCTGGCTTTCCTTTGTGCTGATCTGCCCCCAGTGCCTGTCCCCTTCCAGAAGCCCTCAGAGTCTCCGACTTCCTAGCTTCAGCACACGTCTGGTCCACGCTCCTGTCCTGAAAGATTTGTTGTACAGTTCTGCCACCTAGTGAGAGAAAGTAGGTATGAAAACCATGGAAGCTGTTCTCAGAATTCTCCCTGAGTCCTGGCTAATTAGCCTTCGATGAAATAGGACCTAAATTTTTACTCTTAGAAGATAACGTATCCCTCAAAAGGGCACCAGGCTTTGTATAAAATCTGGGAAAAGATGAATCTCAGGCCAGTGGCTAGGATTCTGCAAAGTGGACTTCCAAGTTAGGTCGCAGAGACGAGGAAGGCTAGCCTGCCTCCAGAGTGAAACCTTACCGGCCTCACTAAAAGTAAGAGCTGTCTTTGATTGCTTGCCTAATCTTTTTAAGCCCAGTGGATACTTTTCTTCTGTCTTTGGACTGAATTAAGTTTAGATTTGAAAGAAATATTGAAGGGTCTGTCACTTGCCTTTTTGCATATCAAGCTGTTAGCTTTTAAAAATGAAAGAATATACAGATTCTGAATAGATGTTTGTCAAACCTAAACAGAAGTAGAACCTTCTTATTTATTTATGTTATTTTATTTTTTTGTCCTCAACCAAGGACATTTTTAACTGCTTTTAGAGAGGGAGAGAAACAGGGGGAAGGAGGAGAAGGAAGGACAGAGAGAGGGAGAAATATTGATTGATTGCCTCTTGTATGTACCCCACCCCCAACTGGTATTCCAGTCTGCAACCTGGGTCTGTGCCCTGACCAGGAATCGAACTGTGACCAGTCTATGAGATGATACTCTAACCAACTGAGCTACACTGACCAGAATGAGAAACTTTTTTAACACACTTGAATATGGTCATATTATGAGTACCCCAATAAAGCAGCACTGGTATAAGAACCAGAACGACAGTTTTAAATGAGGACTGTACTATGTTAATGCTACTATCTCATTCTTTCCTTCTGGGAGGTGAGTTAGCATAATGTAACCATCAACTACCATTGGGTGGGTCCCAAAGGTCATTTCTGTGGCAGTAATAGTGCTTTTCAATTGATATGCTTTCAGCTGCACAGCAGATGCAGAAGAATATGAAAAGAGGTCCCCAAAAGTAGTGAATATTTTTATCCTGAGTTGTCTTTCCTTGTATCAATTCATTTTTAGGAAAGAGCCTATTTTTTTCCTGTTATGACATATCCATCATTTCCTTTGACTTTTTGGCTGGACTTCATCTCAGTGAAGTTGAAAATACATATTTCAGATGGAAAAAAAAAAGATGAGATGAGACTGGAAGAGGGAGGAGAGCCATGACACAAAGAGAAAGAGAATTCTGGATGCCCTGTTGCCCTGTGGACAGTTTGGGGCTTTTAAGGAGGAAATACATCCACAGGTTCTGTTTCCCCAGGGCTAACAAGAATCCTGGAAGCATCTGTGGTTGGTCCAGGAGCACTCCGACTGTCTGGCTGCCAGAGCTGTAGAACCAGGCAGTTAACAGAGCAAAATTAACAAATGATTGTGGGTGCATATTAACTGTTGTCCAAGCTACGTGCATCCATCTAGACAGCAAAGGAAAGCAATTGCTTCCAGGGTAGACAAGAACTATGATGTAATCAAGGAATCAAGTTTTCAGAGCTGCTTATGTTCCAGGATCTTTAAAAAACTACTAGTAGCTTGTATATGGGGCAGAGGCAACAAAGGGGTGACTTGTGTGCTGTTTGACATTGCCACCCATCTTGAAGTTGCTATTTAAAAATGGGTGTGCAACCTGGCTGGCATAGCTCAGTGGATTGAGTGTGGGCTGTGAACCAAAGTGTCGCAGGTTTGATTCCCAGTCAGGCTACATGCCTGGGTTGTAGGCCATGACCCCCAGCAACCACACATCGATGTTTCTCTCTCTCTCTTTCTATCTCCCTCCCTTTTCTCTCTAAAAATAAATAAATAAAATATTTTAAAAAATGGGTGTGCAAATAAAACCTTTATGATTCTTAGCTCTAATGGGCCAATTTATGAAGTCACTGTCATCTCTTTTCTCCACTGTTGTGTGTTCAGACCTTGAGCAGACCTTGACTGAAACCCCAAGGTATACTCCCTGTCTGCTGTCAGCAGTGATCTGTGGAATGGATTGGTGTGGGCTGCGTTGCCTTGGGCAGGGTTCATGTGTCATTCAGGAGAGATGCATCAGGCTGCAGAAGCAGAGAGAGGCTGCCTTATGTCCACAGAAATGAGTGAATCAGAAAGCCACATGGGGGCCAGCTCTGAGGACATGAGGAACTGCAGAGTGCAGAACTGGAAGGATTTGGGAACAGATTGTCCTTCATTTCACTTATGAGAAAACTGAGGCTCGGGGATGCCAAGGAATTTGCCCACATATCTCCCGCTGATTAGTTCTTTCATGTATTCAACAGTGATACCTGAGTGTCTCCTGTGTGCCTGACTTTGGTCTAGGTGCTGGGGTTATAAAGAAAGCGAGTGTCACACAGGGAGCAGGAGCTTGTCACAGTCAATCTAAAGGAGGGACCTGATTAAGAATGAAGGGTCTCAGGGCAGAAAAAGAGGGAAAGAAGAAAGAGACACTACAGCGTCCTACAGTTTGGGCATTGATTTGACCATCTTTAACAATTGTAGTAACTCTCAATGTATCATGGAAGGTTACCATTTCTTTGCACCCATCAGAGCAGTTATTGCAAAGGTACTTGTAAGACTATCTCATTAGTCTTTTTCTCCCACTGCAGATACCCACAGTGAATTTGTCATGCAGGTTCCTTTCCCAGCTCTATGTTTTATCCCCACAATGGGCACAACACGTGACATGTGGCAGATACTCAGTAAATGTCATTTCGTGAACAATGGCATGAGTGATAAAATGGTAGCAGTGCTCACATTTCACTCTATAGGATAGGCATCTGAAAACTTTAGTAAAGGGGCAGATCCTAAATGATTTAGGCTTTGGGGACCATCCAGACTCTGTGGCAACTGTTCAACTCTGCCTTTGTAGCAGGAAAGCACCCATAGACAATACATGAAAGAATTGGTATGGCTATTTCAATAAATCTTTATTCATGGACACTGAAATTTTACTTTCATAAGTTTTCATTTTCCATGGAATATTATATTTTTCATCTACTTAAAATTATAAAAAAAATTTCAGCTTGTAGGCTTTACAGAAAGAGGTGATGGGCCAGGTTTGGCCCACAGGCTGCAGCTTACCAACCCTTGCTATTGGAGTAGGTTAATGGTTAGAGTAAAGGTTTTATGGAAAATGTTAATTGGTTGATTCATTCATTGGTGCAAGTATTTATTGAGTACCTGCTCTGTGCCAGGATTTGTGCCAGGCACTGGACATACAACAGAAGCCAGACACAGTGTCTGTCCTTAGATGGTTTAGTGTTTAATTCAAGAAGATACTTGTGAAAAAAATAAGTGTAATAAAAATATAGTGAAGTGACATGAACTTGGTGGAGGGAGGGAGTAGTCAGTTGTATTCTAGGACAGGAGAGCTTCATAGAGATGTGTTACCTGCATCAAAGTCTGAATGATGAGTAAGCAATGGCCGGGAATCGACCGAGAGGGAGCCACATGAGGAAAGGCTCAGAAGTGGTTACAGGAGACCTGAATGTGATGGGACAAGGCTCTGGAAAGGCAGCCCTGGGAGCCTGGGGCCATATCTACCAGAAATTTATTATGTGAAGGAGTTCGAATTGTGATAGTCTGATTATAAATGTATCTCCCCCCAAATCCTCTAGGATCTTGTGATCTACAGTAGCAGTCCCCAATCTTTTTGGCACCAGGGACTGGTGTCATGGAAGACAGTTTTTCTATGGACTGAGGAGGTGGTTGGAAGACAGGAGGTGGAGCTCTGGTGGTAATTAGAACTGTGTCCAGGGTTGGACAGGAAGGAGGTTGGGGCCCCCTGGTCTACAGGAAGGAGTGTGGAGACCACTCTGTGGGAAAGAATGGAGAGGGCTTTAGGATGGAGGCAGTGGACTACTTGAGACCACTTTAGAACCTAGGGAAGAAGTGCTCAGGGCTCCATTAGAGCAGGAGCAGGAATCATGGACAGGAGAGGAAAATCAAGAGAAATATTAAACAGGAAGAACCTAAAAGACCGTGGCTGATGGCTATGTGGAGGATGAGGGAGGAGGAAACATCTAGAATGACTGGTTTTGGGCTTGGAATCTCCCCATTAACAGAAAAATCATTCACATAAAAAGCAGTGAAGGAGGGCCCATTTTAGGAAAGAGCAATCGGATACTTGATATTTCTTCCTTTGGTGATTTTTAAAGATTTTTTTGCATGAGGTTTAATTACTATATTTGTAAAACAGGAATCATTAATTCTCTATTTCTTTTGGGAGACAGAACTGGTGTGACCAGACTCTCTTGGCAGTCACAGTGATAATTAGTCACCGGTACAAAGACACAATCATTGTCCTCAGCAGGTCAGGTCTTTGAAAGATGAGTCATGACTGCATAGTAAATTAAGAACCCCACAGTCCATTTAATCCATGTGTACCAAGCACTCTACTGCTCTCTGGTGGTCTAGCAGTTAGCGCTCAGCACTCACACTAAACACTCTAAAATTAATTGGAGATTTCTAGACTACACCCTCCAAACATCACCAACATCTTTCGAATGTTCTGTATTTACAGACTGGAAAATACATGTAGGTAGAGTGATTTTCCCACTATCTCTAGGTCATTTTGCTTGTCTGTTGCTCAGAAATTTTCTGCTAGCTCTCTTGCACGTTCTTTGCCCATCACAGAGTGCTGGTGGATTCTTTGATAACCTGCTTAGAGATTACTGAGAAAGATTTAGAGAGAAAAAAAAGTTCCCAGTTCCTCTCATTTAGCTTGTATATTCCCAGTCTCTGTCTTGATCAAAACCAGATGAAGGCAAAGATGTTATCTCTACATTGTAGTCAGAAAACAATAAAACTCCTTCTCTGTTTTATTTCCTGACGATGGAAAGTGGTCCAGGAAAATAGTAGCAAAAATGGAAGTGAGTCGGGATTGATGGTTTGGTTTTGTATACTTTTCTTGTTTGTCTATTTCTGGCTGGTATTAATGCAGCAATCTATTACACTCCAGCTAGTAGTTTATTTCTTTGCCACCAACAATTTTGCAATCTTTCAGAATACTTTTGGGGATTTTCGAGCAAATATCCTTGAGGAACAACTTAATTGTTTGAGAAAGTTATTTGCTTATTAGAACTGTTGAGTCCATAGCATTATCTGCATGGAGAAATAATTTCCTTATCTGCAGTCAGTTTCACAGTTCCTTACACATTGGATAGCTCTTTTTACATAAAAGGATGCTTGGAATGGGGCCACCTGGACTGCCAATTTTGGGTGCTTTTAACTGGGCCCAAAGTAATAACAATTTGAGTCAGTGTGCCTATTGACGTTTAGAAAAAAAAGGCACAGAGAGAAAAGCACAGGATTTGGGGATAAAATTTAGGATGAATAAATGAGTCATTAACAAATTGATCACAGGACTGTTCTTGTCATGGGGGGCATACTGTGAAGTGTAAGACACCGTTTCAGCCTAGAGGAACTTAATCAACAATAGTTATAGATATGGGAAGTCAAAATATCTTGTCTACAATGGGAGTTTAAAGTTTTTGATGAGTAAATATAACAGAGGAATGAATAAACAGTTAAATGATACTACAAAAGTAAACATGAGATGATAACACATTGAAATGCACACTAGTGCAGTTGTTACTGAATGTAAATCACACTTATCTATGTGTTGATCACATGAGATACACGCATATCTATATGCACACATAATTGAGTTCAATGTAGTAGGATAGTAATTGAATGATGGAATCTAGGGTTCCTGACTTTCTTAGATAAGTACCTTATTGGCACAATGCAGTAACTAATATTAAAACCAGTGGAATATACCCTCGAGTACAAATGGAAAATCTTCCCTGTCCTGTTCCCTTTGCTCTGAATGAATGAATACAGGCATCAGTAAAAAAGCAGCTGTTTATTTCCTTGCCCTACATCTGTCCTTGAAGGCTGTTACATGAGCAAGAACCATAGAGTGTGCAGACAGTGTTTCCATCAACAGGCAAGTTCAGGCCAAGCCAGGGGCTGACTATACTGAGCAGATAAAAGCACCTTGGAGGGGCTGGGCCTCCTAAGAAAATAGGCTTATAAGTCCAGAGTGGGGTTTCATTCTCCATGTGTATTTCATGGTGAGAGTGAAAGTAAACCTAACTTAGGTGTTGTTGAGTTTCCTGTTTGAATGTTCAGTTCTTAGATTGAAAGGAAGCTCAGTGCCAAGGGAGTTTGACATAAGAAGGGAGTGGCCTCAGTGAGCTGGGGCCTGTTGGGACTGCATGAGTTTGTGTACATATGAGACATACGACATTTCAATAGCTATTAACTTTATAAAAACATTTTGTGAATAATGTTTTATTTAATCAGTTGGGAGGTAGGTGTTTTTTCCCTCAGCTTGGCAGATGTGGACAACAATGTTCCAAGAGGCCAGTGGTTGGTCCAACGTCCCACGACTAGTAAGTGGCTGGACCTGGGCTAGAATTAGGGGGCTCTCATCAGTCGAATGCCTACTGTAATATGAGAGGGATAGCATACCACTGTCTCCTCGGTGCCGACCAGGTAAGTATATGTTCAGATGGGGGCAATTGCCCTGTGGTTATGAGCCACAAGTGTGGTACACACAGCGCAGTGAGTAGAGAGCAAGAAGGTGTTGCCTGTTCAATGGACACTGGCTGGGGGAATGGGACTAGAGTTGAGACTTAAAAGCATGGGTAGAGTTTGACTAAATGCAGTGGAAGGGAAAGGGCATTTCAGAAAAGAGAGAAAGATAAGCAGGAGGAGGAATTTGCCCACTGCTTTGGGAGCCAGTGAGTAGACTAGCCTGGATATTTCAGAGTGTGTGTGTGTTTGTGTGTGTGTGTGTGTGTGTGTGTGTGTGTGTGTGTGTGGTGGGGGGAGGAGTAGCTGATGAACCAGCAATAGTGGTAAAAGTAAGGAGTGGATTTGCTCCTAGCAAAGCAGGGATGGAAGCCCTGTGAGAAAGACTGGGGAACTGATGGAGAGCCTTCCCTGTTAGCTGATTATGATCCTTCTGTATGACTGCTTCCTACAGATCCATAGTAGGTGGAATTCATCCACCTACCCATCTACCCATTTCTTCATTTCACTTCATTTTCTTTCATTCAACACAGTTAGTATGTATTTCTTTGTGTTGAGTCTTTGTGAAGTTATAGTGTTTGGTGAATTAATGCACGAGTGAGTGAATAAAAGAAATGGAGTGCAGGCTGGGGAGCTCATTTGTGGGGAGAGAGAAGGAAATAAAGAACTACAGTGCATTGATTGGACTGAGTATAGCCCTGTAGTGCTCTGGGAACAAACAGAAGAGGTAACTAGAAGTGCCAGGGAAAGTTTTCCATACGAAGTGGCATTTTGTTTGATTCTTTGAGTCTGAAGTGGACTTTGCTAGCTAGAGAAGGGGAAGATAGGCAAGTCAAAGTGAGGGTTAGTGTTTGCAAATGAACACAGGCTTGAAATTGGGTGGGGTGAGGCATGGAAGTAGGTATAACTCAAGCTGAAGGAGGAAGGTAATGGTAGAAGATTCAGGAAGAATGTTTTGATGTCAGGTCTAACATGACTACCTAGTTCAAGGTCATGTCTGCATCTCCTTCCCAGGCACAAATGTTACTTCTTGGGGGAGTTTGCTAATTCAAAGCCCAACACTAAGCTCATCTTTCTCTTAAGGCTGAGTGAACATCTCTCTAAGGCTAGATGCCCAATAATTTAAGAAGAGATGAGACAATGATATAGTATAAAAGAAAAGAAAGGAGGGCGTGGTGACACTGGACATTTTTTCCCCTAAAACAAAAGTAAGTAATGAAGTATCTTTTTAAAAAATAATTTGTCTTATTTTTAATTACAGTTCACATACAATATTGTGTTAGTTTCAGGTATACAACATAGTGATTAGACATTTATTTAATTTATGAGTGGTCACCCAATAAAACAAGTATGCATCTGACACCATACCTCGTTATTACAATATCATAGACTATATTCCCTATGCTGTAGTTTAAATCCCCATGACTGTTTTATAACTACTAATTTTTACTTCTTAATTTTTTTACCTTTGCACCTATCCTCCATCTCTCTCTCATCTGGTAGCCATCAAAATGTTCTCTGTATCTATGAGTCTGTTTCTGGTCTGCTTGTTCATTTATTTTGATGATTAGATTATACATATAGGTGAAATCATCTGGCATTTGTCTTTCTCTGGCTTATTTCACTCAGTACAATACCATCTTGGTCCATCCATGTTGTTGCAGATGGTAAGATTTTATTCTTTTTTTATAGTCGAGTAATATTCCATTGTGTATATGCACCATGTTTTTATCCATTGATCTACTGATGAACACTTATGTTCCTTCCATATCTTGGCTATTGTAAATAATGCTACAATGAACATACGGATGCATGTGTCTTTCAATTTAGTGTTTTGCTTTTTTTAAGTGGAATTGCTGGGTCCTTCTTTGTCTTTTGTTAGAAGTCTTTGCTTTAAAGTCTATTTTGTCTGGTATAAGTATTGCTACCCCAGGTTTTTCTTGTTTCCATTTCTTCTTCTCTTTACTTTTATTCTGTGTGTTTCTTTTGATTTGAGGTCTCTTGTAGGCAGCATATGTAAGGGTCTTGTTTTCTTATCCCTTAGGCCACCCTATGTCTTTTGATTGGAGCATTTAGTTCATTAACATTTAAAGTGATATTGATAGATATGTATTTATTGCCATTTTATTTTTGTGTTTTGATCTTTTGGTTTCTTCTTAAAGAAGTCACTTTAATCTCTCTCTTAATACTGCTTGGTGGTAAAGAACTCCTTTAGTTTTTTGGGGGGGGTAGAATAATCTTATTTGTAAGTTATTATTTTTCATCACTTTGAATATTTCATGCCAGTACCTTCTGACCTACAAAATTTCTGTTGAGAAGTCAGCTGACAGTCTTATGGGAGTACCCTAGTAGGTAATTAATTCTCTTTGTCTTGATGCTTTTAAGATTTTCTCTTTAACCTTTGGTATTTTAGTTGTGATGAGTCTTGATGCAGGCCTCTTTGGGTTCATCTTGTTTTGGAGTCTCTGTGCTTCCTAAGCTTAAATGTCTATTTTCTTCACCAGGTTAGGTAAGTTCCCATTGTTATTTCTTCGAACAGGTTTTTAATTCCTTTATTTCTCTTCTAATTCTGGTATCCCTATGATGGAAATAAATGTTGGTATGCTTGATTTTGTCCTAGAGGCTCCTCACACTGTCCTCATTTTCTTTTAATTCTTTTTTCTTTTTGCTGTTTTGATTGGGTGTTTTCTAATACCTAGCTTCCAAACTGCTGTTTCAAGCCTCTGCTTCATCTAGTCTACTGTTGATTCCCTGTAAAATAGTATTCATTTCAGTTATGGTATTTTTCATTTCAAACTGATTCTTTTTTATGTTTTTATCTCAATTTTTATGTTGTCTGTCTCTTTGTTGAAGTTTCCACTGAGCATCCTTGTAACCAATGTTTTGAACTCTGCATCTGGTAGATTGCTTGTCTCCATTTTGTTTCAATCTTTTCTCGAGTTTTGTTCTGTTCTTCCATTTGGGACATGTTTCTTTGTCTCCCCATTTTGACTGCTTCCCTGTGTTTGTTTCTATGTATTAGGTAGAGCTGCTATGTCTCACGGTTTTGGTAGAGTAATGAAATATCTTTTAATAGCTGGCCTAGGATGCCATTCTGGGGGCTTAGAAAAAACTCAAAATATATTAGAGTTCTTTTCAGACCTTGGATGGTTTATGGCAGCATCTGCAATTGCTGGTAAAATTACGACCTTGTAATTCACAGCTGTGTCATATATTCACTAGCACACAATGTGATTTATATATAAGCCAGTTGCCTTGAAAAAGAACGTGGGTAAAAACTCACACAACAGAAAGTTTACAAAGTGTAGTTATTTTTAACATATAATGTTTTTCCCTAAACCTATACTCATAGGATAGGTGGTATGCTGTTCATCAAGGTTATTCGCACAGTACTTACAGGGCAGGGTAGAGTATGAGGATTACTTATACTTACACATTGGCTGGCCAGGCTGCAATGTTCAGAATATACAACCCTCCTATTTCCCTCACGCAAAAGAGAGCTGTCACTTTGAACCAATTTTTCCCTTGAAATTATACCTGGGCATCTATAAAGCTTGACCTTGACTTGCATTAAACCTGAGCAAAAAACCTAACCTCCCCTGAGACTCCTTCTTTCCTAGGAATGCATGAGGGTATGCAGGACAGCTTGTTAGAAAGCCATACATGGAGCTTCCACCAAATTTTTTTAGTAAGCTTGGCTTCGACCCCTGTTATGGAGCCAGAGAGAGAAGGAGCTGGGAGCAGGGTAGAACCTGAGGAAGACGGACTGTGGAGAATATCAGATTCACACAGAGTTTACTTCCATGAGAAGTGGTGGGAGAGAGAGAGAGGAGACCCCACAGCTCAGTGATCAGGTAACAAAAGTCATGGACGTGAATCTAGAGACTTGGCTGTGGTCCAGGCTGAAGCCCTGCCAGTTTGGTTGACCTTGGGCAACTCATCTATAAAAAAAGAGGTGAGTTCTTGCCTTTGGCTACCTGAGGGAGTTATTATGAAGATCAAAGGAAATATATCTTTTAATTCTAAACCAATATCTAGGGTCATTATTTTCCTCTTGCTCTGCCTGTTTCAGTTTTATTATTTCCCCATTATATCCAGCCTTTTCACCCCAAAGAAGATTCTTGAGGTACCAACTCCCTTCTCTCTAAATGATATTCTTTTGTTTGGTCTTATGCCAGTTATTCCTGATTGTCTTCTCTGAGCCTGTTGGAAATCTGATCACTTCCCTGTGTAGGACCTGTTTATACTTTTTCTTGACATGACCACATGGTTCTCTAGATCAGACCCTTACTTTCCTTGGCTCATTTCCTGCCTCCCCCTGACCTACAGAGTACTGGAAGCAACAAAAACAGAGGCGGCTCATAGCTGAGCAGAAGGTCCTTGCTGGAGCATTTGTGATGCAGGTGACCAGAGCCCAGAGTTCACTGCATTGGTCCCAGAGCAAGTGCCAAAACTCTGATCCCATTAAAGGCACTGGGGCTTAGAGGACACTGCAGCTTTGTGCTCAGAACCTCCCAGACATTGCCCTTACTGAAGAACTTGGCTTAGCTCAAGGCAGAATGAGGGGCTTTATTTTTTGTTTGGTACCTGGTATCCCAGAAACCATAAAACTATTTCTAATCCTTCCAAGATAAAGAAGCTCTTATTTTATTCCAACATGAAGATTTTATTTTATGGGATTGAGTCAAAGAAGTCTGGATATTTTAATGATATATTTTCAAAGTAATTCTTTTATAATTTTATAAAAATGATACATTATTATTTAAAAGAAATGGAAGCAACACAGAAAATATGAAGAAGAATATGTCAAATAAATTAAAACAACAAAATTTTTGATCATAGCAGGCAAAAATAATTTTAGACATCTTTCTATATAGTGAAGAAATAAATGTTAAACAAATTTATATAAAATGAGTCCAAATTATACATGCTGTTTTAAAAATTAAAATGTTAAATTTATTTGAACATAGGAAAAAGGGAAGGAAAACAGAAGAATTGTTAAACTTTGGTAACTTGGTTCCAAAGACATGCTGGTATTACAAGAAGGCAATTTGGAGAAATAATGAAGGTGGAGTCATGTTTTCTTCTAACTCTGTTTTTAATTTGATGTAATAGGGATGAGCCTTCTGCTATGAAAGGGGAGAAAATTACCACATTTACATTTCCTCCCACATCCTTTCAGCTCACTAATTAGTTACATTATTTTCATTTTGTCAAGGTTTTATAACATTCTCCTCTGGAACTAGAGTTCCCATTTTTATTCAGTCTTAGTTAAGTCTTTTAAAGTGTGAAGTCCTCACCCCAGGGCCTTTCTTTGCACAGCTTCCTCATACTGCTTCAGTTCAGAGCAGCTGCCTCCCTGCAGCTAGGAAGCCCTGCTCATTGCCTGATTGCTGGGTGAGTTTGAGCAAGCTACTTAACCTCTCTGCGCCTCAATTGCTGCATTTGTAGAATGGGCACAACGGCAGCCAGCTCTTAGCGGGTTTTGTGGGGATGAAATGAGTTATTTAAAAATGCTTAGAAAGGTTGCCTTGGCTAGAATGGTTCAGATGGTTGGGCATCATCCCCTAAACCAAAAGGTCACAGATTCAATTCCTGGTCAGGGCATGTGCCTAAGTTGTGAGGTCAGTCCCCGGTCAGGGTGTGCAGAAAAGGCAGCCCATCAATGTTTCTCTCCCACATTGGTGTTTCTCTCCCTCCCTCTCTCCCCCCTTCCCCCTCTAAATAAGTGAATACATACATACATACATACATCCCTGGTCCACTGTGTTTGCTGTTATGAAATCACACATTTCGGACAGCAGTGTGTTCCAAGAATCTCACACCTATCCGCTAATTGTTGGCAGGGATCTTTTCGATCCCATCAAGCCATTCACCTGCTGTAAACTCTTTTATGCCTTTTCTTGTTCTTAGTCTAAATCCCAGTCTCCTTTTTAAGTCTCCTTTGCAAGGCCTACTCAGTGGGTGCCTGCCTTCTCCTGCAGCTTCTCTCAGGCTTCCCCCATGCCCAGTTACAGCAGGCCACATCCTCGCCCTTTCCCCGAAGGCCACACATGCTGCCCCCTGTGTTGGATGGCACTTGTTCCTGCTTTGATGTGCATGGCAATTCTCACCTTCCATTCTTAGCTGGTCTGACACCTCATTAGAAAGGTCCCATCAGGCCACACCCTTGGAAGTGTACCCCAGGGAAGTCTGTTTACTTTGGGATTACTTGTAGCAATTTGTAACTGTTTGTTTGATTATTTATTTGTATAGTCTGGCTGCCCCTCTAGTTTATACCTCCTTGAAACCTGGGATCATATCTGTCTCATTCAGGGCTGTATTCTCAGTACAAAGTACCATGCTTGGCACCGTAAATATTTATAATTATCTATCTATGGTTGTGTATATACAGGTAGCTATACAGGGTTGCCTCCCTCTCTGTCTTCCTCTCTGTCTCCTTCTCTCTCTCTCTCTCCCTTCCTCTTCTTCTCTCTCCCCCTCTCTGTATAGCTACCTCTTTCTAGATACATAGATAGGTAAACACACACACACACACACACACACACACACACACACACACACTTTTTGGAGATCAGAAAGGAGCAGACAGACTTTATACAGATATAGGTATAGATATTCATTGAGTGTCTGGAATTATTCAGTCAACATTCCTGTCCTCTCATCCTTCCATTTTTTCTTCACATGACAATTATCTTAGATGATAAGAATGGGAATTAGGATTCTTATGGGAGTGGTTAGAGGAGGAGACTTGAAAGTTTGACGGGCAGGTGACATTCACTGACTGTTAGCTGTGTGCTGCATAGTGCTGGATGCTTTGTGCTGGGTTTTACTCAATCTTTATAGCAAGCTGTGAACTAGACTCGTGTTCCCATTTTACAATACAAATGATGCTGGGAAAGGTATTTAATTCCTTAAAGTTGATAAGTGGCATGGCTGGGACTGGAGACTCCCCCCATCTATTAGGTAATGCCACTGGTTAAATGGATGTGACATGGTGACTGCTCACCTACTTCATGCAGATTACAGGGAGCCCTTTCTTTGGAGATATGAGCTATGCATATGAGTCTCGGAAGGAGTCATTTCAAATCACAAGGTAATGCCAGCATGAGCCTGAGAAATGAAAAGTGAGGGAATCATCAGGGTGGGTTGGAGTTCATCAAAACAGAAGGTGAAACCAGAAGATTCCAGTAGCACAGAAATATATTTGTCAACAGTATTTTGGGGTAAGCTGAAAATTATAGAATACTGTTCTGGGTAAAATGCACCAGTCTTAGACCTTCTGTTCTTGAAATGTCCTTCATGGCATTTTGGATTAGTGAGAAAGTTGGTAGGCATTATGGAAAGAAAGTTCTATGGTCAAATAAGTTCAGGAAATCCTACTTTAATTAGAGTTTCTTAACTGCAAGAATTCTCAGAGCCTTTATATGCTGGTGCACACTGTCAGTTCCCAAGGCAAGGCTGTGGCATCTCTCTGGACCTATTGTGTCTTCAGACACACTTGGGACAGTGTTTTTCTACCTGACGTGGCCTCCCAGCAGTGAGCCCTCAGTAAATGTAGTCACAATGCAGTGGATAGTAATAATAAGTCCTTCCCATATACTGTTTTGTTTAAGCCTTACAACAACCTAAGAGATAGGTTTTCTTGTTCCCATGAGGCAGGCCCTGCTGATGCTCTACCCACACACCCTTGTCCTTCCCTCTGTGCAGATGGCTGGGTTTTGCATCAGCATTTCTTTGCCTGGGGTTTTCTCTAGTCTCTGAGGCTTGATTCTTGGCCTGTCTCCAAGTCATAAGCACTTGGGAATTAATTCTCCCTCCAACCAGTGATGATTATAGGGAGATGGATCAATGCCTCCAGCCCTCACCACTCAGTGAAAGAATTTTGCTCGAACCTTCTACGCTGGCTGCCCAGGCCCCCAGTGGGGTTCTACTAGTTTTCCAGCGATATGTGCTTGATAAACTCTTTATTACTGACCTCTTTCCCATCCCTTTCTCATATCCCAACTCCCCACTGGTGTTTCCTGAGCTGTCCCAAATAAACTATTCACAATTGAATTATTTGCTCAGATTCTGCTGCTGGGGAACCCAAACTGAGATATCTCATTTTTTAAAAAGTAAAACACTTAAAAAGCCCCAGAGCCTCCAGGAGGTTACAGCAGGTACCCTATGTCACAGTTTATCAATGGTAAAGCCAGTATTTAAATTTAATCAACACATTTACTGAGCACCCACTATGTGCCTGGCACAGTCCTACATACTGATATGACAAGATGAGAAAGCACTCTCTCTTTTGAGCAATAAACAGAAATAAATTAGCCCAGGCTGTCTTCAAAGCCTCTGCCCTTGACCACAGTATTCCACAAATTCTCTAAGGGTGGGCTCTTGACCCCTTCAAAACTGGGAGATCCTTTCTATTCCAGACCCATGATGAAGCAGAAGCTGTGATATTCAGCTCCCATACTGCCCTCTAGGTCACACAAAAGTGCACCACATCCAGGATTTTGGTTTGTGATAAGTGCTTCTCGGCAAGATTTGCTGACTCAGTGACTTTTCTGCCCAGTCTAACATTTCTCTTAATTAATGAGTTGCAATTAGCATTTATAAAAAGAGATCATTCCACAAGGTGAGGCCACTGAGATAACATCTTGTTCCAAGGCTGTCCTCCTGGTGTGAGTGGGATCATTTAGAAAATGGGCATCTAATAAGCCTTGTGCAGCAGCACTTACGTGCACCTGGTCCAGCTGGGCAGTGGGGTTCTGAGGCAGCGCAGGAAGTTCATGGTGTGAGTCAGTGCTCCACAACACTAGCATTTGTTTGTGGTTACAAAGTCGCTATCGAAATTGCAGGTTTGTAAAAATGATTTTTATTCTTCTTTGGGCTATTTTTTTAAAATTACTTATTGATTTTGGGGAGAGAGGGAGAGAGAGAGAGAAACATTGATTGGTTGCCTCCCGTACATGCCTTGACTGGGGATCACAACTTTCACCTAGGTATGTGCCCTGACAGGGAATCAAACCCACAAAGTTTTCAGTGTATGGGTCAATGCTCCAACCAACCAAGCCACCCAGCCAGGGCTCTTTGGGCTATTTTCAAAATATTATTATTATCATTTGTTCATAAGTTACCTCTAGAAGCATAGAGAAACAATTATAGAAATTTGATTTGAAAGGGAAATTAGACATAATCTATTATTAATACCCCCCAGTTCCTTTCTCTTTCCCGCCCTCCACCCTTTACTCCTTTCGATGAGAAACCTAAATCATTAAGAGGGAGAAGGATGCGTTTAAGGAAATGAGCACTCCTGCAATTGGGACCCACTTGGTTCTTCAAACTATTATTATACAGATGTTCTTTTCTTGTCCACAAGAAATCTTTTTTTATTGTATTCTTTGTCTCTCTCAGCAGTTCTGACATAAGAGTTATCACAGAAAGAAGTTTAATTTGCTAGGCAGCGTAAAGCTTTGCATTAGCCATGGATTTGTGTCTCCTGGGTCTTGCTTGCTCTCCTCACTCTTAAGATATTCATAGTCTGTTCCAGTAAGTGATTATGATTATTTATTTGCTGTTTTTCACTTTTGCATTTTTTTGTGTGTTATCATTTCTGCTTGTTTACAGTCAAGACTGTGTTTTATAGTGTTTCTGGCCCTAACAACTCCCAAGAAAGGACCACGCATGCAGCAGGGGCATGCAGCAGGGGCATGGTCGCTCACTGCTGATCAACTCATTTCTTTTACCCATATTTTTCCTCTCTGTTTACTGTGTTTGCAACTTGTGCCCATCTATTTCTTCTCTCATCCCCTCATGCCATCAGTGAAATGGCCACAAGCACGGTGTTCGGTGAAAGGAGGAAAGGGGTGGTCTCCCTAACCCCTAACTGAATACTCCATCCAGAGTAGGGAGGACTCGGTTTTATTTGCAGGCCGTGCCTCAGGCACTGGCAGAGAAAACAGCACCAGCAGCCGCAGGACTGTGTTGTTCATGCACATGTTTGGTTGGTCTGTGGCAGGAAGAAAGAATCCACTCATTGCTAATGATGAAGCAGTGACTGACCTTGTTTATTTTCACATAAATCATGTCTCAGCAGGCGTTTTCATAGCCTGAGACCAACGTGCTGTGGTTTTTCTTATCTATGAGAGTGTTCCTGTTGTGTACGAGCTATTTCATAGAGATCAGGAATCACTGCTTAACTGTAATCCATCTTCATCAGTGAAGCGATATGCTGTAAGGACTTTCTAGACACTATCTGTCACCATGTGGCCATTAAGCAGATGGCTTTTATGCCTCCCACACTGGTTCTGTGATAGGATGGAGATTCCTGTCTGCATTCCCTGTCACTCAGAGTCAATAAGTAGAATCCAGTGAGACCAATGGAACTGGCAGGACAACTTAAACTCAGGTTTACTTACCTTCTTGTACTCAAGGATGAATTGGAATGAGGGATGCAGGCTGAGATTGGAGACAGATTATTTCACTAGGTAGTGCTAAATGTGGGTTGGAACTAGGTGGCCACACAGCACAAACTCTTGCCTAACAGAGCATTGTAACTGCCTGGACCAGTTGCCAGAGGCCATTAGTATAACAAAAGATTTATGAGTTAAGCCCAACTTATATTCATTTTCTCATTCCTTCAACAAATTTATCTAATGCTACATATGCTGGACATTGGGGATATGAACAAAAGGAGACTGAAGTTACATAGCCATTTATTTATAGGAAAAATGCTGAAATAAGCACATGAGCCAATGACTTTGATGTCACAAAGAGGGACCTGCTAACTTGTTTTTGATCAGAACAAGGTTTATGACTTAACATAGCTTTGTTCAGGAGTTCGTAGAAGCACATGGTGTAGGGGTGGTGGGGGGTGACAATGCATCCTTTTGAAGAGACTTTTTGTCCCCTTAAGCTAAAAGGATCTCCATGTCCTCCCATGTTAAAACAAAGCTGTGAATCACCCTCAGTCAGTAAGGGAAAACCATGATTTTAATGATTTAATGGCAGTGTCGGGCATTACAGATTACACACAAAGATGGACGAAGACCCTGACATCAGGGAGTTCATTGTCAGAAATGATTTAGAAATACCTGAATTAAGCTAGGAAAACATGAAAGTACCATAAGATCAGATGCTGAAAGGAGTGTTACAGGGATTAGAACAAACCACCGATTGTTGCTACCTTACGAAAGCACCTGTTGGCAAATTAACCTTTCCTTTCTCACTCCAAACTGTCAGTAAATCTGAGGCAATTAAGCTATAGCCTGCAGGCTAAATTTGGTCTACTATTTTTGGAAATAAAGTTCTATTGGAACACAGCCAAGGCCATTTGCTTAGATATTGTGTATTGCCAGTTTTAATACCGCCATGGCCAAAGTGAAGAATTTCAACAGAGATTGTATGGCTTGCAAGGCCCTTGGCCCCTTTACAGAAAAAAAAATAACTGACCCCTGATTTCGAATATCCAAGTTTATGCTGGTATTAATATAGAGCCTCAGAACAAAACATAGCTGAGGTTCACCTGGCGGCAAATTAACCCCTTGCAAACCCATACTTCATTTTCATCCTCTGAGTTGACCTTAAATTAATTTTGGGCATCAGAACTAAACAGAGCTAAATCCTGTGGCACCTGAGGCCCTTGTGAAAATGTTTACTGACATGAGATGCAGTGTTCTGCTTTCTGCCTTTATAGAAAGCTAAATCAAGAGGGCCCATTTGGGAAGGATGGCCTCTGTTCTTTGTAAACTATAATTGAAGATATAATTCACTGTGTTCCTCAGTCTCTATTCAAAGCTGCTGGCACAAAAATTCTGCTTGAATTTAATTTTAGTATAATGTTGGTCTCTGAATTGACTTTATAGGTTTTATTTCAGAGGTGAACTTAGTAGTAGATTCATTGCAGGTGCTAGGGCTGGCACTCGTGTGAAGCAAGAGAAAGGTATAGGGTACAAAAGGTAAGGAGGAACTCAGCCTGGGGGCATTGCCAAGGTAGGGTTGCCCTTAAAACAGACAGCTCCTTGAATTTGGTGCCTGAGGTGCCTCTCTCTTCTCCTGATGCTAACAGATGCCTCATATACCCATCTGTTCTACTTCCAGATGGTGGGGGCCCTCACCTAGTTTATTCCAGTGTAATATATGGGCTTTTTCTTTTCTGTTTTCTTTGGACCATGTAAACTGATTCAGTTCTTCCCTGCAGTAGATAGGGGTACGAATCTCAGACTAAAACCTGTGGGCACTTGAGTGACCAGAGACTGCCATCTGTCCTCTTCGGGTCCAAATGTCAGGCAGGAGGGAAGCTCAGGGCCATGTGTCAGCTTTCCAGTGGGCACTCAGCATGGGAAGAGGATTAGGGAGGATTATTCCAGTACTCTTCATCGAGCTCAGGTTTTCTTTTTGTGGAAGAGGAGGGAATACTGGACAAAGCTGGATTCATTGGTCTCCAGTATCCCATGTGCTGTGCCAGGACAGATGGAGGCTATTACTCTGGAAATGAGAGGAAACTACAGGGACCAAGAAGTTGGTGGCATTCAGTGCACTGCTAGCTGCTAACAAGGGGGAGGTTGGGAAGGAAGGATGGGCCGAATTACGGACTGCTCTGCCCCTCCGATGGTCAGTTCTTAGGAGGAAGGGAGGTAAAAAAGGAGGACAGAAGGAAGGCTAATGGGAGGGAGGGAGGAGGATGGAGTGGGTGAGGAGAGGGTAGATTAACTAGAGAATAGGCAAAATTTTCTTGAATAGTCAAACCAGGGACCAAAGCAAAACATGTATTTCCCTGGTAATCTGAGGTCGGATGATCAAATGCCGCAGGCTTCTGGTCTCCAATTTTCAGAAGAGTAAGAATATGTGTGAGGAGGCACTTGATTCAAATGGTCTGGGATTTGGGGAATAAATAGTAGCACAGTTTTATGGGCCTGGTCATAGATTCACCTTGACTTTGTCTTCCTGGTTACAAATAACATACATGGGATGACTTCTTTGTCAGCTAAAAATAGGGCCATCACTTGCCAACAAGGGACGTTGGTTTTAGTCCACAATTCATTTCACAGTTTGCCCCTTTCTACTCCATTGTTAACTCCTTGAGGATAGATTTATAGCTAATCACATTTGTATTCCTAGTGTGCCTAGCTTAGTATATTAGCCATAATGAGAGCAGTCCCTCATTTGCACTTCAGATGTGCCAAGGACAGTGTGAACTGTCGTAGATTATTGATTTATCCCTTAAAGTCTCCCTATGAGTCAGGCCACTGTTAACTGTTCCCATTTTATAGTTGCAGAAATTGAGAAACTCTGAGGTAAAGATACTTGCCAATGTTTATTTCCAAGTAATGGCAGAGTTGGGATTTGAATCCCATCATTCTGGGTCCAGAATCCTGCCTGTCTTCTAAATACATGCTTAGTTAAAGTTTGTAGTTAAATAAATGTGCCATCAATTTGTACAGGATCTAGGGAATTGGGTGTTGATGTCACTGAAAGGGCAGTGTGTCGGTTAATTGCTTGGTCAGTATTTTTAAAAGAATGGAATAATATTCTCTTGTTCTTCTGTTCTGACCAGCCCCTCTGAGCAGCAAGCCTGATGTAGAGGAGGAGCAGGGCGTTGCCACACAGTGACTGTAGGTGATGGCAACACCGGGCCTTTGGCGCATATAAAACTCTCATCGGATCCTGAGGGCCGACGGGAGGGCAGCAGCTGTGGGGCACACTGAGGGAGGTGTAGTGTGAGGCTACAGTTTGGGACAATTTTTTGTAATACACACATCTCCAGAAGGATGAGCCCCAGATCATTTGAAGTGTGCATATTTTTAGAGACTTTTCTTTACATTTAAAAAGTGATTATAAATACCCTTTTTTTGGGTGACATATTTACCTTGGTAAGTTTCCCCATTTTAAGAGTCAGGGACTTGGGCCCTGGCTGGCGTAGCTCAGTGGATTGAGTGCGGGCTACGAACCAAAGTGTCGCAGGTTCGATTCCCAGTCAGGGTACATGTCTGGGTTGTAGGTCATGACCCCCAGCAACCGCACATTGATGTTTCTCTCTCTCTCTCTCTCTCCCTCCCCCTCTCCCCCTCTCCCTCCCTTCCCTCTCTAAAAATAAATAAATAAATAAATCTTAAAAAAAAAAGAGTCAGGGACTTGAGGCAGGTTTGAAACACCTTCTCAAGAGCATGGGGCTTGTCAATGGGGAGGCCGGGATCCCAGGCTTGGCAGTCTGGCTTCAGGGGCTACACTCCTCCTGATCAAACTAGCCGGGTCTGATGGAGAAGCTGGCAGGTCTGCTCTGTGGACACAGGAAGGGTTGTGGTTGTTGACGCTAGGAGACCAGGTTTCTGGCTAGCCATGGGACAGTCCATGAGCAGAAGGTAAATCGCTCTGGCTGGGCCCCAGAACTCTGTTCGATTGACAAGAAGAGAATTTGCTGAGGATGATCTTGTGTTAGTCCTTGTTGTAGGGATTCCCAAACATTATTTAATCTGAATAGTCATCTATGAAATAGTTATTAAAATCTCTGTGACTTTTCATGTTCTTAATTGTTTTTTGATGAATTTTTAATTTTAATGATATTTAATTGATCAGTCTTTTGGAGGAGGGGTCAGTGCCTATTGTGTCAGAAGAAATTTTTACCCACCCCAATGTCCCTGATGTTTCTTTTTATAGGCTTTATATTTACCTTTCACATTTCAAACTAATTCTGTATATAGTGTTAGGTAAGAGTCGAGATGACTTCCTTTCCCTTTACAGACACCCAGTTCTTCTAGAATCATTTGTTGAGGAGAGTTTTCTTTCCGCATGGAATTGTATTGGTGCTTTTGCTATAAAACAACTGACTGTATATCTGTGGGTTTGTTTCTGAACTCCA
Organism: Phyllostomus hastatus; assembly: GCF_019186645.2. Taxonomy (NCBI): domain Eukaryota; kingdom Metazoa; phylum Chordata; class Mammalia; order Chiroptera; family Phyllostomidae; genus Phyllostomus; species Phyllostomus hastatus. The sequence goes on from NW_025333869.1 coordinate 20,162,651, forward strand.
GTTTCATTATTCAGCTTGTCTTTAGGCCATAATATAATCTATTACCATACTTAACACATGAAGCTTTATAGTTTTTTTGTTTTTTTGTTTTTTTGTTTTTTTTTTCATAAAATGGGTGTTGTATTTTGTCAGACCTTTTTTCTGACATCTCTTAAAATGGTCATATGATTTTTCTCTTAATTTGTTAATGTGCTGAATCACTTTATTGGTTTTCATTTGTTAAACTGATCTTGTCTTGGTGGGATAAACTCCACTTGGTCAGGATGTATCATCCTTTTTATGTACTTTGGATTTATTTTATTGGTATGTATTTAAGGATCATTTTGCCCATGTTAATGAAGTGTATTGATCTGTCATTTCTACCTCCTCCCCTTCCCCTTCTCCTCTTTATCCTCTTTTTCTTCTCTTTCTTCATCTCCTTTTTCTCCTCCTTCTAATGACCTTCTCAGGTTTTGGTGTTATGATTATTCTGACATCATAAAACAAATTGGAAAATGTTTCTTCTTCCTCTATTCTCTAGAAGAGTTTGTGTAGTATTAATATTATTTACTTTTGAAATATTTAAATGTTTGTTAGAATTCTCCATTTCTAGTGGAAACCATGTAGACCTCAAATTTTCTTTGTAAAGATGATTTTAATTGAAGATTAAATATCTTTAACAGTTATATGACTGTCTAGATTTTGTACTTCTTGTGTCATTTTGAAAAAGTGCTTTTAAATACTTTTATTTAACTAGTTTATTTAGTTTTAAAATTTGCAAGCACCATATTATTCATAATATTCTTTAATTATCCTCTTAATGTCTGTAGGACCTGTAGTTATGTCTATTATGTCCAAGAACTGTAGGTGTTAAAAAGTTAGTGTCCCATCTATTTCATTTTAGACATTGAGTTCCTTTATGGTTAGGAATAGGCCCCTTCCTTCCCTCTTCAAAATATTTGTCATGCTCTCTCTTAGCCTAAAAAAGCCCCCTTAACCAAAACCTGTATCTCTTTTCACTTGCATGTCTGCTACTCAGCTATTAGGATTCAGAATAAATGTGAAATCCTTACCAATATCCGCATCACAGCATTCTTCATGAATATACAAATCCAGGTACACATGTATGTACTATACACATACACACATACAGAGCTATTTAATGCTTTTACTTTGCAGCACTTTACCAAATTATTAATTCATTGAAATTATTATAAAACATTTATATTGCTTCTCACTCCTACTGGACTATAAACTCCATCAAGGCTGGTCTTGTATTGTTCCTGTTGTATGCTGAATACCTAGTACCTAGCACAATGCTTGCTTGGCACATCATAGATGCTCAATGCACCATGGTTGGGTGAATGAACTTATCTACATTATTCTCTACAAGGAGAAATAATTTGTTGTCTATGCAAAGTCTCTTAATGAATTTTAGCTTCACTAGAGGGCAGTGTGAAGGCTGGAGAAATTGGTGGTGGCCAGATTGGGAAGAGTCTTGATTAGTAACAATTTACGGAATCCAGATATTTTTCTGTTTATATTTTAAATATTTTCCTCTCTCTGTCCCTGGTATGTTTCTGTTTACACTCAATGCCTGGGGGGCAGAGGGGACTGGCATTGGTAATGAGAGGAGATGCTGAGAACTACAAGGCAGGGGAGTGTGTGGGGTGAGGAGCTTTAACCAGAGTCCCTTCTTCACCTCAGTCCTTCTTACGATTAGCAGAGGATTTGTGTATTGGGGTTATGTTGGTAGTGGGGTGGGGGAGAAGTAGAGGAGTGGAGCCATTCACTTTTTTTCTCTAGTTGGGTATCACATCCTATAAAAGAGTCTTCCCTATGAATCTTCACTCTTCAGACAGGGTCACTAAAATAGAAGAAATGGTCCAATGGGCCCTAAACTTCAGCCTTCTCTACACTCTATTCTGTACTCCCTGATTTGTGGAATTATAACCTTTTCTCTTTCCATCCCTTAAACTATGTTCAAAGGAGCTTATGTGGTAAATTCCAGAGTGAAGCTGATTGATCAGCTTGTAGAACATAATGGATTAGAGGGCTGACCCCTCCCTTTCCAACTGCCTTCCTGATGTGCTTCATGCAGCTGACGCCCAGAGCAGGCAGGGGCTCTTGCACGTGGCCTGGTGGGTGCAGGAGGAGAGAGTGTCTGTTTGCCCCACCAGGACATAGATGCCGGTGAGCCTCACTGTGCTGGAGAGGGAGAGGAGGCCCTGTATGCAGCACGGCTCAGAGGAATGCGGGCTCCACCAAATCCTTGCAGAGCATCTGCTTGTGCAAGAGGTGAATTGAAGGAACTGGGAGCCTAGTCAGCTCTCTGCTTCTGCCATGATCCCCAGTAAGATTCTGGTCTATCATCACCCACCTGACAGCACCAGCGCGGAGCTTTACAGGCCCACCAGACGTCGCAGAAAGTCCCTGGGCGATTTGTTCCATAAAGGCTACCGGGTGAGGTCTGGGCCTGCTGCCCCTGAGAAGGAGGAACCACAGAACTTTTGGCAGTCGTTGGTGTCTTGCTGCAGGGTTTGCGCTTCTTGGGGTAAGGTCCCTCCTAACCCCAGCACTTATCTCCCCCAAGTATTCCATGTTTCTGGAGGCTGCCCTAGAAAGACGTGGTGTCCCTACGGGATGGATTTAGGGTAGCGTCCAGGGGACAGGTGATAGCCTTCTCTGTTGCCTTTGCTTGGCATGCCCCCTGAACTCAGGGGTACTGGGCCAGGCAGAAATCCTCTCCTTCCTTTTTAGATGAGTGTGACTGTTCTCTAGAGTTCCTAGATGCTTTTGAGATATTAAAGAATATATTTCAGAAATGTTGGAGAAAGCTAGGCAAATGATGGGAACAGCCTCCTTATTTATTAAGTGGTAACAGTTTCCAGTGAGTCAGCGCTTTCAGAAGCGGCATTTAGAACAATCGATAGTACACACACACACACACACACACACACACACACTATGCCAGAGACAACATGCCTTTTCAGTTTGCTTTCTTCTGTCCTCATGTTGGGCCATGAAAATGTTGCCCAGCCTGTCCCGGTGGTGCTTCATTAGTCTCACCCAGCAAAGATTATGAGCCATCTTCAGGGAAGATTTTCTTGTCTCAACTGCTTTCCGGTAGGTGTGTTTTTATTTGGACACCTATAATTTATAGGAATTTGACATAATTGGCTTACATGTACATTTCTGGACCTAAAATTCCCAGTCTTAGGAAGTCTTATTTCCAGAAAGGTTAATGGCAGCACTGGCTTCTTTGAAATGAAGTGTAATTGTGTTGGAAGCCAGTTTAGGATTTCGATGTGGATAGACTCCGCACCAACTACCTTTGCATTATCTGCTTGTGTCCAGCAAGATCATGTGTAACAACTTGTAGGTGAATCCTGGTCCACCTTTTCCATTAGGATGCACGTGAAAGGCTTCCTTGGGCTGTAATATCTGCAAGGACTTCATCTGGAATTCAAATATTCACACCCCATGTCTGTGACCTTAGATCTGCTGATCATATTGTAATGTTTCTTCTTTCTTTACTTCAAGAAGGAGCTGCTTTGTGCTTTATGACATCCAGCATTGCCGGGGGTAGGGGGGCGGCTGTTAAAGCAGTGGGAGAGAAGAGCACGAACAATGGGATTGCTAAGCTAAGAGAAAGGAGACTATTTTTTGAGAAAGAGCTGAGCAACTGACTAAAACCACAAGTTTAACTTATTGTACAATTTTCTTTCTTACATTTCCTTTGAGAGGGTTTCTCCTACATCCATTTATCATCTTCCATAGCGAGTGCCAGCATCACTGGCCTAAAGGACGATGGACACAGTGGTGAGTGGGGGAGGGACCTGCTGCGGTGGAGCTGACCTGCTGAGGGAGACAGGCAGGAATCCTCTTAAACAAGCACAGAAGACCATTTAGGTGTAATAAATGCTGTAAAGGAGAACATGGGCATGGGTGGCCTGAAGACATCTGTCTGAGCTCATGGCAATTGAGCCAGCCTTGCAAGAATCCAGGAGAAGAACATTCCAGAAAGGAATGGAAGGGAAAGCCCTGAGCTGGGAAGGAATTGGGGAGTGTTTGAGGTGCAGAGGCACAGTGCGGAGGGCGGGAGGACCAGGAGAGGGGAAGTAAAGTGACTAGACACTAGGTCATGTAAAGTCTCCAGAGCAAGGTGAGGAATCTGAACTTTTTTCAGTGTGTTGGAAGCAACCTGAGGGCTTTTAAGATTTTATTTATTTATTTTTAGAGACAGGGTAATGGAGGGAGAGAAACATCAATGTGCCAGAGAAACACCGATCGGTCACCTCTTGCCCACCCCCAATTGGGGAGCCGGCCCACAACCCAGGTGTGTCCCCCAACTGGGAATTGAACCAGCAACCTTTTGGCTTGTGGGACGACACCCAACCTACTGAGTGGAGAGGGAAAATACAAGTTATTTCATATGTACTTAAGAGATAAAAATCAATAAAAATTTCCCTACTGTATGGTTCTCTTATTCATCTCACTAACATTGAGGAAAGTTAATGTTGTATCCTCAACTGTCAGTATGATAGAATATGTATCTTCCTTCAAAGAAAGTTTGACTTTCCTCAAATGTTTGGTGATTTTTGATATTGTGACACATAGGAAGGAAGGAAGGAAGGAAGGGAGGAAGGAAGGAAGGAAGGAAGGAAGGAAGGAGTCACAATCCCACTTTGAATATCAACTGATGTTCAGTATCTATCAGACAGGAAGTGGGACTGGAATAAGGTGGGGGAGAAATGGGGAGGCCCCAGTTTGCTCTGTGCTGGGTCTGAGAAGTCTGTCAGTGACTGGACTGGGCATGGGTGGTGGGGTTCTGTGATGGCAGCTGGGTGCACGGCATAGTCTGGAAATGGCCCCCTGTGTTGTGTGTGTCTCCTGTCCTCAGTTTGAGCTCAGGCTGCAAGGCCAGATGACCATGACCTTGTCAGCCATCACAATAATTGCTCCTCAGGATTTATGTGGGGGTAGAAAGATTGGAAATGACAGAGGTTTATTTGAACCTTTCAGCTTTTTGGATTTAAAGATTAAGGAGTTAGAGAAAATGAAAACCAGCAAATTGGAAAACCCTGGCAGGCTTCCCACTGTGGACTGGGGTGTGTTTGCTTTTGTGTTTTCTCAGTCTCCAGTGGGACTTTGCTGCTTGCAGGTGTCTGCTGAGTCCTTTCTGTCCTGGGATAAGGGGACCCTGAGCAGTGAATGATTTACCATTTACCTGTGTATCCCTCTGTGTCCATCAGTAGGACAATTCTGCTTCTATCTGAGAAGTTCTCAAATCCCTTAGCCTGTCTAGTGCCACAGCTAGGATTTCATGGCATTAGTTCTCAGAATGACCCTAACCTGATTAGTCAGGTCCCAGGTGCCACGTTTGACCCTCTGAAGGGACAGAAGTGGCCGGGGTCCTCCCTGCTGGGAGCCGCTGGCCTCAGGTTACTGAATCTTTGCTGTGGGCACAGGGCTCAGAGCCAGAGGACATGCACTCAGTCCTGACTTTATAACAACAGCAACCAAAAATTATGAATATAAGTAGAAATTTTAATGTAAATACGATGGAAAAAATTTAAAATAGAGAAAATTAAAGAAATCCAAAAATCCTGTCTTCACAATGCAACCACTTTTAACATTTTATGCTTTTCTTCTAGTTTTAATTTTTCATGTACCTATATTTTTTTATGGTTTGATCAAAGAGAGCATATACTTTATATCCAACTTGTTTTTCTTTTCAATGTTTCAGTTTGGGTTTTTTTGTGTGATAAAAACACATACCATATAATTTTTCATCTTAACCACTTGTAAGTGCTCACTTCAGCAGCGTGGAGTGTGTTCAGTGTCACGAGAGCTCCAGAAGGTCCTGTCCTGCAGGTCTGAAGCTCTGGGCCCACTGAGTGACTCCCTTTGCCCCCATTTCTCAGCCTCTGATAAATACAGTCCTACTTTCTATCTTTTCTTTAACTTAACTTTCTATCCTAAGTATTTCTCACTGTTACATCATTTTTCAAACTTGTATAATATCCCATAAAGAAGATAGACTGTGTATAAGATATATTTTTTAGATTATGAAGCTGTTTTCTATTTTTCTTGTTTAATGAATAATTTTGCAATAAACATCTTTGTTTCTGTAGCATTGTTTCATATTTTGTTATATTTTCTTAGGCTACATTCCCAGGAATGGAATTAATTTGATTTATAATGTGGAATTACTTTCTGAAAATGCTGTATAAACGCACAATTCCACTATCAAATTATAAGACTGTTTCATTGCAGAGTCAGCTCTAGTAAGCAAAACTCAAATATATTGCTAGTTAAGTAGAATAAACATATTGTTACTGTAATTTTGTTTAATGTGCATTTATTTATTTCAATCAAGTATAATACTTTCTAATGATTGTTCACTATTTTTCCTATTTCATGATGTGTCTGTTTATGATTTTTGTGCCTATTTATGAACTACCGATATAATATTTTATATACATGCTTTTGACATTACAAAGAATTTATCCTAATTATATCAAATTTAATTAAATTATTCTTTTATTATTTTCATTACTTTTTTAATATGTAGAATTTTAATGTAGAATTTTAATATTTTTATAATATCTGATCTGATATTTAAAGCTTTTATGATTCATTTCACCTCTGAGTTTAGAAATTCTTCTCTTCAGCCCTGGCTGGTGTGGCTCAGTGGACTGAGTGCTGGTCTGTGAACCAGAGGGTTGCTGGTTTGATTCCCAGTTGGGGCACATGCTTGGGTTGCAGGCCAGGTCCCCAGTAGGGGGCACGTGAGAGGCAACCACACATTGATGTTTCTCTCCCTCTCTTCCTCCTCTAAAAATAAATAAAATCTTTAAAAAAAGAGAAATTATTCTCTTCAGAAGGCAAATAAATATATAATTACATTTTCTTCATTTTTTCTCTGGTATATTATTTATATTTAATTTCAATTATGGTATGAAGTGGCTGTTTAAATTGACACTGTTGTTAATCAGTCACTCCATCATTACATAATGCTTGTTTCCCTTTTAATTTAGATGACTTCTTTTATTGTATATTAAAGTCTTCCCTACATAATACAGTTGGTTTTGTGATTTTCTTACTCTATTGTTTTGTGGTAAATGTGGCCTATATGACTTATGCATTTTGGAATTTGGTGAAGTATTTTTATGGCCTATTACATAGTTTTTGTGACTGTTCAATAGTTGTTATTAAAATTATTAAAGACTAATATTATTAAAGCAGTGTTCCTAGTTTACTAATATATGTGTTTATCTGTCCATTCATTCAGATAGATATCTATAAATATATCCCAGGGAATTAAATGCCTTGCAGATATTCTATATATGTGCTTATTTTTTGCCTAGTTTCTGGAAAATGAACATTAGAGCCTCTCACTGTGTGTGACATTGTCAAGTTTTTGTTTCCCTGCATTCTTGTCAGATTTTGTCTTATATATCTCAAAGGTATATTCTTAGGTATATAGAATTTTTTCACTGTTACATTTTCTTGGTGGATTGTTTCTTTATCAATATGAAGTATGACTCTTTTTTGTGATAAATTTTTGCAGGGGCTGCTAATTTATTTGATATTGTTATTACTTTGTTTGCCTTTTATGCTAAGCATTTTTCTGGCATGTATTTTCCAGTCTTTCATTTCTAACTTTCCTCTGTGTTTTGCTTTCAGTGTATCTCACAAACAGCATGCATCTGGAATGTGTTATTGCTGTTTTTATATTATCTGAGAGTCTTTGTCTCTTGGTAGATGAATTTAACCCATTCAGTGTTGTTGTGTTTACTGGTGTATTGGCTCTTTTGTTGTTGCAATAGTATTTTCTAATTGATATGCTTTTTGCCTATTTTTTTCCCCACAATTCTTTTCCTTTAGTTGGTTGATAATTTTTTTGCTCACGTTTCTCCTTCTTTGATTTGGAATTTGTAATTCCAAATATATCCTTGAGTTTTTATACACATACTTAAAATTTTCTGTCAATATGTGTAATTAATAGTATCTTCCCTGAAGCAAGACTAGAACTTTAGTGCATTTTTCATATCCCCAATGCCCTCTCCCCTTCATACTTTTATTTTCCGTCTAGTAGCATCTAGAGATTTTTAGATCATTCTTATTATTTGTTTTTATAATATTTTGCTAACACACAAACTAATCAGTTACTTTTACTCTTTTCCTGCTTTGCTGCTTATATTTCACCATTTATTTATTTATTTTTCTTCCACCCGGCTCAGTATGTATTTCCTCGTTCAAAATAATTTCTCCTGGGGATGATGGAGCTGTCCTTCCTTTGTTTTCTCGCATTCAGTACATCCAAGAGAATTATGACAGTAATTTGATTCTCGCTGCTTTCAGTATTTTATATATCGTCACACTGATTTCCTGAGATGTCATCAGCTAAATTTTAAAAGACCCATATCTCATCTAGGCATATCTGAGAATGCAGGTTGCCCTTTTGTTCTAGGAAACTTTCTTCTAATGTTACTGAAAAATTTTATGGCTTTCTATTGCATTTATTTCCTCCTCCTGGAAACTCAATTTCATAAATGTTGAAAATTCTACTGCTCTCTTCCATGTCTCTTAATTTTATTCTAATACTTTTTAATCCCTCTGTTACTTTGTGAAAGGATCTCTGTTAACCTGACCTTCTAGTTTGTATGTGGCTATGTCCATTCTTCTGTTTAGTTGGTCTTTCAAGATTTTGATGTTTAGAGTTTTACATTCGAAGATATTCTATTGATTTTTGTTGAGCTGACCTCCTTTCTCAAAGATCTTTATCAGTTAAACTTTTTCTAAAATCATTGCTTTGTTAACATTGTATCCTCAACTGTCAGTTTGATAGAATATGTATCTGCCTTCAAAGAAAGTGTGACTTTCCTCAAATATTTGGTGATTTTTGATATTGTGCTTTTCTTTGAATTTGAGATTTTCTGTTAGCTTATATGCGGATGCTGCCTTTGCTCATCTGGGGAGTTCTGGGGGGTGCGATAGAGCATTTCGGTCCAATAGCTGGTCTTGCAGCTGTGGACACAGGAGTTACCACTCACTCAGGATATTGCTTCACCCACTAAAATGCCCACGCTTACTGTGACACACCGGGTGATCTTGTTTGGCACCCTGGTGGGGCAGTCAGTGCCCCAGCCCACCACTCTCCAGTGCCAGTCACCTCATTTCATCTTTTGGACATTTGTTTTCTTCTTCATTATGATCTCCTGACCTCACTACCCCCACCAACCTCAATCTTTGTGGAATTTCTCATCAAAATTTACTGACCGAGGACATTTCTGATATTCTGTTGTTATTATCATGGAAATATAGATATAGTTAGATATGTATACAAACACACATGTATTTATATGTATTCTTACTCTATATGTTATACAAATGCAAAGTTAGGTTTCTCTGCTCTGCCAAGTGAATTTCTGACAGGATATCTACTCTTTATCTACAACATACGGTTTTCTCTTATGTGCTGTAGCTTCCTCCTCCATTTTTCTGTCCTTATGGGGTTTTATTGATTTTCCCCCCTTTAGTATTACTTTAATAAGGTTTTGAGAGGTGGCAGAGATAAACCATTCTGTTCAACCTGATATGCTTAATCAGAATGCTCCAGATAATTATTTTAATCCACTGATGAATTATATGTATTGGTATTTCATGAAGAATTTTAGCATCTCTAATCTTGGTGAGATTATTTTTCTTTTGCTCATTGAGAGTCAGTTTTTGGTGCCAGGTTTATGCTTATTTTATAAGTATAGCAGCTTTACATCTTTTTTGCATTATGATGGTTTGACATTTCAAGAATGTATGCATGTTAAAGAATTTAATAATAAGTTATATGGGTGCAGAGTCTTTGAAGGGGAGCTACTAATAAATTTTTCAATTTATATATCAGTGATTATTCTATAATGGTTTTTTGCGTGTATTAACTTTCAGAGTTTACATTTTTTAGAAAGTTGTTCCCACTCACTGTGTTTTTCAAGTCTTATTAGTATGTATTTTGCCTGGCTTTTTTTCTATTTTTTTAATTGGATTTTCCCGTTCTTCATCTTATTTTCTTTTCTTTATTGTTGTTGTTGTTTACCCCATGAAATAATTTGGAACTTTTTATCAATTATAAACCTTGATATTGAAATCATATTTCCCCTAGTGTTGTTAAAAGTACTTTTTCACTAAAATCTTAAGCTGACTGCATTATTTTACAAGCAGTCTCTCAATATACTGTTGACTTCTTCTTATAGTTGGCTAGCATGTTTTAAAAAATTAATTTAATGATAGTAAAGAGCCAGTTTCAGGTTACTTAAGTAATTATACTCAGGTAGAGAGAAACTTGGTATTTGGGGAAAATATTAAAACTTGGTCCCTTTGGCATAGTATTAACCATAATAAATGAATATATCAAGATGGATTAACAAGTTAGATGTTAAAAGGAGAAAAGACACCCCAAATGAGTAGTTCCTAAACTTGGCTGCACACTGGCATCAACTGGGGAGCTATAAAACATTCCCATACCCAGGCTGCACCACAGACCAGTTAAATCAGAGCATCTTGGGGTGGGACACATCAGTCTTACAGTGCCCAGGTGACTGCAGTGGCCTCTGAGGCTGGGACCACTGCCCTGAGGCCTCAAAATTTCAGTGTGGTCTCTGAACAAGAGCGACACCTGGAGGTGATTAGAAGTCAGAGTATCAGGACCCATCTCGGCACCACAGAGTCATAATCTGAATGGTAACAAATCCCAGTGATTCCTATGGAGGTGCAATTTGAAAGCAGGTCTCTAAATTAGGTGTAGCAAACTAGGCCCCATGGTCTGTTGGTCTGAATAAAATTTTACTGGACCACATCCATACCCATTTGTTTACATATCTTTTACAGCAGAGTGGGTAGTTGTGATGCACCCTAAAATATGTACAGTCTGCTCACTTACAGAAAAACTCTGCAATGCTTTTCAGCCTCAATGGCTCATTAGAATCATGCCAGAGCTTTCCCACCCTCTGCCTGCCGGCAGCCCGGGCCCATTGGGTCAGAATGGGGGAGGCTGAAGTGAGACCTATCAGTAATTCTTAGTGCATCCCAGGTGATTTAAATGTGTAGCCAAGGTTTAGAACCACTGCCCTCAACATATGTAGAGAAAATGTAGATGCATTTTCTTAAAAATATTTTTTTATGTTGGCAGCAGTCATTTTTGAATGTTGAAAATAATAAAACAGTGATGGAAAGACATGAATTTGACCATATAACAAAATTTAAAAATCAAAAAGGAAAGCTCACCTTAAGCAAAATTTTAGACTTAGAAAACAACTAAGCAAAATTAAAAGAAGAATGACAAACTCTGGGAGTTAATATATAACATAAAATATCCTCATTATAAAAGAGCTCAAATATATGAATAAGAAAAGATGAACACGCAGATAAACTGGCAGAAGCCAGTTTATTTAAAGCAGAAAACAAAATGACTTAATAATTATATGAAGAAATAATTAACTTTAACACAGAAAAGCAAAATAAAGTGGTGATGAGCCCCTGCTGGAGTTGGAGCTTGTCAGACTGGAACTCTTCATTCCCCCTCTCTCTGTCCTTCCTTTTTTACAACCATAATACTTAACACAGGGGAAATATTGGCAAAAGAGCATCTATATATTGATAGAAATGGAGATTGTTAGAGTTCGGCAAGATGGTCACAGTGTTCAAAGTGCTTACTTGAGTTGAAAGTGCTTGACATTTAAAACTGGGCCAGTGTCTGTGCCAGGGCAGTGGTTAGGAGCTGGGGCTGTGTAAAGTTAGACAAATCTGGGTTGAAATATGGCTCTGTTGCTTACAAATTGTGTGCTGGACATTGTATCTGTTTATCCTTAACTATTTTCTTCTGTTTAATGGATTAAATAAGATATTGTTAAAGGTTTTGGAATGTGAGTAGTAATTAAAAATAGTAGACTTTGATATTAATTGATTTACAACATTGTCAACATCATCATTTCACTAGTAATTTAAAATAACACTATATACTGTGTGTGTGTATGTTTCTGTTTGCCTTGTTGGCTTTTCTGTGGGGTTGTATACCACCTTATACGATTGTAATTGTGTAGCTTCACATGATGAAATGACCATTTATTTACTGAGAGCACAATGTACCTAATGTACTATCAGAATACTTCATCTTCTAGTGCACCCAGGCAGGTTTGAATGGCTGCCTGTGTCTGTGAGAGAAGAAGGAAACTACATGTAGAGCTCCAGCTGCACCAGCGGCCTCCATCCATCCCATGCGGAACTCTGCAGCTGGGAGGCCCTTCAGAGCTGTCCTAAGTTGAGACAAGGCAGCAGGACTTTGTCCCCATGGTTACTAGTTTTGGGAGCCAACTCTGGCTGGGGTGCAGCCTTGGGAAAGACAGCTCTTTAAGAGCTGGGACAGGTAAAGATCCCTGCAGAAGGGACCTGGATTGCTCCCCACAACCTCCACCACAGCTCCTGAGTGGTACTCATCTAATATGGTCTTGCATACAATATGATATGCTGGTATTTTATTTGGGATTCTTATATTTAGTCATTAGTGTAGTGAGCATGCCTTTTCTTTGAATGTGTGGGCATCCTGTGTTCAGCCAATGCCAGCTTTCTAAACCAATATGGAGTATGGAAAAAAGAGAAAGATTTTTATTACATAGTATTACATAGTAATAAACATCGACTATAGAATCAAAGACTGGGAAAATTTACTATTTCTTGATAGTTTGGAAGAACTCACTTGTAAAACCATCTGGACCTGGTACCTTTGGGGGAGGGAATAATTCAAGTTTTTTGGTACATACATATTTTGTTGACAACTCTGTTATAGCCATTTTCTATTTCCCTAGAAGGCCATTTTATTTCAGATACGTTGAATTATATGGGATAAGTAATAAGAATATAGGATTATAAAGCAGAGAAGATGAATAATTTGTTACTTAGGCACTGACCATCCTACCTCTTGCTTGTCTTGGCCTCCTTTATGTAATCTGAGTTGCTGTCCGTACTCCTCTGGGCCCTCTCTGGGGACAGCAGAGTGACCAGGGATTAAGGCTGTTCTCCAGTGAGGCTGCTTTATATTTCCTAAGAGCATCGGCCCTAACCTCAGAACTCTTGGCTTTTTCCTTCAGTAAGTAATGTGTAGTTCCCAGTGCACAGTATCTGACCTTTAGTTTTCTGTCATTTAATTCATTCTCAAGTCTGATTTATTTGTTCAATTCGAGCAGGTGTTTATTGGGTATCCACCTTATGCCAGGCACTAACTTAGGTCTATCAAATACAGCCATGAACAAAACAAATGTAAGTTCCTCCCCTAATAGAAATGATGGTGTAGCTAAGTAGAGAGAAAACAGATACATAAATAAGATGCATGTACTTTATACTGAGGAGAAAAGAAAAGCAGGCAAGAGAAATAAAAAGACAGGGGTGTTACCAGAGGAAATGGAGTCTTTTGTGGTGTTGCAGGAAAAGAATTTCAGGGACACTCACATAGGAGGAGTTTAGTGAGAGAGGCAAGATTTATTAGAGTGAAAAGTGACAAGTGACAATACATTCTGAGAGGTAGAGAGAGCAGGCAGGCTAAGTTTCCATGTATTTCCTTGGGTTTGTAAAAGAGCAGGCTTTCTTTCAAACTATCCAGTCTCTCTCCTGGATTTTCCAGGGTCTCATGACCTTCTCCAATCTGATCCTTTTCCCAGACTTTCCCAGGCTAGTGCCTCCCCCTTTTATGGTCTCCATTTTGGCTTCTACTGCATATGCACTTAGTAAAATGGAATTTCCCTTTGCATCTTTCATCCTTCCCCTGTTAACCCAGCTAGATGATACCAGTTCCCTCCCAGGGTGAATGTAAAGCAGGATATTGTGTAGAAAGATGCTGGGGTGACTGTGAGGCTGCTGTTTCTCAACTTAATGAGGCTTAGTTTGCTCCCTTCTCTTTCATTAATAGCTAGCTGCCTACTCTGACAGGGGCAGAGTGAGGGCAGAGTTCCAGTTTTGAATAGACCTGTCTCAGTGAGGGAAGGTCTCACTGAGATAGTGACACTGAGTAAATACTTGAAGGAGGTGAGTCTAGTGAAGCATGTGGACATCTGGGCAAGAGTGTTCAGGCAGAGAGAATGGCATGTGCAAAGGCCCTGAGACAGGAGCATGCCTTCCCAGTCCAGATCACTGAAGAAAGACAGATCCAAGGGAAAGTAGTACGAGGGGGAGGAGGAAGCCAAAAGGACATGAGGGTGGCCTTGCTCTAGGTCCTTGAAGGACTCTGACATTGTATGAAATGGGGGTATTGGAGGACGTTGAACAGAGGAGTGACATGATCTGTTTTACCTTTTAACAGGCCCACTCTAGCTGCTGTGCTGAGAAGAGACCGTAACGGGTCCAGGGCAGAAAGCAGTTAGGGAGCTGTTGTGAACTCTGGCCTGAGGGATGTATGCTTCAGACCACCATTTCTCCACATAGTCTGGCATGATCTCAGGATAAAACATAGACTGATTTTTTAACCCATGTCGAACTTTGTTAACTCACTGTGTTCATGAAACCCAAAGCCATGAGAATGACCAGCACAAGGCCATCATATAAAGGGAGCTCGCTGTTGTTCCACCCATGGGAATGCTGCTTCTGCATCACTGGGTCCCTGTTGCAGGGGCATGTCTCTCAGTTTGTACCCTGGCATGACTGTTCCCCTGAGAGCCAGCTTGTTTTTCTCTGTTGTACATTATTAATCTTACTGTATCTTCCTGCCTTCTTTTGTCAGCAAGCTGCTCAGAGCTAGGCTATGGTTTACCTCTAGCAAGAGTACAGGACCTGTGGCTGCTGCATCCATTTTTTTCCTACCCTTATTTTCATATACTTCAATTAAAAGAGAAACTTTTATTCTACGTTATTTTTGTGAGTCACTTTAAAGAGTGGCGAGCTACAGACAAACAGTTTAGGATGGAAGTGGCATCACTTAAAGATAAAAGGAAGGAAATACAGTTTGCGGTTTAGGTTATTTACATTCTAATTTTTGTTTCCATAAGTGAAAAAGAAATACACACACACACACACACACACACACACACACACACACACACACACACACACATACAAACACACACACACAGAGGATTTTCAGGATGAAGCCATTACTAAAAAATCCTTATGTCCCTGATAGCTGGCTTCAGTGTTGCTAGTCTGTCTCTACCCTGGGTTTCTAAGTGTGTTATTTTATCTCTCAGCAGCGTGTGACAGTGGTGCTGGAGTGAGGTCAGCCCTCCTGGTTGGGCTAAATGCTTAGGACCTACCATAGAATTTGTTCAACATACAATTTCCAGCCCCGGCTATTCATTCTGATTGAATAAGGCCTGCAAATGTCTTTGAAAATACTTTCACACAAACAATGTATTTTCTGAGACCTTGGATATTGGAAAATATTTTTTGTTGCCTTTGCTGTGGAACGACCACTTGGCTGGGCATAGAGATCTGGGGTCTGACTCTCCTTGTCTTAACATTCTGAGTATTGCTCAGCTATCATGCAGAACTTGCTGTTACATTGACTATGATGTGATTTTAGTTGCATTAATGGTAACCCTCTCCCCACCTTGACACTTTATTTTTATTTTTAAGTTTAATACTTGATGCTTACAGGAAAAAAAGTTGTACACTTCATGGCATTGGTTTCTAAGTGCTGGCTATCCATTTTATTTTTTAATGTCGAGTCACTTTTTCATATCTAGTAAGTTTGTTCCTATTATGTCCTGGCCCTACTTATGGTCTTGTCTGTACTCTGTACTTCCCATTGCAACACATTTTATTCATAGGTTGGATCTTTGCGATTTTCTCTCCTTTTGTATGTTCTTAAACTTCCTCTTTTTTCCATATCTTGTCCATATTTTCTCTGCTTCCTGAGATGATGTCTTAGTTTTGTCCTCTGCATCAAGGCTGGTTTTCAGCAGTGTTGTCAACCTTTTATCAGTTTGGTTAGGCCTCTGTTTTGGACTCTTGAATCTTTTCATTTCATTTCATCCTTTCTCATCTCTACACTTCCTTTTTTAATAAAAGTAACATAAACATCATTTAAAATAGAAGGCAAATGTTTTCTGAAGAGCATCTTTGGCTCATGAAGGTAAATCCTGTTCAGAGAGAAATTTCCCTTTTGAGCCATTATCCTTCCTTAGCTCTTGTGCAGGCCCATCCCCTCTCCCCACCCCATGGACTTTAAATGAGCTCTCCCTGTACCTTAGGCTTGAACATGTGGAGCTGTTTAGGGGAAACATCTGGTCTGTCTGCTTCCCTTGATTCATCCTGGGGTGTCTAGCGAATCACCACCTCTGCTTCCCACCACTGTGCATTAGATGACCCCTCACGTATGGGGTCAGAATAGTCTCACTACTGTCAACAACTTAGCCCACCTGGGGCTCAGCAACCCATAGCACGTGGGGCACTGAGTTAAAATGCTTTAGGAAAATCTGCAAAGGAAAATACCTTCGAGAGAGGACGTGATATTGAAAGTGTCTTGAAGCCGCAGTCACCAGTGAGCAAGTCTGTTTGTTGCACAGCAGCCCAGCGTTAAGGCCCATGAGTGACTCAGGGTGTTTCTTGACTCACGGATTTGCTATCAACAGAAATGTATTTTGGCTATTAAAGCACAGCACTCATTTGAATTATCTTTGATCCTAGATTGTGTTTTTCCCCCTCGTCTTCCTCTCTCTTCTGCCATCTAGAGACACTGGCTCTTGTTCTCCATTCAAGAGAGGTTGCTGATTTAGAAAAGAGAAACATTTATGTTGACACTTAGTGAAAGTGGGATTGTGTAAATTTTGAATCCTAAAGTTATGGGTGTGAGAACTTAGAAAAGAGATAATGCTGTGGGCCATGCTCTTCATTTAATTAGAACCGAGGATAAGATTTTAAAAATCCATCAAAGACATCAGATTATCCTATTTGTTCCTAATCTTCCCTTAGCATAATGGTTACCCTGAGCTATTCCCAGTAATTTTCGGAGACAAATCCTCTCAGAAGACAAGGTAACTTTGAAACAGTGCTTTAGACTGGGGATAGACACAGAGAAACCTCCCTAAACAGGGCTGTCCCCACCAGACCTTCCTTCACAGTGCCTCCAAACAGGCCTCCTCTGATGAGAGTCAGTTTAGCAGCTGAGGTTAAACCAGTCGAGAATCGGGATGAAGGACTATGTGCAAGGTAATGATGGTTTAATCTTCTATGAGAACTCCATCTTCCTTCAACCATGGCAGCTGTAAATCGCACATCAGAGTGAAAACATTAACACCACACACTGAAAATAATGCGTCTCTCTTTCATTTTTCTTTCCAGGTTTGAGATTTTTAAGAGCTCTCAGACTGATCCAGTTTTCAGAGATTTTGCAGTTTCTGAATATCCTTAAAACAAGGTAGGATGTTCTTTCTCTTTTTTCCCCTCTCATTCTGGTCCCCAGTGCCAATTTGTAAATAGTAGGTGTGTTTCACTTTCATCACAATAAAGTTAAAGTTCCATTATTCACAGAAAGAGTGATGCACCCCAGAGATCCTAAGAAAACCCGGAGTAGGATTTGGGTTCTCTCTTTGGCAGGGCTGGGGACTCTGTGGTAAAGAGAGAGAAATAGCTGTGCCTGTGTCCCCAGTTTGGGGGACTGTGAGGGTTGCCTGGAAATCAGGAAATGAGCTCAGCATCATGGGGAGAGGTGCACAGCGGATGAGGGATACATCTGCTCATTGATTCGGAAGTCCTTGCTCTCAGTTCTAAATCACTCCTTTATTACAACACTAAATAAGAAATTGAACCTGGCCGTAAAAGCAATAGAAGCAATGCTTTTTGAGAGGCAATCACAAACCTCATATGGCAAACAGAAAATCATTTCATTTCGAAGTACATTTTAGATGTTCACTTTATAGCCAGTATAGCCCCTGGGGCTTGCTCTGTGAATTGCCTTTTGGGGAATACCTAAAAGCCTCCTGCCGAATGCACCATGACTGCTTCTGTCGACTGTGTTATGATCTGGAAAACTCTACTGGACCAGCAGGAAAAATCCCCTGGAGATCCCTTTCTTGATGACCCTTGGGTTTGTGGAGCTGGCCTGAACCTAGGGCTGCCTTGATGAATAAACTAATAAAAGAAGTGAGATGTACTCTAATGGAGATCAAGTGCAGGCCATAAATTTCTCTTATAGGAAATTACAGTTTAAGAAGCTCACTGCTAATGTTCCATTTCCTTTTAACATGTTTGATAAATGATTAAAAACAGGGCACCTCTGTTTTGTGATGTATAATTAACACACCTGCATTTGGGGGGCCTTGGATTCAGCACTGTTTTCCCAGAAACCAAGGCTGGGACCCAGCTTCCTGAATCTGTCACATCCAAAAAATGTTCCAGGCTATTGGATTTCTTTTGGGGGTCTTCTGTGGGGCTTTTGTTTGTTTATTTTGATTTGTTTAAGTCCAAACTGGTTTCCCCTATTCATCTCTGTGAATGTGAGGTAAATTCACTTTCTAGTAACCTAGTTGAAGAGAGTGAGCATCTAATGCCAAAGAAGTCTTCTGTGGTATGTCCCTCCACCCTACATTTGCATGTCCTGGGGTCAGCATTTACCAGCCTTCTACTTAATAGTATGTAATATTACTGATTTACAGTGGATATTGTTAATTTTCATAATTCCCCTGAGTGACAGTTACCTTGATTTCCACCTTCTTGTGGTTGCTCTTCTATACCATGGACTCCAATGACTCTTGAAGTTAGAATGATCAACAAACCTAGCAGTCCCCATTGTTTACATCATATTTGCTCCACTAGACTGAATTTTTTAGGGCAGAACCTGTATATTTTAGTGCTGATCACAGGGTCTGTGTACCTGTGACAGCTGTTTATTCTGGTGGGGACAGTGTTGTACAGAGCCATCTGTATGGTCTCATGTGCCCTAGTGCCCTTCTCTCCTTGTTCTGTGATTACCTTATAGGTTTGGGTGATTTCAATCCTCTGACATCAGCATTTTAAGAAGGTGCCGTTACTCCGAGGAATAACATAGAGAGAACAGTGTTCTTACCTTTCTGTATTGCACATGGTTCCTTTACTGGACTTGGGCAAATGATGAGCCATCTGAATAAAATACCTCTTTCTGGACTTTTACCAAGAGCCTCCCACCCTCACCCTGCAATTTCCCATTCCTTAGAGAAGATTCCATTCCTTTGGCTGTAGGCAATAGGATTAGCATCCTCGGTGAACGGTCAGCCTGATAACTCTGCACGTATGAGTGGTTTGTTGTCTTCGTTCAGAGGGGAGACAGTGAAAGAACTGGCTGGGGAGAGAGGTGACTCTATAAATCTGGACAGAATGGCCCCAGGGAGGGGTCCTAAGGTGGCAGGCTGCTGGGGTGGGGGTGCCATGCTGAGCACAAAGCTGCATTTCCCCAGAACCCCACTCTCCACTGAATTACACTTCTTCAACTGTTAGGGGTGTCTGTCATCCCAACTCTACAACTTGGATTGTCCCAGTTCCTGCTGCTTCTGGTCACAACCAGGTGACTGAGTCATTTCAGTAAACCTGAGTTGAGCATCCATTTGTGCTAAGGAAGTGTTCAAGGCAAAGGGGTGTCTACGGAAGCCTTATGGAAAGCTAGGTGTCATCCTGGTGGGGCTGGAGATTGGGCGTGTGAGAGGTAGGGAGGATAGGGCTGACTTCCAATCAAGGAAGCTGCAGAAGGTGCACAGGTGGGAGATTGTGGTCCATGGAGGAACCTTGAGCAATCCTGTGCTCCTGGCAACTTTAAAGGGGTTCTGTGATGGAAAAAACAGAAAGCGGAGATTAGGAGGGCAGGCCAAGACCAGGTCACCAGTCACAAATTAAAACTTCATTTAATTGTAAGAATTCCAGGGACTTCAGAACAACCCTCTGAGCCTATTCTCTCTCCAGGTGCCCAGCTAATCCCGGCTTCTTGCATCTGTGCACCCCAAGTACAGATTTCACAGAGAAATGAAAGCCTGGGTTTTTGTAGGCCTTTGGACTTTGAGCCATTTTCTGGTGATACCTCTGTACCCTGCTGCTGTCATGGGGACCCTCCAGGAGGGGGGTGGTGGCCCATAATCATCTTTAGGGAGATTTTGTCTGGCTTTCTCTGGTGGTAAATCCCTACCAATCTGTGGCATTAGGTAGGGATGGGCATATTGCAGATGTGATTTGAAACAATGATTTGAAGTTGCCATTTCATTTTCTGTTTGAGTGCCTTGCTTGGCCAAGAGCAGGAAGAAATAGGGAAGAGGGAATTAATGTGGGACAAGTTGGGGCAGGAAGAGAGGGAGTGAGAGAGAGAGACAGGGTAGGGGAGAGATAGATAGATAGATAGATAGATAGATAGATAGATAGATAGAGAATTAAGAGAGTGGTAAAAGGAAACTAGAGTGAACAGGATGACAATAAAAAAAGTATAGACGAAACAAGCAAATCATAGTTATGTGACATCATCAGGGCCATTCCCCAAACTGCTGGCCAGTGGAAGAAGCTGAAATGCTCCCTGTACTGAAAACGGTCTATTGAATGGGACACTGGGAGTCTCCATGTCATCACCTGACCCTCTGGCTGTTGCCTAGTTGCCCTGCAAACCAGCGAGCAGATGCAGGTGAGAGGACACTTACTCAGCAGTCAGAGCCAACTAAGCAGCTCTGTTTAAGGCTGTCATTCTACACCTCATTTAATGTGGTAGATATTGATGATTTACACATGGATCACACTGCAAATAATGACTTTCTGCAGAGAAAGCCCAAGAGAACATAAACACAAAGTGTTAGACTTAACAGATTTAGCAAGGTTCAAAGTCCAAAAATCAATTGCATCCTATACATCTACAATAAACATTTATACAGTGTAATTTTAAAGGTTATATTTAAAATCAGAACAAAACTATGTAAGTATCATAAATTTATCACTAGTGCTGCACACTTTGTGGAGAAAATTATATATTAAAAAAACAAGTCTCATGTGTTATTTGTTGCTTAGTGATGAGTGACTCTAAAACTCAGTAGCCCAAAGTAACTATCACTTTTTAAAATTTCTCCTGGTTGGTGTGGCTCAGTGGGTTGAGTGCCGGCCTGCAAACCAAGAGGTCTCTGATTCAATTCCTGGTCAGGGTACATGCCTGGGTTGTGGGCCAAGTCCCGGGTTGGGGGCTTGTGCAAAGCAACTGATCCATGTTTCTCTTGCACATCGATGTTTCCCTCCCTCTCTTCCCCTCTCTCTAAAAATAAATAACTAAAAATATTTTAAAATAAATAAATAAAATGAAATTTCTGAGGATTCTCTGGGTCAGCTGGGTAGCTCTACTCTAGGCTGACTTGACAGATTGGTCTCTGTGGTCAGCTAACGAATGCAGGACAGAAAAACACTTCTGTCTTCTGGGCCTCGCCTTGCAAGTGAAAGTCAGAATTTCCAGGCCTTAATCATGCACTCAAAGTCGGGACAGTCTTTGTTCTGGGGTGGCTATGTCCTCTCACCAGCACTGCCTGCCACTCTCCCACAGCCCAGAGCAGTGCCCACAGAAAGCTGACTGAGGGTGAGGGAAAGGATGCAGAGAGAAGAAAGTGTGGCAGAACAGCAACGATTTAACGTTTAAAAATATCCCATTAAATTTGTGACATAACCCAAGTTATGTGATATTCACACACTCACCAAAAGAACTCCACGACCCTGTGATATAGATATGGACAGATGAGGGAAGTTCAACTCAGGGCCCTTAAGTAACTTTCCATGGGACAGTGTGTAGATCGTGGGGTTGGAAATGGAACCTGGTCTACTGCCTTTAAGGATGGGACACACACACAAAACATGATCACGATCACCTAGCAATTTTTAAAAGAAGGATAAACACTCGTTCCCTGTAAGTAATGTACAGTCACTGTAAATATCTTAACAACATAGAAAAGCATAAAGGATAAAGTTAAATTTC
This sequence comes from Phyllostomus hastatus, assembly GCF_019186645.2. Taxonomy (NCBI): domain Eukaryota; kingdom Metazoa; phylum Chordata; class Mammalia; order Chiroptera; family Phyllostomidae; genus Phyllostomus; species Phyllostomus hastatus. The sequence goes on from NW_025333869.1 coordinate 20,184,570, forward strand.
CCAACACCACCAATGGTTGAGGTAGTGTTATTATTATTCTACTAATCACTTTTATTTCCTATGTGGCATTCCATGTTATGGATGTACCATCATTTACCTAAAAATACATTTTGGGGGGATAGTTTGGGAATTGAAATCACTGTACTACATACAGGACCTCAGAAGTAGCTCCAAGGTTGTTTCAAAAAAGAGAATTCGCTAGGGAGAGCCTGAGGAACTGTGCAGGTGGGGCCACATCGTGGATCTCAGGGATCTGACTCCGGGAGTACAAGAGAGCTACTGCGTGGTCTTAAGCAGAAGAATGGTCAGATTTCTGTTTTAGAAATGTCCACTGTTCCACCAGTTGTATAAAGAGAGGATCTGAAGCATCTAAGACCATAGAGAATGAGCCCAGTGTGGGGCAATTGTCCAGCAAGAATGTCAGGCAGTGGCCCTAGGCAGTGCAAGTCAGGTGGAGCAGAGGAGGGGGATCTAGAGATATTGGAGGGGCAGAATTGACAGAGCTTGATTTTGCTTCATTCCTTGTTCAGAGCACACGTCTTGGAGTGGTATGGTCCAGTTGCTGTTTCAGGAGTGGGTGTTATTACCTCCATCCAGCAGAGGGAACAATAAAACAAAGTAAGGGCCCTGGCACCTGGCTGTACCCTCAGCCAGAAGTAGAGAGGGAGATAGTGGACAGGCAGAACAGGGACAAATTTGGGCTTTTATATGGAAATTGGATGACATTTTCAGTGTTAACCAAAAACACATCTTTTTTTTTAATTCTTTTGCTATACTCCTCATGTTATTTGGCTTCTTTTTTTTTTAAAGATTTTATTTATCTATTTTTAGAGAGGGAAGGGAGGGAGAAAGAGAGAGAGAGAAACATCAATGTGTGGTTGCTGGGGGTCATGGCCTGCAACCCAGGCATGTACCCTGATTAGGAATCGAACTTGCAACACTTTGGTTCGCAGCCCGCGCTCAATCCACTGAGCTATACCAGCCAGGGCCAAAACCACATCTTACATACACTGAGGGCAAAGATGGCCCCAGACAGCTCTGGGTTTACAGCTATAATCTCAGAAAGAAACAGACTGCCACTCTAGTATCTATGGAGACAGACTCTCCCTCCTAGTATCTGCAGAGTCCTGGAGAAAGTCTCTGATCTACAAGAACAGAAAGGTCTCTTTTGCCTGCTCTTGATTTGCTGTATCCAGTGATGTGAATTTCTCTAATGGCTAGTGAGAACTCATGAGATCCAGAAATCATCATGGAAAACCCAGAAAAAGATTTTCTTTCCTTTTTTTAAAAGATATTTTATTTATTTATTTTTAGAGAAGGGAAGGGAGGGAGAAAGAGAGGGAGAGAAACATTAATGTGTGGTTGCATCTCGAGTGCCCCCTACTGGGAACCTGGCTTACAACCCAGGCATGTGCTGTGACTGGGAATCAAACCAGTGACCCTTTGGTTCACAGTCTGGCACTCAATCCATTGATCCACACCAGCCAGGGCCCAGAAAGGGATTTTCTTTAGATGAGTTAGGTTCTCACAATAAGGTCACCATGCATCCTTCCCTCAAGGCATGGAAAGTGGGCTAGAATTACTCTAACCACTGGGCTTGGCCATGAAGTCTGTGACTCTCCAGTGGCTTCTTTTGCCATGCAGAGCACACAGCCCTGTTTCTCCTACCCCACTCTCCTTCCAAGGAGCCTATGCAACCTGGTGAGGTCCCGATTTCAGAGTATGAAGGACATCCGCCAAGAGTTAACCTTGTATCTTTTGCACAGAGCTTTTAGATGATTGCCTGGTTGTAGAGTTTAATTTGGAAAGCAAATGGCAAAGACCAAGAATCTGTAATGATGCTGATGCTGTAAACATAATCAGATTTCAGTGCTGAATATGGACTCTTTCAGCAATAATGATTAAATGTTCCATGCACAGCAAGAGCTCCCTTAAGCACTATTAATATTACTGTGACTAATCATTTAAAGATTAATAATCACCACATTTAGGTCATTTTTCCCCCCAAAGCACCAGGAGGCTCAGAGACTCCAATAGCTTTAATATCTCAAGAGGCTCCACATGATTATTGGTGGGACACTGCTTTGTTCAGGCCCTAAGGATCTAGGAGTTTGTAAGTGAATCAACTTGGTACTTAATTATCCTCTGAGAAAATGAATAATATATGCTTCCCTGAGATCTCTCCCTTTGCCTCATCTGCTTCTCAGTCTCTCTCCACTGTTAGAGTGACACTAGAGGGGTTGGGAGGCAGAGGCAGGGGAGGGTTCCCCTGTTTTGGCTTCCCTTTGAGAAACTGGAGGGGGACAGGTTGTGGTGGTGATCCAGCCGCAGCAGTGCTCAGCTCACTGAGTGCCAGGGTTGCTTCACTTGATGTGATTGTCCAGTGGATGCCTTAGATCTATTTGCCTTGTTTCCACTCTGTAGGTGTCTGGGGTGGGGCAGGGGGACTATTCTTCCAGAGGGAGAGGTCTCTGCAGGGCCGGTGAGTGAGGCTCTGGGGCTGGCTGGCTGCCCTGGGGAACAGAGAGGCAAGAGACTTACTGGAACTCTCAGCTCTGAGGAGGTGGGAGGCTTAGCTGGGATATTTTAAGCATTATTATAGCCAGCTGGTGATCTTCATTCACAGCGATAGCAACTACTTAGAGGTGAGCCATGACCCAAGGTCATCAGAGTCTGGGAAAAACAGTGAGGGCCAGGATTTGGCAGATGAACTTCCAGGCCATGGAACTAACTGTTGAGCAGACTAGTGGGCGGTACAGGATCCACCCTCTTTCCTCAGGCCTGCTTTACAGATCTGATCAATTCAGGGTTCTCCGAGAACATTTTGGATATTGCCCCCTTCTATTGTACACAGATGACTTTTAGTTACAAGTGACAGAGTCCACCTTGAACTAGCCTTGGGATGACTGTGAGTCCAAGAAGGAACTGGGCCCGTCTGACTCAGGGGGTTAGGTTGCTTTATCAGGGTTCTGCCCCTCTCTCCATCTCCTTTGGATTTCACTCTCAGGCAGAGTTTCTTCAGGGCAGATGGGCTTCTAGAGCTCCAGCTTAGATGTTTTAAACCCAAATCTCAGAAGTAAAATGATTCTGTCCCCTTTATTTTCTGAAAAATGCCTCTACTAGTCTCTGCCTCATATCTCTTTAGAGCTAGGAGTTCCCTCCATTGGTCAGCCTGGCTTGGGCCACTCAGGTAGAGGGACAGGTGGGGCCTTTGCTTGGTACCGAACCATCCACAGGACTGTCACGGAAGAAGAGATGCAGGACAAAGCAAAGTGTCATAGAAACAGAGGCCCACTTGGCTTCTTTGTACTGCCTCTCCAAATTATTTAGGTCGGTAAGCTTTGGGTCAGTCAGTGCTAGGTCTGAATATTGACCCACCACTTACTAAACATGTTTCCTCAGGCACGCTGCTGCTTAAGCTCACTGAACCTCAGCTTCCTTCTGTGGTTAGTGGGAACAGTAATGGTGCCTATATCAAAGGGTCAGTGGAAAACTGCAGAGAAAATGAAGAACTCAACACTGCCTAGCACATAACAAAGGCTCTGTACATATTGGCCATTATTATAGGCCACTATTGCAATCTGGCACTTTAGAAATGACCAACAAAGACAGAGTGGACTTATTTGTTGGTTTTCTCATCTGTTTTTGAACCATAAGGAAGTCGCTGCACACGTTCCAAAGGATTAATCTTACCCACAAAAGTGGGAATATCTGCTTATGCTTTCTTGAACTGTCAGAACCAACTCTAGAAAGCTAAGACCATTGGTTCCTCTGCTCAGTTGTGTACGAGGAAAGAGACCAAAGAAAGAGGAAAGCTAGGCTCTAGGATCATGCCTGTCCTGGTACCACTGACCCTGACCTCCACTGGGGACTCCCTCTTTAACCCTGGCTCCCCACGGGCTGCCGTTCCTCTCTGCCCTCCTCCCCGTGGTGGTCCCAGCAGAGATGTCGTCATCAGAATTTTTCCTTTCCATCCTTTTCTGTGGCAGTTCTAGAGGTTCATCTTATGTCAAGAATGTCTCTCTCCTCCTTGGGGTAGGACTCTCCGACCCTTTCTCATATCCTGTGCACAGAGTGTAGGGGAGGCACAGCTTTGCTTTAGCAATCATGGAAGACTTTCTGATGATCTCCTGTCTGTGACCATTGTTCTGTAGTGTGGTGACCAGGAGGGCAGGCCCTGGAGCCAACCTGCCTGGGCTCAGATTCCAACTCTGCTGCTTATTCTGTGAACCTGGGTCAGTTTTTTAACCTCTAGATGACCTCATAGAGTCATTAGGGAGATTAGATGAGTTAATATATGTGAAGCACTTAATTGGTGGGGCACATAATAAAAATGTTACCATTACTGTTTCTATGATCTTAAACTCTTAGAATTAAAATCATTGGTTCCCCTTGAGAGAGAGGCGGGAGGAGGCAGAGATCAATCAATCAAGAACGATGGACTGAACCACCCTGTGGGAGGTATTAGACCACCATGGGGAGACTGAAAGAGAAAGAGAAACAGAGTTGTTTTCTGCAAGATGCAGTTAGGTATATGAGTCAAATAGCCATCTAAAGTGACACTATGAAAGATGTCTTAAGACAGTGGGATGAATTACCAGTGAGTGGCTGGAGGTAAGAGCCAAGAGGAGGAATCTCTGTTGCAGTGGGGGTTGTGGGTTGGACCAGGTTTTGAAGAGAAGAAAAAACTTGGATAGATGGGAAGGGCTTTCCCCCTGGATAGTAAACACGGACGTGGTAAGTAGGTTTGGCTGTGATGAACATTCCAAGAGTTTATGTAGAAGAATAGCAGAAGGAGAGCCAGAGCTTCACACAGTGTTGGAAATGGAAGAAGAGTTTGGACATAACATTTTATTCAACAGGGAGCCTTTGGACAAGGAAGTGACCCGCTGACAGCAGCATTCAAGGAACTGTACCCCACCGGGAGTGAGCAAGGTGAAGTTTAGTAGGAAAATTGCAGAGGAAGGGACCAGTTCACTCAGCACATACTCATAGAAACCCTACTATGCGCCAGAGACTCACTGCTTCCGAGATCTGGACAGCCAGGCCCCTTCTTTCAGGGAACTTAAAATTTAGTGAGTTCCAGCTGATGCACTCAAAGAATACCGGTGGTGCTGAAATGATTAGGTCTGAAGTTTGTGGGAAACAGGATATTCCTATGGTCTTAGAGTCTCACCACACAGAAGGCAGGCAGATGAATCACTAAAGAGAAATGGGTGCCTTTCTGGATATCTGGCATTTCCATGGTAACCAAGTGACTATGCTGGTGTGACTGAGGCGGGATTTCCTGAGATGCCATTCTTACTGTGAAATAGGAAGGTAAATAGGCAGATGTTCTTTTTTTTTATTAAAGATTTTATTTATTTATTTTTAGAGAGGGAAGGATGGGAGATAGAGAGAGAGAGAGAAACATCAATGTGTGGTTGCTGGGGGTTATGGCCTGCAACCCAGGCATGTACCCTGACTGGGAATCGAACCTGCGACACTTTGGTTCTCAGCCCGCACTCAATCCACTGAGCTATGCCAGCCAGGGCTAGGCAGATATTCTTAACAGAAGAACTTAAACATGACCAAATCATGGGGGAGCCAATCAGACATATCCACAATATGGGACATTCTATAAGACAGCTGATCTGGGTGAACAGAAAATTAAATATTATTAAAAACAAACAAAAGCAGGGGTAGATTGTAGGTTAAAAGAGAATTAAGCAACGATTGGCAAACTACAGAGCCCATGGCCGCCTGCTGCCTGCTTTGTAAATAAAGTCTGACTGGTACACAGCCACCTCCATTCCTTTACATGCTGTGTAAGGCTGTTTTATCCTGCAGTGGCAGCTCTGAGGAGTCGTGACAGGAACTCCATGACCTGCAGCACCTCAGGCATTCACTGACTGGCCCTTTACAGACGCGTTTCTGACCCATGAATTAAAGCAGCCTTATAACCAAACTCAATGCATGAACCTTGGGCAGTTCCTGGATCAGGGCGAAGAAAATGAAAACGTCAGTAAACATAATCTGTGGGCAACTGGAGAAATTTGAATAAGGAGTGCATGTTCAGGACGTTGCTGGCTGCTTGTTAGCTCTCTGAGTCACGGCAATTCTGTTGTGACTGTGTTGCAGTGTCCTTCTTCGGTGTTGAATGCCGAAGCACTACGGGGGGTGTGTCATGATGTCTACAGTCTGCTTGTGAATGGTTCAACCATACATAAATATGTACATAAGTAGAAAGGAAGAAAGAAAGAAAGAAAGAAAGAAAGAAAGAAAGAGAAAGAAACAAAGAAACAAAGAAAGAAAGATCGTAGAGATAAAGCCAATGAGGTGACAAACTGTTAGTCAATCTCGGTGAAGGGCATTCAAGTGTTCATTACACTGTTCTTTGATTATTTCTGTAGATTTAAAGACTTTCAAAATAAAGTTAATTACAGAAAAACTTGAACACAACTGGGGACATGAATTTAGGAACCATTTGAGTAGCCCTTATGTCATATTCCCATGTGCTCTGGCTGGGCTGACTTCTGCCCCTTCTGGGGGGTTCCCCTCAGAGTCAGAGATGCACTGGGGTGTTGGAGGTGAGCTTCCTGTCACTCTGGCAGGTGGCCCAGACAGGGGCTTCTTTTGTAACTTGGGGATTTTGCTTGTTGTCTCTTTTGTGCAGTAATTCCATCAAGCTGGTGAATCTGCTCTCCATATTTATCAGCACATGGCTGACAGCAGCCGGGTTCATCCACTTGGTAAGTGTCCTTGAAGATGCTTTAGCTCTGGCTCTCCTGGAGTGAGCCCCTCTTTGAGTCATTTTAGCACCTGAACTTTTTCTTACTGGTGAGAAACTTAAGCCCAGCTGTAGAACATAGGAAAAGAAAAAGCAACTGCACCATTGTCTGGGTTTCCAACCCTCTACCCTAAACTGGTTCCAAATGGTTAGTAGTGTTCTCACTATTATTCTGCATTTTTCAGCTCTCCAGTAGTGCTCTGACGCTTTGGCACATTTTTATTCTGTGTGCAATACCCCCAATCAGCCACAAGATGGCAATGCTTCCTCAGCAACCACACAAAAATGTCTTGGGGACAAGGTTGGAAGTCTGACCCACATCTCTTCGTAAACAACAAATTCGGATCCCTGGATTTCTTTTTACTTTTCCCCTTCCAAAAAGCCACCTTTGATTCTCTTGCCTGATGACTTCTCAAGTTATTTTGTATCTCAAAAATGTTAATTCATTTAAATTAATCACTCTTTGAAAGGCTTATATTATGAAGTCAAGCTGTCCTCACCTCTTCAAAGCAGACTTTTTTCCTGCTTTTAGGGAACACAGCTGTTGTGAGGAGCCTGTTCGATACAAATACAAACTGTCACACCTGGAAAGAACCTCCTGTAACTCTGAAGCTTTGAGTAAAGGTGCCCTTCCCTGATTGGCTCTCTGTATAAGGGTGGAAGTGTGCATTTAGCCACCCACCATTTGGATTTACATCATTTTCATCCAGTGGAGCTCAACCTGATTAGAAGTCCAGGCTCTCACTCAGTCACTGGACCTGATGGATTCCCCACCCACCTCTTGATGCCGATGGTTTCGTGGCTGAAATGGACCTTAAATAATCACCCTAATTCTGCCAACTGCCTAAATCACAGATACAGTGGGGTTAGTCATTTTCAATAGGCCAGTGACCTCACCTTCCTACTGTGTGAAGTACCTTCTGGTTCACCAGGAAACCTGCATAGAAATGGGACGTTGAGGACAGGTGTCGATGTGTGGAAGAGACCAGCTCGTGGCAACTTTCCGTAGTGGCCGAGTCGGAGGTCTGGGGGCCTGCCCCTCGCATTGGCCTGTGACCGGTCACAGGCATTGGTCATAGATCCAGCCCCATCTCTCCCAGTCTCCTGAGGAAATCTAAAGTACCTCTCTTGCCTGCCTCACTGTTTTGGTGGCAGATCAATTTGATAAAAGAACTGAAAGTGTTTTGTTAAATTTAAAGCAGAGATGGGCAGACTACAGCCCTGGGGCCACAGGTCTCCAAAAGCGACCATGCTTCCTCAATTTTGGTATTGCCTCTGGCTGATCTTGCCTACAAGTGCAGAGCTGAGTTGTCCCTATGGAGATTGGACATTGCATAGCCCTCAAAGTGGAAAACATTTGCTATCTGACTCTCAACAGAAAAAGCTTGCTAGCCTTGGGTCTAAAGTGTTGTGCAAAAGCAAATTGTTCTCATGAGCTCACTTTCTGTGCTCCTGGGGAAATTCCTGCAGTTTGCAGGGCAGAGCCATTGCTGACATTCTGCAAAGTAGGGAGAACAGAGGCAGACTCCAAGAGATGCTATTTGGGATTTGGGCATAAGATCTGGAAGAGCAAGGCCCCTGGCCAAATAATGAAAGGAGGAGGCCCCCTGTGGGAGGGTCTCAAATTTCTCTGGGAGCATGTGAGTTGGGCCCTCTGGGACTGAGCAGGAGCTCACTGAGAAAGGTCAGGCCCGGCTCTCTGGCTCTTTCTTTGATGGGAACGCCGCAAAACATGGCCAGAGCAATGCCCAAAAGTTCAGCTGACTTCAGATCTTTAACAATGAGAAGGAAGGTAGACTAGGGATATCGATTTCTGTTCCTCGCCCTCTTAGCCCCAGTCAGCAAGGAAGGCATGACTGTGTTCCTACCATTCTGCTTCTCTGTTACCTGTTCAGCCATCACTTACAGAAGTTGGCCCAGGGCAGAAAGCACCTTGTGTGGAGGGGCTGCACCTCCAGAATCATCCTGCTGGAGCTTTTGTGTTCCTGGTTTGTCATATATGTACAGTATAACGTTTTCCTTTTTCTCCCCTGCCCCCTTGCTTAGGTGGAGAATTCAGGGGACCCGTGGGAAAATTTCCAAAACAACCAGGCTCTTACATACTGGGAATGTGTGTATTTACTCATGGTTACCATGTCCACGGTTGGCTATGGGGATGTTTATGCAAAAACCACACTTGGACGCCTCTTCATGGTCTTCTTCATCCTCGGGGGACTGGTAAAAACTCTTTATTATGGTGTTGATTTTTATGGTTATTAATATTTTCTGTTATCCATTTCCTTAAAGCTTTGTATTTTGATATTGTGTTTCTGCATTAGAAGCAAGTGGCCACCTTAGTGTTACCATCAGGCTAAGTGAGTCCCAGCATGAGGGTGACTTCTCTGCATATTTCTTTGGTGTATTAAACTTGTTTCCCAGACACCCAGGCATGTTGCCCTTGTCAGGGACAGCCATTTAGCCGGGAGCAAACCTAATTGTCTTAAGAAAGTGATGCTCACTTATTAAGTGAGAGTGTCTGTCCCTTCGTAATGTAATTCAGCATCTGACATTCTGCAAGGACAGCTGCTGTCACCTGACCCTGGTAGATGCTGTCGATACTCTATAGACAGTTTGCGGTTTCAAGAGCTCCTCTGCCCCTTTATGGTCCTCCCCAAACCTCCAACAAACACTGTGGCTGGGGCCTGCCCTGAACAGTAGGGTCTCCACATTGGAGATGGAGGGCCCACCGGTCCTGCCCTGGTGGATGCCACCCTGTGAGTTGTGTGTTGGTTTTATAAATGGCCAAATAACTCTATTACATGCGACACCTGGGATATTCCCCCCCCCCCCTTTGTAAGTCAGAAGGTTTTGCTGTTTGCTTTTCTGGTCTATGCAGATCATAACAGCCAGTGATGATGTAAGTTTAAGGGGGGACTTCTGGCAACCCATAGGCGGTGGCTGCATTTTGTCTTTCAAAGCAGCTCACGTTAAGTTTAGATTTTTGCTTTGTATGAGGTAAGTGATTAAAATCCTGCTTCACACACAGCTTCCACATATGTACACAGCACACACATTTACATGATGCATACACATCTGTCTGTTTTGTATGCATACGACATATGCATTTCAAAATGTATATGAATGTACATGTGCGTGTGTGCATCAGTGCAAGTGTCCCCGCAGCACCTGGAAGCCCCTGCAGACAGGGGGATGAGGAGCCGGCCACGAGCACAGTGTTTGCTGGACAAAACATGGCAGATTTGTGTTTCTCCTTGCTGTCCTTTCCTCCCGTGTCGTTCCTTAAATTTATCTTGTGTGCGTTTCAGTGATAGTTGTTAAATGGAACCATTCATATTTTTTAATCTTCCTTTAGTACTTATTGTCTTCAGTTACTCAGAAAGACATCGACTCCCCTTAGAATTTTCACTAGGAAGAAAGGTCCCCTCTTGCAGCAGTTTGTGGATGTGAGCCTGTGAGTGTGTAGCTTCCCCAGCTCCTTCCCCTTTTACTTATTTCTCTTCAGGAAGAAGAGCTAGATGCCAATTTATTTGTTCCTGTCTCCCTTGTATTTTTCTCAACTGTGATTTTTTTTTTTTAGTTGTCTAGGTTGGCTAATGTTTGTTTTGTCCTGTGTATTTTTAGGAGCTTGCCCTTTTCGTGCTTTTTAAAAAATAATCCAAAATATTAGTATATACCTTCACAGTTCTAACCCTTTTGTGTTTTCAGATCTTAGTATCCCCCTTTCTGAAAAGGTCACCCCCTTTCTTTGGCCTGTCTTTTTAGTCTCTCTTCTGTCTCCTATCTTCTCCTCAGGCCATGTTTGCCAGCTACGTCCCTGAAATCATAGAGTTAATAGGAAACCGCAAGAAATACGGGGGCTCCTATAGTGCGGTTAGTGGAAGAAAGTAAGTATGCCCAGAGGTTTTGCTGCCTCCGCTGCGGTAGAATCCTCTCTGCATGCCATTTTTTTTTTGGCTCTTGTTTCTTTGTTTCATGCATGTAGGCAATGTTTGCCCGCTACGTGCCCGAAATTGCTGCTCTCATCCTGAATCGGAATAAATTCGGCGGGACTTTTAACAAACATGGAGGCAGAAAGTAAGTCAGTTGCATCAGAAAAGATGTGGTTGAGTGACTTCTGAGAGTCCCCACGGCGGTGGCACCTGAATCCTGCCCCTCTTCTAACCCCCTGGGTGCTTCTGTGAGGGAAGGGCCACCTTCTGTTGGGGTGTGACATCAGAGGTTACCCAGGTTGTCACACTGGGACTGACCACCTAGCTCCATTCTCATTCACAACCTTCTTCCCTACACTTCTTTCCAAGAGACATGGATTTATCCTGGAAGGGGTCCACCTGTAACTGGGCCATATTTTCTGTCCTGATCCCTAACAAGTGAACCAAGATCATTCATTCTTTACACCAACTGGCTTGGTGGTTACACTCTGGTCCCTCACACTAAGATAATGCCATCCTATGGGGTTTTTTGTGCAGCAATAACACAAAATCATACTCCAGCAAGGAACTCTTAGGGAGGACAAGATCAAGGTCACCTTGCCTACTGTAAGGTGTGTGGCCACCAGGGAACCAGTTCTCTTTAGCCAGAGGCACAGGGCTCATCCTCAGAGGGGTCCGTTACTTGGCTGAAATTTCTTTTGGGCAAAAAATACTATGTTTACGGCATGTCAGGGCACTGTGTGCTATGGCTGATGAGTCTTTTGTTTGGCTTCCCAGGCACAAATGCTTTCCACATGGGGTCTCTTTCAATTTGTGCTCAGACCCCTTTATCAGTGTCAACATCAGTATGTGGGTCCATCACCAACCAGAGGCTTTACTCCTGAGCACAGGGCAGGACCTCGCCACCCTGTCCCCTGCTGGCCACTGTCTCCCTCGTAGAATGTCGGGCTGGCAGCAACCTTTCTTAACTACTTAAAAGAATTTTTTTTTCCTTGGGCACACAGCTTTGTTTCTGAGGTTTTGTTTTTGAGTTTTTGTTTTTATTTGAACTTCTCTAGAGTAAGATGCATACCTCTTTATTGTGCAGCTCAGGAAACCTGTACCTCTGTACACACCCAGACCTAGATGCAGCATATTTTCCTTGTTCTTGCCTCTTCCCTGTTGTAGAAACTCCTGCATTGGAACGAGTTTTGTTTTTTGCTTTTTTTCATTCCTTTTCAGGTCAACTTTGAAAAAGCCTGTTTTGTTTTTTTAAGAGGAAATAGCCCCCTTGGCACGGCACCCCCTCCCTCATCGCTCCCCATTGCCCGCCTGCCACATTCGGGAGTGAGTCCTTCTCCTGTGGTGACTCCGGCACATCCTGAGCTCAGGTGTCCGGTCCTCCATCCAGAAAAGGAGGAGGTGGGAAAAAGGGCTCATTTTCTTGAACGACCCACAGGACACCCGTTCCCTTCCAAAGGAACAAAGGACAGTGGGGGAGAGGAAGCCAGTTGGCGTCTTTTCCGTGGAGGCAGCACATTGCTGCTCCTCCCCTCTAATGGAGCCCTCCCCTTCCTATTACTGTAACTGCCCTGGAAGAGATGAGAACCAAGCTGTTCTGGTTTCTCGGCCACTGGTTGGATCCAAAAGGCCAAATAAGTTTAAAGATTCCTATTGGTCATTTGTTCCATGCCAAGAGGAAAACAGCTTTTTTTTTTTTTTTCATTTTGCCTTGAAGGTGTGCACAGGTTGCCATAAAGCAGAAGGCATTCTGAGGCCCGGGGCTCTCTGCAGCCTCCCCACCCACTGTCCCAGCCAGCTTTTCCAATCACTGCCCCCAAAGGAGTCAATGAAATCAATTGCCCCAAAGTCTTTGTTGAAATTATTTCTGGACTCTCACTCCAGGTAAATTCCCCAGCTATCCCCAATAAAGCTTCCCAAGTCCAATGTGGGTGGGCTTGGCAGGCAGCTTTGGTTGATGAGTGACCCAGACCAGGCCCTCAGACCAGTGCTCACTCACCGGCCTGGTCTGACGGGTCATTTGTTGCGGTGGCATTTCCACTCAGAGCCCCGCATGGTGACGACTTTGGATCACAGACTCGCGCAGCTTTTGTTCTGCCTCCATCGCCGTAATGTTTTATCACTGCTGTTAGCCTGTTTCCCCGCCTTTTTTCTTATTCCCTTTATGAAAATGCACACTGCTTTTAATGTTCTCTTTGGGTCTCCAATGTTTCCCGACCCCACGGACAAAGAGCAGGTCTGTCATCAACACTGGGACTATTCACTTTACTTTGCGCATTGTTTCCTGGTTCAAAAGCTAATTACTAAGTAGTTTAAAGAAGCCCTTTGGTCACTTAGATCTTTCATCAGAAAATATAAGCTTGGGAAAGGAGCGGTAATAAAGGGCCATTAGCACCCTTTGTTTGATGTTGTTTTTCCAGTCAGTAGAACAAGATTGATGAAATGTTATGTTTGGCCAAAATTTGAGTTTTCATTTGGAATTCAGCGTTGAGAGAATGGGCTGTCAGAATCAATAAGTTTTCTTGCGCTGGGGATATGGGCATGTGGTAGTAATTAGCAATATAAGGTCTTTAGTTGAGCAACCAAGCATGGGTTCTGGCAGCAAACATAATGAGAAACTACAGTTGTTCTGTTTCTAACGTCAGAAAGTTTCCAGATAAAATTAAATGCATTTGCAAGGGGAAAGCAGCTAAACTTTGTTGAAAGACAGAGTTCAGACTCTTAAAATAGTGTGCTTCACCCCATGTTTTTGTGTGTGCATAAATATACGTGCTGTATTCATGGACACACTTAACACATATGCTGCTTCCTGGGAGTTAATCAAGTGAGTGCCTGGAAAGTAATTAAAACATATGCATAGCTAAGGGATTTGTTTATGTTTGCATATTCTACTCAGGAATAACCTCCCTAAAAATGCATTAACTTGTCAGAGAACTCAAGGTAACTCGCAACCCAAAGCTACGGAGATACACAACTTTGAAATCCAAAGATTATTTAGAGTAAAAGAAAATTAGGCAGAGGAGCTCAGGGATTTGTTTATGTAGCACCCGATTTTAGGATATTGGAGAACATGAAGATCTCGTTGGCACCTCATTTCCAGTACATGTTTGGCATAGTGTAAACACTTCACATAGCATCCCCAGAACGTCTTCACCACCAGCACCATGTCAAGGGCATACATGGCTTACTCCAACGTTCTCTTCAATATTCCACACCTGACCTCCCACAGGACATCAGAGCCAGCAGTGGGTGTGGGGCAGCGTGGGTCTGTGTGTCAGCTTTTCTTTAATTTATCTTGTTATGATATATTGGGCATCCTAAGATCAGGGACTTGTATATCAACAACCAAGGGTTCCAGGAGTGGCCAGGGAAGGAAGTCTTTCCAAGTTGGAGATCTTGGGGACAATTAACCCCTTGGGCTGAGTCCCCAAATTTTATTCAGAAGAGTAGACTGCCTACAGCCCAGCCTTCCTCCTGAGGCCACTGCCTCCTCTGTTTTGCTTTGATGTAATGTCAAAGCTGCTCAGAGGTGGGGGAGCACAGGGGTGAGGCTCCCATGGCCTTTGGGACCCCAGCTTGCTCCCCTTCCTCCCACAGCTCCTGCCATTTCCCCCAGAGGTTTCCTCTCTGTGTGTGACTCAGCCCACTTCTGGTTAATTTATGAGAACTGACAGATCATGGTCCGAGGTCACATGGCCAAGGGCCATGGAAAATAATCGGCCACAGAGAAGAATCCATCTGCTCAAACCCGCTTATTAGAGGAGACCTTCTATTTCCCATGCTGGGCTTCTGGGGCCAAAACTGGGGCAGTCCTAGGCCAGGTGTTTGGGACAGAGGAGAATGGGATGGGTTTGGATTATTCTACTGATTCCGGTAGCCAACTACTGAGAAGGCACTCGGAAAGAGGAATGAATAACAGAGGACAAGGGGTAGGCAAAAGGGAATAGGACAGTGAATGTAATTCACTTGGAGGAAATGTCCCAGCTGGATGAGAAAGCTAAGTCACCCTTCTGGTTGGGGGAATAGTTGTTACAGACTAACCAGTTCTGACTCCAATTCATGAAGGCTGCCTATGAAACTTAAATGCTAATGGCTTTTCTTAGAATGTTTGCTTATATACTTGTGGAAGTGAGAATGTGAATCAATACAGCACAAAGCCCTAGAACAGTCTTCTATGACAATAATAATAACTACAGACACTTGCACCTTTCTTTAGTTTCACAGCAACCTGTGAGGAAGGTATTATTATCATCTCCATTTGCAATGGGTGAGGAAACTGAGGAACAGAGAGGTTAAGTGACTCGCCTGACGTCACCCAGCTAGTGGGGGGGGTAGACCTGGCATTTGACTGGGGCAGTGTGTTCCATTGGGACACGTTAATTCTCCAGATCATCTCTTGAGACCCTGGTCTGCTCTCAGTGATCTTGTCATTGTCTATTTTTTCCACCTCTGTCCTTAAGTGAGGCCAGGACACTGCATGTGATGGAGAGAAAGAAATGCATGAGTATTACTTGGGGTCTGTCGCCTCTTTCTGATCATTTATTACCCCTAAGGGTCCTGGCCCCAGAGTCTAGGACAAAAAGTTGGAGAGGGGATGAAACAATTTTTAGTTTTGGATTTTGCTCATTTTGTTGGACAAGAAATGTATTTACCTCTTGAACACTTCTAACAATGAGGGCCTTTCAAGGATGGACAGACAGATCATTGATCAAATTGAGATCAGTGTGTTATTTGTGGATTTCAACACTTTCAGCCCCTTCGCTGGCTCCATCCTTCCTGGGGAGTTCATTTTCTAGGTTACAGCCATGGTGGACTGTAGTGACCTGCCAGATTTGGGTGCCCTCCTGGGGCAGGCCTACCTGCATTTTGTCTTAAGGAGAGCCTTCTCTGCCCTGGTGGACATATCTACCTGTTCCCTTCAATTCCTTGGTGGTTCTGCAGCACAGCTTACAGCATGTCTCTGGTTGTGGTTTCTTAACTTTCAGTGAGAATTCGAATAACAGGAGCTCCTCCCAGAACCTCCTCTGCAAGGCACACTTTCTGGGCTTATTTCAGAACTTTGAGTGGGGATAGCTGCATCCCTCTGGAGGGAGCGAGGGCAGCCCCCTTCAACCTCAGGTGTGTCCTCAGGGTTGGAGGGACCCCCAGAGCCATGGAGGTGGGCAGACTCTATCGTGCTTGTCCATTTAAAAATGAAAACAGAGTGCTGTTTAAATGTCCTTTCATGTAAGTGCTTATATTTTGAAGATTATTCAGTAATTTGGAACAAAATGTCAAGAACTAAGAACTGCTAGAGCATAGCTAGTTACCTGCCTCACTGTCCAGTCCTGTTATTATCTCCACTGGTTCATTCATTCAGTTCAGGATGCTTGCTGAGTTCCTCTGTGCCCAGCACAATGCTGGGTTGTGTTGGGTGCCAGGGATGCAGCAGTTCCCTGGGATGAGCAGGCTGCCCATGGACCCTGTCCTCATGGAGGTTGCAGTCTCCAGGAGGTTATAAGCAATGAGCCAAGGGTGATGAAAGAAGTTACCAGGCATAAATTTTAATATATGCAGCCAAAACAGAGACAAAACCAAAGATTCTGTTATAGAGCAAAACAGGGATTATTTATCTTCACTAAAGTGGACCAGGGAGTTGACACTCAGAGATGTTACAGCATGTTCAGTGACTATTTAATCCAGCTTTCATTATCCCCGAAAGAAGTTAACACTCTAGGTTTTACAATTCATGTTTTGTGAACCCCTCTTGCCACCATGAGTCTTGTCTTCTACCTCTGTGGAACTGAGTCCTAAAATCTTTCTCTCTGAGGCTCTGGATTTCTCTTCCACCAACCCACCAGGTGAGGCATCCATATACCTTCCCTGGTTCTTTACTTGACTCTTTCTTTCCTCTTACCAGAAATATGTTCATCATCTCCTTCTGCATCCTTTGATCATTTCTAATTACACTTCCCAGTCCCTCCTTCGTGGCTGCCTTGTGTCAACATGAAATTCCACTTCCCTTTCTTCACCACACTCAGATTTTGCTCCACAGTTGTTTCAGACCTTTTTTTTTTTTTAAGAATTAGAATTTTAAATGATCTGCTGTGGAGGAACAGGGATTATTTCTTTACAAACAGTCATTTAACCTACCCCTGATAGGGCCCCCACCTAAAAGAGAATGAACATGAGTTATGCCTTCATCCTCATTCATCCCACATGTGCCTGTTGAGTGCTCACTATACACCAGGCACTGGGGCAATGTGTTTCTACCTACCCGTAAAACTCTCCAAATGTGCCACGTCAACTGTGAGCTGCACATTATGTATTGTTTGACCACCAGTGTGGTTGGGGAGTTCAAACTTGGAGCTTATTTAAGCTTCCCCTGTTGGTTCCTGGAGGTGGCACTCGCTCCACAACATTTCCATTGCTGCTGTTCCTGAGAATGCCTGGTCCCAGCACTTGGGAACATGATGCAGGTTACTTCCTGTGGTGTTGTCTCAGCCGAGTAACTCAGGCCTTCCTTTCCTTTCCCATTTACGTGGAGCCTGGGCAACACTCACTCTTGCTTCTCCACAGTCTGCATCGGGGGCTACTCCTGGGATTGGTGCTCCCTACAAGATGTCATTTGTGATTTCTGTTTCCCAGACACCGTTCTGGTTGAAATGTGACCGAAGCTTTGTGCTGTACACGAACTCCCATCCCTTGACAAGTAAGCCATTCAGCCCTCTCCTTGAAACGCCCACACGAGCCCCAGCCTGAACTCCCCAGCAATGTCTTCAGATTCCTAGTTTTTAAAACCGTAAATTAGCAAATCATCAGCATATCACTGGGAAGGATCATCTGGTAGCCATTCGAGTCAAAAGGAAACACAGGCCCCAATAACTGATCTTCACAAAGATATGAGGAACTGTAGACAGACAGATACAGTAAATAGGAAGACAAACAGATAATTCAAGTTGACAGGCCATCTTGGACTGATTAGGCATTCTGCTTTGATTAACATTAAACTTTTAGGGGAGGTAAAAAATGAGATTGCCCTAATACTTTGGAACAATGACCCCTTGACTACTTCTGAAATTCAGTACCGAGGGACAGATACCAAAAGCAAGTGTCAATTAGATGCTGGATCGTATAATGTAATATGCCAGATATTTCTTTCTGATGAGAGGGGTCTTAGTGGGTGTGGATGTGGGCGGTTCTTTCTTTGCATCTGCTTTGGATTCTTATAAGCCACATCTTCAGTCCCTTTCAAACTTGATGCTCTATTTAAAGAGACTTGGTTGCATATTAAATCAATTTCCTCCTAATACTAATGGAATGAAAGCTCCCCCCTCCCCGACACTTTCCTGCTGTCTCTCTTCCCTTCCACACACTTATCAAAATGTTCCAGCTATTGTTCTGCAAACAAGAATAGAAATGTAGGTGGGAGATGAACTGTGTGCCTAAAAAAATAAAAAAAATCACATTCAAGCCTAGATTTTGCTCTTAAATGTTCTTTCTTCCATTAAAAAAAGAATTCTGAATATGACTTTTCTAATTATAATCCTCGAAGATTCTTTCTCTTCAACCTCACATTTGATTGGATGAATCCTTGCTGGGTAGATTTCAAATCTAGAGAAGGAATGAAACCCTCCGAGACTGAGTTGCAGCGTTTTCGGTCTCTAGCTATACCATTCATTCTGATAGAAGTCGTTCCAGAGCTGCACAAAGCAGTTCTTAGTACAATAGATTTGGGGTTCATCCCACAGCTGCTGCCATCATACACTGAAAATAAACCAGGAAACTTTCTGACTGGCCAAGCCCAGTGTCTCTGTTTATTAAAAATCTATAGGGGCTAATGCAATGTGAAACTCGTGGAAACCTGATTGTGTGACTCTCAGTATCCAGGCCCCTCATCTAGCAGTGGTGTCACATAACGGTGATGGCCTGTTCCCGTCCCCAGAACCACAGGGACTGCTCCAAATGTGGGCACCAACTGTCAGTAAAAGCAATCTGATATCCCCTCCCTATACCTTCCCAATAAGGGGACGTGGAGGCAATTCAGAGATACATGCAAGCCATCTCTGTGAGAGGTGTATGACCTTGGCTGCTGACCACAAAGGCCAATGTCAGCCAGCATTTAGAGCAAATTTAGGAAAGCTTTCATTCAACATATTTGCTCAACTAAAAGTTACTTGAGTTGCTGCCACGTTCCAGGCACTGTGCTGTCTTTGTACTGTGTTTAAAAGTGTGAGCTAGAAGGTGTGGTTCTTGCTACCCTGGAGTGTACCTGATACGCTGACCAATTAGAATCATTCAAGAAGTCAGTGGCAGCTAAACAGAAGCTTGATTCTGTAGGACCATCATCACAGTGAAGTGCTTTTTTGGTAAGAACTTTATTTAATAAAATCATGGAAGCATAAAGCAACATGAATGCTGCAAGCATTTTAGAACGGTGCTCCTAAAAGCATTTGATAATCCCCATTGTTAAATGCACCATTGGAGTAGTTTAGGGAAAAGGTAACAGCAGGTGATTTGTGCTCCCAAAACCTAGGGGTCTAATGATGGACCCAATGAAAGAGGGGGTGCAGAGAAATTTGGGAGGGTGGGGAGTTGCCAATGCTACCCTGAGTTCCGCTCCATTCCAGACCTTCCCTCTGGGGAGTCTTAGGCCTCATCAAGCTCTGGCAGCTGTGGACAGCTCCCAGTTCTCCTGTGTGCAACAGGAGCTGGAGGCCTCTGGGGCCTGTGCAGGTGTGTTGCCCTACTTAGCCTGGTAGGCTAGCAGAGTGTGCTGCCTAGGGCCACACCTGTGGTTGTGGCTAGGGAAACCGCCCTGATGTGTCAACTTGATTGTCATTATGGGAGGGTCAATCCCAAGGGCATATGCTCTAGGGCCATGAGGCACATTTTAGCAGGAGTGTTAGAGAGGGCTTGATTTGCAAATCCAAGCTGGCATGCTTCCCCCTCCAGGGCAACATTGAGAACCATTTCTTTGCTTGGACCCATTCTCTCTCCATTTCACCTTCATTCCCAAAGGGGTAGCTGACTTTTGCCTTAATCTTTTCTTTCCTTGGTCCCTCCCATTCAGAAACAGCATAAGCAAGTGGAGAGAGACAAATCTGATCTGAATAGAAGAAAGTGCCCTTCAGTGCCCTGATCCCTCTGTGAGAGCAGAGAACCATCTAGGACTGGAAGGGAAGACTGGCTTACTTAAACATGGCCAGAGGCCATTAAGTCTGCAGCAACGGGGGTAAATAAAAGGCAAAATGAGTGAGGAGATGGGGAGAGAGACAAGGAAGAACCCAGGCAATTTGTGCGAGTTGGGCAGTTCCGGCATTGCTTACTTAAGAAGGCTGTGTAATTCCTCTTCGAGGAAGGAAGGAAAGGAGCAGAAAGAAACCAAAACAGTGGTGATAATATTTGCATCCTGGGTTATTGTGAGAATTAAGTGAAAACTAAAGGCAAAAAAAATTTACCAGTTAGGATAGTTTGGTTACAGGCAACAGAAGCTGATTCTTGCTGACTTAAGCAGAAAGAGGATTTTTAATTTTTTTTTTTTTGAAGGTTAGAGTACTTGATGGAATAAGAGAAAGGTGAAGAGTCAGAACCGAGAAAGGACAGAGATGACCCCGAGAAGCAGCTCTGGGATCTGGCAGGAGGAACACAGGACTGTCACTGCAGGGTCTTGCCATCAGGATGACTCAGCCCCCAGGGTACACTTAGTATCATTCCATTCAAGATTGAAAAGCACCATGGATTGGCTGAACTTGGGCAGGGAACCTTGATTAAAGGGCCCACGACTGCACCTGGTTGGGGAGGAGTGATTCTCCAAACTAAAAATGAGGGCTGTTGACAAGAGGGAGGGTACATGCTAAACAGCCAATGTTTCCTATGCTGAAGTTCCCATAATTTAGTTTTGAGGCTTAAACTGAAATGCCTTTTGGGCAACCAGCTACAGAAGATGTGGGATCATTCCTTGTGCACAGTCTGATCACGGAGGTGCAGACACCGATCCCGCTAGGGGCCTTCAGGTCCTGACCATCTGCATGTGGTAAGATGCACCCGCTTCCTGCAGAAGGTTCTGGTCTGGTCAGGACACCTCAGTGTTTTCCATTGGGGCTACCAGTAAGTAGTCTATCCTCTGACCTTGGGGCTGTTTTCCAGAGGTGCCTTTGCCTCACTGTTGGGGTCTATTTGCTCAACCTTCTGCCCCCCCAACAGCCTGTCTCCTCCAGAACAACTCTGTTGACAGCTGGATCAGATGATTACCTCATTCTCCTCCTCACTAGGAGGGAGAAGACATTTCCTTCTTTGGTGATTAGCAAGAGCTGCAATAGATGTGCCCCTAGGTAGGAAATGATCTTCCAGCTCCCTTGGGGTTTTTTGTTTTTGTTGTTGTTGTTTGCTTGCTTCTTTTAAAATTTGTTTGAACAGGAAATAGTTAAAACAGGGTTTGGGATGATGTGCTCTCAGAGTTGTTTTGATTTCATTTTGGTCCTTTTTACGTGTACTTTTCTCTCA
Source organism: Phyllostomus hastatus (assembly GCF_019186645.2). NCBI lineage: Eukaryota > Metazoa > Chordata > Mammalia > Chiroptera > Phyllostomidae > Phyllostomus > Phyllostomus hastatus. The sequence goes on from NW_025333869.1 coordinate 20,205,753, forward strand.
TAAACTTGAAATGTGGTGGTGGTCTGACATGGCAGGTCAGTCAATGCTCTGACAGGCTTACAGTTAACTGTTAGGTTTCTTCTGCACTGACTGTGGCACAGGGTCGCCTTGCCATGTCCGCTCCAGCAACTAGCCCGTCGGTCAACAGATAGTTCTTGAAAGTCCAGCAGGCTTTGGAGTCCAGGATGGGCTGGGCCCACCCGCCTGGATTTGCCTTTGTTTGGAGAAGATGATCCCCATGTGGAAATCCTTTGGGGCAGTCCTTTGGGACTGGCCATCGGCACAGGAGGAAGTGGGAAGGCAGGAGTTGGTGTAGCCTTCCTCCTTTTGGGCAGTACTTTGAGTACTGACCACTGTGTGATGTGATGTGGGTTGTGGGGACTCTTGCTACCCACCCTGCTTTCTATATGATAAAACACTGCTGAATTTTTTTGACAAGTCTTTAAGATGCATTCCCATCAAGTCAGCAGCTACCAATGGTGGGAGGCATTGGGGGGAGGTGGGATGAGGAAAACATGATTAGAAGGCTCAGCAGAAAGACAAGAGATTCTAGCATATGTATTTGATATAAATATTATAGTTTTACACAGACATCGAGATCAATATATGCCACATTTCATCTACCTCTTTGACAAAGTGAGCACAATGTATTCAGGAAAAGCTGTATAGGATTTTCAATTTACTCTGTATGATTTATTGTGACAGGATAGCTATGGGTTTTTCAAGTTCTTTATACTTGTTCCAGTAAAAATGGATATAGTATCTTTAAAAATAAACAGCCCAGAGCTGTGCATTTTACATTGTCTTCCTAGAGTGAGGCTCTGCTAAAGAGAGATGTAAGACCCCTGAGCCCTTGTGAGACTTGATGCAGTTGGATTAGCCTCTTTCCTCATTCTTTAGCATTGGGGGGGGGCAGTTGTGGGAGCATAAACAGGTAACTGAATTAGGAAGCTGTTGCACAGGTGTAGACAAGATAGGCCGATGGCATGAACTGAGGTGGGGCCTGAGAACTGGAGCCCTGAGGGAGGATTCATCAGTGTCTGCAGCACAGCCCAGTCAATCTGGGCCTCTTCATTTTATAGTGACTCGTCTCTGGTTGCACAGGATTGGAGCTCCTTCCAGCACACCAGTTGCTTCCTCTGTTTAGGAGGCATTAAACCACAGTGGTGGGTCTGCCCTTGCTCTGGCATTCACTTGGCACTGAATCTCTGCACCTCAGTTTCCACATCAGAATGATGTAGGCACTAAATTCTATACTCGCCAAGGGCAATTATGACACAAGGATACACATGAGAATATGCAAGGGAGCCCATCACTATCACAGTCCCTTTTTCAAAGACTGCTGGCTCTGCGCAACACTACCTGAGCGTTTTTAAAAAGTGTGTAGATTTTTGGTCTCATTGAACTAAGCTCAGTCTCAGTGGCTATCGATGATTCATTCCCTAGAGCTTGGAGAAGCTTTGTCTGGGGGCCCCCTCTCTGCCCTTCTCTCATGCCTCCAGCCCTAAGTCAGTGCTCCTAAGCTACCCATTCTGAAAGGCACCAGTGGCATTGGGTTCTAAAACTGGGGTTCCAACTGCACAGGGGCATTCCAGCTTCCGACCCATTTCTAAGAGGGGAACAGAGTGATTGTGGAGAATGTGCAGGATTTCATTCTGAAGATAAAGATGCTTATAACACCAATATGTACTTAGTGAAGAGGCACCCATGAAATAAGCAATCGGTCATTTTCTGGTGAGCACTGACAGTTTTCATAATAGTCAAGCGTTGTTCTTGTTCTGATTAAGTCACATTCAACCCCTTGATGCCATGCTTGCATCCTGACCCGCTGGTGTTTCCCACCTCTAATTCAACTGTGCCCATGTTTATGGGGCCCTTACCCCAAACCGGCCGTGCTTGCTTCCACTAGGTGAGTAAGTCCTTTCCACAAACCCATCTGCTATTACTTTTTAATTTCACATGCTTCCTTGTGTATCTGAGATGGATCTTTTAATCCTAGATATTAATATTAGTTTATCCCAAGAAAGATCTGTTCACAGAACAAAGCTTTAAAAACCAAAAAGTACATCTGATGACAAATGGTTATGGATTTAGGTTTGTTGGCCATCTTCACAGACCAGGTGGCCAGGCCTGCTAGCAAGCAGTTGTGATCGCCAGTGGTCTAAAAATGTTCAAATCTAGAGCTCCAGCTGGAGGCAGCATTTGCTACCTTTAAGTGTAACTTTCCTAACTGTTCTCCATTGTCCACAAACCATCTAGATTTCTGTTACCCTTGGATCCTTGGGCTGGTGAGGAAGTCTTAAGCTGGACATGGCTGATAATATCTAAAATGGATATTTGCATCATTTTGCGGCCCTGGGTTTGCCCAGTTATGTGGCTTAAGTTGAAAGTTGGTTTAAAGTTTCTGCTGTCACTGAGCCTTCACCACCTTGGGCCTTCTGGCCTGACTGACCAGGTGCCACCCGAATCTAGTGATACTGCCTCTCTGTGATGCTTTAAGTGAGGTTTATCTCTGTCCACTCCAGTCCCACACTAAGCCACTCCCCTGGGCTAGGGAGGAACGCTCAGACACCCCCTCCACCATGTGTTCAGGAGGATCTCCTGTTGCTCCAGCCCTGCCTGGCTTGAGGGAGCAGCAGCTGAAGCCTGTGCCCTTTCCACATCATCTCTTTCTTCTTAGTGAGAGTGAAAGCCAGAGACCTGGGTCACATCCTGGGAGAGTCACTTTTACTTGCTGTGGGATCCCAGGCACATCACCTAAGGAAATCGAGGTTCAGAGAGGTTATCTGAAAAGATGCAGGTAACAGACACAGGATTGTCTGAGGATTAGGTGAGATTATATGGGACACAGAGCATTTTATGTCTGCTACATATTGATTTACAGGTGTCACACGAATCCCACCATTTAATGCTAACCATGAGCCAGACCCTTTACTAGGCCCATCACATGTATTGCCTGTTTAAATAAATCCTCCAGCCCCTCAGAGATTCTGACTTCATAATTATAAAATGCAGAATTGGTACCTTGCCTAAGACTGTTTAGTGATTTAGCCTCTGAGCTGAGCCATCACAGGGCTATCAGAGTAGCAATCTCACACGGTAGATTTGTAGGTGTCACAGAACCTGACAGACATAATTTTGGATGAGGATCTTTTTGGCGTTCTTCAAATCACATACCACTAACAACCATCACTCTGCTTCTGAGGACAGCACCCCTTGCTCTCAATCTTAGAGCATTTTCAATTATATTTTCAATTGTTGAAGATACAAGAAACTCTGTTTCTCTTCTCCCCTCAATAACATCCTTCCCCAAACTACTGCCTCTGGAATTTCCAACTCCTGAAAATATTTCTGACACATAAACTTTCCCTCTTTCACCATCCATCCCTCGCACTCTGGTATGGCCCTTGGCGTATCCTCAGATGAGAGCTGGTGGGAGCAGACCTTCTAATGCAGATGCCAAGTTAGAAGGGCGGCCTCTCCCCATCCATCAATTCTAACTGCATTCAAACATTTTCAATATGTGGGTTCCTTGATAACTTTCACTGTATGGAAAACAAAATAGAGGGAAATGATTATTGGCACAAAAGGGGGAAGCTGTAAATCTCCAAATCAGATATAGGACAGATTGGAACAATATGGGTTCCCCAAGGTTGCCATGATAATGCGTCTAATAACTCTCCTTGGGCAAAGAGGCAATCTGCTTTCAATCAATCTCACTTTTTCTGAGCAGAAATACCAATTATGTTGAAGGAAGATTTTTTTCCCTCCCTTTTTGATAAAGACTGATCTCTACCCCAGAAATCATGCTATAGCTGAAAAGATATATATTTTAAATTGTCTAGAATGGTATTGGACAGCTAGCACCAAATGAGAAAAGTCTTTTTTTTTTTCTCCTCTCTTCTGCCAGCATTTGTCTACTTCTTGAGAGAAGTGAAAGCTAATTAAAGGCTTAAGGGATAATATTGATTGCATTGGAATATATTTTATATATACCCAGCACATTTTTAACTAAGAGAACCCTGACTCTTTCTAAGGCTGAATAAATCAGCTGCCTGGGTCTTTGATTCAAGGGTGAGAGGGTGAACTCATCTCCTTCCCCTCCGCTTCTCACACATCCGTCCTTGAGATGAATGATTTTAGAAGGGGAAGAGGGAATGCTGGCAGATATTCATTCAGTTCTTTGCATACAGGATAGGAAGGATGAATGTCCAGGCATTTCTCTGGCCCGCTCATTGATTCGAGTTCAGCTTTGAATAATAACTGGGCTTATGCTGGTACAGAACTACAAGCTTTGCAATGCCTGGGGCAGGAGGCTGGCTGGGGGTTTTAACATCTCAGTCCCCTCATCTATGGAATGGGGGAAGAAGCTTGCCCAGGATCACACACATCCTTGGTGGCAGAGCATGAAATCAAATATAACATACTTTGACATCCAGGTGAAACCAAGATCAGTCCTATGGAGGACTGATCTTCCTTATGTTGGATCATGCTGGTTTCTTCATTCACTCATTTTTAGTCCTCGCCCTAGGATATGTTTATTGATTTTAGAGAGAGAGGAAGGGAAAGAGAGAGAAACACGATGTGAGAGAAAAACATCCATTGGTTGCCTCCTGTACATGCCCCTACTGGGAATTGAACCCACAATCTAGGTATGTGCCTTGACCAGGAATCGAGCCTGTAACCTTTTGGTGTATGGGACAACATTGCAACCAACTGAGCCACCTGGCTAGGGTGCTGGTCTCCAAATCATGGAAATTTGTGGGCAGAAAGTACTAGAACTGCCTTAAGCAACCCCACTGTCATTTGCAAAGTGGTCAGGAGGGAGGTCCTGTTTCTTAGTCAATTTCTGAACAAACCTGGCAAATTCAAAATCAGAAATCTTGTTCAGATCATGCAAATTCGGGAGAAGCCTGTTGTGTTCGTATAAATGCACATGTGCCACGAGCAATGTTTTAAGGTATGATGCGATAAAAATGTATATAATTCAAGTGTTTAATTTATATCATGTATTCTGAATACTATGTATGTTAGGAAGGTGTTAGTCATATGGATTTTGAGCATAAAATTTGAATGGGTGGCCAAGGGACCTCCCTCAACCTAGCAGCTACTGGCTAGAGAGCACAGCAGTCATGTTCAAATGTCTTGTCTGAGGGAGCTGTGGACACTCTCCCCTCCCTGTGACGCCCTCCACTTGCCCGATCACTAAGTACAGCTCCGTAACAATAACAGTTCATAATGGTGATATTATTAACTGCAATGTGCGTATTATTGATTTACTCTTTGTTCTGCATCATTATCCTTTCAGCAATGAGTTTACTGCATTATTCTCACATACTTAGTCAAGCACCAAATTACAACGAAAGGGCAGGCTCTTGTAATGGCATCTAATGGAACATTGCATAAGTGATCATCACTGCCTCCTATTATGAGCTGCCTCCAGCCATGCGCTTTCTGCCTTATTGGAATGTGCACTGAGCAATTACCAAGTGCAAGGGACCTGGCCATTTTGAAATTTCCCACAGAATTATTGTGTTTCACGTTTGCCACCTGCCCATGCCTCATAGTCCAGCCAGGGATTCAGCCTTTGTCACTACTAGCCTGAGGGGCACAGGGACCTGGGCTGAGCCCCTTGCTACAAGCTCTTTACTATAAGCCAGCAGATTTCATCTGTACAGTCAGTCCCTGACTTTTGGTCCCAGGGCTAACTCTTGCACCAAAGTACTTAGTCCTGAACAGGCATCATGTAGTGATTATAAGTGGCCACAGTATAGCCTGGTGTTAAAGCCAGATTGGTTCAGGAGCCCACAGGTGTAGGGGGGACACTTGTTCCAATAGTTCTGGAAGAGGGGCTTCTCTCCTCAGGAGCAGCCACCATCTCCAGAATTGGAAGTCCAAACTACCCTGGAACAATGAAAATAATGCCAGCCTCATCTCTTTCTAGCTTCTCCCCATCTTGAGGTCAGTTCCTTCGGCTCTCAGAGAAATCTCCGACACCCTAAGGAAGCAGCTGTCTGAGGACACACAGATCTGCGGCCTGATCTACGATTCCATAGGCATCCTGTCCCCATTTAGCCCTGAGTAATGCTCACTTACTGTAAAGTGTTACATGCCCCCATTGTCGGAGGAGTTATGGCGGAAAAATGCAAAATTTTCCTTTTTACTGCTTATGGCCAGCAGAGCCCATAACGTGTCAAGCTGCACATTAGCTACCCTGATAAAAGTTCGCTTTCTTACACACAAAATCATCGTTTCAGCAAGATTTGTTATCTCATTACCTGATAAGCTCTATGTCATAAACCAAGACTCATTCAGTAAATCTCCCGGGAGGACGCTTTGTGGGCAGAAAGGGAGAGATATGAATCTGCAAGGGACTTGATAATGCAGCATTTAAGCGCAAGCATAATGTCACTTATTGTTAAATGCATAAAACCACTTGGCCAAATGGTTGGGCTTTTAATAGGATTTTGTGCAGCATCAGGTGAGAAGCCATATGCCTTTTCTGTCGAGGAGTCACTGAGCACCTGCCAGCACCGCTGCTTTGCCTCACAGGCCTCTGGGGACAGGAGCTGGGCTTTTATTGAGGCCGGGGGAGGGGGGGTCATGAATGCTTTCCTGCAGCTGCGCGCTTCCTCTGTCCTGCTGGGAGTGGGTGTCTGGGTCATTGCTGGGCCGGCCTCTTCTAACTGACCTCTCCCATTCAGGCACATTGTGGTCTGTGGACACATCACTCTGGAGAGTGTTTCCAATTTCCTGAAGGACTTTTTGCACAAGGACCGGGACGATGTCAACGTGGAGATCGTCTTTCTTCACAAGTAAGAGGCCCCTGTTGTTTCAAGACCCTTCATCCAACAAGACACCCAGAGGGGGACACCCTGAGTGTCTGCAGGAGTGGAGGTCTGGGGGTGGCACTGAGGGAGCAGAGCAGAGATGAGTGAGTCAACATCCCTTCTGGCCTCACTGGAGAGGACAGTATAAACCAGTAGACGTGGAAATAGCACACTAACACAGTGATGAGAGCAGCACCTGCCTTTGTGAAAGCAATTCTGGAGTTTATTATGGGTCACACACATCATCACTGTCCCCTCAGCTGTCTAGATCTCTGTGATCCAGATGCGTCCACAGTGTCTGGTGTGGGATGATTAGCAGTATGTTGTGAATGCTTTATGAGTGCCAGAGTGACATAGTGACCAAAGAAGACACAGACCTAACAAGAAGCAGGGTGTAAGGTAATAATAATAATAACAACAACAACTGTGGTTCCTAGAAACCTTCAGTGGGGAACCCTGCTTGGGGGTCACAGTGCATACAGTCTCTCTTGTGATCAATAGGAGTTAAATATGTGCTGTAGACTCAGAATATTTGATCCGAATCTTGACCCAACCAATTACTTGTTGAACAAGTTACTTACCTACTCTGGGCCTCAGTTTCTACATCCATAAGACGAGGAGACCATCATGGTTTCTACCAGCCTCCTTGGGCTATTGTGAGAATGAAAAGAACTAACTCTTATAAAGTATGCAGAGCAGAGTCAGGCATGAAGTAACTGCTCAATATATGTGAGCTTGTACTGTGAAAGATAAGATATATCAGGTTACATAATCAATTTAGAAGTTGGGTCTTATATATTTGTTTTATAGACGAGAAGGGCAAAATAGCTCCCCTCTGCTCAGTGTTGTTGACTTTTTAAGCTTTGTCACATCCCCTTTTAGGTAAAAAGTAGTCTGCTCCAAGGATGGAAGGTTGGGAGGGTGTGGCTTGAGCCTGCTGACATGGGTTGCACTGACTTCTTTTATGGAGATGGGGCTGTGAAGGGGCCAGCCTAGCCTTAAGTTGATGGAGGGACAAAGCTTACATGTTGGTGTTGGCTCGATATAGCATTGACCACCCAGGACTCAGTCCTGCTCCAAGATTTCCCTGCAAGCTCCCATTCTGTGCATCCTTTTCCCGTGGGCATTCATTCACCAGACTGGCCACCATGTTTGAGCACCAGAATTTGTCTTCTCAGCACCGACTTCTCCAAGTTCTGAAAAGACTGGCCAGGCCATGGGCCTTAGAGCAGAACCCACAGATGGATTTGGTGCTTAGCTGCTCTACCAGCTCTGGGGCCTGTCTTCTGCTGAGCATTTTAGAAGGTCCAAGGGAAGTATAGTGGGTAGGTTCTGCCCTCTTGTTGGTTGAACATTTTAAGCGGAGCACATGTGCAACATTAGAGCAGAATATTGACACTGAATTAGCTTACTGAGGTTAGTTTAATCAAGTGGCAGAATGGCCAGGGGCCTGTGTACCAGGGAGGGACCCCCGCTTTTTTATTACTGAGGCAGGATTCAGGAAAGAAGCATGGTTTGTGTAGGATCTGGAAGACTGGTCAGATTTATATAGGCAGCTACTCTTCTCTCACCTGTGTATTTGGTCTGAATCAGCAAGTTGGCTTCTTATGCTTCCATTGTTAACACTCCTCTGCATCTATTAGTGTCAGCATGGCAGTTGGTGACCCAAGTTAATTCTCTTGAAGCTTTGTGTTAATAACATACCTTCCTCTAGGATTGTTTTGAGATTTAAATGAGTTCATACTTGTCGAGTGTTTAGAATTGTATTTGCTATGTAGTAAATGCTGAAAACACTAAAATTTATTTTTATTAGGTACTTAATAAATGTTAGCTAAGTGTTGATTAATAAAGTTCTTGGCGCCTAGTAGGTTCTAACTATCTCCCAGTGCCTAGTATCAAACTGTTACAGAACAGAACAAGGCGGGGGCCTGGGACGATATACTATTATTTAAAAGGCCCCCAGGTCCGTCATGTCCGTCGCCCGAGGAGAGACGTCTCTCAATGCCAGAGATTCATGAAAAGGAAAGGAAATGTTTATTTAATGCTATACAAACTTCAAGTAGTGACCTAATGTCTTTATCAAAAACCCCAAAGTCCCCCAAAACACCCACAAACAGACACAGTCCTTCCTTCCTTCCCCCTTTGCCCAGTCCAGAGTACTGTATTTCAGGGAAGGAAAACGAAGTCCATGGCTCAGACAGTCCTCTGGTTCTTAGTCCTCCTTCTTGACTGGGAGACCTCCCTGGGTTCCCAACACCCTCGGCTGAGTCGCCAGGATCTTTGCTAAAACCAGGTGGTGGTTCCCCCTTCTAAAGCTGCGGGGGTCCCCACTCCGTCCAGGCCTCGTGGTTCTCTCTCTCTGGGATGCGGGAGTCTCCACTCTGCTAAAGACGCATGGTTCTCTCTCTCAGGGCTGCGGGAAGGGGAGAGCCCCCACTCTGCCAAAGCCGCGTGGTTCTCCCTCAATGGCCACCAAGTCTGGGTTTTAAATCCCCGCGGCCAGTCTTCCTCTGCAGCCTCATTTCCGACTCCTCCCACACTCGGCTTCACTTGCCAGAATTCGTATCCTTCCAGGTTTACTGGGCTGCCATCACGAGTCTGGGCAGGTGTGGCCCCATGTCCTGGAGCCAATCTTCTCCGAGCTCCCACACAGGCGCTGTAGCTTGGGGGATCCGCCCCCCAGTCACGTGTTGGTGGGGAAGTTACTTCCATTCCCCTGGCTCAGAGATGATCACAGCTATTTAACATATCCATGCAACCAGCCAAAGGCTATAGATATGTTAAATGACCACGCCAGAGGGTAGCTGCAAGGCTGTTGCTATGCAAAACAGCTCTCAATGGCCTTGCTCCATTTGCCCCTTCCCCCAACCCACAGCCTGGGTGGGGGGGGATGGAGACATCTTAAAATCTCCTGGACACCTTAAGTTCCCGGACCCCATTTCAAATGCCCATTTGGGGTCCCCCCTCTTGGCTGCACCCTGTAACAGTACCATGTAGAAAGCAGGTATTTTTCATCTCTCCAGAATTGATAAATGAATGGTTATCATACCTATTGTTATCACTGATTTAATCTTTATCCCCCAATGGGAAAGATGACTTTACAGCTCAGCCCTAAGAATGATGGATACCGTACACAGGTGGGAACCAAGAACAGCACTGAAAGTAAATGAACTGTGTGTGTGGCTGGTCAGAGGTGACATTTTTTGATTCAGTCCCTATGGAATGAGAAGTCCAGGAGCTAGAGAAATAGGGAAAAGGCTTCCGATAGAAGCAGGAGGTTTCACCAGGGGACCTTCGGCTCATCACTGATGTGACAGCCTCAGTTTCTCTACTCATAAAATAAGGATTCTACTCATAGTGAAGTTGAAGACATTTTGCCCTACTCATTAGGCTTTGCAAAAAGTCATGAGCCTGTTGATTTCATCTTGGTATTGGTTTTTCTTTGCAGTTGGGCTGAAGTTTTACATCTCTTGAATGTGAACCTTTTATTTATGACAAGCACAGGGGCTACTTTGAAGGTGAAAGCCTTTATTCAAGTCTTCCTCTGTGGAGGTCAAGAGAGGGGAGGCAGCGGAGGCTGAAATACCTGAGTCTGTCATGCTAATGGCCGTGTTTTCTCCCCCTGCACAGCATTTCTCCTAATCTGGAGCTCGAAGCTCTATTCAAACGACATTTTACTCAGGTGGAATTTTATCAGGGTTCAGTCCTCAATCCACATGATCTTGCAAGAGTCAAGGTAAGAAGGGAGGAGTGACTTCTGCTTTTACTCCATCTAAAGGGAGGGGGTGGTGCCTGACTCTGGTGAGGGACATACCCCTCAGGATGGCCAAGAGTCACCTCTCAACCCTTAATAAGCCAGAAACCACCAACCTTGACATCACTCTGCCTTTGGCCCCAGGACTTCATTCTGCTGGCACCTGGTAGCCACCTGTAAGCAGTCCACCCTTGAACTAGCCCTGACATGAAATTTATTTTGTTAGTTCCTTCAGTATCAATACTGCTAAAGGCAGTAGACTACTCTCATTCACAACATAATAATCAAGTTTTTCCCATCTTGAATACTTAAATTGGTCTCAACATAGTTCTGAAATTTATTATTTTTATCAGAAAGGAGCATTAACTATAAAATGTAAAATAAAATTTTAGCAAGCCATAAAACATTTTTAGCTCCCTTTTTGTCCCCACCAAAGATTAAGGTGCAAAGCTAAACATACAGGTAGCCAGTACCAGTTGGTAATGGGCTCCTTCTTCTTTCCAGAACGTGCTAACACAGATTCTTCTTATAAGAGACTGGGGTACAGCAAAATGGCATCTGCTACTTTACTCATTTTGTATCAATTTTGTAAGCACACTCAATATTTGCATGACAGTGAGTATAGATTAAAATTGTGAATCCACTGATATGTAAATGCTAACTGTGGCCACCACATAATCAAGTACATAATGTCATTGGCAAACACAAATAAGTCAAAAGTATTTGGGTAAATTCTTTGGATTATTAAGGAAAACTAGAGACACTTGGGTCACATACCAAGGAGACAGCCATGCCCTCCCACCAAATGCAGGACTGGCATGTTAAGTAGAACATACCAAGTGGGACATTGCAGGGTTGAGCCAGCACGAGAAGTCTTATGCTTATAGGTCCAGTTAATCTTAATATTACCCAGACTCGATCCAAGTCAGGGCTAATGTGAAAGCTTATGAGAACTTAGAGAAAATAGTTATTGTACTTGGACCTAATTTAGATGTAAGCAATTATTAGCACAGCTCACAGGAATAAATTATTTTTGGCTCATATGTAGGTAAGTCAGTAGGTTATAGTTGGAGATAGTCTGTAACATGTTATTTTATTTATACAGGTTTGCTGTCTTTTGGATATCTGAAAGCTAATTGAATACTGAGCTATTATTGGATTTAGGGCTCTCATTTCCTCTTACTCCCCTGTTAAAGTGTAAGAAAGGTTAGAGGAAGTGTTACAGAAAAGGGAGGCCAAGGGCGATATACTATGATTGAAAGAATACCCTACCATGCTTGATTGTCCCCCGCGTTATAGGAAAGACATCTCTCAATGCCAGAGATTTGTGAAAAGGAAAGGAAATGTTTATTTAATGCTATACAGACTTAAAGTAGTGACCTAATGTCTTCATCAAAATCCCAAAGTTCCTTAAAACACCCACAAATACACACAGTCCTTCCTTCCCCTCTTTGCCCCTCTTTCCGTATCTCAGGAAAATAAATAGAAGCCTGTGTCTCAGGCAGCCCCCGGTTCTTCCCAGCAATCCATCTCAGCTGGTAGGCCTCCCTCAGTTCCCGGCACTATCAGCCGTGTTGCCAGGATCTCTGCTAAAGCCGGGTGGTGGTTCCCCCTTCTAAAGCTGTGGGGGTCCCCACTCTGGCAAAGCCACGTGGCTCTCTTACATGGCCACAGCCACGTGGCTCTCCTTTCTATTGCCACAGCTGCATGGTTCTCTGCAGTGCCACAGCCAAGTGGTCCCCTCTGCACAATGACCGCAGAAGTCCCCACTCTGGCAACGCCACATGGTTCTCCCTCCACAATGGCCAAGGGAGTCCCCACTCTGGCAAAGCCACGTGGTTCTCCCTCACTGGCTGCCAAGTCTGGGTTTAAATCCCTGCACCATTCTTCCTCTTCAACCCCATTTCTGACTCCTCCCACAGTCAGCTACATTTGCCAGCACTCCCATATCCTTCCAGCTTTACTGGGCTGCCATAGTGGGTCTGGGCAGGTGTGGCCCCATGGCGTGGAGCCAATCATCTCCAAGCTCTCACGCAGGTGCTGTAACTAGGGGGAGTAGCCTCCCAGTTTTGTCTTGGGGGAAAGTTACTCCCATCCCCCTGGCTCAGAGTATGGCCACAGCTATTTAGCATATCTATACAACCAGTTAAAGGTTATAGATATGCTAAATGACCATGCCAGAGGTTAGCTGCAAAGCTGTTGCTATGCAAAACAGCTCTCAATGGCCCTGCTCCATTTGTCCCTTCCCCCAACCCACACCTGTGGCAGGGGGAGGGGGGTGGACATCCTAATATTTCCTGGACACCTTGAGTTCTGGACCCCATTCCAAATCCCTATTTGTCACCCCCCCCCCACCCCCCTTGGTTGCACCCTGTAACAGAAGGACTTTGGAGTCTACATTACTGAATCCTCAACTACTCAGTCAACTTGGTAACCTGAGAAGAGGGGTGTAGTCCACCTAACTCCATTTCCCACCTGGAAAAGTTCGGGTGATGGTGCAAATGATGGGGCAAGGGGTTGCGGGGTGGGTGAACTGAAAGGCTTAGTTAATAGTTATTTAAAGAAATATGGAAACCTCACCTGTAAGAGACTATGCAAAAGGAATGGTATAATTACCAAGGTACATATTGTGCCGTTCAAGAGAAATAAGATGAATTGTTGATATCATAACAAGAACTTGCAACCTACACTTTTGACAAAAACTATAATCTCTCAGGATTTAAAAAAAAAATTTCCTTGCAAAGTGCCAGGTTCCCCAAGAGCTGTTAAAAGAGAGAGTCTGCCAAGCATGGCTATTTATATGTTTGTGTTCTGTGATTTTCCTTTTGGTGTCTTAGATAGAGTCAGCAGATGCGTGCCTCATCCTTGCCAATAAATACTGCGCTGACCCTGATGCTGAAGATGCCTCCAACATCATGAGGTAAACTTGGGGAGGCTGGGGAAAGCTCTGGGCTTGGTGCTCTTTTGGGTCCCCTGCAGAGCACCATCTACCCCATAAACTACCCACAACTTGCATGTGCCTGGGAGGAGCTGAAACTGTGGCAGGTGCAGAGGGCAATGCCATAAGGCATTGTCAACAGGAAGTTCATTCTTAGAAGACGGGAACTCTGGGGTCTTGAGTTTGAGATCCTTTAGACAGGACTAGGAAAGATAAATTTAGGTGGGCATAGGCCTGAAATAAGGTACCATGTTTCCCAAGGGGAATGGATCTGAGATACCTTAACTGGGGGTGGTTTTGTCTCTCGGGACATTTTGAAACACCTGGAGATGTTCTTGGTTGTCATAACTAGGGCATAGTCCTGCTCTTGTCTGGTGGGTAGAGCCTAGTAATGCTGCTCATCTTCCTATAATGCAAAAGACAGCTCCCCACAGCAGAGACTTATCTAGCCAGAATGTGAATAGGGCTCAGGATGAGAAGCCCCATGTTAGAGCTTTCCCAGTGTGTCTATAGCATAGTGATTAATGTCACCCACAAAGAGGAGTTCATTTACCAATGAGTTTGTTTCAACCAGTTTCCCCAAATGAAAACATTTTGTTCACTGAATACTTTCTCAATGCTTTTAATACTAATAAGAATTTTTAAGACAATGTACTATAGAGAGTTTTCAAAACTATTTGACTCTAAGTCCCTGCTCCCATTTTTATAGAATATCCACTGTGGGGCACTCTTTGTGTTACAGAACAAACAAGGGGGGCCTGGGACAATATACTATTATTGAAAGAAGGCCCCGGGTCCATTATGTCCGCCGCCAGAGGAAAGACGTCTCTCAATGCCAGAGATTCGTGAAAAGGAAAGGAAATGTTTATTTAATGCTATACAGACTTCAAGTAGTGACCTAATGTCTTTATCAAAAATCCTAAAGTCCCTAAAAACACCCACAAACACCCAGTTCTTCCTTCCTTCCCCCTTTGCCCAGTCCAGAGTACCGTATCTCAGGAAAGGAAATAGAAGTCCATGGCTCAGGCAGTCCTCTGGTTCTTAGTTAGTCCTCCATCTCGACTGGAAGACCTCCCTGGGTTCCTGGCACCCTCGGCTGAGTCGCCAGGATCTCTGCTAAAACCAGGTGGTGGTTCCCCTTCTAAAGCTGCGGGGGTCCCCACTCTGGCACAGGCACGTGGTCCTCTCTCCCAGGGCCACGGGAGTCTCCACTCTGTCAAGGCCGTGTGGTTCTCCCTCTCTGGGATGCGGGAGTCTCCACTCTGCTAAAGCCGCATGGTTCTCTCTCCTAAAGCAGCATGGTTCTCCCTCAATGGCTGCGCATGGCTCTCCTTCCTAAAGCAGCATGGTTCTCTCCTCCTCAGGGCTGCACATGGCTCTCCTTCTCAAGGCAGCGTGGTTCTCCCTCCTAAAGCACCACGGTTCTCTCTCTTAGGGCTGCGCATGGCTCTCCCTCCTAAAGCAGCATGGTTCTCTCTCTTAATGGCCGCCAAGTCTGGGTTTTAAATCCCCGCGGCCAGTCTTCCTCTGCAGCCTCATTTCTGACTCCTCCCACACTCGGCTTCACATGGCAGAACTCGTATCCTTCCAGGTTTACTGGGCTGCCATCATCAGTCTGGGCAGGTGTGGCCCCATGTCCTGGAGCCAATCTTCTCCGAGCTCCCACACAGGCACTGTAGCTTGGGGGATCTGCCCCCAGTCACGTCTTGGTGGGGAAGTTACTTCCATTCCCCTGGCTCAGAGATGATCACAGCTATTTAACATATCCATGCAACCAGCCAAAGGCTATAGATATGTTAAATGACCACGCCAGAGGGTAGCTGCAAGGCTGTTGCTATGCAAAACAGCTCTCAATGGCCCTGCTCCATTTGTCCCTTCCCTCAACCCACACCCTGTGCGGGGGGCGGGGTGGGGGGGTGGGGGGGGGTGGAGACATCTTAAAATCTCCTGGACACCTTAAGTTCCCGGACCCCATTTCAAATGCCCATTTGGGGTCCCCTCTCTTGGCTGCACCCTGTAACATTTGGAGAACCCTTCCCAGTAACTTCCTGCAAATGGGTTGAGCCTGTCTAAGGCCACCCCCTGCCCAGCTCCTACTCTTTACTATTTCAGAAGAAAACTGCTCCATGTTTGTTCTTTCACAGACCCAAATTCCAGACTACTTGTGTCTATGAAATGTCTCAAAAGTTAAGCTATTTTGCTCCAGATAGTTAAAGCCCTTTTGAATTCTTTTCTCCTACAGCAGAGTGGTTAAGAGCTGGAAGGGAATAATAAGGAGAACCTTCTGGAGAAGAGATGAACTAAGAGAAAACATTTCACTCCCACTATATTCCCAGGAACTCTTGCCTAATTGCAAACAGCCATCTTTGGGATCTAGACAAAGATTCCGATCTCCCTGCAGCTTGGTTTACTGTGTCCTGGGATTTCACCGAGGTACAGGGTTGGGAAGTTGCTTTTGCATCATCACAGTGCTCCCATCTCCTTTCTTTGCCTTTAATCAGAGGCCCCAAGTGACATGAGCCTCCCCATCAGTGAGGTGGGGGAATTCCTCCCTGCATTTCGGGTGAGCAAGTCCTCCTCTCAGCATCTGGTCCTTGTGTCTGGCAAGCGACATCTGGTGCGATGTTCTCTTTGCACTCGCTTTTCTTTGGCAATATGATTAGTGCAGTCGTTTTGAGGAAGTCAGTGCCTGAAGTCTTGTAAGCATTGGACTTGCCAGGCTGCAGGGAGATGGGTTCACCCCTTAACTGGTCACAGCTGGAAAGTGACTGCAACAGCCTCAGCTTAAAGTGGGTCAGTCTGCCCTTTCCTTGTGTAACAGGAAAAGACACTGGCGTTTGGGCTGCCTGTCACTACCAAATCCAATAAGCAATGACAGTGATTGAATCTTTTATGGGTGCTTTATTCAGATGGCTGGCGATCCGAAAAGATGGCGGGTTCATACCCAAACAAACCATCTTCCCTTCTCTTTCCTGGCTAGATCTTTTATAAGTGGGTGGGGGAGAACAAACAAGATGCAGTGAGGGCTTTGAGATTCAGAAGCCGTAACATTCCTGTCCTGGGCAGTTAGCTGATCCCAAGGGGGAGGGGTGGTCATCTGCTCTCCCTGGAGCAAAGGTTCAGAGGTCCCCAGGCGGTAATCTTCTATCAGTGCCCCAGGAGGTCGGCTGTTTTTCCCAGGAGCCAGGATGGGCCTTATCTGTAGTTTCTGAAACAAAAGCTTTAACATACACATTACTTGCTAGACTCAAACCCCTTAACCTTAAGCTAAAATTTTCTAAGTCCTGAGTCCCCTATCACTTGAACTAGGATTCCCATGGTTCACTAAATGTTTGTATCATTGGGAGTGATAAAAATGTAGTCTTTAAGAAACTAGACCTCATTGTCTTCAAAATTTCATCCCAAAAAATCAAAAGAAGATGAAGCTTAATGTGTTAACTCCACAAAAAGTTTGAGGCTGGCACTGCTTTTTTTTTTCCCTTCAAAAGTGACTAGTTGAAATGATAATAGCTTTGAAATGGGCATTTCTCTTAATCACAATATTTTATATAAGCCCTGAGTATGATAGGGTTAATGTGAAGACATATAGGTTCCCAGGGTGAGCGGTGAGTGGCATGATGCCAAGGCATAAAGATTCCTGAAGAAAGTATGTAGTATCAGAAATGTAATTAAGCCATCCATTAACCAGAATCAGAACTAAGGCCTGGGCAGCAAAAGGAAATGGGAGATCCAGGGTTAAAAATGGGCTTTGTCTTTCCCTTATTTATATAAGCCTCCTTCCTCCTTAATTTAATGAGACCAATCTGCCCCTTTTGAAATTAAAATGTCAAAGATCCATTTGAAATGAGCTAATGCAGAAAACTGGCTGATGCTGTGAACTGAATTCAGAGGGCTGACAAAGGCTCAAAGTCCTTGAGTTATAAGCATGGGCCAAAGCAACACTTTTTCAAAAATAAGATGAAATCCTTCAAGTGCAAAAGCCCAGGGTGAATTTGTGCATGAGGAACTTATGTGTGATCTGTTTCCTAAATTCACAAGTTGTAGCTTTTCAGACAAAGATGCTTCCTGGCTGCCTTTTCCCCATCTTTGCACAAAAAGGGAAGGGACCATAGCATTTCTTTGTGGGAAGTTTGTGGGGGTGGTCATAATAAATGCATTTGCATTTCTGAGTAGGCTTAGGAGGTGGCCTTTCTGTGGATTCCATTCTCTAGCCTTCCTTGTCACAGAAGGAAATGTACAATGTCACCTCTGACAGAGTCAGTAATGACAAAAACCATAACTTACACGTGGAGAGGGCTTTTAATGATTTCAAAGCATTTTCACATCTGGTCTCTCATTTTGCTTTTCATACCAACCCCGTGAAATAAATAAAGCAGGCACTGTTGCCCCCAATGTCCAGATGAGGAAACAGTCACAGAGGACCAGGATTTCCGAAGGTCACCCAGTACGTTAGTACAAAAGCTGGGACTGGAGTCCAGGTGTTTCTATTCCGCTGCTCCTGGCCCCTCCCCTTTCCGCAGAGGGATTGTCAAGCAAACAGAAGGGGAGGGGTGGACAGTGGTTAATCCTGAGCTGGCCTGAGGGCATTTTGGAGAAATTTTCCACCAAATCAGGACCTATGGAAGGCTGAGCCATCGATCCCATCTTAAGGGCCCTGCTTAGAGATCATTTTTGTGAGTGGCCATGTATATAACAATTAGAATCATTTGATTTGTCATTGTTGTCTCAAGTTATTAACTTGGGGAATTGGACTCCTAGCAAATTGTTTCTAGGCTCTCTTCCCCAGGGCATGAGATTGCAAACCTCCCTTGGCCCCATGAATTGGGCTTGCTTTCTTTAGGTGCCTATATAGGCAATGAGCCCTGACCCTTGTTCTGCAACCCCCACCCCCAGTACACACCCCCTCACATACCATCCATTGCCAAGACACCACAAGGCCTCTCTCTTCTTTTATGCCCAGGACACAGTCTATGACAGTTGTGTGGTTTCTTTGTCACACTACCACGGGGTACAGTGGTGGAAACACAGTTTAACTTGGCTCAGTGCCTGCAACCCCCCAGGATGGCCCTGGCTGCTGGCACCACACTTAGTGCATTTGGTTATAATCAAATTAATCTTATCAGACTCCAAGGGTAAGGCTAAGGCAAACTGTGTCTCAGCTTTCCTTTTTTTCTTTTTCAGAGTAATCTCCATAAAGAACTACCATCCGAAGATAAGAATCATCACTCAAATGCTGCAGTATCACAATAAGGTAGGACAGTGAGAGCCCCTCCTAGGCTCAGAGATGCACACATGGGTCCAGCCTCTCCTCCCTCACTGTACAGCCAAATACATGTGCATGCACACACAACAAAGGCCTGGATAAAGAGGGTGATGGGCAAAAACCTTCTTGGGCCATTTCTTCAGTCCAATCATCTTGTTTGTAGTTGATTACGGGGAGCAAGCACCTTCAGTACTGATTCATTCATTCAGGAAGCATTGGTTGGTCCTGTAGTTTCAGAAATATTGATGCATTTTTAGATCTCCTTCCAACAACTTCCCTTTTTATGTGTTGCACTAGTTTCTTTAGTTGGTATTTACTGAATACCTCCTAGGTGGTCCACATTCTTTGCCTGACCCCCTAACCCCACATGGATATAATGAAGTCCTATTTTGTGCCCTCAAGGATTCAACACTCAATATGTAGAGAGTGTCCCAAATTGGACTTTTCTATCTGAGACCACGTGAATGTTGGGGAACAGAACATGGTTGGGTGGAGAATGCAGAGTGTGGCATGCTCAAATTCAAGATGAGAATTGCATGGTTGAATTCAGGAAAAACGGTTGGCTAGCTAGAGATTAAACATGTAGGAATTGTCCTAGTGCTACAGCTGACAAGGGGGTTGGAAAGTCTGTGTTGTTTCCCAGAGCCCAGTCTTACTCAGAGGCAGTGCTCCTTCACTCAGACTGTCATTAAACTCCTAGGAAAACAGCTCTGGGGGAGGGAAGGTGGCACTTTTTTCTGCTTGACACGGAACCAGTTACTTCTAACCCTTAATGAGGCTTAGAAACCAGAGGCTGCTCAGTACCTGGAACCAGGTGTCCTATCTGAACAGAATAACTCCCTGCTGGGTTTTGAGTGAGCTTGTGTCCCATCTTATAGGCCACATTCCCTATGAAATCGGCAGTCAGGTAACCCAGAGAAGACCCCACTCTGCCAAATGCGCCAGTGCCATGCCATTATTTCTTAATTGTTGGCAAGTGCTGCCCCATTTTGTGAAATGGAGGCCCATCAGTGGCTGTTGTTGAGTGGAGCCTGCTGTCAGTGACTGGCCTGCCACGCAGGTCTGCTGCCCACTGCCAACTGTTGCCCAGCCCTGGGCAGGTGGTTCCATGGCAGACAGTGTTGCTCTGCAGCCAGTGGGCTTGGTGATGGGCACCCAAGGTCACGTTGTCCTGTGCGTCTCTGGAAAACCCAAGGACACTAAAGAGAGAAAGTGAGGACATTGGTAACTCACCAGCATTGATTTGGAGAGGTTTTTCTGACAGCAGCCCCTGCAGGTGGAGGAGCTGTGGCCGGTGACAGCTCTGGAAGCAACTAACTTTTCTTCTTTCATTTGTGGTTTGAAATTTTCTTTCACGTGGGAGTGCTTTAAGCTGTTGTTTAGATTTTTTGACTGAATTTAGATTGAATAGGAAAATTAATATGGTATATTTACAAAGGGACTTGAATTTCTTCCTTTCTGCTTCTAATGAGTGCTGATGTAGCATCTTCAAGAAATTAAGGAGGATTTCAGCTATGGGATTGTTGTCAAACTCAAAGTAGCTTGGTGAGCCTAGGATCCAGATGGCACCTGGTCAGTGTTCTCATGATCGCAGCAATCTGCATGTCTTCCATAAACCTCCATGTCGTAGTCGTTCAGAAACTATGATGAAGACATCAACTGACCCATGATTATTTGCTTAAGACACTTTTTATTTTAAACCACCCTATTCTACCCTAAATTCTAAAACCCTAATCCTTGAGGGTTTTAGAATTGGACAAAAATCACCTATGAGACTTTGCCCCTGGAAGTTTTATTTTATTTTAAACCACCTTAATCTACCCTAAATTCTAAAACCCTCAAAGAACAGAAAGTCCACTGGTCATTATTTGTTATCTTATTCCTTATAGAGTTGCAACTAGACATTCTTCACCTTGCTTTATAGTTTAGCTCTGCTCCCTAAGGTCTTCCTATACCCACCATTTCATTGTGTTTTTCTCCACCTTCCATGCAATATTATTTTTCTTCCTTTCTTGGCACTTTCTCTTCACCAGACATCTTTACCCATTAAAACTTGCTTTCAGGAAAAAACCTGGTATGTGTATATAAGCTCATATCACTGTCAACATAGTCCAAGGGATAGTTAATTCCATCATTGGATAGCATATATGAAATATAGAGAATTTCAGTCCCCTGTGACCATATGAAGGTAGTATTATTATTTAGGGCCTAGAGGCATGTAGGGAAGCTGCCTGCTTGCTCTCCATATACTCTCATAAAACTGGTCCTGGTTTGTCAGCATAATAATCTCAGATATTTGTGTCATATTTTATGGTTTTAAAAGAGCTTTGGCATCCATTATCTCATTTAGTCCTTTTCTAACCATCTGTGCACTTTAACATCCCACTGTGTCTTTGGGACTCTAAGCTCTGTCTCAGACAGAGCAGCTCTGGTCAGCACAAGTCATGATCACTTGGCAGCCAGTGAGCTAAGAGAACTGCCAACTACCACCTTCTCTTTGAACAGAGCCATAGTCCACTGAACCAAACTGTGGTGCCTCAGAGTAGGCCTCATAGAAAGATTCTATGAGGATGTATTCTCTACAGTGGATGTGTTTAACATCATTGGAGTCTGTGGAAATGCTTGCAGCCTAGTCAACTTCAAACAAGGAAAGAATATAGTCTAGGAAGTTTTCTGATTTGATTGTAGATGACTTGAATCTCTTCAAGGAAAGAATGGTTTGTGGTGTCTTGGAAAAGTGCTGGTCCTGATGATTTAGCTATTACTGGACTTTTTCCTTCCAGTAGACTGTAGTGAAAGAGGTCTTTTTCTCTGACCTGGAAGCCAAGTCCTAATGGCCCAGTCTTTTTGACTTGCTCACTACAAACTTACACTAGGGTGTTGAAAGTGTTTTCTCTATTGTGACCTTCTTTGTTCCTCATGGGGGCCTCCCCACAGTTTTGTGTGTAGTGAGAGGTGGGGCTGGGACTGGAATTCATTTCTCCTGGTTTTCCAGGACAAACTGTTTCACATTTCTCCTTCTTGAGATGAGCAATGGCGCAGCAGCAGAAACCGGGCACCATCGCCTGCTGGACCCTGCTCAGCAGGTCTGCTTCTCCAGGTTAGAGAGGATTGCCTCTAGACTCCCATGCAGCAATGCTGGCGTTTTCCACTGAACCTATACTTCTCTCAGTGAGAAAGGACAGAGTTGCCAGAAACAAAGAATTTGAGTTCCTGGGTCACCTTCCTCATTTTGTTTCATGCACATAGAAGTCCCTAGTCCTGGGCTCTGGTGCATCCCTTGCATCTCCCTCCCTATGATTGCAGAAGCTATGGGGCCCAAGAGAGGAAGCCCCAGAAACAAAAATAAGTGCCTTTTTTGTGTACTAACATGTAGAATATGTTTAAGGAACTCAAACCAGATGGGCACAGGAGGGACCCAAGGCCTAAAAGCCTGGACCTCATACCCTGGATGGCACATGCAGATGTGAGAACCCTCTTGAAAATGTTTTGTTTGTTTGTTTGTTTGAAGATGCCTGCCTGGGGCTTGGACCACCCAAATCTTTCACACTTGATGATTTTATTTTTCATTACTTAGATTTAATGTCTCCTCATTCTTCTCAGATGGTGTTAATGCAAATGAACATTTCTTCACTGAGACTGATTGATATATTATTCTCTATGGTGCCAAGGAAGTGGAGGGGAAAGTGGCCTTCATAAGCCAGCGGAAAGTAAGGAGAAAAATGAAACAAAGGGCAGGGCTCCTTGCTGTACTGAGGATTCAAAGTGTAGAAGGTCTCTGATACTCAGCTGGACAGATGCTGCCATCAGCTGTGGCCCACACATGGGACTATTTGAACAGTGCTGTCATCAGAAGGATACAGTCACCTCTCCCAGGAGTAGACTCCATTGGGTCAGGATGCACGAGATTGTCACGGAACTGGATTTTGCAAGAAGGGGTTTCATTGGAGTGGTTATTTCTGAAAGCAGAGCGGGGACCTTTGAACCTGCCCCTTGTTTCTCCATGGAGTCTTGTATCTCTTAGTACAACTAACTATGTATATGGTGCTGAAAGTGAAGGGAAGGCTCCTTGGTGCCCTTTGGGTTTGGAGAGACAAAGCAACCTCAGGGCTGTAGAGTCTTGGCACTGGGGCAGAACCCAGAGGGTTCTCTTCCTTGCAAAGTCAGGGGTCTTTCTGCTGAGACCTGGATACTTGCTGAGTTTTAGGGGCACAGACTTTTCATTTTTGGATGTTGCCTTCTCCATTTGTTAGACAAATTGCATCCTTAGGAAGTTCCTTTATAAAATAAGCCAAAAATAACTACCTTCTTTTAGTATATTCCAGTCAATCTCAGTTCTGGCCCCTGGAACACAGCAAGACCAGCCTTATCTCTCTTCACCACTACAGCACCTGGGTATTCAGAGGTAACTCTTCTGTCTCCGTGAAGGTGTGGCCCTACTTCAGGCAAACACTGCTGGCTCTCTTAATTGTTGTTCTAAAGGTGTTTTCCAGAACTCACATCTCTCTTTGTGCGTCATTTGTTCTCTGTAAGTTATTCAAACAGCCAATTTCCCTTCCTACATCTGACTGGTAAAACTGCATCAGGCACTCTGGAACTAGCCTGACCAGTTCACATGAGAATGGAACATTCATTGACATTCATTTCCACTGATCTGGAGACCATTTCTAACTAACAAGCATTGGCTTGCTCTGTAATTTGTCACACAGTTGGCCTCTCATGGGTTTACTTACCCACACACTTAAGGTTTTTTTTTTTTTCTTTTTCCTCCTGTCTGCTGCCAAGTTAGGTCTTCTCATTTTGAATTTATATAATTGATTTTTCTTAACCTAAATGCTATACTTGACATTAAAACCTTTTAAATCTTTTCTGGTTGTTTTTTTCTGCCCACTTTTTCAACTCTGGAGAACTTTTCAAATCTTGATTCTTTCATCCAGTGTATCATCTATGACTCCGCTTCATGCCACTTAAAAGTAATTGGCTGAGCATGGCTCTGGGCCCTGATCTCAGCGTCTGACCTAACTGTTGAATAGGATCAGTCCATCTGCAACAGATTGTAACATGTCTACACTGTGATTTGCCTGATGATTTAGGGCAGTGCTTCTCAAAGTGTGGTCCCCAGGCCAGCAGCTCAGCATGGCCTTGACCTTCTTAGAAATGCAAATTATCCAGGCTCACCCCACACCCACCAAATCAGCAACTGTGGAGGAGGGGCCAGCAATGTTTCTGTTCAGACCCTTCAGGTGACTCTAATGCTAGCTCAAGCTTGGAATAGTGGGAAGGTAGGTAAAAAAGAAATCTCAAGTACCCAGGCATCTGACAGCATTAGAGTCTGTCTGAGGAGCCAATTTATGAACAACCTAGTTAGACATACTAGTAGCATGGGCCAATGTCACAAGAGGAATTTCCTTTGGACTTTATTTGGCTAAAGTCAAACCTGAGGAAAGGTCTTGGGCTTGGTGGGCACAGAAGCAGTATTCCAGAGAAACTGAAGTCTGATGAAGAGAAGAGTTGAGTAAAACACCAAGCAGCAGACACAGGCATGGGCAAGAAAGGACAAGTCTGGATGACCCTGAGCAACTGGGCAATGCTGCACTGCCCAAAGGAGATTTTAAACAATCAAACATTTAACAAAGTAAGGTCTCATAACTGTTTTTCTTTCCACAGGCCCATCTGCTAAACATCCCAAGCTGGAATTGGAAAGAGGGTGATGATGCAATCTGCCTCGCAGAGCTGAAGCTGGGGTTCATAGCCCAGAGCTGCCTGGCCCAGGGCCTCTCCACCATGCTCGCCAACCTCTTCTCCATGAGGTCATTCATAAAGGTAACGTCGTGTCCTATTAGAGCACATTAGCCCCCGATTCAATTTGTCGTGGGGTTGAGTAGAGAGCACAGCTTAAACTCAAAACAGATCGACGAGCTTTAACCACTTTGGTTGAGGAGAAATTCCTTGTTACAGATTTGGGCAAGAGGCCAACTTCTTTCAAAATTATGTTTTTATTTTTATTTGGCACATCCACGGCCATTAAATGATTGTTCAAAGCACAATCCACTCTTTTTTTTAGGTAAACCACATGTTTATCTATCAACAAAGCCTCCGCTGTTAAAACAAAAATATGATTTATATACATTCCATATGGCACCAGAGTGCCTAAAGAAAAGAATTATCATTTTGCTCTTTTACATCAAGTGGCTGGTGGACCTCTCACTGTGCGGATAAATGCAGACCATGTGTTTGTGCTGAAGCCCAAACCCCAACAACATAATTCATTTATTTATTTCTGCACAATCAAGGAGGCCAGCAGGGCTGACATGCCACGGTTATTTGAATGGTGAGTGAAACGATGAACTGAGTCCTCGTCAGTGGCGCCCTTTACACCGTGAGGCACACGGTCTGGATTTGCTCATCGCCTTGTCAGCTGGCTCACCTCAGCGGGGCCCCTGCCTGCTGGACCAGCTCGAGCAAAGAAAGACCCAAATCTGTCCTCACAGGCCAGGCCAGGCGTGTTCCCAGGATGTTGGGTTGAGTGTTCAGGCTCCTACTGAGAGGGCCCTTGGAGCTCAGTGCATAATAAACCAGAGAATAATAAACTGGAGAATGATAAACCAGTCCTTTTCCTTGGACTGTTCTCAGCCTCAGCAGTCAAGGTGGCAAATCAGTGCATTAAAAACTGTTTAGTTTGGGTCTCTCTGATTTGGCACTGGTGGCCATTAGTTCTAGATCTGGGCTTACATTCCCCTCCCTGTTACTCATTTATTCACCTTCCCCTTTTTGACTTAGTAGTGGTTAAGGTGGGAAGTCAGTGAGTCACCAGGGGGTTCTGCAAAGGGCATCCATACCTTTGAAATCAAAGGTGTGAGGTCTCCAGGCTTTTGCTGTCATTGCTGCTATATCTACAACCAGAGATAAGGCCTTTGGTGTGTTGAGGACATGGCCCTGGATTTGGTGAGAGGGATTGGCTGGAGGATGGAGATGCAGGTGATGGAGCACAGCCTCTGCAGTGCTGATCCTGGGCCTCCGCAACTTGTCTGACTTAGAACATGATATTTTTCTAGGTCCTTACTTACTGTACCCCCACCTAATTTATATTATGTAGCCAATTTATAGTTAATATTCCTCTGTAAAAGAACAAATAGTTTTGGAGTCCCTTCAATCACTTTAGCAATGGATGTCTTGATGAAAAACTTCTTCTAGTCACTGTGTGTACAGACCTCAACCTCACTGAACCCCTGGCTCAGACCCAGCTCACAGATAGGGGCATTGTGTTCCTTTAAGTGGCTTCTTTAGTCCAGGCTGCAAGTACCCTGCCTGGCTGAAACAGAATGCAGGCAAAAGGGAGGTGGCAGGGTGATCTGTGTCGCAGGGTGTAAAGACAAGCCCAAAAGCCAGATGGAAGCTTGTGTCTCCTAGACCCAGGATAAAGAACTGTCACCAAGAGAGCTTTTTGGGTTTGTTCAGCCAAGCTCTGGTGGTTCTGCCCAGTGGGGAATCGCCCGCAGGACCAGGCACGAGGTCTGAGGCCCTGGACTCTGCTTTCTTGTGTTGATGTAACACGGCCTTGGCAGGGCCCCACTGCCTATGGGGCACTTGACATGCGTATGTTTTGATTTTGTGGTGCCTGCATGGAAACTAGAGCCACCTGTCAGGAAAATTAATAAAATGGATATGACACTGCTTCTTCAGTGTTATTACCAGCAGGGAGAGAGAACTTCTGTCCAACCTCCCTTAAGACCTCTGCAGCCAAGGACGTTCCCTCCAGCCCAACAAATCCCACTGCCAAGTTCCTATTTAGGAAGAGCATGTGGGAGAGGCCTGGCCTGGTCCTGGTGTAACTAAAAACACATTTCCCTCCCGGGGTTATGTTACTGTGTTGTTTCTGTCCAGGCCAGCTCCTTGGTGTTTGGGGCTAGCTCTCTGCGTATGGCCACATGACATTCAGGTGGTCTTCATGTTGGGATTCGCTAGGCATGTGACCTGACCTGGAAACAACACTTCCCTTCACTGATTTTTTTCATTTAAAATAGGGACAGCCTTAAGCATATGTTCCCCATTCTGTAATGTCATCTCTGCACACTTACCCTCCAAATCCCAGGTCTTTGTCTCTTTTAAACACTACAGTGATGCCTTCCTTGGAAAGTTTTATATATTGTCTCCCATTCCAAGGATCACAAAGCCTTCACTTATTTTTATTTGGGGACAGATGGAGAAGGAAATCTATAAATGGATTGTTGTTTACAGAAATTGCTTCCTTCCCTAGTGTCCCCCATGTCCTACGCAGAAAATGCATCAGCACTTAGTCCTATCAGGACGGAGGGAGACAAGATGGACCTTTGGCAACCTTTGATCCCTTGAGAACACTTAGCATTTCTAGAAGCCAGAGGTGGAGTGTGAGCTCACCCTCCCTCTGGCCCTGGGCAGGTACCCTATGTGTTTCTTGGTTTGGCAGAATACACTGTACTCGGTCCCTCCTGAAAGAAGAAGAAAGAGGAACAAGACTGAAACTGTGATGATATATCACAGGCAGAAGCACAGTGATTAGCTCCTGGGTTTTTAGAACCAAGACTGAAAGTGAGGCTGAGAAAGCTCAACAAAAGAGAAAGGGGCTACTGGTGTATAGCTGGTACAAAAGAGACCTAGCCCAGAGGCACCAGGAAATATGAGGGAGCACTTACTGACTTTCCCTAAGGTCACTTTGAAAGATCCTTACCCTAGGACCCCAAGTCATTGCCCCTGAAACCCTAGCTCTCATATTGGACACATTATCTGTGGATGGATCTAAATTTTGCGACTCTATTTCTATTTTTAGCCCACATCTTTTGAGTAATGAAATTTTAAAGTTCTCCTTTAATTTGTTCCACTTAACCTTTAAAACATGAGTTCTACAGTTTCTAGTGTGCTGGGATTTGTTTAACAAGCCATACTGACTTTATAGCCAATACCTTTATGAAAGAGGCTCAGGTTGGCCATTGTGGGGGTCCTCTGGCCCAGTGGCCTATTGCCAATGCCAGGTTAAGCATTTTGTCCAGCAATACCCAGTTTTGACCTACAGTCCCTCTGAAAAGTAAAGGTGAATGTTCTGGTTACTATGAGTTATGAACATCTGTGCCTGAAACATCTTGTTCATTTACCAGTATCTGATCTCCTACCATCTGCCTGTCAGGTTCAAGTGAGAATCTTCCTAATGTCTTCTGTAAGGACCAAGACAATGAACTTATTTAGCCTATTTGCCATCTGCCTCATCCTTGAATAAGTGGCCACACTTATATCCTCTACTTGGCTTCCTCACTTGGATGTAATTTAAGATTCATTGATTGTTTTTTATTATTTTACAGTTTTACCATGTAACACTTAACTTTCTCTCCAACAAATCTGGTTTTAAGTTGGGGCTTGACCTGCTATTTTTGTGAATTGTTTTATTATTCTTGCTAGGATTAGCTGTCCTTGGACGTGATAAATTGTGTGGGTGTTGTGTGTGTTTAGAGTGCGATTAATTCTTAAAATTTATTTTCACTCTACACTAAGTCTTCAAACTGAGCACATTTAAATTGTTCTTAGCATCACCAACTATTTTAACTTGGCTAATCTACCTTTTTGTACACACATGTGCACTCTCTCACACAGCCTAGAATATAGCATGTGTTTTCCTAATCATTTCTTCATTGGATAAATGAGTTAAGAAAATATGTGATACAGTTTTAAAGTTTTTGCCTGTTTTATAAGATTTGGAATTGTGGGTGAAATTTACATAGTATTGATCCCAGTACTGTCTCCTCCATCACATTTTCTATTTGTGAAGAGGAAGCACTAGAGAGATCAGACCCATGTTATTCAGACAGTATCTTGGCTGAGTGGACTTTTCTGGATAGAAAAACCATTTGCTCATTATTGTTATTATCTTGTTGAGATAAACTCTCAGCAGTACATAACCTTACCAATAATTGTGGCCAACGGAATAATTTTTAATACTTTTGTTTTGGGTTATGTTTATGTACATGTGTGTGTTGGAGTATATGTGTATATAAAAACATGGTTTAGAAGCCGGAAACATAAATGAAGAATCTTTAATAATAGCTGAAATATACTAGGTCCTAATTATATGCCAAGCCTTATGCTGTGCTTTATATGAATTATCTCGTTTAATTCTTACAATGACCCTATCCAAACTTGGCACTATTACTAACCCCACTTTACAGTGGAAGGCACTGTGGATTAAGACAAGTTCAGCAACCTGCATGAGGACATAAAGTTGGAATGACAGACTCAGTTGTTAAACCCAGACAAATTGACTCCTGGTCAATTCCACAGCTCCATTCTGTGGGTCTTGTTGGCCTTTCTCTGTGGCCATTGCTGCAAGGGCAGAGGCCACTGTATCAAGTCAGATGAGGGGTTAGCCTAGTCTGGGATGAGTCAGGGAGGGAAATAAATTAGACTCTCGAGAGGGAGCTGACATCATGCACTGCTGTGTTTGGGATGGGGGGTAAAGCTAATTGGCTTAGGTAGGTGCTTCTGGGAGTCAACAAGCAATTTTTATTGGCTGGTAGGTATAAGCTCTGCAGGCCAGAGGTGTTTATCCAGGTGAGGGAGGCATACTAGAAGCAGGGCTGGATTCTCTCTGGAGAGGGAGCTGGTGAAAGGATCTCTGAAATGGGATCAGGGATCCAACTGATAAGACTGGAATCAAAGTGGTCTTCTATGTCTGATGCCAGAATAGAGGGTTTGTCTGGCAAAGTAAATGCATGTGGTGTGAGTTAGAAAGTGAGATACAAGCTATAGCTTATTCCATACTATACTCATGGATAGTGTCCCCCTAACCGCACTCAAGAGGGTGCCCTGACAGTGGACCTCTGCAGATATCCCCGATCAGTGGAGGGTGGCTCCCAGTACAATCATACCCACTTCCTTCATAATTGTATTCATTCTCATTGCTTCTAGATAAATCAATGACCATGTTTATATCTCTACCTAGAACCTCTCCCTTGAACCTGGTGTCATCCATGTACCTGCTACTCAACATCTCTATTTAAAAGTCTCATCTCATCTCAGACTTAACATATCCACAGTAGAATTCTTGGGGGTTTTTTGTTTGTTTGTTTGTTTTTTACTATAAACCTGTTTTTTCCCCTTTACACTGTTGGCTATGCCATCCTTCCTATTACTCAGACTAAAAACTTTGGAGCCATTCTTGACTCCTTTCTTTTTCTTGTGTACGTATTCAAATCAATGGGAAATCCTCTTGGTTCAACTTTTAAAATATGCCCAGAATCTGAGTGCTTCTCACCACCTCCATTCTTTCTATCAGCTCCAAACCACCATTCTCTGTCTCCTAGAATATTACACCAGCCTTCTAACTGGTCTCCACACGCTGACCTTATCCTTCCCTGCCCTTCAGTCTGTCTCCAATATGGCATTGAGAATAAACATTTTAAAGCATGAATCAAATCCCACCACCCCCTGCCTGCATCTCTCCACAGCATCCCATCATACCAGATAAAGTCCTTACAAAGGTCTGTAGGTGCTAAGCTGTCAGGTTTCCGAGACCTTACTGGCCTCATGTGGCAAGTGCCCTCCTGCTCCTTACATCAGCCACACTCCTGTTGGCTGGTCTCGGGGTTTTGTGTTGGCTCTTCCCTCTGGCTGGAGAGCTCTTCCCCTAGGTAGCTGCCTGACTTCTCCAGTCAAATGGTCATGTCCTTTTGCTCAGTGTTAAGTTCTTGGTGAGATCTCTCTCTAAAACAGAATTGAATTTTTATAAAGGGATTAAAAATAAACTTTTAATTGATGTAAAGATACAAATAAAAAGTGTGCATCTAATAAATGGAGAGCTTGTGAAATAGTCACAAAGCCGGCACTCTCACTGAACCAGGACGTAGATGAAGTTACAGTATGTCATCAGGACCCCGAAGCTTCGTTTTTATGTCGGGTGCCAGTGTATGTGTGGGTCTGTTTCTGGGCTCTCTTGGGGAGAACCAACATCTCCACAATGTTGACTTTATGAAGATGGTGGATCTCTAATGAGGGTGTGCTGTGTGTGATTCAACAGTTTTCCTGGCAAGTGCAAAAAAATCAAGAAGAATGTCATTAAGCTCATCAGTTTCTCTGGGGCTTCTGAGGGCCCCTACCAGGAGTAAATGTACTAATCCACATTCTCTAAGAAGGATCTAGATGTTCTCTGTTTCATGGGATGAGTGAAGTTTTCATGTGAAAACATACCAGACCTGCTTCTTAAAAATTTGCATTACTTTTCCCTTCACACCACATATTTCCACATCTACTCTCCCAGAGGCTATTATATCTTTCTTGACATTTGTTGTCACTGCCTCTTTTCCTTGAGGCAGTGCAAACACCTTGAAGCCTTGGGCTGCTTGCAGAATCTCCAGTGCCTAGAATGGCACCTAACTCCTAACAGAGCCTCCTAAAATGCATGTTGAATAAAGGAATAAGTTGGCCTCAGCCTAGCTTGGCCTGTCTTTCATACAGACAGCTGGGTGGCACCAGAACCAGCAACTTACAATTTTGAGTGACTTGGGTGCTGAAAACACCTTTTTTTTGCTACTATACGTGGTTCCCTGGGCAAATGAAGAGCTCTGACTCTGTTTAGAAACTTGAAATTCAAAGCTCGGTAATCCTTGGTGAGGATGCATGGGGACTGGTTAGATTTGGTTATAAACCCATTCTGACCGGCAGAAAATTCAGTTACTGTGTTGTTTAAATTCACAAATAATAAAAGCCCATATATTGTAATGAATTCGCTAAACTTCAGTATCCCATTCCAGTCAACATCACTGTGTATCATCTTTTTTTTTCCTGCTTAAATCTCCTTTGCTCAGTGGCTCTGCTTGCCTCCCCCAGTGCCGCCTGCTTTGCCTGAGATGACTAATGCCCACCTGAAGGGGAAGCAACTTTCCTGACAATTTCAAATGAAGAGAGAATTAATCCATGAACTATTAACAGGGATTCCATTCCCTTCTGGCCCTGGTAATTTCTAGAACATTGAATTAAAGAGTTCTCAGACCTTTACAAATTCTCAAGGCAAACATTATTAGCAGAGAAAAGCCCATACCCCATGTTAGAAGATTGCCAGAAAATGTCAATGGAATTTCAGAATAAAATGCAAAAGGTTGAAATGCCTCTTCCCCATCTTCTCCCCTTCTCCCTCCCCACCTCTGTCTAACATGATTAGAAAGTCATTTCATGTGTCTTATGTGTTTGGTCAATCAAAGGCAAACGTACATGATCGATGGTGACAGGGAACACATTTAACTCATTATTCTTTACTTTGCAGCAAAATGATTTGTGTAAACTGTCTGCCTAGCATTAAAGGTAAAACAAACTTAGAAACCCCAAAATGTTATATATTTGTCTAATATTTTCCTTTTGGTTTTAGAGCTGTAATCACATATGGATTCTTTTATTTGGCACTTGGCATGGACTGAACAAAGGGGAAGGCAGCCCAGAAAGATTACATAACACACACATACACACACACACACAGAGAGAGAGAGAGAGAGAGAGAGAGAGAGAGAGAGAGAGAGAGAGAGAGAGAGCCTGTGCCTGGTGAGACGGAGCCAGAGACGCTGCAATGACCGGGACTCACTGTGAAATCTGCAGAAGCAGCCCCGTACCCTAGGCCCTTATCAGCTGGCAGGATGTTGTCACTAGGCTTGGCCTCTTGACCAAGCCTCTGGTCAAACATCAAAATGAGCTCTTTCAGAGATTATTGTCCTTTAACTAATTGTGTGCATTTCTGAGTACACCTAGATATCCATGAGCTGAGTCCTCCTGGCCTCTCCTACTTCCAATTTTCTAACTTAGGTTTTATAGGCGCCACCCACTGTCTATGGTTTTTTAAGCACAAAATCTCAAAATGCTATTAAACCATTAGGAATAAAATCTCAAATTCCCTTCTGTTATCTACTGCTGGTTATCACTGCTTTAAAGGATGCCAAGTGTGAGCCTGAGCCCACAAAAATAATGAGGGACCTTTGAGTTCTTTTGAGGTGATTATCCTACATTTATCTAGCGGAGGCAAAGCAAAGAACCAGCATTGATTTGACCCAGTGGGTGTTTTGTCAAGAACTTTAAAATTACGATAGTATCCTAAGTTTGCTTATCACTTTATAGTTTATACAATACCTGCTTTTTACTTAAATGACTTTTATTTGACCCTCCTACACAAGCATTTTATTGAATATCATCTGGGAAATGTGCCTAATGCAAAGTAGCTAATGTTTCTACCTTCCTCACCTGTAGAAGAGAAGAAATAGAAGGGGAAACAGGAAGATGACTGACTTCTGGTTGCACAGCTGTATGGGAAATGGGAGCGTGAGGGCCAGAACTCCAGCAGGTCATTGGGTTCTTAGCTCAGTGCTTTCCCCGCTATTACAGATTGCTTCCCCTAGAGAAATATCTCAAATAGAAACACTACTTGGTTTTGTATTCAAATCAGTAGCTTCTAAGAATAGCAATCATGTTTCAATACCTGTAAATGTGATATCCTAGGTTTACCCAACCATATCAAACTACATGCTATAAAAGTTAAGATAAATTGCATGGTAGAAGATACATATGTTTGGCCCATTCCCTTCGTGGCGCCTTCATTTGAAAAGCACTGAGGCACCATCTTCCCTAGACCATAATGCCTTGCATGTGCAAGAATTTGCTTCTCCATCAATGCTTCAACCAAGCAGGGAAGGAGATGATGACCTGTTTGTTGAAGGTGAATGTAAGAAAGCTAAAAACAAAACAAAACTTAGTCCCAACCATCTGAAAAAAAGAATGAGTAGGTCAGAAGGCAGGTTGGTGGATATCCAACAGAGGGAGGTATCAGTAAAGAAGGCATGAGATCCAGAAGGGTTAAACTGCTGTAAAGAAGAAGAAAGAACACTTCTAAGGGGAAAGGTATAGCTAACCTTTATCATTGTAGGCCCCTTCTGATCTTCATAAAGTGTTATAGTAACTCAAATGACTTGGGCACAGGGGGTAAGCCTTTGAATTGATGTCCTTGGGATTAGTAGAAAAATCCAGTTCTGTTCACTTAGCATTTCTTCTGGCCATTTTCCTTTGTAGGAAAATGCTTAAGGTATATGGTCCCATTGAGATTCAGAAGTAATTTTAGTTGTCCAGATAGCTCCTTTTTTACTTTAAAAAATTAACTTACAGTACAGTTTGTTTGTGTGTATATAAAGTTTTATGCATTTTAAGACATATGTAGAATCATTCGACCAATACCAGAATCAGTGCACAGGACAGTTTCAATACCCCCCAAATTCTCTCATGCTGTCACTTTGCAGTCGTACCCTCACTTCCCATGCCCTGACACTGACTGTTTTGTTCTATCTCAATAGAGTTTTGTCTTTTTGAGATTGTCTTGCAAATGGAATCCACAATATGTAATCTTTGAGACTGGCTTTTTTTCATTCCGTATTTTGCCTTGAGATCCCTCCAGGTCATTGTATGTATCACTATTTCACTCCTTTCTATTCTGGAAAATTATGGCACTTTATGAGTGTGCCTTGGTTTGTTTTCCATTCATGCATTTAATTCCATTTGGGTTGCTTTCAGTTTGAGGTGATTATGAATAATGCTGATAAAACATTTGTATAGAAGTTTATATGAATATAAGTTTTAATTTCTCTAGGACAAATACCTAGAAGTAGAGTTGTTGGACTGTAGGGTAAGTGTATGTTTAACTTTAAAAGAAACTGTCGAAGTGTCTTTCAGAATGGCTGTGCCATTTATCATTCCTACCAGCAATGTATGAGAGTTCTTGTTGCTCTGCATCCTTGTCAACACTTGGCATTGTCAGTATTTTTAATTTTAGTCATTCTAATGGGTGTAGTGGTATCTTGTTTTGGTTTTAATATGTATTTCCATGATAACTAACGATGTTGAGATTCTATCTTATGCTAATTTGTCATCTGTGTATCATTTTGTGATGTGTATGGCCCAAAGCACTTTCAGGTGCTCAGGAAAACTGAATGGAGGTACAGTGATTTCCCATGTAGCTCCTGCTCCCACACCTGCATAGCTTCCCCCACTATCAACATCTTCTGCCAGCGTTCATTTCTTACAATTGATGAACCCTCTTCCCTCCAATCCATCTTTTTATCGTCTCCTTAAGTTTTGTCTTTTTCAGAGTGTCATATAGTTGGATTGTCAATTATATACAGCCTTTTTAGATTAGTTTCTTTCACTTAGTAATATGTTTCTCATGTTCTTCTGTGTCTTTTCATGGCTTGAAGGTTCATTTCTTTTTAACCCTTAATAATATTCCATTGCCTGGATGTACCCTAAATTTTTAAATCTCTCCATCTGTTGAAGAACATCTGAGTTGCTTCCACATTGGAGCAATTATTAATAAAGCTGCTGCAAACCTCCACCTGTAGGTTTTTGTATGGGCATCAAGTTTCAAATATTTTGGGTAAATAACAGGGAGTTTGATTGTGGGATCATATGGTAAAAGTATGTTTAGTTTTGTAAGAAATCACCAAACAGTCTTCCTAAGTGTCTGTACTGATTTGCAATTCCATCAACAATGAATGAGTTCCTATTGCTCCTCATCCTTGCCAGCACTTAGTGTGATCAGTGTTGGCCCAGTTTTTAATTGGACTGTTTGGTTTTTAATTTTGAGTTTAGAAATTTCTTATACATTCTGGATATCTTATTGGATGTGGGATTTGTACATATATTCTCCCAGTCTGTAGCTTATGTTTTTATTTCCTTGATACTGTCTTTCCTGAATCAAAATTCTTAATTTTGAAAATTTTGGAGGTTTTCTCAAAATATTAAATATAGAGTATCTGTAGGACCCAACAATTCCACTCGTAGGTATCTGCCCAAGAGAAATGAAAGCATATGTATAAATGTACCATGGCTGCATAACATATTACTAAACTTAGTTGCTTAAAACAACACACTTTTTTTCTCTTCCTTTACTGGAAATCAAAAGTCTGAAATCAGTTTCACTGGACTAAAGTGAAGGTGTTGGCAGGGCTGGTTCCTTCTGGAGGTTCTGTTTCCTCGCATTTTCTAGCTTCTGGAGGCTTCCTGCGTTCCTTTCTCATGACTCCTTCCTCACATCACTCTGACTTCTGCTTCGAGTGTCCCATCTCTCATTTCCTCTTAATTTGCTACATCTCCACCTGCCTCCTTGTAAGAATACTTGAGATTACAGTTAGGGCCTTCTTGGATAGTACCGGCCAACTTTAGAGATATTTGCAGGTTTTGTTCCAAACCACCATAATCAAATGAGTGCTACAATAAAGTGGGCTATTACCTTTTTGCTGGTGGAGGATCTTGCCTTCCACTTGTAAAAAATGCAACACCTGTGAAAAGCAATAAAGCAAAGCACAATAAAACAGTATATGCTGTACATAATAATCTCACATCTCCAAATCCTTAAATTAAACCACACCTGCAAAAACCTCTTTTGTCATGCCAGGTAACATTCATGGGTTCCAGGGATTAGTGAGTGGTTATCTTTGGGGTCATTATTTAGTCTACCATAGGCTGTTTTTTCACCCTCAAAGATCCATATTGATCCCACATGCAAAATGCATTCATCCTATCCTAATGTCCTTAAAGGTATGAATCCGACAGCACCAATTCAAGTTAAAAACCTCATCTAAATATCAACTCAAAATCCCAAATTTCATCATCTAAATCACTTATGGATGAGATTCTGCATATAATGTATGGTGGGACAAAATTCCTTCCATCCATGGATGTGTAAAACCAGAAAACAAGTATTCCACCTCCAAAACATCATGGAAGGACAGCTGTAGGATAACAGTGATAAGCATTCCTATTCCAAAGGGGAAAAAGGGGAAGCAAGAAAGGAGCTGCAGGTACCAAGAACCTTCAGAATTTAATCAGACAAATTTTATTAGGTTTCAACATCTTGAAATAATCCATTGTATCTTAAAATTGACATTAGGTAATGTGATTCTTCCAAATGTGTTCTTTCTCAAATTGCTTTGGATGATTTAGTGTGTTTTTGCACTTTCATATAAATTTTAGGATCAGCTTGTTAATATCTGCAAAAAATCCTACTGGTATTTTGATTTGAATTGTGTTAAACGTATAGACTAATTTGGGAGAGCATTGTATCCCAATGGATTCCAATCTATGAACATGGTCTATTTATTTAGATAATCTTTAACTTCTTTCATCATGTTTCATAGTTTTCAGCAAACAGATTCTGTGTATTTTTGTTAGATTATACATAAGTATTGCTTTCAGGGGTGAGGTACTGTTAATGATATCTTTTAAAAAATTAGTTTCCAATTGTTCAGTTCCAATTGGTGGTACATTTTTCATTATTGACTTTGTATACTGCAGTCACATTGTACTGGCTTGCACTTCTTGCAGGATGTTGAATAGAAGGAGAGAAGTATGTTTTTGATTTGTCTCCACTCTTAAAAGGGAGCAAATTCAGTGTCTCACCATTAAGTATAATGTTAGCTATAGGCATATAAAGCTAGCCCTTCTTTTGAGGTTGAGGAAGTTCTTTCCTATTAATTTGATGAGAGTTTTATTATGAATGATCTCAAATTTTATCAAATGCTTTTTGTGCATCAGTTGATATAATCACATTTTTATTCTTTAGACTGTTAATGTGGTAAATTGCATTGACTGATTTGAAAATATTGAAGCAATTATTGTACATTCCAGGATAAACCCCTCTTGCTCACAGCATGATACACACAGACACACACATATAAATTAGTATATATGTATATATCTGGATGGATTTTATGTGCTAACACTATATGAAGATTCTTTTTGTATATGTTTATGAGTAGATATTTTTCTATAGATTTCTTATACTGTTTTTGTCTGGTTTTAGTTGGTTTCATAAAATAAGTTAGGGAAGTCTTTTTCCTTCTATTCTCTGGAAGGGATTGTGTAGAAGTGGTCTTATTTTTTTTTTTTAAGTGTTTAATATAATTCACTAATGAAACCATCTGGACCTGAATTTCTTTTTTAAAGGATTTTAAAGACTAATTCAGTTTCTTTAATAGTTACAGGTTTATTCAGGTTATTTATGTAATCTTGGTGAATTGTGGCAGTTTAAGGTTTTGAAGAATTATTTTAATTTAACCGAGTAGTTTAATTTATGTACGTAAAATTGTTCACAATTTTCCATTATTGTCCTTTTAATGTCTGCATGGTGTGTAGTGATAACCTCTCTCTCATTCCCAATTTTGTAATTTGTGTCTTCTTGTGTCTTTTCTCCGTTAGTTGTTAGTCTTATTACATGTACATTTTGCTGATTTATTCAGATGAAGCTTAGGTTATTGATTTGAGAGTCTTCCTTTTTAATATAAGCATTTAATGCTATAATTTTATTCTAAGCACTGCTTTAGCTGCATCCCACAAATTTTGATATGTTGTATTTTCATTCAGAACAAATCTTTTGTAATTTCACTTGAGACTTCTCTGACCTGTGGATTATTTAGACATGTATTTCTTAACTCCCAAGTATTTGGAGATATTCATCTTATCTTTCTATTATTGACTTGTAGTCTGATTTTATTATTGTTAGAGAACCTACTTTGTATGATTTCAGTTCTTTTAATTGTTAAAGTGTGTTTTATATGATTTGTCTTGGTGAATGGTCCATGTGAGCTTAAAAAGAATTTTTATTCTGCTATTGTTGGGTTGAATGCTTTATAAATGTCAATTAGATGTAGCTGGTGATGGTGTTGTTCAGTTCTTCTATACCCTTGCTGACATTTATGTCTACTAGTTGTAGTCATGAAAACGAGAAGAGTGCTGAAGTCTGCAACTATAATTTGGGTTTGTTATTTCAGTTCTGTCAGGTTTTGCTTTGCGTATTTTGAAACTCTGTTAAGTATATATACATTTGGATTATTGCATTTTCTTGGTGAATTGACCTTTTTATTTTATTTTTAAATTAAATGTATTGGTGTGGCATTGGTTAATAAACTTATATAGGCTTCAAGTGTACATTACTATGATACATGATCTGTATATTGCATTGTATGCGCACCACCCAAAGTCAAATCATTTTTTGTCACCATATATTTGGTTCCCTTTACCTTCTATTGCTACCCCTCTTTCCCCTTCACTCTGGTAACCACCATACTGTTGTCTGCATCTATGAGTGTCAGTTTTATATCCTACATATGAGTGAGCTCATGTGGTTCTTAGCTTTTTCTGACTAACTGTTTAGCATGATATTCTCAAGGTCCATCCATGTTTTCACAAATGGCCATGTTTTATCTTTTCTTATGGCTGAGTAGTATTACCAACTTGAACACGCTAATTTTATCTTATCTTGGAAGCTCTTTCTATCACTATGTTATTCCTAATGTCCTTTGTAATTTTCTTTGCTTTGAAGTCTTGTAGACCTCAGGTCTAATGTAAATAGACCCATTTAAGGTTTTTTTTAATTAATGCTTTCATAGAAAAAAAATTTATATTTTCTTATCAGTTTTTGTTTGAACCAATCTATATCTTTTAAATTTTAAGTGATTTTCCTATAGACAACTTATAATAGGATTATTTTTATTTTTTGTTTTCAAAGTTCTTTTTGATTTTTATCATATTTTATTGATTATGCCATTACAGTTGTTCCCATTTTCCCAAACTCTTAGCTCCCCTCTATCCAGCATCCCCCACTCCCTCAGACAATCCCTCTACCATTGTTCATGTTCATGGGTCATGTGTATAAGTTCTTTGGTTACTCCATTTCCTATAAAGTGTACTTTACATCCCTATGGCTCATCTGTACCTATCTATTTGTATGTCTTAATCACCTTACTTATTCACCCATTCCCTCACAACCTTTTCATATGGCAACCATCAAAACACTCTCATATCCATGATTCTGTCTATATTCTTCTTCTTTGGTTAGTTTGTTTTTTAGATTCAATTGTTGATATATTTGTATTTTTTGCCATTTTATTGTTCATAGTCTTCATCTTTTTCTTAAATAAGTCCCTTTAACATTTCATATAATAATGGTTTGGTGATGATGAACTCCTTTAGTTTTTTCTTGTCTGGGAAGTTCTTTATCTGCCCTTTGGTTCTAAATGATAGCTTTGCT
The DNA here is from genome assembly GCF_019186645.2 of Phyllostomus hastatus. NCBI lineage: Eukaryota > Metazoa > Chordata > Mammalia > Chiroptera > Phyllostomidae > Phyllostomus > Phyllostomus hastatus. The sequence goes on from NW_025333869.1 coordinate 20,245,611, forward strand.
TGGTAGAGCAATCTTGGCTGTAGGTCTCTGCTTTTCATGACTTTGAATATTTCTTGCCAGTCCCTTCTAGCCTGCAATGTTTCTTTTGAGAAATCAGGTGACAGTCTTATGGAAACTCTCCTGTAGCTAACAAACTGCTTTTCTCTTGCTGCTTTGAAGATTCTCTCTTTATCTTTAACCTCTGACATTTTAATTATGGTGTATCTTGGAGCGGGCCTCTTTGCATCCATTTACTTGGGACTCTGTGTTTCCTGGACTTGCATGTCTATTTCTTTCACCAAATTAGGGAAGTTTTCTTTCATTATTTTTTTAAATAGATTTCCAATTTCTTTCTCTTTCTCTTCTCCTTCTGGCACCCCTATGATGCAAATGTTGGACCTCTTGAAGTTGTCTCAGACTGCTTATACTATACTCATTTTTTTGTATTCTTTTTTTCTTCTTGTTATTCTGATGGGTTGTTTTTTGATGCCTTATGCTCCATATCGTTGATTTCACTCTCAGTTTCATCTATTCTACTGTTGTTTCCCTGTACATTGTTCTGTATCTCAATTAGTGAGTCCTTCGTTTCTGATTCGATGTTTTTTATGCTGTTGAGGTCCTCACTAGGTTCCTTGAGCAACCTTATAACCCATGTTTTGAATTCTGCATCTGATAAATTGCTTATCTCCATTTCATTTAACTCTTTTTCTGGAGTTCTGATCTGTTTTCATTTGGACCATGTTTCTTTGTCTTCTCATTTTGACAGCTTCCCTGTGTTTGTTTCTCTGTATTAGGTAGAGCTGCCTTGGCTTTGTGTTTTGGTAGTGTAGCCTAATGCAGTAGGTGTCCTGTAGGGTTCGGGGGCACAGCCTCCCCTATCACCCAAGCTGGGTATTTGAGGTGTGCCGTTCCTGTGGGTTAAGTACATCCTCCTCTTGTAGTTGAGCCTAGGTTGCTGTTGACAGATCAATGGGAGTGATTTACCCAGGCCTATTAGCTCCAAGGATTGGCTGTGACCACTTACCACTAACCTCCACTCTCTGTGGAGGATCAGCTGTGCAGGGGCAGGGTGGTGTTACTCCTATGTGATTTATAGCTGCCTACTGTGTGTGCTGAACCTGAGGTTTCCCAGGTGGTGCAGGCCAAGGTCAGCTCCCACCTGTATTTTTCCTGGGGCTACCCGGCCTGAGCTAAAAAGCAGTCTGAGATGGCTGCTACTTGTTCTTGGCTTGGAGATTCCAGGTGAAGCCAAGCTGTGAATCTAGGCTGGCTGCTACTAGTGCCTGACCTGGGGCACACTGAGGCCAGCTGTTGCTTGTTTGAGAGGATTTAGGAAGTTGTGAAGCGTCAGCCAAGACCAGCCATTCTTATGGAAAAGCAGTGAGTGGTTCTGTAAGTTGGGTGGAGCAGAGCTTCTGGGGATCTCCAAGGCAGCTTAAACAGTGTCAGCCAGGTTGATGGAGTCTCAGATATGGCAGCAGCTTGCCAGTTCTTCGGGGGTAGGCTTTAACAAAATTATAGCTGCCTCTGCTCACCTTGATGCCAGACACTTAAGTTTCTCCCTGTATAACACTGGTGCCTTTCTAGCTGCTATCCCATTGCTGGAGCTCAGAGAGAGTGAGTTTGAGTACGTGAGTCTGTGTGTGTGTTCTTTAAAAGGAACTGGTTGGGGCTCTAGAAGTTTCTTCCACTGACTCAATCCCCACTGGTTTTTGTAGCCAGAAGTTGTGGGGACATATCTTCCTGGCACTGGATCCCTGGGCTGTGGTATCTGGTGTGGGGCCGGGACTTCTTGCTCCCAAGATCTCCCTCCCAAATTTTTATCCACTGAACGTGGGTGAGGGATCATCCCATTCCGCATCTGCACCTCTCCTACCAGTCTGGATGGATGCAGTTTCTTTAATTCTATAGAGACTTCCTTTCAACTTGATTTCTGATGGTTCTGAGTGATGGTGGTTCTATATTTCAGTTGTAATTTTGATGTGGTTGTGGAAAGAGGTGAGCCATGTCTGTCTGTGCCTCCATCTTGACCAGAAGTTCCTGGATTATTTTTTAAAAATCCATTCTACACATCTCTATTAAAGGGTGTGTTAGATTATCTATAATGTAATTATTGATGTATTTTGATTTAGGTGTGATATTTTGTTAATTTGTTTTCTGTCTGTTTCCTCTGTTTTAGTTCTCTCCTTTCTTCTGTTCGGTTATTTTGAACATTTTTAGTATTTCATTTTTTCCATTGTGTTTATTATGTCTTCATATAGTCTTTTAACTGCCTTTGGGATTGTAATGTGCATATTTAATTTTTCAAGTCTATTTAGATAAAAAATCTACCTCTTTTCAATTAGCATAGAGACCTTACCAACCTATATGTCTCTTTATTCTTCCCATTTTTTTGTTGATTTTCACTGTGTTATGCATTATTGTATCTGCATACACTGAAAACCCCATCAGACAATATTATAACTTTTGCTTTCAACCATCCAACATTTTTAAAGAATTCAACAGAAGTATAGTATTTTATATTTATCCTAATATTTCCCATTTCTGTTGTTCTGTCTTCATTCCTGATGTTCCAACTTCCCCTTTGTTATCATTTCCATTCTGTCTGAATAATTTTTTTTAGCAATTCCTTTAGAGCAGTCTTCTGGTAACAAATACTGTTTTCCTTCATCTGAGAATGTCTTCATTTCACCATTTTTCCTGAAGGACATTTTTGGTGGGTTGACACATCTTTTTGTTTCAGTGCTTTAAAATTATTGTTTTACTTCCTTCTTGTTTTCATTGTTTCCGATGAGAAATCCATAGTCATTTGAATTGTCGTTAACCTATAAGTAATGAGTCATTGTTCTCTGGTTGCTTTTAATATTTTCTTTTTGTCTAGTTTTCTGTCATCTGATTATCTGAGCATTATTTCTTTGGGTTTATTCTGTTAGGGCTAAGTGAGTTTCTTGAATGTCTAGATGTGTCTTTGATGGAATTTGGGAAATTTTCATTCTTTATTTCTTCATATGTTTATTCTGTGCCATACTCTTTCTGCTCTTTTTTCTGAATTTTCTATAACACAAATGCTGGGCCTTAAAAAAAGTAACACAGGACCCTAAGGCTCTATTTATTTCTTGAACCTTCTCTCTATTGTTCAAATTGAACAATTTATGTTGACCTAAATTTAAGTTTATTGATTTTTCCTGTCATCTCCATTCCATTATTGATCCCATCTAGATTGTGTGTTAGTTATTGTACTTTTCAATTCTAGAATTTCTATATGGTCTTCTTTTCATCTTGTTTCTGTCTTTCAGTTCTTTATAAAAAATGTCCTTGCTGAATTATTGGAACACTTTTGTAGTAGCAGCTTTAAGGTCCTTATCAGATCATTCTAATACCTGTGCCATCTAGGCATGAGATGCAAGTTGAGATTTTTCTGGTTATTCATGTGCCAACTAATTTTTTATTGTATCCTGGACATCTTGATTATTTTTGATGCAACTTTGAATCTTGTACAAATCTTACAAAAATGTTGATACTTTTATTTTGGCACAAAACTTACCTGCTTGATTTTAGGCTGCAAGTTCTGACCAGGGAAGCTATTGCCTCTAAGGCACTGCCATTATTGTCATGTTCTGTTAGCATTTTAACACTCGTTCTCTTTGGGATGAGATTGAGGTAATCCACCTTTACATCAGAGGCTAATAATGTGGCAAGCTGCTTTACAGTAAAACCCAGCACATCACCTGGCAGAACAAAGTGAGGTGGTTGTTTCAACTTCAAACTCATTTGGCTGATTTAGAGAAACTTTGGGACACCAGTAAAGTGACACTGAGATCAAATTAGGCATCCATCTGCCATCTTGAAAAATGATGTGAAATAAAACCTTTCAACTGGGTATAACTCTTATAGTTTTTATCATTAACTGCTACATGTATTTCATTGTAACAAGAGTGATGCAGTCCCACTGATAAGGGTTTCGAGTTCAAAGAAATATAGGTGCCCTGCCTTGACACTGTGCTTTGTATACATGAAGGGATGGGGAGTAAGATGGAAGTGGGTGGTATTAATTGACATGTGAGTGAGAGATACTGTTGCCTTCTCCTTTTTCTCCATGCTGTGTCAGTAGGTAGGGTCTTCCCACTGAGAAGTAACATATATCTCTGACCTTGGTTTGCAAAAGCTCTTTTGCTGTCAATCTGACAATAGAAGTCTGTATTTAATCCTAGGCTTCATATTTATGGCATTGCTTTTAGGACAATGGATTTATTCAGTTTCTCCTTTTTCTAGACTGACAAAATAAGTATCATTTCTTAAGGCATTTCTGTTGATTTCTTGTCTTGGCTCAAGTTTGGTGGTAAGATGGCCATTTCTTTCCGTGGTTGGGTATTTTTTCTTCTTGAATTGTCTAGTGAGGAAAGAACAAGTGAGCAAGGAATATTTGGTGGTCTTTTCAGAATGCAGATTAGGTATTAGACCTCATCACCCAAAGATCTTGAAAGGTATTTCCCTATCCAGATACACCCCTAGACCACTGTGTTACCCAAATTTGCCCACACAGCCCACACCCTCTCTGTCCTCCCTCCCTTGTAAAGTATGAGGACAGTTGTGTAGCTGTGCAGTGGGGTGAGGAATGGGGAAGGAGAAGAGTTGTAAGACTCTGATTTAGGACATGATTTGTTGTAAGACCTTAGACTGATCACTCAACCTTTCTGAGTTTCATATTCATCGCTATAAAAAGTGGAAGAGCCTAGAGGATTGTTGGAGACATTCTCAGTGTGTGAATGCACCTAACCCTCTTCTTCTTTCTTAAGAGTGAGTGGTACTGTTTGGGTTTCTATTTGTTATGAGACTTGGGACTGGGTTCGAATTGGGTCACTAATGGGAGAAGAAAGAGGGATGAACCTAATATAATACTATGCTCTAAGGTGGTATAAAAGCATCCCTTCCTATATTGCTTAAAATTTTGTGTTGCCAACATGTTTGTAAATGACTAATGTTGGGGGAGGTCTCTGGAACTCTTTATGGTAGAGTTAGCAGAATTTTTTGCTTGAATCCATTTTCTAGGGCAGCAGCATTGTTCATCAGCCTTAAAGACACTGGTTTCTTCAACTCCTTCAACACTCTGTCAAAAACCCAGTCTCCTCCTCTTGGGCTAGAAGGTTTTATCTACATGCACAAGTGAAAGCTATGTGCATCCTTCTGGCTTTTCTTAGGCCTCTGCAGTGAATGGAGATGTTCTGACTATTCTTTCTGATATGTAAGGAAAGCCCACCTAGCAGTGAAACCTTGCCTAGGAGAGCCCTGTGGTTCAGAAATTGGAAGGAGGGCTGTGTGCTGGAAAGAGTTACCTCTAGGGAACTCAGGGAGGTAGAAATCTCCTGGGTCCTGCCTGGAGGATGAGACTTGCTCATGGGACCAGTGAACATAGGGCCAGAGAGGTTTCTTCCTGCACAAACAGAATCATCATAAATCCTTTTTTTCTCTCCTCATCTTATACCAACTGCAAGATGAGGGCCAGCCTGGCAGTTTTCTGGGGATACCAAACTTTTATGAGTGCTAAACTGTTCCTAGAAATGCAACAGGAAGGAGAAAAGTGTGCCCTCAGAACTCTTCTCAGGAGGTGTAAATTGTGGTTGGAAGGGAGGCTTTGGTGAACTCTTTGGGGTAGGAGGGATGGGATCCCTTCTACAAAGCATGCTCAGGGAACCATAGATATTGTCTAACTTGCCTTTTAAAAAGGATGAACCCACTTAACCACAGGCTTTTCTTTTGATGTGGTAGTATGTAAAATTGGAGTCCGGTCTGATCTGTTGAGGGCAGCAGTGGCTGAGAGCTGTTACCAGTGGCCATTCTTCTCTCTTATCTCCCCACCTAGTGCTCTGCCACTCCTCCAAATACAAGTTGAACAAGTACTTCTTAAAAATATGTTTGAACAAACTCCAATTTATTATCATGCCTATCATGTGGGCTCAGGATGTTCCAGGTGTAAAAATCAGTCTGGGAGGTGAGGCAGGAAAACAAGGAGCAAAGCCATTTTCTAGGAAGGAAAATGAGAGATAAGAGTATAGAGATTCCCCAGTTGAGGGATGTGGGCCAGAGTCAAGTGCAAGACCCAGAAGGAGCTAATCCAGTCTACCCATCAGGACCGTGCTGGCCTGGGGCTCCTTTCAGAAAGCCAAGCTGAATCTTCCTACATCATCTTCAAGTTGCTGTCCACACATGACCCTTCTATTTTGGGAGACCATCATTTCCTCCATATCCCTATCTCTTATCATCATATGCATTCTGAGTGAGCCTGCTGGCCACAAGAAGAGGCAGAGAGCAGGGAGGACCTCCAAAGAACACTGCTTTCTTTTGGGGACAAACTCAAGTTGCTTTGTTTTTCTATTCAGTCTGGAGGATCATTTGATGATCAGTGATATTCCAGGATTTTATAGCAGCAGCTAAACAATGAGAAGTCATGAGTCACAAGTCCAACATCTAACTGGCCTATGTTCCTTTATGTGAGCAGTGGAGATGTCTTCATCATCACCATCGCCATTGTCACCATCATTACCATCATCCTCACCATCGTAATCATCAACACCGGCATCATCATTCATTACTTAAAATGATAGCTGATATTTTTAGAACATCTACAGAGTTTATACTTAATAAATGCCATTTTTAGTATGATTAAACAACAAGAGCACTGGACACCTGGCACTGTTTTAAGCACTTTACATGCATCACATCATTTCATCTGCCTTCCTAGGAGGTAGGTACTACAGGTGCTCTCATTTTGAAGGTTAGAGGATGGAAGCTTAATACAGTTTGGCCCAGGGATGCTCAGTGAGGCTCAGGTTTGAACTCAAAATTTGAATGTGCTGTGGTACTTCCTATATTACTACTGCACTAAGGATCATGGTCCTCCTTAAAAGGAAACTGCTAGGCCCAGCTAAATACCTTAGCAATTTATAGGCTGCCCACTTTCAATTTCTGAACCAAATGTCTTTTTGATGAGGCCTACATTCTACTCTAGGAAGCAGCAGAGGGGAATTTCTGAAGTCATTTCTAACTTCCTGTGAAAATATTCTCTGACTGGCAAGAGATCTCCCAGATAACAATGAATACACAATAAAGCGGGTGCCTCTGCCTTGGATACCTGGCTCACAAATAACCCATTTGGCTTCCCAATCACCCTGATACCTAAAGCTAGCAGAATTTATGCCCATGGCTGGAATGGCTCTGTTCAGCCAGAAAGTGAAAGTTTATGGCCAAACCCCTTGCTCTGAAATGAAATCTAGTCTCTTTGGCTCGCCTTTATTAGGCCGTATTGTACAGCGATAGAAGACATAAGTATTCAGAATCTGCTGTCACTAAAACAGGACTGAGTTGGCAAGCACTTTTGTCCTCACACTCAACACTGTGTCCTAAAATGGGAAAGTCGAATAGAAATTAGGGATACAAATCAGGGTCATTTTCTGAAACTTCATTTTTAGTTGAATTAAATATAGCCACACTGTTGTTCTCTCTTTACACAGCCCACATCGAAATGGGGACTAGGCTGCCATTAGGGTCATTGGATCAATGGAGAGAGACTAAGCAGATAAATGTGGATCCTTGAAATATTGTTTTGACTAATTACCACAGCAACCCAAACACTTGGATATCCATTTTGTACTTAATTAGCTACAAGCTTTCTCTGTAACTGCTCCAGTATTTAGTGATGCTCACGGAAAACTTTCTTCTTGATCTCTAACTCAGATCCTTTGGCTGTGATTGATTCTCCTTAATCTCTGGTCCATAAAGGCATGATGGAAGAAACTTGTTCTCTGTTCTTCACTGTCTTTGGGAATAGATCCTTGCTACTCACTACATTTGGGCAGATCAGTGTTCTCTGGGAGCTTGTCAGAAATGCAGTTTTAGACCCCACCCCAGGACCACAGCATCAGAAACTGCATTTTTTGGAGACTCTTGGGGATTCACATGCACAAGCCCAGGACTCAGAGCCTCAGAAGACTTTGTTAAGTAAGCCCTCAGATGTGCCCACTGGGGAGAAATTATCTGGGGAGTTAACATCATTGGATGCAGGGGGGTTCTCACCAAATGTCTAAAATACTGAAGATTCTGCAAAGGCATAGCTCTTCTAGTGGTTTGTCTCATCAAAAGCAAGCTCATAATTCTTGTGCTGATTCACATGGTTTTCTAACTTCTTTGATCTTCTCCCAGTTCTAAATATGTAAGTAAATAACCAACCAACCATTGTTTTTGGCCTCAATTTTAGACTTTAGAAGTAATGAAATTGCCAAATATAGTCTTTGATGGGCTCAGTCACTTTGCTGTTGCATTGTTGTTTCGTTCCAATGTTGATGCATTGGAACTGTTGGAATCTAAAAAAGTGAGAACAAGGAGAAGACAGGGTGAAGTCCCATGAGGAAGTTGTGAGAAAAGGAGGCTCTTTCTGCAGGGATGGTGGTGGGACTACTGGCTAGCAGGAGGAAGGACTTCAGTTAGATTGTTGGTGATGCACCAGTTCCTACGAGTCTCTTCTTTCCAATCCAAGCCTTCATGTTACTGGATTTTGAATTAAGAAAATCATCATCAACTTCTAAGTAGCCCAAGATGTTCTGGGATGACAAAATTTCCCAGAAAAATATTGCTCATAGGGAGAAGTCTTCTGGGAACTTTAAAAAGGACCCAATTATACATGCTCCCTATTTGATCCCAAGAAGGAAGAATTTTTCAGCATTTGGAGGCAGAATGGGTTCATCTCATGGTCCAACATTAAATGCTATGAAGCTGTCAGTGCTTACTTGTGATTAGATGCCTGGAAAAATGGTGCTTGTTACTTTCTGTCTTTCTCCAGTTTTGTCTTCCTTAGTTCAGTTCAACAAATAATAATTAAGCACCTCTTATCATGTGTGAATCATCTCATTCAGCCCTGCCAGCACCACTGGAGATGGGCACATCACGCTGGGGAAATACAGAAAGGCCTCACCAATGAGGTAGCACACAATGTGAACTTCTAGGAAGAGTTGGATTTTGACAACTGAAAATGTCCACCGAGATCTATTTCTAGCACTGCCCATCTCCACCAGCTGCTCCTTAAAATCGAGGGTTCTGGTACTAAATACCATGTTCTTCCCTTAGAGATTTGTAATTCATATTAATGTGTTAAATACTCTAATTGCCCCCCAAAATCTCATCTGGCTTTGTTAAGTCCAGTGTTTTCCAAATTTGTTCATATCAATATGTTAAATAGTCTAATTGCCCTAAAAAAATCTCATCTGGCTTTGTTAAGTCCAGTGCTTTCCAAATTTGTTTCCCCCATTCATCAGATATTATTGAGTTACTACTACGATCTGTGCACTGTTCCAGGTACTAGGGATTCAGACAAAATTTTCTGCCTTTAAAATGGCCTCCAATTTAATGGAGGAGACCCTAGAGGTTCAAGGTGATGCTTCTTAGTAACTTCCATTGATCTTACTTTGAAGAATCTTATTTGAGAGTGACTCTACTTTATTGACACTTGCGGGGTAATGTGAAAGGAAGGTTTGTGAGACAGAGAGTGAGCGACGCAACCACAGGAGCAGGCCACAGCCGTGTCTGGCGGCCCATGTGCTGCCCATCCACCAAGAGAGAAGTAAGAGAAGGGGAGTAAGTGTTTTGAAATTTTTAAAGCAATTGACAGGTTCATTTTATATCTGTTGAATCTCATGTACTTTGCACATTCTCGTCTTTTCATTTCTTTCTCTTTTCTTCCTGTTTTGGAATTCATCATTTCTGTTAGAGTTTGCTGAAGTTTGAGTTGGCAAAAGAGTGGATATTAGAAATGAAACTGAAACTCTGGGCTCTCACCTCAAATGGGTTGAGAAGCTCTGTTCTGGAAAGTCTGTATGCTGGGGGCCAAGCTGCCCTCGTGAGGATTGCTCGGCAGCTGGCTCGAGAACATTGGGCACTTCATGCCCATTCTGCCCTGATTAGAATTATTCTAGGGATATTTTAAGAACCTTATTATTTGAAACGTAAATAAAAATGTTCTTAACTATTAGCAAGATTGCAAAACCAAAGTCCTATTTGAATAGATAGTAAACAGGCCAATCTTTGAAAAGGACTGACATCTCTTAAGCATAAACACCTTTGCTACACTGGAGAAAAAAATAAGGAAAGAGTAGAAAAACCATCTATTTGAAAAAAAAATTGAAAAAAAGCACCAATTTCCTGCCACATAGGTAACACTTCCTTAAATGATTTATAAATAATTCTTTTTAAAAGTCTTCACGTCTCTCTTTCTGCTAACACACCTTTTCCCCAGTCCCTCTGACACTCTGTCTTCAGACTTAATCTGGGCTGGGGTAACACAGTGGGAAAATGCCGTATACTCTGATGCTTTCATGGTGTGGTCTGTTAATTTCTCTCTAAATACCTCATGTAGGCTGATTTTTAAAAGTATTTTATTTATTTATTTTTAGAGAGAGGGGAAAAGAGAGAGAAAGGGAGAGAAACATCTATGTGAGAGAGAAACATTGGCTGCCTCTCTCACACCCCCAACTAGGGATCTGGCTCAAAACCAAGGCATGTGCGCAGACTGGGAGTCGAACTGGCAATATTTTGGTTTGCAGGCCAGCACTCAATCCACCAGCCAGGACTGATTTTTTTTTTTTTCATACTGTCTGATGGAAGAAATCTTGTTTGATAGTCTGCAGCCGCTAGTCTGGAAATAAGAGATTTGGCTCAAGTCCACCTTGAAATTTATCTCTAGAGTTGTTTATTTATCCATTCAGTGCTGAAGCAACCAGTTATCTGACATTCCATCAAATTCCAAATAATTTTTTAAAAATTGACATTGTCTTGAAGCCTTTGGAAAAAGTGGAGATCCTTTCATCCTATCCTCACTGGATAGTGCAGTCTGAAATAGGCTGTGATTGTGGAATGCCAAATGGTTATGGGGTCCCTGAAGTGCAGTGCTGCTCTCAGAAGGGTAGCCGACCTGAGTCCACATCCTAGAAGTACAGCATTGATGGGCAATTTGGCACAAGAAAGAATTATATTCTGAAAAGGTGCAAAGTACCATCCGTTCCCCATCTCTTCTACATCTTGCCTTTGGTTTCAACTGTTTCACCCATTTCCCCCACCCCAGGAGGCTGTGGAGTGAGGCATTCTCCCTGTGAGGACCTAAGCTAGCAATATTCAGGCATTCTGTTCTATAATTCTGTGAGTTGATTTTAGGGTCTGTGATCATACTGAAGAATGTTGAGGCTAGGAAGGGAGAAAGAAGGAGATAGCCACATGCCCATGAATAAAAACTGGGGCATGATTGTTAACATGGGAACTTAGAAGGAAACAAAGGAGAAGAGAACCCAGGGAGCCCGATGATAAAGTCTTCTCAACACTCAGTTGTCCTAACTTCGTTCTCTCCAGCAAGGGATTCTTAAGTGCAACATGAGCTTGGGTGTTCCCCAGTGACAGAGCGTGCAGTTGAAGGGTGGGCACAAGTGACCCCACTCAGTTTAGTCACTAGCCTGCACACGCACCAGCCTAGAGCCCATGGGTGTTGATTCCAGGTTTGTAATTATTGTCCAGGGCCTGACACATTCTGCGGGCTCTCTTTTTTTGTAAGAATAAATATGGTTCTGCCCTGGCTGGTGTGGCTCAGTGGATTGAGTGCCAGACTGTGAAGCAAAAGGTCACTGGTTCGATTCCCAAGCAGGGCACATGCCTGAGTTTCAGGCCAGATCTCCAGTGGAGGGTGCATAAGAGGCAACCACACATGGATGTTTCTCTCCCTCCCTTCCCCTCTCTAAAAAATAAATAAATAAAATCTTTAAAAAAAAAAGAATAAATATGGTTCTATGGGATCAGAGATAGTTTGGCCAGTTCATGTCACTGCAGTGTTTTAGACTGTCTGATTGTAAAGAGCAGTGACCAATGTATTGTATGATTTATATGTACAAATTTCATTCACAAGTGGCTAATGAATTCTCATTAAGTACTTTTATGATTTAAAACTGTGAATGATTTAGAGGAAGAATATTAATTGAGAATTCAGATAGATTATTTTAAAAAAATTATAACTGTAAAAATGACCTGTTATTAGACTAGTCTCCTACTCCCTATTTTGGGCAATGCTAGTGTGTATGTTATGACTCACCTCTTCTTATTGCAGCTATTAAAATAATGGTCACTGGTTTTTATAATTTCCTTCCAGTTCATTATTTTTGATGTGCACAATATAACATATATTTGGATTAAAACAGTGTACTTGTTTTCAATGAAATAAGGATTGGTACACGATAATCTTCGAAATTATTTACATGACTCCGAAGGTAAGGATAGACTTTTGCAAAATTATTTGGCTGCAATCAACACGATTATTCTGACTCACTGCTGGGAACAGAAACCATGCCGGCTATAACATAGCCCAGCCAGGATGGTTGGTTTTTCACATTCACTGGGCTGTTAGCATTAGGGAAACATAGTTTCACTCTAATCAGAGAAAGCATAAAATATAAAAGGTGTCATTACCAACCAGTCATTAGTAACACATGCAGAATTGGAATCAAGAGGGTGTTACTTCCCCCAGAGCCAAGGCTGATGGTTCCAATTGGAAGGTACCTTTGATGATGGAGCCACTGGCCCATAGAGTGGTATACAGCATTTACTTGGGGGCTTGAACTAGACTGTGTGAAAAATTAGATAATGAAGGGGAGTAAATAAGCCCATGAGAAGAGTAGATGAGCTGGCCCAGTGGCGCAATTCCTTTTTCTCCCCGAGGATTCTGTGAGCAGTTGATGCACATCACCTGTGCATCTTTGTGAGGCGCTTTTCTGAAGCAGCTGGAGTTTGATGTGACAGTCAAAGGAGAAATTGCTGCCTCAGGAAATGCTTTGCCTTTGACTGATTGCTGAATGGCTGGCAAATTAATTTTGGCACCTTTCCCTAAGTCGTTTTGGTCCCATTCCTTCATTTTTTCTGCTGGGAAGTGTGTATTCACATTGCAGTTAAAAATACATTGACAACACAAATGTGGAGAACAGTGTGTACTATTTTAGGAAAGAAGCTGTAGGCTGAGATGGTTCCATTTTATAGAATAGAAATGATGCCGTTCTGCTCTGAGAGGAGGCCTGAAGTCTCTTTCAGCTTGACTCAAAGGGAGTGTTACTCCTCCCGACCTCTCCCTGGGTCATGCCCATGACCCAGGGTTGAGGGTTTTGAGCCTCTGAGGATCTTCTGATCTGATATTTCACCCTTAGATTCTTATACACAGCAAACCTTTCCTGTCCCCACCCCCCAAATTTTATCATCACCACTTCTGTATGTTTACCCTGTCATCTTTAGTAAAAAGTAATCGGTAGGTGATTAAGAACATGAACTCTGAATCTTGTTTGTACCACTCATTGGCTTTGTGACCTTCAGTGGGTTCCTTAACCTCTCTGTGCCTGTTTTTACACTTAATTTTTCCTTTTCTAAGAATGCATTTCATCACTACTGACAAAGGTAAAAGGAATGTGCACTTTTGATTTTGCTTTTCCAAAATGAGTCAAAGATACCATGCTTGAGACAGAAAGGGAAGCCTGCATGAGAAGTTACCATTTAAACAAACCCATACTTCTGGCTGAAGACTGAGGTCCTGTTGCCTGAGCTGTGACACACTGCCGTGCCATCAGGCTGGATGCTCGCTCCCTGACCCTGCTGATGTGACTGGCCTGGTGCTGTCCTGGTTCTGTCACAACTTGTCATTCTTGCCCAGGATTAAAGCATCTCTGCCAGAAAATCAATTACTGATTCTTACGCTCTTATGTTGTACATATGTTTTTAAATTAAATTTAATTGCGATGAGTATACAGAACATAAAATTTACCATCTTATCATTTTTAATTAAGTATTTTTTTGTGGTTTCTTTTGTGTGTGTGGAACATTTATCAGAAACTGAAAAACATGTTGACTTATCTTTATGGAAACAATGTTAAAGATGTGGACATCTTAAAGGGTTATGACAGCGAATTTAAACTCCTCAGCATTTCTACAGTCTTTTCAATGCTACCACATTTAGCGTTGTAGACACAGTCTGAGCGTCTGCATATATATGTGGAAGAGGCATTTTGCTTTCCAGGAAAGTTCAATACATTTTTTTTTTCCAGCATTTGACTTTTGATTCTCAAGCATTTCAAATCAGCCACACAGGCAAACTTGCAGGAAAAGAAATGTGGGAAAAAATCAGTAAAAGTCAGATGTATCTGGTCAGATAAATCATAACCAGATATATCTGATGCTTTTTTCCAGCAAAGAGAAAAATATGGGGAAATAAATACCTGTTCAAGTAGGATTTGATAAGTAACTAGAACAGGTCCTAAGTGACACAATATGCTCAATAAGTATTTACTGAATGAATAAATCAGCAAAAACAGTTTTTGCTAAGTTCAAAACAAAAACAGATAATACAGTTATTCTATAAAGAATCTATTTAAAAAGTTTAGTGATTAACTTACAATAAAATTTGGTCTAAAGAGTAATCCTATTAGGACATAGAGGCATGAAAACACTGACCATAACTAAGAGAGTCATTTTAAAGCCACATTAATTGAGAAATACCACCAATAGTAAAAAAGTATTGAAATAAAGGTTAGTATTTTCATTGTTTTTGAAAATCAAGTGTAATATTTAAATTAGCAATATCAGGATCACATTGTAAAATGAATATCTCTGCTCAAAGAATAGGCTGAAATCTTACACTTCAAGAATACAATTTGTTCATAAGGCTTTACTATGAGGACTTATAATTAGTGATCCCTCATGTAGTATCCTATTTACCAATAAAACAAATTATGATAATATAGTGCCCAAATATTCAATATTTCAAATTATTTATTAATGCAGACTAGGCTTTCATCATATTAGTTGGAATTAATGACCTTTGCTTATAGAGTCCAGCATGTCTTTTATTTGGAAAAAGAAAAGTTGAAATTTTTATGATGTGAGGAAATGAAGAAGTTCATGCTTAGGCTGAACACATTGTGGTTAATTTTTCGAATCATACCATTTAGCAGTAGAAATGTTTGAGTGCCTTTTTTAAAAGACCCCACTCTGGGGAAGACCAATTTGTAGATAAACAACCCATACCCAGCAGCATTGCATAGCTAATGTGGAATGTGTGCGAGCAGGTTAGAAGCAGCCCAAGTTAATGAGGTTAGCCAACATAATCTAATCACCTAGTTTGAGCACAAAGAAGACAAACAGCATAGAACCAGGGAGTATTCAATTTATTTCTAAATTATTTTTGGTTTTTGTATTTTAGAGTGTCACCAAGTAGAGAGTGGATGTGCATTTCCCACTGTTTTCAAGTCTCTTTCAATTTCAAGGATTGTAATTCCCCTGCCAAATTACTGTTGGGTCATAGGCAAGATGCCTTTTAATTCAACATCAGCACCAGAAATTTAAGA
This sequence comes from Phyllostomus hastatus, assembly GCF_019186645.2. Taxonomy (NCBI): domain Eukaryota; kingdom Metazoa; phylum Chordata; class Mammalia; order Chiroptera; family Phyllostomidae; genus Phyllostomus; species Phyllostomus hastatus. Next base: position 20,260,997 of record NW_025333869.1, read on the forward strand.
CCCTCTTCCTGTTGGCTAGGAAGCTCCCTTTCATCCTTCCCCCTTATCAGACCTCAGGTGGAAATGCATCTGAGGCAGAGCTCACAGATATCCGAGGACTACACAGGCTGGCCAGCCTGCCATGGGAATCAGTGAAGTGCCCAAGCTCCCAGATGGGCTAGTCATTCTTGTTGTTACTCACTTTATAATTTTTAAAGATTGATGCTATTTTCTTTTTGAAAATTGAACCAGAGACAAGGAAATAAAGAACCAACTGACAGTGACTAGTGGGGAGGGGGAAGGAGAATAACAAGGGAAAGAAGGGGAAGGGTTGGGTCAAAGAAAAAGCATAAAGGACCCATGGACAAAGACAATGGAGGGGGAGGATTGAATGTGGGAGAGGGGATGGGAGGACAGGGGGGAGTTATGGGAGAAAATGGGGACAACTTTAATTGAACAACAATAAAAAATTAAAAAATAAAGATTGATTCCAAGGTAAAAACCTTTTCAGAAATTCCTAGCATGAAGAAGATTGTTGGGAAAATCAGTTGAACTTGATTAATTAGGGAAAAACCTTACATTTTAATGAAAATTGAGGTAAGGCCACTCTGGAACTACATTTTACTTATTGTGATATTCAAGATGGGGTTGGAAAAATCTTTTTTTAAAGTAGAAATAGGTGTACTGTTTCATTGTAATATGAGGACTCTCTGGAAAAAGTCCAGCCATTGTTATAACAAGAACGTTTTGCACAACATTGATGTAACCTGGCAGCCAAGGAGAGTGGACTGGAATGCACATGCATGAACAATGATGACTTCACTGTATTCATCATTGGGGTGGTAGATGCTGTTGAGTGAGCATGTGTACTGTGTGGGCATTGCATTCAAAATGACTGAGTGAGTAGAGCAACAAATCTGCATCCAATTTTGTGTTAAGCTTCAACATTCTTCTGTGGAAACTATTCGAATGATTCAGAAACCTGCAGCTATGGGCAACTGGTGATTGGCAGCTTCATCATGACAACACAACCACTCATGTGTCATCTCATGCAGATTTTGGTGAAACATCAAGTCACCCAGGTGGCTCAGCCCCGCTTCATCCCAGATTTGGCACCATGAGACTTCTGCCTTTTCCCAAAACTAAAATCACCTTTGAATGGGAAGAGATTTTAGACCATTGATGAGATTCAGAAAAATATCACCGGGCAGCTGATGGTGATTGGGAGAAGGGTATGAAGTACCAAGGTGCCTACTTTGAAAGGGACTGAGGTATCATTGCCCTTTGTATAATGTTTCTTGTATCTTCTTCAATAAATGTCTGTTTTTCACATTACATGGCCAGGTACCTTCTAGACAGAAAATATATATTTTCTTTGTAAAAGCCTTCAGACAATAGAGAAATCTATATAGAAAAAGTGTCATTTTACATCTCAGACATAACACCTGTTAGTGTTTTGCTATAAAGCTTTCTAGATTTTTCCATGGTTTTACAAACATTCAGATAATTATAGGGTATTTAATAAAATAGGATCAGACTATATACACTTTAGTAATATGCTTTTTTACATAATTTCTATATTAATATATATTTTCATCATAGTTTTTAATTGCTTACTTGTATTCCATTGTATAAATGTATAAGCTGTGCTTTTCCCCTCAATTTTTCATGAATAGAAAGGATGTTCTTATACATATGTCTTTACATACCCATATTTTTAGGACTATAAGATGTACTGGGCCATAAGACACACCTAGGTTTTGGAGGAGGAAAATAGGAAAAAAAATTGAAGCAAAAAATGTGGTAAAATATTTAACAACATAAATAACATAGCCCCCCCACCCCCAATGAGCCAGGTAAACTACATTTGGACTATAAGATGTACCCCCTTCCCTCCCAAATTTGGTGAGGGATGCGTCTTATACTCCAAAAAAATATGGTACTTGTCTACTTGTTTCTTTGCTGTCAGTACTTAAAAGTGGAATTGTGTAAGAGTATGGATTTCTATAAGTTTTTCTAACAATTATAAAATTGCTCTAAAAAATCTGCATCAATTTACCTGCTTACCAATATTGCAGTGAGTGTCCATTCCCCCACATGCTTGGAAGTCATACGGGTTTAAAAAGAAGTAGCCCTGGTTGGGTGGCTCAGCTGGTTGGGATGCTGTCCCACACACCAAAGAGTTGTGGGTTTGATCCCTGGTGGCGGTTGTGTATTGGGGTGGGACAACAGATTGATGTTCTTGTTTCTCTCATCAATATTTCTTTCTCTTGCTCCCTCCTCTTTCAAGTCAATGAACACATCCTCAGGTGATGCTTAAGAAAAAAGAAGTGGTGCTTTAGAGGGGTCATACTTCTAGCCTGTGAATTTAGGGTTGGGGAAAGCTTCAAGTGGATGATATGCTTGTGTTCCTGGTTGCTGGAGAAGGTCACCATCACATAGCCAGTGCATTCATTTGTTTGCAAGGTGGTAGAACTCAAGTTTTCCTTTCATAGCTTACTGTCATTATCTTAAACCCTCTTCTTGTTCTTCTCCTTTAGATTGAGGAAGACACATGGCAGAAATACTACTTGGAAGGAGTCTCAAATGAAATGTACACAGAATATCTCTCCAGTGCCTTCGTGGGTCTGTCTTTCCCTACTGTTTGTGAGTAAGTGACCACCAACCATACGGTCCTTGGCTGTCAGGGATATTTAATGTGCCCCTCACAGGAGAGACCCCTCACCTCTGCCCAGCACAGTCGGGACACTTGAGAGCTACAGACTGTGCCCTGTATGCTCAGCCTTGTGTGATGAACTCAAGGTGGGTTCTGGCATGGTCTCTGCCTTGGGGGTTTCTGCTGGCCCTACTTTTCCTCCAGACCTGACAATCTCAGGTATGGATCCATCATTTGTACTAAACCAAGAACTCACTTTAGCTGCATATCTTCAATTATGCTCCTGTGATGCTGATGCATTTATGAAGGGAGCTGTGAACCCATGTCTTTCTGATTTTACTAGCAAATCTCACTAGCCCCTTGATGAAAGGAATTTTAATTTCTCTTTCAATTAAGTCATATCATGAAGTTATCAGAGAAGCCACTGTTCAAAGTGCATTCATGATTTGCTGAGGAAATGTAGAACCACATGAACCAGAAGGAGACCTTGGAAAAGTCCCTGACATGGACAACTGTGATGTTGTAGCAATAAGAAGACTCAGCTTCTTCTGACACTGGCTTAGCAGGGTGGATTTGAGCAAGGGCAGCCCCATTTGGCCATGGACCCTCAAGGTAGAATAGGTGATCACCTAAGGGTATGACATCAGGATTGTCAGGTGTCCTGGACCCTGAGAAACTTCCACCAGGGCAATGCCTCAGCTTCCCCACTTAGAATCTCTGATGTTGGTTTAAGTCAAAGAGGGGCTTTGTTCTCTATGAAAACACAAACTCCCTTGGAATGCTGAAACATTCAGCTTGACCCATTGACACCTTAGCAAAGGATTTGAGAAACTCAGTCTCACTGATACCAACTGGGAAGAAGCAGGAGAATCTGGGAAGCCACTGGGGAAGAAAAGCTGTTCCCTTGTATTATCTACCTGCCTAGAAACTGAACCAAACTTAGACATTCAAAGGAATGTCTAAGAAGGATGATCCTGGGGGCTCTTGGGTTCCCCTCAATCACAGTTTTCTGTTCTGTGCACTGTGGAGAGGGGACAGAGTGCCTGGTAACTTGGGGTTTACCTGGAGATGCCTGCCAGTGAACACAGCAGGTGCACTCAGCCTGTCCCTGGGTCCAGACCCTGAGTGATACAAAATGGTTTGGCTGTTTACTGAAATTTCTCACTCTGTCTCTAAGTGAAAGTTTAAATGCTAAATGGACTGGAAAAGTGAATAGGTAATTGATTCGGAAGAAGTTATTTTCTGAAAATGGATGCCCTATTGTAACTCCCATGTGTTCCTGTCTCTGAAAGCTATTTCTCCTTCTGCCAAGAAAGAAGTTAACTATTCAGAGGCACTGGGTCCTAGAACAGAGGCTGCCCCTGGGGATTTTCTCCACCTTGGAGCTTGGCCCGCCTAGGATAGAAAGCTTGGGAGAATTCAGGACTTATATTAAAAAGCTGATTCTATAAAAAGGCGACTGTGGTCTCCTGTACCTAATGAAGGGGTGGTGAGGGCACCCAGCAGAGCCCCAAGGGCTCCTATGGTGTTGGAGGCATTAGCAGGGAGTATGTGAGGCCACCTCCCTTGGTTGTTAATTTCCCCTGCCTTGACCACGGTTTGTGTCTGTCATGGGTGCTCTCCTGGAAGCCTGCTTTCCCGCTGCTCCTTTGCTGCTCCTGGGAACCAAATCAATGCATAAGAGTGTTAGCCTGTAAGGTTAGGGTTGCTGTCCCTTAAAGTCGCAATTGAGCAAATTTACCACAGGGTAAATTTAACTCACGAATTTGCCCTCCACGGTATTTCATTTCTTAAAAGTTAGTTGCCAGTATTTCAGAATGGAGGTATTTCACAAAAAGAATGGATTTCTGGCCTCTCCTGAAAATCTGAGGAGCCAACACAGTACTTGCATTTCTGGTGAATGCTAACTGGCTCCAGTTTCCTGTGAGGAAGGGCTTAGTGTAGCATTCCTCTCCCTCAAACCAGGCCAGAGCAGCACGTCCAGCCCAGGCCTAGCCCTGGGGACATGTGAGCTTGCCAACTCCAGCACATGGGTTAATGTGATGATCCACTGCCCTACAGAGCCAGCTCAAGAGCTGGTCACTAGTGACTGCTGTAAATATTTCCTTTGGTTGATTTTCAAGTTCAGAACATGTCCAGAACATGTCCAGTGTGTCTGAGGGACCAGATCCCTCAGACACACCTTGTTGTCAGAATTTAGTATTGGTTCAGTACAGCTTCCGGCATGCAATAAAACAAAACAACCTTCTGATGTGAATGAGAATGGGTGCAACTTAGTGCTATTATTCGTTTAACACAATGATACAGCAGAGGTAGAAATAATCAATAAAGAAAGGACATTTAATGAGATTTAGGAACATCCCAAAACATTGAAGCTCTCCTCAAGCATTTGATTATCTGGAGGCTTAATTATCTGTGTTTTCTACTTTAAATTAAAGAAAAGCCATAATTCAAAGTTACCAGCAGTTTAATGATAACACTCTTCAATTCAGGTTAATTAAAGCACAGCCGTAATTAGAGTGTAGTGTTGTATATCACTGGGCTGGCACATAAGTATTTTCATTACAGTAAGAATCGGCTATTTAATTTCAGAGTGACATAAAGGATGCCAAAATATATTTTAAGCTGCTTCATGTAGACAAAAAAGAATTGGGGAATATTCTGGGTATAATAAAACACAGATAAAATATACAGATTTTCAGAGCAGTTTCTATAATTATGCACTGCATTAAAACAGTATGCAGCACGTAACATCTTAAAGCATAAAAGAAGTTTGCTCTTCCCCTAGGCTGACAGAAAGCCCCTCTGCAGGGTGGGGTCACAGCACAGGAGAGTTTGGTGTTATCTTAGAAGCTGAGAGAATCATTCTGTGAAGACAAGAGGGCAGGACAGATTGGTGAAATCTAAGGTCTTTTCCCAAGAGAACAGAATGGGGGAGGAAGAGAGGCAGGAGACGCTCCCCACCCCCAACCCGGTGCAAGTTTTTAAAAAAAATTCAAGTAGAGAGATGCTCTCTCTTGTCCTAGTGAGGTGCCAGCCAGCTATGTACTTTGATTTCTTTGGGTCAACTTTCTGGCTTCCCTACATTTCTTGCTGGAAGGATCAGCTTTGTTCCAAAAATAGTAGCTAATTTAGATAAAATGCAATATCATTTCTAAAGATTTTGTTTACGTTTTATTATTTTATTATAACAATTCTGTGATATTTAGATTAGTGTCACTATCCCTGGTTTACCAATGGGGACACAGAGCTTGGGGCCTCTTCCCCAGCCGCCCAGCAGACAAGTTACAGAACCAGCATTCCGACGCTGGCTCTTGTGCGACTGGGAGCAGCTTGGAGTCACTGCTCGATGAAGGCTGGCTAATTAACAATCGCCTGGGGAGCTTATTAAACAGAGAGGTTTCTAGGTTACATCTTTAGATTTTAATATCTGGGGTAAGGCCCCAAATTTGCATTTTTTACAAACTTGTCACGTGATTGTGATCCAAAGTTTGAAGACTGAGAACCCTCATGGACCCCACCCTTCTATACCATAGACTGGAATAACCTGTCTTATTTCTCCCTTTGGACTCATACACTGGAATATGTTTCTCTCTGATTTTAGCCAAATCATAGATGCGTAGGTTGGCCACATTTTGCAAACTAAGATTTGGGCCTCTGTGTGAGTTTCCTTGTCATCATTCCTTCTCCACATAGGGTATTCTGCAATGTCCAGAGACACAGGAAGTTGTCTACCACACCAGGCAAACCACTGACTGCTCTCCCTACTCCCCACACCTAATCCAGATCAGTATAAGAAAAAGACATGGGGTGAGGAACCCATTAATATTCTTGGTTATGTTTCCACTGGGGATCATAAAAGCAGCTTCAGGCTGGGAAGAACAGACAAATACTAAATGTGGAGAAGTCTAGAGGAAACAAGGAAGTTCAGGGTACAACACTCAATGCCACCTGTTGGCCTTGTTGGAGGTCCTAGTGGGCATGTCCTCACCTTCCCTGGGATGCTCCTGGGGATGGGTGTTCCTTTTAAGGGCCAGCAACTCCTGAGCACTTCTCCTTGGTTTTGTATAGCTAGTGTGCCCCTGGGCCTGTGTGGCAGTAAGATCAAGGCAAAGGAGCATTGGGATCTGAAGGAGAAGGTGCCATCCATGGTTCTCTGAGCACCAGAAAACCACCTGCTCCCTTGACCCCCTGGACTCCCCACCTCCCTCAGTAGATGACTCTGGAGGGTGCAGACAGCCAGCACCAAGCCTGCAGGAAGCAAGGGGTGGCTATGCTTCCCACTGAAGTGTGTTGCTCTTGAGCAGTTTACATACTAGGATGCTGTGTGATGTCTTGGAGTGTGAGCTGTGGAGTCTCAAAGGCCAGCGGTCATACCTCCAGATTGGCCACTTGCTGGCTATGTGATTTGGGACAAAGTATTTGATTTCTGAATATCCGGCCTCAAACTTGGTACTTACCCCCAGCCTCTTTATCTCTGAAATAGGAATGACATTACTTATCTCTCAGAGCAAGATAATGTCCTATCCCTCTCTTCTACCTCTCTGCGTCCTCCCACTGCTCCATCCTGCCCCATAAATATGATGTAAGCACATGGGAAGAAAGAAATCCACTGTGGCATTTCAGGTTATAGTTACTTTTACCTTTTAGAAAATTCTGCCAACAGTTACCAGTCAGTCAGTTGAGTAGATAGTTCATGAGTGTGGGATGTTAGTGCCGGTGTGCCAGGCATGGTGTCATCTCTAGAGGAACCTGCAATTAGCTTTGATAACATATATGCACAGTAAAAGATTAATAACAATACTTACAAGTGTCAAGTAAAAGATTCTGTTTCCCTTCAGCAGCTGCCTTCTGAGAGTTTGCAATCTGGCTAAGGAAGATAATCCCCATTGTCTGGGAGAGGAGAGCACCTGTTGATAAGTGTTTGTTTGATGGATATACACAGTGGAGGACAGATGCTGAGAGTTACAGAGAAACAGCTTCCAGTAGGCTGGGGGTGACCAGGAGACTCTTCCTGGAAGAGATGGCACTTGATGTGTGCCTTATAAGGAGGTTGGATTCAGAGAGAGAATAAAGAGGGAAGAGAGGTTGCTAAGTGGCAGGGAATCAGGAGCCACACAGAACCACTCAGACTCTCAACACCCCAGTCTCTTAGAGACTTTCAATGAGAGCAAATTGGTCTCCACTTTAGATGGCAGGAGGAAACAAAGAAGGTGTCTTTTGACATGTGATATTTTCAGAGGGAATCAGCGATAATGTTTTTATCATGAGAACTAGCAAATATGAGGATACAGACCCCCTGCTTCCAGGTATTTCCTACCTGGAAAGGCCCAGAGGAGAGGAGGGAGGTGGGAAAGGAAGGAGGGGCCAGAGGGAGCCAGGGGTTCACAGGTTCAGCCCCAAGAACACCATGTTCCCTCACATTGAGCCTATTAGTTATTCATTACTTACAAAATATAAAACCTCAATTATATCAGATTTTACAGCTCAGAGGGGATTAGGACAAAAGATGTATTTAAAATATAGTGTGTCCCTCTCTGTACCACTGCAGCTGGTGGAGCAGTTAAAATTCAGATTTGATGTGGAGAATTTAATGCCTGGGCAACTTGGGGAACTGTGACAGATCTTTGCAGTGCTAATGGGCAGGAGTTCTGCCCTCAAGCCCTAGCATGGATGCTTCTTTGCTGGTTTAAGACAGTTTGGGGGCTGGGGAGGATTCTTCATTTCCTCACCCACCTGCCTTCAGGGTCCTAAGCATTCAGAAAATCACGCTATTTTCCTGTGTCATTTTGTGTGGGTAGATCTTTCCATTGAGGCTACTTGAGGAAACTTAAAATTGAAGTCTGCCTAGAGAAAGCTGGGTCTCCTGCCCAATGAAAACTACAGCTAGTTTAACTTGAGCTCTGTGACATCATTAGCCTTTTGAGACAGACATCCAAATTTGAACATGGAGCAGAAAGAAACTGGCAGACCTGATTGTTTCTTGATAGATTTGTTTAGCCGAACTGCAGAAATGAACATTTTATGAGAATTTATGGAAAGGCTCAAGTCTCAGCTTTCAAAATTATTTTTCCTCAAAGAACTGGCCCTATTCATTTAATTATCTGGACTAAACATATATGAACATAGATAGGAATACACTATTTATGAGTTTTTCTACTATAGGGGCCCAGGAGGCGAGCACTGACCCCTGTGCATGCTAGTGAATAAACCGGCAAAGGGTACAGAGGCAGTGGCAGGTCAAGGATTCTCTGCAGGCAGGGTCAGGGGAGCAGTCCCGTTGGAAATGGGATGGTTGCCACAGGATTGCCTTGATGCTGGTACTCACAGCAAACATACAGTTTATATTTTGTTTTTGATTAACAATAATAGCAAAGCTTTCTAAAATTCATGTATTCACCTTTTAGACAAAGGCTAATTGTTCATGTCAAAGATGTAATTATATTTACATTTAAGTGTCCCAGGTATGCTAGTGGAGAGACAGTGAGCATGTGCTGGTTTGAGGGTTGACTGTTCTAAAGCCTCCTTACTCCACCCCTGTCAAAGCTGTTGGGAAATGGAATCTGAATAATAACTCGTGAGTATTTCAAAGTCACAAATCACTTCCATTTTCTTAATGCTGAGTCTTACAAATCCTGCTGTTTCAATTTTTTTTTAACTAGCTGTTTCCATTTTGAGAGCCTATAATTTTAAATCAAAGCTCATAAATACGAATCTTGGTCATTCTAGCCCCTGGATCTCGAAGATCTGGTTTCCCAATGCCGAGTATTGACATCCACATCTACTCTGAGTACACATGTCAACCTGGCATTCCCAGGGTCCCTCTGAATAACTGAGGAGGAGCTGGCACTTTGGGCGGAATGGGTTTGGAGGGCACACTGAGAACTGTGTCTTTGGGCTTCACCCAACTCACTTCTGGCCCCAAGCCATGTATTTGCATATTCTTCTGAGCACATTAGAAGGTGCATACTCTATGACAGGTTTCTATGCTTAATTCATACTAGCAAGCAATCTTTCTAGTCAAGGGAGCTGATTTAATGGCAAGAATAATTTATGTCCCTCTGGGTAGGTAGAAACAGTTGGACTCTAATTCTTAAGAGCCTTTGCTCAGGAACATCTGGGTTGAAACCACTATAGTTAACAGATGATGCTGGTCATAAAAAAAAAGGCCTTGTATAATGTCATTGTCAAATTGAGTAGACCTCTACTTAATAATTATCAAGAAAGCAATCTAACTTGTTATTACAACAGTTTTATTGCAGATTGCTGGTTTAAGACGTTTTTGTGACAGTGGCATTTTTTTTTTCCTGGGGGAAAAAAAAAAGTCATTTCTATTCCCCTGTAATTATTTTTCCAGCCAGCGACAACTTCCTGCATTGGGCATATTGGGACATTTTATCTTAGAAACCAAGAATTAAATTCTTGGTAATGTATGACTGATTTCATTCTGTTTATCACATTGTAAAATTTCTTGCTTATTTCTTACACCTTGTCTCACCCTAGGCATTCTTTCTCCTGCCACCCAGCCCTGTATACATTTAAATGCAGTAGCCCGAGTCAAGCCAGAGAATGACTATAAGGACTGGATGAGCAAAGCCCATTTTGCTTTACAAAAAAAAAAGTTGTTGAATGATGCAAGTAAATGTTTAATCTCAGGACATCAATTTTGGGCAATCTGAAGGCACATTCTTGGGGGCATGCTTCTTGTAACAAGATTTGTAGAGGGTCCCAAGGAGAAATTAATGTCTGTATCTTAGATTTGTGCTTACATTGTGGCATAGTGGATTGAAGGCAAAAATTAAATTCCCAGAGCACATCACTGCTATTATCTCCTTCTACACCCTTCCTACCCTGCCCAATCTGTGTGCTTTTATAGAACAAGACAAGAAGCATTTGTTTCATGATTCTATACGTACTTCTAAGCCTTCTCTGTCTAAACTAGATATTCCCAGTTTACCACTTTATCTCTTCTGTATTATTCCAGCAACTTCTGAGGTTTTGTTCCCCATTCTTTCATACATTTATTTAATCAGTATTTATTTAAAGCTTATGCTTTACACTTTGCAAAATGCCAGGGAGAGAAAGCATGAGGAAGCTTCTTCCATGCAATGGAAGAAGCTCAGTCTAGAGGGCAGAGAGATTAATAAATAAAGGATTACCACACAAAACCACACCCTCTCCCCTGTTTACTCACCTAGATCTGCTTTTCCCCACTGGATCCCCAACAGGGGCTGTACCTCTGCTGCAGCCTTCAGCCTAGTACCCTAACTATGGCCAACTTTTTGTGGCAGGATCTAATGAAAAACTGATTACAAGGAGAGACATAGTTCTGCTTCCAGTGTAAATAGTAAATTACTCAAGATTGATATTTTGCAAACATCCAGATGATGTTCTTAGAGTAGAGATTAAAAACACCGATACCTGTAGGGGACAATTAGCAACAAAGAGTGAAGAGTGAGGTCTGAGACAACAGGGAGTGGTGGGGACTGTGGCATATTGGAGAGCACATGTCTCATCTAAAGGGGCAAGTGCTTTGAAGCCCCAATCTCTGTTAGCTTCAGTGTGGCCATATCTGATCTGTCCAAAAAATCTGGAAAACTAGTTTTTATATGAAATCACCTATTGTTATCTGATGCCAGTTAAAAAAAAAGGACAAAACACTGTACTGACCAGACAGAACCTGTCTGCACATTGGGCTTCTGGCCACCACTCATTTCCTCCACTTTTATGAGAAACATCTGTGCAGCACTGCATTGAGACTTGATTTCCACTTTTGACATTTCTGTAAAAAATGGAAACCTTGTTTAACCTTGAACAAATTGCTTAATTTCCACTTCTGGCTTTTCTATGGAAAGGCCCTATGACCTTGAGCAAGTTGCTTTCCCATCTTTGGAACTCAGTTTGGCATCTGCCTGAGAAGAGCAGGGGTAGCCAGTCTTGAAGGGCCTGAGTCTGAAAATCTGTGGTGTGCTACTGTTGGTATATAATCACTTTGTTTATATCACTCTGTCCCTCTCTTCTTCAACCCTTTGGCCAGTGAGCAAAGGCATGTCTTGGGTCAAACAGCTTCTTAGAAAGAGGTATCTATAAAGTAGTATAGAATTATCTTAGATAGAGATTTGAAAGGCATGAAAGGGGACTCAGAGATCTGCTTGGTACCCCCTGCTAGGTTATGAATGTGCATGGGCCACATAGATTTTATCGTTTTCCCTGCATTAGAAAGCTCCTTTCTTTTTCTATCCAGTTGGTTAACAGTTTTGAAGTAGCTAGGAAGACATTATTCATTATTACTATGAACTATTTCTTCCCGTCTCACCTGCAGGACCAGGTTGTTAAAGCAATTAAGATCCTGGATCCCATGAACTACGAGAGTTCCAAATCAGAGTGGTCATTGCTCGTAGACTCTGCAACTTGGCCTCTTCATGATCCTTGCTAAGTTAAGATCACACTTCTTGAGTTTTTGGCATTTAGCTGCTAGTTACTTTAAAAAGTGGTTACTTAATCTTAGTAACTTGGTTCAACAAATATTGCATAAGCCATTTGATATTTTAAACAGTTTAAGCTCCAGAAGTAACAGTCCCATAAAAGGTGTGTGTTAGCCGTGCTCTATGGTACGTAAATTAAGAAGAGCATTTTTCCAGCTGTAGTTGGATTGGTGTTTCAGCAAACTGTGTGATCAGCATAAAGCCCAGGTCATTAGAGTCTGCTGGCAGGAATCAGAAAGCCTGCAAATCACCCAAGAGCCCCAATACACTTGCATGGAAGTGGTTCTTTGAAATCTGACTGTTTGTTGAAAGCAATATGGAGGGCCATGACCTCAGAGGCATGCATGAGCAATTTGGTCTTATTCCCAACAGAGAGTATGAGGCCTTCATCAGCACTTTACCTGTAGGTAACACATCCTCAAGCCCAGCACATCTGATTATGGCACTTTGCTATTTAAAGTCAACCAAAGTTTCCCATTCTGCTTGGAATAAGCTGCAGACTCCTTGCTGTGGCCAACAAAGTGTTCTGATTTGGTTCCCACCTAGTTCCCCAACCCAATCATTATCACAGTTGTTATTGCTGGTTCTCAAATACCTGAAGTTCCTTCCAGCCTCAGGACCCTTGCACTTGCTGTTTCTCCTCCCCAGGAGGCTTTTTCCCCACATCCCCTCATTGCCTACTTCTCTTCATCATGCTCCCTTGCTTGGTGCTTTATGTCACTTCTTCAGAATGGTCCTCCTGGCCCATTGCAGATAACACACTTTTTCAGTTACACTTTATTCTCTTAGGGATTTTAGTTTCTGCATAGTACTTGTGTTCTTATTACTTATTCTTTGTATATTTGCTTAATGCTTATCTCTGCCAACACAAAATAGGCTTCACTGGGGATGAAGATGTTGTATATCCCACTAGGTAGTAGCTGAGGACCTTGGTGAGTCACATGAGCTTTCTGAGCCTTAGTTTCATCACTTGTAAAATAGAGATACTAGTAGAAGTATGAATAACTAGGATAATATTTCCCTCTCAGGGGTATTGTGGGGATTAAATGAAAGCACCAAGAAAGGCCTTGACCTGTGACCCAAAATATCCTCCCCCTTATAATGCTGGAGCTAAATAACCATGAACTCACTTCTCCATATATCAGTAAACCATTGCTTTGTTATCTAAGAGACTTTGGACCATAAGTGATAATGCCCATTATAGAAACACAATTATAAGTTATTCAATATATATATATTATTTATGTGAACTTTTATTTCTATGAGTATATAAACATATATTTTTACCTAATTGTATCATTATTTATACATTTTATCTATATAATATTTTTTGTTGATCTTATACCTTAAAATAGTCTTCAAAATGTAATTTTTGAATGCTAATACCTACCATATAGTGCCACACTTCAACCGTTGCCTTATTACTGAACATTTAGGTTTTCTTTTTTTTTTTACTCTGTATAAATATTACTACCTTAAATACCTTTATGCAGAAAGTATTTTCCAAAATGTGTTATGATTTTTTTTAGAATTGAACCCCAGTAGTGGAATGATTTCTTGAGCTTGTGTGTATCAGTGGTTCCATGCACAGCACTATGGGGAATTCCAAACCAGTCTAAAACTCTTAAGGAAGTTACACTGGTTGAGGAAACAGAATTCAGACACATGAAATCACAGCCAGCATTAGATTGACTAAAGGCTAGAAGATGTGGTTGCAGACAAGGTGCTAGAGGAGTTCTGAGAGTGGAAAGAAAATCAGAGGGCAGCAGTTGCTGAAGAAGACCCACACAGAAGATTAGATTTGATGTGGGCCTGGGAGGGGGTATTGGAAAGAGAGGAGAAGATGTTCGGGGGGAAGGATGTGCATCACTGAAGGCATGGAGGCAGGACCCAGTCCACTGCAAAGCAGTCTGGGCCGTGGGCAAGAGTGGCAGGCAGATGAGGTGAGGCAGCTTGGCTGGAGCCAGGAATGATGGCTCTGTAGTCATGCACTGGGCAGTTACATGGAGGCTAAGGATTATTACCATCATTCCGAGCACACAGGGGTCTGCTCGGAACAACAATATGAGCCATTTGTACAAAAGACCAAAGCAGAATCCAAATAACAGGTCCAGCTGCTCCAAAAACCTCCCTCCCCCTGCAGTTAACATTTTACTACCCAACGGAGAAACTAATGAATCTGGCCCAGCATAAATCCCCAGGCACCAATTCCTGCTTGGGGTCTGTGTCTAGACATCTAGACTTGAGTGCAATTTGCACTTTGAACATTCAGTGCCTTATCGCTTGTGAGAAATCGGCTTTAATGGGGATGCTGGGAGGTGTTGCCCACAGCCCCATCCGTTTGGCACAACGACTGTAGAATGAGGGTCCCTTGGATAATGGCTGGATTAGGAGATGAAAAGGTCATAATAGTGTTTGCTAAGTGGCTCTGGTCCTCATAAGCACTGACTGGGAGTTTTCTCCATCTCTTTGCAGGCTATGTTTTGTGAAGCTCAAGCTCCTAATGATAGCCATTGAGTACAAGTCTGCCAACCGAGAGAGCCGGTAAGTTTGCTGAGTCTCAGCAGCCAGCTGACGTTTACAATGGTGAGAGTGCACTCTGGGAATGTTCGGTCCACTTTTTCTTTATTAGGCATTGTTTATATGCTTGGAACCCTGATGCAACACCTCTCTGATCCTAGGACCCATTTCGAGGCATGCTCAACCAGACACTGGCATTTCTATCCTGGACCCACCTGGCATCTCGAGCCCTACTGGGCATTGAGAGTGTTTCTCCAGGGGATGAGACACTCAGATCTCCATCGGATATGCCAACTTTCACTTTCCATCCTCTCAGCATCAAAGCAGGAACAGACACTATCCTCTTACCCCTTTTTACTGTTGTGAGCACAAAGCAGGTGGACTCTGGCCCCCTTCCCAGCAGGCAGGGCAGAGCCGTGATGGGAGATACGAGCTCTCTTGATAGCCAAATTACAAGCAGCCTATTGTGGACCATATGTGCTTCTCCCGGTGCAGCTGAAATCCAGGTGGCAGAATAACAGCTTCATGTAAATTAGCCAGGAGATCAAGGCTGAGAGGCAGGAGCCCTCTTTATTTATTTATTTTGTACTTAATTATGTGCAAATCAGGCTGATGAGGGACTGGGTCTGGTTGAAACAGATAACACCCCAGTCAATATAGGAGTTCACATTGGAAGAAGGAAGTATATCACATTAGAGAGGAATTTTGTTGATGGAATACTGTATGTATTATAGATAAAATAGAGATGATTTTTGCCACCCCCACCCCTATTCTTATCCATAGTTTTGAAAGAAAGATAACTTGTTGAGAAATGATCAGGCTTTTGTCCTCTGGAATGACAGCCAAGGGTTGTTCCTAACTGTAGTCAATAAGTCTTCCTGTAGAGTGCAGGTGCCCTCTGACATGCACCTTAATGACTGAGCAGAGTGCAGGGCAAGACTAGAAGGTTCCTGCTGTCATTGTTTAAGGAGTTTTCATTATTTGGATGAATGACTCAATAAAGCCAGACTTTCAAATGTGCAGTCTGTGCCTTTATAACAACAACAACAACAACAACAACAACAACAACAACAACAACACTGGGTTATCAGCAAGTTAATCCAATATTCTCTGTTACCTTAACCCCTAGATCAGATTGCTCACAAAGTCAATCTGATCAAACGTTCAGCTCTTACAAAAATCCAAATCAACCAAGAGGAAGAAAAAATGGTAGATTTGGTAGATACATGTAGAACATGGATGTAGCAGTTAACAAATATGTATGTAGATACACATTTTTCTTTTCTGTGTTGGCAAAGTGAAAAGTATTATTTGCAAAAAAAAACCAAAAACCCCAAAGCACTGAGAGTCCTGGCTATTTGCTGTTCAACAGATGACATGGGTGTTTCTGGAACTACTGCTTGCCCATATCACCAATACTCACCTGTACCTGTGTAGGGGGTTTTGCAAATGATATCTTTTGTGTTGCCAAGTCAGTATATCTTTGTGTAATTCAGTGTTCTCTCTTTATTCTTTGTGCATCTCTCAAAAAAGTGTCATGATGTGGGTGATGCCAAATAGTGTTTCTCAACCATTCTGGAAAAATTTTATAGCAGGAGACTGTAGTCTGAAACTTGACCAGTCATCTCTCACCTGCCAGTTTTTGGTCACAAGGAGGGACAGAACAAGTTTGTTAATGGTTCAGTGTGAATACATTGACACCACTCTGAGGAAAAGAAATCAGAGGTTTTCCTGAACAGAGAGTCTTTTCTTTGATGGACTCTCCATGTAGTTCATATATCAGAGGTGTTTTCAACAAAGCCATATGTATAGATAGAATTCTTTAGATTTTTTTTCTTTTTTAGAAAAGGGAGAAGAGGCTTGTTTGGCTTTGTTTTGGCTTTCTGTGTGCCTTTGCCAGCTTTAACCCTCAAATGTGGCTTGGTCTCAGTGTGGAAGCTCATTGGTTCTTGTGGAAGAAGGTATATTTGAGGGAATGTGGATCATAGCTCTGAGAAAACACAGGACTTAATAAACACGATATTCGTGTTTCAAAGAATCCAGTGTTTGACCCTCCCTGAGATAATAATCTTAGGTTTTTTCCTGCATTTAGAATGTCCCATTTCCTTCCCTCTCACCTTCTCTAAGTGCCCTGGTGTTAAAACTCAGAGAACCCTGCTTCTCCTTCCTGCCCCCTTGCCTCCAGCTTGTGTTGAGCGACCTCCTCTGTTGTTTCACCCCATGATACTGTGCCTATGCTTTGCTGAAAAACCTTGTTTTCACATGCATCCTTCAAATAATTTGAAACAAAGGTTTTATTCCTTCTTTTCCTTTTGGTGTCAGTCAATTTATTATCATGTTGTTTGATTTAAATTCTTTTCTTGTCGTTTTGCAGAAGCCGAAAGCGGTATGCACTCTTCGTTAACTTTCCTCCCAACCTCCACCCTCTATCTTCACTTCTAACCACAGGACTAACTATTTGCCAAGAATTCAGGAAGATAGGGATTATATATATATATATTTGTGTATATGTATATATAATCTCATTCCCTTGTCTATTGTATATGTATATATTTATAAATGTATATTTATACATAAATCCCTCTCCAACTAGTGTACATAAAAACTGAAAGTAGCCTATTGCTTTTCTTGTTTGATTTGTTGATTCTTTTGGATGACGCACTAACTTCTTTGCAGGAAACCAAAACAAACAAAAACTACTACAAAAGGCACAATTATGTTTTCAGTTATGGCACCAATGATGGGAACAAATGCTGTTCAAGTTGAAAAGGAGGAGGCTTCTCTCCAGCCCTCAGTGTCTGTTTCTGTCCTGTCCTGGTGTGTCTTGGTGTCCACCAGACTCTGTGGTGCCATTTGTCTACATAACACATCCACATTCCCCCTGACCTCCTCCCCGCTGTGTCTACTTCCAGTTTGTAGAGCAGAATTTGTGTCCTTTTATCCACAAAACAGAGACCAAGTCCTTACATTTAACTCTTTCCTTATGCCTATTTTGATGATAATGTTTTGCACATTTTATTTCTTGGGCAGTACTCAGTGCAGACTTAGGACACTGCTACTAAATTACCAGATTATCACATTTGATTTACTGGATGAGTACTGTTCCTTGAGACCACCTTATGGCTTTCTGTTTTTCCTAGTGTATTTGGACATATTTCTTATTATGAAGTATCATAGCTTTCACCATGTGACCTCACCTTGTTTGCTGCTCTTACATGTTGCATGAAGCATGACGAAATTCTTATATAACTTTTTTTTAATTTAACTTTTTGGATTAATATTTCCAGTGTAGCCTTTCAAATGTTTTCTCTGTCTAAGGAAGTATTGTTGAAAACATTCCATTGAGCTGCCTACTCGTTCATCTTCTCGAGTTGTTTTTCTCAGTAGCTTAATCACTGTCATATCTTTGTGTTTGTGATTCTGTGTGTGTGTGTGTGTGTGTGTGTGTGTGCATTTGTCTGGAACTTTTTCCAAAGTCAGACTCTGCTGTGATTTTTCGAGTAGATGTGTAAAAATAGATGTGGCTTCCTGTCAGTTTGGTATTATTGATATGATCCAACTGCGAGAAGTTACTGCAACACTTTGCATCTTCCAAGGTCCACAGTGGTTGCACCTCTGCCGTGGGCTTTTGGCCTTTGAGTCTTTTTACCTTGTGGTGAAGGCATGTTGTGATGTAGGCATGATTTGTCTAAAGTGTACCAAAAAGTGACTCAGCTTGTTCCCAGAACCAAATTTCCAGCATTGTCCTTTCCAAATGAACTATCTCTTTTCCTTCCCATATGGCTACTGTTTTTCTGGTGTATAAAATCTATTTTAAAATGCTACTTCTAAAATGACTGAGATGGAATCAGGATAAATATATCATTGGTTGACCACAGTGGTGGCCATTTGAGTCTGACCAACTGGGAGCAACCTTTATTATGCTGTCTCCGTGTAAGTGAACTTGGCTCAAGTATACTGAAGCATGGAATACACACTGTGAAAAAGTTTATGTGTCTAGTAGTGTGGGACTCCAGCAGCATATATTTTAATGCCCAGAAGAAATGAAAAGTTCCAGAAAGGCAGTAGGATTTGAGATTTGGGGTTTCCATAGGCTGTGTGCTAACACAGCCCCTAAACTGCAAGGAGGTTATACTTCCTGAGATGGGAACCAGTTGGTTCAAAGAAAGTCCCACCCAATAGCAATCACATTTGACCTTGTGTCGTCAGAGAGGCCACTTTTAGTGGCATGATTTCCCTGGGCACAGCATGAACAGAAGTCCTAGATTGTTCTTATTTTCTTGCTCTAGGTAATGGAGTCCCATTAGCTTTCTAGACACTGATATAATTATCATGTTATCAAATACAAACTATGTTCTCATGCAAGTGATATTTTTGTAATTGCTCGGGGAATGGTACATCACACCTACCAGAAATTGAGTGGGAAGAAAAGAGATACACACCTGTCGTATTTATCCGTAGTGGATAAAAGTTTCCTTTAAAAAAACCTATTTCAGTTGAATTACTAATCACTGGTTGTCTCTAAAAGCAGCAAACAAGTAAAGTTTATGATAATTGGAGGAGAAAGAACTAGATGTTTCCCAGTTAATGCATAAGTGGTGGAGAAAGGGAATACCTCATTTTGCCCCAATTGTCTACCCTGACCAAAATTCAGCAAGAGATACACAGTGAAATGCACTGCAGCTTGAGACCTGGAGCTCCGCTCCCAGAGGAACCTGGCACAGACATTTCCCTGGGGGGCTGAGCCCCGCTAGCCAGTTTCATGCAATGTGTTTTGTGTTCAGGAACATGTATTTCAGTTCTCAGTGAGTGGTGTTTTCAATAATTGAAATCAGTTCCTTCAACTCCCCACATGGCTAGCTGTTTATGTATTTTGTGTATTTACATATTTATACTCAACATCTCTGGGATATTGTTAGCTCATTTGCTGACCCCTAGAATAGGTGTGATTGCTCCCCTGGTAGGCCTGACTGATAAGAACTGCAGCTGGGTCTTGAAAGAACAGCTTTGACTCCCTTTCTCCTCAGCAGAGAGGGAAAGGAGCACTTTTGGAACTGAGATCTACGACTTCTGTTTTCCACTCATTCAACAAATAGTTAAAAAGTGCCTCTTCCATGCAGCTGGCTACATGAGAAAGGAATTTATAAAAGTAAATAAAGTATGGTCATGCTTTTCACTCCTTTACTCAGCTGTGAGTTCCCCACAAAATATATATATTTGCTCCTATAGTGGGTGAGGAGCTGACGAATAAGTCTAGATACAAAACTAGTCTGAGAACAAAAGAAAGAACAGGAATCCTTGGGGAAGGGACCATACCAGGCCTTTGCCTCCGGTTATCAGTGAGTATTTTCCATTGGAATTAACAAGGTCATAGAAGAAAGAGGATAATTTATAGTTCTTTGAAATGAGGGAAGGCCCACCCCTGCCAAGAAGATGTCCCTATTGGAATTCTGCTAATTGATATATGGATTTTTTTTAGGGAGATTTTCTTGATTCTTCACATGACATCTTGAAGTTTATCTCTGTCTAATAAGCTAGTGAATTAGACAAAATTGGAGACAGAGACTGATTTAAAGTGCTACACAGGGCAGGAGACTTTTGACAGTCATGAAAACAAACAAACTTAACATTGGGTATTTTAAGAGATGAAAGATATTTGGAAAGGTTTACCTATTCCCATTAGGAGGTCAATAACAGATTTTAAGGATAGGGGGCACATTATGGGAACAAAAAAGTTACTTCTGTCTAGATGTTTATCATTTTATATTTTCAAAAAGATGAGGATCAATACTTTATTTAAACTTCATAGATTTGAAATATGTATTAAATGCTTAATGTCTAAAATATCAAAAAGGGTAACATATTTCCTCCAAGAGTCTTTGAAACTTTGTGCCCACACAGGGAGTGTTGTGTGTGGGGGTCCCTGGAGTCTGGCACGTGTGCCTGTATATTGAACTCTCAAATACATGAGGGTAGTCCAGCCCAGTGGGTATCTTTATGTATCTAGATGTCTTTCCTTTACTGTTCTTTAGAGCTGGGCTTATCCTTCTCATTCCCACCCAAAAGGCTGCCTTAGCCTGACCTGGACCACTGCAAATGATGCAGCCTCCCACAGCATGTAGAAGTGACTTAAAGCCTCTGAGCCCTGTCCAGAAGACAACAGGAGGACATTCTGGGGTTACATGGTCACTGACATCCTTGAAGGTCCTTATTGCCTTTTACACTCAGCCATAAAGTTTAAGGAACAGAGTTACTCCACTGTGTAGCCAAAAGCCTGTCCAGATTAGCCCATCTCCTGATATTGTGCAAGAATAAAGTTTCAGATACTGTGGTCAGTAAAAAGGTCTTTCAAGTGCCACTAAGGTACCTCCTGGGTAGTTTCTCAGCACCAAGGACAAAATGAGGAGTGCGATGCTGTGAGAGATTATTTACTTCTCACGTACTTGTTGCAATTACCTTGCATAATATTTATAGCAGCTGTGTATTAAGGATCTACTATGTTGCAATCACTTGGCACATAGTATGTACTTTAATTTTCTCAGTAACTCTGTAAGCTAGTGATTATTCACCCCATTTCACTGACAAGGAGTGGGAGGCTCAGTGGCACCACATGCTCAAGGCCAGGACCTGAAGCTGCCGGCCCAACACATGCACCTGTGTGCTTAACCAACAGCAGCAGCAGAGTGGAGACGAACAAGATCTGCCTTACATCTGTGCCCAGATCTTTTCCTCTCCTCCCTCAAACTTGACTGAAGCAAGCTTGAGGGCTGTAATAAATGATCTCAACCTGCAGTCTCTGGAGTGACAATCCCAAATTCTTACTGTAGGCCAGTTCTTCCTCGCTGCTGATAAAGAACAGTGGAAATGAAAAGAGACTTTTCATTGATAGGAACCTCACTGTCACCACCATGGCACAGTGGGATCCGTCACTGCAGTGCAGTTACCGAAGCATGTAATGTAAAAAAGGGAAAATGGATTCTGTGCGAGGCTTGTTTTGTGCATATGTGTCACCAAGACATTGATGAGTGTCAAATTTCTCCTTTTGAATTGCGTTGCTGAAATCATGATAGGATTTTTTTCCCACTCAGGAAGCTTTTTTACACGCTTAAAGGTCAACAGGTAGAATTTTCCAATTTTAAGGAATTAGTCTCCAGAAGTTACCCAGAATTATTCATTATGTCCTTGTCCTTTGTTCTAAAATGTACAGTTCCTCATCCTGTAACTTTAATTATGGCCAGGATGTTTTTTAATCCCTGCCTTCCATTTCTTGGGGACAGCTGAGGAAAATCTGATAATTCCATTGAGAATGAAATACCCTTTTGGCTTTTTTTTTTGCAATAATAAATATTAAAAGAAACAATAACCAATAGACATCAAGCCTTCTGTCAGTTATCTCGCTTGATCTTCTGAAGAAAGACTATGATTATCATCATCTTGTGGGTGAGGAAATTGAGTTCCAGAGAGGTTCAGAAACCTGCCCAAAGTTAGACAGCTACTAAATGGCTGTGCTAGAATTTGGACGCACTATGCTGCAATTTGGAATTGCAGAGACAGGGCATGTAAGAACTGCCTTGCAGGAGCATGGGTAGGAAAGTGTGCAAAATCCAGAATGCCACCTTTCTAAAACATTGCACTTAATTGCCTTTGAGAACACAATCATCTAAACTGCAGAAGCTCGGACCCTTTTCTCCTCATGATCATGACAAGTCAGAGGGCTGGTTGACAAATGTGCAGAACTGGTGGTTGCCGTATTTTGCTGTGTGTAGTGTGCACCCAAACTTTCAGGGAAAAAAAATCTTTCATTTTAATTTTTTAATTCATTTTATTTATATATGTTTGGAAACAAAACCAATGATCATATTCCAGGGTATTATTTTGTATACAGATGTCATCATTGCTTCCTAGAGTTATACTTTTTAATGCATAAGCATAAATAAAAATTAAAAACCTTTATATAGATACAGAATTAGTACTGCTTGTGTACAATGTGCATCCTTATTTTTTCCTAAAAAATTTGGGCAGAAAAATGCACATTATACATGGCAAAATGTGGGCAGCGGGGAGGTGCCTGTGCAGCATGGCCCCTTGCAAGCCGTGCTGTCAGCCGTGGCCTGCCGCCTCCTGATTTGTGAGGAATCTCCATGTTGTCTGTGGTTCTCTAGGGCAGAGCAGTCAAATCTTCATGAGCTCTTGCTATTATTTAGTGTTAATAATAGCAATGACACAGGATTGATTTCCTCCCATCAGGCCTTATTATGGGCAATAGTAGATGTTCTTGTGACCACAAACAATTATTTTGCAATAATTATCTACTCCATTCTCCCAGCAGAACAAAAGTTCACCTGGGTCCTTCCTGTATTGCTGCAGACACATTGCTCTGTTGGTCACTGCACTTTTCTGAAATGGCTTTAGCAGCAGAAAGGGATTACATGTTAATTGCCATCCTCCATTTTGATTATTTTAGGCAGTTAAAGACTTCCTTTAGCCTGATTCCAAACATCTATTACATGAAACACCCGATTTTCAGATCAAAGACTCCTTCCGTTGTATCTGTTGCTGAATTTAGAGTCCCTAAATTCCATATCCATTCAGCCGAAAGCCTCATCTCACTCTCTGTGTATGGCGTTCCTGGATTCTGCTTTTGATCTGCAGAAAATTAGACTTGTTTGTTTCATCCATTTATTAGATTAGGATACATTTATCTCTTCTGTCAGTCCAAACACAACTTGGTCTGCTAATCTATTTATACCACTTTGAAATAGGACAGTGTATATTTAGGTTCATACTTCCCTGCAAGGGAAGTTTCTTTAAGTGGTAATTTGCATTTGTCTTCTAATTACAGTTTGCCCCAATCAGGATGTGCTAGACACACACCTTATTCAAAGACCCCCTTACATCTTTGTAAACAGCAGGCTGGAATCATTAAGTATTTCCAATTGCTGGCATTTTCCTTTTTTACTGTTCTGGTAGACCTAATTCCTTCTACACAGACTGCACATGGAATCTACTTCCATGTCCTTATCAATGTCATGCAGATGTTCTGTTTGCTTCTGCATTGGTTTTGGGTGTCTTGTACCATTCCCTGCAGTGGTATGTGGTGTGTATATGTGTACGTTTCTGTATGCATATAGGGGTCCCATTAATGCTCTGTCATCTAATGGAAAATTGGTGTAGCAGTAACTTTATTAGACTAATAACACTCAGTGTTGACCATCAACAGTATTGTCCAAAGGGGCATGTTATTGGGGATTTTGCTTCAGATCAGAAGCCAGTGTTGGCAACCCCATTATAAAAACCCGGCCCTGCAACCCAGATTTGCTTTGATTTTTACAACGGGCAGTGTGCCAACGTAGGGACTGAGTGGCCGAGCTTTATGATGGCATTATCCAAATAAATGTGTGGGACAGTGGACCTCAGGCTCTAGACAAAATCTGTGGGGAAAGCATTAGACTAGTGGGCCCCCTATACGATTTAACCATGTGGTGTAGCCTTCAAGGTTTTACTCAGAACATGACCTCACAAATGTGTCTTCTTTGTTTTTGTTCACTGAGCAGTATATTAATTAATCCTGGAAACCATCTTAAGATCCAAGAAGGTACTTTAGGATTTTTCATCGCAAGTGATGCCAAAGAAGTTAAAAGGTAAGAGTTTATTTTCACCTGCCTTCCTTTCTGTTGCAACCATAGACATCTTGACCCACTGGGGTGGACATACTCTATATGTATTGGGCCCTAGCCCCCAACTTCGTAGCATGTCTTTGGGCATCAAATGGTGCCAAATCTCAGGAAAAAGGGATCGTGCTTTCAAATGCTTCCATGGGCTTCTCTTCATGGGTGTAATCAGCTCCACATCTCTGAATTAGAATAATAACACTTTAGAGCTAGGAGAGCCTAGTTACCTCCACCTTCATTTCCCAAGGAAGAAAACAGAGTTCCAGAGAGCTGAATTGATTGTTCATGGTCCCCCGATGCTTGGTACCCAGAACAACATAGCATGGGACAACTGACTCCTCGTCTACAGCTCTTTACTTAATGTTGTTACTCAGGCAAATGTACTTGAGGATTATCAGTTTTTTACTTTCAGCATCAAATGGAATCTCAAAAGGTTTGGATTGATTTCAGATGAAATCCTAAACTGGATATATTTCTAAGTGTGGCCATCTAGGTATGTGGCTGAGGTTGTCAGGTTTAATTCTTAAGCCTCTGTAGGTGTAGCCCAGGGCTTCATTGGCCTCTGTGTTTTATGACACCTTTATTAGTATCCTTAACCTGTTCAAGCGGTCCAGGAAATTATAGGACTCTGTGCAGAACACCATGGAACATTGTTGTATTTGATTCTATCCTATGAACTAGAAAAAATTTACTAGCAGAACATGGGACTCAAATGGCTACACAGGTTGTTCAGCTCAACAATAACATTACCTAAAATATTTTAATTATTTATGAAGGTCTGTAATTTATATAAGCCCATCTTTATATAATGGGTTTCTACTCAAAGCCAGGCCTGTGCGAGGTGTTCTACATTCTTTATTGTTCTTCCTCAGAAAAAATCTTATAAGGCACATCTTCTAAAACACTTAGGCTTTGGTCTTCTCCTCTGTGAAGTTGAGATAAATGATTTGTCCAGGCGGTGTGGCACATAAGCAAGTGGCAGAGCCTGGGTAGGAACTTGTCTTTCTTTCCTCAGCCCCACAGTATCTACCAGAGGTAATAATATGAGCAAATTCTTACATAGAGTTTACTGTGTGGCAACACTCTTCTAAATACCAGGTACCAGGTATTAGTGAACTCCCTTAATCCTCTCAATGACCTGATGGGATAGACGATATTATTATTCCTGCTTTACAAATGAGGAAACTGAGGCACAGATTGGTTCACTGACTTGCCCAAAACCACACTGCTGGTTCAAAGCCAGGGTTTAAAACCAGGAAGTCTTACATTCTTAATTATTGCCGAGAGGTGAACCTGACATGCTGAGTGCAGAACAATATTTGGTGGCTGATGCTTATCATTATCTTCCTCATCATCCACTCTTGTAAACTAGTCATACCAGTCATAAAGCTTTCAGGTAAAACACAGAGGGTGGAAAAGGGAAACAAGTCCTTAAAACTGAGCTGTCTGATAGCAACTCCACTTCCACAAAATTACCATTATTCAGGTGTGGGAAAGGAAAACCTGTTTATCCAGGTCCTTACATGTTTGCAGGTCCTTACTGTTCTTTAAGAGTACCCTGAGAACCGGGTTCACCCGAGAGAGTAAAGTTGGGGTGGGGGGAATGGGAACAAACACCGACACCCCAGGGCCCCTGGAGGAGAAGGGTGTGCTCACATCCAGACTGAGACACAAAAGCTGGAAGCAGTGTCTCAGCACCATGAGCGGGGGGCTGGGGAGCAGAATGGCACCATAGATCACGTGTGCCTCCCACATAGCAAATATAACATGAAGCTCCCATTTGTGTAATTCTATTTCCTATTGCATCTCTCACTAATGAATGTCACAAATACCAGGCAGTCCAAAAAACAAATTACCTCCTATATTAGGGAGTGCAGGATGTCTCATTTCAGTGCTTTATGGTATTCACAAATACATGCTGACACAATCAGCTACAACACCAGCCTGTAATTTTCCATGGTGTGTGATGTGTCAGAGCAAATGCTGTCAGTTAGGGGATTTCAAATAGATGAAGACTGCAGAAAACCACAGAAAGGACATTGGAGATTTGAATGAAACTAAACAAGTTTTGTAAAAATAGAACAGTAGATTACGATGCTCTCGTATTGAGTCTGCACCCTGTGCTGCAAAAAACAACAAAAGAAGTTAATGGATCTGGCTCATAGAAACTTTCAAATGCAGTGTGTTAGGAAAAAAAGAGGAGCAAAACCATCCAACTCCAGTCTTAACAAGGTCACTTTGGGATAAGTATTTGGGCTCTTGCCCTATACTCCTTGCCACTAAATATTCTGCTTTTTCAATAACCTTCATATAGCATTTAATGTAGGAGTCACAAAATGGTGCTTCATCAACTCAGTTTGGCTTGCAGGCATGGTTCATTTGAATCACAATTAGAAAAATAGTTTCCAAAATGGAGAAGTCCTAATATTTTACATAAAAATCCCTATTACTGATTTCTCCTTGAACTTGCAGGTCCAAGATTACTGGGCAGCATTCATTCATTCATTCATTCATTCATTCATCAAACATCTGTAGGTCACTCGCTTTTTAGGACACTGTACCAGGTGCCAGGGAAATGCCGGAGAACAATGCAGAGGAGTCCCTGCTCTCATGCGCTCCCATTCTGTGTAGGAGAGAATTGCGCTTGTGTTTAGTCATGGCGCCAAGCATTGATGCAGCTGGGTCACTGCTTTAGGTTGGTTATAGGTGAAGGTTGCTTGGAGGGAGTGACACTTGAGCAGATAGTGAGGTGATGGGAAAGAGTTCATCAGACAGAGATCTGAAGGGAAGAGGAGACATGATGGGAATATGTTTGTTGTGTTCAGGGAACCAAAGGAAAAAGAGGACATTAGGGGCAGCAGACTGTCAAGGTGAGGTTAGAAAGAATGGTAGGGCTAGTTCCCAAAGGACTTTGTATTTTGGATCTGTTATAAGATGGAGTCATGGATGGTTTACGCTGGTGGTGATATCGTCTGGCTTACATTATTAAAAGGCCTTTCTGCGCTGTAGAGAATCAGACACAGTGGAAGAGGAGAGGAGCCAGGAGACTTGGAGACCTCTGCAGAGATTAGGTGGGAGATGATGGCTTGAGGTAGGCTGGGGAGTGGAGGTGGTGAGAAGTAGGACCAGTTCAGAATATCTTTTGGAGAGTTCATAAGGCCCAAATGGACATAGAAGGTGATGGAAACAAGAGGAATCAAGAATGGAGCTGAGATTTGAGCCTTATACAACTGGCTGGATGATGACTCCATCTCACTGAGATGGGGCAAGTGGGAGGAGGAGCAAGATTGGGGTGGAAGGAATTTAAGAATCATAAATGGGTTGTGTTAAATAGGATGTATGCATTAAGTTGTACACATGGCGATGTTGTAAAGGCAGCTGGAGCTAAGATTCTTGACAAAGGAGAGGGCTGGAGATTGAAATTGGGGCACTTAACAGTGAGGGTCCTGGTAAGAAACAGATGATACACTTTAATGGGAAAAAGGAGGAGAGTTCTATAAAGAGAATCTATAAAGTTGGGGGTACAGAGTTAAGGAAAACCTACAAGGAATGGCAGAGCACCCCAGAGCTAGCAGCCGAGGGGAGCCACTCTCAGCCCTAGATCTGGAGAGTCCAGGAGAAGGAGGGCTGTCAGAACTAGACAGAGAGGGCATGCTGTGGGAAAGGCTACCTCACAGGAACTGTGTCCTTATGTAGAGAATTGTTGCTGCCATTGTATGAGCTGGCAGGGAAGGAGTCATCTCTTCTTACCCTCCTGTCTCTTGCTGTCTCCCCCCATTAGACAGATACAAGGAGAAACCAGGAAACAAGGAGACCCTAAATGCCAGCCTTTCAGGGTGCACATCTGGTGTGCTTGATGACCTATGTGGCAGCTTCAGCAGTTGAAGGGTAGCTGGGGAAGGGGTGGGTGAGTGGGAGAGGAAGTGGAGAGGAGACCAGAGAGCCTTGAGGCGGGAGAAGGAGACAGAGTGTAGATCCTGAGGCATGCGAAGCAGCCCCTGGAGTCCAGGGCCATGGATTTAAAGGGAGATCAGTCAGCAACACTCAGCTGCTCAGGTGCAGGTGTGCAGCAAGGTAGGGGCTTTGCCAGGTGAGCAGGAGAGAGGCAGAGGTGGGTGGAGAATAGAATAGTGCTGGCAGAGAAGTGCCACTTGGAAAAACTCACATGGAGCTTAAATACTCTGCCCTCTCCAGTTGGGGGATATGCCTCTAGGTTGCCACAGACCCACCCCCTCCCCCACTTCACTCATTAACTTTACGTGTCTGGCTCCTGTGGGCGTTTTTTACTTTCAGAATCCAGCTTTAATTCATGAGGTAATTATGTTTTATTTTTCAACAGTCTATTCAGGCTCATCATAATTTCTTCATCTCCTTAGTAGAGATGTGTTTAAGACCTTGGGCACTGGGACTAGATTGTGTGGATTTGAATCCTGGTTCTGCCACTCAGCTGTGTGACCTTGGGCAGGCACTTAACCTCTCTGTTTTTCAGTTTTCTTATCTATAAAACAGATAATAATCATACTTCCATCAAAGGATTGTTTGAGGATAAAATATGTTAATACTTATTAAATGCTTAGAACAGCACCTGGTCTATAATCTGTGCTCTGTAAATGTTAGCTGTTATTATTAATACATGTAGGAACATCAAATGTGGGGAGAAAATGGGCAAAGAAAGTGAAAACAAAATTGCTTCCTTCTTTCTTGCACTTCCCCTTTTAAGGCAAGTCATCATTGATTGCATTTGTAGCCACATTGCCACTGAGGACAAACAATCAGCTGCCTTTTGTTGTTTTGGCAAGATAGATGAAAACTGGCATTTAAAGCAATAGTGGATGAGCTGCCAGGGTGGAAGGAGCATGGGGCCTGAATCTAGAGGACCTAGGGCTGGCCAGGTACCAGCACAGGATGACAATGGGCAGTTATGACTACCTCCTCCATTTACAGATGAGAACACTTGGGTCTCAGGGCTTTTGGCTGCAAGATCTCGGCTGTCTTCCAGATCAAAAGTCTTAACAGTGGTTTCCAAAAGTCCCAGTTCTCTGAAAAAACATAAAAAGGAACCTAGGAATAAAATGGTCAAGAATTGTGTTTATTTCTTTATAGCACTGGCAAGGAGAGACCGTGTTTATCCCTGGCATTCAGCTTTGTGTTAGGAGTGGTGAAGGTGTGAAGCCAGGGATTTTGTTAGTCACTGTACTCAGAAGGCTGTGAGGCTGTTCAGTGAATTTTATCACCTCCCCAGTACTGATAGGGCACAGGCCTCTTGTGCTGTTCTTCTAGGCCTTGATCATTTTAAATAGCGCTTGAATGGTCTTACTTTGCTTCATCCAGAATATCTTTGACATGGCCAATGCTCTTTGTCATCACATATTGACACTTAAGATGAGGGGATTTTCCTGTTGATTGATTGCTTTCTCTGGGTCTTCTTCTATTCAGCCCAACCCTATAATGCCCTCTGTCCATCCCATTCCACTGGCCAGCTGAGCCATCGTTTTATGTAGTAAGAAGAAAACCTTCATTTATTGCATGATCTCAAGGCTGGAGAGTATGGGAGTTGGTCCAGCCAGCTTTGCAGTAAATGTGGATGATGGAATCCCAGAAGGCATTTGACAGAGGAGCCCCTTGATTCATCACTTTTGATTTCCCTTCTCTAATCTCCTCCTCAGCCTCTCTCACTTTGGCTGAAATGAAAAGATGTTTTCAGAGTGACAAGGCGAATATTTTTGTTTGCCTGAGGAGCGTCATCCTTGTGCCCCTTTAATGTACAGTTAACCAGACTGAGGATTTCGGAGATGTGTTTACCTCCCCCCCCACCCCCCAAGGGCCTGAGGCTGCTCGCCCACATGTTCTGAGGGGCAGCATTGAAGCTGTCCTCAAAACGAAAGACGAGCGAGCTGACGCCATGTGTCACACCGGCAACCTTTTCCCCAGTTCCTTTTCAAGTGAAAGTTTATTAAAAGAAGCACTAACTCAAATCACAGAGACCTGTGTTTGAAATAAATGGTCTTGCAACAAACATTTCCGTCTGTCAACGTCTAAACCTTTCAAAAGATTAAAGGAAATTAGTGCTGGCGTGTTTCATTAATTTGGCACCACAGTGGAGGAAATGTGGTACTCATTTCATCTGGTGGATTATGAAACGTGTCAGTTTTTCCATTCTCTTTCTCCAGGGCATTTTTTTACTGCAAGGCCTGTCACGATGACATCACAGATCCCAAGAGAATAAAAAAATGCGGCTGCAAACGGCGTAAGTAGTGTTTCTTACCCCCGTTGCTCCTTTCCTTCCTTTTCCCCAAATTCATTTCCCTTCTTTCCCTTTTGAAGAAACACTAAACATCAAGAGTTTTCTTGAATATGTTTATGTTTCACCCAGCAGTTTAAAGAGACATGAAATAAATACCTGTCCTCACTTTATTAGAGCAGAGGTTGAAAAATCATCACCACCAGCACCTAGGAGTAAACCTAGTGCCTAATCCCGCCTCTTGACTCTAAGGGGATGAATAGCTAGCGGTGCCCAGTCGAACACAGTAAGTATGGTGTGTGAAAAGGAGGACAGCTAAGGCCATGGAGGAGGGAGTGTTCTGTAAAGTGCTTTCTTGTGGCTGTGGGGATGCCAAGTGTAAAGATGGCTGTACTAGGGCAAGGAGGGAGACTGAGTGTGAGGACTCGGTTTCCCTAATGGGAGCTGACTCTCATTCCACTTGGGATCACTGCAGATTTGGTAGCAAAGGCCAATGTTTTCAGCTGTGATACTTTCAGACTGGCCCAAGAAAAGAACTTGGACATCGCCAGTGGATTTTGTCATTGTTCCAGGGACCAACCTCGAATACCACTGCTCTTTGGGGTAGATGAACTTGGGCTTGGTAGCTAATGGCATATCCTGTCTCCAACTCCTTCCAAAGTAGCTTGCCAATGGAGCCTCTTGAGAAAGACATGGGAAGTTAGGAATGTTGGATTGTGAGTTCCTGAGAAACCAGGATTTAAAGTAGGCTTTGCCTTGAGAAGGTCATGCCTTTGGCAGTGATCATGTGGCATTCATTGTCTAATAGAAATTGTTTACAACCCTAGAGAAAACGCTAATAAGGACGCCTTCCTTCCTATGGCAATTTAGTCTTTCCAAAGCTCCTTATGATCATTATTTTCTTTGATTCGTACCATAATCCTACATAATTGGCAGGGGATGTTATTTATCCCATCTTACAAAAAGAAGTTAAGGTTTCAAGTTCAGTGACAGGATGAGATTGCTGAGACCTCATTGACAGATTCAGGCTTGCCCGAAGGCCTCTCCTAATGTCCTGCCCTGATGTGTTTTGTTTGTTTGTTTGTTTGTTTGTTTGTTTTTGTTTTTTTTTCCAGGAGAAAGGGCAAAGTGGGTGACATTGGGTCTGATGAGTAAGAACACAGTTATAAGATATTGTCCCATAAAGTACTTTTTCACAAGCAGGAACCACACAGATGAACACCCTTCCTGGGATATGCTGAACGATGCAGGGCTTTATTCACTGCACCCCTAAAGGGGCACAGTAAATGTAAACCAGTAAGATGTAAATTCCACTCTGCCGGAGCATGGAAAAGACTTGGTCTAGAGCAGTCTCTGTGGAAACCCTTTTGCGCTGCTCCCCAAGTCTAGGACACCTTGGGCCTACTGTTTTGTTCCCTCTTCTTCGCTGACTTAACGCAGAGTCCCCTCCTCTCAACTCTGACACCCCACCCAGATGGGTATGAATGGAAATCTCAGAACAAGAGCCTCTAACTTCTTGGGGCCTAAGAATTCTCCTAGTCTAACAGCCTGTCAGGACAAGTGTCTAAGGGCAAGTGAGACACAGAACAAACCCACTCCTGAGTCCATGACTCTGAAGGCCCTTCTCAGCAGGTGGTCCACGCCAGCTCTGCTTTGCTTCATGGGTACCCTTGTTTTGTGCAAGGCACTGCTCTTGATGCTAAAGATGGTGTGGTATATAGGATAACATCCCTGTCCCCCCAAGCCTTTACTCCACTGGAGGATCATGGAACAATAATCATAGACACAATTAAATACATTCAGATAGAGACAAGGGCTATGAAGAGATTGGATGCTGCCGGAGGGTGTGAGGAACATTTGCAGAGATGCTGCTTTAGCTGGGAACCGAAATGAGCTTGCAGTGTTTGAGGGGAGGAAAGGCAGCCAGTGGAGCTGGTGGGATTGGAGGGAGAGGGATATGAGACAGATCATGGAGGAAGGCAGGCACCATGCTAAGAAACTTGGGCTTTATTCCTACAATAATATAGTTGTTTTCAAGCAAGGAAATTATACCACCAATTCCTGTTGATCTCCTGGGTGACTGGACAGAGAGCAGAGTCTAGGGAGGCAGGAGGGGAATGGAAGGATAGAGAGTAAGTGTCTCAGACTCCTGCTGAGCTGGAACCCAGCAGATGGGTTTTTTAAGTCCCCAGAAATGAGGATTTGATCTCAAAGGACATTTTTCCATTTTGGTTCTAGGCAAGCAAATGGCAGTAGTCTTTAATATTATCCTGGAGGGAAAGGCACATAATTGTTTGAAATAATATTATTCTCTTCATTTCCATTGAAGTTGGCTCAGCTGGTGAAGCGTGCGGTCTCCCATCATGCATAGCAGAGTGCTGCGAAAGGACTGCCTCTCCGAAGCCAAGCCAGTGTGACCAGGGTCTCGCTGCCTCCTCTCTGCATCCTCCCCCCACATGGGCTCCTCCTCTCATAGAGGCCCTGGCTGTAAGGCTGATGTTTGATAACAATCAGAATTGTCCAAATATTGTTCTTCCTAATTACACAGCCGTAGCAGCCACCGTTCCAGAGGGCAGGATGCAGATGTGTATGTGTGAGTGGCAGTTAGAATAAATTAGTTATTAAGCCTAAGGCATACCAGGCAAGTTAGGAAATTGGGGGAGCTAAGTTTTGGTTACAAAGAAACTTTCATTACAAGGAGCAGAATTGTTAACAGTGTACCAAGTGCATACTGTCCCATGCCCAAAGTGGGGGAGGGCAGCTGCCACATACTCGTTTGTCCAAACCTGGTAGGTCAGGTATTGGTAATCCACCCTGGAATGATACACCTCCATGAAGGCAGAGCTGGTGACAGTCACTGGTCCCTGTTTGCAGCTTCCTAGCCCTCCTCCCTCAGCCTAGCTCTTCCCCGTTGACCCTGCTCACTCCCACCTCCACCACTTCATTCACTTTTGTTCAGAGACTTGAATGTTTCGTGTTTTACTACCTGGAGAAGTACTGAGTGTGGACATTCCATGCCTGGAAATTCTGTGGTAGTATAGTTTAACTTTTGCATTTCTTTCCATTTCTTCATAGCTCTCCATCAAGGAAGAGGGTCAAATTCAGCGTCTGGCCAAGCAGCAAGCTCTCAGAATCTATTTACCCACTTTTTTTTTCTGTATAACAAACTTGGTCTAATGATTGATATTTTCTCCCCCTGCCTCTAAAAGTTTGCCAAAGCATAGACTCCTAGGAGACAAGTCATGTCTAAATTGATGTGTTTGAAGGAATTTTCTTGAACTTCTAATCATTGACATATTTTTGATTTATTTTTTTCCTCTTTGCTGCCTTGGAATACGGCCCCTACTCTATTTTAACTGCACACTGGTAGTGATATATTGTGAGTAAAACGGGTTCCCAGCAGCCCGCAGTCCAGTTTCCCCTGTCTTTCTCTAGAAGAGATACTTCTTTTATTTTCTGTACAGTTTCAGTTTCTTTTTTTCTTTTGGTATTTATGTTGCATGTAGCAGTAATATCATGCCCCCACTCCCTCATCCGCACAGTCTGCCGAGTGGCCGGGTGCTGGAGAACCCTGACAGCAGGATCCCCTCCCCACCCCCCGCCCTGTTCATCCACCCACCCCGTAGCTTTTGGCCAGCTTCTGGTGCTGTCTTATTTTTCTATTTGAAAATAAGACCTTGACAACAGTGTTTCTCTTGAAGGCCTTGTCTCAGGACCTTTGGGGGACACTGAGTATGCTGGGGTAATTACCATTATAGTGCTAGATGCCTCATCGACTGGGGGTCATTGTCATGCTGGCCTTTCATAAATCGTACTTGGTCTCCTTGACCACTGAGCTTGAATTCCTATCCTAAAGGAAACACATATGCTACATATATATTCCTGTGTTGTGATACATATATATCATGTCCCAGTATTTTATATGTAAAAATGTACATTTTTATATATAAGCATAGAGATATTTTATAGAGAGAGTGATTTATTATAACATTTGCACTTCTCTGTATGAGAAAGTGCTTGCTGGAGGATTAATTGGACACCCAACTTTGGGACTGTAAGTATCTAGCTTGCCTTACTGGAGACAAGTATTTCCACAGTGGTAATTATTTCCAACAGTCTGTGAAATTCCCTTGCTTTAAAATAAGGTTTCTCCTTCAATCAGTACCCAGTAGGATATGCCCAGTTCCTCTAGGGATGTTAGTTAGGCATCTTGGAAGATGTTTGCTTGTTTAGTAAACATTTACTTGTTTAAGGAGGAGAGTGTTCTGCTCCACTGATGAGCTCCACAGAAGTCTGAACAAGTAAATGCGAGTCTCCAAGCCCCTAACTTAGTGAAGGCGTAGGACCCCTCTCACGCAACAAGATGGAGCAGTCGAGGAGGAGCTTTTAGGGCTAGTATTTCTGTGTGTTACTTAGAGTAGCGCTGCGTTCTGTTGTGCTGGAACCGAGCATGGGACCTTTACTCCTGTACGTAAAACCACTGAACACGAGGCCCAGCCTGCAGAGCAGTTCAGTCCAGTAGTCCTAGAATTTGGAGGTGTCTTGGCACTGGGCCCCCTCATTCTCCTCTACAACAGAAGAGAGAGACAAGTTGGTCATCTGCTTTTTGCTGGGCTTCAGAGCTGGAGGGTATAGAGTGCTCAGTGCACACACAAAACAAAGGAATGACCTTCCTCAGTTTGATGCACATTCTGCCAAAACTGACGCTGCAGCTTCCTTTATCTGCAGAACACCTTTAAGGATGGCTTGAGGGCAGGAGCTACTTTTTATACCTGCAGAGCTGCCTACAGAATCTAATGACCCTTCAGAATCGGTGGGAAATCTTGATGTCAATCAACAAACAACTCTAGTGCCAAATTCTTCTGCCTCCTTCAGCCACAACATGGTGTTGAGGGTGGAATCAACCAGCTTGGTAGGCTCTGCGCTGCTGACATCCACTAGCTTTTCCTTCTCCCTCTTTCCACTTTGGGAAAACCACCTGGAAGATCTTTCTTCTCCTTCCAGAAACTAATAGGAGGATTTTGCTAAGTGAAGACATCATTGCTCATTTTTAGGACTTGAAAGAATGCTCCCTGATCCCCAGTGTCACATCAGACAAATGCCTCACCTTACACCTCGGCAGACGTTTTCTGCCATGGATTTGCACCTGTGATCTTCGTTGCTGCGAGCAGGTGAACAGCAGCTCCTGGGTTCAGGCTTGGAAATAATCCTTCCTACATTGGATTGGCTTTAAACATGAGGTTGTGATCTGACAAGTGCCTATGAATTGAATGGCAGCTTTTTTTTCCTGCCACACAAGTCTTCCCTTGAATCGCTCCATTTGAAACCTGAACTATTTTCGCTCCAGCAGTTGGAAAACTCCATCTGAGCCTCCCAGTCCAGCACTGCTTTCCTTGCCCCTTCCAGTACACCCTGGAAATTAAGATTGTGCAATTGGAAATTGGCTGACAATTTGGTTGCTGATGCAGGAGGCAGATGGTGCTGAGAACAGGTTGGACTCCATCTCCCTCTTCCATTCCAGGCTTGGCTGGGAAGGGTTCACCAGCAGAGAACCTGCGTTTGACAGCTGATTGTCAGTTTGCCGCAAAGAAAGAGCGGTAACTAAACTACACCTACAGCAGCTACTGCTCCACAGGTTTCCTTTCTCACGACCATGGCCTTTGCAAACATAGCACATGTTGTCCAAGAGCATGTCTGAGAGGTCTTCCAGCTTTAAACACTCGCGGGTGAAGAGTAAACCTTTGATGATGTCCATTAGGGAAATACTTTTATGTTGTCTCTATAAATAGCACTAGGAAGTCATAATGGAAATACTGGATGAATATTCATTTCATTGTGGTGAAGAAAAGCACATAAAAGCTTTTTCTCAAACTGTAAAACTGTTAGGACAGGGTTCTTAGGGGGAAGGTGAGACCCGGGGCCTAATTCTTGGCAACCACATAACCTCTTTGAATCTGTGGCACAAGTCCAAGAACTAGAAACTTATGATGTGGGCCAAAGAGAAAACTGGGTCCCCAGAGGCTTGTATTTCTGCTCTCTCAGAGTTAAGCTGGCCTTACGGGGGCAATTAATTGAGCATAAAGTTCTAAGAGCCCTAAGGTAGAATGACAAGTAGCTACAGAATGTATATCTACTGGAGACACTCTCTTGTCTGTTCCCTGTCTCAGGACACTACTTCAGAGCTTTGAGGTGACCCAACCAGCTGTTGCTGAAGTGGTTCTACTCTGCTGTCCATGGCTGCAGGGGCAATGTGCAAGTTGCCACTTTTGACCACTCTGAGACCATCTCCTAGAACCTCCACCCCTTTGGCCCTGCTGCCTCCTAAACACCTGTTTTGGATTGGGAGGAGCAACTAAATGAAAATGAAAAGGCACGAGCATTTCAGGTGTTACAGGCTCACAGGGTCCTCTCTCTGCTTGCTTACCGAGATAGCCCACTAGTTCGCGTCTGTTAACTAGCTGCTCTTCCACATAGATCCACTAGATGTCCTCATTGATCTACTTTATATTACTGTTGAAATCCTGGGGAAAACTCCCTTCTTTGAGGATTGTGATTTGGGAAGAGAACATGGGGTGACTACGTAATAAAGACAATCAACAAACACCAAAGCAGAGAGGGCACTTTTTGTGGCTAGAGAGTAGATATGAAATTTACTTCTGCTTTAAATAAATATTGAAACTTTCAAAGTCGCTCTTTGAAACCTAATCTTGGTAGTTTTAAATGGCACTCTGTTATCTGAAATTAACCTTCTAACCTACATCAGTTCTAAAAAGGAAACAATCACAGAAATGGAAATAAAATACCAGTGATTTGGAATATCCATGATTCGCTAAAACAAAACCAAAGGATTAGGAAGCCAGAGAGAGTTGACGGAGATGCGGAGTAGTATTTTCCAAATTAGGAGGTCCTTGACTTAATTTCGATGTGATTTTATTTTACAACTGGAGAGTATAATTTTACATACAGACTGTCCACATTTTCTGGAAGAGCTACCGCCAGGGAGACATATCCTCACCCGTTTTTAGTTAAAGAGCTCGTACAGTGGCCCAGAGGAAGGGTCTTCCTGCCGGAACACACATCCTTCAAGCCTGGGGGATCACTCCACCAGATGCGAGGTCAGAAGGGGCCTCAGCTTTTAAGAAAGCGGGCCTGGGAAGATGTAGGTGAACACACCAGATGGGGATGGGGAGGTCCACGAGAACGGACTCTTCAGAAGTAGAGCAAAAGAGCCGCCCTTCCAGGTGGGGCACCTCGGTCCCAGCTCTAGACATTGCTGTTGACGAAGGTTTGTCAGCGTGTGGGGCTCAACCATTTTTCACTGTTTCCGTCTTGTCTTGGAGCCTCTCACTAATCTTTCTTGCTGATTTTTTTTTTTTGTGGTGGTGCTTGTTTGTCTGCTGAGGTTTCTATTTTGTGTTTGGTGTGAGTGTAAAAGTGATGACTGAGAAGCAATGACGAGTAATAGCATGTTTTCCTTTTTATGCATATGCTGCTTTGGAATGTGACTGCTTATAATTAACATTTAATCTTCTTATAGCAAATGGTTTTTTACTGCTTTGATTACCAGTTTCAGCCTGTTCCTGCATGCTAACAATATGAAATTTTAGAACAATGCATGGTCTCCAGAAGAGCCAACAGTAACAGTTGCAAACAGTCCCTGAGAGGCACTTGTTTAAAGATGTGTTTCCTCCTGAACCCTTATCAAGTAGGAGGTTTAAATCACCCCTTATGATGGGCTTACCCCTGTCAAAGCCATTTCAAAACTTATTCCACCCCCATCTACCTTTCCCTTGTCCTTAAAGATGGTATATGTATGTATATGTATGTGTGTGTGTATATATACGTATATGTATATATATATGTATATATACACACACACACACATATATACATATATATGAACTTTCTTTCCCTATAAATGTGTCAGATTCTATTACTGTATATGAACCCAAAATGGCAGGATGAAAATGAAAACCAGGGACTGTTGCTAATGAGAAGCATAGCATTTCAGAGTTTGATGGGCTTCTTTTCTGCTACAGCATTTGATTAAAATTTTTTTCGAAACAAT
Source organism: Phyllostomus hastatus (assembly GCF_019186645.2). Classification (NCBI taxonomy): domain Eukaryota; kingdom Metazoa; phylum Chordata; class Mammalia; order Chiroptera; family Phyllostomidae; genus Phyllostomus; species Phyllostomus hastatus. The sequence goes on from NW_025333869.1 coordinate 20,299,617, forward strand.
GTATCTACAGTGAAACCAAAAATCATCTTTGTTTCCCTCTTCTGTGTAAATAACAAATCAATATTTCCAGTAAAATAACTAGCAAAGAAAAAACAAGCAAGTGGTCTCTAAGTTGTACCCCAGATCTGGATTTAAAGTAATCTTATTTTCATGTCTTCAGCTGAAGACATTTTCTCTTTTCTCGATTTCAGCAACTGCCCTTTGGGGGTGTCTGGGTGTCCACGCCTGCTTTCCAAATTCTTCTGATCTGAATGCTATAGTAGAATTTTCCCCTCTAGAAGCTCAGCTCCAGAATGACTAGGCACATGTTGACTAGGGCCGGGTCACGTGGTGGCAGTGTGAGCGACTGGCCAGCTAGGATGCTGAAAGAACTTGTCACCAAAAAATGCGAGCCAAGTTTACAGGAACAGAGTTGCTGCTGAAGAGATCTCTCATTCATCTCCCCCAGTGCCTGTTCTTCACAATCATAACGTTACCCCTGCTTGACAAATATACTGTATGGCAAGTCATAAAGGTCTTAGAACAGGACTTGACCCATTTGAGAGATTTAAACCCCTCTTCCTGGTGACTGTAACATTCAAAGAGGGCAAAACCACAAGCCATATTTTAAAGTAAGGGTGCAACCATTCTCCACAAAGAAAAAGAAAGGGGGGAAATACGACTTTTGAAATGGAAGGTATGGGCACAGGGAATAACACCTCTCTTTAGTTCGGGTTACTGTTTGGCTATCATGCTTGGAATTCTGCCCTCCTGCGAGAGAAGCAGGCCATGCAGGCTTGATAAGCAAACATTTTTGCCTATTGTAGCATCAGATTGAGGTGCAAAAAGCTTCTCATTGAACTTAACTAGAAATTGGCTTGCAGGGTAAAGGTGAAGGGCATTGAGAAGCCCTGCAGCGAGGTCTAGCCACTTTTTTGTAGGCTTGCACTTGAGCTGGGTCCCCAGGTAGCACAGAACCTACAGTTCTAGCCTCAGAAGCACCATCAGTGCTGCGCACAAGTCTCAATATTGTACATGTGGTCTCTTCTTTTATTTCATGTTTTGTAATTTTTAATCTATTTTGGCCAGATTTTTCTGTAGAGGAAAAAATTATGATTTTCCAGTAGCCTGGTTGCTTTCTGAATTTTGGGTGGGTGGGTAGAGAAAGGGAGATGGTATTTTCAGATTCTCTCAGCTTCAAGCAGAAAATACACCCAAGAGTAGCTAAATGCACTGCAATAGACCAACATCTCATATGCTTTGGGTGATTTTTTTATTTTTGAACTTCCTTTAATGTCAAACACGCAGCGTTAGCCTTGAGTAGCTGCATTTCTTATATGGACAGATTTGGATATTTGTTCTGTCAAGAGTAAATTTAAATTCCTGTAGGCATCATGTAAACTCACTCTGGGGAAGTTCAGCAGAGGCATCCTCAGATTCTATATTAACGTGTAATCGTTTCACATCTAATTTGATGCAAGCTTGTCCCAGGCTCTGCCTAATGCCCAGAAATGGATGGAAATTAGAAAGCCTACATATTAGCTATATTTGCATCTTGCAAAAACCATTTATTGTACCAAGTCAGCAGTTCATTGATTGGCTATGTGTATATTTTTATATTTTGTCCTCCTGTATTTATTGTGCCAGGGGAAAAATGCTGGTTACGTTTTTGCTGTCAATAACATGCTCTTCCTCTCATCCAAGACCGCGATTGTTATCAGCCATGCCCTTTTCCTGTAGTCCCCCGAGTTACCTAGGGGAGAAAAGTCGTACACAACAGCCTTGGGGATTATAAAGGCAATTTATATCTTCGCTGCTTTTTTTTGATGTACAACCCAACTGTTACCAACAGTCACTCTGTATTTTTTTCTGGGTCAAGACTGTTACTGTGAACTAAGACCTATGTTAAATCCCTTCAGCTCCCTTCAGCCGCCTTGCTGTGCGTGACCTTGCCATTAACTACCGCTCTTCCTCTCCTCTCATCCAACCACATGGTGATAGCCGAGATGTCCATCTACAAGAGAATGAGACGGGCATGTTGTTTTGGTTGCGGACGTTCTGAGCGTGCCTGCTCGTGCATGTCAGACCGTGTGCGTGGTGACGTGGACACCCTTGAGAGAGCCTTCCCACTTTCTTCTGTCTCTGTTAATGATTGCTCCACCAGTTTCCGTGCCTGTAAGTTTAACTCAGCACTCGCAGTTCCATGTCTCTGCTGTCTGTGGTGTCATCCCCGTCTCGTGTCGTGCCCTGTGGTCCTGTGAGTCAGTCAAGCTGGTGTTTCCTTCCCCGTGTGACCTCGTATGTGGTGATGTGTGGCCCCAGCTTCCTGTGTCACAGAGTACGTGCTGGGGGAGGCGTACTTCTTGAAATGGTGTGCAGCACTATGTTGTTGCTGTGTGTGGATAGTCTCTGTCCTTTAAATAACTACAAATGGAAATTAATATGACAGCAGATTAAATACAATAAAAATGCAGGTGTGTGTGGAAATGTATACCTTAACATTCAGGAAAGCTTAGACCTTGGATTGGGTCACAGGGAGGAAAGAAAAAGGTGTGGGGAGAACAAACCAGCTCTAGCTTTAAATTCTTTTTAGTGAGCTTAGTTTCTAAAATACAACAGGGTTTTGATGGAGATGGATTTTTTTTTATGATGTCTCCCCAATCTGGATCTCCTTCTTCCAGTGCCAGATTGTGTCCTATGTTCTGAAGGAAAAATATTCTAAATCTTCCAACCTATATAAACTGATGGATCCTAGAGCTCCTCCTGAAAAGGATGTCTAATTTAGAGGATCATTCCATTAATATCTTTTATTTTTCCAAAAATACAGCTCCCTGTTTAAGCTATCTTGTAGCAATTGTAATTTCAAATAATTAAAACTATAAGCATTGAACCTCCAAGCCTGTTGCACAGACCTTTGAGGTCAGTCTGCTTTGTTACCTGCAAGCTCAGGGATGTCATAGAACCTGCCAAGATCTTGAGCTGGTAGCTGCCAAAGCTGAGATATGCCAGATTCCTGAGACAGCTGTCATCATTGTCTTCAGCATGAGTTTTGCTGGGGTTTTACTGACACAATTCAGAGGTGATATTACTGAAAGCTCCAGTTTGTACACAGAGACACTGGGATATGGCTTCCCTTCTAAGGGCAGAAGAGGCTGTGGTTCTGTATGAGGACTTGGATGCCTTAAAGGGTAGCTGTAACCTTATTTTCACATGTTTGCTAGCATGGGAGGCAGAAGACAGTCCTTCTGTGCTTCATCTTTTTTAAAAGCACCCAACGCATTTTTTGGTGACCATATTGCCATCCATTTTCTCCCTTAAGTGCATAGGGCTGGTTGAATTAAACTTCCACCAGCAGGGGTTAATTCACACTGGCAATGAGGCTGGAGAGCACTTTATTTGCTCTTGAGCATTTACCTCCATAGAAAGGTTGTCCCACTCACCTGCACTGACGTTGAAGGCAGTCCCAGTATGGTGTGCTTGTGTGATGGTGATCCATAGAGGCTCTGAGGGCTGGGAGAGTCCTAACCTCACTGTGTGGGGTGGAGCAATGTGCCCAGGCTGGTGCTGGTGTTTGTCCCTGCAGTTCAGGTCTGAGCCATGATCTGTGCATTGAGCTGTCTTAGAGTCATCTGGAAAAGTTAGATCTAGGACCATGAATCATCCTCTCAAATTCATGATTCACTGCCTCTCCAGGACAGTGCCAAGGGACAAGATTCATTTGCAATAGTGATAGCTATTGAGAGGTATTTGGGACTGTCTAAATCTTGTCTTGACAGTGATCTAAAATGGAACTTTTTAGATAGAAAGTTTCCTTTAAGTGTTTCTTACAGATGCCATAGTATGGATTCTTACCACTTATTCTCATTGTAAGAGTTTTTCTCTGATCATATGACACTACCAAGGTCCAGTAGGCCACAACCACAGAGTGAATTTGGGTGTCTATGAAGTGTGGCAAGACACCAGCTTTAGAGACAGGAGCTGGGGAGCATGAGCAATGGGGTGAGCTGTGGCCACATCACTTTGATTGACTGTGGAGAATGTAACCATCAACCACTGGGTTACCCTCCCGCCTAAGGCACAACTTCTGTTTCCAAATAATTACTGGGCTCTAAATCCTTGGCCCGAGAGTCAGTAGAGAAAAGGAAGGAGCCATTCGGGCTCTAAACTGGGGCTTTGTGGTCATGTCTTGGCTCTGGTCATCCATACCAATCACAGCAAAACCTGTGTGAGGCCCATGATACTTGGTGTGTGTAATTTCCATTTTATCCAGGAGAAACCATAATTGGAGGGATTTCTCAGCTCTGCAATTGAATCTAAGTGTTGGTGGAGGCCAGGAGAAGAAAAACTTGGGGTGGGATTGTCCTGTCCTCTCAGAAACATCCTGTGCATGAGATCGTTGTCCTTCCTGCCCCTCCAAAATCAGCCCCACCATGGAAAACATGGGGTTTTGGGCTGGATGTTGAAGTTCTAACTGGTACTGACAGCCCGGGGGATGAGGGGGGTGCTGCCCCTGTTTCATCGTCTTTCCGCCTTCATCACTCCATCAAACAAAAGCAGATTTCATCCATCCCTGTGTGAGACCACTCACCTTTGACCATTAATAAGAAGTTAGGAAAATTCATTCCAATTTGAGCCCCTTTATGTGCCCACATAAGCCCTTCATCTCCAATTAAAAAAATGTCTATCTCTATGTGGAATTCCACTGGCAGAGCTCCAACAGCAATCCCTGGCCTTCCCTAGCTGGTGGTGGGGCTGGGTGGTGCCCATTTGACAGAGCTGGTTGACTCAAAGAGCGGTGGTGAGAGTGGGCTTTTCATTAAATATGAGCAGATGTGAAATGTAGAGGGTTTGACAATTAGAAATGGCAGGAGAAGGGCCCTTGAATCAAAGTGAGGTCAGATGGGCGGATCAGATTACTTCTCTTACATTCTTTAGTTGTTCTGAAAATCATTTTGAATTAGTGTCAGCAGAGCCATGATGGGTTTTGCCCTTTGTCTTTTATGCTGGGGCTGTATTGTTTCCCAAGACACTCATTAAAGGTCATTATATTATTACGGAGCTGCTTTGGTCGCAGTTTCCCAGTTGAGCCAGTGTGCTTTGGAGGCTGCCTAATTCGTTTCTCTCTTGCCTTTCGTCTCCCTCCTTACTATTTTTTTTCTTATAAGGGGAAGGATTTCCGTTTTCAAGGGACATTAAATTGAAACACAAAGTCCCATTATGTGCTTTCTGAAGTGGGAAGAGAAGTAGCCGGTTCCCAGGGGAGTGGTAATGTATTAAAAGTGTTCACACAGTTTTAGAAATCTGCCTTCTCCCAGCAGGACCTGCCTGCTCAGCTCACCTCTGCTTGGAGGTGTGGCCCATTACCGCCTATCGGTTTTTGTTAAGTCACCGGCTGCTCTCACCCTTGTTTCCTTGTATTGAACTCACAAGAGTTGTAAGGTCAGACTGTGCTGACAAAAAGATCTGCTGAGAAGGCGTCCTTTACAGGAGACTTAAAAAACAGTGTCAGAGAAGTAAGGCAGACACCAGTAACGATTCATCACAAGATTGTTCTATGGGGCAAGACTAAATTGCTTAGTGTGGTAGGTTAGGATGTGGGTGTTCACATACCATCATTGTCTGGTTATTCTGATTTCGTTTCCACTTCAGGTGATTCTGGGCAGGAGTACCAGCTCTCTTAAAAGACACCCAGGTGGTATGGGCCCCACACTTTTTGTAGGTAGCTAAATTCTAGTACTATCAAATATAAAAATACATGTCTAACAACATACACACATATAAATACAGGTTTAGGTTGTAATCATTCCATTTGCTCTCAATATAATTTTATAAAATGGTCTTTTTTCTCTGTTCAGAATTTATTCTTATTATTTATCTTGCCTGCTATCTGATTGCTAAGTCTAACAGAAAGGGACAATTAAAATTATGATGCAGTGACAACATAGGGCCCTATTGATTCAAACCTGCTGAGACCTGCCTGACAGGATGCTGGCCACAGCTGTCAGTTACTGTGGCATGAACAAATTAATCATGTGCCAGAAGAGAAACAGATTTTTAGACTTGCACTTGGAAATAGTTTTAGTTAAAGTACATGTGTGATCACTCACACCAACCTTTCAATTTACTAATAGTTTAAACCTGTACTATTGTGTACACCGTTTTCTAAACTACTGTAACTAATTTTAAATTGTGCATGACTTTTATTTTGGGTATAAATATAATACAAAGAGGCATTCAACGCCAATGGTTAGGTTGAGATGAGAAGTCCACTACAATTAGATTGAAGGGAGACATACCAAAATCAGTTCAGTGTAATCTTGAGTCTTGTCAGATAATAAACAAAAATCAGCTTATCCCGAGTTGCCTTTGGTTTGTAAGACAGAGAATTAACATGGTCACTAGAACTGAAGTCACTCAGGTGAACGAATGGTATCTTGAAGTACATAAAATCAGGGACTGGGGCAGGGGGCGGAAATCCCTCTAGGAGAATGTCTGTAACAGGGCACACCCTATGCTGACAGTTGCCAATGCCTGTTAAAGGGAGATTTAATTCAGTGAGTTGCATTTAAAAATCAACGGTCTATCATTATCTCATTCCTTTTATGCATAGTTTTGGGCAACCTTCTCAAGCTCCCTCTTCAAATTTTATTTGTTTATTTTACTTCTAGGCTCTCTCCTTCCCTCTCCCCCTTGCCTCCCTCCCTCCATCTCTCCTGTCTCTCCTTCTGTCTCTCTCTCTCTCCATGGCACCGAACACTAAAGCAGCCTTTGGGTCATACTCTAGCTCTTTAGCTAGCTCTGGGCCATCCTCCCTTATTTTCCCATTTGTATCCTGTTGCGGGAAGTGAACACAAGAAGGCAAATTGGCCTAGCAAGCCATGCAATCATTCCATGAGACTCATCATGCACCTAGGAGGGCCTCTTAGGGCACTTTTGTTGGTAGTAGACAAGGCTACAAAGCCAATGCCGCTCACTTGTATGTTGTGGTGGCCACATTTAGCAGTGAGTTGACTGGAAACATGGCTTCCTATGTGCTTATTCAGCAGTCGGCTCTTTTAGTCAGCATAAGGCAGCAATCATGCTTGGGCAAAATTTCCTGTGAAAAGAATCCCTTAAATCGCCCATCTCTAAAGAGCTCCAAACAAGCCAGGTTGTCATTCTTAATAAATAGCTGAGTTGTTCTTTTTTTTCTTCTCAGTTTAGCACCCGGTTATGTAGTTGACTTGCATTTTGGGACCTCACTGGGCTCCCAAACAGTATTGTGGAATTCTATAAGATAAATCTGCTATGAAAAGGTACCACATATAGATGAAAGAGAAAGGGAACAGTGGGCAAACAGAAAAATTGGCAGCCAATTTTTCAAAAGAAATCCTTTGAAATGGAGTTGGGAGACAAGAAGTAGAAAGGTTAAAGTGAAGAAAGACTGAAGGGTCCTTGGTGTGTACCTTGTCATATGGACACTTCCCTTTTCAGGGAAGTGCTTCAATAGCAGACTGGGCTCTTCAAGGACAAACTAGAAGAGACGTTGGCGTGCCACAAGTAAGCTGAGCAGAGGTCCTTGTGCGAGGTGACATGGAAATTATGTTTGCATTTCTATTTAGGGCAGTGGCCAGTTGTTCCAGTACTCACCCTGACAGCTGCTACCACCAGGCAGCGGATTCTCTGTCTTACCTCCGTGATGGGGAACAGAGGTGGCCAGCTAGCTCTCTATTTCCCCTCTCCTCCACTATCTTGGGTGACAGATGCCAGAGCCAGCCTGCCTTTCACTTGCGCTTTCTTGTCAAGGCTCTGCCTTGAGCCCAAATCCTGACCTTTACCGTATGAAATAAAGTACTGATGAACAAGCAGAGGTTTGAATTAGAGCAGCTTGAAGCAAATGTCAGGTCCATCTCTGCTCCCTCCTGCACCTGTACCGGGAGCCTGGATTAGACCCAGTCTGGAGTCTGCAGTGCCTTAGGCTTTATGGGTCTGGGGAGACATAACTTATTAACAAAGAGTTATTAAATTTTTATCAATTTTACAACACAATGTAAATGCCTCCTATGAATCTACATTGTATTCATTATCATTTAAAACGTTAATTAAGTCAAAGTTGCATTTAATTTCTCTCTAAATGGCCCTCTGGGAAGAGGCTTTTAGAAACATCTGTGGGATTGTACAGCTCCAGAGACAAGGAATCCCCCAACCCGCACTCAGGATAGCCCCCGAGTTGATTGCAGTAGTGTGTCTGTGGCTAATTTGTTGTGACTTGACTGGGCATTGTCTCAAATTAGCATCAGACCAACAATGGTGTAAAGACATGGGAGAGAGGCTGGTGGGGTGGCAACCCAGGCTTCCCTGCCTCCTGCCTCCCAGTGCCTTCCAGACTGAGATGGGAAGTTCATTCAAGACACCTCTGGTCTCAGTCCTGCCTCAGATTCTCCCTTCTTACATGGGGCCTGTCATGTCAGGTGGACACTTCCTTCATCCGACATGAACATTTGTCCTCTGACTCGACCAATTCACAGCATGTGCCAGTATGCTCACAGGGAAGATCTTAGAGTTTTGGGGTCTTAGACTTGCATTTAAACCTGGAAACAATGAGCTCCATGCAACATAATGAGGACCCTTTTCAGACAGAGTAGATGTGGAGATTAAAAACCTGTCATGCTCTTGGGTGAGGAGAGAGGAAGGGCGAGGACAACTAAGATCTGCTGAAAACTGCTTTTCCCCTTTGAGGCTAGGTTGATGTTTTTGCCTTGTCTGAGTACAGGCTACCCTCTGGACAGTTCTCTGTTTTTGCATATGTATTCCATCTCCCTGGAGCACAGGCATGTTAATGTCAGGGTACAAGGAAATAGCTAATTGCTTAACTTGGACTCAAGTTAAGAGTGGACTCAGGAGAGTCTCTGCTCTTACCCTATGGAAGGTACTCTGCTAACACAGTGTGTGTGTGTACATGTGTACACGCATCCATGTATGCATGTTAAGTTTAACATAGCATTTGCTGCATCGAAGGTGCTATTTATGTCCTTTACCAATGTGAATTTAATCCTTATCAAGACCTGGTAACTGTAATTTGCCATTAAGACACCTGTACTGTGCCATTTACAGATAGGCAACTAAGGCACAGAGAGGTTCAGTGACCTGCCAAGGGCCATGCAGCAAGTCGGTGGCAGGGCTGGAATTCGAAACCAAGCTGGTGGCTCCACAGCCTGTGAAGTGAGTTGAGTTTCTCAGTTACACAGTTGAGGGTGATCCATAGGTCTGTCTACCTCCAAGGAAGGAGAAAAAAAAATGAGGATTTAAGTAATGAAGACTCAAGACAGTGTGGGAAGCGCTATGAGGGAGAGGGGCAAAGGCCCAGAAGTCACCTCCTCTTGGTCAGCCAAGGAAAGATCCCATAGGATGTATCATTGCAGATGTGCCTTGGAGAACAGGAGAAAAGGGGTATTCTGCCTATCAACATGAGGAAAGGTAAGGCAGTGGGGAGGTCAGAAACCTCCTGCCAAATAGCCTGCCACCCAGTTTGGTTGGAGCTGAGGTCCTGTGCAGCAGAGGCAGGGCGAGGAGCCCTAAAGGGTAGGTAGAGCCTGTCTTGACAGGGGCTCAGCCATGACGATTTTGTTCTTAATCTGAAATACAACAGACAGCATTCAAGATGTTTGCCCAGGGAAGTGATGCGAGAGGCTTTGTTCTGAGAAGACTTCTGTGGCAGCTGTGGAAGGAGGGCCTGGGTGCAGGGGGCAGCTGGGAGGCCTGCGAGGGTGATGAGCTGCAGAGGGGTGCTGTGCTGGGAGGAGGTGGCGCCCAGCCGCTCTGAGAAGCCCCAGGAAAGAGGGCCCAGGCGGGATAGCCAGCCTCTAGGACTCTGCAGCAGAAGCATGTAAACCAAAGGCAATGCCAAGAAGTGAAGATCTTTTTAAAGAATGTTTAATTAATAGCTGGGAAGCGGTTGAATTCTGTCAGTTAAATTTCTTGAGCACAGTTCTCCCCAGCTGACTTGGGCTCAGTAGGGTCTTCTTCTTGTTGGAGGAGAAGTTACTCAAGTCTCAGTCAGACTGGAGGCCTGCAGGGCTCTGTCTGCCGCCCCAGGTCCCATGGATCTATTCCATCCAGTTCCTGTTTGTAACTAGTGTTTCTTCTTCCTCCCTCACCGCTCTCCCTGTTTCCAATAATATGCACATCTTGAGCATGTTGAAGGTGAGAGAGGCAGGCAGCTCTCAGTTGCTGGCATGAATGTCATTGGCCCAGGGCAGGTGGCAGAAGCAAAGCAGGTGAAGGCCACCAGCTGGGATATGTGACCAGCCTTGAGGGTCTTGGCCCAAGCTGCATGTGGTTGCTTCAGTTAGAGCTCATGGGAATTACTTTTTAAATCCCTGTGTGTGGCAATAAGACTCTTCCTCTCATCTTTTTCAAGGAGATAGCATGTCTCCTTACATCTAGGGAGGGAAAAAATATAGTATTTCTCAGCCCACTCACTGAAAATCCTTTGTAGTTTTCTACCACTTACCCTTGTCCAATACAAAACGTCTCCTATGAGGTGCTGCTACACAGAATCTGGGGAAGGCATGTGGCATTTCTAAGGACCACAGCACAATTTTTTTTTCCTTTTCATTTCTCTGTGCACAAGGCCTTTGTGTTCGTGGTGTCTCTATGTCAGCATCCATGGCTGTAGGATTTGTACACACCATCAACCCAAAGGGTTGTTAAAACAGCATGGAAAAGTGCTTGAGTCCTCTGTCCCCTCCCAGTGGTGGGGCATGCAAGCTAAGGATGCCAACTTCGGGAAGTGGATGAAGCAGAATGTTCCACCCTACGGGCTGGGTATTGTCCTTCCTTTCTCGGGGGCTTTCTCCCAAAGCAGCATATTGAATTACCTCGGTACTCAGGGAAGCTGCCACCCCTGCATTTGCTTCTAAGAGTTCAGTTTCCCCAGGAGGACTCTACGTGGACAGAAAGAAGTGCAGTGTTGTCAGACCCACACAGCTGACACCTCAGCATTGAAAGGACCTTTTTGTCCTTTCACACAGCTAGGCGCACAGCTAGACAGTGTGCCTCATGCAGAGGTAGATTCTGGACATGCCCACAGATTCTTGTTGTGAGGGGATGTTCTTACGTCTGTCCTGCTCAGATGAGCTGGGTGAAGCATCGAGAGGTTCTTCAGTGGCTCTTCTGCTCTGCACAGCTCATCTAGTCCTCCTCATGAGGGGCTCTCCTCCTACAGCCAAGGAAACAGCAAGGAAAACACTCCCCTGACCTCTCCAGTAACCCTGAAAGCCCCCTCTCTGTCCGCTTCAATATGATGGTGTGATTACACCAAATCTTCCTGGAGTGATGGGCAAAACTTGTGCAAGCTCTGAGTGGAAGCTGCTAAGACGCATCTGTATCAGATGACCAGCTACACTGAGGGACTTAAATGAAGTGAGAAAGACTGCTCCTCAGAGCCAGAGCCACGCCACATGGATGGACAGTGCAGAGAGTGGCGTGTGTGCCACAGTGCGGGCCGTCTCTGGGGAGTGGAGCTGAGGGCTGGCATTAAAGTCATCTCCATTTGGCCAACGTCTGCTTTCTGGGCTGAGCCTGTTGGATTGTGCCCAGGCAAGAAAGGGCCTACAGGCGGCCTTCCTTCCTTCCCTCCTAGGTCAGAAATGTAGCATGCTGACATCCTTGGCTGGGTTTCAAGTGTTGGCAAAAGTACTTGAATAGGAAATGGCCCGAAGGTTCCAGTTCAGTAAATATTTGATGAGTAAAAGGTTGAATAAATGAAGGGGTTCTCAACCATCAGTTAAAGGATTAGCAGTGTGCTGGAAGCAGGATGGTCCTGGATCTGTGAAGTTGAAAACTCTCTAAGCAGCTTACAATATAATTATATGTATATGTATATCTATATATCTATACATATTTATAAACAAAGAACTGGATAGAAGATGAAGGGGGAAATGTAGCAACAAAATTAAGGATGTAAGTGAAGGATCTTGAAAATTAGCAGCTAGTAGATGTAGTTTGTATTCTACGTGAAGGTTAAATATTGGGAAAGAAGATACAGAAACAAAAACAGAAAAAAATCACAGGAAAACATCTATCAATGTTTCAGGTTTCAAGAGATATGTGTGTATAGAGCATTTGTCCTTGAAAATTAAGGACTAGTGACAGTTGCATTCAGTTTTACTAATTTTGATGAACCAGATTGTGTTTCTGTGAGTCTGGGTGGCACACAAAGGGGAATGCATTGGGTGAAGCCAGCGTGAGCAGAGGGGCCCGTTTGTCGAGAGCAGTAACCACTTGCAGGCGTCACGTCAGGCTGCTCCAATGCGGAGAAGCATTGAAGGCCACTCCTGACTATTAGAATCATTGAGGGTGACTTCCGGCAGGCCGATCAAATCCAACAGCACCCGTGTGACAACTCCTCCCACCTAGGGATGTCCAAAGGCTGAGTGGGCCACGGCTATTTTCTGTTAGGAACCAATATTCTGTTTATTCTGTGTGAGATGAGGGTGCAGAGAGCTTTCTGGATTGCTCACAGAGATCTCAGACAGCACCAGGCATTCTCTTACTTTTGAGTTGCTTTGAATTGCTCTCTGCATTTTGTCAAGGTTGATCTGGGCTTTTCTTCAGTGCAGATGAGTCAGTTTCCACATACGGTCTGTAACACATCCAACTGAGAGAACACATCCAGCAGGGATGCTTCAAAACCCTAAACAGGTGTTATTGCAAAAGGAGGCACGATAGGAGAGGAGAAGTGCACAGTGGAAACGATAGGATGAAACTCGCCAGGAATGCAGAGACTAGCCTGGAAGTTGGGATGAGGATGGAAACTGTGCAAGGGGCTAGTGCTGGAAGGGCCACAGCACAGAGTTCCTCTGTGAAGATGAAGTTGGGTGTCTGTTAGGCAGACATTCCTGTCTTCTCTGGTAAAAATTAGGGGATTCTCAAGCCATTCCCCTCATTGTGCAGTGAGCTAAGTGATATCCTTGGCAATTAAAGCTTGAAATTCCAGGAAACCTCACAGCATGGAGAGGGAGAGTAGAAGTGGGATTTGAGTGTTTTCTAGGGACTCTGGAAGTCATTCCTGGTACTGGCATGCTTTGGTATGTTCACCACATGGATGCTCAGTGAATGCCGAGTGCTGTAATACAAGTAATGTCTTAGCCATGTGTGAATCTTCATATGTCTCAAGGCACTGACATCTCATTTCATCTAGGCAAGCCCAGAATAGACATCATGTCTTACTACAGTAAGACTTGGGGTGTGTTTGAGAAGTTCTCTGTTCCTTAGTTTCCTCATCTGTAAAATGGAGATAATAACTTGACCTATCTCACAGGGTGGTTGAAACTATGACTGTGGGTCTTATCACTTGTCATCTTGCTGAAACTGCCTCTATGCCTTCTCCACCTCACAAATGGGCACAGAGATAGAAACAGTGAATTTTGTGTGTTCTTGGAACATGGCAGGAAGCGTGGAAAACAAGCAAGAGGGGAACAGATGGGTCACCTTCTAAAGGAGCAGTGATCAGTCCTAGATCATGAATGATGGACTTCCCATCATCACCTTTCCTAAATTGCTGTGTGAAGAGTGAGGCTCTGCTTCTTGCTGATTTTGTCATTAATAAGATTACTGTTGGGAGCTGGGCCGAGCCCTTCACTCATTCTGCCGTTGCCCCTACACCTGATGTGAGGACAGTTTAGAGATGGGCTCAGTAAGTATTGGTGCAGATTTTTGAAATGCTAAGGATTCTGTGTTACTGCTCCCCTTTCCACCCTGCTGAGGGCCGAGTGACTGGATCACTGGGTTACCTTTCCAACCTTCTGTTCACATTCTCAATGGCACTGCCAAGTTTAGGCACTCATTTCTTCTCCCTAGTCTACCACCATTACCTGCCCACTAATTGGTCTCTTGTGCCACGAGACCACCACTTGATCACATTAGCATCCCATTCTAGAGAGGAAAAACAACTTTCGATGGCTCTTGCTTTCAATAGGACAGCATCCAACCTTCTTAACATGGCATTTAAAGTCCTTCACAGTTTGGCCTGAATTTATTTTTCTAGTTCCATTTTCCATGTGAATATCCTTTATCCAATGATTCTCTAAAAATATCTTTTGTTTTGTTAAACATAGTTCTATAACTTTTTCCTGTGCCTGTGATTCTGCTCCTCTCCTCACCAATGGAAGCTTACTCTTCTTTTAAAGCAAGAGTCTGCAAACTGTGACCCATGGAGCAAACTGGGACCACAGCCTGTCTTAGTAAATAAAGTTTTATTGTAACACAGCCATGGCCATTTATTTGCATATTGTCCATAGCTGCTTTCAAGTGAAAACAGCAAAATTGGATAGTTGTAATATAGAACATATGGTTCACAAAGCCCAAGACCTGATGTTTACAGAAATTTGCTGACTCCTGGTTTAAACACAGCTCAGATAGTGTCCTCTTTATGAAGACTTCTTCACTGCCCTAGCTCCCCACTCAGATCAGATTTAGTGGGTCTCTTTTCTGTAATCCTATAATACTTATAAACTGTGCACTCAGTGCAGTTTCCATATTGAACTTTTAGAAGTCAAAAACAGACAACTCTCAATGGTCTTTGAGTTCTCAGTGTATTGGCCCCAGCAGCTGAGGCACACAGTAGGAATTCAACGGATGCCTGCTGAATAACAAAAACCATGTTGAGAATGTGCTTCCATAGTTTATTAGCCATGTGTCTCAGGAGAAAAGAGCTTCTTGAGCCCAGAGAGCTTGCTTCTTGTTTGCTTTGACCATCTTGAACACAGCACTGGTTTCTGAACAGCTGCTTCCTTTGACTGTTGGAGCAGTTTTGAATAGCTTGATCCAGTATTGATGACTGCTTCTTTAGAAGGCAATGCATTTCCTCCACTGCTTCTGCTGACAGGCACAGGGTTTGGATGCTGATGTATTTATTCCCCTTCCATAGGTCAGAGGCATTTGAGCCTGGGTGGGTAGAGGAGCACGTTGGGGAGGTGTGGCTAACCCATTGTCCCACCACTCCCCTAGTGACCTCATCACCTCTCAGGCCTGCAATACACTTCTAACTCAAACCCTTTCCATCACCTATGATTCTCCATCGATCTGAATCTATTCCAGCTGCTCTTGGAGGTGAGTCTTGCACCTTTAATCACTCAGGCCCCAGCCAGTTTCAGGGACCTTCTCTCGCTGTGCTAATGTACCGGCTGACACTGTGGGAGTTAGGTCTAGGCAGGGTGAGCCCTCAGCTCAAGTCTTAACAGCCTTAAGTTCCACGAGATTCCCCCAAACCTTCCCCATATGCCCAAAATTGCTCCTGGCAACTCTGTTCACAGCCAGTGGTAACCAGTGGAAGTGGGAGTTGAGCTGCTGTCTGCTTGTGCAGGAGAGCCATCTAGACTAGTTCCTGGTGGTAGATAACTGGAGATTCTGGGCTCAAAGGAAGCATCACAACATTTGATTGAATTCATACATATGCCTTACACAACTTAGACGTTCAAAAGCTGAATGTAAAGGGGTTCCACCGTTTCCATGGGAAATAACAAAACTGAGCATGTGTGTGTGTTTAAGGAATACCCTTTGATCGCTATGTGAGCAATCTTTATTGTTGTTAGAGATTAAATCTCAATAACTTTTTGAAATTAGAGGTCTCTCATCAGCCGAACAGGCAGTGGCACTCACCCCTTCCCATACCTTCCTCCTACCTCTAGAGTGTTATCAGCATGGTAGTTTTGCTTGAGATCAAATCAGGGCAACATAGGAACTGTCATTTTTCATTTACTGGGGCCCTTTGATCCCATTCAGAGTTTATTTATTTCAAGTGAAAAACAGGAGCCTGCTTGCATACATCTATCCTGTAGAGTACTTTTTTATTTTCTTCTGTTAGAGATCAAATCAGAGTTGTAAGTAGTGTGGTCATTAGTTATCACCACCAGACTTCACAGCCTGCACTTTATTTCTGTTCTTACAAAATCACGAGCCTTCTCTGTTGCATAACGATCACTCTGGTGCAGCTACACAATATGCCTTTCGTGGGCACTTGGGTGTTAATTTATTTCACAGTTTCCTTTGTAGATACAATCAGAGTCACCTATCACATTCCTGTTTCTTCCTTTTATTGCGTTTCTTCACTATCTCGTTTGTGTGATCTGTTTCTGCAAGATGACAGGCAGTGTTTCTCTGCATACTGTTTCAGTGACATATTTTCCAAGGCTTCTCTATTGCCATTTTAAAAGTATAACATTTTATATATGTAATATAAGTTATTTATAACTCAAGTTTTGTTATATATAAACATTTCCCAAATGACACTTTGGTTTAAGTACACTTTTTAAAGAAAAGAAAAAATATTCTTTGCAGAAATATTTTTCTCAAAGTTGTGAATGAAGGAAAAGCTCTCAGCATGATTATAATGCATTTTTCTGCTATCTGAGTACATTGAAATATATGAATGTTATTTTCATGTAAGTGATCAAGTTGTGGTATTTAATAACACGTTGTTAGTAGAAAAGGAGCAATCCATTTTGATTTATTTGGATATTTACTGGTTGACTTACAGTGCTTTACATATTAGAATTGGTTTGTCAACAATTAACATTCTAGGTTTTTATGTAACCCATACTTCAGGTAATAGAGGATTATTAAACTGCAACTAGTGTGTTGGAAATCTGCCGACTGGTAATAAAATTCTTATGTATAACAGCAGCTGAGAAATACTGCTGTATATTTATGCATAGATTGTAAGACAGATGATGGCCGGCAAACCGGTGGGGCTTGAAATTCAGATCTCCAGCAGGTGGCGCTGCTTTTCTATAAATGAACCCTCTACCTGGCTGTAGTCTAAGCACCACCACCACTGCCCCCCTTTCTGCCTTTTCTTTTCCAGATGCGATGCCCTCTCTTTCTCAAAGATGAATGTCTAAAACTGAGTTTGTTTATTTTTTTGAGGAGGTATGCCTCCGTTAAGACAGTTCTCAATTGCTAAGATCCTTTAAATCTAACTTGCTTCCCTTCATACTCACTTGGAACAAGTCTCAGTTAAATAAATGTTACTGTTTTTAAAAGGAAGCTACACAATACGAGATTCTCATCTCTAAGACTGGACCACCGTCTGAATATTATGTGGAAAGTTCCCATTTTTATCTAATATTTATGTGTACAAGTTAATTTCCTAGGCTTCGTTCTGCACTAGGATAATGAGGGACATTTTTATAAAGGTGGCTTATGCACTGGATTAATGTGCTATATACAAATAATTTTAATATGATGCTCTTTCATCAAGAATTACTTTAGAATCCAAGTTAGCCAAAGAATGTTGCTTTTCTCCCTCGGCCAGCACTAAGTTTCTGAGAAGCAGGATCAGACCACTTTGGGGTTTTTTGTTTGTTTGTTTGTTTTCTGGTTTTTAAATAAGGTTGCCCACACAAAGGTTAATCAGATTGTCAATTTGGGCATCAGTGAAGGAAAAATCCTATATTTTTGGTTCTTTTTCATACAGCCTCTTTTTAAATTATTTTTGTTTTATTTTTAAAAGCCACAGCTATGCCTTTTTACTAACTTATTTTTATAAAACCTACATTATTCCTTTTCTGTTGGGTGTTAGGGTGTAAACTCGAGCCTGTCTCGATACAATAGATCTATTGAAGTAAGGGAAGGGCAGAATTAAAATACATCCCAAATGACTCATTTATTTTCTTTATTAAGGGCTACCTATCAGATTATAAAGAATTTTGAATGCAAATATCCTACATTTTTGTAATTTAAAATTTTGAAGCCATTTTGAGAATCCAGTTGGAATTTTATCTTTTGAATTTTTAAACTTTTTTTTGAGACATACTAGGGTAGAGGGTGTAGGTCAAGGGTCCAGATAATATTAAGTACATCCTCATTTTATTCACATATGCTTTTGACAGAGAAAACCCTGAAGTGTTATTGATTAGGTAAAACAAAGGAGTGGAGGATTGGGGAAACATCTCCTTTTCAGTGAGTTCCCTTGAAAGCCCTCCTTTTGATTGCAATGTTTTCCTGTTAAAGTTAAACCCTGATGGCTTTCCTTCTACCTTGCTTCACAGGGGGACGGGATCAACTCAAGTAGTTGACAGCAGGAAATAACTGTCCCAAAGTTTGGATTTACCTGGCTGAGCCATGAGGCAGCAACCTTGTGAATTTCACAGGACCCATTTCCAAGGCATTAAATAACTTTATTTTCCTGTCAAATACACTCTCCAGAGTAAAAGTGAGACCTCCAATGGAACTGGACCACTAGTGGCTCCTCCTCGTGTTTAGTTTCATGCACATATGTGTGTCTTATCTTGGACCTTGATAACTTCTAGGTGGCCAAAAAGAAAGTAGGCTGGCTTAGGGGTGGAGGTTGGGAGGGTGATAAACTTAGCCAAGCTGCAAACCTACAGGTGCCCTCTTTGAATTTGAGTATGCAAATCTTTAAAAAAGAAAAAAAAGAAAAAAAAAACCCTTTCAGAGGACTGAGATTACTACCCAATATTATCCACATTCTGTTACTGTGAATTTAAAGCTGTATACTGCCTGCCCCTTGTACTCCCATCTACACCCTTAAATAAATCTTTCTGCCCTAGTCAAGCTGAATTTCTTAAAGTTTCCTAGATTAGTGCCTCCTTACCTCCTTGCTTTTGTTCAAGCTGCTCCCTCCACCCAGCATGCCCTTCCCTGGTTGACTGAGCATTGTGGTTGGGGTTGCCCCCTGTGTGAGGCCCTGTGTTTGATTCTGGGGATACACAGGTAAGCAAGGCTGACATCTCTGTCCATCCGATCCTTGTTCCAAGTCACAGTTTTTCCCTGATCACCCTGGACCTTCTAGCCCTTACTAAAGCAGTTCATTTATCCTTCATCTGGTGCTATCATGTAACCCCTTTTTAGCTGTTATTTCACATAATTTGTGAATTACTATATATATTTAATGCAGTTATCTCATTTCTACAGCTAGACTTGTGGTTCTTATTGTCTTTTTAAAGGTTTTTTTTTTGTTGTTATTTTTAAGAAAAGAAAAGGCAAAAGCAACGGCCAGCCCCAGCTCCCACCCTCGAGGTGTTTGCTGAGTGGGTCTGGGGTGAGGGCCAAGCACTGGTGTCTGTAAAGTTCTCTAGTTCCTTGTATTGAAAGGCAGGCTTGAGAATCTCTGAGCTAGACCACACTCTCCTTGGACCAGGAACCCTGCTTTCCCATTTGGTAGTGCTTTCTGGGCTTGAGTCTGGTAGGACATGTTAGAAAACTGTATGTGGCTGCCAAGTTATGAGGCCTTCGGTCCATGGCTGGCTCCTGTGATAGCTTTCAAGTATCAGAAAAGATTGTTAAGCCCAGAACCATTACAAATCAGAGCTGAAAAGGTCCTTATACATAATTAATGCCAATCCTTTGGGAGGTGTCTTGCCAAGACCACACAGTTGATCCAAGCCAGGTCTAGAACCCAGGCTCTTCACCACTGGGCTATGCTTCTCCCCTCTGCAACATTGCCTCTCCGGCAACTAGGAGATATTTATTCAGAACATTACCAGGGGCTCAGCATAATGAGATATTCAGAGACTTGCAAACTACCAGAGAGGACCTTATAAGTCTAGTTGGGAAGTGGGATGCATGAAATGGAAAACAAAATTTAATGCAAAACACAAAGAGATGGCAGAGGAGTGTCAAATGAGAGTGGAAGAAAGGAGGGATTCTACCTTATTATAGTCATCTGGGATGGCTTCCTGGAGGAGGCAGGCTAACCTTCTTGAAGGGTGGGTAGAGTAGGTAGGTGAAAGGAAGACTGGGTAAGAAGGGATAGTGAAGGAGTCATTGCCCCCTTTTTCCCTGCCTGTCCCGCCATCTCCCACATGCATGCCCCAATTCCATGACCTCCCACCAGAAATTCAAGGGAAAGAGCCCACCACAAGCAGGCAGCATGAATTTCCTGTAATTTAGAGGGAACAGTGGGGTTTCCCCGCATTTCCATCTGATTTTCATTTGTTATCGCCCTGAATGGTCCCAGCCTTCTCCAATTGAGGCCTGTTTAAATATTTTCTGGCTTTTCTTGTTTTTATGACACTTGGCATAGCCTAATTATTTTGACCTGAGCAGTTCATTGGGGCCATGTGAAATATGGGACAAAGGTGACAGTTGAACAAGATGCAGAAGGTGGGGGTGGGGGTGGGGGTGGTGAATCTCACCCTGTTCTGATGATTGGATCCCAGATGAGCTGTTGGGAGCAGTGGAGAGAGTGTTAGTGCATTTGGGTAGAACAGAGTCAGAAGAAAGCAGACTGACATCATGACGAAGGACGCAGTGGCCGAGAACTCTAGTTACTTCCATTTCTCAAAGCCAAGATGATAATGATGGGTAACATTTATCAAGAGCTTGCTGAAAAAACTCTATTAAGCACTTTCCATGTTTTCAGTGCATGTTCACAACAGCCCTCTGAAGGAAGTACTCTGATTATTTCCATTTTATAGGTGAGAAAGCTGGAGTTAGGTAATTTGCCCAATGGCTGTGCTTGGACCCTGCAGTGTAGCCTCGGGGCCTGTGGAGTTAAATGTTACCTTCTTGCAGCTCATTATAAATTGATCATTGTAGAGGTCTCTCCCATATCTTAGAATCCTTCTGTCAGTGAGTGTTGCTGGAGCCAGGGCCAGAGATGTAAGAGGGGTGCCTACCCAATGGGTGGGGTACAGTAAACCATGCTGGGGAATTTGACCAGCTGGTGAGCTCATGTCCCATGAGACAGTTCCCTGAAATGGAAACCCAGTCTTCTGCATGAATTTAAAACAGAAATTAGAAATCCATAGTTTATGGACATCTTCAGACTTAAAGATCGTCCCAGGTACACGACCCTGTGAGCCAGCAGGGTGGTGCCAAGCAGAACACCCAGGACAGTCCTCAGGCTGTCAGTGTGTGGTCTCTGGTTGTCTCTCTCGGCCCCACAGCAGTTCCAGATCGGCGTGTCCTCCAAGCCAGGACTAGAACCCATTCTTCATCTGTCCCATGGGGGTAACAACAGATCTTGGGACATTGTGGAGTTGAGTGACTTATCTGAGATCAAAATTCTTGTGAAGGTCATAGGAACTTGGAAGGGTGACCTGAATCCAGGAGATGTATTCTCATGAGCAGAATTTTGACAGCAAATGACTTGTGTCAGAAGTCAGCAGACTGGGGCCCTCGTTTTAGGTGTGCCTATTTGTGTCACGTTAGTGTGGCCCTAAGAGAGTGAGGCCAGGACATCCCTAAACTTTCCAGCCCTGTTCCTGCATTCCACACCTTGTTTTCTAATGGTGTGGAGCAGAAGGGGACCCACCATGCAGCAGCATTTTAAAATGTTGTGTGGGATGTGTCTGAGGATAAATTATAGTGGAATACAGATAATGATTTCATAGTTCAAGACCATCTTTAGAAGGTGACTATGCCCTTAAGAAATATACTAAATGCTGTGTTTAGTGTAAAATCACAATCTGGGACTGGTCTTACCTCCCAAGGTTAAAAGCATACAGTATTTCCTAAAGTGTTCTGGCAGAACATTCTTCATCGGGCCATGTGGTGTACCTGGGTTGTACTAAAAACCCATGCATTTTGCTTTTATCTGAGTCTCAGAGAAAGTACTTGTGCAACCATCTGGAATACATAATGGAATTCTCAGGGGCTTTTAATACAACAGGCTCAGTGGAAAATATGGTGTTTATGGATGAGATGATAATAATAATGATATTAATAATAATAATGGTTCTTATCTGTATAACATCTTCTGGTTTAGAAAATAATTTCACATATATACAATTAGATTCTAGGCTGGTCTTCAAATAGAATCATTGGGGCAAGCATTAATTTTAAAAATGTATATAATAAAGTAAAAATGGAAATGAAAATATGATTGACATTTTCTGCCAGTCATGTTTACTGGAAGCTGTTTAAGGGGAGGAAAAGCAAAAAGAGAAGAAAGGTAGTATCTGAGTCAAAACATATAAGCAAATAAAAAGTTGTACCTCAAAGTGGCGATGTGAATCCAGACTGTGTGAACCAGGAGAGTCTGATGGAAGCGTGAAACAAGGTCCACGAGAGACCTGCACCTTCCTCTCTCTCCTGCTTCTCACCCTGGCAGGTGCCATAGCTCACACTCCTGTGATAGCACGATCTTGTCTCCACTCCTTTGGATGTCTGACAACTCGTAAATCTGTAAGGAAGCCTTTCTTGCAAGGGTCTTTCTTAACAATCTCATGCAAACACCATGAAGTGATCAAAAGAGTAACACTCCCGAACAAGGGAGCCTGGAGGCACGGGTGCAGACACAGAGTACGAGAACTTCTTTGTGAGGACAGGCAGGGCGGCGGAACCAGCACAGAGACCACCCTTGGGAGGCAGACAGGGCAGGGCCAGGCCTGGAGTGAGGCATTTACCTTGAAGACCAAACTTAAGGGGGCATCAGAAACTTCAGTAATGAAGGTAAATGATAACTTAATGCAGTATTGTTTAAAGAAATCAAAACGTAAAAAAATCCATGATGAATAAAATGTCTGAATTTTAAATAAAGAGGATAAATAGCTATTTTCACACTAGGATTGAAGTACTGGATTTCACAAGTCAGCAGGGTTTAGAACAGGCAGCACCACAGAAGACTGGCAGCTGCTCCCACTCACACGAACGCTCCCCGCGCACCGGGAGCAGTGCTCTGTAACTTACAGCCGTTCTGTCCTGATGCGTTGCAGAGGGACCCGACTTGTCCTTCAGTAAATCCAAATCTATTTGATAATAAACTGTATTAGGAAAAGGGTTCTCTTACAAGCTCCATAAATTCCATTACAGTCCATTTTGTCTTTGTTAAACGTATGAGTTGAAAATTACAATCCCTTTATTCACAATGATCGTTTTAGACCCACAGCTCAAAAAGATCAGCATTAACTTAAAAAAATATATTAGCATGCTTGTATCTATTAAGCACTATTGCTTTGTAGGCTCCAGCTGATGATTTTATTAAGTATACTGCAAGAGGGGAAAAATCAAGGATAATTATAAATTCATAAATACATAATTCATTGGCATAAAGTGATTTTAATGGAATGGGTGCAAATTATCTATTTCCTCATGAAAATAACAGAGATGTTCTGATTAAGCCCATAATGTAGTCTATGTGAAATTCTAGCCAAACCGATGGGACACGCTTTCTGAAACTACCTTTGATAAGAAATGCATTACAAACTCATCAGTTTGGCTTCCTGTTAACAAAGAGACAGCAGCCGTCTGGATCATTCCGGATTCACAGGGAAACTGCCACCCCACGTATCCTCCAACTAAAGCTGTGCAAGTTTGACAAGGGGCAGATGAATCCAGGAGTTATTGTGCAGGGGTTTAAATCTATGCGGCAGCTGACGGTTGAAATAATCATCTATATATCGCTCTGAGCTAGCTGGGGAAAGGTTGAAGCTGCATATTTTCAACATATCTAGTCTAATGGTTAATCTGTTGTCTTGTCCAGGCTCTTGCAGGATGGACCTGCAGCCGACACTGACAGCTTCAGGGAATTGCTCGTGGTAGATGTGATTTGCCTTGATTCTCAAAGTGGAGGGTGGATGGCTCTAACTTAGCTTGAGCTGGGAAAGGGGAAACTCACCTGCCTGGTTTCCTCAAATGCAAGGGGACCTGCAGAACTAATAGTAGGTTAGATGGTAGGGACATTGTGGGCACTAAACTGCCTCTCTCCCTCCCGACCTAGCCCAATTTCTTCCCTTAAAGTGGGCTCCATGTGTGCTTCTTTTCATTTGGTTGTCTCGGCAGATTGGAAAAACACTGTTCTTTTTGAAAACAGGACATTAAAAAAAATGCAAGAAGAGCAGGGACGAGCAAACTTTTTTTAGCAAAGGCCAGCAAATAAGCATCTTGGGCTCTGCCAACCATACAGTCTCTATTGCAACTACTTGACTCTCTGGTTGTGAAGAGAAAACAGATACAGACAACAATTAAACAAGGGCTGTGGGTGTGTCCCAGTAAGATTTTATTTCTAGCCACTACTTTGATTTACATATAATTTTAATGTGTTAGAAAGTGTTTTTCTTCTTAGATTTTGTTCCCCAACTATTTAAAAATGAACAAACCATTTTAGTACATGGCCATACAAAAACATGTTCCTGTCTACAGGTTACTAACCAACCCCTGAACTTGAGAAATCTAAGAAGGAAGAAGGCAGCTCGTGGTGCTAGGGACTTGGCAGGTTTCATCTCTGTCCTGAAGCCCTGACCTCGGCAAACAGGCCCTGCCTATGCCAGGGCCACATAAACGAGTCTGGTACACTCTTTGGCTGCAGAGCATTTACCAGCTTGTTGATGTTGGGAGTGGGGAGAGAAGGAAAGTTGAAAAGGGGCTGTTTTTCTTGGACTCCTGTACATTTCCCCCAGTTTAATTCAAAGTAACAGTTATCTTTCATCTACTGCCTTCCCAGTCTCCAAGTTCCATAGCAATAATTAAAGGAAATTCTTGCATTTCTCATTTTGGTTGTATATCTGCTCTTAGACTTTCATTGCTCATCTCTGTTTTGTCTCTGAGAAGCTAATAGGTAGTGATCTTTGCATGAGACTTTTCTTTGACCTTGAGGTGATGGAGACAGTCTGTTCCAAAAAAAAAAAAAAAAAAAAAAGGAAGAAGAAGAAGAAGGAAAAGAGCAAAAGGCAACTAGATCTCCAAAAGGAATTTTTTTACAAAATACTGAGTGGAACAGAGTATTGGGGAAGTTATTACAGCAGGTCAAGTTTTTAGTGAAGATGTATGAGCTAAGATTCTAGATACAGGGACGTTGATGAATGTTGGACTCTTACCAAGATACATACAATCAGGCTTCTGGTTTGAGATGGGATGGAAGGGGGTGGGTATGGTAGGTACTTTGAATCTACCCAGTTTGACTGTAGAAGATTCATTAGGCCCACAGTGTTCCTGTAGAAAATATTGCAATGTAGGTCATGTAGAATCTGTTCATATATTTATACACTGTTTTTCCTCCCATGTAGGAGCTGAATTCTCTCATTGCTCTGTGTTGATGAACTCAAACTTACACAATTCAGGTTTCCTAGGTAGTGAATAAAGCCAGAAATATACCCTGTGATTAACTTCTACATAACCTATTGTTCCTTAAAGTCTCCCTCTCCATTCTCCTATTAGCTCCACAAAAGCCAGAAATGAAAAAGCTCCAGCAAGTCTCCCTTCCCTGCCCCCTCAGCATGTGGCAGGGCGGGTGCTTCCTGGGTGGGCACCAGGGCAGGTGGGCTACTTGGAGATACTTTCCATCCTCATTTTATGTAATGGCAGGTTTTGTTTGTTTTTTTTTTTCCTTTAACTTATGCCTTCTAGGTTTTCCAAATAAATGTACTTTTTCTTTCTCAGCTAGAAATTGTGAAATTATCCTGCCTGATAATATGAATGATAAAGCAATTGCTCAATTTTAGAGAGTTATATATATGTTGGAGGTGTTATTACTGTTGACATTGCTTTTGAGAAGCAGTATCTTTTGTCTTATCATTATCTGTATATTGCTATTCACCATGGTCTTTCAAAAATAGCTTTATGGATTGATCTTATCAATAATACTGCGAACTATTTTCCAAACTTCTTGGTGATACATATTATCCCAAGGTTGTCAGAGCAGAAACTTGTTCCAAGGATATCACCCACTTAACTCCCATGTTCAGATATTGAGCTGCCCACTGATCCTCCAGGTATAAGATGTGCCTGTTTTACCTTCTAACAAGTGCTCAGCTGCCCAGCCTCACTGATGGGCATGTGGCATTCCCCACCGGGGGACCCATCCTGAAACAGCAGTCAAGTGCTCCTTTACAGAAATGATAGGGACAAACTCACCCTATGGGTTATTTATCTGGCACTTGTGTTTCTTGTTGTGGTTGATTTTCCTTCATTGCTAAAGGAAACACCCTCACCTTCTCACTAGTCTGGCGCGTGTGCCAGGCAGCCAGGGTTCTGGTAATCGATGACCGCGAGACAGGAAATGTCCCTCCGTGAAGCTGGTGTCATCCTGTGCTCCAGTTCTGGGGTGCTTTTACATGGCCACACTCTTAAGACCCTCAAGTTAAGTAGCCCAGACTTTCTGGTGAAAGTCTTAGGTGTCCATATTAGAGGAAGGTTGGGTCAGCTTGGGAGTTTTGTCCATTGTGAATTATATATTGAGAAATGACTGTATTAGTAGTACTGATATGATTTTTTATGAGGAGGAAGTTTGATAAACCCACAGAAATCAAGAAGCACACTGTTCAGTGTCTAGTCCAGTAGTTTTGCCCTCTCTTTACCCTGAGTTTTAATAAAGCAACGTTCACATCCTGATAGACTAACAACACACATCCACATTTCACTGATGTCACTCATGATACAAGGATATACATATTACATGTTCCCCTTTCTTAGGCGTGGCAGACCCATGGCACTTTACGCAAATTAGGCAGCCATATTGCAGCCAAGGGTCTGACCAAACCAGTGGCTTGAGATGGAAATGATAGGTTAACATAGCAGGTTGCTGATTTGGAATATAGCGATCAGGGAGTGGAATGCACTTTTGCAGATTTCAGGAGATAAGGGGTCTTTTGTTGCTGCTAAACTCAGTTTTCCATGTCTGTGTAGGTTGTAAGGGAGAAGGGAACTCTGTATATTTTTGGAAATTACTGCACAAACAAGATTGCCATCTGATATATTATCCCTTCTGACGTTGATGACAGTAACACAGCAAAAAGAATTTTAAGAAGTCACCCGGGTAAAAGAAAAGGAAAGAAAAACTCTCAATGTGGCTATGAGGAAGAAACTTTCATGTTAATTTAAAGTTATAATTCTATTCCATTTTAAAACTGGTTTGCAACTTTTCTAATGAAAAATTTCACAAAGGATTAATTTCCATTTTCTTTTCTTATTATTGTTTGGCAGTCAAGGTTGAAGCTAGATCACGCTATTCCAAAGACCCATTTGAGTTCAAGAATGCAACTCACAATTCTCGGCTTGTGACCAAGCCAGGTGAAGGAGTACTGGCACCCATCCCAGTTTTTAATAACTGCCCTGCACCCCTCAATGCTCTACCTTAACATGCTGAGTTCAGTTGAAGACAGATGCACTACTGTGGATTTCAGCATGCATTTAGCTTGTAATGGGCAGCAAAATACCATAGAGAAAAACCATAAAGAACAATAAATAATAATTAAAACTACCATACTCGCAAACTAGCAGCTTGCTCAAGACTTCAGTCGGAAGCCCTGTTAGCTAGATGCCTTTTACATTCAAGCCACTTTGCATGCCTCTTACCCTGAGTGATTCCAGTGTGAATATGACATTACTAATGACCTGCTAAGTGTGTGCAGATGTGGGTTTCTCCAGATGTGGTGATTAATAACGTAATGGAGATAGCCAGTCAACTCATGTTTATGGGTCGTTTGCCTTTTATTACGTTTCTGAGTTTATTTGCTTTGAACTATTTCTTAACTCCAGCCAACAAACTCACCTTTAAGTCTCAAAGGGCATCATCCTGCTAAACCCTGTTGAGGAAGCAGGGAAGAAGGAATGTGCCCCAGGCTGGAGCTGAGCAAGGAGTTTGTCCAGTGTCGGGGCACTGGATTATTTGGGGAAGTTGAAAGTTGAAGTCTTTGCCCATTTTACTCAAAGGGCCCACAGAGAGGCATTGGTGAACCTTGGTACACTGTTTGCAAGCTGGCTAGGCCAATAAAGAAAGTTTTTTTATTTAACTCAGTAAAATATATGATCGTCTTGAAGTAAACCCAGAGTTCTGGCCGGTGTTTCTGGAAGATGTTGCCTTGCCTTTGCTTGAAAACAGAATGACGATGAAAAGTCGAGTAAAATGTTGTTACAGATGTTCAACTCTGCATTAAGGCTGTTGGAATTACCACCACATCTTAAATCAATTCCCAGAGCATTGTCTGGAGGTTATGTCATCGAAATAACGAATCCTCTTTAGTCAAGTATAAGCAAACATGTTAAAACATCATTGTAACTTTAAATTAAACTCTAGCGCCAACCAAGGGATCTGAAGCCTCATTAGACTTGCCTGACATTTTTCTAGCGCTGAGTCTTCCCAAACTGTAAAACTGTCCGATTCAGTGCCTATTAGACAAGCGAGCACTGGGAAGTTATAACAGCACATTAAGTGTTATACTTAGGGATGTGCAAAAACAAGCCCTTGAATTTTATGAGTACTTGGAGACTGGATGGAGTTCAGCCCCTATAAAAATTCTACATTGGATTCCTGAACTTGTTTGTGTTTTAAAGAAGCTGGTAAGTCAGGTTCCTTTAACAGATCGTATCTTCCTGAGGTTTCCACAGCGTGATGCGAGTGAGAATGCTGGAGACAGAGGTGTACTGTAATTAGTCAAAAAGCAGGCTAAATATGAACCTGTGAATGTGCATCAGCATCAGGTGCTTGCCCCATTCCTTCAATACATTTGTCTTAGTTGACAGGATGTGAATTTAAGTCTTCCTTTTAATTCAATTTTTATTCCTCTCATGTAGTCACAGAAGCCATAAAGTGAAAATTATATTTTATAACTTAACCAAAAGTTTTTCTAGATTTGCTTTCTTTAAATATGCTGAAATTGATAGGATCTATATAGAGGGTAATAATTAAATATGGTTTATATCCTACTTATGGGAAAGAAGTTATCGCTGCTTCTCTTGTGGGACCTGAGCCATACATAACAGTCTCCATTCCACAGCATTCATATTTCTAAGCTGGAGACATTCTCCCCATCTCTTCGGGGAACAGATCTGCATTTCCAGGCTGAGAGTGCAGGAGGAAATCTTTGAACATGAGTTTCATTTAAGAGAACAAATCCCAGTTTAAATGCAGTATGACTGTGATGGATGATCTTTCTGACTTGCAATGAAAATAAATAGTTTCCTTGCATATAAGGAGGCATAACTTTAGCACCAGAACAAGGTGTCCCCCTGGACCTGACTAACAGGTATTAACTTGAAAGTCTTCCATCTGAACATCGCTGCAGGTAAACAGACGGCAACATGGTGCAAGGATATTGGGCTCTTAACCAAAGAGGGTTATTTATTGTGGACCCAGCGCAAATGGGAAAACAAAAGTTAAGCAAAAGAATCCAGTGGAAATATCAGTGAGTGTGACTTTTTTTCAGGTCTTAACTAATATAGACACAACCATGGCAACATCTGGCAACCTCAAATAAATATAGAGTTAGACATAGGAGACTAGGTAAAAGACCCTTTTGGATATTTCATTCTAACCATTAAAAAGTTTGTGTGATAGAGAAGAAAAGAACTTTCACCCCCACTAGACACACTCCCATGCACACATGACATTTAGTCTGGCACGTGACTCAGCCAATCTAGGTCACCCTGAACACATAAGAACTGCAAGTGCTCTACATTAGAGTGACCTTGTGTTATGGGTGGCATCAATGCAAGATTTTCTACCCCATCTGAAGATGACAAATGCGCCTAAGTATACTCACACACATGTTCTCCCTCACTCTGAACCTCACTGCCTTTCTACCCTGTTACTGCCTGGGATGCCTGGCCCCCTGTCCTGTGAAAGGAAGATGAATTCAGGTCAAGCTCAGAGTGCCTGTTTGCTTGCCGAGAGATGCATATCAACGCTAAGTGATTTTTTTCAATACCATTTATGTGGCTTGTATTTATTTCCTTTAATCTTTTAAGTGCTGTTTAGTTTCAGTGTGATTTGCTGTGGATACTCATTTCTGATAAGATGCACTATCCTCCCAGGCACATAGTTCCTTCCTGGAGCCCTAAGTGACTGGTACGGTCATAGCCTGAGCATGGGCCTCTGGGGGAGATGGGGCGCAGGTGGTAGGGTTAGTGGGCTGTGGGCATTTACAGGTGTTTTCTTGCCTTCATTCTTTCTGGAATAGCTCTCACCTAGAACCACAGTCTTGTTCCCTTTCCCTGTGTCAGCGAGAATTTAAGCAACCTCACACTGACAGTAGAATGGTGGGAGTGGGGGGTTGCTAAGTGTGATACTTTGAAGCAGGTGCAGAGAGTACTTGGGTTACTATAATCCCTTTAGAACCATGTATCATAACATACTAAATTTATTCAGGGTTTTCAGGGAAGCAGCATGTAATGTGTGTGCTCATATGAGTCTTTTGGATAATATCAAGTAGATGAGATGACATTTTCTCCCCAACCTGACTTGTACACCATTAACATAAATGTCAAGCATCTTTTGATGTCGTCACTGCTAATGTTTTTCTTCTTAACCTTAAAGGTAATTTCTGTGCATTCTGGATTTCAGGGGTGCTTCCTCCTAGTCTGTGTTGCAATCAACTATAAGAATCTGAGGATCCTATTTTTTCCTTTTTGACATTACAGCTTTAGCCTGAATTGTGGGGATGGGGAGAGAAGGACTAGAATTTTGCCACCAATGCCCTTGGGTGACAGGCTGGGTATGCATCTACTAATTATCAGGCAACTCTCTTAAAAAGAAGCATGATACAGGCTAATACATCTACAAAGCTTATTAGTGGGTGTCTTTGGGCAAAGGCAGAAGAGTATGCTGTGTTATGTGTGAGCAAAGCTTCACATTGCTTAGCGACCTGTTTAGTTTAGACATTGGAAAACAGCCTTTGGTTTCCAATCCCCTGTGCTGCCTTCTCCCCCTCCCCTCACCACATCATCAGGGATATCATTCAGTGGCAACCTCCTCCTTCATTCGGGTGCTCTTCTCCTGCCGGGTTCTCCAACCTCATAGCCCGGTCCTCTTATCCTACTAGGTTAAGAAAAGACCCCATGTGCACAGCCCTCCTTTTCTGAAGGTGTAGGGGACAAGAGCTGAGTTGGGCTGGGGATTCTTGGGCCAGCATGCTCCAATGTTCCCAGTCCTGAGTGATTGAAACATTGGCTGTCAAGGCCTCAAATCCTTGCCTCTCTCCAAGGCTCTTCATCAGGTGTGCAGGGATTAGGAATCAGTTAAGTAGATTCATTTGCAGAAGCATCAGGCTGTCAGCTATTGTGCTGCTGTTCAAATACAACTTTATTTCTGATTTTGATTATGAGAAAACCCTTTTGATTGCCCACCCAAGCAAAGTAACCAAAATTATCTCTAAGAATAATGATTGCGTGTTCCCCTATAAATATTTTCTGTATTCAGATAAATCACTTCTTTTCTCTATGGCAGGGTGTTTACAAACTGTTGTAGTCTGTTTGAAGTGCATGATCAAATGCTGGAGTGTAAAAGAGGTGATGCTTTCACCTTTCCTAAGCCGGCTTCTTGGACTAACACATTTGGTCTTTGTCATTGGGTCCTAAAAGACAGTTATGAGTTCCTAGTGAGTGACTGAGCCATGAATGTGTGTCCTTCGATATCTTGCCTGTAATTTTCAGTCTGCCTTCAAACTGTCCGTAATCTTATGAGCTGCCTATATTTCCAGTTGAAGATGAGCAGCCCTCAACGCTGTCACCAAAAAAAAAGCAACGGAATGGAGGCATGCGGAACTCCCCCAGCTCCTCACCCAAGCTGATGAGGTAAGGAGGGGGCCTCGGCCAAGGGGGTTCCCCTCTAGCTCCTTCTCTTCCCTTTCTCACCCTCCCCACCCTGCCCAGGGCCAGGGCCTCCCCTCTCTAGCAAGCGGGAGGAGGGGGGTGGGGATGGGATCATTAGATGGCTTCTTAAAGGCTGGAGTATTTATTCTGTCAGCTTGTCAGCAGTTAATGATAGAGCTGAAAAAATTCTGTCATGAAAAACAGTTTGAAAAGCTGTTTGAAAAATACATAGGCTTTAAAGTCTTAGCTGTCACCGTGTCCTGTCTGTGTGTAGTTCCTAAACAGCAGTGGCACTAATGATGGTGGCAACCAATCAGAGGAACTCATGTGGTTAGTTCGCCTCTGGCTATTCTCTTTCTGCAGGAGTCCCTCCGAGGACTGTTGTCTGTACTTAAGGCCATATGTGAGATGTATCATCACAATCAAAAATGAACCTGAAGATTACCTTCCTTTTATCCTGTCCATTGAAATCAAATTTCTGTTAATTGATTTCGACTGATAGAAAAAAAATCTAATAATCTGTGGATTTGCCAAAGCAAAGTTCAAAATAAATACAGATCTGCTCAGGCTAAAAGCAATATTAATTATGGAATAGAGTGTGGTCTCTCTCTCTCTCTCCTCCCCCCTCTTCCTCTCCCCCTCTCTCCTTCTTTCCCTCCTTCTCTTCCTTCCCTTCCCTTCCCTCTTTCTATCTTGACTATGGCTTCCTCTAAGAAATAGAAAGTGAAACCAAATTTCAACACAGTTCTGCAAGTTCCTCTTTCATCTTCCCATTTTTGTCTTTGATTCATCTGCCAATTCCAGCGCTTCTTCCTTCCAACACCCTAACTCTCTGTCACCTCAGTGAAGCAGGGGTGATCTCAGACGGGCACTGCTCTCCCTGAAATGGTCACGGCTGTGGAAATACCTGCCATCTTGATGTTACTTTTCCCTTTGCATCTGCATTGACCAATCTACCTTTCATTATTGAAATATAATGATGGCGATTTTTCCCTCCTTCTCCCCTCATCCCCCACATTCACATCTTCTTGGCCCTCCTCGAGCTCCTTTTTGGGATGGGGATGGGCAGTCCTTCTCCATGCAGCCGAGGACACAAGTTCCCGTGGAAGACTCACCCAGCCCCATATCTGTTTCCATTATAACCGTTTCTTCCTGTTAAATGTTTCCTTAACAGTTCTCTGCCTCCCCCTTTGCTCAGTCTTGCTCGGGTCTCGCTGATTTACATGCTTGTTTACAGTTTACAAGGAGGAATAAAATGCGCCAACTGCCAAGCCTCTCATTCTCATGAAGCCAGTTGTCATGCTAGCATGCATTTCCTATTTACTCACCTTTAGGTAATCGCCTTATCTAATGCTAATAGTTTTATCCATTTAAAGTAGAGAAAAGCACTTTCTTCTGCCTAAATTTAGAGGAGCAAATAAATAAATAAAGAGAAGTCTGAAAAATCTGAAACCTTTGGAGCCAAATTCCCTGTCCCTGTTTGCTATGTAAAGTATGGCTCATTTCTTTGATCTTGAGTAATAATAATTCTGAGGAGTTACACTGTTTTCATATGCTTCAAAGCTGTGTCAAAGTTTTGCTGCTTAAGGGTACTTCTTTATTCTGTTGGCTCTTGGGTACCAAGATGACAGGTCTTCTGTACGTGGTGGAAGCTTTTTTAAGTCATAGCCTTCAGCAAAACATCAAATTACCAAATCCAGGGTAACATACTTCTACACAAATGCCTTTCCTGTAGATATATTATACCATATATATTAAATACTTTAGTGTTACACGCTACATTTTATGTGCAATAGAAAGTGATGGTTTGAGGTAGCCTTGAGGGGACTTTTTTTCCACAAGCAGAAAAAGCTAGTGTATACTGTATCAAGTATGGTTTTTACAGGACTTTCTGCCTGAAGGCCTTTGTAAATAAGTAATGATCAACAGATTGGCTGTGGGTTTTTGAAAAGCATGCCTATGTCAGTTTGCATGATGGGGGAGAATTTTCAAAGTGGGTCTAGCTTTCATTGCCTGTTGGAGAGGGGCTGAGGGAGGCAGACAACCTGGGCTGGAGCTGTCTGTTCCGTGGTACATCAGAATTGCTAAACGTGGGTCAGGCGGTGAGCTGAGACTTGCCAAGCTATAGAACTTGCATTTCTGGTGTTGCTGCCTTTGAGCTGCTGCTGTGGCCACAGCTTCTGTCACCAGGATACTTTACCCCACCCACCACAAGGGTCTCTCAGCTGGAACAGGCTGTTTTGTGACAGGTCAGAAAGTCTCAGGCACTTCTCCATTACTTTCTGCGTCCCAGGTGTTCTCTATGCTCTGATGTGGCAGCAAAGACAGGGTGTTAAGCCAAATCTGCTTTCCTTCCTTTCCAGTGTGTGAATGGAGAACCATGCGTTTGTTGGGTTTGACTCTGGCACTGGTCCTGAGGTTCCCAGAACCATTTTTTGCAAGATCCCTCCTGTTGATTGAAAGAAAACAGAGGGCCTCATGCAGTATCTTGTGGCTTCTCCAGGTCCATCTACCTCTTCAAACACTCCCTTTCTACTCTATAGAAGATACGACTCCCAGGTCCTATTTCTTATGACCTGAAACATCCATAAAGAAAGCTAATGACATATTTGAAGTGGTTTTTCGACATGAGTTTGTGGCTTGCTGTTTGAACAGAATCAATCATTCTGAATGTGGGCAGGTTTAGTGGCCTATGGGGCAGTGATAGGAATAGCTCCAAGAGAAACTGGAGAGCCCAGAATGGGCGAGGATGGGCTTTAATTTACCACTGTGGCTTCTGCAAATAAAACAGGCTCCTACAAGAGGGTTCCTTGCAAACTATCTGCCAGTATACTGTGCTGCTGGGACTCAGTGCTAATGGGTCTCTGTCTCCCTTTTGTTCTGGCATCAGGCTTACCCTGATTTTTAAGTGTCACTTAACTCTCTGTACAATCATTAGGTGAACAGCCTCGTTTTGTGTGTCTGGATGCCGACAGTATGTTTTTTAGTCACTCTGACAGAAAACAGCTCTTGCAGTCAGACTGAGCTAAATGGTGAATGCCTGTGCTCCAAGCTAGGGTTTCCT
Organism: Phyllostomus hastatus; assembly: GCF_019186645.2. NCBI lineage: Eukaryota > Metazoa > Chordata > Mammalia > Chiroptera > Phyllostomidae > Phyllostomus > Phyllostomus hastatus. The sequence continues at coordinate 20,334,133 of NW_025333869.1, forward strand.
GTGTCCTAATAGATGACCTTGAACTTCACAGCCCCTGGGGAGGAGTGGGTCATGGGGTTCCCAGTGTGCCCTGTTATTTGCCTCCTTGTTGGTCTCTTAACATAGAATGATTTAAGGAGCCTCTCCCAGCTTCCTCCATACGCACCAAGCACCCAATGCTCTGTTCTCCTTAGTTGGTGGTTTGTGCCTTATAAGGATATCTGTGTCTTCCCTCAGTTGTAAGGCCCCTAAGGGCAAGAACTTTGTCTCTAAATAACTAAGTCACGGGTTCTTAATTTGGGAGGTAGTTTTTACAGACCCTATTGAATATCCAATGAAAACTCTCTAGAAGTCCCTGTAGGGGGAAAAAAAGTATAGTTGACACCATTTTTACTAGATTCATGGATTCCTTACATTATGCCCAGATTACAATCATACTCAGTTCTTTCTGTGGCCACTTTCCATTTGTTTTATTCTCGAATGCATCTTGGCTGCTGAGACTGTCCCTCAGGTGGATAGACGGTGTGAAGGCAATGCCTGGGCTCTCACACTGTATCCTCCAGTGGAACCCACCAAGTCTGTGCATTTCAGGGGTCTGCTTCTCTTCCTTTCTCAGATGGATTTTCATCCAGCGTATGTTTCGTGAAAGCCTCTGGCATGGAGGTGTTATAGAAGATCTCTGAAGCGTATAAAGTAATATAGATTAGAGGAGGTGTCTGTCTTCACAACACTTACAGTTTAATTAATGTAGGAGTCAGCAAAATAGAGTGGGAACAGTTAGGATATCTATTAGCATGGGCTGTGAGAGTAGAGTGGGCTGACATCACCTCTGGTTTGGAAGGCTGAACCTATGTGAGAAGAAGGTTTCAATGAACCTAGCCTTGTGTGATGAGGAGAATTCTCTGTTGCTAATATTACTCACACTATTCATTGCTTACTGAGTGTCAGGCATCATTCCAAGAGTGTTGTGCCTAGGAACTTTGAATCCTAACTACAACTGCATGAGTAGGAATCAATCTTTCCCCACTTTACAGATGAAGAAGTTGAGTCACAGCTGTAAAATCTAGTAAATCCAGTAAGTCTTACCTAATTATGAAGATTTGAATCCAGGTGGTTTAGCTCCCAAGCCCATATTATTAACTCCTTCACCATTCGACCCAATGCAGGAAATAGAGAAAGTGTCCAGGACATAGGAAGTGACTTGGTGTGGCTGAAGCACAGGGTCCTATCACAGTCGTCTGGCACCCACCTGTGGCACCCTTTCCTGTCATAGGCAGCGGGGGACCCTCGTAGGTTTTTTAGGAGGCAGTGGCCTAACTGGTGTTTGGGAGGGCCACTGGTGGCACAATAAGGAAGGATTTAGAGCCTTTCATTGGGGTCTCCTGAGACACATGTTACATAAGTACAGAGGTGGAAAGAGAAGGATCAGCCCACCCCAGCCTCTGCCAAGGCCCTTTGAGTGACAGCCACCCAGGATCTGCTGTGCATAGTGGACTGGAAGGGGGCTATGCAGTCTTCTGAAGAAGGACACACAGCATTCTTGACATTAGTCCATGTTACACCCATTGCTCCAGGAGCTCAGGGAACTTGGAGTAAGGTTGAGAAGCACAGGCCATGAAGATTTACAACAGGATATGGCAGGTAGACAATTTACCAAAGACACAACCCCCATCTGGGCTAGCATGGATAATTGACGATACCAAAAACAGAAAAAATAAACACTGTGAGCGGAGCTTCATGTCATGAGACAGAAAATATTCGACATTTGTTGTCTAAATGGGAAAAGAAACATGATTTGAGGAGAACAGATTATCCTGTTGGGCATTTACTGATCATTAAGTGAAATAAAAGCATCTGCTTGTTAAGTCCCCTTCTCTCTCCTTTGACTCTTCCACGGGGTCTTTTTGTTAGGACTGTCAGCTTAAAAGGTCCTAGCAATAGAAGATGGCAACCTGGCCTGAGCCCAGGCAGAGTTGGGGGCAGAAGGCTGCTCTCACAATTCCTTCCACTGGACAGAATAAAGAAGGAAAGCACAGACAGCTTAGCTAAGTACATTTACCTCCTAATGCACAGACAAATAGGGAATGACAGGCCCTGTGGGACTGGAGAAGAAAGAAATAGTGGGTCTCATCATACCAAGACTTGGGTGGACTTAACACTTGTTTTGGGCCATAGCATGCTCAGCAGAGGGTCATTATCCTGTCCTCTTGCTTCCAGAGCATCTTGTATACTCTCCTCTGGGACTGAAGAACATGTCATTTCTCCCAGATGTCTCCCAAACATAAAAGCAGACATTTCCTTCTTCCTCTGAGAATGGTGGCTGCCTAACAACAAATGACATATTAGGTGGCAGTAGTTCTTGACTGTATACCTGTTAGGCAGCAAAAGAAAATGTAAGTAAGTAGTTACAGAGAAGTGGAAAAGGACCCTAGTTTTGGCAGAGTGGCAAAAGCCTGGCCTGAAGTTTTTTTCAGGTGACTCCATAGATGGCCATCGGGTGGGAGATGAGGTCAGTGACAATGGGCAGCCATATCTCAGGAGAGATGACTGAAGGATGAGCTAAGAGAAGAGCCAGAATCCCAAAGTCAGGACCCTTACAACGCAGCAGCAAATACTATACACCCAGAAATAAAATGCAGCCAGAATGAGGCACATCATTTAATGGTGCTGAAAACCCAATGTGAGTCCTCGTGAGGTGACCACCTGAGACCCTCTCCAGTCTCCTGTGGCCAGCACAGCCAGAACCCTACTTGCATGGCCTGAGACTCATAAATGTCGCACTCAAGGACTCAGTTACCAACTGCCATGCTGTCTTCTATGGAGTGGGAGAGGAGAAGTGGAGATAGGGGAGTAGAAAAGAAGAAGTATTGCACTTTACCAGAACTAATACTTCATTTGCTTTTTTACACTTATTTGCTGATTGGCTCATAGATAGAGAGGTCAGCAAGAGTCATTAGTGTGGTATTCTGGTTAGGAGTCCCCATCAGGTGTTGACACAACCTTTCAAGTTCCGAAGAGTCACAGGGAAGGCAACAGGGGTGTGCTTTGGTCTCTAGTCCTATCATTTGCCTTTTGAATAGGAGGATCAGGAATAGGGTGAGGCATATGTAGCACCTCCTGAAATTTTGCACCCAGGCCCTCACTTGCTTCACCCTAGCGCTGGTCTTACTGAGTAAAACCATAGACTTCTAGTCTGTATTTTGCCAACAGTTGCTGACTTTGGTAGGATTGATTCACCACATAGTTTCTCCATATGGGCAAAACTTGATTGCACTGGTTCTTAAACTTTGCCATATATTGGAATCATCTGGAGCACCTTGTTAAACTAGAGCTTAATTCAGTAGGTCAGGGCAGGACTGGAGAATCTGCATTTCTCTCCAGCTCCCCAGTGCTGCTGCTGCAGCTGAGGTGGGGAAGCACTTTGAGAACCACTGCTTAGACATGTTAGGACAGTGAGCAGCGTGATGAGATGGGGGCCTCCTCTCAGAAGTGTTCATACTTGGCGTTGGAGTACTCAGTAGTTGCTTAATTAAGAACATCTGCCTTGACTACCCTTGGACATCAGACATGAGCCCTCCCTGCTGATCAGCTGTAGTTGCTGGCTCCAGGCACACTCCAGGCAGGCTGACTTGTTACAGACGTATTTCAGAGTATCCCTTCAGTTCACAATGCCCTACTTCAAATAAAGACTCTGTAAAGTAGAAAATAGTGCAAGAGCCTTAGTTATTCTCAAAAAGAACTGTCACAAGATATCGATGGTGAGTGAGCTCTCCCTGGACACATTTTCTGATCTCCATAAAAGGTTGGATGAGTTTCCACTGACTCATTGAATAGTGTTCAGAGACTAGAAATCATTGATCAGCTCCTCATGTTAGTTGTTTATTTATTGAACACCTACCATGTCCTCTGCTGGACCCTGGAAATATACTGAAGAGTGCAATAGGAGTTTCCTGCCCTAAAGAAGCTCACCAGCTAATAGGTAAGACAGAGATGCACATATTACCTCTGAAAGAGGATTTCTCACTTTTGTAGGAGCTCCTGGAAGGAAGGGAAACAACTAGGAGGGAAGCTTCAGGCAGAACATTTGAAGCAAACTTTGAGGCCTCAGAAATGTCCTGATAGCTGCTGGAGTGCCTGACATGATACCTACTCAATAAAATTAGTATTTGCCACTGGATGAAAAGCCTACAGAGAGATGAGAAATTTGCCCACAGTTTCCCAGATCTGCCAGTAATGACAGAGGCATCTAATGTGATGAGAAATGAGGTCTTAAAAATCAAGTGAGGGAAAGGATATAATTTTAAAACAATTTTGTTAATTTTTTTCTTTCATAACTTTTTTTTTGTTTGGGTTACTTGTACTTGATGTAAAATTTTCTGAACTCGAGTGTTGAACCTACTGCCACAGGAAAAACCGGGTTTTGTTTTCTTTTCCTGCAAGGGGAACTGTGCTCTTTAAAATATAATAACAGCTTCCTCACAGCAGGTTTGCTAAAAAAGGGATTTGTGGTTTTGCTTTAGGCTGTTGTCTTCAAGGCAAGCTTTTTGTGTTTCTGCTGTAGCAGGGCATTTAGTTCACTTCCTGAGATTAATTGATGGCAAGTGGCATTCCTTGCGCTGCAAACCCTCAGAACAATAATCTCTTATTCTTTATTTGAAGTCACACATACTTAATTTCTAGCAGTGGACTTTGGAGGTATCAGCTAAGATTCAAGAAGTATAGATATGAAAAATTTAACTCACTGGGGCTCCTTGTTTGTTATAAAAATGTGGGTATTCCTAAAGGGAGCCTTCAGATATTCCAACATGCAGAAGCTCACCAAGCCCCAACTGATGACTGAGGCTCTCCTGAGCACGTTGTCCTGACAGGGGCTTATGGGGTCATTCTCCATTGGTTATTCACACAAGTGGTGCCTATCATAAATTCTCATGATGCTGGTCTTTGCAGCTTAGGGCACAGTGGCTTGGGGCACTGCAAAGGAGAGTGAACAAGATCCAGCTGCCTCCTGCAAGTGGGAGGGGGCAGGCTGGGGGTCAGGCAGCACTGGCTTTCAGTCAGGAAGACCTCTCTGTCCAAAGCCTTGCCTCTCTGCTCACTGGCTATGCCACCTTCACCATGACACTTCTCCACTGTGTCCCATGCATCCAAACATGCGTGACAGGACTTGACTTGTAGAATCCTCAAGTTGAATCTAGTAAGTCTTGACAATGATTAGCAATCCCATTTTACAGATGAAGAAACTGAGACAAAACACATTGTAGCAATAGTAGATGAGCCAAGACCTAAAGACAGACATTTTGGCTCTGGAGCCACTGTGCTATATTGTCACTACAGAAATAGGTGTTTTCCTGTCCTCCACAGTCTCCACCCCCAAAGCACTCTCTTTGGAGACAGACTTTTGGTTCCACTGAACAAATTAACTGGCAAGAGTCCAGGCATCCTCTTTTGGTTGGGTTGGGCTGTCAGAGGTACTGATCCTCAAATGCAGGTGTAAGTTAAAGACCACAGAGAAGTTTCCACTCAGGTAGGGTAGATCTAATTATGTATGTATGTTGGGGATAGTGGGTTATGCTGGGGAGGAGAGGGACATTGGCTCAAGCTCTTAGACTAAGATATTGTGTATTTCCAGTATATTTCCATTTGTAAACTGATGGTAGGATGCTCCGCTCCCTTAACTGAACAGAGGAGACTAAGGTGCAGGAAGTGTTACCAGGGTTGTCAGTGGACTCATAACTGATACAATACCTGTTTTTCTTTAAGCTGGATTATTGTATTGGTTTTGTGGGGCTGCCCTAATAAAGTATCACAGACTGGGTACCACAACAGAAACTTATTTTCTGACAGTTCTGGAATCTGGAAGTCCTAGATCATGTTGGCAGTATTGGTTCCTTCAGGCCATGGCAAAAGGACCTGTACCAGGCCTCTGTCCTCAGCTTGTAGGTGGCTGTCTTATTCCTGTGTCTTCACATTAGTTTCCTCTTATAGGTGTCTGCATCCAAATTTCTTCTCCTTATAAGCACACCAGTTATGTTGAATTAGGGCTCACTCTGATAACCTCATTTTCATGTAATTACCTTCTTAAAGAACCCATCTCAAAATACAGTCACATTTTGCTGTACTAGGGATTAGGACTCTAACATACAGATTTTGTGGGGGACACAATTTAGCCCTTAACAACTATACAGCAGCAGATATACCTCTCCTCATAGAATTTCTCTTACCCTAACATAAGGCATATTCATTGGCTAAGTAGTAAGTAACAAATGAGTCATGAATTAATTCTGGTGCATTTTAGGGAAGTTGGGATTACCTTGTGAGTTGAGAAAATACATACATAATTAAGATGTGACAAGCAATATCTATTACTGGTCTTGGGTTCCAACTAAGGGTCTTTGAGGAATTGTCTGAGAGCCTGTGGAAGTCATTCAGGTAGGCTTCTGTTGGTCCTCTTTCCCATGTGCAACAAACTACCCAATTCTTCTCCTGGTCCTGACCACAGCGATGTTGGTTGTGCTCAGCGGCAAATGCTGAGACTTGCTTCTCTTGCTATCAATGCCCCCAAACTCAATTTAGATATACAAGTTCCTGTGGACAGCTGACTCTTCCCTCTTCACAGATGTCACAGATCTCTCCACCACATAAGCTGATTGAAGGCACTTGTAATCACTACAGGAAAGACGTGGTAAAAAACTTTATCCTGTTTGGACCAAAGTTTCAGCTTGCTGTGCTGCTGGAATGAATAACATTCCCAGTTTCCTCCCAGACAGTGGACTTCAGTGAATGAGGAACAGTTGTAGCCCTAATGCAACTCTAAAAGTTATCAGTCTCTTATGCTTCTTACTGTCTATGCTTGCTCCAATAGCTTTTCTTCACTTGCTCAGCCCTTTGGCTTTTTGATGCCCAACAGTGGTTCGATATTTCTCAAATTCTTCTAGAGACCTGTTTCCCTAATAAGAGCACACTGCTTCAAATCTTAAAGGTCTCCTAGGTTTACCCAACATCTATAATAAAACACCCTTTGTATCTCCAGCTCCTCTGAAATGTCAAATGATGAGAAATTCACTGCCTTGGTAAACATCTCTTCATTTTTTAAAAAACTTCAACTTTTTATAGCATTTTTTTGTTTTGTTTTATTTTTGAAACGATGTTTATTTTACCTCAGTATCATGCATTGCTCCTGGTCTGCTCTCAGTCAGTCGTAGTCAGTTGAATCCATCTCCCACTTGACTGCCATTGCACATGTGAGAACAGGTAGTGTGTCTGGCCTGAGTCTTCTGTACCCCAGGTTAGGTAGTACTGTAGCTGACACCTGCCACCATGGTTTTAGGTGCCATTCTCTGGCTCTTTTTGTTTGGGCCTCAGTTCTTTGAGATAGGCCTAATGGCTGCTAATAGATTAACAATGAAAACATGCTGAGAGTCCTTTCTACCTTTCAGGGCCTAGATCAAACATTACCTTCTCTGTGAGGCCTTCCTTAATCTTACTCAAATGCCAGGCAATTAACAGCTTTGTTCTTAGTGTTCTCATACCACCCTGTACATTACTTTGCTGTAACACTTAACACAGTGTGTCACAAATATTGATTGACATTTTCTCTCTCTGCTGTATTTTGACCCTGTCTTTGATGAGGGACTATTTCTTGCTCATTACACTATCTTCTGTTCCTGGCTCAGAATAGGGGACTTATGTTTATTGGCTGCTTTGCTGATTCAAGAAACCGAAGTTCAAATTCCAGATAACATGGCTGGTCGAAAAAGAAAATACCTTTGTTCTGGGAGATTTTTGGTGATTCTCAGATCAGACCCTTTGAGGAAAATCCTGGATGTTTATACTGAAATGAGCTAGGCCAGGCTGAACGACTTGTGGGGAATAGATGGTGCAGCCTGGCCTACTGCTGAGACCACCCCCCCCAGAGGTTTCAGGATGCTCCAGCACCAATTATGGCTTGCAGCCCTAGTGTCAAATTATACCTGGTGTCCCCAAACCCTCACTCCAGTTAATGAGGCTGTCTTTTTCCCTCTCTTGAGGAATAATTGATCATCGGGCTTGTTTTTTTCTAAAATTTACTTTTCTAAGATGAGGGTTGGAGGCCGTGTTACCAAGGAATGATTTCTTCCCAGAAAGAGAAGGAACCAAAATGTATGTCCTCTTAGTGAAGACACATTGTCTAAAAAAGATTTTAGTCAGCTTGCTATATCATTTGCTTGTTTGCTGATGTTACACAAACATTGTCCTGGGTATCTTTTAGTTCCTGAATGTGCTGGGGGCAGGCCTCAGACCTTCTTGAGATAATCCTCCTTCTCCAACCAATAAACACAGCTCTTTATCTTTTGGTCAACTTTATTAAGATCCTCTTGCAACTAAAATATGTTCTGTTAGGCTGGGAAGGGCTCATTCTGTTCATTTTCTCAAGCTTCTTCTCTATGGTGGTCCTAATTCATCAACTTATCCCAGAGGGTAGATGGAGACCTATAAAACTATTACCCATTCTTCAAGGACAAAAAATCCAAACTTTGCTATTGCCCTAATCTGTGACTAGTTTTATCAGCTACTGTGTTTTTATTTTATCATTTTTGAATGAATTTACTATGTGACATATAGCCTGGTACTTTAGAACACCACAAGATTTCCCAACAATCCAGCTACTGAGATGCTATTCCGGCGGGGGGGGTGGGGGTGGGGGGTGGTATTCTCCTATAAGACCTGATGTGACAGTTCCTATCATAATCTAGCATGTTTGTTGGAGATAGCTTTTTAGGATTGCCTCACATGGTATTCACTATTTGTCATAGCTTGAAAGCAAATTCTCAGAAATAAGTAAATATAGAGTTTTCCCATCTAAAGTGGGTTGGGAAGCTTATTGGGATGCATGGCCGATACCCTGAAAGCTTCTTCTAGGTTTGTGGACCTTGTGGGAGGGACTACTGCCTCTCTCTCTGTGTTATGAACATATAGGTGAGAAGTACTAGAACAATTTCAGAGGGAGAAACACAAAAAAACTAATTAAAGGTCACCTTTGATGCTCGAAGTAGAATTATTAAAAAGTAAAATCACTCTACAATAAATATTTGGAATTTAAAACTACTTATATTTTCAATCTTGAAAATATAAATAGGTTTATGGACAGTATTATTCAGGAAAAATTGCTACATGTCATGGATAGCTAGCTATACCTGGGATCTTGTTCTAGTTATATGTGGTCATTGTTGTAGAAATCCAAATGACCTACCTCAAAACTGAGGTATGTAATCACTATTGGAGATAGAATCTGGACATGGATGTCGCCCAAGATGAGAGGATGTATTTCTTGTGCTGTGAGCTTGTTAGACTTGATTGTATTGTAATGCTTAAGGGTGTTGGTGAGGCTCTGCCATTCCATAGGAGGGGAGGACCAGTTATAAGCATCTTCCTTTTCAGAGGGTGAATGCATCTTCCTTCCAGAGGGTGAATGCGGCCTTAAGAATTCAAGATAAGTTTATTAAGATGCGTCTGAGCTTGAGGCTGTCCTGCAAGGAAAGCTGCATTTGGAGGTGAAGGTGGGGTGGGGAGCAGCATCATTGGACTGTTCATGCAAATGCAGTTGTCAAGGCAAGGAGAGAGGTGGTTGCTTAGTATTGAAATCATGTATTCCAGATGTGGGCATTTGGTAGTCAATCTGCTCTGAAGTGACATGCTGCTGAATCTTTAAAGGGCTTCAGCCGGGAACAGCAAAATCTGATTGGGCAAATTGCTAAAATATTTAAAGTGCAGCCTGTTAAAGCTTTTACTGCGAAGAAAATCACGTCAGAAGTTGTAGTCAGAAAGAGCGAGTAATTGGCTTTCCATCCTCATGCCAGTCAGTCAGCATGAAACTCTATCCCTATTCCTTCCTCTTCATTGCCAATGCTAATAATAACCGTGTGGGGGGTGGAGGTGGGCGGGAGGGGGTCCTGAGAGATTGCATAGCTGGAAAGTGAGAGGGGGAGAAAGAGTGAGCTCTTCATAAAAAGGGAGATCAAAGCCACAAAACAACATGAAGGCCAGTTTAGAAAAAGGGGAATAGGAGAGAATGGCAGGATTATTACCTGACAAAGGTCACCTGTACTTCCAAGTGGTGATGGTTTGGGTCAGTTGTCTTTCAAACACAAGAATGGCCTTCAGTAACAACTAGTTCCTCTGTGCGTTTGATCTCTTTCGAGATGTAACTCAGGGGGCACTTTTCATTTATCATTTATCACATTTTCCACTTAGGTTTTCCTGTCATTTTCTCCCCAGGCATGACCCCTTGTTAATTCCTGGCAATGATCAGATTGACAACATGGACTCCAACGTGAAGAAATACGACTCTACTGGGATGTTTCACTGGTGTGCACCCAAGGAAATAGAGAAAGTCATCCTGGTGAGTGACAGACTGCAGAATTGATGCCATCTGCTCTGCTCCCAAAGTACATTTGCTAGGAATGTGGTTTTCCTAACCGGATAGTAGGATAATATAGTCCCAGGTCCTAATTACTTTTGTTAAAATTCAGAACACATATTGAAGTAACTAGAACTCTCATCAGAACATGAACCAAGAGTAGAATTTTCCACCTCTGAATATTCGTTGGTGCATTACCGCAGGGTCACATGCTGTGTGAAAGGCATCACGAGAGGCCATATGTGCCTTAACGTCTGTGGATGTGGCTCTGGGGCCAGGGTCTGCCTGTGCCATTTAGTAGCTGCACAGCCTTGAGCAATGCACTTGACCTTGCACTTCAGCTCTCTTATCTGTAAGAAAATGAGATGAGAATGACCCTAACTCATAGAGTTGTGGTGAAAATTAAAATCCAACTTATGACTGAATAAAGTTACCTATTATAATTATTACTGGTAAATGTCATGAAGAAATCTGAACACTGCCTATATTATTATGTTTATAATATTATCTTGTATTTGTCTAGATAATGGTTTTGCATATTTGTGATTCTTCTTAGAACAAAGTGTAGACAGGCAAAGTGCTAATGATAACAACGGTGAACCGTGGGTCATCCCAGGAAGGTGGGAATTCCTAGCCCTCTTTCTTGGTTGGCTCATCTCTGTAGTAGTTGTGGGCTTCCCTAGTTTGTCTCAGGCATGTCAGCATAGATAACAATCCATTCCACTCTTTAGGCTTGCCTTATTAACAGCCTTAGGTTTTAATGCCTACATCAGCCTTCCCACAGCTTATTGTTTTGCTAATCCATAGAAGATGGATTAATAATCAGAAAGGTCAAATGGAAGGGTTCTTTCTCCCTTGTGCCTCTAATCCCCAGATTGCTGTGGCCTGCTCCCTTATGTGAGCCAGGAAAATCTGATAATTTCTGATGTCATGGCTACCCTCCCTAAAAAAGAACTGTTTTTCCTGTATTTTATCTGAATGGGTGTGTTATGTCAGTGTAATTGTAATCAAGTATTACAAGCCACTATAGCATTGTGTCACAGTATTGTGTTGGAGACTGTCTCAGAGGTGTGAATGTTGTAGACAAAAGCACAGACAGTCAGAATTCTCAGGAAACAGCTGTTGTCCAACTTACCCAGTGTACAAATGGTTCTAACCACAAAGATACTTATGCATTTACATCCTGATGTTGTGCTCACTAGATTTTTGCTCTGGTGATCAAAACTCAGCCTCACATTACCCACCTGTGGCAAGTTGAAGGCTGAGTGCCATATCTGGGATCCAGGGTTTTGGTCTCCTATCTTCATATATGCTAGGGTACTGTTGGCTGTTTGCTCTGTTCTTCCGTAGATCAGCTAGGTTTTCTCCCATGAGTAGGGGAAAGTGGAATATGCTTCCTTCTACCTTGCCACCATCTTCAGTCTCCTGGGGATCCAGGGTTTTAATAAATAACAGACATGTAGTCAGAGTTCCCTACTAGCATGAAAGAGTTTAGGGAGATGAGTTACTACTTTTCCCATCCGAAAAACATCATTTAACAAAATATTTATAACAATCTTTTATGTGCTAGGCATGGCTGCTGTTGTTGGAGTAGAGCCTCTGACCTCTGCTCCCATAGAGTGTGTCTTCTAGTGGGGGCTAAGAGAAGACCTCCAGGTGGACAAATGAATACATAACATATCAGTCATTGATAAAGTGCTATGGAGAAAATAAAGCAAGGTCATGGGCTAGAAAGAAACAGGGGGATGCTATTTATTTATCTAATCCTCATCCAAGGAAAAATCTATTCATCTTGGAGAGAGAGAGGAAGAGAGAGAAAGGGAGGGGAGGGGAGGGGAGAGGAGGGGACAGACAGGGAGAGAGAGAAACATTGATGTGAAGAGAAACATGGATCGGTTGTCCCCTATATGTGTCCTAACCAGGAATTAAACCAACAGCCTAGGTATGTGCCCTTACCAGGAATCAAATTTGGAACCTTTTGATGCACAGGACAATGCTCCAGCCAACTGAGCCACACCAGCCAGGGCCAGAGAGATGCCATTTAGACAATGTGGTCCAAGAGGCCTTCTGTAAAGTCACATTGGAGCAGAGATGAGCATGCTCAAAAGATGCTCTGTAGTGTGCGTACCCTAACTGCTTTGGTGTAGGACACTAACTGCTGTAGGGGTTAGACAGTATGTGATGGCCTCAATGTTGAGGAAATGATCATCTAATTAAAGAGAAAATATACAACAACCATGAAACAATACATTTAAAGCTTCATGTTCAGTGGCACAAAGTAATAGTCACATCTAGGGGAGAAGACTGGCATGCATCTAAGTGGCCAGGAAGCCTTATTGGAGACAAACAGGTTGTGCTCCAAAGGGTCTGAGGCCATTAAGGCCCAGCTCGGGGTAGGCCTTGGAGCATGTGTAGGAGACATAGGATGCACATGTGAGTAGTTTCTCTAGTGGGTCTTACACCTGGCAGAATCAGATTCTCTAGGGCTGAGGTCCAGGAACTGAAATCTTTACAAGGTTCTCTAGGTGATTTGTGGTGGCTGATCTGAGGATTGGTGTCTTGGTCCCCATATCTAAGCTTCTAGGGTCAGCATCTGTACCTCTGCCACAGCTAACTGGTGCCTTGCCCTCCACCCTATTCTTGATTCCTTGCCTCTCCTCTGGACCCAGTTTGGATTCCTCAGGCTCATTGATGGGAGCTAGCTGCCAGGTGATCTGGCCAATTCAAAATAATTAGGAGCCACATTACAGACTAGTTGACCCTCTGTTGGTGGTACCCAGGCACACACACTTCATGCAGCCAAGATAACTAACTCCAGGTCTACTGCTCCACGAAATGCTGATATGGGTTGTGACTCCCCACTTGGTCCCCCTTGGTCTCAGTTTATAAAACATTTCTTACAGCCTGTGTCTTTGGTGTTTCTCTGCTCTTTCAGAAGGAAACCAATAATGGTGACAGCCCTTGTTTTATTCTAATGCTCAGGGAGTAAAAGGTAGCTTCTTCCTCTCTTTGGGGGTTACTGTAACAACCCTGGCATTGTTGTAAATGGCAATATTGGCATTTAAACAATCAATACATGGGTCAATTCTAGGGATTAAATGGAGCAGAGTTTGATATGTGCAGTGGACATTAATATGCCTCTCCAAAAGCATTGTAAGCTGCACAGGGCTATCCAGGCATTCAGTGCGTGGACAGGGAGGAAGGAAGGCAAGAGGGGAGGTATTGGACCAGAAGGAGAAGTAGACAAAGGCCCACAGCTGGCCTTCTTGTGTTGTTCTCTTCACCAACTCAGTGAGCAAAACAACCAGCAGTGGCTAACATTTGCATTTCCTGGGAAGCTGGTGTCCACCTCTAAATGGGGTGATTTGATTCTTTCATTTGTCTCCTTTGTAGATATAGGCCTAGAGGTGCGGAAAGACATGGGCTGTTATTGCTCTTACTGATCTTACCCTAGATCTTTTTCATGATTTTTTTGAAACCTCTCTTTGGTAACTTGTGCAGGTGAGCCACTCTAGGCATGCTCCTGGAGACCCCAAGGCAGCAGTGGACAGGGGTCAGCACACTTTCTGTAAAGGGTCATATAATACATTATTTAGGTTTTGTTGGGCATACTATCTATGTCACAGCTAATTAGCTCTGCCATTATAAGGTAAAAACAATCATAGGCAATACCTAAATGAATAAGTTGGCTATTACAATATAATTTTACTGGAATTTGAATATCATATAATTTTCACATATCATGAAATACTCTTCTTTTTTTTTTCAACAATTTTAGAATGTATAAATCAATCTTAGCTCACCAGCCATGGTCATGCAAACTATGGTCTGAGGACCATGGTTTGCCAATGCCTGGCATAGGATATCATGGTCTACCTATTGATGCAATGACTTACTTATCATCTCACAGATAAATCTAGAACTCAAAACTCAAATTTCTTGAGCTGAGACCAACATAGAATCTGATCAATCTATCCTCATCTCAGCAATAGAGGCAGAAAACACAGTTCATTTTATCAATAATTTAATGGAAACTAAGTCTTCCCTTTCCAAATAACATAAATATTGCCGTTCCCTCTGATTTTACCCCTGAAAATTATTATGAAAGAAATCCTGTTCATATGCATGTATGGCATATCTTTTAAAAATTTTCTATCAAAAAATGTAGTGATATGTATGTATATATGTTTCAATATATTTCTTACACCAGTATAATATATGAGTATATACACATACCCTATTTTTCGGAATATAAGATACACCCCCCTCATCCCCAATTTGGGAGGAATAATGGCTGTTAATGCTGCTATTGAGTTCTGTTTACATTTAAATTTGGTGAAATATTATGTTATTTACATTATAAATATTTTACCACATTTTTTTTGCTTCAAAATTTTTTTGCCTATTTTCCTCCTCTAAAACCTAAGTGTGTTTTATGGTCTGAAAATATGGTGCTGAAATTGTAACTATATATCACACTGTTGGAAATAAATATAATAGCATATAATAGCACATAGTAAGCACTCAATAAATGTTTACTCAGTCCTTCACACTCATGATTTTTTTAGTTCTAAACACAGCCCTATGAGGTCATCTCTCAAATGCTCATGCACTTCTTCCTGTTGCAGACACGAAGTGAAGCAGCCATGACCGTCCTGAGTGGCCACGTAGTGGTCTGCATCTTTGGCGATGTCAGCTCAGCCCTGATTGGCCTCCGGAACCTGGTGATGCCACTCCGTGCCAGCAACTTTCATTACCATGAGCTCAAGCACATCGTGTTTGTGGGCTCCATTGAGTACCTCAAGCGGGAATGGGAGACTCTTCATAACTTCCCCAAAGTGTCCATATTGCCTGTAAGTCCATGGTCACATTATTGATGGTTTTTTTCCCCATCCTTTCATTCACAAAAGAAAATCCCAGATGGATGTAATAGTTGTAGCTTTGATCATGCCTCCACTTCTTTATCTGGTTGTGGACCTGAGGACTCAGCCCTTCCTCTGTGCTCCATCTAGGAATATCTAAACCCTGGGGACTTTATTAGAAGAATCTACAGCTTCATTCAGTTGCTCATCAGATGTGAGTTTAGCTGGTATCAAATGTATTAACCACATCGATGTCTGAACACTCTCTTGCCTATCCAAATCCAGTGCTGTGGATGTTATGGTGCTTAGAGCAGAATTCCCTTATGGGACTATTGATTTCATTTTATTTATGACATTATTAATGCTTGGGGAAACCTTGATTGAACCACATTCTGTTTTGAACTATATGTATCTAATAGAGCTCTTTGTTTACTTTTGCTGTACAGAAGGCCAACCCCTTCTGCTGGTCAGCCTTTGCCTCTCATTCATTTAGAAGCCCAGCAGTGTTTGTGTGGGTTTGTGTATGGACCTGCAATGTGCGTGCCTATGATATTATTCATTACAAAATACTGCTACCCAAATCTAAAAGGAAGTAGTCCTTACACTACTGTACAATGTAGTGTGAGGACATGGGATGTATGATCTGTGAGTCATCTAACTACATCCTAATTATTGATCAATATATTTGCCATAAATGTTCAAAAATTATATTGTACATGTCAATATTTGATACAATTCTCTATGTCACGAATCCAGGCAAATATCACTCATTCTGTATATATTTTTCTTGGAAGTTCACATCATTAAGACTGAGGAACATGAATTTGAAGCTACATTTCTAGAGGGCTGGGTTTTTCCCCACTTATGGAGCTGAAGTTCACTATTTCTATTATCAGCTTTCAGAACCTCAGAAGTGGACAAAGTAGTGAAGTAATATAATTCACTAACAACACATAAGACTGTAGCTACAAGTAATATATATTAGTAGCTACCATTTATCCTTATGTACGCCTGGTACAATAGGTATTCAATAAATTTTTTAAAGACTTGAGAAAAATGTAGATAGACATCTCTTGGTTTCTAGGCCCAAAACTCACTGACTTAATAAACTCATGTAATTAACAATAGGCACCTGCAAAAAATCAAATAGTCATACACACTGAAGATTTAAACACATATATGCCTTGCTAATTTCAGACATCTTCTGTTTGATCTTGTTTTCCCATGATCATCTTCCTGCATGTGATCTTGCACATAGTCCCCTAGGAGTACACGGACTGGGGTCTAAAAGTATTTTGTGAGGAGCTTATTATTTTGCTGGGTTACATGAGTCTGTGTGTATGTGTGATGTTTGGTATATGTGTGTGTTTCCTTCTGCATACCCTTGTGCATATCCACTCACATGCCTGCATTTATATGAATGAGCTTTTGTATTTGCAGGTCCCTTTCAAACACTCCAAAATTTAGCATACTCATGTACAACTTATTTGTACAAAATGGGCCTTCTCTGCCTTCACGTATTTCATTGTTTAAACAGTGCCTCACAGATAGGGTGAGCTCTGAGAAACACAGTTGTTTCTATGTATGCCATTTATATTTCTTGAGTTTTGAAATCACGTGGATACAACTGTGCAAGGATTGTCTTATATCACAATTACTGCTGGAGTCCCTACAAGATGAAAATTAAAAGAATATGGATGTGGGCAATTGAGGCTTATGCACTGTGCAATGATTCAGGAAGTTGGTCAAACTTATTTTGTGCCAAGAGATCCTAGGAAGAGAGGGGATTCTTCTCTTTCTCTCAAAAGATAATGCTTCAAAGTCTGGAATGAGTAGCTTCTTAGCCCTACAGTACTAAATGCCTCGTCCTCCTTCATTCCACTTTGTGGCAATATTCTGGTGGCTGAGAATAGAGTCATGACTGCCACTGAGTCATAAAAGAAGGTTGATGGCCTTGACCTCTGCAACAAGTCAAACCTTCTCAAAGACCCTTTTCCAGGAAGGAGAACCACAAAAAGGTATCCACAGATATAAGACAGTAGGCAAACCTTCTTCCTACAGTCAGTAAGGGGTGACTTCACACAGAGGTGAAGGCTACTAGAGTCTCCATGCAGGCAAAGCAGAAGCTGGATTCCGGCTGGAGGACCAAGGAGGCAGAGGGCTGGATGCGAACTCCAAGGGATGTCCCTAGGGAGCTTGGCCATGGGATAGCCTGATGAGTTCTGCCATGATGCCTCCTGAGGACACAGAGCATGTGGCATACATGCTCCTCACTTCTAGGACTAACCCTCACACTTCACCTGTGTATGCCTTCCTGGTTTCTTTGTCATTACCTCCTAGATCTGTATTTTTCCCCCACTATTTTGTTGTTTTAAGATTTTAAAAATCTGTTTACTGGCTTATTTACTTTTAATTACACCAGTAGCATACAAACACATTCTGGTTACAAAATATTCAAATAATACAGAAGTATGTGAAGTCAAAACAAACTTTTTACTTTACCTCCAATCTTATTCTCTTCTCCTGAGGTGATTACTGTTATGAGTTTAGTGTGAATTTTTTCTGAACTTCCTCTCTGAGTGTACGTACATTCATAAATACACTCATAAATATATAGTTTTATTTTAGAGAGTTTTCCAAGGCAACACTTGCACAGAGAGCTGTTTCAGTCCCTTTACCGGCTGCGTAGACTCCCATTGTATATATGTCCCATGGTATGTTTAAGCACTCCTATGTTGTTGGACAATTAGGTGATTTCCTTATTTTTTTTTCTTACTGAAAATATGCAGTAAAATTATATGACCTGAAGCTTAATTCCTTTCCATCTCCCCTTTGCAAGATGCACATTAATTCTACTCCCTCCCACATCCTCCAAGTGGAGCAGTGTTTCAGCCCCACCTCATCACACCATGCTCACTGCTTTTTCCACTTAGCTGCATTGGAAATTCTACTTGAAGCTCCTGTCTTTTGCTTGAGACAGAAGTGACCTGCCATTAAATAAACAGGCATTTGAAACCCACTCCCTTGTTACATTCTGAAAGCCAGAGGTTGCCACAGGACAGTTACTTAAATCAAGACAATTTCCAGGCAGGAAGAAGATGTAGAACTCTGGCATTATTCCTCTCCCTCGTTTGTTAGTAATAGCTTGATTGAGTATTGAGAGCAAGCCTAAAATGCTGCCATCAGCACTGACTACCCTTTAGATTAGCACACAGCTCCTATTCCCTTGAATGTAGTTAGGCCAGCTTAATGTCAAGGCATAAAAAAGATACTTGTTAAATAATTTCCCAAAGCTCCAGCACAATCTTTAATTTGTTTTTATTTTTTTCCTCTTTCCCTCTGGTTTCTCAGTCTCACTTTTGTGTCTCCTTTTTTTTTCTTTCCTCTCTGCCGAAGGGTACGCCATTAAGTCGGGCTGATTTAAGGGCCGTCAACATCAACCTCTGTGACATGTGCGTTATCCTGTCAGCCAATCAGAATAATATTGATGATACTTCGCTGCAGGACAAGGAATGCATCTTGGCGTCACTCAACATCAAATCTATGCAGTTTGATGA
Organism: Phyllostomus hastatus; assembly: GCF_019186645.2. Taxonomy (NCBI): domain Eukaryota; kingdom Metazoa; phylum Chordata; class Mammalia; order Chiroptera; family Phyllostomidae; genus Phyllostomus; species Phyllostomus hastatus. The sequence goes on from NW_025333869.1 coordinate 20,352,927, forward strand.
CAGCATCGGGGTCTTGCAGGCCAATTCCCAAGGTAAGGACAGCCTGTAATACTCCTCTCCTGTGCCTACAGGGGACAGGGGCTGGCAAGAGGGATATCCTTCACTCAGTAATTCAAAGGGGCTCGCATCAGCCTGCCTGGCAGTGGAACTTGTGGTCATTGCGATGGTGTTCAAAGGGGCACCTGCTGCCTCTTCTCACCATCCCAAGGTGCAGGCTTGAAGACACACACTCAGAATAGGCTGCCTTCCCAGTCAGTAAACCAGCCTTTCCATCACCACCCCCTCAGCCTTTTTCAAACAGTGGCTTTATGACCAGGATCACCAGCTAAATGTCAGAGCACTGAAAAGATGCTGGCTGAACAATTCCCAGTGTTTCTCCCCAAAATATATCTTTGCCATTGACCTGTTGTAAGCCTGGCTATTGTTATAGCTGCATGGGTGTTTTAAGCTTAAATTATTATATGCTGGCCAAGGGATGGTGACCCCTGGAGAGTGGGGACCAGATGGGCACTAAAAGTCATTTAGCAAGAGGTGGTGCTCATCAGCCCACCCATTCTCTATAGGAGGCACAGCAGCCCTAAATGACACATATCTGCCATCTCTGCTTTGCCGCAGTCTTTCCTGTTATTTTCTCCAGGATTTTGGGCAGATAGCTACATGTAAAGATGACATCTAGGAGTCTCAGAGTGTGTGTGGGGACTCCACCTGCATGCCCCCCCCACCCCCCCGCCTGCCACGGATGAGAATAAGTCTACCAAGATGTGATCTGCTTGGGGAGGAAAGGTGGCCGATCTCTCAAAGGAGAAGGGCCAAGAGCCTTTTCCTCAATGGGCTTTTATTAGGTTCATTTTGCACAGGAATACAGGTAAAGCTCATTAATCATTGTTAGGCAGTAAGGATCAAACAATAGATAACAGGGGACTCTGAGGGCCTATTTTGAGTCAGGGTCAGATAGCTAAAGAGCTATAAAACTTTGAGGAAAAAACTCACTTCTTGCTTGGACCCTTATCACTTAATTGAGAGCATTCTAAACAAAGCAGGTTTCACAGGATTTTACATATTCTTCCTTAGGCCTGATTGCTGGGGAACCCGCCCTTCCAGCACAGGGTTGCACCACCCTCTGTCATTGTTTCAGGCTTAAGTCAGGCAGGGGAAGTAAGGCAGGCAAGAGATTAGGAGACTTCTTGCAGACAGAATGAGGACTCAGGCTTTGTCAAAGCCAAGGGGAGAGGGTCCACCACCCCCTTTTGCTGTAGCCCCCCAAGTCCTTCCTTGGGGGCCTCCCACATGATCGTGCCTGTCTTAGGTTGCCCCCCCCATGGGAAATCTTACCCGTCATTGGCTAACTGACCAAGCATTGGGAGCCAGTTATGGATGAAGTAAAAGGAGCAGAAGCGGCACTCCTGCCAGGGAGATAAGCTTTGTCTCCTTAGTGGCTTCTGGTCTGAAAGTCACTTTCTCAGCCTTAGCCTTGCAGGGGTTACAGCTTTTGAAACCAGGCAGGGCGGTTCCCAACATTGGAGAGACAGCATGGCAAAACCCTCTTGACAAACAACCTCACTAGTCAGGGCATTAGCAGTATTAGATGTAAGGCATTTTCCCCCTAAACACATCTCTATGTAGGCATGTACTAACTGTAGGATTGTTGTCATCTCTGGCCTTTGGGATGGGTGGCATTCCAGGACCAAAGGTAGAGGGAGCACACCCATGAGAACTATAGCTTCTGGGACAAAACACCATCATATTGGTGGGATAAAGCTTGGCTTCCTGCAGTCTAGACCTGTGTGCCATGTTATCTTTTGTCAACTTGGTATCATCATCTCCTTTTAACATCTGCTCAACATTGCTCCAAAGGTGGGAACAATAGTCCCCAGAATCCTTTTCCTTGCATGGTTCTGGGCTGGGGTCTGCCAATGAGAGGGGCCCTGGGAGAAATCTGGAAACTGGAAGAGAAAAAGTGGCAGCTGCAGCTAGATCCTGAGCAGATGTGAGGTTCAAAGCAGGTCTCAAGGAAGCCTAAGAACTAGTGCTTTTGGTGCTGGGGATTGAGAGAAGGGGTGTAGGCTTCTTTGGGGGTCTGAGATTCATAGTATCTTAGGGTGAAGCTCAGGAGAACCTTCCATTTGGTGTTGCAAGTGAAATGGCTAACAGGGGCCTATTGGACTTGCTCCTGCAGCCTTTCCAATGGTTGCATCAGCTTCTTCATACTTGGAATAGAAAGGCTTCTATTCTTAACATAACCCTGCTAGATACAGCCAGAGGCCCAGTTTTGACCTTTCCACTCCATCATCCTCTGTCTCTCCTGCATATTGAAATATTGGTATCCACTTTCTCACCTGTACCCACGGGCAGAGAAACATGTCAAAGCTCTAAGAGACAGCTCTTAGTTCTCCAGTTGCATACTGAGAGGCAGAGAGCAGAGGTGTCAAAGGATGTAAGGAGACAGTATACTGGTCTTCTAGAAGGTAGAAGAGGCAAGCTAGAATTTAGTTCTGCCTTTAAGTGCTTGTTCTTTTTTTTTTTTTTTTTTTAAAGATTCTATTTATTTATTTTTAGAGAGGGAAGGGAGAGAGATAGAGATAGAGATAGAGATAGAGATAGAGAGAGAGAGAGAGAGAGAAACATCAATGTGCGGTTGCTGGGGGTTATGGCCTGCAACCCAGGCATGTACCCTGGCTGGGAGTCGAACCTGGGACACTTTGGTTCCCAGCCCACGCTCAATCCACTGAGCTACGCCAGCCAGGGCATAAGTGCTTGTTCTTTAATGTGGGTCTTCCCATTCCAGAATGGGCATCACCAGGACCTAGTTAGAAGTGCAGAATCTCATGCCCACCCAGACCTTCTGGGTCGGAAGCTGAATTCTAACAAGCTCCTCAGGTGTGCACGGCTTTGAAGTACAATAAATCTATCTTCACACTAACAAAACCAGGTACAGTGAACAAGTTGACCAACCTGTTGAGACCCACCTCTTCTCCTGGCAGGAACCAGCAAGGAGGGTGGGAAGAAGTGGAAGAGAAGTTCTCCCTGTGGGTTGAGGTGAGATTGAGCAAGAGGGACAGGAAAACACCCTCTTTCCCAGCATGCCTATTTCCATCCAATTCAAAACTTGTGATTTTAGAGGTCCATAAATCAAAATCTTAATGTATAATTTAGTTACATAGTTGACCCTTGAACAGCAGAGGTTTGAACTGCATGGGTTCACTTATATATGAATTTTTAAAAATAACTATGTACAGTACTATAAATGTATTTTCCTTATGATTTTCTTAATAACATATTCTTTTCTCTAGCTCATTTTATTTTAAGAATACAGTATATAATATACATAACATGCATAATATGTTTTAATTGACTGTTCATGTTACGAGTAAGGCTTCTAGTCAATACGGGGCTATTAATAGTTAAGTTTTGGGGGAGTCAAAAGTTATATGTGGCTTTGGTGGGTGGCTCAGTTGATTGGAGCATCATCTCATGCACCAAAAGGTTGTGGGTTCAATTCCCAGACAGGGCACGTACCTAGGTCACAGGTTTGATCCCCAGTCACAGTGCATACAGGAGGCAATCAATGTTTCCCTCTCACATTGATCTCTCTCTCTCCCCACTCCTCTAAAAATCATTAAACATATTCTTTGGTGAGGATTAGAAAAAGTTATATGTGGATTTTCAACTGCATGGGAGGTCAGCATCCCTAACCCCCGCATTGTTCAAGTTCAGCTGCATATATGTTTAACATGGGTGTTCCAACATGGGAGCCCTTGTCAACCTTATCACAGGCTCTTAGATCCTCTCTGATGGTGAAACTGGTAAAAATACCCCCTCAGCTTCTCAGATACCCACCCAAAGCTCAAAAGCCTTCTTTACTGTTTTTAGCACAGAAGTGAGAAAAATAGATTTTAGTGGGAGATAAGGAAGGAAGGGGGAGAGAGTTTGTTTTTCCCACAGAAAAAGAGAGAGGGAGCTCCTTCTTTTGTACAGGTGCACATACACGGGCAAAAACAAGGCAGAGGATGTGCTCTGTGGTGATTTTTATAGATTCTTGGTTGGCAGTAAAATGGAGCGTGTGCCCACCAGTAAGCGGCAAGCAGTCTGCTCTGCTCTCAGTGAGAGTCTGTGGGAGCTGTAGGCCCACCAAGACCATATTTCCCTCCTTTTCTTGCTGTGTCTGCTCTTCTCTTGTCCTTGGTTTCTAACACTCTTCTCTGGTGACATTCTGACCTTCCAAAAGGCAGTGGCTTGGCAGTGGTCATCAACATGGGAAGTGACTTCATCACCAATGGGTGAGCTCTGTAAGTTCACCTTTGGCTGCTCCCTGTGAAGCCCGCTCCTCCAGTTTGTCCCAGCCTGTGCGTCATTGGGTGGATGAGCTGAGTTCCTCTGACACTCTTCCTTCCTGAGACCCTTTTGACCAACTGGAGTGCTCACTGCACTCAGATTCTTTCATTACCCTTCACCTGGGTATTTGGCATGCTTCAACTGGGTTGGAATTACAAAGTACAAAATGGATTTCATGTTACTCTAAGTGATAACTACATAGATTCCTGCCCATCAATTGTACTCACTATTTATTCTGTAGTCCTTGTGAAACCCCATAGTTCATTCTGTTCTGAGAGCTAAATTATGATCTGTTTAGCAGGACAGAAATGTGGACCCAGGACAGATGTGTGTGCTCTTGGACCAGCTTATTCATGCATCCTTATGGAAAGTTTTTCTACCATGATACAATGTAACATGAAAAATGTGTCTTAACATTGCAAAGGTAGAGTCCTCATTGGGATTTGTGTTCAGATGCTTGACGCTGTATGTTACTTGGTCTCCTAGACTAACAAAACTTACTGTCTTCCCTTTCACATTCCCTTTTGGTGTCATTATTCTAGTCCACATGGTGTCAGAACTGACCCAGCCTAGGGATTCTGGACCACACATTTTCTAAAATGATCTGAGATGTGATGGTTGGTTGTCAAAAACAATTATAGAGTGAGGTGGCATACCCCATGCTGATGGTATATCCGATGTGACAGTTGGGTCTATGAGATGCAGTTTTAATATACAGTAGGCAGGACTGCAGTGACAATTATATAAAACAGGTGAAGCCGATTCTTGCTGGTCAGCAAACAGCAGCTGAGAACCACTTTACAGCTCTTTACCAGCAACTAAGTGCCTTTATTTACAGAGCTCCTGTCACTTCCCTTTGGCTGGAGAGCTGGTGTATTATTTAGCACACATTTATCTGGGGAAAACATTTCAATTTAAATCAGCTGGTACAACAGGGGCTCTTGCCAGACTGTTTTCCCGTGGTTCTAAAAGACAGGAGTTGAGTCTGATCTTGGAAAGGAGGGTGAGCCCCGGAGAAAGGTCCATTCTCAGAAAGCTGCTTGAGTCAGTAGCTGAAAAGAGGGAACGTGTTTCCCATTATGCTTTCATATTATTATGAAAGAAGCATTTTACAGCTTCTTCCTGCTTAACCTTAACTCTTAAGGTAAAGAAAGAGGAGTAAATAAATGCTCACTATGTGTCAAGCATTATAAAATCTCAGGAGACAAAGATGACATGGATTCAACCAGTCACTGCCTTTGGCGGGCTCAGGTGAGTAGAGGAGGCACCCCCATAAACAGGTATAGCCCAATAAGACAAGGACTAGGCTAGAAATACAGGAGCTCAGAGGGCTCCTTGCTTGATATATTTCAAGGATTTGAGAAGACTTCTGAGAAGAACTGATGCTTTTTGATGAGTTGAATACGTGTAGCTATTGAGTACTTGAAATACAGCTAGTTGGTTTTAATAAACTTGAATTTAAATAGTGGCATTAGGTTTGTAGCTATCCTATTAGACACTGCAGTCTAGAGCATAGACTTGCTGCTTTGCTAAGAGTGTCAATTTATAGGAAGATGATGATTAAATCCATCTTTTAAAAAGATAATAGGCAAAAATATGAGCATAGCTTAGAGATGGAAAGAGATGGTGGCATGAACTGTATAAGAAGTCTACTGCTATGAACTACAGGGGTGGGCTGAAGGCTGATGCTACAGCTCTAGTGATGTCAGTAGGGAGGGCAAGACAGTGATTGAGACAGAACTGAAACAGAAAAGATAGGCAATGATGACCAGGTAGATGGTAAGGAGGTAGGGGTGAGCAAAGGTGAGATATTAGGAACAGGTTTGCTTCAAGGTTGGCTCCGGCATAGATGTAAAAGTAATTAAGTAAGCAGAGGGCCCAGAAAGAGAAAAAGATTGGGGAAGAGGGTAAAGAATTTGGTCCTGGTCCACCTGAGTTGGAAATCTCTGTTGACTGTCCAACAAGAAATAAGAACATGAGATGATAAGGATAAAGTTAGTTTTAAGTCATTGGTGATGGACGGTGGAGAGGCCTTGAGAGTGGATATTTCCCAGGGAGGTAGACCAACTCATTAACCAGGGACAAACATGGAACCCTGGGAAACATCAACTTTGAAGGGACAAACAGAGGGAGAGAATCCAGTGAAAGGGGCTGGGGGTAAATATTTAGAGGAGTATTAAAGTGCATGGTATAAAAGGTAAAGGAGAAGAAAGTTGGCTAAATTCCAGATTAGCATTCTAGACTGTTTCTCAGTATGTTTGTTTTCTTGAGTAGGCTGTGGGTCCTTTAAGAGGCGAGGGCTCCTCTTCATCTTGTTCATCTTCAGGTCCCTAGTTCCTCTAGCACAGTATCTGACAGAGGTAGCATGCAGTAAGAATTTGTTGGGCTCAGTTGATTGAAAATAAATGGTGTTTAGCACTGTCAGATATTGTGGAAATGTGCAGTCAGTGAGAACTGGCCTAAAAGAGGCAATGGTGCACTTGACCTTCAGGAAGCTGTTGACCTTAGCAAGAACAGGTGAGTAGCCTGTTGCCAGTAGAAGCCAGCATTCAGGGGAATCTGAAGGGTCATTCAGATGAGATAAGAATTGGAGACTATATATGGCTTTTTAAGTGCTTATGGAGAGAGAAATAGGATATTTCAGAAGATCTTGTCAAAGAAAAGATTTCTTTTTTGTTTTTAGAATGGGGAGAAACATAGCATATTTGTTGGTTGCAGTAGACTGAAATAAGTTAACTCCCAAAGAGGGAAAGTTTGAAGCTCTGGGGGAGAGTTGCTAAATGACAGTGAGAGGGACAGAGAGAGGCAGGAGAAAACGATGAGGCCTACAAAAGGAGGCAGCTAGGTGGGACAGATGAAATGAGAGGAGGTTCAGTCTTTTGGTTTCTTCATGGAGAAGTCACTTTGGTTTTCTTTGAGGAGTTAAGGGAGTGGGGCCCCTGGAACAGGGAACTGATGGAAATAAAGGTTGGGAGCAGACATCATGGGGAACATGTCAGAGAAACAACTGGAGGCAGGTGACAGTTCAGTGAGCATCAGTGAGGACCAGCTGAGGTTGGAATGATGAAGGCATGATTTTCTGTGCAGTGCTTGGCAGAAAGAGCAGGGAACGGAGAAATTGGCTCTTATTTGGGATGGAGGTTCAGAGGAGGTAACAGATTTCACAGTGCTCGTGAGTGAATATTAAAATGAATGGCATCTAGACCAAGATGGTAGAGGGAGAACTCAAACTGAACTCACAGGCCAAAAATGAAGCAAGAAATATACCCATGTGAAGTCAAAGAACAGGGTTGCAGGGTCAGGGAGTGGGAGGGCTGAAGGGCGGGAGGTTTGATTGAGAGAGGAGTATGATGGCCTCGGAGGATAAAATACTCATGCAGAGCTGGAGCAGAGTTTGGTGATATCACACTGAAAACAGTTCCTCCCCATGAAAACTCGGAGCCCAAAGCAGAGCCCATCTGAACACCATAAGTGCCACCACCACCACCACCATCCGCAGTACCTATGCTTCCTGGATGTTTGCTTCTATGATGTTGTAGGCATTTTGGCAACCAAGATATCGAGCATTTCCTAGGTCATTAATTTTCACACTCAGCACATTGTAATCACCTGAGAAATCTTAAAAAATATTGGTTGCACCTCAGCAATTGTCATTTCATTAATTTGGGTACAACCTGGACATTGGGAGTCTTTGAGCTCTGAGGCAGGACCAAGAACAGCTGCCCCAGGTGCTCTCATAGGAAGTATACCAAGTAAGGAGGTTACCATTTTGATTTCAAAGAGGAGGAAACTGAGACGTAGAGAGGTTAAGTAATGATTTTAACCTGGGTCTCCTGGCAATCCCAAATTTTAAACCATGTTGCTGCTTTAGGACAATTCTGTTGGTTCAACTTACTGGTCTGCCTTCTTTCTTTCATATTTTTGGATAGCCTTTAGATTGTTTAAGGCTGAAGAAGTGGAGAAAAAAAGATGTGGGGGAATATGGTAGAAACCCCAGGCTCTATCTGTTTTCTGCCTAACTATCTGTATTTGTCAGTCTTGTCTCTGTTGTATGTCTCAAGGTGATAAGGATACTAGTTGCCTGGTGTACAGGCCTGCTTCTTGACCAGAGCTTTTGAAAGGTGGTGGAGCTGAGGTCCCATACCACACTGCTATTAAACAGCAATGATGCTACCCCCAAAGCCACTGTGTTCTCCCCACAAAACTGCTGTGTGCTCCCCTCAGGCCCCGGATCTCTTTAAGATAAGGCATGTGTGTTTCAGCATCTATGCTAAATTTGGATGTTGGTGTTTGGGTTTCTCTGTTGTTCCCTTTCCTATTATATGCTCTGCATCAATCTCATTCACTCAACCTGTCTTGAAGCTGTCAATCTAATTCCACAAACACTTAGTAAGCACCTACTGTGTGCCCAGACTGTGCATGGCGGGCATTGCTGGGGAGACAGGGGTCATAAAGGACATTCTTAATCCTTGCAACCTACTATGCAAACATATAACTCTGCTTTGGAGTGTTGGTTTATTACTGTGAATTACAATCTATGGAGGCTAACATGGACAGGGAGAGAAAGAGAGAGGGTTTGAGAGACACTGAAAAACTGCATAGGATTTCAGCAGGTGTAAACAAATAGATCTGGCTACAGTCAGAGCGAAGAATAGAAGTCAGGGGGCAGAGGTACATGGGGACTGTTTGAAGGACAGCAATGAATATAATTTGGCTGCAATACTGTATGTGCATAAGACAGCAGGGACACATGAGGCTGAAATGTGGGCTGGGCATTGGGGATTTTTTTCTTTTTTGAGTTAGGAAGCTGTAAATAATTTTTATGAATTTCTGAGTTAGGAAGCTGTAAATAATTCAGTAGGCACTGGGGAGCTATGGAAGGTTTCAAAGCAAGAGAGTGATGGGATTGGAGCTGAGCTTCAGGGAGATTGATCTGGCAGCCCTATGAAGCACTGTCTGGGGTAGGAAAGAAGAGGGTGCAAGGATACTGGATGAGGACTGTGGTTATCCAGAAGGAGAGCAGGAACCCTGACTGGAGAAAGAATGAGAGGTTCTAATGTGAGGTGTGGCAGATGTCAAACAGACTGAACGTGAGCTTCCTTCTCAGTGATGTATGACAGGGACAGTGACAGTGACGCCAGTCACAGGCAGAGAGAGGCCTGCCAAGTGGAGGGACTGGCAGAGGGAGAAAGTAGTGTTGGTAGTGCTTAGTTTTAGCCATTGTTCATTTCCATGCAGACTTGATGGAAAATGTAGGTGGACGTAAGAAGCAGATAGATGGAAATGAAGTCCTGATTCTAGGAGAGGGTCGGAGCTATAGATCCAGGAGCAGAGCAGAGTCAGGCCTCAGGGAGAGTGGAAGGGCGGAAGTCTGAGGAGCATCTTGAAAACGGGCAGAGGGAACCATTGGTAGAAGCTGGGACCCACGAGCTGAGCCGTAGGTCCCAATGTGGGTTTCCTTCTTCCCTAAATCTATTTTTCTACGTTCTATGCCTCATTATTCCCACCAAGATAAAAATATTTATAGTGGCTTACACACGCCACAACAGGCACCCAAGCAAGTGTGATGTCTACATATAAACAATGCTCCCCTTTGTCTGCGCTGCCACTAAGGTTAAAAGCCTCAAGCAGGAATGGCATTTTCCTTGGAAGTATGGCTGTGGTAGCTACAGCAATAGCATTAATTGGGGCACCCTAAAGTCTGAGGCAGTTTATTCTGTTCCAGAGGAGAAGGCGACTTCTAGTTTATCTCTGGAAAAGGCCATGTGGATTAGAATCTTTAAATTACTGGATGACAGAAATCAGGATTGAATAGGCCCTTCCTAAACTGCAACTTTGGAGCAAACCCTGCAGAACAGAATGCAATGAAGACCACTAGGCATTAAGTTTCAGATAATCACTAAAGACAGGCTGCATAAACCTCACTGATTGAAGTATAATTTATTTTGAGAAGTGATTGTTTCATCCTGGTAGGTCTGAGAGGGAGTGTGTCAAGAGTTATAAAGATTTGAAGGGAGAAATTGACAAACACAAGAATGTTGCCAAAGGGATGACCAGAATGGGGAAATTCTTGGGCAACATGTCACTTGCCAAGCAGTTAAGAGAACTGGGCTCAAGGGCTAAAAGGGCCATTTTATCTTCTGCTCCACTGGACAAACCAGGACTAATGGCTGATAGTTAAGGAGAACCAGATTTTAGAGCCACATAAGGAAGGCATTTCCAGAACAGAATGGGCTGCCTGAAAATGTAGTGTAGTTCCGACCACCACATGTCCTTTTACCAAAGGAAAGATGCTAACATGATCTCTATGATGGGAGGGAAGTTGGATGAGTACTGTGGTTCTTTATAACCATGAGAGTCTCTGGTATTTTCTTGACTTTTATTACATATGGATCTGCATTTTAGATGATCTACATTCTCACTCCATTGGGACAGCTATGGTGTTTGCTTGGGATGGGGTCATAGTGGGTCTTTTAGAGGAAGCGTTCACATCCTTCTCCAATAGTACTGTTTTTGTGTCTAAGGTGGGGAATGGCCTGCATCGGGGTGAGCAGCTGCACATCTGGCTTTGCCATTAATTGGACAGACCACCCCCATCTTCAACTCCCATGTCACCCTTCAACACCTGCCCTTCCCAGTTTTCTTCCTTCTTCCACCCACCAAGCCTCGCTTCCTGTACACCGAGCCTCTTGCCAACATACCTATACACATATCCTCACACGCATTCTCCCTCCCTGAAATCAGAGAAGCACTTTTTCAGCTGCTCTCATGTAACATTTCATTACCACAATATTCTTTCTCAATTCTGAAATGGTGGTGGGGGAGAAGCCATTTCTCTTTATACCTACCAAATGAACAAAAGCTCAGTGCTAAAATATTTTTCTTCACTTGTAACTGAAACTGCTGTTGGCTTCAGTCCCAAAAACCAGAAAGACAATTATACTTAACTGTTTAGAGATTTATAAATACCACACTGTAGTAGCCTCTAGGTAGTAACTTTAGATACCCAGCCCAATAATTTTCTTTTATTGGTTTGTGATTTAGATCTTATTTTGAGTCCTCTATAATAAGAGTAGTACATTTCATTAAAAGAGCTTACTAAACAATAAAGAAAATCTGGCTTAGAGCTCCGAGCGGGTCTCAAGTACCAAAAGGGGCCTGCCCTGTTCCATTTCTTTTGTGGGCATCGCAAGACGAATCTCAGTGCAGTGCTGAAAGTGTATTTCTGCAAAGCAGCCATTGCAGCTGTTTTCTACATGACTTCACCTTTTTCCTACACAGCATATCTCACCACATGAGAGATCTTCTCAAGACAGTCATTTACCATTCTGGTAATAGATTCCCAGTGAAGGAAACAACGAAAAACAATAGCAACGACAACAATAGCTATAACAAGAGGTTGAGAAACCTGTGGAAGTGTTGAGGCCCTCCATGCATGAATGTCTTCCTTAGGGAGTGGAAGTGGGGAAGAAAAAGTGAAAACAGAGAAAATAACTGTTTCTTTCCAACTGCATGCAGAACAGAGTCACTTCCCCACTCAGGGTGTGCCCAGCTTGGGACAACTGCAGTGAAAGGAAATCTTAGCTTCAGAGACGGAAAACAGATGTGGCATGGTGTTGGGGTTGGGCCGAACTTCTAACATCAGGCTTTTGTGAGCTGCTTTACTCTCAAAACTTGTGTGTCTGGTTAACACTCCTTTAAAAAAATTATACTTCTTTTGTTTTCCAGGTGAGTCATGCGCAAGACATGTTCATATACAATATCTCATTTAATCTTCCTGATAACCTTTGAGATAGAAGTTTTGCAGATGAGAAAACTAAGGCTCAGGAAAATTCAGCAGCTTGCCCAAAGCCTCATAGCTAGTCAAGAAGATATTAAGTTGATCTGCAAACTGGTTCTAAAGCCTTTGCTTTTCTTACCACATCAGTGTGCTTCATAAAAGAGAACAAGGGTTATTGTGATAGGAACAGGTCATTGGAGGATTCCTGAGGACAAATATCCAGGGACATAAAAGCACTCAAATCATGCCATTTCAGCTCCTAAACTGTTCTTTGCACCGAAGGCTGAAGTTTGTTTTGAATGTTCTCGTCTCTGTGTACCACCATTTTGTGGGTCCCTGCCCCCTGAATTCCAACAACCAGAGACAGTAGGGTTGTTTTAATCCTAGTCTTCCTCACCACAACACCTAGACAAACAGAGTAGAGTTGGGAGAAGCAGGAAGGGTTCTGTATAGCTTGCTTGTGCAAACAGTGTAGTTGTTCAAGGTTCTCATCCCCTGTTAATATAGATATGATTTTGGAGCTGTCTGAAAGATGGTAGAAAGTTTGAAACTCAGGTATTGCACTTTTTTTTGTCCAGAAACTTATAAAATATTGCCAGGTTTACTCTCTTAACCCATTCTCCAGGTGGAAGTTTCCATGGAAGGCAGTAGATAAGAATGAACAGACCACTCTAGCCCCCAAATCTAGGATTGCAGGTGGTATGTTATGCTCAGAAAATTGCCCAGAAAAATTGTCCTGGAGGAGGGAAATGCTGTTGTAAAGGAAGTCTTATAATCCCACAGACACTTTAAGGTCCCTGATAAGATTCCTAATAAGGATGGATTGATAAAGAGTTCTTTTCTTGGGCACCAGTTTGGTTCACACCCTATGCCTGAGATTAGTGTCTGTTTGTTCCATAGTCTATGCCATCATGATGCTAATGGTATCTATAGGCAGATATGACAGACATTTAAAATAAGTAGCGTGGTACAACTGGAATGCACATGTTTAACAGTTTGAGGTTTGGAACATTCCAGAGTACTGTGTAAAATGCATGATGTGAATCATTCGTAATTTTAGAGTCATGAATTTAATTCACATGCTGTGAAGATAGTACACATGCTTCAAGCTAGCAAATGAGCCTAGTTAACTATCTAGTGCATTTTTGTCTTTACCCATTCTTTCATAGGCAAAAACCCAAGTGAACTCCTAAAGCTCTTACTTCTTTTCTTAAAAAATGGTCCTGCAAATAAGCCAACTGCTTATTTCTTTAAATTAAGAAAAATTTTAATCCTCACCTGAGGATATGTTTATTGATTTTAGAGAGGAAGATAGGGAGAGAGAAGGGGGAAGAGAGAGAGAGAGAGGGAGGGAGGGGGAGGGGGGGGAATTGATTAGTTGCCTCTCATATGCACCCTGACAGGGAATCGAACCCAAAACCTAGGTATGTGCCCTGACCAGGGATCCAACCCATAACATTTTGGTGCTTGGCACAATGCTTCAACCAACTGAGCCACTCAGCCAGGGTGCCAATGGATTTATAAATGACTTTAATTCTAGATTTATATAATATTAAAGATATGAAAGATCCCTACGTACTTCATTGGGATATTCTGGAAGAAGTTATTCTCCGAATTCCAGAAAATCAGTTTCTTAGTTATTGAGCATCCTTTTACATATCTCTAGTAAGATTTTCTTCCAGATATCATCATCACATGGATGTCACCATACAATGTATTATGAGAAGGCAGAGGTTGCTGTGGGCTAGGGATGGTTTGCAGGGGGAGCTCCAGAGTAAGTGGAGTTGAATTTGAAAATAGCTATGATTATCCTGAGTAAAGGGGCAGATGGAAGGGGCCAAGGTGAGCAAGAGAAGGAAAGGCCAATGTATTCATGGTGGGGTACTTGGCTATGTATCTATTAATAATATAACTGAGGGGACTTGAGACTCTCAGGATGTCAAAAATGATTATAGGTGAAGTCACTGTTAACTTGGATAGGCCCTCAAAATAATAGCCTGTTCTATATCTTACTGACTTACCCCTTCCATCAATAGTCAGAAAAGATTTAAATACTTAGCACACCACTTCACACCTAGTGAGCAAACAAATGGTTTAATCCTGGTATCTGTTGTCTGCAGCCTTCTCTATCTTAGTTTACCTTCAAATGAGATAAAGCCGCTTTATTAAATATATCTTTATTAAATACCACATCCTTTCCTGCCAGGCTTCATTCGCTCTCCATTGACTTGACAGCTGGGCCCTGGGCAAGTGTTACAAAGACTGAAGACATTAAACTTGTGGTCAGATTTTTCCAAGTGTTCTCTAGTGTAACTCATCTCATTCTTTTAGCCTTTACTGATAGCTCTGATCTCAACCTTTTACTAGCCTCATTGCAGGGCCTGTCACATAGTACCAGCCCAAGACCTAAGGGTGCTGTAGGATCAAGACCTATAATAGTTCAAAAATGGGCAGAAAACATCTCTACTCTCTGGTCCAGGGAGCTTTGAATGGTTCCTGAGAGGGTCCACATGGAGGTGGACCCTCTGCTCAGCAGCAGACTGGTGAATGGCGTTCTCACTCCTGGGCAGAAGGCATTCAGTGGATGACTTGTGTTGCTCTAGTTGTTATGGTGAATCACAACAGGGCCATCAGAGTGACACCACAATTGTGTGGGGTCAAGGAACCAGGTTTTAAATCCCACTTTTCTCAAGTTGTGTGTTATTTGACTTGGGATAAACACTCTACAACTTTATTTCTTCATCTACAAAGTAGTGCTTGTTATAGTGGCCCGACCTCAACACGCTGAGGGATTGTGTGTAAATCCAGAGATGATGGCCACAGATGGGTTGATAAAACATCCAGGGCTGTAGAGTTAGCGCTTTCCAGTCAAGTTTAATCATGGCACCTGTGGGCTCTGGAACTGACAGTCTGGGTTTGATGCCAGCCATGCTACCTCCTAGGTCTGAGACAACTATTTAACCTCTCTGGCCCTCGGTGATCTCACTGAGACTACTAATTGCACCTGGCTCATCAAAGTGCTCTGAGAAATACATGAAATATAGGGCTTTCTCTGATCCATGCTGTACCTTTACATGAGTCAGAAAAAGTCACTCCTTTCTCAAGACACTTTTCTTCTATCTGTTGACAAATTATCATCATACAATATATTGATTATGTTTGAGCAATATACTTTTTCTTCCATCCTCTAGGAAAAAACATTGTAGTGAACATGCAAATATTTTTATGCCCATGATATGGGTGGTGCCCACTTTGATGAGTTCCTGTCCACTGCCCAGCTCTCATAACCATGCATGCCATTTCTGAATGAATGGATACAAAGCTGTCCATACCTAGGATGTACTTAGATCAAACAACATTAAGTATTTGTGTTATTCTTATTATTGGATAGTTTTACCATTTTCTTTTACTTGGTTCCCCAAAATAACAAATAGCAATGTAGGGTTATCCAGTTGTAACCCTACATTGGTTACATCTAACCGAGCAGCCAGAATTACAATAGATATGCACAGAAAATAGGTAATGGTGGGAACCAAGACACCCTTGGGAGGCAAGCAGCCCAGGTAGGGTAAACAAAAGCCTGCAAAAGGCTGAGGAAGAACTGGGACAGATGGACAGTGACCACTGGGATTTCCCCTCTGTAGACATGTGAGTGCGGCACCATACAACGGCGCTGCTCTCTGAAGCAGAGAGGCTAGGCCATGGACCACTCAGACATAGAGACCTCATTCACGCCTACTCTGTGACAACTGGTTATGGCAGGAACCCTGACTTTTGGAGAAATGACATTAATCCAGAGTTGCTACTCTGCTACAGCCTAGTAGGGTTGATGCTGGTCCCACTAGATAACAGATGGCACCTGGCTTCCCTCTTTTGCCTCTTTTCACTCAAAAAAATTTTTTTTGGTCCTCAGCCAGGAGACGTAGGCATTATTAGTTCTTAATTGGGGGAGGTGTCTTGGGACCCTTTAAATACTTAGTAAAATGACGAATCTTCTCTCTAACCCTCCCCCATCCCCTTTAGATTTTTGCAGAAATATGCCTACCCCATCTTAGGTGTTTTTCCACATTACATGCACATTATAATCAGCAAGGAACTTTTAAATGTCCCCAAGCCCAGGCCACATCCCAGAGCAATTAAATCAGACTCTGGGAACAGGATGCAGACATCAGAGATTCCAACCTACAGTCCAAAGTGAGAAAGAATCACAGGCCTAGCTTCATTAATGCAAGGCCACCATCTGTGATTCTTACATTGAGGCTACTGGTTCACCAAGCTTTAATCTTTGTAGAACTGGCAGTGTCCTAAGGGTGACTGTCAGGAAGTTTGGAAGGCAGAGCATGGGCATTGTGAAAATGCATGGTATCTGAAAAGTGGACTTTGACTTACGAACTTCCGGGTGGTTCCCAGTCTTACACCATCCTGATTGAGAAGGAGCAGGAAAAGTAAACCAGGGAAGGGTACATAGGACGGATCAAGGCAGGTGGGTGCAGGTAGTTGTCTGAATGCCCCATGGGTGTAGGAAACGGAAAAGTTCTGAAAACCAGCCAGAACCTAGGTCTAAGGACAAGCAAGGATAGTAAATAATGAGCATGTTAGGGTTGAAGTTTCACACTTAATCTATAAACCTACTTTTAATAGGCCCCGGGGGGTTCTAAATTCATGGTGGCTTTGTAGTTATTGGGGTTGTACGAGATTGTTCCACATTTCACAAAGCAGTCCAGGTGTGTCTCTTTCTTATTTATTTATTTATTTACTTATTTGCATTAAGGATACTGAGGATTTTTAAAAGGAAACCCTCTTTTTTATCAGGATTAATTATACACCATGCAAGGGAGCAATGGCCTCTGTGTTATGAAATATTAAATCAAAATGCTTCCCACTCCCAGATGTCCCAGAGATAAATACAGCCATATTTTGAAGCCCCTCTCGGAGCTGTTTTGCCTGCAAATTTATTGTTTTGTCTCCATTTTCAGAAAGCTCTGTTTTCTGTGAAGTATAGCACTCTAGGTAGTTTTTAAGGCACAAAGTCCTCTGGAGTTGCCTGTGTCGGCAACAACTCTTATGTAGATGGCACACGAGGGATGGCGCGTTGATCGGCTCCTTTAAGATGACAAATGGACAGAGAGTGTTATTGTCTTTGATTGCATGCCTTACATCATGTGTATGTAGGAATAAGAGGGCCATACTTTATCTTTAGCCATTTTATAAATATTTAAGTCCTTATAGTTGCCTAAAGATATTAAAGCATATTTTACAGTAGTCGGAATATAAATATTATATATGGCACAAGATACCAAAGTAGTTTAATGAATTCATAATTTTCTGTTCACATTTATTGGAATGTGTTTTATGTTCCAAAAGTTCCATTTAAAGAATAAGATACCATTCTGCTTCCTGACAACACACCAAGTGTTGGCTGGCGTTTCAGGCGGGGTCTCAGTGCTGATGTCTGTGGAGGCTTTCATTGGGAGGCAGGGAGGCAGGAGTCAGAGCCCTGGGATATATTTCCTCAATCTCTACATTTAAATATATATATAAATAACTTTTGAATAAACAATTCTGGTGCTTATTTAAATCATAAAGTGTTCCAAAGAGAAAACTTTTTATAGCTCCTTTCCTATATTTCAAGGAGATTAATTCAAACAAACCTGAGTAGGTACAATAAAGATGCGGTATGTAATTTTCCTGTCCTCCCCACCCCTCCCCCTTTTGTAAACAAGGACACAGACCCTGTTGGCCAGTATGCAGCCTAACTCCAGGTATTGATTTGGACAGTGACTTCCCAGTGCAATCTGTACAGTTCTCTCTAAGACAAAGCGTTCCGACTTCTTCTTCCATTTTCCTAAATGCAAGGGAGTGACAGGGAGAATATTACTGCACCTCTTTTCAATTTTCCAGTGAAATATAAAGACTTTCCTCTTTAATATTTCACAAAGTTTCTCCAGCTCCCAGCAGGAGTCCATGCTGGGTAATGTTTGCTAATTACCAACAACAAAACTAGACATACAACGCTGGTAAATTACCTGACCCTTTCCATTTTAATGAGGCAACAAGGATTTTGCGAAGTGATGTTGTTTCACTGGTTAATGGTGTCAGCAATGTTGTAATTGTGGGTTGAGACACATTAGCTGAACAACCACATGTAGAAAAGGGCTTTCTCTCCACAAGCCCTTTGGAGACTAGAACCATATTATCATTAAGCCTTTGTCATTTGCATGCTGCTAATCACTTACTTTATTATCCTACATATCCATTGTCTTTCTTTAATTGCTCTTTAAATTAAAATTAAAAATAGTTCTGAAGCCCACAATGGCTGGGATAACATCTTGATTATGAAGATAACTTCAAGAAAATGGAACAACTGGTAATGTACTGCCAGGATTATGAGAGAGTCCCACTGTTATGTACGTGCTTACTGGCCCCAGGGGCCCAATTGAGGCGGTTTCTCTTCCTTTAGCCCACACTGTTTGTTTAATACATGGTTATTTATGGCCTTTTCAGCCATTATAGCAACTTTGGAGAAAGTACATCCTTCTGATTGGTTTGGGTACTGAAATTTCATTCTCTGGGCAAAGGTATAAAATTCAATGGGAAGGCAGGATCTGTGCCAGAGCCTTTGAAAAGGCCCTCTTGATTCTCCTTGTTAGTTTATTCTGTACCAGTTTACTTTTAAAATTTGGGGTCATGAAAGACAAAGAAGTTTCAGAGCTGAAACAAACTTTGACATCATCCTCATTTTACAGATGAAGAGACTGAGGACCAGAGCAGGTGTCAGGGCTATGATCACACACCAGGAGATGAACCTGGATTATCTGTCAGTGCGTGGAGTGGATGAGGGCCTGGAGGGAGGATCACGTGTTATGGGCTGCTCCCAAGAGTGGATATGACATCGTTCCTTGAGCTGTGATATGCACGCTGCATGGTTGTCATGGTGCAGGGCATTTAGTGTGTATCTCCTGTATACACATATCCCTGTGCTTGTTGATCAGGCTGTAATGCCTGGATGCAGGATGATAGGGCTGTTATCTTCCATTGCTTTCAAAAAACAACCTCACAGGTGACTACGCAGTTGTTCCTGAATGTTGAGTGATTAAACCAGAGTTATCATGGTTCCAATGTCATATATGGTGCCCTAGAACTGGGATGATAGATTTTCCAGATCCAGGAGGCAATGGGGCATTGCCTTGTCTGCCTCAGTTTTACAGATGAGAAAACTGAGTTTGGATAAGACATTGAACTCCCTCTAAGTTCTCACAGGGAGTTAGGGGTAAAACCTATGTCTTTTGTTATCTGTTTATATCTCTGTCAGCATTACAAGTATATTGTTATCAACATCATCTTCATCATTGTTGTCGTTATCACTGTTAATAAGTTAGTACTTTTAAAGAGCTTCCTCCATGCCCGGCATTGTGGTAAGCAGTTTACTTGTATTGTTACACTCATTTAATCTTCATGACAGGTCAGTCTCCCGTTTTACAGGTAAGGAGATTGAGATACCAAACTTAATTGCCCCAGATCACAACATCAGAAGCTAAACAAAGCAACACTCAAACTCAGGGAGTCTAGCTCCAGAATTCAAGTTCTTAACCACGATGCTATGGCTCATTTCAGGCCGTGGTCCACAGATATGGATCTTGGTATAAACAGAGTTGCTCAAAATCAAACTAGCACCAATCAGCCTCTTCTTTAATGAAGTGGGGGGGGTGAATGCCTGACCCCCAAGATCCAAGATCCTAGTTATATAGTCATCTGCCAGCATAAACATATGCAGGAGAGCCTTTAAAACATAAGAAAAAATTGACAGGGCTTGATTTTTAAAGCACTATCAAATGTTTGGAACCTTGTCTGCTATCTCAGGACAGGTGCTGGCTGAATGTTGTCGGGTGGTGGGACTCTGCTTTTCCTGAACTGCCTGGCAATGCCTTGGATCACTTGGCAAATCCATCTTTTGCAACTACTTAATTTTCTGTGCACTTAAGATAGGGATGTTTCGGTTTGCTTCTGATTTCATAGCTCTCTTTTTTGCTGCACTGGCCATTGGTTCACACTAAACCAAACAACTGGGGCCCATTTGGCATTTGGTGTTTTAGATGTACAAGGACATTTGAACTACATGACAAATGCTGGAAAACAAAGCCCATGGCACTAAGAACAGAAAGAAACTGTTTATAATGTAAAGGTGGTTGGTTACATTTTCAGTCAATCTATCACTTTAATGAGCTCTTTGCATTTCTTTGATTAATGCTCAAAAAAGGGGGAGAAAAAAATTGATGTAATGGAAACAGAATGGTATACAGTCTTGGCAGCATGAGGGCAGTTTCTCTGTGTTTTATTAGTATCCACTTCATGTCACTGTCTTGCAGTGTATATGTCTACCTGTTCCCTGGCAGGATATGCCTCTGGTTTACTGGAAATGCAATCCAGCAGAAAGGAGGAGATCCTGTATTACAGGCAAAACAGCTTTTGTCCTCTTGTGATGGCAGCAAAGAGGGAGGGTCTAGAACAGGAATTAATAATTAATAATAATAATAATAATAATAATAATAATAATAAAAATACTCCATGCCATATTGAAATTAAGGATCCAATAGGTGTGAAGATTTTAAAAGAACATTAAACATGCTTTAAAACATTAAAATTAGTCTCTAATAATTACTGCATAATTATTACTAGTCTGTACAGTACAAAATAGTGAATAAAAGGAATGGGAAAAGTTCAGAGGAAGACATCTTCATGAAGTAACTATGTGGGAGGAGAGGAGATAGTCAAGGAGGAGGTGAAGAAGGGGCAGGAGCTGGGTTGAGGGAAGAGAGTAGACAGAGGGGAAGAGTGGATATGTAAAATTTAAAGCCATTTGATTCATATAATCAAAGTATTTCTTATTTTTAAGTTGTAAAATAAATTAGGAGGGGATAAAAAGCAATTGAGAATTGGAAAATTCACTCTGACACCACGGTGAAGAAATTAGATCAGGTGAATTTTAGTTTCCTTTCCAAATCTTTAGTCTTTGTTGTGTTTTTAAGTTGTCACTAGCTTTGTTCTTTCCTCCCTCCCTTCCTCCCTTCCTCCCCCCTTCCTTCTTTTCTTCCACTGACCCCTCTGAGAGACAGATAAAAATAATAAGCTCTTTAAGCCATGGTAAGGAAAGAGACTGTCTGCTTGGAGACCCTTGCAAATATATTTGTTTTGTGTGTGAGGCTTGTTTAAGTGCTGAATGTATCCTATGAAATTTAATGGGCAAATAGTTATAGAGAACTTTGTTTGCTTTAGTTTAGACCCAAAAAGCAAACTCTAAAAAAGGTGAGGTACTTAGCTTAGTAGGTAGAGCCAGCTTTCCAAGGCATTCTTCAAATACAGTTTCTAGAAAAAACTGTTAAAAATATCATTGGTACTTACGGTAAATAGAAGAAATGGAGGGGTGGGGTATTGACCCACATCTTGTCCCTGGTCACTGGAAGTGAACAAAAAACATCAAGTGAAGATACAGTCAGTCAGTCACTTGTTTCAACAGAAAATCAGACATGTGTGAGCCCTTTCACCAAGAATGGAGATTTTTCTCACTGTACTGGGGCATTTTGGTTGCAGATAGAAATCCAACACAAAAAGGCTTAAATAAAAAGGGAGTCATTTACCTGGGGTGCCTCCGGCTTTAGATCACACTCAGGAGCGTGATCTCTGCCATTCTCTTCCCCACAGGGATCACTTGTGCCATTGGCCAGGTGGTCACCCGCAGCCCCATTCTTGCATCTGTCTATCTTTGCGTCCACCACATCTTTAACTTCTTCTACATAATGTCCTGGGAACAACAAAGATTGGCCCCAGCTTGCGGGGCAGGCCCATCTCTAAAGGAGCCATGTAGGCAGGATAATGGGGACCATCTTGCTGACTCTGTGAAGTCAGGCTGTCTGGTTTACCATTCTGTGGCCAGGGTGGGGACAGGGTTGTACCCCACCACCAGCACCATACACTGGAATGAGTCCCTCGTGTGGAGAGAATTGAAGGGGAGCAGATAATAACCGATAAACACCATCCTGGGTCTGCCACCAACTGGTTCTGTAATATTAGATACAATAACTTCTCTGCTTTGAGACTCAGTTTTTATCATCTGTAAAATGGAGGCATTGATTCCAGGATTTCCAAATATGTTATATCCCTAACATCAGTGATTGGTACAGAGGCAAGAGAGATCCAATGGTGTGTTGAGGTTGCTCAGACTTATTTGTTTATGTTTTTCAAGCTCTGTTTTTAGGCTCTGGGCAGGGGACAGTTGTCAGCTCCAGGCACGGGACTTCTTTTGAATACAGCAAATAACACTGAAACTGCAGAGGGGTTCCCCCTTCTTCCCTCTCTAACACTGACCTCCACTGCCCTGTTGGGGGCTCCCTCCACCTTGGGCTCGTAAGTGGAAAGTGGTCAGTTGGGCAGTGTTAGGAGAAGCTGCTTCCTTGGTGAATAATCATTTTCCTATTGAGTCAGTACTGGTCAACTGCCTGACCTTCATGACTTCAGGACTCCAAATTTTTGCAAAGCCACTGAAAACTATGAAAAAAATATTACAAGGATAAATTGAGGTTTTCACTTGTAATATTTCCCTTGTAACACTCCCTTGTAAAAGGCCAGATTTCTCTTGCAAACCTTTTCACAAATCTACTTCCCAAACCAAGCCTGTGCACATGGACTTCCCACCCACTCCCCACCTACAAGTTAGAAAGCAAGCGTACTTGTATACATGGAATTTTCTCCACTTCAGCTGCTGGAGAATTTGTTGGAATACATACTGCAAAATGACTGCTGTGGCTATTACTGTACTTGCTCAGGGGAGCTATTCAAATGCCTCATTTATTGGAGCTTAATAGATTAAAAGTCCAAATTGAGTCTCATGATATAAGCCTAATCAAGTTCTAATCTGCATAATTTTCCCATAAGCAGCAATGGGAAATCTGGATAATTTATGTTTTAGCAGTTGCCAATCATGTGTTAAATAGCATTGTTGCATTTACTTATCAAAATATTTTTATTGATCTTTACATCATCTGACATTTGGCTTTGGGATTTTTCCCCCCACATTAACAGGAAATTTAATTCATCTCCTAGTTGATGTAATATAAGATGTTTCTCTTGATTTTAATATGTCTTTATAGATCATTTTTAACGGTGATCTTTCCCTTTTACAACTTCATATTGAATACCTGTCTCAGCAAACGTAGATGACTCAGCCTAATTTATTTCCCTAGTTTAACATAGCATATGGATTTCTAACCACCATTTATATGCACACAATAAAAGATAATTTGGCCCACCATTTGAACCAATTCCTTTATGTAAAATCTGTGGGGGTGGGGGAGGCACTTACCTTAATTTCTCCATCTATTCTAAGGGAGATGATTGATAAAAATGTTCATCTCCCTCTCTCCCTGGAAAGGCTTGGGGATTTAACTAATGAAGATTTAGAAAGTACTTTGTGTTTTCCTCCATGGGAAAGTACTGTAATAAAGCATTTATTATATGTACTGGGTTGTATGTGCTACCATACTGAAGCAAGTTAAATGTAACTATAATGGGTTCCCATTGTTATCTGCTATTGTTTAAAAGTGAAAACAATGTAAGACTCAAACTTGCCTGTCAGCGTGGAGGAAGACACCATCACACACAGAGGGCAAGGATCACACAGCACTGTCTCCATGGGCTCTAACCTCAGGCTGCCTAGCTGCAGCTCCCAGACCTGCTATTTACCAACTAGGTATGCTCGAGGAAATTACTGGGCTGCTCTGAATTTTATTTTCCCTATCTACAAAATGGGGGTATTTTTAGTCCCTACACTCATAGGGCTGTTATAAGGAATAAATGAGGTGAGCTGATGAGAAATCTCTTAGTACTGCTCTGCCGCTTAATAAGAAGGAATATTGGCTTGATGGTTTAGAGGAGACCCTGGAGTCAATTTGCCTGGGTTTAAGTCTGAGATCTCCTGATCCCCAGATGTATGCCCCAAAGCAAATTGCTGACCTTCTCTGTGCTTCTGTTTTCTCATCTGTAAAATAATATTGTCTACATAGGATGTTTTTGTGAACTAAACTTCTTATGTAGGCAGAATTTAGTACATAGAAATCACTCAATAAATGCTGGCTTTTTTTTTTCTTGAGCTTCTATTTAAGTCCACGTTCTATTTTTAAAAATATATTTTATTGATTATGCTATTACAGTTGTCTCATTTTCCCACCTTCATTCCCCTCTACCCTGCACACCCTCTCCCACCCACATTCCCCCCTTTAGTTCATGTCCATGTGTCATAAGTTCTTTAGCTTCTACATTTCCCGTACTATTCTTGCCCTCCCCCTGTCTATTTTCTACCTACCATCTATACTACTTTTTCTCCATACCTTTTCCCCCTCTCTCCTCCTCCACTCCACTGGTGCTAACCCTCCATGTGATCTCCATTTCTGTGATTCTGTTCCTGTTCTAGTTGTTTGCTTAGTTTGTGTTTGTTTTCATTTTAGATGTGGTTGTTAATAATTGTGAGTTTGCTCTCATTTTACTATACATGTTTTTTATCTTTTTCTTAGATAGGTCCCTTTAACATTTCATTAAATAAGGGCTTGGTGATGATGAACTCCTTTAAGTTGACCTTATCTGAGAAGTACTTTCTTTGTCTGCCCTTCCATTCTAAATGAAAGCTTTGCTGGATAGAGCAATCTTGGATATAGGTCCTTGCCTTTCATGAGTTGGAATACTTCTTTCCAGCCCCTTCTTGCCTGCAAGGTCTCTTTTGAGAAGTCAGCTGACAGTCTGATGGGAACTCCTTTGCAGATTACTTTCTCCTTATCTCTTGCTGCTTCTAGGATTCTGTCCTTCATTTTTACTTTGGCTAGTGTAATTATGATGTGCCTTGGTGTGTTCCTCCTTGGGTCCAATTTCTTTGGGACTCTCTGAGCTTCCTGGACTTCCTGGAAGTCTATTTCCTTTGCCAGATTGGGGAAGTTCTCCTTTATTATTTGTTCAAATAATTTTTCCACTTGTTGCTCTTCCTCTTCCCCTTTTGGTACCCCTATAATTCGGATGTTGAAATGTATAAAGATGTCCTGGAGGTTCCTAAGCATCTCCTCATTTTTTGGAATTCTTGCTTCTTCATTCTTTTCTGTTTGGTTGTTTCTTTTGTCCTTCTGGTCCACTCCATTGATTTGAGTCCCAGTTTTTTTCCCATCACTATTAGTTCCCTGTGCATTAGTTCCCTTCATTTCACTTAGTGTAGCCTTCAGTTTTTCATTTAATTTGTGACCAAATTCAACCAGTTCTGTGAGCATCCTGATCACCGGTGCTTTGAACTGTGCATCTGATAGGTTAGCTATCTCCTGGTCGCTTAGTTGTATTTGCTGTGGCACTTTGATTTGTTCTTCCATTTGGGCCATTTTTTTTTTTTTTTGTCTGTTACATATGAGGGGTGGAGCCTTAGGTGTTCACCACGACGTGGCAATCCAGTCGCTGGGTTATTACGTTGTATGTGGGGGCAGGGTCCGAGAGGGAACAATGGTGCTTGCTCCACTCGCTGTCACATTTCAGTCCCTTCTGCCCATTTCTCCAAGCAAACTGGGCCTTTCTGGTGCTAATTCCCATGTGGGTGGGCTTGTGCACATTCTAGGACCCCGTGGGTCTCTCCAACACACTCTGCTGTGAGGCTGGGAATGTCTTTGGGCACCTCAACCCCCACAGGTGTTTTCAATTGGTGGTTTGAGGTTCTATTTCCCAGTGTTGGGACCCTGGGTTGTGTAGTCTGCCTCACTCCCTAGTTTTGCCTGGCTTATCTGCATGTGAATATGGGACCACCTAGTCAGCCTTGCTTGAAGTGCCTTGCTTCACAATTGCCACCTCGCTGGGTCTGCCTATTGCCACCCCATGCCCAGGGTCTGCTAGCTGCCCCCTGAATGCCCAGGGTCCACCCATTGTGGTCTTGGGCACCTGGAGTGCCTTAAGCACCCAGTGCCATGGCTTTTTGTGCCTCGACCCCTCTCCACCTGGCTGCCTGACTCCACCCTTCCTACCGGTCTGGATGAATGTGTCTATTTTAACTCCTTGGTTGTCCGACTTCCATACAGTTCGATTTTCTATCAGTTCTGGTTGTTATTTTGTTTCTAAATTGTTTTTGTCTTTATTTTGGTTGTACGAGGAGGCACAGTGTGTCTGCCTATGCCGCCATCTTGGCCGGAAGTCTTAAGCCCACCTTCTTCATTTTCACTTATCTTTATCAGCCTATATCTAGAATATCCTTGCCTTTCCATGACTTTGAGTCTTTCTTATATCTAATGCACTCATGTCTACATTACCCTAAACCCTATGCAAGTCATTCTCCAGTAAAGTTTGTCTGAGCCACAGCCTTTTTGGCTTACAACCACATGGTGCCTCTTTGATGCAGTGCATGTGTGTATGCACACAGTAGGTACCCAAAACAATTAATTAAAAAAAAATAGAACCTTGGTGATTTCCTTGTTATTCCAGTGTCTCTTCTCCATGCATATCTTAGGGACAGAGGCAAGTGTTTATATTAAATTCTTAAGTTCAAAACCATCCTAAAACTCCCTTGTCTAATTTAACTAAAGGTCATTTAACCTCCCAGTAATTTCCCTGGCAGAGGCTAAGTTCCTCCTATTCCCTAGAATAATCCATATCATGGAAATGACATCAGACACTGCTAATTTTATTCAATAGAACCCACCAGAAGCACATATAGTCAAGAACACAAATGTTGAATGCTGGAAAAGGACGTAGAGAGTATAAAAACCATTTTAGGAAGTGTATGCCCCTGAATTATTAAGAAAAGTGGAAGATTAGATCTAGAATAGAAGACTCCAGAGATATTCTCAGCTGCTATAAGGAATTAAGAACTTTTTATACATGAAGACTGGCCACCAGTTTTTCAACATACCTAAAGAAATCCTAGCTATCCCTGTATCTGAAGCCCTCCTATCTTACATATTTTGAGCTGTATTTTTTATCACTTGCTTTATCTCATTATTTGTACTAAAATATATCTACTTTGCTCATTACCTTTCCATTAATTTCCCATGATTTTCTCTCTGAAAATTCCCTTTAAAAAATCTACCAAAAGACACCTCAGTTCTTTATCCGTAGAAAAGAGGTGGTTATGGATGCCATGACTGTCCACAAGTACTTATTGTGTCCCCAGTAAAATACTAACACCGGCGGTCAACATTTTTGAGTACCCGTTTCATACCAGGCATTTTATCAAATGTTTTGAATATACTATTTGATGTTTTCTTTACAACTAACCTATATAGGAGATACTTTTAGTTTATAGACAGAGAATCAGGGACTTGGATAAAGTTTGTACTGTGTTCATGGTCATGTAGCTAATATAGTAGATGAGCCAGAGTTTGAACCCAAGACATCTGACTGTTAACCATGCTTTTTACTATTCCACTCCGTTTCTTCTCTGTGGGCCAGGAGTTCTGTAGACAGTCAGGGAAGTTTAAAGAAATAGAAAACTGTCTCTGGCCTAAAGTTCTCATACAACATATAGAATGACCATGCTTGGCAAGGAGTCATCTTGGGCTCATTTATTCCTGATGCCAAAAGAACAGAACAGATAATGTAAGCCCATCACTTCTTCCCTGAGGACTCAAATGTGGAGGGACCTTCAATTTAAGGAGATAAGGTAGTCTTAGGAAGTCTTTTTTAGCCCAAAGCTTGCTTCCCAAGTCTATGCCCAACAGAGGACAATGGAGATACATTTAAAAAAGCAGGAGGCCATCTCCATAAGAAGCTTGAACTTGAGTCTTTTCCTGATTGAGAACTTCGTTTCATCTTTCTAATGTCAGCATTTTTGCTAATTAATTCAGGCAAAATAAGTGGTTCTTTCTAAAATTAATGCCCCAAGTGTTAGTTTAACTAATGAAGGGAGCATTTCCCAGCTTCCCTATTCTCTAGTTGTAGGTTAAAATACCTATAGTGTATTCCATGTGTATTCATATGGTGTGCAGTACAGTGTATTCACACACAGAACTGGGGTGCTGTTTCATGTATTGAGAATTAAAATTCAACCAAAGGAGTGTCCACTGCAGCAAACAATAATGGGGTGGGGAGGAAGGCCACCAGAGACCTGGACACAATCTAGCCATGTCCCTTTATGAACTGCTGCTATGATGAATGGGGTAGGGACCATCAAATGGCATCAAAGGTGGAATTGCCTCAGCCCTGCCATTTCCAACCACAATTTTTCCATATTTGGATGTCTAAGAAAGAAACCATGGTAGTCATATCCTAGGTTGGTATCTTCCTTGGCAAAGGATAATCTTTGCCCTAACTGAGTCTCTCTATTGTCTTTTTGCATCTAAGATAACATATCTTTGGAACATCTAGGTAACCTCTTTTTCCAGACCCTTAGAGTACAATCTGTCATCAGAGCACAAGGCCACTGGACGCCTTGTTGTTATCTTGTTCCCCCACATACCTTCATTATGTGCTATAAATGTTATCTGTTAACTATCCTATACCCACCAATGTAAAAGAAGTATGTGTTTATCTCCTCATTTTACTCTTTATCCAGTCCCAGAGATTTTCCTGCTTCCCTAATCTGTCACCAGTCAACTTCCGGCAACCCTCTGTGCCTCTTCCTTTGATTAAAATTTATAAAATAAGGTGTAAAACTGCCATTCTCTGGAGCATTTTCTCAGTCCCTTAAGATTTTCCTTCCTGGAAATTGTCATCAGTTTGGCTTAAATTAACTCATAAAAGTTCTTAAAAAATAAATAAAAATAAATTCTGTTCATCTTTAACACATCTCTACACCAGAGGGGAAAAAAAAGATGGAGTTTATCTCTTCAGTCTTTCTTTTTGCTTTTAAAAAATGTGTGACTAGGTAAGTATCAAAAGAGAAAGAGACATTATAGTTGCTGAAGTTTTCTTGCCAACAAAAGCAGCCTGTTCTTGGGGTCTTGCGTAGGAAAGAGGAGGACCTTTAATGGAGCGATGTCTTTGGACACCCACTACAGTTTGTCAGTTTGCAGATGCTAATGGAGGCAGGCTTGGTGACTGGAGGGGAAAATGGAATATGAAAGCAAAATAAAAGAAGCCTCTGAAGCAAGCATGTCATTTCTAAATGAAGGTTTCATGCAAAGGAATTGAGACTTTTCACAGCTGAAAATGGAATTTTTAAATAAGATAAAATAAAAGGACACTGGCTTGTT
This sequence comes from Phyllostomus hastatus, assembly GCF_019186645.2. Classification (NCBI taxonomy): domain Eukaryota; kingdom Metazoa; phylum Chordata; class Mammalia; order Chiroptera; family Phyllostomidae; genus Phyllostomus; species Phyllostomus hastatus. The sequence goes on from NW_025333869.1 coordinate 20,382,237, forward strand.
GCAGGTTCTATAATGAAATACAGTTTTCCTAATACGGTGTGACCTGCATTTCTCCATTTTATGGGTGCTATTCCTTGACGTACAAACCCGTATTTTCTCAAGTCAGCATTTGATGATGGATGTCAAAATATAGGCCATGTATTATGCATATAGCATTACCGATTTAAGGTGTTTACTTGTCAAGTTGAAGAAATTCAAAAACGTCACCTCCACTGAATCTGCTCAGCTGTCACTTGTAGTTTTTCATGCTTTTGAATGAAACTTCTGATGAAAACAGTTTGGTCTTCCCCTTCACTAGTCTAGGAGAAGAAAACAGCTAGCATTTAAAATGCGTGTTCTTGATTATGTGGTTGGCTGAAAAGTACACATTCCAAAGTTTGAAAAAATGGACACTACACTGTAAGTGAAAAATACTTACTCTGCACACAGTGTGTCAATATAAAGAGTAAAATTAAATGCATTCAGGGAATGAAAAGTAAATAAAACATTTTTTCTTTCTGAGAATATGGCACACAGTAGTATGAAAATTATACATAGAAAAACAGAAAATAGGCAAACACTTTTTATATTTCTCTGGCATTTTATGCATTATGCACCTCCAAAACAACAGGCAATTATTGGGCACCTGTCATTGCAGCATTCCTGGGAAAGCACACACGCCATAATGCCAGATTTAACACAGGCTTGTCACATCACTGGAGAGTAAATGAGGAAGCTGGTCACACAATCTATTTGGAATTTTGTCGTTGGAAACTTAACAAGAGACTTTGTATCTCTAAGTCATAACTCATTGATAAGTCCACATGGTAGTCCATCAAGGGTGAAGAAGAGAAACCAAAGTGAAGGTGTCTGCCTGTTTTCTAAGATAGAGGAGCAAATTGGGCCTTGCAGCCAGCACAGAGCTGATGGTACCAATTGCCATGTACTTCACTTGGTTAAATTAATTATCACTGTATGAATGTGTGAGGTAAATAAATGTCTCATGTCTATATGTTTCTATGTATACCCTTAGAGAGGCAGCTACTCAGCCTAGCTGGAATGATTTCTCATCCTCAGAGATCTTGAGGCTATGGCTGGGTCAGGCTCATTCTAATATGTACTTGGGATTTGGATCTGAGACCCAAAGAAGCCCAGATGCAAAAAGTCATAAACCAAATAGGCTGCTTTCCAACTTACTCCACCCACATCTGTGTTAAGATGGGTTCGGCACAATGGGAATTTGGGGCCCCACTGTGAGCCAGCCACACATGTGTCAGTCAGGATGATTTTAGTCACAAATATTGTTTTTAATAAAACTAATCTGGCTTAAACAAAAGGAAAATATATAAAGATATAATTGTGTATATATATATATAGAGAGAGAGAGAGAGAGAGTATACATATGCATATAAAACCATGTTACCTCAGGATTTTTTCCATAAGAAATGTTATCTATATAAAATTTACATATAAAATACATAAAATTTATCTACATAAGATATGTAAATATTATATACATATCACTTATATGTATATATAAAATATCATGTAATAAGAATTCCTGAGGTCAGTTGGTTTTGGTTCTAGGGCTGGTGAATTCAAGAACTCAAGGACCATTCTTCCTGTCATTCAATCTTTCTATCATTCAGTTAGGCCAATATTGTTAAGATGACTTTGTCCTCAGCTGGTGCCCAGCCTGGTTATGAGATGGCTGCCACAGTTCCTGGCACTAAAGCAATTTCCAGTGGATTGAACAAGGATGTCTTTTTCTGTGTGATTCTTTTTAAGAGTATAGAAGCACTCCCTAAACCCCCCCAAGCAGTTCTCTCCCACTTCCCTCCCCTTGGTCAGAACTGTGTCAAAGACCCAGGCAAGCCTCACTGGCAAGAGAATAAGCAATGAAGTAGTTTTAGATAGCAATATAGGTTAGGTTATGCTGTGGTAACAACAACAATAGACCCAAATCTCAGGGACTTAAAGCAACACAGATTGCTTTTTCACTTACTCAGATGGCTTATGGGTCTGGGTTACTGTCCCCAGCTGCTGCCCAGTCTTCTCCACAGTGACCCATGTTCCCATGGTTACCACAGTCTGGGAGGACAGGAGGTGGGTCAAATGCTTATGTCAGAAGTGATGATATGCATGGTTGTGTTCATGTTTCATGGGCTAGAACATTCCCTACATTGTATTGATAAGTCTCACTTCAAGGAGGAATTTAGGTATAATTCTCAGGTGTGCCTGGATGGAGAGGGGAGCAAAAATCTGCGAGCAAGATCAATCATTGTTACAGAGAATGGTTTTTAGGGAACTATCAAAGTGAGTTAGAATTATGTATGATAGTCTCCTACTTTGTTCTTTCAAAAAAAAAAACAACAACAAAACAGCTCATCAGAGTTTATCCTGGAAGTGCTAATTGTTGACCTGTAAATAATGCATAAACTACATTTTTTTTTGGATTCTGGATGTACCCTGAACTCTCATTATTTCCAAATTTTCCACACCTCTGATTTTTCTCCCTTCTCTTTTTATTTCCCACTAGGGTTCACGCCTCCAGGAATGGATAGATCCTCTCCAGATAACAGCCCAGTGCATGGGATGTTACGTCAGCCATCCATCACGACTGGGGTCAACATCCCCATCATTACTGAATTAGGTAGGGGTGAATGTCGGCTTTGGGCAGACTTTTTGGTTCTCTTTTCCAATCATGTCAGATATGAGGAAGTTAGCCTGTTTTTTAGCTCCTTCAGCACAGTAAACTCTAGTGGGGTTTGATTGGAAGGAGATTGAAGAAAGGCATGCACAGAAATATCAGATTGCTGAAGGGAAAACTGATCTAGCTTTCCTCTGAGATGAATAGACAGTTCCCTTCATGCTGGTCACTGCTTCCAAGGAGTATGAGATGATGGATTTGAAACTGGGGCATAAATTAGGGAAGGGGGAGGAAGGGAGGAAAGGCATAGTCCAAGGACTCTTGGTAATTTTCACTCAAGCACCTCTGGACAGGTCCTATAATCAGAACCCTCCAATGAGGTTAAAAGCTTCAGCTCTCACTCAGCCAACCTCATTTTGAGAACGGAAGAGAAGCATTGAGCTAGTAACTCTACACTTAATCTACCCTAAGAGAACTGCTCAGACAAATGCCATTTTCTGTGAATGCCACTTGGGCCCCCCAAAATGATGGAGTTTTGAGGACCATGATTGTTGGAACTCAACTGTTAACCTGGCCATAACACTCCCTGCTTCTACTTATGAATTTGCACAACTGCCAAGTGGTCTGTACCACCACTCCTCCAAGACAAATATTACCAACCTGAGATCCAGGTCTTGGGTGCCTTTACTTTAGAATGTTTCCTCTGTTATTCCCTCACTCTTTTCTTTTTCTGTACTTTCCTCCACTCCCTTTCCCCAACCCTTAAATGCTGTATCCAATTAGCTAAGCCTGGCAAGTTGCCTTTGGTATCAGTCAATCAGGAAAAAAACAGTGGGACGCACATTCTAATGATAACTGAACTGGGTAAGAAGCACTGTTTTCCTTCACATCAGTATCTCCTTTTGTTCTGTTGTTGGTGTTTCCAACCATCATCAGCTTGTTTTTTATTTCACTGGCTGTAACAGAACGGCTACCCCATGGCACTGCTTTGAATGTGTTTTATTTGTGGCTCTGGTTGGAATCGACTGTCTTGTTCTGGCCTTTCTTAATGATTTTTTTTTCCCCACACAGCATCAGTAAACCTTTGATCACACCCATCTGACCTGGCAGTTGTTTTCAAAGCATCTTTTCTCTAATTCATTTTCTTTGGCCTGGGCCCTTTTTTTTCTTTTCCGTGTGTCCCCCTGCTCTCCCGCCTTCTCCCTTATATTCCTCTTCCAACACACTGTCAATTTGACTGACATGTCTTCACAGCTCTCAGAGGAAGTCAAAGGAGAAATATAAAAATTTTAAGATAAGAAACCTAAGATGGTGCCTTCCCTCCAGCTGTTTATTTCCCTTTATTCTGACTTTATTTGCCTTATTTTTTTTTGTACTAGGCCCTTTCTCAGAAGCTCTGGTTCTGAAGCCATAAAAACAACCAGCTCCTAGAGGACCTTTTCTTTTCAAAGTCAGATTTCAGGAAGGGTGCCAAGGATGAGGTTAGCAGCCACTGGGGCACATCCTTGAGCTCTGACCCCCACCCTGCTGGCCCAGAGCCTTCTTGGGGACACTCAGAGTGGACTTATCAGGAAGATGAAGGGCTTGGTCATGACTGCATTTGTCAAGACCTTCCATGATTTCCTACAAGTTGGTTAATAACTCCTTGAAAGGCACCCATCAGCAGCAGGTCTCAGACCTGGGGATTGATCTTCTAAATAGAGACAGTGAAAGTGCCGCTTGGCAGAGGGGTGGATAGAGAAGTAGGAAGCACCTGCCTTCAAATGACTCACAAATGAAACTAACATGCCATTTTCTAGGCCCCAAAATATATTTCAAAATAAGAGAGCAGCTTTTAACACAGTAATCTTGCTTGCGAGGTGTCTAGAAACTAAGGAATAAATTGTCCACCACTCAGCACTACATTATTGTAGATGTAGCTATTTATCAGGACAGATTCACTCAGGTCAAGAAGTATCACGCTATTTTTTTATTTCCAGCAGTAGAAGAGGTGTCTTTTTCACGTTTAGGGAAGTTGGCTAAAAGCCAAGGTTTCGGGACTGCTCTCCTCAGAACCTTGGTGTTATAGGAGACCCCGGGAGCTTGTGCAGCCCAGACCTGTGCTTGAAAAATTCATTCTAATGTCTCCATCTCAGGAATGTTCAGAAGAATTTCAGAATCATCAGTGCCAGGAATTTCTTTTTCTGTCTGGGATTCACATGCTGCCAGCTAGCTAAGATATCTTGATTGGTAGAAGAGAAAAGAAGAGGCTTGGTGCCCCAAATCAGAGGCAACAATTCAGGCATTTGATGAGCATCCTTGAATCTCTTGAAGTTTCTGTCCCTCACCAGAGGGTCATGTCTTCAATTATGGAAGCTAATGTCTTCCACTAGCTCAGAGAACCTTCCATGTTCCTGTGTGTTCCCATCACCTTTACCTTCTGTCTTAAGTCCATTATTTCTAGAGGTCAGACCATCTTTGGCAATCATACCATTGTCCTCTGACTGCATCCCCTCCCTGTGTCCCCACAAATATTTACTATTTACCTACTACATGTTCTGAGATGTCTTCTGTGTTATGCCAAGTGAGTAAAATGCCTTTTGAAAATCACAGAGGATGCTGAGGTTGAATAGGTCTTTTAAACTGTGTAGTATATTCCAGTCTTTAACTGTTTGGAGAGTCCCTATGGATGTCTGTGGGTCAAAGGTCCCTAGAAGTCCCATAAGAAGTAAAATCTTTAAAGGTGTTTAACCTGCCTGTTTCCCAGTTGTATTTGACCTCATATATATTGGGTTGATTGTTTTAATCACCTCCTAGCACCCAGTAATGACTGCTCTGTGATACGTTAGAGTAACACTGTCCTTTTGATACTGAGTGACCCCAAACAACACACAGGGTCTTCACTGAACCCTGGCTCATGCCCTGGAGTTTGTTTCCAATGACTCAGACCAATCCCTAGCTCACTGAAAATCTAGAGTTATCTCTCCCTACTTGGGGCTACTTCCCCTTGAAGTCTAATACCAACCCTTCCTCAACATTTTGAAAACGGGTAACAGATGCTTCTCATTTTGGAGTGTCAATGCACAGGGCTTCCTCAGCTATTACAAATGATTAAAACCACATCCTCTGCACGTTGTCCTGGTTCACATTTTCTGATTTACAAAGCAGGAAGACTAAACTGTGGTCCACAGCATGCTTTTGGGTAAGTGGATGGAGGAGGGAAAAGATACAAGTTGTTCCTACTAGGATCCCTGAGAAAGGCTTTACGGGCTTCTGAGAAGGGGTGGAAGGAGGCTGGGAATTTCTATAACATAGTGGATGCACAGAACATTTAATGTCAGAAAGGTGATCCTGAGAGCAGCTAGTATCAAGTGCAGGGTCAGGCTCACCAAGTACAATATCATAGGAGCGTCCTGACAACCTCACAAGAGCTGCTGTTAGCTCCCCCCATCTTACAGAGAGGGAGAAACAAAGGTGTGCAGTGATGAGGTACTTTGCCCGAAGGAGTTAGTGTCAGATCCTGCATTTTGCACTTTCACCCTCCAGCCTGTGATGCAAGTGCTGCAGTGACAGTGCGGGGGCGGAGTGGGTATTGGGCGGGGGGACCCTGACGTGATAAACTTTGGAAGAACAGAGCAAAGATTTCTCTCCATTAGAATCTTTCTCTAGGGAAAGTGTCATTTAAAAATAATTTCATGTCTAGCTTTTTATCCTATTATCATTTATTCTGCCTCACATAATAAACAAACAACTTATAAAAATGTTATCCAAAAAGTTACTTTTGGGGAAAAAAAATTAAAACAGTAACTCTAAGAAAGAGAATTCGCTGCTGATACTTTTAGAAAGGGATCAGAAAAAAGGGAACCTCATCTATTCTTTTTCTAAAAGCATGATAATTATTCCAGAAATCATGAGCACTTATTTTTCCCCAACCACACACTTCCCCCACCCATTACTTGCTCTGCAAAGCTGATCGTTTCTGGAGTCAAGAGCAGAATGGAAATTAATTTGTCATTTAATTTTTAATAAGTTAAAGACATCTCAGTGATACAGTCAATCAGTCTGCACATGTGTGCCAGAGGAGTCATCGAGGAATCCTCAGATGGAAACAAGACACAGCATCAAATGTTGCATCTGCTTAAGATGAAGCATAGAGAGAAGACTGAGCTATTCAGAAGAGGAAAGGGAGAACGTGGGCATCCCCATGCACCTTGGGATGCAGATCAAGTAGTTGTCAGCAAACAGCTGGAGACAGCCCTGGAGACATCCCACATGGGGTCACCTTTCTAATAACCAGGGCCTGTTGAATGTGGGCCCAGAATTAGGGCTGGGGACACCACCACCCCCCAGCCCAATCCCCAGGCAGGGTGTGGGCTGTGCCTGTGGGTGAATTCCTTGCTCTTTGCCTCTGCTGTGCTCCCAGTCAGTTGCTCTTCACTCTCGATAAATTGCTTTCTTTTCCTTGTGGCTAAACCAGCATGGCTAATTGTGGCTACTCATCCTTGAAATACGTCTATCTCTCAAAGGACTTGGCTACCAAAGAAACACTTTAGGGTGTTTTTCGGGGTCATGATTCTAAAACTATACCAAAGGACTGACCAGCACTGTCTTCTAGTCCTCCTGCAGCCTGCCATGGGGCAAGTCTGCTTGAAGTTATTGCTCTCCGGGCCTTGGAAACTTGAATAATCACATAGGAGCAGTCCATTGAGTCCCACTGACCCCCGCCCCCAGACCTATCCCCGGCTTCTCCCATGCTTTTCTCCTTTTCAGTGACTTCAGTGTTTCTAAACCAGCAGCCTGCTCTTTCTCTGGCTTCACTGCCTGTGTTTGGTATTTGGAGCTAATTCTTATTTTATGCTTTTTCTAGTGAACGATACTAATGTTCAGTTTTTGGACCAAGACGATGACGATGACCCTGACACAGAACTGTACCTCACGCAGCCATTTGCATGTGGGACAGCATTTGCCGTCAGCGTCCTGGACTCACTCATGAGTGCGGTGAGTGGGTGTGGGATGGGGAGTGGAGCTCCTCCAACCTCCCACAGGAGAGGCACGGGGCTGGAGCTTGAGCTACAGGGGAGGGCGTGACCAGGCAAAGCTCTCAGTCTGGAAGGGGATACAAATGTGCACCAAACTATCACGCAAATAAACATTGGATTATAAATTCTTGAAGGTGCAAGAAAGACTGTGAATAAATATAGGTGAGCAATTGACCTGGTCTCTGGATCAGAGAGAGAGATTCCATAAAAACATCATACACATTTTATGTCAAACTCTGAGCACTAAAGAAGGCAGATTTTGTGGAGACAAGCATCCCTGGAAGAAGGGAAGCAGATGCAAAGGCCTGTGGGGATGGAACCTGACAGTCTGAAGGAAGCTGGACAAAGCCTGTGGGGCTGGGCCTGAGTGAGAGAGGGAAAAGAGGGGAGGAGGTAGGGTTGGACCCGCAAGACCTTGGACACATTTTCATGGTTTTGCTCCTTTTCTTTAGAGCAATGAGGAGGCATTGAAGGGTTTTGAGCCGGAAAGTGTGATCAGGTTTATGTTCTAGAAGGACTGCCTCGGCTGGGGTGTGAAGGATGGTTCCAGAGGCAAGAGGACAGCCAGAAGTCTGAGTAAGAGGCTCAAGTCTGAGTAAGAGGCTCTCTAACTCAGACTAGGATAGAGCTGCACAGCGGGAGGGAGGTGGATGGGTTTGTGTGGCGTTTGTCAGTCTATTTGGGAATAGATTGTGTATGAGCAGAAGGTGAAAGAGAACAAAGTGTCAAAAGTAACTCTAGGTCGCTGCCAGTCACTGAGACATAAGTCCTGGGAGAGGACCAGGCACGAGGGCCAGGCCTGGCTTGTTCTTTGCTGCAGGGAAGGACTTGAGTGGTAGCTGAAGGATCAAAAGCATCTTTGATTTTTTCTGTAACTTGATGTGCATTTCTTTTTCACTTTTGAGTCCAAAAACAAAGAACAATTAAAAAGTAGCTCCTAGTTTAACGGAGCCGTCCTGAACTATAAAAGGCAAAAGCAGACACTAGAATGGGTTATAACCTGGGGATTGTGATGTGTTCTTACTGAGTGTCTTTATTTGTTATATAGAAAAGCCTCTTCATTTTGGAATTCTCAAGTTCACAGCTTTTGAAAATACGACATAGACTGGATAAATACTGACTTTTGGAGAATCCATGGAAAAGAGTTTTATTGACCACATTAAAATCATAAACATAGCTCAGAGAGTTTTATACACATACACTTCTTAAAGAGCTTCACAAGGCTATTCTCCTGAATGTGTTAAACAACAATTGATATGCTAATTATGCATTATTCTCATCTATTCATTAAAGAAAATCCCAAAAGGAATTCTATTTGAAGAAAGAAAAAACATAAAGCTTTTAAAGACTAATTTAGGTTATTCCATATTCCTGAATGTGGTCCAACTGCAAGTATATTTTAGTTAAAAATCAGGATTATGGATTTAAAAATAATTAGGAAACTACATTCATCTTAATTAAGGCTAACTGGGCTCCATGCCATAACCATTTCTTTCCAAGCCAAGAAGGAAAGGCAATGGTCCCTAAGGAAGGGTTCTTTTGGTTTCCCAGGTGTTGTGATCTTCCTGATGGCCTGAGGATGCTGAGCCTAACCTTTCTACCTGTGAGAGATGCAGGGCTCAATTTGGGCAAACTCCTTAACAAGGCTGAAAGGAATCATAGGAGCTAGAGGATATGCTTGTTACCCTGACATATTTTTTAAAATGGTCCTCAGAGTCTCCAAATATAGCTTCCAACAGATTTATGTAATTCATGTCTTTAAAAATTTCACTTTACTTCTGATCCTCATCAGAGAGATTACAGAAGCCTCTTCTCACTGAGATATTAAACTGTTTATAATACATTTGTCAGAATTGCAAATACATTATTAAATTTTTAACTGAAATTTATAAAATTATTTATGTTTGCACATATCAGGCATTCAGTATATTCCAGGCAGGACCAGCTACCTAATTTTTAAGACCACTTTTTCAGAAATTATGAAGAATTTTTAAATGGTGGCAGCTGAGTATTAAACCAAGTGAGGGGTCCTTCTGAGGGTGGGCCCTGGGTGACTTCACAGGCCATACACCCATGAAGCCAGCCCTGGTTCTAAGGAATAAAACTGGTTTTGAGCACCAGAGAATGTCAGCTTTCTACAGCAAGGGGATACATGGTGGCCATGGGTGGAAGGCTGGGAGGGCACATCTGGATTTGGGTTGCACGGTTATCTGTCTACAGTAGCATGAGGGCATCAGCTCTTGGAAACTCAGATGGGAAATCAAAGTGAGTTGGTTTGAATTTTTTTAAAGCCATCTCTAATCTCCTTTGAAACGTAACCAAAATGTTTGAGAGAGGATAGCTAAGGCATGTGTGGACACAAGTTTGTGTGTAGCATTTCTTCTGAATTCCAGCCTGGGAGAAAAGGGTGTCAGAAATCTAGTAACTGTCATTATGATTATCATCAGCAGCATCATTTATTGAGGGCCTGGAACTGTGAGAGGCACTCCAGCTTTAGTATCTGATCTTCTGGGCAATAATGTGAATAAACTCAGTCTAAGTGTTGAAGCAAGATGTATATTGAACTGATCCACTGATAGTAACTTTTCAAATCTTTAACCAAAATGCTTATCCAATTCCAGGCCTTGTTATCATTGCCTAGGATGAGCAAGTTTCACAGTGAGGTCTTGAGAACTGGGTCTGGTTCAACAGATCCAATTGGATCTATACCTTCTGATAAAATCTTACATGCGATTTCTTTGCAATCCCCAACCTAAATTTATTTAATAAAAAAGGAGGTCTTCCAGGACCAAGGCAGTAATTAGGAGGAACTAAAAGAGGGGGCAGAAATATAAACTGAGAAAGTGAGACTCCCCCAAGCAGCAGGAGCCAGCGGGGAGCTTCCATCTCAGGCCTTCACTATAAGCAACGTCACAACACACACACACACACACACACACACACACACACACACACACACACACGTCTTTAGATGTTGATGATCTCCTCTTTCTAGCACTCCTCCCTGAATTGCCATTTAATCATGTGTCTAAACATTCCCTGAACATTGTCCTTTATAACTCAACTCCTGCTGCTTACTGCTTCATCTGTTAAAAGAATAATGTTTTGATTCATCACAGGCAATCTTGCTGGAACAGATAGAGATATTCCCGGCACGGCCTCATGGCTTTCTCCTACAAATCAACAGCAGAAACACGTGACAAGAGGGAATAATTGTGCTTATGGGCATATGCCTCTAAGAAGATCACAACTAAACAATGTGTTTTGAAGAACACCGGCTTTCTGCTCATACACACACACACACACACACACACATGACAATGAAAAAAAGCTTCTCTGTAGTTAGAGCTGAAACAGGTACCTGAGGATTCAGATTTCTCTCCACACACCTATCATATCCCCCTACCCTTGCCTTCAATTTAAGTTTCACCAGGACCCTCCCTAGAAAGAGCAGTCATGGACTCAAGAGCCAAACTACTTGGATGCAGATCCCAGCATCACCATTTACTGTCTCTGTTACCTTATCCTCTCTGTGTCTCCGTGTTCTTATCTTTAAAATGGGGTGATGATAGTACCTACATCATAGGATCATTGAGATGACTAAATGAGTTAAGATTGTAAGGTGATTAGTGTAGAACTTAGCACATGACAAGCTCTATATGTACTTATTGTTATTAATCAATACATTTTTGGGCACTTACTAGATGTCAGGCACTATTTTCCATGCTGGGGATTTGGCAGTGAAGAAGACAGATGAAGACCCTGCCCTCATGTTGTTTCAACTTTCATTCTGGTGGGCGGTAGCTGTGTAAGTAACAGTAACTAAGTAAGTGAATGAGGACTGCCAGGTGGGGATAGCTGATCTGAAGCCTATGAAGTAGTATGAATAGGTATGGAGACCTGTCATAGCCAAAGTGATCAGAATCAAGCTGTCTCAGGCAGTAACTTTGAAACCGACACTGAAAAATCAGAAGAGATGAGAGTGACTAGCTTTCCCAGACCAAAGAAAGAGCAAGGGCTGGAAAGGAGTGCTGAGCTGGGTTTTGTCTGAGGAAGTAGGTGAAGACCATCGTGGTTGGAACGTGGTACATATGGGAGAGGGACATACAAGAAGCAGTCAGACAGGCAAGACCATCAGCCACACCTTGTACTCTGTGTTCAGAGACCACATCTGGTCAAGTTTTAAGACTAAGCTTAGACATTTCAGTCTTGCTTAGAGGATGCACCTTCTTTTGGACACTGCCGGCATCCTTATGATGCCACTGGCAAATGTGACCTTGGGAAGATGGACAAACATGATTTACCCTCTTAATTGTCCTTCCATGAAAGGCTCAGCCCCTGCACTGTGTTATGGAGGAGACCAAGTTCTCGGTTAGCCTGTGCTAAGCCAGTGCCATGTGAAATAAGGTAATAAACACATTACTCCTGCATCCCAAGTACAGAGCCAGTGTGGCTCTGCACCAGTGTGGCGCATCAGCACCAGTGTGGCACACAGTACTACGTTCTGTCAGGCTCAGAATATGCCACTGCTGTCACATCAGGCCAGGCAGGCCCAGCATTGAAAAAAATCAAATAGTTCTCATCCCTCATGAAAGAAAATACTAAAAATAAAAATCTACACCATGAAAACTAGGAAATATAAAAAATGGCAGCTATGACATGGAAAATGACAATTTTAGAGCAATTATAAACGAAAGGCAAAGTGCCATTAAAGTTAAGGCAATGTTATTAAAAGATGTGTTAATTTTCAGTTAAATTTTCTATAAAAGACCAATTAGTTTAAAAGGCTTGACAGCATTAACTGCGAAACATAAGCTCTGGTAATTATACTTTAAAAAAATAAAAAGAGGAAGACACTCCAGAGTGTTGGAGACAAACTGCAGAGGGGTGTCCGTAGAGCGGGCTAGATGGCGCTGCAGACTCGGATTTCCTGTTGCAGTTAGTTGATGCTTTCCCCAGCGTTTTTCAGTTTCCTTAATGCCTCCTGCTCTACTTGCAGGATCAGAGAATCATGAAAATTCGGAGGCCAAGGGGGTCCCATGTGTGATGTGGGCCAGCTCTCTGGTATTAGAGATGAGAACACAGAGGCATAGGGAAAAGGGAATTTTCTAAATTGGTTGCATTGCTAGTTTGTTGCTTTTATAAACTATCATTTATTGAGTATTCATCGTGCATCAGAAGTTACCCAAAGTATCTCATTTAACTCTATCCTGTAAGATGGGTTTGGTAATTTGGGGTGTCTGCTTTTCTTAATATTCCTGTTATATGGAGGAAGAATCCGAGGTACAGAAAAAAAGAAAAACAGAAAGGCAACTTTTCCATTGTTATAGCTATTGAACGACAAAGCAGGTATTTAAAACCATCCTAGCTGAATTCTGAAGTCTGTACATCAGGGGCCATGTTCCCTCATTTAGAAAAAAGGCTTCCCTGACCAGGTGTGGAACCCTGACCTTGCTGTTGGGAGGGGGGATGCCCATGTTCCTTAGACTACTCAGGTCTTCTGATTCCAGGCACAGACCAAGACCCTAACTCAGTTTTCATAAGCTCCTCAATGTCCATTTGACACAGCAAGTGCCATAGCAAAGGGCTTTTCCCAAAGCATCCCTGGAGACTAGTTTTGTCAGGGTTGGAGGTTCTGTGCAAGAGCCCCTAGCAAGGCTTCTAGCACAGGTGTGGTGAGCATGCCATGGGAAGGTCCAGAGAAGACTACCAGTACAAATGCATAGGAGGTGAAGCATCACACACACATATTACAGTTCTCCCTTTAGAATTTGTTTCGATTTTAGCATTTCTGTTAACCCAGAAAAGAGACTTGTAGACAAGTTGTTTTAGCTGGAACACACTCCACATGAATAAAGTCTTTGACAATTGGCATTTGAAGTCCCAGCACTAGATTCACTTCATGATTCTGAAATGGCTACTTCCTTGTACAGAAAGCCCTGGATTTAGTGCTTAATTTCAGACCACTGTGTGCTCTTGTGAGTGACAATGTAAAATGATTTGTGACTTCCAATGTGATCAACTGGACATCCTTTTTCAGGGAAATCACCGTCTTTCTACTAAGGTACTTAGACCACAAAGAGCACAGAGCACACCCATGTGCAATGTTCAAAGTATGTCTCTGCAGACGAATACTGAGGCATCAAAACAGGAGCAAGAGTGCTCTGCAGACAGAAAGGCATCATTATTCTCTCCTGCAGCAGACTGTGCTGCCCACAGCACTGCACTTTGATGCCCCCATGGAGACCTGGAGGAGCGAGATCTGGCATACATACATGCCAGCGAAGAGGACAGAGAATTGGGTCCAGAGTTGTGTGCAGAGATATATAGACACCTGTGAAACCCTGCAGCCCACCCTGAAATTATCCTCATTGAAGACAATTTTGGAAGTGACACTTTTTGAATAGCACACATTACAAGCCAAACCAAGACCCAGGGATTAGAAGGTGCTCAATAAATGTCAGTGACTGATTGATCAAAATGATTACTCTGTTCCAGTGTAACTGATTCCAAAGCAGGAGGGGAAACATGTTAAGGTCAAATCCTAAAGATCTGAAAAAACAACCTTTCAGGTTGACCTTCTAGACTTATTGCAAAGTAGAACTTAGATCTTTGTTTAAACATCATTGACCACGTTTTCATTAGAGCAGTTGTTCATACCCGTGTGGAAAATTTGGAAAGCAGAGAAGCACAAAAAGAAGAAAATTTAAGTGAACTATATTCCCAACATCCAAAGACAAGTATGGTTAATATTTGGGTATATTTCCTTCCATTTGAGTAGACAAATCTGGAATCATCTAGTTTTATGTTTTGGTTTTCTCATTTATTTTCACAGTTAGTATTTAATACAGAGCATTTAATCATGTCATATTCTCAGGTCTCAGGATTTGCAAAGCCTCCATAGGACTTCATGAGACACCAACATATAGATGTTCTAGAATCTACTTAACCATTATCTTTGTGGGGTACCTCAGTTGTTCATTTTTTGTTGTAACAATAATTAACCCCATGATAAACATTATTGTGCATAAATCTCTGAACAAGAAGCAACTTATTGTCTTGAGGTAAGTGTGCTGGGTTTTTAACATTTTTCCAGCTCTTGATACACACTGCCATGTCATTTGCCACAAGCAGTTGTGCAAGTGACACGACCACTACTGGTGTGCCAGTGCTGTCTCACGATGCTTTGATTGTTATTTTCCCTAGGAGGCTCTTTAATTGTGTTTGTGACAGTTTTGAAGTATCTCAAATTTTAATTTGTGTGTAATCATGTATGCCTGTTTTCTTTTGTGAATTCATCAATAGTTTTTATGCTTAAAAAGTACTCTTTGAACAAGAGAACTATCAGTATCCTGAAATCAGTTAAATATTCAGCTCTGTTTTTATGAGGCTATTTGTGGCTACACTTTTCCCCTTATTTATAACATTTATTTCCCTTTCTCCTCAGCTTTATTGAGATATAATTGACTTATAATTTTATGTAAGTTTACGGTATACAAAATAATAATTTGATATATTTATATATTGCAGAATGATTATTATAATAAAATTAATTAACATATCCATCACCTCACGTAATTAGTTTTTTTTTTAAGATTTTATTTATTTATTTTTAGAGAGGGAAGGGAAGGAGAAAGAGAGAAAGAGAGAGAGAGAAACATCAATGTGCAGTTGCTGGGGGTCATGGCCTGCAACCCAGACATGTACCCTGACTGGGAATCGAACTTGCGACACTTTGGTTCTCAGCCCGCGCTTGATCCACTGAGCTACACCAGCCAGGGCTCATTAGAGTTTTTTGAGGAGTGAGAAATTTAAAAATCTACTCTTTTAGCAGCTTTCACATATATGGTACAATGTCATTAACTATACTCACCACACTGTACATTACATCCCCAGACCTTACCCACATCATAGCTGACAGTTTGTGTCTTTTGACCACCTTCACCCATTTCCCTGACCCCACCCCCACTTCTTACTCCTGCAACCACTGATCTGTTCTGTTTCTATGAGATCAATTTTTTTTAGATTCATGTGTAAGTGAGATAGATTATACTATATTTGTATTTCTCTGACTTATTTTACTTAGCATAATGCTGTCAGGATTCACCCAGGTTGTTGCAAATGCAGAGTTTCCTCAGTTGAATAATATTCCATGCTGTTTATATACCACGTTTTCTTTATCCATTTATGTGTTGATGGACACTTATATTGTTTTCCTTGACTTCGTTATTGTAAATAATGCTGCAGTGAACATTGAGGCAGAAAATAACTCTTCAGGACAGTGATTTTGTTTCCTTAGGCATACACGTAAGTGGAAAGGCTAGATTCTATGGTAGTTCTGCTACAAGCAATTTTTGAGGCAACCCATGTTATTTGCCATAGTGGCTGTACCAAATTACATGCCCACCAACAGTGTACAAAGTTTTCCTTTCCTCTACACACTCACCAACACTTGTTATTTCTTATCTTTTTGACAATAGTCATTCTGACAGGCGTGAGGTGATATCTCATTGTGATTGTGATTTTCATTTCCCTGATGATTAGTGATGCTGAGCATATTTTCCCGTACCTGTTGATCATCTGTATGTCTTCTTTGGAAAAATGATTGTTCAGTTTGTTTGCACAATTTTTAATCAGATTTATTTTGCTACTGAGTTGTATAAATTTCATTTACTTCATTTTTTAGAAATTTCAAATAACTATTTTTCCATAGTAAAAAATACATAAAATAAATTGAATTATAAGAAAGAATAAAAAGCAGGATTCTATCATCAAGTAAAACTTTGGAGTACTGAGTACAGTTGAGGTCTGTACTTTTGACATGAATTTTAGATCACCTTTTTGGGATCTTGCTTTTTTGAATATTTTAATATTATATCATATAATTGTTACCATGCCAGTTAATAGTCTCTGGAAGCATAATATAAATATATGTATTATGTAAGTCATGTAAGCCTATCTTTATTTATTTAATCATTGCTATAATGTTGAAAACTCTTTTCCAGATAGCCAGTTTCCCCTAAATAGTATGTTGAATAAATATACCTTCCCTATGGTGTGTGATGCTTTTATTAGAAATGGATCAGCAAACTTTAAAAAAAACAGATGATGAATATTTCAGGCTTTTGAGAGCCATACAGACTCCCTCAAAACTACTCAACTCTGCTATTATAGCACAAATGCTTATTAGTAAATAAATGGGCATGTCTAGGTCCCAATAAAACTTTATTTATAAAACAAAGGACAAATCAGGTTTGGCCCAAGGGGTAAATTTGTTGTAAGACTGGTCTCATAACTGGTAGGCTATGGTTGTCATTAATCTATTCTGGTTGACTGACCTTCCAATTGTTAATATTGTCTATAATGTTTAGTTTGAATTTTTCAATATTTATTTTATAATACCTGGAAGGACAATTTCATAAACTGTTTCCATGGGAAATTTCACATGATTGTATCAAGTTTTTAAAAAGTTCAGCTGAATCTATAATTAGGCATTTATCATACTTAAAAATTTTACTAGAAAAAATATGACATTATAATGTCTAGTTTGTGTTAGGGAACATGGAAGTTCTTTCTCTTTTTTTCCCCAAATGATCTTCTCTGCCTCTCAGTAGACTGTCATTATCCTGCTTTCTGCTGAAAAGCAGTAGCTATTCTTCCTCATGTCCAGTGACTGAGGTGTTAAACCCAACTTCCAGAATAGTAGTGTTAACCTCAACATATATGACACTATACTCTCTTTCTTATTTGAAATTTTAAATCTTTTTTGTTGCAGTTATATTTGTCATAGGTTTGTTTATTTTTTCAAAGAATTACTTCTTGCATCTATCAATTCACAAACTATCCTCTTGCTCTTTCATTAGTTGATGCTTTATTATTTCATCCTTCTGCTTTTCTTAGATAAAAAGGAATAATAAAAAAATTCATTTAATGCTTAGCATTATTTATTGTATTTTTTCTTACTTAATAATAAAAACATTAAAGGCCTCTGAATTTCTCTCTGTAGCTTTGGCTTTAACCTATGACATTTTAATATATTATTTTCAAAGGTCTTTTAATTTTAAATACTCTATATTCTAAGTTTGATTTCCATCTTGATCTATAGATATTTAGGACACTTTTAAAAAGACTTGGTAGTGTTGGGATAGTTATTAATTTTTATTAATTTTAAAATGTATACTGTGCAGTTTATATCATATATATTGAGATTTCATGCTTGGGGCCTTTGACCATTTTTTCATATTATTGTTTGGAAGCTATCCAAAAATGTGACAAAGTTTAATACAAATCTGCTAAATCGTGCTTATTATAGGCTTAATTTTTAAAAAAATATTTTGGTCTATTTGATTTGTGAAACCTAGAAGCACAGTGATATTTCCCATATCACTTTCAAATATCATATTCAGTTTATATTTATTTGACTGTAATTGTTTTCTATATTTCAGTTATATTATTTTGTCCATAAAGAAGTGACCTGAAGGGAGAGGGGAAGGAATTTTAGGGGAAAAGGGAAGGGCTTGCAGGAGCAAGTATAAGGGACACACGGACAAAAACAAGGGGGGGATGGAAATAAGAGGGAGGTGGGAAGAGCTAGGGGTTGGGCTGGGATGGGAGTAAAAGGCAGAAAACTACTTGAACAACAATTAAAATAAAAAAAGTTATATCTTTATTGTAAAGATATAACAATCAATGTAAAGTTAACTCAATGTATATTTAAATTTTTTTCCTTGAAATATACTTTTCTATACCTTTTGTTTGTTTGTCTGTTCTTGTTTGTCTCTGATGATAACAACATCTGACTTGATTTTAGCTTTTGAACAAGTCTGAGACTCTTTGCCACATTATCATTTAGCTCATTTTTGTTTAGTTATATCACATACAATGCTGTAATTTTGCATTGTGCCTTATGTATGCTTCTGTAATTAATTGTATTATTCATCTTTAGGTATGTGAACTCTATTTTGTGTGCTTACTTTCTTTTTTGGCATGTAAACTACCCATTTTAGTTTTTACTGTGGTTAGTGGTTACCAGTCTATCAATATAATTGAAATTATAATTTCTAAGTGTCAATATCTAGGAAAACATGGTAGCTCTTGATTTCTCCTCCTATAGGGAAGGAGGAATTTGCATGCCTTTATATCCACTCTGCTCTATTCTATCTCATTTTTATGACTTTAAAAATAATTTAATATTAATGTATTAACATAATTTTATGTCATTTTTTTATTTCAAGAATTGCTTTCAGTGTTTTCATTCATTCAGTTAACAGTTTTTTAAATTTCAAGTTTCAATATACTTCACTAGTACTGGTGACCGGAAAGCTGATTTTTGTTCCTGAATAAAGTAAATCAATAAATGCTTAGGTACTCAGAAATTGAAAAATATTTCTGTTGCCTTCACAGATGATTAACAATTTAACTGCATTTAGAATTTTTGAAATAATTATGTCCTTTCATAATTCCATTGACATTGATCTTAAATTTTCTAAAGAAGTCTCTGGTTAATCTGATCTTTCATTAAAAAAAATACAGCATTGTACCAGGTTACTTTTTTCTTCATTGTACTATATGTATTGAAAGCTGTTAAAAGAGTATATTTTTTAGCCCTTACTGCTGGCTGGTGTAGTAGCTCAGTGGATTGAGCGTGGGCCTGTGAACCAAAGGGTTGCCAGTTGTCGCCCTGTCAGGGCACATGCCTGGGTTGCAGGCCAGGTCCCCAGTAGGGGGCATGAGAGAGGCAATCACACATTGATGTTTCTCCTTCCCTTCCCCCTCCCTAAAAGCAAATAAATAAAATATTTCTAAAAAAAAGAGTGACTAACAAACCACAACAATCAAATATAGTGCACAAGGCTTGATTGCATCCTAGTTCAAAGTGAACAGTTACAGTATTTAAGAGACAAGTGGAGAAACTTTAAAATAAAAAATAAAAAAAACAGCATTGTATTAGGTTACTCTTTTCTTCATTTAATAATTTAAATCCAGTATTTACCTCATACATTACAGGTGTAAGTACTGGCCTGAACCACTTTGCTCCTCAAACTTACTCATTCTGTACTCATTTTTTCCTTGTTTGCTTCCTCATTTTTACCTGCTTGAATTTTGTTTATAACTTTAATTTGTGAATACTTGGCATTTATCAATGTAACATCTGAAAAAAGAAAAAAATATCTACACATTTCTCTATGTAGTTTTCGTGAACTTAGTTTTACTTCCATATTACTAATTGTGTGTGTGTGTATGTGTGTGTGCGAATTTCAGTTCTATAACATGCTGCTTCTTTTATTGTGATAAGAACATTTAACATGAGATCTACCCACTTAAATTTTTTAGTGTACAGCACAGTATTGTTAATTACTGCTTGTTAACAGATAAATATTGGCCATTATAAATTTAGTTACATTTTAACTATTTTTTAACATCTTCATTGAAATATAATCAACATCATGCAATTCACCCATTTAAATGTACAATGTAATGGCTTTTAGCATAATCACAGATATGTACAGCCATCACCACAGCCAATTTTAGAACATTTTCTTTGCTCTAAAAAGAAGCCCATACCCTTTAGCTATCCCCTACTATCCGTATGTCCCAACTCTAAGCCAGTAATCTACTGCCTAGCTCTATACATTTGCCTTTTTGGACATTTTATATAAATGGAATCATATAATGTATATTCTTTTGTGACTGACTTCTTTCACTTAGCGTAATGTTTTCAAAGTTCACCTGTGTTGAAGCATATATCAGTATTTCACCTCTTTTTATTGCCAAATAATATTCAAGCTTGGACATATACTTTGATTATGCTTTCACTAACTGATGGATAATTTTCACTTTTTCACTATTATGAATGATGGATTATGGATATAAACATTCATGAACAAGTTTCATATGGACGCATGTTTTCACTTCTCTTGGGTATATGTAGAGGAGTGAAATTGGTGGATTATATGGTAACTCTATGTTTAACCGTATGAGGAATTTCCAGACTGCTTTCCAAAAGGGCTGCATCATTTAACATTCCCACCAGCAGTCCATTAGTGTTCTAATTTCTCCACAGCCTCACCAACTCTTAATATCATCTGTCTTTTTGATTATAGTAAGCCTAGTGGGTGTGGAATGGTAGCTCATGTTTTTAATTTGAATTTGATAATGACTAGTGATGGTGAGCATCTTTTCATTTGTTTATGATTTGCATATCTTTTTAGGAGAAATGCTTATTTAAGTTTTTGTCCATTTAAAAAAGCAGGAGATCTGTCTCCATGTTGTTGAATTGGAAGATTTTAAAATGTATATTCTGGGTGCTAGACCCTAATCAGATGTATGATTTGGGAATATTTTCTCTCATTCTGTATGTTTTCCTTTCACCCTCTGGAGACTGTTCTTTGATGCACAAAATACTTTTAATTTTGAATTTCAATGTATCTGGGTTTTTTTTTTTTTTTGCTTGTGTTGTAGGTGTTATATCAAAGAATCCATTTTCAAATCAAAGTGATAAAGATTTACTCCTGTGTTTTTTCTAAGTGCCTTATAGTTTAACTCTTATATTTAGGTCTGCAATCTATTCTGAGTTAATTTTTGCACATGATGTGAGGTAGGAATCCAGCTTTATTCTTTTGTACCAGTTGTTGTAGCACCATTTGTTTCACAGGCTACGGTCTTTCTCCAGAATGGCCCTGGCACCCTGGTTCAAAATCAATTGACCACAAGGGTATGAGTTTATTTCTGGATTCTCAATTCTATTCCAATGGTGCAGATGCTAACTGTATGCCAATATCACACTATCTTGATTAAGTAACTTTGTAGTGTGTTTTAAAATTAGGAATGTGAGGCCTCCAACTTTTTTTTCCAAGATTTTCTTAGCTTTGTAGTCACTTGCAATTTCATATGAATTTTAGAATAAACTTATCCATTTCTACAAAAAATGGTCTTTGAGATTTTGATAGAGATTACTTTGAATATTTAGTTTGTTTTGAGGCATATTGCTATCTTAATTATATTGTCTTTTCCATTTACTTAGATCTTCTTCAATTATTTACAGCAATATTATAGTTTTCTGAGTATCAGTCTTGTACCTCCTTGGTTAATACTTATTACTAAGTATTTTATTCTTTGTATTGCTTTTCTAATTGGGATTGTTTTCTTAATTTTATTCTTGTTTTATTTATTGAAAGTACACAGATACACAAATGATTTTTGTATATTGATTCTGTATCTTGCAAAGTTGCTGAATTTATTCGTTACCTATAATAGTATTTTAGTGGATTCCCTAGGATTTATATACAAGGTGGGGGAAAGTAAGTTTACAGTTGTTTGTATGAAAAAAAAATGCAGGTTAGATTATTATAATAGCTCTATTAATTCTGTGTTCTGAGTATTCACAGCTGTAAACCTACTTTAGCCCCACCCTGTATATTTAAGATTATGTTCTTAGAGAATAGAGACAGTTTTACTTATTCCATTCTGATATGGATGCCTTTTTTTTTCCTTCTTGCCTGGCTAGAACCTCCAGTGCTATGTTAAATAGAAGTGATGAAGACCACTATTTCCCTCTTGTTTCTGATCTTAAGGGGAAAATATCCAATGTTTCAACATTAAATTTGATGTTAGCTGTGTGTTTTTTATGCATGCCCTTTATCAGGTTGAGGAAGTTCCCTTCTATTCTTAGTACATTATGTGTGTTTGTCATGGAAGGATATTGGACTCTTTTAACTATTTCTTACCACATCCATTTTAATTTCAATATTATACACAACAATTAGATAAATTGTATGAAGTAAGCTTTCTTATCATCTAATCTTTGACTTGTTAAAGATACTCTATATTTTTTTAAAAAATATCATTCCAAAACAAATTTTTCTTTTACTTCTTCTAATTTTCACTGATTTCCTTTATATCGTAAACACTGGGGTACCCTTTTAAAAAATCTATACATTGGGTCTTTGGCTTTCTTTTCACTCCTCTACATTTAAGCAAGGAGAGGTCTGTTTTTCAGTGTTCAAGGTCATGGGTATTCTGTTGTCCTTCCTGTGTGCTGTTACTCTCCCCCATTGGTCTTGATCTAGAAGGGTGATTTCAATGCAAAGGCTCTTGCCAAAGTTCTGTGTCCAGTGCTCACTCATTTCATGTGCTGCAGCGCCCAGGAGTGGTCTTTAGCTTCTAATGATAAGCTCTCTGATGGTGGGGAAGAGGATTTATCTTGGAAATGTTTGTTTATGTGCCATGAGCCTACTCAAGAGTGCCTCTGGTGGCCTGCCTCAGTGCTACAACCACATCCCAGGATGTAGTTCCCCATGACCCTCAGGGAGCCATTCCTGAGTGGGGCATTAGATTGGAGGCAGACTGACAAGTGCAGACTCAAGGATGAAATGAATGGCCTTGCTTTACACCCCATTCCCCACAAAAAAATGTAAGAGATTTATATAAAGGGAAGGTTGGGAATGAGCTGACTGCTCTTGTCATCATCAAAAGACCCAAGTCTCTGATGTTAGGCCAAATGTATTTATAGTGCTTCCTATGCACACTTTTCTAAGTGCCTCACATGTATTAGTTATACAGTCCTTATAACCACTGTATCAGTACATTTCGCAGGTTATGAAATTGAGGCAGAAAAGTGGTAATAACTTTCTAAGGTTATGCAGCTCCTAAGTATGAGAGCAGCATTAAATCCACAGCTTGAACCTTCTCCTTTAACCACTCTATACCTATCTATCTAGTTATCTACCCAGTCAGATAATAGATATAAATATATACCATTATGTGTACACACACACACACACACACACACACACACACACACACATGCTAGCAACATTTCCTCCTTTACTTGTCCTTGTTCTGCGTCTACCCTGCACAAGTGCACTCTGGTAGAGTATACACTCTCTTACGGTCAGACTGGCTCTGAATTACACTTGTAGTTTCCTTACTCTTAGAATTCTGTATCACTTGAGTATTTTTTTAATATTTCAATGAGGAAATGAACTCTGCCCCACTAGCTCTCATATGAACTGGGAAGTCCTCATGGAATTCTTTGCATATAAAGTTGATCTTAATGACTGTGCTTAGTTTACTGACAAGAAAATCAAAGCCCAGAGTGATTAGGCAACTTCCCCAAGACATAGAAATAGTGATGGCCAAGCAAGATGAGAACCTAACCTTACCTGATTTGTTCCCCACTCAATTTAGCCAGGTAAACTGTCTTAGAAACTGCTGAAGGAAAAATGAAGCTGTCTTTCCTAACCTGCTCCCAAAGGCCCATACATCCTCAAAGGCCATAGGCAATATTTGGTTGGATTTTAGCTTGTTTGATTTCTTCTTACATGAGAGAATGGAATGCAGACCCTTAACTGAGATTTTTTTCAAATTAGGCTGGGTAACAGATGTCTTCTTAAGCTCTTTCACTGGACATCCTATTAATTTTTTTTTAAACTCCCATTATTTTACTCTTGACAGACCTGTTATATGTCAGATGTGAGACAAATATACATGTAGAGGAAGCTTCCCTAATTAGCTGGGTTTGCCTCAGACTCCTGAGGTTATATAGAAAAAACAAAACCAAAAGTGCACACACCAGGACATGTACCTCATCATAAATTTGTCTGGCATATTTAGTTGACTTCTGGGTAGGACAGTATCAAAACCTGTGTGATAAGTTGTGGAGCCTGTGGCCTTAATGATGCCCTTGGCATCTCCTTTCAACGCAGAAGTTTTGCCATTGTGGGGAGGTGGCTTCCAGGCACGTGGGTGACAGGGCCTCGGGGGTGGCCCTGCTTGGGTCAGCAGCCTGGGAAGGCTGCATTTTATTACACATGTAAGCAGTATGTACATCCTGGGTAATGTCAATTATGGTGAACACCAACAATTTGGACTTTAGCCCTTTAATAAAAATCCTCTGAATTGGGTTTTAAAAGT
The DNA here is from genome assembly GCF_019186645.2 of Phyllostomus hastatus. Taxonomy (NCBI): domain Eukaryota; kingdom Metazoa; phylum Chordata; class Mammalia; order Chiroptera; family Phyllostomidae; genus Phyllostomus; species Phyllostomus hastatus. The sequence goes on from NW_025333869.1 coordinate 20,406,798, forward strand.
CAGGCTCTTGTGGCAAAACCAAGTAGGAGAGAAAACAATAGAATAATTGGAGGCTGCTGTCTTTTCACTTCCCACATAAAATTATTTGAAGAGACAGGCCAGAACTTTAAACAGGAATACCAAGAAAAGTTGTAATTTGGATGTCGGTTGTCGTGACTTTAGGATATGTGCTTAAAGGACTCCCCCCTATCTCTCTCTCTCTCTCTGTCTCTTCCCAGACATACTTCAATGACAATATCCTTACCCTGATACGGACCCTGGTGACCGGAGGAGCCACACCGGAGCTCGAGGCTCTGATTGCTGAGGAGAATGCTCTTCGAGGGGGTTATAGCACCCCCCAGACGCTGGCCAATAGGGACCGCTGCCGCGTGGCCCAGTTAGCATTGCTGGATGGGCCCTTTGCAGACTTGGGGGTGAGTGCATTGCACAGAGGTCACCTGAGCCTGCTGTTTGGTCCAAATGAACTAGGTACCAGATAGTGACAAGCTAGGCATCTATCTTTTCTACCTTCTAAAGTAAATAACTATAAAAGGTAGTGTTTACAGCTTACTGTATATCAGGTACATGCTCTACATGTGGTCATTCATGTTGATGCTCATGGCAGTCCTTTGATGTAGGTTCTATTATCAGACACTCTAAGGAAACTGAGTCTCAGAGAGACTGAAGACTGGCTCTATCAGGAATAGCATCAGGAGCCCTAGCTTCTGAGCCTGTGGCTTACTCCTCTTGGGTATCTTTTACCAAGAGATAGAAGCTAGCAAGTGATTCCAACATGCAGTCAAATCTGGGAACAGTTTCTACAGGCTCTTAGCATAGCTCAGGGCTACTTAACACCAAATGCACATTAATGGCCTATGAGGAGCTTTTGCAATTCACTGATGGCCATGTGCAGCCCCCAGGTTTCTGAGTTTTTGTGTCTGGATAGGACCCAGGCACTGGTGACTTTCAAAACACCACCAGTAAGTGTATGCATCCACTACCACTGACCAAACAATAACATCCTGTGCAGATCCTTTAATGTCTGTCATTCCTGATTCAGGTCTTTTAATTTCTGAGGCTGGAATCAGTCACTCTCCTCCAAGCCTCCCTGCTGCAGAGGTGACCAATGCCTCCCTTTGGGTTCCATGCACCAGCATTTTAGCAGAAGTGTGCAATCTTGACCCTTATTCCCAGCCCTACTCCAGGGATGAGTTCAAGGGGTGGAGCCACAAGTCTTAGGATCCAATAAACCCATTGTATAAACAATAGTATTGCTCAAGGAAAGGGGTACTTTCTTCATTTCTTCTGAAACTGTAATAATAACTTGCTCCATATTTTAGTTTGGTTATAGGCAGGGACGTTTGTTAGACTGGACTTTTTTTGAAAGGCAGTTCCTATAACTAGCAGCTCTTTTAACTATCACTTAATATATCATTTTAAGGACCAAGACTTGAAACAATGGTAAGATTTGGCTCTGCTTGTATTCTCTAATATGATGCCTCAAAGACAGGATAGACAAATGCAGTCACTTTATTCCCGGTGAAGTCCTTCTTCAGTGCCCTTCCTATAACACCTACCTGAATCCAGCATTTCCAAGTGAATGAATTTGCTTTCACATTCCACGTCAGGCTCCAGACCGTTGGGAGGTGGCTGTGAACTGATTAGAACTGTGAATTCCAGTTATTCAGCCTGCAGACCTCCAGCTCCTGGGAAAACATTTTCTCTTCCACTCTTGTTATCTCTGAGGTCTGTAAATTGTGCTTTTCACACAGTTCTTACCTGAAAGAGTCTATCACCATAGTACCTGGTAGGGTCTTCTCTCAGTGATTTTAATTATCACTCAAGCAGTTTTGACAACACAGTCAGATCACAGTGATTACAGCCAAGCTGGGGCTAAACATAAGCACCATTTTGCAGACCCAGTTTCTTCTGAGCAACATGCATCTGAGACCTTCAAGCTTTACACCTTCACTTAAAGTGAGGGAGAGGTGCAGCCTCCTTAGAGCTCTCATTGCTACAGATGGAAAGCTAGAGAGAACCAGGGGGAAATCTCATTATTTGATTCCAAAATATTGGGTGTAGGCTGTTAACCACACTGACTTTTTCAGCCACAGTCCTTTACAGATCCTCCAGCTCAAGAGACACCAAAACAAGCCTTCGTGAAAAGGCCCATTTCTCCCTGGAACTCTACTTCCAAGCCAATAAAAATGATGTTTCTCTTTGTTCTTTTGTTGTCTCCTAGGATGGTGGTTGTTATGGTGATCTGTTCTGCAAAGCTCTGAAAACATATAATATGCTTTGTTTTGGAATTTACCGACTGAGAGATGCTCACCTCAGCGCCCCCAGCCAGTGCACGAAGAGGTGAGCAGGTTTCCACTCTGCTCTTCCACTGATATGCAGCAATATAAATGACCCTTCTGTCCCCCATGGTGAAGGCAAAAGCAAAGGCCCATACACACACTATCAACATGCAAATTACTCTGCTCATTCAGTTCAACACTGAGTTATGGGAAGCTTTCCTTCTTTAATTACTAATAGCAGATATAAAGACATTGTGGGAAAAGTTCAAATTTTGTAGGATAGTTCTATCACCTAATTACAAGCATTTGAATAGATGCATCTCCTCCAAACTCCAGCTACTGGGAAAATTCTGTTGGTACCTAATATAGAGATATTTCATATTGCTAGTATTTAAGATAAATGATTCTTTTGCCATATTTTAGATGCTTATATTTTTACTTAATACATTTTTAATTGACTTATTTACTTTGATATATTTATTTAAGAAAATTATATATTGGCACCTGAAGCAGAAATAATAACAGTTTACATTGGCTAGTTGTATTGTTCTAATATGCATCAAGATAAATTCAGAGCAGCCCCAAATTAAGAGTACATCCTAGAATCATCAAAATCAGTGTGTGTACATATATCCCAGGTAACAATGCTACAGAGTTGAGTGTTTCTCAACCCTACTTGAATATTAGAATTGCTGGGGGTACTTTTAAAAAACACCCCAATTAGTCTGACTTAACTGGTCTTGAATGAAAATAACATGTTTTAATGCCCAGAGATTGCAATGTATAGCCAGAGTTGAGAATAATTGCTGTAGATCAGTGGGTTCTTGAAGTTTAGTGAACATGAGGGTCACCCGCAAAGCTTGTTAAAACACAAACTGCTCAACCGCATGCCCAGAGTATCTGATTCCATATGTTTGGGGTAGGGTTGCTTAAGAATTTGTATTTTTAAGAATGCTGATATCGCCCTGGCTGGCGTAGCTCAGTGGATTGAGCACGGGCTGCGAACCAAAGTGTCGCAGGTTCGATTCCCAGTCAGGGCACATGCCTGGGTTGTAGGTCATGACCCCCAGCAACCGCACATTGATGTTTCTCTCTCTCTCTCTCTCTTTCTCCCTCCCTTCCTGCTCTAAAAAATAAATAAATAAAATCTAAAAAAAAAAGAATGCTGATATTTCTGACCTAAGGACCACACTTTTGAGATCCACTGCTGTTGATGAAACTGATTTTTTTAAAGTCATGTCTGTTGTTAATCAGAGAAAACTTGATCAAATTGAGAACAGTTAAAGCAGGACCAACTGATAGACAAGAAGTTGTTTTATGTTCTTCCATTTAGTAAAATCCCCATCAAAGTTGATTTTTAAAAAGTAAAGAGTGAGGAAGGACTAAGAAGATGCTACACTATGGTAAACAAAGATCCTGTGGTGTGTGTGCAGGATTGTCAGAGCATTCTAGAATGAAAGACAATGCAGTGCAGTCCATGAAACCTCCTGCATGTGCTTGGGGTACTCAGGGATCAGAAGTGAACTTGACATTGTATTGAAAGGGCCATGTAGATCATAGGCAGCACAGTTTGGTTTTCCCATTACCTGGCACTTATTCAGCATCTGGGATGTCAGGGCTCATGGCTGGCCTCTATTGAGCAAAAGAGAAGAAGATTTCATTCAACTTGGAAAGTAATTCTTAATGCCATGGACCAGCAGCTGTAAGTCCACCTTCCAGATCTTCCAGTAGACCTGAGGAACAGACAAGTTACTTTTGATTCAGAGAGGTGAAATTTCCACCCAGCCATCCTCATTCTGTGACCTCTTTGTTCTCCCCCTCCAGGTATGTCATCACCAACCCCCCATACGAGTTCGAGCTCGTGCCGACGGACCTGATCTTCTGCTTAATGCAGTTTGACCACAACGCCGGCCAGTCCCGGGCCAGCCTCTCCCATTCCTCCCACTCATCCCAGTCCTCCAGCAAGAAGAGCTCCTCTGTTCACTCCATCCCATCCACAGCAAACCGTCCGAACCGGCCCAAGTCCCGGGAGTCCCGAGACAAACAGAAGTACGTGCAGGAAGAGCGGCTCTGATATGTGTATCCACTGCCACCGTGTGTGAAACTGTATCTGCCACTCATTTCCCCAGTGGGTGTTTCCAACAGTAACTTTCCCCATTTTCCCCTGTAGTCCCCCCCTTTTTTACACATATTTGCATATGTATGATAGTGTGCATGTGGTTGTCATTTTTATTTCACCACCATAAAACCCTTGAGCACAACAGCAACTAAGCAGAGGACCAAAAGTTATTTATGATCCTAGGGGGAAAGTAACCCAAAGGCATGCTCCAGACATAAATAGCTCACTGGGAGAATAAGGTCGCAGATTAGCAGAGGCTTGTGACCCACAGCAGTTAGGCAAAGCAAGTTGACCTAGTTAATTTAGTTGATATAGAAGAAAAATTCATTCTGATTTTTCAGGATTATCAGGGTGCTTTGGGTTTTGACTATATTGTTGTTTTCCTTTCTTTTTTATATACACACAGTAATATATACACACGTTTATTTGAAACAAGCAACCAAAAAGGAACAAAAACATATCAAATGTTTCCACTCTCTGGGTTGAAGGATTGCGAAGCTTTTGAAAAGCTTTTGCCATTTGTGTAGATGATGATTAAACACCTGCTCGGTTGTAAAAGAACAACTGAGGTGTTTTGTTTTTTTTTTTTTAGCTGCTAACCAAGGGCTATAGTTCCAGAGCTGGCTTCCTTTGGGAATTCAGAGGAACATTTCTACCCTTACTGTGGAAGAAAGAATAGTATTCCATTTGTGGATATATCAAATTCTAGTCATTTAATTTAAGAGCAAAGAGGTTTGATTGCATATTAAATTGTTATTCTGTCTCCTTATGCTGCCATATGAATAGCTATTTTTTTTCTTTCACTTTTGACATTTGGGATGAAAAGCCATATGTATCATAAATATCGAATGTAAGTCATTAAAAACTGCCTTCCTGGGACTTTTACATCTTTTAAAAGGTGAATTACTTACCTTATGTACAGAATAAATAATGCTCAGGAAAGAGCAAGTATTTTTCCACACATTCTCAGGGGACCTTTTTACTCCCCTCTGTTTGATTAGCTAGGGCCCCCATGACAGGTAGGAGCAAGGGCTGGGCCATGGTGCAGTGAGAGGAAGATAAACCCAGCAGCAGATCCTTTTCTGTTTTTAGGAGCTGACATGATAAATTGATCAGAATGTGGGGGGATCAAGCCATAGTTAACCCAACAAAGACAGAAGGCAGCTACCACCTTAAACTGTTGGTCCCAAAGCAGAAAGCTGGTGGGAGAATCCCTCCTTGTCAATCCCTCTATCATAGCCAACTCACTCAGGCAGGTGGAGGACAGTCTGAGGGAGCTGCTCCTTGTCATTTTGTGATGGGGAGGAGAAGAAGGGTATAACAGTGAGCCAAACATATTTTGGTATAATTTTTTTTGTTTTCTTTCTTTTATCAGTTAGTGAGCATGAGAGGAAAGGTAGAAAAATATCCTTTTTTTCAGTATATAATTCAGATGTTTTATGCATGCAAATCATACTTTAGACAGTATAGTAGTTGTTAAAAATAGGCCCATTCCACCTTAACCAAATTCTTATAGAAATGGACTAGCCCTGAGCTGATATATGCATATTTGAAATGTTTACTTAAAAAAATCCATCCAACAGAACAGAGGTGTAGGAGAGGAGAAAAATGTCACACCTGTAGAATCTCTAAAAAGGTGTTTTTATGGTGAATGGTTTGGGTTTAGATTTTGGACCCCCCTGTCCCCCCTCAAAGCATGACAGTTTTGAAGATTTGCTTGCTGTGTGAATTGACAAGCACTTTTACTGACAAAATGGTGAGGCTTAGTCAGAACTTCTGCCCCCACACCAAAGACATGGCCTGCATTATTCAAACAAGTAAAGGGGTGGGGAATAACTGTATACATGTACATTAAAAAGCCCTATGAGTAGAAGGTTTTTTTTTCAGATTATTTTTGTCCCTATATATTGATTTATATATTATGTATAACTATCTTTTTATATATAACTATATAAATATCTCTATATACACACACATACATTTACTTGTATACGTGTGTGTGTGTATACATATATACATACACACACACACAGACACACACATCCCTAGTTTTGGACCATGAAGAGCTCTTCATGCATTCTTTGCAAAGGAGGTTGTAAAGTTATGCCCTCAGAACATTTATAACTGTAAGAATGTGCCAGTTAAAGTGCTCAACAGGAAATATGACAGTTTAAAAGCATTGTAAAACTCACATAGCTTACTTCTCTCTCTAAAGTGCAACAAGGATGAATAGAATGGGCCAAGGTATGACAATTAATGGTTCTGCATGACCTAGCCACTGCTGGGGGTTTTCTTCTATAACGTTGTCCTTGTGAAAACTTTTGTGAAATTAAAAAAAAGGAGTTACAAATTTTATTCTGTTATTGGTTTGTTTGTTTTTATTTATATTGTTCTGTTTGTGGTTTTATTTATTTTGTTTTGCTTTTTTTCCCACCCCATTTCCCCTCCTTCCCTCTTCCTTCTCCTTTCTCCACTTTCTAAATTGCTCAGCGCAATGAGGCTGTGCTGCTGCTACTGCTAGATCCCTTAGAGTTTGTTTTGGTGTTCTTGGGTTTGGGTTGGGTAATTTGGGGGCAACTTCTCTCCATCTGGCTTGCCTTTCGATCTGCACGTGGCCTCCCTGCCCACCTTGATACCTTGCTCCAAGTTCAAAAGCATTTTCCCATCAAGATACTCAGCTTCCTCCACTCCTCCCCCCATTACCAGAACCCCAACCCAGCCCCCCATCAGTCTGTCCACATCTCTGTGTTTATCTTGGCAAGACCTACTAAATCAAGTGATGACACCAGGTGATAAACTTTTCTGGAAAATATTTGTAGCTATTTGATTTGGCAAACCTGCTTTTCAATATTTCATCCTCCTTTCTATTGAAATCAGGAGGGTTATTGCTAACAAAAGCACTGGTCTCCTTTATATTTGATCAGTACGACCCCAAATTAAAACTTTTCAACTCTATGTATCAACTCAGTAGCTCACACCCAGTTATCTGGGGGCTAACAATTCAGTCTCTATTACCCAGGTCTCTCCTGCCACCTGCCATTCTTACACTTGTTAAATCCCAACCAGAGATTGGGCAGATAGAGAGAAGTAAATCCAAAATGCATTTTATATACAATCTGTTAGCAGCTCTGGTGAGATGATTGTGATGGGAATGGAGTGGGACCAGACTGTGACATGAGATGAAATGCTGGGATTTTTTTCCTGAAGTTTGGGCACACGATTGAGAGTTGACTATACTTGGGTAATGATATATTCGATGATGAAAGAGGTATTACTACTACTTCTATTTTATTAGCCAAAACTACTATATTATACTTTCCTTGATAGAACAAACAGTCTATTTCACTGTTTTCTGTGTGAAGCCAAACTTCCAATTCCTCTTTCAGGTTGTACTAGGGAGGGGGCATAAAATTTTATGCCTTTCCTCTTTCCTCTCCCCACCAAACAAAGAAACATGTAGGTAAGGGTAGAAAGTGAAGGAGTTATTTGAAGACAACATATGTGCATTTAAAAACAATTGAGCTAGAACTCAATTCTTGGCAACAGTCTAGAAAAGAAACAATTTGTAAGCTATTCAGTCCAATTTGCTTTATAGGCTTCAAAAGGGGTAATCCTTAAAATGTAAGTGAATAGACCAGGAGGCTCAAACCTCCTCGGCCTCAAAACAATGATGATAATGAAATAATCATCATCCCTAATGACTGCCATTCAGGCCCCTTCCTGGAGCCACTTCAAATGGCTAAAGAGAAAGCTGGACCCCTATACGTACATTTAGATTTATCTTACAGTTGGGAAAACTTTCAAATTATGTTATAAATACTAAAGGTTGTGACCCAGAACTTTACTCACAACAGGTGCTCAATACATACTTTGAAATAAATCAACCTTAAATATTTGTATATTTTTCATCAATTTATAAGTTACCTCTACATCGTTGGCTTATCTTTACAAAAACATAACAAATGCCTGCATGTTCTTCATGATGCTGCTGTTCTGTTGGCACTGTCTAGAGCTGGGTTCACAGCTACTGAGAAAGGGGAACTACCACCCTGTATGTAGCTCAGTGAGCAGAGAGACTAACTGTGCCTTCTGCCAGTGTTGTCAAGATCCCAGGTGACCAGAAAAACCTTTTGACTGGCTCTTCTTCAGCATGGGAAAAGCCTAAAGGTGTTTGCATCCCAATAGAGACAATTAAATCAACCCGCCAGGTTCCTATAGCAACAGGCTCCTGAAGGAAAAAGAGGAGCGTACAGAAACTTCAGGGCCTGTGGAACTCAAGACAGGGCAAAATCAATGTCTCAGTCAGCTTCTTTCAGCTCACCCCTGCTTTGTCATAACATGAGAAAGAAGTAGCTGTGGGCACCTGTCACTAGCCTGTTTGCCTGTCTCCCAACAGGAGGTTGCACATTCATTGCGGAGGGAAGTGATAGGGATTATCTCTGCCAACTGCCACCAGTCACCTGAAAGGGAAGTGTGCAAATGCTGCCCTCCAGGTGTTGAGGGCCAGAGGGGGCAGTTGGCCCTGTCCAGTGAATGGCAGCATTAGACTGTTAAAAAAGGCAAATGCAATCATAGTGGACAATAGCAAAGAAGTGAGATAGTTTTCATAAGCAAAAACTGCTGTCACTCTGGTACAAATGATTTTCATTTCTATAAAATAGCCACAATTTGCCCATGGAGAGGAAAGAAGGCAGCATGCATGGGGGCCCACTGGGAGCCCAGGGGTCTTCAGGACAGAAGGATGTCGCTCAGAAGTGTGAGGTGTGAAACCACACAGCATTACCTTCTGCAGGCTGAGCTCCTCGTTAGCTGTTACTGTCCTCAACTGTTTTCTCTATCCAGATGGAATCTTTTCCTTTCAATCCCTTTCTCTCTAAACCTCAGCTTGTGGTACAGCGAGAAGAGGGCCAATTATTCCAAATGTCTTTGCTGATCCATCGTCTCCCCTTTAATGCATTCTCCTCTGGGGAGTAGTTACGTGAAAAGGCTAAATCCCACAGCACTGACAACCCACAGAGCCGACAAAGAGACTCAATTTTCACAATGCAGTCTGTTTCTCTGCTTCTGGGTCCCCAGCCATTATGTTGGCCCAGATCTGGGACCTTTCCCACCATTGCTTAATATTCTGGGATTGCATGTGGCTGGAGGAAATGCTGACCCTTATTTTGGACCCTTCCATCTCAGTGATGACAGTAACAGTGAAAGATGGAGATGATTTGCAGGTAGGGTAGGGGTCTGTGGAGCGAAAGCTGATATTTCAAAGACACAGGTGCCATAGGAGGGTAGCAGCCCTGACCTCCTCAGACAGAATACCAGGTCACTCCTCACCTTCCAAGTGAAGACTACCCCACTAAATCCTCCTCGGTTGTCTCTACTGCCGCAGTCCCCATTCTTCAGATAATCACCCCTCCCCCAATTAATAAACTTTAGTTCTTACTCCCAGCTCTTTTGCAATCATACTGAAAGATCCTAACCATCCTTATGTGCTGACCTTATACTCAAAGCTAACACCTCAGTGACTACCATGGGCCAGACACGCTTCTAAGCACTTTCCTTATATTAACTCATTCAATCCTTGAGACAACCTCAGACGTAGATGCTGTTGGAATCTTGGTGTGAAACATGCCGAATCTGAGGGATAGATTTGTTCAAAGTCACCTAGCCAGGAAGGAGTAGAGTGGAATGTAAAACTGAAGTCTATGATAATTTTGCCTTTATGGTGTAATGCTTGCTTGCTGCTATTACTAATAATTACTAATAGTCTTCACAGCTCACGTTGACTTACCATGTAACTGGACCTGTGGTAAGTGATTCATGGAAACCAGATCAGGAAAGTCTTACCATTAACCCCATTTTATAGAGGAGAAACTAAGCTAACATACATTTCATAATGACTTGCTCAGAGCCATGCAACTAGTATGTGAGAGAGCCAGATCCATATGAGCTTAACCCATTCATTGCCCTATGACATCTCCTTGGCCCACACCTCATTGCTTGTCCATGCTGGATACATAGTGGCATGTCTTGATAGGTGGTATCTGCCAACGACAGTGTCAATTCTTTTACCAACACCTCTCTGCAGTTATTTTCCAGGCTTTATCTTGTTCTCCTAACCCACTTGCCACAGACTGTGTGCAATGCTACTCCCTTCCTATACTCACAGTAATGACATCATGCATATCTCATCCTTAAGAAGCTTATGAACAAATAGGGCTCTTTTTCTCTGTCAATGAGAAGGACCTCATGGTCTGACCTATTGCTCTTCTCATCTTAGGGATGCAATAAAGTTCCCAGAAACCTTTCTGGCATGTGGGACATGCGAGGCAAGGAAAGGGGATACAGTCAGGGATTTGAATTTATCCTAGACTCCTACTTCAGCACTCATTGGAATTGCCTCTGTGAGCACCCCTCCTAATGGCCAATTTTGGAGGCACCCATTGGCACGGTTTCTTTTTTGGAAGGCAAGATTTGATAAACCATGTGTAATTGTCATGCCTGAAACACTCTCCATTGAAGTAGAATGACTGGTGATCATTAAGTGTGTGTTCCCATGAAGCCCTTTGGGAGAATCTCTTCATAAAATACCTTTGCCCCCAGACATTTTTGCACAATGTTCAGAGCATTAGTATATTTCCACTTCCTTGACCAAGTATCTAACCAAGTATCCAACAACACATATGCTTATATCTTACAAGCCACTCAAATTAAAAATCCTCTCTCTCAGGCATAATGAAAACCTTGGCTCATTCCCTGGATATGCTTTAACCCTACTCCTTCTTGTGTGGAGGCCGAGTGGCCAAAACACAGGGGCTACCCTACTTAGAATTTTTTATGGCAAGAAACTTAAAAGGAAAGAGAAAGAAGCTTACATGGGGAAATAATCCTCTCTTTCTTACAGACAGCAGAAGGAAATTGATATTCTCCCTGCCATGAAAGGTCAAAATGCCAACTTTGAATTGAACTGTAAAGACTAACTCCTGAACAATTATTGTCTGCAGCAGTTGTAAAAAATTCAGCAAATTGCAACTGTCTTAGGTCTTTCACCCAAAAGACCTGCTCATTTTTGTAAGCAGAGTTCACGCTCCTTCCCAGGATGGCATGTCCAGCCTAGCACTAAATCCCTTTGCTAAATCAGTCCGAAGGATGCCATGTCCAAAAACCCAGGGTGGCTGAGGCAAACAACACAGGTGCTAGGTTCAGCGCTTCTAAAACTCATTTTTACACACAAACCATTGGAAAAAGTCATAGTTTGAAATTGTTTCAGCGGCCTGGCAATGCTTTTAAAACATGATAACCATCACACTTTACTCCTCTCTGAAAGGTTAGCTTAATCGTACATCACAAAAAATTGGTTTCCACAAATGCATAATGGTTCATCTATGTCACACTTGAACTAAATGGTTTTTTAAATGGAGCTGAAATTATTTTGATGTGTACACAGTCCCCAGTTTCTATACAACCTTTTTTAACCAGCCCATCAGGAACCTTGCCTGTAAAGCCTCATTAATAATTCAGATGTGCTGATGACTTTAAAAGATCTATGGAATTGAGGCTTGGGAAAAAAAAAAACTCTGCTTGACAAAAAGATAAATGAATGTAGAAAGAAGCTGTAGGAGTCTGGCAAGCTGTAGATCATCTCAGAACAGATTGTAACTTTATCATTCTGTCAGGGGGAATAATTTAAAGCACTTAATCAGTTAGCTTCACTGTGAGGATGTAGCATTATGAATTCCTATCGTCCAATCTGTTCAAATCAAAGTGAACTTAATTATAATAGGTGAGAGAGCTAGAGCAGCAAAGAGGGGGGTGGAGCATAATCCAAGAGGCAGGAAATTTTCTGGGGGTAAACCGAGCTGCTGAACAAAGGAGTAAGTGAGTAAGCTTTCACCAAGATGCACCCCAGCTCCAGTGACAGAGCATTTACATTGAGGGCTCAGGGTACTGGACACAGCTCTAGACCAAGGGGAAAGAAGCCGAGTGATCATGAACTAAGCATAGATGCCGAATTTATAAATCACCAGGCAAATGGGGACATACACCACACTCTTTTCTGTCAGTACAGGTGAGCAATTCTTGTTAACATGTGAGTCCAGGGTCACTGACAAAGCAGGCATGAATTGTTCTGGTGGGCAGAAAGATGGCTCAAGAGGTCATGGTCTCTATAGCAGTGGGTGTCCTGAAAGCTTTCCCCCTTTTCTTTTTCTAAGCCACTAAATGAGGCATATGATTCTCAACTTAGAATGTCCTATTCACCCAATCTCTTTGTATCTATATACATGGCCTATTTTCCAGAAAAATTTCAATCCTAGAAAGAGGTGAGGATGAGGGCTAAGTCTTACAACATAGCACTGAACTGCTAAGAGGATGCTAGGCCATTTGCATTCTCATCCCAGCCCCCAAATCCTCTGACTCCTCACTCTTTCTCATCCATCTCTGCATTTAGGGTGGAAATGAAATGCCATCTCTGCATTTAGGGTGGAAATGAAATGCCAAGACTTTGTGGAGCTCCCTTATTAACAGCTTGGGTTATTATATTATAGTCAGTTAAGAGAGTGCTACTAGGTATTCTTTTTAGAACCTAATACTAATACAGAGTTTTCTTTCTTGAATTAAAAGTCATCTAGAAAACTTCTGAAACCATTGGCTGCTGTTCTGGTTTTTAATCTCATTGGCCTGCAAAATTTGCGAATTTACTTTAAGACCCTCAAAATTGGCTTGCAAAAGAAGTAGCAGATTGAAATGGTTGAGATATAACTTGAACTGTGGTTTTAACAGGCAAAGCTAAGTGAAGCCTGGGAGGAGACCCTGCATAAAATTCTAGATTACTCACTCTGTGGCAGAGATGAGTCCCCTTACGTTCCACCCAAATCAGTGGTACATAAATCTTTCCTCAGGTACAATGTCTATACCTAGTATTCGATACAGTTAGCATCTCCTTCCCAACAAAGCTTTTTAGGCCACTAAAGGAACACCAGAGAACATTGCCAGAGTTTGTTTTCCAACCCCTCTTTATTCTCTGAGGTTCACTCATGGTGCCTCAAGTCCTAATGGCCCATTGGTCATCACTTGCTATGGCAACAGAGGTATGTTTCTGGGGTTCTTCGTACAGTGCACTGTCTCTCTTAGCAATGACTCACTATCAGCTTCTATCTATTACCTTTTTGCATTTTTTCAATGAACTTTCCAAAGGCTTTATTCTAGGACTAATTAAGCTTCTCATTTCTCCTTCTTGTTCTCTATCCATTTTGCCCTTTAGCAGAAAAGAAATGGTTTACAGATGAACCGGATAATGCCTATCCGAGAAACATTCAAATCAAGCCCATGAGTACCCACATGGCTAACCAGATCAACCAATATAAATCCACAAGCAGCTTGATTCCACCAATCAGAGAAGTTGAAGATGAATGTTGACTCCCAGGTGACCAGAACTATTTTTTTAAAGCCTGACAAACTTCATAAATGGTGATGTGACTTTTCTTCCTCTTACATACTGAATCACTGGTGGAAACATTAGGCTAAGCGAGGTTGGCAAGAAAATAAAGTAGACAGATCTTTCTCTTTGTCTGCCTGAATATTGCTTCCATGTATTTTGGAAAAGAAAATGATTTCACTTATAAATGAACATACTTAAATAGTCATGTATAGCCTCTAGCATTTTAAATTATTTTTATTTATTAGAAAGAAAATATATTTTTCCTTTGTTTTCACTGTCAAATATCTTCCTTATATCTAAACAATGCAAAATCAAAATGAATATGTGGCCAGACTCCTTAATATGTATTTCTCTTCTTTGTCTTTTTCTTTGAGGAGAATGATGGTCACCACCACAATTAATTGTAATGAAAGGAAATGGGTTATCAGAAAAAAATTTTAAATGGTTCAAAGATGTAAATGTATTTTAGTACATTCAAAAAAAGAAGACAAAAGGGTGCAGGTGAATTTCCTGGATGGGTCTGTATTTTGGCTGCACTGACACCAGCTCTTAATAAATGGAAACATTTATTTTCACAGTTGAAAGTCATATTTTTGTAGTTTTAGTTTTCATTCTGTATTTCTTATCCCTTTGTTCATATACTTAAAGGGGAGACCTTCTTGCAGCTTTTCTACAATTGCCAGATCAGGTTTACTCAGCCAACTAACAATACCAGGAGAGTTGTGAGCACGCCTGGGAATGTGGAAAGTGAGGACCAGATGCACAGGAGACATTGCTCTGTCTATTGTTCTAGTGGTGGGAACTCCCACATGTTGTTGTGCTTCTCATTCCATATCTCCGAACTTCCCATGCAAGTATTTCAACTATGAAAGGGTCTGGTGGGCTTTCCCCACTCCCCAAGTCTCAGAGATTTTAGCCTGAAAGTTTATAATAAACATTAATGAACAGTTGTACTTCACAGTAGGATGTGATAAAACACTTATTCTTTTCATTGAATTTTGTTTAAAAACCAAAAATTTTCTATAATCAAGGACACAACTTTTGCCCAGATTTTAGCTTTTCAGGCTTTCCTTCTGTCCCTGGGACAAACAAAACCCACAAACTTGCTACAACAATATAAAAAATAATAACAAAAGGAAAGCAACAAATACACTTAAAATAAACTGTTAGAAAAGGCCTTGGAAAATTACCAGAAGTGAAATCCAATGTATCAGCCACTTCAATCTATGGTCAAAAGATTTGTTTAGCCATCAGACACAATTACCATGTCTCACAGCTCTGCTGCCACTTGCATGCTCAGTGTACAGTCGTCCCAGCAACTGTTAAGTTCCAAATGAGTTAGCAAGTCTTCTAACTTCAAAATTATCAACCTTTGATACAATGATCAGGGTCTCTGGAGAAGCATGGATGTGACAGTGATTTTTATTTTCTTAAAAATGTGAACGGTGGACACTTGAAAAAACCAAACTTACCAAAATATCCCCAAAAGTCCCATAATATCTATTCCATTAATTCTTTAGGCTATGACCCTGTGGTACCTAGTGTGTTAGCACACATCAGATCAGAGGCAAGCAATGGAGTCACCATGAAAACACGTGTCCACTAAGTGCTCCAGTTACAGCATAGACGAAATGCGCTTCCACTTCCGTCCCTGTGGAGCCAGCATCGTTGTGCTTCCACCGTGTAGGCACCATCCTGAAGTGACTTGTCAGACTGTGTCGTCACATTTTGTAGAATTAGTTCTATAAAAGCATTGTGATTATAATGTATGTCCAATTGGATTGTTTAAAAACTACTTATAACCAATTGCTAGCCTACTCAGCAGACTAAAATGACGTAAGCAGTTTATATTCAGGCTTATAAACATTTCCTGGTTTCCAACAGAAGTAATGTTGGTTTGTGGGGTGAATCTCTTGCTAGGATTTTACACCTTTCCTGAAAGCCAGGCTTTCTTTCACACGATGATTTTGCACTGGGGTCACCTTAACACATTCACATCAATCCACACTCTTCTTTCCTTCATGAACTCTGAGGGACTCTTCTTCACCCTTGTTCCTACAACCACTTCTGAATTTGTCCTAACTATTCGGTCTCCTCTGGCAGGTGATGGTGGCCACCTAAATAATCTTAGAGGGACTTAAGCCACAGAGTCCCATGCCTGCTCCCCTCTCTCCCCCTCTCTCCACACCAAGCCAGTCTGGAAACAGATATATATGTAAACTCCAGGCCCATCAATGTTAGAGATTTGAATCTGAACTTTCAAAAAAATATGACTGAGATGGTTCTCTACAATAAAGGTATCCCCCCAACCCCCCCCCAAAAAAACTAATAAGTGGGAATCTGTTTTCTTCTAAGTTGGAGCAGGAAGCTCATGCTCTTTTACCTTTGTAATAATGGATTGTTCTGGGCCAAAAAATAAAATCAGGCATGCTTTTAAAGAATTGTGAAAAAATGATTGGTTGGTGGCTCCTTTGGTGAAAGCTGCTTGCTGGTAGGTTGAAAGTAAAATGAAAAGAGAAACAAGGTTGTGCAATCACTGAGGGGCTCATCAGAATGCCAGAGCTTCCTGGTTTGTTTCTGTTTGTTGAGGTCTCTGGCCCTGAGGAAGTGCTCACCCTACCCCACCACAACAAACTCATCATTCTGGATAAACTCAGTATAGACCAGTGATGGCCATCTTTGGTACAGTGTTACAAGGCCCTGCTCTCCTATCCTAGTTTGGGGTTCAGAAAAGCCTTTTTCCCAAACTAAATTTTCTTGGGTGCATTGAGCATCAAAGGCTCACCAAAAGGCTATTTAAAAAACAGAAAGCACCTACTTATAAAGGCATCATCACTGTCACTGTCTTTTTATATTTTTACTTTCATTGGAGAAATTTTATATTTTAAAACATCACCTTGAACCAATATAAAACACCATAAACAAAAGTGATTGTAAGACATGTTGGGGAACACCCAGGAACTCTTTTCCTTCATAGGTTTTGTACAAAATGTAGTTGAAGGCTTTAAATAAAGTAAGAATTAAATCTGTTTGTTTAGAATTGGAAAGGGGGGAAATGAAAATACTTAAGAAACTTGGGGATATTTTCATGTGAAAAGGTGAGAGTCCCACTAATGGTTTCATTGAAGGTTCTAGAACTACTACATCTGTAAATAACTAGCTATACATTTTGAAAATGTCCTTTAAACTCTCTGAGTCCCTGTGACCTTTGTAAATGAGAGGGATTCATCTAGATGATTCTAAGATCTCTTTAAGATCAGAGAGGGCATGGTCTAAGTTAGAGTGGGAGCCTGGGAACCCACCCTTGGAGACAATCTTGTCCTGTGCTAGACCGATGGTCCTCCTAGCTGTTCCACTCAGGCAGTACTGCAAAGGGCCATGTGCATTTTATGCTCTGGACACAAAGCAGTTAGTTTCATTTTTCTGCTTTACAGTTTGGAATCTTTTAGGTTCAAAACACAAATTTCAAAATTCATATTCTCCTGAACCACATTGATTAGATTGTTCTGTGTGTTCCTGAGGTTTTCTTTGCAATCTCATTCCTGCCTGCCCTTTTTCTTGGCTCAACATTCAGTTTTGGTCAAT
Organism: Phyllostomus hastatus; assembly: GCF_019186645.2. Lineage (NCBI taxonomy): Eukaryota > Metazoa > Chordata > Mammalia > Chiroptera > Phyllostomidae > Phyllostomus > Phyllostomus hastatus. The sequence goes on from NW_025333869.1 coordinate 20,424,214, forward strand.
CCCTTCACCTTTAACCCATATCTCCAATTTCCATGATGTAGTTTGAGGCTCATGAATACTAGATTCCTGAAGTTTTCATCATTTTTTACTTTTGCATGCACATCTGGGCTTTAGGAAGTAATCAGTCATATCTCACTTTATTCCATATTCACTGTTTATTTGATTTTTTCTTTCAGTTTTACACTATCTCTTTGCTACTTATATTCATAAGTCTAGTTTTGATCTATCATTTTTTATTGTTGAAGAGAACCTCAGTAAAAGAAGCAAGGGAGGAAAGTATAAAAGGAGGAAGAGATGTAGAAAGAGAGAGGGAAAAAAATATCAAACTAACTGACTGGTAAGCCTCCTTATTCATAGGAGACTAAGCAAATCCATTCAACTTGGACATAGAGTTCCAGTGCAGAATCTGTCTACTTTCTATTCTTTCTCTGTAGGCTGCCTATTTCTATTCTGTTCCTATTTTCTGACTTTGGAGTGGTGGTAAAATCACCAGTTACTATGGTCCATGAAAAGACCTTTACTAGTTAGAGCTTGACTTACCATCTTTTAAAAACAGAAGGAACTGAGAATTGACTTACAACCTACCTGGTTAATCACCTTTCTGCCCTGCCTCTATTCATCCCATGTTCCCAAAGGGCATTTTTTTTCTATTTAGAACAGATTATTTAAAATTTGAATTCCATGTTTATTTGAGGAGCTAAGGTGGTCCTTTGGATTTATTTATGAGAGAATAGTAATTAGAAATGATTTCTAGCCAGTTTGTGCTAGTGCGACCATATTAGTGTTTAACTGAAGTCTATTTTAATTGATTGTTGCCCAAGCAATAACAGTTGTTAATATTTTCAAAATTGCCATGCAACAATTCAAATACTTTAGGAACTACAGAGCTTGCCGTTCCTATTGTACGTTTGCTGGGAACATGCACAGAGACAAAGCAGCGTGTGTGCCTGATGCAGAAGGCCCCCACAACAGTGGAAGGGTACACGATACCATGGCTTCGTGTGGTTAGACTAGGAAGCAATTTTAAGTGGGGCTCTCTGTACCAGACCTTCCTTTTTGTGCCTTGTTTTCTTTAGCAAGAAAGGGGGACTGAGACTTCTGTATCTAAAGATAGGCTAAACTCAGGACACTTGTCAAGGAGCTGGGAAGAAAGAACAAAAACAAAAGAATATAAACAGCATTTTATAGCACCATCAGCCAGGAGCATGTGTGTCATGGCAGGAGTTAGTGCTTTGGGTTGAAATGAGGGAGAGGTTGCATTGACCTCTGTGGGTTGGGGAAAATACAAAGGAACATAATGCTTGGTGGGTTTGGAGGGATTTCAATAGGCAATAAGTGATTGGAGAAATGTGGAGCATGAGGGTTTTCCAGGGAGAGGGGGTTTAATGGACCATAGCTCATTGGTAAGAATGTGATTTCAAGACATAGACCATTTTGTCTATGGGGTTGAGGTCACATAGGAGAGCTGAGGAGAACTAAGATGAGACTTCCTGGAAGAGGCTAGAAAGTAAATAGTTTTAAGGGCCAAGCTAAAAGTTTGAGACTTGATTTTAAAAGTCATGGAAAGCCACTAAAAGTTTTAAACAGAATGATGAATACCAATGCCTGTGCATTTGTCAGGTTGAAAGTTTTGCAATGTCAGTTTCTCCTGGAAGTCATTGTGAGAGTGTGCACAAGGTTGAATGTTTTCTCAGTAGCAATGCGTTCTCAGGGATGCACACTCCAAATCAACACTCAGTGTTCTGAAGCTCCTGTCTTCCTCCAATATGTGCTAGGGATCGTGATAACTGTAGCAGCTTAGTTGGAGTTGTAGAGGCTGGTGTGTGGGCTGGGAGTTGGGACAGTGACTATAATTCTGAAGGTTCTTTGTGAAGGGAACACTGAATGTGGACCTCAAGGGAAGAAACATGTGGAGGGATAGAAAAGAAGACAGGAAGGGGAGCCAGCAAGTACAGGCAGCTAAGAAATATTTTGGATTCACCCAGAGTACAAGAAGCTGAGAGCTATGAGTAAGAGAATGCCTCACAGGAACAAGGAGTAAGAAAAGTAGTGTGGATGAGAGGGTTACCGCAGACCATGTGGATTTGCAAACCAGGCCCACAGAAGTACTTGTAAAGTGGGGGGCGTGTCTGAATTCTCCAAGGGAGGAAGTACAGGCATGAAAAATCAGCTGTCAGAAGACTATTAGGGGGCTATATTCATATTTTTAGGAGCTAAAAGGAGTAGGATAAGTAGACACTCCTGGCATAGAGGACCTAGGGTACTCCAGAATCAGGAAAATGGGAAACATGAGAGGGACACTTTAAGATAGAAAGGGTAGCTTACCTATGAGGTTGGAGCTGAAGGGTATTAGAGATCATGACTCAGAAGTAAAAAGACTCACTTGATTAGAGCAGGAAATGTGTCTATGTGTCAAGAGGCCTGGCTCGGCGTGGGCAGTTGTCAGCCAGCGTGTGTTGCTTTGGATGCCATGGGCAGTGGAGGTTGGAGAGCTCTCCTAGGTCCCTGGCTTTCTTCCTGGGGAAGGATTCAGAAGAGAGGGCCTCTTCTTTCACTTCCCTGTGCATGTCACTGTGTTGTTTCTCACCCCCCAACTTAGGCACACACACCTGAGCTTTGGTTTCAGGCTTTTTAAATGCTATGGTCATTTTGCTTTGGTGGCTTTTCTTGACAGGCAGCATGAGGAGAGGGTCTTTTTTGGCCTGGTGAAAGCTGAGCTTAATTTCTAGGTAGGCTTTAAATTTAAAAAAGTTTCATTTGGCCTGTTTATCCCCTTGAGAATTTCTGTGTTTCTTCTCCTCCACATTGCTCTTCAGCACAACAGGGACAAAGTGACACCGAAGCTGTCCAATGTACCCGTGTTGGGAAGCAGTGCTGGGCCCCTTGCTCAGAATCTCAGAGATGTAGATATGGCACCGACACATGCCTGCCAGAGCAAACCAGAGTTTTCCTCACGTGGGATTCAGGACCCATTTGAGAAGGCAGCCAGCAGGGTGGCTAGACACCTACTTCCACACTGCCCACCCCAGACAGGCCTGCTCCCTTTCCCTTCCTGCCCCTGAGCACAGCCTGAGACATGTTTGACCAGAAATGAATCACTTCAAACGTAAATCAAGATCGGCCTGAAATCCTAATTTAAAATGTTCCATTCCTAGGTGGCACAATCACTTCCTGCCTAAAACTTCTGGCCCACTTCCCACCATGCAGAGGCTGTAAAGAAATTTCCCCCCACTTAACACCAACACCTGCACTCCACATTTCTTCAGGGGACAAAGAAAAAATACGCTTACACAGAGGTCAGCCTACATGTTCATTAAGGAAGAAGAGTGTGGCTTATTCATCTGTGTTTTCAACTTTTGATTGTTGGCATTATGATTACAATTATGAATTAGTGACTGTGACTGGACAGGAATTGGAAAGAACACATGCTGGTGCTCTGAAATGATCTACCCAACTCCATCATCTGTAACAACCAGTGATAACTCTCTTGTCTTGTAAAAAGGGTTTGTACATAACTTGTACATGGTTTCATTTTGTATTTTTCGCAGATTAAAAATTTATGTATTTGTGTTCTAAAATGAGTGTGTCTTGTGTCTCTGTAGCACCCAAATGGCCATGGGGTGATGGGGGTGGGGCTGAAAATGGCAAAATCTGAGTTCCTGGCGGCCTTCTTTGCTTTCTCTGATGAAGGCACAGTTATGGAGTACAGGATCCATGGGCTTGCCTTTCTGGCTTTGGTTGCAAGTAGATCCCCCCCTCCAAGAACACTGCCAGTGGGTGCCAGCCTAAGACCACAATGGTCAGTGGGGGAAAGGGAGAGCCACTGTCATTACATGCAATGCTTGAGAATCCAGCATGCAGGCCTCTGAAGAAATGGGCAGCCTTCAGCTAGGCTGTGGAAAAGCTAGAAGTTTTCTCTGCTCAGCCACCTGCTTCCACTCTAGTTATCCTTTCTCTACATCAGCAGAGTGAAGCAACGTTCCTCTCCCCTCTGTTTAGCTTATCAAAACCCAGGAAATCCTGCTAAAGGTTTGACTCATCCTGCCCCACACTCATCCCAACAGAGTGATAGACAAACTGTATCTCAAGGCAAAACAAAACAAAACAAAACAAAACAAAACAAAAAAACTCTTCAAAATTACTGTTGCCATTTCAGGGTCATAATTTAGATCTTAATCAGAATCCTATGAATTTGAACTCTTTCAGGGAGGCTGGACTCCCAAAGTTAAGGCTGGTATATTCTGGAGGAAAGGAGAAAAGCCTTCCAAGTATAAGTATGTAATGTATATAATACAGTGACATTAATGTATTCTAGAGAGTATCATTGATTCACCAGCCAAGTGTTTACTGAATAGCTATTACATTGACATTCATCTACCAGGACCTGGGGACACAACAGTGAGTAACACCATGACCCCTGTCTCCAATATGGGGAGGAGTGCAACCAACAAATAAACAGGTTATTGTCATGTGTTAAAAACCGATCTATGTGTAAAGTACAGTATGCAGTTGAGAACATGTTAAGAGGCAGTTAGCCATTTGAAGAACAATCTACCAATTGATTGATACTTTCAAAAACAAGCCCCTGTTTCGCCTAAGCCAATACCAACCCAAACTAGAAGAGGGGTCAGCAAAATCAGGTTTACCTGTCAGAATGTGCCAATTCCTGACAGTCCTTGCACTCCAGATTCTCAAGTTGCCTTCTCCAATATTTGCTAACAAATCTGAATGTTGTTGGGGAATGTAATTGCAGAGCATATGGTCCCCATTAGTTAGGCAAACTCCACTGCCAAATTCAGCTCCAAGGAAGGAGTCTGCATAAAGGATGAAGTATTAGCCAAAGATCGACAGTGACAGAGAAAGCAAATAAAGGAGATGAGACACTGAGTTACAAAATAGCAGGCTTGGCATCTGCAGCACAATGAATGTGGAACATATTTTTCTATTTGTTGAGAAAACAATATATGTGAATTTGTGCTAAAATCTCCCTGTAGCAAAAATCAAAGTAGACCATTCACCAGAATCAATGTTAACTGTTTTACAATGTCAGATAAGATAGATTCTGCCTGGGAGAAAAACTGGGGGAAACAGAAGAGATAGTATGCAGAGGAAATAAAGCATGAACAACATCAACATGTAAATATGGGCTTACCACTATTTTAAATGGTAATGGGCCAGGCATTTGAGAGAAGAAACAGTCTGAAAACACAGGCTAAATCTCAGAAATGCAAGGTATCTGGAAGACACAAAGACCTGGAAACAATGGCTGGCCAAGGTGTGAGCGTGGGTGTCCTGGAGCTGAGGGTAGTTTCCCTGTCCAGTGCAGTCTCTGAAACTTGTGGAGGAAGCAGGGCAGTGCCTGTGCCCTAACCCACGCTTTAGCCCAGACTGCTCTGTCCAAGGAGCTCATGTGGGGGCACACCCACTGTCCATCCAGGGCTTTTTGGTTTCAGTCTATTATAATTATCTCACCCATACCTAATTTGACAGATTTTTTAAAAAGCAATTTACCTTAATCTCATCTTTGCAAAAATAATCAACATTGTTTTTGTAGAATCAACAATCTCTTTCTTGCACTTCCATTTCTATTTAATTAAATTACATGCTATAATAACAAGTACAAATGCTTGAACAAGCTTGGGATGGCTGGTACCATCAGGTGGTGAAAGCACAAGGAAGCAGGTGGAGTCAGGAGTAGTCTACAGGGCATTAAAAGTCAGTGCACCATGGAAAGCAGTGAACATGTCCACAGAGGACACAGAGAGAACATCAGCTCAGCAGCTAACTAGTAGTAGGTAATGCTTGATGAAGAGGGCTTCTAAAGGAAATGACTGGAGATATCTACCAATAGGGGGCAAGTTAAGTAAATGTATGCATCCATTCAATGGAGTACTAGGCATCCAGGAAAATGGATGAGGTAGATTTATGTATATTAGGGGTTGACACACTATATCTCATAGGCCAAATGCAGCCTGCTGCCTGTTTTGTAAGTAAAGTTTTGTTGGAACACAGCTATGCCCATTCATTATGTATCATGTATAGCTAATTTCATGCTGTAATATCAGAGATGAGTAATTGCAACAGAGACTATATGACAGGCAAAGCCTAAAATATTTACTGCCTTGCCATTCACAGAGGAAGTTCGCTGACTCCTGGGCTATACTACATACGGGTAGAAAATATAATGTATAGTAGGATCTCATTTCTGTTCAGTGATTAAGTGTATTTATGCACTCATTAAAATTTGGAAGGAAGTATAATCAAGCCATAAACAGTGATTGCCAAGTAAAGGTAGGAGGCAGAGGAGAAAAATTGAGAAACATATGAAGGGCTTGTGCTTTTCAATTTATACATTTCTGTTTAAGTTTATATAGATTAAACACATATAATTTTCATCAGAAAAAGTGCTTAAGATATTTCTTTTCACAAAATGTAAATAAATAAGGCCCCAAGGCCACAAAGGATATAAACAGCTTTACCAGAATGGGAAAGAAGTCCTGCTCACTCTATAGCCCTTCCAGGGCTCTGCATCTCATAGTTTCCTGTTTCCAGGTGTTCTGTACACAGCAGGCAAGCATGTGACATGGGGACATTTTCTCTATGGTCCTGTTTGTTGCAGTTTCTCTACGGTCCTGTTTGTTGCAGTTGTTGAGCTCCGGACCTGTCAGGACAGCAAGCATATGTCTCATAACACCACAGACTGTTCTTCCTGCAGTTGCATACCCAGCACCAACACACCACCCTCTCCACACCACAGGAGGCGCCAGCAGCTCTGAGCTGCCTAACTCTAAGTTCCAAAGCTGTACCTTCCACAGGCCACAATGGGGCATCACCCGCTTTATTCTGTTTTGCAGTCTGTTTTATCAAGGGACCTTTCCGAGAAAGGATGTGCCTCTCAAAAATCTTCATTCATTAACTAAAACAAAACTGAATAAATTAATTAAACTGGATCATGCATACCAGTCACACACATTTAAAAAGCATAAATTAAGTAAACAGTGAAAGTAAGTCTCCTTCCTATTCTGAGTCACACAGCTCTTCTCCTGTGGACAATCATGTCTGATGTTCTTTTACACCCTGCCAGAAATAGGTAACACATATTCAAGTGTGATGGAAGCATAGCATGCTATACGTTTTGAATATACTTTATATGCTTTTTTAAAAGCAATATAATGTTCATATTATTTTATCCATCCATCATCATTTTTCGTAAGGGCTACGTACTATTTCATGTAAAAAGTAATTTATTTAGACTTTCTCCTACCTACTAACATTTAGATTGTTTTCAGTCTTCTTGTATTTTATCCACAGCCTCAGCAAACATCCCGTGCATGTATCTTTGTGCACAGACGTAAGCATAACTCCTGGATAAATTTTCAGAACTGAAATTATTCTGTCACTTTAAAAAACATTTTATTGTGTTTGATACTGCCAAATTATACTCCCAAGAGAGTGTCTTAAATCATAATTCTACCACCTATCAGAATACCCAGCTAAATGTGTTAAATGTGTCATCTGATAAAATGAGAACTCCAGAGCAGAGTTAGGCACAGGGCTGGTTGATGCAGGAATGGGCATATGCCTTGGTTGCAGGTTTGGTCCCTGGTCAGGACACGTATGAGAAGCAACCAATCGATGTTTCTCTCTCACATTGACACTTCTCTCCCTCTCTTTCTCCCTCCCTTCCCTTCCCTTCTCTCTAAAAACAAACAAACAGACAAACAAAAAACTACAGTGACAGAAAGCGTATATGTATTTGCTTGGGGACAGGATGGGGGAGAGGATTGACTGGGATGCAATATGAGGGAAATCTGGGAATGATAGAAATGTTCTATACTTGAATTGTGATGGTTATGAGGTTTTATAAATTTGTCACAATTAATGAAATTAACAGTTAAAATTAGTGTATTTTATGGTATATAAACTATACTTCAATAAAGTTGATTAAGAAAACACAACAAATTATAAACTGACAATAATAGAAACTGTAGTAGTGATGCATAACTTAACAGACTAATTAAAGAAATTGAATAGAGAGACTAGAAATTTTCCCCAAGTATCTGCTAATTTAGAATATGACAAAGACAGTATTTCTTATTAGTGGAGAAAAGGTGGGTGATTCAAATGATAGAAAACAGAGTAGTCATGGGGAGAAAATAAAACTTCATGCCTGTTACAAGTTAAATTTTGTCCCCACAAAAGAAATGTTGCATTCTTAACCCAAACACCTCAGCATGTGACCTTATATGGAAAAGTGTCATTGCAGACATAATTCATTATGAAATCATGCTGGAGTAGAGTGGACCCCTATCCAATATGACTGGTGGCCTTATAAAAAGAAGTAGAGACATAGATCAAGAAGGCCATGTGGTGATGGAGGGAGAGATTGGGATGATGAAACAGATGATGCAAGGAATACTGCAGGTGGTTGGCCACCACCAGAAGCTAGGAAGAGGCAAGAGAGGATTCTCCGGAGTCTTAGAGGGAGGCTGGTCTTTCTGATACCATGATTTAGGACTTCTAGCCTTCAGAACCGTGAGAAAACAAGTCTTTGTTGTGTAAGTCACTCAATTAGTGTTACTTTTTATGGTCCTAGGAGACTAATACAAAGACTATTACTTTATTAATAAAAAGGAGACTAATACAAAGACTATTACTATTACTAATACAAAGACTATTCACTCTTTATGTGAAAAATAAATTATATGCAATATGAATAAGTTCTAGATCTGCTGTACAACATTGTGCCTATAGTTAACAATACTGTATTGTATTATAAACTTAAAAATCTGTTAAAGGGTACATCTCATGTGAACTTTTTAAATCACAAGAAAATAAGCTAACTAACTATACGATTAAAAAGAGGAAGTAATAGAAGTAACAGAACATACCAGATATGAAGAGTAAGTTCAGATTGGGGAAGATATTTTTAACTATGACACAATATTCAAAAGACATAAATTAAAACATTGCTGTAAAAAAACCTAAATATTTTAAACATATCTATACCAAAAATAAAATTTAATATATAATATCATAAACCCATTTGTCAAAAGACAGAGATGCTATTTTTATTTCTGATAATCACAAACTAGTAAATTGTTCCAAATGTCCCACTGAGATAAACTAAGAAAACTTAAAAAATATTTTTTTAAAGAAGACAAAATATCTGTTCAAGGCATTGGTGAACTACAAAGGCAGTGAAGAGTTAAAAGGTTAAGGCTATATTGCTTTGTGTATTTTACATGCACAATTAAATGCCAATAATTGCAATATTATTTTTATTTTTAATTATTTTATTTCTATTTATTTATATTTTTGCTAAGAACTCTCTTGGTATCACATTCAGCATTTTAGGTTTCATGAATTGTACCCCAATTGGCATATTGTTTTCTTATAATACCCTGGAGCTTAAATTTCTCTATAGTTTGACCTAAATAAATTAAGTCTTCTTTATAGGAATCATTTTTGAGGCCGGTTGTTGAGGTTTGTTAACCTGAGGGAGGCTACTCTTAGCTTCCCATCTCCTGGTTCTTTCTAGTAAACTAGCTGCCCTACAGTTTGGCTGATACTCTCACAGAGATACCAGCCTTTTCTTAACGCCATGAGAACCTGCATTGTTTTCATGAGTGTTCTTAGTCTTGAACTTTCCCACATTGTTCCAAATCAAGTTCCCTGTAGAGAGCTTTGGAGCTAGCTGTTTGTTCTTATAATATGTTTTTTTCTGATCAAAATTTCTGGGACATTGTTGTGGAGTTGGGGATGGGGACAGTGGCAAGCTTCTCTTGAGTGAAACACCTGCCTTATGAGCATGGTGCTTGGTGGAGCAGTGCACTGCTTCCCCAGGCATGGACATTTGCCTCACAGTCAAGTTGAGACAAGGGCCAGCAGGGCCCCATATTCTTAGCACACTACACATGATCTAGAGATCCTGCCCTAAAGTCGGGCTTGGTTGGAGGAAGGGAGCCCTAACTTCTTGGCCATAGTCAGCTGGAATTTAGCTTCTGCTACATGGAACTAGGAGGGGGCCGAAGAATGCTGGTGACCTGCCTCTGCAGTAGCCTTTGACTGAGAAAAGGTTGGAGAGGAAGATGCATCTTCTTGACCAAACCCAATCAGAGTTGTGCTTCCCTCATGCTGAGCTGGGAAGGGGGAAAGAGTAGGTTGTGGCTTTAAGACCACAGACTCTCACTGCTTTTAGCCAAAATTTGGTAGCCTTTCTAGAATAAATGTTTTTCACTTACCATATGCCCCTAGAAAAAAGCCTAAAGACTTTAAGTGTTTTCCTTCTAATGATTTTTGCTAGTTACAGTTATTTCTCTTAGGAGAAGTTCTGCATAACTCCTCACACAACCATCTTGGACAATGTCTTCCTCAAGAAGGTCTTTGATCAGACACAAAAATGTATAAACCACAAGGGAAAATAAAATATACATTTAATTATCTTAAAATTAAGAAATTATTTTGCCCTGGCTGGTGTGGCTCAGTGTATTGAGTGCTGGCCTGCAAACCAAAGGGTTGCCAGTTCTAACCCTGGTCAGGGCACATGCCTGGGTTGTGGGCCAGATCCCCATTTGGGGGCCCGTGAAAGGCAACCGAGTGATGTATGTCTTACATATCAATTTTTCTCTCCTTCTCTTTCTCCCTCCCTTCTCCTCTCTCTAAAAATAATAAATTTTAAAAAATAAAATAAAAATTAAGAAATTATCTTAATTGAAAAATGTATAGCAACAGTAAAAATATAGGTCACATATTCAGAGAAGTTTTTGGAAACAAATACAGTCAACAAGAACATGTATGTAGAATATATAAAGAATGTCCACCAAATCAATAAGAGAGAGCACAATCCAATGGAAGAAAATAAACAGTAGACATGAATCTAAAATTTATGGAAGTAGAAATTCAATGGTCAAAATACTTATACAAACATTCAACTTAAGTAATCATCTAAGTAATGCAAATCAAACCCACAGTAGGGTTTTCACCTCATCATCTATAGGATATTTGAAGATATGCATAATGTACAACCCACCATTTCCCCCCTGTGTATGTACTACAGAGGAACCCTCCCAGATGTGCACAAAGAGGCAGGCAAAATATTTTCAGAGAAGCATATTTTTTCATGTGAAAAAAAGAGGTAACCTAGATGTCCATCAACAGGAAAACAGACAGATCATGGTATATTCATCAAATGTATTTCAATAGAGCAGTAAAAGTTAATGAACTATAGCTATGTAAATCAACTTGGATGACTCACACAGGCACAGTCCTGAGGTAAAAGCATATTTTAGAATCCATATATTTTTATATCATTTTAAACTTATTTAACAATGTTATGCCCAGATACAGAAGAATTACTATAGATAGTGTAATATTATAATAATATGCAAACAATGGCAGATTACGTATTCTGGGTAGAAGGCACCTGTAGAGGAGGGAGGAAACATGTTTTGGAAAGGATAGAAAATGGGCTTCAAATGTGTTGGCAATGCATTAACTGTGATGTTCAGTTATACATGTTTCACAAATGTTTAATTTTTTATATCAGTTTTTATGTCTGCAGTTTCACAAATTTTAATAGCCAAAGTGTGTGAAGGAACAAAATAGAGGCTATGACCGTGGTGGGCTGTGAGCACGAAAGAAGGAATGTGGACCTGCCTCATCAGCACAGGAGCTCCACGGTAAGAGGGTACTGGTGCTGAGTCTTGAAGGATAAAAATGAAATGAATGCTTTCTTCTAAGGGACAAAAACAGAAAGGCCATTCACAGTAAGATGGGTCTTTTTGTTGCTCTTGTTGTTGGGTCTCCAGGTCAAACAGAAGTAGCTGACTTGTTTTTGTAGTCAGAGAGCTAAGAATAGTTTTTGGATTTTTAAATGGCTACATTTTAAATGCTGATATACATAATTTCTCAGTTTTGCCTCTTGGTCCACAAAGCCTAAAATGTTTATTCTCTGGCACTTTAAGTTTACATGTTTGTTTCCTAGCAATGCTGTGTGTCTTCTTGATCCTGGGAGAGAAACAAAATATACTTTTAGTTATAACACTGATTATGGCCTCAAAGGAGTAAATGCTGTTTTATATTAGTCAGTTGCAACATAACTAAAATTAACTTAAGCAAAAGGACTGAATTACTTACTTATAAGTCTGGAAGCCCAAAATGATGGCTTCAGGTGCAACATGATCTAGGTGCTCAAATGCTATAAGAATTTTGTCTCTGTGTCTCTACCAGGGGTATCCAACCTTCCAGCATTTCTGGCCCACACTGGAAGAAGAAGAGTTGTCTTGGGCCACATATTAAATATATTGCAACATGTAATCACACAAAATCTCGTAGTGCTTTATATAAATCTACAATTTTGTGTTGGGCCGATTCATAGCCATCCTGGGCCACATGTGGCCTGTGGTCTGTCGGTCAGACACCTCTGTGACTCTGCTTTCCTCTGTGTTAACTTCAGTCTTGGGCAAGCCCTCCCATTGTGATGGAGGAGATGGCCAAGAGTGGCTCCAGGCTTATAACTGAGCAGCTGGGCATCTGCCATTCATAATCGTTTTAGGAAAAGTCTGAGGATATATATTTCTTATCCTGGATCAACTGTCCACCCCTGGATATGGGGGTGGGTATTATACTTCCGTGGAAAACATATCCCAAAAATATGAAAGGTAGTTTTCCTAGAGGAAAAACACAATACAACATGACATGAGGAACAATGGATACAAATGTCCCCTCAGCAGTTGATGACAGACACTGTTTCTGTTTACCAACAGCTATTTTATCTTTACTCCCATCCCTGCCTCAAGATCCCAAGGCTGACAAACTGACTCTCCTGTTGGGTGTAACACAATCTTCTCTACTTTCTATTTAGTCTGCTCCCTTGTGGAGGCACCAAATGTTTGCATTCTCACTTTTTTGGTTTCAATATATAGCTTTGAATTCACATTTGCCATCTCCTTGTAACTCAATGGTTTCTTTTCTTTGGTTTGTTAATAAAACTTTTGAAAAATCAACTCTTTAGATACCCCCTTTTCAAATCCATATTAGAAATTAGTGGGGCTCTGACTGGTGTGGCTAAGTGGGCTGGGCATCATCCAGCAGACCAAGAGGTTGCCAGTTTGATTCCTAGTCAGGGCACATGCCTAGGTTGCAGGTCAGGCCCCTAGCTGGCAGGGGAGGGGTATGACTGATAGATGTTTTTCTTGCACATCAATGTTTCTCTTCCTCTCTTTCTTTTCTCCTCTCCTCTCTGTAAAAATAAATAAATAAAATCTTTAAAAACTAGTGGGAATTTTGGCACATGATTAAAAGCAACAATTAACTGACATTTGGAATACCTACAAGAAGAAATAAACCTTTGCTTTACCCTATTTTCAACATAATTAAAACATCTTAGGATGGTAATCTACTTCTTTAGCTACTTTTACCAAAGCCCCTTTTCCAACTAGGAGTAGAGATGGGAAAAAGAAAGAAGGGCATGAGGGAGTAATAGTATTCTGCCACATTTATAGTGAAAATCTGGCTAAACACATACTTCCTTAATTCTAGATAACAGAAAAGGGTTCAGCCTTAGTTATTATTATCAATATGCCGCCTGATTAGACCACACAAAGTCTTTAAGTCATGCTAGAATATGAGGCATGGGCATAACTTTCAGGTCCTGGTATCTGAGCTTAAAGCAGGGAGGCTACCTAAACAAAAAATTTGTGGGGAAAAGTAGAAAATGTACACAGAAATGTACATTTAGCCCAGACAAATATCTCTGACCTCAAATTTGGAGATAGAGATGTAGGGATTTTTAGAAAACATTCCCCTTTGAACTGAGCCAGACTAAAGTCAGGGCTACAGAACCAACCATTGAGCAGCCAACTCCAAAGACTATCTTCCAGCAACAATCTTCCCAGCCCCTGACACAACTGCCCCAATCCTCACCTGATACCCACTATGTCCCATAGCCTCTCTGAGCTGCATAAGCTCAGTTATATGTGGGCTAGTACTCCATCACTGGCATTCTAACTACCTCCCTGTCAATGGGTGTATTGGTCCCACCCATGCACAATTTTCTAACCAAGAGCTAGTTGATCCAGTACTGGCTGCAGTGGCCCCAAACCCAGAGGGTCTGGTGTGAATGGAAGTCACTATTCAAGTAGTCAGGGTCCTGGTGTTAGACACTTGGGACAACTATGCCAACAGAAAAAGCACTGAGGGATAAATCTCAGTGCAAACCTTACAAAGCCAAACTTCATCCTTTCTAACTCATCACAGTATACCACCCTCCCCACAAACCACCCCCCAACAATACTGATGCCAGGCCACATCCTCCACACAGCATGGCATAGCCAGCAAGACAGCTGGAGAGTCTCTGTGACAGACTACCTGGGTTTGAATCCTGCTCTGCTGACCATGAGCAGTATGGCTGCTGTTTCACCTCCATTCCTCAGTTTCCCTGTTTGAAAAACAGGGGGCTGTTAATAGGACCTACAATCATGATTATAAAGATGGAGTGAGTTAATATTGGTGGCTATCCATGACAATGCTATGCACGTAGTGTCGCATATGATAATCCAAGTAACAGCCCATTTAATACTGTCTTCCTCAGACATAGCTGTTCAGTTTCTGGGACGTCAATCTGCATTTACAAAGCCAGAAAAGGAGAACTGTCAAAGATAATGACAGGCTGAGGAGAAATTAAACAAAAAGAAACCTGGCAAGGGCCAATCAAAAGGCTACTGTATAGCCTATACCAGGAAACAGCATTGAACCTGTGCTAGCTCCTACAAAGCCAGTATCAAAAATCTTGACCCTGACTCAGAAACAAAATCACAGAGGAGGAAGCACAAGGTTCCAGTCAGAAAATTAGCAAGTTCTATGTGTAGGAAGAGAAAAAGGAAGGAAGGATGGAAGGAAGGAAGGAAGGGAGAGAGGGAGGGAGGAAAAGGAAGGAAGGAAGGAAGGAAGGAAGGGGGAAGGAAGGAAAGAAATTAGACAGAAGTCCCTAGTTATAGCTACTGAGATGCTTCCTGGAGGAAGGTGGCCAAATTTTTATCAGACGTGTCACTCAGTGAAATAATTGCTGCCAATAATGGTGCAAAAGCAGTCTGTTCAGAGTACTATTTATCCATGTCTGTTCTATCTTTCAACTTCAAAGTGCCCACTGCCTCACAGAGCACATCAAAATGACACCACTGTTGTTAATGACAGTGGTCTAAATGCAACACACAGAAGTCAAGTGATTCCTCTAGATAGGCAAAATAATAATGATAATAATTATCTCATGGAGAAGCAAGGCCTATGTGTATGCACATCCTGATGCCCCATTTTAATTCACAGATCGGGAACTGGAACTGGGTGCAGATCTATTCATCTTCAGGAAACACTAGACTTTGAGGAAGGTAAGGGGAGATAAGATACACGGGAATAAAGGCAATAAAGACATTATAGGAAGGGGATTACTTTTTGGTTTTCCCAGTGATTTGTTTTCATATTGCTGCAGGCTTAGTGATACCAGAAAATGCATAGAATCAATTGTGAATAAGAGGACAAAGATGTCCACTGTCTTTTATCTCCCTTTCAACAATGTACTTATCCTACCACACATTCATCTAAGCATTTCTCCTTCCATCTCTCCTGTCAGTCTCTGCAGACAAATGGCATTTAGACATCCTGACATCAATCCTCTCCATCCTGAGATCCTTTATATCCTATCCGTGTGGTTAATGTGGCTTAATCAAATCAACCACACTCTTTAAGACTCCATTTCATCTTCTTTATTTTTGCTCATGTATCTTTCAAATTCCATATATTTTACATGAACACATCCCACCCTTCTTTTGAATCTATCTCCAAGCTGGCCATCAAGAGCTCATGTTGAGAATCTGATAAGCAGGATGATGGGCTACTTTATATACTTATGATTTCCAATCTCACCTGGGTCCATATTTCTCCATAATCCATTTCCTCATCTCTGGTCAATTGCTTTTCATATTTCTGGAAAGAAGGAATATTCAGCCTTCATAGTAGCCTACCATGAGGTTCAATGCACATAATAGCTAATTGGGGTTTTATTAAAACACATACATCTGGGCCCTATTTCAAGAGATTCTGATTCAATAGATCTGGGGTGGAGCCTAAAAATGTGTAGATCTAACAAGCTTGCAGTGATATTAGTGATATTGGTCCATGGGCTATATTTTCAGTAGCGCTGACATACAGCTCCTGGTATTTAGTAAATTTCCATTATATAAAAACCTTAGTTCTTTTCTTTCTTCACTTTAGCAGACCTCTTCTATTGGGCAACAACAACAAAAAATTACTGAAAAATACACTCTTTTACCATTCTGCCACCCTCAACTTATGTGTTTACCCAACTTCAACCCTTTCCTTTGTGAGTGAAAGGAGTAAGTATTGACTTCACTGCTAGCTTACTGAAGTAGGTGGGACAATGGGAGGTTTACAGATGAAGACATGGTTATGGTCTTCAGCTGACTTACTCCATCACCTGCCCTAAGCACTTTGTGAAAATGTAGGAAAGGTTAGGGATGTTCTCCTAGTCAACTCCCAATGTCTAACACAGATGACCATTTTCTTCTTGACTCTAGAAAATAGGGATGTGCAATACAAATGGAAAAGCAGCAAAAATGAGGATTCTGTAGCCAGGCAGACCTAACCTTGCATACAAGTTCCATCACTGCCTATCTGCATGGCCTTGGGAAATTACCTTGACCTGTTCTCTTCCAACCAATTTTACTGATTATTGTAGATATGAATATTTCATCACAAGTTTAGCAATGCACGAAATATAACTTCCTTTATTTTTCTCCAAATGTTTGAAGCCCTCATTCAGCTACTGAGCAGATACTCTATCTCAATCCTTTTAAGGGCTTCTCTTTTCCCAAGCTATTTTTTGTTCTCTGGGACTTAGTGCTACAGTTTGGGTTGAGGATTTCTAATCCTGGGTTAGTCAGGATCCATCCATACCAACATCTGCTGAGATGCCAATTTCCATGTGGTGTTTTGTCAATTCATGCAGGTTGCCCCCTGAGTCATGCCTCATTCCTAAACCCATGGCCTTGCCAGGCCTACCTCTATCTGAATGAGTTTCATGTCCTTCCTGGGTATACTGAAGTCAGTCTGCTGATTCCTGCCTTATTCAGGCTATACAATACTTGAAGCTTGAAGGGGTCCTCATGGCCATACCACTCTCAGCTTGAATTCATCTTCTGCTCTCACACCTTGCTAAGACTTGAATTCTTAGGTGTTGCCTATGTATGTGCCAGGTGTTGCCTGGCACATACCCAGGTGCCATTTGTATCCTTCTTTTTTTCCCAGGATTCTACCTGAGAATCAGAGACACAACTCTCTTGGAGTTCAAGTTCTCTAAAGCTATTTACATTTGAAAATGAAAAGAGTGTGTTCTTTAAAATCAAAAGCCTTTTTCTTCTACTTTCTTTTGTAACAGTCATTCTATGAGTCTGTGAATCAATGTGTGCCACATGGGAAAAGGATAATGGGTACAAAGAAATTGCAGGAAAAATGTCAGTTAATATTTCAAAATATCTCAACCACATGCAAAGCAGGATGAGATTATTTTTAGGTTTACTATGAGAATTCAATGTCATCACACATATTAAGTTCATAACAGTCTCTGATTTGAAACAGATATTAGATAAATATTAGTCCCTTTCCTTAGTTTCTTCTATTTTTCTGACCATTTATCTTTTCCTCAATGGCTTTTCCTCCCCTGTCTTTTCTTTAAAATGTAGTGGTTCTTTACTTGTTATGTATGTATCTCTCAAAATTTCCTACCTTTGATAATCCTACTGAATGCCCACAGATACCTCACACTCATCTTGTCCAGAACACCCAGTGTTATCTCCCTAAATTTCCCCTTCTTAGATTTTCTTTGGCCATCCTCAACAATATTCTATTTCTAATAGTTACATGTGATCATGTCCTTATTCCAGTTTAAGTATTTATAATGGCGCTTCCTTCCCTATAAGTAATGATCCCTATTAAGTAATGATATTTAATTATACTTAATGATACTTAAAGGCATTGGCTATCTAGTGCCAATCTTCATGTTCATCATTAACCCTCAATTTTTTCCTTCTCCATCCTTCACCCACATCCCAAATCAGTGCTCAGCATGGGTGTTATAAAAATAAACTTGAGGGGCGACCAATTGTGATATGTCCCAAGAACTTTATTACTACTAGAAAATTACCTCAATCCTTTCCTTTCCCATTTTAGTTGACCCTTTCTACTTGGCAACAACTTTATTGTATATGTATAACAGTATATATTATATATGGTAGTGAATTCCAATAATAGCATTACATTCATGATAGAAAAACTAAGAAAAAGAAAAGGCCTTATTCACATCATCATGGTATTTACTGTATAGTCCAGTACCTGGAACATAGTGGATTCTCAGTAAACATTCCTGAGTAATGAATGTGCCTGTGGAGGCGTTGCTGCTGCTGCTCATCTCTTCACCTGGTTGGGACCCTCCTGATGGCTGAAGGTCACATGATGCCACTTCCTTAGGCATGCTGTGGCTGGGACTGACCCTCTCCCACACAATCTACTTTGTTTTCCACATGGCACCACCATACTCATTTTTCAAGTTTAGCTTAATTATCAACTCCTCTTTCAAGCCTTTCTTGACACTGTAGATCACCTATCCCTTCCCAGAGAAATTAATCATTCCCTTCTTTGTACTTCCACACTGTTTGCTGAATGCAGTTACAAGTGCTTTAGCATTATAGACTTCTTATTTGGTATATGTATTACACCTTATTCTCCGATTACTAAGTTAACTCCTTGAGAAGCCTGTTTTCTTCTTTGAATTCTAGCATAATCACGCATAGTAGACATTCTGTATTTTCTGTTTGGTTTCATTTGGTAAAAAACTTGAAAACCAGAAGATTAAGAACTGTTGACTCAACCACACACACTGAACAAGTATGTCTGGGTTTTGTTTTTAAGCAAAAAACATAAAGGTTTGTTTTTCTGGGGTGTTAGAATCACCTTTACCTATACTCCTTTCTCCTGTTGGTTCATCTGACCTACACAAAACTAAAATCCAGGTCCTTGTTCCCTTGGAGCTCCTGAGGAGACAGCACACTACAAATACATGTTTTGGGGTTTTTTTTTTTTGCCTCCAAAACTTCCAATGCTGCAGTGAAAAAAACATGCACTTGAAGACTTTCTGCACAAACCAAAGCAGTGATGGAGAGAGCAAGTAGCAGGAATATGGGAGATGAGCCAAGAAAGGCCTAGGGAATCTTGTCTTTGTGGCACACAGAGCTGGAGAGTACAGTGGGATGCCCCCTCTGCAGCCCTTCCCAAGCATACCCATTTGGTTACAGTGTGCTGTAGTTATTGAGACACAACACCCAATGAATGGCTGAACATATGGTCCAATTTTTTAAGGTAAATACATTTCTCCATCTTTCACACAAGGTTTTGGCAAAGACAAACTTTGCACTGGCAAATGTTGTACTTCTATTTAGAGTTCACCCTTTGAATTTGCTATAAACCTATGGTTTCCATTTATGTCCTTTAAGAAAAAAAAGATACTCCAGAAATTCTTAAAATCAATATCTCAAGTAATTTGCACTAAGAGACTCAAATAAAAAATTGTTCTAGCATGTCTAAGGGACCCTAGCCCCCAAAAGATCACTGTCCACAGTCCAGCTAATTATTAAAGCCATATCCTTCTCGATTTAAGATCTTTTAATGGACAGCCAGAAGCTGGGCCATCACTTTACACCTGCCATAGAGTCAATCAGTTGGAGGAAAAAAATATTTTTATGTCAATCAAGAAATCTTTGGGGAGGTTATAACCTGTTATGATGCATTACCCTTTGACCACTGTGACTTAAAGTCTTTGGCCTTAAAGAGCATGTGCCAGAAATAATTAGAAGCTAATCTTGATTGTACTCACATATAAATGAAGCAGTTAGCCCTGAGTAGGCCCAGCAGTTATACTGTCTGGGCAAGAAATCTGGGGAGTCCATCTTCCCTGGTGCCACCATCAGCATTGCCATTAATCAAATGTAGAGGATTGAGATTCAAAGCTATTGCCCGAATGCTGCAAATATTTAACACCAATGTGATTACTATTATCCTGTATTAATGTCCTGGCACTAGTGTTAACAAGGCCAGTATAGCAAACTGACTAATTTTCAATGCGCCTAGCATCCTGTGGTGAAAGAGATGGATTTTCCAGGAAACAACCATTGTGGAAAACAGCAATATATAGGGCTGAGGTTGGCCTTATACATTTTAGTGGTTACAAAAATGTCTCCCCCTACCCCTTGTGAGTTATAGCGCACCAAGGTATGATACTGAATCACCTTATCTCTCCCAGTAACTGCTCTGTTGTGCCTGGCTCAAGGGCATTCATCTGAATGACACCAACCTCAAAATCGAAATTTGGGCTCTAAATCTTGAGCATGGGATATTTTTCTTTATGGGCCAGATTTCAGAGGGCCCACAGAAGAGAGAGAATCACCAACACACACCTGGCTTGCACTTGTTCACAACTCATCTTGGCCACTGCAACATCCTGTCCTTAGAATGACCTTACAGAACAGAAGAGCTAACGGGAATAGCTACAAAAATGAGATGACTGAGGAGTAAATAAAACAACAGGAAGGCAAGCAGGGACCATGGGGCCCAGACTGAACCAGAATAAAACAAATTCATTATACTGTAAATTGCTCACACTATATAGGAGTCTATTACCAGGAGTTTGTGAGAACTAGGGAAGGGAGGTAGACTCCTACTATATTCAGAGCCCATCGATCACTCCCAAATCCCCAGAGCCAGAGAAATCTAACTCCTGATAGATTGTTTATGGTTGTAGGGGGTGAGTAGAGAGTAGGTAAATTAAACCCCCAGATAGCCCTATCCGTGGTGTGAAGTACATTATAGGTCTTTCTTCTGCAATTGGGCTGTGGACACTTGAGGATAATTTGCCACCCTGAAGGCCCAACATAGGGGTCAGCCAGGTGTCTGGTACTCAGTATATTTCTGTTGACTTCAAGAAGATTGTCCTGAAGTGTTAAAGCACTTGTACATAGTAAACAATCAATAAGTATCAGTGATTCTGCAGCTGCACAATCACTTTCTCCATTTAAGCTCCCCCCACCAACCATGAATATATAATCCACATTAAGATATGTGAACCTTCTTTTTCTCACATTACTGTTTCACTCACTCATTCATTCATTCATTCATGCATTCATGCATTCACTCATTTAACAAATATTTACAGAGCAGTTATTATCTGCTAGGCACTATCGATAACATATTCTGGAGTCTGGTAATAGCTCTGGCATCAGATAGACCTGGATTAAAGTCCTGGCTCTGTGATATTGAGTAAGTCCTTAATATTTCTGAGCTTCGTTCTCCTCATCTGCTAAGTGAACATAATAATAATACCTCTGTTGGGTTATCGTGAGGGTTAAACAGCTTGAATAATGAGCTATTTAGCAGAGCTTAACACATGGTAAACTCCATAAATGTACTGGCTTCAAGGCCCCATCTAAATCCAGGCAACACTGTGACTCTACCCTAACTTACATAGCCCTTGTTATTTTGTCTTTCCCTGAACTTAATTAGTAATTATTATCTGTTTTATCAGTTCAGTTCTTGACTTTTTAATTGACTTGCTAATCTTCCTTGGCCTCTGATTCCATGACTTTTTGCCTTTGGCTTTTTCTATGGAGAAACACAATTGCAAAGGAGCCCAGTTTGTGAGAAAACTATGTATTGGGAACTGATTCCATATGAAGATCAGTGCAGGAAAAAACTCATCTTCACAAAGGTAGGGTGAGGCTTAGGGGAAGATGAATAGAATCCTTGTAGAAAAAAGCATGATGAGGCACAGAAAGGAGAAGAATGGTTGAGTATCTGGTGGCTATCCTAAAGACAGCAGGGCATATTCTGCAGTGTGGGAAGTCCCCTAGATCATAGGGATTCCAAGAGGAAATTGTGTGAGGATGGTGGTTCACAATATCTGGAGGGGTTTCAGGAGATTTCTCATGTAAATTATAAGGCAATAAACATAGTAGGGGAGGATTTAATAGTCATGTTTACCCTATTTCTCCATCTTTGATCTTTATCTCTTATTGACTGTAAGCAGCCTTATTGGTAGTCTCAATGTTAGTTCCACAGTGACTTTACCTCTGTACTTCCTGAGCCCCTTTGCATATCTGGATGTCCAGTTATTGGTTGGGATCCAAAAACATAGTTTTAAAGAATAGAATAATAAATAGCAAAGAGGTGAGAAAGAGGCAGAATGGCCCCTGAATCTCAGTGCTCCTACTTTTAAAGTGGGATACTCAATTTTCTGAAATTGTGAGCAAAGTTCTATGAATGTGAGCTTATGGGGTTTTTTTCCTACTGAAAAAGGGGTCAGTAGATTTTATAAGATGCTTAAAGAGGGCTGAAAATTGTTCCTGTCCTGCTTTGCTCAGAGGAATGACATGGGGGAGTGTATGCTCCCTTGATATCCACTGAACATTCTCAAGGGCTGCCAAGTAGGGCTTGAGGGTTGCCATTCTCAAGGGGCAGTAGAAGAGGACAGAGAATGTAGGGTCAAATTCTCCTCCTCACTTCCCACTTCAGTATGTACAGTGATTTATTTTTTCACAGAGAAGTAGTTTTACTCCATTAAAAAGTTAGAAAAATAAACAAGATTATCTGTCTGAACTAGTCATGTAGCTCTTATATCCACTTTCATCATTGTGGCAAGGCATCTTATATAGGGTGACCAGTGTCTACAAGGTGTTTGTGGCTTCAGCCCTGGACTGGAACCACACAATATACTTTATATTTTTTTGATTTCCCATTTCTCATTTTCCTGTTTCTATGTTTGCTACATTCACATTTTTTCATTTATTTAATTTTTGGCAGCCATCTTGACTCTTCTAAAGCTTCTCTCCACACCAACTGTGCTGCCCTAGATCTCCTTAGGTAAAACTTTTTTTATTTTAGTCCAGTTCCAGAGCTCTCCAGGCCTGACTCTTACCATACAGGTGGACTGTAAGGTCCATTCAGCTCACTTGGGCACTGGACCCTATAGTCTGATTTGGATATCCATCACACTTTAGAAAATGTAACCACTGCGTAGATAGAAGCCCTTCAAACTCCATACCCATTCATGTTTTCTGAAACTCAGGGGGCATTCAAATCAGTGCCCACCCAAAGACCAAACCGCAATTGAATCCCACCATAGTGCTCAACTGCCTATAATGCTTCATTCCTCAAATTTGAAAACAATATGTGAAAACAGCCTATATTCACAACAACAGGAAAATCGTCAAATATACTTGGTATCTTCATTCAATGTAATAGTATGTGGACAATCTAACTGATACTTTAAAAAAATATTTATGATGAAATCGTAAATGGAAAAAGTTCAATTACACAAAAACTGCCTGTGAAGTGATGAATTATATGCAAATTATTTAAGATGTTGCAGATCTTTATGATTCTCCTGGTTATATGTGATGGCTACAAGATGGCAGCTGCAGCAGGCACACAGTGAGAGGCATCAAGAGAAAAGGATGTTGTCTAAATCATGGAGCAGATGCTTCCCCAGAAATCCCATGGAACAGTTACACTTATTTCCCACTGAGCAGTACTTTGACCAGGCCTGGTGTCAAACTAGACAAGATAAGAAAAGAAGTTTGGAAATGGGGATTGAGTCAACCAGTCAATGAGTGCCCCAGCTGGTAACTGAAAATTTACCCTAACTTCTGGGCTTGAGTAGTCTGCCAGAGTAACCACTGATTTAGTAAGACCAGAATATAAAGAGAAATTTCCTTCCTTCTTTCCTTCCATCCTTTCTTCTACCTTTCCTTCTTTCCCTTCTTTTCTCTTTGGTATTATAAGACCTAAATTTTCAAGTGCTGCCTTGACAGCTTTGAGTCTCATAGGTCCCTAAGGACCTAGCTTAGGTTCCCCTGTTCTTGCCAAAACATCCCTATCCTGGCAGCTGGGGCAGCTGAACCCTGCCTGGTCTTCAACCTAATGAGTTTCACCTCCCTGTTGGATTGTGAAATTATTTTAGAAAGTCAATTACATCCTCCCCTGTGATCTCATGGTCTCCTTACCCTCTGTCACCACCAAAGTGTGATTCCCACAGCCCTTGCTGGTTTATTCCCACATGCAATTTCTGTGTTGCCCTGTGGGGCCTGAGGTATCCTCCTCCTCTGGGTTGTGAGTATTTATGGCTAATAAACTGTTGTCTATTTTATCTGTCTGGTGTCTTCTATTTGTGTTTAGCTATCTACTATTTAAGGTGGAGGATCCCTCCCATAACATAGTGAATAGAAGGTGATCAAAATATCCTTCAATCTTCCTTCTTTCCTTCTAGGCCTGCATGCCAGGCGCTTCTCTAGACACTGACATTACAACACTGAACAAGACATACTTAGGTCCTGCCCTGAGGGGTCTTACCATCTAGTAAAAAAGATACATGTCTGTATTGTGTTTGCTTCTCCAAGTACTGGAGTCGAGTGCTGTGAGGAAATATGACATGAACCAGAAATCTAGAGTGGAGAGTGACTGAGTGTATGTATGTGTGTACACCTACAACAGAGAAGTCTGTGGTGAGAGGGAGTTATCCAGAACAGATTAGATAGTGAAAGAGGAGATTTTTCTTTGGTGTGACTAGCTAGGAGCTTGAGGGGCGGGGAACAATGTAGAGGGAGCAGTACAAAAAAGAAACTGGTTGAGAGAAGCTGGAGAGGGACACAAGGGCCAAATCATCATGGAAGGCCACCTCAACAGAGTGAATAACTTCAGGCTTCCATGGGTGAGTACTGGAGCATTGCTTTCAGCAGGAACATATCAATGGACATTTGCTTTTGGATAGACTCCTGTGGTTTCAGTGTGGAGAGTGAAAGGGCGCCACATGGGGAGCAGAAAACAATCAGGAAGGCTGTGGCAGTGATCTAGGCAGAAGAGCATTACACCTGAGCCCCCAACATGGCAAAGCTACAAGAGATGTGGAGGGAGTGTCTGTGAAGCCATGGGTCAGTAGATGGAGAGAAATGTGTGGTTTCTAAGTGACTTCGCACTTGAGGATTTGTGTATCTACCATCCTTATAAGGGTCAGGGAAGTAAGTTACCTGCTCACTTAGGACAATGGTTCAATCATCTGTGGCACAGGTTTTATATCAGAATTTTCTGCATCTGCAAGTGAAAGAAAATATACCTCGAGTGGCTTACACAAATCTGAACATATTTCTCACAGAGAGGGGTGGTTGATTCAAAGATGTCAGAGCATATACAACTCTGATGTGTCCCTCATTGTCACAAGCTTAATGCTGTAGTTCCATCCATTATGTACTCAAGGCAGTAGAAAGAGTAAGTGGGAAGGGCTATGCCATCATTATGTGTCCTTATATCAAGAAAGAGAAATATTTTATAAATTACCTCTCCCAGAAGACTTCTGCCAATTCCTAGTGGACTCTGGTTACCTCTACCAGCATGGAAGCTGGGATGGCAAGTATTCCTGTTCTGAACTCTACAGAAGGAGGAAGAAAGGGAAAAGGGGGCTGGGAATGGCCATTCAGCATCCAATCAACAGTGCTTGCTGCAAGTGCATTATAAGCCTGGGTTATATTTGAGGGGGCAGGGGAAGCTGCAAAGGAAAGCACGTAGCAGAGGTCAGTGACAGTCATGAATTTTATGAAAGGTTTTCTGGGAAACTACTTTTAAGAAAATATATATGGTGACTATGATTCCCCTGACAGCACGACTGAGTGATTTGCAATGTAGTTGCAATTCATGGTCCTCGTTCCAAGAACTGTCATTCGCTCTCATGTCAGACACTTGAGTTGTTTCAAAATCACCAGGCTGTCCCACTATTAAATTACATACACTTGCACACACAGAGATGTTTTAGAAGCCCCCAGTGTATG
This sequence comes from Phyllostomus hastatus, assembly GCF_019186645.2. Taxonomy (NCBI): domain Eukaryota; kingdom Metazoa; phylum Chordata; class Mammalia; order Chiroptera; family Phyllostomidae; genus Phyllostomus; species Phyllostomus hastatus. The sequence goes on from NW_025333869.1 coordinate 20,450,151, forward strand.
GTGAAAAGTGTGCCTGCTCTTCTGATAGCTGTGGCATCAACATTATTGATTTGTTTGGGCAAATGCTCCTTTGCAGGACTGGAACTCCAGGAAGATTAAAACTGCCCTCTGCTCCAGGTGTCTTGCCAAAGGTCTGGAGTCTAAATTCCTTTAAAGCAGTTTTACACCCATGGTATTGTTTGATTCTCATGGCAATCATGCAAAGCAGGCTCTTCTCAGTGTTTTAGAAGACAAAACTGACCCAAAGAAATGAAATGACTTGCTTATGATCACCCAGTAGAGTGTGGGGGCCAGTAGCCATGCTCTAAAGGAAAACTTCTGGGTTCAAATCCCAGCTCCTCCTAAAGCTGGATGACTCAAAGGACTTTCAGGGTGAGAGCAAAGCAAGGCCACAGAGAGATAAAGGAAGGCCAGCATTGACAAGTAAACTATAATTCTAGTTTAGGAAACCTGGGAAGAAGCTGTTTGTATCTCTGTACAAACAGATCTCTGTATAAAAGATATCTCAAAATTTAGTCCCATAGAACACCAACTATTTTATTATGTTTGTGGATTCTGTGGTTTAAGAATTCAGATCATAGAGCGGATGGCTTGTCTGCTCCATGATTTCTGGGGCCTCAGCTGGGAAGAATTAAATGGCTGTGGGGTACTCCATGGCTGAGCCCTGGAATTGTTTGAGGACTTTCACTCATATGTCTGGCTTGTGGGCGAAGATAACTTCAAAGCTGTACTCAGAAGAGACTGTTGGCGTAAGCACCTAACTTGGCCTCTCCACATGGCTTGGGCTTCCTTACAACATGGCAGCCTCAGGGTAACTAGAGTTTTTTACATGGCTGCTCAGAGTTCTTTTAAGAGATTGTGTTCCAGTGAACAAGGCACATGCCGAGTGGCCCTTTGTAAGCACATACTGTCACTTTTCTTTGCCATGTTTTTCACTGCCTTTAATTAGGTTTTTATTCCAATTTAGCTGTACACAGTGATTTGACTTTTGTGGAATAAATAAATTTAAATTTATGCCATGGGTGTCTTTTCTTCTGTGGTGAGCTTCTTTTCTGGGCTTCTTCTCAGCTGCTGTTTTCTTGGTAGCTGCAGCCTTTTCTGGTATCAAAGCCTTCTTCCACTTCCTAATGCTAACAGTCTTCTTCCGTACCACAGGCTTATTGCCTGGGACCCTTTTCTCACCTGATTTGGCTTCTAGTGCTGCTGCTGCTCTACTCACTGGGTGTCTGTGATTCTCAGCCTGGAGAAGAATGGTATTCTGGTGCATGGCTGTTACATATGGGTTTAGCTTCAACATGATTCTCAGGTTTTTCAGTAAATTCTTCTTCAGGACTCTGTGATTAATCTCCTTGCATGGTTGTTGGAGGGCTTTTTGGATCTCCAGGCTTTTTGATATTCTGCTAAGGTCTGTGTTGAGCATGACATACATGGGAAGATTATAGTTATGCTTGAGGGAGGTAGCTTTATGTCGGGTGCCATACAGATCATCTACCTTGTGGAAAGCTCTTTTAGTCCAAATGCAGAAATGGCTCAAATGCCCACCAGGAGCACATTTCAGAATGTTCAGTTTGGTTACAATGAACAGGTAATTCCAGGGGTGTCTCTGAAGGCTTTGATGATACCGTTGTCCTCATTATAGATGATGCAAGGTCCCCTGCACTGGCCATAATGATGGTTTCTCATTTTGCTCTGTAGCTCACATTCACTGAGAGGCAAGAGGCATGACCCTTTTTGATATCATTCCAAGCCTTAAGTTTCTTGAGAGCAAAACAGCACCTTGGTTTTCTTGTAGCCTTCAAATTTATCTTCAAACACCAAAGGACATTCAGGAACTTCCTCAGCACAATGACCTTTACACATGATCAGTGCTGGCAAGGCTGAGGCAGACAGGGAAGAGCAGATGGCATATTGCTTTTGTGTTGCGTTCACTGTGTGGTGCCAATGATACCAGGTTTTTGTTGGTGCAAATATAAGGTCCCCTCAACACATATTTCCAAAAGCACCCTGGCCAGACCAATGAGTCTCACTACCTCGAATTCTGGGAACTTGAGCCACAGCTCTGCCAGCACACCAAGACTAAGCACTGGTTAGATGCCTGGCAAGTCCCTGACAACATAGGGTTGTCTATTGTTTTTGTCCAAGTTGGTATGAACAAAGTCCACAATATCTGGTCATATGGGAGCCTTGAACACAGTAGGCAAAGTGACATTTTTGCCAGATGAGTCCCCCTTTCTGGAGCACACTGATATCAGTGGATGAGCACACACCATGGTGTGGAGAGAAGGCCACACTCCTCTCAACCATGTGGCTCCCACAGGAAAAGGCCACATAGTGTCACATCACCACATTCTCTTGGTTGAAGTAGTCTGAAATCCACCTAGATTCAGAAGAGAATTCCTCTTGATGAGAGGTGCTTCAGAGTATTTGCAGCCATATTTTAAAACCAGTGCAGAAGCCAATCTATTGAATATATTGGTTATATTCACTGTCTTTTCTGAAGTTTGTAATCTCTAAATGTATTTTTCTGGCCTTAATACCATCACTTGTTAACTATGTGAGCATGATATCTTGCCTAGTATCTCTGAATTCTCAGTTTTCATGTCTTTAAAATAGAATACCTCATTTATTATACATTATAATAAATACCTACCTCATTGGTCTTCTGTGAGAAGGAAATGAGGCCGTCTATGCAAAGTGCTTAGAAGAACCTGCTCCACATTTACTCAACACATATACCCAGCAGTTAAGTGCCAAGATTTGTTCTAAGTGTTTCATAAAGATTGCCTCATTTAATCCTCATTTACCCCTACCAGATAGACACTGTCATTATCCCTATTCTAATGATGAGGAAACAGAAGTGCAGAGAGGGCCATGACTTGCTCGTGGTCACACAGCACATACATAGAAGACCCAGACTTGAACAGAAATATCTGGCTCTAGAGTCCGTACTTTTAACCATGCTGATATGTGGCCTTTTGTTATAGTACAGATGTGAAAATACACATGCATGTATAAACTCTTGAGCTTCCACAAGTAGCAGTGTGAGCCCAGGATTCTGGTTTGTGCCAAGACTGTTCATCTAGACCAGGGATTTGCAAATTATGACTATGGTCCAAGTAGGAGACACTGCCATTCATTGTGTATTACCCATGGCTGCTGCTTTCATGCCATACCAACAGCACTGAATAGTTGTGGCAGAGACTATATGGCCTACAAAGCTGAAATATTTATCTGGCTTTTTACAGAAAAAAGTTGGCCAACCCTGTTTTAGATCTTCCTTGCAACAACATTTTATCCTGGATTTCTTGGAATTTCAAGAAACTTGTCTTGATTAATCCCTTCATTTAACAAGTGTTTATTGAGTGTCTAACATATGGCAGCTAACAGGGGAGGTAGTTCACCCTCTTCTGCAATAGTTGAAACAGGGAGAACAGGGAAGACCTAACAGGGGAGGAAGAAAAGGGTGAAAGGGGGATAAATGGTGATGGGAGGAGACTTCACTTGGGTGGTGAACACACAATACAATATACAGATGATGTATTGTAGAATTGTATACCTGAAATCTATATAATCTGATTAACCAATGTCACCCCAATAAATTCAACTAAAAAAAAATACCCTTTATCAGACATACATACACAAAAGGTACGTAGAGAAGAGATATGGATTTGTTATATCTGATAGAGGAATAGAAAGCTTTCTAGGAAGTGCTAGAAAGATGGCTGTTCAGTGCAGAGAACCTGCGTCTGGATGTGATAGTGAATTGAAAGTCAAGATGGTCAGCTTGATGGTATGATTTTTCTCTTCTGCAATATGCAATAACTTGGATGCAGACAAGGGGGAAGCAGAGAGTGAGTTCAACAGAAGTTGAGGTTTTAGAGGAGAGCAATAAATGGAAGTAAGATGTGAGGTAAATGAACAAATTTAGCCTGGAGACAGATTTTGTTTGGCTCACAGGTTGTATTAGAACTAACTATTTGAATGCCTCTAGATGGAGCACAGTCTCGTTCATCACTTCCCCACAGGTTCTTGTTGTGTTTTGTCTTGCCTGTTTGTCTTGTTTATGTTTCCTGCCTGACCCTGTAAGCTTTTGAGATGGCAAGACTGAATTATAGTAATATATGATGAACTCTTACCTGCATAAGGAGAAATTGGAAACAGAGAGAAAAAGGATTATGAGAGAGGTACTCATGAATTGGAGACTGAAGTTTTGATGAGGTCTGATGAAAGCTAAGGACTATTAAAGACCTGACATTTAAAAGTTAAAAAGTGTGACACTGGGAATGAATAGCTGAGGTAGGGAGAAGCAATATGGTATATATATATATACATGTACACACATATATGAAACATGTGCATATAACCTGTACATATACACATACATAAATGTTGGGAACTGCCCTGACTGGTATCAGAAGCTGAAACTCCCGCCTAGGCTAAGGCTAAGGGAACGCCCTTGGAACCGTAAGCCAGCAAGGAGACAAAAGCTTATCTCCCTGGCAGGAATGCTGCTTCTGCTATAGACTGGCAGAGTTCTTTGTTTTCTATAGTTCCTTACTTCCCCCTAATGAGTACTGTACTTTACCTGAATTATTATGCAGAATGAGCCCAATAAAAGCAGGTATGGACTGTAAATCCGCGAGCTCCCCACTAGGGGGGGTGGCCATTTCGTCCCTACTTCCCCACAGAAACTAGTTTGTCTCTGTGCATGTGTTTTTTCTCGCGTGTTTTCGTCGAGCCATCCGCAGCGTTTCGTGGTCACTGCTGGCTGGTGACCGACGCGCAACACATAAATTTATATACACATGCCTTGAAGTAATTTTAAGAGGCTAATTGGCATTCACATTTAAGACAATGTCTCCACATAATGAAGATGTACTTTTTACGATTTTTCTAGATACCTGATGAAAAGAATCATTAGGAAATAGCCAAAATACAATCAGCCAAGGGCAAGCCAAGGCTAGAATAAAAGAAATCCTTATTCTGACAAAACAACTTTTCTTCTTCCTACAGAAAAACCAGTACAATTGAATTATTAAAAATATATGTAAGGTTTCCAGGGAGCCAAACACAATGACTGCTCCTAGACCACTGTTTCCCCATAAATCTGCATATATCTTTTCCACTCTTCCCTTCTCCTCCTGTGCCTCCTCCTTCTTTCTCTTTTTTCTTCTTCTCTCTCTCTCTTCCCTCCCCCAAACCATACCCTCTGCATAAATAGAACAGAGAGAATACTCAACCTTCAAAGCAGTTTCAATTGTAAAAAAGGGAAAACAAGAAATACCAGTGAGCAGTGTTTCACACTCCCACCTCGAGCCTTCCAGGTCAGCAGGGGTGATCTAAAAATACCAAGAGAGGAGAGAAGAGATAATCCAGAACCTGGTCTAAAATTGCTCTGAAAGAACCACGACAATGAGAAACCACCCTAAGCATGAAAATGTTAAAACATTTCCTGCTAAATGAGAGCACTAACTAGAGGGGAGGAGTTTAAAACATGTGTAATTCATAGAGACAGATTATGAAAGGCATATCTTTTGGAGGACAAAAAAGTAAAAAGAAAGGCAAAGGTTATTTTTGGTGATTAGGTGGTAAAAATTTGCAATCCTGAAGACAGAAGAGAAAAAATAAACCTCAAAATTACCACAACACACACAAACCTCCTTCATAAATAGCCATTCACAAAATAAACCGAGCTTTTACCGCACTAAGAGAATGACATTGAACTAAGAATGTTATAATCTATCCCCAAACTAGACAATAAACTGAAGAATAAAGACAACAAGTCTATGAGAAGTTAGCACAAAAAATATATGAATCAGGAATTTATTACCTCAGCTGAGGAAACTGCCTCCCCAAAAGAACAACCAATAAAACACAATAAGTTTGACCAGTGCTCCATATCATTTAAACAACATTAAATAAGCATTTGGAATGAAAATAAGCACACTGACTCAGAAACTGAATAATTAAGAACAGAAACAGACAAAAACAGGAAGAAAAAAATTGATTACATTTAGAAAAGAAATGGAAGAAAAAAAAAAGATCTCAGAAATGAACACTAAATTACAAGATAGCCAAAGGAATCTTTGTAAAATTTATTAGGCATTGAGAAGATTCAGGAAACTAGTTAAGGAAGTAAAAGTGACATAAAGAAAGAAATAAAAGGCCAGAAGAAAGTGATGAAAATAAAAGACAGGAAATGATGGAATAATGTATGTATAATTGGGATCTGAAAGACAAAAAGAAAACAATATAACATAAATAATATCTGAAATAATAATCCAAGAAAACATTCAGAAAAAAATTGGTATTTATACTTTTAAAGTTTACCTTTGGTACTTGGGAAAATGAATCTGACTAAATCACTCCAAAATATATCCCAGTAAAACTATTAGGTTTCTAAGATAAGAAAAAATCTCAAGGCCTCATGGCAAAAAGGTAAAACAACTTATAATAGTAAAATATTAGACTGGCATCATACTTCTCAAACACAGCATAAAAAGCAAGGCAAAAATAGAGCAGTGGTTCCAAAAAGAAAACTGAGTAAAATTAAGCCTGAATGAAGATTTTTTAAGCTATCTATGAAGTGTCAACATTTATATAAAGTATTTGAAACATACCAATACTTAGAATTCTATACCAGACACACATAAACTAATCTCACAGCACACATAAATTAGTAAATTCTGTGGCATGCCAAAAAATATATTATAGTTTTTGCTGATCTGACTAAAAAATAAGTATAATTTTGATTAAGTCACAGCAGACAGCTATTGTTCTCTTGGTGGTCATCATTTTTTTATTTCACACTCTAAGGGAAAAGAGGTGAGTGCCCCTAACTAGTCAGGTATTGCATGTTTTAAAAATTATTGAGGCATACCAGTTGGGAAAACTTATAAAAAAAAGAACTGATAATGAACACTTTATTAAATAAATACACATATTCACAAATACTACATATAAACATATTATAGTAGATTAAGATTAATATAAAGGTTGAGTTGAGGTAAAGAGTAATGTGCAAATACTACATATTTTGACAAAGCTGAAATAAAGCAATTAAATATGGAATGAAAGGGAGAGGGAACAGGGATATAGGATAACCTCATTATATACACAATAGGTAGCCATTGAAGGGCATCACGATAAACCGACAACTGTTGTAAAATTACCAATGAGAAAACACAGAACTAGAGGCATTTCAACAAAAAATGGTGAGTACAAAGGTAGGACAAGGATATGAGCCTTGATAAATATTAACAGAAAAAAATTTTAAAAATTGAAGAATACCTATCAAATAAATAAAGGAATATAGTAAATAGAATACATACAGCTTGGGCCAAATACATCAATCACACTGATGAGTTAAAAGGCTTTTTAATCACTTAATAAAAGAAAAACATTTTAAATTTGACTCACAAGACCCAACTACACGTTGTACACTAGAGACATACCTAAATGAAAGTTATTTGGAATGCATTAAAAAAGGCATGGGTGGACAAAGGTAAATAGTTGGGATTATAAAGAAAGTAGGTAAAAGAAAAACATCTTTATAGCAAACAAAGTAGAATTTAAATTAAAAAATGAAATGAAGTGCAGAAAGACTAAATGTCACAACTCACAAAAAGATATTTTATAGATATTAATGCACTTAATAACATAGCAATCATCTTTAAGAAGCAAAATCTATAGGAAATGCAAGGATTCATTCTAATGAGGACATAAAGACATCATTCTCAATACAAGAGATATCAATGGACAAAAAAGTAAATAAGAATATAGAAGACCTAAAATTTTTTTATAAAGTTGAACTTATGAATATATATTGAATTTTATACCCCATTATGGGTTGAATTATGTCAGCCCACATATATATTATGTTAGAATATATATATGTTGTGTGTGTGTATATATGTATATATATACATATACATATTCTAACCCCCATACCTCAGAATGTGTTAATTAAAAAAGGTAACACTTTTTCAATTTGCAAATGATATGATAATATATGTGGAAATCAATAACAAAGCTAACTTGAAGATAAAACAATTCAGGAGGGTTACAGGCTATAAAATTAGCATGTTGAAACCAGTGGACCTTGGTTTCAATACAAGCAATAACCAGATAGAGGACAATGGTAGGGAGGCAGCATGTACAATAGCAACAAGGAAGATGTAATAGTTAAGAGTAAGCTTAACAAGAAATGTGCAAAGCTTCTATAAGAAAACGTCTACAAAAACTTTTGAGAGAGAAAGTAAATGTGAACAAATGGAAAGATATCCCCTGTTCCTGGATAGACTTAGTTTTATACAAATATTAACACTTTCTAAACTAATTTATAAATTTAACACAATCTCAATTAAAATAACACATTTTATATTAAACTAGTAGAGTTTATCCTAAAGTTAATGTAGAAAATCAGATGTGGCAGAATAATTAAAAAAAAAAAACAACAAAGAAAAAGAAAAATATGGGTGTATGTCAGAGGGGTGAAGTGTGGAGGAGACAATTGGCCTTACTAGATATTAGAATATAGCCTAAATCTTCTATGATTAAAAGAATGCCAGAGAAGCTCATGAACAGGCAGATAGGCTGGTGGACTAGAATAGAAAATCCAAAAATAAACCCAAGAACACATGGACCTTTGGTGTATGATAAAGGTAGTGTTTCAAATAAATAAGGCTAAAATGGACTTTTATCAAATGGTGCTGGGACAACTGGGTAACCAATTTAAAGGAAGAATAAGTGTGATCCACGTTTCGCATATACAAAAATAAATAAATGTCCACACATCTATTTGTATCAAAAATTTAGATCCAAATAATTTTTACATTATGTTATCTTCTATATAAGAAATGAGACAAAGTAACAAAATACACATGTTAAGCACAGGAAGCTCAAGAAGGATAAGTCAGAAACTTGTTTACAATGTAAAGAATAAGACAAGAATTCACTAGTCCATATTATTATAACAATGGATCGAATAAATTTAAAATGGGGGGAGAAGGAGATATTCTTCCTTACAGTTGAATTCCAAATAATAAACACAGGAGGGATGGTGAAAACAGAAAATCATCACAGTAATGCTCATTTCTGGTATCATCAATGAATATTAAAACGGGTGGGAACAAGATGGGATGAGAAACAGGATTTTTATGTAGTCTCGAAGTAACTTCTTAGAAGATACAATGGGAGAGAAAAAGTAGAAACAACTGGCAACATCTCTTTACCAAAGTGATCAAAGTTAATATCACCACTCGTGGGACAAATCGCCCACTAGGAATTGGGACAGAAGAGGTGAGATTTCTGAGTTACACATGACAAGGACACATCATCATTTTTGTTGTGCTCTTGCCCACAATGCATAACTTCAATTTAATCACAAAGGAATCTGAGACAAACCTATACTGAGAAACATTCTCGCAAATAGCTGACCAGTGAGTGTCCTTTAGACATGCCAGGCTGTGAAAGATAAAGACTGAGGAACTGTTTTTGATTAATGGTTATTAAGGAGACATAATAATTAAATGTAATGTATAATACTGGATTGGATTTTGGACCAGAAAATGGATATTAGTGGGCCAATTGATAGTTTAGATAACAACAGTATGTTAATATTAATTTATTAGTTATGATATTTATATTCTTTTTGAAAAGATTTTATTTATTTTTTTTGAGAGATGGGAAAGGAGGAAGAAAGACAGGGGAGAAACGCTGATGTGAGACAGGAGCATTGCTCCATTGCTTTTCTCACACGCTCAACTGGTACATGGCCCACAACCTAGGCATGTGCCCTGACCAGGAACCAAACCCAGGGCCTTTTATTTTAATTTGCAGAATGGCGCCCAACCCACTGAGTGACACAGTCAGGGAGATAATTATATACTTGACATTTGCACAATCTGAGTGAAGTTCATACAGAACTTCTTTGCACTGTTTTTACAACACTTTTACAAGTTTGAATTATTTTGAAATGAAAAATTAAAGAAAAAGCAAATCCAATAATTTAATTTCTCTTTTGTGTATTGTGGCATATGCTTAAATGATATTCACAGTTACATTTTTTTCTGTGTAATTATGCAAGAAACAAACAGATCTGCTCACTGGTTCCTTCAATGTTCTCTGGATATGCAGCAGTTAGAAAAAAGAAATGAAAAGTTCCTTTTGGATATGCAGCTCTCCATGCTGAATACCTTTTTCTTATCCTCCATCCAGGATAATTTTTGGCTATTTACTGATTTTCCCCACAATTTATTAATGAAATAAATATTACTCCTTTTTTCTGTTTTTAATTTTAATCATTGTTCAAGTGCAGTTTTCTCCCTTTTACTCTCATTCCAGCCCACCCACCCAACCCTCCCCACTTCCCTCCCATTACCACCCTCCCCCTAGTTTTTGTCCATGTGTCCTTTAAATTTGTTCCTGTAAACCCTTCCCATTCTCCCCTGAAATTTCCTCTTCTCTCCCCTCTGGTCACTGTCAGCCTGTCCTCTATTTCAGTGTCTTTGGTTATATTTTGCTTGTTTCTTTGTTTTGTTGTTTAGGTTCTTGTTAATGGTGAGATCAAATGGTATTTGTCTTTCACTGCCGGGTTTATTTCTCTTAGCATAATGCTTTCCACCTCCATCCAAGCTGTTGCAAAGGATAGGAGCTCCTTCTTTCTTTCTGCTGCATAGAATTCCACTGTGTAAATGTACCATAGTTTTTTGATCTATTCATTTACTGATGGGCATCTAGGTACCTTCCAGCACCTAGCTATTGTAAATTGTATGGCTATGAACATCGGGATGCAAAGGTTCTTTTGTATTGGTGTTTTAGTGTTCTTAGGATAGAGTCCCAGCAGTGGAATTGCTGGGTCAAAAGGCTAAAACGATGTTCAATATCGCTAGCTATCAGAGAGATGCAAATTAAAACCACAATGAGATACCACTTCACACCAGTCAGAATGGCCATCATAAATAAAGAAACAAACAACAAGTGTTGGAGAGGTTGTGGAAATAAGGAGACCCTAGTGCACTGTTGTTGGGACTGCAGACTGGTACAACCACTATGGAAATAAACATTACTCTTGCCTGGAGAATCTTTTAACTGTAATCTCATTGATGTTCACAGACAGAAAAAAATTAGTAAGGGCTTAAGATACCACCAAAAGCTTTTCTTAGTTTTTGTGGATTGAACAAGGGAAATACATGATTTCCTTCAAAAGCAAAAAAAAAAAAAAGGAATGTGGGAGCTTTCTGTTGATACCTTTATCTGAGTAAATAAAAGGTCATAATTAACCAAACTTCTAGTCAGCAAATATTTCTTCTTAGACACAGGCAGTTGAGATATTTGCTGCAAGAGACAAACAAGCAGCTCATCAGCTGGACTGGAAATTCCAAACCGTATGTTTAAAGCAAGAATCACCTGCCCAAAACACCTGAGCTCGCTGAGCACTGGCTTCGCCCCTCCTGTGTATAATCTACACGGGAGCTTTGCAGCCCATCACCACAGTTTGATCAATAGTTGTGCTGCATATAAAGTTATGTCTTACAGGATGTCAATATTAACCTTTCAAGTGTGTGTTTTTAAAGATTTATTCCTCAATAGCACTACTAAATATATTTCATATGCCACAAGCACTTATTTTTTACTGGGAAAGGAACCTGACGTTTCAAAGCTAACTACCCTCCACTAGGACACTCTGTCTTCCAGAATCAGGGAAGCCTCTCCGTAACTGGGCCGACACTGGCTGGCTCAGTGCTTACCCATGGAAGGTCTAAGTCTTCTTGGTAACCTCCACAAGGGTAAATATGTTTAAACCCACCACAGCATCTCAGATTGTCTTGACCAGTGAATAAATGCTCAATAAACACTTCTGGGTTGACTCCATGAATCTAAATGTCACCAATTTTGTCACCAGTTATTTAACTCTTAACTGTTTAATGGCTACACTTTTAAAATAGGTTTCTGCATAGCAGGTGCTTACTAAAAGATTTCCAAATTTGAAATAATTTCATTTAATCCTCAGATGTTAAAGATAAATAATGTTATCTTTTTTAAAAATAAATAAGAATAGGTAACTTCTCCAAAGTTGCTTGGCTACTACAAAGGGGAGAGTTTGTATTTGCAGCCATATATAACACCAATGTGATACTTAATCTTTATGCAGTGTGTAGTAGTACCACCCATGGGGGAATAGAACTTAGAATTCAGGAGACCTCCAAGTACATCAAGTCTGTCCTGTAGCTAGAAGCAATATGTGCTCTTAATCTAACTATTCCAATAGTTCAGTTTTCTAAGGGAATCTTGCACTTGGGTAACAAGAGATACAATGTGGAATTTTGCCTGAGGCACCAAAGTATCTGTATTAGCTTCCTGTTGATACAGTAATAGATAGCCACAATCCTTGTGGCTTAAAATAACACAAATTTATTATTGCAGAGTTCTGGGGATCAGAAATCCACAATCAGTTTCACTGCACTAAAGTCAGTGTTGGCAGGGCTGATTCTTTCTAAGGCCTGTTTCCTTGCCCTTTTCAGTTTCGGGAGGTCACCTGCACTTCTCAGCCCATGGCCCCTTTTCCACGTCACTCCAACCTCTTGCTTCTGTTATCACATCTCCTCTGGCTGACTCTGACCCTTCTGCCTTCCTGTTCTAAGGACCCCAGTGATCACATTGGGCCCTCCCAGATGTCTCCCTCTCTCAAGATCCTTACTTAATCACATTGGCAAAGTCCCTTTTATTATATCAGGTAACATATTAAAACATTCTGGGGATTTGAATGAGGACTTATTTGCAGGGCCATTATTCAGCCTACCATAATATCACAGATAAAATTTCAAAATAAGTTGACACATCAAAATGCAAATTTTCTAAACAAGTAATTGAGTTGATTTCATAATTTTTGAAACCCCTTAACCACCTGAAGAGCTTAAAATTGTCAAGAGTGGATCATGAAAGGGGGAGTTCTTTGGTGAAACCTAACTTATGAATCCTTTTTAATATACAAAGAGAGGAAATATCTACTCCCTCAGTTAATGTTTTATAGGAAACCACTCAGGGAACTGATATACATCCCCTGAAGTTTAACCACTGTTAGACCATGTCTTAGGAATCTCAGAGAACAGGGCTGGGGCTGATAACCCGAGAAGCAGGGCTGAGGGGAAAGTAAAGGTCTACATTTGAAAATAACCCTGCACCCACCTAAGCATGGTATTGTGTGTTCCCTATGTACCAAAGGTAGGTCCTATAGGAGAAAGAGTGAGCCTGGAGCCATTTAAAAATTCTATTCCCAAGTACCACCTAGAAGGATGATAGGATCCTTACAGAGGTCTGGAAGAGGAGGTCTCCAACAAAGTAAGGTTGGAAAAAGGCTTGGAGGAAGATGTATGCTTTTCACATTATAGAATTATAGTCAGAGGAGCCAAAAGAAAAACATAGGAAAAATAGTTTTATTAAAAAATATATATTGTTGTTCAATTACAGTTGTCCCCATTATCCCCACATTATTCTCCCTTGCCCTGCCCACCACCACCTCCTATGTTCAAACCTCCCTCCTGCCCATTGTCTTCGTCCATGGTCCTTTACACATGTTTCTTGACTTGACCATTCCCCTTCTTCCCCCCATTTTCTCCCTCCCCCTTCCCCTCTGGTCACTGTCAGTTTGTTCTTATTTCCATGTCTCTGGTTCTATTTTGTTTGTTTTGTTGATTAGGTTCCACTTATAGGTAAAATCATATGGTATTTGTCTTTCACTGTCTGGCTTTTTTCACTTAGCATAATACTCTCCAGTTCCATCAGAAAGAGAGAAGGAACTCTTACCCTTCATGATAGCATGGATGAAACTGAAAAATTTATAGCTTTAAACTCCAGTCTACTTGCTCTGCAAAGAGAAAGGAATCCTTCTTTAGAAGAAATTAGTATCAGCTTGCATCTTTACTTTTTAGTTACATATTTATAAAATAAATTGTTAGAACCAATGACCATATAAAAAGGTGCTCAATATCATCAGTCATCAGACAGATGAGAAATAAAACTATTATGAGATATTATATGTACCCATGAGAATGGATAAAGTTACTGATAATATCAGATGTTTGAGAGGATGTAGAATTCAGATATCTTATGTCTGAGGATTCCTTAAAGGTATTGACTGAAATTTGGTTTGCACTTGTACGAAACAAGATTATTTGAAGGTTTCTAAAGACCAAGTTCTATGGAGATGAGAACAAAGTATTTGGTAAATATATATATTTGGAAATATCTTCTAAAGCTATTGATCCATATACACTATAAAACCAAATAACTTTACTCTTTGATATGTACCTAGTAGAAACATATCAAAATTCATGTACAAGAATAATCACAGAAACCATATTTAAATACCATCAGCTGGAAGCAACCTCTATATCCATCAAGAATAGCAAAGTAAGTAATGCATGGTAAATTCAGACAGTGGGACAATATATACAATGGGAAAGAAAACACAAACTACTGATACACAGGACCACATGGGTGAATCTAAAGACTTTGTAAAGTGAATGATGTTAGACACAAATGACTACATGAAATGTTATTTCATTTATATGAGGTTTAAACACAGATCTGTAGTGACAGAAAATCGGAACAATGGTTACCTCTGGGGGCCTAGTGACTGAGAGGATGCATACAGAGGCCTTCCAGGATTCTGAAATATTCTGTACCTTGCTAAGGTGGTGGCTACACATTTTACATATGTAATAATTTATCAGATTACAAACTAAAATTTTCCCTTTTTTTGGTATCTTTTATAACTCAATTTAAAAAATACCAGCCACACAAAAATACTTTGTTTTTGTAAAAAAAAAATGAAGAGAAAAATAATACAGAAAATAGAGATAGACTTACCATGATTTGGCTGACCCAAGCTTTAAAATCATTATGCTTAATTTGTTTAAGACAATAGAGATAAAGCTGGACAAAATAAATTAAAAGATGAGTTTCACTAGAGTATCAGAATCTATAAAAAAGATAAATAAATTTCTAGAATTAAAAAAAAAACACAGTATCTGGATTTGGTTTCTAGCTATGATGGAGACACTGGTATTAACTAGCTCTCCCATTATTAATAAATACAATACCCACAAAGATTTAGAAAGGCTTGGACAATAGGGAGCATAGGATTGTGATTCCTGAAGAAGAAAAACTAAAGAAATAGGGCCTGCTTAAGCATGGTTGTCCTAGATCTCTGCCTGAGGACAATTTTTATATCATGATGCAGCAACTGAAATCTAAACAGACTTCAATAGTCTTCCTGAACTGGGGAGGTAGAGAGCAAAGTTTGAGGCAGCTGAAGAGTTTAAAATCTGAATAAGACATGCAAAAGGAGGCAGGTGTGCAAAGTAGAGGCCCCAGAAACATATGTGGCAATTCCCTAGAAGTCTGTGACTAAGGGCTAGACCACATTTGCATAGGACAAGGCAAGCTGAAAATTTCCAAAGAGTAAGTTCATCAGAGATGAGAGGAGAGCAGAGAAACTGGAGGTCAAGCAGTGCTAGGGAACAATGGAAGTCCAGCCCAGCTATAGTAGAGGGGCCTCATTAACTCGTTGTTAATATCACAGTCATCCAATAGAGATACCAAAATTTAAGAATAGGGACCTGCTCTAGAACCTCTCCAACAAAGTCTAAAACCAAGACCTGACAAAATCCACAGAGAGGACAGAGTTTGGTAGAAAAACACATCCAAGCGAAAATGAGAAAGAGTAGGAGAAGGAGAAAAAGTTGAGGATTTTTACAGGTCGGCCCTAAGGAAGTGTAAAACCAAGTGTACACAAATTCAAATTGGTAAACCCATAATTGAATTGTATACTTGAACAAAAATCAACTTTCTTCACAGGAATATAGTACAATCTAGACTAGAGTCTCTACAATGTACATGAACCAAATCCAGCAGAGAATAAAAACCTGTTAGACATGGAATTAAATAAACAGGATGTAGCTCATAGTCAAAGAAAAAGAAATAGTCATGAAACAGACCCAGGGTGACCCATATGTTAGATTTAGCAGACAAAAACTTTGAAGAAACTATTACAAACATATTTAAAAACCTAAACAAACATATTCAAGAAACTAAAGGAAAATATGGCCTTCTTAAATGAATAGTTGGGAAATCCATTGAGTGAACTGAAAACTATAGAGGAAAGTAAACAAATGGGAACCCTAGGTCTAAAAAAACTAAAATGGAAAGAAATAGATATACTTAACAGCAAACTGGAGATGACAGGAAAGAAACAAAGGAGTTAGATATATAGAAATTATCCAAACTTAAAACAGAGACAAATGATTTGTAGTAAACAGTGCACTAGGGACATGTAGGACAATATCACTCAGTAATAGAAGTCTTAGGAGAGAAAAGTGGAGATGAGGCAGTAAAACATTTTAAAGAAATAATCACCAAAATTCCACAGATATGATTTTAAAACATTTATTTTTATGAGACTGAAAAAACTCAGAAAACTCCAAGCAAAATAATTTCACACACATACACACATACAACAAAACATAGTGAAATTGCTGAATAAAAATTTAAAGAAAATTTTGAAAACATAAGGAGAAAAATTAACCTTTACATCTTTATATATAGGGAAATAATAATATGAATGAATTTTAACTTCTTAGAAACATAAAAGGCCAGAAAACAACAGAATGTTATCATTAAAATGCTAATGATATATGGCCAGTGAAAATATCCTTCATAAATGAGGGTGAGATTGTTTGACAAACAAAATCTGAAAGAATTTGTCAATGGCAGACATGTACTAAAAGAAATGTTAAAGGATGTTCTTTAGACTAAAGGAAAATATATAATCTAAGATAGAAGTTTAAGTATTTGGGAATCTAAAACAAAATAGTACAAGATGTATATCGACTGCAATTCTCTTTGCAAAAGCAAAGATTGGAAACATGCTGAATGTACAACAAAAAGAGGTCATTCAATCTCATTGTGCATCTGAAAAAAAAAGGAGGGGAAGGGTTTTCAGGAACATGTATAAAGGACACATGGACAAAACCAAAGGGGGATAGGATTGAGGGTGGGAGATGGGGATGGCTGCGGTTGGGGGAGTGGTGGGGGGAAAATGGAGACAACTGTACTTGAACGACACTAAAAAATAATTAAAATTAAAATAAAAAAGAAAATCTATAAAGACATTAAAAATGAAATTAAAGTTCTAAATGACAAGAACACATTCATGATATCATATATTTTGACTTCTTTATCTGATAATTTCTTGGATAATTGTTTGAAGTATTTCACTATGATTGTTTGTATGTATGTATTCTTACATTTGGATATGTGAGATTATGATTTTTATATAGTGCTGATTAATTGCTGCTTCTTTCTATAGTTTTTATGTTTCTAATTATACTTTTTATGTTAAATTATATGTTGATATTAATGTAGTTTTCTTGCAGTGATATTTTTCCAATTTATCTTTTCCCCAAATTATTGTATTTAACTGTTTTGTATAATTTTTGTGGCATTAGCTTATAATTGAGTGTTTTTTATTCATACATGCACTCATTTTAATAAGTACATTTATGCTGTCTCCATCTTGACTCCTGAGGTACTTGCCTGTGTGTCTGCCACCTTATGCTGCCCTTCTTTTTCCCTTCTCTTTCCCTTGCCTCATGTTTACATTGTTCTCTGCCTTCTGTTCATCATTTACTCCTCACTGAAAATTATAGATTAGTAAAAATTATTATTATGTATGTTTTAACATTTTAAGAATGGAAACACAATTCTAAATTATTTTTATACCTTTTTTCTAACATGGAAGAAAATGATCATGCTTTAACTGCCCACTACTATATTCACCTACTCACCTCCCCTCATACTCTATTTGAGCCAATAGAACTCTAAGACACAAAAAGAAAATCTCAACATATCTAAAATTGATCATATTAAGCTTTTTTAATGACAGTAAAATAAAATCAGGTATAGAACCTGAAAGACATTAAAGGATAAATGTGAGTCTGGAAATGAGCATTCCTATCTTTAACTAACACTTGAATTAGATAAGAAATCACAAAGAAATTTATGACTTATTTAGAATCCCAGTAGAAATGTTGCATGTAAAAACTCATGAGATGCAGCTAAAGTATTACTCACAGGTAAATGCATGTCCATATGTAAAGATTTTTTTAAAATAGAAAGATACTAAAAAAAGAAAATAAGAGGTAATCCTGCATCCATGTAAGAAATGACAAAATGAAACAAATTATGAGTGTACATCAAAGTGAATTGAAGAACAAAATAAGTTAGAAGTAGGAACTAAAATAAAGAATAAAGAACTGACAATAAGCACAATAAGCTGAAATGCTTTTAAAAAAACAGATCAATAAAGTAAAATTTAGTTTACATAGATCAGGAAGACAAAATTAAATAAACAATATTAGTTTAAAAGAAGAAGGCCAAAGTCTAGATACTCTGGAAATAAAAAAAATCATTTAAAAGTTTGATGAATAATTATGACAATAAATCTGAAAAATGAAGATGAAATGGACAACAGACTAGCACATTATAGATTGCTATAATTGTCTTAAGAAAACTTGAAAACCCAAATAAACCATCAAAAATTGAACCACTTTTTTTCTCCAAACAACAGCAAAATAAATAGTTTTATAGGAAATTTGCTATCAAGAAAAGTATGTCTTATAATTTTTTAGATAATAAAAGAGGGCACAACATCCTGTTTACTCTCTAAGGTTGGTGTAACTTGGATATTATAATCAGACAAAGATAGGTAAAGAAAATAAAATTACAGATCAGTTTTATCTATAAATATAGATGCAAGAAACATATATTATTAACTGTATATCAGTATTGTATTAAATATGTATAATATGAAATATTTACATTAAATACAATGGTATAAATATATTTATATAGAATATATTTATTCTTGAATGTATATAAGAGGTATACTTAATCTATGATCTATATCAGCAGTCCCCAACCTTTAGGGACTGGTTTCCTGGAAGACAATTTTTCCATGGACAAGGGATGGGGGTCACCAGAGGAGATGGGGGTGGAGCTCAGACGGTAATTTAAGCAAAGCTTTGCTCACTGGCCCACTGCTCACCTCCTGCAGTGCAGCCCAGTTACTAACAGGCCATGGACTGATACTGGTCTGAGGCCCTGGGGTTAGGGACCCCTGATGTCTAAGGTTTACCTGCTTATTTATGAAAACTATGCAAACCTAGTTAATTATTAAGACAACCCTATGTAGTCCTGGCTGGTGTAGCTCAGTGGATTGAGCATGAACCTGCAAACCAAAGTGTCACTGGTTCAGTTCCCAATCAGGGCACATGTCTGGGTTGCAGGCCAGGTCCTCAGTTGGGAGCACACAAGAGGCAACCACACATTGATGTCTTTCTCCCTTCTTTCTCCCTCCCTTTCCCTCTCTCTAAAAATAAATAAATAAATAAAATCTTTAAAAAAAATAAAATCCGATGTATTCTATCATAGTACCATGGAATATATTAAGTATCTAAATATTATATATAGGTATTAAATTTATAATAAATGCCATATTTAGTAAATAAAATCAATACATATATTAAAACATGTACATCTATATCATAAATATTAAATAAAACAAAGATAATTTCATATAGAAAATATCTCTGTGTAGGTAAGTTCATCAGATTAAAAGAGTAACAAGAAGGAAATATGGTCATTTTCCTAAGCACAGAAAAGGAATTTAATAAATTTAACACTCACCGTGTATTTTAAATGGGAATGGATGGTTGCTGGTACTAATTTAATGCCAACAGGAACCCCCAATTTGTGGTGGAATGAAGAAGGAAGCTTTATTCAGAACAAAACACATTAATTGTGATACAGCACAGCTGTGAAAACAGTATGGCTGTGAAGCAGCCCTGGGCCCAAGTGGCCCTGGGGACAGGTTCCCCTCCAACTAGATAGCTCATCTCTCTGCTCCTTGCTGGTCTTCTTTGCCTTGCACTGGTCTCCTCTACTCTGCTCCAGTCTACTCTGCTCTGTGCCAGTCTGCTCTGACCTGAGCTGGTCTGCTTTGTTCTGTTCTAGTAAGACATCTTTGGTGTTTCAGTTCCAGCCAAGGAAATAGTTTCCAGTGGAAAGGGAAAGTGAGCCCCCAGAGCCAGAGAGAGCTCACTCGTATAGAGACAAGTCCCCACCCCTGCCCCTGATTGGTACATCCTCATGCAAATGCAGACTCTAAATCTTCACAGTACGATTGGCCCATAAGGCACTGTCCTGATTGGTCAGAATAGAGTTGCTCTGTTTGGTTGGTGAAGCAGCTGATCAATGGGGAAATGTCTCACCATTGAATGAATGAGATTTAGTTAATTGGTTAGTCACATGGACACAAATAAAAATTCATAACCTTACTTCACACTTTGTATTTTTTCCCAAAGATTAAAGGTGTGAAAATCAAAACTTTTTAGTTAAGGCATAAAAGAATATCTTTATAGGACCATGGCAGGGTCCCCTTAAAAAGACACAGACAACACAGATCATAAAGAAAAGATTGAGGGACTTTTGGCCAAGATGAAGGTGTAGGTAGATACACTTTGCCTCCTTGCACAACCAAAAGAAGGACAACAACAAATTTAAAAACAAAAACCAGCCAGAACTGCCAGAAAATCAAACTGTATGGAAGTCTGACAACCAAGGAGTTAAAGAAGAAATATTCATCCAGACCAGTAGGAGGGGCAGAGATGGGCAGCTGGGGTAAAGAGGACTCCTGGTAAGGCAGTGGCTGGAGGACCTGGTGGTCCCACATTTGTGTGTGGACAAACTAGGAGGAACAACTAGGGAGTGAGACAGACCATGCAATCCAGGGTTCTAGTGCAGGGAAAGCCTCAAAACCTCTGACTGATAAAACCTGTGGGGGTTGTGGCAGCAGGAACTTCCAGCCTCACAGGGGAGTTTGTTGAAGAGACCTGCAGGGTCCTAGAATGTACACAAACCCACCCACCTGGGAATCAGTACCAGATGGGCCCAATTTGCTTGTGGGTAGTGGGGGAAGTAACTGAAAGCTGGCCAAGAGCTGAGCTAGCAGCATTGTTCTCCCTTGGACCCCTCCCCCACATGCAGCACCGCAATGCAGTGGCCTGGGTTGCCCAGCCCTGGTGAATACCTAAGGCTCCACCCCTTACTATGTAACAGGCACACCGAGACTAAAAAGTGTGGCCCACAAGAAAGATCAGATCAGAGCTCCAGAAAAAATACAATAAACAATGAAGAGATAGCCAACCTGTCAGATGCAGAGTTCAAAACACTGTTAATCAGGATGCTCACAGAAATCGTTGAGTATCCAATGGTTGAGTATGGTTGCAAAATAGAGGAATAAATGAAGGCTGTGTGAAGTGAAGTTAAGGAAAATGTACAGAGAAATAACAGTGATGGGAAGGAAACTGGGACTCAAATGGACAGTTTAGAGCAGAAGGAAGAAATAAGCTTTCAACCAGAACAGAATGAAGAAACAAGAATTCAAAATAATGAGGAGAGGCTTAGGAACCTCCAGGACATTTTTAAACATTCCAATATCTGAATCATAGGGGTGCCGGAAGGAGAAAAGGAAGAGCAAGAAACTGAAAACTTATTTGAAAAAAATAATGAAGGAGAACTTCCCCAATCTGGCAAAGGAAATAGATTTCCAGGAAGTCCAGGAAGTTCAGAGAGTCGCAAAGAAGTTGGGCCCAAGCAAGCACACATCAAGGTACATCATAATTACATTATCCAATATTAAAGATAAGGAGAGAATCTTAAAAGCAACAAGAGAAAGGGAGGCAGTTACCTACAAAGGAGTTCCTATAATTCTATCAGCTGATTTCTCAAAAGAAATCTTGCAGGCAAGAAGGAGTTGGAAAGAAGTATTCCATGTCATGAAAGGCAAGAACCTACATCCAAGATTGCTCTATCCAGCAAAGCTTTCATTTAGAATGGATGGGCAGATAACGTGCTTCCCAGGTAAGGTCAAGTTAAAAGAATTCATCATCACCATGCCCTTATTATATGAAATGTTAAAGGGACTTTGTTGGGAACTGCCTTGCCTGGTATCAGAAGCTGTAACCCCTGCCAAGGCTAAGGCTGAAAGAATGACCTTGGACCATAAGCCACCATGGAGACAAAAGCTTATCTCCCTGGCAGGAGCACCTATTCTGCTCCTTTTACTTCACCCTGCCTGGCCCCCAATTCTTGGTCTGTTAGCCAATGATGGGTAAGATTCCCCAAGAGGGGAACGACCTAAGACAGGCACAATCATGTGGGAGGCCCCCAAGGAAGGACTTTGGGAGCTACAGCAAAAGGGGGTGATGGTCCCTCACCCCTCGGCTTTGACATGCCTGAGTCCTCATTGTCTGCGAGAAAATCTCCTTATCTCTTGGCTGCCTTAATTCCCTTGCTCCACCTAATCCTGAAACAATGGCAGAGGGCGGTGCAGCTCTGTGCTGGAAAGGGCGGGTTCCCCAGGTGATCAGGCCTAAGAAAGAATATGTAAAGTCCTGTGAAACCTGCTTTGTTTAGAATGCTCTCAGTTGAATGATAAGGGTCCAAGGAAGAAGTAAGTTTGTTCCTTAAAGTTTTACAGCTCTCTGACCTTGACTCAAAATAGGCCCTCAGAGTTCCCTGTTATTTGATTCTTACTTCCTGGCAATGAGTAATGAGCTTTACCTGAATTCCTGTGTAAACGAACCCAATAAAAGCCATTGAGGAAAAGGCTCTTGGTCCTTCTCCTGTGAGAGATCGACCACCTTTCCTCCCCAAGCAGATCATGTCTTGGTAGACTTATTCTCATCTGTGGTGAGTCCCCCACAGGATTTATCTAAGAAAAAAAAGACCAAAACTATGAACAGTAAAATGATAACAAACTCACAACTGTCAATGACCAAACCTAAAAAAAAAAACAAAAACAAACTAAGCGAACAACTAGAACATGAACATAATCACAGAAATGGAGATCACATGGAGGAAGAGAAGGGGAGAATGGGGGAAAAGGTACAGGGAATAAAAAACATAAATGGTAGGTACAAAATAGACAGGGGGAGTGTAAGAATAGTATGGGAAATGGAGAAGCCAAAGAACTTATATGTATGACCCAGGGACATGAGCTAAGGTGGGAGAATGCTGGTAGGAGAGGAGTTACAGGGCAGAGGGGAATAAAGGGGAGAAAAAAATGGGACAACTGTAATAGCATAATGAATAAAAAATTTAAAAAAGAAAAGAAAAAGATTGATACATTTGATTACATTAAAATCTTTTGCTTGACCAAAATCTTCATAAAAATGTGAAAATACACCCTGACTGGGTGTGTTAATTGGTTGGAGTGTCAGCCCATACACCAAGAAAGTTGTGGTTTTGATTCCCAGTGAGGGTACATGCCTTGGTTGCAAGTTTGATCCCCCGTTGGGGCACGTACGGGAAACAACTTATCAATGTTTCTCTCTTTCTCTCCCTTCCTCTCTCTCTAAAAGCAATAAAAAACATAAGACAAGCCACAAATAGAAAGTATTTTCAATATACATATCTGACAAAGTTTTAGAATTCAGAATATACACAGGGCTCTTACACACCAACAAATAAAAGCCATTCTACCCTTTGTGGTGACAATGGGCAATTTTAAAAAGGAGGAAATGAGATAACTAATACCTGTGGAAAGATAGTCAACTTTATGAATAGTCATAAAAATGTATATTAAAAGTTGAGACATTTCATAACTATCAGACCTGAAAGTTGGACAAAATGAAGTGTCGGCAAGAAGAAACAAGTAATTCACATACAATGTTAGTGGGATCCAAATCATTTTAATGACTTTGAAAAGTATTTTGGCAATTCCACTTGTAAATATACTCACCAGATAAATTCCTACATAGGTGCACATGAAGACATGTTCAAAGATTATTACTGAAGTATCATTTGTAGTAACAACAAATTAAAGGTATTCCAAAACTATGTCAGAAGTAAATAAGAATAAACTTGGTACATCCCTCCATGGAACATTGCACACAGATGAAATAAATCAGCTACAGCCAAAAGTGTCAATATGGATAAATTGTAAAAGTGGGTACTCAAAAACTAGGTTACAAAAATAGCCATACAGTGGGATAACATTAATATAAAATTTTAAAACACATAAAACAGTAGTGTGAATTTTATGGATCCATATGTATATATTAAGTTTTCAAAAATATACATGGAAAGATATACAAAATTTCCCAACAGTGTAATTGCCTGGTTGAGAAAGGGAGACTAGGATTTGGGTGGAGAACCAAAGAAGTTTCAATTGTATTGGAATGTTTTATTCTCTCAAGAAAGATTTAAAGCAAAATCAACAACCTGTTAAGATTTGTTAAATCTTGACAGTAGTATACAAATGTTCATTATGTTTTTTGAATGTTTGAAATTTGTATAATAAAAAAATGAAAAAATAAACTGCAAACTATATACTCAGATTCTCTTGTTTAAAGTTTTAAGTAAGTGTCTCTCTGTGTGTATATGCACATGTATGTACTAGTTTGTAGGGGCTGCCCAAATAAATACCGCTGATGGAGTAGCTTAAACTACAGAAATTCATTTTCACACAGCTCTGGAAGCTAGAGGTCTGAGTTCAAGATGTTAGCAGAGTTTCTTTCTTCTGAGGCCTCTCTCCTTGACTTACAGGGGCCATCTTCTCCCTGTGTTTTCATGTAATCTTTCCTGCATGTGTCTGTGATCTAGGCTCCTCTTCTTATAAGGAAACCAGTCATATTGGGTTAGAGTGCATCCTAATAACCCTGTTTAGCCTAATTACTTCTTTTTAAAAATTATTTATGTATTTATTTTTAATTGTTCACATACAGTTTTCTGCCTTTTCCTCCCACCCCAACCCAGCCCCCCAGCCCAGCCCACCTCTCTCCCGTTTCCCCCTCCACCCTGTTATTGTCTATGTATCCTTTGTAATAGTTCTAATTACTTCTTTAAAGGCCCTATCTTCAAATACAGTCACAGTCTAAGGTACTGGGGATTAGAACTTCAACATATGATTTTGGGAAAGACACATTTCAGTCCATAACTGTGTGTGTGTAACATAATATTTTCCCACCTTCTCATCTTCCTCTTTCCTATTCAGGTCCCAGGCAAAAATCATTAGCTCAAGCTTGCCTGTATCTTCCCCCAATGAAGCCAAGTCATATACAAGTAGGGAACCAAAAAAACCCAGATTTATCTTCTGGAGGGCGGATCACTTGTACTACACTATTCCCCCACTAGGTGAGTGTTCTAGGAACCAATTGTATCAGTGTATATATCAGCTGGCATTGTCACGAGAGGCTGTGCTCAGCTTCAGTGAATTTTTTTGAAGATTCATCCTGTTTGCCCATTTCGTGATGGGTGATTTACAGTGCACTTGCCCACACAGCGCTGAGTGCTGTATAAGTTTTTGACCAAAAAGAGCATGACCCCTGCAATCCACCCTCCCTATTCACCAGATGTCGCATGTTGCACCCAAGTGACTTTTTTTTTGTTTCCCTGGATGAAACAAGTCCTCAAAGGGAAACATTTTGCTGATATGGAAGAAGCGAAACAAAAAATGGTGGAAACACTAAAAGACATCAATATTGATGAATTCAAAAACTGATTTGAGCAATGTAAAAAATGTCTCAATAGGTGCATTGCATCAAATGGAAAGTACTTTGAAGGTGACTAAAGTTTAAACATGTGAGAATAAATACACAATTTTTTATAAATTCTACTTTTGGGTGGTCTCCCTCGTGTCCATGGGCATCCCCATTGAGCATCCCATGTCTTTCCCCATGCTAACTCTGAACACCTCTGTCCCATGACTGGGTACCTCCTCAGAATTTCAGAACCTTTATTTGTAAAAAAAATATATATGTGATTGATTATGCTATTACATTTGTCCCATTTCCCCCCTTCACTCCCCTCCACTCTGCAAACCTCCTCCCACCCACATTCCCCCCCTTTAGTTCATGTCCATGTGTCATACTTATAAGTTCTTAGCTTCTCCATTTCCCATACTATTCTTACCCTCAACCTGTCTATTTTGTACCTACCATCTATGCTACTTATTCTCTATACCTTTTCCCCCCTCTCTCCTCCTCCCACTCCCGTGTTGATAATCCTCCATGTGATTTCCATTTCTGTGATTCTGTTCATGTTCTAGTTGTTCGCTTAGTTTGTTTTTGTTTTAGGTGTGGTTGTTAATAATTGTGAGTTTGCTGTCATTTTACTGTATATGTTTTTTATCTTCTTTTTCTTAGATAAGTCCCTTTAACATTTCATATAATAAGGGCTTGGTGATGATGAATTCCTTTAACCTGACTTTATCCGGGGAGCACGTTATCTGCCCATCCATTCTAAATGAAAGCTTTGCTGGATAGAGCAATCTTGGATGTAGGTTCTTGCCTTTCATGACATGGAATACTTCTTTCCAACTCCTTCTTGCCTGCAAGATTTCTTTTGAGAAATCAGCTGATAGAATTATAGGAACTCCTTTGTAGGTAACTGCCTCCCTTTCTCTTGTTGCTTTTAAGATTCTCTCCTTATCTTTAATATTGGATAATGTAATTATGATGTACCTTGGTGTGTGCTTGCTTGGGTCCAACTTCTTTGCGACTCTCTGAACTTCCTGGACTTCCTGGAAATCTATTTCTTTTGCCAGATTGGGGAAGTTCTCCTTCATTATTTTTTTCAAATAAGTTTTCAATTTCTAGCTCTTCCTCTTCTTCTTCTGGCACCCCTACGATTTGGATGTTGGAATGTTTAAAAATGTCCTGGAGGTTCCTAAGCCTCTCCTCATTATTTTGAATTCTTATTTCTTCATTCTTTTCTGATCAGATATTTCTTTTTCCTTCTGGTCCACTCCATTGATTTGAGCTCCAGTTTCCTTCCCATCACTATTGGTTCCTTATACATATTTTCCTTTTTTCACTTAGTGTAGCCTTCATTTTTTTTTTATCTAATTTGCAACCAAATTCAAATTCTGTGAGCATCCTGATTACCAGTGTTTTGAACTGTGCATCTGATAGGTTGGCTACCTCTTTGTCGCTTAGTTGTATTTTTTCTGGAGCTTTGATCTGTTCTTTCGTTTGGGCCATTTTTTTTTTGTCTCGACGTGCCTGTTACATAGTGAAGGGTGGAGCTTTAGGTGTGGTAGGGCCACCCATGTTGCTGCATTGTGATGCTGTATGTGGGCGAGGGGTCCAAGAAGGAACAATGGTGCTTGCTTTGCTCTCTGCCAGATTTCATTCAGTCACTTCCCCTGCTTCCCACAGCAAATTGGGCCCTTCTGGTGCTAATTCCCATGTGGGTGGATTTATGCACATTCTAGGACCCTGCATTTCTCTCCGATGAACTCTCCTGTGGGGCTAAGAGTTTCTCCCAGCACCTCAACTCATACAGGTGTTTTCAATCAGTCATTTGAGGCTTTATTTCCCCACACTGGGGCCCTGGGTTATGCAGTCTGTTCTGCTACTTAGTTTTGCCTGGTTTATCTGTGTGAGAATGTGGGATCGCCTGGTCCAACAGGCACCTTGCACACTGTGCCCTGCTCCACAATCTGCCACCTCTCTGGGTCTGCCACCCGCCATTTTGCCTGGAGCCCTCTCTGCCCCGGCTACCCAATCCACCCCTTCAGGTGGTCTGAATGAATATGTCTTCTTTAACTCCTTGGCTATCAGACTTCCATACAGTTTGATTTTCTGTCAGTTCTGGTTGATTTTTGTTTTTAAATTTTTGTCCTTCTTTTGGTTGTGTGAGGAGGCATAGTGTGTCTACCTAAAACTCCATCTTGGCCAGAAGTCCACAACCTTTCTTTCTTGTTTTGCAACATGAACTTAAAATACCTCACAGTGAACCCCACAAAAATCAACCATGCCACGTGCATAGTATAGAAAGCAATGGACTGTACTCCTGGTTTACTCCATATTTGGTATCTTATATGAGTCTTCTTGTAAGGTTTTTATTTTTTGTCTCAGTCTTTATGCCTAAATAAAGCAAACAAATAATCATCAGTATGTCAGAATTAAGAATGTAAGATTTATAAACATGAACAATTTCACTTTCCTGAAAAGTCAAATTAAAAATCATCCTATTACAATATAAAAAAATATGGTAAGAAAATTTTTCTTTGAATCTAGCTGCAAAGTTTTCTATTCAACCTCAACCCGGTGTTTTGTTTTGTTTTTTATATTCAGCATCATTCTGCATTAGAGATGAAAACAAATTCATGCCATTGACCTGAAATGGTACAGAATCATTTAGGGAATGAGCACATTATTAGAGGTGAGGACTGAAGACATCTCCGAAAAGTGGTTTAAAAATGAGCTCTGCCTGTGTTTCTTATATCTAAACTCAAATGGATACAACAGAGTTGACCCCATTTTGGGCAAGACTTATTACTGTATAGATCTGGAGGAAACTCAGGCCAAATTATGTTCCCTGACATCAAACCACTTAGAAACAGATCAGCCTTGTGTACCTCACTAGAGTAATACAAAGTTCCAATCTTCAGGAAGAAACAGGGGTTGGGGGTCAGAACGTGGATTTTGAATTGAAATTTCTAACCCCAGCTATTGAAAATCCATTTCATTAGCAATTATTCTGTGAGTATAGATAGGGTACAAATCCTTGATGCTTGGGGGTATGTTTGATGACTTAGGGAAGAGTGGAAGAATATGTAACATGCATTCATGCAACCACCCTCAGCTGTCTTCCAGGATTATTAAGTACCCAGCACTGTAAATTCCTACTTGTTTCTTTACAAATTGTTAAAGCAGAAATGCCAGTAAGTCAATAGCAAAGTAATATCTAAATCATATATTATTCCTTCCAAGAGGCTGGAAAAAGGCAATGTGCATCCCCCAATGAGGACAAGACTAATCGCAGAGCTAGTGCCAAGCCTGTGGAGATTTCCCCAGGGAGCTCATCATTTTATCACCTGTCATAGCTTCTCTCAGTCTCAACGTGCTCTTTGGAGCAGACTCCCTTCTCTCCACAGGCGCCACCATTATGGGGAAAAGAACTTTCTATAAAATCTACCTGGGATAGAGCTGTCTTGGTTCAGGGGTCATTGGTGGTATATAGGACACTAACAAAACACATCTAGCTTTGGCCAGTGTGGTTCATTTGATTAGAGCATCATCCAGTAACCAAAAGGTTGTGGGTTCAATTCCTGGTCAGGGCACATGTCTGGTTTATGGGTTTAATCCTTAGTCTGGGTGCATACAATCCCAGGTATGGCTTTGTGAAGGAGGTAGCCTATCAATGTTTCTCTCTCACATCAGTGTTTCTCTCTCTCCTTTCCTCTCTCTCTAAAGCAATGAAAACAAAATGTCCTTGGATGAGGATAAAAAATTTTTTAAAGAAAATACATCCAGTGATACAGAAGCCTTCCCCTCAACCTGAGGGCAGTGGCTTGGTTCATCCTGGTATTTAGGTTAGTAATTGGTAATTCCTGATGATTAATTAATTTGGGTATTTCTGTGAATCAATACTGGCTGTCAACAGCCAAAGTACCATTCCTCCTTTCACTGCTTTTGGTCTTCATCCCTCGATATGCATAGCTATGATGGCTTTGGAAACATGAACATGCTTACTTGCACACACAGACACACAGAGACACACATTTAGAAGTTGTCAATATAATTTGCCAGTCAGCGTTTGAAATCCTGCTTAGCTAGAATTAGATGAAAAACACATAATCATGGAAGGCTGCAAGGTTTTGCATTACTGCCTTTTTCTCCACCCAGATTGTTCAGGAAGTGTTAATACTGTCACTTCCCCATCATCTATACAACAAAATATCCTCTCAGTTTTGCTTATTTTGACCTGGTCCTGCAAGTCTAGAGAAATGTATTCATTCAGGACAGGTATGATTAAATCTCATGATGGTGACAAAGTCAAGCAGTGCCAGGATACAAAGTGCTGAGAAGTCACAGCAGCACATTTGTTGACCTGATTTGAGGTTATCAGAAACCACTAGCTTTCTTTAGTGCCCAAGACCTCAGGCAGATAGAATGATGAAGAGTAGAGCCCACACAGAGCCCAGGGTTTGCCATAGGATCAAAGAATTCCAGGGTTCTTCAGCATTCCTAGGGGTGGGTAGAACTCTTAACTAGCTCTAAAACTCCCTGGTTGTGACTCAGACTTGCATCAGTCTTGCTAGCCAAAAAATAAAAAGTTAAATGTTTTTTGAGGTGATATTGAATTGACCTGGCCAGAAGTTAAAATGTTCTTTGTATCCTTTATTCTCCCCAGTTACACTGCATTCTCAGCCCACACTTCTGAGAAAGCCAAGATGGATGACAATGTACTGTTAAATGTCTTGCTGACAGTATATAGGAATAAAGAGATTGTCAGCAAAGAATTCTCTTAAGGTTGCAGGAACAGGAGAGGGCAATTGTTTTCTGAAGTACAGTTGTCACTCTGTGTTAATAACTGTACCTGACTTTCCTGTGACAAAGGTTCTTTGCTGGGTTCCACATTGAGCGGCCAGAATGATTTAAAATTTAAGCACTAACAATAGGGGACAGTCTATCTGAGTGAGCAAAGCACAGCACTTTGTTTTCTCCAAAGCCTTTGCCTGTCATGGAAGCTCTGGGGAAGGGGGAAAAAAGGGTGAGAAATAATACCGGGGCCACTCCCTAGGGCATGGTAAGCTGGTAACGAAAGAGCTTTATGCTTAAAGGTAAAATTCAAGTACTTAAAAAAAAAATAACCAACTAAAGCACCAGTTCTTTTGCCTCAGGGGTAAATGGCTCAAAATGACTAATAAATATCTGTGAATCCCTTTCCACCACTAGACCTAGCCTAACCTCTCACAATAGATTTCCCCTTCATTAAAACTCATCTTCCTATTCAACTCCTTTTGAACTGATGTCTTGGTCCAATTCTTGTTTCATATTCCTCCTACCAGCTTTCCCACAGCCTCGTGTGCACTGAGATCCCAGTATTCCCTGAGCTACTGGCACTCATCATGACCTCTCTAGAGAACTTCATGGTATATTATCCTCAGCTGTTATTTAGCTAGGATCCATTTGCACCTGAATTCATCAAACTTATCTTGTTTCTAGAAGTAATAAAAATTCAGTAGCAAAGTGTTGATTTAATATGGGGACCTATTAGTTGAAGGCATTGTATTAGGTCTTAGAGAAATGCAGAGAAGGGTCAACTGTAAGCTGGACCTTCATGACACTTCCAGTTCAGAGGTGCATGGGCAACCAAGGTTGGAGTTGGTGGAAAAGGCCATTCAAGCCTGAGGAGATAGCTTCCAAACTGAGGTCAGCAGGAGAGTAGTATCTAAGACCAAAAGATTCCTAATGTTGAAATCCTTTCAATTTATATATGTCCAAACTGAGGCCCAAAATGATTTGCTATTGACAGGGATTGGCAGAGTGAGGATGGTATAATACTGGTAGGAGCTGATAATAATGTATTTATTTGATAATAAATACAAATATTTCAGGAGCACTTATTAAGAGTCAGGCCCTGTGCTAAGAAATTGAGAGATGAAGTGAATTTTCCAAGGTCCCACAGTTAGAGAGCCATGCTGAGGATCCAGGGCTCTGCCACCACCATTTGTGCTCCTTTAGTCCTCTATTCTTATTCTGACTTCCTTCAAAAAAGAAGACAAAAAATAAATGGAAATTAAAACTCTTTATCTGGGTTCATGATTCCCTTGCTCTCTGTGAAACTTGACACTTAGTTCAAAGCTCCAGGTGTCATTAAAATAATTAGTCCTAGACTGGATGTTTCACCAAAGGGCCTAGATCACCTTACTTACAAAATAAGAGGGTCAGAGCAGATAATCTCAGAGGTCCCTTCTGGTTCTTACAGTCCATGATTCTATAATTCTGAACAAATATTGCCATCTTCAAAGACTAAATTTCAACTCTGTTCACAAGCCCTAAAGAGGAAGGAAAGAAGAATTGATTGCTTGCTTGTGCAAATTTAAGTAATAGAGAATAGAGATGCTACCCTTGTGAATTCCTGGGTGATATGCATGACTTGGAAAAAGAAGAAAAGTATTTCATGCAATACCATAGGGCACCCTTAGCTCAGCCTTTCTTCCTGAAATAAAAATACAACTGAGTTTTTCAAGTTAGTTGGTTGATGTATCACCCTGTTCCCTTCATCATTCTCCTATGATTCAACAAACATTAGAGAGAAATTTTTCTGCTTAAATTCCTTCCTGCAACAGAAGTAAATATCTTACTTTTATAAAATACATTTCTTAAAGATAAAATACAGTTCTACAATGCTGTTTCAGATAGATTTGCCATAATTCAGGTACCCTCGTTCAAATAATGGACTATGAACATAATCCATCTTGGGGAGTCAGGAAGTACAGAACTTGGTCTTATTAAGGTGCTCCGTTATGAGGCCCAGTCACTGATACAATGAATTGTTTTTCAGCTGGGCTGTGGCTGCCACCATAAGTCTTCGGCTTGAATGAAAAGGCAATTAAGAAAGGAAGTTGAACGAGAAACTCAAACTAAATATTCTTCTTTTTCCAGTGCTAACATAATTAAAATGGTGTTTAACTGCCAGTTGGCTAAAACTAAATAAAAATGTGCAATTAAGGACACCAGTGAGACCAACTATACCTCAAAAAACTCTCTTTCCTACTAGTGCCACTTGATCCTTACTTTTCTTTCTTGCAGAATTTTCTTCTAAGTTGCACTAAACCCTGCATGTGAACAATGGAAAGGTTGCACCTTCTAATGGGGACGTTTTTACACCCCTCTACTCTAGAGATGGTTGGCCTTAAAGACATAAGAGACTTCTTGTCACTTTGTACAGGGCTGTTAACCTGGGAATATTCAAAACCCACAGTCCAGTTTACTGTCTTATGTGACCATGGTAAGAAAGTCTTAATCTCCCAAGAAAGCAAAGTGTTGTACTCTATCAAGAACTGTATCAACAATCTGTTATTATCTATTACTGTGTAACAAAGTGGCACAAAACATAGTGACTGGAAAAAATAGAGAATTATCTTACAGATTTTTAAAAAACATTTTTTTGTTTATTTATTTTAGAGAGAGAGGGGGAGGAAGAGAAAGAGAGAGAAACATTTACTTGTTGTTCCACTTATTTATGCATTCATCGGTTGATTCTTGTATGCGCCCTGACCCAAGATTAAACCTGCAACTTCACTGTATTGGGATGAGACTCTAACCAACTGAGCTACTTGGCCAGGGATCACAGATTTTGGGGTCAGGAATATGGGCTTGGCTTAGCTAGATAATTAACTGGAGAGTCTCTCACAACACGGCAATCAAGGTTTTACTTAAATAGGATCTGCTTCCTAGTTCTTCCAATGGTTGTTGTCAGTCTTTTGTGTCTGAGAAACTTTTGGACTAAGAGTCCAAGGTTCTTGCTGGCTGTTGGCTATAGGTTACCTTAAGTTCTTTGTCACATGGCCTCTCCAAATGGCAGGTTGTTTTGTCAGGCCACCCAGACAGAGTGTCTGCTAGAAAGATAAAGTCACATCTTTTGTAATTTTAATCATGGAATTGACATCACATCACCTTATCACATTCCATCAGTTAGACATAAGGCACCAAGTTTATCAGTTGACACTCAAGGGGAGATTTTACAAGGGTGTAAATGCTAGGCCATGGCAATCACTAAGGGTCATTTTAGAAGTCATGTACTACAGGATAGTGGGGTCTATGACTTGGCCAATCCCCATATGATAATTAGAGATCAGAGTCTAATCAAGTATCCTCTTCCCTAATACATACAGCAAAAGTATCATCCCATAAAAAATCTATACACCTATAACTGATCATCAGTTATAGGTGTCTTCCTCGCTTCTACTGCTACCTACCCATGTGTGATTTCATTGTTACTACTTAAAAACAGGCTCTTTCCTGTATAATAGTTAAAATTACACTGTTATATTATTTCTTTCAGAATTTACAATAATAACTCTAATAGTGTAGTTGATAAACTAAATTATGTTGCCAATGTGACCTAAGTATATAAAATTGTACTGAATTTACCTATAAATCCCTGTGGCAACTTGGGTAAATCATTTCCCCATATTGGGTCCA
The DNA here is from genome assembly GCF_019186645.2 of Phyllostomus hastatus. Classification (NCBI taxonomy): domain Eukaryota; kingdom Metazoa; phylum Chordata; class Mammalia; order Chiroptera; family Phyllostomidae; genus Phyllostomus; species Phyllostomus hastatus. The sequence goes on from NW_025333869.1 coordinate 20,484,218, forward strand.
AATTCCCTTACCTGAGAAACAAGAAATTTGCATTAGATGGGGACTAAGCTCCCTACTCTTAGTTTTTATATGGTTTTATTTTGGGATCCTCAAAAGAAGTACTAATTAACACCTCACTGGATTTCTTTTAATCAATATGGCCAGCTGATTATATCTAGCTTCTATCTGTCAGGGCTCTCTGCACTAAGTAACAGAAACTGATTCTACCTAGATCAAACTCAAAACAATAGTGTGAGGAAGAAGGGAATTTGTTAGGAGAATAATGGGACTCACAGACTCACAGGAAGAGGAAAACAACTAGGTAACTGGAAGAGAAGGAACCAAGGCTCAAGACACAGCTACAGGACCTGTAGCAGTGGTTTTGTCCTTTTGGGGCCCCTCCACATTGCAGCATGGCACCAAGTACCTTACATTTCTGTGTGTCTTCTCTGATTAAGCCAATATTCAAATTTATAGAAGAGTGATTCTGATTAGCTTGACTTAAATTATCATCCTACCCCTGTAGTCAGGGAAAAGAGCCTTATGATTGCCAGTCCCATAAGAACCACATGTGATGTGGGAGGAGCATTTTCCTGAAAGAAGCGATGCTGATGCTGAGTAGTTTAAAATAATTAACATTACTACTTTCAGCTAAAATGATGGCTGGGATGATGGACATTGTTTAGAGGTAATTTAAAAATATGTTACCTACCTAGGTTCTCCAGCCTTATTTATGCCACATAAAATACTAAGGTTAGTCCAACTAGCTTTGTTCTAAGAATGCCTTCATTAACCAGTAGTAGTTAATAGTCACATCTGCTATATTGGAATGTAAGCCCCATGAGGGCTGAAATTTTTGGTTTACTGATACGTATAGTACAGTGCCTAGAACAGGGCATGGCACATAGTTGACTTATTCAATAAATCAACAATAAATACTGGTTTAATAAATGTATTAAATGTACATTGCTGACACAAATGTACATTGGTACAAGTGAAGCATATTTCACACAAAGGTTAGAATTTAATGTCAGTTTGTTAGGGGGAGCTGTGTGACTAAAAAGTGACCACATGATGAATATCATGGGGGACTTTGTAAGTCACACTGGACTTTGACATTTTAGACCATTTTTCTGCATAACTCAAACAGGGTTGTTCCTTCCTGAAGTTTCTTTGGTTGAACACCATAAAAAGTGATTCCTTTGCATTTAGGGGTCATGATGTGTACACAAATGTGTCATTAACCATATCACGATGAACCTCAGAAACTGAGGAGGACTAAGCATATTCAGGTTCATTTGCCCTGTCTATGCTCCCTCTAGGATATACACTTGCATCTATGCTGCTTTTTTGGAAGGTATCAAGATCCTTAAAGATGTTCACACCATTGGATCCAGTATGACTGAAGTTTAGAAATCATCACAGGAAAATAACAGAGCTATTAGGGATATATAATGCAGTGTTATATTTTATAGTAAAATTCAAAGCTATTAAAATGTAAAATAGTCAGAGAAAGGTTAGATAAGCACATTATGGATATGTAATTAAATACTCTGAAGCCTTTAAAACTCTAGTAAAATGTTATTGTACCCATTTTACTAGTGGGGAAGCTAATGTTAGAGAAATTCAGTTTCTTATACAATGTTAAAGTGTTACATAATCTCTGTGCTGGAAAGTTGACTTCCGATCAGTTAGTCCAACTCCAATTTAATGTGAGAGTCTTTTCCATGCTGCTCCAGTGGGTTCTCTGTCATGTTTGCCATCTCCAGTAGATGGTGAGATAGGTAAAGGTCCCCCAAATGTGTTCACATCTTAATCCATTGAACCTGTAAATATGTTATTTTACATAGCAAAGGGGAATTAAAGTTGCAGATGGGATTGAGTTTGCTGATCAGCTGACTTTAAAATAGAAAGATTTTCCTGGATTTTCTGGGTGGGTTTAATGAAATCATAAGGGTCCTTAAAAGTGAATGAGGAAAAAAACCCCAGAAATATGACTATGAAAAATTATTAGAGACATGGGACATTATTGACTTTGAAGATGAAAGGAAGGGGCCACAAGCCAAGGAACGTAGTGGGGCTGTAGAAGTTAGAAAAGGTGAGGAAATGTTCTTCCTCAGAACCTTCAGATGAATGCTGACCTGCTGACACTGATTTTAACCCAATGGGACCCATTTTGGACTTATGACTTCCAGAACACTAGGATAATCAACTTGCATTGTTTAAGCCATTGAGTTTGTGGCAATTGGTCAGAGCAACCACAGCAAATGAATACAGATGAGTGGCTAGACACTTCTCAAAACTGTGCCCACATTTCAAATCTCTCAGGGCAATGTGGAAGAATGGACTAAATTTTTGTAGAGTAGTATAAACCTGAAAGATAGATTTTGGAATAATATACTTCTAATGTCTCACCTCAAATATTTACTCAAAACACATTCTGATTCATTAAAATTATGTCATATAACACTTCTTGGCACATTGTCTTGCAATTACTTGCTGCTTTTTGCTCCTTCAGTTTGTGTTAACTCTCACACATGGTGGTATTCAGTGCCTTGAATTTCTCTGCTTCCTTAAATTTGTTAGACATAGATATGGTGATTAATTAAATTGGCTTCTATAAATGAATAGAATATAATCATAGATGAAGTTGAAGACCTACTCAGAGGCTGAGTCATAAGCTATAGCTTAGGATCCTCAGTAGAATTTAATAAAGAATGTTCTCCTATTATACAGTTTACCAGCCTTAAATTGTTAAAAAGGAAATAAAGGAGTCATCAAGTTATATGGTTACATATTAATCATTAGATTTCAGAGTTGGTCAGTTATGTTATTTATGACCATTTTATGCATCAAGTGCAATATTCCATAGCATATAGATAGTTACATGTATTTAGGGGCTTATAATTTAGAAAAGGGGGGTTTGGCTTCTCTGTGTGCCCTTTGTTTACTTGCATGAACCATAAGATGCATTTCTAATTAAGTCGGGACATCATCCAAAGATGTGACTGTTGTTAAAAGAGCACAAATTAAGTGGCAAGAACTGAAGGCAACCCGGAGTTTTTTGAGAGCAATCTTAGAGCTTGGAGAATTCATAAACCAAGTAAACCTTCTGACATAACTATAAAATGTGGTATAAACCCTAGAAAAAAATGGCCATCTTGAAAGGGTAACAGCACTTTTATGAGAATTCCAACTGCACCATGGCAACATCAACCCGTCAAAGCAAATGAAGGGTAGTAAAAGTAAAATTAAACATGATGAAGGGGACACCAGCTTGCTAACAGCTTTCCAAGCAGTAAAGCTTTCAAATGTTATCTCTTCATTGGTCTGTTCAATCACACATGCCTGCTACCAAGCTTTATCATATTATGTATCTTTCTCATCACTGCAGCCTGCCACGGGTTTGATGGACTTGTCTTTATATTCACAAAAGAGGGACAGAGAGCACTCCCCTTCCCCCCACAGCAGCCCCTGCCCTGTGCGCCCTTATCCCTCTTCTGTAATTCTTCTCTCCCATCATCCTCGTCTTCTCTTGCCCTTGGTTGGTGACCAACATGAGTCTCTCTGGCACAACAGAGTTTGCTGTGCAGCTCTGAGCTTTGGGGACTAAATCTAGATCAAACCCCCATCCTACCCTCTGTCATCCAAAAGATAGATTCCAGCGTGCATCTGACTTTGTCCTCTCTTTGCTTCCAAAAATCATCATCTTTCTCTTCTCATTGTTCTTTTTCCTCTCAACGAATCCCTCTTTCCTATCCTTTCTCCAGCCTCCTGCTGGGAAAATTATGAAGGCATTTTCAATGTGTTAACTAACAGCCTAGCTAATCCTCTGGTCTGAATGCCTTTGCTTTGTTCACAGGGACCCTGAATTATCAAGGTTACATTTATTCTCTGACCTACTCAGCCATCAGGGAGTCAGGACAAATTCTGGTCTTTTCAGTACTTTAAACCTCTTCCTGACTCGATTTCCCCTTTCTCAACAAGTTCCCATTCATTGTGTGCGAAGTGTTTGCCAAAATTCCTCAGCCTGCAGACCATATGAGTTATTTAACTGTATGTAAAAGAAAAAGAAAAACAAATGATTAATCAGGCAACTTGGGCTCTCTGTAGCCCACTGTAACAAGGATATTCAGGAAAAAAGAAGACAGCTGGATTCCGTGCTGTGGTGCTTACAAACAGCCAATAGGGGGTAGAAAGGGAAACGAGAAACCAAGAAAAGAAAAGGCCAAGTAGCTGCAGCCAAGTATCTCATAAAATTGCCATGTTTTAGCCTGAGTTTATTGTCTGTTAGTGTTGGTAATTCAGTTGCTCTCTACTGTGGGCAAGTATGTGAACCCACGTCCTTTTTCTATGATCAACATTAAAGTGTGTTCCCAGTTAAATCAGCTCCTTTGATTCATTCATGCATTCAGCATATACTTTTTGAGCCCCAGCAGCTTGCAGAGTAGGACTCAGAATGCATTTGAAGTCTGAGAAAGGGCAGAACAGAATTTTGTAGTGGGCACTTAGGGGAGAAGATCCCCAAATGTGTTTTGATGACTCCCAGCATCTCTTTCTTTGCATGTTTCTCTCCACATTTGTCTCCTATGAGTCCAGCCTTCGGCATTTGGTTGTCCTAGCCCTAACTTCCAGCCAAGAACCAAGATGTCTGCCTTTGCCAATTTTCCATCTTTTTTTTTCATTCCTATAGAGTTACCATATCCTTCCCCACTTTCTGTGTAGAGTTTCTGCTTAAAGTACAGACATTTATTGGCAGAAAATATTAAAGGTATGAATGAGGCCATGGTTCCAAAAAGAGCCATGAGGATTCCAATCGATTTAATCTCATGTGACTGTGTGTATGCACAAATATGTACATTCAAGCCTGCTTGTGAGTATGTACACACACACATGCACACTTATTATTCTGTTCTAAGAAGATAAAGGTAAGGCCTGAAATGTTAGGTAACCACCCAGAGTGTAGGGACACTGTGCCTTAATTCTCTGACAAAGTCCTCAGGAAGTACTCACTCAGCCTAAAACAGACTCGCTCATGTCTTGTATTTATACTGCTTACTGCGACCAGTTACAGCCCGTGCCCAGAACAGGAATCTCCATCGCCAATGGGGGCAGACAGTAGCCAAGCAACAGCAAGTAGTATTTGGAGCCTGATACTGTATTACTATAACTAAGACCACCCAAGGCCTGGAGAGGGGGTTAGTTGGCCTGGAGTCACAATAAACATTTACATGATGCCATCACACACCCGGCATTATTCTCATCTTTTTACCTTGGTTACAATCGTCACAAAAACCATTATGTGGGTGACAATTATTGAAATCATTTTTCAAATAGGGTAAAGCAGAGGCCTGGACAGTTGGAGTAATTTGCCCCTGGTCACAGAGCCAGTAAGTGGCCAGCTGGGGCTTGAACCCAGGCAAAGCTAAATTTAGCAGCTGGGTGCTTAACTCCTGTATCAGTATCGGTATTTCAACACACCTACTTGCCTTCTTAAATCCTGTCTACCTCAGTTGCCAAGTTCTCAATAATCCACAGTTCCTTCTAATCATGTTATCTTGTAACCATTACCTTATAAAGTTTCATTACCATAACTGTCTCCCTAGTGATTTCAAACAGGTTCTCCCATCTGTGCCTCCACAAGCCCCCACTGAAACTGATGGGCCACAGGCATTCACCTGCTTTCCTGAGCAGTCCAAATCTACTCCTCCCTACTGCTCTAACTACTCCCGGAGTTTTGCCTTCTGATGCAGGGTTTACAAGGGAGCCATCATGACACAATTACCTTGAACCATGCAGCGCTGATAATGCAATCATCTGTCAGCAAATGAGTTGAGCTGTGCCTGTGTGAGGCTGTCTGGACCATACTTGGCAAAATCAGGTTGTTACCTTCATGCCTTCAAGCCAAACACAAACAATAGAGCTCTCTAGGACCAAGAATGGGAACAGTTCTCCCCAGTTTTCCTGCCCACATACTGAGATTCAGATAGAAACCACAAAGGTAGCAGAGAACTATTTCAAGACAAAATGCCTTTGTCCCATCTCTTGAGCTAAAAGAATTGAATATGTTTAGTACAAGTCTCTTGGAAACCAATTATAATATCCCTTGCACATCTTTTCACTGAGGAGTGTGTTCCTGGCAGGTTTGTCTTCTAGATAGTCAAAATGTAATCATTGTATCTAATCAATGGGTAGGGCAAAGATTGAGTTAGAGACTCAGGAGACACTCAGGACACAAAGCCTTTGTGTACTATTAATGCTGAAAAGGTAAGGTAGATCCTTTATCTCATCACTCTTCCCCCACACCTCACATTCAACATTGTATTATGAAAATTTCCCAACATACAGAAAAGTTGAAAGGATTTTACAATGAACTAACTACCTTCCCACACTTACTTAGATTTATTATAATTGCTTTATGCCCTATCTGTCAATCTGTCTATTCTTTCATTCTGTTATTGATTCATTTTATTTTCCAGTGCATTTTATTTATTTTTTGTGGGTTCTTTTTATAAGTATGTTTTATTCTTTATAACAATTGTCCCAGGTTTTTCCTCCCCTTTATCTCCCTCCTCTCGGCACACTGCCCCCACCCTACAGCATTTCTCCCTCCTCTTTAGTGCATGTCCATGGGTTGTACCTTTAAGTTCTTTGGCTTCTCCATTTCCTATTCTGTTCTTAACCTGTGCCTGTCTATTTTGTGCCTATATATTATGTTTATTTCCTGTACCTTTTCTCCCCATTCTGCCCCTCTCTCTCCCCATTGATAACCCTCCATGTGATGTCCATTTCTATGATTTTGTTCCTATTCTAGTTGTTTGCTCAGTTTTTGTTTTTGTTTCTTAGGTTCAATTGTTGATAACTGTGAGTTTGAGGTCATTTTACTATTAATAGTTTTTGATCTTCTTTTTCTTAGATAAGTCCCTTTAACATTTCATATAATAAGGGCTTGGTGATGATCAACTCCTTGAACTTGACCTTGTCTGGGAAGCACTTTATCTGCCCTTCCATCCTAAATGATAATTTTGCTGGATGGAGTAATCTTGAATGTAGGTCCTTGCCTTTCATGACATGGAATACTTTCCAGTCCCTTGTTGCCTGTAAGGTTTCTTTTGAGAAATCAGATGATAGACTTATGGGCACTCCTATGTAGGTTTCCTTTTCTCCTGGTGCTTTTAAGATTCTCTCCTTATCTTTAATCTTGGGTAATTTAATTATGATGTGCCTTGGTGTGTTCCTCCTTGGGTGCAATTTCTTTGGGGCTCTGGGATTCCTGGACTTCCTGGAAGTCTATTTTCTTTGCCATATTGGGGAAGTTTTCTTTTATTATTTGTTCAAAAAAGTTTTCAATATCTTGCTCTTCATCTTCTCCTTCTGGCACCCCTATGATTCAGATGTTGGAACATTTGAAGTTGTCCTAGAGGTTCTTTAGCCTCTCCTCATTTTTTTGAATTCTTATTTCTACATTCTGTTCTAGTTGGATATTTGTTTCTTCTTTTAGGTCCAAATCTTTTATTTGAGTCCTGGTTTCCTTCCCTTCACTGTTGGTTCCCTGTATATTGTCTTTTATTTCATTTTGTGTAGCCTTTATTTCTTCCTTCATTTTGCTACTGAGCTCAGTCAGTTCTGTGAGTATCATGATTACCAGTGCTTTGAACTCTGCATCTGATAGGTTGGCTATTTCCTTGTTGCTTTGCTCTTTTTCTGGAATTTTGATCTGTTCTTTCATTTGGGCCCTATTTCTTTGTCTCGGTGCATCTCTTAGATGGTAAGGGGTGGAGCCTTAGGTATTGGCTAGGATGGGGCAACCCACTTTGCTGTCTTGGGATGCTGTCTGTGGGGGAGGGGTTAGAGAGGAAACAATACTGCTTGGTTCCCTCTTGTCCCACTTTTCCATAAGCAGACTGTGCCCTTTCAGGGGCTGATTCACAGGTGGGTGGGTCTGTGTACATTTTAGGACCCTGTGGGCCTCTCTAATGGACTCTCCTATGAGACTGGGAGTTTTCCCATCACCACAACCCCCACAGATTTTTTATAGACAGGGGTTTTGAGTCTTTAGTTTCCCTGTGCTGAAACTCTGGGTTTGGCAGTCTGTCTTATTCCTCACGCATTATCTGCATGCAAATGTGGGATTGCCTGTGCTGCCTGCCACTTTTCCCTGCAGCATGTCCTCTCTGCCCTGGCTGCTCTTCTCCACCCTCCTTACTGGTCTGGATGAATGTTTCTTTAACTCCTTGGATTTTGGACTTCCATGCAAATGATTTTCTGGCAGTTCTGTTTGTTTGCTTTTTTTTGTTTTGCTTTTAATTTGCTTGTTATCCTTCTTTTGGTTGTGTGAGGAAGTGAAACATTTTTTCCTATACCTTCATCTTGGCCAGAACCCTTGTGTTTCTTTAAGTGCATTTTAAAATAAATTACAGATCTTGATACATACTTCACCCCAAATAATTCAGCAAATTTTTAGCTTTGATGGAAAGCTTGCATACAATATAATGTAGAAATATTTAGTGGACTCTTGACTAAATGTGGACATACGTATACACCTAAGCAATCTGAATCCCTGTCAAGTTGTACAACATGAACATCACTCCAAAAAATTTTCTCAAGCCACATTCCAGTCAATCCTGCACATCATTTTCTTAGAGACAAACATTATTGTGACTGTTTCTCCCCCAAAATAGGTCAGTTTCATTGCTCTACAACATCATACACATGAAATCATAGAGTAGGTACTCTTTTGTGTAAGCTTCCTTCCCTCAGTATTTTGAGATTTGCCCATGTTCATTATCAGTAATTCATTCCTTTCTATTACTGAGTTGTATCCCCTATGCATGGATATACCACACTTTGTTTATCCATTTACCAGTTGATGAACACCTGGGCTGTTTTCAGATTTTGACTATTGTGAATAAAGCTGCTATGAGTATTTGTGTACAAGTCTTTGTGTGGATAATTTTTTTCCCATTTCAGATAAATATATAAGAGTAGAATTGCTGGTGAAGGTATATGTTTAATTGTTATAAGAAATTGCAAATCTTTTTTTCTGAAGTATTTATCTCATTTTACACATCTGCTAATGTTTGAAAGTTCATTTTGCTTTACATCATCACTGACATTGGGTGTTGTCAGTCTTTTAATTTTAGTGACTCTGGTGGAAGGGAGGTAGCTTGTTGAGGTTTTAATTTACATTTCCAAGATGATAAATAATGTTGTGCACTTACTTTTCCATGTGCTTATGGTCATCCATCCATATATTTTCTTTTGCAAAATGTCCATTTAAATCTTTTGTCCATTTAAAACTATTTTTAAAATTGAGTTTGAGAAAGAGAGAGAGAGGCAATGGGAAAGAGTGAGAAACATGGATTTATTGTTCCACTTATTTGTGCACTCATTGATTGTTTCTTGTATGTGCTGTGATTGGGGATTGAACCTGCAATATTGGCATATGGGGATGATACAATAACCAACTGAGCTACCCAGCCAGGGCCATTTGCCCATTTTTTTTTAAGTGGAGGGCCTGGGCACACCTTGGCCTCCTTCCCAGGGGCAGATCCACAACCTTGTGCACATGCTGCATTAGGAAACCCCAGCTCATCCCTACTTCACTCCCTGACCAGGCTCAAATGAACCTGAAAAGATAATTTTTGAATAAATGTTGGTTGCACTCCTCATTTACTGGGTGCTGCCAACAGGCAGCAGGAATTGACGGCTTGTTAGCAAAGCTTGGCCCCTTTGTGAGATGTTTTCAGAATGATTGATTTACAATAAAGTGGTTCCCAGTGGGTGCATGCAGGTGGAACTGATGCAGATCGATTCCAGTGGCGCTAACTAATCAGCTGTTTAAACTGGCAGGGGGAGTGCTCAGTGACAGACACAGTGTGACCATCATTTTCCCCCTAAGATTACAAATTAACTTGTTGGGGTTTGCTGAGGTGTGTGACAACCTGGAGCCCAGCCTCAGAGCAGTGGGGGTGCCTGTGCCCTCCGGGAGGCCCCTCTGGGATCTGCCTTTCCCATTCAGCTGGACCTGGGCAAATGGCACTCTGGCTGGGGGAGAAGGCACCTCAGAAAGTGTAGAGATTTTCATCCTCACTGAAATCCATCTTCTTCCCCCACACGAAGGGGGAGCTGGATTTTAAAATGTCTACTCCTGTTTCTCTTTTTTATTTATTTTAGCTCTTTGGCCCCAAGGCCCACCCATCTCTCTTTCTTTACATATGATGAGCACACAGGGAATCAACCTTATGTTTCTCTCTCTGCTCTTGAAAAAAACTTGAGATCCCCTAATCTAAGCTTTTGGGGAATGAGGAAGGCTATTATTTTGTCTTGTTTGTTTTTAAGGCTCTTGGCTTGTAGCAGCATGTAACTGTGGTATTCTCTAAGCATTGAGTTATTTGCTTTCACTGTATTAATGACAAAACATGACCCTGAAAATTGGGTAGTTTTAGGCTGAAGAGGCCAGGTGAAGTTTTGAGGGCAATGATGATAAAGCAGGAGGGGTGTTTAACTGTGGCCCAGCCATGGCCAACTACAGGAAGGTCTAACCTAGCTCCAGACTCTAGGATTAAGCTTGGCCTCTTTTCCACAAAACTTTTTCATTTATATCTTATTTCTGACATAAGGTAATGGACTGTGCAGGAACCACCATTTTATGTTTGATAAAGCAGCAATCAAAAATCCTCAAGTAGATGGTGAGAGAGGTGAAATCTGACCTCACATAAGGACTTTGGAATTTAGTATTTCCAGTTACAGTTCTTGAAGCCCAAATTAGCAGGTTAAATACTTTATATGGTATACAAAGTGTCTGGGGTGGCATTCCAATATTAGAACGTGAATCTGTTAATATAGTCCAAATTAACACTTCAGAAGTTTTGTTTCTTCAGAAATTGGTACTGTTATTCTAAAGGAATAACTAGGTAAGAACTGGAACAGGCTGCCACCAGATATTAAAACTTAGTTTAAAGGTCTAATAATTAAATCAGTATGGTCTAAGGGTAAACAGACAAATAAAATGGAATAGGTGGCTTTGTAACAGATTCTAGTATTTGAAAAAGCAAAATATGATAAAAGAGATATCAAACTATAGAGTGAGAATGGGAAAGAATAGTCAACAAATGGCTCTGCAAACATTTTTTAAAAATTATTAAGAAGAAAAAGTATATTTAGATCCTTAACAGATGCTGTGCTCCAAAATAATTACTAAATATTTCAATATTTAACTATAGAAATCCAAATCATAGCAGTCTTTAAAACATTTAGGTGATTATTTAAGTCTTTAGGATTAAGAAAGGCTCTAAGCATAAAAACAGAGCAGAAATTACAAGTCAAAATATAGAATTAATTCAAATATAAATACAAATATAGCATTAATTCATAAAAATAAAGTTTTTTATCTATAAAACAACACAAAGATTAAAAGCCAACAACAAAGTAGGAGGACTATTTATAAATATTGTTAAAATTGATAAGAAAATAGGAGTCTTGATGAATACATTGAGGCCAAGAATATAAAGAGATAAGTTACAGTGGAGGAAATAAAAACATTAAATTGACTTTCCTTCTTAAGTTTGGTAAACGAAGGATTAAAAATTGAACTAATGGGATGTTTTTCATCTATCAAATTAGCAAAGATGAAAACATAGTAATAATGTTAGCAATACTGTGATAAAACAGATACTCTCATACATTAATGATAAAGGTTAAATTGTACATCTTTTCTGGCTATTATTCCTATATTCTGCCCTTATAGCCCTCTTCTGTCTTATCTCTTATTACTTCTTCTTTGCTCTCTGTACCAGGATAAGGGGATTTTTTTTTCAGTTGTCACACAGATTTTCCATATACCTAGAAAGCTTTCAGACTTCCCCTCTCTTCCCTCCCTCTCACTTCCTTTGCCTCCTATTCATTCCCCTCTTCTTTCTTTCTCCTTCCACTCTTCCTCAGCCCCCTCCCTTTCCATTTTTATTGCTCTAATGCTTCTTCCATATTTATTCCTTTTCCTTCCTTTCTTTTTCTTCCTCTTTCCTTTCCTTCTCAATATTTGTGTAGGCAAGACATCCTTAAAATAGTAAATCAAACATTACTTACTCAATACAGCTTCCTTATTCTCCCTAAAAGCACCACATTATCTGGCTGTTTGTGCTCACATCACCTTGTAACTTTCCCTTATAGCACAATCACAATCTAAATTTATATATCTATAGTTATTTGATTAATATATTTCTCCCTCACAGATTTACATGGACTGTGTCACCTTTAGTCATCATTAAATCCTCAGTATATACAGCAAGGTGCCAGAAAATAAGTGGGTTGTTACCTATTGAGTTGGATATTTTGACTGCCCACTTCCCAAAACACCACTATAAAAACTGTGGCCTAAGCAAGGCTAAATTTATCAAACTTATTGAAGTAATGGAAAACCTACCTTGACAGGTCAAGAATGCAAAAATATTGTACCTGGACTTTTTTTTTTATGGTATTTGACCAAATCCTCAAACTATCTTTGTGGAAGAAATATGGGGTTGAAATAATCAGTAAGGAGGCTAGTACTTTGCTGAAGAACTATACCTGAAGGGTATGGATTAATATATTAGTTTTTACCTGCATGAACATATTGGTTTGAATTTATGGATGTTCAGAATAACTATGAACCTGCTGGGGTCAGTCATAGTATAGTAAAAGCTTGTATTATCCAGTGCTAATACCCCAATGGCCCAAGGTCATATTCAGGGTCAATTAAAACTCTATGTCCTACAACAGAAAATCAAAATGCCTCCTGTACAAAAAACCATGAGATTTGATGTTTTAATGATGATGATGATGGTTATAATGATGATGATGGTAATTTTTACCTGACTTACCTGAAGTAAACAGCTGCTATATGAAAATACATACTTTCATTGAGTTATCCAAAGAGAGTATAGAGTTTATTTTCTTAGTCCTCATCCATGTCAAATCTATTTTAGTGAATAATTGTTAACTCCAACAAGCTCAAAAAACTCTTTAATAATTGTAGTAAATAGATGAGGTAGAACTAATTATAAAAAAAAAATTAGTCAAAGTCTATGAAAATAAGAAATATATAAATAGTGTATTGCTACATCTCATTAAAAGAGTCATTCACTTAGCATATGTCATTGTGTTCATATCACTTCAGTCAACATCTAGACCATGTTAGGAAGTCAGGCTATTAACAAATAGATAATGCCATAAACAATAAGTTTGTGGATGTCAATTACTTTGTACTGATACTTAATGTAAATCTCATAATGTATGTGGTAATGAGATAGAACATAGGATATCACTTTTTTTAAAGATTTTATTTATTTATTTTTAGGGAGGGAGAAAGAGAGAGAGAGAGAAACATCAATGTGCAGTTGCTGGGGGCTGTGGCCTGCAACCCAGGCATGTGCCCTGACTGGGAATCGAACCTGCGATGCTTTGGTTTGCAGCCCATGCTCAATCCACTGAGCTATGCCAGCCAGGGTGGATATCACTTTAAATATCATATTATATGTTCTATGAAAGTTGTGGGGAAATATCTTTTAATATTTTCCCACAAGAGGTGGGGAAAAGGTGATCTTTGAACTGATTCCTGAAGTACTAGGCAAAATTGGCTAGCCATGTGAGGATGGAAGCAGAAAGTTGTAGGCAGAGGAAGGGAAAGGGAAAAATCCTAAATGGAAATGAGCATGATATATTTAAGGAACCAAAGAAGCCTTATCTTGCTAGAGTGCAGAGAGGTCATTAGAGGGAATCTGGTTGAGGTTGACAGGTAGGCAAGGGCCAGTTCATGTAGAGACTTGCAATCCAAGGACAAGAAGTTGGATTTCAGTCTAAGCAAAATGGGAAGCCATTGGAGGATTTTAGGGAAGAAAGCAACATTACCTGATTTGTTTTTAAAAGCACCCCTCTTGGCTGTTGAGGGGAATTATAGAGTATAAATGAGTAATAATAGAAATGGGGAGGCCAATTAGAAATCCATTACATTAGTCTAGAAAGAAATAATATTGGCTTGCACTAGGGAGGAAGCTGAAACATTAAGGGAAGTAGAGGCATTCAGAATATGTTTTGAAGGTAGAGATAGAGGATTTGAAGGTGGAGTGTAAAGGTAAAGGATGAATCATGATGGCTCCTAATTTGGAAACTTGAGTGAATTTAGTGAATGGTTATACTGTTAAATATGTATTAAAAATATGAATTGAATATGTACTCTGTGCAGGACACTTTTGTAAGATATATTTTTCTAACTTCTAAAACACTTTTATTACTTACAGATTGTAGATGCAAACTACATTAAAAGTTGTCGTCAATATTTCCATTTTATTTCAAGCAAATATTCTAAGTAAGCATTTTTTCTCTCTCACTGTCTTTGTTATTATAACAAAGATCAGCAGATGGCCAAATTTTTCTGAAAAGAGCCAGATAGTAATTATTTTAAGCTTGGCAGTCTATATGAACTCTGTTGCAACTACTTAATCCTGATGTTGTAATGAGAAAACAACTATAGATAATTCATTAAGAAATGAGTGTTTCATTAGAAAAGTAGGAATAGAGGGAACATTTCTCAACATAATAAAGACCATATATGAGAGACCTACAGTGAACAACATACTCAATGGGCAAAAACTTAGAGCTTTCCCACTAAGATCAGGAACAAGAGAAAGATGCCTGCTTTTACCACTCCTATTCAACATAGTACTGGAAGTTATAGCCACTGCAATCAGACAAGAAAGAAAATAAAAGTCATCCAAATCAGAAAGGAGGAAGTAAAAGTGTCATTGTTTGCAGGTGACATGATAGCATACATAGAAAATCCTATAGACTCCATCAAAAAACTACTTGACATAAATGAATTTGGCAAAACAGTGGGATGCAAAGTCAATATTCAGAAATCAAAGGCATTTTTGTACACCAACAATGAAATATCAGAAACAGAAATCAGGAAAAAAAATCCCATTTGATACAGCAACAAGAAAAGTAAAGTACCTAGGAATAAACCTAACCAAGGAAGTAAAAGACCTATACTCAGAAAACTATACAACACTGAAGAAAAAAATTAAGGAAGACACAAACAAATGGAAGCATGTACCATGCTCATGGATTGGAAGAATTAACATCATCAAAATGTCCATACAATCCAAAGCAATTTATAGAATCAATTCAATCCCTATTACAGTACCAATGACATATTTCACAGATATAGAACAAACATTTCAAAAATTTATATGGAACCATAAATGACCCTGAATAGCTGCAGCAATTTTGGGAAAGAAGAACAAAGCAAGAGGGATCACAATACCTGATATCAAACTGTATTACAAGGCCACTGTAATCAAAACAGCCTGGTACTGGAATAAAAATAGGCACATAAACCATGGAACAGAACAGAGAGTCCAGAAATAAACCCAAGTCTCTATGGTCAATTAATATTTGACAAAGGGAGAAGAAGCATAAAATGGAGTAAAAATAGCCTCTTTAACAAATGGTGTTGAGAGGGCTGGGCAGCTACATGCAAAAAAAATGAAACTTGGTCACCAACTTACACCATACACAAAAATAAATTCAAGGTGGGTAAAAGACTTAAATATAAGCCACAACACTATAAAAGTCCTAGAGGAAAACATTGGCAGGAAAATCTTACACATTCCATGCAGCAACATCTTCACTGATATGTCCCCTAAAGCAAGGGACATAAAGGAAAGAATAAACAAATGGGACCTCATCAAATTAAAAAGCTTCTGTATGGCTAAAGAAAACAGCATTAAAATGAAAAGAGAATCAACTGTATGGGAAACATATTTGCCAATGATACCTCAGACAAGGGTTTGATCTCCAAAATATATAAAGAACTTACAAGACTGCACTCTAAGAAGACAAGGAATCCAATTAAAAAGTGGGCAAAGGACTTGAACAGACACTTCTCCAAGGAGGACATACAGAGGGCCCAGAGACATATGGAAAGATGCTCAGCATCAGTAGCCGTCAGAGAGATGCAAATTAAAACCACAATGAGATACCACGTCAAACCTGTCAGAATGGCCATCATAAACAAATCAACAAACGAGTGTTGGAGAGGATGCAGAGAAAAGGGAACCTTAGTGCATTGTTGTTGAGAATGCAGACTGGTGCAGCCACTGTGGAAAACAGTATGGAATTTTCTCAGAAAACTAAAAATGGAAATGCCTTTTGCCCCAGCAATTCCATTGCTGGCGTTATACACTAAGAGCCCTGAAACACCCGTCCAAAGGAACCTATGCAGCCCAGTGTTCATAGCAGCACAATTTACAATAGCCAAGTGCTGGAAGCAACCTAAGTGCCCATTAGTAAATGAGTGGATCAAAAAACTATGGTACATTTACACAATGGAATTCTACACAGCGGAGAGAAAGAAGGAGCTCCTACCCTTTGCGACAGCATGGATGGAACTGGAGAGCATTATGCTAAGTGAAATAAGTCAGGCAGTGAGGGAAAAATACCATATGATCTCTCCTTTAACTGGAACATAATCAACAAAAGAAAAAAAGCAAACAAAATATAACCAGAGACATTGTAATTAAGAACAATCTAACAATGGCCTGAGGGGAGGGGGAAGGGACAGTGGGGAGAAGGGTTTTGGGGAACTACTATAAAGGGCACATGGACAAAGCCAAGGGGGAGGGTGGAAACCAGGGAGAGAGGTGGGTTTGGCTGGGGTTGGAGGGGAGAGTGGTAGGGAGAAAATGCAGACGACTGTAACTGAACAACAATAAAGTAATTAAAAAAAAGAAATGAGTGTTTCAACAAAACTTTATTCACAAAACAGAGGGCCACATTTGGTCTGTGAGCTGTATTTTGCAGATCCGTAAATAAAACAATTTAAATGGAGGAAAAAGAAAAATCTGGTTATGAAAAAAGCTAAATACTTATTTGTTGATTGACAACAATACATAGTGGAATCTAAAATATTTATTTAGTAAATTTTAATTGTTTTCACTTCAGTATTATTTTGAATAGTAATTCTTGTGATTTCTTCAGGATCCCACACATTGTATAATCCTGATAAGAATATAAATCATGGTATTTTGGTCTCTGCTGCAGTTGGTAGGTCCTAATCCAGGTTGGCCAAACTGAGTAGTCCCTTCCCCATAGTCACAGTTGATTGGGTTAGAGATGAGCACATGGTTCAAGCAAAGATAATTAGATTCTTCTCTGAACTTGATATATAGATAGTAGGAAACAGTCTTCTTGGCTGAAGGAATGCTAAGAGAGAGAGCTGAAAAATCTTTAACTTAAACTGACTATTTTGCCCAGCATTTGTTCAGTGCTTATGTTCAGAACAACTACAAGCAGAGCTAGAATCAAGAACCATGGCAACATTGTTTGGAAGCTTAATCCAGCTATGTCTAAAGCCAGAGACATGCCAGTACTTCCTAGTTATGAGAGTCAATAAATTCCCTTTCTGCTTAAGCTAGTTTCAGTTGAGTTTTGATCAGTTGCAGACAAAAGATTATAGACAAAACTATTACTTCATTGAATCTGGAAGTAGAAGACAATTAACTTTCGAATTCTTTGAATGCCAAACATAATACATACTAATCTTAGTTAAACTTAAAATAGCTTATGTTTAAAGTTGAAAGAACAGGGACTCAGAGGTAAGTGATTTGCCTGAAGTTTCATACATTTTTGGTAATCATTTGACTGCTGATGTTTCTGACTCCAAAGACGTGCTATTTATATATGTGCTAAGGGAGCATGGAACATAAATGAAAAAATAATAAAATATAATTTTGGGATTTCTCTCTCTTTACTTCTTTTAAACTAGTTTATTCTAAGGTTCCAAAACTGAGGGAAATAATAAAGATGATTCTTTCAGCATCAGAAAGGTAGTTGAATCTCCAAGAAATTTCTTAAAGTAGAGGGAAAATATGTGCTGTTAAGCCATCAATCATGGATGGACTTTCACAGCTGCTCTGAATCTTAAAGTGAAATGTTTCTAGCCTAATTGCCCATAGGCTAAAGATGGAAAATGTTATACTTTTTTCCCCTGCTTACAGAGACCAGATTCCATATGTATGCAGGAAATGTGGAGCCTGGGATACTGTTCATTTCCATATTTCTAAGTGGCTGTGTGAGCTTCAGGAAGGAGGGCAGGTAAGGGATGTAAAATCATGATCAAAGATTCATGCCCGGGAAATTCTTCTTGAGAGCTATATGGAGACAGGAATCCAAGAGGGGTTTCTTTCTAGGTGGAAAGAGGTGATAATTAAACATAATTTGTAGAAGAAAATTAATAGTGATGGACTTGAATCCTTTATAGCAAATGTAAATTTCAAAGCAATTTTGTGTGGAGATGTAAAAAGCTATAATATATGGCTGAGTGGTATATGCTGACAGTAATGGTCCTCTTGTGCAGTGAGTTATTAAAGACTTTCATCTCATGGTTTTCAATAATGAAAAGAGAGGCAGTTTGGGGGCATTTTCTGAGATATGTCCCTTGTGTTGATTTAGGTTGCATGATCACTAGGTTATCTTAACAGCTGTATGGAAAAGATTAAATTTGCTAAGGATGTAAAAGACTCAAATAAGCATGTTATTTTAGAGAGATGTATTGGTTCCTTCTGGAGTCTAACAAAAACTATGACTTTGGGAAAGTCATTTAATCTCTCTGGGGCTTGGTCTTCACATATTTTCTAAGGGTCTTGTCCATAGCTTTTTCTAACTTCAATAATCCATGGTTTCTTCTTATGATAAAAATATCCTCTTGGGAATGAGATTTTCTACCCCTCTTTAGGGACTTTGCTGTGAAGAAAACTCAGGGACATTTGCTTGGAGTCATTTCTCTCTTTCCTTGTTTTTCAAATGCATTTTAGAATAGCTCCAGGACTGCATCTCTTTTGTTAACCAAGAGACAGAGAGATATAGTGAAGGACCAGAGCCATTTCACAAAGCTAATCACTCAAGCTTTTACAAAGATCTACAGAAGGAAACTTGGCCTGACTATCAATAGCTCAGCTTAACCAGTTGTGACACAAATGACTATGGGTTAGGGGTGTTTTTGAATAGTCTTGGCCTGTGAAGATTGGACCATGAGGAAATGAGAAATAGGACTCTGAAAGAAACAAGAGATCAAATATTTTTTGATAATTTACTGCATTTATTAAATTTCTGAGGGGTTGTACATGGGGTCTTAATGTATCATGGATTGTATAGACCTTAGTAAATAATTAATGTTTTAGAGCAGAGATAAACTTTAACATTAGTATATTTGTCAAAACTAATTAATCAATAGTTTGATTAATTACTTTTTGACAGCTTTGACACTTTACAAGAGTTATGGTCAGGTATTGAGTATCATGTTTCTGAGTTTGGGTTTGTCTGGTGTTTTTTCTCGTAATTAAATTGGAATTATGGGTTTTTCAGAGACTACAGAGTTTGTGAAGTGCCCTTCTTATCACACCGTATCAAGTGCACATACTATGATATGACTTTTCACTGAAGATGTTAAACTTAATCACATGGCTGAGGTAGTGTTTGTTGTTTCTCCACTGTACAGTTATTCCCACCTTTCCACACTATACTCTTTAGAGGGAAGTCAGTCCTTCCCACACTAATGTGAGTGGGAAATTGTGATCTGCCTCTTTGAGGGGAGAATAACTACATTCATTGTTTATAATTCTTCTGTATGGGAGATTTGTTCATTCTTCTTAATTTATTCGTTCAATTTTTTATATCAATATAGACTCATAGACATTTAGAGTTATACACTGGGTTATATTCTGATACATGTTATTTATTTTGTTGCTCAAATTGTTCAGCTTTGGCCATTGGAATTTCTTTACTTGGCTTCTGTATCCCTCTGGCATAACCCTATTGGCTTTTTGTTTTGTTTTAACAGTTCCTTACTTTCTGACACTACAAGATGCTTTAGGCTCATTCTGTATATCCTTGCCTCAGCCCTTAAATCTGCCACATATCTCAGAATCCCTAATTTCTTTGACTGGAGAGTGGTATTTGAGGAAGGGAGGAATGGGAGTTATGTTTTAATTTATTCTTATTGTATTTTATCCATTACCATTTGTCTCCTTATTATACCCCCTACCCCTTACATTCACCACATTGTTGTCCATGTCCATGAGTCCTTTTTCCTATTTGTTCAAGCCCTTCACCCCCAAATTCTCTGCCCCCAGCTGTCCTTCTGCTCTCTGTGAATCCATTTCTGTTTCACTTGTCAGTTTAGTATGTTCATTAGATTCCACATATGAGTGAAATCATATGGTATTTGTCTTTCTTTCACTGACTTAATTTGTTTAGCATAATATTCTCCAGGTTCATCCATGCTGTCACAAAAGCTAAAATTTTATTCATCTTTATGGTCACATAGTATTCCATTCTGTAAATGTCCCATAGTTGTTTTATCCACTCATCTACTGATGGACACTTGGATGGCTTCCATATTTTGGCAATTGTAAATGACACTGCAATGTACATAGGGGTGTTTATGTTCTTTCAAATTAGTGTTTCAAGTTTCTTTGGATATATTCTCAGAAGTGGGATCACAGGGTTAAAAGGCAGATCCATTTTTAACTCTTTGAAGTATCTCCACTCTGCTCTCCATAGTGGCTGCACCAATTTGCATTTCTCCCAATAGTGCAAAAGGGTTGCCTTTCTCCACATCCTCACTGGCACTTGTTGTTTCTTGATTTATTCATGATAGCCATTCTGACAGGTATAAGATGGTATCTCATTGTGGTTTTAATTTGCATTTCTCTGATGATTAGTGATTGAGCATCTTTTCATATGTCTATTGGCTGTCTGTATGGCTTCTTTGGAGAAGTGTCTATTCAAGTCCTTTGCCCATTTTTTTAATTGGAATTTCTTTTTGGTGTTGAGTTTTATAAGTTCTTTAAAAATTTTGTATATTAACCTCTTATAAAATGTATGGTGAATATTTTCTCTGATTCACTGGGTTGTCTTTTTATTTTGTTGATGGTTTCTTTTGCTGTACAAAAACTTTTTAGTTTACCGTAGTCCCATTTGTTAACTTTTTGTTTTGTTTTCCTTGACTAAGGAGATATATTAGATAAAATTTGCTATGAGCAATGTCCGAGATTTTACTGCCTATATTTTCTTCTAGGATTTTTACAGTTTCAGCTTTAACATTTAAGTCTTTAATCCATTTTGAATTTATTCTTGTGTATGGCATAAGAAGGTGATCTAGTTTTATTTTTCTGCATGTATCTATCCAATTTTCCCAACACTATTTATTGAATGAACTATCTTCAGCCCGCTTTATGGTGTCAAATGTTAATTGACTAAAAATGTGTGGGCTTATTTCTGGGTTCTCTGTTCTGTTCCATTGATCTGTGTGTCTGTTTTTATGCCAGTACTATGATCCTTTGATTATTATGACCTTATAGTACAGTTTAATATCAGGTAGCATAATTCCTTCAATTTTGTTCTTCTTTCCCAGGATTGCTGTTGTTATTTGGGGCCTTTTGAATTTCCCTAAAAGTTTTTGAAATATTTGTTCTAGTTCTGTGAAATACATCATTGGTATCTTGGTGGGAATTGTGTTGAATCTATAGATTGCTTTGGGTAGTATGGATATTTTAATGATGTTAACTTGTCCTGTTATGAACAGAGTATGCACTTCCAACTATTTGTATCTTCTTCAATTTCTTTCTTCAGTGTATTATAATTTTCCAAGTACTTGTGTTTATGTCCTTGGTTAGATTTATTACTAGGTATTTTATTTTGTTTGAAACAATTGCGAATGGGATTTTTTCTTAATTTCCCTTTCTGGTAGTTCATTATTGACATATAAAATTGCAACTGATTTCTGGATATTAATTTTATAACCTGCTACTTTTCTAAAGACATTTGTCAGGTCTAGTAGTTTCTTAGTGGATCTTTAGGGTTCTCTATGTACAATATCTTATCATCTCCAAATAAAGACAGTTTTACTTCTTCCTTTCCAATTTGGATGCCTTTCATTTTTTCTTCTTATCTGGTTACTATGGCTAGGACTTCCCTTATCATGTTGAATAAGAGAGGTGAAAGTGAACATCCCTGTCTTGTTCTCAGTCTTAATGGATATGCTTGTAGTTTTTGCTCATTGAGTGTAATGCTGGCAGTGGTTTTGTAATATAGGGCCTTTATTATGTTTAGATATGTTCCCTCTATTCCTACTTTGCTGAGAGTTTTTATTATAAGTGGGTGCTTGATTTTATCAAATGTAGGTTCTGCACCTATTGATATAATCATGTAGTTTTTATCCTTCATTTTATTTATGTAGTTTTTTTTAATGTTCATCAGGGTTTGGCCTATTATTTTCTTTTTTATAGTATCTTTTTCTGGTTTTGGAATTAAGATAATGCTGACCTTGTAAAATGAGCTTGGGGGTCTTCTGTCCTCTTGAATTTTTTGAAATAGTTTGAGAAGGAGATGTGTTAGTTCTTCCTAGAATGTTTGGTAAAATTCACATGTGAAGCCATCTGGTTCAGAGTTTTTGTTTATTGGGAGTTTTTTATTATTATTGCCTCAATTTCACTAGGTGTAATCTGTCTATTCAGATTCTCTGATTCTTCCTGACTTAGTTTTGGAAGGTTGTATCTTTCCAAGCATTTATCCATTTTGTCCAGGTTCCCAATTTGTTGACATATACTTGTTTGTAATGTTTTCTTTCAATCCTTTGTATTTCTTTGATGTCAGCTGTGAGTTCTCTTCTTTCATTTCTGATTTTATTTATTTGTGTTTTCTCTCTCTTTTTTCTTATGAGTCTGGTTAAGTTTTTGTCAATCTTGTTTATCTTGTCAAAGAACCAGCTCTTGGATCTTTTCTATTTTTTAAGAGTCTATTTTGTTTATTTCTTCTCTAATCTTTATTATTTTCTTTCTTCTACTCATTATGGGATTTATTTCTTTTTATTTTTCAAATTCCTTTAAGTATAAAGTTAGATTGTTTGAGCTTTTTCTTGTTTATTGAGATAGGCCTGTAATGCTATGAATTTCCCTCTTAGGATTGCTTTCCTTGTATCCCCCAAATTTTGGGTTGTTGTATTCTTATTTTCATTTGTTTTCTCCTTGATCTCATTGTTGACCCATTCATTGTTTAATAACATATTATTTAGCTTCCATGTGTTTGTGTATTTTTCATTTTTCTCTTGTGATTGATTTCTAGTTCATAGCATTGTGGTCAGAGAAGATGCTTGATATGATTTCAATGTTCTTAAATTTATTGAAACTTATTTTGTTTCCTAATATGTGGTCTGTCCTAGAAAACGTTCCATGAACACTTGAAAAACATGTATATTCTGCTGCTTTTGGGTGAAATGCTCTGTAGATACCAATGAAATCAAATTGATCTAGTGTATCATATAAGGCCACTGTCTCCTTGTTGATTTTTCTGTGTGGAATATTTATCCATTGGAGTCAGTGGAGTGTTAAAGTCACCTACTATGATTGTATTTCTATTAATCATTCTCTTTATGTGCATCAGGATTTGATTTACATATTTAGATGCTTTTATGTTAAGTGTATAAATGTTTACTTTTATGTTTTACTTATGTTACATATATAGGGCTATATCCTCTTGTTGGATTATTCCATTTATCATTATGTAGTATCCTTTGTATCTCTTACTATAGCCTTGGTTTTAAAGTCTATTTTCTCAGATATGAGTATAAGACAGGTTCTCACATTTGCTACCTCAATTTTTTTCTCCTTTCAATTTGAATAAAACATCCTTTTCCATCTATTTACTTTTATTCTGTGTATATTTTTTTATTTTTTATTTTTTATTTTTTATTTTTTTTAATCATTGTTCAAATACAGTTTTCTCCTTTTTACTCCCAATCCAGTCCCCCCTCCCACCCTCCCCACTTCCCTCCCATTACCACCCTCCCCTTAGTTTATGACCATGTGTCCTTTAGGTTTGTTCCTGTGAACCCTTCCCATTGTCCCCTGAAATTCCCTCTTCTCTCCCCTCCGGTCACCATCAGCCTGTCCTCTATTTCAGTGTCTTTGGTTATATTTTGCTTGTTTCTTTGTTTTGTTATTTAGGTTCCTGTTAAAGGTGAGATCATATGGTATTTGTCTTTCACTGCCTGGCTTGTTTTGCTTAGCATAATGTTTTCCAGCTCCATCCACGCTGTTGCAAAGGGTAGGAGCTCCTTTTTTCTTTCTGCTGCATAGAATTCCATTGTGTAAATGTACCATAGTTTTTTGATCCATTCATTTACTGATGGGCATCTTGGTTGCTTCCAGCATCTAGCTATTGTAAATTGTGCTGCTATGAATATTGGGATGCATAGGTTCTTTTGAATTGGTGTTTTAGTATTCTTAGGATAGAGTCCCAGGAGTGGAATTGCAGGGTCAAAAGGCGGATCCATTTTTAGTTTTCTGAGGAAGTTCCATACTGCTTTCCATAGTGGTTGTACCAGTCTGCAGTCCCACCAACAGTGCACTAGGGTCCCCTTTTCTCCACAACCTCTCCAACACTTGTTGTTTGTTGCTTTGTTTATGATGGCCATTCTGTCTGGTGTGAAGTGGTATCTCATTGTGGTTTTAATTTGCATCTCTCTGATAGCTAGCGATATTGAACATTGTTTCATGTGTTTTTGGATTTTCTGTATGTCCTCCTTGGAGAAGTGTCTGTTCAAGTCCTTTGCCCACTTTTTAATTGGATTCCTTGTCTTCTTAGAGTGCAGTCTTGTAAGTTCTTTATATATTTTGGAGATTAAACCCTTGTCTGAGGTATCATTGGCAAATATGTTTTCCCATACAGTTGGTTCTCTTTTAATTTTGATACTGTTTTCTTTAGCTGTGCAGAAGCTTTTTAATTTGATGAGGTCCCATTTGTTTATTCTTTCCTTTATGTCCCTTGCTCTAGGGGACACATCAGTAAAAAAGTTTCTTCATGAAATATCTGAGATTTTCCTACCTACGTTCTCCTCTAGGACTTTAATGGTGTCACCTTTTAATATTTAAGTCTTTTATCCACCTTGAATTTATTTTTGTATATGGTGTAAGTTGGTGCTCAAGTTTCATTTTTTTGCACGTGGCTGTCCGGTTCTCCCAACACCATTTGTTGAAGAGGCCATTTTTATTCCATTTTATGTTGCTGCCTCTTTTGTCAAATATTAATTGACCATAGAGACTTGGGCTTATTTCTGGGCTCTCTGTTCTGTTCCATTGGTCTATGTGCCTGTTTTTATGCCAGTACCAGGCTGTTTTGATTACAGTAGCCTTGTAATATAGTTTAGTGTCGGGTATTGTGATCCCTCCTACTTTACTCTTCTTTCTCAAAATTGCAGCAGCTATTCGGGGGCGTTTATAATTCCATATACATTTTTGAAGTGTTTGTTCTATGTCTGTGAAATATGCCATTGGTACTTTAATAGGAATTGCATTGAATGTGTAAATTGCTTTGGGTAGTATGGACATTTTGATGATATTAATTCTTCCAATCCATGAACACGGTATATGTTTCCATTTGTTTGTGTCTTCCTTGATTTCTTTCTTCAGTGTTGTGTAGTTTTCTGAATACAGGTCTTTTACCTCTTTGGTTAGGTTTATTCCTAGATATTTTCTTTTTCTTTTTGCTATTTCAAATGGGATTTTTTCCTTGATCTCTGTTTCTGCTGTTTCATTGTTGGTGTACAGAAATGCCTTTGATTTCTGGATATTGACTTTGTATCCCGCTGTTTTGCCAAATTTGTTTATTAGGTTGAGCAGATTTTTGGCGGAGTCTATAGGGTTTTCTATGTACACTATCACATCATCTGCAAACAATGACAGTTTTGTTTCCTCCTTTCCAATTTGAATGCCTTTTATTTCTTTTTCTTGTCTGATTGCTGTGGCTAAAACTTCCAGTACTATATTGAATAGAAGTGGTGAAAGTGGACAGTCTTGTCTTGTTCCTGATCTTAATGGAAAAGGTTTTAATTTTTGCCCATTGAGAATGATGTTGGCTGAAGGTCTCTCATATATGGCCTTTATTATGTTGAGGAATGCTCCCTCTATTCCCACTTTGCTGAGTGTTTTTATCATGAATGGGTGCTGTACCTTATCAAATGCTTTTTCTGCATCAATTGATATGATCATGTGGTTTTTGTCTTTGCTTTTATTTATGTGATGTATTATATTTACTGACTTGTGGATATTGAACCATCCTTGCATCCCTGGAATGAATCCCACTTGGTCATGGTGTGTAATCTTTTTAATGTATTGTTGGATGCGGTTTGCCAGTATTTTGTTGAGGATTTTAGCGTCAATGTTCATCAGTGATATTGGCCTGAAGATTTCTTTCTTTGTTGTGTCTTTATTTGGTTTTGGAATTAGGATGATGCTGGCCTCATAAAAAGAGTTTGGGAGACTCCCATCTTTTTGGATTTTTTGGAATAGTCTGTGAAGGATAGGGGTTAGCTCTTCCTTAAATGCTTTGTAGAATTCTCCTGTGAAACCATCTGGTCCTGGACTTTTGTGTGTTGGGAGTTTTTTGATTACTGCTTCAATTTCTTTTGTTGTTATTGGTCTGTTCAGACTTTCTGCTTTTTTTTCATTGAGCTTTGGAAGATTATATTTTTCTATAAATTTGTCCATTTCATCTAGGTTTTCAAATTTCTTGGCATACAGCTCTTTGTAGTAATTTCTTACAATCCTTTGTATCTCTGTGGTATCTGTTGTAATCTCAGCTCTTTCATTTCTGATTGTGTTTATTTGGGTCTTCTCTCTTTTTTTCTTGATGAGTCTGCTTAAAGGCTTGTCAATTTTGTTTATCTTTTCAAAGAACCAGCTCCTGGATTCATTGATCCTTAGAATTGTGCTTTTAGTCTCTATGTCATTTAATTCTGCTCTGATCTTGGTTATTTCCTTCCTTCTGCTTGCTCTGGGCTGCCTTTGTTGTTGTTCCTCGAGTTCTTGTAGATGTAGGGTTAGGTTGTTTGTTTGGAATGTTTCTAACCTTTTTAGGTGGGCCTGTATCGGTATGAACTTCCCTCTCAGGACTGCCTTGGCTGTGTCCCATAAGTTTTGGGTTGTTGTGAGTTCATTTTCATTTGTTTTCAGAAACATTTTGATTTCTTCCCTAATATCACTCTTCACCCATTCATTGTTTAATAGCATGCTATTTAATCTCCATGATTTTGAGTGTTTTTTGTTTTTTTCCTTCGGGTTGGTTTCTAGCTTCAGTCCCTTGTGGTCTGAGAAAATGCTTGGTATGATTTCAATTTTCTTGAAATTCTTGAGGCTTGTTTTGTGTCCTATCATGTGGTCTATCTTTGAGAATGTTTCATGTACATTTGAAAAGAATGGATATTTAGCTTCTTTTGGATGGAGGGCTCTGTATGTGTCAGTAAAGTCGATTTCATCAAGGGTATTGTTCAATGCCACAATATCTTTGTTGATATTTTGTTTAGAAGATCTGTCCATTTTTGATTGTGGGGTGTTAAAATCTCCCACTATAATTGTGTTGCTGTCCATATCTTTCTTGAAGTCCTCTAAGATTTTCTTTATGTATTTTGGTGCTCCTATGTTGGGTGCATATATATTTACAATATTTATGTCTTCTTGATGGATTCTTCCCTTGAGTACTATGAAGTGACCTTCTGGGTCTCTCTTTATGGACCTTTTTTGGAAGTCTATTTTGTCTGATATGAGTATTGTTACTCCGACTTTTTTTTCCTGTCCATTTGCTTGGAAGATTTGTTTCCAACCCTTCACTTTCAGCCTGTGTAGGTCTTTTATCCTAAGGTGGGTCTCTTGTAGACAGCAGATATGTGGGTCATTTTTTCTTATCCAATCAGCTATTCTATGTCTTTTGATTGGAGCATTTAATCCATTTACATTTAAGGTTATTGTTGATAGGTACTTATTCATTGTCTTTTATGTACGTGTGTTCTCTCTCTCTCTCTCTTTCTTCTCTCCTCCTTAAAGCAGTCCTTTTAGAATCTCTTGCAGAGCTGGTTTGGTGGAGGTGTATTCTTTTAGACTTCTCTTGTCTGGGAAGCTTCTTATTTGGCCTTCTATCTTGATCGAGAGCCTTGCTGGGTATAGTAGCCTTGGTTGCAGACCTCTGGTTCTCATTACCTGGAGTATTTCTTGCCATTCTCTTCTGGCTTGAAGTGTTTCCATTGAGAAGTCAGCTGTTAGCCTTATTGGGGCTCCCTAGTATGTTAGTTCCTTTTTCTCCCTTGCTGCCTTTAAGATTCTCTCTTTGTCTTGAAATTTTGTCATTTTAATTATGATGTGCCTTGGGGTGGGTCTCCTTGGGTTCCTCTTGATTGGGACTCTCTGTGTTTCCTGGATTTGTGTGACTTTTTCTCTCGTCAAATTAGGGAAGTTCTCCTTCATTACTTGTTCAATTAAGTTTTCGATCCCTTGCTCTTCTTCTTCTTCACCTTCTGGTATCCCTATTATACGGATATTATTACGTTTCATATTGTCTTGCATTTCTCTTAATCTCTCTTCATTCTTTCTGAGCCTCTTTTCCTTTCCTTGCTCTTTCTGGATGCTGTTTTCTACTTTGTCCTCCAGCTCACTAATCCGATCTTCTGCTTCATCGATCCTGCTTTTCATTCCTTCTACTGTGTTCTTCAGTTCAGAAATTGTATTCTTCATTTCCTCTTGACCTTTGTTGAGAGTTTCTATTTCCTTTTTCATGTTTATATAGTTTGCAGTGAGATTGATGTAGTTTCCCTCTAATTTCTGAAAGCTCATTGTGAGTTCATTGAACTTCCTGGTAATCATTGTTTTGAACTCACTATCAGATAGTTGAGTTGCCTCTATTTCATTTAGCATTTTTCCTGAGGCTTCCTCGTTTCCCTTCAATTGCGGGTTGTTTCTTTGTTTTTCTCATTGTTCGTGGGTTTCTTCTTTTTTTCTTCTTGTTTGTTAATTTGAACTGTTCTGATTCCCTGTAATTATGGTGTGAACTTCTGTGGTAGAATATTTGTGTGTTTCAGTGGTGCAATCTCCTTCGTGTATCCTGGTGTTCACAGCTTCCCCCTACTCTTTTTTGGGATCACTTGGAGGAGTAAGGCAAAATGGTTTAAAACAGCAAGACAGTATACTATTATATTTACTTTAACAGCCAGTAGAGAAGAGATGGGTTATCCTTTGGCTCCTTATAGTGTTAACCGTGATCCTCCACCCCACTATCCACATTTTAGAAAGGATGGAAAGAAGGTAAGACTCTTATTGGGGCCGAGAGGATTGTTAGTTGGATCTAGAAAGCTGTGAGGCTGTGGGAGGTCAGCTTCTAAGGTAGGGTTGGACTAAAGATTAGTATATAGGAGTAGTGAGTAAAAGAATAGAGATAACCCCCACAATAGTATAGACCAGGAAATTGCAAAGTGGGCTGAGATCAGGTAGGGGTATTGAGAAGCATTTACAATTGTATAAACTAGGTCTTACTAACAGTAATAGTAAAGTGACAGTCTTGTGGCAGAATCGATGAGGTCTAAATAACAAGAATAAAGAGTATAGACCTTGAGAGGTGTATTAATGGAACACAGATGAAGGGTAGTAACTTATCAACACCTTGTGACTGAGATACCAGGGGGAACCTATCAAATGACAGTATAACAAATACTTCTTCTTTGCTTCCAGCCAAGCAAAGAAGATTATACAGAAAGAAAAAGAATACCAAAATATTATTAAAATTAAAAATGTCGGAAAAGTGAGAAAGAGATAATACAAATTTACAGTAACTTGCAAGATTTAAAAAAAAGGAAAGAAAAGCAGAAGATGTAGTGTAGGAGAGATAAATTTGGAGTGGAAAGAATAATATTAGGTTGAATGGAAGAGAAACATAAGGGATCGCGAGATAAAAATAATAAGAATTGAAAAAAAGTCACATAAAACACAAGATAAAATCAATCAACCAACAACAGCCAGAGAAACCAAACAAAACCAAACAAAACCAAAAAAAAACCCCAAACAAACAAACAAAAAAACCCTCTTGTTAGTTTCTAACTGGCCAGACCAGTTTTTCTGATCTTGCTGGCTTCAGCTGGCTGAGGGGCCTTTGACATGCTTCTTTCTCTCCCAGCCAGATCTCAGCAAGTCTGTCTGGTACCCTGGGCGCTCCCGAACACACTGGCACGCAAGAGTCAGTCTTCCCGTCGGTGCACAAGCCCAGGTGTTTCCAGCTCCGTGTTCCCCGCCAAACCGCACTCGACCGGGTTTTGGCGCCTTGGCACCTTTCCCAGCTCCCCCAGTCGGGCTGACTGGAACTTTCTGAGCCACTACTATAGGAACGCACCCAGCACCACGTCCCTCCCGGGATCGCAGCGTGCGATTCCGGCCTCCCTATGGGGCGTGAGCCGAGCCGCGGCCCGGCTCGTACTCTCCACCAATCTGCACTTCCACCGGGCTAGAGGTGCCCCTGGTCCTGTTGGCTAGAGGCTCTCACTTCTCCCCGGTCTCTGGGAGGGTGTTCATATTCCCTGGGTGATTTTTTCTCAGTCCAACCGGCCAATCTGTTCCTTCTAGCAACCCGTTCTCCCCTGGAGTTGCTCACCCCCGTATTTGGGGGAGGGAGGGAGCAGCGACTTCCCTCTCCCGGGAGCCCTGGGGCAGACCCTGGAGCACCTGGCGGGCCTGGGGTCTGCGCACCCCTAGACCCCGCGCTGATCCCTGGGCCCCTTTTGTCCTGTATCAGACTCCTTACCGTCTGGTTTTCCAGTGAGTGCAATAATTTTTGATGTCCTGCTTTCAAAAGTGATTCGGTAACCTAGCCCACTTGCTCTGTTTCTCCACTGATCCGCGAGTTTCCCCCCTCTTCACAGAAGCAGAGAAAAATGCTGCCTAGAGTAAAGCCGTCATCTTCCCTCAGTCTCTATTCTGTGTATATCTTTTGCTCTGAGGTAGAAGATATTTCAGAGATCAAGCCTAACAGAAAGCCTGCAGGCAGAGGTGGATCTCTAGGAGTGCTGAGACTTTAGCTGAACTTCCCTGGGCCCAGTGCTAGTAAAAGCCTTCATTGGTGTGCAGATTTGTTCTTTTTGCAAATACCCAGGCCCGGAAGAGGGAACCAGAAACTGTGGATTGCTGATAGCTCCAAAAGGGTTACTGAAGTCCAGTCACATGTGGTATCTGACATAGGTCTGCAGCAGAGTTTTTGCAGGTCTACCTAATACATACAAGCAAACACAACAAGGCAGCCAAAATGGTCAAACAAACAAACAGGCCCCAAATTAAAGAACAAGAGTATACTCCAGAAAAAAACTAAATGAAATTGAGGCAAACAATTGATCAGATATAGAGTTTAGAGTAATGATAATAAGGATACTCCAAAGCATCAAAAAAGACATAGACACCATAAAAAAGAACTTGTCAGAAGAATGCAATATCTGAAATAAATATAACCTGGAAAGAATAAACAGTACATTATATGAAGTAGAAGACTGAATTAGCAATTTTGAAGACAAGGTAGAAAACACACAAAATCAGAGAAGGAAAAAGGAAAAAGAATTTTAAAAAATGAGGAGATTTTAAGAAACCTTTGGGATAACATGAAATGCAACAACATTTGCATCGTGGAAATTCCAGAAGGAGATGACAGTGAGCAAGGGGTGGAGAACCTGTTTGAAGAAATAATTAGTGAAATCTTCCCTGACCTGCTAAAAGAAAAAGACACATAAGCCCAGGAAGTGCAGAGTCCCCAACAAGATGGACCCAAAAAGACCCATACCAAGACACATCATAATTAAAATACCAAAGCTTAAAGGCAAAGAGAGAATGTTAAAAGCTGGAAGAGAAAAGCAGTTATTTACCTGCAAGGGAGCTCCCATTAGACTGTCAACAGAAACACTTCAGGCTAGAAGGGATTGGTATGAAATATCCAAGGTGATGAAAAGCAAGGACCTACAACTAAGGTTACTTTATCCAGCAAGGCTATCATTTAAAATTGAAGAAGAAATAAGGAGCTTCACAGACAAGAAAAAGCTAAAGAAGTTTGTGAACACCAAATCAACATTAAAACAGATATTAAAGGGCTTGCTTTAAGAAGAAAGAGAAGGATGAGGCAGAGAAGAATAAAGAGAAGAGAAAGAGAAAAAAGGGAAAAATGAAAAAGAGGAAAGTATTTAAAAAATAAGATGGCAATCAATATGTATCTATCAATAATCACTTCAAATATAAATAGTTTAAATGCTCCAATCAAAAGACATAGAGTAGCTGAATGGATAAGAAAACAAGACCTGTATCTATACTGTCTCCAATAGGAGTTATTTTTTCATGGATATACAGTTATATTTTGGGATGATGAAAAAACTTCTGAGATGGATGGTGGTGATGGTTGTACAATAATGTGAATGTACTGAGTGTATGTCACTGAACAATACACTTACAATGGTTAAAATGGTAAATTTTGTTATATATATTTTAGCAAAATTAAAAAAATTAAAAATACAAAAAATACACCAAAATTATCAAATTGTTTCCAAAATGGTTGCACCACTTTGCATTCCCATCAGTAATGAATGAGAGTTTCTATTGCCCCACATTCTCACCAGCATTCAGTCATCAGTTTTGTTTTATTTTTAGCTATCCTAATAGTTGTGTAGTAATAGCTCATTGTTGTTTTAATAGTGATACATTATTGTCATTTTAATTTCCATTTCCCAAATCCTGTGAATTTGGGCATCATCTCATATGCTCATTTGTCATCTGTATATTTCTTTGTTGATGAGTTTGCTGGTCCTGTTTAATTGGGTTGTTTGTTTTCTTACTGCTGAGTTTTAAGAGTTCTTTGATTTTCTTTATATAAGTCCTTTATCTTGTATGTGATTGGCAAATATTTCTCCCCATCTGACTTTTAATTTTCTTAACAATATATTTCACAGAGTAAATTTTTAATTTTAATAATCTCCAATTTATTCATTTTTTCTTTCATGGGTGATAATTCTGGCTTTATATCTAAAAGGTCATCATCAAAATCAATATTATACAAGTTTTCTTCTAGAAGCTTTATAGTTTTGCATTTAACATTTAGGTCTGTATCCATTTGTAGTTAATTTTTGTGTCAGTTGTGATTTTTGTGTCATAGACCATCCATGACTTCCTAGAATGAACCCCACTTTTTATTCTTGTATATGTATATTGCTAGAGTTAATTTAACTTGTATTTTGTTAAAAATCTTTTTGTCTAAGTTTATGAGATACAGTGGCTTGTAGTTTCCTTTCTTGTAATATCTTTACCTGGTTTTTATATTAGGGTAGTGCTGACCTCATAAAATGATTTAGAGAATTGGCATTAATTTTCCCATAAAGTTATCAATAAAACCACCTGTACCTGGTGATTGCATTTTTGGGAGCTTTAAATAATGAGCTCAATTTACTTAATAGTTTCAGTAGTATTCAGATCATCTATTTCTTCTTAAGTGAGATATAATAGTTTATATAATTCAAGACACTGGTTCATTTCATCAAAGATATCAAGTTTGTGGACATAGAGTTATTCATATTTCTTTCTTGTTATGCTTTTAATATCTTTGGGAATAGTTGTAATGATTCCTCTTTTATTCCTGATATTTATAATTTGTTTCTTCTTTCTCTTTTACAGATTTAGGTTGTCTAGGTTCTTACCAATGTTTATTAATCTTTTCCAAAAAAGTACCTTTTGGTTTTATTTATTTTCTCTATTGTTTTCCTGGTTTAAATTTTGTTAAATTCTGTTCTAGTGTTTATAATTTCCTTTACATTTAGGTGTAGTTTTTTTTTCTCTACTTTTCTTAGATGGTCAACTTTAAATCTTTATTCTTTTCTAATACATTTAATTAACACCATAATTTTCTCTCTATGTACTGTTTTTGCTGTATTCCACACTTTCCTGTTATATTTTCATTTAGTTTAAAGTATTTTAAATTTTTTTGGAAACTGGTTATTTCATCTACTGGTTATTTAGAAGTATCTTGTTTACTGTGTAAATTTTGGTTATTATCTAACTGTCTTTCTGTTATTGACTACCAGTTTAATTCTGTGGTAATTTGAGAGCATATTTTGTATGATGTGATTTCTATTCTTTTAAATAATTTGAGATGTATTTTATGACCTAGATATTATCTAATTTGGTGAATACTCTATGTGGACTTAGGAAATATGTGTATTCTGCTATTCTTTGACGGAGTGCTCTATATATGTCAATTTGATCAAATTGATTAATGGTGCTGTTCAGGTCACTTATCTTTACTGTTTTTGGCCTACTTGATCTATCAATTACTCACAGAGATGTATTGAAGTCTCCCAATGTAATAGTATACTTGTCTACTCTCCTTTCTGTTACATTAGTTATTGCCTCATATATTTTGGTGCTATTTTGTTAGGTACATACGTGTTTATGAATTTTTGTTCTTGAAAAATTGACCTCCCTATTATTATTATGTACTACCTGTCTTTACCCCGATAGTCTTTTCTGTTCTGCAGTTTGCTTTGTCTGAAATTAAAATAGTCATTCCAGCTTTATTTTTATTAATATTAGCATGTTATATCATTTCCCATATCTTTACTTTAGTCAAAACATTTATGTCTGAAGTGGCTTTCTTCTATATGGCACATTATTTTGTTTCTTTCTTCAATTTAACAATCTCTGACTTATAACTGTTGTGCTTACATCATTTACATTTAAAGTAATTATTGATATAATTGGATTAAAATATACCATCTTTGACACTGAAATTGAGAACAGGCTGACAGTGACCAGAGGGAAGAGGGGAGGGAATTTCAGGGGAAAAGGGGAAGGGTTTGCAGGAACAAGTATAAAGGACACATGGACAATAAGAAGAGGGGGTAGAAATGGGAAGGATGTGGGGAGGGCTGGGGGTTGGGATGGAATGGGGGTAAAAGGCAGAAAACCGTGCTTGAACAATAAAATAAAATAGAATAAAATAAAATAGAATAAAATAAATAACTAGATACAAGGTAAATGTCTAGTGGTAGGAGACTGAATAAACCAGGAAGCATCCAGCAACACAAAGGAGCACTATGTTGTTGAGAAAAAGAATGAGAATTCTATGTGCTGCTATGTAGTAATATCCATGTAATATTGTAAGTAAAGAAAACAGGTGAAGGGAAATTATGTTACAACTTACATAACAAAAGGTGGAATACTAATAAATATATACATAATATGCATGTAGAAAATAAAATATGCCATCTTTGTAACTTTTGTAAAAATTACATTTGTTTTTTTGTTTCTTTTTATCTCCTGTTTCTGTGTCATCTCTGGTTTTTTAGGGGGAGGATTATAATATTTTATTTTATTTTTTTAAACTTTTTAAAATTGTTCAAATATGGTTGTCTCCATTTTTCCCCCACCACTCGCCCCAACTCCAGCCATCCACTTCTCACCCTTGATCCTACCCATCTTTGTCATCTCTGGTTTTAATTGAGCATTTTATGAGTCTCATTTATCCTCTCTCAACATGTAATTTATACTTCTTTTTAAAATGTTTTTAGTGATTGCCTTAGGGTTCACAATACATAGCTTAAAAAATCTAAATGAACTTTAAAGTAATACTATACTACTTTATAGATAGTGTAGGTATTTCATAACAGGATATTCCCAATTGCTGCACCTGTCCCTTGTAAAATTTGTGTGATATATTTCACTTGTCCATGTGCTGTAATTATCCAATACATTATTATCTTATTGCTTTGAATAAACAGGTGCCCTTAGATGAGTTAAAAGTAATAAAATAAAATATTTATTTTTATTTTTCTGACATTCTTCCTGTTTATGTAGATCTAAGTTTCTGACCTGTATGATTTTCATCTTCCTGAAGAACTTCTTTAAGCTTTTAATCAAATTGTTCTGATATTAAACAATTATGTTAGTTTTTGTTTGTCTGAGAAAGTCTATTTTTCTTTTACCTTTAAGGAATAACTTTACTGGTTATAGAATTCTATGTTGGCATTTCTTTTTTTTCAACACTTTCAATATTTTATTGCATTTTCTTTTTGCTTTCATGGATTGTGATGAGAAGTCTGCTGTGCTCTTATCCTTTTTTCTATAAAGGTAAGGTTTTCTTCACACTCTAATTTATTTTAAGATTTTCTCTTTGTCTTTGTTTTTTCTACAGTTGAACATAATATGCTTAAGTTTCTGGTGTGTTTTGGGGGGGCATTTCTGTCATTTGGTGTTCTCAGTTTATAAAACTTGTGGTTTGGTGTCTTTCAATAGTTTTGGTAACAACTCAGCAACTATTACTTCAACAATTTCTTCTGCTTCATTTTCTTGTTTTTTCTTTTAATGGCATTTCAATTATGCATATGTTTTATCCCAAAAGTTATTGGGTATTCTAATCTGTTTCCTTTTCTATTTGTGTTTCAGTTTGGGAAGTTTCTACTGGCATATCATTATTTCCTTGCTGTGTCAAGCCTGCTGAAGGCATTCTTTATTTCTGTTTTTTATTTCTAAAATTTTCTTTTAATTTTTTAAAAATAGTTTCTCCTACTCTGATGACATACCCATTTGCTCTTACATGTTGCCTATTTTTTTATTAGAACCCTTAACATATTAATCTTGGTTAAATTTCTTATCTGTTAATTCACATCTGAATGTGGTTATGATGATTGCTTTGTCTGCACAAGTTGAGTTTTTTTCCTTGACTTTGATTTACCTTTTAATTTTTTTATTGACTATCAACTTGTTGTACCCATAAATAGCTACTTATGTAAATAGACCTTCCTGGGGAAAATTTATGTTAATCTGGTTATGAATTGGACTGTGTTTAATGTTTGCTGTAGAGATATGTGGAATAGACTCCAAGTTCTTCTAATACTGTTTTTGTTTCCTCTCCTGGCTTTAGAGCTTCCCTTTGTGCTGCTTCTTAGAGAGTTTATGTCTTATAGCTATTTTTGCTATAATTCTGTTATACTGAAAGCTTATTGGTACAGTAGTTTGGTCTGGGGGAGGTGGAGTCTCAGTCTTCTGGGGCACCTCTCTTTCTGTGTGTGGCCCTCACAAGTGTTTCTGTTTTCCCTGGAGACCTGCAGCTCCCTTCATCTTCCCTCTACCAAGTTCCTAATGGGTTTCATTGAAGTTCTGCCCCCTTAACTTTTTCTCTTCCCACTTCGGTGAAACAAATGCTAGCAGGAACTGCAAGAGGGAGGAAATCTCTTTCCCCAGGAGAGATAAAGTTTCTGTTTCACTCCGTGGCAAAGTATTTCTCCTTGGAGATTAAATAAGCCCTTGCCACAGAGAAGGAGATGAGAGGGCTACTCTTGCTATATTTCCCCTCTCCTTGTCAGAGCCATGGGAGATTTTTCTGGGACCCTCACTGTGAGAACCCGTGGGGATCTTGGAAGGAAAGCCCAAGAAAGTGTGGGAACTCTCCTTTGATTGCAGCCCCCAGAAATTTGTCACTATCAAGCTAGTTAGCACTTAGGCTACAACAATTTGTCACAATTACTAGTAAAGGAAGTGGTTTTACAACTTTTGGATTCTGGTGCCTTAGCTCTAGGTGAAAAAACCTCTAGTATACTATCTCTGAATGTATCAGTCTCTTCGGTTGTAGAGTGGCAGTTTTCTCTGTTACTTCAGTTCTCTGGTGGGTTCAAGAATAGTTGTTGATTTTCACTTTGCCTAGCATTTCTTGTAATAACAAAACTGATGACTTGAAATCTCCTTACATGTCAGAGCTGAAATGGATAAGCCTACACCTATTAATTTTAATGGGAAAAATTATATGTGCTTCATTTCAGCCCTAGAGACCTACACATTTTACACAAGTAGAGAGACATGTAAATTGAACAATTAAACTACTTTATATAAGATATAAGCAATAATTTAAAAACCAATAGATACATAATGTATACAAATTTATTGTACTTACCATAGATGAAAAGCATATTTTGGAGTGGGTGCTGGTCTGGGGAGAATTGCAAGGGGTCACTCTTTGGAAGCTGCACTCATTGTTCTGTACCTTTTGTTAACATTTTGGAGTTCATGTTTTATCTTGCACCCAAACTGCTTTAAATAAAATCCAGGAATAGAAAAATATCTAAGAAAATATAGGCTAAATTCAATAGCATGCTGAAACATATGGAAAAAATACATATACCCGACAGACTGCAGATATGAAGAAGCTCCTCTTTATTTTTCTCATGTGGTGTATATTCACAAATACAAATGAATAAAAATGTTTTGGCTCAATGAACCATGACCTGCAGTTTAAATTTGTTCCATATGATATTCTTTGACTAGAAAGTGTGTCTAGTAAATTGGTAAATTTACTATTCAATGTTGTCTTTGCTTGAAAATATAACTTTGGAATGGAATACCACATCTTAGAGTATATTTACTTAGTGTGTTTTCAGCTGAAAAGTCTTTATACCAAAAAAGAAAAAGAAAAAGAAAGGGTTGTATCCAAAAAAGTTGTATACTTTTTCAAGAGCTGTTATGGCAAAACATCATTAACTGAGCAGTCCCTGTAATTCTGTAATTTATATTCTTTTAAAGTTTGGAATCAGTTCATTGTTAGCTATGTTTCCACCAGATCAATGCAAAAATCACTGCAAACTTTTATTTTCCTCAGTTTTTCTCCTTCACCTCCACCAATGACCATATGGAAAATGCCTGGAATTTTAGTTTATGTTATTGTTAAAATTATTTTCTTTTCTTAGTAAGTACTTATTCAGACATAACCACAAGTCGTTTGTTCTCACTTCTCTGTCAAATAGACCTTCACACATAGTTCTGCTTCTTTCTAGATTAATCCTTGTTCCTGATGTAGTTCATCCTCTAATAAGCAGTTATTTTAGACATAGTCTAGAAGTTATAGACTCACCCTTAGATGACAGTATATGTGGGTATAGAATTCTAGAATTCAAGCATTTTTTTTCTCTGTAATTTCAAGTGCTCCACTATCTTTTCTATTCAATACTGTTAATGACAAATCTAGTGTTACCTGAACTCTTAAAGCAGGTTCTGAGGCAAAGATGTGAGAATAAGCCAATTATCAATTTACTGTTACTGCTCAGAGGTTTATTTACAACATGTCAATAGAGCATTGGTGCTGTTGTAGTGTGCATCTTAGTTCTGCTTGGTTATCTCTTTCAACCTAAGGATACATGTCTTTCTTTAATTCTAAGAAATTATCAGTTATTTCTGGAATATTTTTTCATTTGTTCTCTCTATTCCTTCCTCCAAAACATCTATTACATGTATGTTGGGACTTCCATTCTATCAGTATAATAGTAGTCCAAAAATATTTATAATTGGATTATTTCTTTTTTGTTTATTGTTGTTCAAGTGCTGGTGTCCGCATTTCTCCAATATTCTCCCCCGCCCCACATACCTGCAGCTTCTGCCCTCAATCCTACCCACCTTTTGGCTTTGCCAATGGGGCCCTTTATACTCATATCTTGATAATAACGTATTTGGAATTCTTTGTACATTCTGCATTCACTTCCTTTATCAGATATGTGTTTTGTAAATCTGTCTGTGGCTTATCTGTTCAATCTCTTAATAGTATTATTCAAAGAGCAGAAGACCTTAATTTGGATAAAGGCCAATTTAACATTTTTTATGGTTCCTCTTTTTAGTATTTTATTCAAGAAAGCATTTCTCCTACATTTTCTTCTAGAAGGTTTATACTTTTAGGTGTTATAGTTAAGTACATAATCTGTGTTAGAATTAATTTTTGTAAATATTGTAAGAATGAATTAAAGTTCTTGTTTTTCATATTGATATCAACTTTTTTCAGTACCATTTTTTAAATGGCTATTCTTTACCAAATAACTTTTTCCTCTTCTTTGAATGTCAACTAACCATGTCTGTGGGGATCTATTTCTAATTTCTCTATTCTGTTTCATTGTTTATTTCTCTTGACTCTTGCATTACTTTTTGATTACTATAGTTTTATTATAAATCTTGAAGTGAGATAGTATAATTCTTCCAACTTTTTAAACATTTTCAAAGTTATTTTTAGCATTTCTAAGTCTTTCACATTTCCATAGAGATTTAGAAACAGCTATTCAATATCTACCAAAATATTTTGGAAATTTGATTGGACTTCCATTGAATATATTATTCTATTCAGAAAGAACTGATATGTAAATAACAGCAAGTCTTCAGATCCTTGAATATAATATCACTCTCCAATTAGATATGTCTTTTTAAATTTCTCTAAATTGTAGGAAAGATAATTTCTCAACTTGATAAAAAACCTAAAGTTGATGTCATCCATAGATTGAATACTTTATGCCTGTGACAGGAAACAAACAAAAATGTCTGTTCTTACCATCTCTATTTAATGCTGTATTGGAAGATCTGATCTAGTGCAAGGCAAGAAAAAGCATTAAAAGTGAACATATTTAAAAAGAACAGGAAAACTATATTTATATGCAGACACTATGATCACCTAAGTAGAAAAGCCCAAGAAATCTACAAAAAATCATGCAAATTAGTGAGTGATTTCAGTAAGATGGCAGGATACAACGTCAGTGCACAAAACCAACTGAGTTTTATGCACTAGCAACTGACAAATGGACAATGAAATGAAAAATGATACATTTGAAAAATCATAAACATGAAATATTTACAGATATTTGTAAGACAATCTGTATAAGAGCTGTATGTTAAAAACTGCAAAATTATTGCAAGAAATGTATAGTGTTATATATTTGGAGATTGAATAATGTTTTACTGTCAAATTTTGTTAAATTAACCTAGAGATTCAATGCAACCTCAATCTCAACCAAAGTCTTAGTAGGATTTTTAGATATTGATAATTTGATTCTAAATTTTATAGAAATACAAAGGCCAGAATGGTCAAGACCATTTTAAAAGTGAAGATCATTGGATCATTGGAGTATGTAACCTGTTAGCAAGACTTACCATTAATCTACAGTAATTAAAAGAGTATGATAGACATATAATTTAATTAAATAGAATAGCCAGTTTAGAAACATTCTCATACTTCTATGATTAATTTATTTTTAATAAGCCTACCAAGATAATTCAGTGCAAGAAAGCCCACTTTTTTTTTTCCAACAAATGGTGTTGGACCTCATAGTGAAAAAATAAACCCTTATCTCACACTGTATGTAATGAACTTATCTGGGGCCATAGAACTATGATTAATAGGTAAAACAATATTGAGGTCTGTCCATAAAGTATCCAGCCATGTAATATAAAAAATAGTGACATTTATTGGAGACAATACAAGATACAAGAAACATTCCACATAAGATAATGATGCCTCAATCCCCTTCAAAGTAGGCAGCTTGGGACCTCACACAATTCTCCCAATCACCATCAGCTGCCCTGTCCTATTTTCCTGAATTGCATCAATGGTCTGAAATCTCTTCCCTTTCAAAGGTAATTTTAGGTTTGGGAAAAGCCAGACATCACAGGGCACCAAATCTAGGTTGTAGGGAGCTGAGTCACCTGGGTGATAAGATGTTTTGCCAAAAAACTCTGGACAAGACATGATGCATGAGTTGGCATGTTGTTATGATGAAGCTGCCAGTCACCAGTTGCCCAGAGCTGCAGCCTTCTGAATCATCCAAATAGTTTCCATGGAGGAATGTTCAGGCTTAACACAAAATTTGATGCAGATTTGTTACTCTACTCATTCAGTCATTTTGAATGCATGGCTACACATGCTCACTCAATGGTGTCTGGTGCCCTCACTGACTAGTACTGTGAAGTTGTCATTGTGCACACATGCACATTCTAGGCCACTCTCCTTGTCTCCCAGGTTATATCAATGTCATGCAAATCATTCTAATTATGTTAACAATGAT
The DNA here is from genome assembly GCF_019186645.2 of Phyllostomus hastatus. Lineage (NCBI taxonomy): Eukaryota > Metazoa > Chordata > Mammalia > Chiroptera > Phyllostomidae > Phyllostomus > Phyllostomus hastatus. Next base: position 20,525,928 of record NW_025333869.1, read on the forward strand.
TGGAATTTTTCCAGATAGACCTTGTACTATTTCTAGAAAAATGTAATGGAGAAAACCTTTGTAACCTTGAGTTAAATGAAACTTTTTGTTAAGACTCACAAAAAAGCATGAATATTAGTAAGAACAAATGAAGTGGTTTATCAAAATTAAGAAATACACTGTTTTGAAAATGAAAAATCAAATCACACACTGTCAGAAAATTTATAAAACATGTCTGATAAAAGACTTGTATTCAGAATAAAGAACTCTTACAATGAAATATTAAGAAAAAATGCTCTTTTAAAAGGGCCAATGATTTGAACAGATATTTCAGCAAAGAGTGTATATGACTAGATAAGAATTGAAAAGATAGATGTTAACAGCTCTACAAAATATAAGTGGAAATTAAAGTTAGATGAAAAACTATTGCACATCCAATAGAATGTCTAAAATAAAAAGACCATCAGCCTAAACATTGGTGAGGATGTCAAGTACCTCTCATGTATTGCTGGTGTGAGTACAAAGTTATATAGCCACTTTAAAAAATATGTTGGCAGTTTCTAATAAAGTTAAAAAGAACTTTACCATTTGACTCAACATTTCCTTAGTATTTATTCAAGGAAAAGTAAAACATGTGTGTTGAAACATTTGTAATCAGATGTTTATACCAACTTTATTCTTAATAGCTAAAAATTGGTAAAAACATGTAGGTATATATATTGGTGAAATGAAAAACATATTGTGGCATATCCATTCAAGGAATACTCCTCCGTGGCATGCAAGTGCAAACTACTGAAATAATCAACTACATAATGAACCTTAAAAGCATTATGCTAAGTAAAAGATACCTGCTATAAAAGACTGCATATTGCATAATTCCATTAGAATAAAATTTTAGAAAAGGTAACTGCAGTAATGTTACAGAACAAGCAAGGGGGGGGGGCTGGGACGATATACTATTACTGAAAGAAGCCCCCAGGTCCGTTATGTCCGCCGCCAGAGGAAAGACATCTCTCAATGCCAGAGATTTGTGAAAAGGAAAGAAAATGTTTATTTAATGCTATACAAACTTAACGTAGTGACCTAATGTCTTTACCAAAATCCCAAAGTCCCTTAAAACAGCCACAAACAGACACAGTCCTTCCTTCCCCCTTTGCCCAGTCCAGAGTACCGTATCTCCTAAGGCTGTGAGGGTCCCCACTCTGGCAAAGGCATGTGGTCCTCTCTCCCTGGGCCACGGAAGTCCCCACTCTGCCAGAGCCGCATGGTTCTCCCTCTCAGGGCTGCGGGAGTCTCCACTCTGTCAAGGCTGCGTGGTTCTCTCCCTCAGGGCCGCGGGAGTCTTCACTCTGCTAAAGCTGTGTGGTTCTCACTGCACTTCCACAGCTGCATGGTTCTCCCTCTCAGGGCTGCACATGGTTCTCCCCCTCCAATGGCTGCTGCATCTCGGTTTAAATCCCCACGCCAATCTTCCTCTGCAGCCCTATTTCCAACTCCTCCCACACTTGGCTTCACGTGCCAGAACTCATACCCTTCCAGCTTTACTGGACTGCCATCAAGAGTCTGGGCAGGTGTGGCCCCATGTCCTGGAGCCAATCTTCTCCAAGCTCCCACGCAGGCGCAGGCGTTGTAACTCCAGGGACCTGCCCCCCAGTTATGTCTTGGTGGGGAAGTTACTTCTATTCCCCTGGCTCAGAGCCTGGCCACAGCTATTTAACATATCTAAGCGACCAGCCAAAGGCTATAGATATGTTAAATGACTACACCAGAGGTTAGCTGCAAGGCTGTTGCTATAAGAAACAGCTTTCAAAGGCCCTGCTCCACGTGTCCCTTCCCCCAGCCCTGGGGAATGGGGGTGAAGACATCTTAAAATCTCCTGGACACCTTGAGTTCTGGACCCCATTTTAAATGCCTATTTGGGGTCCCCCCTCTTGGCTGCATCCTGTAACAGTAAGAGCAAGCAACTCAGTGGTGGCCTATGGCTGTCATGGGAGGAGATTGACTGCAAAGAGGCAAAGGGGAAATTGTGGTTGATGATGGGATTATTCTATATCTTGATTGTTGTTGTCATTACATGGCTTTATATATGTGTGTGCCCAAGTCATAAAATTGTAGTTTTAAAATTGATGGGTTTCTTTGTATATAAAACTAACCTCAAGGAAACTGATAATAAAAAAGATAGGCTCAGGCCTCAGCTGGGTTGCTTAGTTGGTTGGAGCATTGTCCTGTACACCAAAAGGTTGCAGGTTCCATTTCTGGTCACGACACATGCCTAGATTGTGGGTTCAGTCCTGGGTTGGGGAGCATACAGGAGGCAACTAAACGATGTTTCTCACACTTCTCTCTCTCTCTCTCTCTCTCAAATCAATGAATAAATCCTCAGATGGGGATTTTTAAAAGGCTCAGAAATGACAGAGAAAATATAGAATCATTTTTCATTAGAGAGAAAAACCTGAGGATAATAGACCATTTAGAATACTTTCATTATATCACATTCAGAAGCAGCTCTACCAGAAAACTCTCCTAAGGAGTCTAGCTGTGTTCTTTGCTCCATACCAAAGTTTTTCTTATTTTTTTTGGTTGGTGTCTTTTGTTTTCCTTTCCTTGAAAATAAAGATTAATTGTTCTTATATTGGCAAAGAACCTTCAAAATGTCAGGTGATGCGGATCCCGGATCCTGGGGTCTAAGGTGTTGTGGATGAGACATGAGACAAATTCACACAGACTACAAAGTCCCATGGAGGAAAAGGGATGGCGCAGCCACTCTCTCAAGAAGAGAGTGCCTGGATCCTTGCCTTGACAAGCTTTTATTGGTTAAATTTGCACGGGAATAAAGCTCATCAGTCATTGTCAGGCAGAAATGATTGAACAATAGATAACATTCAAAGAACTCTGAGGGCTTATTCTGCATCAGGGTCAGACAGTTAAAGGGCCATAAAGCTTTGGGGAACAAACTCACCTCCTACTCTGTCCCTTATTATTTAAATTGAGGGTATAGGCAAAGTAGGTTTCATAGGATTTTATGCATTCTTTCTTAGGCCTGATTGCCCTAGGGAACCAGCCCTTTCCAGCACAGGGCTGCACCCACCTCCAGCATTGTTTCAGGCTTAAGGCATTGTTTCAGGCTTAAATCAGGCAGGGGAAGTAAGGCAGCCAAGAGATTAGGAGACTTCTTGCAGACACATGAGGACTCAGGCTTTGTCAAAACTGAAGGTCGAGGGCCCATTACCTCCTTTTTCTATAGCCCCCAAGTCCTTTCCTAGCCCCCCTCCCCACTGCCCCGTGATCATGCCTATCTTAGATCATCCCTCCCTTAAGGAATCTTACCCATCATTGGCTAACCAATCAAGCACTGGGGGCCAGTCAGGGTGAAGTAAAAGGAGCAGAGGCGGCTCCCCTGCCAGGGAGATAAGCTTTGTCTCCTTAGGGGCTTATGGTCCGAAGGTTGCTCACTCAGCCTTAGCCATGGGGGTTACAGCTTCTGAAACTGGGTAGGGCAGTTCCCAACAGTTAGATTTAATTTGAAAAGGACAAACAAATGGCAGTATTCTTGTTTCCACATTTCTTTGAGGAGATAGTATGGTGTGGGGAGAGTTTGTGAGTGGGCTAGTAAAGTCCAGCTCTGGTCTCCTCTCCCCTTGCCCCTGCCCACACACACAGGGGTGCTTGCTGCCTCCTGCTCTAAGACTGATGGCAGAACCCTTAGCCTTGGCCATCAGACTGGGTTCAGACAGGAGCCTATAGAACCAAGAGCTTTGTGAATCTTTCCTTCATTTGCCTTAACAACTGCTTAGGCCTAAAAGCCGTCTAGCTGTAGAGGTTTTGTAACACAACAAGCATTGTAGACTCAAGATAGTTCTGTGATTTTTTTTAAAAAAGAGGAAGAAGTAATCATTTTCAGCTATTCTCGTTAGCTGGCCAAGCACATATCAGTGGCTTCATTACCAACACAGTCACGCAGAAGTATTTAAAAGTTTACCGCTATTTGAAACAGCTTTATCCCATAACTTTTATGACTTTCTCATCTTCCATAAATGTCATCTTCAACATTTTTAGCCCTTCTCAAGAGAGAGGAAGAAATATATGTTGTGTATGTGATATATGATGACTCAACCATGTTGTTATTGCTTATAGGAGAGATGACAAATCATCAGGTATTAGTAAATCAGGTATCCCACCCTCCCTCATCCAGAGATAAAAACATAGAAATGCCATTTGAACATTTTGGCATGATATACATGTTAGGAATGGCAGAGAACAATAAATTGTCCCAGTAACTTCTGTATTTTTTTACAATAAAATGGTAGGATTGAGGGAGGCCATGGAAGCTTTTGAAATAAAATTACTATTTCACCAAATCCAATCTTTATATTTATTTGGATAAAAAAAATTTCCCAGTATTTTGGGTGTTCCAGCAGCTATAGGGGTCAAAGAGTCTCTAAACATATCTACTTGTATGTGGAATGAGCAGATTCAAGTAGATGGTTCACTGGTTTAAGAACTAGATTTGGTTGTGGGATTTACGGAATCCCTAAAACAGTGTGAACTTTCTGAGAAATAACCCTAAAAAGAGCTTCAAGTTTGTAGCTTTGAAGTCATTGTTTACCTTACTCAGCACAAATGTATATTCTATAACATACACTGATGATAATGGTCTGTTTTCCCATGTTGCAACTTGTGTGTTTGGAGCTCCAAAAAACATAATGAGCGATTCTGGTCTTTGTATGAGTTAATTAGTAATCCACTAAAGTTGACCCCCCTGAGTAGCAATTCGACAGGAATTTGCAAAATGGGGGTATTGAAAGCCTATAGGATGTATGCACAGTAATCCAATGATATTTAGTTTTCAATACATGTTTCTTTCCAACAACACATAGAGCTCTTAAAGAAATAGTCTTAAAAATATTGAACATTTTTCAAACTTTCTTGCATATACTAACCCTGTTATATGTCATCCTTGCAAAGCAACATGGGAACTTTAAAATATTTGAGATACTATTCCAGAAATATTTTATATGTGGACTCTTGTTTGTGGGAAAACCATCTTTCATCAAATAATGAGACTATTAGAACTGCACAGAAACCTTAAGGACTGTTAAGATAATTAAAAGCCACATTTAATAGTTGCTCCAGTAGCACTTTTTTTTCCTTTTTCAAATGTGCTCCAGTGGCGTCTTGACAAACATTTTAATTTTATATCTCTCAAGTAAACTCATAAAACAGCATGATCTAAAAATTCTTAACAAATACATTAATAAAAATTTATACATGCTTGCATTACTTATGCTGTTTTTATGTTAATTACATAATAATATTGCCTTGTATCAACTTTAATGAGATTAAATATTGATCAGTGCACTTTCCATTGATATTTCATTAACACAATAACTGTCTTGTTATATCCAGATGTAACTTTAAATTAATTAGAGTCTGGCTGGAAATGAAAAGTTTTGTGAAGATGTACAAAGCAAGCTCTTTTAAATATAAACAGGGTTGGAAAACTCAGCCTATGAATTAAAGCAGAGAAGAAAAATGAAAATCTACCTATTTTAAGAGTTTAAAGTAATTAGATCTAAGAACAACAGTGCACAATTTTTTTTCCCATAGGATGTTAGCTCTAATATTTGACAAGGTTCATTTATCACTCTGTATTAAGGAAGAGGTTATGAAATATTACAATTATTACTCAGTATTATGGTCTTTATTTATTTCAAAAAGAACCTGTATTAAGGTTTCTTAGGATGTGATTAACGCTGTTTATTTTATGCTGATGAACTGAGAGCTGCTTCAATGGGGAGATGCTGTAATTTTCCCATGATCTAGAAAATAATTCATGGCACTTTTTATGTTGTCATTACTGTCACATCTCCTGAGTTAAATATGAGCCCTGTCACTTGGAAGTCAGAAAGTGGCTCCTAAATTTCTCAATTTTATTAGCAATTGATTCAAATCATTTCCCGAAAATAGTCTGAATTGACATATGAATTGTAGTGGTTCATCATCTTGGTGATTAATTAATCAAGCCATCAGGTTCACATTAAACTATTTATCAATCTTATGATTTCCGGCTTTTCAGAAAAATTAAAAAGTGCTCCAATGATATTTTATGAGTTTTGAGAAAAATTAAAAAGGGATCAAAAAAGTAATCTGTCTCTCCTAATTCAGAAGCTCCATGATGTAAATTTCTGTAAGCCAAGAAAGACACTACAAGGAGGAGATGGGGTTGGAGCCTCTACCCCAGGGAAACCATGTGGGTTATTTCTACAGGCCTCAGTTTCTTCATCTATAAAATAAGGAAATTGAACTAAATAATCTCTCATGTTTTGCTCACTTTTAAAATTGTCTATAGTCAGTAAAGGTGTCATATGATTGTTGTTGTTACTTTTATTATTTTAATGTGTGCCAGTGTCTTTACACATAACTTGTGGTTATTGATGGAGCGACAAAGCCTTCAAATTAAAGTTGTAATTGACATTCTTGGAGCAGCATTGGACACTGTTCTGCAATTTGCATTTGAAATACTATTTTCCACATTAGTCTGTATGTTTTCTATTGGGCTATTTTAACAAGGGACCACAATCCTTTGCTTTCAGCCAGAATGACAGTATCAACCTTTCCAAGATTGGGCCACACCAAAGCTGTTTGTGCACTGAGAAAACTCTGGCAAAACATCAAGTTGTTTGCCTATTTAATTTCATTCAAACTTGGCTGAGCTCAGTTAATAGCCAGTTCTTTTCAGAATAAATGACTAGCCAACCAAATTCAGCCCCTTTTCTTTCACATTTGCTGTGTGTATAACTACAAAATGAATGTCTCATTCTAAACAACTATCTCTGGTGTTATTTCCAAAGAACTAAGGATTTTTTTCTCCTAAAGTTAATTCCACTTTAAGTGCTCAGGTGCCTCTGGTGTTCTGGAACAGAGAGCACAAGCCACACAGAGAAGACCCTACACATGTAGCTAGGGTGGACTCCATCTCTGACTGCTGTGTGGGGACTAGGCCAGAGGCATGGTGTCTAAAATGGCTGAGACAGTTGGCATTCTTAATCCTTCAGCCACTCCTTGCTCAGGAAGGTCAGGGAGATTCATGGAAATTAAATGTCTTTTTCTTCCATTTCTTCTCACCCTCAGGATGAGCAGTAGCTGGTTCTCCCTGCGCAGTGCAAACTGAAGAGGAGGACCCTTGGACAGGGAAAGGACCACAGAGAATCTGGACCACAGAAAAACCACCCCAAGAGTGGTCCTTCTGGAGGCTTGGTGAAGCTGCTGTTCTCTTTGAAAGTAGCTAGAGGGTCTCTCATTCAGGAGAAATGGACCAGAGGCCTTTGGGCTTAGGGTCTCATTTTGGACCATCATGGCTCTGAGAGTCCTGCACGTTAATTCCTGCCATAGACACATAGTTTATGGTTTATAGATGAGTCCAAAAAGAACATGCCCTGTGGGAGAGGGGGGTGATAATGGGAAAGCAGAGAGGCTATTTGACTCACAGACCCACAAATGATCTCACATTTAGATTTTATCTCCAAATGAGATTATGCATACAATTGCTGAGATATGTAACCAAATTTGGGGAAAAAAATGTTATCCCACAACCAGAAATTTGTGTCACACTATAGAAAAATATTATCCATAACCCCTATTTTATCAATTCTGTGATTATCTTATGTGCAGCTCAAAAATATTGCATTTTTTAACTTAAATAGTTAATTTGTTCAGTGTAACAATTTAAACTATAACATGATGTTTTAATCCTATTTCAATTTCTTTTTTGAAAATACATCAGGAACCTCAAGAAAATGGAGAAGCCCAGGCTTCTTTCAACCTGTCTGAGGCTTTGCATGGTTGTCCTGGGCATCCTTCATTTTGGTCCCCAAGGTGCCAGGGTCCCACTCCATGCAGACAAAGCCATATAGTAGAAGGAAAATAACATATGGGAGAGGCACATTACAAGTACCAAATGAATAACCTAAGCCTGTAACAGCCTTGGCACATTGCCAGGAGACACCTCCAATTACATACTGAAGAGAAGGAGAATCCTCACCCCTAGAATACATCCTACCCCTGCTATTTTATTATAATGCACTTGTAATTTGTAACTATCCCAAGCCCTTTCTGGAATATGCTGTGCTTTCAAACTCCTGTGCTAGCACCACAAGGATGGAAAGGCATTGCATTTGCACATGTCAGCCTACCTCATCCATCTCCCCTCATTCAAACAATACACATTCGAGGTTCAGCAATTGGAGTTATATATTTTTCCTTAATGTTGTTGTAAGGTAATGGTTCTCTTATCTGAAATTCATCAGCCTGCTATAAATTTAAACTCCATTACTGCCAATAGAGAGAAGCTAAGCACCAAACCACTTTCAATAAATTTGCACTTATGCAATTGAACTGATACGGCCTCAGAGGAAAAGGTGAAACTCGTCTTGAGATATTTAAGTTAGTCTGAGTCACTGCTTCGTCTAGTGTTAAATTGGATCCATCGAAAAATGTAGGGCAGCACTCATCAGCCCTGAGTTATAAGAAGAGATTTCGGGCTGAAAAAAATTCTGTCTCCAACATTCATTATTAGACAGCATAATTCTAAGAAACCACTGGCTGGCTCTGTTATTTGGCACAACTAAATGCTACAAATGGAAACCCTGATAGATGTATGTTTTTGTGGACATTAATCAGACTCAGGCCAGCCCAAGTCCTGAAGGTTTTTATGTCCTGGCATGAAGCTGTGAGTATGTCTAGACAATCAACGTAAAGAAAGTACTTACAAAACATTTGTACAAGGCTTCAAGATTAGCAGATAACAATGCTTCTGGTCTACACATCCACCTGGGACATAACAATTGTTATTTACCATCTTCTGTTTTTGATGAGGAAACTGAAGCTCAGAGAGGAAACAACAACCTTTCTTGGGTACATGAAAACAGTGATTTGATATTAACGTCTTCCTGGGTCTGAGTTTTCGGCAGTGGAAGATCAAGAACACACCCTCTTCAGCAACCTCAAAAGGCTGTCAGGATCTCTTCTTGATGAAGAAGGACTTCTTTATCAGGCGCCAAAAGGATAAAATAAGCTACCTCCAGGGTCACAGATGTAGCTTCCTTGAAGAGGAGGTCTCCTGAGGCTGACTTTCTGAAGCAGTCTAGACTGGAGTCTGCTGGTCAATTAGAGTTGATGGTTTTACAGGAGGAGGACAACATGACCAGGCAACAGCTTCCAGGCTATTATGAACTGGAGGTTCAGAAACTTAAGATGACTTCCATTTATGGTTGGAGAAAAACATCTCTCTGTGCACTTGAGCTGGGAAATTTAACTCCCAGGATGTAATGAGCATGCTACACATTGTAGGGACTTAGCTGTCAGACACACACACACACACACAACCACTCATTCTCCCCACCCCTTTTCCCATCCCCACAGCTTCAGTGCCCATTCTAAGGCCAAAACTGGCATCACACACCAGTTGCAAGAACTGAAAATCTTTTGCACTTAATTGGATGATATACATTATTCATGAGCCTTGAGTCTGATGATTTTGGCATTCATTAGGGGGGAAAAACGGGACATTAGTTTTCTTGGTACAAAACATTTCATATTAAACTTCATTTGCAATCCACTTTTCAATGTAAGGAATTAGAAATGCTTTTAAGCAAACTTGGGAACTATGAAATAGCTGGGAAATGAGCATCAGCAATTTCTAAAGATGGCAAAGAAAGGAGGAAGAGCTGAGATTTTCAGATCTCAACACTCAGAGCTCTGAGTAGAGGGGAGGGTCAGCCTAAAATTCAAGCAGATTAATTCAAATTACAATGATAGTAATGATAAATGCTTATATGCATATATATATGACATATACATATGCACCATCTATTTTATGTAAATAATCTATATTTTATATTTGAATATGTGCCTATGTTTTCAAAATTTATTTCAAAGCAATGAATGAGCTTATTTTTTTCCTACCTCTACTTTTCCAAAATAAAAGGCATCATCTCCTGAGAGTTAAGTGAGGCCTAGTTCAGGGTTCTATCCTGCCCTTCTCTAGTCTGTGTAAAATAAAGACTTCAGTATCTACTGGAAGCTTCTGTAGAATGAGGTTGAGTATGCTTAATTTCTCTTTTTACAAGTGTATCTAGAATCTCAGAATTGAGATACCCTAAGTCAATTCCTTTATTTTGCAAATAAAAACTGAAGCACAATGAGAGATCTGGGATCTCCAGTGCTCAGAGGATGAGAGGTGGAGAAAATTGGGCTTTCTTGACCACTTTCATGCAACCCACTACCCAAATGGCCACAGCTCCCTGGGAAATCCTCTTAGTGAGGGGCTTCGAAGTCAAACAAATTTGGGCGAAGTCAGGCCTTGGGCAAGCCTCTCATTTTGTTACACCTTAGTTCTTTACTTATAAATTGAAGATAAATTTTGGATGTTTGTTAGGAAGTTTAGAAGCAATAACTACAGGTAAAGCCCTGAGGGCAGCATCTGGCATATGCTCCATAAAGGTTGGCTGTGATTACCCTGTATTATTATAAAGTGTGAGAACACAGCCTACCTGGACATTCTTGCTGTCACTTGCCAGTTGTCCCACCTTGGTGACATTTGTCTAATTTTCCCAGTTAGACATGAAATTTTTTTAGAGCAGTCATCTTTTAGTCCCACTTAGCATTGTCTTGTGCCCAACCTTAATTCAAGTAGCAGATGCTCAATAATGATACAAATTGTGTTTTACATGGTGAGACAATTTATAATGTTCAGTCTTTTCACATGCCCTCTGCCTTCAGAAATCACTGCTGAATCTATGCTTTAAGGCTGCAGAAAAATCTCACCTACCAGAATGTTGACAAGCAAAGCTTTCCTCTTTTTCTCAGTTAATACACACCAGGACCAGGATTGGCAGATACCAACACCCCCACTTAATGGAGGAGGGGGGCAGGGTGTGGGGAGAAAGGAGCTCTGTGCCTGAAGCGCTGCAACAGAGTCACAGCCTGGAAAATCATCAGGTGTCCCATCCTCTATTCAACCTGGTTCCACCAACTTCATCTACCAGCATAGACTCACTGTCTGCTATTGCGGGTTGAACTCCACAAAGTGAGGTCCATATTTAAGAATGCTGCTTTCAAAAGAATAGGATAAATAAGTTGGCTTGTTTCTAAAAGTATTTTTTTGAGAAGGCCCAAAGCCTGAGTAAAGTGACTGTCAACCAGGGTCTGGAGCACTGCTCCAAGAAGCTCATCACAAGAGTGAAATTTCTTTGAAGTTTCCCATTAAAATTTACATCCATTAGAGTCAGTCCCAATTTCAAATATATGTGCTTATTTTTACTATACAGTTGCTCCTTAAATATTGAAGTAAAGTAGGCATTCCATAAAAATGCACCATTTTTTCCTATGGTTCAGGGCATCCATGGCATGCAGCTGTACACTGAGATTCAGAAGAATGGTTGGCAGGCTCTTTCTAATCCCCAAATCTCAGCCCAAACCCAAGCCCAAATGTGTGATAACCCCACTGCCCACAGTCCTTTTTCATCAGGGCACAGCTAATGGGCCTCAATGAGGGCTGATCCACCTGTTAATTTTCCTTAAGGAGCCATGAGGGTGCTTGCCTTCCCACAGAAGCCCTAAGAGCAGCTGAACTCATTTCTCTTCTGTCCATGTGTATTAATTCCTGTTTCTGTAATGAGATAGGGAAGAGAAAAAAGGGGAGAGGACTGATGTGGAATCAGATTGGGCTTGATGAGTTATGGAGCCTGCCTTCTCATCAACAATGTAAAACAGCCTGGGCTCTATTTACTGCTGCTGTCAGCAGGATCAATAAATAACATTTTCAGTGACATGAAGAGGGAATACGTGAGTTCAATGAAATAAAGGGGAGCCAGAGGTAGAAGCAGACACTGTTCGCTCCTTTTCCTCTTCTTGCCCTGGCAGGAAGTCACCTGGAGTCACCTGTTTGGCTGGGGGAAGTGGGGGATGCAATCTGGTTTGGCTTTTAAGGAGGGAGGAGGAGGCATTCCTGGAGGAACAGAAGGCTTCTCTGCTGAGACGGAAGTCAAGGAAGGGCATGGTCCATTGTCACCATAACTTCCCTCATAAGTCAAACCACACCTTCATCTGAACCTATAAGCCACCATTAACAGGCCTGAGTGGGCAGTGCCCCCACCTTCTTGGCCACATTAGAAGAAGGGATTTGTCTTATTAGTTCTCAAGAAGGATTACAGGCTATGGAGAAACCCAGAGGAGGCATGCTTCGTCTGCCCAAGGGCAGAGAGGATGCTGACCAATTAGAAAGTACTCTGTGGTTAGAGGGGTTAGGTGAGGTGACCTAAAGTACAACAGATTTCAGGTTCCGTTCAACAAGAATTTGGAGTCAAGAGTTAACACAATCACAGAACTTCCACTTAGAAGGAATTTCTTAGGTCATCTTGTCCAGCCTCCTCTCAAACATCAGAATCACCCCATCAGGACCTGAAAGGAGCTGAGCCAGCCTCCATGCAGAGGAAGTCACCAGCTCTTTCCATGAAGACCCCTGAATACTGCAAGGAGGGTGGAACATCTGGCACAAGCAGCAGCACAGCTAACTGCAGTGTGTCTGCTTTGCACACGCATAAGATTGGCATTCTGCTGGAAGACTGGAGTATTGCGAACTCCAAAGACTGCCCCGGGCAGCCTCTCTGACTTCTGCTCCATAGACAGCTTTGTAACAAAATCCCTTCAACTGCAAACAAGCAAGAAGCTCAGTTTGTTTGGTGAACAAAATAATGTTGAGGGCTTCATTTGCAGTAATTTTTCTTTTTCCTTCAACAGTTTCCTAGCATTTTTATTTGGGCTGAACACGGTGGCAGTTGAGGGTCATTTCAAGCCCTGGCCAGGTGGCTCAGTTGGTTGGGGCATCAGATACCGTGCACCAAAAGTTTGCAGGTTCAATCCATGGTCAGGGCACATATCCAGGTTGTGGGTTTGATCCCTGGTTGGGCACCAACAGGAGGCAACCAATCAATGTTTCTCCCTCACATAGGTTTCTCTCTCCCTTTCTCTCTCTCATCAATAAATATATCCTTGGGTGAGTACTTTAAAAAAAAGGCTTTTCTAAATCTTGGCTATCTCAGACTCAGTGGCAGAAAGTTGAGATAGCTCAAGAAGCATCTAGGGGAGAGAGAAGAAGAGACAGGAGGAAGTCATTAGTGTGGGAGTGGAGAGGATGGTGGACAGAGAGAGGAGAGGGATAGTCATGAAAGAAGAGAGGGAAGAGAGAAATGGGAACTAGGAGAGAGAAAAGAAAAGGCTGAACAAAATGAGAGGTAAGAAGAGGAGTGAGAAACTGTTCGGCCAATTCCTGCTCACATCAAGTCAGCTTCAAATTTATGTGTTAGTAGGCAAGTAGACAGAAATGAGTAGAAACAATAAGTCACAGAAGAACACCAGGGTGGAAAGCCCCAGGTGCCTAGCAAGGGACCTCACCCCCAGGGTGAACTTTTTCCCCCTAGCATGCAGCTTAGAACTCCTGACCTTTCATTTAGATGGTCATGTGGTTCAAGGCCCTCCCTGACCTTTCTTCCCTTGGAATATCACTAGTGTGGTAGACCCCCTTCAAGGAGGAACAAGGTGTGCTATAGAATAGCTTCATACGACCCCCATACAAGACCTAGCATGACCATTTAATGCTTAATGCTTAAGCATTAAGCATTAAGAACCTCAGGACAATGAGGTTCTGAACTACATGAAATAAACTTAGGAGCAAAGCCTTGGATCTGTTGACCCCAGAGACAAAGTTTTGGTCAAACTAGAGAGAACACCTAGGCTGGCCTCAGTTGTGTTTCAGCTGTAGGCCCAGAAAATCAGGAAAACCAGCCAGGGTGATGTAGTGGCTGACATCAGGACCAACTGTGTTAATGATCTTCTGCCCTGGTGCAGACCAATTAGTGGAAACTACAATCCTGAAAGAACACACCTGAAAAGCTGTTGACTATTCTATTGAGATCCTTCCCTGAGATGTCCCCTAAAATACAGGCCTTTGGGAACAGATAAAGCCCCTTAAGACAAAGGACCCCGTGCACGGCTCACTCTCTGGAGCACACCTGCACCTTTCTTATCCCTTTCTTCCCTCAAGGAGAGTGCCTTTGCTTTCATTCTCCTAAGCTCCAAGGGTCCCTTCTTTTACCTCTGTAACTTGTTCTCTGAGTTCATGGAGCTCAGCTGGCTCATTTCTTCTATGGCTCACTTCCTCTACCTCTGTAGCTTTTTAAATAAACTTTTGTTTGTATTTGAATCTTGGCTCTGAATTCTTTTTTAGCCAGAACTTAAGGACCAAAGTTTAACATTCTGGTGCTGTTTGCCATCAACATTCACACTGTTAATTGGGTAGAAAACATCATAAAAAGAAGCTCTTCTTTAGACATTATGTTGAAAAGTGCCAACAAACAATTTAAAATCAAGGTATACTTTAGATTTTAGTTCCAAGTATTCTTTGAGGAAATCCAATGAAATCCTCTGACAACATGGATATGTCAGAATTAAAGTCCTGTTTTATACTCCTAATAGTGGGTGCTTACTAGATGCTATGAATTCATTTTTCAAAGTACTGTGCCTATATTAATCTATGGAATTGACACACCAAGCATACAAACCTGGGGCCATTATCAGGCCTGTTTTGCCAGGAAGTGTAGAGACTAACTGTCTAGGGCCATACAACCAGGAGTATAGGAGCCAAGATGTGATTTTTATTTCAGTCAGTCTGGCTCTAGAGCCTGGCACCTGATCACCTTATAATTCTGCCTCTCATTTATTTTCAATTATTCAATCATTCAGTTGATATTTATTGAGCTGGGAACTTCCTCCAGTAACACCACCTGGGCACAAAGTATATAAGTGAAAAGAGGCACAGTCTCTGCTCTGATGGGTAGGACCTGTTAAAGAACAAAATTTAATCCAGTCAATCTGAAGATATAATTGGCTTTATTACAGAGATTTATGAATAGGGCAGCAATCCCAGGTAGGAGTTAGAAGAGTGCTCTGAGAGGCTGTGCAAAATGGAAGGTTTTTATAGGAAGAAGGGTGGGGCAAGGGAGACATTAACAAAAGAAAAAAAAGGATTATTTTTAGACCAGGACATCTGCTCCTGAGAGGCAGGGAAGGGCAAGCATTTTTATCATGCAGATTTCCTCTTTTTCTATGGCGGTGGGGGGGGGGGGGAGTGTGGAATAGAGAAGGATCATGTGACAGATTACCTAGTCAGCACCAGAGAGGTATACTCTGGTGCTGACCAGAAGATTCCAGACTGGTTAATCAAAATTATGTTTCTGGGAGAATTTCAAACAACAGCTGTTTGAGGTATTAAATCTAGGCTTGGTATCCTGGGCTTTACCACAAGTGATGCCATTTTAGGCCTGGGGTTTTCTATTTAACAGACCTCACATCAATGACAACTGCTCACTTATTTGTCCTCATGTTCTGAAAGGGGTAAGCAAGATGGGGGCACAGAATCTGCATTTCTAATGCACTCCCACAGAATGTCAACATTGCTGCTCTGGGGACCACACGTTGAGGACCACTGGGTTATAGACAGTGTTGTAAACAGAAAAAACAGAAACTGAGAGACCTAGAATATCATTGAGAGGTTTCCAAGTAAACAGGCTGGAGGAGAGAATGTCCAAAGGCCTGGAGGAAACAGGCAGATGCCACTTTGGCAACTGGAGTTAATGGCCGGGACCTGAAGTGTAAAGCTAGTGAGGGAAAGGAGAAGAGGCAACTCAGGCAGGTAAATTTAACAGAGCTCTCTCTTGCCCAGTGCAAGGGAGGGTCATGCCACTAAAAATCCCACTGAGTTACCACACAGGGTTGTTTCCAAAACATAAAGTCATCTTTTGATGTGCAAGGCATGTCAGGTTTCCATCTGCCCTTCTTGTATCTTCTCTTGGAGAAGCTCCCCAGGCTAGACTGACCTCTTGTTTCAGTTGCTGCTTGAGAACAATACAAATGCACAACTCGATGGCCAGGCTTTGTTGATGATAGAACACAGCTCCTGATGGTGACAGCATAGGTGACTGCTTCTGCAGATGGTTTTGAGAGGAACCGCAAGTTTACACTGGCTGCTCAAGAGCTTCCAAATCCCACTATTGTGGCATTTCTGTTAATCTATGGAATCACCTGTAGTCTCTTATTAATGTGCAAATATGTATTTAGGAAAGGTATGTATTTATTACTCTCATAATCCTCATGAATACATTCCTAGAGAGAAGTTTATAAGGGTATCTACCTACTTGTTTTCTGCGGCCTGGGCTAGTGTTGGGGGTAGAGGAGTCTATCTCAGGATTTTCTAATAGACATCTCCACCTACAGAAAGGTCACTGCTCTTTAGGATCACCAGACTATGTGCATACACAACTATGACCAGGATCATCTATACACATGTTTAATTTGATATTCACTGACCACTTCATTCCAGTCCACATGATAGTTGCCTCAGGGCTCAGAGAGATAGATATGTATATTCTCTCCAGAACTCTTTTATGGCCCCAATCACAAAACAACAACAACAACAACAACAACAACAACAACAACAACAAGAAAATATTAGAAGCCTTATCTTCGGGGTGAAATAAAAGCATGGGTACCTAAGTCGGTGGTATTAGGAATAAGTAAGAATAGAGCACAAAGAAAAAGAGAATGGCAAAGCAAACTCAAAGTGGTATGGGAGAGAAAGGACAGAGAAGACAATTGATGGGGTAGCACAGAAGTACCAAATACAAAACTCCTTTCTACCAAGCTCATGGCTAAAGATTCTCTTGGGGAAGGAGTGGGCTGAACTTACATGGGTCAGTGAGCTTGGCTGTGGGCCCAGCAAAGCCATAATATTACTATCCTGCTCTCTAAATGACATTGAATTCTGTTCTGGAATGGTGGAGTAGCACAAATCTTTCAGGATAGAAACTAAAACAATAATAACAAACATCATTTAAGCTCTAAAACATGAATTATGGTTTGAATTTTTTTTCTTTTGCCAAGAGGTATATTTCAGTGATTACCTTAAGGCTCTGGCAGTTATCCTGGGATGACACCCATAGGAAGATGGCATGAGGTGTACATAAGGAGTTGTAATCCTCCCAATCAGTGCAAACTCCGCTAATACAAAAATGTGACTCTTCCATTTAGGTACAGGTTAACAAGACCCAATGAGCTTTTTTCTTTACCCTCATCATATGTTGACCAGCAGGACTGTTAATGTTTCTCTTTGTCTTTCAAAACCTGATATATGTTAGGCCCCCAGCTTGTTAACTGCTGATTTAGCAATCATTAGTTCCTACTTCAGATGACTGCCCCATTTATCTTGGTGTAATACATTACCATGCCAACATATGATGGTCTATGGGTATTATTTTATTATGTTCAAGTAGCATATTGAAGCATGTTTCAATTTGAAGTGACACACAAATCTAACTTTCCTCATCCTTTCATTTGACTCTGTGGTAACACAATATGGGCATAACAGACAACACACAGTCTATTAACAATTTTACAGCGAATCACTGTTAGGAACTGTCTTCTTAGGATTTATGTAACTGAGTCTCATATGATCTAGTTGAAAATTTCCTCTATGCCTGCATTTTGCTTCCTGGCAATGTGTATAGACAACACATCTAGCATGGCATATGGATATGTGTGTGTCCTCCCAATGGAGATGTTTATAAATATATGATGTTAAGAGTGAAAAACAAACAAGGGTGACACAGTAGATTTTGCTCTAGTGTGCATAGCTATTATTGAATTTTTAGACTCATTAAAGGAAACAGTCTGAAGAAGGAGCTTTAAGAACTATAGACACTGCATCAGCTTTGCATTTCTGAGGCTCTTCCTCGAAGAGATAGGTGAGTTTTCAGTTAGCCACCTGTTAGCAAAAAAATTCATTGACCTTTCTGTGATTGTGATGGGAACCTTTCCCCGCTATTCACTGTTTTAGAAAGTGAGGGAATAAAGGACCTTTGAGAAAATTCAAATTTGTCTGCAAGCTCTACTAATTCAATCACAGCATCAGTTAAATAGATCTAAAAATAATAGTATATACAGATACACACATATGTATGAGTATACATACACCTATGAGAGAATACAGGATAGTTGCACGTGTATATACCAGTGTATGTGTGTGTTTTATATATATGTAATTCGCTGTGTGAAGAAAAGTTATAGCTCATCTTCCATGTTCTTAAACTCAATTTTTTAACCATTCTTCTTAACTCATTCCCTATTTTTTCTTCAAACATTCTTAAATAAAGGCTATATGTTCCTTTAAATTTTCAGTTGGCTATCTCTTGGTTTATTTAGCAATGGTGCTTCTTTCTTTTGCTGTTGCTTTGTTTAACCTAGCTTGAAATGGCTTATAGAATATATAGCTTTAGACATTCCTGAATTCAGGTGCCCAAGTGATATTGTCAGGGTTCTAGCTATCTTGCCATGTCTGGATTCACTTCCCATGGTGTGATTGTGTCATTCTCAGACAAGCTCCTGGTGGTGAGGAAGATGGCTGCTGGCATTCCCAGGCCTTTATACTAATTGCTCATGGCCTAAAACCAAGAGGAATCTTTTCTGCAGTACTAAAATGCAGAATCTCAGGGAGGTCCCTGACTGGCCCTACTTGGATCACACCCCCAATTACTGGACTAATCACTGGACCTGTTTACAGTTTGGATCTAGCCTGGTGACTCAAGTCCAGCTTAGAGCCTGGGGGCTAAAAGGAGTTCTCATACTAGCAGCCCCAGCAGAACCACATGGAATAGTGCGTGTGTTAGAGATGGAGCAGGGGAGCAGCTCCCATAGAAAAGTAGTAGTAGAAACTACCTCTTCTTACCTACCAGATGCCTTATCTCATATCCCCTCAAGATAATCACCTCTCCCTTTTTTACCACCCTTGGGACTCTCCATGCAGGCCTTAACTACTTTTTCTTAAGCATCCTCTAAATCACACTTGAAGTTGCCCGGGAAAGTCTGAAGTCAATAAGAGCCCAAGATATAAAACAATTGTGTGGCCAATAAGCCTTAAAATAGACAGTAAAATATGGGCAGATGGTCTCCATTCAAAAGTCCTGGAAAAGCAGCCAGATGTTCTGTACATGCTTAATAAACATCAGACAAATCACAGACACTCAGAAAGATAGGTTCTATTCATGGCCACTGGTAGATCCCTGGAAGGAGAAAAAATATTCTCAATCATGTTTCCTAGTCCAGTCCCTCTTACTATCCCCAAATTATTGCCATCTTGCCATTGAATTTAAGCCTTCCTAGAACTACTTATGGTAATAATACATGGTGCTACAATTCTAGAGTAAAATGGACTTGTGACAATGAAGGCAAATTACCTAGTCTCTGTAAGCTTGGCTTATCTTTTATCTGTACCCTGGGAATAAGAATATTTATTACATCAATCACTTAAGCTCTTCAATCTTCAATTTCATGGTCCATACAATGGGCATATAGTATGGGCACTACCTTGCTCATAAGGTAAGTCAGATTTGCCACACAATATTTACTCTGCTATTCCTTGGTAGCATAAATCCAGCTTTGGTAGGTGTGGCAGTATACCATGATTTAAAAAAGACACAGCCTTCCTTCCAGATAGGGGTGGTCAATGAGTTATAAGTGAAAATTGTCAAGAGTGACACAGAGGAATCCTTTCAAAGGAGGCTGAGTGCTATACTCTATTACCTTTTTTCTTTTTTTTTAATCTGCAATTAGGATGTGATGTCTTCAGATTCAGCAGCTATCTTGGGTCCATGAGGCAAAAACAAAGAATTGCTGAGACTTTGGCTATTATATCCCTGAATTGCTGAAACAATGCCAGCAAACTCTTAATTTAGACTTCTTGTTATTTGAGAAAAAAATAAACCCTTTTGTGTTCAGTCCTCTGCAAGTATGTCTTTTCTACTTGTGGCTCAATGCAATGTGCAATTGTACAAGATTTTTTAAGGATTTAAGGAAGTAATCTGTATAAAGCATTCATTACAAAAATTTGCAATACAGAATCTAAGGCACTCTGATGCTGTTGTTTTTTCGTTGTTTTGCCAATGAAATGCTTTCTAATTATGCCACAACTGTCGCCTGGCTGGTAACATGTATACTGAGATTGATTTATAAGATGTACATGATTTCAGAAATGTTAAGATGGGTAAATTGCATATCATAGAATCAATGAAATAGTATAATAATAATAACATTTACAGAGCAATTCTTATTCTCATTCATAAATGTAACAGTGCTAACACATTGCCAGTTACAAGGCAGGTGCTCAAAGTGTTGTTTTCTTTCCTTACATTTTTATCCCTTTTTTAAATGTAAGAGTGTGTCTGCTGAGGAGGAGTCAGCCTTTTTCAATAATATGTAAATGGTAATAATTTCCAGGTGTACTCAGGAGGTGGTCACATTAAACAGAGCTCTCTTACTAGTGAATACAAAGAAAACCTAAACACGAATTTTGGGAAAGTTAATGTGGTTTTTAACAAATTGTCTTTACAGGGGACCTGACAAGGCTGGTCCCTAATTCTGGTTAGATCCTCAAAGTAGGTCTAATTAATGGGCTGGAATTAGCACTATTGGGAAAGATCAGTTCATTGAAATATTTAGCCTCCTATCACCATCACCCTCCATCCAGGCCTAGTGAAGAGGCAGCCTCCACCATCAGCGTTTCCATGACGATGCAGTACATTTAGTCAGCAGCACCTCCCGAGTAAACAGTAATCCTTCAGAAAAACAAGAAGGTCATTACAGCAACTTGTCAAATCAATGCAGAGGGTGTCGAGGCCGATTAAGGCATCTTCTCTCGCAGCTGACACAGTGTCAATAGTACTGGGCCACTACTGCTCAGGCAGATGATTGAAGTGAAGTGCCCATCAGTCAGGGCGTTGAGGTAGACTAACGATTCCCCGCGCTGCCTATTAGAGCTACATGACAACTCAATCCTCTTTGCTGGCAAAGCGAGAGAGGGAGAGAGAGACAGAGAGAGGAAAAATAGTGACCTTGTTGCTTTGTTTGAAGCAGAATTAAATTGACAAGAGCAGCTAATCTTTACCTAGGGCGATTAACAGAATTAAAGACCACAACAAAGGCACCTAAGGTTTTAACATCTATGCAAGGGTTCAGGGATGTTTATGATGTAGGAAGCTGTCCTTTGGTATTCAGGTACAATCCAGATATTTATTCTGGGCCAAGCCTTCCCCAAATGAAGCGTGGGTAATCCCATTAACATCCTACCAAGGCAATGTGTAAGGACACAAGGCGTTCACTGGATATACTTCTTTCCTCATCAGCTTGGAAGCTGACTCTTCCCAGTGGTGCTGGCTGATTATTTTAGACTTATGAATCTGGGCTGGAGAAAGCCATAAATACACAGAGTTTTTAATATATTTCCCTGGTGAAATATTTTGCCGTATTTTCAATCTTCTAAGCCCATGATTTCACAGTATTACTTTCCAAACCTTCCAATGGTTCAGCAAAATAAGAGAAATGCCTCATGTTGGGAAAACAGAACTCCCAAAAAAGGTAATGAAGAGTTTGAGAGATTTTTGGACAGAAACTTTTTCCTCACTATTGGAACATTCTATTCTTGATAAAATTAAAGATGTGGGATCTAGCATGAACAAATTAAAATAAGTTGGAACAATAATATCAAGGGTAAAATTTTACATCATATACATGATTACGTGTAACATTTACTAAAGATAATCTTCAATGGCCAAAAGTAAGGGACATCAAATTTAAGGGCCAGATAGTAAATATTTTAGGCTTTGTGGACCTTATAGTTTATGTTGCAACTACTGAATTCTACTATTGTAGCATGGAGGAGTCATACACAGTATATAAATGAGTAGGAGTGGCTGTGTCCCAAGAAAACCTTTATTTACAATAATAGGCAGTGGACCAGATTTGTCCTGTTGGTTGCAGTCTCCAGACCACTGATCAAAAGATTGTAGTGATTCCATTCAACCAACAAATATTCAAAATTTTTTTCTATTTGTCAAGCACAGACATAGCAGTTAGGGAAAAAAATGATGGGACACACATCATTCCCGCATTTGAAGAATCTGTGGTGTAATGGGGAAGACAGCTATTTATAGGCATGAATATAATACAGTACATTTGTACTGTAGTTAAAGAAACAAATTAAAGTGATAAATTCTTCCTATAGCAGAAGATGTCAAAGAAAATTACAGAAAACATGAGGCTTTTGGGATACACATTCAAGAAATTCTAGGTGGGTAAAGTGGGTAAGGGCATTATAGATCCAGTGTGGTCCAGGAGAGCAGAGAAGAGGAGAGGAGAGGAAAGGAGAGGAGAGGAGAGGAGAGGAGAGGAGAAGAGAGGAGTGGAGAAGAGAAGAGAAGAGAAGAGAAGAGAAGAGAAGAGAAGAGAAGAGAAGAGAAGAGAAGAAGAGAGAAAAATGACAAGACAGATGAAATGAAGGAGGCTAGGAATAGAAAAAAGACTTTGGGGGACAAATTAGCTGCAGAAAAGACTAGAAAAGTATATGGGGAACAGGTGAAGGGATTCATTCATCTATAGGTAATAAAAAGCAAAAACTTTAGGCAGGGGAATAAAGCAGTCAAATGACCGTGTAGAGACAAGGAAAATCTAGGCAGAGACTATTATAATAGTTCCAAGCAAACAGAATAAAATCTTGAATTAGGGTTGCACAGGGAATAGAGAGAAGGACAAAAATGTAAGAAAGTTATAAATAGAATTTATCAAGTACCTGCTCTTACAGATAGGGCAAATATGGCTGAAGGGTTATTACCGAGTCATGTGTTTCAAGAAAGTTGGTGTTAGGGGAATGTAGGACCTTGGGAAGAGTTTCAGTGGGGCCAACTAAGGCAGCACAATGGAGGGAGAAAGGTAGTCTAAGAGGATAGCCAAGAATACCACCATGGAAACAGTCTATAAGCACCAAGTATAGAAGATGATCCAAAGGTAAGGGTGAGGTATTGCATTGCTGAGGTGTGAAGCTCATGAGAATTGGTGTAGGTCAGAATGCAGAGCTGGGAATATGGTTGGGGCAAATTATTCAGGGCTTAGGTGAGCTGGAAGATGATTTCTCACTTTGCTGAGGTGCCAGTGTGGGGAGATTTCATAAGATATGGACTCTTACAGACACAGATACAATCAACAACACCAGAAATTATTCCAAGAATTCTAGGTGGGCAATTCAAACAAGGTGATGTTTATAGAGGTAGTGAAGACAGATGATGTAGGCAGAGTGATACTGAGTTTACTTGAGCAATGATGAATTGGAAACACTACATGCTAGCAGGTGGCTTGTTGAATGTAATAATGTATGGCTTAGAACAGGAGATAGAATTTTGAGACTAATCAGTATGCAGCTTTACATTGAAGCCATGGAATGGATGAGAACACCTAAAAAGAATCTGTCTGAAGAGAATAGGGAGACGAAGAGAGTCCTATGGAAAACACTTATTGAGAAACTGGATAAAGCTTACTCACTGAAAAAGAGAAACTGATGAGAGAAGTAAAAGGAAAATCAAGAGAGAATATTTCTGGAGTGAGGATGAGGGTAGGAATGGAAATGGTTAACAGCAAATGCTATAGGAAAATGAAGTTAGTTGAAGCCAAAGAGAACACAGCAGAACTCTCATTCTTTTCAAAAACACATTGAAACATTTTCTAGGATAGACCACATGTTAGGACACAAAACACGTCAATAATTTAAAGAATATTAAAATCACATTAAGCATCTTTTCTGACCACAATTGTATGAAACTAGAAATCAGTTACAAAAAAAAAAAACCCAAACTGAAAAGAGTTTTATTATATTACTAAACAACAAATGGGTTAACAATGAGATCAAAAAAGAAATAAAAAGTTACCTTGAGACAAATTAAAATAAACAAACAACAACCCCAAATCTATGGGACACAGCCAAAGCAGTCCTAAAAGAAAAATTTATAGCATTACCTCAAGAAGTAAGAAAAATCTCAAATAAAGAACCTAACCCTACACATAAAAGAACTAGAAAACAACAACAAAGGCTAAAGCAAGTAGAAGAAAGGAAATGAGAAAGATTAGGATGGAAATAAAAGAACAAAAGATCAATGAAACCAAGAGGTGGTTCTTTGAAAAGGTAATATTGAAAAAAACACTAATCAGATTTATAAGGAAAAAAGAAAGAAGACCCCAATAAATAAAATCAGAAATGAAAGAAGAGAAATAACAACTGACACCAACACCAACAAAAAGAATTGTAAGAATATATCACAAACAACTGTATGATAACAAATTGGACAACCTGGGTAAACAGATAAATTCCTAGAAACATTCAATCTTGTGAAACTGCATCAGGAAAAATCCAAAAATATGAATAGACCAATTAAAACTAATGAAATCAAAGCAGTACTAAAAACTCCCAGCAAATGAAAGTCCTGGACCAGATGGCTTCACAGGTGAATTTTACCAAACATTCAAAGGAAAACTAACACCTGTTTTTCTCAAGGTATTCCAAAAAATTAAGCAAGAGAGAAAACTTCCAAGGTTATTTTATGAGGCCAGTATTATCCTAATTCCAAAATCAGATAAAGACACTATAAAGAAAGAAAATTATAGGCCAATATCTCTGATGAACATAGATGTTAAAATCCTCAACAAAATATAAACCATCTGAATACAGCAATACATCAAGGAGATCATACACCATCAAGTGGGATTTACTCTGATAATGCAAGGTTGGCACAACATTTACAAATCAAAAAATGATTCACTACATAAAATGAAGGATAAAAACTACATGATCAGACAAACGGATGGAGAAAAGGCATTTGATAAAATCTAGCACCCATTTACGGTAAAAACTCTCAGCAAAGTGGGAATAGAGGCAACATACTTCAACACAATAAAGGCATATACGAGAAACCTACAATCAACATTATATTCAATTGGCAAAAACTGAAAGCTTTTTCCTTAAGATCAGGAAGACAGGAATGTCCACTTTCACTATTCTTATTAAACATAGTACTGTAAAGAATAGCCACAGTAGTCAGACAAGAAGAAGAAATAATGAGCATCCAAATTGGAAAAGAAGTAAAGTTGTCATCACTTGCAGATGACATGATATTGGGCATAGAGAACCCAAAAAATTTCACCAAAAAACTACCAGAACTGTTAAGTGAATTCAGTAAAATTGCAGGATACAAAATAAATATCCAGATCAGTTGTGTTTTTAAACACCAATAATGAACTATCAGGGAAACTTAAAAAATAGCCCCATTTACAATTGCATCAAAAAAATACCTAACTAATACCAAACAATAAATTTAACCAAGTATGTAGATGATGTGCTATATAGCTCTACACCTGTGTGATTTTATTGACCAGTCTCATCGCAATAGATTCAATAAAAATTAAGAAAAAAAACAGAAAAAAAACTATGGGCTAATTGTTGGCAATCCTGGGCTAAATGGTATTAGGAAAATAGGGTTAGAATAGTAGTGTGGATAAAAATAAATATATAAAAAAGAGAAAGTAGATTATCCTGGGGTCAGGACTGAATGGGAACCATTGTCAAAACTTTTGGTGATAAAGAGATGTGGTGGTAACTTTAGGAATATATATAGCAGAGGAAACATGATTTAAGAATGAGAAATATTTAAAGATATTTGAAGTCTGCCCCGGCCAGTGTGGTTCAGTTGGCTATAGTATCATCCCCCAGAAGGGTTTGATTCCTGTTCACAGCACATGCATAGGTTTCTGGTTAGGTCTTGGTTGGGAAAGAGGCAACCAATTGATGTTTCTCTCCCTTTCTTTCTTCCTCTCTTCTCCTTTCTCTAAAATCAATAAGCATGTCCTCAAGTGAGGATTAAAAAAGATACTTGAGGTCAGAAGAAAACCTGATAGAGTGTGAAAATATCAAAGAGGAGACACAGAAAATCCAGGATATTATTTCCTAAGTTAACCTGTAAACAAAAATTACCTGTGGTACTTTTCAAATATATTCCTGGGCTCCAACCCAGATATTCTAATTTAATCTTTGTTTTCTATCAGAGGAACCTGGGGATCTCAATGTATAATAAAAGTTTCAGGTAATCTTATCATCATGCAGATTTAGGAAGTTACTTTGGGAATATTTGAGATTAGAGCACTGGTCTACAAACTTGCTTGGTTGTTGGAATTAACTAAGGAGCTTTAAAGAAATATCAGTGCCTGGATCCCATCCCTAGAGATGCTGACTTATTTGTTTTAGAGTTCTGCCTGGGTATTGGAAATCTTAAAATTTTCTAATGGGATTCTACAATGCAACTAAGTTTGAGGTGTATATATGGAAAGGTGAGAATAAGTGAATATGTTTGGAGAAAGAAGGAAGGAAAATATGTTTGCTTCACACTTCCATGGCCTCTATTATATTGAAGAAGTGAAAGGCTCCATAGCCATTGAGACTGAAGAAGCAGAAGTACAGTTTTGGACTTAGGAAAAAGGTAACGAATATGAGATTTAAGAGCACTCAACGTGTTCCTGAAACCATACCCATTTTCGACAGATGGCAACTATTCGGAAATTGAAGCTGGGTGAGTCTCTATCTGATGCTGGGGCTGGCAGGGAAAATGCAGCAGTGTGATCAGAGAAAATAGAATTGAGGGAATTGAAGAGAACTGTACTAGCATTGTTACAGAACAGACAAGGGGGGCCTGAGACAATATACTATTATTGAAAGAAGGCCCCAGGTCCGTTATGTCCGCCACCAGAGGAAAGACGTCTCTCAATGCCAGAGATTCATGAAAAGGAAAGGAAATGTTTATTTAATGCTATCCAGACTTCAAGTAGTGACCTAATGTCTTTATCAAAAATCCTAAAGTCCCTAAAAACACCCACAAACACGCAGTCCTTCCTTCCTTCCCCCTTTGCCCAGTCCAGAGTACCGTATCTCAGGAAAGGAAATAGAAGTCCATGGCTTAGGCAGTCCTCTGGTTCTTCCCAGTTAATACTCCATCTCGACTGGGAGACCTCCCTGGGTTCCCGGCGCCCTCAGCTGAGTCGCCGGGATCTCTGCTAAAACCAGGTGGTGGTTCCCCCTTCTAAAGCTGTGGGGGTCCCTGCTCTGTCCAGGCCTCGTGGTTCTCCCTCTCAGGGCCACAGGAAGGGGAGAGTCCCCACTCTGCCAAAGCTGCGTGGTTTTCTCTCCTAAAGGCAGCACAGTTCTCTCTGGGATGCAGGAGTCTCCACTCTGTCAAAGCCGCGTGGTTCTCTCCTTCTCAGGGCTGCGCATGGCTCTCCTTCTCAAAGCAGCATGGTTCTCTCTCTCTCATGGCCGCCAAGTCTGGGTTTTAAATCCCCACGGCCAATCTTCCTCTGCAGCCTCATTTCCTACTTCTCCCACACTCGGCTTCTCTTGCCAGAATTCGTATCCTTCCAGGTTTACTGAGCTGCCATCTTCTGTCTGGGCAGGTGTGGCCCCATGTCCTGGAGCCAATCTTCTCCAAGCTCCCACGCAGGCGCTGTAGCTTGGGGGATCTGCCCCAGTCACGTGTTGGTGGGGAAGTTACTTCCATTCCCCTGGCTCAGAGATGATCACAGCTATTTAACATATCTAAGCAACCAGCCAAAGGCTATAGATATGTTAAACGACCACGCCAGAGGGTAGCTGCAAGGCTGTTGCTATGCAAAACAGATCTCAATGGCCCTGCTCCATTTGTCCCTTCCCCCAACCCACACCCTGGGTGGGGGGATGGAGACATCTTAAAATCTCCTGGACACCTTAAGTTCTGGACCCCATTTCAAATGCCCATTTGGGGTCCCCCCTCTTGGCTGCACCCTGTAACAGCATCATTCAAGAAGGAAACATGGTTACCTGTGGGCTGTTGTGATTAACATGTCATGATCATGTTTATAATCTTGGAACCTTAAGCCCACAAAGTAGAGCCATAGAAATGATTTCCCTGGGGGAAGTAAAAAGGAATATCTTTGTAGTAAAGTTTGTTCAGGAACTATAAAGTTTGAATTTTGGGACGTGGAATTGCCTTGTGGGGTTAAAGGGCTTGAATTCTGGATTTATCAAACCTGTCTCTTTGATTTACTAACTGTGTAACCTTGGGCAAGTTATTCAACCGTGGAAGCCTGATTATCTGTAAAATCGAGGTAATAATACTTAATTGAAGATTTCATGAGCAAAGGAATGGTCAATGATGTCAAAGGCTTTATACTAAAGGGCCAGTATGATAAATAAACAGAAGGCTTTGAATTGGTCAATAAGATGATTATCGGTGGTAAGTGTAAGTAGAGTGATGAGGGCAGAAGCCAAATTCTAATGTCTGCAAAGGAAAGTCAGTAAGTAGAAACTCTTTCAAGAAATTTGGTGAAGAGAAAGAGGTATTGTATAGTAAATTTAGGAAAAAGAATGGAATACTTAGAGAATTTTTATGGTGATTAAGTTAATAATGAACATAAAGCATTAATCCCATGGGCTTAATATTTAGTACTCAGTAAAACTGTCTATCATTATTATTATTATTACTACTTACATTAACAATACCAAAATTATTGATGATAATCACTGATTTAGAGAAATGAGAATATCATATCATACATTTTATTGGTTTGGTGATTGTGTGGAATAAATGAAAAATTTATGACTTATGGCACGAAGTGGTGAAGAATTTTATTGGAAATCAGGGTGTTATAGCAGGCATGATGGTTAAGGTAGCTCTGCAGATAACAAGTTGGTTAGACAATGTTCTATTTTGTTGTCAGGTTTGCCACTAAAATGAGGTTCAATGACAAGTTTATTTGTGACTATTTTTAAAACTTGTGTCCATTCTAAACTTGATGAAAGCTGCCTTTTTATTTGTATCATGTTTCCATGCAATGTATCAGTTTATATTACTGAGCTTCTCAATCAAATAGAATAAAATGCTACCAGGAATGGGCAGAATGAGAGTGAGAGTGAAAGAATCCACTCCAAAAAAGTCTTAAAAATAAAAAAAATCAAAGAAAATAAAAAATAATCACTTTCATTACTAGCCTTCAACCCTGCTGGTCACATATTTATATCCTCTAAATAGACAACACATTCTAGCATCCAGAAAAAGAAATCACTGCCACAATGCACTCCTAGACAGCAAAAATGGATTCTAGAGAAGATCCAAGATGGGCATTTCAGAGTGAGATCTGATATGCCAGGGACAAACATTCTACAATCTATCTTAGGGACAATCATGTAAACAAAGAAGAACCAACCACCAAAGCAATGAAGTCTCCAGAGTTTGTGAAGAAAGGTTTAATGGAACAACTGGTTTCAAATAACAACTCCAGTGAGTCAGAACTATTTCTGAGGCCCTCATAGTACAGGAGAGTAGAATTATTATAATGACTTTTAGTTGGCAAGACTGGATTTAGTGGATGAAAGTTGAAGTGAGGTAGAAGTCAGGTTAACATACGAAAATGTATCTGTGCAACCACAGATGTCAAACAAACAAGCAAAGTCTGCTTAGGCAATACAGATGACACTTGAACAATCCAGGTTTGAACTGCATGGATCCACTTACACATAAACTTTTGTTCAATTGACCCACTCAGTTGCACTGACCATTAAAGTTCAATTGACCCATGAAATTCAAACTGGTGTTCAAGGGTCAACTTGCAACTGGGAATCTACATATGTAGAAGACTCACTAAAATTTTATGCAGATTTTAAACTACACTGGTGGTTGATGCTCCTAACACCTACATTGCTCAAGGGTCAACTGTGGTGATTTTTTGTTTGCAATTGAATACCCATAAAATGAAATGAATAATCAATTTCTGGGGATCTTGTGGAAAGGATAAAATATCCAATGGAGATAAGACACTCGAGTTCCATGTTGACTCTGAGACATTACTTATGATGTTTTGAAATATCACGGCCACCAACTCTTCTTTGGAGTGAGCCAGAACTGGGTTGCTCAGAGTTCTTTCTGATTAGATATGTAGCGTGATAATGTAGAATTCTGGGAAAATTTTGTAAAGATAATTTTTGAGGGGTGGAAGGGGGCTTCCTTTTGTGTCTATTGAGACATATCATGTTAAAGAATGTACTACAGACTTAAAATTTATCTCATTTAATTTCACTAAAAAACCATGAGGTAAGTACTATAATCCCTCTTTCTTAGATGAAGATATGGAGGAGTTAGAGCAATTAAATGAGTCATGAATAATCTCACAGCTAGAAAACCAGTATTTAAATAAGTCATACATAATCTTGCAGCTAGAAAAACATTTATGTTATCCTACTGTTTGGAATCTTACTGCTATACACCAGTGTTCTCAGTTTATGTCAATGACTAGCTGCATGACTTTGGGTATACTATCCTACAGCGTTGACAATTTTATCCTTTATTACAATGATACATGGAGGACTGCTGGGTAGCTGAAAACAATGGCAACTACTTAGGTCTACACTTTCCATACATATCATAAAATATCATAGTAGAGAACAACAAGAGGATGAGTTAAACCACACAAAATGATAGTTTCAGCATAACTAGAACACAGGGAATTACCAAACTTTAAAATAACTGCAGAAATAAAATTACCATATTCTAGTGGGCTGTCACTCATTCTCCTTGAAAAAACTGTTCAAGAGGGCAGTTTGAGAGAAGCTATAAGAAAATGAGAAGATGGGAGCTAAAGGTGGACATAATTTCTCTAAAACCACAGCCAGAAAAAGAAAGTTCACCTTAAGTGTGAAAGTACTAAAAAAATCTATTGACCAGTTTGATCATTGATGACAATAAATGTGCTTTCAAGTATATATAATTTGTAATGGCAGCTTTGAAAGGGATGGCTTCAGGAAGAGAAACCAGTGAAAAAGAAGGGAGAGGATCCCTTTGACAATTGAATAATGAAGGAGAAAATAAGTAAAATGAAAAATGTTAGGGTTCTATAAAAAAGCAAACTAACAAACAAAAGAACAAAAATAGAAGAAACAGAACATCTCTCCCATCTCTCTCTCTCCCCCCCCCTTTTCACACACACACACACACACACACACACACACACACACACACTCCACTAAAGAATAGACTTTGCAACACTGGCAGAAGAGGGCAGCATTGAATTAGAAATATAAATATCAACAAATCTTTACAAATTAATGCAATAGTTAAAATGTCAATTTAAAGTTACAAAAAAGTAGAAAAAAGAGTCAACGCATTTCAGTTCATAAAATTTTTCCCTTAAAAATAACTAGAAAGTAGAAATAACTTGAAAGGCAACATCGCAAAGTTAATTAAATGTATAGTACATAAACAAGACATTGGAAATATAAAAAATCACCTGGCATCAGAAATTTAAAAGAAAAAAGATAAAAAATGGGAAAAAATGAAAAATAATTTATGGAACCAAGAAAACAAAAAGGAAAAATAATCAAAATTGTTTCAGGAGGAAATAGATTCAAATGAAAATTTAATAAATGATTTTGAATAAAGATAATAAACAGGCAAGGTAATGGAAATGGAGTAAAAAAGAAGACAGAGAAAAATGTTAGTAGACAGGCAAGGAAGAAATAACATACATATAACTGAAGGCCAGAAAAAAAGGAAAATAATTGAATATATCTAATATTTAAAACTTTAATTCAATACTATTTTCTAGAAACACACAGAAGAAAGTGCCCAGCAGAATCTTCAGAAATTAACACTGAGATGATCAATGGTGAGACACATATAAAACTATTGGACTTCAAAGATAAAGGAAAAATCCTGAGGCTTCAAAAATACACAGACACACAACAGAAAATATGAAATTTGTCTTCTAAACACTTGTGGGCCATCAAAAAACTGATTCTATGTTAAGTCACAAAGAAATCATCTGTAAGTCTCATAAAGTAGGAATATTATAAATAATACTACTTCTGGTCATTATACAAAAATAAACACTTAGATATCATTAAAAAATTTTTAAAAATTCCCAAAGTCTCTCTACCTAGAATTAAAAAAAAAAAACTCATGTAAAAGACAAAACAAATGGAAAATATAGAATCATAAAAATTAATGATCATGAAATCAGAATTTATGGATACATTTAAAGCAATGATTGGAAGAAAACACAAAGCCAAAAATACTAATAAATAATGGAATACCACGCAGCAGAAAGAAAGAAGGAGCTCCTACCCTTTGTGTCAGCATGGATGGAGTTGGAGAGCATTATGCTAAGTGAAATAAGCTATGCAGTGAGGGACAAATACCATATGATCTCACCTATAAGTAGAACCTAATCAGTAAAACAAACAAGCAAGCAAAGTATAACCAGAGACAGTGAAATTAAGAACAATCTGACAGTAACCATAAGGGAGGTAGGAGAGGATGATGGAGTAGGGGAAGTGGGGAAGGGTTTTCAGGAACAACTATAAAGGACACATGGACAAAACCAAGAGGGAGTGGAATCAGGGGAGGGAGGTGGGGATGGCTGGGGTGTGGTGGGGAGAGGTTGGGGATAAATGCAGACAACTGTACTTGAACAACAATAAAATAATTAATTTAAAAATACTCGAATAAAATATGAAACAAAGGAAATTAAATAATTGGCTTAACAAAAATTTAAGAAGTGTAAGAAAATAAAGAATAAATATACACAAAGGAGGGAATAACAAATAGAATAAAAGAAGTTACTGAAGTAGAGATTGGGTAAGAGCATAGAGAGAAACCAATTTGGCACAGGTGCATGGGGAAGGCTGACAGTTGAGGATGGAGCGGAAGCATTGAGAAACACTATTCCAAGCTAGAGACCCCAAATTAAACATAAGGTAATGCTAGGAAATTTAAAGCCAGTGTACATTATGGGTAACATTAGAACCAGTAAAACCTAAACCCATCTTCAGCCCTAACTAGATCAACTAAACATTCACTCTAATAGTCTAAGAGAAAGAATGTGCCTATTTCTAGGCATAAATATTATTTAGCTCAGCTGCTATTGTTCTGCACACAGTGTCTGCCACTCCATTAAAAATGACAAGGTGCTAAAAGGCAAGAAAATAAATCCACCAATAAGAGACAAAATAATCAGCAGAATCAGCCTCGAAGGTGAACCAGATGTTGGAAACAGACAGGAACTTAAACATAACTATGGTAAATATGTTAAAGGCTCCAGTAAAAATGGTAGACAACATTCATAAACAGTAAACAGTTGGGAAATTTTTGGAGAAAGAAAGAAACTATTAAGATCCATATGGAAATTCTAGAAATAAAAATTCATGGTAACAAGTATGAATAAGGTTCTTCACGGGCTCATCAGTACATTCTACACAGCTGGGGAAAGAATCAGTGAATGTGCAAATAGGTCAATAGAAATGATCTAAACTGAAACACAAAGAGAAAAAAGATGGAAGTAGGAAGGGGGCACAGAGAACACAGCATCCTGAAGCTGTGAGACAACAGAAAATGATCTAATATCAAGAAAAGGGGAAAATATCTAATTTACTAATTACATTTTTTCAAAAATATACATACAACAGCTTTGAGCAAGAAAAAAATAGACATGTTACAAAGACATAGAAGCCAACATGAAAAGGCTCCCAGTGGCTGGATCTGGAAAATTTTGAGCAATAACATCAGTCAATTATAACCCATAGATTAAAATAAGAATCCATAGCTTTATATGGATATAAACTTATATATTGCTACTGATATAAATGTATACTTATAAAATGATATGAATGAGACAGCTTTTACTTACAGAATATTCCCAACTATATATGTAGAAGGGAGTGTGAAAATAGAAAGTCACCATTTGAGAAACATCATAGTAACAGTTGTGTCACACAAGAACTATCAGTAGAGGCTGAAATTAGTGGGTGGCAGTATGATGAGAAACAAGATATTTATATGGTTTTAAAATATCTTCACACAATATAC
Source organism: Phyllostomus hastatus (assembly GCF_019186645.2). NCBI lineage: Eukaryota > Metazoa > Chordata > Mammalia > Chiroptera > Phyllostomidae > Phyllostomus > Phyllostomus hastatus. Next base: position 20,559,770 of record NW_025333869.1, read on the forward strand.
TTCTTAATTACAAACAGAAAAAAATGTTAACCACGTAAAGACACCTTGCACATAGCCCCTTAATGAAGTAATGTTAATCATTAGTAATGGCACAAATTAACAGGAGCACCATGATGTGTACTTAGAGAGGGACACAATACCAATTTTTCAGTGTTTTTGCCAGAAATTTAAATTAGAATGTAGTCATGTGGAGACATTAGACAAACTCAAATTGAGGATCAGTTTACAAAATAAATGGCCGATGCTCTTTGAAAAGTGCTGAGGTCATGAAAAACAAAGGCAGGCTGAGGAACTGTTCTACACTGGAGGACATACTAACTAATGGCATAATAACTAAATTTCAGCATGGAATCCTGTATTGAATCCTGGATCAAAAAATATCACTAACGGGATAATTGATGGTATTTCAATAAGGTTTGTAGATTAGATAATAGCATAACAGTAGTGTTGTGTCAATCACAGTAATATTTAATTGTTGGGAATTCTGTGTGAAGGATATCTGAAAAGTTATTTTGCACCTTTTTTTGCAAACCTGAAATTATTTTTAAATGAAAAGTTGTTTACTTTGGATATTAAAACAGGGGAAAAATAACCTTTGGCCTAGGCCTAAAGCAACATTGTGCCCCAAAGAACTGTTTGCAAAGATAACAAGAAAGCAGAGATCATGACTACCAGACTGATGGCTATTGGACTGAAAACAAAACATTCTTTATAATGTTAATTTACTGTGTTAGCTTATCTGCACCAATAAAAGTAAATGCCTTCTCTTGAAATAGTTTTCCCTTTCTCACAAATACCTGTTGTGCCTGTCTACTAATTGGAAAACTATTTAAGTTTCTGCATGAATGAGTGTTTCTCATATAGATATTCTTATTGATCTCAAATAAATGCTTGTTGCCTATATCCCCTAAAAAAAGTTGTTTAAAATTTTAACGTTAAAAAAAAGTGACATAAAACAACCTGCTGCCTGTGGATAAGAATGTCAGTGGGCTTTCTAATGCACAAATCTCACCAGTTCCCTTCCCTTTTGAAAATCTTCTAAACCTCTGGACTCCCTCACCTGGTCCCTGCCCACCTCATTCAGCTTTGTCATGACCAACACCAATTCTCCCAACATCCTGAACTTTAAGGAGCATTGGGCTCTCTCAAGCTCATGGGCATCAAGAGCATCTTTCTCTGAGCTACAGCATCAGGGCTGGAATTAGTGTATGGGACATTCACAGCAGATTGTTTTTTAACACTTCCCTTGTTGAACAGATAAAATTATTTCCTGTTGAGATCACATAATAATTAATAATAATTATTTTTATTTGCTCACTAGTTCAAAAAACTGACTTTCAAATGTCAATTTAAAAGATATTTGCAATATCTGTAAAGTTTTTCATTTATGAATTAAAGTTTCTTTCTACCTATAACAAAATTATTACAACTTGTAGTTTGTATTATTTCCTTATTTTTTAAAATATATTTTATTGATTATGCTTTTACAATTGTCCCATTTTTCTCCCCTTTATTCCCATCCACCCTGCACCCTCTCTTCTACCAGCACTCCCCCACTATAGTTCATGTCCATGGGTCATACATATAAGTTCTTTGGTTTCTCCATTTCCCATAATATTCTTAACCTCCTCCTGTGTATTTTGTATCTACTATTTATGCTTTTTATTCCCTGTACCTTTTCCCCTGTTCTCCCCCTTCCCTTCCCAGCTGATGACCCTCCATGTGACCTCCATTTCTGTGATTCTGTTCCTGTTCTAGTTGTTTGCTTAGTTTTTGTTTTTGCTTTTTAGTTTCAGTTCTTGATAGTTATGTTTGTTATCATTTTACTGTTCATAGTTTTTGTCTTCTTCTATTTCTTAGACAAGTCCCTTTAACATTTCATATAATAAGGACTTGGTGTTGAAGAACTCCTTTAATTTGACCTTGTCTGGGAAGCACTTTATCTGCCCTTCCATTCTAAATGATAGCTTTTCTGGATAGAGTAATTTTCTTTGTAGGTCCTTGCTATTCATGACTTCAAATACCTCTTTCAGCCCCTTCTTGCTTACAAGGTTTCTTTTGAGAAATCAGCTGATAGCCTTATGGAAACTCCTTTGTAGGTAACTGTCTCCTTTTCCTTTGCTGCTTTTAAGACTCCCTCCTTATCCTTAATCATGAGTTAACTTAATTATGATGTGCCTTTGTCTGTTTTTTTCCTGGATCCAATATCTTGGGGACTCTCTGGGCTTCTTGGACTTCCTAGAATTCTATTTCCTTCACCAGATTGGGGAAGTTTCCTTCATTATTTGTTCAAATAATGATTTGGGTGTTGGAATGTTTAAAGTTTTCCTGAATTTCTAAGCCTCCTCTATTTTTTTTTTGAATTCTTGTTTCTTCATTCTATTCTGGTTGAATGTTTATTTCTTCCTTCTGTTCCAAATCATTGATTTGAGTCCTGGTTTCCTTCCCTTCAGTAATGGTTCCCTTTAGTGAAGGGAACATTTTCCTTTAATTGACTTTGCATAGCCTTCACTTTTTCCTCTATTTTTAAACCATACTCAGCCATTTCTGTGAGCATCCTGATTATCAGTATTTTGAACTTTGTATCTGATAGTTTGGCTATCTCTCCATTGCTTAGTTCTATTTTTGGAGCTTTGATCTGTTCTTTCATTTGGGCCACATTTTTTTGTCTTGGGGTGCCTGTTACATAGTAGGGGACAGAACATTAGGTATTGGCCAGGGCTGAGCAACCTGCTTTTGCTCTGTTGTGGCACTGTATGTGGGGGAGGAGTCCAAGAGGGAACAATGCCACTTGCTCAGCTCTTGGCTGGCTTTCAGTCACTTCCTCTGCTACCCACAAGCAAATTGGGACCTTCTGGTGTTGATTCCTAGGTAGGGTTTTGTGTATGTTCTAGGGACAGTGGGTCTCTGCAATGAACTCTACTATGATGCTGGGAGTTTCTCCCACTGCCAGTGCAACCCCCACAGATTTTTACAGTGAGAAGTTTTGAGGCTTCATTTCCCCCTGTCCCCTGCACTGGTACCCTGGCTTGCATGGTCTGCCTTGCTCCCCAGTTGTTACTCCTGGTTTATCTGCACACAAATGTAGGACTGCCCATCTGCCAGCCACCACCTTGCCTGATTCTCCAACCATTGCCTTCTCTCCATCCCAGCTGCTCATCTCTGCCCCTCCTACCAGTCTGGATGAATGTTTCTTCGTTAACTGCTTGGTTGTCAGACTTCCATACAGTTCAATTTTCTGGCAGTTCTGGATATTTTTTGTTTTTAAATTTGTTGTTGCCCTTGTTTTGGTTGTGCAAGGAGGCAAAGTGTATCTACCTATGCCTCCATCTTGGCCAGAAGTCCTATTTCCATATTTTTTAACTTTATTTTTATTTACACTATTATAGATGTCCCCAGTTTTTTCTACCTTTGCCCACCTTCTACTTAAAAACAAAACAAAACAAAACAAAACAAATAAGTGGTCACTTTCCATCAAGTAACTCTAGTTCTGTCATCTTCCTAAACAATGTGCTATCATTGTTTATTTTGTATCTATGATTTAAGTTCAGGAATATGTCGTAGTACAGACACTGGAGACAATGACTGATTCTGAAACGACCTGAGTGTACCGTTGTGAACTTACTTTGGTAACAAATGAGTATAGTCAGGTCTGGATGTGTGGGGGACTGGCTGTATAACTGAGAGTTCTCTGACTTCTACACAGAAAGGAATGTTTCTTAAAGAACGGGGGATAAAAATGTGCTAATTTCCTGTTTATGTATATACTATTCAAACTCAACAGTAATTCCAATTATTTAGAATTTAGTCCAAAAAGTGATTGTCAGGGAAAGGAGAATTTTATCACAGATATTGTTTGAATTTATTATCCCACGGTGATAACAAAAGGGCTAACTTTTAGTTGATTCTACTGTTATTTTTAATTTCCCCACAATGCATCCTCTCATTGCCTGTTTCTGGCTGATCCCATGCCACCTCACCTTTAGAACACTGTTGCAGAGCATCCTAAGTTTTCTTCTCTCATTATATCTGCTACTGTGCTTTCTAAGAGTTTGCTGATATACCTATCATATAGAGGATATTATGAGCTGTTTGAGTAGAACCTATGCTTTATTTGTTCATCTCTATTATTCCCAATATTTGATATATAATAGTTTCTCAATAACTTTTTTTAAAGCAGAATAGTTCAATGAATACATGTATATAAGAGTGGACCACGGTTCAGATTATATATATATGTATATATAACCTGAATATATATATGTGTGTATATGTATATACATATATACGTGTGTGTATATATACTGTTGCCATATATATATGGCATATATATGGCAAGGGTAAAAACCCTCCAATTTTAACACTGTCCAAAGTCTTAAGGCTTCCCAACTTGTGTCTGCGTGGACTTCTGATAAAACAGACTAGGCAGTTTTAGCCCAAGGTCCAAACTTTCTTATATGTATAGCAAACACTGCAGGAGTGCAAGGTTGTGAACAACTTGGAATGGGTGTCAGACAATAATGACTTCATGTCTCACCGCTGCCACTTCAGTGGCAGCCTTTGAAATGTTTACAAAAGTGCTTGAATTCACTGAGGCTCAGTTTCCTCATCAGTCACAGTGGGCATAATCCCTACATAACATAGGGTTCTTGTGATATTTAAATGAAAGGTCTTTGCCATCATGTCTCTGGCACAGAGTCACCCTAGCACAACTCAGTAAATGATGGTTGCTATCCCACTCATGCTTTTTCTCTGACAACTAATGCTTAAACGCACTCCAAATTTATCTCCATTATATTTATAAAACCTAAAGGACATTTTCTATGTACCATAACATTTCTTTTAAGGTAGGAAAGATATATTACCACTTGGGCATATGGCAGTTGTAAATATTTTTTCATCAATTACAGGAAGATTCAGTTTTGAAACTCCAGGCTTCCCTTTATACTGTCAGGACCATCCAGGGTACCCTGTGGGTAGCTGACAGAGGAACTGGAGAATTGTTTCTTAAAACCCAGCTGGAAATCTGCATAATACCAACTGAGGACCATGGAGCTCTCAAGCCAGAATTAACCAGCATCATGTTTTCTTCCTTCAACAGATATTTCACTGGTGTCTGTTAAGCAACCCGACTGGCTTTTAATAATGACAACTTTTCCAACCTGTCAGGGCTTGCTTAGAGGAAGAAACAAGGAGAGCACACATGGTGGTAGGTGTGACAATGTATAGATAATTAACATTTTTAATTGAATTTCATGTTTGAGCTTAAGCTTCTCATTGAAGATTCTATATTGGACCTATCATTAGCAGAATAATTCTATTCTTTTTTCTCATTATTTTAAATTGACCAGCAAAAGAAAAGTGTGATATCTGAGCACATTTGTTTCTTGGGAAAATTAACTGAAATGATGGAAACAATAATACATTCCAATGATACCTAATAGAACTTCCCGCAATGTTGAATTTGTTCTAATCTGCTCTATGTAATATGTTAGCTATTAGCCACATGATTATTGAGCAGTTGAACTGTGCATAGTCCAAGTAAGAAACTAAATTTTAAATTTTATTTAATTTTAATTTAAGTATAAATATCTACATATGGCTAGTGACAACTGTAATGGATAGTACAGATAAGACAGCCCAGTTAAAGCAAAGTCCATGGCTGTCACTATGCTCTCAGCATATTGGTGTTTAGGCTGCATTGCTTTAAGTGATACCTGCCTCTATGCTTAAGGCTCTCTGCATGCTCTGATCCAGCCTGTGCTCCTCCAAGTAACCTTTAAACAACTTTTGCTGATCTCTATATATTGTTTGTCCAATGTTGCTTCATGAGCTACACTTGCCTGGTTTCCTGAGGCCTCTATGGTTGGTTTCTCTTACTGTTTTCTGCTCTGCACTCACTTCCTTTTCCATAATAGCTTCCCAGTTTTCTTTGGAGAATCATTTCTTCTCCGTTCCTGCACTCAATTCAAGTGGTTTGGGAACAGCTGACTCCATTCTGGAACTCGAGGAATGCTCATTGTGAACAGGCCAAGCAAAGCACTGCATCCTTCTGACCTCAGTACTGCAGAGAGTGACACATGGCACAGGTGTATCCCATGCAGCCCTCAGGGAATCATTTGCTGGGGTCATTATAAAAGTGAAGTTCTCTTTTCATTGGGATTGCTCAGTGAATAGAATGGAAATGTGGATTGCTGGTGACCATTTGACACCATGGAGAAATGAGTTCAATATAGCAGAGAATACAATTAAAATTGGAGGACATTTCTGATTAGGCTGAATGCCTGTATCTAGGCATGTTTGAAGATATGCACACTAATGAATTCTTTTCTCTCTCCTTCCCTCCCTTCCTCTTTTTACTCCCTCTCCCTTCCTGTAGACCCCACCATTTTATCTTGGCTTAAGCAAGTTTGAGTTGGGGGTTCCAGAAATTTCATATAAATAGAATTTTGAAAAATATATAGTTTCTATAATCTATAAATTCGACCTCTTACCAAATCTCCTTCTATTTCTCAGTGGTACTGTCTATAAATGTGCCCTCTATCAGAATCAAGCACATCTCCCTGTTCCCCTTCTCTGTGTCATTGATTTTATATCTTTTCCATGCCTGGTATAAAATTCTTTTTATCTTATTTTCAAATGTTCTCTTGGGTTCATAATCCAAGTAAAAGCCCATCTCCCTTTGACTTCTCTAGTTCACCTCCTCTCACTCTCCTCTGAGCTCTTGCATTGCACTTCAATCACACTCACTCTCCTGTGTTCACTGTGCTTTATGACTTTGTCTTTATGCACCAACAAGACTTTGAGCCTCCCTGTGGGCAAACACCATATGGAATTAATTTTTATCTCCTGCATATAACCTCTCTCAGGGTTTAGCACAGTAGTGCTCAACAATTCTGACGGAATGATTGATTGTTTGACAGAAAGCACAGAATTCACAAATACTGCTTTCTGAATGTCTAGAAAGGAAGATAAAGTGAGAAGCAGCCTTAATAAGAAAACTACTAAAACTCATTAAAAATGTATATGAACCACCTTTTGTTTGTTTGATTTTACATTTTTTGTGAAAACTTTATTCACACTCTCAATCTAGGGTTGTGTTCTTTGTTCAGAATTGGCTGATGTCTTTATCCAAGTCTAAAGTTAGTAAAAAACAGAGAGGATTGATTGTGGCTGATATCCAAGGAGTCAATCATCAAAGGCTGAAGCAATGAAAGTTTTGGAGAGCTTACAGTCCATGTGTCTGTTAATGATATTATCACCAAACAGAATGTGTTTATAAAAAGACCACTTAGTACCTCCAAATAAAAGCAGTGGAGGCTAGAAAAAATAAAGTCATTATCTTGGCTCTCAGGAAATCCTCACCTCCTTAGATGAAAAGGTTAACATTTCTGAGATAGCAATGAACAAGACAAGGCAATATATAATGAACTCTATGGGGGTACATCATTAGTGTAGAATTTAAGAGATGTGGAAGGTCACTGAAGACAGTAGAAGTCACTGAAATGGTTTTAGAGAAAGTAATTCTCTAAGTAATTGTCTTAGAGAGGCTGGGTTTTGAAGAATAGATAAGAGTTTAATGAACAGAAAGAATATATAACTGGGTGTTGAAAAAGAAAATGTAAAGAAATTAAATGTAGTAGGGCTTTAAATTTAATTTTTGTATTTACTATATTTTAGAGAGAAGAAGAAAGAGAGACCGAGCAAGAGAGAAAGACAAAGAGAAACACTGATTTGATGTCCCACTTATTTATGTATTCATTGGATTCTTCTTGTAGGTGCTTTTACTAGAGATTGAACCCACAACCTTGCCATAATGGGATGATGTTCTAACCAACTAAGCTACCTGGTGAGAGAGATTCAGAGGTCTACCATTTTACAATTTTGATTGAGAATCACTTTAAATGTTTTAATCAATCAGAGGCCAGTTTTCCATTTCAGATGTAATGTTGTGCATACATATCGAAGAGGGCTCCATTTATACTTTAAGCATCGTAGATATAGATATATTACATCTACATTTCCTTGCAGATAGTAGTAAAGTAGCTTGCTCTCACAAAATTACTATGCTAATATATGAGAAGTAGAAGTAAATTTCTTGAGGAAGAAATGTTTTTTCTTACTCTTTCAAAGTCACCTTTGGGAATCAGAGGCAGGAAAGACAAGTCTTCATCATCAGCATTCAGGGATTCTCTTGTCTCTGACTTTACTCTCAAAGGTCTCGGGAAATTCTCAGGAAAAAAGAAATGACACCAATTCCCAGGTTGTTTTAGACTCCCCAAGGGCTTTTACTTAGTCTCTCTTTTAAAAGTACAGGTCACAAAATAATCTGAAAAAAGTTAAAACAAAATAAAGGTTTGGTTTTAAAGGGTGATGTAGGTAATAACTATGACAGAAGTTTGGTGCAAGGAGAACTCACTGTGCATTATTGGAGGGACAACTGAGGACCTCAAATGATCAGTAAGATTTTCATAATTATTTATAGGTGGGGAGAAAATTTTCAGTAGAAGAGAAGATACAGAAGCAGGAAAATTAATGCATATAGGCAGCAAACGGAGTGTGGGGAGCATCAGTACTGTTTACTTTCAATACTATTTATGAAATTGACTTCTAACTTCTGATTCAACACATAAAAATCTTGGAAGCTGCCACTCCCATCCTTACAACAACAATAAAAACAACAACAACAATGACTAAACTAACGTAAAAATTAACAATTCTTCTTGGGTTATCAGATAACTGAACTCATAGGGTATACAATTTCCTTAACAGTTGGTGAGAGGTGAATACAGATAATGAGTTTACTGAGAGCAGAAGCTCAGAAGCAGACACTGCCATTGGAGCTAGTTTTGGTTAAACTGGAACTGAAAAATTTCAGAGGTTTGGTGGGGTCTAGTTTGAGAGACACAGTCTTAGAAGAGACCTTATACCTTACAAAGTTTTACCTCCAGGTACCTCACTACATTTTCAAGGTATATGTTAGAAAAAAATCCCCTTGTGGTTTTGGTAGGGGCTGAGTAGAGTGGGGAAGTTACCATTTTGAAATATACCTACAATATTCCATTCTCCTTAAAAAAAGACTTCACTCAAAAGAAACAATTTTATGTATCTCTACAAATCGTGATACATAGAAACCACTATGTGTGTTGACAGATTGTTAAAACTAGACTTACTGTGATGATTTTGCAATACAAACAAACAAAATTATTATTTTAAACACCTGAAGGTAATATACTGTTATATGTCAATTATACCTCAAGGAAATAAGTAAGTAAATAAATAAATAAAACGTTTTAAAAAAGAAAAAAATGGAACCATTTCACTAGAGCCTAGTGACTTGCCTTTTACCAGATACCAACTGACATGGAAGAAGAAAAACACTCCCCCACATGTACCACCACATCAATCAGTCTTCTATACAATAACATTGCTTTATGCAAAAAAGAGAACTTCAAGACTGAGACATTAGCTAAGAAATTCCTTGTGAAACCTAAAGACAATAGAGGAGGCAAAAACAGATATACTACAGGATATTTTACCTTCTGATAATGACAGCTACAGCAAACAATAAATGCAGCCTAACTTTTAGAAAACATGCAAACCCACAGCAAAGGGTTATTTACCTAAGTTTTAAAAATCCAATATATCACATTTGACTTTCACAAAAAACTACAGGCATGCTAAAAGGTGAATATGACAGTTTTAGAAAGCAATGCAAGCATTGAAACAAGATTTAGCTATTACAGAATTTTAGAATTATCAGACTGGAAATTTAAAATAATTTTGATTAAGATGGTATGGCTCAAATGGAACAAGTGAACTACAAAGAAGATAGGTAACATAAGTAGAAAGATGGAAACTCTCAGAAAAATACTCAAAAGGAAAATATGAGAATTTAAAAACACTGTAACAGAAATTAAGAATTCCTTTGAAAGGCTTATGTGTGGTCTGAACACAACTGAAGAATCAGTGAACTTGATGATATAGCCATAGAAAACTCCCAAACTGAAAGTAAAGAGGAAAATACATGAAAGTGACATGGAATAGAATATCCAAGAACTGTGGGACATTACAAAAGGTATAAAATGAGCATAATAGGAATACCAAAGGAGACATGGGTGGCAAAGGAAATTTTGAAAATTAATGATGGACACAAAACTCAGATCCAGAAAGCTTAGAGAACACCAAATATGATAAATACTAAGAAACCTACATCAGGTATATTATATTCAAATATAGACTATAAAAAGAAAACATGAAATTTTGAAAGAAAATACAGGGTAGGGGCAACTTACATATGAAGGAAAAAGGCTTAAAATTACACAAGCCATGTAAGCAAGAAAACACTGAAGTAAAATTTTGAACTGTTGAAAGAAAAAAACCCTACCAATATAGAATTTTTTATTCTGCAAAGTAACCCTTCAAAAAAGTGAAGAATAGCTAAAGACTTTCTCAGAAAAAAAAATTGAGGGAATTTATTTCCAATAAATCTGCTTTGAAATAACTGTTAAAAGAAGTTCTCTAGAGAAAAAAAATGATATAAGGAAGAAAGTCAGATCTTCATACAGAAAGGAAGTGTTACAGAAAAACATAAATAAGAGTAAAATTAAAATTTTAATTACCCTAACATTTTAACTGACCTGAAAGAAGGTAGTTTTTTTTTTCAAAATAATAATAGTGACAATCTATTCAGTGTAATTATAGATAAGTAAAATGAATCACAACAATATTCTAAAGAATGGAAGGGAGGAAATAAGAAAACTCTGTTATAAGGACCTGCACTAGCCATGAAGTAGTGAAGTGTCATTTGAAAGTGTACTTGGATTAGTTGCAAATTTATATTGAAAACTATGGTGAAACCACTATAATTTTTGAAAGAAATTATATTTGATATGCTAAGAGTAGAAAGAAAAATTCCATCATATTAAATGTTCAATTAAAACCATAGAAAGCAGAGAAAGAGTAGAAGAAAAAATGAGAAAGAAACAAAGGGCAAGAGCAACAGATTGAAAATATTAAAATATGGTAGCTATTAAGCCAATTTTACCAATTATAACTTTAAATGTGAATGGTCTAAATACACCAGTTAAAAGATATACTGTAAGAGTGGATTTAAAAATCAAGTACAAACTATGTGTTGTCTACAAGAAACTTATTAAGGGATGAGTAAAGATATACTATGCTAAAACTATTCAAAGCTTGAGTAGTTGTATTAATTTTGCACACAGGTATTGAGGCATTAAATAATGATAAAGGGATCAATTTTCCAAAAAGATACAACAATCTTTACCCTATGTATGTCTAACAACAGAGCGTCAACATACACGTGACAAAACCTGAGGGACCTACAAGGAGAAATAGACAAATTCACTACTATACTTGGAGATTTCAATAGCCATCTCTCAAACAGTAATTGGCAGATCTAGCAGTATACTACATAAAAATAAATTTGAACAGAACAGTACCATCAATCAACTGAATCCGGCAGACATTTATAGAATATTTCATCTAACAACAGCAGAATACATATTTTTCTCAAGCATATATGGAACATTAACTAAGATGGACCACATTCTAAGCCATAAAATTTACCATCACATACTTAAAAGAATAAAAATTCTTTTTTATTCCTTTGGAGACCATCATCTCTTAGACCACAATGGAATTAAACCAGAAATCAATAACAGAAAGAGCTGAAAAATCCTGAAGTATTTGTAAATTAAACAACACACATCTAAATAATACATGTGTCAAAGCAGTGTCAAGAGAAATTTTAAATCATCTTGAACCAAATGAAAATAAAAATACGACTTATCAAAATGTGTTGGATGTAACAAAAGCAGTACTTGGAGGGAAATTTATAGCAGTTAGTGCACATATTAGAAAAGAAGACAGATTGAAATCAATGATCAAAGATTTCACCTTAGGAAAATAGGAAAAAAAGCAAATTATATCTGCAGTAAGAAGGGAAGAAAGAACAAAAATTGGAGCAGAAATCAATGACTTTGAAATAAGAAAATCAGTAAGACAAAAATTAATGAAAACACAAGTTGGTACTTTGTAAATACCAATAAAATAATAAACATTTATCTAGGTTAGCCAAGAAAAAGTGAGAGAAAACCCAAATTACTAATATCAGAGATGAAAGAAGCACCATCACTACTGTTCCAATGGAAATTAAGAGGAAAACAAAAGATTATTACTAACAACTCTAGTCCCACAAGTTTGAAAAGTAAGATGAGATTGACCAACTCCTGAAATGACACAAATCTACTAATCACACTCCCAGGAACTCACCTAAAAGAGCTGAAAATTTACAACCACAGAAAAATCTGCATATGAATGTTTATAGCAGATATATTTATAATTAACAAAACTTGGAAGTACCAAGATATTCTTCTAAAGGTGAATGGATTAACCAATTGTGGTATATTCATATAATGGAATATTACTAAGTAATTAAAAGAAATGAAATACTAAGCAGTGAGTGACTTAAAAGAACCTTAAATTTATATTGCTAATTCAAAGAAGTTAATCATCAAAGGTTATGTACTGTGTGACACCAACTATATGACATTCTGGAAAGGTAGCCTCCAGGCATTTGGGGAAAAAAAGAGAGGAATTAGTAATTGGAGCACAGGGGATTCTTAAGGCAATGCAACTATTCTCTATAATACTGTCACAGTAAATACATGATATTCTGCATTGATCAAAAGCCATAGAACTGTACAACATAAAAAGTTAACCCTGATGTAAACTATGAGCTATAATTGATAATAATATGTCAATATTGGTTCATCAATTGTAGCAAGTACCACAGCAATGCAAGTAGTTAATAATAGGAAAAACTGTTTTGGGGAGTGGGAATAAGGGGGTATGTTGGAATTATCAGCACTTTCCACTTAACTTCTCTATAAGCCTGCTTTAAATATGAAGCCTATTAATTTTAAAAAAGCACGTACAATTTTGCAATATAATTTAAATACATCTTTGCAATTTTTGTTTATTGTTGTTCAGCTACAGTTGTCCTGCCTTTTTCCCCATTGCTATACCTTGCTCCATCCCCCAAGCTCTCACAGTCAATTCCCCCCCCCCCCATGAAGCCACAGGAAAGTCAAAGTATTTGTTTTCCAAAGTCAAGAAGGAGCCACCAGACACAACCCCATGATTCACAGTACCCTCACATATGTTATTTATTGCATGCTTAAGAGCATAATGCAAGTGCAAGAAGTTGGTGCCATTAGAAAAAGTCAGGAATATGACTGTCACATGAAAAGGCACAAATGTGTTTCCATCAGAGATTCTCTACTCTAAAAATGTAGTAAACATTACATGGGCAGTGTCATTTCATTTCCCAGAATTAACTCCCATGATGCAGTCACACTTTTCTCAATATTTATGAAGTCAGTGTAGCATCATGGGTCAAAGCAAAAGTTCTGGAGGCAGATGGTCTGAGTTTAATTTCTGATTACATTACCTATTTGCTGAGTGACTCTGGGCAAGAATGTTAGGTCTTCATGCCCCAACTTCTCCATTTGTAAAGTGAAGGTAATAATACTACCTACTTCATGAAACTGTGAGGATTAAAATAAGTTAATTCATGTGAAGCATCTGGAACATTGTCCTTGTGGAATATCTCCTTTTTGGAGATGCACAAAGTACATGAAAGCATTAAAGACTCTGTTAAGTTCTGTAATAAAAAGCTTCAGAACTTTAGATTTTGTAAATTCATTTGATTAAACAATCTATTTTTCAACTGATAACTATTAATATTCTGAAGAATGAATCTTAATTGGTAAATACTTTGAGCAATTCCAGACTCAAACATCAGCCTCCTCTGCCCTTTGTTTACTTCCTTGCCCCTTTCTCATCATTGCTCACATGACCAAAATAAACATCACAACCTCTTCCCAATCACCTCTGTATTATGGGGCTGACTTTACTCTTGAAAAGAAAGATTTTTGGAAGAGAGTCACCCTCTGTGTTATCCCCTAGTAGATAAACTTTCCTTCTATTGTTTGTGATATTCTCATTATCAGAAACCCAAAACAGAAGAATTGTAAATTACTGGGTAGATGCTCAGTCTAATGTGGGTCTGGTCTGTGTCATGTATTGAAGGCTGACAGCCTGTAAATATTTGATAGCAATAGGCACCAAATACCATGTGAAACCATAGAGGAGTTTCTTGACAAGAATGCTTGGTGGTGGGGGTGGGAGCAGCTAGTACTAGGACACTTGGTTGGGAAATAAAGAAAGTGGAGAGGAAGCCAACATTGCTAGAGCTGCTTCACTCCCTTTTCTACTTAGAATATCCAATCACAAAATGGCCAGGTTCCAAGCAAGCTATAACTGAGAAACACAGCAAATGAGTATTGGCAAAACAACATGATTCATGAAGAAAAGTGAATAGTCATCATTTGTGTGTTAGCTCATAGGGTGGCCTTCCTAAAACGAAGTCCTGGTTTGAAGGATTGGATCCTGTTTCCAGAGCTAGGAAATATATACCAGACACAGCACACCCATGAACTGTCAGAAAGAATTAGAGCCACTCTGAACTGGGAAAAGGCACTTCTCTTGGTGGCAGGAAGACTTATCTTGCTCAATGGCCTGTCATGTGTGGTAACATTGTCTTACATTCTACAGATGAAAGACATTATCCCACCCAGGGAGATAGCAGTTACTCCCCCAAATGAATCAGAGGATGTCATCCTCATATGGACACCATTTGTGGAGTGTTTATATGAAAACTATGAAATTTAATAGCCTGAAGAAAATAATAAAAAATAAACTAAAAAAGACAAGTAGAAAAAAAATACAAAATGTTTATGGTTGCCTCCAGGATCTGTCTTAGGAATGTCATTATTTTTCAAACTGTATCCTAGGAACACCTGAACTGAGCAAGGGTCTTAGAAGAAAATGTTCTGTGCTCCAATTGGCTAAGAATAGTCTCTGCTCTATAGTCCTTGTTGGTAAATGACAACTTTAAGGACTTTGAAAGTCCTAGAGTAAAATTTAAAAAAATACACCTTGTTTTATTTTGATTTATCTCAGTTTTCTCTAAATGTACATGAGCATGTAGCTATTTCATTTAAAACCTCTATTAAACTCATTATAGTCAAGTATATAGTAAAGGCAATCTTTAGCTATTGAGCTCTGTTCATCTTTAAACTAGGTCAGATGACAAAGTTAACAATATCTGACCCTTCTGGCATAATGGGCCAAGAATTGCCACTGGTACGAGTATTTTGAGAGGCTTAGAATGCTTGTACAAATACATCTCATGTACCCTATTGCTGAAGTCTTGCAGAAGTAAGCCTGCCCTGATTGGCAAGGCTAATTAGTTGAATGAATCTAATTATATGCCACTGTTTGTTAGGCTTTCCCACAATAAGAGATTTCTTCCCCCTGAACAAAATGCAACACAGAACAAAAGATGATAAAAGCTGTGGATTGTTTGAAGGGGAAAACTACAAACTCAACAAGCTTAGGCAAAGCAGATTTTCAACAATTAACTCATCTATTCAACAAATGTTTATCAATCCTGTGTAGTTAGGATTCTTTCTGTGATGAGTGATAGAAAGTCTAACCCAGACTGACTTGTGGCACATTGAATTTTCCAGAAATGGCCACAGTCATATTTCCAGTCCTGCTTACTTTTTGGGAACAATGCTCTTCCCCTTCCTTTGAACTTGAGTTGTTTTGTGAATGCTCCAACTAATCAAGGATGGCAGAACTGATGCTAAGTGACTTTTCAAAAAAAGGGATACAATTTCTATCTTGCTCTCTCTCTTTTATTGGGGGTGGAATTGGGATCTCACTTGAAGAAAAACTGGCACCATGAGGTGAGGAAGCCCAGATAGCCCATGAAGAAGGACCACCTGAAGAGACCCATATGAAGAGGAACCACTGCCTCTTGCTGATGACTGGCAGCTATCACCAAGCCTTCAGATGACAGCAACACTAGCCCTTGGGCCACCACCTTTGACACCTAGTGAAGGAAAGGCAAGCTATCACTGCTGAACCCTGCCCAAATTGCAGATTTGTGGGCAAAATAAATTTTGCCATTGTTTTAAGCCACCAAATTGAGGAGTGATGCAGTAATCATCAGGAGAACAGGGCTCATAAAAGGAAATGTTCAGGAGTGTTGCTGGTTCCTCGCATAGATTGATCAGGAGCTCACATGATGTCATCAGAGATCAAGTTTTTCCTGCTATATCCCTTGGTCCAGTTCTCTTCCTTGTGGACTCTCTTTTTAGATAAGCTCTTCCCTCCAGGAATGAGACAGATGGAGCAGTGACCCAAAGAGTTCCAGATTTAGTCCAGTATGGAAAGGGCATTCTCCTTTATTCCGGGCATCCCCCAAAAAGTTTCACATTCTCTTCCTGGCTATAATGAGGTCATGTATCCATCTCTGACCTCATCCTGGTACCAGAGAAATCCTTGAATAGACCTGATTCAGAAGCCCGCTGTACTGAGGAAGAAAGAATGTAGTTCTGGGAGAACTATAGAGACTGAAATTTAAGATTTAGGGTGAGATGAACTCCACAACAGAAATCAAGGGTTACTATTGGTAAAAGATTGCTTAAACATTAAAGTTGTCAGAGGACAACTTCTTATTTACTTATTGTTTATTTCTTTTTAATTAACTTCTTTGAGTGATTAATATGATTAAATAGGTTTCAAGTGTACAGTTCTATGATACATGATCTGTATATTACATTCTATGCCCACCACCCAAAGTCGAATCTTCTTCCATCACCATGTATTTAACTCCCTTTATTAATCACATCACCCTCTCTTCCTCTGGTAAGCACCATATTGTCTGTGTCTATGAGTTTTTTTGTTTTTGTTTTTGTTCATTTGTTTCTTTCAGTTTTATATCCCACATATGAGTAAGAAAATTTTATCAATTTAACCCCCCCAAAAAGGGAAGTAAAGGCAAAAAATGAATGGGAATATATCAAACTAAAAAGCTTCTGCACAGCAAAAGAAACCAACAGCAAAACAAAAAGGCAACCAGCCAAATGGGAGAAGATATTTGCAAACAACATGCTCCAACAAGGGGTTAATGTCCAAAATATATAAATCATTCTTACAACTCAACACCAAACAAATGATACAGTTAAAAAATGGGCAGAAGACCTAAACAGACACTTCTCCCAAGAAGGCATACAAATGGCCAACAGATATATGAACATATGAAAAGATGTTCAACTTCACTAGCTACTAAGGAATGCAAATCACAACTAGAATAAGATACCACCTCACACCTGTTAGAACATTATTATCAACAAACCAAGTAATACCAAATGTTGGAGAGTTTGTGGAGAAAAATACATTTTTAAAACATTTTATTTATTTATTTTTAGAGAGAAGGGAAGGGAGGAAGAGAGAGAGAGAGGGAGAGAAACATCAGTGTGTACTTGCCTCTTGCATGCCCCCTACTGAGTACCTAGCCTGCAATCCATGCATGTGCCCTGACTGGGGATCAAACTGGCGACCCCTTGGTTTGCAGGCTGGCGCTCAGTCCTCTAAGCCACACCAGCCAGGGCAGAAAAACACATTTTTAAATGAATTTTTTAACCTTATTTTTATTGTTTACACTATTACAGATATCCCCATTTCCCCCACCCCAACTTTGCTTTCTCTATCCATCCTGGACCCCTTTCCTTTGTGTCCAGGAGCTATGCATGTATGTTCTTTGGCTAACCCTTTCACCTTCTTTCATCCAGCTCCCCTTTCTCTTTCCCCTCTGATAGCTGCCAGTCTGTTCCATGTACCCATGCCTCTGTTTATATCTTGTTAATCAGTTTATTTTTTAAATGTCAACTTTAAGCATCATTCTAAATAAAAAATAAAAGTGAATGTTTATTGAGTGCTTAATTTGCAAAAGCAGAGTTCTAAGTGCTTTATATGTCTTCATTAAAGCCCTCACAACTACTACAACATGGATATTATTAATAACACCATTTTACAAAAGTGAAAGAAAGACATAATGTTAGAAATTGACCAAATCTGCATGGTTAGCAAATACCAGAGGCAGAATTCAAACCAAGGTAGTCTGGCTCCAGAAACAACATTTTCATCACTATGCTACAATGACATAGCAATTTAAATATACACTAGAGGCTAGAAATGAACAAACGGTGTGTCGCCTTAGAAGAACCTTTTTACTAATGGAGGACAAAAATATGTAACTACATAATTGCAATGCAATTTGTGCATTTCTCTAATAAAAGTGAAGTGCTATGAGGGCTAGGAAGAGAGAGTAATACCTACACATAGAGTGGAGATTATACAAAAATGCTGAAGAGGTGACATTGAACTGGTCCTTGAAATATAGGTGGGACTTTGCCTGGGGAAGGAGTAGAGGCAGGACGCATATTTTAGGCACTGTATGCAAGGAGAGATGATGTATTTTCCTAAAAATTATCCCAAGTTATTCATTCTTTCAAAATGTATTTATTGAGTACCTACTATATAACAGGCACCCTCTTAAGGACTTAGGGTATATCAATAAACAAAACAGACAAGGATTACTGTCCTTGTGGAACTTAAGTGTTATCAGCATTAACAAGGATGGTGCCCGGGCTTCAGCAAGAAAATTGAATAGCCATGTCTTCATGTGCTTTTAGGCAAGCTAGGATGGCCCTCTCACCCAAGACAGATAGCTTGGATGTGTTCTGTATTTCACTACATTTCCTAAAGAAGAGAACTTTATTTTTTTTTGAAGATTTTATTTATTTTTTAGAGAGGGAAGGGAGGGAGAAAGAGAGACAGAGAGAAACATCAATGTGCGGCTGCTGGGGGTCATGACCTGCAACCCAGGCATGTACCCTGACTGGGAATCGAACCTGCGACACTTTGGTTCGAAGCCCATGCTCAATCCACTGAGCTATGCCAGCCGGGCAAGAACTTTATTTCAGTCGTTGCTACCCGCAGAGAGCAAAAAAACCACCAGTAAGGGCCGGTAGGGGGCAAAGAAATGAAAACCCTTCTCCCTTAGCCAAGTGTTGGTCCAGGCTGGCACAGAGCAGATTGGCATGTGTGCATGTGCACATGCGTGTGTGCCTGGGCTCCACACATGTGGCAAGTCCCAGGAGGAGGGAAGGCAACGGGGCTTCGTCCCTCACTGGTGATCGGCAGTCCACAGCTTGGACAGGCTGCCGAGACATTAATAATGCAGAAAAGAGGATGGCATTTTAGTTTTTAGTAAGTGACAAACTTTATTAGAGAAAAAGAACAAATCAGAGATATCCTGTTCTGTCCCAGAGTTCCTCATGGGACAGGTAGAGTTCAGTGAAAGACTGAAGGAGGGAAGAACAAACATCCTTTTTCCAGGGATAATTGAAGTGGTCTGCACTGTTTTACTAGAAAAAAATATCTACTTCTCAGCTGGCATCTCTAAAATTATGCACTGAAAATTTCCAAAGAAAAGTCACACTACTAATGTGAATTTTAAAGATAATTATTCCTGTCATTTCTTTTGGAATCTGAGTTCTGGGATTTGATTCAAAACTTGAGTCCCCCCAAAATAACACTGTGTCTATTGGCTTTCCTCCCTGAACCCTGAACAGTTACACTCAACACTCTTTTTAAAAAATCCTCAGTCATCATACAGTAATTCATTCACTCAACCATTCATCCATCTATCCATCCATTCATTCATTCACTTTTTCCATATTTGTTTTTAGTCCCTGCTATTTTCAGCCCTGTGCTGGTCAACAAAACTACAGGATGATGCAATAGACTTGATCCTGTGCTTGTGGAGCTCAAACTAGCTCATGACTTACAGCTGTTTCTCATTTGCTCTAAACTCTTAAGAAGGTACCTTCCTTATTTGTGTCTTATTTTCCTTACAAGCAAAAGGAAGAGACTCAACATCCTATAATGTTATGATTCTATTATTAATGTGAGTGAAACACCAGTAAATAAATACAACACTCACAGAATCCAATGCCTAAATTGGATGATCCTCACAACCTTTTCCCCATCTCCCTCAAGAGCTTCTAATCAGAAATTGGGAGTGGGTGGGGATGGGTAGCAATGGGCTAGCAAACAGACATGGATGTGAGAGAGAAACATTGATTGCTTGCCTCCCGTGTGTCGAACCTGCACCATTTTGGTGTATAGGATGATGTTCTAGCCAAACCCCCTGGCTAGGGCCAAGTGGAATGTTTTAAAGCAGTAGGCATAGGCACCAAAAAAAAAAAAACTTATGCTGGAAACAAATAAAATGACTTTGTATTTTAATTCTTAGGCAATTCAACAAAACTTCATGAAACACCTGTGTACCTATCTCAGCTGCGTGGCTCAAGTAACACATGGATCTTTACAAAGATAAAAGAACAAAGAGCAGCACAATCTGAGATAAAGTACAATTTGGGAGAGATAGAGAATGGTATACAAGTACTAAGGTATTAGAAATCTTAAACACTCTTTCTGCATTTATAAAAGTCCATATTGTTTTATTCAGTGGCAGTTGCTTTCAGGACAGAAAAGAAACAAATTTACAGTAACTTCCATTGATTGCATTCATTTGTTTCAAAGCCACCTTCTTATTGGCTCCTTAATATACCAAGCTATGCCAATTAAAATACATGTATCTGCTGAAATGGAGACCTCAGATTGGTTACGTGGATGTTAGCTTGCCTCTAATTTTAGCGAATGTCAAATTCTTACTATTTCATATCCTGGTGGACCCAGGCCTGGCTCAACCTAGAGAAATAAGTAGATTCAGTGCTGGGGATCAAAGACTGCTGTAGCCATAAACCAAGGTGCTTCATACAGAGAGTTACAACTAAGAACAGATGGTGAGTATTTCATCAGGTAGGGTGCAACCCCCCACCACAATCATTCTCTCCTCTTCTTTCTGGCAGTAAAAAGCTGGACAGAACTCTAATGGCTGGCTAATGAGCATGATTAAAACCTGATAATGACTCATCCTAGGAGAAAATGTTCAACCCTGCAGAATACATTCTGCTTTATTATCTGTGAACCTCTTGCTGATGGGGACTGGAGATTGACGGGCTTCCATTATGTGGAGAGTGCAAGGTTTGCCGGAAATGGAAGGTACTTTCAAATTGTCACGGTTTGTGATGCTCTTCAGCTGATGGGAGGGCCCCTACCAGGGATGTGCAAAAAAGCACCTTTCCCCACTTAAGCCCCAGATCCTCTTATCTGGCAAGAAGAGCAGTCGTTGATTTTAAACAGAATGTGTTGTTTTCTGTGTAGATTTGATTAACACCGTGCTGTTGAATCTTTACGGTCAGGCCAGATTATATTACAGTCATGACAAGTAGTTAATGAATTTACATTGACTAATCCATACAATGCTAAAGATTTTTCTGTCAGGATTAATATCCAAAATGTGCAGGACACTGTCTGATGTGTGGCTCTGCTCTTTGCACCAACATGACCTGTGGTTGGTGTTTAATGTCCCATGATCAGAGCTAAGTGACAGACAAGATCTGGACACTGAAGTTCAGAACTGTTGGAAGAATTTTTTAAATAAACAAGGATGATCTTATTCCTGGTTCCTTATTCTCTGATTGGGTATCTTATATCTTAATTTTTCCTGCTGTAGGATCTGGGCAAGCAACTTTGAGAATCCTTGTAGGACCCATGACACCTCTAGAAAAGGCAGTATGGTTTTCTTGCCCTTGTCTGGCTCCCTATCTTATTATCACTGCTTGCTCTGGTCCTTTGTTACCTCTGCTGTGTCAGCTCAGCATGATTCTCACCTCTTGTCTTATTTTGACCTTAGGTACCTGTCATTCCATCTGTGCCCAACTTAACACTCTCCATACTACTCACCTCTTTTGGAATCATGGCTCTACCCTAACCATGACCTCACCAGCACCTCTAGGCTTCCTCAGCTTTAGCCACAGCATCCTTTCACAAATGCAAGACCTGTGGAGGCTGTGACTTGATGCTGGTGGAAGGCCCATGTTGTACCCATCTGGACAGCAAACACCAAACTGTAACAGGCATCATAATCAACTGGGGAACATGTCAAACATGTGAATTCATTGCTCTATCCATTAGGTCTGCAGCAAGTCCCATAAATCTGCTTTTTATCAAGTAGCACAAGCAATTCTTCATGCTTGATCAATGTTGTTCATGGTCCACACTTCAAGAATCAAGGATGCCCCTTTGCAGGTCTCTGCAGTGGGTCCCTGTTTTTTGCCAACAGAGTCAGCACTAGTACATTTATTAACAAGGTGATGTGGGTTAATAAATTCATTATTAACCCACATCAAACTAACATTCATTTTGTTCAAAGTGAATGTTAGAGGTGGCCAATGTGGAATCAGCTGTCTGAGAGGAGACTCTCCCAATGTCATAAAAATTCTGGTCTTTTTTGATCTAACCCTATGAAACCAAAAAGCTTTGGCTCCTAGTGGCTCTCTTTACCCTCATATTTGGGTTGTTAGAGATGGTGAAAATGTATTATGTTGACTAAGTAAAATTGCTTTCTGGAGAGAATATCTGCAGGAGACCGTGTGGGCAATTGGTAAGGGAGAGAATGAGGAGGTGGGCTAATGGTCCTAGTGGGTATACCATCCATGTGGTCATTTGCAGCTCAATTGCCTATATGTCCAAGGCTTACATTAACTTACACAAGTCCAGGAAGTTTGGTTTATACTTAAAAAGTATAGAAGTATGGAAGTTTCAAAAAAATGGAAGTTATAGTATAAAGTATGGAAATATCACTACAGATTGAGGATCATGAGGGGTAGCTTGAATTAGGCCTATCAAGAGTCAGAATTCTGAAACAAGTTAGCACTTGTACTGAGGATCTGATAGGTGCTGCGGTTCATCAAGCATCACAATTCCTGCTCTTTACAACCACCCTTTGTGGTAAATAAAAGTGTTCCCATTTCCCAGTTGAGGAAATTCAGGGTCAGAGAATCTAAGTTAGCCTGTCCCAGATCACACATGTAGCATTGGCAGAACAAGAATTTAAATTCAGGTCAGACTGACTAACCCACTACAAAACATTATGTCTTGAAGATGTAGAAGATGTTAATTTGACCCAAAGCCATGGAAGCTTTCTGTTTGAAAAACAGTGTTGCCACCCTTAATTCTCACCTTTGTATCTTCTCTTCCTGGGGATGATATGGTGTTTGTCAGGCCTCAGCTGCCTCACCCAAAGTTGCTAAAACAAAACTATGGAGATATATCAGACAAGCAGTGTACTGTCATTACATTGCATGATTATCAAAGACCAAGGTGTTTAGTGTACAAAGGTTTTCTTCCAAACAAATCTGAGCACTGCATCTATCTAATCAGTGTATATTTATTCTCAGAGCCTCTGAAGGTTGGGTGGAGCATGTACTATCTATTTCCCTCTCTTATGATTGTATTTGCATCTTGGTTCTAACACCTTCTTCTCTTCCATGAAGCCTTCTGGATTTGTATAATTGAAATTTGCGCCCTTTTTTCTGTGTCCTCCATCGGCCTTTGTATACTCATCATAATGTCCTGCCATTGCAATTGCTTGGGTCCATATCCATTGCCCCTATCTAGACTCTACCTGCCTAATAAAAAATAATTTAGTTGTATTCATTTTGTTCAAAGTGAATGTTAAATAAAGATCAAATTCACAAGTGGGGAATAAATCATATTGCTCAATGAATTCTTTGCCCAAGGCATCATGCTTAATATGGAACACAAAACGCTGGTATTCTAGACTCTGAGAACTCAAGTACTCAAAAATATACTTTCCAAAGCATTGATCGAAAGCCCAGTGTTGACATCTCATCCCGGTGCCAGTTAAGTCTTACTTGGCCCAGATCCAAATGGGCAGATCTGGGCAGCTGCAAAGCTGAATTCCCCTCATTTCTCTTCACCACAAGAGGCCCATTGTTCCTCTATGTAGCTAGTCAGTAGGCACCTTTTTTCTTATTTCATGCTTGTCCTTCCTTAGGAGGTGTCTGGCCCACGGCAACACTCTCATACTGACTTCTCTGAACTGCTCCCCACCAGTTCAGGGGCATTTCCCAGTTTTCAGAAGCTGAGCCGTGGCCTGAATGTGCATCTAAGTTCATGTCAAAAGTTCATTCCTGCTTTGAATCCCAGCCATGGGGCTGGAGTACCATGAACTTCCAGGAAGGCTCACAAAGGGTCCCCTTGTAACACTGGTTCTCCTTTGTAAGACATTCCTTGTGTCCCAATTGGTTTTGGCTGAGGAGATGTTGGCCAAGAACAAGGAAGCAGACACATTTCTAAAATGTAGCCCCAGGGACCAAGGTACTGCAGGAAACTCAGAGGGAGACCTCCCTAAGGCTTCCCCAAGGCGACTTTCTTAAGCTCCTTGGAACTCTTGGCACAGTCCCTTTAACGTCATCTTATTTGGAGGCTTTGTGAGGTTTGTTTCAATGCTTGGGGCTGTTTTTCCCAGGTTTGAAAACTCCTTTTTGGAGCCAGATTTAGATTCTTTTTAGAGTGAAAAATTTTATATTCTCCTTCAAGCAGAGGTGTTGAAAGGTCTTGCTTGTCCAGTGAGTACATTCAACAAGAGGAGAAAAGCATATGAAAACATGACTTTTCTTTAGCTTGGGGTGGTTGGGAAAATGTTAGTCTTGGGTCTAACTTTAGAATCAATCTTTCAACATTTACTCATTTGGCTTGAAGTTATTAAACACCCTTATATTTGGCATTGTAGTAGGTACCAATGTGCTAGAAAGAAAAATGAGATTCCCACTCTTGGGGAGAGTCCAGAAAAGTTGCAGAAGCAAATCTTCACCCTAGAAACAACAGGAGCACAACTGTCAAGCAATGGAGGCTACTCTACACCCTGGTTCTTTTTGTGGAATCCAGAAATTCCAGGATCCGTCCATGAATGAGATTCTGTATGTAATAGTGCATGAATGAAGTTCATGTATATGGATGAGGTATTTACATGTGCAGAAATACATACATATATATATATGGGCATGCATATATCCATACATATATGTATGGATACATCCATATATATCCATAATAAACTATGGACACACACACGCACGTTATATTCTATAATATACGTATGTATATTATATATATGTATAATATACATATTATACATAATATACATATTATACAATATATAATATAATATATATGTTATATTCTATAACATATATGTGTGTGTGTGTATATATATATGTCCATAGTTCACTGAGATCCTTAAATGTTCCTCCAAAATAAACTCCATGTATTAGAGGTAACTACCCAGTTGTATGTTGTGGCTCTGTTCCCATATCTGGCTCTCCAGGTTAACATATGCCTAAGTGAACAAATTTATCCTGTCTTTCTTATTTTTGATCCTCCCCCTTAGAATCTGACCATGAGGTTGTGTGTACCAGATTGCACTTACTCAAGTCTTATCAATCTGTATTTTAAAAGCATATATTTAAATGTGGAAAGACAAACTCTCTTATGTTTTGTGAATATGATTTGGTTAAGAAGCATTTTTTCTCTTCAAACAAACTGTAGTATCATTGGTAAACTCTCTCTTTCCTTCCTTGGCCAGATTAAGAAAATGTTTCATTTCAAATGAGATTATACGCAATGTACTACCTGTGCAACTGTGATGGCATTTAATCATAACCATGCACTACATCTTAATTTAGTCCTCTCCCTTAGAAAAAATGTTAAGTTCCCAAAAGGAGGAAAAAAGCTATGTCTTCAAATGTTTTAGCAATCCAAAAGCTCTGGACTAAAGAGAGCCAACATTTAATCTAATCTTCATAACTCTGTGGTCTCACAGCCTCCATTGGGCGATTGCTGGTGACAAGGGGCACGTAGTCACTTTGATGATTTCTATGCTGGTCCAGGATGCTGCAGCACAAAACCCCAATGTTCATAACACTTCCTTCAATTATGCAACATGGTGGCCCTGATATGGCTGAAATGAAATTCTTCCTTACCCCACCTGCAGTGACCTCACATGCTGGACCTGGGTTTTGTCATCTAGGACTTCCTAGAATCAGTTGGACCTGTTTTATGAAAGGATTTCTTCCAGCAGTAGGAGTTTCAGCTTGGAGTCTATAGCACAAAAGAGAACTGAATGAGAACACCAATAAAAGAATGAAGGAGTTTATAATTGATCCTGTGCCGGAAATAGAGATTCCATGGGGAATAACCATAATCAGAGAAACCCAGAGCTTGTCAGGTAATCTTGTGGCTGCTGAGAAACTACTTTCTGTTAATTTCTTTTTACCTCTGGTCTCCGGTGGCTAGTTCTATGACTGGTTAGCTTAGTAGTTACAGTACAGCACCAATAAAGCCAAGGTCTTGTATGTAAAGCCTCCTCAGATGCATCTGCTATTGTTAATCATTTCCCTGGCCAGAGCAGCACTCTCATTATTATTATCAGACAGATTTTCCCCTCTATCTTTAATACCCGGGCATATACTGACTACTCTTAAAAGGTTTCTTAAAACAGAGTATAGAGTACTGAAAATGGGAGCACAGGACCTATAATTTGAAAGTAAAGTTATGGGTAATTCAATTCCATATGTGATCTAATCCCCTAGGCCCATCTATAATGGACCAAATAGTAACAAATAAAAATGACTAACATTGGTCGAGAATTTAGTGTACACCAGCTACTGTTTAAGGTGCCTCACATGAATTAACTCATTTCATTTTCACACCAACCCTAGAGATACATACATGTCTTGTTCCCAAGTCACAGAAGAGGAAAGTGAGGTTCTGAGAGGTGAAAGAATTTGTCTCAAGTCATTTTTATAGCTGAACCCCAACAATTTTGCTCTGGAAGCCACACGTATCATGTCATAGTGTTTCAGCTCAGGAAGGGTGGTTCCAAGGACTGTTTTTCGCCAGTCAAGGGCCCTTTCTTCTCAGTACAGTCCCTTCTGAGAGCTTTCCTTGCCTCCCTGGGTTCACAGAGCAGGCTGCCTGGGCTCATGACAAACATTCCCTAGCTCAGCACCCCTTAGCCCCCCTCTCTGTGTTTCATACTCAAAACCCTCACAAAGCCCATTTCTACATTCCAAACCCTGGTTTCTCCTCTGCTTCTGAAGGTACAGTGCACCTTATCTGAAATGATGTCTTCATTTTCCTTCCTCAAATTCTGGACTAAGAAATAAATTAGTGGAAATGGGAGGGAGGTGGGGAGGGTTGCAGGGTGTGGGCTGGGACAGGAGTAAAAGACAGAAAATTGTACATGAACAAAAATTAAAATTAAAAAATGCAAAAATATTTCTCCTTGAGTGACCCAGCCTTATAAGGGAAGCTGGGCATAATTAGCAATCATTAAGCTTCTAAAAATATGTATTTCTGAAAACAGCAGATATTTTAAAGAAGTTAAACCACACCCATTTTTTAGAATCTGCCATAAGTGCTACTTAAAAATCATTAGTTAACATTTACTAGTCTTGTCATTCTTTATAAAAGCATATTTTTGAAACTCCTATTACATATGAGCAGAATTTTCTTCCCAAAGACAAAAACTATGCAGACTTTACAATGCTTTATTCACAATTTAAAGATGATTCTTTTTTCTGAACATGTATAATTTATGTTTGTGCATTAATTCTGTAATTAATGGTGATAAAGTACATCAAATATGTGAAGTGCTGCATAAGTGCTTAATTAAAATAAAAACAAAAAAGTGATAATTAATTGTTCATCCCAAAGGCTAGACAGTATTATAGTTCCCAGTGACTATCAATGAATATTGCTATTGTTAATAAAAAGCTAGAGTTTTTATGTAAAATAGAACACATTAAAATTTTCTGATTAAACATGGAGTCAAAAGAAAAAAGTTTCTTAAAAATATTTTCATCATTATAAAGCCTCTGTGGGAAAACAGCTTTGAAATTTTGCATTTTAAATCCTTGCTTGAATTCAGCTTCATTATACATTTTTTGACTTCGAGTTATACTATTATAATATCACACTTTTCAAATTCCTATTTCCCACCAGGAAATACTGAAAGTGTAGCCAAACCCAAAAAGAATGATCTTCATTATAAATATAGGTTCATTATTGTTTGAAAGGGCTAATATGAAATAAGGCACCTACTAAGTGGAAAGAAGTGTTCAAAGTGCTTTGGAAGAATTTTTTTTGTTGACTGACAAATTTATTGAGTACTTACTGTGTGGTAGACACTGTGGCAGGGACTAGAAATACAGCAGGGAATCAAGGTAGATTCAGGCTTAACCCTCCATGGTGTTCAGCATCCAGGGAAGGATAGACATCAGAAAAGAATTGCAAGCATGATGAGTACTGCAGGGAGCAAGCACTCCTAGCTAGAGATCTGGTTATGCAGACAAGACAATTGCTGATATAAGGTGGTAAACAACTAAATATTATCATGTAGTGTTTCCTACTTTGTTTTTCTAGGTCAGATTTTTTGAGGTTCCTAGCTTCTAAAAATGGCATCTTCATAAATCATCCATCTATTTTGACTTCATTAACCAGGAGCAGATCAGTAAATCTAATGAATATTATTTTACTTACTTTACTCAGAGGATTAATTTACTGAAAATAAACCAACCAATATGTGTTTATAGAGAGCTATACATTTGCCGGGTAGTCTTACAAGTTCACTAGCATTGCTCAAGTTTCCTTTGTCAACTGCACGCAGCAGCATTATTGGCTAATCACTGGGCCTCCCCATCTTTTCCTTGGCTGGCAGGGGTTGGGGGACTTCTGCCTAAAGAAATCATGTTTCTTAAAAACCAGCTCTGCCACTTAATCTGTAGGCTTAACTCTCTCTCACTGCTTCTGTCTCCTCCAGAAGCAGTAGGACCTTAAAGAGAGGAAAATAATTTCATTTTAAAAAGTAAAATATAACTTCCTGTCACTATGCTAATGAAGCAATAAAGTTGGAATTCATAAAGCGTTGTATTTAATGAAAATACTGCCAAGATAGAATTTTAGTGTGGTACATTCTAGAACAGCCACCCACACAGAGCTCTTCCTTTTGTGTATACTTTGGCACTGGATCTTATACTTGTTGATCTCAAGACTTAACCCTATGATAGAAAAATCTCTGCTCTCAGTAGGTTAGCATATCTTATAGTTGAAGCACCTTACTGGACTGGGCATGCACCCTTCTCTCTGCAATAGTGCCACCCCTTAGTCAGCCACCCTGAACTTCTTGGCTAGAAATTTTAATTTGACTTCCACAGATGGATATCAAAGTATTTATAAACTCTAGAGACATAAGTACATTTTACATACCACAGATTTGTTTTGGGAGAAATAGCATTTCTTTTAAATTTAACTCTCAAAGTAATCTATTTTATTATTATTTTTTAAATCTACACCCAAGGTCAATTTTTCATTGCTTTAAGAGAGGGAGGAAGGGAGAAAGAAAGAAAGAGAGAAAAACATCAATGTCAGAGAGAACCATTGATTGGTTGCCTCCCATACATGCCCTGAAATGGGATTGTATGTGCCTAGATGAGGGATCAAACCTGCAACCTTTTGGCTGATGCTCCAATCAACTTAACCACACCAGCTGGCCAGCGTGATCTATTGATTTTTTAAAAATGTTTTAAAAGTTTTGCTATTTTCAGGTTCCTATGGTGGATTCCATTAATGACTCAAATTCTTCACCTTCCCTCTCTCCACATATTATCATGTGATTATGCAGTTCTTGCTGTGAAAGAAGTGGAGTCTGTGTTCCTACTCATTGAGTTTGAGGTCAGTCTTGTGACTTGCTTTCTCATCAATGGAATGAGGAAGAGATTTAGTGTGTCAGTTCCAAGTTTAGGACTTAGGAGATCTTTTGTAACACAAGCTTCTGCCATCACCATAGGAAGGGTGCTTGGACCAGTCTGCTGATCTCAAGAAGAGAATGAGGAATCCTGAGCTGCCACAATCAAGGTTCCTCAAATAAGCTCTGCTCAGAGAAAATACCCCAGATGAGCAAGCCCAAAACACATGTAAGCAAGCCCAACTAAATGGAAACAAACCTAGTCTTCATCAGGAACATCCAGCTGACCCACAGATATGCAAGCTATAAAATGATTGTTGTTTTAAGCCACTGAATTTTGGGTAACTTGTTACACAGCAATAATTAACTAATCCATCTCCCAATACTTGAGAGATTCCTTGCCTGCTCTAAAATATCTGGAAAGGTTAATGGGATATAATATTCTTATCAATGTAGACATGGTCTTAATTCCAATCTTCAATAAATTTTTTTCTATGTCTGTCCCCTACAAACAAATCTTGGGGATAACTCCATAAATTCTTCCTTCAGAGTTATGTGAGTTTCCTGTGCTGAGCTTACCTGGTCCATTTTGCTCCACATCCAAAGACCACTGTTGATAAATTACTGCAGGCAGGATTCACAGGAAATAAAGACTTAAAGCAGGTTAATATCAGGAGAGAACATTAGCAGAATGAAAGAGAAATAGTAATAGAAGTGCTATTGGGTTGCTAAGGCCTAAAAGAGGAGCAGGCACACTAGCTATGCTTAATGGGATAGTAAATGCTTTGATATCTATACATTCCCAATTTAAAGTCTTGTTAAGATCTTTCATTGTCTTAAAAGCAAACTCTCTCTAGCAACAAGGTTCATGGACACAATTCATCATGTAACTCTTTCATCTACAGGGTCAATAGCAGAAATAGCTGAAGGAGGAGGGTCGGCTTGATTTCCCATTGTCTGCTTGCATTCCGACATTGCCCACAGACCACATTCCAACCTAAGTAAAAACTGTAGAGTATCCAAAACACCCCCACACTCCCACACCCCCAGTACTCTCCCATATTTTAGCCATGTGACCTTGAACAAATCTCACCATTTTCTGGATCAAGGTTTCTATGCTTGCAAACCTAGGGAACTGGAAATGAGATGACCTTGATGGCTTTGAATCATGAAATTCTCTGATTAGTCTTATCTACTCAACTAAATTCATAGAAACATCAACTTTAAACTTTGGAAGAAATGTTCAAAATTATCCAGCCCCACCACTTTAATTTATGAAACTGCAAACAGCCCCAGATGGATGAAGTGAATTGTCTGGGCCCACCCAGCGAGTTAACAGCAGAGCTGAGATGAGAACCTCTTTCTTTTTCAACATTGTCCCTCATCCCACTTCCTTGAGGATGGGGGTAATTTCAAATTCATCTTTTATCTTCAGCCACACAATCCAAAAATTGTAACCAACACTCAATAAATCTCAATAAATATTTGTTGACTTGAATTGGGAATGAGTAAGCATTAGCTACAAAATTTTTTAATCTGTTCAACCAAGAGACACAACTGCCACATTCCCTGGAGGCTTTCTCTCATGTGGGGGAGAAATGTGAATGTGTGTAACTACTTTCTTAAGTTACATTTTGATCAAAGAGCCAAAACAGCTCCTTATCCAGCACTGGATTGACATCACTGGGTCTTCAAATACCAGCATTGCTCACCATGAAGATGTAATGGGCAATTTACACATTATTTCTCACTCACAGTTTAGATTTTGAAAGAAGAGATAGTCTGTGGGCAAGGACATGATGGATTAGATTTCAGCAGACAGCCTCTAAAAGTGCTTATTATTTCAGAATGAACTAATGTTTCTCTGAATAAAAAATAATTTATACTCACAAGGAAGGTAAAGCAAAAGAGTCAAGTACTGAGAACAACAAGGTGTGGGTTATTTGTCATAGTTCCAAATATCCTCCTCTCCCATTTTTTGAGGAAGTACAAGGTTGAACTTGGTCTCTGTCTGGGTGGCATTGCTGTGGAAATGAGGAGACACAGAACCACACATCATTCTGGCTCACTCTCTTGGGAAACCACATTAATAAAGTTCAACTGACTCTCAAATCAGGTACTTACAGCATATTCCAAGGGCACTAGTTCTGCATGTTAATGAAGGCCCCATAGAAAAAAGTCCTGTCCACAAATATGTTTGAGAAATTTTTGGTTAAAGTGTTTTTTAACTTTATTTATTTTCTTTTTCAAACATATAAATATATGATATTAGATACATAAAAATAATATGTGATATATATAAGCTATGAAGCTTAATAGTAAAATAAATATCCATAAATCCCCAACCAACTGAAAAATGAAAACATTGCCAGTATTTCTGAATCTATTTGTTAATTCCTCACTGGTTTCTTCACCTGCCCTTCCAAATATGTGTGTGTATATATGAATATATATGTTAGATGTTATATAATTTTGCTTTTATGTAATTTTATAAAAATTGAATCATGCTGTACATTGTCTTAAATTATTATTTTTTTCATTCATCATTGTACATTAAGATTCATTCATGTTGCTGTATGTAACTGTAGATCATGGAATTGCTAATGTTCCATGATGTGAAAATCCTACTATTTATTTATCTGTACTATTGAAGAGGGACATGTTAGTTGTTTCCAGTTTTTAGCTATTGTGAATAATGATGGAATGAATACCCTCATAAATAACTCCTATGATAAATATGCAAGAAATTGTCTAGTGTGTTCATCTAGGAACAGAACTCCAGAGTCATAAGTAATGTGCACGTTGAACTTGACAAGATAAAAGCAAATTGTTTCCCAAAGTGATTATATTGATTCATTCTCTACCAGTAGTATATAGGAACAGTGCTGCCTTTATACCTAGGCAAGAAGGCTCTGCCCAGGCCTATACCACACAGGCAACTGTGTACTTTGTGCTGCCTTCCTAAAAAGTTTCTGTATTTCCCTCCAGTGTCTAAGACTAGCTTAGATCAATTGTGGGTAGGGCATTCTAAGACTTGTGTAGTTTCTTTAGGATTCCCTCTCACCCCCACATCCCCTACCCCAACCCACCTGCCCTAGCCACACATGAGAAGTTAGTTCCCAGACCATCTATGAGGTGGTCATGGCCTTCAAGGTGGGATCTCTGTTCCAGGGGCTTGCTAGGGTAACACATTGCTTCTGCTGGTTGAGGCATATTTCTTCTGTAGGACTATGTAAGCCTGGGCTCCAGAATAGTACAGACAAGCTGATGTGGGGTGATTCTTACTGTTTATATTGACATAGTTCCTGAAAAGTATATGTATTTTTTAGAATCCCACACACTCTAGGAGTGGTTTTATGTAAGAGTTCTCAGCATTCCACAACCCCATAACCATTTAGTACTGTCAAACTCATTATTTTTTCAACCTATCAGGTGTGAAATTGTATCTCATTGTGGTGGTAATTTGCATATCCCCAATTACTAGTTAATTTAATCATTTTTGTATTTTTATTTGCCATTATAATAACTTTTCTGTGAAATGCTTTTTTCATGTCCTTAAGACATTTTTTTAAATTATGGTAAAGTACATATAACATAGTATTTACTGTCTTAAACATTGTTAAGTGTACAATTCAGTAGTGACAGGTATATTCATATCCTTAGTTGTGCAACCAATATCAGGAACTTTTTCATCTTGCAAACCTATAACTCTTTACTAAATAAATAAATTTACATTTTTCTCTTCCTGTAGCCCTGGCAGCTACCATTCTACTTTCTTTTAATTTGAATTCAACTACCCTACATATCTCAAATAAGTAAAATCATAGAGTATTTGTATTTTTGTGACTAATTTATTTCAGTTAGCATAATGTCCTCAAAGTTCATCCACACTGTAACGTGTGTCAGAACTTCTTTCCCTTTTTAATGCCAAATAATATTCCATTGTTTTATTTATTTATTCATCTGTCAATGGACATTTGGGTAGCTTCCGCCTTTTGACTATTGCAAATAATGCTACCATAAACATGGTATGCAAATATCTCTTCAAGACCTTGCTTTTGATTTTTTTGAAGACATACACAGAAGTAGAATTTCTGAATCATATAGTAACTCTATTTTAAATATTTTTTCAGAAACCATCACACCATTTTTTATAGTAGATGCAGAATTTTTACATTCCCACCAACAGGACACAAGTGTTCCAATTTCTTCAAATTATCACCAAGTTATTTATTTTTTTTTAGTAACTGCCATCCTAATAGATATGAGATAATATCTGAACGTGGTCTGTTTTGCATTACCCTAATGATTAGTCATGTTGAGCAACTTTTATATGCTTAGCCACTGTATATCTTCTTTGAAGAAATCTTTATTCAAAATTTTTGACCATTTTAAAATATGATTATTTATTGTTATTGTTGAAGCTGTAGGAGTTATTTTTATATTCTGAATGTTAACCTTCACCAGATATGTGAGGACAAATATTTTCTCCGACTGCACAGACTGCTTTTGCATTCTGTGGATTATGTCCTTTGACACACAGAAAGTTTTAATTTAGGTGTAGTCAAATATATAACTATTTTTTTTCTTCCCTGTGACTTTTGTGTCATAACCAAGAAATTGTTGCTGAATCCAATGTCATGAAATTTTTTTGTTTGCTTCTAAAAGTTTTATTGTTTCTGGTCTTTCTTTAATCTATTTTGAGTTAATCTTCATATATAGTGTAGGGTAAGGACCCTATTTCACTCTTTTGGATGTGCATATCCAGTTTTCTCAACTAGACTTGTGGAAAAGACACAAAATAATCTTGAAAACCATTGTGTCCTTTCCCCATTGAATGGTCTTGGCACCCTTGTTGAAAATAGTTTATTTCTGGACTGTTTATCCTACTCCATTAGTCTATATGTCTGTCTTTATGCCAGTACCATACTTTGTTGATGACTGTAGTTTTTAAATCATTTTTGAAATTAGAAAGTGTGAGACCCAACTTCATTCTTCTTTTTCAAAATTGCTTGTTTATTTGGGGTCCCTTGAGATTCCATCTGAATTTTAGGTTTTTCTATTTTTGCAAAAAGTGCCAGTGTGATTTTGATAGGAATTGCATTAAGCCTGTAGATCACTTTAGGTAGTATTGACACAATATTAAGCCTTTCAATCGTGAACATGATGTCTTCTTCCCATTTATTTGTGTTGTTTTAATGTCTTTTAGCAACATTTGGTAATTTTTAATGTCTTTTTCCTCCTTGGTAGTTTTCAAGTCTTTTGCATTCTTTGTTAATTTTATTACTAAGTATTTTAGTCTTTTTTGATGATATCATAAATGGAATTGTTTTCTCCATTTCTTTTTCAGATTGCATGTTATTAGTGTATAAAAAGACAACTGATTTTTGCATGTTGATTTTGTATCCTGACACTTTGTGTTCAGAAACTTTGCTGAATTTGTTTCTTAGTTTTAACAGTCATATTTTTCATGGAATCTTTGGGGTTTAATTTCACCATTTAAAAGAAGTCTATTTACCTTTTAAATTTGGAGTTCATTATGTTTTTCAGATATCAATCCTTTGTTGGTAACATGTAACACAAATACTGTTCCCTGTATATGGCTTGTCTTTCATCCTCTTTATGGGTCCGTGGAGGAACAAAACACTTATTTTAATGTAGTTGAATGTAGATTTTTTGGTTGGCATTTTTGGAGTTTTGTTTAAGAAATGATTTCCTAGTTCAATTTTATGAATGTATTATCTTGTATAGTCTTCCAAATTTAAATTGTTTTATACTTGTAGTTAAGCATTGAATTCATCTGGAATTGATTGCATGGTATGAAATAAGTGTATACTCTTATTTCATTTTTTCACAAGTAGAGTCTTCTGTTCCTGCACCAATTATTTACCAGTCCCTTAGTGATGTGATATGTTTCCTCTGGTATAATCAAGTGCTCATTTATGCATAGTATTCTATCTGAACTCTTTATTTTGCTCTGTGTTAACTTTGTGTTCACAATAATGAAAGTACCTTAATTATTTGGCTTTAAAATGAGTCCTGATATTTGCTAGGGACTGTCCCTTCATCCTATTCATCTTATTTAGGTATGTCTTGGCTATTTGGGGGCATTTATTCTTTTGTATACATTTTAGAAACAGCTTAATAAGTTCCTTAAAATTCTCAGTTAGGATTTTTATTAGAATTTTATGAGATCTTCAAATCAGTTTAGAAGAACTGAATCTTTAAGAATTTTGAGTTTTTCAATTCATTGATAATGGATACTCTACATTTAAGATCTTTAATTTTTTATTATATCTTTTTAATGTTTCTACATCAAACAATCACAGAACTCTTGTTACATTTATTCCAGGTTATTTTGTTTTTGTTGCAATTACAAATAATGTATTTTTATTTAAATTACATCTTTTAAATGTTTATTTTTTTATATAGGACATGCAATCTCTTTTTTTTTAATATGGATATTATATCTACCTACCTTGGAAAGCTCTCATTAATTTATCTTTATCTTTTGCTTCTTTTTATAATTTATCTTTCAATTCTTTTTTATAATTTATCTTTCAATTCTTTTGAGTTTTCAATGCAGTCAATTATACATCCATGTCAATATTATTTCTTCATTTGCATCCCTGTATTGTTTATTTCCTACCCTTTTTTTACTGCACCAGCTAGGAGATACATTGTCATATTTAACAGAAATGGTGATATTGGACCTATTTTCTTCTCCAACTTTAAAAGAATAATTTTAGCTTTACTATTAAGAATTATATGTGCTCTAAAGAAAACAGCAAAATGAAAAGGGAACCAGCCATACATGAAAATATATTTGCAAATGGTATCTTGGACAAAAGTTTGATCTCCAAAATATATAAAGAACTCACATGACTCCACTCTAAAGAGACAAGCAACCCAATTAAAAAATGGGCAAAGGACCTGAACAGACACTTCTCCAAGGAGGACATACAAAGGGCCCTGAGACATATGAAGGGATGTTTCGCATAACTAGCCATCAGAGAGATGCAAATTAAAACCACAATGAGATACCACTTCACACCAGTCAGAATGGCCATCATAAACAAAGCAACAAACAACAAGTGTTGGAGAGGTTTTGGAGAAAAGAGGACCCTAGTGCACTGTTGGTGGGATTGTGAACTGGTACAACAACTATGGAAAATAGTATGGAATTTCCTCAGAAAACTAAAAATGGATCTTCCTTTTGACCTAGCAATTCCACTGCTAGGATTATATCCTAAGAACCCTGAAACACCAATCCAAAAGAACCTATGTACCCCAATGTTCATAGCAGCACAATTTACAATAGCCAAGTGTTGGAAGCAACCTAGATGCCCATCAGTAAATGAATGGCTCAAAAAACTATGGTACATTTACACAATGGAATTCTATGCAACAGAAAGAAAGAAGGAGCTCCTTTCTTTTGCAACAACATGAATGGATCTGAAGAACATTACGCTAAGTGAAATAAACCAGGTGGTAAAAGACAAATACCATATGATCTCACCTATAAGTGGAACCTAATCAACAAAACAAATAAGCAAGCCAAACATAATCAGAGACATTAAAAATATATATATTTGCTGTAGTTTTTGTTAAATATCTTCTGTAAAGTTTAGAAGAGACACTTCTATTCCAAATATTTTTTAAAAACATTTTATTTATTTATCTTTTGAGAGAGGGGAAAGGAAGAAGAAAGGGAGGGAGAGGAACATCAACAAGTGGTTGCCTCTCACGTGCCTCCCACCAGGGATCTGGCCTGAAACCCAGGCATGTGGACTAACTGGGAATCAAACCAGCAACTCTTTGGTTTGCAGGCCTGCACTCAATCCACTGAGTCACAGCAGCCAGGGCCAAAGATTTTTTGTTTGTTAATTTAGTTTCCTTTTTGCTAACAGTTGTTTAATTTTATCAAATGATTTTTCTGTAAATATCCATATAATTAAGTATTATCTATTTAATCTTTAATGGAATTAACAGATATAAGTGCATAATACATGCCATTAAAGGCAGGCAACCCACACAAACACATAACAATAACAAATATAGTTAATATTAATAAATTTGTATCACACCAAAGACAAAAGATTTGAAAAGTGGTGAGAGAAAAATCAGATACTTAAAAATGATATGATATAAAGCAAGAGAAATAATTGAAGCCAAAAGATGATGGATAATATCTATAAAATGCTAAATTGTACAACCAGAAAAACCATCTTTCTAAAATAGAAAATAAAAAAGAGAGAGATTTCTAGAAAATTTCCATCAACAAATATGCACTCAAAGAACTGGCAGCTGTAAAAAAGTTAAACAGAGACTTATCAGATGGCCCAGCAATTCTATTCCTAGCTATGTACCCCAAAGAACTGAAAACAGGTACCAAAACTAATACTTGCTCATAACAGCCCTATTCACAGTAACCAAAGCACTAAGTGAAAGAAACCAGACACAAAAAGTCACTTGTTGTATAATTTCCTTCATTTGAAATATCTAGAATAGTTAAACCTGTAAGGACATACTAAAGTACACTGACACCCTCCAAGTAAGAGAACACACAGGGCTCTGGAGAGTGAGAGTGGTATTAGGAATTCTGATTTTACAGAGAGGCCAGAGAGTGGTGTAATATAGTAGTAGCAGCAGTGCTGGTATAGTAGCAGCTGTTGTTATAGTAGTAATGGATAATATGGGTTCAATCTAATACTTGGAATATCCACTAACAAATACTCCAAAGTTCCCTTAAGGCAAATGTTCACAGCAAGTCAGAAGCTCTGAGCAGGAATAAACACTGGCAGAAAGAGAAAAGCAGCTGAGAAACCACGGAAACACTCCCATTCAGGCTCTGCTAGAGAGTTATACGTATGGGTTGTAGATTTCTGACCCTGCATTCTTCTCTGAGCACTCACTCTTCTCCTTACAGAAGAAGTCCTTACTCTAGAGCCCAACTTCTTTTTTGTTCCTCTTTGCCCCAATTCAATTCAATGGACTCCTCCACCTCTTAATTATGGTCACATGTATAACCTCTAAGGTACCTATGATCTAAGGTACCTATATAACCTATAACATAACTTTAAGGTACATGAGCCCTGAGCTAACACTTTTGGGGGAGGATAATATATGCTTCTATGTTTCTTTAATGTTCAGGATGCGTGCCACAGTATTAATTCAGTATGGGCATTGGTACCAGGAAGGGAGGTAGACTTGGGATTGAATGATTTTCCTCCTGTTTCTACCTGGAGCCTGCTCCTCAGCTTCCCTCTCCATGGTCTCCCATCACCCTCGGTGCCATCCATCACAGCTGCAGCTCAGCCCGGTGATGTATTACACTAACATATCATTAGTGCAACAGCAGAGCAAGGAGCTTTGATGATGTATTGGGGCCATATATCATCAGAATGAGTCACTCTGATGATGTATAACTCAAAAGATGGTACTATCCAGGGAAATGTGGACATACCATAAATCAGGGACAATGTTAAAGAAGAAAACCCAGGACAGCCTCGAAGGGAAATAAAGGTTCAGGGGTCTCCCTCAGTAAAGGTTGAAAGACAAAACTAGTAAATTCTTAACAGCTCAGATTGAAGCTTTCTGTTACTTGTGGCATTCTTAATGACTAAACCAGATCATTGGCATCCCAGGGTGACACTAGGATTTCCTTTCCATCTGGAATTCAGTTTGGCTTCTCCTTTCCTGCAAAGTCCCCTTGTTTTGGTAGAGATGTGGAGTCCATCAGATCAAACATAAAATGCTGCAGATCTGTGCTCCATCTGGGTCCTCCTGCATTCATCAAACATAGAATAGATTGTAGGGGCTTTTCAGTCTATGAGGGTTCAAGTTTACCCTCTCTTAGAAGTTCTCCACCTTTAACCATTGATTACTGAAATTCCTTAGACTCATGAAGGGTCTAAGGAGTGATTTTTGAAATTAAACTATAAAAATAAAGCCAAGGGGCCCTTGCTTGGCTGTAGATGTTATGAACTTTTAGAACATGGCTGAGGATTTCTATTTGTCAATAGGCTAGATCTTGGTGAAATTTTTTTGCTTTTCTTTCTACAAAGTAGCAACAGAAAAGGGAGGGCCATATATAATATGTAGTTCAATGCACAAAAACATCCCCAAATTAGACTTTTATGCTGTCAACTATTCATTTGGACTAGAAATACTGACACACGGGTATGAGACCTTTGTTGAAGTCTCTTTCCTGCCATCCCCATATCTTTTTCAGTTTTGTCCCATTCATAGGGAGATAAATTATGGAAAGTGTCAACCTCCCTTCAGTATCCTCAGATTAAAAGGGGGTGATTGACTTTCCTATAGACAACAGCACACACCTCTTCGTAATGTTTTTAAACTGGTAAAGAAAGTCTTTTATTTATTTTTTTATTTTAATCTTTGTTCAAGTACAGTTTTCTCCCTTTTACAGAAAGTCTTAAAGAAAGGGAGTTGAGAACCATAGGGCAGAGGGGAAATAAGACCACACACAGACTTAGTGGAAAAAAATGACACTTGTATTTAATGCTTTATTTAGTGCTGAACTGTCAGTTTGAGATCTGAAGCCCACGCATACGGATCCTATCCCTCCACCCACCCAAATTAAATAAAAATCAAAGCCTAGGTACTTTGGGACTGGAGAATATCAGAACTCAGCCCTTGGCATATGGGATCCGTTATAGGCAAGAAGTCTTCCTCTGGGGGTTCCTTCATCTGGTCCCCACCCACACTCTCACAGGGGAGGGGACTGCAAGCAAAGACTCTCCCAGTCAACCCTGGTCAAGTTGCTGTGACTCATTGTCTTTGTTTATTGTAAACTCTGCTGTGAATTGTGTCCTGGAGGGCAGCACAATTGAAGGGTGTGAGGAAAGGGGTGCAGGAGAAGGGCCTGAGTCAACCATAAAACACAGAGGGTCCTCCCTATCCTTCCTATGTGAGGAGCAAGGGGGGCTTCACCACCTGAGTAGCAGTTAAGAAACAAAGGGTTTTTTTTTGTTGTTTTTTTTCTTAGTGTTCTCAAATAACCATGCCTTCAAAGACTTTTAAAAGTTGAAACAAAACAGACCTTGTCTCTGTTCTTTATTTATTCATTTTGGTGGGAAGAAAGAAGAGAATGAGGGAGTTGATTAAGCCAGAATATTTTGGGGGAGTCATTTATAAAAGAGTAGGCAACAAAAGGGTTCCACAATGCCTTAAGGACCCTCTTGCCATTGAATGGAGTCACAGTCACTGGCATTTGTATGTAAGGCTTCCTTCTGCCTATGAGGAGAAGAGCTGTGAGGCACAGAGTATCTGGGGCCTGGAACACATGTTCAGATGGGAAAGCCAGGGGGATAGATATAGACAATACCAAGGGGAAGGTTGGGGGAGCAGTTGGGACCTCCAGGACAATACAACTCAGTGGTCAACATGGGCATAAGAGGGAACATAGAGAATTTGCTGGAATAATAGTTTTAGCTATCAGTGCATTGGATTCACTCAGGTGTGACTTGGAACAAGCTGCATTGTGGTATAGCCATTGACCAACCCAGTAGATTTGGACTCCTGGGCCTGCAGCTCAGTTCATTGCTGTGCATCCTCTTGTCAGGACTGAAAGATTCTGTGAGTGTCAATAGTCAGAGTAGCAGCAGCAATAGCAACAATAGGTACCACAATTGCACATATTTATTGTATATCAGCAATGCATTAAGCACTTGTCTTATATTTCAATTATCACATTAACTAGAAGGGGTAGTTTTATGCACTTCATTTTTAGATGAGGAAACTGAGGCTACCACCATAGTATATCTTTTCTTGGTCATATGACTAGTAAATGATACAGTAAGATTTCAACTCAATTTCCCTTGGCTTCTAAGCTTCCACTTGTCATGTGACCTGCAATGCAAGGGCAGACCTGCAATGTCACCCAATTGGGCTTTGAATCTCTCCCTTGATTCATCATTCCCTTCTCAAACTGCCTCCCTTGAGGGACACTTCAGATTTCCATTCTAAAACCCATGACCAGCTTCTCTAAAACTTAAAGAATTATTACATCTCAAAGCCTCTTTTGTGTCTGAATTAAAGAGCACAAAAATGGTTCTAGAAACCAAAGCCCATTTGCCTAATGGCACAACCTAGAGGAAGAAAACAGTTGGGTCCAATGGGTCTACTGGGGAGCTGCTTTTTGCTTAACAGAGGGCTTGGGGCCTACCATAAGCTTGAGTTTCCATCATCGGCTCAGGAACTGGTCTCTAAACTGTGTCTTGACCCTTTGAAAACATGTTCACCCCTTCCCCAGCTTTCAGAGACAGCTTGCCCAAAGTTCAGAGAGCAAAAGAACTACACACAGATAAAACAATTCAACTTTTGCTAAATCATTTGAATCTCCAGAATAAATAATAATAATAGTAATAATAATAATAGTAAAAACACCTTTGCTATGTTACTTTATGCATCCTCCCCACACCAACTTCAACATAATAATGCATAGCTTTACAAGATAGAAGTGCAAGAACTAATAAAATATATGGTTTAATTAACTAAACTTATGCTGTAGTCCACATTAGAAGACTATGATTTAGTGTACACTCTCATCCTC
The DNA here is from genome assembly GCF_019186645.2 of Phyllostomus hastatus. Lineage (NCBI taxonomy): Eukaryota > Metazoa > Chordata > Mammalia > Chiroptera > Phyllostomidae > Phyllostomus > Phyllostomus hastatus. The sequence goes on from NW_025333869.1 coordinate 20,602,030, forward strand.
AGGACAGAATAATGCAAACAGCATAATTAAAAGTTGATGAGAAGTATATTTATTAGGCACACAGAAAGAAGAGACACCCAGATTTATGATACATAAAGTAAACCTTTAGTTTACAATATAATTAATATTTTAAACATTGCAGTGTGCATATAATGCAGTCGAGGAGTCTGCCTTGGTGGAAGGATAATTTCTGTGGTGCTGATCTTGGCCCCATTTAATAGTAAATTATATTCCCAAGCATATACAAATGTAACATGATCTATTATGATCTAGAGATGATGCTCATTGAGATGTCTGCAGCTGTGATAGATCATGGTTTCGTGTCTCTGAAGACATGGAAGATGGCTGAAGGGCCAATTATTTATCTGTGGCATGAATTCTGTGGCTATTAGTCACACATGGTGACATAAAATGAGGGTATGTCACTACATTTTAATCAATCTCAGCTCCAGAAAACCTCTCGTTAGCACAGAGCTGAGGACATCAGAAGTTTGCAGGGGAAGAGGAGAGCTTTAGAAAAGCAAGAGGGTTGGATGAGAGGGGCAGCTGAAAGCAAAAGAAAGCACACAAACATCCACAGTGGCTCTGAGAACCCACTGACATTCTGGTCTCAGGTCACATGTTTCATCTCATGTAATACTCATAATGACTGCATGTGATGGTTTCTATTTTATTGTGCCTGTTGCACAGATGAGGAAACTGAGGCCCTGAGAAGTTAGCATCCCAGTAAAGGCAGAATGAGTGTTCCCAGTCAGATGGTACAACTCATTCTGCTCCACTCAGGGCTTCCATGAAGGACACTGAAAGAGCTGAGTAATGTTTCTCTAAAATTCAGTCCACACTTCTCCTTAGAGGCCAGGAGCTCAGGGATCCTCCTCCTATACAGATTCTGTTTCTCCTTTCAGACTCACCCTCAAACTGCCTGTCTTAGGAAGCAAGTATCTGCCTCCATTCATCCCCTTTCCTTTCATACTTATTCCAGGGCCACTAGTAATGATTTACACTGCAGAGTCTCCAGGAATCTTGCCCTTGATCTCAACCTAGAAGGTATTCCAAATGATGTCATGCTTGTTACCATTTAATAGATGTATTTTTCTTTTAAACATGTGTCCTGATGAGTTGCCTTCCCTCTCTCTCTTCTAATCTTTCTGTCCTCTTTCTTTTCTTTCTTCCTCCCTACCTTCATGTCTTTTTAAACCCGAGAACTGGGTTTAAAAATATACTTGTATTTTATTTTTTACTGAAACAGAAATACTACATACTTGAAAAAAACACATAAGATGGCTTTTGTGTATATTCTCTACATCCCATGCAGTCTAAATTCTCTGGGCTGATTTATCTACCTCATTCCAGGGGTTAATAAGGAATGAAGGCACAATGTTCATTAGACTATGACTTTATCAGTTACATGTTTACGTTTCTGGTCCTATATCCTGGGCCATTGTTACAGGCCTCACTGAAGGATGTAAAGAAGGAATGCCTGGTTAGTTCCTCTACCCAATCTACAAGCTTCCTAGGCCATGGAATAGTTATAAGCATCTTATATAGAAGGGAATGGATGAGTGATGCTTAGCCACAAGGCAGAACTCTTGGAAGCCTGGAGTGCCTGGACTTTGGGCTTTGGATCCCATTGTTTTAGCCAGATCCTACTCTGGGCCCTTGCATGCAACTATGATAGCCATAGACAAGGACAAGTATAGTATGGGCCACACTTTACATTGGACTGTACTCCACACATGAAGTGGAAGCCAGCATGACAAGCTTAACCCCAGAAGGGGCCCCTTTGGCTTAAGGCTTGAGAGGAAATTCACCAGGGCCTGACTGACATCATGTCCCCCAAGGGACACTGTGCCATGAGCATAAGCTTTGAAGTCCTGTCTTGGGTGGTCAGGACAGGAATCCAACCAGCTTTCAAATGGGATTTTTACTAGTTTTTAGTGGAACTAAAGTGAACATTTACCTATAATCCTAATGTTGTTGGAAACACTCTCGGGGAAGAGACATGCAAAGGAAACATACAAAATAAATTAAGTACAAAGTAGATAAAGAAAATAATATGAGTTCTTCATTATTTAGTTTGTTATACTTTTTAGTGCTTATTAAAATCATTGTTAAATGATTTAATTTTGTTTTGGATAAAAGTGGATGAAGGGAATAAGACATTAAGGAGATAAACTGCTGAGCATTCCATTTTGGAACTGGTTACAAATAAGGGCACAATGAGAAAATAAATGTGTAGGTCTCTCCAGGGGAGCAGTAAACACCAGCCACCACCACACACACAGTTTACCTTTTTTTCTTTTTTCTTAATTGGCATGGCCTTCTCAAGGGACAGTACAACCTAAGCCAAGTAAGAAGATAAATCACCGCCCTGGCTGGCGTAGCTCAGTGGATTGAGCGTGGGCTGGGAACCAAAGTGTCCCAGGTTCGATTCCCAGCCAGGGTACATTCCTGGGTTGCAGGCCATAACCCCCAGCAACCGCACATTGATGTCTCTCTCTCTCTCTGTCTCTCTCTCTCTCTCTCTATCTATCTCTCTCTCTCCCTCCTTTCCCTCCCTAAAAATAAATAAATAAAATCTTAAAAAAAAAAAGATAAATCACCTTTAGTGTGGCCCCATTTGGGTCACAGATAATTTTTCTGACAGTCACGTCAAATCAGGATGCTAATATATCACCTAGCACCTCTGTATCCCAGCACTGAGGGTATAATTTCCTTCCTATTAAAACACATGCACACAAACACACTCCCCAGGGTGGTTTAGTGAAGGTCCCAGTACTGACTTGGGGAAGAAGACCTGTGACAGCACCTAGAATATGCCAGACCAGGATAAATACCAATTTTTGCTTCTAGAACTAAATTTCCACTTTTAAGAGGGCTTCTTTCATCCTGTCATGAAGTTAATATCTTCTAGTTGCCCCAGATGCCACAAGACACATATATGTAATCTGGTACATTTGTGGTGGTGGCAGCTGTCCTATAGAGGTTTTCATGACAAATAACATTAGAACATATTGTCTTTACCAGGTAAATTATTTGAAGCTTAACATGTATGCCTTTAGAATACCATGCCTGAACTTACATGAATAATACAAATGGGAGAAATACTGAGTTTTAAGATAGAAAAGTATTTCAGGAAGAGGGAGACTTTAGACCACAGATAACCTCTTCTATAACTCTTCTAACTACTGTATAGATTTCCTGGATTGGCTTCAGATGCTAGAAGGGACAAGTCTGATCTCAGGAAGACGTTCTTCAGAAAAGGATCCTCTTGGGCCTCTAGGTTCAGTCCTGGGATCACCAGGAGTTACTGCGCAATTCTAGGCAAAGATCTAAAATGCCCATGACCTTCTAGCCTTAATCTACTTTCCAGTCTCACCTCAACTGAGATTACCCTTTCATCCTAAGTAATAGTCATACCAAACTATTTGACGTTCCCTGTATACATTTTCATTTTTATACACCCTCTGTTCCCTGAGGCAGAGAGAATGCTCCCTTCCCTATATGTGTGCTTATTTATCACAGCACTTGTCCCAGTAAATGAACACTGTTCATTCATGCAATACCCTTCCTCACCAGGCAGTAAACATCATAAAGGCAGGTACCAATGTCTATATGGACATTGTAGTTATCATGGGACCTGGTATATGGTAGGTCCTCAAGTGGTTTGAACATGATATGAGAAAATCTTACCTCAATGGAAAGCAGAGGAGATAGGAGATTATACAAATAATTTCAAGGCAAGGTAGAAAGTACCATGCTCTTTAACAGAAGTGTGTGTCTTAAAGTTATGGCAGTTTAGTGGGAAAAAGTACTGAGAAGTGTTGTGTTACCTCAAAAGGACTCCCTCGGCTCCAGACATGCATGATTTTGAGATGCAGAGATGCTATCACCATGGGGATCAGACGGTGCTGGGGCAGGTTTGTGAGCCCTGCATAATAGTTCACAAGTAGATTCCTGGGATCTAAAGCATCTCCACTTTGAGTTCTAGAAGATGGATTTTGCCTTTCTTTCCCAAATCTTCCCCTCCAACAATATTAGTCTCTCCTACAATCAGTCCCTTTCCCACCTCAGTCCATGACCACTGGGAAGTACTTTAGGAGCCCAGCCAGTGGAAAAGTGGCACCTATCAGACAGCCATGAGTGCTGAAGCTGACAGTGGTGACTCCTAAGGGAGAAAAGTGTGGTTCCTCTGCTGACTCTGACAATGGGGAGTATCTCGTCAGGTAGGTTGGGTTCCCGGAAAGCCCATGGCAGTGAGGATGCAACATTATCCCCAAAGGGCATCCTTCCCAAGCTCACTGACTGTCCATATTAGGTGCAGTGAATTTGTCATGTCCTCTGCTAGAGATAAACTGTACAGCTATTCTCATCTTTTCTGTTGCTTAGAGACTTCCACCTACCACTCAGGGTGAGCAACATCATTGATTGGAGAGAAAACAAGGGAGAGAGTTGACGCTGACTATCAGCGGAACCAGAGGAAGCTCTAGCCTGGGCAGGTGCCAGGAATGAGCCAAGCAAAATCTTTCCTTTATCCTGATGCTTCCCTCCCAGGAGCCTTTGGTTTCCATTACTAAATCCTCCACAAACTGCAGTGAGGTTGAAAGCAAGCCTCTGCCTTTGATAATGGATTTGGGTATAAATGAGGATTGTTCCTAGTTAACTCACCCTGCCCTACTTTTTCCCACCTGCTTTCTAAAATAGTCAACCAGAGAGCAAATAGGGTTGGACTTTCAAAGCCAGGGATTTAAAACAGAAAAATCCTCCCCTCCCTGGTACCTGTACTTACAAATATGTATTCCATATTTATACAGCATATTAAAACTCAAAACCTACACCAATGCAACATTAAAGTCAAAAATGCAAAACTGAAGAGTTTATGGCATTGTTAGCTTGCCCACATTGTGCATTCTGCATAATGAACCTCACCTTGAAATTCAAGCCATATACCATATGATGGAGTTCATCCCACCAAGAGAACCTTAAACCTTTTGCATTCTGTGAATTTCATTATCTCAAATTGCAATATTAATAAATGAAATGTGCAGCCAAGAAAATGCTAATTTTCTGCTTTTCCTTTCATTTTTTCTTTCATCTATTTCCCCTCTAATTAAAAAAGTAGGGAAGGTAAAGAAATAAAGAGAAAAGGAGGAGATGAAGCCAATGAGAAGGAAATTCACTAGGTTAGACAATTTATAGTAGGGAAACTGAGGCCCAGAGGGAGATGTCATGGTTATTTAGCCCTCACAGTAATTATCCCACTGTAAAGGCAATGCTCTTTGGCTTCATTTCCCTTCCAGTTCTTTGAATGAGGCCCCAAATCGAAATGGGGAAATGGATTCAACAGCAAGTAAAGGAAACAAAATTTCTGCAAGCAGTTGGAACTACTTTTCTTCCATTTACCATATCTGGTTTATCATCACTTAGCATAGCTTTGATCTCAAGGGGTACAGAATGACTTTAAATTACTGGCATTCAAAAAAGACTATTGTTTCAAACAATAAAAAGAATGCATTCTCTTTCTGATTATATAATTCCCAAGGAGAAGAACATATCGTCACAAAGTAGCCAGCATGGACAGAGCCCCAAGGGCTATGCAACAATATCCTTTCAACCTAATGAACTGGCGACCTTGCAGGGACAGTTGCCTCGCACGTCTCATGGAGAAACAAACACAGAGTCTGAGATGGAAGGCCTGTTGACAGGCCTAGCTTCCTCTTTAGCAGCCTGTTGACTGGACAAACTGGGGTCATCTGGAAAAAAGAAATGGTCAGTGTGACCTCAAGTCACACTTTTCAATGAATTGGGGGCCAGAACTGCCTTGGCTCTTGAGGTGCTCACGAAATTAGCAAAAAAAAAATGGGATGAATTTCTATTCCAAAAATGTAACCATAGAACTTGCTTTTGTCTGTTTTTTGGCTAAAATGCATCTGAAGGCAATGCCAACTTGGCAAATGTTGGCCCCGCTAAAAGAAGGAGGAGAGAGAGGAGAGAAAGGCAAACATATGTCTACAACCCCAGGAAGAGATGCTGCTAGATGTCATTGGCTGGGGTAAGCACTTTTGGGTTCAATAAACTGAACAATAAAGGGCAAGCCCCTTCTGACCAGGACTGATGGGGGTTCCCTAAGCGGGGAACTTTTCATTGGAGACCTCATGTCTCACACACCTTGGTGATCTGGTAGTCATGTTTCTATTTCATGAAGTTGTTTGAAATTGCAGTGAGTTATTCTATGCCAAAAGGCTGAAGGTCTTTCAGCCTGGGACTTCCCTCTACAGAGATGTTTATGAAAAGGCATGGAACTTCAGGCAGTGGTCTAGCTGCTATTCCTGCCTACAGGACAATGAAAATCAAGTGCTACTAGTAAGGGTGGAGGGAGGAGAGGCAGGATCCCAAGAAAGTTTTGCTCTGTTAGACAACTCCTTTATAAATGACCCTGTAACCCAGTGGGCACAGTGGAAACAGATTTAATGAGGCAAAAGATGAGGAAAAAAGAAAACACCGAAGATTGCCAGATCAAAGCCAGAAACCAATGTCTATTAAAGAGGAAATGGGAGGAAAAGGGGTTTTCCTTACTCCATCAATCCTGCTTAGAGGCGGCTTACCCTTTCTAGGTCAGTTTATTAAATCCAAAGGTGCTTACCCCAGCCAACAGCAGTGAGCTCTCCTTTCTCCCACATCTCTCCTCTAGTCCCTGCCGTTCTCTTCCTAACAGATGGTAGCACACACGAGCATTTTTTCTTGCTTCTGATGCTAAACATGATTTACAGGCTTGAGTTATTATTTATCATTATTCATTTTCTGTCAGCAGTGCATTGAAGGTTAATAGAAATGCCAGCATGCTCTCTGATTTACTTAGTAAAATATTTGTTCCAAGGTTTAGGTCATATGATTGGTGTCTGAGTGAGTTTCAGGTTTATGCATTATAAAAAGCAAGATGACTTGACCTTCAGCCACCAACACTAGCACCATATATTACTTTAGTGAGTGACCTTCAGAGACCTCAGATGCAGTAGATGTATTCAACACATGTTAGCCTCCTCCACATTGCTGGCATTGTATACATACCAGCAGAGTTTATGCAATATAAGCTGAGACCTGGAGCCCATCTAATGAATGCGAGGCAGATGAGATGTAAACTCAGGCTAAACCAGATCCTCTTCTTAAGATCATAAACTGACTTTGCAGTCCAGCTGCACTGAGGTTGTGTGTATGCACAGGGACTAATTGCTTCACATTGACTCTTGGGATTCTTGCAGTTTGATAGAGAGAAGTAGGTAGACAAAAGGACAACTCTGAAGCAAACTGGTTTTGGATGAGCAATTAGTCAGGGTCTGAAGGGGATAGTGGGCTTGAAGAGACCTACCATGCTAGTATCAGTGTGCTGTGTTTGCAGGCTAGTGGTGACAAAAGAGGGAGGTAGTATGAAGGTTGGGGCATATAACTTGGTCTCTAGGGGCTTAGGGCCATAGGCCAAAAAAAAAATCTAAATAACATTATGATGATACAGAAATAAAAACTATGTGAAAAGCAAACAATTTAGAATAATTATTTCTAAAGGGCTAGTTCTAACTGTTACTATAGAGATAATGCAGTATAGTGTAGCAGGTTCAAGTCATGTGCCCAGATGTAGTATGCATGAGTTTGAGTCTCAGCTCCACTGGGCAAGTGGACTTAACCTCTTTAATCCTCAGCTTTCTCATTTTTAAAATGAAGATAATAAGTATAGCTTTCTCTTGAGGCAGTTGAGAGGGTGAATTGATTGAAGAAGTACATACAGTGTGCCTAGCACTGAGGCTGGTGTACTCACCAAGTGTTCATCATCACTGTAAGTTTTATGAATAGATGGTGAAGAGATTGCTGAGAACAGCTGGAAAATCTTCATGTTTTAAAAAGGACTTGACATGGGAGTAAAAAAAGAAAAAGGAGTAGTTCAGGTTGGTAGAGAAATGGGGTCGTGAAAGAACAGAAAGCAGCTGGCTGTCAGAAACATATCACAACCTGGAGCCAGAGATGAAAATTGGAATGTCTGCAAGTCTGCTTTGTTGTCTCTTCCCAAACTCTGCTCCTTTCAATAGGCTATCAATGGCCCTTTAGCAATAGTTCACTAAATATCACTTACTTTAAAATGCAAAGACATTTCTCTAAGTCTTTAGAATTGCCTCGCACATGCAATGGTCAGCTGACAAGCAGTCTTCCCAATCACTCCTGTAATCTGTCCTTGTTTCCCTCCTTGTTGTTGCCACAGTCCATTACCACCTAAACTTTCCACCTTACAAGTAGTAGTACATTTTATGTTTAAGGACATCTACTCGGATTTAAGTTACCCAGCCTACCTCAACTCTTCATGCCAATAGAAGGGGATAGGTGTTTTGTTCCTTAAAATATTAACTTTAGTGTCTGCACAGGTTGTTTTAATACTCCTCTGCCCTACTCAATTCTAAAAGTAGCACGAATCCTCTTTCCTACCTGTTATAAAGCTAAAAGAATGGCTCATGTGGACAAAAATCAGGGAAGGTGGCTTAACATCCAGGAGAAGCCCCCCAAATGAGAACTAAACACAACTGTTTTCTTCAGAAAAGCAAACATTAGAAATGGATTCAGTGATTCCCTGTACATCAGCCCAAAGGAGAAGGCAATGTTGTATTTGAAATAAGAAAATTTATCCTTCATCGCAAACATTTCAGTGAACTAGATCTAATCCACAAAGAATGGTAGACTGCCCATAGGTCATTCATTCATGCATTAATTCTAGATATAATGTTTGCTGGGGTGGAGGACAGGAAAGGAGTTCCTGCATTCAGGGCATTCCCTCAGTCTAGTATTCAACTCATGCAGGTCAAGGCCATGACTGGGACTCTGTTCTTTATCCCAATCACTTATAAGAGAATCGCAGAGTCTTAGCACTAGACAAGATCTGAGAGGTGATTGAATCTAATCTTTTCCCTCTGCCAATGAGAATTCTGAAGCTCAGATTTGTTGATCTGTAATTGATAGTGGCAGAAACAGGCCTAGAACAAACCTCCTGGCTTCTGGGGGTGCTCTTTGATCCTCTCCACATTTGCCTCTGGTCCAAAAAGTCCTTCTCCAAAACTAACCCTAGAAATAAGCTGATGATGGGGCTCCAGCTGCCCAGACTACATGACCACTCTCAAAAAAGCCACCCTTCTCCCCTTGAACAAGAATGAGAATGCCAGAAACCCATGGTGTGTCAGAAATGTTGATGGCTAAATATTGCAATGTAATAACAAAGGCAACCTTCAGAGGAATAATGAAACAAAGCAATTTAAATCTCATTTAAATAATTTTCCTCTTCCCCCTATTTTCACCCTACACTGTTCAACGAGCCCATCTGAATTCTGAGGGCATGTTCATCCTGCCACAATGTGGGCTGAGTGCTGGAAATGTCCTTTCATCTAATTTCCAGTACTAGCTAAATTATCTATTGCCATGATCTGTGATTGATTTAGTTTTTATTGCTCTTGGCTGTGACAATCTATAAGGACCCAGATGATTTCCCCTTTTTGGGTTTTAGGCTTTATTGCTGTCATTTTAATGACAGATATTAAACATAAGGAATTCTCAACTGTATTTTCTCCAATAGGCTGAGCTCTATGTTGTATTTGAATGTGAAATTTTAGCAAGAACTGCTTTTTCCAAAGTCTCCTTCTCCTACTTGCTCCATGAATGCCAGGTATCTGTGGAAGTTCTGGAAAAGAACACATATATGTCCAGGCAAATTTCATTATCACAGTATCAAATATATAGAAATATCTAATAAATATTTGATGATAAACTAATGAATGAATACTTTATTAACCCTTTGACATGTGGACTTTTCCATGAATCTGCCATTAATCCTCATTTCCAAATGCTAAGAACCTACTGTGTGCAAGCAAGGAAATTCTGCTAGGTATAATTCAAAGAAGTATACAATCTTCCTTTCCATGAATTTGTAATGTATTGATAAAAAGCAAGAGCATGCATAAAAAATCAATATTACAAAGTATGAAATGCTAGTAAATGAGACTGCAAATGCCCTAAGGGTATAAAAGAGTGAGAAATTCCCTTGAGTTGAGCAAGGAAAGAGAAAACAAGTAAGATAGATGATGTAAGGGAACTGTTTGATACTGTAGTTGGTCTTTTTCAGCAATGAGTGACAAAAACACAGTTCAAGTCAATTTATTGGCACAGATGACTGGCTTCAGACACTGCCGGGTTAAGGGTTCATATGACGTCATGAGGAATCTAAAATATCTGCACACTACAAAAGCAGAGGAAAATAGTTTTAATCTACCCTGCATATGCACTCCTTTTTACAGATTTTTCAACTAAATAATTCTCCTTCACTCTTCACCCTGGCTACAGTTTGTTAAGTTTAAGAAATAAAAAAAATTCTAAATGTGGTTTTTGAGATGTCTTCTTATGTCTTGAAAATATATGTTCAAATCAGGATGAAATCCAAGAACTGCAGCATAGTCAAGTAAGAAGCTGGAAGATAAACTGTTTGGAAGCCCAGAATTCTGTTTATCAATGGTGGGCTCAAAGTGGGGCTGTCTTCCTTCTTTGCCACACACACACATCATGACAGGCATTATTTAATGATATTCTAGCTCCTGTTCTTGGGAGCTGCTCCTGATGGTGTTTTCATTTCTCAATAAATTCAACTATCACTCTAGGGTGTCCATTTAGAGAGCTGACTCTGTTAGAAGAGAAGGAAATTTATTTATGCTTGACTATGATGAGATTATTTATGTATAGTGATGTTGAGAAGGGGAAATGTACCACCTAAAATGTATAATAATCCCACAGAACTGGATTTTTGCCTAGTCAGCAAGCACAGGAAGTATGTCAATATTTATATTTAACATAATCATGTATATAAAAATTATTGTTATATCTTAGATGATAGAAAAAGATAATTTTTCATATTGCTTTTGTTGATATTATTTTTCTTGTATGAAGACTTGAATGATGACAATGAAGTCACCATATTTATCAATGTTATAGATGACACAAATCTTTGATGAAAGAATCTATATTCAAAGAGATATTGACAATCTTTTTTCCATTGTCTTCAAAATTCAGAATATATATGACATACAATGTAGGGAAATGAGTTCAAAGCAACAAAAGAAAATGAAATATTTATCTCCCCTTTTCCTACTTTTTCTTTCTATTCTTCCAAATAAAGTAGTATTAAGTCAGTTACCATGCTGAGCTTACAGTAGGCTTAATGGTTAGAGGTACCTGAATTGCTTCTGATAGGAACAGAGGTTGGTGATTTGAGATCATTAAATTTAACCTGAAATTGTAGAGGTTGGAGTTTGTTTTCAATTGAAAATTTGGTTTTCTATATTCTGAGAAAAGAGGCTTTTTGAGCACCCAAAATTTCAAAGGGCTCTAGTTAAATCAAAGTTATTCATTCATTCAACAAATGTTTACTGAGTAGTTTTTATGTTCCATTCACTATGCCAGGAGGTAGAAACACAATGACAAACACAATAGCTAAAAGTTCCTACTCTTCTTGGATTCACAGCCTGATAGGATGAAGTGACTTCAGAATACAACAAAAGATACTTCCTTCACTAGCAGGGGACTTAAGGGCGAGGGCAGACCAGGAAGATGAGAAAAAAGAGATACTGGCTGAGGTGGGAGTGGGAGTGGGCTTTGGGGACTTTCTGAATTACACAGAAAATTAAAAAAAAATTAGGAGTTTGGTAAATGTCCAATATTCTACAGCATCTTTGACCCCAGGTCTGGAGTTTTCCACCCACCTCTATGCATCTTCAGGGACTCCACAGACAGCATCACCACCAAACTCATTCCCTAATCCTCCAAGCAGAGAGAGCTAGAAGTTGGCACTGATGTTGAAATTCCATCTCTGCCCCCTACTCTGGAAAAGCCTGGGAACAAAGAGAGCACACATAGCATCCAGATGTCTCAAATGAATCCAAAATTCAATCAGAAGATCTAGGACTGTCACCCAGTTCAAGCAATAAGGAAACAGATTATTGTGTGCCCAGTGCTTTATGCATGTTCTACAGTTTTTTCAAAGGGGATTTAAAGTGAAAAAAAAATAGATTGAAAATTCAGCTATGATCTTTTTAACTGTAACCTGAGTGAGAGTGAAAAATATGTCTTCTATTATAATTATTATTAGTATTATTACTATTTTACAACCATTACTTTTACTACTATAACTATTATCATGATTACCTCTTGAATGTTATATAATTCACCCTACAGCCTTATGAAGTAGGTTATCACTATACCCATTATACCAAGGAGAACAAACAGGAAAGAAAAAAATAAAAGAAAAAGTAAAACTAAGATCTATTGTTTTGTTCAAAGTTGTATAGCAAAGAAGTAGTAGTACTAGAATTTGAACCCAGGTTTGTTCAACTTCAAAACCTATGGCTTATTCAACAATCCATAATACCTAAAAGGTATACAAGAACCTAGCTTCTTTAGAGTAAAGGAAATTAAACAAGTGGTCACCCCAAAACCTAAAGAGCAGAAAAAACTCCTAGTAGAACAAGGAGGCCCACAGAAGAATGGCTCTGAGACCATATCAGACACCATCCAAAAAGACTATCAATCAGTCCTGAAGGCTGCTCATATGTCACCTGCTCTTGTTGGCCTAACCACAAATCTTGCCTTGACCCTCACAGTGCAAGTCAAACTTTGCTTGGTACAGATCTCTGTTAGACCATCCTCTCAGTTCTGCTGTGGGGATGCATAACTCCGGTGAAGCCCAATCATCCAGGATATTCACTATTTAAAATATGTGGTCCTACTCTTGCACAAACCACAGAAATATTCTGAAAATCCAGATCTTTATGTATTCAAAGCCTAAAAGTTTAGGCTAACTTTTATACCTACAAATAGGTGAAATAAATATATTGCATTTATTTTTTGGTGGCAAAACACAGCTGATAGAACAGTGTCTATCTCAGGTTCAGCCTGCTTGCTGCTGACATTGCAGAAGATTGCTTGGTTCCTGAGTCAAAACAAGGAACTCAGGGCTTGATGTCTTGAAGAGGGGAATAACCACATCCAGAAAGCTCCTCAGAGTAGTATGAAAATAACAAGAAAGTATTCATATTTATATGATGCCATTTGACATCAGATACTCATCAACTCCTTGTGAAGGAGGACAGGAGATGAGAAAGGAAATATACAAAGGAGGTGGCAATGTTTCAGTATCAAGCAGACAGGTGTTTTGCCCAAGCTGGCTTATTTATTCCTCCCACAGTACTGGTGGATAGAGGTGAGTCATTTTCTCTCATTTATAAGTGAGAAAGTTCAAGTTTAGAGAGTTGGAGTAATTTGTCCAGGGTTAACACATAGTCACCTGGACTCAGGCTTCCAGGTCTTTCCATAGGTCCACTCTGCCTTCCTTTCCCAGACCACAGGGCCCCAGGACCCTATTCCCAGCAACCCACATCAATGGATGCAGACCCAGTGCCCGCCCTATATAGAAGTAAACTATGAGAAGGCCATGGAGGCCTGCATGTTTAGGACCTAGACCATATTGAAAAATTTCCATCCAAAAGGCTAGAAGTGTAATCTCATCCTAGAGGAAGCTCTCCCCTACAATTGCAGGGTTAGTGAGGGAGCAAATGTGAGAACTGATTCCCACCACTTTATTTTCAGGCACAAACATCTCTCCAGGTCTTGTATTCTGGAAGTACCCAGGGTTTGTCATTTAGTCATTGCCATCTTTTCCAAGCATAGAAAAATTGGACTTGGCTTTTCCTTCTTCTTTGGGGAACTTAACCTTCAATGCAGTTCCCTAATTGGGACAAATGAACTTTTGCCATCATAAAGAATATTACAATTTTATCAAATTCTTCCTACCACTTTTTTTAATTAAACTTTTTTCGTTGTTTAAGTACAGTTATCTCTGCTTTCTCCCCACTACTCCCCCCAGCCCAGCCATCCCCATTTCCCACCCTTGATCCTACCCCTTCCTACCACTTTTATGTATCATTTTTATCAAACTCTTCTTGCATGTTCACTGTTTTAAATGTCTATATTTATTTTATCCTTACAATAACCCTAGGAGCTAGATTTATGCATATATCTCTTAAAAGGGAGAACTGTGGATATGAGTTACCCAGGGCTGTTTAACAGGTAAATGCCAGACTGGGATTCAAATTCAGGTCCTCTGGTTTGACAGCTTTGTATTTGCAATGGGCTGGTGCCCTTCAGAAGAGACTCCCTTGCAGAGGTTTCAGTGCCAACCTAGGTATTATTGAACTTGTCCTCAGGCACTGTTCCATTTCTATTTGGGATGGAGAGTAAAGAACTTTCCTGCAGCTTCAGCTCTTAGAGGGGTCATTTTGGTTTATAAGACTAGAGTCACTTGGTGTCACTTACTTTCTTACTGCCTTGTCACTTGCCAAAGAATCAGGAAATTTACCTGGGTTATTGCCATTGAATAACCCAGGTCCCAGGTGAAGGAGTATTGACAGAGCCTATGTCTAGTCTGAAGTGGAAGGAGATAGATGTTGTCTGCATGGTACCATTCATCATGTGCCACTACCCCTCCACCATTCAAACCTAGGTTGTACATGCTATGTGTCCAAGCACAAGGAGCAAGAGTACAGAACAGGAGCCATGTGAGCTCAGCAGGATACTTTCCCAGGTGGACAGTGGAACTCCTTCAGCACCAGATGCTAAGCATAGGAACCCAGTCAGACTTCCTCAAGAGCTTAGACCCTTTGTTCTCTTGAAAACATATCCTTGTTGGTGAGGTTGCTATTGTTGTGGCCTTGAGAGGGAAGAAAATGCCGACATCTCCAGTTTTTAATATGGTAAATGTCAGTGTTTATGCCTGCACAGGCTGGCCTAATTATCCCATGTCCTCTAAAACCTTCCCTGTAATTACCACTCACTGCAGTGACACCTACTGCTAAAGGGAGAGCCATCAGCTGCAGGAGCTCAATGCCAGAGCACACTCAGCAAACTGCAAGCGACACCAACAGCTGTTTCTGGTTTGGAAGCGGTGAGAACTTCGTGAGCCATTTTTCCTGGTCCCTCTGGAGTGAATGCCACCATGGTTGAAAAGTTGGAAATGTTTGTCAGGCCTGGAACAAAGCTGTGAATGAATACTGCAATAATTTCTTTTCCCATAATCCCCTCTTTTCTCTACACCAGCCACGGAAGCAACTGATGGGGCTTGAAAGAAAGTGGGGTGGGGGCAGGGCGGGAGACTATTAGCACCAGTGGTATCTGCTGTGTTGTTGCTATTATGAGTATAATAACCTTTGTGTTATCTACATAGTACTGTAATGCAGAGAGAACGAGCTGAAGAGTGGAGACAGCTCAAGAGAATAGCTTTTAAGCAAAACACTATGCTACAGCGACTGATAGTCCTTCTTTTTAAAAAAATGCCCATTAGCACACACGGGCGGTATTGAATTGTGTTTGCAGTGTGGAGGGAGTAGTTTGGCCTCACTTCCATACTTGGCAATTGTACAGAGGAGGAGGGGAGAAGAGGAAGAAATAGGAGGAGGAGAAGGGGAAAAAGATCAATAAATCCAGTGAAAGCAAAGTTGTAGCAACCTTTAAAATAATAAGACAAATCCATTTATTTCACAAATGTCTTCATTTCCAAATGCCATTGTTTGGGGCACTCTGCTGTCATTGTCCATGGCATTTTCAAAAACTTGGCTCTTAATCATTCAGGTGTAGCTGGAGTTCTCCAGCAAGAGCCCAGTTAAAAGATTATACATTCACCCCACTGCTCCGGCAGGGAAGATCGACTTCAACAGCCTTGTCCTGTGGGGTGAAGGAGGGAGGCTGGCAGTGGGGGAAGAGGCTGGGAGAAAGACAAGGCTTAAATATGGACAGAAAAGCTCAGCTGTATTGCTATATACGATGAAAAGTAATTACAGAGAAAAATGAAAGCTGTTTCTTGCTGTTAGCAGGAAGAATAAGAGAATTCTGTACCTTTTTAAAGCTCCGAGTCCATTTTGATGTAATTGGTTCTGGAATTATTTATGACATTAATTGCTGCGCTATCGACTGCCTGTCAGTGGCCCTGGCAGTTAGTCCATCTTTCTTAGCAGAGACAGCCTGCTCAGCCCAAACTAGACTGACAAGCTAATTATACCCATCTTCCCCTTCAATGACAAATGCTGCTCATCGGAAACCTTTCTAGAAATAAGCTCTCATTCTTTTCCCTTTTTCCTGAGCCAGACATAACGGATATCTCAAGGTGCAGATCGCAGCTAAAACTCAGCTCACAGGGCTATTAGCTCTGAACATCTCACTTGAGCCAAAAAACCTAAGCATCTTATGTTATCAAACTGTATGTCATTCCCTGATGCTAGTTTTCAGGGATGAGCAGAGCCTGGCCTGTCAGTCAGAGCAGGGCAGAGAGAGCCAAGCTCAGTGTACTAGCCGAGCTTTTCTTAACCATTAACCACATCTGCCTCAGGTGATGCTATGGAGGCTGAAGAAATGCCTTCTGTGCTTTGTACAGCTGTTGTAAGGCTCATTCTGGGAATGCTTACTGCAGGGGCCCAATTTGGGGAGGGAGGCAGGCTAGATAGTTTCCCTGACCACCCTTTATCGAAAAACCCCTTTGTAATTTAATCATGTAAATTGTTTTTGTGTTTGGGGTTTATTTTGCATGCAAAATATTTTTAACTCATCAGGATTACTTCCATCCAGCTGGTGCTAGAACCAGGAACAGCAAGAGGAGAAAGGTTTCAGCAAAGGACTCCTCAGCCTGCCTGGGAGCACTTCTGATGCATGTGTTGGCCTCTCTAGGAGGAATATGTGCTCCTTATTTTTAGTGTATAATTTCAGTGGGTTGGAGTTCCCTTTATGAAGTTTTTTTTCTCACCAGGAGGACAGGGACAATTGAATAGCTAAACTGTGGACATTTTATACTCTTTCTATTTTTTTTTCTGGTGAACTCTTTGGAAAAACCCACATAATATTAACATGGAGCTTTAAAAATTGGTCCCTTTAAAGCACTCTCTGCCTATAAATTGTGTGGTGCTGAGGGACAGCTTCCTTAGGCCATTTTTTTCACTATGTGTGCAGAGTTATGGAAATAGGTAGATGGGGACTTATTATGCAAGTCCCTGCCCTATCCCCAGACTGCAAGGGCTCATTTCTGTGCTACTCCCTCAAAAGCTCCACAAAACACAAAATTATGATATTTCTAAGGACCTTCTGCTAAACTGGTGAGCCCAAGAGCAGCAGAGTGCAAGTCTGTTCCCCTAACTCATGGCATGGAGCCTGGCCCAAAGTGGAAACTCAGAAACTGTCAGTTAAATGGACAAATTAACTTCAAGCCAAGATCTGGTTTGATTTGGTTTCACTAAAGTGGAAATTGAGGAGTAGCAAAGACATTGAGGAAGCATTTAGGGAAAGAGTAGCTTTCTGACACTTGGCAAGAAAAATAGGCTCTTGGTCAAGCTGTAGGGGTGGGTAGCCTCCTGAGGCCCTCCATCAGCAAGGTGACCTTGACGCAGGCATCTGCTCTCTGCAGGTAAAAACTTCTAACTGGGAAAATATCCTTTAAAATAAAAAGTGAACTTGGCAAACAGTCTTTCAAATCTGTGGCTTAGATTTTCAAATAAACATTTGTAACATGACATAGGAAGGCTTAATTAAACATAGGCCTGATGAAGACTGAAATCATCCGCTACTTATAATAAATCCATCCATTGTCTCTTACAGTTAGTAAACAGATCACAGACTCCAAGGTTGTTTTACATGCATTAAATTATCCCATTTAGAATGGCACAGCTATGAGTTAGGCTCCAATAAGGGAGGGGACCCAGGTGTCTTTGGTTATCACTGTATTCTCCTCACTTCAGTAAATATTTCTTAATAAATATTTATAGAATAAATCAGTGACATCAAATAAGATGCTAAGGCTTAGAAATGCCATATTATTTGTCCCATGTCAAACAATTCATAAATGGCAGAGCAGTTACATTTTAGCACAGAGAGTTCAGGATATTTTCCAGGGGTGCTCATAATTTAGCCTCTTGCCATGGTAGATACACCATCAGCTTTACCGATACAGGGAGTGTTCAAGTTGAAAAATGGAGAAAGTTTTAGAAAATAATGAAAAATATAGAAAAACAACCACCACCTATCAATAGATATTGTTGTGTAAGCTGAGCTCACAAATCAAAACGAAAATCAGACCTCATTATAGCTTTGTGTTATATTATGGCTTATCATGCTGTATGGATTGTAACAACTTTTAAAAAAATTTCATTAGATGTCCCAAGCAATAGTTCTTTTTCTTAAACTCCTTTGAATTTTCTGTAAAAGCATCCTTTGACTGAAATTTAGCAGCTGTGCAGATAATATGCATAAGTTTTTAATCTTTAAAATAATATTACTTAGCACCTTATCCATGGTTTCTGAAAATTATCCTCTGGATGCTTCCAAAATGACTTTTGCAGAGGAAATCCCATTCCTGACCATTTAGGAGTCTTTAGGATGCCAGGGTAAGGGGACTGTTTTCACCCAACCAAGGTCAGAAAGGCTGTTGTAATTAACTCCAGGGAAAGCTCTGTATTCAGTAATGCTTTCTCTTTTTAATTTCTGAACTTCAAGGCTGCAGTTGGAGAGAAGAGAAAGACGGACATCCCTTTTCCTTTTTGTTGATAAGCTCACACCATCTTGCCCAGTACTCGCAGACATTATCTTCACTCGGGACAGGTGGTGGAAGGGGTGGTTTGCTCCTTCCTCACCCTGTCCTTTTAGATTTCCAACATCTTGAGACACATGTAGAATTTTTTTCAGGTGAATTCCACAAGAGCTCTAACAGATGATGCATCTGTTTTTGACTTCTAATTAATCAAGATAACATCTCTCTCAACTATTAGACAGTAAAATCAATTCCTCAGGCGGCTGCACCGCCAGTTAGACTTACACACCAATACCTATTATTGGCAAATCAGTGATGTATTTAACCACATTGTACTATATCATTTTATAATATGTGACCAATGTGACTATGTTGAGGGTGTGCAGAGAGGGTGATTTTTGCCCCTGGAACCAGCAATGGGATTTGTGCTACATTCTTAGTCCTGGCTGCCTCCCTCCTATTCCCAAAGCTATGGTAATTATTCATTTCCTAAAATGGCATGAAGCCACTCACCATAAGGGATGTTAAAATCCCAGTTTATGAAAAGCATAGGTAGAGCAATAATTCTATATAATAAGGTGGGACAACAACCATAAGAAATGTGGGTGTGTCAAGCTCCATCCATCAACCGGCATTAGCAGCCTGGAATGAGAGGGACTCTAGTTATTCAGAGGCCTTACTCTGCAACTGAGAGGGGTGAGTAGGAGAGGAAAGGGGAGGGAAGAAGGGAAGTGGGGTCCTTTCTAGAAATAGCATGTGGAAGCTATCTAAGCTATAGTTGAGAGGGGAGGAAATTTCTGGGGAATTTGCTGTAGAATTTGCATTAAGTGGCATCTATCACTATAAACATTCTTCTAGGCAAACTCACCAAGTCAAGGGCTCCATGGTTGGGGCAGGGAGACTGTCTTTTTAGGGCAATCTATTGCCTCCCAACCCAGAGCTAGAACAGTGAGTGCATGATATTTTCCAGCAATGAGCGAGACACCTAAGATCCTGTGTGACCAACCAAAAAGTCCTATAAGACAATTGACTTTCCCATAGTGCCTACATAGTCTTGTCAAGTCACTCAATTCCTGCATCACTACCACTCTTTACTAGGATACCCTAGGTTTCAGTTTTCATCTAATTTGTAAGTATTCTGTGAGCAAGACTCTTGAAGGTGTGATGGGATCTGAAGAAGGCCCTCTCACTAAGGCAAGGAAGAGGTCAGGAAGTGATAAGGCTGCAGGGGCTGAATAAAGGCACCTGTTGGGACACTGAGGCAAAACAAGCCTCAGTGCTAATATCTAGACACTTTTCTGACTAATCCCTTTCCAGAAAGCATTTTCTAACCTCCTGAAGTTTTCCCTTCCACACCCTGGCTGTACTTGAAACCCCCTTTCAACTGCATCACAGTAAGTGACCTGCTTCCTGTCTCTTCCTAGAGTGACTGTGAGCCCCATGAGTCTCATTTCTCTCTGTTCTTCCAGGGCAAACCCAGACTTGGTCCAAAGAGGGCACTGTGTCAAGGGTGGCTAGCTTGGTGTGAAAATTCAGTTGCACACTGATGCATGGGTCACTGGCCAGCAGTGATCATGGAACGCTGCGGATGGCTCGTCGAAACTTGAGAAAAAACGTACACAGAGATAACCAGGTCCTGTGGGGGAATAGGAACAGCAGGGCCACTCCTCACGTGGGGAGTGCCTTGGCCACCCTCTCTCCTGGAGGGCGCCAAGGCTACCCTCCTCGGAGGGGAGGGCACGCCATTCCCCCTTTGGAGAGGCTTTTTATTGGTTTCGTTTGCATAAGAATTCAGGTAAAAGCTCAGTGCTCATTGCTAGGAAGTAAGGATCAAACAATAGATAACAAGGAAGTCTGAGGACCTATTTTGAGTCAGGGTCAAAGAGCTGTAAGACTTTAAGGAACAAACTAATTTCCTCCTTGGACCCTTCTCATTCAACTGAGAGCATTCTAAACAAAGAAGGTTTCACAGTAATTTACATGTTCTTTCTTAGGCCTGATCACCCAGGGAACCCGCCCTTTCAGCACAGAGCTGTACCACCCTGTCATTGTTTCAGGCTTAGGTGGAGCAAGGGAACTAAGGCAACCAAGAAATAAGGAGATTTTCTCCCAGATGATGAGGACTCAGGCTATGTCAAAGCCGAGGAGCGAGGGTCCTTCACCCCCTTTTGCTGTAGCCCCCAAAGTCCTTCTTTTGGGGGCCTCCCACGTGATCATGCCTGTCTTAGATCATTCCCCCCTTGGGGAATCTTACCCGTCTTTGGCTAACCGACCAAGCTTTGGGGTTCCGTTATGAATGAAGCAGCAGAAGCAGCACGCCTGCCAGGGAGATAAGCTTTTGTCTCCTTGCTGGCCTATGGTTCCAAGGGTGTTCCCTCAGCCTTAGCCTAGGTGGGGGGGTTACAGCTTCTGATACCAGGCAGGGCGGTTCCCAACACCACACAGCACTCAGATGTGAGGGCAGAATACCATCAGTTAGAGCAAAAGAGTTGAGGGACACTGGATCAGTCCCATTTTCTAGAATACCTGCTGAGGGGTGGACCACACTTCTTTAGCTCTTATATTTTAGGCAAGATGATGGCCATAGTAACAACAAAACAACATCTATCATTATTATGAAAGTAAGTGTGTGGCATTGTGTGTTCCTCCGGGGCTGGTGTTAATACCCTGTCATACTGATGAGAAAACTGACTCTGATACACCCAAGTATCACCCAAGGTCACAAAGCATTTGAACCTGAGTAGGTCTGACTCTAAAACCTGAGCTCTTTCCATTATACTATGTTACCTTCCATATAAAATTCTTAAATGGTATTTCTACAGTTTTCACTGACATATTTTCATTATTTCCTCAAAACTCACTTCTTTCCCAGACCTCACGATTCACGATGTTCACAGCCTTGTGTTCCTTTCATTGTAAAGTCAACATCTACAGAAAAGTAAAATTTGAGAAATATTACTTTTTTAGGAATGCAACCAGGATCTATTCTTTTGACACCAAGGTGGTGGTTCAGTGAATCACAGACATTACCCTGAAGACTTACATGTACAAACCCCAACAAGGTGGGGAAAAACCTGTGGCATATGTGTGATATATAAATAATAAACTTCTGCTGACACTGCTCCTCATTGAAAGGTTCCATTAGGTACCCAAATTTATTCCCCAGTAATTTGAGCAGTGGGCTCAGTGAGAGAACCCTTTTTCATTCCTTGTTTTATATCCAAACTGATAGTACTTCAGAGTTTCTCTGGTCTATAAACTTGGTTAAATTTATTGAAATATTTTGTTTAAACATGTCCTTGGCTGGAAGGCTGAATCTGTAATTTGCAACACAAGTTTGAGTGAAATGGGGCATAGTGCCTCTGTCCTTCTTCAAGGTACTTCCCTTTTAATGGTATTTTCACATTCCTACCTCATATTGTCTTGGGCTATATATAGTCTGACACATTTGAATAGAAAGTTTTTGTATCAACTGCAACATGCAGTCCAATGTGTTACTCATAGGTTGGTGGGAATGAATCAGGGTTTTGATTAATTATTTGGTGTCTTAGCCGTGATGTCAAATCTCACCCTTAATGTATTACCCAGCAAACATGCATTATGGATTGGGAAACCACTCACCCACACAGGAAGTTGTTTGGCTGACATTTAATTTTACTACTTGTCAGCACCATGATATGAGAGATGAGCCATTTTTGACAGAAGGTGCTCTAAATTCTCCTAGAGATTTGTTGGTGATATACCAACCTCTGCTGGGTATCTCACGATTGTTCTTCCAATCCAGCATTCATGCTTCAAACATTGTTGGTTTGAGCCCCTCAGTATTAGTAAGCAAAGTCAAAGATGGCTGGTCTTCCATAAAACATCAGCTGGCCAGGGGTGTCTGTGACTCACACTCTCTTCTTGTAGCCACTGCACCATGGTCTCTTCCTCTTCCCCAGGAGGGGGCTTCAAGTGACTGTAATACTGGCCCATCATATCTTGGTCCAGAACACAATGAGACCTGCTACTCTAATCCAACTACCGTGGATAGCCATGTCAGCTTTCTTGCATTAATTCTTTATTTTTGTGTTCATTTAAGAAATATTAGTTGAGCATCAACTTTGTGCCAGGCACCCTGCTAGATACTAAGGATAAAGTTATGATTATGATTGACATGGCTTTTATATTAATAATTGTTAGAGTTTATTGGGGGACATAGACTTTAATCAAGTACATATAAATAAATATGTAATTATAAATCATAACAAATACTAGGAAGAAAAATAAGAACATACTATAAAGAAAAGAGTAACATGGGGCCTATTTAAGATGGGTCTGTGAGAGTCAGCCTGTAGATTTCTCACTGCCCCATCAAGGAGCTCAGCTTCACCTTCTCTACCCTTGGTAGAGATGAATGACCTTTAGCTGAAGTGAGGTGCCCCATCCAAGAAGACGCATCCTTCCTAAAGCACTTGCATCCAATGACTGGTCCACTTGGGGAAACAAAGGCCTCACTTCTTGCCTCAGGGCAGGACAACTCCGAAGACTGGCTTAGGTCCAGAGCCTGCAGTGGGATTGGGTACAGCTGCAGCCAGTTCAACTTCTCTCTCTACCCAATACTGCTCCCCTCACTCTTACAGAACTTGTTCCAGAGGGTACACTTCGATAATCCTGCATGCAGATCTCAGAGTCCCAGAATCCCAGAGTCCTCAGGAATGTACCTATGATGCAGCCTATCCCACAAGGGGCCAGCAGTAGGAAAAATGGAGAGACAGCTTTCCAGGCAGAGGAAACAGCATGTGCTAAGGCCTGCAAGAAGAAGGACTGGGAAGTAATCATAGGCCGGAGGGGCTACTGCAGCATAAGGATTCTCCCTCTCACACTGGTGGTGCAGGGCCTCCAAAGCATGCCCTTGTCTTGCCCATCTATACACCTCCTAATCTACTTCCCCACACCAGCTGTGCACAGCCACACAAGGCACCCCCACCTCAGTGGCTCCAAGTATGGACTTCTTCCTCCTTTATCATGGGCTATGTCAGGGTGTTACAGAACACAACAAGGGGCGCCTGAGACAATATACTATTATTGAAAGAAGGCCCCAGGTCTGTTATGTCCGCTGCCAGAGGAAAGACGTCTCTCAATGCCAGAGATTCGTGAAAAGGAAAGGAAATGTTTATTTAATGCTATACAAACTTAAAGTAGTGACCTAATGTCTCCATCAAAAATCCCAAAGTCCCCCAAAACACCCACAAACACACACAGTCCTTCCCTCCCTCCCCCTTTGCCCAGTCCAGAGTACCGTATCTCAGGAAAGGAAATAGAAGTCTATGGCTCAGGCAGTCCCTGGTTCTTCCCAGTTAGCACTCTATCTCCACTGGGAGACCTCCCTGGGTTTCCGGCACCCTCGGCTGAGTCGCCGGGATCTCTGCTAAAACCAGGTGGTGGTTCCCCTTCTAAAGCTGCGGGAGTCTCCACTCTGTCAAGGCCGCGTGGTTCTCTCTGGGATGCAGGAGTCTCCACTCCGTCAAAGCCGCGTGGTTCTCTTTCCTATGGCTGTGGGAAGGGAGAGTCCTCACTCTGCCAAAGCCGCGTGGTTCTCTCTCTCTCAGGGCTGCGCATGGTTCTCCACTCTGTTAAAGACGCATAGTTCTCTCTCCTAAAGCACCACGGTTCTTCTCCTCAGGGCTGTGCATGGCTCTCCTTCTCAGGGCTGCGCATGGTTCTCCCCCAATGGCTGAGGTCCTCCCTATTCTACTAAAGCCGCATGGTTCTCTCTCCTAATGGCCGCCAAGTCTGGGTTTTAAATGCCCGCGGCCAATCTTCCTCTGCAGCCTCATTTCCTACTCCTCCCACACTCGGCTTCTCTTGCCAGAATTCATATCCTTCCAGCTTTACTGGGCTGCCATCTTGAGTCTGGGCAGGTATGGCCCCACGTCCTGGAGCCAATCTTCTCCGAGCTCCCACGCAGGCGCTGTAGCTTGGGGGATCTGCCCCCAGTCACATCTTGGTGGGGAAGTTACTTCCATTCCCCTGGCTCAGAGATGATCACAGCTATTTAACATATCTAAGCGACCAGCCAAAGGCTATAGATATGTTAAATGACCACGCCAGAGGGTAGCTGCAAGGCTGTTGCTATGCAAAACAGCTCTCAATGGCCTTGCTCCATTTGTCCCTTCCCCCAACCCACACCCTGGGTGGGGGGATGGAGACATCTTAAAATCTCCTGGACACCTTAAGTTCTGGACCCCATTTCAAATGCCCATTTGGGGTCTCCCCTCTTGGCTGCACCCTGTAACAAGGGCCTTCATCTTTTCTTACCAACTGCCATTCTCATTATTTGGCTTTTAAACTTCATTCCAAGCTTATTATTCTCTCCTCTCAACTTCTACAACTTAGCACTTAATTATTAATGATTCTTCTTTATTTATTTGGGTTTTTAAAAAATGTTTTGATTTTGTAACCTTTACAGCCCTGATGAGACCAAAAGATGCTTCATAGAAGAAATTGTTTGGGAAAGTCTACAGAATCTTTTTTTGCCTAGTGAGAGGTCTAAGGGGAGAGATGAAGTAGGGTACCAGTGAAGGTTGTTAGTTATGAATAGAAGGACACAGTCTATCACAGATGATTCAGGAGAGACAGAAGCTGATTAGAGGCTATTATGTGACTCACAGAATATCTGGGAGAGCCAGAGAGCCAGGGTTGGAGGCTATTTAAGGAAACAGCCTCCTTTATCACAGGCTATGTCAATGGACACATCATGCCACATGGCCCAGACTTTGGAGCTCACACACATCCCTGATGCTGAGTCAGGACATGTCACTAGAGTCTCAGTCACTGCTGTCCCTAGGACATCTCTCCCCATCTTCTCAGAGGACAGTATGCCTGACATCTGCTGCACCAAGTCTCTAGCTTCTGAACCAGCCTAACACAGGGGCACCTGATCAGTGGGGCCTAGGTCACTTGTCTGCGCTGCAAAGGAAACTGGCACTCTGGGTTTCTGGAACCTATTGTAGTGTGGTATGGACTCACAGATGGTAAAACTGGAAGCTTAGGAAAGGTGTTCAAACGTGATGAACAGCCAAAAATAATGACTAATGAACACTAATATGGATTGGGGGTATGGGGTGGGCTGAAGATAAAGTTTTAAGGGCCTCTAACCACAGTCTAAAAATTTGAACCATATCTAGGCGTCACCACCCACCCCACTTTCCCTCTTCACAACCAGTCCCTGAGAAAGATCTGATTTACTTCTTAATCATCTCTTAAAACTTCTGTCTCTCTTACCATAATCCTAGTTCAGAGTCAGGAAGCTTTGCCTGAAAGCCAAATGCCGCTCACCTCTTGCTTTTATAAATCAGGTATTTTTGTGCCACAGTCATGCCTATTTGTTAACACATCATCTATGATTGTCTATGGCTATTTCAAGTAGAGTAGTTTTGCTAGAGACTATATGGCTGACCAAACCTATACTACCTGGTCCTTTATAGAATAGGTTTCTTGACCTCTTACATTCATAAGTGAGGTCAATAATTCACTAGGGTCTAAGCCAACATCATCTTTTACTGGACTTCTGCAAGAACTTCCTAAAAAAAAAAACCCCACACTTCTTATCAGTACCTATGATCTTATGTCATCCTATAGCCAGAGTACTCACTATGAAACCTACATATAATCATATTGATCCAAAACAAAATCATTCAATAAACTTCCATTATAGTTAATATAAAGGGCAACATCCTTAAAAAGGCAATATGATCACTCATTTTAACTCATCTACATGAATGGTTGACCAATGGGACAATACTATTGAGTACATGACACCAACACACATAGTTAAAGAATGTGATCTTTCTTTGATGGTCAAGATGGAGAGGTGATGTTCAGACAATGAATGAGATGGGAGCTTGACCCTAGATACCAGATACAGGGAGGGACTTCCACTTTTCCAAAATCCCTCTCAGAACAAACAACTGCTATGGATAATACCCCAAGAAATGAGGATCCAGGCAGCTATGAGAAGTCTGTTTTGCCATTGTCTCCTGTTTAAAAATGCCTTCCTGCTTTCCCTTCCCCTAAACCACCTGTCTGGTATGAATTCTCTTACTGTGGTCCTGCTTGCTCATTGGATGCAAGTGACAAATGTGTTACATCTCAGGATGGTCCTCTTTGCTGCAGGACTATATAAATTAATGGTTAATTTTCCAGGTATGGTGAACTCCAGCAGGCCCATGCCTCAAGCATCCATAAGGCCTATCCTGAAAGATAATCTCTGATCTAAGATTAAATATCCTCATAGTATCATTTCAATAGATTTTGTTTCTGTGTTTGGTTGGTTGGTTTGATTTTTTTGGTTTGTTTTCTTCTTTGCTGGTTTGTTATAAAAATATATTTTATTATGGAGCTACATTAATTACAACAGTGGGGTAATGCACTATGAATTGACAAATTGATGGAATAAAATAAAAGGTACAATAATAAACTCAAATCTATGTAGACATTTTCTATGATGATATCTTCTTTTATGTTGTCCTGTTTAGCTTTCTAAACATCTATTTAATACAGGGCAGCATGCAATTATCACTTGAACTACACAACAAGGGGGAAGTACATTATATAGCAAACAAATTATTTTATCAATTGAATAATTTGCCCATTTTTGTGAGTATATTTCATATTTTATCAGTCCCCTTTGAGGATCAGTAATAGACTTACAATGTTTCATAGATTAATAATTTCTAATAATTGCAGTAATAACTTCTTATTTTATAAAGTTACCACAGGGTATCTAGGCATCTTTCTCTTTAGGTTGTCTGCTCTATTACTTTTAACATTCTTCCCAAGAATGGTTGGATATATTCTTGCTTTTTGCCAAGATTAAATTATTTTCTCCTACTACAAATATGTAATGTGTGTGTATGTATGGGTATGTATGTATATATGTATGTGTGTATCTATCTATCAAACTATCTCTACCTATTATCTACTATCATCTAGCTCTCTGTTGATTTGTTTTTGGTACAATATTAGAAGCCAAAATTTGTTCTAGGACTATATGAGGTAGGCTTGGTAACAGCGGGCATATTAATTCTTTATTTTTAGAAATTTAAAATAAAATTTTACTTATTCCTCATGGCCCATCGTAATCATTGCCCCTTCAAAGATAACAACTATTAAGAGAGCTGCCATATTGTGTCTCCTTTATTCTTATGAGGATATTATTTATATTGGACTAGAGCTCACTCAAAACAGATTTTGGAGGGATACATTTTGACCCATGATAGTCAGGTTTAGAGCTCTGTAGTTGGTTGTGTACCCAGTTAAGATTGTTATGTCTTTTTGGTAAATTGATTTTTTATCCTAGGTGATTTTTTCCCTCCAAAATTCACTTTGCCTGATATTAGTATAACTACTCCAATTGTCTTTTGATTAGAGTTTGCAAGGTATATCTTTTTTCAGCTCTTAACATACCTATACATTACACTTCCAGAGAGTTTCTTTAGTTTTTTATGGCTTTATTATATATTTGTCAATTCTGATGATGTTGATCTTTTAAGTGGTGTTTATACCATTAATATTTAGTGAAATTGAGATGTTTAGTTTTAAACCAACCATTTTATTGTTTTGTCTGGTTTTTGTTCCTCTGTTTCATATTTCCTGTTTTCTTTTGGGTTATTTGGACATTTTAAATATTTCATTTTAAGGTGTTTTGTTTTTTTCCTTATTTATGTTTTTTTAAAGTTTCATTGAATTTATTGGGGTGATAGTGGTTAATAAAAGTGTACAGATTTCACATATAAAATTCTATAGTACATTATCTGTATATTGTATAGTGTGTTCACCACCCAAAGTCTTCTCTAGACATTATTCATTTCCATTTTACTTTATTCTACCTCCTCCTACCCTACTTTTTCCTCTGGTAATCACCATATTGTTATCTGTATCAATGAGTTCTTTTAATTTATTTTTTGTTTAATCTCTTCTCCTATTTCAAAGAGTCCCAAACACCCCTTCTTTTTGACAGCTGTCATTCTGTTCTCTGTATCTATGAGTCTGTTTCTATTTTGTTTCTCAGTTTATTTCATTCATTAAATTCTATATACAAGTAACATCATATGGTAATTGTCTTTCTTTGACTTTTTTTTTGACTTAGCATAATGTTCTCCAGGTCCACTCATGTTGTCACAAAAAGTAGCATTTCCTTCTTTTTTATGGCTGAGTAATAGTCCATTGTGTACATAAACATAGCTTTTTTTTTAATCTATACATATAATAATGGGCACTTGGGCTGCTTTCAGATATAGGCTATGGTAAATGATGCTGCAATGAATGTAAGGATGCATATATTCTTTCAAATCAGTGTTTCTGCTTTCTTTGGATATATTCCCAGAAGTGGAATTGCTGGCTCACGAGGCAGCTCCATTTTTAATTTTTTGAGTTATCTCCACACTGCTTTCCACAGTGACTATATCAATCTGTATCCCCACCAACAGTGCACAAGTGTTCCCCTTTTTCCTCATCCTCATCAACACTTGTTGTTTGTTGATTTCTTAAAGATAGCCATTCTGACAGGTATGAGAAGATATCGCATTGTGGTTTTAATTTGCATTTTTCTAATGAATTGTGATGTTGAGAATCTATTTATTCATGTCTATTGGTCATTTGTGTTTCCTCTTTGGAGAGGTGTCTATTCACAGTGCTATGCCTATTATTTAACTGTATTGTTTGTTATTTTGGTGTTGAGTGGATAAGTACTTCATGAATTTTGGAAATTCATCCCTTATCAGATACATTATTGGTGAATATGTTCTCCCATTCAGTCAGTTGTCTTTCCCTTTTGTTGATGGTTTCCTTTGCTGTACAAACATTTTAGTTTGATGTAGTCCCATTTGTTAATTTATTATTTTCTTTCCCTTGCATGAGGAGATATATCAGAAAAATATTGCTATAAGAAATGTCCAAGATTTTACTGCTTGTGTTTTTTTCTAAGATTTTTATGGTTTTGGGTCTTACATTTAAATCTTTAATCCATTTTGAGTTTATTCTTGTATATGGTATAAGAAAGTGGTCTAGTTTCATTTTGTTGCATGTATCTGTCCAGTTTCCCTAATACCATTTACTGAAGAGACTGTCTTTACCCCATGGTAGGTCTTTGCCTCCTTTGTCAAATATTTATTGGGCACAAAGTTGTGGGTTTATTTCTGGGCTCTCTATTTTATTTTATTGATCTATATGTCTGTTTTTATGTCAGTACCATGCTGTTTTGATTACTACGGATTTGTATACAGTTTGATATAAGGTAGCATGAGTCCTCCAACTTTGTTCTTCTTTTTGAAAATTGCTGTGACTATTCAGGGTCTTCTGTGGTTCCATATAAATTTTTAGAATATTTTTTCTAGTTCAGTGAAATATGCCACTTCTATCTTGATAGGAAATATGATGAATCTATAAATTGCTTTACATAGTATAGACATTTTAATGTTTATTCTCTCTATCCATGTACACAGTACATACTTTCTCTTATTTGTATCTTCTTCAATGTCTTTGTTTAGTGTCATAACTTTTACAGTATGGGTCTTTACAACCTTGGGAATCTATTTATTCATGTCTATTGGTCATTTGTGTTTCCTCTTTGGAGAGGTGTCTATTCACAGTGCTATGCCTATTATTTAACTGTATTGTTTGTTATTTTGGTGTTGAGTGGTTAAATTTGGTTAAATTTATTCCTAGGTATTTTTTATGCAACTGTAAGTGGCATTATTTATTAATTTTTATTTATTATTATTGTTTTATGTTCACATGAAGACATTTTTTCATTGCTTTTAGACAGAGAGGAAGGGAGAGAGAGAAACATCAATGTAAGAGAGAAACATTGGTCAGTCACCTCCCATATGCACCTAGACTGGGGATTCACAACCTAGGTATGTGTCCACAGCAGGAATGGAACCCATAACCTTTCAGTTACAGATGATAGTATAATCCACTGAGCCACACCAGCCAGGGCAGACTGTATTTTAGTTTCCCTTCCTGATAGTTCATTATTGGTATATAAAAATGCAACTGATTCTGCATATTTATTTTATATTCTGTTACTTTACTGAATTTATTTATCAGCTCTAATAGTTATTTGGTGGAATCTTTAGGTTTCTCTCCATACAGTATCATGTCATCTGTGAATAATGATACTTTTGCTTCTTTTCCAAATTGGGTGGCTTTTATTACTTCTCTGATAGCTGTGGCTAGGACTTCCAGTATTATTTTGAATGAGTTGTGAAAGTGGGTAACCCTGTCTTCTTCCTGATTTTAAGGGAGAAACTTTTAGTTTTGGCCCATTCAGTTTGACATTGGCTGTGGGTTTGGTATGTATATAACTTTTAATATGTTGAGATATGTTCCCTCTATTCCCACTTTGCTGAGAGTTTTTTTTTTATCAT
The DNA here is from genome assembly GCF_019186645.2 of Phyllostomus hastatus. NCBI lineage: Eukaryota > Metazoa > Chordata > Mammalia > Chiroptera > Phyllostomidae > Phyllostomus > Phyllostomus hastatus. The sequence goes on from NW_025333869.1 coordinate 20,633,077, forward strand.
AAATGTGTGCTGGATTTTATCAAATGATTTTTCTGCATCAATTGATATGATGGCATGATTTTTACCCTTCATTTTATATGATGTATCACATTTACTGATTTGTGAATATTAATTATACCAACCCTGCATCCCTGGAGTAAATCCCACTTAAGCATGCTGTATAATCATTTAATGTATTGCTGAATCTAGTTTGTCAATATTTTGTTGAGTAGTTTAGCATCTATGTGGTGTCTTCATCTGGTTTTGGAATTAGGTTATGCTGGCTTCATAAAATGAGCTTGGGAGTCTTCCTTCCTCTAGAGTTTTTAAAATAGTTTGAGAAGGATAGGTGTTACATCTTTGCCATCCCATATAAAAGTTGGAACAAGGTTTTTAATTTCAATTAAAAAAATCTTATGCATTATATTGGGGTTATGTTAAATTGGTAGATCAATTTAGCAAGAACTGACATCATAATGCTACATCTTCTAATATATGACTAGGGTACTTCCATCCCTCTATTTACACCTATTTGAACTTATTTCAGTATTTCTTGTACTTTTCAGCATAGACATCTTAACCACTCATTATATTTATTCCTCAGAATTTGATGATTTATGAAGCTTTATTAAATGGTATTTTAAAATTTTTATTTTTCTAAATGCTTGTTAATGGTTATAGTAATATAATTTATATTTAATATCAACTTTGGTTCTTCCACTATTGTAAAATTCACTTCTTAATACTAATATTTATTTTCTGTAGATGTTTTTGAATTTTCTACAAAAAAATCATTTGAAAATAATACAATTTTATTTCTTAATTTCCAAATACTCATACATTTTATCTCATTTACATTTTATTGTATAAGCCAGAATTTTGCTTACAGAGCTAAATAGCTATAGTGATCGCTGGCCATCTCTGTGTTGTTTCTGATCTCTGTGGTGAAGCTTTCAATATTTGACCATAAATGCAAATTACATGAGTTGTTGTTGTTAGAAACTTTTATTAAAGAATTGCCATTCCAATTGGATTATTTTTGAATGTTGAATCAAACCTGCATTCATTGCGTAAAACCAACGTTTGTGATAGATTTCTTTATAGGGAACTGTTTCACATGGCATGGGAATGTAGCCCAGCTCCCACTCAGAAAGGCCAGTGGAGAGCGAGGCCTGGCACACAGGAGTCATGCCCATGGATAGGTTCTCCTGTGGGGAATCAGTCGTGCATTGTACCTAGGCTGCTATTGAGACTTGCTTTTACTAAAACTCCTTTACCCTGGATAGAGGCAGCAAATGTTTACTGCATATCTCAAGTATGGAATGTAACCAGTTCAACCACTTTTCCCCTTGATTTATAACATCCTTCTCTTTGAAGTAATTAGCAACATTCTTTCCCTTGTTATCTGTAAAGGGCAATCACCTACAGTGAACCTGTGTATAGTAAATGAGGACCATACTCAATGTCATGTACCCAGTAAAGCAATAAAAGCCTGTCCAGGCAGGGGCCGGGGCCCTCTCTCTCACTTAGAGAGCAGCCATGCCATCACTTTTTTCTCCACAGGACTTTCATAGTCCACATGAATTTGTCTCTCATAGCTACAACACACAAACCCTGCTGGCCAGGGTCTGCATCATTTCTTTATATCTTTATATATCATTTTCTAAATATTTTTATTAGAGCTTGCATATTTCATATTAGAGAGATAGACCTGTATTTTTTCTTTCTTGTAATGTCCTTGTTATCTGTTTGTGTGAAGAGCATGCTTGACACATAACACAAGTTGGGAACCATACCTACTTTTTCTCTTCTTTTGAAAAGTTTATGTAAAATCATTACTGATTCTGTTTCTTATGTTTGGAAGAATTCACCATTAGAGCCATCTGAGCTCAAAGATTTCACTTGGGGAAGATTTTAATTATTATGATTTTTCTTAATTTTATTTTAATTGTTGTTGAAGTACAATTTTCTATCTTTTACTCCCATCCCAGCCCACCCACCCAGCCCTCCCCACCTCCCTCTCATTTCCACCCCACCCAGTTTTTGTCTATGTGTCCTTTATACTTGTTCCTGTAAAGCCTTCCCCTTTCCCCTTGAAAGTCCCCTGGAATTCCCTCCCCTCTCCCCTCTGAACACTGTCAGCCTGTTCTGTATTTCAGTGTCTTTGGTTATATTTTGCTTGTTTCTTTGTTTTGTTGTTTCAGTTCCTGTTAAAGATGAGATCATATGGTATTTGTCTTTCACCACCTGGTTTATTTCGCTTAGCATAATGCTTTCCAGCTCCATCCATGCTGTTGCAAAGGGTAGGAGCTCCTTCTTTCTTTCTTCTGCATAGAATTCCACTGTGTAAATGTACCATAGTTTTTTGAGCCATTCATTTACTGATGGGCATCTAGGTTGCTTCCAACACTTGGCTATTGTAAATTGTGCTGCTATGAACATTGGGGTGCATAGGTCCTTTTGGATTGGTGTTTCAGGGTTCTTAGGATATAATCCTAGCAGTGGAATTGCTGGATCAAAAGGAAGATCCATTTTTAGTTTTCTGAGGAAATTTCATACTGCTTTCCATAGTGGTTGTACCAGTTCACAATCCCACCAACAGTGCACTAGGGTCCCCTTTTCTCCAAAACCTCTCCAACACTTGTTGTTTGTTGCTTTGTTTATGATGGCCATTCTGACAGGTTTGAGGTGGTATCTCATTGTGGTTTTAATTTGCATCTCTCTGACAGCTACTGATGCTGAGCATCTTTTCATATGTTTCTGGGCCCTCTGTATGTCCTCCTTGGAGAAGTGTCTGTTGAAGTCCTTTGCCCATTTTTTAATTGGGTTGCTTGTCTTCTTAATGTGGAGTCGTGTAAGTTCTTTATATATTTTTGAGATTAAACCCTTGTCTGAGGTATCATTGGCAAATATGTTTTCCTATACAGTTAGTTCTCTTTTTATTTTAATACTGTTTTTTTTTAGCTGTGCAGAAGCTTTTTATTTTGATGAGATCCCATTTGTTTATTCTTTCCTTTATTTCCCTTGTTCTGGGGGGAAATATCAGTAAAAATGTCGCTGCATGAAGTATCTGAGATTTTCCTGCATGTGTTCTCCTCTAGGACTTTAATAGTGTTATGGCTTATATTTAAATCTTTTATCGACCTTGAATTTATTTTTGTGTATGGTGTAATTTGGTGCTTGAGTTTCATTTTTTTTGCATGTAGCTGCCCAGATCGTCCAACACCATTTGTTGAAGAGACTGTTTTTGCTCCGTTTTATGCTTCTTCCCCCTTTGTCAAATATTAATTGACCATATAAACTTGGGTTTATTTCTGGGCTCTCTGTTCTGTTCCATTGGCCTATGTATCTGTTCTTATGCCAGTACCAGGCTATTTTGATTATAGTGGCCTTGTAATACAGTTTGGTATCAGGTATTGTGATCCCTCCTACTTTGTTCTTCTTTCTCAAAATTACAGCAGCTATTCAGGGTCATTTATGGTTCCATACATTTATGAAATTTTTGTTTTGTATCTGTGAAATATGCCACTGGTACTTTAATAAGTATTGCATTGAATCTGTAAATTGCTTCAGGTAGTATGGGCATTTTGATGATGTTAATTCTTCCAATCCATGAACACAGTATATGTTTCCATTTGTTTGTGTCTTCCTTGATTTCTTTCTTCAGTGTTGTATAGTTTTCTGCATACAGGTCTTTTATCTCCTTGGTCAGATTTATTCCTAGGTACTTTATTTTTCTTTTTTGCTATATCAAATGGGAGTTTTTTTCTTGATTTCTGTTTCTGCTGTTTCATTGTTGGTATACAAAAATGCCTTTGATTTCTGGATATTGACTTTGTATCCCGCTGTTTTGCCAAATTTGTTTATTAGGTTGAGCAGTTTTTTGGCAGTCTATAGGGTTTTCTATGTACACTATCACATCATCTGAAAACAATGACAGTTTTGTTTCCTCCTTTCTGATTTGTATGCCTTTTATTTCCTTTTATTGTCTGATCGCTGCGGTGGAAACTTCCAATACTATATTGAATAGAAGTGCTGAAAGTGGACAGCCTTATCTTGTTCCTGGTATTAGTGGAAAAGATTTTAGTTTTTGCCCATTGAGTATGATGTTGGCTGTAGGTCTCTCATATATGGCCTTTATTATGTTGAGGAATGCTCCCTCTATTCCCACTGTGCTAAGTGTTTTTATCATGAATGGGTGCTGTACCTTACCAAATGCTTTTTCCGCATCTATTGATATGATCATGTGATTTTTGTCTTTGCTTTTGTTTAAGTGATGTATTACATTTACTGATTTGCAATATTGAACCATCCTTGCATCCCTGGGATGAATTCCACTTGGTCATGGTGTATGATCTATTTAATGTATTATTGGATGTGGTTTGCCAATATTTTGTTGAGGATATTAGCGTCTATGTTCATCTGTGATTTGGCTTGAAGTTTTCTTTCTTTGTTGTGTCTTTATCTGGTTTTTGGATTAGGATGATGCTGGCTTCATAAAAGGAGTTTGGGAGTCTTCCACCATTCTGGATTTTTGGGAATAGTCTGTAAAGGATAGGGGTTAGCTCTTCCTTAAATGCTTTGTAGAATTCTCCTGTGAAACCATCCAGACCTGGGCTTTTGTGTGTTGGGAGTTTTCAGATTACTGCTTCAATTTTGTCTGCTGTTATTGGTCTGTTCAGGCTTTGTGCTTCTCTTTCACTGAGTTTTGGAAGATTATCCATTTGTCCATTTCACCTAGGTTTTCAAATTTCTTGTCATACAGTTCTTCATAGTAATTTCTTACAATCCTTTGCATTTCTGTGGTGTCAATTGCAATCTCTCCTCTTTCATTTCTGATTGTGTTTATTTGGTTCCTTTCTCTTTTTTTCATGATGAGCCTGCTTAAAGGCTTGTCTATTTTGTTTATCTTTTCAAAGAATCAGCTCCTTGATTCATTGATCCTTAGAATTGTGCTTTTAGTCTCTATGTTATTTAATTCTGCTCTGATCTTGGTTATTTCCTTCCTTCTACTTGCTCTAGACTGTCTTTGTTGTTGTTCCTCAAGTTCTTGTAGGCGTAGGGTTAGGTTGTTTGTTTGAAATGTTTCTATCTTTTTTAGGTAGGCCTGTATGGCTATGAACTTCCCTCTCAGGACTGCCTTGGCTGTGTCCCATAAGTTTTGGGTTGTTATGAGTTCATTTTCGTTTGTTTCCTGAAACTTTGATTTCTTCCCTAATTTCATTCTTGACCCATTCATTGTTTAATAGCATGCTATTCAATCTCCATGGTTTTCAATGTTTCAGGTTTTTTCCCTTGGGGTTGGTTTCTAGTTTCAGTTTCTTGTAGTCGGAGAAAATGCTTGGTATGATTTCAATTTTCTTGAGTTTGTTGAGGTTTGCTTTGTGTCCTATCATGTGGTTTATCTTTGAAAATGTTCCATGTGCATTTGAAAAGAATGTGTATTTAGCTTCTTTGGGATGCTAGGCTTTATATATATCACTTTAGTTCATTTCATCTAGGGCATTGTTTAATGCCACAATATCTTTGTTGATATTTTGTTTAGAAGATCTGTCCATTTTTGATAGTGGGGTGTTAAAATCCCCTACTATAATTGTGTTGCTGTCGATATCTTTCTTGAAGTCCTCTAAGATTTTCTTTATGTATTTGGGTGCTCCTATGTTGGGTGCATATATATTTACAATGTTTATGTCTTCTTGGTGTATTCTTCCCTTGGGTATTATATAGCCATCTTCTGGATCTTTCTTTATCGCCCTTTTTTGGAAGTCTATTTTGTCTGATGTGAGTATTGCTACACCGGATTTTTTTTTTTCCTGTCTGTTTGCTTGGAAAATTTGTTTCCAGCCCTTCACTTTCCGCTTGTGTAGGTCTTTTGTTCTGAGGTGGTTCATGCTTTCTTATCCATTCAGCTATTCTATGTCTTTTGATTGAAGCATTTTAATCCATTTACATTTAAGGTTATTATTGATAAGTACTTATTCATTGCCATTTTCGTACCTGTGTTTGTTCCTCTCTCTCTCTCTTCCTTTCCTTAAAGCAGTCCCTTTAGCAATTCTTGCAGAGCTGGTTTGGTGGAGGTGTATTCTTTTAGACTTCTTTTGTCTGGGAAGCTCCTTATTTGGCCTTCTATCTTGATTGAGAGCCTTGCTGGGTAAAGTAGTCTTGGTTTCAGGCCTCTGGTTCTCATTACTTGGAACATTTCTGGCCATTCTCTTCTGGCTTGGAGCATTTCCATTGAGAAGTCAGCTGCTAACCTTATTGGGGCTCCCTTGTATGTTACTTCCTGTTTCTCCCTTGCTGTTTTAAGATTCTTTGTCTTGGTATTTTGCCATTTTAATTATGATATGTCTTGAAGTGGGCCTCTTTGGGTTCCTCTTGATTGGGACTCTGTGTTTCCTGGATTTTTGTGACTTTTTCTCTCATCAGATAAGGGAAATTTTCCATGATTACTTTTTCAAATATGTTTTCTATCCCTTGCTCTTCTTCTTCTCCTTCTGGTATTCCTATTATACAGATATTATTATGTTCCATATTGTCTTGCATTTCTCTTAATCCCTCTTCATTCTTTCTAAGCCTCTTTTCCTTTTCTTGCTTTTTATGTGTTTTTTTCTGCTTTGTCCTCTAGCTCGCTGATCCGATCTTTTGCTTCCTCAATCCTGCATTTCATTCCTTCTACTGTGTTCTGCAGTTCAGAAATTTTATTCTTCATTTTCTCTTGGCCCTTGTTGATAGGTTCTATTTCCTTTTTCATGTTGATATAATTTGCAGTGAGTTCATTGTAGCTTCCCCGTAGTTTCTGGTAGCTTGTTGTGAGCTCATTGAGCTTCCTGATAATCATTGCTTTGAACTCAATATCTGATAATTGAGTTGCCTCTATTTCATTTAGCATTCTTTCTGAGGCTTCTTTTTTTCCTTTCATTTGGGGATTGTTTCTTTGTCTTCCCATTGTTTGTGAGACTCTTCTTGTTAGCCTCAGCTTCTCAAATTGATCTGTTCTGGCTCCCTGGGCTTATGGTATGAACTTCTGTGGTAGAATACCTGTGAGATTCAGTGGTGCAGTCTCCTTGATCTCCCAAGCTCGCTGGTCTTGGGCTGTCATTTAAGTTATCTCTGTGTTTGTCTTTGGGTTTTGATTGTTGTTGAGTCTTTCTTTGGTGGTTCCTTCCCACCAGCTGGTTAAATGAGGGTCACTCTGTTCACCACCTCTTGTATTTTGTTGTGCTGGTGAGAGCAAGTTTTGTTGAAGCTCATTCTTCCATGTGTACAAGGTTTTGAGGATTCTCTCTTGTGCTTGTTCAGTTGTTTGTACTGGGTAGTGTCTCCACTGTTTAGTTGTATTTCCAGATAGGTACTAGATTGAGGTTTGTGTGGTTTCCACTCCCTCCTTTACCTTCTTCTGTTGTTGTCTGTTAGTGGTTCCTTTTTTGTTGGGTTTCCTCTCCCATTGGTTATCCTGGTGTTCACCTCTTCTGCCTACTCTTTTTGTGATCATTTGGAGGGGGAAGGCAAAATGGTTTAAGACAGCAAGACAGTATTCTATGATATTTACAGTAACAGCCAGTAGAGAAGAGAGAGGAGATCCTTTGGCTATGTATAGTGTTAACCATGATCTTCCACCCAACTAGCTGATTTTTAGAAAGATGGAAAGAAGATAAGACTCTTTTGGGGGGAGGAAGGATTGTGAATTGGATCTAAAAATCAGGGAGGTTGTGGGAGGTCAGATTCTGAGGTAAGGTGAGAGTAAAGGATAGTAAGTAGGTATACTGTGTATTAACCACTACAGTAGTAGAGTTCAGGAAACTTTGAAGTGGGCTAAGATTTGGGAGGGGTGTTGTGAGGTATTTACAATTGTATGAAACAGCTATTATTTACAATAATATTAGAGCAACAATCATATGACAGAATCTATGTGATCTAGATAACAAGAATGGGGAATATAGGACCTTGAGTAGTGTGCTAATGGGACAAAAGTGAAGTGAAGGACAGTAAATTAGCAATACACTATGAAAGAGATATCAGGGAAAACCTATCAAGTGATACAATATAACCAGCCTAGCAAAGCAGACTATACAGAAAGAAGAGGAAACAAAAATACTATTATAATAAAAGATGTAAGAATAATGGAAAGATAGTAATAATACAAATATGCAATAACCTGCAGGTTCTCTGCAATAGCAGAGTGAAATTTGTGTCACTGTCGCAGCTGTTGTGATGCCTCTTCTTTGGGTCCAACTCTGGTCTTTTCACAGTTCTAGGTGTTTTTTGTTTTGTTTTGTTTTTTGTCTCACTTGTAGGTATTTTAAAAAAAGGCAGACAAAGGAAGGAAGAAGAGATAAAATTGGAGGAAGGAAAGGAAGAAGGAACAAAATAAGCAAGAAGGAAAGAGGGAAAAGAATTGAAGGAGAAAAAGTAATAAAAATTTAAAAATTAAAAATGATTAAAAGAAATAAAAGTAGAATAAAATTAAAAAGCCTCTAGGTTTCAAAGTGGTCAAACCAGTTTTTCTGGTCTTGCTGGCTGCAGCAGGCTGAGGGGTGATTGGTATGGCTTTTCTTCCTTCCTGATCTGCACTCAGTCAGCCACTCACGTACACTGTCTGGGGAGGTATCCTGGCACCTCTCTCCTGCACCTTGGGTGTGGGATCCAGGCCTTTCCCCAGGATTACCGCTGTGGGCTGGGGTGCGGGGGTGCACTCGTGTGTTTGCTCAGCCAGCCTGCCTTACCCTTCCCAGTGCTATGGGGGTGCACAAGATCTTCTGCACAAGTACAATCTTCAGCACAACCTCATGATCACTGCCCGGCTTGGTGGCAGGGAGGCTGGAGCGATTGCTGTAGGAGAATTCCCCAAACAGTGTCTGTCTTTTCACTTTTTCTTTTTGAGAAATTCCTCCTACTCAAACCTGCTGCTCCATACAGTGGCCTGGTTTCTCCCACAACCCAATTCTCCAGCCAGACTGGTGACTATGGGGGTCAGGGCCCATTGCTTGACTCTCAACTCTGTGGGTGTCCACAGACTCTGAGGGTGTTCACAGCCCCTGTGTGTTTGCTAGCAACTGGATTTCTCCTGGTGCCACTCAGACCTTGTTTGGCTGGGGAGGGAGCAGTTACCCCAGCTTTCTCCCAAGAACTCTGTAGCAAACCCAGCAGTGGGCACTGGGCCTGTGGCTGCAGCCCCCTGGGACCCTGTTCTGGTCCCTGGGACCTTATTGTCCTGAAGCACTCTCCTTACCATCTGGTTTTTTGGTTCTGCTACAATTTTTGGTCCCTTATTTTCATATATGTTGAGGTACTGTTGGTTGTTTGCTCTTTTACTCTGTAGATAGGCTAGGATTTTCTCCCATGTGTAGAGGGAAGTGGAATGTGCTCCCTCCTACCTCAATGCCATCTTCCTGTCTCTGGAAGATTTTAATTATAAATTCAATATTTTGGCTAGAAATATGAGTAATCAGATTTTCTATTTCTTCTTGTGTCATTTTTAGTTAGTTGCTTTAAAAAAATCTGGATGTTAAAAAATCCAAGAAGATGGAAGGCTCCTAAACTCTTTATATAAAGCAAGCATCATCCTAATCCAAAAACCAGATAAAGACCAAGAAAGAAAATTTCAGGACAATATCACTAATGAACATAAGCATGAAAATCCACAACAAAATATTAGCAAATCACTTCCAGCAATATGTAAAAAAGATTATACACCATGATCAAGTTGGATTTATCCTAGGGATGCAAGGATGGTACAATATTTGCAAATCAATAAATGTAATACATCACATAAACAAACCAAAAGATAAAAATCACATGATCATATCAATAGGTGTGGAAAAAGCATTTGATAAGGTACAGTGCCCATTTATGATAAAAACACTCAGCAAAGTGGGAACAGAGGGAGCATTCCTCAACATAATAAAGGCCGTATATGAGAGACCTACAGCCAACATCATACTCAATGGGCAAAACTTAAAACATTCACCCTAACATTGGGAAAAGGCAAGGATGTCCACTATCACCACTCCTATTCAACATAGTATTGGAAGTCCTAGCCATAGCAATCAAACAAGAAAAAGAAATAAAAGGCAGCTGATTTGGAAAGGACGAAGCAAAACTATCATTGTTTGCAGATGATATGATAGTGTACATAGAAAACCCTATAGATTTCAACAAAAAACTACCCAACTTAATAAACAAATTTGGTAAAACAGCGGGATACAAAGTCAATAGTCAGAAATCAAAGGCATTTTTGTATACCAACAATGAAATATCAGAAACAGAAATAAGGAAAAAAAAATCCCATTTACTATAGCAAAAAAGAAAAATAAAGTACCTAGGAGTAAACCTAACCAAGGAGGTTAAAGACCTGTATGCAGAAAACTATACAACACTGAAGAAAGAAATTAAGGAAGACACAAACAAATGGAAGCATGTACCGTGTTCATGGATTAGAAGAATTAACATCATCAAAATGTCCATACTACCTGAAGCAATTTACAGATTCAATGCAATACTTATTAAAGTACCAGTGGCATATTTCACAGATACAAAACAAAAATTTCATAAATGTATGGAACCATAAATGACCCTGAATAGCTGCTGTAATTTTGAGAAAGAAGAACAAAGTAGGAGGGATCACAATACCTGATACCAAACTGTATTACAAGGCCACTATAATCAAAATAGCCTGGTACTGGCATAAGAACAGATACATAGGCCAATGGAACAGAACAGAGAGCCCAGAAATAAACCCAAGTTTATATGGTCAATTAATATTTGACAAAGGGGGAAGAAGCATAAAACGGAGCAAAAACAGTCTCTTCAACAAATGGTGTTGGACGATCTGGGCAGCTACATGCAAAAAAAAAAAATGAAGCTCAAGAACCAGCTTACACCATATACAAAAATAAACTCAAAGTGGGTGAAAGATTTAAATATAAACCATGACACCATAAAAGTATTAGAGGAAAACATCAGCAGGAAAATTTCATACATTCCACACAGCAATATTTTCACTGATATGTCCCCTAAAGCAAGGGACATAAAGGAAAGAATAAACAAATAGGACCTCAGCAAATTAAAAAGCTTCTTTATGGCTAAAGAAAACAGAATTACAATGAAAAGAGAACCAACTGTATGGGAAAACATATTTGCCAATGATACCTCAGACAAAGGTTTAATCTCAAAAATATATAAAGAACTCACATGACTCCACTCCAGGAAGACAAACAACCCAATAAAAAAAAAATGGGCAAAAGACTTGAACAGACACTTCTCTAAGGAGGACATACAGAGGGCTCAGAATCATATGAAAAGATGCTCAGCATCAGTAGCTGTCAGAGAGATACAAATTAAAACCACAATGAGATACCACCTCAAACCTGTCAGAATGGCCATCATAAACAAATTGACAAACAACAAGTGTTGGAGAGGATGTGGAGAAAAGGAAACCCTAATGCACTGTTGTTGGGAATGCAGACTGGTGCAGCCACTGCGGAAAACAGTATGGAAGTTCTGTAGAAAATGAAAATTGGAACTACCTTTTGACCCAGCAATTCCATTGCTGGGATTATACCCTAAGAATCCTGAAACACCAATCCAAAAGAACATATACACCCCAATGTTCATAGCAGCACAATTTATAATAGGCAAGTGCTGGAAGCAACGTAAGTCCCCATTAGTAAATGAATGGATCAAAAAACTAGGTACATTTACACAATGGAATTCTATGCAGCAGAGAGAAAGAAGGAGCTCCTACCCTTTGCAACAGCATGGATGGAACTGGAGAGCATTATGCTAAGTGAAATAAGCCAGGCGGTGAAAGACAAATTCCACGTGATCTCATCCATAAGTGGAACCTAATCAACAAAACAAACAAGCAAGCAAAATATAAGCAGAGACATTGAAATTAAGAACAATTTGACAGTAACCAGAGGGGAGATGGGAGGGGATTATTTGGGGGGAGTGGGGAAGGGTTTTCAGGAACAACTATAAAGGGCACATGGACAAAACCAAGGGAGGGTGGAATCAGGGGAGAGAGGTGGGGATTGCTGGGGTGGGGAGCAAGTGATGGACAGTAAATACAGACAATTGTACTTGAACAATAATAAAATAATTTTAAAAATTATGGATTTTATATCTGGCTACTTTTACAAATTTATTAGGTTAAGTTGTTGATGTACCCTCCTTCCAATATCTATAGGATCTGTATTTTTATTTCTTTATTCATTCCTGATATTTGTAATCTGTACCTTTTCTGTTTTTACTTGATTAATCTTCTGAGGGGTTTATCAATAAAAAGAGAAAACATGTTACAAATAGGGAATAAAAATTGAATGACTACACAGCTCTGAATATTAATGTGCATGTCTTTATGTGGACATATATTTTAATTTGTCTTGGGTAGATTTCTAGGAGAAGAAAGAGTGTGCCAAATTGTTTTCCAAAATTTCTGTACCATTGTACATTCTCATCAGCAATAAGTTTCTCCATATTCTCACCAGGACTTGGTATAGTGTTTCTTTTTGACTAAACATTCTAGTGAGTGTGTAGTAATATGTCATTGTTATTTTATTTTATTCTTCTAATAATGATATTAAGCACTTTTTGTGCTTATTAGCTATTTTATGTAGTCTTTAAACTATTACAATTCAAGTATTTTACCAATATTTTAATTATTTTTATCTTATTATTGAGTTATAGGAATTATTTCTATATTCTAAGTATGAAGCATTAACATTTCAGGCTGTTTTGTCTTCCCTGAGTTTTTCTGTCCTCTAGTCCCTTTTGAATCCTGTGTGGCCTCAGGGTAAGCCAGGAGTGTAAGAATAGCTTAGAGGCTCTGTGTTTTCACTGAGCATGTGTACAGACTCTGCCAGGAAAATGTTTGCCTGATCAGGCATATAACCTCAGGCTACTAAAGTGGGGCCATTTGACCTTTATACTTGTTAGTCTCAGAAAAGTCATTTCTATTGAACATGGGTGTTACATACTACCTCAGTTGGAAAGAGTCACCTTCAATTGTTTCAGAGAAGCTGTTGGTTCTTATGACCTGTCCCATCCTGACAGAACCTCCATATCACCTGCTGGGACCAGGCCCAGCCCTGGGCCTAAATGCCATAGACTCCTATTGTTCCAACCCTAATTTCAGCAGTTCATCTGAAACTGTTGTAGACTTTATTAGAATTCCAGAGCAATGACATGACATTTTTTGTCAGTTTAGTTTAGTTTTTAGAGTTACTTTTCAGAGAGAGGATTTGTTGATCTCACTTGGCCATACCAGAAGCCTCAACCTTCATGTTCTTGACTTATACTTTTTTCTTGTTAATATACGCATTAAATTGTATGTATTTTCTTCTAAAAGAGCTGAAACTGCATTGCATAAGTTTGATGTTTTATAATAATTCAGTTTAAAATACTGTTTAATTTCCATTTTGATTATTTCTTTGCCTCATGGGTTATTTATAACTGCATTGCTTAATACACACACTGTGGGGAACTTTTAGTAATCTTTCAGTACTGATTACTGCCTTCATTAAACCATTGAAAAATAACTCACTCTAAATCAGTCATGATCCCCCTGGAAAGAGCATTTGGCAATATCTGGAGACATTTATCATTGCCATAACTGTGCGAGGGGAGCTGATCCAGAAATCAGTGGATAGAAGGCAAGGATACCGTTAAACATCCTGTAATGCATAGGACAGCCTCTTACAGCAAAGAATTACCTACCCCAAAATTTCAAAAGTGTTAAGGGTATGAAACTCTGAAATTTGCTAAGACAAACAAAATGTAGCTTGTCAAAATTTTTGGTAAATGTTTTACTTCTATAGGAAAAGAATATACTTTGGTCACTGATTCAGTGTTATTGATGAGATTTTTGTATGTTCATTTTGTTGTTAATGAATTGTATATTTCTTAATAATTTTTTGTTTGCTTATTCTTCTAGTTGGTAGGACAGGTATGTTAAATTCTCTCATTTTACTTATGAATTTCTTTCTTTTTATAATTTTGTAAATTATTGCTTTACATATTTTTAAATGATTTTTAGGTTTATACAAATATATATTTTTTCATCTTCCTAGCTAATCTTTTGTCCTTATACAATTATCTCTAGTAATATTTCATGACTTATCTTACATTGCAGCAGGCTTCTCTTTTCCTTTTCCATGCATTTCTTTTTAACCTCTCTATAAATTGTCTCAAATTGTCTCTTGTAAGTATAATATAATTGGATTTTGGTTTTTATCCAGGCTAATAATATCTATCATTTATTGAAGTATTTAAACAATTTACATTTTATATTACTTCTAATGTATTTGGGCTTATGTCTACCATGTTAATGTTTTTCATTTATCACCTATTTTTGGTTTCTTTTTCTCTCTTTCACAGTTTTTTGATAAATCAAATATATTTATTATTCTTTCCTCTTTATTTTCTTGTTTATTACAAAAGGTTTTTTTTCTTTTGTTCTTTTAGTGTTTGCTCTAAATATTACAAAATGTGTTCTTCAGTTATTAAAATCTAATGTAAGTTAGGACTTTACCTCTTCCTGGATAATTTTAAGAGTTTATAATACTTAACTGCCACTTCTTCTTTAGCATATTTGGTGGTTTTTTGTGTGTATAATGTTATCATACACTTTAATTTTGTGTATGTATATTAACTCCATAAAGCATTGTGTTGTAAAGTTAGTATGTCTTCATAGATATCCATATATTCACCTTTACCACTGTACTCTTTATTTTTTCCTGCATATTTTTGATTCTCCAGATAATTTTTTTCTACTATAATTCTATTTAGTATTTATTTACCCAGATTTGCAGGCAGAAAATTCTCTCAGTCTGGGAGTTGTCTTTGTTTTTGTCTCCACTTTTGAAGGTTTTTGCTCCATATAGAATCATAAAGTGACTGTTGTTATCTTTCAGCACTTTAAATACATCATTCTCTTTTCTTTCAGCTGCTGTCTTTTCTCTTGGAGCTTCAGCTGCTTGTCCTGCTACTGGTCCTTTTAAAGGTTATGTGTCTTTACATTGGTTGCTTTCAAGCCCTAGAAGTGAGTGCAGAGTGGTTTGGACAAACAACTCTATGGTACTTGATAATCAGAACATGGTATACATGGGAGTATGTAGGCTTGGGGTGGACCCCTCCTCTGGGCTCTTGCAGATTCTTTATCCCATGGAGAGAGGCACTGTCTTAGCTGGAGCTACTGTAACAAAATACCATAGACTGAGTAGCTTATAATAACAGAAATGTATTTCTCATAGTTCTGTAACTGGCAAGTTCAAGATCAATGTGCTGGTACCTTAAGTTCCTGGTGAAAATCTCCTTCCTGTCTTGCAGATGGCTGTTTTTTTTTGCTGTGTCCTCATATGGTAGAAGGAGAAAAAAGAGCTCTTGTCTCTCTCCTTCTTTTAATAAGGGCACTAATCCCACCATGGCAGCCCCACCCTCATGACTTCATACAAACCTACCTACCTCCCAGAGGTTCCACCTCCAAATACCGTCACAATGGGGATTAAAGCTTCAACACAAGAGTTTTGGAGAGATAGACACATTCAGTCCATGACAGGCACAGTTAGAAAAAAGGGCCTGTAAAGAGTGTATGAGTGTACTAGTAGTATTCCTTTATTAGAAATTCGACATGATTGATTAGTGGGCAAGTGTTTTTGTTTGGATTATAACTGTTTTTGCTCTGATAACAGAGTTGCATAAATTTTAATATTAACCTTATTTCTCCCAAAGCCTGTTTGTTACATTAGGAAAGTTTTACAGAAGTGAGATTTTTTTTTCAGTATACACACATATTAAACTTTAGTAACACTAAAGAGAATAAATAATTAACTAAAATCAAATAGCAAAGAAGGAGGAGAAGAAAGATAAAATAAGCTGATGTATTTATTGCCCATTTAGGACATCATATCACCAGGGTTCCACCAGAAAAAAAGAACCAGTTATCATATATATGTATATATAAAGAAATTTATAGCAGATAATTGGCTTTTGTGATAAGTTATTGTGGGCTTGGTTAGGTAAGTCTCAAATCTTCAGTGTGGACCATCAGGAAGAATATCCTGAAAACTATTGGACAAGAGCTGGTGCTGCAGTCTACAGGTGGAATTTCTTCTTTCTTAGAAAACCTCACATTTCTTGCTCTTAATGCCTTACAACTGATTGGATCTGGCCCACCTAGGTTATTAAGGATAATAATTCTTCACCTAGAGTTAAATGACTATAGAGGTTAAATATTTTCACAGCAACCTATAGTACTGTATGAGGGAATAATTTGGTACTATAGACTAGCCAAGTTGACACATAAAGGGGACCATCACGGAAATGAATAATTTCTGAAAGGAGATGATATGGTTATAGTATGTAGTTATAGATATGAAATCATCCTCTAGCAGTAGTACAAGCTTTCCTAAATATCAAAGAGATCACAAAATCAAAAAAAAGAAAAAAGAGTACATATTGAACTATTTTAAGTGATACAAATAAAAAATCACACTGTAAAATAATATAAATTAAAAGCACATATATATCAATATTTTCTAATGAACTAGATCTGTCTCTTTAAGACATAAAGAATTTCAGGTTGCATAAAAAAGCAAAACCCATGTGTATTCACTGTAACTGTCTTTCAAATTTATTAATTGTTAGAAAATTCTTATAATAAAATGTTTATACATAAATATGGATAGGGAAAAATAAAAAGCAAAGCATGCCTTTATGCTCTGTATAGGAGACATACCTTAAACAGAGTGATTAAAATGTTTTTTTAAGGCAAATAATAAGCAAGAAAGATAAAATAACAAAGAGGGTAGGTTAACTAACTTAATATGTAACATTGAATTCATTCAAAAGTCCTTAAGCATAAGAAAAACATACTTTATCAGGCTAAAGAGTATAACATATGATAAACACATAAACTGTTATGATTATATCCATTCAACAACATAGCATTCACTTTCATAAATCATACTTTGAGAGCCACATGAATAAGCAGAAACATGCTACTCTAAAATTTTAATTCACTCTTTGTAAGGAAACAAATAGAAGAAATTACACATTCAGAATGGTATATTACTTAAAATGTTTTGAGCTTCAAACACTGAAAATAAATAATATACCTTCTTTTCAAGGTATAGATTATTTTCAAAGCTTGTCCATATCAAAGGCCACTTGAAATTCCACAGTAAATTTCAAAAAGTAGGAAAAATAACAAAAGTGTACTATGCTTATGATGAAATAACACTAGTAATTAGTAGCAAAATAATATTTTTAAAAGATTCATAAGCAGCTTCCTTTTACTAATATAAAATAAAAATGAAATTGCAGAATATCTAGAAGAGAATAAATGGGAAATTCTAAAGAACAAATCTTATACATTGACATGGTTGAAATATATATGGAAAAGTATATGATGGAAAGTGAGTAGATATGCAAAGCTTAGGCCCACTTGTAATATCAGTAGATATTTCTAAACAATTCACCCTTGTATTTATATCAATTTTACCTCTGTACGACAATTAAAAACTTCCCAGTCTAAGTTATTTCATAAGTCTGCAAAACATTGAATAAATATGAATTTTAAAGCTTTATAAACCATTTTAGATCATTAAGGGGAAAGTCCAAATTCATTTTGTAAATGAGATTAACATTGGCATCATAATCCAATGAAGACAGAACAATAAGAGAAAACTACACAAAAGCTCATTCATGTAAATCAATTAAAAACTCTAAAATTAAATAATTTCAGTCTTAATTCATAGGTATATTACAAGAATAATATAATATGATCAAGTGGAATGTATTCCAGAAATTAAAAGATGGTTTGAAATATAAAAATGTAGTAAACATATCTTCTATTAATAGACTTGATGCAGGCATTTCGGGTGTCTGGGGACCCAATGGTCTGTGACCCACTGTAGGTTCTTGGCTTCCTGCAGGAAAGAATTTAAACATGAGGCAGTATAGAATATAAAATTAAAGTGAGACTATTAGTAAAGCAGTGAGACAGAGAATGGACTACTCCATAGACAGAACAGTTCTTCCCCTAGTTGGATATGGAGGAGGAGTATTCAGGATTTTTCTAGGAAAGGGTGGAGACTTCTCAGAAGAGCATTGTAGGCCACTCTATTACTTTTTATAGCCTTTCTGTTTCCAATCCGGTGGTGCCAGGTGTGTTGTTCAGTATGCTATTATGTTATGCTGATCCTGTAACGAGGCTAGGGGTTATCTCATAAGGTGAAATTAGTCACTGTGTTGGATTGAGCTGGTGTCTGCTGGTTCTAAACTGTAACTCATTTGGGGGTTTACAATTCTTGCAGCCCTTATCAGTTGCAGCCATCTGCAAAATACCCTATCTCAGACTTACAGAAAGAACTTACAGTATTATTTCTACAGATGTTGAAAAAAGCAGTTGGTAATTAAATTAATGAATTAAAAATTTTCATTAAAATAGGAATAAATTGTTAACATAGATCTTAAATTCATAATTTAATAAAAATATCATGGCTGGGGTGGGGTTAGTGGGGGGAAAATGGAGACAGCTGTACTTGAACAGCAATTAAAAAAGAGAAAAAAAATAAAATGAAATAAAAAAGAATGAAGTAAATACACATGCTACAACCTGGATGAACCTTGAGAACATTGTGCTAAGGAATGAAACCAATAATAAATACTATATATTGTGTGATTCTAATATATATATATTAGAATCTAATATATATATATCTAATATATATATATATTAGAATATATTTATATGTGTGTGTGTATATATATATACATATACATATATATATATATACACACACATATATATATATACACACACATATAAATAAATTAACAAAAGAGAAGACTTTTACCAAAAATATAATATTTGGGGGGAAATATTTTAAAGAAGCCCTGGCTGGTATGGCTCAGTGGATTGAGTGCTGGCCTGCAAACCAAAGGGCCACTGGTTCAATTCCCAGTCAGGGCACATGCCTGGGTTGTGGGCCAGACCCCCAGTATGGAGCACATAAGAGGCAACCACACATTGATGTTTGTTTCTATCTCTTTCTCCCTCCCTTCCTCCCTCTCTAAAAATAACTAAATAAAATCTTTAAAAAAATATTTTAAAGAAAGGTCAAATAAATTGAGTGATATACCATCATCTGAGCTCTGAGAACTTAATATTTTAAAGATAATTACTTCCCAATTCATTATGTAGATTCAATATAATCCTGACCAAATTCAAGCAGGTTGTTTTTTTGGAAGGGGGTGGGGGTGAGAATTTAAGTTGATTATACAATTTCTAGAGAATTCCAAAGGACTGAGAATAGTGAAGGTAATGTTGAAAGAAAAAACAGAATTAGAGCCTTGGCCAGTGTGGCTCAGTTGGTTGGAACATCATCCAGTAACCAAAAAATTGCTGGTTTGATTCCAGGTCAGGGCACATGCCCAGATTGTGGGGTCAATCCCTGGTTGGGGTGCATGTAGGAGGCAGCTTATTGATTGGTGTTTCTCTCTTACATCAGTGTTCTCTCTCTCTCTTACCCTTCTCTTTTGAATGAAAATAAAATAAACCTTTAAAAACATGGAATTAGAAAAAGGAACACGTATAAAGGACCCATGGACAAAGACAATGTGGGGAGGAAGACTGATAGTGGAAGGTGGGGATAGGTCGGGTAGGGGAGAGTAATGGGGGGGAAATAGGGACAACTGTAATTGAATAACAGTGACAAAATTAAAAAGAGAAAATTTTTAAAAGTTCCAGCCAAGATGGAGGCATAGGTACGAACCCTTTGCTTCCTCACACAACCAAAAGGAGGATAACAACCAATCTGAAAACAATAAACAACCAGAAGTGTCAGAAAATCAAACTGCATGGAACTCCAACAACCAAGGAATTAAAGAAACAGTCAACCAGACTGGTTGGAGGGAGATGGGCAGATGGGTGGACAGAGAGAACTCGGGGCAAGGCGATGGACCATGCTGGGGGGGTACCATGGCGAGGAAGCTGACTAGACATCAGACTGAGGCAGGGGCTGGCTGAGAGAACCTGCAGCAAGGCAGTGGACTGCTTGGACAGGGCTGGCCAAACAGGAAACTGAGACTCAGAGCTGACTATGGACTATGTATGGCAGGGGTTGCCATGGTGGGTGAAACTCCCAGTCTCACATGAGAGTTTGTTGGAAAGTGGGGCTAGAAGTGAGCAGGTGAGCTGCATTGTTCCCTCTCTGACCCCTCTCCCACAGACAGTGCTGCAAGACAGTAAAGAGGGTTGCCCTGCCCTGGTGAATACCTAAAACCCCACCCCCTTACAATTTAACAGGTGCACCGAGACAAAGAAACATGGCCCAAATGAAAGAACAGAGCAAAACTCCAGAAAGAGAGCTAAGCAATGAGGAGATAGCCAACCTATCTGATGAAAAATTCAAAACTTTGCTAATCAAGATGCTCACAGAACTGATTGAGCTTGATCAAAAAATGAAAAAACAAATGAAGACTATCCAAAATGAAATAAAGCAAAACATTCAGGGAACAAACAGTGACAGGAAGGAAACCAGACTCAAATCAATGATTTGGAACAAAAAGAAGGAAGAAACATCCGACCGGAACAGAATGAAGAAATAATAATTAAAAAAAAATGAAGAGAGGCTGAGGAACCTCTGGGACAACTTTAAATGTTCCAATATCTAAATTTTAAGAGTGCCAGAAGAAGAACAAAAGCAAGAAATTGAACACTTAATTGAACAAATAATGAAGGAAAACTTACCCAATCTGGTGAAGAAAATACACTTCCAGGAAGTCTAGGAAGCCCAGAGAGTCCCAAAGAAGTTGGACCCAAAGAGGAACACACCAAGACACATCATCATAAGTTACCCAAGATTAAAGACAAAGAGAGAATCTTAAAAGAGCAAGATGGAAGGAGAGAGTTACCTACATAGGAGTTTCCATAAGACTATCAGCTGATTTCTCAAAAGAAACCTTGCAGGCAAGAAGGGGCTGAAAGAAGTATTTGAAGTCATGAATAGCAAGGACCTACAACCAAGATTACTCTATCCAGTAAAACTATCATTTAGAATGGAAGGGCAGATAAAGTGCTTCCCAGACAACGTGAAGTTAAAGGAGTTCATCATCACCAAGCTCTTATTATATGAAATGTTGAAGGGACTTATCTAAGAAATTGAATAAGATCAAAAACTATGAACAGCAAAATGACAACAAACTCACAACTATCAATAACTGAACCTAAAAAAACAAACAAACAAAAAAAAAACAAATGAAAACAAATACTAAGCAAACAACTACAACAGGAACAGAATCAGAGAAATGAACATCACATGGAGGGTTTTCAGTGGGGAGGAGGAGGGGAGGAATAGGGGGTAAATGTACAGAGAAGAAGAATCATAATTGGTAGGCATAAAATAGATGGAGAGAGGCTAAGAATGGTACAGGAAACAGAGAACTCAATTTGTAAGTACAACCCATGGACATGAACTAAGGTGGGGGGAATGCTGGAGGGTTGAGGGGTGCAGGGTGGAGTGGGGATAAAGGGGAAAAATTGTAAAAACTATAATAGCATCATCAATAAAATATACCTAAAGAAAATAAAAAAGAAAACTTGCTCTAAAATAAACCTTTAAAAAATAAAGAATTAGAAAACTTCCTCTAATTGATACCAAGTTTAAAATAGTCACATTATTGAAGACAAAGTGCTCTTGTTCAAGGACAGACAAGTAGACTCATGGAACACAATAAAGTGTCCATTAATAGGTCCACACATAAATAAATTCTTTATCTGTGAGAAAGATGATATGGCAGAATGGTCTTTTAAATAAATGGTATTGAGTCATTGGATATATGTGTGTTAAAACAAAGCAAACTTTATTACTACCTTACACCAAACAAATCATGAATTCTTAAGGTGGATTGTAGCTCTAAATATGAAAGGTGAAACATTGCAGTTTGTAGAAGATAACATCAACATGAGAGACTATATTTGTAATTTTGATGCAACAAATGTATTTAAAATGGGAAGAACACCAGCCCTAAAAGAAAGTGTTGAAAATTAGGTTACAAAGAATTAAGTATTTTTGCTCAACCAAAGACACACCTAAGACAATAAAGAGGCAAGTCAAGAATGTTGCGCGTGGGTCACTGGCCAGCAGTGACCACGGAACGCTGTGGATGGCTCGACGATAAACACGCGAGAAATAACACCACATGCACTGAGACAGACTAGTTTCTGTGGGGAAGTAGGGACGAAATGGCCACCCCCCCTAGTGGGGAGCGCGCTGATTTACCATCCATACCTGCTTTTATTAGGCTCATTTTGCATAATAATTCAGGTAAAGTACAGTACTCATTAGGGGAAGTAAGGAACTATAGAAAACAAAGAACTCTGCCGGTCTATTGAGTTGGGGGGTCAAAGAGCTGTAAGACTGAGGAACAAAATAACTTCCTCCTAAGACCCTTCTCATTCAACTGAGAGCATTCTAAACAAAGGAGGTTTCACAGTAATTTACATGTTCTTTCTTAGGCCTGATCACCCCCGGGGAATCCGCACTTCTCAGTACCGAGCTGTACCACCCTGTCATTGTTTCAGGCTTAGGTGGAGCAAGGGAACTAAGGCAACCAAGAGATAAGGAGAATTTCTTCCAGACGCTGAGAACTCAGGCTATGTTAAAGCCGAGGAGCGAGGGTCCATCACCCCCTTTTGCTGCAGCCCCCCCCCCAAGTCCTTCTTTTGGGGGGCCTCCCAAAAGTGATCGTGCCTGTCTTAGGTCGTTCCCCCCATGGGGAATCTTACCCGTCTTTGGCTAACCGACCAAGCTTTTGGGGGTTCAGTCATGAATAAAGCAGCAGAAGCAGCATTCCTGCCAGGGAAATAAGCTTTTGTCTTCTTGCTGGCTCACGGTTCCAAGGGCGTTCCCTTAGCTTTAGCTAGGCGGGGGTTTCAGCTTCTGATACCAGTCAGGGCGGTTCCCAACACAAGAAGACTATTCCATCATATAAATATAACAAAGGCCAAAGTAAATAATAGTTAATATTATTAACTATTGAAAAACAAGTTAGAGTTTTACCATATTTTATATGAAAACTTAATAAATGTATAGCAGTTAAAACTGCTGACCCAAGGATAGAACAAAATATGTAACCTAGAATTAATGGGGGGGAATGTTTACATTATTTTTTCATATTAAAAAAGTTCAATTCTTATCCCATGTCAATCTTCCATAATCACACTAATACAGTGAATTAAAAACTTGAGAATAAAAAGAATAGTTTTCAAATTTGAAAAAATGTATAAAACTATTTTTACAAACCCGTGATTCTAAAGAATTTCTTAAGATACCAAAAGCACAGATTCCAAAGAAAAATAGATGACTTCAACTATATTAAAAATTTCTTACAGAAGATTCCACACAAAATATTACACAACTAGATATGGAATTAGGAACAATACTTGCAACACATAAAACTAACAATAATTCAGAAACAGCATATGTAAAGTGCTCTTAAAAATCAGAGAAAGAAAAGTGGTAGAAAAGTGGGTAAAGCATATATGATACATCATAAAAGGGAAATATAGATCACTAGACATTTGAAACTATGTTCAATCTCACTGGCAGTCAGTTCTCATGAAAGTGTAAAATAATCCAATATTAAAGTACCATTTAATGTTTATTAAATGGCAGATCAGTACACTGACTTGTGTGTCTTGGCTGGTTGGACTTCATCCCACAAAGTGATCACCAGTTTGGTTTGATTCCTGGTCTGGATGCCAATCAATGTTTCTTACATTGATGTTACTCTCCCTCTCTTTCTCCCTCCCTTCCCCTCTCTCTAAAAATATAGAAATAAAATCCTTTTTTAAAAAAATTAAAAATTTTTAAAAATATTAAATAAGAGTGGGAAACATTTCTCTTCCCCATTAATTCTAGGTTATTTATTCTGTTCTATTTAATGTTTTAAAATGGAAAAATATGAAAAAGTATGACAACATGGACTGCTTATGAGGATGTCAATTCATGGGAAGTATAGTCCTGGTGGTGGTATAAAATTTCCCTAGATATTTGGAAATATCAAATAAAATTAAAGACTTACACAGCCTACATATGAATCAAAATTCACCAAAGAATCAATATCATAAATAAATTCTCATATATGTCAAGACTATAAATGAATGAGAAAATTTTCTACTTTCTCTAGTGAAAAATTGGCAACTAAATATCCATCAATAGCAAAAATCTAGAAATTATTGAACTACCTGTATTGACATTGACAAATCTTGCAAAAGTAATGCTGGATGAAAAAGGCAAAATGTAGAATATAAATTCAATTTGATAGCACTTAAATACGTCTGAAAGTCTGCAAACTATTATACCATATATTTTTTGGATACATACATGTGCAAGAATGCCATAAAAGCATATATAGAATTGTGAGCTCCAAATTAAGGACAGTGGATTTCCATTGTGGAAGAGTATTGGGAAACAGAATGTGAGAGTGGCACATATGATGGTGTACATGAGTTTGTATGTTTTATTTTATATGATAAAGACATTCAAAGTAAGTAAATAAAAAATTAAAAATTTGCTGAATTTAAGTGTTATTACATCAAACTTGTCATGTGTTTTTCTCTTACTCTTGAAATACATTTTGTGGTAAAATAAACAAACAAATACTGATTGAGAATGAAAAAAGGAAAAAGAAATCAATGATTTCTATAAATGACAATTATATCTATCAACCTGGGGGAAAAATACCGAGACTTAATGTATCTAAAAGTCAAGTTGTTCAAGTAGAAGAGCAATGTGAAGACATTTTCAAATGTGACAGAACTTGAGCATATAGCACCCTTTAGTCTATTATCTCTTTTTGGGGCCAGGAATGAAACCACCCAATGATGTAATTTGGGCTCATGAAAGAGAATGGTGAGCCCTGGGTGGTATGGCTAAGTGGATTGAGTGCCAGCCTGCGAACTGAAGGGTCTCTGGTTTAATTCCCAGTCAGGGCATATGCCTGAGTTGCAGGTCAGGCCCCCAGTAGAGGGTGCGAGAGAGGCAACCACACATTGATGTTTCTCCCTCCCTTCCACTCTCTCTGAAAATAAATAGAAAATAAAATCTTGAAAAAAAAGAGAGAGAAGAATGGTGACTATGTAGTAGTAAAAGGAGCATAAACATTCAGTGTCAGAAGCCAGTAGCTCAATGTCTAAAATTGCTAATAGATGAAATCATGACCTTGGCATGCAAAGAACGCAGAGAATGCATCACTGAAGTTCTCTCTTGAGAAAAGTACTTCATGATCTAACCAAGCAGGAAAAAATCAGAAGAAAACATGCAAAAATGGAGAAGTTCCAGAAAAATGACTGGAGGTGAGCAGTAAAGTGATTCCAACAAAGAACTAAGATGACCATACTCTGGGTATTATAATTATAAAGAGTAAATGTTGTAATGCCTGGAAAGGAAATTTGGGTGGTATGAGTGGGGACCTGAAAGAATCATAAAAGGGCTACCTACTTAACTACCTAAATCACTAATGATTAAAATTCAAGCAAAATTTTAAGAAGTATAATATTACCACAATCTCTTAAACTTGGAAGTTCATATTTTTAACCTTATAATTTAGACATTTATATATCTTGTGGTAAAGAAATAACTAAAATTAAGCAATTCACTTAATTTTCATTATTTTTTGTTCCTGTTAAAATGAAATAAAGTTACATGTAATGCTTTATTAAAATGACATGGATAGCATAGTTTTGTTTCAGTAAGATGTTTTTTCTATGCATGCATGCATCCATCCATCCATCCATCCATCCATCCATCCATCTATGTGGATCCAGAGCAATCTGGAAGAATGTCATCTAATTTTACAGGCACTAAATCATAGGCGCTATGTCATCATAGGCACTACAATTTTAGATATTACTTTCAATTTGTTTTTTTTTACTTGTGTGTTTCTATTTTCTTAATGATTTGTCTTATTGTTTGAAAAGGTTACAATGAACATACATAATTTTAAAAGACAAAATGTGAAAACATTATTTGAAAAATCAAAATGGGGCACAGATGTAGGAGGTTTTGTGTAAGAAAACTGACAGGTCTGGTCTGGTTGACTATAAGGATCAAAGGAAGTGGAAAACTTAGAATCCTCTTGAGATTTAGAGGCTGGGACACTAGAAGAATAAAAGTACCACAGGCAGAATAGAGTACCCAGCAGAAAACACAACTGATGGGAGAAACAGATGCCTTCAACTTGGGATATATATGTCTTAGGAATTATTGTCAGTATAGAGATGCAATTTTGAGGCTGGAAGTTAGAACTGGTTAGGAAGACATATTTAGGAGTAAACATTATAGAAATGCGAGCTGGAGTCATGGAAAAGAATAAGATTCCAGGACTGGTGTGTGCATAAGGTGCGCCTGTGGGTCCTGACATGGGCTGACACCATCATTGCTTTCAGGTAGGGCCCCCATAAAAGCAGAGCAGAAAGTGTCTAAAATTAAGATGTAGCAGTACACGTGGCCCAAACTTCCCTTGACACTCTACGGTGCAGGTTGCAATTAAAATATTTACTCAGGGTCCCTGCCATTCTCAGATTTCAGGCTCTACTTGGGTCACTGTGACTACAGAATTCTCTTTCCACCTCAGCATTAATGGTTGGCTTGGAAAGGGAGACAGTCACACCACAGTTGATTTATCACTCTGCCTGAGGCTGCAAAAATTTTTCAGACTCAGAACCTACATGTGACACTGACTTTTTTTTATCAGATAACTATTAGATTTTTTAAATGAATGCTTTTATAATGTCCTTACCTTCTTTGAAAACATTTAACTACACGCCAATGTATTGCATTCAGAATTATTAAATAAATACATACCCTGTTAAGTAAGCTGGATGGCCAGGCTAAAGTTTAGACACACATCTGCTGTCATCCATCATGCCTTAATGCCAGTTAACCATCACTTATAGGCTACAGTTAAACAAGCTGGGCTCTCCCACCAGGTGATCTTGGTTACCACCTGTTACTTTGGCTGAATGAGAAGCCTAGCCATGGATTTTTATTTAGCAGAAATATTTGACTTTGGCAGACTGTTAAAAGAAGCAATATTTCAAAATAATGAAACAGAGCAATATTTATGAAACTATTTGCACAGTGTAACTGAGAAGCTAGCTAGCTCTTCTCTCTCATTATAAATCACTCTCCGCCTGGGTCAGAAGAGGAGGTTTGCCAAATATTTAAGTCCTGAAGGATCTGCTACAGAGATTATTATATTAAAGAAATCAAAGTAATCAGAAGTTACTGGTATAGGAAAATCCTGGTAGCACAAAAATCACATGCAGAAATGTGGAAAAGAACTGAAAGACTGAAACCCTAGACTTGGGCAAAGGAGAAAACAGAAAGAGCATGCAAACCCACACCAAACCAGCACATGACCAGTTTTGTCTCCCCCTGCACCTTCCCCAACTGGAATACACCCACTTTGAGTGTCTGGTCCTATGTTATTGTGGCTTGGCAACATCTCTTGATCCGGAAGGATGTTTTTAAGTTTTCTGAACACTTCCCAGTGGTTCTGTCCATTTGTACTTACCATTCTGGAGTCGGGCATGACAAGGATTGGAAATGACATACGCCCAACTCTGCATGTCCTGGAGCCAGCCTCAGTGGCTCTGCCACTGTCACATCAAGCTCCATCACTCCTCACCACTCAGTGCCTGTGCCCATGACACCTGTCAGAAACTTTCAAGTATCTGCTCATTTCTTCATCTAGATTGCCTGCCCAGCCTGGACAATGAAGAGATGACATTTGGGATGAGGGAGAAATAGGCAGCGCCTTCCTGTTTCTGCCTCCCCTAGCTGTCAGTTTGGGTTTTCTTTCAACATATCAAAGTTTAGGCCCAGTTGCCTTGTCATTTAAAAATGCATGCAGTGGTAACCAGGTTTGAAAACAATGTGAGAGAGAGAGAGAACTTGGGCATATCTCCTTAGAGAATGATGCATTGTGAGGAAGTTAAACAAAAGAGGCATGGCATGAGGCTATCTCTGCCCTTTGGAAATGAGCTGCTTTGGAAGATGAGTGGATGCACTCAAGTCTTCTGCACACATTGATTCCTTTGCATTAGTTTTCTTGTTCCATTAAAATGGAATAATTTGGTATATGAGTTATCCAAAGTAGCAGAGGTTTCCTTGGTGTGAGGTTTTAGTTTCTATTATTTCTCTTTTTCTTCTTTTAATTACCCTTTCATTTTAATAAAGGATGAAGGGGCAAAGATGCGGCCTGAATTAAAGCCAAACCTTCACAGTTTTGCAAGTTTTGTATGGATCTATGCCTATGATTCACTCTTCTCATTAACATAATTTGTACATTAACATCATATGTGAATGAGGAAGTGCTGCTTCTGGTCCATCCACATTTTTCCCAGTGGCTTTAACAGATAGTACCAGAGTTTTTCCACCAGCCTTTACCAGGACACAATGGGTGTTTTGTTTTTCCTTACTCTGTCTGAGCTATTATAACACTGCAGACATATGTCACAGAGTGAAACTGTGTCATTCTCCTGCTTCATCTCCCATCAGCTTCCAAGTCATTTAAACTCTGGCTCTTGTCACCAAAATGTCACCCAAAACTTGTGTGCTGCTTTTTATTTTATTTTACTTTATTTCCTTTATGCCAGGGGATGTGTCTTTTCAAAGCAGGGCTCTCAGGTGGGGCTGGCCTGCCTGGCTTCTGGTGGGGCAGCACCACGTCAACTGTACCAGAGTCCTTGTCATTGCTGAGCTGCCCTATGAGGTCTGTGAATGCAGATGCAGTAGAACGTTCTGGCTTTGGGGTCATACATGGTGTTTGATCCCAGTTCTGCTCTAACCCTCCTCTAAGCATTTGGCTGATGACCACCATATTTTGCTTCCGTTCCAGGGTATATGAAGGGAAGAGAGAACCATGATTTTCCTCACTTATGAGACCTTCTGAGGCCCAAATGTTATGATGGTTGTGAAAATTATTTAGAAAACAATAAAGGTTGTATCAGTATCAAAAAGGGGGAGGGTTTGGATAATAGTACAAATATATTTACTAAATTCTGCAAATGGGATTCTATGACATGGCTTTTCCTCACCAACCACACAGAAGCAAATGGGCCCAGGAGTCTTGCTTGTATGGGGGTGGTGCCAACCAGATTCTGGAAAGCCAAGGAGTGGAGACACATGGTCAAGTAGGGGGACTGTAGATGTTCTCTATACTTTAATTTTCTAGGTTGGAAGAGGTTGGAAGAGGAGTTTGCAAAAGCTTCCACATAACTTACACAAAATAGGAGAACTGTTTGTACTCAGAAATGAAAACATAAGATGACCATAGGGGTAATAGTAAAAGAAGGGGGGAGTTGTCCAGGCTGTGGAAATTGGAGGAGGAAGGGGAGACAAATCAATAACTCTACAGGGCTCCTGAGGGGCAGAATGAAAGGCCTTGTCAACAGCAATGTTCATCTTCTTAGGCCAGCATTCACTCCTTTCAGCCTATGTCCTGGGAAGCACAGCTTAGAGTACCAGGGACCTCAGGGACAGAAGAGCAAACCCATGAAGCAGGCTTTCCCTCTATGTCCAGGTGTCTAACATCAAGTAACACCAGCCCTTATAGAGTGTTAGATTCCAAGGGGAGGGAACAGCATGCTGGGAAGAATGTGAACAGTTCTCAGGCTAACACCTGGGCCATCAGCCCTTCAGATAAAACTTTTGAGGCCTCAGGCAAATGGACATGGCTACAGGGCCTTGAATGTAGATAGGTAGGTCACCATGGAAGGAAGCACTTGCACCCACACATTGTGCAGCTGACAAAAGTGACAGACTCAGTGCCTATTTGTGATGCAAGGAGATCTGCAGGAACTGTTCTCTCCCATGCTCAGGAAATGGAGGTCTCTCTTTAGAAGCAGCACCTTTGGCCACTCCAAGGGAGGAGTGAATCTGATGTGAGACTTTGGGCTCCAGCCTTCACGTTGTGTAGCTCTGCCCCTCTGGGATCTCTTTGTATGATGCCTGTCTGCCTGCCTGAATGACACAGATTTTACATTGTGTTCTGGTAGCCAGGAGGTAGGTAAGTTCACAGGAGCAGAGCACCTCTACCATGCAACTGGCAAACAGGCTGAACAATCTTGGCCAGTGCCATTCCACATACTTGAATTTAAGTTTAATCAACAATAAAGTTTATATTTGGTTCTTTATCTGACTTCTATGTCTATTTTTCATTGCTTTGATTCCTGGACAGAAACATAATTCAAAATCTTAATAGGAGACTCTTGCTGGTAAATCAAATGGGTTCTTTCTCTGGCAACTTCTGGGGAAGGTCAGAGAACATTGACATCATAAATAGAACTGTGGGAAGTGATTAAAAGTGAATCAGAGCCAAACTCTCAGGGGCAATGCATGATTATAAACTATGCATTGACCTTGTAATAATTCTCCCCACAATCCTAGTAGGAACTACACTATATTAGAAATAACTTATGTTAGAGATAAGAGCTTATGCTAACACCTAAACATAAAATTTAGTTAGTATAATTGTGAAGCTGTAAACTTAATTCTACAGAACAAACTTCACAAATATGCAATAAGAGAGCATAGCATAGCTATACCTAAAGGCAGATAGGCTAAATGTAAAGAAAATTGGGGTTTGCCAGTAACCTCTATGATTATTAATGAGAATGCCAATCAGAACTACAAATACAGAGATTAGAGTCCCATCTTAGCTACCCTGGCGGAATCATTCCTCAAATTTTAAAGCCAAGTTGAATGTGACACTTTGAATAGGACACAGGAAAGACTGGAGTAGGCCCCTAAAAGATAATGCAGGATGATAAGAGGAAGGGACCATGGGGATTGAAGAATGGGATTATAACTCCTGAAGAAAGGAGGCGTGGGAGGAGGCATGATGGCCATCTTTAAATATCCAAGTGGTGCTCACATGGAAAAGGTAGCTCATGTGGCTATAAGAGGACCAAATGGTGAATATATGAAAGAGTTTCCTAACAATTAGATGTAATTGGAATAAAATGCCCCCTACATAGTGAGTTCTTAGTTATCAGAGTATAGTAAACAGAGTTTACATATTAGGTAAAAATTGAATGGAGTTAGGTATTATATAGGTATCCAGTCTCATATGCTGCGATTCAAGTAATTACTTGTATTACACTTATCTAGCACAGCCTTGAAATGTTACAGCTCTCTAATTCTGAATGCAGATTCTCTTCTCTTGCCTTACTACTAGTTCACTCAAGGGGACTAACTCCCTGTCTTTCACTTAAACATAAATGTTTACTGAATAACTGAATAGTAGACACTCAAATATTTTTTATTGTGGTTACAGGAGGCTCAATAGTACTTGACTAGTGAATTAATAAACAAAGAAGAATATTAAGCATCAGCAGAGGTTTTTTTCCATACTATTTATTAACACAAGCAATTTTTCCTAATTTGGTACTTTTTTCTTTAACATTCTTTACATGAAATTTGAATACAATATGATGAACAGCCTTGAAGCATCTCCGTGCTTGAAAAGAAGAAATACAGTTTACATTTTGCAAAGGGTGCTCACATCAATTATTTCTTTATAATCCTCAAAATACCACCGTAAGATTGACATTTTCCAAACGAGCAAACAAGGCCTAGAGATAGAAAGGGACTTGCTCAAGGACACAAACTCAGTAAGTAGCAGAGCCTGAACTAAGGACAAAGTCCATTGATTCTAAACTGCATGCTCTTTCCACTGTATGTCAAATGCCTCCAATGAAGATCCTAAATGAAAAGAAGAAAGGTCGTGCACTTCCACCTGATTAAGTTGGTCAGACCCACCTACCCCTCATTTTCCCCATGAGCCTCTCTCTTCCCAGTGCCCTGCATTCAGTAAAGCCAATTGTTCTCAGGGGATATGGCTCTGGTTTGCCTGGATGCTGAGCTGATGGTGATACTATGTGAATATGACCACAGCGTAACTTGTCTTTATGAATATCCATTCCTTGCAGGCTTGTGAAACTACTTGCTTGAAGTCTGAGTCTGTTTGGCAGGGAGACAGGGACAAGGCAGCTGTAAGTTGGTACAGTTACCCTAGGCTAGTCCATTGGAATTCACCTCACTTAAAGGAGTGCTGGAAGTGGTTTAATACCAGGACTGCTGGCAGCTCTCACCTTGTGACCTGGGATTTCAAGGTGATCTGTGAAGAGAGACTTTGAAATATCATCAGACATGCTCTGAGGGTATGCTTACTGCTGCTTAAGTGCTTTGAAAAAGGGACACCTATTAAATATGTTCGTCATTCTCCTTTCCTCTTTAATCACATCTTCTCTCATTGTTTTCTTTCTTCTTGAGAAAGTAGTCCCAAAATAGTAAGTTCTCATAATAATTAGATGGAATTTCCTCACATTAATTAATTTAATAAATGTAAACACTTACAATGTGCCTGGTGCTGGGCTCAGGAAAATATAGAACTGAAAATTGATGTCTATGCACTCAATAAACTATAGTGGGAAAGGGAGCAATTAGATGAACAGGTTAAATAGAAGGTATTTCAGTACTGTTCAGTACTATTACTGAAGTATTTGCAAGATGGTATAATTGGTATTACTGAAGAAATTATTGGAAGCAGTGGAATATAAATTATAACCTATAAATAAATAAAAAAACTTTCCAAAATAGAATAAGAATGGGTCCACAAAAGCTTCATCACATATCAGGCCAATTCATGGAAAGAGACAAACATTTAATGTTTTTTAAATTAATTTTCTTAGTTTGAATAAAAATTTATAGACAAAAGCCAATAGTGATCATTTCTGGAATAAACAACCCCTCTTAAGGGTCTTAGTTATATAAACGCTTTGTGGGGGTGGGGTGCCATACACAGATTTATTAAAGGCTTTGGGCCTGGGGCAAATCTGCAGTTTCCTCCCTGCTACTGCCACCAAATGTCCATTGTGACTACATAGTGCACTCTAGAACAATGGCATGTCATATTTAACACTTTATATTTTCCCTGGAGTTTCTAGTTGCCTTTATTTTATTCTTAAAATTTTTTTTAATGTTCTTTGGGCACAGATATCCTTCTGGTTTTTCCTGTAATAATTCTCTTGAGTTAAATTCAGTTTTTCTTTGTAGTCTCTTTCACAAAATGTCCATTACAGATAATATCCCTATAATCACACGGACAACTGCATGCAAAAATAAAATTCAAGTTGTCATTATTGACATATATCCTCTAGTAGCTTTCTGTGATAGTTTGGATTAGTTGTAGCTGCATATAAAAATAATCAACAATAAATGTAACTTAAGCAATATAAAATTTTATTTCTCTATTACAAGGAGAAATTTGGCAGTGCAGAGTAGGTATCGTGGGTTCATATTGTCAGCAAAATATAGTTTCCATCTTTCGTTTTTTATTATCCTCCATCTATGGCTTTCATTCTGAAGGATTCCAGGAAAGCCAAAAGGAATATTAGAACTTCAGCTACCATGCTTACAAATTAGAAGAAATAAAAAGGAAACACTCTCTTTTATGGATATCTCTTTGAAGCCCCTTCACAACAAATCTACTATAACTCATTGGACAGAACTTGGTCATCTAGGCATCCATAGTTGCAAGGGAGGCTTAGGAATATAATTTTTTTTAGTTGGAACATGTCTAAGTAAAAACTGTTTTCTATTGCTGACCTAGGAAAAAACAAAATAATTGGTTATTGTAGGTAACAGATTTCTATCTCTTTCATCTTAAAATATCTTTATTTTGATCTCACATTTATTTCATATTTTGGTACCATATAAAATTCCAAGTTGAAAATAATTTCATCATAACTGAAAGTACTTTTGTACCATAACCTAACATTCACTTTAATGAGAGTAGGTTAGTCCTACAGAGGTGTCAGACTTATCTAATTGATTGATTTATTTAGCCTCTGTAAGCATTTGGTTCTTTATCCTTAGTATTCTCAAATTCCACAATAATTTTTCCATTTTCATTTATCATATCTTTTACTTCTTCAAAGTTATGTTCCATTATTTCTTTGATTTTTTTCATTTACTTCTTATATCTTTTTCTTCTCTAGCTTCTATTCTTTGACTGTTAGGGCTCTTAGATAAGTCTTGGGTCACTTGCCTTTTTTTGTCATATTTTTGTCTCTACTTATTTTCATTTTATTTTACAGAGAAAAGTATCCAGGAATTTTTTTCTTTAAATCCTTCAACCCAAGTTTTCTACTTAAGGTTTATTTGTTTTGGCAGATTATTTTAGTCATCAACATCTCATTCTTGATCTCTGAATCTTCCTTTTTCATAGCATCTTATCATATGAATGGAGTATCAGCTTACATGTGTCTAAGTACACAAATATCAATAAAGTTCTTTTCATGTTTTTTATTAGTTAATATCTCCACTTCCTTTGAAAACTATTTTATTTATGTTATAATAAATCTCATGTCATATTTTATTCTTCAAATATTTAGTTATTGTTGGTTTTTCATTTATACAAACATGTTAGATATTTTTTACATGTTAGATATTTGTAAACATGTTAGAATTTCAGTTAATATAGCCCATGAAAGGAACTCTCATCACAACACAAATATACACAAACACACACTTGATCTTGAAAGTAGGACAGGAAAACCTGTAATTTGCAAAAAAGGAAGGAAGGAAGGAAGGAAAGGAGAAACTCAAAGCCATAGGTAAGTTTGGAAATAAAAGGAAAGTAGCCCACAGGGGCATCAGAATTGGTTATAAGATAAATGCCTACAAAAGAAGGTTTTAGGATCAAGGCCCTTAAGCACAATGATCTGACCCTCAGCTCCTGAATAAGGCTCTGAGTCTAGAAGGATATGACATGGGATCCAACTAACTGCTCTGAACAATATGTGATAAAAGATTCATCAGCACAATTGGAAATCTAAGTTTAGGCAGTGAGAAATAAGGAGTTAGAATTCATACTCTACACCTAGGAAAGACATTACAAGCAGAAAATAAGCATAATATCTTTTATGGAACTGGTGATACCCACAGGGTCTTAGCAAAGACAAATTTAAAATTGCCCAATTGAATTATTCTATAGTGTAGAATAACGAGTGCTGTCTTAGAAAAAAAATGTCAATAAAAAGAAGGAAAAGGAGGAAAAGGAGGGGAATTATAAAGAAAAGTTTATAATGAGATTCAGCAGGTACAACAAAAAGAAAAATTAAACCCCATAACTATATAGGTAATGAACCAAGTTGAAAAAAATTTTAAAGGCAAATCTGTAAAAAATAAATTTCTAAAATTAAAAAAATATAGCTAAAATTTTTCCATTGTTGATGCAAACTATAAATCCACAAATTTGAGGAGAAAACAAACTCCAAACAGAATAAAACAAAAAGAACCACATCATAGCACATCATAATGAAGTTGCTAAAAGCCAGTGGTAAAGAGAAAATCTTATAAGTTGCCAAAAAAAGAAAGACATATTAAACACAGACTAATGAGATTAGAATGATCACAGATCAAAAATAATATAAGACATTGCATAATGAAATGACATATATAATGTGCTAAAAGGAAAAAGTATCAACTTACAACTCTATATCCAATAAAAATATTCTTTAAAAATGAAGGTGAAATAAGGCCATTTGTAAAAAAATGTTAATGCTCAAAGAATTTATTGCAAATAATTCCTCATTACCAGAAATGTTAGAGGAAGTTTTTCATGCTAAAGAATAATGTTTCCAAAAATACCCTCAAATTTACACCAAGAAACAAGAACACTGAATGAAAATGGTAAATATGGGAATTAGAAAAATATGTATATAAAGCTTTTTCTTTATTCTTAAAATTTTTAAAAACAGAGCTTTAAATAAAAATGTAGTATGCATTTTATAAATATGTTAAAATGAGATATATCACAATAATAGCACAAAGGTTAGTGAGGGGAATGGAAGAATCCTGTGTTAAGGTAAGATATTGCAATGGAAGTAAATATTAATTAAAGGCATACTGTAATGAGTTGGAAATTATTATTATAAACCCTATAACAAGCATACATAGCAAAAAAAGTAAGCTGAAATACTAAAGCTATTAAATTAATCATTAAGAAGGCAGAGACAACACAGAAACAGAGAAAAATAGTACAAATAGAAATCAAGTAGCCAGATGATCAGTACAAATAGTACAAATAGAAATTAAGTAGCCAGAAAATCAAATATAATGTATAATTGTATTGTATAATGTAATGCATAATTGTATTGTATGCATATTGTCTAAACATTCCATTAGAAGACAGAGATTGTTCAACATTTTTTTTAAAAAATTTATTGTTGTTCAATTATAGTTGTCCCCATTTTTCATCCATTACTCTTCCCTGCCCTACCCACCTCCCACTTTCAAAATCCTTCCCCCATTGTCTTTGTCCGTGGGTCCTTTATAACATTCTTAAAAGCAAGAAGCAGCTATATGCTATAAATAAAAAAAAATTAAATACAAACACATGGGTTAAAAGTAAAAGGATGAAAAGAGATAAATTATACAAACACTGAAATAGCTACATTAATAACAAAGTAGATTTCAGGATGAGAATATTATCTGAAATATGCCAGGACACTTAAAAATTGAAAATGACAAATGCATCCAGAGTATACAATAATCCTTAATGTGTGAACACCATCTAATAAGAGAACTTTTATGATATACATAAAGCAAAATCTTACAGACTAAGAGGAAATATAAAAATTCACAATTATAGCTGGAGACTTTAACATTCATCTCCAGTTATTGATGAAAAGGTATATATACAATTTGTAAAGGCACAAAAGAGTTCAAGAAAAATATACAGCAAGTTGTGTTAATTAAAGTTTATAAAACAATGCATCAAAAATAGCAGTAGGCACATTATTTTCAAGTGCACATAAAACACCCACCAAGCTAGCCTGTAAGTTAAGCTGAAACATTTAAAAGATTAAGTTATATAAAGTCCATTTTCTTATACATATACACAAATTCAATAGGAAATACCAAAAACTAATCTGAAAAATACCCAAATACTTTAAAACTAAACATGTCTTTAAAAATCTATAAGTTAAAGAAGACATCACAAAAGGACATTATTGAATATTTTTAAAAGAATGGGGACACAGTGAAGGCAGTCCTAAGAGGGAAGTTCATAACAATACAGTCCTACCATAAATGACCTTGAATAGCTGCAGCAATTCTAAGAAAGATGAACAAAGTAGGGGGATCATACCTGATATCAAACTATGTTACAATGCTACTGTAATCAAAACAGTCTGGTACTGGCATAAGAGCAGACACATAGATCAATAGAACAGAATAGAGAACCCGGAAATAAACCCATGTCTCTATGGGCAATTAATATTCAACAAAGGGGGCAGAAGCATAAAATGGAGTAAAAATAGCCTCTTCAAAAATGGTGTTGAGAGATCTGAACAGCTACATGCAAAAAAGTGAAACTCGATCACCAACTCACACCATAAACAAAAATAAATTCAAGGTGGATAAAAGACTTTAATATAAGTCATGACACCATAAAAACCCTAGAAGAGAAGATAGGGAGGAAAATTTCAGACATTCCACACAGCAATATTTTCACAGATATGTCCCCTAAAGCAAGGGATATAAAGGAACAAATAAACAAACGGGATTATGTCAAACTAAATAGCTTTTGCACAGCCAAAGAAAACATCAGCAAAATGAAAAGGGAACCAACCATGTGGGAAAATATATTTGCCAGTGATATCTCAGACAAGGGTATGATCTCCAAAATATATGAAGAACTCACATGACTCCATACCAAAAAGACAAACAATCCAATGTAAAAATATGGGCCAAGGACCTACCTGAACAGACACTTCTGCAAGAAGGACATACAGAGGGGCCAGAGACATATGAAAGGATGCTCAGCATCACTCGCCATCAGACAGATGCAAATTAAAACCACAATGATATACCACTTCACATCGGTCAGAATGGCCATCATAACCAAATCAACAAACAAGTGCTGGAGAGGTTGTGGAGAAAAGGGAACTCTAGTACATTGTTGGTGGGTATGAAGAATAGTGCAGCCACTATGAAAAATAGCATGGAATTTCCTCAAAAACTAACAATTCCACTGCTGGGATTATACCCTAAGAATCCTGAAACACCAACCCAAAAGAATCTATGTACCCCAATGCTCATAGCAGCACAATTTACAATAACCAAGAGCTGGAAGCAACCTAAGTGCCCATTGGTAAATGAGTGAATCAAAAACTGTGGTACATGTACATGATGGAATACTATACAACAGAAAGAAAGAAGGAGCTTCTACCCTTTGTGACAGTACAGATGGAACTGGAGAGCATTATGCTAAGTGAAATAAGCCAGGTGGTGAAAGACAAATACCATATGATCTCACCTATAAGTGGAACTTAATCAATAAAACAAAGAAGTGAGTAAAATAGAACCAGAGACATGGAAATAAAGAGCAAACTGACAGTAATCAGAGGGGAGAAGGGAGGGGGGCTGATGAGGGAAAAGAAGGGGAAACATATGCACTAATGAAATAGAATAGAAAGACCAGAAATAAACCCTTGTATGTATGGTCAATTGATTTTCAACAAAGGGGGTATGATCTTTCAATGGGGGAAGAAAGTCTTTTCAATAACTGGTGCTGGGGAAAGTGGATATCCATATGCAAATAATAAAGTTTGACCTTATATATAAAAATTAACTCAAAATGGGTCAAAGGCTAAAATACAAAGCTAAAACTATGAAACACTTTGATGAAAATATTAGGAGAAAATCTTCATGACATTGAATTTAGTAACAATTTATTGGATATAAAGCCAAAAGAACAGGCAACAACAACAAAAAGAGATAAACTGGACTTACCAAAATTTAAAACTTTTGTGAAAAAATACTGTCAAGAGAGTGATAAGGCAGCACAGAGAATGAAAAAAATACTTGGAAGTCATTTATCTGATAAGGGTTAACATACAGAATATATACAGAACTCCTACAACTCAAAAAGTTAATACACTTCAAAAATAGGCAAAGGACTTTAACAGACATTTTTTCCATATTTAAATGAACAAAAAACACATGAAAAGATCCTCAGCCTCACTTGTCATAAGGGAAACACATAGCAAAACCAAAATGAGATACCACTCCACACCACTAAATGGATCTTATAAAACAATAAATAAAAATCCCAAATTGGAACCCTTGTACATTGTGATTGAAAATGATGTAGCTGCTATAAAAGACAATATGGAAGATCCTCAAAACTGAAACACAGAGAATTACTACATGATCCACTAATTCTACTCCTAGGTATATACCCATTAGTATTGAAAGTAAAGCCTTGAATAGATACTTGTGTACCATGTTAATAGCATTATTTTTCACAATAACTAAAAGATTAAAAACAACCCAATATCCATCAAGATGAATGGATAAACAAAATGCAGTATATACATGGAATGGAATAAAATTCACCTTTAAAAGGAATGAAATTCTTATAAGTACCCCAACATGGATGAACCTTGAATATATGCTAAGTGAAATAAGCCAGACACGAAGGATAAATAAAGCACAGAACAAGACTTGAAACACTCTGCATAATGAATGCCTACAAATTTCCAACTGAAATTGCTTATTTTTCTCTATGTTGTTCTATCAGTTGTTTTGTATATGTATATGTATACACACATATATATATGGAGCCTATATCAATAAATGTATATGCGTTCATGATCACAATATATTTTTGATTTTCTATTTTTTAGCAATAATATACTATCTGCATCAGTCAGTGTTCTCCAGAGAAACAGAACCAGTAAAAGGATATATACATAATGAAGAATTGGTTAATGCAATTATGGAGCCTGAGAAGTCCCAGGATCTGCCATGTGCAAGTTGGAAAGCAGGCGATGTAGTTCAGTCCAAATCTGAAGGTATGAGAACCAGGAGAGCTGATGTACAAGGGCTGGAGAAGATAAGATGTCACAGTTCAAGCACTGAGGCAAGGAAAAGCGGAAAAATTCTACTTTCCTCTGCCTTGTATTCTATTCCAGCCCTCAGTGAATTGGATGCCCATCCACACTGGGAAGGAAAATCTACTTTACTGAGTATATCAATTCAAATGCTGACCTCATCCAGTAACACTTTCAGAGACACACCCAGACATATTTAACCTGGGCACCCCAAGGCCAGTCAAGTTGACATGTAAAATAACCATCACACCATCCATCTTTATTCTTTAGGTGATGTTAAATGAAAACAAAAATGGAGCACAACCTTGCATATGCATTCATTTGTATAAAAAGTAGGGATTATATGTCTGTATAAATACACACATATATTTGTATATGTATATATGTATGTATGTATGTATGTATGTATACACACATACACACTAGTTCTCAGTTCTTAGGTAGGGATAAATAGTGCTTTATAATTAGGGGGAAAGGTAAATGTGGAGGTTCATTTTTCTTATGTGATAAACAGAAGGTCATAGTGTTTCCCAGTGTCTGCTAAACTGTGTAGAATAGAATAACATTCATTAGAAGAATTAAAAAATACACTGGGAATTTCTTTAAAAGCTAAATGGGGAAGTGCAAAGAGGAGAAACCATCACAGATATAACCTAACCTTCAGTAAAGAAGCTAGCTACAAGCCATAGATTAGTATTTTTAGCTATACATTTAGCTACTAATTAAACTAGTGTTGAGGGTTGACAGGACTAAGGATTTTAAATACACATCAAATATGGATGTTCAAATCCCCTCACCCACAATCTTCTCCAAGAAATGGGACCAGGTAGGGTTGGGATTACAGTGGTCTGAAATGGGATTCTTCACCCAAGGCAACTGGAGACATCAAAGGATTGAAGAGAGTAAGGGTCTGGGCTGAAGCATCAAGGTCCAAAGTAGAGGAGTCCAGCTAGGAGGAATGTCTGGAAAAATTACTAAACTAAGTGAGCATGAATGACCACAATTAGAAGTGGCACTAAAGCCATACATGTAGCAAGGAATATAGGGTCAGAGGGATAAGAAGAGATGAAACACAATGGAAGCAAGAAGGAAGGGGATGGTTCTGAGTAATTAGCTAGAAATCATGCTGGTCTAGCTTACATGTAGGAACTAAGCACAGAGCACAGGATATCGGTGTGGGCTTGGCTTCGATGCTTTAAAGATAGAACAGAACAGACGAATATAATGCTATGCTGAGCTATATTAGAGCCTCAGCAAAAGGAAAAGAAATTATTTAATATTCAACATCTTATTGTAATTTTTTGCATTAACATTGTTTTGTTTTTTAAATTTATTTTAATAGTTTATTTTTTATTGTATTTTTCCATTACCATTTATCCCTTTTATATTCTTTTCCACCTCCACCCATTCCCTTTGCCCAGGTAATCACCACACTGTTGTCTACATCCATGAGTTCTTTTTCATTTTTGCTCCATCCCTCAACTCCCTCTCCCAAGAGCTGTCAGCGTGCTCTCTCTGAGTCTATCTCTATCTTGCTTGTTAGTTCAGGTTGTTCATTAGATTTCATACATGAGTGAAATCATATGGTATTTGTATTTCTCTGAATCTTTAATATACTGTCTTAAAATATCACTTATTTTGACTACTTAGAGTTTTTGTGCCCATTTACAACTGTACCTGAGGTGAGGGCCTCACTTATCTCCATCTAGACTAGCCCTGGTGAATAAACAGAAACCAGAAGAGATGTTCAATTTATACCTTTTAATTATAGTGAATTCATAAAGTAAGAGAAAAAAACATGAATGATTATTACCCAATGAAAACATGACACATGAAAAATACCATTTGTGGTGCCTAAACAACACTACAGCAGTATACAACTGAGTATATGAGACTTAGTTGCGAAATGGTGACTAATTTTAGGGGCCCCAGTCCAGAAATAATGCAAATATTGTGGTTTGGTCTGTTTCAAAGCAATCATCATGAGAGACTGTCCTGATCCCCAAAATCAAACTGATCACCTAAAATATTTTCAAAAGTCTGTTTTAGAAAATGCCTTCAGAACTTCCCGCCAAGATGGAGGCTTAGGTAAGACACACTGTGCCTCTTTGCACAACCAA
Organism: Phyllostomus hastatus; assembly: GCF_019186645.2. Lineage (NCBI taxonomy): Eukaryota > Metazoa > Chordata > Mammalia > Chiroptera > Phyllostomidae > Phyllostomus > Phyllostomus hastatus. The sequence continues at coordinate 20,675,152 of NW_025333869.1, forward strand.
AATAAGGACAACAACAATTTAGAATTAAAATAACCAGAACTGACAGAAAATTGAACTGTATGGAAGTCCGACAACCAAGGAGTTAAAATAGACACACTCATCCAGATTGGTAGGAGGGGCAGAGTTGGACAGCCAGGCAGAGAGGGGTCACAACACAAAAAGCAGTGGCACCAGGTGCACAAGGCACCCCAGGCACGCATGACAGCAGTAGGTGGACCCTGGGCGCGGGGTGACAATGGGCAGACCCAGCGAGGTGGTGATTGTGAAGTAAGGCACTGTGCACAAGGCTGACTGGGAGGTCCTACATTCACACACAGATAAACAAGGCAAAATTGGGGAGTGAGACAGACCTCGTAACCCAGGGTCCCAGAGCTGGGAAATAGAGCCTCAGGGCACTTATTGAAAACACCTGTGGGGGTTGAGGTGCCAGGAGAGACTCCCAGCCTCACAGGAGAGTGTGTTGGAGAGACCTACAGGGTCCTAGAACATGCACAAGGCCACCCACATGGTAATTAGCACCAGAAAGGCTCAGTTTGCTTGGGGGAAGTGGCAGAAGAGACTGAAATCTGATAGAGAGTGGAGCAAGTGCCATTGTTCTTTCTCAGACCCCAGCCCCACATAAACATCAGAACCCAGTGACTAGATTGCCTTGCCCTGGTGAATACCTAAGGCTCTGCCCCTCACTACATAGCAGGGACAACAAGACAAAAAAAAGGACTCAAATGGAAGAACAGAACAAAGCACCACAGCAAATACAACTAAGCGACCAAGAGACAGTCAATCTATCAGATGTGCAGTTCAAAGCACTGGTGATCAGGATGCTCACAGAATTGGTTGAATTTGGTCACAAATTAGATGAAAAACTGAAGGCTACACTAAGTGAAATGAAGGAAAATACACAGGGAACCAATAGTGATGGGAAGGAAACTGGAACTCAAAACAATGAAGTGGACCAGAAGGAAGAAAGAAACATCCAATCAGAAAAGAAAGAAGAAATAAGAATTCAAAAAAATGAGAGGCTTAGGAATCTCCAGGACATCTTAAACGTTCCAACATCAGAATTATAGGGGTACCAGAAGGGGAAGAGAAAGAGCAACAAGTGGAAAAGTTATTTGAACAAATAATAAAGGAGAACTTCCCCATTCTGGCAAAGGAAATAGACTTCCAGGAAGTCCAGAAAGCTCAGCAAGTCCCAAAGAAGTTGGACCCAAGAAGGAACACACCAAGGCACATCATAATTACATTAGCCAAGGTAAAAATGAAGAGAATTCTAGAAGCAGCAAGAGATAAGGAGACAGTAACCTACAAAAGAGTTCCCATCAGATTGTCAGCTGATTTCTCAAAAGAAATCTTGCAGGCAAGAAGGAACTGGAAAGAAGTGTTCCAAATCATGAAAGGCAAAGATCTATATCCAAGATTGCTCTATCCAGCAAAGCTTTCATTTAGAATGGAAGGGCAGATAAAGTTCTTCCCAGATAAGGTCAAGTTAAAAAAGTTGATCATCACCCAGCCCTTATTATATGAAATGTTAAAGGGACTTATCTAAGAAAAAGAAGATAAAAAACATGTATAGTAAAATGGCAGAAAACTCACAATTATTAACAACCACACCTAAAACAAAAAGAAAAACAAACTAAGCAAACAACTAGACCAGGAACAGAACCACAGAAATGGAGATCACATGGAGGGTTAGCAACAGGGGAGTGGGAGGTGGAGAGAGAGGGGGAAAGTACACAGAATAAGTAGCATAAATGGTAGGTAGAAAACAGACAGGGGGAGGACAAGGATAGTACGGGAAATGTAGAAGCTAAAGAACTTATGACACATGGACATGAACTAAAGGGGGGGAATATGGGTGGGAGAGGGTGTGCAGGGTGGAGGGGAATGAAAGGGGGGAATGGGACAAGTGTAATAGCATAATCAACAAAATATATTTTTCAAAAAAGAAAATGCCTTCAGAGTTTCTTGTTTACCATATGATTATTTATACTAGGGTAGCACTTTATTTTGCAAAGCACTTTTATATACATGATATCTCACAAAATCACTAAATTCCAAGTTTGGAGAGACATTGGTGATCCCCATCCATATTCAGAAGTCTTAGTCACAGCTGTCTTTGGAGGGTTTCCATTTCTCCCTTACTGGGTACAGAAATGGAAGACCAGAGAGGTGAACAAAGTGAAAAGCAGAGCAGAAAGACATCCCAGGTCTTTTGGATGTGGTGCACCGCTCACAATCATCCATTTAGATGGAGCTTTTCCAGATTTTCAGTATAACTAACAATTGCTACAGTGGAAAGTGGAAATCAAGAAGTGGGATATCCAGGTTATATATTCTTATTACACTATGCAAAGTGGCTATACAAAGTCTTCAAAAATCTTAAATCATAGAAAATATTTGTAATGTGAATGTAGCTTAGATTTATTTTCCACTGTGCTTTTTTAAAAATGTATTTCAGAGAATGAGTTGAATCATGGAGCTGTGAAATGCCATTTTTTTTTCATTTTGTATACAGTAAGCTTTATTACATGAATAATTTGTGAAGTTTTAAAATTTGTTCCAAAAAAGAATTTCATTTTCAAAAATATTTTTAATGACTTTATTTGTTTATTTTTAGAGTGAAGGGAAGGGAGGCAGAAATAGAGGGAGAGAATCATCCATAGGATGCCTTTCACATACCCCCAAATGGGGACCTGGACCTTAAGCCAGGCATATACCTGACTGGGAATTGAACCAATGACTTTTTGGTTTACAGGATGATTCCCAACCCACACAGCCATGTCAGTCAGGGCTCAAAAATGTTTTGACAAATATCTCTATCATCAGAAGAGTGTGGAGTTTACAAAATAATAGGATGCCTTTCATAGAGAAATTGCAGTGGGTAGAGCATGAACTCTAGACCCAGATAACCTGAATTAGAATCATGGAGACCATAACCACTAACTAAATGTGTCCCAATATGCTGTATTGAGCCTTTCAGGCTTTAGTTTCCTTGTTTTCAAAACACGGGTAAGAGCACCTACCTGATGGTGTCACTGGACGATTAAGTTAGTTAATACTTGTAAAGAGTTTTTATAGCATTTGCACAAGTGGTAATTATCATTACTTAACTAGATTCATAAATTCTGCGCCCCATTCTTCACAGGGAAAAAACTCTCATTGTTTCATACTCACCAGTCAGAACTTTGAGAAGGTCTGGATGCCAAATTACAAAGTTAAAATAAGTTAGTTCTATCAGTGCTGGATAAAATAACTTAATAATGACTGACAAGCATTAGTTTCATAAATAGTGTTGCTGTGCTTTTGAATTTCTCTCTAAATCTTGCTTTAATTATATATAACTTGTAGTTATGATATAAACATTATAGTAAAGATAGATTTCTATTTGTAACTGAATGAAAGAGAAGTGCTTCTACTTTCACACATTCAATGTCTGACATAGAATGCCTGGGAGTGTCCACAACTAAACCACACAGCCTGCTGGCTGCATGAGATGTCACTGGAGAAGAAGGCCCTATAAAATTCACACAGCATCTGAGATCCATCCAAGGTCAAGTTGCATATCATCTTGTCATTCTGCTTCTTGACATTCATTTTCCTTTCCTGTTTCAAGCTTAACCCATTTTCATTGCCTCATGCTCCCACATTGTACATTGTTCTAAAAATGAATGAGGTAGTTTGTTTGCTTGATCCAGATTATAAAATAAAAGGGGGTGGGAACTTCTCAAATGAAAATTCCTTTGATGAAAGAATCTCATCCTGTTTAATGTGCAACAGCAGCAGCCAGTGAACATAGCCTAATAGACCTCTATGAACTGGAAACATTCTTTCATTCATTCATAAAGTATTTATGGAGGTACCCTTTAGCCTCAGAATACAAGTCTTTCCCTTTGGACAGTAAATGACAGAACAAATAAATATGTAATATGTCAAGTGGTGTTGAGTGCAACAGAGGAAAACAAAGTGAGGTAAGTGGACGGTAATGGGTGATGGTGGTAGGGGGGCTACTTTAGATAGTGTGGGATGAGAAGGCTTCTCTAATGAGGTGGCATTTGAGCAAAGACTAAATGGAAGGTTTAGCGTGCTTGCTCATTGTAGATCAATGTGGCTGGAGCAGAGAGAATGAGGGGAGAATGATAGGAAGTAATATTTGCATTAATTTTTGCTTCACTTTCACAGCTATTGGCATACTGATTCCTCTAGAGAAGATTACATAGGGCCATGTAGGATCTGGTAAGGACTCTGGCTTTTACTCCCAGTGAGATGGGGAAGCACTGGTGGGAAATGGTTAGGGGACCCACAGGATGCGAGTTAACATTTTTAAAGGATGGTGCTGGGTTTCTTGTTAAGAACTGGGTTATAGGAAGGCAAGCATAGAATCAGGAGACCAAAAGGATATATCCAGTCAGAATTAATCCAGGTAAGAAATGATGGCAGCTTGGGTCAAGATGTTAACTGTACATAAGATCACTGTTACATTAAAAATTAGCTTTTCACTGTCATTTCTGTGCCTTAATCCAAAAAGTTCTTTGGTACAATCTCTAACGTAGTGCCTATGATAGCATATAATAATTACTTGTGTATATATTAGTCTCTTTCAGATAGAAGTTGTGCAAAAGTAGAGCATCTATTATTCCTCTTGTATTTCTAATTTCCAGCACATTGATAGTGCCTGAAAATATTTGTGGAGTTAGTGCATGGGTGGACATCCTTATAGACATGGGTTAACATAGGTTTAAAAAAAGGTTTCAAAAGCAGAGAGGATAATCTGGACTATGGAATTATTGGAAACTATTTCTAGAGAAATCAATGACCCAATAATGATAGGAATGAATCAAAAGTAAATACACATTTTAGAGTTCTTAAATATTTAGAGCCACTTTGCAGTCTTAAGTGTCCTTGTGCATATTTCAGCTAGTTTCTTGATCACTACAGTTTAATAAAATGCCAATAGTGGTGGAAGATAAATGTTGATATTACAAAAGAATTCTAGGAAAATAATTTATATGTTTATAATATGTATATATGCTGTGTACATGTGTGCATGAATAAAACAGCATGAGAAGGCTATAATAATAATACCCACTAAAGTGGCCCATAGACCAAACTAACCAACAAAAGCATTGCAAAATCCATTTTAGTATGACAATGTAATATTGTATATCTATGTCATATGTGTAAATACTCTAACTGTAAACCTATTGGCCTTGCCTAATAAATTGGAATCAACATTTTAATTTTATTTTTTCACTTAAATGTAATTTGCTAAGCAGTAGTTAAACCTAATTTTGTAAAGATATGCACACTGACTCTTTTCTGGTAATAGTAACCTCCATCATCATCATACATTATTAGAACATCAAGGAATATAGTGATGGTTAAGTCCATGCCTTTTACACTATAAGGTGATCCTTTGGAAATGGGTCATCTGAGTGGGTATACCAAAGAAAGCTTCAAAAAGGAGAGGGGATTAAAAGTGTTGCACTTGGAGGCATCTCTATATTCCCTGTGTTTGAGCGATGTAGCAAAGCCAGGTGTCTACAGAATGATGATGTATATGTTGTAGCTCTGCAGACAATAGAGACATTTTTTGGAAGACTATTTGTATACAAATGAGGAACTATGAATGTTAAGAATGAATGTAAGGACATGGGAAAATATAGCCAGTAAATGAGACTTGGTTTTATATAGTAATTATCTGAGATAGCTTATGTACCTATCTTTCTTTGGGTATCAGAGATACGCCTTGAAACAAAATTGCTCTGTTATACTTTGGACAATGGTCTTGTTGTATTCAAATTAGGTTTCAGAGGTCTAAAAAGGAGAAAAGCAAGAACATCAGGACACTGTTGCACTAGGACTAGAGTAAGTCAATCAATGAGTATGAAAGGCAGTGATAAAAAATATTAATTAGGTATGAAACGTACACATTTTTCTATGTAACACGCTAATAGGTGTACAAGTTGATTTATTATGGAGTACTTAGGAAAGTTAGAAAATTATTTATAACATCAGTAATAGGGATTCTCTGCTCAGATCCTGAAATCTCTCTCTCTCTCTCTCTCACACACACACACACACACACACACACACACACACACACACACAACTTTCAGGATGTTCAGAAGGACCTGATGAGTTGGGTAACTTTAAAAATCATTAGAAGATTTTGTAGCTGCCACAGTTAATATTTTCTAAGTTATGCTAAGTTATAATAAGTCCAGAAAAGCTGTTTCTATCATAATAATAGCCTGAAAAACTATATATAGGATGGAGGTTAGACTACATTCTATAAAGAAAGATTAAGTTAAATAGTAATAACATAAAAATTAAAACAATACACTATACCTGGGTATTAAATTAGTTTTAATCTTACTTCAAAAGAAATTTATTTTATAATACTACTTAATTATTATTATTCAAATTGTGATTTTTTAAAAATTATTTTATTGGTGTTTAAGTACAGTTGTCTGCATTTACTGTCCATCACTACCCCCTACCCCAGCCATCCCCACCTCCCTCCCCTGATTCCACCCTCCCTTGGTTTTTTCTATGTGTCCTTTATACTTGTTCCTCAAAACCCTTCCCCTCTTTCCCCTCATTATCCCCTCCCACCTCTCCTCTGGTTACTGTCAGATTGTTCTTAATTTCAATGTCTCTGGTTCTATTTTCCTTGCTTGTTTGTCTTTTGATTAGGCTTCACTTAAAGGTGAGATCATGTGGTATTTGTCTTTCACTGTCTGGCTTATTTCACTTAGCATAATGCTCTCCAGTTTCATCCATGCTGTCATAAAGGGTAGGAGCTCCTTTTTTTCTGCTCTGTAGAATTCTATTGTGTAAATGAACCATAGTTTTTTGATCTATTCATTTACTGATGGACACTTAGGTTGCTTTCCAGCTCTTGGTTATTTTAAATTGTGCTGCTATGAACATTGGGGTGCATAGGTTCTTATGGATTGGTGTTTCAGGGTTCTTAGGATATAATCCCAGCAGTGGAGTTGCCAGGTCAAAAGGCAGTTCCATTTTTAGTTTTCTGAAGAAATTCCATACTGTTTTCCACAGTGGCTGCACCAGTCTGCATTCCCACCAACAGTGCATTAGGATTCTAAATGAATAAATGTAACCTTTGTGGATAGAAAATGTATATGAATTCTTACCTATTTGAAGACTCCCCAACTTGGAATGATTGAAGGTGGGAGGTAGGGATGGGTGGGATGGGGGAAAGTGGTGGTGGGAAAATGGAGACAACTGTACTTGAACAACAATAAAAAAGAAGTACAAAAAAAAATGAACGCTCTACATATTCTGGCTAAACTCACCACAAAGTGCCTTTGTCCCTCTTATCATAAATACTCAAATTAGAAAGTTGATGTTTAAAGGAAATTACCCTCAATGCCTTCAAATTCATTTCTATTTCTAAGATTGAAGAAATTATTCCAATATGGAGAAGGGAACATTAATTAAAAGTAATTGATGTAACAAAACAAACATTAATTATTAATGGAATATTCTGTATGTTAATTTCAGTTATCTAGTTGAACTTTGATGTTATCCATACCTCTCATGTGTATTGTTTACTGCCTGCAGGTTGGGTTGGTCAAGTCCTATTGCTAGCATCTTCAGCCCCACATAGAGGCCTCTGTCATTTTCCTTAAATATTTTTGCTTTTGTCTCATCTTGCCAAGGCACCTGGCTACCTCTGAAGTTAATAAATATATAAAGGTTTGGTGTGAATGTGAAACTATTTTCTGTCTTTAATCAAACTTCCCAGACAACAAGTTTTCCCCTTAACTTCCAGGTGCTCCAGTAGCTTGGGAATTTACCTTAGGTCTATTTTTCTGTGGAATATTATGTACAAGCCATAGTCATATATGGCCACCACAACATGATTATTTATTCCCACAGGGCTTTGTGGTCTACTTTTTTCCTCACTGTTCAATTGTCTTGGGCAGAAAAAGTTGTAAAACATTACTAAGTGGTAATATTCCTCACTTATATCAAAGATGATTCCATTTTGAGGTGAAAATTTTGCTAAACACCAATTTAGTGCTGAATATCAGCACCCCTTCTTACTGGCAGAAAACTGTCCTTTGCCCCTCCTTTCTCATTATTTCTTCAGTTCTCTAATTATCCCTACTCTCTGTGTCCTCACTGCAATTCTGCTTCAAGATCTGCTTCATGCTCTCCTTTGGCATAACTCAATTACCATTTATATCATCACTACTTTGGCAACTTATGCCCAGTATATTTCATACTTAGAATTTTCTTTTTTTTTTCCTTAGCAAAACTCACTTGTCCTAGGTTGCATGTTCTCCAGGCCACATTCCATGCTACTTTGGAAAAATTAGCATATGCCAATATGTTAATATGTACAAATAACATAACCTTACCTACCCCATCCACAGAGTACAAATTAACAATTAGAATTGTAACTTTCTGAAGGAGAACTACTAGTGTTGGAAAATTTCAGGAAACTTGTAGGAAGACAATATTTTTGGACAGGTGGCTATGTCTTTTAATGTTCTTTAAATTTTTTAAGTGTTTGCTGATGTATTGAAAGTAACATACAGTGCTCCACCAAGGGCTGATGGTTTGTCACAAAAACCTGTAACTAATATGTTCTATGCTACTCTGGTCCTGTTTACCTTTCCAGGTCTCCATCACAGTGGTTTTTGACATGGCATTAGGGCAAGTTGGAAAGAGAAAAATCAAGCAATGAATGGTAAGAGCCTTCTTTGGCAAAGGCTTCCTCTCAGAAACAGAACAGGGTGATGGTGAATGTCACACTGGATAAACTGTGATGGATGGACAACATTGACCAGCCTCAATGGGCCCTGTGTTGTCCACCCTGGGCTATGATGCAGGTCTGACTGAGGCTGCTCTTATAAGTAGTAACTACTGAACCCTGCTATTGTTTTATTGAAAAGAGCCCTATGGCTTGTTTTGACCTGTATATTAGCAAAGAAGAGAGAGACAGCTTAGAAGTAGCAAGAAAGACATTTTCTCTTGAAAATATGCAACGTATATCTCTGACAGAAACCTTGCCCACCTAATACACACACACACACACACACACACACACACACACACACACACACAATCAAGGAATTCTTTCATCCAGAAGCTGTAGTTTGCCTTCTTTTCTTCTTCAGTATACACGAATGTGTGAAAATATACCACACTCAGATGTGCAGCATGATGAAGTCCTAATTTCTTACAATGTGCCTCTATTTAAACCAACAAACAGATGGAGGGTTTATGAGCAAGGCTGGTAAAAGTAAAAGCAAATGATTGTAATAGTTATACTTTTAATAGGATCCCCCACAATCTAAAACATTATTCCTCAGGGAACAAATTGTTCTATAAAATTATGTCACTTAGGAAAAAGACAGTCTGCCCTGACTTTGCTGAGGTGACAGAGGACTCCAGGATGGCCTTTGACTGCAGGGTGCTCTCAAGTCAGATCAGTGTTCTAGGAGAGAGGACACAGGGACACCCCGATCCCCAAAGAAAAAGCTTAGTGGAACAGGGTAAAAAGCAGAAAGACCAAGGGTACAAAGGGGATATGAAATAAGTATGAGCTTTGATTAAACTTACTACCTTCTAATTCTCTACTTTGAAAAACAGGGTTTGGGAAATTTCTACAGATTTAAGATAAGCATGCAATATCACTTCCTTCTCAAAAAATGCAGACCAATAATTCTAGCACAGCAGATCTTGCTTAACATGCAGTGAAATCACAAACAACCCAACACCAGTTCATTATCATTATTGCTTTTTAAGAGAAACAAAATTCACTATAATCCTATCATTAAGATGAATATACTGTAGTGATGGCCTTTACGTAAATTATAGTTAAAGCTAATCTTAATTAAAGTTATTACACCATTTTGGAAGAAAATAAACAACCCAAAGAGAGGGAAACAATGTGGTCAATAACTCAATCCAAAAATATTTTTTGCCTCCAAAGCTCTCATTGAGGGAGACATTCCTGTGTATGATACAAATGGTTCTGACATTAAGAAAAGTAAACAAGTAAGAAAAATAAAGATGGAAAAATTCTGTGGTCAGTTCACAAGTGCTTTTTTATTGTTTGAGGCAGGGTTAAAGCCTTTTACAAAGACAAGGATATATGTGCCGCTAGATTGGATATGACATTGGACTAGTCTAGCTGCCCTTGCATGAAACTCTAGCTGCCCATGATATGCCACGGACAAAACAAAGAATTAGGGTGGGACCTAACACAGCTAATTTAAAGCATTATACCAATGCTGTTTTATAGATCAAATAGAAAAAAGGTACTCGACTATGGTTATTAATCCATTTGAGAAACAAAAGCAAACATTCAATATCCTCAATTAATGGTCTTGAGGATTTTAATCTAAATAACTGATTACCAAAGCTTACATAATCTACAAGAGGGACACCTGCCAGCCTCAATGCAAGTCATTCAAGGACTGTACTGACTCAGTAGGCCCAAGGCCATGTGAATGGGCCAGAATTGAGAAAGTAGGTTCTTCTTGGCTATTTCAGGGATTCTGACTCCTCAAAGAGTTTTAAATAGCAACTCTCTAGATATTTGGTACCTATAATTTGGAAGGATTCTCTTTCATGTTTTGCTGCTCTCAAACTAACCTAATACTGAAATATCCAAGGCAATGAATTACTGGTCTAAATCGAAGAAGCAAAAATAAATGTTATTGTGTCAGGAGCAACCAAACTTTCAAATAGCATCCATACTGATTTTACTGGTATACCAATATATTAAATTACATTAAAGCCACCCAACCCATCTGAGCATGCTTATTTTCCTTATAATATTAGTGTTAGAATTACAGCCAAAGATGTACAAAGACCATCTCACAAACCCTGAATTTCATTTCTGAGAGGTCCTGAGAAAGATACCAAATCCAAAGGGTTTGTACCTTCTACTAAAAACTGTTTGGTCTGGTAGATATTTTCTACAGTGTTCCCTTCTTTTTTATGTTCTGATTCACCACTCTATCTTTAATTCCAAAGAAGCAAGCCTGTTCCAAATATAAATATAGCCATGGACATAGTTGGAAGTGTGTGTGATTAAAAATGAATGAACGAGTAAATATTAAAAGTTCTGGGTCCAGCCAAGATGGAGATGTAGGTAGACATACTTCACTTCCTCACACAACCAAAAGAAGGATAACAACCATTTTAAAAACAAAACCAACCAGGACCACCAGAAAAGAAAACTGTATGGAAGTCTAACAACCAAGGAGTTAAAGAAAAAACATTCATCCAGACTGGTGGGAAGGGCAGAGATGGTAGGTCTGGCAGAGAGGATGTGCAACAAGGCAGTGGTTGGAGTACTGGGCAGGCATGGCGGTGGCTGGCCAACTTGATATCCTACATCTGCGAGCAGATAAGCCAGGAAGAACAACTGGAGAGCAAAACGGACCATGCAACCCAGGGTTCCAGCATGGGAAACTAAAGCCTCAAAACCTCTGGCTGTAAAAACCTTTGGGTGTTGCAAAGGTGGAAGAAACTCCCAGCCTCATAGGAGAGTACTTTGGAGAGATCCCCAGGGTCCTAGAATGTACACAAACCCAGCCACCCAGGAATTGGCACCTGAAAAGGCACAATCTGCTTGTGTGAAGTAAGGGATGTGATGGAAAGTAGGGTGAGAGCTGAGCAAGTGGCATTGTTTACTGTCTGACCCCTCCCCTACAGACAGCCCCCCAAGGCAAAAAAGTGGGTTGCCCTTCCTTGGAGAACACCTAAGACTCCACTCCTTGCTCCTTACAATTTAGCTGGTATGCCAAGACAAAGAAACACGGCCCAAATGAAAGAACAGATCAAAACTCCACAAAAAGAACTAAGCATCAAAGAGATAGCCAGCCTATCAGATGCAGAGTTCAAAACACTGGTAATCAATCACAAAAATGATTGAGTATGGTTGCAAAATGAAGAAATGAAGGCTACACAAAATGAAATAAAGGAAAATATACAGGGAACCAACAGTGAAGGGAAGGAAACCAGGACTAAGTTCAACCATTTGGAACAAAAGGAAGAAATAAACATCCAACTGGAACAGAATGAAGAAACAAGAATTTGAAAAAATGAGGAGAGGCTGAGGAACCTCTGGGACAACTTTAAACATTCCTACATCTGAATCATAGGGGTACCAGAAAGAGAAGAGGAAGAGCAAGAAATTGAAAATTTATTTGAAAAAAATAATGAAGGAGAACATCCCTAACCTGGCAAAGAAAATAGACTTCCAGAAGTCCAGGAATCTCAGAGAGCCCAAAGAAGTTGGACCCAAGAAAGCACACACCAAGGCACATCATAATTACATTACCCAAGATTAAAGATAAGGAGAGGATCTTAAAAGCAGAAAGAGGAAAGGAGACAGTTACCTACAAAGGAGTTCCCATAAGGCTATCAGCTGATTTCTTAAAAGAAATCTTACAGGCAAGAAGGGGCTGAAAGAAGTATTTGAAGTAATGAAAGGCAAGGACCTATATCCAAAATTACTCTATCCAGCAAAGTTATCATTTACAATGGAAGAACAGATAAAGTGCTTCCCAGATAAGGTAAAATTGAAAAGGAGTTCATCATCACCAAGCCCTTATTATATGAAATGTTAAAGGGACTTATCTAAGAAATAGAAGATCAAAACAATGAATAGTAAAATGACAACAAACTCACAACTATTAACAATTGAACCTAGAAAACAAAAACAAAAACTAAGCAAACAACTAGAACAGGAACAGAATCACAGAAATGGAGATCACATGGAGGGTTATCAATGGGGAAAGGGAGGGGGAAAATAGGGGGAAAGGTACAGGGAGTAAGAAGCATAAATGGTAGACACAAAATAGATAGGGGGAGGTTAAGTACTACCTAGGAAATGGAGAAGCTAAAGAACTTAAATGTTAAACCTATAGACATGAACTAAGGGTGGGGAATGCTGGAGGGTGGGGGAGTGCAGAGAGGAGGGAGATAAAGGGGAGAAAAAAATGGGATAAGTGTAATAGCATAATGAATGAGATACACTTTAAAAGTGTTCCTGGTACAATAAGACCTTGGTGCTGGAAAAGATGTCTGACACTGCCTAGTATTCAGAGTAAGAAATAAATTTAGAAGTGAACAAAACAAGATAAAGTCCATGCTTTTGTAAATAGTTAGGGATTTAGGAAAAGCTAGTTACTCCAATTCAGAAATTGTAACATGAAGCTGGCTGTAAGTGAATGACCTGGCTGAGAACTTACACCTTCTACTCTCTGCAAAATTGCAAACCAAAATGCATTGCCTGTGATAAAGATACTATAGAGTGGGGAGAACATACAGAATATAAGAGAGAATTTAATTGAAATAAATGAAAGTAGGCTCCCTCAAAACTGTGACTATTTCACTAAAAATAAATCCACAGCACAATGGTATCAGAGTCATCTCTACTCAATAGGCAAGCTGAAGACACAGTCTCTCTCACTTGACTCCAGCCACTGAGCATGCTCAGGGAGGCCCCAGGTGTGACCTCTGCTCCCTTGTGAGCAGTGGAGGGGCCAGGCAATCTATCATGGTGTTCATCCTGTCAGCCCTGGTGCTTCGTCGCTGCTGTCTGTCACCCTGGTGGATGAGACCTGCTTAAGGGCAATCATGTCAATCTCTATGTGACCACTCAGTCTAAGGCAGAAAGATGAAGTTGACAGGCCTGGCAAAGTCAGCAGAAGGTAGCAAAAGCTAAAGTTATAGCCTTCCCACAAAGATGCAGCATGAGCCACTGTTTTTTTTTTTTTTCACCTTCATCTTTTTTCCTTTATTTTTGCTTTCCCTTTTTTTTAAAAAAAAATTCTCATGACATGGGCTAAGGCATATAGAACTTGCCTTCAGAGCTGGTCATCTCGGATAAACCTGTTTCCCTCTGAGTTTTTCCCATAGTAAACATAGCGACACTTCCCCAGGACACCTGAAAATAAAAAGAAACACACCATTAAAAACACAGTTTTGGCAAAACCCAAAAAGGTGCTGCAATGCAGAAATACAAACAATCCTAGATCCAATGGGTGGAAGCAAAAGGATTGAGTCCCAGAGGGAAGGACCCTACTTTCTTGTCCTCAGAGTTGACATTCAAATAAAATGTCAGCACAGCACAGGCTCCTAGGAATAACATGGTTCCCGCATGATGTCTCTTCCTCATCTTAAAGACTTTTCTAGTTTGGCCAATTATTCCTCAGAATAAAGCATAACCCTCTCCTCTCCCCAGGTCTCCTGAACAGTTTCTAAAAATAGAAAATTAGGAGTTTAAAGATGGGCCCAGCCCAAGCAAAAGATGTAGAACAATCTTCCCAAAATGTGACTATTTTCAAGTCCTCCATCACAAATCAATATTGTTAACTTCCAAAAAGACCCTTCCAATTCCTAGGAGGCATCAAGCTTGTAATGAAAGATTAAGGAAGAGCAGTGGTGCTGACAAAATGCCATGTGGAAAGTAAGAAGAGCCTCTGATGTTAAATGGTTCCTTACAGGTGCACTGAACTGTATTCTCTGGTTGCAATGTGTTTACTTTTCATTTTCAGTTTTATTTTAAATAATTATTTGGCTCCATGTACAGCTTTCATTCAAGGAAATTGTAGGAGGATTTAACTATGAAAAATACCCTTATAACAGGGTCAAACCTTTTAATCAACTCAAAATTATTCTAAATATCCATAAGAAATCACTTTTAGGATTATTAAGAACAAATAAGTTTTTTCAAAAAAATATTTTTAACTACAATTTGCTTTTTGCCACCTTGGTTTTTTTTTTTTCAAATTTTAGAAAAATCTTAAAATTCAGCTTCACAGATTTGTCTTACTACTAATAGTACTTGAGTCTCTGATATGTGCATTAGAGAAAGGATAAAACAAAAAATGTCCACAAAACATTAATTCATGAGCTACAAATTGGCCTATAGAAATTGCTACCTATATGCATGATTTTTTCCCCATCAGTTTGATAGTAGGAAACAATCACCATCTTTTGTTCATTTGGGATAAACTAGGACTTGAAATTATCCAGGTTCGTCTTATCAGAACTTCTAAGGAATAAATATTCTTTTGATTGTACAAGAGACATTTTTTCCACCCTGGCTGGTGTGGCTCGGTAGATTGAGTGCCAGTCTGCAAACCAAAGTGTCATTGGTTCAATTCCCAGTCAGGACATATTCCTGGGTTGCAGGCCAGGTCAGGTCCCCAGTAGGGGGTGCGTGAGAGGCAACCACACATTGATGTTTCTATTCCTGTCTTCTTCCCTTTCCCTCTGTCTAAAATAATTAATTAATTTTTTAAAAATACATTTTTTCCACTGCAGAACTTTTAACCTTCTTAAATAAGGATAAAATGACTTAGAAAGCTTGAAGGGCAGGGCAGATGCTCCTAGGTTTGAATGGCTTGGGACAAAGTTGGGAATTGCTGGAGTCACAGAACCGCTCACTGGTGGCAATATGGAGAGGATAATATTGTGCCATGGTCCCAAAGCGGTCATGGGCATGCCCTCATTACTTCTGTTTTATGTTACATTTTCTGTGGACAATATTTTCCCCTTGGACATACTTTCTCTTTGGCTCCCTACCCACAATTTCTGTTTCTGAGTTCTAGTTTGGTGTCTGGAAACACTGAGCTTGGATGGAACCTCTCTGAATCCTTTCTTTGGGCCTAAATGATTCTTTTGGCTATTGGCATTGAGCTGTTTTCTTTATTGGGCTGAATTATGTAGCATCTGGGGTTGGACTAACATTGTCACCAATGCTTGGAACCTGTCTGTGGTCTTGGCTGGTTTGAATCTGTTCCTGGAACAGCACCTCCTACAGAGCCAGGTGGGAGTGTCTCAGATCTTTCTGAAAATCTATAAGGGGGTTCCTTAAACATAATTGATTCAAATACACCCTCAAGAATCTGAAAGACTGAGGCTGAGAGATGTTCATTTCTTTTTTATAGCACCAAGACAGTATGCATGTTTTATAAAAAGAAATGGATAAGGCTGTCAGATATCATGAAGAGTACCTTATTTCTCTTGAGTAAGAGAATGAAAGGCAGACACACACACACATCACCCACCAGTGGGTACATTCATTATGTCCTCCAAACTTTCCAGTGCCTGCAGGGTTGAATTTCTTTTCTCTGCTCCTCTCTCCATTACAAATGGGATTTAGTAAACCTCAGCTCCAGATCTTGCTGAGTTGGAACCTAGACCACATATCCCATCCTGGAAACAGGCAGTATACTCCTGGAATATGGGCCCTAACATGGAGGAAGGTGTAGTGCTCTGAGCTATGTTCCCCAGTCCTTCTTTCTAGCTGGCATTGATAAAAGTCCTTTCTAAGGGCTGCCCTGTTACTTTGGGCCTGGAAGCAAGAATGTTTAGAGACATCCTGGTGAGAGAGGGCTGTTTGATGAATGCAGGAGACTGCAGTGAGGTGTCAGAGCTTGGAAAATGAGGCAAGAGCATGAGGTATTAATATTGTCAATGATCTCTTGACGGGAAAACAGATACCACACTCACTGTCAAATTTAAATAGACATGGAGTACATTAATGACAAAAGGGCAGACTTCAAACAAAGGGGCTGTGGGATGAGGAGCAGAGCTGGTCTCAATGCAGGCAATAACCTGATGTGAAAAGACGCAGTCAAGTCTTGAGACAGGCCCAGGATTGTGTGTGGTGACAGAAAACAGAGATGCTGACAGAGATACCAGTGCCATATTATGCCAAGGATATTCTAACGCTGTCTGCATCTCTAACAAAAGCTGACATCACTCCCTATCACTTGGGGTCTTCTCTGCCTGCTCCTGCAGAAGATTTCTTCCCAGATATCATTACAAAACTCACTATTGCTGTGAGGTTCTGGCAGCCCTATTCTGCCAGAGCACTGGGGTCAGGGAGCCTAGGGATAACCTCAGTCAATCTAAATTTGGACTTTGCAGGAGGAGCCCACTCATCCCCCGATATCTTGGCTACTGGAGGTGATCAGAGTGCCAATGTGTGAGGAGCTGTCACCTTGAATAAAATCCTTAAAGGGAACACACTCAGACTTCAGGCTGCTCCTGGACAGCACAGGGATGGTCCAGCAGCCGAAAATTAAATCCAGCTGCTGGTACTCCTCTGCGCAGAAAGGTGGTCTGGCTAGTGACAGTGAAAATCAGGCTGAAATTTTAAAACTTGAACCACTCAAATTATGTACATTAAGCAAGTGCCGCCTGTGTTGAGACTCCTACCCTATGGAGCTCACAGTTGGTAAGTGATTACCCCCTAAATGGAACTTTTGAGCTCAATAAATAAATAGATAGATACAATTAACAAGGAAGAAAAAAAAGCACAGTCCTACATGTGGCCAAAGCAGTTTATTTATCATGAAGGTTATTTGTAAAATAATAGGACCTGCTCACAAATTAAGTGAGGTGGTGGTGTGTGTCTCTCCTGCTCTTCCCATGACCCTCCTTCCCCTGTCACACCAACTGCCATCAACTGTGCAAATTACAGAGGGAGTAGTTTGCTTGCAAAGACATTCTGGGAGGCACTCAAGCTGGAATTTGGGAACCCTCGGGTCATGACTCAGTAGGCGGTAGTTCCCACGTACATCTGCAACACATTCACTTGTTTTTATCTCCTGGAGCTAGCACATCTTGGGACGGGAGGGGAATACATTTTTTGGCATATGTTGTGTTTTTAATTCTCTGGGGAGAATTAATTGGCCATAATAAGGGAAATAGGATCGCCATGCATCAGGCAAACCTGTAACTGTCTATGTGGAGCTTCTTTTCCAGGGGCCCTAAAAAATGACAGTGTGTTGTCCCCTGGGAAATCCTCTTCTGCCAAATGAGACTCCTAATTTTCTTATAAGTAGCCGGTTCTGCCATTACCATAACTTCTTAAAACTATAATTATGGAAAAAAAAGTATTTTGGGAAGAAAGTTTTAAAGAGGTCTTTTATCTTTTAAATGTTTCCCCCCCTCTGGAATGAATGTTCTAATTATGCAGTTTAAGTTATGACCTTGGAGCTGGCTGAGAGGGTGGGAATCAATCTCTTTTCTGGGATGCAAGGCTATGATGGCTGGAATGGTGCTGGAGTCTTGGCTAGACCCTGTGTGTCCTGGGAAGGAAGTCCTGGCACATGCATGCAAGGTTCAGCAAAGCCCCAGGACTTTCTGATCATCTGGATGCACTTGTACTTTCAGTTGTATTTCTACCATCTGTTTGGTAAGGAGAGGTGAGGGACAATCTGCAGTTAAATCCAGCTCTGCCCCTAATAGTTATGTGACTACATACACCTCCCTTTTCCCCACTGGGCTGGTTTCCCCATTTGTAAACTGAAGGAAAAGGACCAGATCACCTCTGAGGTTCATTTTAGTTTTGAAATAGATGAATTAATGTTTTCCATGTTTCCCTTATGAAGATGAGGATGTCAGGTCCAATACTGCCTGATATAGGAGGTAAATCTAATGGCTGGTTCATCAAAAATTTGATTTGGATTAAGTCAGCTCTTAAAACCATCCAACCCACAGTCCCATAACATATAGAAGGGGAGCTCCATTTGATCTCAAAATCTCCAGCAAAAGAATTACCACTAACTTTTCTGCAACCTGTATTTCTTACCCAGAGCTGGGAGATATTTACTGCTAACTAGCCTATTTCCCACTAGCTTTGACTTGAATCTCATAACTCCATATGCAATAGAACTAAAGACTAAATATCAGAATAAATGACTTCTCATTTGCATTTGAGTTGCAAAAAAGTAATAGTTCATATTCATACAAATATAAATACTTATTTGATTATGCAGTATAGGTTGGACCAATAAATTTGTATTTATAAAATAATGTATCAATTTTATTATTGATATTAATGTTATTTTTGGTAATCATCATTTTAAGTGCTATTATCACAAGTGTTTGTAAGTGCAGCTGTGTAACAACAAGCAGATTTTAATACATTTGTGATTGTAGGAGCTTATAATTAGTAATGCTACAAAACAGACAAGGGACAGAGGGCTTCTCGCAGAACTCCTGTTCTCTAATCTGTATGAGTAAAGAAGGCTCTCTTTGGCCCTTTTACTCTCTCTTAGGCTCTCTGTGGCCTTTGAAAAAAGTGATGACAGTGTTGTAAAGAGGTGGGTGGGCCCAGTAACAGAGAGGGAAAGAGTATCCAGAGTGTCTTTCTAGTCCATTGTGGAAGGTTCTAGAACTATATGCTTCCATGTGACATTATATATACCCATTCACACGTCACCTCTACAATACTCACTCCTGCCCAATTTGTAATACCCAGTGCCTGAAGCAGTACTTAGTACAGAGGATGTATTCAGTAAATATTTGTTGAATAGGTAAATTAATACCATTAAGATTATTAACTATTTAGAATTTAAATAAAACCCACCAAGTTAGGAATTTCAATTGTTAAATACTCATACTTTAACCTCTGTTAATACCACATCTGTTTGAAATGCTTTAAAAATACATACAGATTAAATATTTGCCTTATGAAAAAAGGGAGCAAAGTAACAGAAGGCAACAGCTTCAATTCCTAAACACTTTTTTAAAAAAAATGTGGAACACTTTTCTCCCATGAAAATGAAGTAATCACAATGTCTGGCTGGAAAGAGAGAAATGAACTGAATGTTATCATCAGCCTTAAGAGCTGTAAACATCATACACAGGAAAGGATATTCCCCAGAAAGCACATCCTCGCTCTTTGTTATGTGTAGGCTGTGAGTAAACTGGTAACTGGGAAGGAATAAACACCCATGTTTATGATCTTGAGAAGTGGCTCGAGAGTACCCCAAGGTCAGCCTGTGTGATGTGCTATCAGCTCTGCTGTGGATTGCACATAGGATTTAGCAGAGCCTACAGAATTGCAGGCATCTAGCACAACATCCTCATTCTGTGTAAGCTACTTAACTACTAAGGCAAAATGGAAAGAAGAGATTTTGAAGGTCTAAAGGAAGGGTTTACTTGGGAGCAGTTTTTGTGCAAGGAGAATCAAGTCCATTCTGCATACCTGGCCCACCTGAGTTGACTCATACTGGGTCTAAAACGGGGAAAGGCTCTCTATCTGACCCTGGAGAGGGTAAAGAAAGAAAGAAAAGAAAAAGGGACTTCCTTCCGTAACGAGCTATAAGTATGATTTTGGGCAAGTGTCTCAGTTTTATAACCTGCATCTTGGGTTGGAATGGGATGTCATAGTCACACCATGTTGCTAACCCCCAAAACATCTTCTCTGTGGACTGGGGACACACTGTCCTTGCTAAATACTGTAGCGACTCTCTCAAACAGTGCTGCCTGAGGGGGCATTTCCTAGTTTCTCAGATGAGTACACTCTTCCAAACTCTTCTCCTTTACTATATAAAACAATCCCATGAGGTGTTGAATTTTGTAAGTATTTTATAAATTTTGGATATTAACTCCTTATCATATGTATTGGCAACTATGTTCTCCCATTTTGTAGGTTATCTTTTTATTTTGTTGATGATTTCCTTTGCTGTCCAAAATCTTTTTAGTTTGATACAGTCCCATTTGCTTATTTTTCCTTTTGTTTCCCTTGCCTGGGGAGATACACATGATAAAATATTGCTACAATGAATGTTCGAGATTTTGCTGCCTATGTTTTCTTCTAGGATTTTTATGGTTTCAGGTCTCACATTTAAGTCTTTGCTCCAGTTTGAATTTATTCTTGTGTGTGGTTTAAGAAGGTGATCTAGTTTCACTTTTCTGTGCATATCTGTCCAATTTTCCCAATGCTATTATTGAATAAAGTATCTTTAGCCCATTTTATATGCATGGGCAAAGGACCTAAAGAGACAATTCTCCAAAGAGGATACAGATGGCTGATATATGAAAAAATGCTCAGTGTTACTAATTATCATAAAAGTACAAATTAAAACCACAATGAGATACTGTCTCACACCTGTCAGAATGGCTATCATCAATAAATCAACAAACAAGTGAGGGTGTGGAGGAAGGGAAATCCTTTTTCACTGTTGGGAATGCAGACTGGTGTAGTCACTGTGGAAATCAGTATGGAGATACCTCAAAAAATTAAAAATGGATCTTCCTTTTGACCCAGTGGTCCCACTACTGGCAATATATCTGAAGGAATCCAAAACACTAATTTGAAAGAACATAAACACCCCTATGTTCATTGCAGTGTTATTTACAATTGCCAAGATATGGAAGCAGCCCAAGTGTCCATTAATAGATGGGAGGATAAAACAACTATAGGACATTTACACAATGGACTATTACTCAGCCATAAAAAAGAAGAAAGATTTTCCCTTTGCGACAGTATGGGTGGACCTGGAGAACATTACACTAAGTGAAATAAGCCAAGCAGAGAAAGACAAATACCGTATGATTTCTCCCATAGGCAGAGTCTAATGAACAAACTGAACTAACAAGCAAAACAGAGACAGACTCACAGATGGAAAGCAAATGACAGCTAGTGGGAGTAGGGGAGATTACAGGGTGGAAGGATCAAGCAAAAAGGAAAAAGGACTCATGGACATGGACAACAGTGTGGTGATTGCTGGGGGCAGGAGGTATTAAGGGACTAAATGGTCATGGAAAAAATATAATGAAGATTAAATAAAAAATAAAATAAAGAGAAATCAGAAAAAATAAAGATTAAAAATGTAAACATCTTTGAAAAAAACAATAGCTTCACACATTTGTAATATCTTAATCATTATTGTTACTACCAATCACAGATAGCACTGGATACATTTTCCCTAGATAATTATGAATAAAAAACATTAAAGCAAAAAATTAAAAAAAAAAAAACAACCCATGACCCTATCAGGAGTATTCTGGCCCTGCAATGTTGACCCTGATATTTTGTAGTCGACATTTAAATTATGCCATTTTGACCATAAGGATGCTTTGGCTTGTGGTTTATGAATACAAACATGTAAACTAAATACTTTCGGAAAGAATTAATTATTCAGAGCAAGCTCCATTTGATCAATTTAATCTCTTAACATTTTATTTTATTATTTGATTTGATTTGATTTGATATTCACCCATACCTTTTTCTAGCCCCACCCTTTCCCTCTGGTAACCACTGTACTGTTGTCTGTGTCTATGTAATTCCTTAATTTTTAAATCCAATCAAAACATATTCTATTTTTAACACTTTCTTTTTTATTTTATTGATTTCCAATGGGATCAATTCTTTTCCATGTAATGTTTACATTAAGGTTAAATTCCACATTCAGCATTTTCCAAATATCAGATTTTACTGATTGCCTTCTAAAATCTCTTTAAGTGTGTATTTTAAAAAGTCACATCTTCTTGAGTGAAATTTTGCAAATCTGCATTGTGACAGGAAGACTTGCATCCTCTACTAAAGTTTAGTCAACACATATTATTGCATGTAATTTTAGCTCACTTCAGTTTTATTTCATCTTTATTATTTTTATCAAGGTGATTTCCTCTCCATGAATTTGTGCATTCAATATACCAACTAAATATAAATCTCAGTAATTTTTTCATCTATAATAAATTGCATTATGTAGGTTTAGTTGCTTGCAGTTTTATTTCAGGCTGATTATGTTTACCAGCAATGTTTATTATAAAGCAAATAACAATTTTTATTCATTTCTTAGTGAATAGGACAAAAGTATGCACTCTGGATGCATGGGGTTATGACATGCTACTTTCTACCAAGCACTAGTCAGACAAATGCAGTATGGGCCACCTACCCGAGGGTTGGGACGCATCCCTATCTTGAAAAAAAGACGACACAAATGCCAGTAACATACCCCTTTGAGAAGAGGGCATTTGGCACCAGTGCTCCGTCCCCTGCAATGAGGTCTGATGGGAGGTTTAACTTTCCACTGAGAATAGACGGATTATAAAGCCTGTTTCAGCAAACGCTGGGCTTTGTCAAGTCTCACCAGTGTATTTGTAAGGAAGGGAAAACAGGGAAGGAAGCCAGTCAGCAGGGAAAAGGTCTTGGCAAAATCTGTACTGAAGGTGATAGGAATGCATGGCTGAGAAGCCAGCCTCCCAGCCCTGGAAAGGTTGCACAAATGGTCATGTGAGTGTGCAGACAATTTGACGTGTGACAAGCCAGAGCCTGTGGTAAATGCACTCGGGGCTCTCAGGGCAGCTGAAATGAGGCTTGTCATTTTAGAAGAGAAGGAGGTGGGAAAGGGAGGAGAGAAAAAAATGCAGAGCAAGTTTTTCCCTCAATAATCTGCTGGTGGGAAATATAAAAGCTGGCCCAAGTCTGAGACATAATTGCACCTTTGAGTAGACCTTTAGTAACCAGCACTGTCCCAGCTGGAGCCCCTGGTCCCTACACTCAAGCTGTGGATGCAAGGTCCCTGCCCAGGTGTGACTGGGCCATTCTAAGTTCTAGCCACATTGAGGAAATATTAGGCTGACAGACTGGCAGCAATGTTTCCATTATGTGAACTCTCAAAAGGAAACAGTCAACAACATGCTTTTCCTGAGATGTCAATGCTTTTACTTATTTATTTTTTGTATTGAGGGTAGTGCAGGTATGCAGAGACTGATTGGAAAGTATCCAGTTCTGAGATGGGCTCATTTGCTATTTTTTGGAATGTCATTAATATGAGTGGCTCTTACCTCTCTTCCTGTTGTATTTCAATCAAATAGGACCATATATGTGTCAGAGATCAAACACCATAGTAAATATTTCCTGGCTCCAACAACACGCCCCCCACCTCCAGAAAACACTGCTAAATCTTCTTCACAATCCCATTTTTAGTTCTTCTTAGGTGACACTTTTTTGTGACATTTTAAATGAAGTCAGAAACAGTGTGCACTCTGACTTCCTAAACAATGGTTTATTTATACAGTTCTATAAGGATACCTTATTATTTTTCTGTATTGCCTAGTGAGCTCAAACACAGAATGGGAATTTTTTTTTTTAAAGAAGTGTGTCTTTACCTATATTGAACAATTCTCACTGGGACAGAATTTAAAGATCTTCATTTTGGGTAAGTCCTTTATTTAATAAAGGAGGAAAATGGAGTTTAAAGTAGCTTCCCCAAGGTCACAGTACCAGAACCAACACCAACCCAACTCTATCTTTCTAGTCCTGCTGTTTCTGAATTCTAGGAATACAGGACAAAATGTCAAAGATCACCAACAACCTGATGTAAGTAGACTCTTACCTACTTTCCACAGGGAGAAAATTGAATCTTCAAGCTCAGTTTGGTGTGAGCATGGTCCCTCCCCCTCATCTGTGTTATGCGTGGGGTGTAATGGGTTGGAGCTGAGCTGGATTCCAAATGCATGCCAAGATGGGATGCGAATCGGGTAAAAAATTTGTGAACTCCCTTCAGTGTAGCTCACTGATGGATGTCACATAAACCAGGCTGTCAGTCAAATGGGCAGTGGTCAAGTGGTATGGCTTCATTTTTCTTTCTCAGTGTTTGACTAAGGCACTGAGAAATCTTTCAGACAGAAAAGAAAGAAGGAAAAAGTTTACCCCTCCACTGCCTCTACCATTCCCCCCATTATCTCCACATTGATCTGTTCCTCCTTCCCTCTGAAGTCAGGAGCATTGCCACTAGAGGGCACCATGAATTTAGGAAAAACAGCAGCATTCTTTAAAAAAAAAAAAAAAAAAGATGGCAACTATTCAGGGAGGACCCTTAAAGCCACACTGTGTTTTGGTCACCAATTACGGGTGGGTTCTGTAATGATCAATATGCCACATTTGTTCAATCTGTGCTGAAGGTTTTATGGGAATGGGGCTAGTGATGCCCCACCTTTTGGATTCCTTTGGCCTCAATTTCAGGGACTGATTTTCTTTACCATCAATTGCTCTAATTAATCTTCCAGGCTCAGGGGTTGGGGATTTTTGCCTATCACCTGCATAAATGTAAAGAACCATGCAAACTAAAAAACAAAAACAGATTTCCACATTTCTTAGAGAAAGATCATATTTACTGTGCCTCCTCCACCACATACAAAAACAGAAGTTTGCCACACAATTGGAGTTATCAGTCATCACCTGATAGTCAAAAAAGCAAAAAAAAAACAAAATAAAACAGAACAAAATAAAACAAAAACTGGATCATAAAATATATCATCCACACAAATCACAGCTACCTCTTTTTAAGGATCTACCTGACCAAACCTATGCAGCCATTGCTTTCCTTTTAAAGTACCTGGCTCAGATTAACCAGAAAAGAGGGCCAGAAGCCACTCAAATGAAAATAAAATAACAGTTCCAGCTTCTGTTCAATCATCGTTTGGTCACCATCCTTGGCCTTTGGCACATGAGCACAGTGTTTTCATGCTGAGAACAGCAAATGATCACCTCCCTTTAGGAGAAAGGAGGTACTATGGGTTTAAAAAAAATGTGAAGCATATCATTATTTTTTAAACAGCAATAAATGCTTGGCATTCCAGGGAATGATATTTTAAATTAGAATTTCCTAGAATTAAAATGAATGAGTGGACTCAACCAGAGAAGGAAGTAAACAAAATTGGAGCTACTGGACTTGGGGAAACCAGACCTAAGGCCCAGTATGGCTCTCCACTTCACCTGAGAGGACTCCCAAGTGGTCAGTGAAACTAGTGTAAAAATGGCTCTCACACACTTTCTTCCTTTAGATAACAGTCTTGTGATTGACTCACCACTAGGGGAATGTTGGGTTCCAGTTAACTAATTAAATTAACTCACTGACTCATATTTAACTAGAAAACTTTTTGAGTCTTCTTCTACATATGAAACACTATATAAAACCAAAGTCACTTTCATTGTCTTACTAGGTACATCACAGTGACCACAACTGAGTATTTATGTGAGTATTTATAATGAGGATGACATCATTGGGAAGTGTAGCTAGGGTGGGAAGAATGCTCATTGATCATTTCTCTAGGTCTTAGGACTTTCTCTCTACAGAGCCTCCAAAAGGATAGAGATGACAGCTTTTCGTCCATGCTCATGAGCCTAGGGCATGTAGGTGCTCAATAGACTATTTTTGCAGAGTAAATGAGAGGATCTCAGGGTACTTCTTTGGAATCCCAGTGTTTGCTGCACATCCTGGGACAGAGGAACTGCATGGCTGTCTGACCACAGTGGTTCTCCTAGTTGCTCATGCATTGGAATCACCTGGAAGGCTTGTTAAAATGGATTGCTGAATCCCATCCTTGGAGTATCTCATTTAGTGGGTCTGAGTTGGTCCAAGAACTTGCATTTTTGCTAGTTCCCAGGTGACAGCGATGCTGCTGGTTAGGGGACCACACTTTAAGAAATACTCTTCTAGGACAACATAAAAGGCACTCTTTCTTTTTTCATTTAAAAAAGTAGAACTCCTGATGTTAGCTTTTATCTTACAAAATCAAGACCACTCAAATTCAGAGACAAAAGGTCTGTTTGACTGAGGGTCCTAGGGCATCAAGTTTTACTAAAAGGAGGTTTTTCTGTCTCCCAGAAGTCTGAAAATGTGTACCTAAAATTGGAAAAAATAATTAACGATTATAAAAGGTTGCCCTAGCTCTTTAGTATAAAACAAAAAACATGGCAGTTTAAAGTTAAGCGATGTGTGGATTATATTCACATCAAAAAAGAGGTTTTTTTTTTTGATAGACTGGAACTGAATGTGCAAATTATAATTTATGAAGTATTAAATAAAACAACTTGCAGAAAAATTTCCCAGAAAGTCTTTAGCCTGCCTGTAAAATGACAGACTCTTATATGAACAACTCTGAGCGGTGGGGGTCGTCTTGCACAGTTTGAGTGGGAATTTTGGCTTTCCTCTCAAGCAGAAATTTGCTTTTGGGTTTCAGATCTTTTCCTATTAGAAAGTTCACATCAGAAGGGGGAAACATCTACAGTTCTGTCTGGGTCTTCAGGCTAAAATTTCTCAAGAGAGTCACTGAAAGGAAAGACAAGTTGCCTCTTTAATTTTTTGAGCTACAAAAAACAGATCCTCTCAAATAAAATTAAGCAGACCCAGTGACTAGGGGGTTTGTCATAATTGAAACCTTGCAAGGATTGGGGAAAAGATCTTCCTTTCTTGAGCACATTAGGAAAACAAAAGGAATCTACTGATATATGATCTAGCTGAAAGAAGTTGGCATTACAAAAAATAAACAAACAAACAAACAAAATCCAAAGTCTGTTATTGCAGAAAGCACAGCATAATTCTTGGGTACTAGCAAATCTCACTGCCAAATGCTATATATATTTCATCATTTCCTGATCTTCAATTTCCCATCCTTTAGCCTGCTTTGGGAAAAAAAGTACATATATGTGCTAATGAAAGAAACTATAGGTTAAGAAAGAATTAATAGCAAAAAGCAGTTTATAAGAGTATTAAGAACCTCTTGTACATTATTTTATTTGCCCAGGATAAAGACAAAGTGAACAGTAGAAGAACATATTATAAGGGTCTTCATTAGGGTCAGGCTTATTAAAACTTAATGAAAGCACCAGAATCTCTCCAGTAATATTAAGAGGGGTGTACTTTTTGTCTGTCAATGTCATGGCCCTGGTCAGAGAAACATTATTGACAGTAGGTGGGTACCAGGTGTTATCTGTCTCTGAAACATACTACTTTGATGGCTTGCAATATTACCCCCTTTTATTTTATTTGGCTGGGTCAAATTTGTCAGGATTCACCCTGTGGTGAGGTAACATGCCTCCATATTGGAAAAAAAATTGCCCATGAGCCAATGTGCGCCTCACACCTAATAGAATACATCTGGCTCTGACAGTTTGATGCCCAGCTCTGAGCCACATTCGGCAACACAAATTAACAGTGTAGACATTGCCCATGCTGAGCAGGAAGTAATAACCTGCTACCTGCTACTTGGCCAAAATCTCATTATAAGCCATTAAGGTAATTGAGGGCCAAGACTCTGTGGATATTAGACTCCCCGAGCGCCAGTCGTTAGTTCAGCAGAAGAAAGGCTCTGAATGGAGGGGAGGTGGGGCCTACCGAGGAGAAACTGCTCTGACCATAGTGTGAATTCCACCTACTGGGTACTCCGTGGCTCTGGAAGATTCGTGAGCTGTTTCTTTTCTGTCCTGAAACCCATGTGACCCCTCCTGGGGGCTCAGGACTCCAGGAAGATGATGTAACTCTTCATAGCCCTCCAACCATGCTGTACAGTTAAAAGTTGGTTTAAATGAATAGTGGGGACAGCCACAAAGGGAAGAAGAGACCAGAAGAAGTGAGAGTGTTCCATGAATAATAAGTGTAGAAGCTAGTGCAGGGAGAGGAGAAAGGGGAAGCCATGCTTTCTCCCTAGGAGATGAAGGGTCTCTAGAATTACTGCATGTATATGAGCTTCCATTCTTCTGTAGGGGGCAAAGTTAACTCCTTTTCCCATAAGGTTGGCCCTCTTAGTCTCTGTCCAGGGTTGGGTAGCTACAAAGAATGTGATGTGAGTTTGGAGGAGGGGATCAGGACAGAAGTCAAATCAACTAATTGATCAATCAAGCGACTGATCAAAATACTGGTTTTTGGTACCCCGAGAACAACTATGGACAGCTATCAATAAATGTCTCTTGAAAAGAGTCACCTAGGAGTAGTTAAAAATATAATAGACTGCAGAAATCCCTTCCTATCATTCCCGCAACACACATGAAAACATATACACACAATAGTAAGAATCAATGTCTCCAATCAGGGAGCAAGTTTATGCAAGGATTTGCCTAATGTATCATAAAAAATCCTGAGTGCCATGTCTTCTCTGGAAACCACTGGAAGCCTGTTTAATAAATTCTCCTGGCATCCTGAAGTTTCCATTGCATTCTACCTCAGTCTCAATGAAAGGTGCCTTGGCTCTGGCATTTTGAAAGACTTGGCATTTGGGGAAAAATAAGCACTACAGTGGGGAAAATAAAGTGTTCTTGAGGGTGAGAATGTCTGTGAGCATCAAGTCCACACTCTGAACACCCTAAGGTAATCTTCCCGAGTCAGCCATGCCAGCCTCATTATTTCTATTCCCCGAGAGGGTTAAGCACAGTCTGGAGCCTAGAAAATGGCTGCTGTTGGTACAAGTGAGGCCTTCCTTATAACTAGATCCTTCAGGAAAAAACAAATTAATCAACAGCAAGCTGAAGTGGGTTTAATGATTGCATTCTGCATACAATCAGCTTTTCCCTTTTCAAGGGCCATCAATATGTCAAGGGAAGACATATCTGAAGGATATAGCTCTTAACATCAAGGTTATCTATTCTCCACAAGGCTCCCACTCCTTGCTGGGCTGATACTCCACACTGCCTGTGTCTAACATTTTCATCAACTCTGCAATCAATCAAGGTAATAATGTTGTGCAAAAAATCAATTAACAACGCAATTAAACTTTCCTTATTATCTCAAAGGGCTGAAATAATACCTAAAGGGAAGATAGACTCACTGAACGCAGACATCCATAATCCAATGTGAAAGTGAATTATGAGGTTGGACAGATGCAGGCATGTGCTGGTGCTGTTATTTTCCAGGGGTTATATCTCATTGTGGCAGTGTATCAGTCAGCCCCAATCCCAGGCCCTAAAATTCCAAATTACTTTTAAGAAATATATGATGTACAATATCCATTGCATATTCTCTTTTAAAGATAACCCCCTCCTCTCCAAAAAAAAAAAAACTGAACAGCCATATTACTCAAAGACAAAATGATCTTTCAACAAGAACATAAAATATAAAAGCTATAATAACATTTACATCTGTATAGCACACATCTCTGTAAATGCAGGTCATCTATTATACATAATCTGTAGTGCCTAAGAGGCTCAGGATGCTGCAACAACATTTAAAACCCGAATGTGTAAATGTGCAAACTCCTATGGGATGGCTGTGGCTTCTCCCAAGTGGAGGTCTCACTCAAGCCTGTGTACACACACATGCAAATGCACACACACATGCAGGTAGAAACATCAGGAACAATGGCAGTATTACTCACTTAAAATGGGAATGACTATATTATTTATCAATTACACTCAACTTGCCCCAAAACACTCTCTTTAGGAATTGAGTATTTGTAGTTTGTAAAGAAGAGACGGCTATTAACCTTTTGTGGTACCAAGAACTATGAAGTGTTTGAAATTTCACCCTGAAATGAAGTACATAGAAGAGGAAGGGGTTCCTGACATTTGCAGAGCTCATTTTAAAGTGTCTAGGACCCACCAGCAATGGTCTGCCACCAACAGAAAAGTCCTAGAAATAAAAGGGGAAATAAGGACCAGATAAGGAAAGATTAAACAAATAAGAAAACACTAAAGCAAAAGCCAGGAAACAGAAAGTGCTAACAGAAGATTATGTCAATATTCTCTTAATGCTAGAAGTAAACAACAATAACACTGACTTAAAGGATGAATACAAACAAATATCAAATGCAAATGCCAACACAAAATCCTCCTTCATCCTCCTCCAACATGGCACCAGAGGCTCCCTACAGCACAGTATGACGATCTCACTAGCATATATAGAAAGCCCAGGAGGATCCCAGAAATTCATGAAAGTCAGATGAATAATTCTAGAAAGTGCAATTCTAGATCTAGGTCTCAAAGAGTTATCTGAATCAGAAGAAGAAAGGATTTCCCTGTGTTTCTGTGTTACATGAGCTCTGGGTTTTGGTAATAAACAGCTATTTTCCTAGAAGTGTGGAATGACACATATACCACCTGGAGTTATATAGGTATTGTTTTAAAATATTATTGCTCAAAAATAAATTCCTCTTTTGTAAGTTACTCACTTATAACAAGGATCCATAGTAAGCCAACTTTCCCCATTTGCAGCACAGCAAGGAGTTGGGACTGAGCTCCAAGTACAGATTTAAATGAACAGTAAAACAAGGCAAATACACAAATGCTCACTCCATAATTTCTTTAAAAAATTAGGAAGCAATACATGATGTACTTTTTGGTATGGAATTTGAACAGGAGAGTTGAACAGGTTAGCAAATCCTGCCATTTCTCTCCTACCTTAAGGAACATAATTAATATGTTTTCATTTTCAATGACTATATTGTGTGTGTATCCACTGGAACTGCTCCTGCTGTGTATTTGATTCCTCTGACGATGGGGTGGGTTGGATTTTAAATGATGTGTGAGCACTTCTGTTCTTTCTGTGCTCTGGTTTATGTGTTATTCATGACTTGCATTATAGACATGGCTGATACACAGATGTAAATGTTATTAAATCTTTTGTATCTTAGAGGCTTTGTGAAAGCCTTCTTTGTTTTCAAATAACTCTCTTAACCACCAAACTAACCAATAATACATGACAATGTCTAGAGAATTTTTTCACTGAATTTTCTGATGAAGAGATTTTTCTCCCCTCTATTATTATGTTTTTCATCAAAATAAAAAGGTAGGATAAGTTGGAAGATGGAAGAGTTACATCTTTATAGTAACAATCAAGAACAAATTCATGTGTGTATGTTTTATATGCATGTGTGTCTATGTGTGGGTATGTGGATGTGCTTATATGTGTGCTGATGTATGTGTGCTCTGTGTCTTCCTGTGAATTGTGATATGCATGTGTTGTGTGCCCTTTTGTATTTATGTACATCTTGTGTACAAATGGCTCATGTGTGCACATGGTATGTGTGTATGGGTATGAACATGTTGACATCATTATACCAAACAACTAAAAGTCACCCAATTCTCAATTACTTGCCAAAGGCATAGCTGCTTTACTGAATTTTGGTGTCTAACATAATTTTTAATCTGATTTCATTTTGCTCCATTCTCTTCACATTTCTCAGGACTTAACAGAAATGTGGCAGAGGATAAACCTCTTCACACAGACAGCACTTAATCAGTTTGTGCTTCTTGCTGGCTTACTTTTTTTTTAATTGATTTTGAATTTAAACAAGTCTCTGAGACTGAACAATGCCTCTCCACAAATACACTTGACATGACTAAAGGAGGTCAAGAAAGACAGAGATGTACATTTTAAGCCTGAGACTAGTAGCCCAAATTCAAAGAGCTCTAAGATGATGGAAGGTTCAGGATCTCTCGTCATCCTCAGGGCAGTGGGGGTACCTGCTTGGTTTCCCATGTGTCCTTTTGGAAGAGCAAGAAAAGTCATAGCAACTCTGGGAAGTATGATGGGTCCAAAGATTAAGTTCCAGTTCCTGGTCCGTAGTAACTGTCCTGAGCAAATTGTTCAGTCTCTCTAGGCATTGGTTTCCTAGTCTGGAGAAAACGCTCATTGAGTTCTAGTTCTGTTCCAATAAATATAACCCCTATTTTCACCTAATTAGATTTTCTATGCTGTGCATAGCTCACAGAGTTGGCACATTGATATAGACCTTTTCATTTCCATGTTCCTCTTTTTCTTTTCCTGGTTTGCCTCCTTCCCTCTTAGAACATCTATGACTCTCATATTCCATCTTGCCTTTCTTGGGGTTTCAATTCCAGAATTGAAATATAACAGTTCTCTTTCAGAAGCTTTTCCTTTTATACCTTTTCTAAGAAGCAACTAGTTCTCTCATAAACTAATTCATGTTGGGATATTAATAATGAAATAGAATTAATAGTTTCAGATAAAATATTTCATATTTTAGATAGATGCATTAAAAATAGACAAACTGAATCAATCTTTTATTGTATGTCAGGTAAAACAGGTAAGTAAAGAAACACTATGTGCCAGGAACAATCAATGATACCCCTCAAAAAAGAAGGGAAGGAAAGAAAGGAAGATAATCTTTCTACATTTGAGCAACTAGTAGGCCAGAAAGGGAGGTGTCAGATAAAAATGACTATAATGAAGTTTGTTATAATTATCTTATTTGCAAAATGTTATGCAAAAAAGGTATCAAAGAGATATTTCTTATATATATTTATTGTTTTAGTTGTACTAAGTCACAAATATAATATCTGTTATAATAAGTTAAATGATATAGAAGGCATAGGTAAAACAGTAATTGATCCTTTCACGATTTCCATGACCACCTGATATAGAGTGACTCCCAGAATATACAGCTACAGAATATACAGAGAGATATAGATATATAAATACAGAATATATACCTAAGTAAAAACACAAAGAGCAGAAAAGTACATAAACTCAGTTACTCTGGGATAAGAAAGAAGTCAGATAGAATTAAAAATACACATCTTCGTATGTTTGCAAAAAATCATAGGGAGGATAAACTGTAGACTAATAAGAATGACTATGTATAAAGGGCAGGCAAAAATATCATGGAATCAGGATGGAACTGAGACTTCTCTGAGCATAACTTTTTATATTCATATACTATTTTACATAATCAAATGTGAATCAAAAAGGATGAAAAAAGCAAACCCTAAAACTAAATAAAAGTGGAAAAATGAATCGAATTGTATATCAAATAGATAACATAATGACATGGAAAAAGAAATTAAAGTAATTTGGGAAAACAACAGTTCAACTACAATTTGAGTGAGATATATATTGGGTACAAACAAATAACCTGCAAAGAAATCAAGGTGTACTTAGTAGACTTATCACCATTAGTGTTATTACTGTTATAATTGTCAAATGATTTTGCTTATATTGAAGGACACAGAAAATGTGTAAATATTCAGAAATTACTGGAAGTGAAGGTTTTCACTGTGTGACAATGGAAATCAAACAAAGAATGAGGGAAGAGGTAGTAGGCAGAGTAATGGTTCCCAGGATATCCACACTCTAGTCCTTAAAACATGAGAATATGCTATCTTACATGGCAAAGGGACTCTGCAGAGTGATTAAGGGTGTTGACATTGGGGTGGAGACATTATTCTGGACTATTTGAATGGGCTCAATCTAATCATGTGAGTCCTTAAATGAGAAGAAGCCTCTAAGACTTGGTCAGAGAGGGAGCTGTGACCACAGAAGAATGATCAGATGGATGCAGTGCCACTGGCTTGAAGGTGGAGGAAGAGGCCAGGGAAGAGCCAAGGAATATGGGAGGCCTCCAAAAGCTCGGAGACACAAGAACATGGATTTTCCCAATGAGTCTCCAGAAAGGAATATGCCCTGCTGACACCTTGATTTTACCTTAAGGAAGACCCATATTAGACTCCTGACCTACAGAACTGTATGATAATACATTTGTGTTATTCTAAGTCGGTTTGTACTAATTCATTATGGCAGCTCTAGAACACTAAAGGGAATACGATATTGATGATGACAATGATAGTGAAGATGACTCTGCTAATTTAAATTGGATGGATCTACAATATAAGAAATTATTAAAAATTAAACCTATGAAGGTGTGTGTGTGTAGAAAATCTAGCATTCACATAATGGTTTGCAAAAAATATTTCCCACTAAAAAGAACCATGGTTCCTGTAGAAAATGACTAATTCAGGTTGTGGGCAGGAAATGTACAAAGTGAGCCTAGAACCTCTTGCACAGGAAAACAGGGAAAGAACATAAAATGTGGTTTGAATAGACTTACTCTTTTGCTATTTGAATATCAAACATAATAATGATAGTAATTAATTTGCCACATCAAATTAAAAACTCTAAGTTCAAAATGATATGTAAACACCTGAACAAAATAGTTCAAAGGAAGAAAAAAGCTCTTATTTGAAGACTGTCAGCTAATTAATGTAGAAGAAATGACAAAATTAGAAAAATCACCATACAGCAATATGGTGATTCAGTCAAGTATTTTCAATGGTCACTACAATGGTTAGGATAAAGTTTATTGGGGGAAAATATTCACACAGCCTTAGATTGCCACTATTTAGAACATGTGTTAATTATAAAGAGGAACATATACCTTTATTGTGGTTCAGTACAGTGATAACCACATTAGTCAAATTATCCATTTTAAAAGATCATTAAATAGTATGTGTCTCAACATAATGAAATATACCCAACATCTCTTACACTTGCCAAAATGTTAAACCTGGATCAAATTATGGGGGAGATATCAGAAAAACCTAGAATGTGTGACATTCTACAATGAAATTGACTTTGGCTTTTAGAGAAAATCCAAATGTCGCAAAAAGCAGCAAAGGTGGGAGCATGTTCTAGATCAATGGCTCTAAAGTTTCAGCACCCAAAAGAGTCATGTGAAGGTCCTGTTACAGCACCTTACAACATAGGATCCACCCTCAGCATTTGTCACTGGGGCAGGGCCTGACAAGTTCCTTATGGTCCCAATGCTGCTGGTCTGGAGGTCACCCTTAAGAACCACTGGGCTATACTGACAAATACTTAAAAAGACTTAATAAACAAATACAAACTTTGGATACTAGATTAAAACAAAAAGACAACAAACAGTCATGGGAAAATTTCACTAAGGACTGTATATTAGGTAATGGTTTTAAATTATTAATTTTCATAGCAGTTTTGTTGCTTTGTAAGAAAAGGTTCTTAGGAAATGCATGCTGACATAGTTTGGAATGGAATGTCATGACTTCTGTAATTTATTTAAATGTCTTGTGAAAATGTATGTACACATTCAGATTCATAGACATACATAAAAAGAAAGTAAATGTGGGAACATTAACAGTGATATTAGGTATATAATATACATATATACAATGAATATACTATATATGCACTATAATAATGTAGATATCTATAATATATCTATAATAATATATCTATAATAATGTATATATTACTATAGCATATATCTACTATATAGTATATATGCTATATACTATTTTTTATAGAGAAAAAGGGACGGAAGAGGAGGAAGGGGGAGAGAGAGAGACAGACAGACAGAGAGAAACATGGAAATGAGAGAGAAACATTAATTGGTTGCCTCCAGCATGCACCCTTACTAGGAGTCAAACTCACAATATTTTGGTTGGTGTACACGATGATGCTCCAACCAATTGAGCCATCTGGCCAGGGTATCAATATACTGTTCTTTGGATTTTTCTGTAGGTTTGAACTTTTTAACAGTAATAATTTCAGAAGAAAAGGGCTTGGTTATCTTGGCATATGGCACTTGTGATTATACATTAATAGCCCCCCAAATTATTTTCAAGTCTGTGTTACTGTTCTTTGCCTTCTCGTGATTCCATCCAGTGTCCTATTTAAGCATATCAAGATAGCACTGACTGAGATCCTTTTGGGACAATGTATTTTCCACAAAGAGCACTCTGTTGTTCAAAACAAAATAATTATTAGTCTCCCCTACTCCAATCCTATCACTCTGTGCTTTCCTCTTATATACACACACACAGATATACAATCACATACTCCACATATACATTCCATCCTTCTTCATTCTTTCCCTACAACATGCCTGACTGGTAAGGGGGTATTTATTCTATAGGTTGTTGAGTCACGCCTTATTCATTTATTTACTGTGGTTTTACTATGTGCCAGTCAGTGTTCTCATAGATGGAGATATAGCAGTGGATAAGGTCTCAGCTCATGGACACTGCAATCTGGTGGTGGAAGGCAGGCAATAAGCAAGTAGACAAAATGTAAAAAGTAAATAATGGTAATAATTTTAGTAAATAATTAAAGTAAATAATGGTAATGATAAAATGTAATGAAGGTGATAAAAGCTAAGAGGACAGAACTAAGAAACAGAATATGCTAGTGCAAATATAAAGTTCGCTGTATTTCAAACTCATAAATCTTGACAGTTCTCATGACATGTGTGAACTTCACTTTTCATGTTTAAAATAGAGATAATCATCCTTATCCATATATCCCCACACCCCCAGCATGGTGACTATGAAGAACTTCAGCTACTGGATAATACATATTATCATTGCCAAAAAATTGCATATCTTGGGGTACACTTACCTTGGGGTGTACCCATATCTTGGGGTGTGAAATTAAGTCTGGCTCTGTATTCCCCAAAGAAGAAAATGCAGATTTTAGTGAGCAGAAGGCAATCTCTGCTATATAACTAAAATGCTTTTCCTTCTACATTCTTCCTCATTATGGAATAATGTAATATGTTAAAGAGACTAGAAAGAATAATTTTATAATCAGTTAAATATTTATTATAAGCTGACAGTATTACACTGATGTTTCTCATCTGTCTAGCAAAGCATAGCACCTATCACAGTGCCTGGTATTTAACAAGCATTTCAGTATGAATGCATAGCTTAATAAATCAAGATTCCAAGCTCTAGGAGAGCACAAAGTCTGATTTCTCTACTACTATCTCTTAGGGCCTAGCACTGTGCTCAGTGTATAGTTAGCAATAGGTAAATGCTAAGAATTCATGTTTTAAAACCTAAAGTTATATTTTGTTCCCCCAAATGAGCATATGCATTTCTAGCATACTTGGAGGAAAAATTTTTATAACACATTTAGTCATGTTAAAATAATACTTCGAACCCATCCAGACTTTACCTAAATATGTATGAATACTTAAATATCTGACAGTTTCACAGAGCCATTATAGCTATATTTCAGTATTGAAGAATAATAAGCAAATCAAGTATGCAGCATCTATTTTTTAAAATGAAAATCAGTAGGTGCCTTTAATTGAAAATTAGAAATAAGGGACTCTAACTTCTAAAGAGCCTCCATTAATTAATTAAAGCAATGAATTTTCAAGCTCCTAGATGACAGTGAGGTGTTCCTGGAGACCAACATGCTGTGTAAAGGCAACAAAAACAGCAGCAGCTATAATCACAAATGTGAACTCGGGTCCTTTATGGCAAAGATCTAGACATAGTAACCTAGAAGAGGAAAATGTGTTTCTCATCCAATTTACACAGAGACAACGTTTTTCATGATCTATTCAGAGGGCAATGACTAGATTTGTGTCTGGATATGACAGTTTATGTAGGCTGACATGACCAGCATGCTCAAGGTAAAACTGTGAACATCACAATCAAATAACTTTGAGGAAAAATCTACAATGACTACACCACAATTTACAGGTGTTTTGATTCATCTACCCTCTATATTAATCTATCCATTGATCTATTACTGTTTTCTTTTTCTCTTTTGTTGCTAGAATGTCAGCACTCAAAACAGATAACATTTCAAAGGCCACATTTTTGTTGAAGAAAATGTTTAGTTATTATTACAACCATGAAAATAATATTTTAAATAAAAAATAGGATTTAAAAGTCTGAGAATCACCATGAAACAATAACTCAAAATCTGTTCTTCAGTGATATTTTATCAAGCTTTTTTAGTGTATTTGAGAAACACATAAGTTCTGATAACCGAAGAAATTAAACTTTTTAATTCAGCATTCAGATTTTGGGTTCCCTAATCAAAACAATTCCTGAAGTAAAAGTTTTCTACCTTCAGAAAATCTGAAATTATTTGTTTTCCAAATATCCCCATGATGTTTTAGGTGACAAGACACCTTTCTGCCAGATAAAATTTTCCTTATCTTTCAAAGCCCAATTCAAATGTCATTCCTTCTTAGAAGCCTCCCCTCACTTCCCTTAAATCTAACTAGAGGGTCCCTGTTTGTTTGCCCTGTGCACTACTCATTGCAAACTATTACACATATCTCACTGCATCATAGCCAAACATTTCATTATTATTATTCCCACTTAAGATGAACTCAGGGAAACTGCCTTATTCATCTTTGAATGCATAATCTGTATCACAAGTCCTAGAATTTAAAGTGTGGCTAAAATGTTTGCTAAATGAATAAGTACATGAATGGATGAAGGAGAAAGTAGGCTGGACTTTGTTTACCAACAAAAGGCCCAGGTCGGTAGAATTTGTAATCAAACTGTGTATAACACAATAGTTATCTGATGGCCACAATTACTAAAAGTAAAGGCTTAATGGGGGGAAAGTTGTCTTGTTTAAAAAAGCTTAGGCACTAAAAAAGTGAATAAACTGAACAACCTCATATATCTCAAAAAAACGGAATTCATAATTTAATATTGACCCATGAAGATAACCCCAGGCCTAAATGTCCTTGATGGTCAATTCCACCAAAGAGTCAATATCTTACATAAACTTTTCCAAAATACTGAAGAGGTGGGAACAATTTCCAACTTATTTTATGTGTCTAGCATTATACTCATACCAAAACCAGACAAACATATTATAAGGAAAGAAAATTACAGAATAATATATAATATTCCTTGTATACATGCATGTAAAAATCTATAATAAAATATTAACAGATTAGGTCCAGCAATATGTAAAAAGTGAAATACATCATGACCAAATAGGATTTATCCTAAAAATTCAAGGTTGGTTCAATATTTTAAAATAAATATAATTCACCATATTAACAGATTGAAAAAATATATTCAATAATTATCTCTATAAATAGAGAAAAATGGACAAAATTCAACATTTATCCATTCATGATAAAAACTTTCAACAGCATAGGAATAAAAAATGTTCTTAAATTTGATAAAATCATCTACAAAAAGAAAGAAAAACCCAGAGCTAGTATCATATTGAACCTGGAAAGAATGTTTCCCCACCATCAAGAACAAGATCAGATCACATTCCTGCTATTCAGAAACTCACATACCCTTGTCTTGAATTACCTATGTCTACACGCCATAGAAACTGTAAGACTGTATGACATGGTATCTAACAATCCACTCTTGGATACTAAAGGCAATTAGAGGCCATGACTGCTGCCCCACAGAGTTTGGCTTTCTCATTCTGGAAGAGCAGTAGGCAGATTCTCAAAGGCAGGAAGTGCTTGGGACAAGCTGAGCAGCACTCTATTGGGTGATTGTGATGAGGTGGGGTTGGGAATTTTCTTTCTAATATTCAGAGAAAAGATATAACAAAATATCTGCCCCTGGATATAGCATAATAAGTATTTAGGCCATCTAACGCATTAACATACAAAAGTAGTTCTTTGTTCTGAGTGTTCTTTATATAAAATTGTCTTCTGCATCAAGCATGTACCTGGAGATGGAGGCAAATTGTCCCCTAGGAGCATGGAACATTCTGAAAACTCTCTTAGTTGCCATAGACCTTTTAGTATCAGTTATTTATTTGATCGCCTTCTATGTGCAAAACACTACACAGAGTGCCTTAAGTACATCATCTCATGTAATCCCCCTCATCACTAGGTAGGTTTAGTTATCCAAAGTCCACAGATGAAGAAATTGAGACTTAGATTAAATATTGTGTTCAAAGAAACCTTCTGACTCCAAATTCAGTACTCCTTTCATTATAACAAAGAAGATTTTAGGGGTTGATGTGCCAGAGAAGAATGCAAAGAGCAGTGTTTTTGTGGCTTTGATCTTTATCAAAAAATTTTATATTTCATTTCCTAATAAAATTTTCAAAATCCATTTTCTAGTTATAAATACAAAGATTCTCCTTTTCAATGCAAAATTTCAACTGAAAGACGTTTTATGGAGCAACATCTGAGCAGATTTCTTGCTCTCCTTCTTCTCCTTTTCCTTCTCATCGGCACCATCACCACTATAGTTAACTTTATTGAGCTTCCTATGTGTGGGTGCTGTGATGAGGATTTTTTATGGATGATCTCATCATGTGAACAACCTTATGAGATAAACTATAGTTATTTTTTCCCCTTGCTTTCTGTTACAGATTACCTGTACAATAGATCTAAACAAAATTCATGTCTGAGTCTTTGAGGAAATGCTTGTGTTCCTGAAGTTCACTAGATCAGGTGACACTAGATCATGAATATCTTTGCTCATAGGTTTCATTCCCTCTTCTTGCATCCCTCAGTGCTTAACTCTGCTACAACATATTATTTGATCTGATGGTTCTGATTCCACTAAATGAAAGAGAAGTCTTGAAAATAATCAAAAATCTTTCAAAAAATGCAGATGCTCTGACATTCCTCGGCATTCAAGTTGGAAATCAGTCACTTGGGAACTTTAAATGACACAGTTCTGTCTCTTGTTTTGGGGAGACTGTCCATGGACAAACATAGACCTCCACATTGTGCCTCTGCAAAGAATGAAACAAGAGGAAAACTCAGAAGAAGGGTGTGTAGTAGACACTCCTAATCTCCCTGGAAATTATCACTTCACCTCCCCTTGGCCCATCAGCATTTATGACAGGGCTAAAAACCTTTCCCTTTGGTAAATCACAAAAATCCAACCAATGAGTCAAATATATTGGCCCAAGTCTTCTCATCTCTGGGGATCCCCAATTTGTTATAAAAGGAGTAGGCTCAGAAGTGAGTTCCCTGTTTTCCATGTGAGATGACAAAGCCTCCCAAGTCACTGGCATACCACTAGAAATATCTGCAAAAACAAGTATAAATGACCCATGGACATGGACAACAGGGTGGGGATTGACTGTGGGAGTGGGGCTGGGGCAGGGGAGAACAACGGGGAAAAACTGGAACAACTGTAATAGAACAACAATAAAAAATAAAGAAAGAAAAAAAGAAATATCTGCTCAAATGGATAGTCTCCATGCCCCCCAAAACAAAAGCCAGAGTAGAATTCAGGAGCCAGAGGAGCTCAGTCTCTGAGGAACACACTTCCCTTTGCCTGCAAATCAAGAGCTTATAGCTTATAGAACTAAAAGTTTATACTTGGTAGTTGCAGCCCACTGAAGCAGAATCTGATTTCTAATCCTAGATATCTGCATCTTTAACAAGTATATTGTGATTCTTTAAGCCTACTAAAGTTTGAGAATCAATGTCATGGACTCAGGAGACAACTGAGGTTAAAATCTCTTTCTGTCTCAATATATAAAATGGGGATACTTTTATATCTAATTCCTAACATTAAATAAGATTTTGCATGTAAAGAACTCAATAGTGGCTAGCATGTAGCGAACACTCAATATTAATTAGTTATTCATCTTTATAAAAATTACATTTACATCACTAAGGTAGCCTTTTTAAAATGAATTTCACAACAATAAAATCAAATTGTCCTTACAACAATCCTAAAAGTTAGTGAAAATTTCATTATGCATATTTTAAGGGGAAGGGACAAGAGTACAAGGAATACCAGAGGCTTGGAATGTCAAGTAGGATTCATGTGTGTACCAAGCACAACTGATGATAATGGGTTGAATGAGGCGCAATATTGAAAAGATTTCTGAGATTTTCTTGGTGCCACTGATGCACTATACTTTGTTAAAAAGTAACCTGCTATTGAGTGGCAGAGTTGGAATTAAAGTTAAAAAGTAGGGTTGGCTACCAGTGTCTATATTCCCCTTTTGTCAGACACCCTGTGCTATTGAGCATGGCAACGTGCTCACTGCAAGTGGCTACAAATAAGAGATGTTAGAAAGTGGATGTTGTTGAAAAGACATTGCTTTTCTTGCAGGAATAACCATCTGACCTTGGTTTCTCTTCCTTCATGCTACTTGGAACATGGAAATAAGTGCTGGTACTGCAGCAGCGCTGTTGCGACAGTACGTTGACCCTGAGAACAGGGTCTGGTCTGCTAAAAAGTAGAACAAAAATAAAGAAGCCTATCTTCCTGATGGTGTCATACCAACTATGGACTACCTACATCTGGCGTTCATGTTATATGAGAGCATCTTACTAAAGCCATGGCTATATGGGGTGTTTGTTAGTTTCAGCCAAACACAACTCCTAACTCATGTAAATCATTTTTCTTGCTATCATTACTCTTTCTTCTAGAATTATTTTCATATAGACCATATTGTTATTTGGGAGGCTGTTTTAAACATTTTTCTTTATATTTACATGCTCATTGTAGAAAAATATAAAATATAAAGAATAAATAAAAATCATATATGATTCCACTATCCAGAGCTAACTACAGTTAGCACTTTGATATTTTGCTTTTCAGTCTACATATATAAAGTAAATGTGGATGAGTATGTATATATCTTCTTCATTTTTATTGCATAAATATTTGCCTGTCAGATTAAATAGTATTTAAATATTATTTTAAACATAACTTGATTGCTATATAACATTGCATTCTTTAGATGTGCTATAATTCACTTAGTATTCCTGTCTAGTTGGACGTTGTTTTCTGCATTTTGATATTATAAATATTACTACAGTGAACATTTTAATGCATAAAGATACTTTGTTTATGCATCTTAGATTCTTTCCTTTGGAGAGATTCCTAAGTGTAGCATTATTGGTCAAAGGATCTAAATATTTTCTAACCTCATGCATAGAGTCCAAATGCCTTTCAAAAACATGTCAACATATACCCAATCCATTCAACAGTACCAAGTATGGTTATTTGATTATCTTACCTGGCTTAATAAATGCAATAATTATATCCCAATTATTTTACATTTCAAGTGTCTGCTTTTGATTGAGGATGCACATTGCTCATGTCCATCATCACTGCATTTACTTTTGTATTTTATGCATTTTTGTAACCCCAACATATACCTCATGCCCTGGATCACAGGATATCTTCAACATGGCTTCACCAGAAATATGTGGTAGTGATTCTCAATAATGGTGTACCTGAGATGGCTGAAGGAAAATTGCTTTGGATCATTAGGAATTAGATTACATCCCATGGAGTTTAAGTGTTTGAATACTGGTGATCCATGTATAATTAATAATTATGGTAAACACTGAGACTTTTCTCTTTATTATACACTATTCTAAAAATTAAATGAATTGTCTTATTCAACCTTCACAAACAAGCTGTGAGGTAAATACTAATAGATTCTCCATTTTACAATTTAGAAGCTGAGGCAAAGAGATATTATTTCAATAGAACAAGGACTTAAAACTACATAGTGTGCTCTAGAATGCATTTTTTTACTTAGTATCTATAATGAATATGTAAAGTCTTTTGGAGAATACCAAGGGGTGGGGGGACAGGGCCCTGACCTACAAAAGTTTAGTCTGGTCATGTAGACAAAATGAAACACAGTAAATGTGGACAAATATGGTGATAATAATAACTGATATTTACTGAGGGCCAGACTCTATTCTAAGCACTTAATCCTCTAAAAACACTCATGCTGTAGATATTATTTTCACTATACAAATAAGGAAACTGAAGCAGAGAGGTTATGCAATATGTCTGCATTTATATTGGTAGTGACTGATAGAGACAGGATATGAATCTAAATATCCTCCACTTAATACAGAAATGTCCACAGTTGAATACAAAAGCAGAGAAGATGGCATATGGCAGTGCCTACTTAACTGTTAAAGAGATAAACCCAATGTGTTAAGTGAATTCAGGAAATAGTACATTTACCATGAGCTGGAACAATTAGGAATGGCCCTACCATACTTTGCTATGAAATAAAAATGATGGTTAGAGAAAAAAAAAGTCTTAGAGTAGAATCAGACAAATGCAGTTTCAAGTCCCAGCTCAACCACTTCCTAGTGTAATGGCAATAAACATTGTTCTGTAACAAGGTGGTAAAGATAGGTTGCTGTACATATGGCACCTAGCAAAATTTCAAGCCTCTTGTAGGAACACAGAAAACATGATTCATTTTATGTAGCAGGCACTATAAAGTGACTCCTTTTTATCCTGCTTTTCTCTACTGTAAGACCAGGAACACTAAAATACTTGACTTTGCAGCCTCCTAGTGACATGGTCTGGACAATGAGAAATTGGCATACACCTTTAGAAATCTGTCCATCCAAAACAAAAAACAAAAAACAGAAGAAAAAAAAACATGAAAAAGTGAATGCTACGCAGAGGATAGGCTATTAACTCTTCATCCTTCCCAGACTGCTAAAAAGCAGTGAGGCAAGTAGTAGCCACTCTGAGAACATGGAAATGAAATTTGCGTGCTAAGGGTAGTGGGACAAAAAGGCAAGAAGAACATGGGTGCTTATTGGCCTGTTCTTTTGCATTGCCTACCTCTATACTTACTTTTAAGTGACAAAAATAAACA
The DNA here is from genome assembly GCF_019186645.2 of Phyllostomus hastatus. NCBI lineage: Eukaryota > Metazoa > Chordata > Mammalia > Chiroptera > Phyllostomidae > Phyllostomus > Phyllostomus hastatus. The sequence continues at coordinate 20,719,806 of NW_025333869.1, forward strand.
CTTATTTCGGTCATGATATTTTAGAATTCTGTTGCTTGTAGCTCAATACATATTTATCTGTTACCCTTTCTCCACCATTTACCAGAGACACTTGTGTTTCCCCAGACCATGGAAGATACATATCTGCAGGTCAGTGTCTAGCACTAAACAGCCAAGGACTGCTTTCTTAGCATTAATGCTTTAATGTTTTCCATAGGTAGGCCTCAGGATGTCAGATTTAGGTGAGAAAGTATAAATCTAATCCTGTTTCCACTAACAGTCAGCTGGAGAGCTGACTGGTTATGGACTAGAATAAAAAGTTGGGGTCACTTACTGAGATTTTAATCACCAACAATCCCCATGAGGCACTAGAACATAAGAGAGTACTGTATAGCTGAAAGAGAGACAAACAGGCCATTATTCAAATTTGGATTGGCCACATACTAACAGTGACTATGAATAATTGCCTTAAACTCTATAGACCTCAGTTTTTGCCTCTATAAAATGGGAATAACAACTTTTACCATCTAGGGTTATAGCTAAGAGTATGTACAATATTATCTATAAAATAGCTATCACAGTGCCTAGAAATCATCATATGTGATCCAAAATGTGGCTGTAATTATGATTATTATGGACAATGAGGAAAAATAGCCTGAAATTCATTTAACTGTGGCTTATAAGAATCTACTGTGGGAAAAGAAAAAAAAGAATCTACTGTGGGCCAGGCCCTGAGATTTTAGAAGCAAAGAAAATCATGTTCTTTTTTAAAAATTTATTTATTTTGATTTTTATAGAGAGGGGAAGGGAAGGAGAGAGGGAGAGAAATATCAATGTGTGGTTGTGTTTTACACATCCCCTACTGGGGACCTGGCCCACAACCTGGGCATGTGCCCTGATTGGGAATTGAACCAGCAACCCTTTGGTTCACAAGCCTGTGCTCAATCTACTGAGCTACACCAGCCAGGGCAGAAAATCATGTTCTTGCCTCTCTAACTCCCACCCACCTGTCCCCAACCATAGACTGTATATTAACAGGGTAGAAATACAAAATAAACAAATAAACAAAATAAATCGATCACCAACCAGAATAAGAAGAACTAGAAGGACAACAAAGAAGGGTTCAGAGACCATGGGGGGAATGAGCCTGAGAAGTAGTGGGTGGGATATCATCATAGTTAACAGTGAGTGATGCTTCCATCTTCAGAACCAAAATTTCTTCTTGTTTTGCTATGAGACAATGAAGGGCCAGAGAATCCATTAGTTTGGTTGACTCACCTAATGCCACATAATGCTGATTTCTTCTAAATCTTCGGCCCAACTGGAATACAAGTTCTTGTCATTTAATGTATAAGAAGGTCCTATTTACATATATTTTAAAGGTATGAATACTGGACAGCTAGATATCTTACTCAATTGACCTCATTTCCTTATCCTGCTACCCCACTTTGATATCTATTGTACTGTCTTCTTCAAAGCTCTGACATTAAATGTGAAAAGTTTTAGGAACCTTCAGATGCTGAAGAGGATCTGAGACAATTGGTTGCAAAAAGGGACATTGAAACATGCTCTCCATTGCCTAAAACATTTCTAATTAAATACTTTAATAAAGTGTATTCCCTTCTCCAAGACCTCGTGCTCCACAAGGATAATATAACTTGTTGGTTATATTTTAGAAGAAAAAAAAAGAAAATGCCAGGCTGAATGGAGTCTCTCTCTCTCTCTCTCTCTCTCTCTCTCTCTCTCTCTCTCTCTCTATATATATATATATATATATATATATATATATATATATAGTGTTGTTACTGTTGTTGACACAAGGGTATTTCTGCCCTTTTACTCCAGCCTGTTTCTGCCCAGCAAGATAGCAACACTACTGGCAAAGTCCATTCTCCATTAGCCTCCATGGTTCTATCAGACTCACAGCAGTGCTACAAAATATCAACTTGAAAAGTAATTAAGATATAACTATTCCAAAAGAGAACACATGGTTATTTAAAGTCATTGGACACCATTCAAAAGGAAAGATCTATGGAATACAAGGGCTAAGAGCCATCCTGCTGTTTTCCCCCCACTTCTCACATTAAGAAAAAGGACTAATTATAAATCTCCAGCAAATATGACCTGGTAAAGAGTTTTCAAACAAAAGCCTGCAGTGAACAGGGTATCTGGCAGATCTGGGCACTTGTTTTCTCTAATAACCATTAAAGTTGTTCCTAGTAAACCATTTTACAGCAACATTAGAAATATCAGAGTTCACATTTTCGTTAATGAATTGCTGCAGAATGTAAGCACTGCATCACGTCTCCAAATGACTCCTTATTCTCATTTTGTCTCCGTTGTGCTTTCTCCCCCCTCCCCTCAACATTTCATTTCCAATGACACGTCAGCCGTCTTTCACCAACCTCAAAGGAAAGTTGAATGTGGGGCTCACAAAGTTAAGCTGACATTTGCTCCCTTCCAATAAAAAATATTTAGTCCATTAAACATAAATAGCTGTCATTATGATACATGGACTGAGTGCAAACCTCCCGGTTCCCTCTGATGTTTATTACATCCAAACAACTGCAGTGCCTGCATGTTTTCAACTTTAGTGTATTGATTAAACTTTTAAATGGCTGCCATATAACCCAGGGACAGCGGGAAGATTAATTTGCGTCAATGTTCATCTGTAATTCATTAGCCATTTATTCTTTACAACCACATGGGCTATCAAGAAAATGCAGGCCATTTTTCACTCGGCACAGGCTGAGAACAGATTCTGAAATTTGTGCTGCATACAAATAGGTTTCCTGGGCCTGGCCAGCTAAACTGCTTGGCTTTTCAAAAGTTGAAGTTGGGAAACGGCAGTGGGGAAGAAACATTAAAAACCAGAAATGGGGAAAAACATACATCCTCAGGATTTGTCCAGTGTCTTTTTATCTATGGATTATGGTTTCTTATTTCAGTTGGATTAAAATAACAAAACTTGTGTCTGAGAAAAGACCATAAATTAAATGGGTTGCCTTTCCCATCCTTCCCTTTCTGTCCCTTTTCTAATATCTTAAAAAATGCTGTTTTTGGCAGAAAACTCCAGAGAGTGGCAGTGGATTGGAAAAGTGCATAGCCTAAAGGAACTTGGAGCTATCCTCTCAGGGACAGTGGCATTTGAACCAACTCCTCCCGAAACAGTGGAATCTCACCCTGCCTTGAGTTGGGAAGGTGCCCAGCTAAATCACGGCGTGTTTCCTGAGGGAAGAGGTAAGCCATCTGGCTTCTCCACGTGCCCTTCTGACCCCCTTGGCAGAACACAAAATGCATATTAAAGGCACAAATGGAATGAGCACCCTAGTGAAAGGCACTTCGACATACAAGGCACTGTGGGGGAGAAGGAAGGAGGAGTCCACGCGTGGTCAGGTCAGTGCTGGAGGAGAATAAAGCATATAAGGGAAATTTTTCTTCATAACATGAATAATTAAATTGGAGAGCTAAGCACCCTGGCCTCACTGTGACTAATAACTGCAATAGTGAGCAGCACATACACACACACACACAAAAATCAATGGTCAGGATGACATCTGGGGAGGATCGCTGGCAGGTACCCATTTGCAAGACCTGTGAAAACCAATGTGCAGATGCTCAAGGTGATGACTTTTTCTCTGGTCTGTAATGCCCACACAAATCAAAGGCACAAGGCACATGGTAACCTTTGGTAACAAAGTCCATGAAAAAGCCAACAGAGGAGGGCTTGGGGAGGAGACTATAAATTACTCATTTATAATGTAACTGTGCAGGCTGCTTACAAGCAAGGATAAAGGGGAGCCCTCTACAAAAGCCTCCATCTGGAGCCCTCCCCGTTCTAACCCAGGAGTCACCAGCACTAAGAATAGAAGCATACAACTTCTTTTTAGGTCCTCTGGAAAGATGGGTGGGGGATCATCATGAATCACAGAAGTGCAGCTTGAGGAGTTTTATTTGGCTTGTGACGTGTGTCAAAAGGAATGCACATGAATTGTAGAAAACTGCACTGGATGGAACCTCAAGGTCATTAGATGTAGCCCCTGCCATCTATAGGATCTGTCAACTTTATCTGTTTTTTTTTTTTTCAGTTATAAGTGCCATGGGCTTTGCACCTCACAGGAGCTCAATAAATATTTGTAGAGTGATTGATTAATTCAACCTGAGCACACAGATTCATTCATTCAACCATTCAACAACTATTTATCAACCATCTATCATATCTACATCTAAGATATAGTAGGAAACAAGTGTAGCTGAACACTTTTAGCAATAGGGGTCTTCTATTACACTTGACTTTTACCTTCGTGTAGAGCTAGAATCCCAGGATATTAGTTTTAGAGGACCAGGGTCATGCTCTTTGATCTTTCTAGAGGCAAACCCTGAAAATGGTGGTGATTCATCAGCTTATGCTTGTAAATTAATTAGATGATAGCTAAAAAAACTGAGTCTGAGTTGTAGAAGAATTCAAAATATAGTCTTACTGAAATTTTCAAATAACTTTAATTGCAAGAATAAGTGTAACCTCTGTAGGTAAGGTTAAAATAAGAGTTTATTGTGGGACTCCACAAATATGCTGCTTACCAAATCTGTTCATTACTGGTCTTGAGTTTGAGAAAAAGAAAGAAATTTTGTGAAGGTTTCAATTAAGAGCAAATAATGCAGACAGCTATTCCTGATACACTTTCTTGAGGATATTGTGGGGCACAAAGAATAAATAAAAATCATTGTCTCTACTCTCATGCAAGGACCTCAGAATCTCTTTGGGAAGACAAAGTTAGCACATTAAAAATAACTGATATATGACAACAGAGACCTAGGTGTATAACTGTTTAACATACTTTAGTTACTCTCTTAAATAATCAATAGAAAAATATTTATATCCAGGGAAACCAAAGCTGCTGGGGTACCAGAACTCTCACACATGAAATTGATGGATGAAAGTCTTCTGATAACATGTACTGAGAGCCTGCAAATATTCTTAACTTTTCTGCATTTAATTCCGACTCTTAATATCTATTCTAAGGAACTAGTTCTCCATAGAGAGGAAAACTGCAGTTTTTTGTTATAAGAAATAGATAGTAAAGCAAGAATGAAATAAATAATAAGACATTGACTCTATAGAATATTGAGTGGCCATTAAGATAGTAATAATAAATACAATGAAGCAACATAGAAAAGCTTGAAACCGTGCTAAAATAAGCTACAAAAAAGTAGGTCCTCTAGGGTTATAACTATATATTCACATTAAAATACTGTAAGGGAATGAATATACACGATTCACAATAGAGAGTTAGAACTATACAAAATGTTCTCTCTTTATCAAATGTTCAGCAAATTTATTTTGTTGGCTTTATAATTATAAAAAGTTCTAAAATGTTTAAACTCTGTGGAATAGATCATAAATACTATAAACATTGAAAGAAATATTTGTGTCAGAGGAGCTAGAATTTGGCCTTAAAGAAAGATTTCTTAAAGAAATAGATCTTGCCCTGGCCAGTGTGGCTCAGTTGGTTGGAACATCATCTCATAACCCAATGGTCACAGGTTTGATTCCCGGTCATGGCACATACATGAGTTGTGGGTTCAATCCCTGGTTTGGGAGCATGGGAAGAAACCAATCAATGCTTCTCTCTTTCATCAGTGTTTCTCTCTCACCCTTCCTCTTTCCCTTCCTCTGTCTCCAAGATGAAAAGTAATGAGAAAAATGTCCTTAGACAAGGATAAAAAAAAAAGCAAGAAGAAAGAAAGAAGGAAAGAAATTGATTTCAATACACAAAAAAGAAGAGAAAAATATCCCTGGCAAAGAACATTCTCAGCAAAGGCTGAGAATTTGAAATGCACATGGCCTGAAGCAAGAATAATGACGTTTGCTGGCTGGTATAGATGGGGTGCTTTGCAGAAACAATGTCTGATAAATAACAGTGGATAAATTCTTAGAAACTTTGATTATGTGAGAATGTAACTATCTCCTTTCTACATTCCCCTTTCCAAACAAATAGGTGTGTTTTTACTTTAGAATCCTAACCTTAGCTCTAAGTTTATGGGTCAAATGAAATTAAAAATAATATATCAAAAGCATTGCTTAAGTTTATGGTTTCTGACTTCAGGAAGTGAGTCTACATTTTATCTTTGTTAATAAATTTGAAAAAAATAGTTGAGATCATTTTGAAATAGAGTATGCATAATTGTAATTTTAAAAGAAAGTATCCAATAAAATGAAGGAAAAAAGAAAGAATTGGAGTGAATGATGAGAATTATCATTACCTCATAAATAACAATACTACAATAAGTAAACAATCTGGAACATGTGAAAAAAACAGAAAGGGAGATTAATGGCACAAAACAGAAAGCAAAGAAGTAAATTATAGTGTAAAGGAATTTAGACTATGATGAAGCTGACATTTTATATCAGTGAGGAAATGAAGTGCTGTTTAATAAATGTTAAAGGGACAAAATGAATTTGCAATCCTAACCACAAAACCAGTTAAATATAAGAAAAGTGACTCTGCAATGACAACAAGAAATGATTGGAAACTCTCCAATCTCTGGGGATATGTGTAAGTTCAAAGGAAAAAATAATATAGAAAAGTATTTTTAGATCAGACCATGTAAAAAGTTAAAAGCCTCTGCATGTTGAAAACACCGTAGAAAAGTAAAGCCCAAATTACAGACCAAAAGAAAACCTCTTTTTATCATCTATAATAAGGAGTTATTATCTCAAAAGTAGTAAACATTTCTTACAAACAAAACAAAAATGATTAACATTTCCATAGGGAAATGGGTAAGAAAAATTTTTATAACATAAAAATAGCTAATAAATTTACCGAGCATGTTCAGCCATACAAGACATCAAAGAAATATTTTTAAAATTGGTGTTTCATTATTTTTTTAATGGTAATATTCAATGTTTATGATCATGTAGCAAAATGAACCCTATCACACTTTGTTGGTAAAAGTTTGAATCACTACAACTTTGAGGGAAGGCTATCTGTCAGCATGTAACAAGCACTTCTAAAAAGTATAAAACAAGTCAAGTCATTAAAAAAGTTTCTCTTCCTTCTCTAGGTTCAAACTCATATGAATGGTTGTTGCCTCTGAAATATAGTCTGAGTTGGGAGGATGATACACTTTTCATTGAATAGTGTTTTGCTTTTAAAAGAAATATTTCAACAACTGATCATTAAAAACAAAATATGCCACAGTTCCATGAGAGGTTTTCATTATAAATGAGTCCATGCCACTATTTATATATATTTATGTTAAATATATAATATGCAATATATATTTATATGTATTTATTTATATTACATTATCATGTAGCTCTAGGAATTTTTAATTTTCATTCTTTCTGTGAGCCATAAGTTATACCTATTTTTATTATTTTTAATTTTTTAATTTTTTAAATTTTAATTGTTATTCAAGTACAGTTTTCTGCTTTTTATCCCCATCCCAGACCACCCCCTCCAGCCCTCCTCACCTCCCTTCTATTCCTCCCCACCCTTGTTATTGTCCATGTGTCCTTTATACTTGTTCCTGAAAACCCTTCCCCTTTTCCCCTGAGATTCCCTCCCCTCTCCCCTCTGGTCACTGTCAGCCTGTTCTCAATTTCAGGGTCTTTGATTGCATTTTACTTGTTTGTTTGTTTTGTTGATTAGGTTCATGTTAAAGGTGAGATCATTTGGTATTTGTCTTCTACCGCCTGGCTTACACCTATTTTTAAATATCCAAACATGTGATGTTTTACTAGTTAACATTACTAATTTCTAAATGCAAATTATATTGTAGTCAGACAACATGTGGTTGATGCCTAATTTCTGAAATTTGTTAAAATCTGCTTTTATAGCTCATGGTGTGGTCAGTTTTTAAAGTGTTCCCTGGATGCTGTAGAAGAATGTGTGTTCTCTGTGCCTAGTTTCACATATGTCCATTAAAATTAGCCTAATTATATTAGTTTTCTATATCTTTACTATTTTTGTCTGTTATGACCTATCACAACTTGAGAAAAATGCTTTAAAGTCTTTGACTATAATATAGATTTTTCTATTTCTTTCCTATCATATAAAATTTGTTTTATATCTATTATATTAGCTCATATTGGTATATACTGGTAGTTCATGAATTCTAAAACATACTTAACATGAGTCCTTTGCATTATTTCAAACCTTTTTTTCCAGGATTATTTTTATTTTTTTCCCCAATACATGTTTTAGAAGTTCTTTTCACTTAATATATGGGTAGTAAATTCTTCCCATTTTGGCCATATCAATATTTCTTTATTTTGCACTAATTTTGAAAGATAGTTTTACTTCTAACACAATACCAGGCTAATACTTATTTTCTATCAGTATTCTGAAAATATAATTACATTGCCTCATGGCTTTCATTTTAATACTGAGAAATTTGCCTTCTGCCTCACTCTAATTGTCATTTACTGTAGGGAATTTTTGTTTCTATCTAGCCACTTATAAAATCTTCCCATTGTCTTTGGTTCTCTACAGTTTTAATAATTTTGTTTAAGTGTAGCTTTTAAAAAATTATTCTGTTTGTTGTACATGTCTTATATGTTTACATGTCTTCATCATTTCAAAGAATTCTTGAAATTATCTTTGCTTTAAGTGTTGTCTCTCATGTCTTGTTTCCATGCTCTTTTTTTGGAACTCTATTTGCTGGATGGAAAACGTCCTCATTCTAGTCTCCATGCCACTAACCTCTCACAGACTCTTCATCTCATTGCATTTCTGTGTAGTAGTCTGTGTAATTTCTTTAGATGTACTCATTAATTTACTAATAATTCTCTGCAAGGATCTCATCTATTTAATGACTGTAGATTTAAAAAATACAGAATTATATGTTTATACTGAAGATTTATTTAGATAGTTTTCAAATCAGCTGAGTTTTCTTTATAGTCTCTAATTGCTTTCTTTGTTTTATTCCATTTTTATTTCTTTAATCATTTCATACAATTGTTTTATATTAAAATTGTAATAATTCCAATATCTAGTGCCCTTGAGAGTTTAACTTGTTTCTTTCAGTAACTCTTATTCTTATGTAAGCTTTCCTTGATTGGTAATTTCTGGTTGTATGCTCATATATTTGCTTTTTCTCAACCCATAAAAATCTTGACAGCTTAAATTGATGATGCTTTCTTCCAGAAAGGATATGTTCTACAGACCTCAGAACATTTAATTAAACTTCAAGGGCCCAGACTAATAAAGGAGTTTTGGGTTCACATTCCCCATATTATGATGAGTACAAGGCTTTACCTCTATATTCCCATGTCTGGATTTGAAGTAAATGCTTGCTTCCTTCACTGACTTCAGCTCAATGATTATATTGATTTTTTTTCCCTTCAGCGATTGCTCCTATTTCTAGCTGACCCAGAAATAAATGTATTGACAAAAATTATCTAGAAATAAAGTATCTTAAAGAGAATGGCTATTTGAGGTATCTCATCTGTCACACTATTTAATATGCATTTACTATTGAAAAAAATTTAAACACTTAAGTGAGTAGGAATGATAGCACTAAACTCAAGGTAAATTTTACCTCAAAATAATGACATTTAACTAATAAAAATTTCCAAATTTTTTGGTAGATATACAATTTGCTCTCCCAGTTTATTGTCTAGATATTACCTTAAGGATTCAGAGATGCCACACACTTAAATGAAGGTGGCCTATGTAGTTGCAAGAACAAACTCTTTCATAGAACATTTTAAGATTATATTAAGTGCCCAATTTATAACCAAGAATAAAAATTCTATCACAAGTATAGGAGCAGGAACAGTACATCACAGCGTAGAATGCCTTACATCTCAGAGCTTATAGGGTGAATATTCAGTAGCTTGAGACATGTCCATTCAAGGTATCGGAAAACATCATTTCCCTATGCTCCTGACCTTTTATATTCAAAGCTTCCATACCTACTCTAGAAGAATGTGTTACAATACTATATTGTACTTCCATTTAAGAAGCTTTACAGACACAGGACTCTCCTGGTTCTTGAGCAGGTAGAGGGGGTAGTCAACTGTAGCTGAACATTAGCCATATCTCAATAGTTCTGGCTTTCTAGAAAGTCCATTTCTTCAGATTCCTATGAAGATGTGTGCATGAGAATGGTTACTACAACATTATTGATAATGGTGTAATAAACTGTCTAGAATCCATTTTTTATATTTGATCACTGACAGCTTGTAGGCTCCCATTCCTCCACTTTCCATTTTGCCCCATAACAGAGCAAGCTGATAGGAAGATCCAGGTGCTCCCTCCCTTGGCACCAGTGGGGAACCCTTATTTAAACCAAGTCATTCAAACCTTGACCCACATGTAGAAACCTTCTCCCTGGCACCACTGTAAAACACAATAAAAACCAAGCTATTTGCCCCTTCACTGAAGCCAACTGGACCAGCCTGAATGTTTGTTCTGCTCTTCCAGACAGCCTCATAATACTAGTAATGAATATCTTCATACCCACCTGGTGTATGTGTGGTGTCATCAGTCTTGCTAATGGGATCCAATTTTGGAAGGTGGTGGTTGGTTCCACCCTCTGCTGAGCACCCGCAAGACAATTTACTCTGTGAGCAGGGTGGTCTAGGTGATAACTACCATTCCCTGAGGAACTTTCTTCACTTGCTTTTGGATTGCTGCCAGGCTTTACTGCCTCATGTTCATTTCTGAACCCTGCTGGCTAGCATGCACTTTGAGCTCCATTTGTTGAGTCTTGGCATGCCTCCCTTATAGATTTAACCAACTTACATCAAAGTTTCAATATTGGCAATTAGGCACATGAGCAGAGATTAGGGAGCTCCTTGAAATACCCTTAGGTCATGCATCTCAGCCTAGACCTATCTTTGTGCTTTAGAATAAATTTAGCACCTCAATTCCAGCATAAACTGTGACTCACACTAGGTTCAAGGAAATAACTGTTACCCTGAGATCATTGATTGTGTCTCTCAACTAGGCATGGGCCCTGTTCTATAATCAGGGGAAAGACCAATATTGATACCCTGTACAGTATATGAGCCCACTAAGTGCTGATTCTGTAAAGAACAGTCACTTCATTACGTGCTGAGGTCTATACTCCTAGGAACAGATCACTCACTAAGACACTTTGGGGCTTTAAATGTTTCTGGTGCTGCCTCTGCCTCTGACACAAAAACCAAACCTGATCCTCAGAGTTATAGGGAAGGTACACCCACCTACCACAGAGCATAGACCCGTATTTAAAAAATGGCCTTGAATGCTTTATCCCCACCCCTCTTAAAGGGTCAGGGGACATCCTCACCTCATCAGACAACTATAAAATTTCCTGATAAAGATTCTATATTTTATCACATTTAGAAATATGGTTTATTAACATAAACCCTACCTAAGTCAGTGTCCTACATTGAATAAAACAACAAATGCCATGGGAGAGGTCCTTAACTCTGATACTGAGTTGGCACTCTCTAGAGGAAAAAAACACACACACATATAATTAGCAGAGTAGAAAGAACTCCAAAGCATATTCAGGGATCATAAAAGATAAAGTGAGCCCTGGCTGGCATAGCTCAGTGGATTGAGCTCGGGCTGGGAACCAAAGTGCCCCAGGTTCAATTCCCAGCCAGGGTACATTCCTGGGTTGCAGGCCATAACCCCCAGCAACCGCACATTGATGTTTCTCTCTCTCTCTCTCTCTCTCCCTCCCTCCCCCCATCCCTTCCCTCTCTAAAAATAAATAAATAAAATCTTTTTTTAAAAAAAAGATAAAGTGAGGGGCAGAGAGAACTGAAATGGAAGTTTGCAATTTGACGCAATTAGAAATAAAAATATACTAAAAAATCAAAATAAAAAAGTAAAAAAGGTGTCAACTGACTCTTGTCAGTTAACTTTGACTTCTGCTAAGCTGCATAAATTATAAAATCTTTATGGCCTCAAGTGATACTGGGCTCAAATTACAGTTACACCTGGTGGATCAGTACATTTGAAAGTACTTCATACTCTTAGGGAGTTACCAAAGTAAAACAGAGGACATTCAGGTATGCTTTACCTTACCCACAGAAGTACTCACTGCTTTGTATAAATTCCCCATGGTCTTTGCACCCGTTGCCCTGACATATCCCACAGTGGACATGGATTCTCTGACCCAACAAGTAATACTCTGAAATAGAACTAAATCTTTGACACTTAAAATCAGCTTGACAAAGCTAAGCGGGAACCCAAGGTTCTCAATTGGGATTATCCCCCTCGGTTAAAGTAGTTAATACAGCCTAATATAGATTAAAACAAGGTCTACAGAAATTAAAAACCATTATAAAAAGTATACTTAAAGGCGGAGGTCATGGTTTCTACCATATTTCCATTTAATAGTGATATTGAGCATTATTATTTTTTCTTTTCTTGTTCACGCTTTTGTTGTCATAGCTAAGACTTCACTAACCCAAGGTCATGAGAAACTTACTCCTCTGTTTTCTTCCAAGAGTTATATAGTTCTAGGTCTAGAGCTATACCTAGAGTAAATTACCTGTTTTGAGTAAATTTTGCGTATAGTGTGAGAAAGACATCAAACATTATTCTTTTATATGTGGATAGCCTGTTGTCCTAGAATCATTTGTTGAGGAGACTATTCTTTCCCCATTGAAATGTCTTGGCAGTCTTGTTGAAAATCAATTGACCTTAAATAAAAGAGTTAATTTCTGGACTTTCCATTCTATTACATTGATCTATATGTTATTGTTATTCTAGTACCATACTTTCTTCATTAATGTAGCTTTGTAGTAAGTTTTGAAATTGGGAAGTGTGAGTCATAAAACTTTGTCTTTTAAAAAAATACTGTGTTATTTATTCTGGATCTCTTGCATTTCCTTATGAACTTTAACACCTGACTCAATTTCTACAAAAATCTCAGCTGGTGTTTTGATAAAGATTGTGTTTAATCTGCAGATCAACTTGAGGAATTCTGCCATTTTCTTAACATTAAGTTTTACAATCCATGAACATAGAATGTCTTTCTATTTATTTAGCTCTTCTTTAATTTCTCAATAATTTTTTTAAGTTTTTGGAGAATGATTGTATTTCTTTTGTTAAATTTATTCCTAAGTAATATATACTTTGTATATACTATGATGAATTAAGTGTTTTTTAAATCAATACTTGAGCACTGCTCACACATTTGTGGGAAAGCTGGAGTTTATGCTGAGTTCAGCTGGGTGGTTCTTCTTATGAAGACCTGCTAGTTGGCTGGGGAGGCACTGGTCTGTATTTTTCTTAACTTTATTTCTGATTTTTTATTGTAAATGTATAGAAATACAACTGATTTTTTTGTATATCGATTGTACCTTGCAGCATTGCTAAGACATTTAGTAGTTCTAGTGAATTTTTAGTGAATTCCTCAGGATATTTTAATATGTAAGATCATTTGACTCCATCATCTGGCTGCTGACTATCAACCCTATCCCACTTTCCCTCTTGCCCCACATCTGGTCAAGCCAATAAAAAGCTCAGTTACTCCTTCCCTTCCACTGGCAGGGAAGTCAAAACCCTACAAATCCTAGTTTGCACATAGGAACCCTTACTCTGGCCTACTCCAAACCACAACGAAAGCCAAAGCCACTTGCCTCTTCTTTACTCAAGCCAAGTAAACTAGCTTGGGTTCATCCTCTGCTCTCTCCCCAGAAAACCTCATACTGTAAGAAATAAATGTTTCCATACTTTCTTGGGGCATGTGTGCCATCAAAGTCTTAATATCTGAACCAATTGAATTAAAGGGAATAATGATCTCACTCTCTGTGGGGGAACCACAAAACACGGCAAAAAGTGGAAACAATTCAAACATCTTACAACAGGGAGAAGGTTAAACACAGACTTTATAAATTACATTTTTAAAGTATTTAAAATATTAGAATATGCTCATGATATACTATTGTGAGAAAAAGATACAAAATAGATATGCCATATAAACTCAATTTTCATTTTAAATATGTGCCTTTATATACATATATATATATATTTAGGAAAACAAGGGATGAAAACATGTAAGAAGTATTTATAATTGGGTAGTAGGATCACAAGTTTATTTTTATTCCTTATAATTTAATATATTTTTCAGTTTTTATGAAAAACATTCATTATTTATTTTATCACTAATAAGGACAAATAAGAGCTAAAAATCCTACTAAGGAACCATAGCTTTAAAAACAGAGTTGGGGGCTCTATCACTTGACCTGGAGGTAGTATACAGGTTGAGTCCTAAGGCTTTATTCTGGGATACCTGTCTTTTATTAGTTTAATTAGATACTTGGATTTACTTAATTATAATTTCCATCAGTACTAAATTGTTCATCTAAAAAAATAAGCTTTGAAACAAGTTTCCTTCTATAAAGCATGTGGTTAGCATAACCTTTGTAAAATAAACACATTCAAATAACAACAACAAAAACCTCATGCAAAACCTTTTGGTTGGTTTTGGCATTTTAGGAGTGTTGAGTCACCTTCCTTAACATTTCTGTCTCAAGGGTGCATGTTCCAGCTATTATTCTGGGTCCTCTTCATTATGCAAATTCTACTCAGTGTTTTCTGATTTTGCTGTCTGTTTCCTAGGTCTCTCAGGAAATCTGCTGCAAGAGGTAAACAGTAAAATATAGATTCATTCCTATTTTATACTCATAGCAATATTTCAAACTTTCCAAGGCATAGAATACTCCTCATAATGTGACTCTTGCTTTCTTTTCTAATGCTTCTTCACTCAGTTCTTTAACAATATCAAATAACCTTCAGCTTCCACACCTTCCACACTTTCACAACTCTACGCTCCAAAAGACCTCTTCTGCATTGCAGCCTGCTCCTTGTCTTCAGATCAAGTGTTCCTCATACCACCTTTCTAGATTCCTTTCCATCCAAGCATCATCTCCAGTTGCCTCCTATGTGTCCTTACTGCATTAAAAAAAAAGCCTTTATGGTAGCACTGCACTGCAGTAACTTGGGTGGTGAAATAATATTGAAATGCTTCCTTGGACCACCTGGCCACTGGTATTCCATTGATCTTCCTCCAGCCCTGTGGTTTTAACACCATTTTCCTGATTCCTGGAATTTTTGTGAAGCTATGTTATTGAGCATTGGTAAGGGAGGTGAAGATAGATACCCACCCCCTTTCCTGATTTATCAAGAATAGTTCCATTTGTATCTATTTGACAAGTTGGTCTTCAAAAAAGGAGACCATTGGAGGACAGAGATCAGTAGCTATTAAAACCTGAACTGAACAGTTTAATCTCAAAAAAGACTAGACAGATACAGAGCATGGGCTGTGAAAGGGCAGATCCTGTAAAGACATGGGAACAGAAGCTTCTTACAGATGGGACAGTGGCTGAAGCTCTGGCTAGGTGAAGAATCACCTTTGAGTCACAGGCTCTGGGAGACCTGACTCAACAGTGAGTCATCCATTTGTTTGACAGAATTTTAGAGCCTGAAGGAATTACAAAATTATCTCATCCATCTTCCTCACTGTACAAGTGAAGAATGTATCCCCAGAGAAATGAAGAGGCATGTTCAGGTTACCTGGGCACACTACAGCTTTAAGGCCGTCCTAGGGGTAGAACTGGTTTATCTGGGTCCATCTGTGCTCTTTCTACTACACTCAGTCTACATAGAGTATCAGCCCTCTCTGTGATTATCTGGAAACAGCATTCCAGCTGAAGGATTCTAATCATCATCACTCATTTTCCTGCTGTCTGATAGGAAAGAAAATGATTTTAGCACTAACTTTCCTAAAAAAGAAAATATGCACAAATTTGTGCCTGAGACTTGTAAACATCAGAGGCCTTGGGACACTCAGCTTCTTTCCCAGCCTGGTTGGAGCATGCTGGTCCTCACCTTCAGCTCCAAGCTCTCTTTTCCATCACTGCTTAGCAGCTGAGCCATTCATCTAGGGGTCTGAGTTTGAGATAATCCAGATTAAACCCACCCTATCCCCTTACCCCAACACACACATTTGACATCACTCATCTTGGCTTAAGCTTGTCTGCCTGTACCAGCAGTGACCTGAATGTTATGCCTGCCACAAGGCCAAAAGGGAACCATCCCAGAAATGAGATGACTCATGGAATTCTGCCTTCACAGAGGCAGCCTCAACATTTTCCAGTCAAACTGCCACTCTCAGATCTTTCCCACAGTGACCCTGAAATCCATCATTCAGCACCAGTAAGGAAGGAACAAACTGAACCTTGCTTTCCCAAATTAATCAAAGCTAGCATTTTGTAAGGGTTGCACTTATCATTCCATAATATATTTTGAGTAGTCCACTCCTTTGTTAGCCTGCACATCCAGCCCTCTGTGTTGCTTGGAAGTCCCCATATCAGCATGGTTTCAAGAAATACTGGAAAATGATTAGAAACTGAGGCTGCAAGATGTTTTACAATGTGAATTAGTGTTCTCTGCCTCTTTTGGTTGAAACAGTTCAGCTCTTTTAAACCTTTATCACTCAAGCACGGGGTAGAAAATATGCTTCATATGATTGGTAATAGCTGCCTAAAAAGGATTCTGAGGTCCTGTTTAGGCACAAAGAGGAAGTGACATAATAGATGAGTGATGTAGCATGGCCTGGGCTATGGGAAAATAACCAGCAAATTTCCTGCATGGTTTTCATTTCTGATTTCTGTGCAGCAATGAGACTGAAGCTACAGGGGTAACAGGGGAGAGGATTACTCATTCTGTGGAGTCCTGAGGTAGGCTTCTAGTTCCCCCAGTAGATAACACTGGCCTGTCAATCCAACACATATCTGGCCTTGTTTATTCCACTCTGCCTCTCTCCACAACCTCTGACTAAAACCATCCTCTTGTTGTAATTTGAAAACACTCCATAATAAGGCATGAGTAGCTCTTAGTCTCCGGGAGAGATGGAATCCACTTTAAAATATACACTTCTCCTGAAGATAAGCTTTAGAAATAAAGATTCCAAAATGGCATATGTCTTTAGTTTACACCCAGCATATCAAAATTGATTATGAAGAAGAGAATAAAGACTGTATAAGACTGTAAAGACTGCAGAAGACTGATAATAAATGGATGTACAATAGAAGTAGAACCATGAGCCTTGTCCAGACCCATGACTTGATTGTCAAAAAGTTCAGAGTGATGAAGTTTACAGTCAAGTTTCTCCCTCTGCTCCATGTCCCAACCCAGCCCCACCACCAATTCAGCCAACCCCATCCATCTCAGGGTTCTCATAAAGTGGTTTCCAGACCAACCACATCAGCATCATTTTTTGGTCCTACACTGAGTTTTCTAATTCTGAAATCTTAGATTATACATCCCCCCAAATTCCAGCATTTGAACATTTTGAAATTTCATGCATTGTAGATCTACCTTCTCCATTACAAATTTTGATAGGGCAGGGACCATATCTTTTAACTTTTTTAACCTGCAAGTTTCTACTTTGATGCTGAGGGGAAAAGTAGGTATATATAAATACTAATGAGTGAATAACCTAACTCAGATTAACTAGTATTTGAGCACCCACAAATATGTTACCAGGGGTGTCCAACACACAGTAGGTGGGCTGTATGCAGCCCAGGATGGCTGTGAATGCAGCCCAACACAAAATCATAAATGTGCTTAAAACCTTTTTTTTTTTTTTGCTCATCAGTTTTTTTCCTGTGTTTGTGTGTTTAATGTGTGGCCCAAGATAACTCTTCTCCTTTTGGTGTGGCCCAGAGATGTCAAAAGGTTGGACACCCCTGTAAGCTAGACAATAACATGTGTCCTTGCATTTAGTCACCACAACAACCCTGAGAGGTAAATAGAATTAGATTCATTTTGAAGATAAGGATATGAAGGCTCAGAGATACTGGACACATCCTTCAGTACAAGTGTGAAATTAAAATTATAGACATTTGAGCCCTGGCCAGTGTGGCTCAGTTAGTTGGAGCATCATAGACCAAATGGTTGCAGGTTCAATTCCCTGTCAGAACACATATCCAGGTTGAGGGTTAGATCCCTAGTCCTGAGCATACAAGAAAGCAACCAATTGATGCTTCTCTCTCTCTCTCTCTCGCTCTCGCTCTCGCTCTCGCTCTCGCTCTCTCAAAAAAGCAGTGAAAAAATGTCCTCGGTTGAGGATAAAAAATATATATAGACATTAGAGTTAAGACACTGGATTCAAATAGCAGCTCCACCTCCTACAGCTATGTGACATTGAATGTGTTAATGTGAAACTTCACTTCTTTCATTGAAAAAATCAGAGCTCTTAATTGTATGCAATTCAAAATAAATAAACAAATAAATAATATAGCACTGATAATAATGTACAGATCATGGCTTCTAAATATATTTGTCCAGTAAAAGTTATTCTTCCCTGGAGAAATGACTGACACCAGGGTTAGAGTGAGAAAACTATAGGATAGCCTGGAATAGAAAATAAGGAACAGCACAATAAATAATGGGAGCACATAAAACATACAAGAGTCAAATGAAAAGGTCTCCAATTATGAAATCTTAAACAATTCATTAACAAAATATATAATGATAGTAATGGATGATAATCCATGTAATAAAATAAGATGCATGAGACCATAATAGAAAGCATGATACACTCTTCCTTACAGTAGGATTTCAACCAATAAATGTGCAAGGAATGATCTAAGTGGAAAGATCACCATTTTGCAAACACTATGGTAATAAGTGTTGTAGGTAAGTGTCACCAATGGATTCTAAAATTGGTGAATGAGACTATGATGAGAACCAGGATAGTTTCAAAGTATCTTCCCACAAGATGCTTATTAAATACAAAGGCAAAGTAGCAACTGTACAGTGGAGAAACCTGACAGATACTCCCTGACCCAAGTTATCATGGTTAACATTAAAGAAATGGGACAAATTGATATCATTTACCTCCTGATACAGTGCACTGAGAAAGACACAACATGCTATTCTTGTCAAATAAGTATTTCTTTAAAGAAATATCTAGAAAATCCAAATTGAGGACTATTCCATAAAATAACTGGTCAATACTCTTTAAAATATCAGTCTTAGAAGACAAAGAATAAGACACTATCCCAGATTAAAAGGAACTAAGCAGACATGACAACTAAATACAATGTGTGATCCTGAGTTGAGTTCTATCCTAAAAAAAGAATATTAGTGCAACAAGGGGAGAAATTTAAATAGTGCCTTTAGTTGAGATAATAGTATTGTATCAATGTTTAATAACTGTGCAGTGGTTATATAAGATGTTAACACTTGGAAAACCTGGTATAATTCTTTGGGCTATGTTTTCAACTTTTTGTGAGTTTTAAATCAATTCAAAATGAAAGGTTAAAAAAAGTATACTGCCTGACACCTACCAAAACTAACAATTTAGAAAACCAAATGCCCATCAACTGATGAATAAACACTGTATATCTATGCAATGTAATATTATTAGACTATTAAAAGAGATGAAGTACTGACACACACTAAACATGGATGAACCTTAAAAACACCATGTTAAAGGAAAGAAACCTGTCACAAAATACCACATTTTATAATTTCATTCATATGAGATGCCCAGACCAGACAAATCTATAAAGACAGAAAATAGATGAGTAGTTGACACAATGTGGGGGGTACAACAGAATGGAACATGATTGCTAATGGATAATGGGATTTATTCTGGGGGGTGAAAAAAGTTTTAAAATTAGATAAAAGTCCTAAAAGTCTGTAAATTATAGCCCTGTAAATATACTAAAAACTATTGAACTGTTAGAGTTTAAATGTGTGTTTTATTGTATGTGATATCTCAATAAAGCTGTGTTTTTTTAAAGAAACAGTGTCTGACACATGATAAATGCTCTATAAATGGGGCACATGATTATGATGATGACAACGATCTCCAGTACTATTATTGCCATCATTGTTGTTTTCTCTTAACTGAAGCTCATGGCCTTTCCAGCATTAACTTGGAAGACTTCTCAGTAGATGAGCAGACTGCTTAGATAATAATGACTGAGCTATTGTCTTTTTCTGTCTACTGGGACCCTCCCTCACTGATAACCCTCCATGTTGTCTCCATTTCTGTGATTCTGTTCCTGTTCTGGTTCGCTTAGTTTGTTTTGTTTGTTTGTTTGTTTGTTTGTTTGTTTGGCTTGGTTGTTGATAGTTGTGAGTTTGTTGTCATTTACTGTTCATATTTTTTATCTTCCTTTTCTTAGATAAGTCCCTTTAACATTTCATATAATAAGGGCTGGGTGATGATGAGCTCCTTTCACTTGACCTTATCTGGGAAGCACTTTATCTGCCCTTCCATTCTAAATGATAGCTTTGTAGGATAGAGTAATCTTAGATGTAGGTCCTTGCCCTTCATGCCTTCAAATACTTCTTTTCAGCCCTTTCATGCCTGCAAATTTCTTTAGAGAAATCAGCTGATGATCTCATAGGAACTCCTTTGTAGGTAACTGTCTCCTTTTCTCTTGATGCTTTTAAGATTCTCTCCTTATCTTTAATCTTGGGTAATATAATTATGATGTGCCCTGGTGTGTGCTTCCTTAGGTCCAACTTCTTTGGGCTCTCTGAGCTTCCTGGACTTCCTGGAAGTCTATTTCCTTTGCCAGATTAGGGAAATTCTCCTTCTTTATTTTTTCAAATAAGTTTTCAATTTCTTGCTCTTCCTCTTCTCCTTGTGGCACCCGTATGATTCCGATGTTGGAACATTTAAAGTTGTCCTGGAGGTTCCTAAGCCTCATCTCACTTTTCAAATTCTTATTTTCTCATTCTGTTCTGGTTGAATGTTTATTTCTTCCTACTGCTCCAAACTGTTGATTTGAGACCTGGTTTCTTTCCCTTCACTGTTGGTTCCCTGTACATTTTCCTTTATTTTACTTTGCATAACCTTTACTTTTTCCTCTATTTTGTGACCATACTCAACCAATTCTGTGAGCATCCTGATTACCAGTGAATGGTGCATCTGATAGGTTGGCTATCTCTTCATCACTTAGTTGTATTTTTTTCTGGAGCTTTGAACTGTTCTTTCATTTGGGCCATTTTTTTTTTTTTGGTCTAGGCATGCCTGTTACATAGTAAGAGGTGGAGCCTTAGGTATTCACCAGGGCAGGGTAACCCACCTCTATGTGTTGTGGCAGAGGGATCTGAGAGAGAACAATGCTGCTTGTTGAGCTCTCTGCCAGCATCTAGTCATTTCCTCTGCTACCCACAACCAAGTTGGGCTCTTCTGGAGCTGATATCTGGGTGGGTGGATTTGTGTATGTTCTAGGACCCTATGGGTCTCTCCAAGGAACTCTCCTTTGAGGCTGGGAGTTTCTCCCACCGCCTCAACCCCCACAGGTGTTTTCAGTCAGAAGTTTTCAGGCTTTATTTCCCTGCACTGGTACCCTGGGTTGTACATTCTGTCTCAATCCAAGTTGTTCCTCCCAGTTTATCTGCATCCAAATGTGGGACCACTCTGTCTACCAGTTCATCTGCCCCCATCCTCCAGCCTCCACCTTGCTGTGAGTCCTCTCCAATCCCCAGCTGCCTGCCTCGGCCCCTCCTACCAATCTGAATGAATGTTTCTTCTTTAAAAATTTTTTTATTGTTGTTCAAGTATAGTTGTCTCCATTTTTCCCCCACCCCTCCCCCCACCCCATCCATCCATACCTCCCACCCTTGATCCTACCTTCCCCATTTGTTTTTAACTCCTTGGTTGTTGGACTTCCATACAATTCAATTTTCTCTCAGTTCTGGTTGTTTTTATGTTTTTAAATCTGTTGTTGTCCTTTTGGTTGTGTGAGGAGGCACAGTGTGTCTACCTATGCTTCCATCTTGGCTGGAAGTTCAGCTTTTGTAGATTTCTTTTTATTTCTCTTCCTGTTTAATTAACTAAATAATTAATTAAAGTATTTTTTTCACCTTTCAAAAGGTTGCATTACTGCTATGCATTCTTGTTCATCCCTCGATGCATCAGGTGAAAAGCTCTAGGTGTGCTTGCTGTAGGTGCAAATAATTGACTAAGATGACCAAAGTTAGAGGTTTTACAGAAAGGGGCTGGGGAAAAATTCTATAGGACTTTGCATGGCAGGAAGAGGACACTTATTTGATATGCAGGTGGCACCTTGTACAGGGCCACATTTCATTCTTTGCAGTTGCAGACCATCCCATATCTTTGGAAGCATAAATGCTGAAGCCAGAGTAAACACCACCTTCTCTCAGGTCTAAGTGCAGCCTCAGAGAGCTGAGGGCTGCCATTAGTCTTGAGGAGCCTCCAACTGCAGTATTTGGATGGATTTATGATAGGCTTTTGAGGGTTGCTCATTGCTGGTCACAACCCCAAGTCCTTGATTATTGTGAATGAAGCAAAGCCAAAGAAAACAATGCTGATGGCTGAGCACAGGCAGAGCTAGCCCTGTTGTGTCACAATCAGAACTCATAAACAATTGTTCTGATATGTAAACCCATGAAGCAGGCTTTTCTGAAATTAATGAATGCCCATGGAGGCCTCCACAAGAGGAAGCTCTGATATTCCAGGAGAGAACGGAGAGGGAAAAGGCCAAAAGGAATTGCTCTGTGAGGCTACATTCTTAACTAATTTGTTCCGAATATCCTCCAGTCATACATGTGAGAAATGACATGTGAGGTCAAAGGGCAACAGTTCAGAGATAAAATAAGTTGAAGGCATTTAAAGTACTTGCCAAGGAAAAGTGCTCATCTGATAAAAATTTAGACAGGAAGGACGCCAAAATCCAGGAGAGACACAACTGAGAGATGTGATGAGGTGATTGCTGCTCCAGCTGTCAGACTTGTCAGTGGTATGGAGATGCCAGATTTTAACTCAAATGCAATGTCAGCCCAAAAGCTGCCTCTATTTCCCTGCATGGTTTTCATTAAGAAAGCACTAAGACTTGGTTCCAATTATAAATATACTATTTGGAGCCAGTTCAAGATGTAAATTTGTTGGTTGGTCTGTCTCTTCAGCAATTGGATTGAAGAAGGAGAAAGAGAATGTGATATGACACCTTCAACATCACCCTACTGGAATGGAATGAGTAGGGGCTTACTTGGTTAGAGTGGTAGGCATGTTGGAAGACAAGACATGAATGGCAGGGTATGGATTGAATTGCCTTGAGAAAGGCAAAGTTTACCATATTATTTTTCTTTAGTTGGAAGGCAAATTTTATTGCTTTTTCACTTTTTAAATATATTTTATTGATTATGCTATTACAGTTGTCCCAATTTCCCCCCATTCTCCCCTTCCACCCAGTACCCCCTATTCTGTCTGGCATTCGCTTCCTTAGTTCATGTCCATGGGTCATGCATTGAAATTCTTCGGCTTCTCCATTTCCTATACTGTTCTTAACATACCCCTTTCTATTCTGTATCTACCAATTGGTACTTCTTAATCCCTGCACCGTTTTCCCCATTTTCCTCCTTCCCCTCCCAACTGATAACCCTCCAAATGATCTCTGTATCTGTGATTCTGTTTCTGTCTGCTTGTTTGCTTAGTTTGTTTTTTACATTCAGTTGTTGATAGTTGTGAATTCATTGCCATTTTAATGTTCATAGTCTTTGTCTTGTTTTTCTTAAATAAGCTCCTTTAACATTTCATAAAATAATGGCTTGGTGATGATGAACTCCTTTAGCTTTTTACCTTGTCTGAGAAGTACTTTATCTGCCCTTTCATTCTAAATGATAGCTTTGCTGGATAGAGTAATTTAGGTGTAGGCCCTTGCTTTCATCACTTTGAATACTTTTTGCCAGTCCCTTCTTACCTGTAAAGTTTCTTTTGAGAAATCAGCTGACTGTCTTATGGGAACTCCTTTGTGGGTAACTATCTGCTTTTCTCTTGCTGCTTTTAAGATTCTCTCTTTATCTTTAACCATCGGCATTTTAATTATGATGTGTATTGGTGTGGTCCTCTTTAGGTCCAATTTGTTTGGACTCTGTGCTTCCTGGACTTGCATGTCTATTTCCTTCACCAAATTATGGAAATTTTCTTTCATTATTTTTTCAAGTAAGTTTTCAATTTCCTGCTCTTTCTCTTCTCCTTCCAGTGCCCCTATGATTTGAATGTTGGTACATTTGAAGTTGTACCAGAGGTTCCTTAGTCTATCCTTTTTTTATATTATTCTTTTTTCTTCTTGCTCTCTGATTGACATTTTTTTCTTATTTCCAGTTCATTGATTTGATTCACAGATTCATTCACTCCATTATTGGTTCCCTGTATTTTTTATTTTTGTATTTTTTCACTGTATTTTTTATTACTATTTAGTCCCCTTATACTACCCACCAATACACACACACACACACACACACACACACACACACACACAATCACCACACTGTTGTCCATATCCATGAGTCCTTTTTCCTTTATGGGGGCAGAAGGATTGAGCAAAATAAAATTGAATAATTTTTTTTAACTTCACTTAGTATAACCTTCATTTCTGCCTGAGTCTCTTTTTATGCCATTGAAATACGCAATGAGTACTTTGAGCTTCCTAATAGCCAGTGTTTTGAACTCTGCCTCTGACAGATTGCTTATCTCCATTTTGTTTAGTTCTTTTTCTAGAGTTTTGTTCTGTTCTTTCCTTTGGGCCATATTTCTTTGTCTCCTCATTTTGGCAGCCTCCCTGTGTTTGTTTCTATGTATTAGCTAGAGCTGCTTTGACTCCCTGTCTTAGTAGTGTGGCTTATTGGAGAAAAGCTCACTGGTTAGTTGAATGGGATGGTGCCTTAGGTAATCACCAGGGTGGAGCAGCTAGTATGAATCAGGTTGATGGAGTCTCTGATATGCTGTCACTGGTCTGTGGCTCTGTGTGGGGGAGGGCATAGAAAGGGGACAATGCCACTGCCTTGCCTCTGGAGTTTTGTCTGGGAGGAAGCTGTCCCCTGGCATTCATCCTGATGCCAGACACTTCAGATTCTCCCTGTATTCCACTGGTGCCCTTTCAGCTGCTGTGCCATTGGTGGAACCCAGAGGGAGTGAGTCTGCATAAGTCTTAAGCATGTTGTGGGCCCTTTAAGAGGAGACCCCTGAGAATCCCACAGTTTCTTCTGTTACACCAACCCCCTCTGGTTTTTACAGTCAGAAGTTATGGGGACTTATATTCCTGGCACTGGATCCCTGGGCTTGGTGGTATGGTGTGGGGCTAGGATCCCTCACGCCTGAGGTATCCCTCCTGATTTTTATCCACCACATGTGGGTGTGGGACCACTTGTTCCACATCTCTGCATCTCTGCATCTCAGTGAGTCTCTGTGTCTCCAACCCTCCTACCCGTTTGGATGAATGTGACATTTTTAATTCCTTGGTTGTTAGACTTCCAACGAAGGGGAATTCTGGGTTACAGTTGTTTTGCATTTTAGTTGTAATTTTTGCTGCAGTTGTGCAATGAGGTGAGCTGTGTTTACCCATGCCTCCATCTTGACTGGAACCATATT
This sequence comes from Phyllostomus hastatus, assembly GCF_019186645.2. Lineage (NCBI taxonomy): Eukaryota > Metazoa > Chordata > Mammalia > Chiroptera > Phyllostomidae > Phyllostomus > Phyllostomus hastatus. Next base: position 20,745,162 of record NW_025333869.1, read on the forward strand.
AGTTCTTAAAGGTCCCAGCAGAAACCTATGGTATGAAAAGTGACAACTCTACAATTTTTGAATGTCAAACCAGATCAGGATTCCATGTTATCATAAATGTTGGCCATAAATATAGGCCTAGGTGCATGTTTAATATGAGACTATATGCAGCATTGTATTCCCCCTGCTTGCTTAAAATATACAAGATAAACATATAAGGAGAAAGGTTGAACATTTTTTTAAAGGAAAGAAAAAGACTAGGACCAGGGAAGTGCATCTCCCATAAAAGGGATGTCAAGGAACTGGGTGAAGAAAGAGAAGACACTTTAAAGCTACTAATACAATTCTTGTTATTAAATGCTTATGTATTTTCCTTTAAAGAATTATTCTGTCCATACAATGAACAAAACTGACCATAATACTCCCTTTCTCCTTGTTATGCCTGCCAATCCAGCACTCTCTCTAATTTCTATACTTAGCAGAGTAACCCAGGCCTTTTTAAACATCAACTTTTTAGCCAGTCATGCAGATTCTCCTGGGTGTGACAAATACCCACATTTTGATCCCAAATGAAAGGTCACAAAGGAAGCATTAGGGTCAGGAAATTCAGGTAATATTAACAAGTTCATTTCAAAGATGGCTTGCTTTGTGTCTCTTTTGCTTACAAGCACATAGCAGAGTTTGATATATAATAATCAATAGCTTCAAAGAGATGCTGGGTCAAAAGATGGTTTTCTGAGACTCAATCCACCTAAGACAGACCAGATTTTTCCTTCACCAGCTGAAACAACTAAAGCACTGGATGGAATATATGAAGGCAGAATTTCCAATCATTTAGATGTATTGTAGAAAATACATCTAAAATGTATTTTCTGGAGAAAACTCAAGTCACACTATAGGAAATAGAAACCCAGGTGGAGCCCAGAGTCTCTCTGATACAGGAGGCAGAGGTGGGAGCAAGAGGAGGTCAAGGTGGATAGAGTGCAAAGGGAAGAGGAGAGAGCTGTACCACAAGAACCCCAGAAGAATACAGAGAATCTGCTCAAGTCTTTGGATGATCAGAGCATGTATATAAGGCAAGTACATGAGTCTGGGAAGAGAACTACCTGAAAGGAGCACAGGGAACAATCACCAGACATTACACTGATCTGTGAACAATTTCTGTTCTAACGAGAATGGAAAATCTAGGAAATCATGGAGCTTTGGGTAGAGTACCCAGAAGAATATAGGCTCAACAGTAGGGTAAAATTATCCCTGGATTAAGATTGACTTTGTCCCAGCTAACAAAGCTTAAAAGTAAGTACATCAATAGGTGAATACTTACGTAAGGTATGATATATACATGAATATTATTCAGCAATAAAAATCTTACCATTTGCAACAACATGGATGGGCCTAAATGGTATTATGTTAAGTGAAATAAGTCAGACAGAGAAAGACAAATACCACATGATTTCACTTATATGTGAAACTAAAACAAATGAATAAGCAAAACAAAACAGAAATAGACCCATAGATAAAGAGAACAAACTGATAGTTGCCAGAGGGGAAATGAGGGGAGGGACGGGAATAAGAAAAAATTAAGAAATAAAGGTGAAACAAAAACCTGAGCAGAGAACAAGAAACTTTCAAAAAAAAGTCCTAAAAGAAAAAAGAAAAGAAAATTTCATTTTCTGGACCATAACTATTTATAAAATGCAGGAATGGTGATAAAATGCCAGTATATGTACCATGATGAAATGTAGTAAAATCTAAGATTCATTTATACACTTGCATTAAGTTCTGTGAATTATATGTGTTTTATTTTTTATATTTATATTGTTTCAATAATCACTACCTAACTTAAATATATGAATTATATAAGAGTTGGAATCTAATTTCTTAAAAAATAGCAAGTCAAGAAAAAAGAAATTAAAGGCATACACATCGGTAAAGAAGAAATAAAACCATTTTTATTTGCAGAGAACATGGCTGTCTATATAGAAAACCCCAAGGAATCTACAAAATAACTCCTAGAACTATTAAATGAGTTCAGTAAGATGTTAGGATACAAGATTAGCACACAAAAATCAATTGCATTTTCTGTATACTTAAAATGGATAAGTAAAATCTGAAATAAATAATGCAATATCATTTACAAATTGCTGTAAAAATATGAAACTCTTAGGTATAAATCTAATAAAGCAGGTATAGGGTCTTTATAATGAAAATTAGAAAGTGTCAGAAAAAATAATTTTTAAAAGACCTAAGCACTTGGAGAGGTATATCATGTTCATGGATTTGAAAACACATCATAGTAAAGATATCAGTTCTTCCTAAATTAATCTATAGGTTTCATGAAATGCCTATTAAAATCTAAATACATTTTTATAGGCATAGACAAGACTATTCTAATATTTATATGGAAAGGTAAAGGAGCTAGAATAGCCAAAACAACTTTGAAATGAATAAAATGGGGGAAATCATTCTTTTGAATGTTAAGGTTTATTATATAGTGTATTAATTAAGATAGTACCTCAGAGATATTGTGGGTTTGGTTCCAGATTATTGCAACAAAGTGACTATCACAATAAAGTGAGTACCACTATAAAGCAGGTGGGAATTTTTTGCTGAGGGAGAGTCTTGCCTTTAAATTGTAAAAACACAACATCTGTGAGGTGCAATAAAGTGAAGTGCAGTGAGACAAGGTGTGCCTATATTGGTGAAGAGTTAGATTGATCATTGGAACAGTATAGAGAACCCAGAAAAAGATCCATACAAATATGATCAATTAATTTTGACAAACAAGCAAAACAATTCAATAGAGCAAGAAGAATATTTACAATAAATCCGAAATGGCGCTGGGGACAACTGGACCTTCATTAGCCAATGCTCCCCAAAAAAGAACTTCAATCTAACCTAAATCTCATACTTTATTTAACACAGAGATCATCAATTTAAATGTAAAACATAAAAACTTAAAGCTTCCAGAAAAGATCTTTGGAATCAAGAGCTAGGCAAGACTTCTTACAGTTAAGACAAAAGCAAAATTCATAAGAAAAAAATGGACATTTTGGAACTTATTAAAATTAAAAATATTTATAAAATGAAAGGTGTTTGTTAAAAGATACAAAGAAAAAGTGTATTTTTCAGCAAAAAATTGAATTAAATTAAAAGTCAATAATAGTTAACTGTAAACCCCCCAAACTTTGAAACAAAATATTAAGTAAGGTTATAATGTAAAAAAAAAGTCAATATTGAAATTAGAAAGTATTTAAAACTAATTAAAAATTAAACACAAAATTTTGGGGATACACCTGAGGCATAACTTAAAGCAAATTTTATAGCACTAAAAGCAATGTTAGAAAAAAGTTTCAAGTCAATGACATCAACTTCTACAAACTTTAAAAAAGAGTAAATTAAACACAAACTAAGCAGTGAGAAGTAATAATAAAATAAAAATAAATATCAACAAAATTGAGAAAAAAAAGATTGCCTTGGAAATGATCAATAAAACCATATGCCTAGTCAGACTTAATTATAAAAAAATCATAGATTAGTCAGAAAAAAAATGATAGAAAGCAAATTACCAACATCAGGAATGAAAGGAGTAACATCAATATTTGATTCTACAAAAATTAAAAAGATAATAAAGGAATTTTGTGAACAATTTTATTTCAATAATTTTGACAACAGATGAAATGGAGAAATTCCTTGAAAGATACAAAATAAGTCTATCCAAAAAAGAAATGTAAAGTCTGAATAAGGGGGGAGCTCCCAAAATGGAATTATCTTCTGTTGGGCAGGCCCTTGTAGCACAGGCTTCCCATCAGATGAGTGTTCTAAGAACGTATCTGTATCAGTGTGCCAGTGAGAATTTGAAGACTCTTTCAGTGTGTTTGCCCATTTTATGATGGGTGATTTATGAGCACACCTGCCCACACATAGTACTGAGAATTCAGCAGTTTTAACCAAAAAGCCATGCCCTTTCCCTCCCTATTCACCCGATCTCTCCCTGAGTGACTCTTTTTTTGTTTGTTTGTTTCCCTGGATGAAAAAAGCCCCCACAGGGAAACGTTTTGCGGATGTGGAAGAAGTGAAATTAAAAACTGCAGAAACACTCAAAATCAATGTGTTCAAAAACTGTTTTGAGCAGTGGAAAAACATCTTGATAGGTGTATTGCATCAAATGGAGAGTACTTTGAAGGTTGAACACTTAAGAATAAACACACAATTTTTTAATAAATAAATTCCGTTTTTTGGGTCCCCCTTGTATATATTAAATAAAAATTAATTTTTAGTTAAAAACCCTTCCTAAGATCAGGAAAAAAGGATGGCTACTTTAATCAGTACTAGTTAGCATTTTACTGAATGTTCTAACCAGCATAATAAAGGAAAAAAACAAAAAAAGGCAATCATATTGGAAAGGAATAAATAGAATGACTATTATTTGCTAAAGACATGATTATATAGGAAATCACACAGAATGTAGAACTATAGCTATTGAAACAAAAAAAGTTTTTTAAAAATAGGTAGCAGGATTCAAGATTGATACAGAAATATTACTTGAATTTATATATAAAAGCAACAAATAATCAGAAATTGAAATTAAACAGGATAAAAATATGAAATACTAAGAGATCAATCTGTAAACTAAAAACTACAAAGTGTTGCTGAAGATAATTAAATAATACCTGAATAAATGGGAAATATTCTATGTAAATAAACTGGAAGAATGAATATCATTAATATTTCAATGATATTTAAATTGATCTATAGGCTAAGAGGACTCCAATAAAAATACCAAGAGAATTTTCTTTTATGAACTCACAAATTAATTCTAAAGTTTATACATAACTTTTTTAAAATAGCTGAAATAGTTTTGAAAAAGTTGAACTTTGGAGAACTTAGTCTACCTGATTTATATGGAAGACTTAGTGTAATATAAAGCTACAGAAATCAAGACTGTGTAGTATTGGTATCAAGATAGACAAATAGATCAATGAAACAAAACAGAAGGTCCAGAAATATACCCACATGTATGTGATTTATTTTTTATAAAAATGTCAAGGCAGTTCAATGAACAAAGAATCATATTTTAAACAGATGATGATGGTGCTGGAACAATCAGCTAGTCATGAACAAAAAAATATTATCTCACAGTTGATACAAAAATTAACTGGAAAGAGATCATAAATATAAATGCAAGAACTAATAATATAAAACCTCTAGGAAAAGAAACTGTAAAATTTCTATTAACCTTGGGTTTGGCAGAAATGTCTTAAATATGACTCCAAAGGCAAAAACTATAACAGAGAAAATCAATAAATTAGACTTTTTTAAGGTAATACACTTTTATTCTTCAAAAGACACTGTTACGGCAATTTTAGAAAAATAAGCAACTACAGCCTTACAGAAAATATTTGCCAAACATATATCTAATAAAGGACTTAATGTCCAGAGTATACAGGATACCCTTAAAACTCATTAATAGAAATACAACCCAACCAAAAAAAATAGGGAAATGATGTAAAACAGACCTTTCACTAAAGTAGATATGTGAGTGGAAAATAAACACATGAAAAGAGAACTCAACATCATTTGCCACTAGAAAAATATAAATTAAAGCCACAGTGAAAAACCATTACTTTTAAAATGGCTATGATTAAAAAATTGACTATACTAAGTATTGGAAAGGATTTGAAGCAACTGGAAAAATAGAATGATACAATGCCTTTGGAAAATAGGTTAGCAGTTTATTTAAAAGTTAAACATACCTTTGTCATATAAAAGAATTCATACAAAAGTGTGTATAACTACCTTATTTGAAATCAAGTTAAAATTGAACTGATTAAATGTTTATTTGATGTAAATCAATAAATAAATAATTGCATATCTGTGGAATAGAATATTAGTCAGCAATAACCATTTAAAATAACTATTAATATATGTACCATAATTGGATCTAAAAAACAATTATTTATTTATTTTTCAAACTAAACAAAAAAGTTTACTTAGAAAATCAGAGTGGTAGGAGTGAGCCATAGAAGTGGGCTCAGGAAACACACTGTAGAGGAAAAAGAAGGGCTCTTGGAGTTTAGGAGAAAGAGAGAGGGAATGAAAACATGCCTGAAGGAAGGGGATAGAGAATGATGCTGGTGTGCTACCTTGCTTTCTCACTTTCTAGTTTTCTTGCTTTCAAGTTTCCTTGCTTTCACTTTCTATTTGGGTCCTCTGTCCTACTGGCTTTTCTTTTCTTTTCTTTTATTATTTTATTCTCTTTCTTATAATTTTTATTGAGGTATAATTAACATTAGTTTCAGGTATACAGCATAATGGTTCAATATTTGTATATATTACAAAATGATCATCACAGTAAGTCTAGTTAAATATCCATTACCTCATTTTGTTTTTTCCCACCACGTCCTCCAATTCCAGCCATTTCCACCACCCACCATCAATCCTACCCACCTTTGGCCTTCTCCATGTGTCCTTTATACATGTTGTTGATGAATTATGCTGAGTGAAGAAGCCAGACCAAAAACAGCACATACTGTATGATTTAATTTATATAACATTAAGAAAATATGAAATGATAGATATTGGAAGAAATTAGATTATAAATTGCTTAAAAGCAGAAGCAAGAGATTTCTAAGGGGTGCAAGGAAAATTTGGGGATGATGGACATGCTCGGCATCTTGATTGTGGTGAAAGTTTCATGGGTATATATACATATGTCAAATTTTATTGAACTGTATATTGCAGATCTATGCGGTATACTGGATTTCAACAACAATTTTTTAAATCTGTAGGAAAGAGAAATTTGTCTTCTAGTGTCAGGAATTTTTAATGAAGCCCCATGGAGATCATCAAAACTAAGTAAAAGTTTAGAAACTAGGACCTGATGTTAGTTTTTCTATAGCATTTTTTTTTTAATCCAAATCACCTTGTGTAAGGAAAGGTTACTCATGTAATTTGAGCACCTACTATTTCTAGACCTTTCATGTATGGTATCATTGTTATCTGATACATCCTACTAGATAATTTCCTTATTTTAGAAAGGAGGAAACTGATGGCTAGAGAAGTTAAGTTACCATGAATGTGGTAACCATGAACAGAATAAGAGCATAGAGTCTGGAGCACAGTTTTGAAGCCCAACTCTATCTCTTAGTAGCTAGGCAATCTTGGAAAATTGCTTAAATCCTCTATGTATTAGTTTCCTCATCTGAAAAGGTAGGTTTTTACATTGCGTACTTAATAGGGTTGTGGCATATAGAAAGAGTTTGACAAATTATTACTTTACTTGTTATTTTTCCCCATTTCTTATTTCCATAACAGATTGTAAATTATTAGAAGATGTATCTTAAACACACCCTACCTCTACCATAATAGGTTCTGAAGAGCTCCATAATAGGTTCATGAAGACATGCCAGAAGTATCTTAAATCCCCACACTCAAATCCATTCTCAATATACCTCCTAGAGTAGACTTTGGTATTCTCTCAACTAGTAGGATCATTCTCACATGAATCAAAAATCCTTCCTCTGAGACACTTTTTAATGCATTTCCTCTTCATTCTTCAGAGAAAATCAGTTCCCAAATGCCCTCAATATTATCTCTAAAATCTCTCTTTCATTTCCCCTTTATTTTCTATTGACCTGACTATAAGCCCCCAGTATCTTACAATATTACAATATTTGTAAGTACAATATTACAATATTATAATCATTATAATATAATGCTTACAGTTATAGGCTTACAATATTATAATAATTTAATCATCCTTCTGGACTTTGATGTCTCACTGATCCACTACCACCTATAATAACATCTTAAAGCTTTAGTATGCATAGAAATAGAGATGCAGCCCTGGCTGGCATAGCTCAGTGGATTGAGCGCGGGCTGGGAACCAAAGTGTCCCAGGTTCGATTCCCAGCCAGGGCACATGCCTGGGTCGTAGGCTATGGTCCCCAGCAACTGCACATTGATGTTTCTCTCTCTCTCTCTCTCTCTCTCTCTCTCTCTCTCTCTCTCTCTCCCTCCTTTCCCTCCCTAAAAATAAATAAATAAAATCTTAAAAAAAAAAGAAATACAGATGCAAATCTAGAGATCAAGATTAAGAGGCAATGCTATGGCCTTGAAGTATACACATTTAACATCCTTCACAGGGGGACATGATGCAGCTGGACCATAAACCATATTCTGATAATAACTGTCTCACATGTAATCATAGCTTTAGGAAGAAAATTTCCATGTTAGTAAGAGTAAATTGCCCTTTATTCAGATATCTAACTTCAAAGTCTTAGCTGTCCTTTGCCAGTGCCCAAGAAAGAATCCTAGGCCTGAACATATCAGGGCTATTCACCTGGCATTGAACACAGGGTCAGAGATGTGTTCTGTAGAGTTAAAAAAAAAAGTGTGTCATAGAATAAAACATCAACAAGTTTTTACTCTCTGGTTTTAATATTATTTAATATAATAGAATTATTAAAAGGGAAGGATAACAAGAAGTCCTCATGATACATATTAATATATTATATTTCCCATTTTTGTATCTTGATGGACCCCAGAAGTTAAGACTAATAAGCTATAGGTAAGCATTTCTAAATTTTAAAGTGCTCCAGACATATAAATTAAAATATCTCCAATAACCTTTCTAAATGCTTCATTTTTAATTTCATCCCTATTATTCCTACCATTAAGTCACTACCCTGGTGATAGAACTTCTTGTTCTTCAACTCACATGAATTGTCTATAACCTACTTTTTGAACTTTTTGATAAATTATTTTTCACTATGTTCTGCTATGTAAGTTGAAGTTCTCTTTAAGAGGACAATTCTATGTTGAGTTAAAGAAGCCTCAAAAAACCATAACTCACACATATAGGATATCCACAGGCTATTTAAACCCAATGCAAGTCATTTCCATTGAAGAAGAAATCTGTTAAACCATTAAATCAGTTGTCTTTCTTTTTTCATCTGGACAAGATAAAACTGACTAAAGAGTGCCAAAGCAATGTTTGGAGAGACTGATGAATCTAGAAGTCACCCTTAATTCACAAATTATATTTCTAGCTTTGTCACTAACGTCTATCAATTATGTGACATTAGTTATATATTAAAACCACCTAAGAACTCAGTTTCAACATCTGTAAAATGCATGGGTTGGCATGGGAATCCTTTGAAGCTTCTTCCAGCTCTAACATTGCATGACTCTAGAAATTATTGATTTTTTTCACTTTCCAATTCAGTATTTTTGTCTCTTGTAGAGTATTAAATACCCAGCTTAGATATACAATAAATCTTGGTGCAGCATGAAAATAATGCCAATGTATGGTTTTATAATAATATAACTATATAGCAGTATTATATACAAATGGTTTCCAACACTAATTCTTCTAGTAATACCTAATATATTGGGGGGAGAGTCAATAAAAAAAAAGAGCTACACATGTATTTCAGACTTCATCTAATGGCACTTGAGAAGTCAAAAAAAGAAGATACTTCTCTGAGATTGTTTCCTCATCTATACAATTAGGATAATCATAAGCAACCTAAAGAATTTATGGGAAATCTAGATGTAATAATGTAAGTAAAATGATTAGCTTAGAACTGCATGGTTCATCAGAAATTTTCTAATTACAAGGAGGCTACTGAACTGGCCGTTTCTTAAAGACTCTCCTAATACCAAAAATAAAACAAGTTGATGCTATAATTATTTAAATTTTGACAGGCCAGTTAATGGAAGAAAAGCAGGTCTAAGCATATATGGTTCATCAAGAGTATGTTATCACTCTCAGAGAACAAAATGAGGGATCAAACCCCAAAATGCTTTAGACCCTCCACACTTTTACGTACATGAAATAAATCAAAGCAACTTTCTTGAACAATGCATACTATTCTTGAAAGTTTCAGATTAGTTTTTAGTAGACTACAAGTTAAAAATCACCACATCTCAGAGTTTAGCCTTTCCTTAGCAATCAGTGTTTCTCGTAAGGGCATTTTGGACAGGGAAATTATTCATTGGATTGCCCTGTGGAGTGCAGGATGTTGGCGGATAACCAGGCCCTTCTTCTATCTGTGAAATCAGAATTGGTAACATAATTCGTGGGTTCCAGTGAAAAATAAAAATGCAGGACTCCTTGCTCAAAACTTAACGATTTCAAAATGGTAAGAGGAGAAAATTAAAACAAGCATTGGTCCTTTTAGGCATGGGTCCCTGTGTGACTGCATAGGTTGTACACCTATGCAGCTGGCCCTGCATGGGAGGAGCATTCTTGATCATAGTAAGCCCTAAGCCCATGCCCTATATTGCCAAGTGTAACCTTTAAATTTTTTTTTTTTGTCCAAGAGATTGCCTTATTGATTAAATAAAACTAAGGCCCACAAATAAGCAAACTGCCTAAAGTCATACTGGCAGAAAATGCAAAGGTAAGATTAAGTCCATGTATCTTTATATCATTTAGTTTAAAAAAATAAAATTTATTGGGATATAATAAACATAGCATAAAATTCACTATTTTAAAGTATATGTTCAAATGCTGAGTATTCAGTTATGCAATTATCAACATAATTTGAGAACATCTTCATCAACCAAAAAAGAAATCTTATTAGTAGTCATTCCTTATACTTCCCTTTAACTCCCTCAGTGTTAGGCAACCACTTCCTTCTGTGATTATTTATTCATTTTTGTAACTGGGTTCTTTCACTTAGAATAACGTTTCTGAAGTTCATCCAGGTTATAGCATACATTAGTACTTTACTTCTTTTAATTGCCAAAGGTTCCACTTATGAATACTATATTTTATTTACCAATCCATTGATTGATGGGCATTTGAGTTTTGCCCACTTTTTTTGGTCATTAAAAATGATGCTATATAGGAGTTCTGGCCAAGATGGAGATGTAGGTAGAAACCCTTTGCTTCCTTGTACAACCAAAAGGAGGATAACAACCAATCTAAAATCAATAAACAACGAGAAGTGCCAGAAAATCAAACTGCATGGAACTCTGACAACCTAGGAATTAAAGAATAGTCAAACAGAACAACCAGACTGGTAAGGCAGCAGATGAAGAGAAACCCTGGTGAGGCTGTGGACCATGGGGGCGGGGCTGGCTGTGGCGAGGCAGCAGGCTGTGTGGGAGAGGCTGACTTAAGGGGAAACTGAGATTCAGAGGTGGCTGTGGACTATGGAAGTTGCCCTGGTGGGAAAAACTCCCAGTCTCACATAAGAGCTTGGTGAAAAGTGGCCTAGAGATAAGCAGGCAAGCTGTGTTGTTCCCTCTCTGGCTCTTCCCCCACAGGTAGCACTGCAGTGCAGCAAGGGGGTTTGCCCTGCCCAGCTGAATACCTAAGGCCCCGCCCCCTTACAACTTAACAGCAGCCTAAATTAGGGCCCAAATGAAAGAACAGAGCAAAACCTCAGAAAGAGAGCTAAGCGATGAGGAGATAGCCAACCTATCTGATGGAGACTGTAAAGCCCTGGTAATCAAAATGTTCACAGAACTGATTGAGGTTGGTTGAAAAATGAAAGAACAAATGAAAGATACCCAAAATGAAATAAAGCAAAATATTGAGGGAACCAACAATGACAGGAAGGAAACCAGGACTGAAAGCAACAATTTGGAACAAAAGGAAGAAATAAACATCCAACTGGAACAAAATGAAGAAACAAGAATTCAAAGAAGTGAAAAGTCTTATAAACCTCTGGGACAACCTGAAACATTCCAATATCCGAATTACAGGGGTGCCAGAAGGAGAAGAATAACAGCAAGAAATTGAAAACTTATTTGAACAAATAATGAAGGGAAACTTACCCAATCTGGTGAAGGCAATAGACTTCCAGGAAATCCAGGAAGCCCAAAGAGTCCCAAAGAAGTTGGACCCAAAGAGGAACATACCAAGGCACATCATCATTAAATTAGCCAAGATTAAAGACAAAGAGAAATCTTAAAAGCATCAAGAGGAAAGGAAAGAGTTACTTACAAAGGAGTGCCCATAAGGCTATCAGCTGTTTTCTCAAAAGAAACCTTACAGGCAAGAAGGGACTGGAAAGAAGTATTCAAAGTCATGAAAGGCAAGGACCTATATCCAAGATTACTCTATCCAGAAAAGCTATCATTTAGAATGGAAGGGCAGATAAAGTGCTTCTCAGATAAGATCAAGTTAAAGGAGTTCATCATCACCAAGCCATTATTATATGAAATGTTAAAGGGACTTATCTAAAAAAAAGGAAGATCAAAAATATGAACTGTAAAATGACAACAAACTCACAAATATCAACAAATGAACCAAAAAAAGGAAGAAATACAAAGAATAAATACTAAGCAAACAACTAGAAGAGGAACAGAATCAGAGAAATGGACATCACGTGGAGGGTTTTCGGTGGGGAGGGGGAGGGGAGGAATAGGGCTACAAAGAAGAAGAAGCATAATTGGTAGGCATAAAATAGATGGGGAGAGGTCAAAAATGGTATAGGAAACAAGGAACTCAAAGAACTTATATGTACAACCCATGGACATGAACTAAGGGGGGATGCTGGAAGGTTGGGAAGTGCAGTGTGGAGGGGGGATAAAACAGGAAAAATTGGGTAAACTGTAATAGCATAATCAATAAAATGTACTTTAAAAATAAAAAATAAACATTTATATATATTTTATAATCAGACAAAAAAGAATGCTATAAACATTCATGCACAAATGTTTTAGGTAGACATATGTTTTCAGTTCTCCTGGGTATATACATAGTAGTGAAATTGCTAGGTCATATGGTAACCCTATGTTTAACCTTTTGAAAAACTACCAGATTGTTTTACAAAACAGCTTCACCATTTTATATTTCCAACAGCAGTGTATGAGGATTCCAGTTCCTCCACATCCTCATCTACACTTGTTATTGTCTGCCTTTTTTGATAATAACTGTTCTTGTGGGTATAAAGTAGTATCTCTGAGGTTTTGGTTTGCATTTTTTTCTGATAGCTAATGACATTAAACACTTGGTTCTGTGCTTATTGATCATTTGTATACCTTTTTAGAAAAAATATTTATCAGATCTTTTTTCCATTTTTACAATAATGCAATAATACAATAATGCAATAATGAAGTAGGGGTCCTACTTCATTCTGTTTTATGTGACTATCCAATTACCCAGCACCATTCATTGAAATGACTATTATTTTCCTATTGAATTATTATGCAATAATAAATTGCCTTTTTGAGTTTTTAAACTTTATTATTGAGTGGTAAATGCTGTTGCTGAATACAAGATCTTTATCAGAAATATGATTTGCAAAAATCTTCCCCCATTCTGTGAATTGTCTTTTCACATTTTTATGGTGTTCTTTGAAGAATACACATTTTTAAATTTGATAAAGTCCAGCTTATTCATTTTACTTTTTAGTTCGTGTTATTTTGGTTTCATATTTAGGAAATCATTGCCTAATGTAAGGTTACAAAGATTTACACCTATGTTAACTTCTAAGAGTTTTACACTTTTAGGACTTTGGTCCATTTTGAGTTAATCTTGGTAGGGGTCCTACTTCATTCTGTTTTATGTGACTATCCAATTACCCAGCACCATTCATTGAAATGACTATTATTTTCCTATTGAATTGTATTGACACCCTTATCAAATATCAGCTGACTGTAAATGTGATTATTTAATTCCAGGCTCTCAATTCTATTTCATTCATCTATATGTAAATATGTGCCAGTACCACATTGTTTTGATTGTTGTCGCTTTATGTTTTGAAATTAGAAAGTAAATTGCATTGGATCTGTAAGATGACTTTGGAGGAGTAGTGCCATCCTCACATCCATGCTACTACAGATAGAATTTTTTTTAATTTCATGTTCATATTGTTAATTGCAAGCATATAGAAATGCTTTTATAAACCAGCTAAGAGAAGAAATATGAATTTATATTATTTTTATTTTTATATAACTATATGTGCTATGTTCTTTCTTTTAAATGTGATTTTAAATTAATGTCTAGACTGGGTCTTTGCTTTCATCAAGAAGAACGTTAGTATTTTCATAAGACATCTGTGACAGCAACATATACTCTCATTTTTTGTTTTATAAACAAAATAAATATATTTATCTCATATTAATATTTGAAAGATAGTTTTGACTGATATAAGATTCTTGTTTGACAACTATTTTCTTTCACCACTTTCAATATATCATCTTACTGGCTTTTGACCTCCATTGTTTCTGATGAGAAGTTAGTTGTTCCCCATGGGGTAGAGGGAAAGAAAAGTTATTGCTTAAGGTTACAGATTTTCTCCTTGGGGTGGGGAAAAGTTCTGAAAATAGATAATCCTAATGATTGCACAATATTGTGAGCATAATTAATGTCACTGAATTGTACATGGGTAGCAATAGTTTTTGAGATTAGTCTTTAAGGTTTGTGTGAATCCAGAAGAGTTCTTATTAGCTATCTCTTTCCTATAGTTCTCTTTGGTAAATTTACTGGCTTTGCATTTAGCTTTGTGCTCTTATAGAATTATTAGCTTCTTCATAATTGCTTACTACCCAAATCTCCAGTTTTTATAAAAATGCCTTAGTCATGAACTTCCCCGTAGTCTGTTTCAAACTAAGTCAGTTCCTTTGGGGAAAGTTTTAGAGCTCCTTGCTCTTGCAGACTACCTCTCTTCTTGGGAAAAATGTCTAAGTCACTGTTCCAAGCACTGGATAGGGCACAGTAGGCCCCTGCCTTTTAGTTTGCTTCTCCCAGTGTAGAACTTTCATCCTACAATCAAACTTGGACAGGAGTGAAAAAGACAGGCAATAACAAGTGTAGGCCAGGATGTGGAAGAACTGAAATCCTCATACACTGCTGTTGGGAGTATAAAATGGTGAAGTTGTTTTGAAAAACAATCTGGTAGTTTCTTAAAAGCTTAAACATGGGATTACTTATGTTTCACTACTAGGTATATACCCAGGAGAACTGAAAACATATGTCTATTTAAAAAAACTTTGTGTACAAATGTTTATAGCATCATTCTTAATGGCCCCCCCAAAGTGGAAGCAACTCCAATGCCCATCAATTGATGGATCCCGTGTTACCAGCTTTTTTCACTTGGGGAAAGCCCCTACCCTATGAATAGGGATTGGGTAGAAAAAGGAGCCCCCAAAGTTATGGTTGCACTCACAAAGATTTTAACCTCTACAACTTGTAGTTGGAGGGAATAAGAAATGCTGACAGCCTGACTCTCTTGGTAAGAAACTATATCCCCTGACGGGACTGAAGAGAAAAGAAACCCTGCCTTTTGGCCATGCTTGTTTGGGGTGCAGTTTCCAGTCAACTAAGATGGGGAAAGGGAAGGGAATGAGTCATAGTTCAAGTGCCACAGAATATCAGTGTTCCTTTTAAGTTTTTTAAATTTAATCTTTATTGTATTTTTTTCTATTGCCATCTAGTCCCCTTATACCTCCCTCCCTCCCCCACTCCCAGCAATCACCACATTGTTGTCCATGTCAATGAGTCCTTTTACTTTTTGCTCAATCTCTCATGGACATTCTCAAAAAATATTTTTTTCATTTGTTGTATTCTTCTAAGATAATATCCAGACATTAAATGGTTTAATTTTTTTTTTCATAATCTTCACCAGTTATGCTTGTTTCTCTGGAAGGCAAGTTACAGAGCTTCTCATGATGCCTTTCTGGAAATGGAGATCTTTCTCTCTCTCTCCTTTTTTAACAGCCCCTCCCTTCACCATTTTGATGCCTTGGGACTTCCATTGATGTTCAACTTTAAAATCTCTCCTGGTTTTTCAAATATATGCTGTACTTGAAGGATAGTTATTGTCAGAGGTATATGCCTGAAACTGATTTAAAAGTAGTAAATATGACTAAACTACCTAATTACAAACTCCTTGATGAATTATCTGTCATGTGAAAAAAAAATGTTTTCTTTGTGGTAACTTTTATATTCCCTGGTCTGTGCAAGGATCAGAACTTTCTCTGCAACTCTTCAGAAAGATTCCAGTCTACTCTACTTCAAGGCATACAATAGTTTAAGTATAACAGAAAATAACCTCCAACACTCCTTCTAAAGGGTCAGCAATTATTAATGAAAAGTGGGCCTCAAAACTTGCCAACCAATGATTAAAAGACGTTTGCTCCGGAACAGTCTCACTGTCTCAAATAAAAGAAATGAAGGAGGAAATTAAATTCTTGAAGAAATAAATTTTGACTGAAGTGAAAAATCACACTAAGAAGCTAATTTAAGGGAGATGAAATTAATTTTGGTGACATTTATTCTATTTAGCAAAAATGGTGACAAAACATATAGTGGCTCTGTTAGCCAGAGATAAGAGGCAAGTAATTTAAGGCTGGGCACAGCTACAGTCCTGCTGCGATTTAATCCTGCTGCTACACATCCCTTGTGACCTATCATTAAAGGTTTAAAGTAAAACTGACAATTATTATTAGCTAGTAATTGGATTTTTGAGATTCAGTATAAAGTTAGTATAATTTAAATGACTGTTGACATTGGAAAGATTATGTAAATGCTCTGAATCAGCTGAATTTATCAATTTATTTAGTCTTATAAAACTGAGCATACCCCAGCACCAGGAAACCAGCACAAGGGGTAGTGACTTTCTCAGAATTGTTGTCAGGGAACCGGCAAGGCTTGCATTTAGATTTTCAGAAGGTCACACCCAAGCTTGCATGCCAGATCTCCATCAGGAAGATGGGCTTCAAACTTCTGATTCAGAACCATCCAGAAGTTCATCCTCCACAGAAGACTGACAGAGAGAGTCATACATCAGAAAATCAGGGCACCCCAGGAGAAAGATAAAATTGTCTCAGACCAATATTTTATTATGTGAATTTTTAATTATGAAGGCTGAAATTCAGAAACTAAAGATGGAACTAAAAGCACACCATCACTGTAGGTTTATAACAATGTCCTTTTGCCAGCATAGTTCCTACAAGGCTACACTCCATAAATACTGATACAAACCCTGCCTGCTCCTTTGTCCAACCATAAGCACCAAGTAAATATGGATTACTTAAGGAAGTGCTTTACGAAATTAATTCTACTAGAATACAATTGCATTAAATCAGTAACTACATGGTGCCTCCACCAACTGAGGCAGATGTTATTATTAATATTCCCCTCACCTTCAAATGCTTTCTCACAGGGAGGGTTGCCTTATACTCTGACATAACTATATTCCCATTCTTACTGCTCACATTCACTGGATAATATTTAAACTCTCTCCTATACCCAATGTTTTAGGACAGTATAAGCTTACACTTTTATATTCCAAATAAAAGAAAACATACATAGTTCATATTTTGTGTAGCTTCAAAGAGTGGGATTTTACCTTAAGGATATTTTTTAAGCTTTACTAATTACACTTCTAAAAAATCCATCTGAAGAGATTATTTAAGGATATGTGCTTAAATTTAGCAGACTGCATTACTGTTTAAAAGAGCAACAAAATATTAAGACACCTAATGACTAAGAATAGGAAGTTGGCTAGTAAATTATGATATACCCCTATGTAGCCATTAGAATTCATGCTCTGGAAGAGTATGGGCATTAATAATTTTTCATATGCTGCTAAGTAATAAAAGCAAGGCTATAGAGCAGGCTATGACTTAAAAGAATCTGAATAAAGTATACTGATCATTAAATTATTGTCTCTCAGCTCAAATCTATCCTTTAATAGCATGCCCTATAATGCTGGGGCTGTGAAATGCAGATTGCATTCTCCTTTTCCACTGGACAACTTGTGGGTTCCAACTAGAGAGGGCAATAAAGCATGACTGGAAGGCTGAGGAAGGGAAAGGACATGTTCCTTCTAGTTTTTCCCATGCTGTCATGCACCAGTCTCATCGTACCTTCATCGTAGACATCAGCACCAGCCACTAGCACCAGCTCCTTAGAGGGCTGGTCCCAGTTTGCCGAGCCCCTTATCTAAGCTTCTAGGTTCTCTGAAATCTTTTTCTTTCATTCCTCCAGTCCTAAGGGTAGGATAGATCCTTCTTAGAATTACTATCTCTGTCATTTAAATATTCCCTCCTTGCCTTTTTAGTCCTCTGATATTTGTTTGCTGTGAGCTGAATTGTGTCCCTTATAAATTCATAGGTTGAAGTCCTAGCCCCCAGTACCTCGAATATGACTATTCAATTGACCCTTGAATAACATTGGTTGGAACTGCATAGGTCCACTTACATAGAGGTTTTTTTCAATAACTCTGTACTCCGACTCTAAATTAAAAACAGTATTCTCAATCCATGGTTAGGAATCCTAGGTGCAGAGGGCCAACTGTTTTCATCGTTGTATACCATTTTATATAAGACACCTGAGCATCTGCAGATTTTGTTATCCCTGTAGGGGGTTGCTTGTGGTCCTGAAACAAATCACCCATAGATAACATGGGATGGCTATTTGGAGACAGGGAATTTAAAGGGGTAATTAAGGTAAAAATGAGTTCAGATGAGTAGGCCTTCATTTCAATGATTGGTCTGCTTATTAAAAAATGGGGGGATTAGGACATAAACACACAGACCAAGGGGTGATCATGTGATACCATGGAGAGAGAAGGCAGCCATCAACAAACAAAAGACAGGGGCCTCAGAGGAAACCTATTCTGCTAACACCTTTGATCTTGGACTTCTAGCCTTTAAAACTGGGAAAAAACAAGTTTCTATTAAGTTATCTAGTTTCTGGTATTTGTTAAAGCAGTTCTGGGAAACTATTACACTATTTAACCGATTCCTATGTTAAATTTCTCTCTGTCAAAACAACTGGTATGCTAGTATTCAAAAGTGGTTTTAGGAATTAGACCCTCAAAGATGGGACTCCACAGTTGTTTTAGACATATCCTTTTCTTGCCTCCACTGTAAACAGTTGCATCAAGTTATCATTGTAGTTCACTGTGCCAAGTGCACTGAGTGTTTTGGGTGAACACATGGGTGCTGCAGTTAGTCATTAAGGCTGTAATGATGTCTGCAAAGACTGTGGAGCAGGAGGCTGCTCTGGGTTCATGAGAATACTTACAGAAAGAAAATGACACATTCAGGTGTTAAAATTTCATGTCAAGCCACAAGGGAACCAGAAAGCTTCTATGGCAACCCCTAGTGAATATTCTATTTTGGGGGGCCCATAGGCCCATAGCTGAAAATGTCCCTGGTGATTCCAAAGATTTGATGAGTTGAACATTTGGGATTACAGAAGAACAATGAAGACAGACATTGGCCATTACCCAGAAGACAGAAATTACTGGAGTCAAATTGGCAACTGCATCCAAAAATCAAAAGAGGAAGTCAGAGGCAATCAGGAAAATCTTTTCATCCATAAATGCTGTTTTTGTTGGGACCCTTAGTTTAAGGTTACTGAGATGTCACATGCTTGATTTATTTTCCTAAGTTTATTTCTGTGACATGGTAATATCTGATAATAAGTACTTGCACAATAGAAACTTATCAATAAATAAGTGTGATGGTGGGAACTTTCTAACACAGACTGACAGGCCACCAATAGTTTTTGTCTGCCAAGCTATATATGTATCTCAGTCCTGTTTATCATCTCATCTTTGACATTGAAAGTCAGTTCTGTAGATATGATTTCTGCATTGCTGTTCACTTCTTTTGTGTCCAAAAAGGCATATTGAAACATGGGGGAGAGAAAAACTACTCTGTGCCTTGGATCAAAGAGCATATCATGTGTCCTATTGCCTTTTTGTATCACATGTCCTTCAAGAGATGATCATATAATCATGCAGATGTATATGGATACACAAAGATACATACCTCATGACCCACTATGGAAATGAAGGTATGAGGTGAAAATTGTATAATGGAAACCCATGGATCATTTGGAAGCCCTATTTTATTTTAGACTTGTAACTCAATAGCTGTTTCAGACAGGGCTGCTCATGCAGAAATTATGAAGATAGTTGAGTTTACTTCATTCTTCTTGTTCTTTCCTCATTTTTCTCAAAGAAATGAACAACAGGATGGTCAGCAGATAAGCTTGAAGAGTGAGAAGCTGCATTTGGAGAGATGATCCAAGTATATATACACAAATCAATGATTTTTGGTTAAATTGTCCATGTATCACTGGAATTCACTGACCTCCGCTAGCCATCTCTCATCTGGGAACCCCTTTTCATCTTGGAATGCTTTTCTTAAGTCCTGTGTTTATTGTAGGCTCATAGACAGGCTACCAATCCATTATCATGACTTACCACTTGTCCACTCATCTGAAGTCCCCAGCATACCATGTTCTTGCATCTGTAGCATCTTTATGCTCATCTCTCTTCTTGGAATACCCTTCCCTGCCTGTCATCATTACCCATAGCCAATTCCTGTTCCCCTTCAAGACTCAGAACAGACATACTTTCTTCCAGGAATCTATTACTAACTTTCCTCCATTCTCCTCTCAAGTCCTAGATATTTCCCTCAGGTATAACTTATGCACATCTCCATCATAGCCTTTATGCACAAATGGACTCATTGTCTATTTGAAAACAGTATGAAAAACTTGAGAGCAGGATATTCTGATGTTTGTCTTGTATCCCCCTACTCTTAGTAGAAAGGAGGCACATTGTGCTTAATAAATGGTTGTTAAAAACTTTGTACCAGGGAACCCAAAGTACCTTTTCAAGTGTCCTGATGGACTGAGGGAGAAAAAAAAGCATCCACACAGCTTCTTTGGGGAGAAAAAAAGGGGGCTTAAATAATTTTATGTGCTATTTTCCCCATGAAGGAAAGCACCTCTTACCTACAATTTGCCAAAATATAACAATGCTAGTTCTGAAAGCTGCCAAACCAGAATTACTACAAATAACAGTCCCAAATAATTAAAAAATTAACTTCTTCATTCAGAACATTTATTGTATACCTACTATGTGCCAGGCATTGGACTAGTTCTGAAAGTATATCTATCAACAGGTATCCAGCTCTTACAAATATCACATTCTAGTTGGAAAAATAGATAACAAATAATTAGGCAAACATATAAACAAGACGACTTTAGTTAGTGGCTAAGGCCAAGAAGAGAATAAAGTAGTGATGCAGCAGAGAGCATATGGGGTAAACATGTCCTTTCTTCTCAGAATAGATTTCTGCTCCTTTGAAGCCCTTCCCTCCCTTCTGAAATCCAGCAATTCTCTTTGCTGGGTTTCAGACTCCTTCATTCATCTGCCCAAATGCTCTCAAGCTTGCAGTGAAAGCAGTGTTGCTTTGCCCTGAAAGAAGTAAATTACAAAGCTGGCCTGTCATCACACTGAATCCTGTTACCAAATCCATCTGCTGGTGAAGGGGTGTCCATCTCTTCTGTGCTGAGCAGCTGGGGCCTCACAAGATCCTGGTGGTAACCAAAGCACCCAATAAACTTCAGCATCAGGAAGAGGACCTTTCAGAAAGAGAGCCTTGCCTTTTAATTTACTATCATTTCCCTTTCCTGCTTTTCCAACAAAAATCCATAGGTCCTGCTTGCATCTCATTTCACCATTGTTGGCTGTTTGACCCTGCTGTGGCATCTGGCCCACATTACAGTATTTCAGCTGTGGTTTAAGATTTTCTTGCTCCTGAAATTCCAGAATTCTTCCATGAGCCTACTTTGAGTACAGAGACGTGCTGACCGAAGAAGGACATTTAGAGAGAGAAAGTCACTCCTCATCCATGGACCTTCCTTACACTACACTCAGGAAAATTACAGCCAGGCTGACTGATTGGCCTAGTGGACTAGTAAGAAGTCAATCTTAAGAGATGCTTTAAGGGGTCCTGAACTAATAACTTGCCAGCTTTATGCATGGCAACTGTGTGTGCTGCCTCAGTTGGGTGGAAAGAATTAGGCATTTGTTGGATTATTGAGTGCAGCATTTATTAGCACAGGGGAGCAGCAGGAAGTGATTCAGCAGCCCCAAACGTGTTTTCTTTAATTTTGCACTATCAGGAACAGTACCTGAGTTCAACAACCCTCCCTTTCCCTCTGTGCTTTCCCAGTTGCCAAGGCAGGCATACTGAGTAACTGGAGAGGACATCTTGGTGGGCTTCTCCTCACTTGTATTCCTAAAACCCAGCCTGCCTAAAAGGCAAGTCCAGGTAAGAGAGTCTCTACTCCATGCACCTTAGGCAAAGGTGATACAGAATTCCAAGAGAACTAAATATCTGTAGAGAATTTCAGCTTCCCATAATTGGAGTTGACACAGATGGTACATCTTACCTGCCAAACCTCAAAGCAGCCTGAAGTGAGATGGGCATCCAAGAAAGTTGCAAAAGAAGATGTGGGTAAAGAGGAAGAAGATGAATCTTTTGGTCATTGGTTCTCTAGACCTTTTCTACCAGAATCCTTTTATCTCCTATTCCCATCAACTGAAAGAACAGGACATATTCTACTCACTTTTTCCATGTGGAGAAACTGAGGTACAGATGGAACTAAAGTAATATGAAGTCAGGTCTCCTAGTTTCCAGTCTAGTTCTAAAAGACTCTTTTATCTTACTCCTTAAATTTTAATATGCATCAGGAATCACCTGAGCTGTTAGAAAAATGCAGATTCTGGTTCAGGAGGCCTAGGACATTTCCTGAGAGTCTACATTCTTAAGAAGAGCCCAGATGATTCTGAATGGATCACACTGAGTAGCACAAATACTCTTAATAGATATCAGAAGGCGGGGTCCTCCCTTAAGAGTTGAGGATTCTTGACTCTCTTGGTTTACCTTCTCCCTCACCTATTCATCAGGACTTTATTTCACAACTATACAAACTTGTTGCTTTCTTAAAACACATTTATGGTTCTAAAACTAAGGCTTGCTACTTATAAGGCAGAACATTTGATGAAAAAAAAAAAACAGTAAGTATGATACCAGGCCTCTTTATTTCCTATGAATCATTCTAGAAGCAAATTACTAACAGATTGGTATGGTAATCTGCGTGCTTACAGCCTGCTTTCTGACTAAGAAAGAAGCTATGTGAATCTAGAACTGGTGTTTCACTAGAGTTCACCATCAGTGAAATTCAAGGGCTTGTCTCCATCTGAATTATGAAGGCACTGGATTTTACATCCCTCAGGCTCTTAGTTCATGGTAGAAAGAAACAAACACTTCCAAACCACACATTATATTGATGAGATGAAGCTAAAATTTTTACTAATCTTCTCTTGCTGCTTTGCACAGTTCATAAGCACCTCAAGAATTTTTCCAGGAAAAGGTGTGTTTGCTACAATGTGGTTCTAAATAAAAGGCCTACTCTGCCTTTTGTGTCTTGTGTTACACTTAGAACTATTTTGAGCACAAACCCATTTAATTCTCAGATATCTGTGAAGTCTGTCCTTATCCCTATTTTATAAATAAATAAATGGAAGCTTGAAAATATTCCATTGAAATGTCCCCAAGTTCACATAAGTAAAAATATCAGACCCAGAATGTGAATACAGGTTTTATGACAATGAATATAGTACTCTCTACAGTTGCTTTCTTTAAAAGTAAACATGAAAAATGTGCCATCCCCAAGGGAAAAGGAGAGAAGGAAGCTGTGCAATGCATTTATGAGCCCACAAGTAGAGGGAAAGGATGTTCCTTTGGATTTCTGGAGTATGAAGAGATCAAGAGTGTTGGTAATACCCCCAACTCTTCCCATCTATCCTCTCAAGTTTGTGTCAGGCACTGTGGGAGATTCAAGAAAAGTAGAAGATACAGTTTCTGCCATCAGACTTTTATAGTTGAGTTGGAGAACAAGAATAAAATCATAGGAAACATTCCAATAAATTTGTTGTGGATGATAATCTTCCTCTGGAATATGCATTAATTAGTGAGGAAGGTGTATCTTAACCTTGGTGACACAATGGAATCATCAGAAGAATTTATAAAATATACCAAGGCCATAAAGATTCTGATTTCATTGATAAATTACAAGTATCCTTAAGTGTGATTTTTGTACTAGCAGCATTAGCATTAGCAAATAACATTTGTAAATACAAATTGTCAAATACAGAACTAATGACTCAGAAACTCTGGGTGTGAAGCCCAGAGATCTGTAGTTTAACACGTCCTTCAGGTGATTCTGATGAGGGATGCAGGCTGAAGTTCTCCAAGTATTGACAGAGGGTGCAGCTTGAATACTGGTTGTTTTGTTTTAGATGCTCTCCAGCTGGTTGTACTGCACAGCAAAGTTTAGCAACCTCTGGCATAAAAGACAACAAAGACCAGCCTACAAGAGAGAAGATCTGTCTCACAGACAAGTAACTAAGTATGAGACAAATTATGGAGGACTTTGAATTTCAGACCATGGCCTTACTCTGCAAATCAGGTATTGCATCTTCTATCTCCCCTGAAAAGGGCATAAGTTCTCTAGAGACAAAAAGCATGCCTTCTGATTCCTGAGTCCCATTCTGTGCTCATTACACAGTGAGTACTCACTGTCTATTAGTCACTGGTAATTTATGATTATTCAAAGTAGGAACAATTATGAGTTAAGCCTTGGGAAACTTGGTCTTTCAGGAAAAGTCCAGGAAAATGCTAGAATAGCCAGAGGGTGCAAATCTTAGGTGAACACAAGAAGAGCCTGCATTAAAAACACACACCTCTGGCACTCACCATAAAATGCATTAAAAGTGGCAGAAGTGTTGACACCAACCATTTCCTCTCCTGATTCCCACCTTCACTCAACCACACATTTTGCAGTGGCATCAAAGCACGTAAAGCATTTATTAAACTGCATGAAATCCATTTAACGCTTCTCTGGATGCACTAATTAGGTTTTGTATTTTGGAGCAGAGCAACACAGGATGGAGGGTAAAACCTGGGCTTATTAACATTCTGTGCTTCCCTTTTGGATTTCTCCAACTGGTATGGAACCCCAGTCCTATGATCAGTCCCATGGACAGGGGAAATATTTCAAAACTGGAGTCAAAAATAATAAACACTGACAATAGGCTACCAGTCTGTGGGGCTTTATCCCCAACCCACAAAGTTCCCCATTTCCATTAATCAGCATCTCAAGGAACATTATAGTTCTTTTGGAAAACCCAAAGTGCTTGGCAAGGAGGTTTTGATTTCCAGCTAGCCCTTATTTGGTGTAGTGTAAAGAGGATCTGTTAAGCATCATGCAATTAGCAGGCAGAGAAGAGCTCCAAAGAGAGTATATTTTTTAGTTCATTGAATCATACCAAATCTGAATCTATTTATCAGAAGGAATAAGAAATGTGCATCTGGTTAGGCTCTTTAGTAGGAACCTGAGAAAACCTTCACATTTTACTGATTCCTTACTGCTATTTTGTCTTGACACTTGGAATGCACAATTAGAAGAGACTGCAATGTCTCCTATTGAATTAGCAGGCTGAGGAAAATGGTTTTATTGGTATCTGTGCATTAAGTGCCAAATTTTATTAACACATTTTGAAAGCTTCATAAACAGTCTACTAAGAACCCCCTTTTTACAAAAACAAAAATTATAACCAAAGATATTACATAATAAAGATTTCTGTAGCCCCAAACAGCTGCATGTGTAACATAAGTGATTCAACAGTACAGTGGTCTGAGGGGTCTTCAAAGATAAGTACACAGCTGATTAGACCACACATCATTCCTGTCCAAGAGACAGAGCTCAAGGTCTATCCCATCTAACCCCGGGTACCACTGTCAGGAAATAGAATTACACGTCAATTTGATTCCACATCCCTAGCAGTATTATGGCCAAACCAACCTACAAACAGAATTTGACCAAAGTATCAATAAACTGTCTCTGTATAAACCATCAATAAGCTTTTTTTATTCATCTAAGTGTCTTTAAGTAGTTAAAGCAGCACATTTTTCCATGATTGATTAGCATTAGAATTGAAAACAGTATTAAATATCTAATGCAGGTTAATGCATGTTCAGAGATTTATTGCAATGTCAAGTTTTAACAGAAAATCCGACAAGCCATCCTTGTCTGAAAGAGTGGAGTGGCTCTCTTCCATGGGTCCTCAGATTGTAAATGTATACATTAATAGTGGAGCCAATTTTTTTAATTAACCAGCAATTTTTTGGAAAGTGCTAGGGGTGAGAAAAAAAAGCAGGTTATGATCCAAGTGAAATGGTCTAGAAAATGAAGCATTTCTATTGGCTTGTTAGAGAAGTTCCAGACTGAGGAAGCATTTTCCCGTTTCTCTCACTGTAAGATGTTGCTAATACAGTACATAACATACCCACATCCTTCCCTGGCATATTGGGTTTTTAGTATTTTTATTTATCATTATAGCTAACACTAATTAAATAATAACAGTTGATACTTACAATCTATGTTCTATTAAGTTGCTGCAAATACTAAATTAGCATATAATAAAGAATTGCTCCTAGGGGAAATGCAGGAATAGGTTCCTCAATGTCTTTGGTCACATGATTTTTGTCAACTGATCAATACATAACTTTGTTTTCTGAGTGTTACTTTTAAAGACAGATTACTTAACATACATTGTTGATTCATTAGCATTAAATTCACAGCCAACAACACTATAATTCATGCATGAATAGTGTATATCTAATGTTTATTTCCTTCATAGGGCACATCACAGCCTTCCTGTACTTAGGAAAACCAGATAACACTTCAGTACTACACTTAGAGGTGATTTTCAACATCAACATTACCACCAAAAAGCACAAAAAAACGTGAAAAAGCATGGCAATCAGTAGACCATGAAAAAGAGCATTTATTTACAGTATGAGAGCCAGAACAGGGAGGCAGAATGTGACCTTATACAAACTCAGCTGGAAACGTGCATGTTGAGCAAATCAAAGTTTTTGCTGTTCTGTGCATGTCCATGAAAGTGTGCCATGAGTATTGATTTGAGGGTTACAAACAAATTTTAGAGAGTAGGCAAATTTGCAAATATGTAATCAACTTTAATAATGAGGATCAACTATACCTGACTTGAACTGAGAGTGATATAGGTAAAAGTAAATGGAAAAGCATTAAACTTCAAAGAGTCAAAACTGACACCCAAATATTTCCTCCCAGTGGGAGATTGGCACTAAGTACTATATTAGCCTGTAGTATAGTGAAGTCTGAAGGGATGGTAAGGACAGGGCTGTGACAATGATTGGAGACAATGAAATGGGATTTGACTGTCCCCAAACATCTGAGGAAAGGCAGAAATCATTCAAGTCAGAGTTATAGCTAAGATCACAATTAAAATAAAGCAGAAACCCATCTTTATATGTTCAACTTAACCTTAACCTCAGAACATTAAAGGCCAGGATCAAAATAGCAACAATTTTATCCCACCATGCACCAATGCTAGACAATGGGCTACACACCCATTCTTATGCTTTCATCTGCTTCTATCTGGTGTGTAAGTTCTTTTATCACAGCAAAGTGGTAAGGTTTGCACCTTGATTTTGAGTTTGGAGTGGACAAAGAGAGAATAGACACTTTGGCCTCCTTTGTTCTAGCATTGACCCTTAAGTAAACCCAAGCTGACTAAAATAAAATAGTCCTCTGTAGAATTCAACCAAGTCTGTCAGTGTTTTTATTAGAGTATATTCTTGAATCCTAGCTAGTATTAAAGTCTTATATTATTCCAGTCTCTGTGAGGATCTCTATCTTGGGACCTTGCAAGAAGGGGTGACTAATGGAGTGCAGAACTCACTTATTATGGTCCTGGGGTTAACAATATTTTAAGATGAGAATTTCATAAAATCCAGTATTACCAATATATCTTATGTTTTCCACTTTAACCAAGGGATCTTTGCATTGGGTTAGAAGTTAGACTATTATCCTTTGACAAGATCCCTCACTCCATTTCTATAATGTTCATCAATTCTGGATGGTCATAGATGTTTCAAAGGGCAGTAAAAAGTTTCAGATTCTAGGGAACAATTTCTGCTATAACACAATTTCTCTTATTCTTTCCTGCAGACTTCATCTAATATTGATTTTGATCAGATACTGGGCAACATGATCTTGAATGGCTTTTCAACCCTGACATCCTAGGATGCGGAAGTCATGTTCCAAAGTAAAACTCTGCACTCATCTTGGCCACTTTTCCAAGCCACAAGGAAGAAAGTGGGCAGAAATACAATTTGGCCTTGGTAGTACCAGATCCCTGCCCTGGATTCTCCATCAAGGAGAAATATGTGAAAATGCCACCCCAATTGTCCTCTCTAACACTCTTCCAGTGGCTGTGAAACATCAAAATTTGTTCTTCTCAGCCTTTGAGACCACTACAAAACGAGGAGATTACCACTAGTCCTAGGAGTTTCCACCAGAGTCTACTCCATCATTGGACATAACAAGGAAATCCATACATCTGGCCCAGGGAAAGGAAATGGAAAATACAAATGAAAGAGGAACCAAAGCCATAGGACATGAGAACAGCTCAATTCTAGCTGAGTGAATGTAGACCAAAATCACCCTATAGTCTCATTGGACCATTTTGTTTTCTTTATGCTTAATGGAACACATGGGTTTTTAAAATGATCATTCACTGCTTCTTGGTTTTCTATCTGTTTGCTTCTTTTAGAAAGCCCAGGTTAGGACAAAGAATAGTGTAGTCTTACAGTAACAAAACTGCCTTTTGTGGGAATCTGAATCAAACAACAGGAAAATACATAATACAGAATTTCTACCTTAACAATAGAAGAAATATAATGAATGGCTCTTGTATAGGACAATTTTGTCATTCTGCATGCCATTGATGATCAGATTCCTTAATGCAATAACCCAACAATCATTTTTTGCATCATTCTCCTTCATCTTGTACCTGATCCACTCTAAGGATTATTTATGTACACCAAATCTAAAAAGAATGCAACATGAATGTTACCCCATATTTAAGCTTCATACTAAATAAATGTCATTTATAGCTCTTGAATATGCTTTTAAAATAACTGATCAGTGAATAAGTTCTGGTGTAAGTCAAGAATACTAGACTATGAATATGAACATGGCAAACAAATGTGCCCTAGTTTTATTCAGATCATCCCTCTGAGCAGATGCTTATCATAGCTACCTCAAAGTAACATAGATGTTTCACTGTTGAAAATCTTGGAAACATATGCAAAGAGAAGAATCCACAGTGTGGGTGGAGGGCTTGGTATTCTATTTGAATTCATGCACACTTTAGCCATGTGACTTCAATAATCATTAGTGGACAACTAGAGACAAACCTTGACTATCCCACATCAGCAAAGCCAAATCTGATGTGGGAGAGTCCCAGCAAATCCATACCTAGAAATGGCAGCAGCTTTAGCCTGATGAAAAGGGTAAATGATTCCAACTCATTGTTCAGCCCTGCAAGGACATTATGGTTTTCTGACCAGAGGGGAAGCTTGGTCACTGCTGTTAATGACTACCTTTTAACTATTCCTTATAAACATTCTTCCTCTATTCCAGAGACTTCTAAACATGTTTATTTGGGATATTACCTACCATTTATTTAACACATGAATTTATTCAGGGGCTATCAGAGAGTCATATACTGTGTAAGGAACAGAAGGTTCAAATATATGGAAGTACAGATCTTGTTTATACAGAGTTTCTGTCTAGTAGAGAAGTTTCATGGCATAATGAAAAGACCCCCATACTAGGAATTGGGAATCCTAAGATATAGCCCCAATCACAGTGGCTAAAACTTAGTGGCTATTTGATATATATGTGTTTACTTGATAAATGAAAGAATATATGAAGGAATGAAGGAATGAAACAAATACATGAAATCTTTGCTGGCAGCTCATCAAATTATATTACTGATCTTTTAAAGCCTCCTGTCCCAGAGCCTTCCTATAAAACTTTAATTAAATCTAAAATCCTTACCCAAACTTAAAAAATCTTTCCTTTTCTGAATCCTATGGCCCTCTCTACCCTGGTGGCATGCCATTTTCCTGCTAGGCTACTATGCTCCAGCTCTACAGGCTTTCTTTTAGATCTACTCAACACCTTTGCACCAGCTCTCCTGCCTTTTATGCTTCCTGTTCTCATCTTCACCTGGCTGACATCTCTTGTCAGTTGATGTTCAACTTACATTTCATACCATCTGCTTGTTAAAGGAGTTGGAGTAGATAAGTTCTAACTTTATAATAGTTTAGTGACTTTCAAACATTTGAAAGTCAGGAAAAACAGATAAGGGATTACTTCTTTTGTTTAAGGTAGAGTTAAGATAGAGTTAAGCAGTCTGGAACTCATACACCCTCCTCACACCCCCTTTATAATCTGATGGCCTTGAAGTCCTGGTTCAGAACCTTAGGGCTTCTTATCATGTATTATATTCTACATCCAAACTGAATGCTTCCACATACTTATGTATATTTGGAGACCTGGAATAAGAGTAAAAAGTATTTCTTCAAAATTTAATAATAGAATTACCATGTGATCCAACAATTCTGTCTTCAGGTATTTATGCAAAGAAAATGAAAACATTAACTCAAAAAGATATAAGCATCCCCATATTCATGCAAGCATTATTTACAATAGCCAAGTTATAGAAACAACCTAAGTGTCCACTGATAAATGAACAAATAAAACATGAACAATATAATAGAATATTGTTCAACCATAAAAAAGACTAAAATCTTGCCATTTGCAACAACATGAATGGATCTTGAGGATATTATGCTAAGTGACATAAATCTAACAAAAAAAAAGATATACCATATCATCTCACTTGTATCTTGATTTTTAAAAAATGGGCTCATAAATACATAAAACAAACTGGTGGTTGCCAGGGGGAGGGATTTGAGATAGCAAAATGGGTGAAGGGGTAAAAAAGTACATACTCCCATTACAGATAAATAAGTCATGGAGATATTATATACAGCATGGTGACTAGTTAATAATACTGTATATGAAAGTTGCTAAGAGAATAAATCTTAAAAGTCCTCACCACAGGAAAAAAACTGTATAACTATGTGTGACGACAAATGTTAACCAGACTTATCTGGTAATCATTTCATAGTATATACAATTATCAAATCATTATGTTGTATACCTAAAACTAATAAGGTATATGTCAATTATATCTCCACAGAATAATTTTTTTAAATGTAGAACACAAGCAAACATGTTGGTTTAAGCCACATCATAAGACACTACCCACTCTGTCACCACTTTTCATGATCCATCTAATAGTGAACTCTGAGCCTTAGAGGTCTAGTATCTTAATCCCTGCCTCCAATTCTTTCAGTTTCCCTCTCTAGAATGTATCCATCTATATAATATCTCCTCAATAAAGCAACAGAGAAAATAGAGGCAAATTTTGGTAATAGATTATTCCTCGGGAGAAAAGCTTTACAAATGGATAAAGACGAACAGAGCATTATGCACTATGAGATGCATTTATTAATGAACACAGTCTTCCATGTAGCACTCTTTAAAGAAAACTAAAAAGTCCATCTGATTCTCTAGTTTACTCAGAATGTTCAGTTGTCAGTAAAAGTACTGAAACTCAATTCAGAACCTCTACGCAATAGAGTACTTCTTATACATTCTAAATTAAATTCAATTAAATCACTTCAAATTTAAAGAGTAGACTTCTAAAAAATTAAAGTGGGGAAGAAGCCAAGAGCAAGCCACAACCTTGCCTGTTGGTACTAGAATAAACCTAACTAGTCCTATTCAAAGATGAGCATATAGAAACACATAAATACATCTCCCACTATGAATAAAGTGAAAAAGATAATAATAACACCTATAAAGGAAATCATCCCTACTGACTTGGATAAAGAGAATATACTTGAAAATTAATTTCTATATAAGACAGAAGAAAGATTTAGAACACATCTATTTGCTATCCTCAAAAAAGAAAAAAGAAAACATGGACTCTGTGAAACAAGGGCAAGAGCCAAACCACAGACTGTTCTGAGATGGATACAAAGATAATAGAGATGCTGGCTGAACTAAGGCAATACTTAAAGAAACCCAAAACACAATGGTAAAATGAAAATCCATATTGGAGGCAGTAAGACAAAAGTGAAACAATAAAATGTTAAATATTGTAAATACTAAATAAAAATTTTTGAGAATATTTCCTAGTGATTAGAGGAGAAAAAATGTAGAAGAGAAGATGAAAGACACAGAGATCTAGATCTAATTGAAGAGAGATGTTACTGAGACGGAAATCAGAATGGATAACATCATTAAAGAGCTAATATAAACATTTATAAGTGAAAGATCTTAGTGAGAACCAAATAAAATAAATCAAGTGACTGGAAATATTAGGGAAGTTTTTAATTTCAAATTTCAATGGTAAATTTAAAATCTTACAAAAATCAAAAGAAGAATAAAAGTTTATCTCTAAAGTTGCAAAAAGAATGCTGGCCTCACCCTTCTTTGCAAAATTAGTTGTCACAAGACAATTTGTACAGAGTGGTGACTGGAAAAGGTCATAATGTGAGAAATTTACATCCAGGTTGTTTATTCAAAAAGGTGGTAGGAAGACATTTTGCTAAGCTTAAAGTCATGAAAGATAAATCATTCACGTTACCTTCCTGAGAAAGCACAAAAAAATGAATATCTACCAACTGCTCAACAGAAAGAGAAATCAAGAAATCAAGACTGTAGCAGTGAAAGCATTAAAAAGTAGCAAAGAACTTTGAAAACAATTAACTTTTTAATATCAGATATGAAGAATTGTCATATAGGCATACAAATAAATTCAAAGCCTGAAAATGTTGCATATCAAAAAATCAAATATTATAGTTAAAAAGTTGGCTATCATCACACCAGATAAAAGAAGAAAAAACAGGCAAATACAAAGATGGACAAAGTCAGCTTAAGCTCAAATAATTTTAAATTTTCATTAGGAACTTGGTCCTGACTTTTCTAGAGGAATATAGTTTAAATATCCATTTGATAAACAAAAGAATTACCACTAGTAAAATTAATGAAAGGATTTCAATCTTGCAAACCCCTACATAACATAAAAACAAATTCTGGAGAGATCCAAGATGGCAGCAGAATTAGTGGATGTTACACTCACCTCCTCCCAGGACCAAACAGGAATTACAACTAAAATATATAACAATCAGCCTGAATAACCAACTGAACAGAAGATTAAGAGAAGATCTATAACCAAGGATTTACAGAGGAAGCCACATCAAGACTGATAGGAAGGGCGCAGATGCAAAAAGGGCTGGCCTTGCTCTTACAGTGGTGGCTGCACTTCCAGAGGTATATTTCAGCTGCAAAGGTTCCCCCTCAGAAGCACGGGGTCTCCACCCCAGGTTGGGCTTCCCAGGCCAGAGCACCAGAGATGGGAAGAAGCACCCATGTACATCTGGCTGTGAAAATCAGCAGGGATTCCACCTGCCAGTGAAAGACTGAAGTCTGCTAGAGACACAGACACCCTCTTAAAAGGCCAGCACACAAAATCTCATCCACAGCCAAACACCCTGGGCTCCAGCAAAGGGCCTGTGGACTGGACTAGAATTATGTGAGGTAATACTGGGGATTATGGCTCTGGGGGCATAGCTGAAGGGGCAGCTGCCAAGATACCTATGCTGAGCCACTCTCCCACACTATAGATGCCATCTCTCTTAGGTGGAACACTCTTTTCTATATGGCATCAGCCTGGAAGAAAGCAGTAGCTCCACCTGCTGGACTCTCTATAAAGCTTGCACCATGCTAAAGAGTCAGCTCCCTGGGCAGAGGAGTAGAGGTCTGGGCAGACTCATAGAGTGTCAATGATTCAGTTTTGTGGCTTTGGGGTTGGGAATCCATTCCCCCCACTTTTCCATGAACCTGACTGACACCTCCCCCTCATGGGAGATCCACTACCCCCATGCTCTTGACTCCTGGCAGCCCACCTGCTGATGTCAGGCTCCTGGTAGAATCTAAAACAGACTGAGTTGTGTGGCTCTAGCATGAGGACCATTGTTTTCTCACACATCTGAGCAGTGCAGAGACCTCCCTTAACATGGCCAAATCTTGGTCTTTTTGGGCCTAACAAACTCTACTGGCCTCACCCTGACAACTTCCTGAAATTCCACACCACAGCAAAGTGTGAGCACCCAGTGTGTGACAGCTAGACTTTGTATACCCTGGGGCATTTTCTGAGTGGCCCAAGACCCAGCATTGGCATCCCATTTGAATCTGTATCAATCATGTGAACATCACTTGCCCCTTACTGGTGACTAACTGAGAGCCTATCACATGCAATTTGAGTACTGTCACAGGCTCTTTCAGTGAATGAACCTAAAATGCAGCCAAAATGGAGAGGCAGATGCAGATGAATCTTGAGGGGATTTGGGAGTTTTGCTGACCTGCCCTCAGGCCCAATGCTGGTAAAAGCTAGTCTTGGTGTACAGTTGGTCCTTCCTGCACATCCAGGCCCAGCAGAGGCCACTACAAACTCTGGATCACTATGTAGCTCCAAACAGGCACCCCAGTGCCAGTCAGAGGCAATGTTTGACTTTGGACTGCACCAGAGTCCCTGTAAAGGGGTCCCAGAACCAGTGGCCAGCTTCAGAAAACATCAGAGCAGTACCCAATTAGCTTCTCAAGCAATCTATCCAAAGGTAGATTTTGTCTCACACCAGAATGTGATGAGGTGAATTCTGCTTCATGTGGTCACCACCTGCACAGCAGCTCATCCACTGAGGTACAGGTCTGTCCTCAAAATCAGCCAGATTTAGGCTTGACACCAAGCACAAAGAAGCCAATAGAAATCAAGACTCAATTATGACAGAAGGACCCACATAATACACAAAAGGGACATTGCTGGAGCACCAAGGTCAGGTAGGTGATCAAGGAGCTTGTGCCACTGGGTCCACCAGGACACCTACTACATAGGAAATCCTACCAAGACCAGATGTCATAGCAGATCTATATAATACATAAAAACAGCCAAAGTACAAAGATGCAGCCAAAATGGGGAGGCAAAGAAATATGATCCAAATGAAAGAACAGAAGAAATCTCCATAAAAAGAGCTAAATGAAACAGAAGCCAATGCTACCAGATAGAGTTTAAAACAATGGTTATAAGGATGCTCATGTAACTTACTGAGAAGTTCAACAAAGAAATAGTAAGCACAAAAAGGACATAGAAATGCCCCCCATAAAAGAACCCATCAGAAATGAAGAATACAATATTTGAAATGCAGGCTAGAAGGAATAAACAATAAGTTAGATGAAGCAGAGGATCAAATCAGTGATTTGGAAGACAAGGTAACAGAAAACACCCAATCAGAACAGCAAAATAATAATAATAATTTTTAAAAATAAGGATAGTTTAAGGAACCTTTGGGACAACATGAAGTGTGATAACATCTTCATAGGGGTGTCAGAAGGAGAAGAAAAAGAGCAAGGAATTGAGAATCTATTTTAAAAAATAATGACCTAAAACTTTCCAAACTTGGTAAAGGAAAGAGACACACTATCCAGAAAGTGCAGAGAATCCCAAACACGATTAACCCAAAGGGACCTACACTACACACATCATAATGAAAATGGCAAAAGTTAAAGACAAAGAGGGACTATCAAGAGCAACAACAGAGAGTTAGTTACCATATTTTTGGACTATAAGATGCACCCCCCAAATTTGGGAGGAATAATGGTTGTTAATGCTGCTGTTGAGTTCTGTTTACATTTACATTGGTGAGATATTATGTTATTTATGTTATTAAATATTTTTACATTTTTTGCTTCAAAAATTTTTTTCCTATTTTTCTCCTCTAAAACCTAGGTGCATCTTATGGTCTGAAAAATATGGTACCTACAAGGGAGCTCCCCTAAGACTGTCATCTTATCTTTTAACAACAACATTTTAGGCCAGAAGGGGTAGAAATGAAATATTCAAAGTGATGAAAAAGCAAGACCTAAAACCAAGACTACTTTACCAAGCAGGGCAATCATTTAAAATTGAAGGAGAAATAAAGAGCATCCCAGAAAAGAAAAAGCTAAAAGGGTTTGTTACCACCAAACCAGTATTGCAAGAAATGTTAAAGAGCTTTTTTTTAAAGAAGAATAAACAACAAATAGAAGAACATAATTAAAAGAATAAAATGACAATAAAAACATATCTATTAATAATCACTTTAAATGTAAATGGCTTGAATACTCCAATCAAAAGTCATAGGGTAGCTGAATAGATAAGACAGCAAGATCCATATATGTGCAATCTATAAGATACCCACCTCAAAATGAAAGATATACACAGACTAAAAGTAAAGGGATGGAAAAAGATATTTTGTCTGTGTATATTTTTCCATCAAAAGATGGAAAGAGCAAATGGAAATTTAAAAAGTGCTGGGGTAGTAATACCTATATCTGACAAAATAGACTTTAAAACAAAGAGTATAAAAAACAAAGAAGGGCACTACAGAACAATAAAGAGAGCAATACCACAAGAAGATATAACCCTTGTAAATACCTATGCAGCCAACATAGGAGCACCTAAATATGTAAAACAAATCTTGATAAACATAAAAGGAGAGATTGGCAATAATCCAATCATAGTAGGGGATTTAACATCCCATTGACATCAATGGACAGATCTTCCAGACAGAAAATCAACAAGAAAACAGTGGCCTTAAGGAACACACTAGACCAGTTGGATTTAATTGGTATCTTCAGAGCATTTCAGCCTGAAGCAGCAGAACATACATTCTTTTCAAATGCACATGAAACAT
The DNA here is from genome assembly GCF_019186645.2 of Phyllostomus hastatus. Taxonomy (NCBI): domain Eukaryota; kingdom Metazoa; phylum Chordata; class Mammalia; order Chiroptera; family Phyllostomidae; genus Phyllostomus; species Phyllostomus hastatus. The sequence goes on from NW_025333869.1 coordinate 20,781,684, forward strand.
TTCCTAGGATAGACCACATGTTAGGCCACAAATCATCTCAACAAGTTTAAGAAGATGGAAGTCATGTTAAGCATATTCTCTGACCACAATGATGTGAAACTAGAAATCAATCATAAGAAAAAAATGAAAAAACACAAAGACATGAAGGCTAAATAACATGTTGCTAAATAATGAATGGGGTAACAGTGAGATCAAGGAATAAATCAAAAGATACCTTGAAACAAATGAAAATGAGAACTCAATAACTCATATTCTATGGGACATAGTAAAAGCAGTGCTGAGAGGAAAATACCTAGCATTGCAGGCCTATCTCAAGAAACAAGAATCATCTCAAAGAAATAATCTAACCTGACTTTTAAAGGAACTAGAATAAGAACAACAAACAAAACCCAAAGAGAGTAGAAGAAAGGAAATAATAAAGATCAGAGAAGAAATAAAGAGTCTAAAAAATACAAAAGATCAATGAAACCAAGAGCTGGTTCTTTGAATCAATAAACAAGATTGACAAACCTTTAACCAGGCTAAAAAATAAAAAAAGAGAGAGGACTCAAATAAATAAAATCAGAAATCAAAGAGAAATTTCAACTGACTCCAAGAAATACAAAAGATTCTTAAAAAGATTACAAATAACAATATGCCAACAAATTGGACAATCTGGATGAAACAGGTAAAGTCCTAGAAACATACAATATCCTAAAATTGAATCAGGAAGTATCAGAAAATATATATATATATATATATATATATATATATATATATATATATATATATATAGATTACCACTAATTAAATGGAAGCAGTAATATAAATAAAAACATGCACAACAAACAAATGTCCTGGACCAGATGGCTTCACAGGTGAATTTTACCAGACATCCGAAGAACTAACATCTGTCCTTTTAAAAATATTCCAAAAAATTCAAGGGGAGGGAAGACTCCCAAGCTCATTTTATAAGGCCACCATTGTCATAATTCCAAAACCAGATAAAGACACTAAAAAGAAAAAAAATTATAGGCCAATATCCCTGGTGGACATAGATGCTAAAGTCCTCAACAAAATATTGGAACACCAAATCCAGTAATACATGAAATGATTATAACTAAGTAAGTTTTTTCCAGGTTGCAAGCTGGTACTATAGCCACAGATTAATAAACATGATATACCACATAAACAAAATGAAAGATAGAAATCACATGATTATATTAATAGATGCAGTAAAAGCATTTGATAAAATCCAGCACCCGTTTATGACTAAAAAAACTCTCAGCAAAGTGGGAACAGAAGGAACATAATTCAACATAATAAATCCCACATATGATAGACCCACAGCAACATAGCTCAGCATAATAAAGGCCACTATGACGAACTCACCCACAGCCAATATATTCAATGAGCAAAAACTAAAGTGTTTCCCTTAAGATAAGGAATAAGATAGAGTTGTCCACTTTCATCACTGTTGTTCATCATAGTACTGGAAGTCATACAAAAATAAAAACAAAGAAAAAACATACAAAATGGAAAAAAAGAAATAAAACTGTCATTATTTGTAGATGACACAATACTGTACATAGAGAATCCTAAAGATTCCACCAAAAAAAAAATGACTAGAACTGATACATGAATTCAATAAAATAGCAGGATACAAAGTAAACATCCAGAAATTATTTCCATTTTTAGACACCAATAATGAATACTCAAGAAAAGTAAAAACATAAAAAGTCCCATTTACAACTGCATCAAAAAATTTTAAATGCTTAGGTTAACCAGGGATGTAAAAGACCTGTACTTGAAAAATTATAAGACACCAAAGAAAAAACTGAAGAGGATACAGGTAAATAGAAGCATATATTATGTCCATGGGTAGGAAGAATGAGCATTATTACTATGTCCATGCTACCCAAAGCAATCTATAGATTCAACACAATTTCTATCAAAATATCAATGGAGTATTTCACAGCTCTAGAAAAAACATTCTAAAAATTTATAAGGAATCACAAAAGATTCCAAATAGACACACATTCTTAAGAAAGAAGAACAAAGTTGGAATCATGCTACCTAATATCACACTATTCTACAAGGCCATAGTAATCAAAACATCATGGTATTGGCATAAAAACAGAAATAAAGATCAATAAAACAAAATAGAGAGCCCAGAAATAAACCCACTCTTTTATGGTCAATTAACATTTGACACAGGAGGCAAAAACTTACAGTGGGTTAAAGACAGTCTATTCAATAAATGGTATTGAAAAACTTGGACAGATATGTACAAAATAATGAAACTAGACCACCTTCTTACACCAAACATAAAAATAAACTCAAAGTGGATTAAAGACTTAAATTAAGACTTGAAACCATAAAAGTCCTAGAAGAAAACATAGACAGTAAAATCTCAGACATATCTCCTGACAATATTTTTCTCTGATATATTTCCTCTGTCAAGGGAAATAAAATAAAAAAAATACACAAATGGGGCTACATCAAACTAAAATGTTTTTGCACAGCAAATGAAACCATTAACAAAAGGAAAGACAACCAACTAAATGGGAGAATATATTCCCCAATGATACATCTGATAAGTGATTAATATCCAAAATTTATAAAGAACTTATACAACTGAACACCAAAAAACAACAACCAAATCTAAGTAAAAATGGGCAAAAGGTCCTGAATAGACACTTCTCCAAAGAAGACGTACAGAAGGCCAGCAGACATATGAAAAGATGCTCAACATTACTTTTCATCAGAGAAATGCAAATTAGAACTACAATGAGATATGACCTCACACCTGTCAGAATGGTTATCATCAATAAATCAACAAACAACAAGTTTTGGTGAGGATGTGGAGAAAAGGGAACCCTTGTGTACTGTTGGTTGTAATGCAGATTGGTGCAGCCACTGAGGAAAATAATACGGAGTTCCTTTCAATAATTAAAAATGAAACTGCCTTATGATCCAGCAATTTCACTTCTGAGAATATATCAGAAGAAACCTGAAACACTAATTCAAAAGAGTATATGCACTCCTATGGTCATTGCTGTATCATTTACTATAGACAAGAAAGGGAGCAACCCAAGTGCCCATCAATAGACAAGTGGATTAAAAAGTTGTGGCACATTTATACAATGGAATGCTACTTGGCCATAAAAAAAGAAAATATTAACTTTTGCAACAGCAAAAGGATCTAGAGGGTATTATGATGACTGAAATAAGCTAGTCACAGAAAGAAAAACACCATGTAAATTCACTTAAATGGGGAGTCTAATAAACAAAATTAACCAACAAAATAGAAACAGACTTATAGATACAGAAAACATGAAGACAACTGTAATTGAACAATAAAGTAATTTAAATAAATAAATAAATAAAGTATAGAAAACTTACCACAAAAGATAAGTTTTATCTTGGAAAAAAAAAGGAAAACAGATTGGCAGCAACCAGTGGGAAGGGGTGTTGGGGCGCTGGGTGATAAAGTTGTGGATATTAAGCAAAGAAAAAAGGAATTCATAGGCACAAACAATAGTATGGTGATTAGCAGAGGAAAAGTGGGGTGGAAGAGGTAGAAGAGGGTACAAGGAGGGTAAATAGTGATGAAAAGAGACCTGACTTGGGGTGGTGAACACACAATACAACATACAGATGATGTATTATAGAACTGTATACCTGAAACCTATATAATTTTATTAATCAATGCCACCTCAATAAATTGAATAAATATTTTTTGAAATTATGGAATAAAAGAAAAAAGCAAGAAAACATTAGATAAGGTGATAAAATTAAGTCCAATTATATGTTATAGTAATAGATTTAAATGTCATAAATTTTCCTAATAATTTGTGTTAAAAAATTAAATGTATACAGATCACCAAAGACATTTAAATAAAATTTAAAAGGTGGTTTGCATATCAAAATAATTGTTGATTAGGGTCTACTTATAGGGGAGATCATATGGTACTTGTCTATCACTAAGTGGAACCTAGTCAACAAAGCAAGCAAGCAAAATATAACCAGAGACACTGAAATAAAGAACAAACTGACAGTAACCAGGGGGAGTGGGGAGGGAGATAATGGGGGAAAGAAGGAGAAGGGTCATCAAGGAACTTGTATCTTTGTCCATGTATAAAGGACCCATGGACAAAGCCAAAGGAGGGGTCGGATTGAGGGTGGGATGTAGGGGTGAGTGGGGCAGGGGAGAATGGTAGGGGAGAAATGGAGACAATTGTACTTGAATAAAAATAACAAAAATTAAAATAATTGAACAATGTTCAAAGCAGATGGCTTACATATTAAAATAACTGAACAATTTCAAATGTTCAAAGCAGAAAGCCATAACCTGGGAAAAGAAGATAATATTTTGTGCTGATGAAAGAAATCCAATGTAATGAAGATATAACAGACATACAATTTTTGTGGTAGATGATTTAATGATCAAACACCAAAATATAAACACCAAATCCCCAGAACTACCTTAAATAATGGATTAAGAAACATCACACAATTGTTAACTTATGACAGATTCAACAATAAAAAATGAATGAACTCTGAATAATATGAGTAATACATAAACTTAGATATACATATATATTTCCTTATACTCTTCCAAAACAAAGTATAGGCTCTTTTTAAAATATATTTTATTGATTATGCAATTATAGTTGTCCCATTTCCCTCCCTTTATTCCCCTCCCCCCTTCCCCCCCCCACCGGCACCCCCCCATTAGTTCATATCCATGGGTTGTACACGTAAGTTCTTTGGCTTCTACATTTCTTATATGATTCTTAACCTCCCCCTGTCTATTTTCTACCTACCATTTATGCTACTTATTCCCTGTACCTTTTTCCCCATTCCCCTCCTCTCCTTCCCCACTGATAATGCTCCATGTGATAGAAATTTCTGTGATTCTATTCCTGTTCTAGTTATTTGCTTAGTTTGTTTTGGTTATGGATTTTTAGGTTCAGTTGTTGATAGTTGTGAGTTTGTTGTCATTTTACTGTTCATTTTTTTTATATTTTTTTCTTAGATAAGTCCTTTTAGTATTTCATATAATAAGGGCTTGGTGATGATGAACTCCTTTAGCTTGACCTTATTTGGGAGGCACTTCATCTGCCCTTCCATTATAAATGATAGCTTGGCTGGATACAGCAATCTTGGATGCAGGTCCTTGCCTTTCATGACTTGGAATACTTCTTTCTAGCCCCTTCTTATCCTCAAGATTTCTTTTGAGAAATCAGCTGATAGTCTTATGGGAACTACTTTGTAGGTAACTGTCTCCTTTTCTCTTGTTGCTTTTAAGATTCTCTCCTTATCTTTAAACTTGGGCAATGTAATTATAATGTGCCTTGGGGTGTGCTTCCTTGGGTCCAACTTCTTTGGGCTCTCTGAGCTTCCTGGACTTCCTGGAAGTCTACTTCTTTTGCCAGATTGGGGAAGTCTTCCTTTATTATTTGTTAAAATAAGTTTTCAATTTCTTGGTCTTCCTCTTCTCTTTCTGGCACCCCTATGATTCAGATGTTGGAACATTTAAACTTGTCCTGGAGGTTCCTAAGCCTCTCCTCATTTTTTTTGAATTCTTGCATCTTTGTTCTGTCTGGTTGAATATTTATTTCTTCCTTCTGCTCCAAATCATTAATTTGAGTCCCAGTTTCCTTCCCTTCACTGTTGGTTCCATTTATTTCACTTTTCATAGCCTTCACTTTTTCCTCTATTTTGTGACTATACTCAACCAATTCTGTGAGCATTCTGATTATCAGTATTTTGGACTGTACATCTGATAAGCTGGCTATCTCTTCATTGCTTAGTTGTATTTTTTCTGGAGCTTTGATCTGTTTTTTCATTTGGGCCATTTGAGCCTTTTTTTTTTTTTTTTTTTTTGGTCTTGGCACTTCTGTTATGTAGTAAGGGGCAGAGCCTTAGATATCTGGCAGGGAGGGCAATCCACAACTCGATTCTGTGTTGTACGTGGGGGAGGGGTTTAAGAGGGAACAATGAGGCCCACTCAGCTCTCTGCTGGCTTCCAGTCCCCTCTGCCATTACTGACAAGCAAATTGTGCCCTTCTGGTGCTGATTCTTATGTGGGTGGTTTTGTGTACATTCTAAGACCCTATGGGTCTGTCCAGCAAACTCTGTTGTAAGGCTGGGAGTTTCTTGCACCACCTCCACCCCCAACAGATTTTTTTAGTCAGAGGCTTTGAGGCTCTATTTCCCCCACACTGGAACCCTGGGTTGTGTAGTCTGTCTCACTCCCCAGTTGTTCCTCCTGATTTGTCTGCACAGAAATGTTGGACCAGCCACTTTGCCAGCTGCCACATTGCCACGAGTCTTCTCTGCCCTAGCTGCCTGTCTCTACCCCCGCTACTGGTCTGGATGAATGTTTCTTCTTTAACTCCTTGGTTGTCGGACTTCCATGCAGTTCACTTTTCTGGCAGTTATGGTTGTTTTTTGTTTTTAAATTTGTTGTTGCCCTTCTTTTGATTGTGTGAGGAGGCAAAGTGTATCTACATATGGCTCCATCTTGGCTGGGAAGTTATAGGTTCTTTTCAAACACCCATGGAATGTTTTAAAATTTGATTACACATTCTGTATGCTTGATAAAATTCTTAAAAAATAAATATTATACTCTCAAACCTCAATGCAATATAAGAAGAATGTAAAATAATTTAAGAAAAATTGAAACAAATATAGAAATTTTCTAAAGATACATTGGATCAAAGAGTAAATAAAAGTCAAGTGCAACCTACTTTGAAAATAAATAAAGTGTATTTATATAAAAGCTCATAGAATATAGACAGACAGCAGTAATAAAACATATAAGCTATGAATAAAAATAGCCTATAAATAAAATTAATTAAGCAATCAACCTAAGAAGTGATAAAATAATATATATAGTTATATATATATATAACTATATATATAAGTTATAAGTTATATAGTTATATATATATATAACTATATATATAGTTATATATATATAGTTATATATATAGTTATATATATAATTATATATATAGTTATATATAACTTATATATATATAAGTTATAACTATATATATATAGTTATATATAGTTATATATATAGTTATATATAGTTATATATATATAGTTATATATATATATATATAACAAAGGCTAAAGGAGAAAAAAGCCTATGTGTAGAAATCAAGAAACAAAAAATATTAAAACTGGTTCTCTAGGCAAACCAATAAATAAGAGGAACCTAGAGTCTTATTTTGAATAAATAAAATTTTAAATTAGAAATAAAAACAGGATGTCTGAACAGATAAAGGGACTTTTCAGGGAACAAACATACAAATAGCATTTTTCATCTATTCATCTGGTAAACCTGGAGAAAAATTCTTAGTACTAGGTAGAGAATAGTTATGCTACAATTAGAATATAAACTGGAAGTATCATATTTGGATACAATTGTTTAACCATGCATCAAGTGCCTTAAAAATCTTCACACTCTTTTACTCAATAATTACATGTTAATATATGCTAGGAGAGATACTAAAAATTTTGAATGATTTATGTTTTTATAGCACCTCCATATGTTGGGACATTAAGGAGCTGTTAAAAATATTGCTTTTGAAGATTATTTAATAGCATGAAAAATACACCCTATAATGACTGGAGTAAAAGAGAAGGTTATAAAAGTAAATATAATGTGAGTCCCATTTAGTGAAAAGCCAAATATAGATGAAAACACACTGAAATATTGGTGTAGTTACATTATTAGTTAAATATTTTCTAAATACTTTTCTATAGTTTCCAAGTCTATGATAATGATTATAAATCCTTTTACAATCAAAATAAATTATTTAAATTTAAGATTGCTCGCCAAGATAGCACTGTGAATTGATGTAATCAATGCCTCTTCCTCAAAATATCATTAGAAAAACAATTTTAGCTGAAATTTAAAAAATTAGAAGTCATATCTGTACCCAATACAAAATAAATGTCTCTATACACCAGAAAAGTATTGAAGCAGACAGGAAGAAGTAAATACTGGACCTGTGGTATTGCTGAACTCTAGGTCTAGAAAGAGACAAAGGCAATGAGAGGACTGTCAAAGACTGAACCCTGGACCAGGGTCACAAACTGGATTCACAGAATGACTGGGAGCTCGTAGGGTCACCCAACCTATGAGTGTGTGTGTAGAAGGGAGAGGGAGACTGTGGATTGTACCAAACCATATACATGAGAGACAGGAAGGAACAGAGCAAGTCACACATGAGGTTCATAATAAGCTGCTAAGTACTAGGCACAATATCCCTAATACTGTTATGGGACAGGAATATCACTATGGGACCAGAATCTCAAACTGAAATAAAACCTATTTCTGGCCTGAGATTCTCAGGGAGACACAACATCTCATATACTCAGGGAGCTACTGCAAATTTGCAAAGCATGGTAGATATTTAAACATTTTTATCAACCAGCAAACTAAAGTTCAAAACCAATGAGAAAAAATAGAACCAAGAAGATATTCAACAAAATCAATAATCAGAGGCTGATTTAACTCCTAGAAAAATGCACAACATAATAATCTGAATAATGTTTAAATAAAGATATAAAAAATATATTTAAAATGAAAAATAAACCCAATGAAAAATATGTACATTGAGAAAATAATATAAAATAATCAATTAAAAAGAAGAAGACAAACAATGTAATTGAAACTTCAAAACTCTATGTATGGAGTAAGCCCAAGAATTTCTGTGTTAAAGGGAAAATTGGTGCAATGGAAGACAGTATGGAGAAGACCGTTCTGAGTGCAGCACTGAAAAACAAAATATAAAAAACAAAAAAGATAAAATTAAGGGGTACGTAGCCTCCAACTTATACCTAATAAGATTTCTAGAATTAGGCAATAGAGGCAATACTGGGAAATAATTTAAGGAGATAACAATGGAGAACTTTTTCATAATGGTAGAAAGTCTTAAATTCTTAGATTTAGAGCATAATTAATAAAGACAAATATGTACCTGGACATACTGCAATAAACTGGCAAAAGAAGTCTGGCCAATGGCTGTGCATGGAAGTAACATGTGTCATTTCTCAGGCAAGAATGAAAAAGTAGGTATAAGTTTTCTGTGAGTTAATTTCCCTGAAGTTTCAAGCTGCCTTTTCTTGACATGAAAACTGCCTGGATCTGTGGTTCACCATATGGATGGCAGGTGCCTGAAGGATCACACAAGACATAGCAGATTTTGCAGAAGGCTTTGGCTGTGTTAATCTGCTGAGATTTTAAAATTGTTTGTCACCAGCTTAACCTAATAGAACAACCTTATAGGAAACACATAGATATGGTCACAAAATATTAGGAAGAACTTAAATTTAGAAGATCAAACAGCACAATTAGCAATCTTCACATGAAAGATATCTAAGTGTATCCCATGTAATAGAGATTTCCAACCCCCCCCCCCCCGCCCCCAGTTATTCTGCTGATGCTTTCTGAGTCCCTGTACTATTCTAGGTCCTGAGGTACAGTGTTGAATAAAAGAGCCCAAATCCCTAGGTTTGGGTTTTTTTTCTTTTTTGAGTTTTCATTCTTTTAAGGAAAGAGTATGTCATATACAAGGGGAAAAGTGACAGGGGAGCGTGGGTGTCTTGGAGTGCTACGTGAAATAGAGTATTCGGAAAAGGTATTTCTGATAAGTCCTTTGAATAGAGATAGCAAAACATATAAATGCCAGGCAGAGGAGTCAGAAGCAGGTGTGCAAAGGCCCTGAGGCTGTAGCATGTGACTGAGAGAAAGGGAAAGTCTGATATAAAATAGGATCAAAGAGGTGACAGGGAACTAAAGAAATCATGGGATATCTTGAAGGCCATGACAAAGCCTGTGGGTTTTATTCTAAAAGAATTGGGAAGACTTTGGAGAGTTTTGAGCAAAAGAGTAATATGATTCAACATATATTTAAAGTGCTATTCTGACTACTGTTCAATAAAGATAGAAGTGTTTGACTGATGGAAGCAGCTCAGAGGCCTGTATAATATTCAGACAATAGTTGTAATTTTGGCTGTAGAAGAGGTTCCAATAGCCAGATTCAGGCTATATTTTGAAGGCAAAGAAAACTGGGTATATATATGTATGTAAATTGCATATCAATGTGAGGAAAAGTAAGGAGTTAAAGATGATTCTAAGTTTTTGGCCCAAGGAACAGAAAAAAATAGTGGTGCCATTTTATGAGATGAAGAAGACTATGGAGGAAGCAATTTTGGGAGTTGAAAACAATAAAGACCATACATCATTTTTAGGATACACTGCAGAGCAGCAGAAATTTGCCATGTGCTAAGGAACCAATGAACTCTCCAAACTTTTCAAAAAATAGCAAATAGATTATGCCCATGAATATATGCAATTAAGTTAGAAATAAATAATAAAAAGACAGGAAAAACATTATAATTTAGAGACAAAAAAGCAAATTCCTACGGGATTTATGGGTCAGAGAGGAAATTGCAATGAAAATTACGAAATATGTAGACTTACAAATGTCAAAGAGTTCCTACAAAACATTTGGGATGCAGCTAAGGCAGTACTTAGAAATATATAGGCATCAAGGAGTTTATTTTAAATTAAAAAGACTGGAAGTACATAAATTAAACTACAAATCAGGAAGATAAAAGACCCAAATAAACCCACAGAAATAGAAGGAAACAAGAAATAACCAAAATTAATGAACTAGTAACATAAAAATGAGTCAATAAAAGATAATTCTTTTAAAATAATAGGAGAATATGCAAACTTCTAACATGAAAGATTGAAAATTAAGACAAAAAATAAGTAAGAATAAAAATAATGGAAAATACTTAAAATGGCCAAAAAAAGAGAAAGAAGTCTGGATATACCCCGCATTGGGAAGGATAGAAGGGAAACAAGAGCCCCCAAACCCTCTGGATTAGAAATTACTGCAACTATTTTGGAAAGCAGTTTGGGAATATACAATAAAATATTGCTGAAAAGACCAATTATTGCTCACAAAATACAGGAGAAAATCAATTTTAAGTGTATAACCTTAAAAAAAAATCTCACACATCTGTACCACAGGACGGATATATATGGATGTGTCCTGCAGCTTGGTCACAATAGCAAAAAATTGGAAATGACTATATATACAGAAGTAGATAAGTAAACTACCCTACATTGCTATGATGGAATACTGTACAACAGTGAACTGTGCATATACACCAACATGGACAAGAACACAGTGTTGATCAAAGGAAAACAAGTTGCCAAAAGATAGTGTAATATAATTTAAACAAGTTTTAAAGTTACTAAAACAATATCCCATACTATCTGTGGATATTTAAATATCTACACAGTAAAAATGATAAAAAATGGATACACACTAAAGCATGACAGTGTTTGCTTTGGGCAAGCAAGGTGAGGGGAATGGGACTAGGGAGAGGAATGCGAAAGACTTCATTTTTTTTAATATTTTATTTTTAATAATAAAAATGATCTAAATTAAATATGATAAAACATGAACAATTGTATTATATTCAATAGTGGGAACATGAGTAACATCTATTACACTTTTCTCTGTTTTTTTTTTATATAAAATAATGTTTAACAAAAAAAGCAAACAAACAAAATCTTTTACTGCTTCCCTCGGCTCCAAGTTATCACCAGCCTATTCTTGGGAATGTACCAGGTCTTCAGTTTGATCCTTGACGGGACTGGAAGAAGGTATTATCTGAGGAGCGCCACTGACTCAAACTTCCCTGTGTAGTCTCACCAATCTGGTTTGTTGAACTTATTTCCTTGAGAAGAAATCCCATCTGTATTTTCAAGACTTTCCCAATGGGCAGTTAAAGTGATATAAGCTACAACTTGGCTGTGATTAACTCTGGCAAATGAAGAATTTATGGCTGTACATATGTCCTGAATTTGGGTAACAGACAAATAAACATCCCTGATAACCTGCATCTGTAGGGTCAGAAGCCAGGAGAGCTCTGAGAGGCGTCAGAGCCGCAAAGAGTGTTAATCCTTCAGAATCAGAACTTGCACTTATCAAGATCCTGAAGCAAAGATCCTGACAGTGCTGGTTAAATACCAGCAGAGTCTCTTTCTGAAAGCATGCATCACAACTGGAAATATTATCACTACCCTTCAGGACAAAGCAGAAAACTGACTAGAGCAACTGCTGTGGTACCAGCTTTCTGTTGGTTATTGCTCACAAAATGCAGAAGAAAATTATCTCATTTCAACTACCAAATCATGGAGATAGGTAGGCTTCTCTGCAATAAATGACTTTAAATCACCACATACCCTTTAGTTTCCTTTAGAAGGGGTCTTATGCCTTATTCCACCAAGTACTTCCCATAGTGTTTTGCATTAGTAGGTACACTACACTACACACACACAGTGTGAATATATAAACATGTATATATAATAATGAGTATACTAATATATTGATATATTTACATATACATACTATATATACTCACACACACACACACACATACACACACACATAGACATACTGATCACATTTCTTTTCTCTTTTATCCTGTTCTCAGTATTTTACGGAGTTTGGCCTTTGGTTAATATTATTCATCATCTTGGATTCCAGAACTTGAGACTTACAGGTTCTCCCATTCTCCTTCCACATGTGATGCAGTGAGTTTTGAGTTAAGAATAACCTAAGCCCATGCTTGGCTAGATGTGTAAAAACACCCAGTCACTAGAATACAGGTTCTTTGGGTCAAGGAGTGGCAGATGGAATAGAAAGGATTTCTAAACATGCTGAGTAAGCTAAAGGCCCTTGAGTGAGCTACTCAGAAAACTGTTTTTTGCCGCACTTAGAAAAATAAATAAGGTTGAATCCATTCTTAAATTCCGTTGTCCCTGAAGAACTGTTACCTCTCCACATCTATGTTGAACTTAGACTGGGGCCCAAGCCTGACTTTCATTTCTCACTTCTACCACAGCTTTTGCAATTCCTATCAAGTAACATGTCCTCTCTCAGCTTTGTTCTGAGCAAAGACTTTGTACTCACTTGCTGGACTGAGCTGGGGAGACGTCTTCAAATAATGAGATGAAAGTAATTAATTGTCTTCTGAGATCAGGAGCTTTCTATGAGGTTCAGATTAGATAAAGATCTCTGCCAGGGGAAAACCTAACCCCTCAACTCCCTTTCCTATAATGCCAGCATTTTGCCACAGAAGAAAAGCAAAGGCAAACATTTGGCACAGAGGCTAGCTGAACAAAGCTTTGGTTTTATGGAACAGGAAACCAAAGGCCTAAGAAATGAACAACTATCCATTCTGTAGTCAAGTTACGTACCAACAAAGAAAGCTGAAACTCATCCACTTAACCTTCCATCTGGGCTTTGTTTCATCCAAGAGGGAGATGTCCATTGTCTGTCAGCCCATCTTCTATGCAATCTCTTCTTCCCCTGTGATTTAAGTCCTCCAAGTAAGGCCTTTCCTCAACTAGCAGTAGCATTTGTGCTGCATTCCCCAAGGTCAGGCATAACTCAAAGTCTTTTATTTTGCTATGATTTACAGATTATTAGCAACAATGCTTTAATTGTTGAGATATTCAATGAAATAAAAACCAAGAAACCAATATTAACCCCCAAAAACTAAAATGAAATTAATCTTAATTTCTAAGCTCTCACGGAAAAAAAAAATCACTCATCTATTTCAAAAGATTTCAAATATCCTGCCATCCAATGAAGGTAGTGAATAAAATGCCAAAATATCAACTTATGACCTATGGCAAGTTAAGATCCAAAGAGCTGATAGTGATGGGTAACATGAAAAATTCCACCTGCCATGTCCTGAAGAAGAAGCAAAGTTGTGGTTAAAACATAAATGTGGATAAAACACTTTAAACTTTACACTACACTGTACTGACAGCTAGCAAAGTGATATTGAAGATTGTTTCATCTGTTAAGTTCTGTTAGTTTTTCTCAATATAATACTAGTTATTATAGATAACATGGCCCTGTGTGTTTGCCATCCCAGAATCCCCAAAAGCTAACTAGTATAATCCAGTCAGCAAAATACTGGACCAAAATTGCAAATTCTAGACAAATGTCAAAATCTCATTCAAGTACTTCTGAGCATCTCTCAAAGATATTATGCAGGAGGTGGGTGGGGTGGGGGGCAATGGACCATCAAGTCAATGGGAGGATGCACATTATCCAGCTTGAGCTGTAAGCATTTTGAAAATAGAATTTGTAAGAGAATACAGAATAGAAAGATCCTTAAAACAAATATGTTCCTGTCAGGTTTAGTATTTGGAAATATACACAACAGTTTGTCTTGGCCAAACTACATGTTCAGGTCTAAGGAACCTGGTACCTGATTCTAGGAAGCAGATGGTGGAATGGTTCTGTTGTAGGAACACTGGACTAGAAATGAAGACACAAAAATCCTACTTCTGATTCCACAGCTAATTAATTGTTTGCCAAGCTTTTTGCCTCAGTTTCCTCATCTGTTACAGCAAGATGTTAGATTAGTTCACCACTGTTTTTGCATACTCTAAGACTAAACAATTTTATGAGACCTAAGTGGGGGTAAACCTTTACTTATGCTCATCCAAATAAAGAAAAAAAATCACACGCAAAAAATTAAATATGATTGTATCTTCTTTCTGAAAGTAATTTGCTTCATTAAAAAGCAACTGAATATCAAACAGTGAGCTTTTTAATTACATGGGGTTTGCTTCTGAAGCTCAGCAAATACAATTTAGAAATATTTCTAAGATGCCCTAAAAACAGAAATCAACTGTGGTAAAGATAAAAGAAAGCTTACATATGACTTATTGTAACCTCTCACTTAAAGGTTAAAAATCTAAGCCTCTGAGAGGGAAGCAAAATTGTGGAAAACTAGATGCCTGACAGTCACAGGACCCCAGGTTCAAGCAGTTTCTCTCTGGGTACTTCATTCTACTAAACATCTTTGCTCCAACAAATAATGTTTTTCTTGTGGAAGACCAAGGAATAGCTCTAACATCACAAATGAACTGTCTGACAAACTAGACATACTTTCAGGACAATAGCCTTATACTAATCCTTAGGAATGACACAGATATGGGGATTTTCACCAGAGCAATTAAATTAAAAAAAGAAATACTTGTCTATATCAGTGTTTTTCATGAACACTTTGTCCACTGAAATTCAAGAATAAAACTCCCAAATGTGCCTGGATTTTCCAGACAGAGATCAGCTAGCTGGCAGATGTCCAGCTAGAAGGTAGCTGTGGACATGACCTGAGAACACTGCTTCAGAGAGCACAGTGACACCAAATCTCACCTCTGGCTCATTTATTTTTCTTTTTTAAAAAAAAATTAAGAAAAAAATGTTAGAGCAGTTTGAGGTTCAAAATAAAATTGAGGGTCAGCCCTGACCAGTGTGGCTCAGTTGGTTGGAGTATCATCCCATAACTGAAAGGTTGTGGGTTGAATTCCTGGTCAGGGCTCATGTCTGGGTTGTGAGTTCAGTCTCTGGTCTGGGCCTATATTGGAGGCAGCTGATATCAGCTGATACATGCTTCTCTCACACATTGATGGTTCTCTCTTCCTCTCTCTTTCTCTCTCCCGGCCCCCACTCTAAAAGCAATGAAAAACAAATCCTCAGGTAAGGATTAAAAAAAAATGAGGGTCAGATCTGAACTTCCCATATACCCTCTGCCCCAACACGTGTGTTGTCAACATCCCCTACTAGAGTAGTGCATTTTTTACAACTAATGAATCTGAATGGACACATCATAATCATCCAAAGTCCTCAGTTTACATTAGGGTTCACTCTTGGTGTTGCACATTCTGTGGGTTTAGACTGTGTGATGACCTGAAGCCATCATTACAGTATCATGTAAAACATTTTCACTGCCTTAAAAATCCTCTGTGCTCTGCCTATGCATCTTTTGCCATGACAACCCAATGACCTTTTTAACTGTCTCTAGTTTTGCCTTTTCCCGGCTGTCATATAGATTGACTTCTTTCACTTAGTAATATGCATTTAGGTTGTCTTCATGTCTTTTCACAGCTTGATATAGCTATTTCCTTTTAAGTTCTAAATTATATTGCATTGTCTGCATGCACCACAGTTTATATATCCATTCACCTATTGAGGAATATCTTGATTGTATTCAAGTTTTGTTAATTATGAATAAAACTTCTATAAACATCTGTATGCAGGTTTTTGTGTGGACACAAGTTTTCAATTCCTTTTGGTAAACACCAAGGAGTGAGATTACTAGATCACCTCTGGATTTTGCAGCTGAAAGGTTAGGAGAGGCAACAAATAAGACAGTATATATAACCACTTTGACCACAAAATAAAAACAGAAAACCTGCTTCAGGTTAGGCAAGCACCAGGTATGGCACATGTATGTAAAGATTAAGGAATTGGAACAAGAGGAAGTACATAATTAAGTAGAAGAGAAACATAATAGTGCAAGTCCATGTCCTGCTGAATGAGGCTATAGAACAGAAAAATCCCCCCCCCCCCCGAACCCTGTTAACCTCTGAAGCCTTTCTGGTAGAGGAAGATTTTAGGGGTCTCTCCACTGGTTGATGATCAATGCATGAAAGACAGGGATTTGTGTTTGTTTTAGCCTGAGTCTGTTTGTCACTGTTGTTTAAGTTTGGATTCAGCTTTCATACACATTATCTGACTAATAGTCCCAACACTCCTATGATTAGATGTTATTGTTATCCCCATTTTACAGATGACATAACTGTGACAGAGGCTCAGTAATTTCCTCAAGGTCTTACTGAGATGAAGAAAAAAACATGAGGATAAAAAATAAAACTAGCATGTAACTATTATTGTTATTCCACATTGTCTCTGAAAGTCAGGAAAAATTGAGAAGTATGTTCTCGATAGTTTATAAATTTATTTCAGTTGACTTGATTTCCCTTGCCCTTAATTAAATCCTAAGTCAGAGAAAGAGACAGAGACAGAGAGGGAGACCCTCCCAAAATGAAAGAGACACCATATAACATAACTCATGCACAATCTGGGGTATGTTTTCTCCTCTTTAAATAATTAAAAAGCTGTTGATGGAAGGAACACAAGTGGAAGATTTACCAGTGAGAATAAATATAAGAAGAAAATATTCTTAGCTTGGTTTATTATGAACTCAGTCAATTATAAGCAGCACATTTTGACACCACTGTAAGTAATACACTTCTGTCAGAGTCAGCTGATGGAGGTTTTCTGTTCAATACATTGTCATAGACACATGATGAAGGGGAGACGTTGGATGGCATATGCAGTACACAGGAATAAATATGTGAATAATCTCACAGGCTTTGAGACTTCCAAATACTAACTATGACAGATATGAACTATAGTACATTCCCATTCAAAGACTAGGGGACTAATGATGATAAGTTGAACAGTATAATATCCATCTTTACAGCATACAGCTGTATCTGATAGTTATGCTTGAAGGGATATCATTTGACCTGGCCTATTTCCAGTCATGTAATAATGAGTGCATTTAACTGGGTCAGATGCAATGTGAGAGCTAAAAGGGATCTGAAATCATCCACCACTACCCTCCTATTATATAAATGAGGAAAATAAGACTAAGTGAAGTTAATTGCCTTGTCCAAGATCAGTTATAAAGCCAGTTAAAGTTGATGCAGCAAAACTGAACTCAGTGAAACTAAGAGAGAGCTGAACTTATTTCATGTCTCGATGGGAGAGTAGGCAAATGGAGGCCATTTTGGGGTGACAAGTAACACCCTCAATTTGTTACTCATCCTGAACCATGCCTATAGAAGATAATGTATTCAGCTATATGTCAATTTGTCCACAAATGATACAATTCATTCCATTCAGTATTAGCTAACATAGTCTAAATCTTACCTGGTCAATGAGCTTTGCCCACATCCAACTCTTCCAGGAGGCCTTTCTGGATTGGGCTGCCCTTTTTCCCTCAGTAGCATGCTCAGGCGTTGGCCTTTACAACCTTAGTGTCACTGACCTATGGAGTATACTAGATTCTTTAACTGCCCTTACACCTTTAGCTGAGCTATTTAAAGAGTTGGTTGCTTGAGTTTGAGGGCTGTAGCTCATGAGAAACTCCAACACTGAGGTGAATTCATATGCTCTATTCCAGACCTTGGGAATCAGAAATTCTGGTGGGCAGTGGCAAGATTTTTAAAAAGCTCCCCAAGATTATTCTTCTGCTCCTTACAGTTTGAGGATCTCTACATTAAGGAACACTAAAGATTTTTGAATAGTACTATGTTTGGGGAAACCTCCAAAGACAATCATCCACCTGCCCTCGCTGCATCGAATGCAGGGGGTTGCCACTGCTGCCATCATCTCTGATGTGTTCAGTGAGGCCATGATGCTTTGAGAGCCTGCATTCAACAGTGAGAATCAGTGAGCACTTCCAACCCTCCTGTCCTCCAGGCAAGAGGAGTTTAATTCTGAGGTTGACTCAGGGTTGGTCTTGTGCTTTACACCCACTTGAATGAGAAGGGGGAGCTCACTGAAATCCTT
Organism: Phyllostomus hastatus; assembly: GCF_019186645.2. Lineage (NCBI taxonomy): Eukaryota > Metazoa > Chordata > Mammalia > Chiroptera > Phyllostomidae > Phyllostomus > Phyllostomus hastatus. The sequence goes on from NW_025333869.1 coordinate 20,800,157, forward strand.
CCAAGGAATCTCCTTTAGAGACCGTATCTTTCTCATTCATTAGTTTAGCTCATATCTTCCTGCTGGACCCTCACTCTGCTAAGGACTGAGCAGTGCAAGGGGAAAACAGAGTTTCTGAATCAGTAGAGATTATGCATGGACAATAATGCACCCCAAACCCAGGCAAAAATTATGCATTTGGCTCTAATTGGTAAAATTACTAGCAAGATTAGGAAACAAGCTAATGTCACACATTTAAATGTCCCATATAGTATCTCTCTTTGAGCATTCCTGCCTTACAAAATCAACCATAAAATTAAAACACTTTCTTTGAGGTTTGCAGCTATTCCTTGTAGAGTATGAAGCATACCTGTGCACGTTTGTGTCACAGAAATAGTATTAGTCCAGGAGAAAAATTCATATGTTTGTCTTTGTCATACTCAAATTTAATTTAGGTAAAATATTAATGGAGTAAGCAAACAAAAATTATCTTTACTCATGTTTATATTGTTTAAAATCAGATACTGAGTTTAAACACCAAGTATCCACTACGAGCTTATTTATTTGAACTTTCCATCATCGTTCACTTAGACTCAATTTTGACAATACTGTGTGTGTATATATGGCAGGTGTGCACATATACATTGTCTAAATACATATGTATAAATTGCCAGAAAATTGAAACTTTATAAAAATATCTTCATGCCTGAATCATTCAAAAGCCATCTGAACACACATTAACATATACATTTGGATTCAAATTTATGAAACAGCATGAGAAATAGCTTTCTTAACTCCACAGTAATAAAGAATCAAGAAACAGATATTTTTTCAATTTCTTCCCATTACATTTTATGTCCACATTTAGATGTATCTGGGAAGATCTCTAAACTGACACCACTGTGAGAGGCCCCTGGGATTCACAAATATCATTTCCATGACACTCAGAAAACTAAGGGAAAGAGGAAAATGTGAGCGGCAATAAATTGGAGCTAATCTCTTTCTGCCACAACCTGAAATGATACTTGGCCAGGTAATCTCCCCATCCTCCATGCCGTAATAAGAGCTTGTCTATCTCTCCCAGATGCCCATCCTGAGGACTGGTATCTCCCCAAAATGCTTGTACTAGAAATTTCCTAACAGGATTCCAAGGCTCTAAAAGAAAAAGATGAAAAATAATGCTGTCATGCAATAGGCATTGTAAGTTTGAAGAAAAACCAAAGCCTAGTGTTGCAGGTCTGCAATAAATAAAACAAATAATGGATTCTTTTGGACCATAAAGCTCAACCAACCATAAAATGCACAAAGAGCCTCTGATGACGGTTTGGAGCCTTCTGGAGCTCCATTCAGTGTGGTGCTGGCCTCTCCCAGTGCTGTCCAAGCAAGGCAATTCTTGAATCTAAACACACAAAGCACTGGTGGGGGAGGGGGGTGGGGGGGATTGAGGAAAAGAGGTGGGGAGAGACAGAGAGAGACAGAGACAGAGACAGAGAGAACTCCTGGACATGGACAATATTGTGTTGTTTGTCAAGGGAAGGGGAGATGGGGAGAGGGATAGGAGAGTTTGGGGGGATAAATGGTGTTGGAAGGAGACTTGACTTAAGGTTGTAAACACACAATACAGAGGATGTGTTGTAGAATTGTGCCCCTAAAACCTGTAAAATTTTGTTAACCATTGTCACTCCAATAAATCTAATTTTAAAAAATAAAACAAAACAAACATGCAGAGCACAGAGTGTCTAAATGGTGCCCAGAGCTATGCTACATGGTGATGTTGCATTTTGATCATGGCTTTGGAAGCAGATGATCCCAAGGACATTACTATTTTGCACTAAGGGAAAGTGAAGCCCCATTAGGAATAGATCGTTGCCTCTGACTGTTTGGGTGACTTTAGACAAATCACTCAACTTCCCTGATACTCAGTTTCCTCATCTGAAAATGAGTGGCAGAGCCCCTCCCAGTTGTTGTGAGGACCGAACAAAGTAAGCGAGTAAAGCACAAGGTGGACGACTGGTCCAGAGTGTGTGTCAGTGATTAGTATCATCCCTTATGTTAGTGGCAGAAGTGGACTCAATGCAGAGATCTTGCTTGTTAGAAATTCAGTTAAACAAGCATCCAAAGGTGAGTAAAGAAAGGTGGCAAAATCTCCCATCTGCTTTTCTGCGGCTCCTTCTCAAACTGTTTACTCTGCCTCCTCTACTTCAGCATTTTCCTGTACATTTTGAGGCTTGGTTCTGGTATTACCAGATTCTGTGCATCTTCCCTTCTTCTTCCTGCCTTGCTTTACAGTTATCTGTTGGCTGTTTTCCTCATAGATCATGATTTACTCAGACCCCTGGGCCCAGACAACCCTTTTCAGAACTTAAAGCACAGTAGGTCTGCAATAAATATTTCATAGGATGGGAGTGAGAGAGCTAATGAAAAAGAATAAAAACAATAAACTAAAGTGTTATGGGGACTTTTATCTTGACTCTGGAAACAAAATATTTCTTTAACCCTGGAAAAGTCACTTAATTTCCTTGGACATACGTTTCCTCATCTGTAAAAACAATCTCCACTTTCTTTTGTTGCTCTAATATTCTATAACTTGAAGAAAAAACAGCCACAAAAGAAAGCTTTATTATCTGGTCTGCTACACTGTTAGAGCAAAAGAATGAGACAAGCAGAGTTTGTCTCTCAGTCTAACTTTTAACTCAAGTTCCTTCTAGCACTTCCAACTGTTCTCACTTGTCCTATGTATGCATGTATTTATGAGTCTATATATTTATTTTGATTGTGAATATTGAAGGCAATGGGCCAATTGGTAAGATTAAAACATCACTGAGTCTATGCCATTACTCTCCTGCAGGGGCTGACACAAAATCTCTGTCCACAAAGAGGAGAAAATGTACTTGCAAACCAGTGACCATGGGTATGAACTGTGAGAGGAAGCTGCAGCTCAGGTATGTGGAGGGAGAGAGAATGTGGGCTCACAAGGGTCCTGGTTCTGGCTGTAGTCCCTCTCAGTGAAGCATCATCCACCTGACAAATTGAAGGCTTGGCCAGATTTATGAGTTTTCTAAACTCAATCAGAATGAAGCCTGCTCTGACCTACAGAAGGTCACTCAACTGTATTGAATATTTGTCAACATTCCATAGCCAAAGATAAAGTGAATGACTATCCAAGACAGATTTAGAAATTTCCCTGCTTAATCCTAGCAACTGGGAGTGTCTGACTGGGGGCATTTGTCTGGCAGTAAAGACCACGAGGAGGCAGGGCAGAGAGTGGGGACAGTGTGGATTTCCCTTCCCTGAACACAGATAGTCTTGGCACAGGGTCCAGAGGTGCTTGCTCAAAAGCCAGTGTCTTGTCACCAGTACTCAGCAGCTCAAGCTGCAAGACACAAATGTTGAAGGACACTGCTCACCTCGCCTCAATGCACAAAGGGTCCACTTGGAAGCTCACAGAGAAGGTGAAGGCAGCAGAGTGAAGACTCAGCCCTGCAGAAGACACACCCCACATTCCACCAAAACCCCAAGTGACCTGAGTCACTGCAAAGGCCACAAACTCTGTTTTACTTGCCTCCCTTTCACTTTTCACAGCCCAACAGAAACAGAGCTTTTTCTTCACAAGCTTATATTTCACTTAAACAAAGAATTAATCAACCTAGGTGCCCATCAGTAAATGAATGAATCAAAAAAACTATGGTACATTTACACAATGGAATTCTATGCAGCAGAAAGAAAGAAGGAACTCCTACCCTTTGCAATGGCATGAATGGAACTGGAAAGCATTATGCTAAGCGAAATAATCCAGGCAGTGAAAGACAAATACTATATGATCTCACCTTTAACAGGAACCTAATCAATAAAACAAACAAACAAGAAAAATATAACCAAACACACTGAAATTGAGAGCAGGCTGATAGTGACCAGAGAGAAGAGGGGAGGGAATTTCAGGGGAAAAAAGGAAGGGTTTGCAGGAACAAATATAAAGGACACATGGACAATAACAAGAGGGGGTGGAAATGGGAGGGACATGGGGAGGGCTGGGGGGTGGGCTGGAATGGGTGTAAAATGCAGAAAACTGTACTTGAACGTTCAACAATTAAAAAGATAAAAAAGAAAATAATTAATGGATGTCTTCCTTATGTATACTTGAGCAGCTGTGGGGACTGGAAACTAGCCTCCAAACTACTAACTTAACCAGCACACCTGTTAGCTCCCTTGCTTCTAAAATGAGAGCATTGAAGACACTATGTGGTATGAAACCACAGAGGCAGACACTCAACACATCTAAGATTCCTCTCAGCATATGGAACTGATACAATGTATCAATATAACTAAAACCTAGTACTTCCTCTTGTTTCTGAGGCAATAGATGGGATTAAAATAAAAATTGGGAAAGTAACTAATATCTCAGTAGCCAAAACCTTTGCTTAGTCCTCGCTCCCTAGGTTTCTCCCGATGCCTAACAAGCCATCTGGAGTAGGATCTTTCTTTTCATTATATGTTCAGTCTTTTGTATCCCCACTGCCTTTGCCAGAAAGATGAATGTTTTCAGGAGCCAGGTGTGAAATCTTTATCCCTGGATTTGCTTCTGGGTAATAGCTTCTGGGATCTGGTGTGGCCTAGTGAACTTGTGACCCAAGAATGGAGCCCTGTGAGAGGTCAGCACTCTGATCATTCATGTGAAGAGTATTCAGTAAACACAAGATGAGTAGGGCGGCATTGCCGAGCTTCCAGCACAAGTAGTATGACATCAAAGTATAATCAGCTGCTCAGCATTAAACAGCTTCTGAATTTTGTTCTTGCTTGAGCTTTTCTGAAGAGCAGAAAGGTAAAGTGTTTGACCTACATAATGGCTTTTAATGCAGAGTCTCCAGTTGCCTTTTTAGCACCTTCTCTGTGGGTACCTCTCCCTGTGCTCCAAGAAATGTTAGGCCATGACTTCAGCTCACTGATCATTCTCTAGCAGCCTACGTGAATTTGTGCAGCTCCTGAGGCCTCATGTAAAACAGACTTAGGGCAAGGACACTGGTGTCACTTGGACACTTCACTTAGGAAGAATCTTCTTAGTCTGATCAAGGGCCAAAATGTAGTTCTGATGCTGCTTTCCCATGTGACCTGCTGCTTTCCCATGTGACCTGCTGCTTTCCTATGTGACTTGGAGAAGTCATTTCATTTCCATCAGAGACTCAGATCTCTCATTTGTAAAAGACAGGCTTGGGCCACATAATCTCAAATTACATTACAGGTGAATATTTGATGGTACCTTTCTTGCTGTGAGAAATGGGAATAGATATATAGCATAAATTATTCTTAATTTATCTACAAAATCAAATAGACTACCAGAGAGTGGTCCAGTCCCAGGGCAGAAAGATCACAATGGACCCCTTCCAGACTGTTTCTCATGGGAAGCTTAAGAACAAAAGGGGATATGTCTTATTTACCATTTTAAAGCCAACAGCTAACACAGTGCCTGACTATTAGGAAGCAATAAAGATTTGTTGGATTAACCCATGAATGAACAGAAAACTCAAAAGCCAAGCAGATACTTTAGGATGAATTGAATCTGTGCTTCTCTGGGAATGTGTGTGTGCCCATGCATGTGTGCCTTTCTATGTGTGCACATATATGAGATCTCTATTCTCAAAGAGCTTACCAGTTAGTGGAAAAAAGAGGCATCTAGTACTGGGTAATAAGTGATATATCTCATCTCATTCCTTGTTGTTTTCTGAACATCTAGCCAGAGCCTGGCTGATGGTAAATGCTTGGCAGAATTTATTAGATGGGTAGATGCGTGGATGGATAGATGTTTAGATGAATAGATGGATAGATGAACAAACAGATGCATAGATGGATGAATAGATGGGAGGATGGGTGGATGGATAAATGGAAGAAAGGAAGGTGATATGCACTTTGTGAAATAATCTGTGCAACCTCAAGTCCCATTTGTCCTTTAAATAAGATAGAAAAAGGCAATCATGCCTTTTCTTTTCCAGTTTTTTTTTTTGTAGGGGAGGGTGAAAGAGGAGGAGAAATAATAGAGCAAAGAGAAGGGGAAGGCAGAGAGAGAGAGAGCCATTGAGGTTAAAACTGTAGCAAAGCCCAAGAGTTCTGCCTTTTTCAGTGGGCAAAAAGGGGGTAGTCTGTTAAGAGTTCACCGTAATCAGGACATTGATGCTTTGCAGAAATAAGAAATGAGAAAAAAAGCAAGAAGTTGGGAAGGTAAGAACAGTTACCATGAAATGAGTTAGGCAAGGAAATAAATTATGTCTTTATTTTTTGGTTACTGATCATTTAAGATTTTAATTTTTACATTTTTAAAGAGACTTAAGTCTTCAGCCCAGGTGAAGGGGAGCGGGGTTAATAATAAGCTTAAGCATCAGCCACCCATTTGGATTTGGGAATTTTTCAGAGGCAAGAGATTGAATTTCTGCCTCAGTGTGCAAAAGCTTTATTTCTTTTGCTGTCACCCAAGTCATCCTAGTTACATCTCTGTTTGGCACCAGACAAGGAGTTTGGACTAGCCCACTCTAGACGGGTATGAATTTAATTCTGTGATAAATGAGAATGGCTACCTGGCCACGCAGGTCAAAAAACAGGCTGGAGTAATCTAAGGGTAGGGGCCAGAGGAAAACACAAACCAGCAACATGATCCATGGCCTGAGTCACTCCTCAGGAAAGGCTATTTCTGTTTCCCCAATTTCCCCAGTGCCTTTCTTGAGAGCAGTGCTGATTACCAGATAACCAGAGCCTTTGGTCTTTCACAGAATCAACAGCTTGGCAGCCACAAAGTGACAGGCATCAATACTAATCGCACAGGCCTGTCTGTAACTGGACCCCGGGACAGGTCGTGCTACACCTGCCTGTCCAGGAAATGGACTCCAGGGCCTCCCCCATGGAAACCGCTAACAACGCTTATTAGCTGTTTCCTTGCCTGATAAGTGGTCTGCCTACTTCTGGCTCCCATTATTATATTCATTTCAGCCTGTGTCCTGAAACCTGATACCTTTGTACTTGGGAGGTGTGCAGTCTGCCACCTGACAATGATTTGACATGACATGGTGACAGAAAACAGGGAGAGGGGGATGAAAATAAAGGACAAGGGATCCAAGCTGCTGTGCTGGCGGCTCCAGACAGGGGTGCCCATCAACACAGATACCTGTTAGCAGGAGCCCAGGCCCAGCTGATGGAACGATCAGATCACTCATGTCAGAGCTCAATTCGGCTGTGAGATATCAATCTTCCTTTGTTGGCCAAGGCCCTGTGCGAAATTACAGTGGGTTCTTCACCTGCACTTTTGAGTTTAATGTGACTCAACTTCCGCCCCTCACCTCTCACTTCTATTCCTCTAGCACCTCATTTATCTTTTTTGTTCTTATTGTCTAGTCCTCTGTGACTACACTCTGAGCTGTCATTAGGTGGTGAACATAGATCCTGAACTACCACAGCAACCACATATTAATGCTACATTCATTCAGGAGACCATGGAGGAGAAGAGAGGGTCAGTATCAAAGTCTTTAACCCCTGGAAGCTCCTATATAGGCAGAGTTGTGAAAACAGCTAGGATTCTAAAGGATAATTTTAAGGATAGGCTTTATGACTAACCAGCAGTGACTGTAGACAAGTGATAAGCCTAAATTGGCTCTCATCTATAAAATGAACAAGGTGGACTAGACCACTGATCTTAAAACCTTCTGTTATGTTTACAATAAAAAATGTAACAATTTTTAGTTAAATAATACTTCTTGTTAGACCATAAATTAAATAAAAATGAAGTTTAGAAGTCACAGCTCAATCCTACTGAGCTACCTTTCCCTTACACTGTTAACACATCTCTCTGAAACACTAGAGATGCACAAAGCTCAGTGTGAAAACCAAGGAATAGATCACTGCTCAGTTCCCTTCTAGCCCAAATGTTGTTTTGGGAAGGCACTGGGGACAGGGAACTTGAAGGGAGGGCATGTGCATCCCATTGGAATTATCTTCTCCCTCTCATTTTGTTTTCTTATGACCATCAGTGGCCCTAGAACTCTCTGAGTGCCAATGGGGAGACGGAGTAGGTAAAGAAGGAGGGTGTGAGCAGGTTCCCAGGTTCAATCTCACTGTAGTTTGGAAAGCTCAGCTTTCACTTTTATATGTATTGGACTGAAGATAGAAAAGAAGGGGCAGGTGTGAAAACAATCAGCCTAGCCTCAAGTTTTAAAAAAGGAAGGTAGGTACCAGAAATGCTTCCCAATATATTTGATATATTTATAATCTATTATCTCTTTATCAACATCATGGCTGCCACTGCCAATGACCATACAAGGCAGGTATCAATGGTCATCAATCAACTGGGGATGATAACAGTAATGGGTAACACTTACAATACTTTGTTAGGTGCTATTCCAAGGACATTATATTTACAAAAGCCCTAGAGGAAAGCACTATTATTTCCCCTTATAAAAATGAAGAAACTTCACCACAGAAAGTTAAGTACTTTTCTTAAGTCTCAGTGTTGGTAAGTGGAAAAGCTGGGATATGAACTCATACGGTCTGACTCTGAAGTCTGTTGTCTTAACACTATTGCCATCCAGGAAAGAAAGCTGCAAGGAGTGAGGAGAGAATTGGACAGTAATAGGGCTCAACAAACTGTGAAGTCAGCCAAGTTATATTTCACTGGCATAAAGCTCCCAGTTACAGGCCCTTTTTGCATCTATGCTCCTTTCTGTATCATCCCACCTTAAACATGTAAATTTACTCCCCAAGACACCTGGTTATTGTGTTTCTGATGCTCATCTTAGAGTATTCAGGAAATATTTAGGCCCTTTTATCACCTGGATGTAAATAACTGATAGCAGGTTATTCTGCTTTCCCAGAAAGAGTTGTGTTTTTTACAAGCAACCAAAGCTTTGAACTGGAGATGAAGCTGCTTGTAAAATTTGAATGCCAGCATATGAATTGAGATTATGGACTCTTGAAGTCATCAGTCATCCTAGTGCCCCTGAAACCATTCAGGGGTATTGAATTGGTTTGGGAAAACCTGTCCAAATGGGGAAATGGATACAATCTCTACTCCAGGTACTATTCAATGGAAGAAACAACAGAAAGCCATGGCCTTGGATTTATTTGTAGGGAGGGTGAGGGCTTGTGGAACAAAATGACCCCATCTGCAACTACATTCTATACTGCCACTCCTGGGTCATCCCTGGGTTAACAATTCCTCTGAACACTCAAGTTCCTTCAACTTATTTATTTATGTTTGTTTTGTTTTTGTTTTTGTTTTTACAGGATAAGGAAAATGAAAGGAAAATAACATCTCCTTCTCTCAAAGCGTCACCATAGCTTCCTACGAGGAAATGGTAGAGCTTGATGAGTCACAAACCCAGCTCTCACTTCCAACTACTCTACCCTGCTGGCCTGGAGAAATCACTCAGCACCCATAATGAGAGGAGGCAGAGGCTAATTTTACACCATAAATCATAAGGCTAACACTCTGACTAAAAATTGATGCCATCAGCTTCTTTTTTCTCCAAGGCTGTTAGATCTTAGTCAATTACTTATGAACAAAGATTTAAAGACTTCAGAAGGCCCTGTGCCAACAAAATATGCTATTAGTGTTTTTTTCCCCTTGGAAAGATTCCCCAACACCCCCGGAAGGGGCTCCTCTGTTATCTCAGCATTTACAGGGAGGGTGTTTGCAAAGGAGAAGCAATTAGCAATGCCGGGTTAACAGACATCCTGGGGCCTTGAAACCCTGCGAGTGATGTTGCCAACACTCCTGGGGTAGCCTAATACAGGAGGAAACAGGGAAACATGCAGAAATAGGGGAAATATACCTTATTTCCAACACATTTCTCAAGATGTTTAAATATGAAACAAAGTCCTACCATGCTGCAAGTTTCCAGCTGTTATGATATCATAAGATAAATTTACAGCTAGAGAAACAGCATGTTTGCTTTTATAAAGTATGGAAATATAAATGTTCCAAGTGTTAAAACTGTCCAAACAAATTAATTCAAGTAAAAATAGTCATTTCCAGTTTGGTTCTCGCACATTTGCTTTCTTTTTATAGAGCCTGGGAGTACACTTCTCTCAGGCGGAGAGGAGAGGAGGTGCACTTGCATCCCAGCAGGAGCCCCAGGCAGGGAAGGCAGGTGGTGTCTGTCCATGGCCCCCACTGCTGGTCTCTTCATTAAAATCTTAATTTAGCCTTATTGCAATGGAAGAAAGACATTGTGTGAGGGGCTGAAGCTGGAAACCTTTGGATGTGCTCCCATTTTGGCTATTCATCGTGAGCGAAAATGAAAAAAGAGTTCCTTTCCTCAGTGACTTTGAAAAGAATAGAGTGGTGATTAACAGCAATATTTTTTTTAATGAAACGCAACCCGTCATCCCTGTCATCTCCTGGCCATCCTCGGTTGTATGCGCCTCCCTGACAAGAGGAATAATAATGGTCATACATCACTGCTCTGCACGTCCAATCATCTAAATCTTCCCTCGCTGCAGCCTCTGAGACTCAATTACTTTATTGACATGCAATCTTCATAAGGGGAGAAATATTGTGCATGTAAGGTCACTTGGTTATGAAGACATATTATCATATTATCTGCATGAGGGTTGCAGGGCTAAGACCTGACAGAGCTAATTATAATGGTACATGATAGAAAGCTCAGTACACATTATTCGCTTGGCTGCACTAAAGGTGAGGTAAGTCCATGACATCATGGTTGTTTAAAAAAAATAATGCAACTTTGGCTTGGAGGCTGTAACTTTCTTTTAAACTCCTCGCATTTTTACTCTTGAGTTTTCCTGGACAATGAACAAACTAGTTAGTGGATTCCTCAGATCTCAGGGAAGGGAGACAGCATGCCCTGTAGTGTGTGAGTGTGTGTGCGCATACGCATGTCTGGGCAATTGTCATGGTTATTTCCCCATCTAACACCAAGTTTCAGGCCATTTCCCAGCAAGTGAAGTGAGAATGACTCAAGGGAGAAAGGTAAAGGGATACAAATGGGTCAATTTGATAACAGAGTGAAACTTCCCCTCACCCTCAATTAACCCCTTCTCAGATCCTTGCCCTTTTCTTTCTCTTGGCCTCACTGGCAGAACCTTATCTTGCTAAGATTTAGTACTCCTGCATGTGGTTTCTTTGTTCAGACATATCAGGTTATTGAAGCGTTCCCATCAGACACATGCTAGAAGTTTCATGTATTGCTAAGATACACAGCTAGTCAGTCATTCTCTTCTTTGTATCCTCAGTTCATTTATCATCTCCATTCACATCAGGTGTGGCTCATATTGAGAGGCCAGAATGAGGAGCTCTAGTGGCAATTTTGCAGAGTATCAAGGAAAGAAACTCAGACCAAGTTCCTGAGTCTTTCAGCCTTTCCACTGTTAACATGGGGCCCAGAAGGAAAACTGGGGTGTATGGATCTGTGACATCATCATTAAGTCAAAATCAAGTCAACCTCCATGGATGGGCCTGGGCCAGCATCTGATCTTAAGCTCTCTGGACACATTCTACTTTGGGAGAAGTTTATGAGCTATTAAAGAAGTAAAAAAGCCATTCAAGACATCACTATGGTGATATTCTAGATTTTCTTTCCCTCAGTAGAGAATTAATTCAATAAAGTAGAAGAAACAGCTAAAGCCTTGTAAACTATAAAAATGACCGTAGTCTTATAACACGAGTGCTTTGGCTCAGACAAAAGAAGCACAGAGTGGAACAAGAAATTGAGGTTGTCCAAATTCTCTCTTATTTCATGCTCTAGTAATTCAAACTTCTGATGTTAATACCTCAAAAATAATGGTAGCAAAGCCACAAAGACATCCATCCCTTTCTGAATTGGAGATTAAATTGTATATAACTTGATGTTGATGGTAAATTTGATGGTGATCCACATGTACTGCAGAAATTGTAACTGTTTAGATGGGCTCCTTGGGGTTGGAGAGGTCAGTGCACGGTGCCTCCATCTCCAGCATCTCAAATGCCTTGCTGAAATAGGGAGGTTTGCAAACTACCCATTTACAAAACTTACTAATTGAGATAAAATCATATGGTCAGTAGAAATGTTTAGGAGATTGAAAATCTACTCCTGATTCAATCACCCATCATACTTGCTATAGCTTCTTAGCCAAGGCACAATGTCTATATCTCAGAGAAAGTACTTAGGAGAAATGGTAAGGTATGGGAAAAAGACTGTGGTATAGCCTAATAAACAAAACTGGGTGGAAAACTTGGCCACACTACTTATTGGTTTTGTGATCTTGAGGACATTATTTGCCTTCTGTGCCTCAACTGCCCTTCTTTACAATGAGTAATAATACTATCTATCTCGGAAGATAATTAAGTGATAAGAAATAAAAGTAAAGATACTTTGTAAACAAAATGCACTTGGGAAATGGCAGTTATTACCTCTATTTCAGTCCTACCTGATTTAAACTATTTTGCAGGTTAATGGTGTAAGTAAACATAGACTCATGGAAAGTAAAACCCAAAGTGAACATGTGATGTGACTGCAATCCATGGATCCTCAGACTACCTTCTCAAATACAAGAACTCTTTGGATTTTCAGTGTCTAAAATCATGCTTTCATTGGAAAGCACTTGGCCACCCAGACTCATTAATGCTGTTTCAGAAAACAGAAAGGGATGTTGTGATAGCAAGAGATGTAATACAGCAGGGAGTCACAGGAGACCAAAAGACAACTCCACAGAGGGGAACCAGGACATGGGCTCACAAACAGACCCAGGTGCTGATCAACTCCACATACCTGTCCTCACAGTCACCCAGAGGGTTTGAATCTAACAGTCTCAAAAGGAAAATAACTATTGCTTTATTTTAGAATCAGGGCACACTATGTAATGTCTTCCCTCCATCAGGAGACCCCCAGGTCCATTGGTCTTGGACACATCCCTTTGAGGCCTCAGATTCTACACCCAGGAAAGTGATTTCCAGTAGCTGGTTTCCTGCAGTACATCCTCAGGGGATTAAGGTCCACTGTTTAAGAAAAACAGACACTGGAGCAATGGGAGCAGCCATTCTAGTCAAGTTAGGGTATGAGATTTTGATAAGAGTTAAAAATGTATACTAATCTACTAATAAACAGCAGCAGCAAAAGTTTTCAACAGTGCTATTCACTTTAGGAAGAGCTTTATATTCAGTCATTCTTAAATAATTATCTTATATACAACCTTTTGTGGTATCTGAAAAATCACTCAATAATCACATGTGTTATTTCATATAATGTTTCCAATGACCTTATGAAATGAATATTATTGTTGTCCTTATTTTGTTGTTGAACAAATTAAGGCTAAGAGAAGGTAAACGAATTTCTCCAGTTCAAGCAGCTAATAAATAGCTAAATTTTATTTTTTAAATCCCCCATTTTTTCACGGAGTTTTGTGTACTGTCTTTATAGCAGGAAGTAGAAGTTTACCTCTTTTGTCTTTTGATCATTATTAGATAAAACAGGTTATCACTTTCTTAAAGGGCTTTGAATTTGCTGAGCTGGTGGGCAGGGTTGAATTGGGTGGCTAAATTCTTCAGCTTACTGCAGAGGTTCAAGGAGGCAAGCCCCTTTTCACATGAGGAAGCAGCTTGCTGAAAATGCATCCAAAAGGGCAAGGGTTACAAGGAGTGGAGATCGAAAGACGAAGGTGACTGTGGTGTAGGTAGATGACCCTATGGTATTACTGGGAGCCAAGCAAATAATAGCAACATAGCAATAACTGCCATTTCCCAAGTGTATTTGTTTACAAAGTATCTTTACTTTTATTTCTTATAGTTTAATTATCTTCTGAGATAGATAATATTATTACTCATTGTAAAGAAGGGCAGTTGAGGCACAGAAGGCAAATAACAGCAATGTTGCCGCTTCTCTTCTTCCATAGATATTTCTGTCAAGACTTCTAGCCCTCAGAACAGCTCTATTAATAAAACAACATATTCCTTAGCAAGATTTTCACCTTAAGAATTAATGCTTTGTTATCAAGATTTCTTTGACAATGACCTGAGAGTGAGACATGAATAGAGGCCTGAGTACAAAGAGGCTTAGCTTTATAATTAAACAGACTGAGAAGAGAAAGTGATAGAGCTTTGTTTCTCTGTGTGTGTGTGTGTGTGTGTGTGTGTGTGTGTGTGTGTGTTTGTCAGTGATTCTGGGTTTTTAGCTTGATCACTTATCCTCAATTTCAAGATCTGTGAAGTGTGAATAAAATAATATAGTGAGTGAGGTAGGCTAGCTGGCTGTAGGCCAACTCTCTCACTGAGACAAAAATACTAGTGCCGACAAAACTATGTATGGAAAATTGTATTTAGCCCTTAGAAAGCTACTAAGGCAGTGAAGACAAGGGGATAAGATCCTGGAAAGTAAGGAAATAGAGAGAATTCAGGTGCAGAGACACAGGCCCAACATCCAGGGCCACTTTTTTTCCCTTGAGGCAATTTTAAATTCTCAAGCTGCAATTAAGAGGCTGAGAAGCCAGCCTTGACTGGTATGGTTCAGTTGGTTGGGTGTTGTCTCACAGAGTGAAAGGTCGCTGGTTCAATTCCTGGTCAGGACATGTGCCTGGATTGTGGATTTGGGGCATGTATAAGTGGCAACTGATTGATGTTTCTCTTGCACATTGATGTTTTTCTACCTCTCTTTCTCCTTTCCTTCCTCTCTCTTTAAAAATAAATATAATCTTTAAAATAAACAGGCTGGGAAGCTGAACCACACTTCAAACAGTCTTATGAGTCATGGAGGACAAAATTAGATTTAAGGTATAGCAAGAAGGGGCACAAATAGACATCCTGGACTTTCGGTTGGGACTCTGAAGAGCTATACCTAAGACAGAGGGTAATTGGAAATAGACCCACCTTCACAAAGTTTGTAACCCAGCTTCCCTTTTGCTCCATCACTAGTTGAATTGAGGTGATTTTTGCCCACCTTAGCTGCCTCTCAAAGACAGAATTAATCTTCTCTGAAGGAATATAATAATATTCACAGCCCAAAGCTACCTCTACAATTTTTGCACTCAGTGTCAGGTATTCTATGAAATATCCTGTGGCATAACTAGAGACAAGATCAAATGCCCCAAAACCTAGAAAAATAAATAAAAGATAGAGAGATAACAGAGATCCAGATATTGGTGTTGTTAGCTGTGGACTTGAATGTATCATATAAATAACATATTTTAAAGATGTAGAGAGTAAAATTTCAAAATTTAGCAAAAATTAAAAACTATAAAGCAGAATCAAATGAAAATTTAAGGCTGAAACATATAATAACAAACTATGAATTCAATTGAGGTATCAACAGAAGATTAGATAAGACTAAAGAGATGATTAGGAAAAGAGATGACAGGTCAGAAGGAATCTATATTAAATATTAGTTAAGAAGTCACAACTTTAAATGTTAAACAGCTTGTATACCTCAACTAAAAAAAGTTTACAATGAATTAAAAATATGATTTGCAGCTTATAAGAAACATATTATATATAAGAATTCAGAGAATTTGAAGGTAAAGCAGTGGAAGAAGTAATAAAGGTACAAACCATAAGACAAGATGTATGTATATACATATCAAGTAAATTAAACACTAAAACAAGAAGCATTGCTAAAAATAAAGAGGAAAGTTTTATGATAAGAGTCAGTTGTTCAGGAAGATATAAAACTTGTAATTTTATATATATCAAATAAGCTAAAAACACATGAAGCAAAAATTGACAGAACTAAAGGGTAAAAAAAGACAACTTAGCAATCATGGTGGGAAATTAAAAAAGACCTCTTTGTAAGTAAAAGAAGTAGGTGAAAAAAATCAAGAGTTTCTCAAAATACTTGGTAAATGTGAGTAAGAAAATTGATCACACACACAGACACCCAAATATACAAATGAAGGATACTGCACATATTGTATCCAAAACTGCAGACACTACAGAAAACAACATTCACTCAAACTGAATATATGTCAGGTGTGAAATTACCTAGAAATTATTTACAAAAGATAACTGAGAAATGTCTCAGTATTTATAAATTAAGCAAAGTACTTCAACTAACTCAAGGGTCAAAAAAATCACAATGCAAATTAGAAAAGATCTTGAACTGATTGACTATGAGAATATGACATGAAAACTTGTAAGATGCAGCTAATATCATGCTTAGAGGGACATTTGTACCCTTAAATACATATGTCAGAAAACAAGAAAGGCTGAAAAAAATTACTGATAAAATGATCTATCTTTAGAAAGTAAAGAACAACAACAGAAAAAGTACAAGACAGAAAATAGTGTTAGTGACTTCTGGCCAAGATAGAGGCATAGGTTGATACACTTTGCTTCCTTGCACAACCAAAAGGACAACAACAAATTTGAAATTGAAAAAAAATAACCAGAACGGCCAGAAAATTGAACTGTATGGTAGTCTGGCAACCAAGGTATTAAATAAGAAACATTCATCCAGACCAGTAGGAAGGGCAGAGATGGGCAGCTGGAGTAGAGAGGACTTATGGCAAGGCGGGGCTGGCAGACCTGGGTGGGCAAGGCAGCAGCTGGAGGAATAGGTGGTCCCATATTCATGTGCAGATAAACCGGAAGGAACAAAAAAGAAGCGAGACAGATCAACAACTCAAGTTTCCAGTGCAGGGAAATAAAGCCTCAAAACCTCTAACTGAAAAACCTGTCGGGGTAGAAGCAGCAGGAGAAACTCCCAGCCCTACAGGAAAGTTCACTGGAGAGACCCACAGGGTCCTAGAACATACATAAACTCACCCACCTAGGAATCTACTAGAAGGGCCCAATTTGCTTGTGGGTAGCAGAGGAAGTGACTGAAAGCTGACCGAGAGCTGAGCAAGCTGCATTGTTCCCTATTGGACCCCTCCCCACATAAAGCACCATAACACAGCAATGTGGGTTGCCCTGCCCTGGAGAATACCTAAGGCTCTGCCCCTTACTACATAACAGACATGCCAAGACAAAAAAAAAAAAAATGGCCCAAATGAAAGAACAGAGCAAAACTCCAGAAAAAATACAACTAAGCATTGAAGAGATAGCCAACCTATCAGATGCACAGTTCAAAACGCTGGTAATCAGGATGCTCACAGAATTGGTTGAGTATGGTCTCAAAATAGAGGAAAAAGTGAAGGCTATGCAAAGTGAAATAAAGGAAAATGTACAGGGTACCAACAGTGACGGGAAGGAAACTGGGACTCAAATCAACAATTTGGAGCAGAAGGAAGAAATAAACATTCAACCAGAACAGAATGAAGAAATAAGAATTCAAAAAAAAAAATGAGGCAAGGCTTAGGAACCACTGGGATAACTTTAAATGTTCCAACATCTGAATCATAGGAGTGCCAGAAGGAGGAGAAGAAGAGCAAAAAATTGAAAACTTATTTGAACAAATAATGAAGGAGAACTTCTTCATTTGACAATCTGGCAAAGGAAGTAGACTTCCAGGAAGTCTTGTAAGCTCAGAGAGCCTCAAAGAAGTTGGACCCAAGGAACATCATAATTAACACCAAGGCACATCATAATTAAGTTACCCAAAATTAAAGATAAGGACAGAATCTTAAAAGCACCAGGAGAAAAGGAGACAGTTACCTACAAAGGAGTTCCCATAAGTCTATCACCTGATTTCTCAAAAGAAATCTTGCAGGCAAGAAGGGGCTGGAAAGAACTATTCCAAATTATGAAAGGCAAGGACCTACATTGAAGATTACTCTATGCAGCAAAACTATCATTTAGAATGGAAGGGCAGATAAAGTGCTTCCCAGATAAGTCAAGTTAGAGGAGTTCTTCACCACTAAGCCCTTATTATATGAAATATTAAAGGGACTTATCTAAGAATAAGAAGGAGATCAAAAATACGAACAGTAAAATGACAACATATTCACAACTATCAACAACTGAACCTAAAAAACAAAAACAAAAACAAACTAAGCAAACAACTAGAACAGGAATAGAGTCACAGAAATGGAGATAACATGGAGGGTTATCAGTGGGGAAGTAGTAGAGAGAATGGGGGAAAGGGTACAGGGAATAAGAAGTATAAATGATAGGTACAAAATAGACAGGGGGAGATTAAGAATAGTATGGGAAATGGAGAAGCCAAAGAACTTAAATATACAACTCATGGACTGAACTAAGGTGAGAGAATGCTGGTATGGGGGGCAGTGCAGGGCAGAGGAGAACAAAGAGGAGAAAAAATGGGACAACTGTTATAGCATACTCAATAAAATATATTTGGAAAAAGAAAATATATGTAAAAAAATAAATAATTAAATAAATAAGACATTAAATAACAATCAACAAAGCTAAAATTTGTTTTCTGAGGGGATATATAAAATAAGAAATTCTGTGGCAGGGGTAGGGGCAAGACTGTACAGGGGGAAAGGTATCAAATTATACTATCAGAAATGAAAGGGGGGACAGCAACACAATTCCTAGAAAAAATAGGTAAGAAGGTACTATCAATAATTTATGAAAATAAATTTGACATTAAATCCAATTTTATAAAACCCTTGAAAAGTATAGGTTACCAAAATACACAATAAAAATAAAATAGTTCTATATCAAAGAAATTAAATCTGTAATTAAAACTTTTTTCACAAGAAAATCCCCTCCAGGTTTAGTTGATTTCAGCCATGAATTTTTCCAAATATTTAAGAAAGAAATAATGCCAATTTAAAATGAAATCTTCTAAAGACTAGATAAAAAGAAAAATTTCCCAACTTCTTTTTTGAGGCTAGTAAATTTAATGTTAACATTAGACAAAAACATTATAAGAAATAAAATTTTAAGACAATGTTTCTCATAAACACAGATTTAAAATTCACAAACATAATATTAGCAAATAAATTGGGTATACATATATGTGTTTGCGTATATTAATATAGCACAATCACATTGGGAAAATGCCAGAAGTACAAGTTTCTTTATTGCTTAAAATCAATAAAGTTCATAAAGAAAAGAAGAAGACAAGCATAGACTGAGGGAAAATATATGCAAAAACATCAGATAAGGGACTCTTATCAAAAATAAACTAAAAATCCTTAGAACTGAACAACAAGAAAATGAACAACTCTATTAAAAAATGGGCCAAAGACCTGAACAAGATACCTTACCAACAAAGATATACACATGGTAAATATACATATGAAAAAATATTTGACATTATTTGTCATCAGGAAATTACAACATATTAAAATAATGGTATATTACTGCACACCTACTAGAATGGCCAAAATCCAAAACACTGACAGCAGATGTTGGCAAGGATGTGGAGCAACAGGGATTCTTGTTCATTGCCAGTTGGAATGCAAAATGTTAGAGCCACTTTGAAACAAAGTTTGGTGGTTTCTTACAAAGTAAATATACCTTTACCACATTATCCAGCATTCATACTCCTTGCTATTTACCCACATGAGTTAAAAACTATGGCCACATAAAACCTGCATTAAAATGCTTATAGAAGCTTAATTTATAATTGCCAAAAGTTCAAAGCAATCAAGGTGTCCTTTAGTAGGTGAATGGATAAGTAAGTTTTGGTACATCTAGACAATGAAATATTATTCGGCACTCAATAGAAATGAGCTTCAGGCCATGAAAACACATGGAGAAACTTTAAATGCTTACTATAATTTGAAAGAAACTGATTAGATAAAGCCACCTATTGTATGATTCTAACTATACCATGTCCTTATAAAGACAACACTATAGGGACAGTAAAAAGATCAGTAGTTGCTAGGAGTTACAGGGGAGAGAGGGATAAATAGATGCAGTAAAGATGATTTTTAGGGCAGTGAAATTATTCTGTATGATACTCTATCACAAAGAATAGTAAATACACAAACACATATACACACACACACACACATAAACTGAATGGTAAGTATATACCATTATATATTTGTCAAAATCCATAGAATGTATATGATAAATGAACCCTAATGTGAACTTTGAACTTTGGGTGACAATGATGTATGGATTCATCATTGGAACAAATGCACCATTCTGATAGGGATGTCAATAGTGGGACATGTGTATGGGCAGGGAGTATATGGAAACACTGTATACTCCTGCTCAGTTTTGCTGCAAGACCAAAACTTCTCTAAAAGTAAAGTATATTTAAAAATCAATAAAATTCATTACATTAATAGGAAAAAGAGGAAAAATCAAATGATCATCTAAATAGTTACACAAAAATTTTAATATTTGAAAAATTCAACACTTATTCAAGTGAATTCTTAACAAAATACAAATAGAAGATTTTCCTAGTTTATTAAGAGTAGCTATAGAGCCTGCTCCCATGCCTTTGTAGCCCCATTTCACAAATGCTTAAAATATGGTTTTTACTTCCATAGATTTAAAAAAAATACCAGTTTGTTTTTCTTTAAAGGTAGCTATGGAAGTAGTATATCAATCATTAAAGCTAGTAGTAAAATTAAAAGCTGAGATTAAAAGTGAGACAAGGGTATTTTTCAAAGCCATTTTAATTATTCAATATTGTACAGGAGGTCTTAGCCAATGCTATAAGGCATAAAAGAAGTAAAAGATAAAGTAGTACACAAAAAAGAAATAATTATTTATAGAGTATGAGATTTTGTATTTAGAAATTCTTAGAATAAATAAATGTCACAAGGCTTCTGGATTCTAGGTGAAAATTCTTTCTGTCTCTATGTACTAGCACCAAAGAATAAATAAAATAAATAACAGGAACCTAATCAACAAAACAAACAAATGAGGAAAATATAACCAAAGACGCTGAAATTGAGAACAGGCTGACAGTGACCAGAGGGGAGAGGGGAGGGAGTTTCAGGGGGAAAGTGTGAAGGGTTTGCAGGAACCAATTATAAAGGACACATGGGCAATAACAGGGGTGTGTGGAAATGGGAGGGAGGTCGGGAGGGATGTAGTGTTGGGCTGGGGTGGGGGGAAAAGGCAGAAAACTATACTTGAACAACAATTAAAAAAACAAAAAGGACAAGAAAAATAAATAAATGACAGTGAAAATCAAAAGTAAATAAAATTTGAAGAAAATATATACTAGGAATAAATCTATTGAAATATACATAAGGCCTCCACATACACACACATGAAAAAATATTATTGAGATAAACTAAATAAGACCTAAGTAAGTGGAAGGATGTCCCCAGGGGCATAGACTAGGAAGCAACATATTGTAAACATGTCAATTCTCTATTAATTGGCCTATAGATTTGAAGCAATCACAACAAAATCCCAAAAGTTATTTTCATTGTTGTTATTAGAAAAGATAAACTAGTTCTAAAATTTGAATAGAGATGCAAAGGGCCAAAAATAGCCAATAGGTATTAGGCCTTATGATAGACCGGGAGTAATTAAAAGATTGTGAACTGACTCAGAAAAGATAAGTACGTGAACGGAACCAAATAGGACAAACTCACATATAAGCAGACAATTGATTTATAACAAAAGCAGTGAGGAAAGGAGGGTCTTTTCAGATATCCTCATGAAAAATTAATTATTGATCCCATACCTCACACCATACATAAATGTCAGATGTGTCACCGTTCTAAATATGAAGGTAAAATATAAGGATTTAAAAGCTAACACAATAGAACACTTTTGTGACCTTTGAGTATACGAAGGCTGCTGAAATAAGACTCCAAAAGCACTAACCATAAAGGAAAAGGGTATACACTAGACTCCAATATTAAAAGACTGATACACTGGACTACATAACATTGAATGAGAGTAACAACAAAAAGAACAAAATAATAAATACTATATTTTCCATTTATCTAAACTTTGCAAACAAAACTAATCTATGGTGTTACACCTAAATATTGGTTGCCTTTCTGGAGGAAGGAGGACTAACACTCAAAATAGGACACAAGAGGGTATTTTGGGGCAGGTAGCAGTAATAATCTATTTTTTTAATCTGGATAATGATACCATGTAATAATTTATAAAGTCATCTGCTATGATTTGTGCATTTTCTGTATGTCAGAGTTCACTTTAGAAATTTATTTAAAATTAATTAGCAAATGATTAAAAAGTATATAATATAGTGCATAGAACTCTTTGCCTTTATACTGGAAGAATGAGGAGCACCTGAAGGACATGCTAATAAAATAGATATGAAACAGCAATTTCACCATTTTGTGTTGTGCCGATCAGAAAAAAATGATATAGAGAGGAATTAGTTTAAAAACATATATCTAGCAGCTATGACCCAAGCTGTGATTGAAATAGACAGGGCTATGGCTGCCAAATTGCATCCACGGAGATCAAATTGTTGATGCAGTCTATATTTTCCCAGCTAATCCCATTATGCCAGAGAAAAGCATGCTGTGTCACCAAATTTAACCTGCAGAAAGGAGTCAGGCAAGTAGAAAACACAGCAATGAGATCATTGGTTAGTAGGTGAAACACCTATGACCCAGGAGATGCACTGTGCCACCTCCCTCATAGATGGTGCTTATGTCACTGCTAAAATATAGAAACACATGATTGGACAGTACAAATACACACCTGAACCACATACATACACATGTACCTACAATATACACATCCGCTCACATACATGTACATTTTCTCAATTATTTCCTAACTACAAGCAAATCAGCTGCCTGTTTGAGCACTGAGAAAATGGGGTAGGAGAAACATATGTAGCTTCTGCCATGAAGGCAGAAGTATTAATATGATTATTTGGTCTCTATATCAGAGATTGTTAAACTCTGATGCATAGATCTGCTAAATGGGATCCTTGGACTTGCACATCAGAATTGTCTATATGTACATGGAGGTGATTTTTGCTTGCTTTGTTTTGTTTTGGTTGTTTTAATGAAAGTTTCCACAGTGCTGAACCTTTGCTCAACATATCCTCCAAGGGGTTATTGACTCTCTACAAAGCATAACCACTGGCTAAAATTCTCTTAACAAATTATTTTAACAAGTTTTTAAATTATTAAATTTATATTTAATAAGACCTCAGAACCTGTTCCAGGTCCTGAGCTTGTGGAATCGCAATGTCCTTATAGGAGTGCTGGAGGAGTACTTTTTTTCTTAATTGGTTTGGGAGCATATACAGCTCTAGAGCAGAGCTTTGGGACAAAGATGTGAATCACTCCTGTGACTGTAAGGAGTTGAAGGGTGATTTCCATATGGTCACATGACCATGTAAAATTAATAAAATAGTCTCACAAACATGATCTTCTTTGAATCTCATAACTACCCTGTGAAAGAGGGAACATGGTTGGCAATATCTTCTTATAAAGATTAGGACAATAAAGCTCAGAGAAGTTAAATGACTTGCCCAATGCCACATATAAGTGGTATAATTAAAACTTGAATCACTCATTTTAAATCTATGGAAAACTTGGTACATATCCATGAGAACCTCATGAGAGATGTAGAAAGCATGATTTCATGGGGTACTCCATTCCACTCCAGAGCAAGGGTCTTTGGTAGAATTACCTATAGAGAGTCATACAGCTGCCCTTTCTTGAAGCTTCCATCCTAGTTATGCCTCCAGAGTTTCACCACATTAGCTTAATACTTCATCCTGAATTGGTACCACCATTTGGATTGTTGAAGGTAGTTAGTGTGCTTTGCTCTGAGCCTCAGCATTTATCTGATCTGGTTCAGAGGAGCTATCCCACTATGTTATGACAGCCAGGCCTAGGCTTGATACTACAATGTGATACAGAGGACAGGAGCCTCACAAAACCCTCTTAGAACCTCCTTCACAAAATGTGTGTGGGCTGAATAGTATAGTAACCCACTCTTATATTTCCTCTTCCACAGCATCAGGCTTGTATGGGGTTGCATCTGGATTTAAGATTCTTCAAGAAACACTCAGAACAAGACATAGAGTCAGCCTGTGTCATCATATCTCATGCACGCGGGACCATGTGGTGTGCTGAGCTGTGATGTGCAATAAAGGACAGGCAGGCTGACAAAGTGTGGGAAGCATATGGCAGGGGTGGAGCCCATAGCTGTGTCAGGAATGCATGCACATATGGTGATGATAATGCGCATAGGATATTATCCTTATTCTTTCTTGAAAAACTTGCACACATGCACACATACACACACACACCAACCAAGATCAGAGGATGTTAACATGAAACATGGATTAAATAATATCTATTCCAACACCCTAATTTTATAAAAGAAGCTGAGTCCCAGGATGTGTGAAACAGAATATATCATAGATCACACAGACAAACACAGGAAGTAGAATCTAAGAATCCTTATTCCCAGTCTAAAGTTCTTTCCTTGATACCAATTTACCTCTCAGAAACTGACAGCACTGAATTATATCTCCCTTTCCAAAATGGAACTAAAATGGAACTAAAGTTCCATTTAGGCAGAACATCCTTAAGGCAGGTCTTAAGGTATGAAAAAGAAGACTCAGACCCTTGAGTGTCTTTATGTCAACCCCTGGTCCCAAAACTCAAATGGAGCCTCAGAAAATTCAGAAAGAAGCAGAAATCAGTCATCGTTGGAAAAACAGAGGGTCCCCAGACCAGTCTTTTGGAAACAGGAACAACTATTCCCTCCAGCAAAGAAATAAAGTTACTACAAAGGCAGAGGCATGCAGAGCCCTTGTGTGTCTCCTCCCATAGGCTCACAAGAGGGAAGGTCTGAATTGAAGCAAAGAGAGATGGTAGATTTTATGTCTTATTGCATTCCTTCAGACCCACAGCCAAAGAACCCAGAGCTAATAGAGTCTCAGCCTCCTTTTTTTCTGACTCTGCTACATTAACCACAGATGTTAGCCCTTGCATCACTGTCCTGAAGTCTCCTAATCAAATATGAGGCTTTTTTTCCTACCCACCTTCCTATTCTGGTGAGCATATGCCTCCCAGTTTCTTATCCAGGCTGGTGATTTAACAATGACCTTTCCAGCCCTCTCTGGCATCCACTGAGGGTAAATCTAAGTGATGATTTTAAGGTGCCCATGGGTGGGGTAACCAGATGAACCATCTCTCAACCAGTTTCCAAAGGGTTTACTGTCTTAGGCACAAAAGGACATAGAGAAATAAACTCTTCCCTTCTCTCTGCTCCTCATAACCTTCAAGTTACCTTTCAAGGCCCTCTTTTTACAGACTTCTTCAAGAACTTCAGTCAATATTAATCTCTCTTTTCTAGACTATAAATCTACCTCTTGATTACATTCTATTTAAAGCATATGAGAGTAAGCAATCAGTGGAACTTCTTTTATTTTTATGTTATTCCTAAAATTCTGATGTTGTCAACAAGCTCTTAATCTTTCTGAGTCCAGATCAAGCATCAGGAGCTCCATCAGTTAGCATGCGGTACTTATACAGATCAAGTGTCAGGCTTTCTGTGAAGATTTCCTCGGCATCACAGTAGGGAGATCCTGGCTCCTCAGGGTTCCCACAGCTCAAAGTTCACCCTGTATGGTTTAGCATGCCCACACTGTACTATACTGCTACATTAATCTCATCAGATACCTATCTACTCCAACACACCAAATGGATTTATCTTTTGTCTTTTGGTGTCTAGCCCAGGCCTAGAACTTGATAGGACTGCAGTAAAAACTTGATGGATGGATAGATGGAGGGAAAGAAGGAAGGAGTATGGATGGATGTGAGTTCTTTGAAGAGTATCACCATAACTTCAACACTTACAGTTTGGTTTTGGTGTTTTGTTTGTTTGTTTGCTTTTACTGTTTTACAGCTCTATAACTACCAACAGAACCTCTATGCCATTTTTATTCTATTAATATTAATGGTTCTTATTCAAGGATGAACACTGATGTTGAATTGTATTAATGGCAAAGCCAACATATAACATGTTGGCATATACCACTCTGAAGTCAGAAGTGATATCCTTTTAATAGATAAAAAAGCTGAAGCTCAGATAACTTAAAAGCTTTGGCCAAGTTCATACAACTAGAAAGTGGCAGAGACCAGGCACAGAATCCAAGCAGATCCCAGTGGCTGAAAACTTGGTCTCAGGTTTCCCTACATGGGTTTGAAGCCCATTCTGCCTCTCACAGCCATGCGGCATCAGGAAAGTTGTCTTTCTTTTTTTTTTTTTGCATTTTGTAGTCCTTGCTTACAAAATTAGGTTAATATTGTGCCATCTCACAGGATTCAGTCATGATTCTGTGAGGTAGTTAGCTTAAACTTAATCAAATGGGATGTTTAGAAACTTCATTTCCAAGGTAAGTACTCAATAAATGTTGCAGCTAATATCATTCAATGGTTGAACATATGTGTATTGAGCTAATACTATGAGTCAGGCATGAGCTTAGGCACTAGGGGCACAACAGTAATGCAGATATAAGTCCCTATCCCTGGAGAGTTCACTTTGTAGTGCAGGAAGACACATGATACATAAAATAGCTCGACTTTGTTATATTTTTGAACTTGAAAATCAGATGGCAATGCAGTCTGGAACTCATGGAAAGGTAAGAGCTGAAAAGGTAATATTGGGGGCATCTGTATTCAAGAAATGGTTATAGACGTCAACGGTTCTGAGATCTGAGAACAAAAGAAAAAGACAGAATCTTGAGAAAAGAGCACATGGAAGGGATGCAAAGAGAGGAGAAAGGGGCAAGTGGAGGTATGAGAGGACCTCAGAAGAGCAACATGAACACTGAGGGATGGCAGGGTTCAAGATAATCATCAGACTTCAGCTGCTGAGGTTGTGGAGGGGATGTTGGATTGCCAACCCAAAGCTCAACTGTAATTGAAAGATGAGGAAGGAAGTCAGGGTGCAAGGAGTGAGAAGTGGGGTAAGGAGGGAAAGAGGGAAAGAGGGAGGAAAGGCAGGTAACAAGTCTAAAATGCTGTTTTAACATTCAGCAACAAAACAAAGGAGATGACAGGAAAGACAGAGAAAGGAGGAAGACGGGGGGACAATATTTTCACGCTGAAGAGGGAGGATGTCTGTGGGCAGGGGATATCACAGAAGTATCAAAACTACTTAATGAAGATTGTGTAAATTCAGAGTCTTCTAGGAGTATAGAATCATTCCCTAGTCAATTTCTCTCCAACTTTCCCCCCAAATAGCTGCATTGTAACCTGTATTAGGACACTTGTCTATGTTTATAGTCATAGTGGAAAACCACAGAGTTTCCTCTAGGAAAAGGGACACAACTTTTGATTTTATCTTCCTCCCTGCCAACTACAAACTGTTGAGTATAAAGCTATGAAAACTGAATGTGCTCCAAAAATCCCTTGCATGCAGGCTGACTGGTTAACTCTGAAAATGTGAATCAGAGAACAGATAGGGTCAGCCTGAGCTTTTACCTCAGAAGACACCACCATCTTTCTGAAATACATGAAGGATGCATGGACCCCCTCCTACCTAAAAGCAGGAGAGAAAATAAAATGACACCTCAAGATCGGTGTCATGCAAAGATTACACAATTTGTGGAGCAAATCACAAGCCAGACAGACACAAGCACCTTACTCAGCCATTACTCTAAAATAAAGTAAGATTTCATTTATTTTTCTCATTCTCTAATGTTAGATTTTTAATTCCAGGCCTCCAGCTTGTAAGTCAAGCAAAAATTGGGAAATGTTCAAAATTTTGAGAGAAATTCAAAGGGTAATTTGTTCTCATCAAAACCAAACCAAACCAATGGCAAACAGGCTGGTGACTTGTAAATGCACCAGGAGGCATCCCAGTGGTGCTCTAAGATGTTGCAAACATTCTCTATTCCCCAGTGGATATCTCACCAAGTGCCAGAGCCTCCATCTGCTTTTCATCACTGTTTCTGCTATTGCTTTCTGGTGGAGTCTGCCCTGGTTAAATTTTTATGCCTCCAAAGTGGCCCACCCCAAGAGAGCACTGGGAGTCCTGGGCAAAGCCTCCCTCCCCCCAGCCTGGCATTGAGTTCCAGAAAGTATGCACTCTGCCAGGGGCGTGGATCCATTCCCTGCCTCCGACACCATCTTGCTTTACTTCTCTCTGCCTCCACTTGCTGCTCCTGGAAGAGGAGACCAGCAGTGTTGTAATGACTGTGCTTTGAAATCCCACGATGGTTAACACAATGCCATGAATAGAATCTTGGGCAGGAAAGTGAAATCTTATAACCGGAAGCACTTTAAAAATAGCAAAGGATTTATCTGAAGCAGAATAAGAATACTCCTTTAGAGAAATGATGTAATTGACCCTAGGCCAACACTTCCAACCTGGTAAGTCCATGAAACATATCTGTAATATGTGTGTAATCATCCTAATTATGCGGGATTTTTAAAAAATCACTTACATAGTATTGACACTGGTTTAGTGCAGCAGTTGTGTTTTGGCAAAGTATGTAGTTTTTGGGGATACATAAAGCTGGGAAAAATCTGGTCTGACCCACAAAACTATGGAGAGCCATTCTCAAGAGAGCCCCCTTCATCCATGTCCACCATGTGCTGCTGCAACGACTTGGCCAGTAGGTACAAGCACAACAAATTCAACCTTCAAGTGCTCTTGGCATGTTGTAACACTAGGTTAGCTTTTTTGTTTCAATCTGTTCTAATGCAGTAATACCAAACACAGAAAGGTAGCTATGCATGCAAATTTCATCTCATGGTTATTGTGACTGTGGGAAAGGGAAAACCAAGTGAAGGACCAACACCTCTTTCATGGATTACTTGTTGGAACCTCCTTATTGGTTTCTCAGCCTCTGTGCATGGATTGGAGCCAAAATGATCTCTCCAATAAGCCAATGATCTTTCAACTTCCCAATTTAAAACTCGTCAGTGATTTTTCCAAACCTCTATGACTAAGTCCTCACTCTTTAAGTTGACATACAATGTTCTTCACGATCTCTCAGGTCCACTCACCTCTGCCAATAGCTCCCTCACCCATGTATTGTTCTTCTCCCCACCCCCCTCTCCTCCTCTGCCACAACATTCTCTGGCCAAACTAAAGTTCAGTTCCTTCAATAGACTATGCCCCTGTTCTCTGAGGCATTGTACCTGTGGTTCCTTCTTTCACATTTTTCCCTATTGAGTTGTAATCCATTTGTCAGGTCTCAGCTTCAAGTCAGGTCTCATTTTCTCTGGGAAACCTTCTCTGATTCTTGCTTGAAATAGGATTTTATGTTCATTCTAAGGCTCTCATAAGGTGGTGTGGCCCACTAGAAAGCTCTTACCATACTCAGTTGTTAATGTAAATTTTTTTGTAGACATTACCCTCTTTAGTGATAGAAGTTCATTTGCTTAACAGTTTATTCCTAGCACTATGACCAGCACATAGTAAACACTTAATACACATTCATTTAGTGTTGTTGTTACACATTAGGAAATGCTAACATGTATGTAATTGCCATTAATATTCAAATAGGTACACTCATATGCACTTAATGAAAGTGAAATTTATTGAGATCATATAACATAAAAACATTGGTATTAATGTTTGTTGAAAAAATTAATATGTACATTTGCAGCTACGTACCAAAATACATACCCTGAAAAAAATAGACAAGAATTAAATAAAGTTAACATGTTAAAAGTAGTTTCTCAAGGCCTTAGGAGTATGGGTAATTTTTTTTCTCCCAATATTATCAATTTTTAAATTTTATAAAATAAACATTTTTAAATTAAAAATGTAATTTTAAAAAGTCATGTTAATAATTTATAACTATTAAATAAAATATTCCCATTGCAGAAAAATATAAAACTACCAAAAGGTTTAAAGAATATGATGCCACCTATAATCTTAGCGCTACTGAGGTGGTGGTAAATGTTCATCCTCACGTGTGTGTATGTATGTATTGCCTAAAAGTCACCTGGACAACTAACACAAATTGGCAAACTGAATGAAACTGGACTATGAATGATGGGATCTTCTTAGTCTCTAGATAACAGTAACCAGATGTAATTTTGTTTACTTTGTTTGCTTCTAATATTCATTCATGTGTTCATTTATTCATTCCTAATATATTCTTTGAGCCCTTACCATATGCTACTGAACACCAGAAGAGGGAGAAATAGCCTAGCATTCTGGGTTCATCTCTCCATGTTTATAATGTGACTGCTACACTGGGGACATGCAAACCAGCAAAGGAAAGTGGAGGGGAGGGGAATGTCTTCTTAAAGGGAGTGAAGAAGAAAGGGAATGCCCGGCTTTGGCAATGGTGAGTAGAACCGAACAAGGTAGCAGGAATCCTGCAGCTTTGGAGAAGAAAGAAGAGCCCAGCAGAAAACCAAAAAGGAAGATGAGAAGGTCAAACTTCAGAGGTAGTTTTAGAAAGGATGTGAGAAATTGTCCAGATTGGTCCTCAAACATTCCGTCTCTTAGTCAGTCCAAATTACGTCACAATGAATGGGCAGTCTCTGCCCTGTATCTAAAGGACCAAGGGTCTTTGAGGTAAATATTGACAAGAATAATTTAAATTCATAGAACATTTCCTTCCAGGTGTTTAGAACATAATCAATTAGAATTCTGCTTTTAAATAAACTTCATAGTAGTCAGAATTATGACTAGAAAGCAGGATTGACCCAAGGTGAATGTTTTAAACAGCTGGGCTACCATTTAAAGATCCTTTCTTTAGTTCCACAGAGTCTTCACCAAAGACAGCTAGTGTCCAGTGGTGTAATGGTATGTCTCTGCTGACCATAGACATCATGGTGGTTCTGCATGGCTGTTCACACTTCAACACTAAAATGACCACAGAATGAGAAATTTCATTCTGTGCCCCAAACCTTTCTCAAGCACAGACCAAACTCTCACCAAACCCAGTTGCTTTGCATCATGCTCTCCTGTGATTAGGTGTGGGATAAAAACCAAAAAGCAATGGGGATTTGCTAATCAAAGGGAATAATGTTTCAATTAAATGAGATGAATAAGCTCTGGAGATATGTTGCATTATGTCTATAGTTAACAACACTGTATTACATACTTAAAAATTTGGTAAGCAGGTAGATATCATGTTCTTTAAGTGTTCTTACCACAATAAAATATTTTATTTAAAAAAAAGCAATGTGTTAGTTGAGCCAACACTGGCCAAAATAGGGAAACTTGGTGTTCTTGCTAAGATTTTGAAACTGTGTTCCCACTCATCAGTAATATGGCAGAGGATGATTGAAGTGCTTATATTTAGAGTCTAGCTCTGATCATCTAAAATTCTATGTTTAACATATTGCCCTTCTTAATTGGGAATAACCTGAAGATTATATTTTAACTCAAAAAATGTTCTGATGCAGGTCTCTTCCCAGGATATTGTATGAGTGTGGTTAAGTAGACAGATTGCCCTCACCAGTTATAAAGTCACCTATTGAGTTCAGCTATAGCCAAGTCTCAAGGTTAAGGAGGACTCAAGAGTTATTCTTGCATTGAATAGAACCTGGACCTAATAACTTCTAGTGTGTTCATTTATTCATTATTCTGCCAAGTTCCCCTGTGAATAGGGGGTGTGTGTCCAACTCCTCTGGGTATCCATAGCTCTGAAATGTTGACTCAGTGAAAGAATAAATGTAGAAACAGTGATTTTTAAGTTTGTTATGTTATTTACTATTGGAGGGATCACTTTGCAAATTATCTAATTGTCTAACCACTATGCTATACATCTGAAAATAATATAAAATAATATTGAAGGTCAACAGTAATCAAAAATAACATTTTTAAAAAAATTTTTAAAGCAAATAAAACTAGGATAGGACTTAGTCTATTAAGCACCTGGCAAATAACTTTATTTCCCCAGGATATACCAGCAACTCCAAGTATATTTTCTTGTCCTTCTTCACTTTCCATGCTGAGCCCAGGCCCATTTGCACACTCCCTCTTCTGTTTAGAGATGTACCCTACACATCTCTAAACTACTGCTTGGTCTAGAACCCCGCAGTTGGTCCTTCCAATTGGTATATGAGATTTTTGATGCATGGGCTGACTCTTGTTTATGGACATTCAATAACTGTTTGGGTATGGATGGAAGGATCAAAGGATGCATGAAGGAGTACATGATGAAGGCGGGAAGATGACTAAGTGAATTATAGCTCAACTGTACTGAGATCTTAAAAAGCTCTTTCAGCCTTTCCAAGATTTTATAAACTCAAAAGATTTTGCATCTTAAAAGTAGACAGAATCAAAGAATTGCCAGGGATACTGAGCAAAGTCTATGAACTCAACAATAATTGTTTTACCTTTTGCCTCACAAATGTGCTCTAGGGGAAGCTTCTTTTGAACCAAGTATATCTTTCTTTTAGAAGGGATACACTCAAGGTCACGATGGATGAAAGAACACCTGACAATCCATCCTCAATCAGCCTTGATGATCAAAGGAGAATAGATATCACAGACCACTCCTTTCCCATGACAACCACAAGAGGCATAGCAGGGTGATCAGGGTTGGGTTGGGGGGAATCTATGCAAACAAAAAGACATAAGAGGCTGGAACATTGTTCTTTAAAACATAAGATGTGCCCTGGCTGGCATAGCTCAGTGGATTGAGCGTAAGCTGTGAACCAGGCATCACAGGTTCGATTCCCAGTCAGGGCACATGCCTAGGTTGCAGGCCATGGCCCCCAGCAACCACACATTGATGTTTCTCTTTCTCTCTCTCTCTTTCTCCCTCCCTTCCCTCTCTAAAAATAAATAAATAAAATCTTAAAAAAACATAAGAATTGCAACAAATATCTCTAACTGGCTATATATCTCATTCCTATTTTTAAAATAAAAACCAAATGAATTCCCATCCCAATATGTCTGTGCCAGGTACTTAGAAGAAGATACAAAAGTTCATCAAAAAACTTTCCACAATATTTATACTTCTGTCCATACTGCCACAGATATGTTAAAGGTTTGAAGGGTCATGGTGGAATCTAATAAAGATGCCACTTAAAACTTTACCCTCTTCCACTACAGAACATGTGGTAAAAGATAGTGCAGCAATGTACACACCAGTATGTTCCCTTCCCACCTGTCAAGTTAATACTGCAGAATGTGTGTGGACTCTGCACAGTGCCCTTTCTAGAATGGCCTCCATACTCCCCAAAGCCATTAACTCAACACTTCTTCAGTTTTTAAATGAAGGACACTTGGGGTGAGAGTACTTTTGGACTTTCTGATCCCCCAATTAAAATATCATCACTTGTAAATAAAGCCAGAAAGAGTTTCAAGTGCTAACATTATCCTGACAAATACAGCCAATTGTAGGAGGTAGAGGGTCAGGAAAAAGATAAATTTAGAGACAGAAAAGAAGATAAAGGACAAAGGCACAAGAGCTGGGAAGACTATATGATAATTTTTAAAAAATGTTTTAATCCCCCAAAATTAAAATGGGGCAAACTCCATGAGTGAATGAATAGAAATACAAAGTCTGTCCAGATGGTATCTAGCCACATAATATGAAAAATAGGGACATTTATTGAAGAAGATACAAGATACAAAAAACATTGCACATAGGACAATGACGCCTCAGTTCCCTTCAAAGTAGGCACGTTGGGACCTCACACAGTTCTCCCAATTGCCATCAGTTGCCCCATCATATTTTCCTGAACCTCATTGACAATCTGAAACATTTTCCCTTTTCAAAGGTTATTTTAGTTTTGGGAAAATCCAGAAGTTTTGGGGTACCAAATCCAGGCTATAGAGGGTGCTGAGTCACCTGGGTGATATGATGTTTGGACAAAAACTCTGTGGGAGATGTGATGAATGAGTGGGTGCATTGTCATGATGAAGCTGCCAATCACCAGTTGCCCATAGTGTGGCCTTCTGAATCATCCAAATAGTTTCCATGGAGGAATGTTCACACTTAATACAAAATTTGATGTGGATTTATTGCTCTACAGGATCAGTCATTTTGAATGTGATAGCCATACAGTACATATGCTCACTCAACAGGATCTACCACCCCCACTGACTAGTATAGTGAAGTCATCATTGTTCATGCATGTGCATTCCAGTGCACTTTCCTTGGCTGCCAGTTTACATTGATGTCATGAAACCATTCCTGCTATATTAACAATGGCTGGACTTTCTCCAGATAGTCCTCATAGGCCACTGTGTAACTTCCCCATGACTCTTTCTGACCTGTTTGGATTTAGTTCTCTGTACTGGGTGAAACTACAAATGCTGCTCATCACCTGTGAGCTCTGACTCCTGAAGTTCACTTTTCTGGATAACTATAAAAAAGACGTTACTTTCAAAGCCCACCAGCCAATCACATCCTTAAACAGAAGAGAATTATTCACTTGGCTGACAAATACCATATGTTCTCACTTATATGTGAAATCTAATGAGCATTTATCTAATAAATGAACAAAATAGAAACAGAGGCATGGTTGCATGGAATAGACAGACAGCTGTCAGAGGGGAGGGAGGCAGAGGGGCTGGATAAAAGAAGATGAAGGCATTAGCAAAAGAACATACATGCAGAATCCATAGGTATAGTCAACAGTGTGGTGATGACCAGAGGGAAGGGGGGTCGGGGGCTGGGTGGAGGTGGGCAAAGGAATGGGACATCTGTAATAGTGCCCACAATAAAAATAAAGTTTTTAAAAAAGTCTAAGCTTTTTAAATGGATATAGGAGCAGCATCCCACTGTTCTTGGCAGGTATAACTTTGCTTCTCCCCTATCCTCAGTTGAGCTACCAGGAAACATACCAGGCCCAGCACCTCCCCTCAATATGCAATGAAGCTTTTATTTTGCTAAATGACAAAAGCTGTCCTGCTGTACCAAAGGAGACCAGAATGCATATATTAGAATGTTTCTTCCTTTGAGACATAAAGAAAATCCTGAAAGTAGAAGTTTCATTGATTTCACAAAGCAACGAGTTCAACATGGTCATATTTTTTGAGGTCTTATGAGTTTGGGTCCTGTTTTCTTTTGCTGCCATAACAAACTACCACAAACTCAGTGGGTTAAAACAATCCAGATTTATTATCATCACTTCTGGAGGTCAGAGTCCAAAATGAGCCAAGGTATCAGCAGGGCTGCTTTCTTACAGAGGCCCCAGGGAAGAATTGTTTTCTTGCCATTTTCAAGTTCTAGAAACTGCCTGCTTTTCTTGCTCATGGTCTCTTTCTCCATCTTCAAAGGTATCACTCAATCTCTGTTTCTGTTGCCACACCTTTTTCTGTTTGTGATCCCGCTTACAAATACCCTGTGCTCAAGGAGAACCCACCTGTATAATCTAGAATAATCTCCCCATCTCA
The DNA here is from genome assembly GCF_019186645.2 of Phyllostomus hastatus. NCBI lineage: Eukaryota > Metazoa > Chordata > Mammalia > Chiroptera > Phyllostomidae > Phyllostomus > Phyllostomus hastatus. The sequence continues at coordinate 20,835,204 of NW_025333869.1, forward strand.
AGTCCCTTTTACCATGTCAAAGTAGAAAATTGTGGTTTTATATGGTATGGCAAGAGGAGGCCTCCACAAGCAAGAGACTTAGGAGGAATAACCTGAAGGAGGGGAGGGATGAGGCACTCAGATACCCATGGAAGAGATCCAGCCACAGCATCATGCACAGACAGGGGCTGAACGGGGCCCCTGTTCCCTGGCGGGATCCTGAACTGCCAGGACTACAGTAGTGAGGGGAGAAGGGTACAGATAAGGTCAGAGATGTCTCAGAGGGTCTCAAATGCCATTGTAAGAACTTGGGTTTTATTCTAAGTAAAAGCCAGCACTCAAATAAACACATTTAGGATTGGAGATTTTTAGAGTTTTATTTTCTTTTTAGTTTGCTCACATACAGACGTTTAAAAATAGCTGCTAAATGCTTCTTTCAGGGAATGTGAGGCACGCATAATAATAATAAAAAAAGTGCCTTGGGCTTTTTTACAACTGGATACATCAAAGGGTGTTCACTAGTAATTTGGGGAGCGTCCGCCTCTGGGTGCTACTGCTGTGATTTCAAAATAGAATTATCTGGTGCTATGTGATTTCTTGAATCATTAGTTTTCCATTTTCTCTTTTTCTTTTCTTTTCATTCATTTTTTGTAGGCCAGTGCTAGTATATGCACAAAGCTTTTAAAAAATGGTGGCTCCTGGGCGACTGGGTGAACGAGCCATTGCAGAGGAGAGAGAGCAGTGGAGTTGCTTCCCTGGGCTCAGACCCAGAACTTCTGGACATATTCAATCAGTGGAGAGCAGGCTTTTCAAAAACAATAGGAGTATTGTGGGGGGGGATTATAAAGGGGGGAGGAGGTAAGATTAGAAAAAAAAACTCTTTGCAAGTCAGTGGACTATTTTAGTTGATTAAATTAACCCTCTTGTGGCAGCATGGACCTAGAATGAGGGCATTTTTGCCCCACAGAGAGAGTTCTTACCAGAAACACAACTGTCATGAACAAAATAGAACCATGGTCCCACCCCTTTAATTACTTGGCTGACAGCAAGCTCAAAGTCTTCAAAATTATAATTACCAAGAAGTCTAAATCATTATGTACTAAACAGTACTTATCTTTGAAGATTAACAATTTTAGCACTATTGAGGAAAACTAATAAAATTACTTAATTTCTTTCCCAGCCAAAGCCCCAAAGCTTTAAAGGAACAACCATTAGGCAAGGCACACTCCCTGGCCCTACAGGGCCTCCTGGATTATCCTGACTGTGGAGCACACACAATGAAGGCAGTAGACAGGTGGGCCCAGGGGCACAAGAACCCGAACTCCTGGCCCTTTTTCCTGCCTTTGCCCACCTCTGCCTGCCAAAGGCAGTGAAGGAGCTTGGAAACAGGATAAGGAGGAGCATCTCAGGGATCTAATTCTTCTGTGTATCTGGCTCCATGGATCAGCTTCATGAAACATCGCTAAGTCTGCACTACACTACAGAGTGTTCTTTTGTAATGAGAAACCACCAAGAAGAGGATCCAGGCAAAAAGAGAAGAGGATCAATCAGGACACATCAGGAGAAATGAGGACAGAGCCATCTGGGGAGCACAGAGCCCTTGGAGGGGCACTGCAGTTCGGTTCAGAGCAACTTGCAGAGCAAATGATATATTTCTGAATCCCAGATTTGAGGCATGAGGTGATAGTTTGTGCTCTTTGGAACAAATCTGACAAACCATGAGGTTCTGTAGGGAAGGAAAATGAAGTCCATCTTATAAAACTTTCTCTAGTTCTATCCCTTGGACCTCACTTGATTGTTTATATCCTTCCTAAGTAATCTATCTGTGTACAAAATATCTCTATTTTAAAGAATATAAAATAGTTTTATTGATACCAAAAAGAAATCAAACTTAAGGTTAAAAACTACAAGCATAGTCTACAACAGTAAAACCCCTCCTTAGTGACTATATATGGGGAAAATGTAGGCCCTCAAGTCTGGACGGGATCAGAGGCAACCTGTCTCCTTCCCATGGCTGGCAGGGCATTAGAAAACCCAGCTGAGTTCTACTTCTGTAAACTCACCCCAAGTATCCTCTCTTCCATGGTCATTAGGCTCCTTCCACACAGGCTTTTTGTCTAGCCTTTGACCATGCGAACCTAGTACCAGCCCCGAAGATTTTGACCTAGCACTGTCCTCTGCCTGGAAATGGCCCCAACTGCTTTCATGGCCTAGCCCATTTCCTTCTTCAGATGTCAGCTCAAATGTTACCTTCTTAGAGAGGGTTCAGTTCCCTAATGATCTTCTTTAAGGTAATATGCCCCCCACGCCACACTCTCCAGCACATCATGGAATTTTACTCTCTTCATCACACTTGTGACTCTCTCAAGTCATCTTGTTTGTTGTCCATTGTTTCTTCTCTCCCCTTGTTAGATCTGGACCTCTATGCTGGTTCTCGGTCAGGGCCAGCTCCATACTTTACAGGGTCTAACACCAGTGAAAATGTGGGGCCCACTGTTCAAAAGTGAGAGAAAAGCTTTTTTATTTTCTTCTGAGGTCTCTCTCTTTCAATCTGTCACAGTGTTTTACACTTATTATTTAATATTGTATTCCAACTGTGGGGCAAGTACAGACCCTCGCAGGAGCCCATGACTTGGCATACTGGGCATGCACACCAAACTCCGACTCTCCCTGTGTTTGTGCCAATGCCCTCTGTAGCGTTGGGGGGTATGAGGAATGGATGGCTGAGAATCTGTTCCAGGAGAGCAAAGTGATACAAATGGAATCCCTGAGCCTCTATCATGTACTCCACTGTCCAAATAAACTTCACTTATAAAATATAAATCCAGAGATAAAACTATTAAGCATCTAAAACTGGCAACCACAGAACATTAAACTCTGAGCACAGGGAACCCTTCTAAGCATAGCACCCATGTATCCTGTCTTGTCTCCAGTCCCTAATACAATGCCTGACATGTGGTAGAGAGTGAAAGAATAAATGAAAGAATAAGGAACTAAACAAACCAACAATTCCACAAAGCACTCTTTTTTGCCTTTCTTGTGGGCAAGCTGTCTTTCTCTTCATGAATCAATAATTATTCCTTGAGAGCATACCACCCATAAGTCATTATTTGGGGACCTCTGACAGCATGTGAAGATAAACCAGGAGTAGCCTCCTTCTTTACAAAATCTGTAATCCAGTAGTAGAGCTACAATGCTCTCAAACAACTCCTCTAGGAGGTAAAAAATGAAAAGTGACCTAAGATACAGAATGATCACAGCTCAGAGATCTATATCGCTGCAGGGGTCACAAAAGGTTTTATGAAAGAGGTGGCATTTAAGTGGGCCTTTAAAAAGATATGGGATTTAGTCATAAAGAGAACCCAGGAAACGGTAACAATGTCAGCAAAAGGTAAAAGGCGGAAAGCCAGAATTACAAACAGTAAGAGGTAATGGTTTTCAGGAAAAAGAGCTGGAAAATAGTTTGGGTAGGTAGTTCAAGGCCAAGTACAGAGAATCTTGAAAGTACTTACTATTTTTGAGTAATGAATTGACATTGTCAGGTAGTAATTTAGCCATCCTGGCATGTGGGGTATCTATTACTGGGTAACAAATTACCACAATCTTTGCAGCTTAAAATAATCTATATTTTTTGCCCCAGTTTCTGTGGGGTAGGAATCTGGGCATGGCTTAGCTGGGTCCTCCTCCCTGTTCTCAAAGTATGGGCCAGGGCTAGAGTGTCATCTGAGGATTGACTGGAGAACCTTCCAAGCTCACGTGGCTGTTGGCAGGATTCAGTTCCTGTATGTGGAGGCCATATTTCCTCACTGTTGGCAACAGACCATGATCACTTGCTTCCAGGTGGGTCTCTCTAACATGGCATTTTGCTTCATCAAGGAAGGCAGGGAGAGAATCTTCTAAGAAGGCAGAAGTCACAATCTCATGCAGCTTTGTCAAGGAAATGAAATCCCAACAACTTTTCACAGTCTGTTGGTTACAAGCCAATCACAGGTCCAGTCCACACACAAAGGGAAGGGATTTCATAAAGGTACAAATACCAAGAAATAGGGGTAGAATGGGGGTTATCTTAGAAGTGGCCTACCAGACTGGGGTAGGAAGGAAGGAATTGGTGTAGAGACCAAAGGTGGAGAAACCATAAAAGAAGCTATCATATAGGCCAAAAGGAAAAATTGGACCCAATGAGGAAAGAGTGGCTTTAGGAAAAATAGGTATTTAGGAAGAACAGGCATTGTCAGTGATAGAATTAATTCACAGTACATATGACTTGGCAATAAATTCTATGTGGGTGGTAAAGGAGAGAGAGAATGTAAAAGAGGATTCCAAGGTTTTGAACTCAAGTGACTAGAATTAAAGAAGTAGCTAAAAGAAAGAGAGGAAGAGAGGCTGCTACAGGCTATCTTGGTAGAAAGAAGAAAAAACATTGTGTTGGAGATTCTAGAATACCATCCAAAGTGACCATATACTTGGAAATGCTGAATTTCAGGAGTCCTACTGAGGTTGAAAATCTGTATTTGTCTGTATGTTACACAGGTGACAGCTGATGGTATGTAATTTCAAGAAGAAAATGGAGCTATCTTAAGCTATTTCATTACTTTGGAAAAAGGAAGCCCTGGCAACTTCCATCCCCTTGTGGGAAATCCAGCCTCACTTCCAGGCTGGAATCTGGAAGCACCAGAAGAGAACCTTAAAGTTAAAAAAAAAATTGAGTATGTCTGTGAGTTCTGCAAAGAACCAACTAGTTGGGACACTGATCTTACCAAGATTTTCCCAGAGATAAGTCTAGCTGCAGATAAAGGCTCTCAATAAATCAAACCCCAGAGCACCTATTATTATTTAATTCTGCAGATGAAAAAACTGAGGCTTGTCCTAAACCACAAAGACAGCAGTTATGACTAGATAGAATCTTTGCTTCCCAAATCCTCATCCAGTGTTTGCTTCCTTCCACAATACAAAAACCCTGACCTGGAATCTGAGTCTAAGGTGCATTCCCCTAGTTTTTCATGTGCAAGGTCAATGACCCACTTTACTTTGTGCAAACAGAAGTGTGCACACATACCACATAATTCTCAAAGATTAATAAAACTTGGAAGGCCTAAAGATCCAAAATCTCCAAGTAAAGAAATGATCTTGGGATACTGAATCAGATGGGAATAAGAAAACTGTGGTCTCTCCAGAAAAACCCTCCTCTTGTGGGAAAGTTAAGGAAATTCAGCTGGCTCCCCAGTTACAGTTACCTAGTGTGGAACCGAGCTAACTTTCAAGCCAGACCAAAACCCAAGGCATTCCCCATTGCCAGTCCATATCATAATCAATGCTGATTGAATGTCTGAATGTAATTTGAATGAAAAGCATTTCAAAGCACAAAGGTTCTGTTCTCAATAAGTTTAGTCTATATAATCAAATGCATTCTTTCTGGCCCAATCAGAAGAGACTTGGCAGAATAAAGGTCTTTGGTATGAGCAAAAAATTCCAAGCTTAAATCTTACAATTGCCCCTTTGAGGGTCGTTGACTCGGCAAGTTTTACAGTGGTGTACTGAAATGAATACTGCCTCTATGCAAAGCAACAGGAGGTCACATTATAATTAGAATGCAATCAGTGGAATTGGTTATGGCTTGGTTTTCTTCCTGAAATGACAATCTATGCCACATCTGCCATTACATTAATATTTTCTGCATTACTAGAAGAATAGGGGGAGGGGGTTGAGGGGAGGGGAAACCAGTGTCTTTGCACAGAGCAGCTGATAGAGATGTCTTTAGCTAAAAGTCTGCATGAGCTAATCAAGGCCCAAACAGTTCACCTTTAAAATACCCAAACCATCTGGCAGGTTATCCCATGATAAATCTCAATGATAAATGTCTCCGTTTTGATGTTACAAAGGAATAGCAGACCTGCTCAGATTTGGCACAGCTGAAAACATACTGGCAATGGTAGAATAGAACTCAGATGTCCCAAAATAGAGAAGTAAATCATTTTGACCTGTAGGGCATAATATATTTAGAGAAAACCTGATTGTAATAAAAAGGTTGGACTCATCACAGTTTCTGCTATAGGAGTGGCGATATATTTTTTTGTAATACTCTTTGGTTTAGTGAAAACTCCAGCATATACAATTTAAAAGCCTTCATTCTTCTTTTTTCTTTCTTCCCTTCTTTTTGTGAGTCTTCAGACATCTCCCTTGGCCCCTTGTAAACTACAATGGTCTCCTCTCTCGGGTTCTCAGACATCCTGCAGGGGACTGTTGAGGCGAGCATGCCTTCAAAATGATTAATCCACTCGCTTTTCAGAGGTCTGTTTTGCTGGGCCCACAGCCACTGCCAAGAAAGGACACACTGTGACCACCAGCACCAGGAAGCAAAGAAACAGCTTCTAAACTCAAGGTTAGCCTGGACTTGATGCCGAAAGGGAATCATAAAATAAATTATGTTGTGTGGCTTGGGAGGGTAGACTTTTATGTCCGGCCAAAATTCAGAAACAAATTATGGAGTGGTCATTTGGCCTTATGTATTTCATCTTTTCCCTACAAAGTTAGGAAATTAATTAAGCATGGATATGGAGTGTCAAGGGCAAGGCACTGGAGCTTTCCAATGCTAGCAGCTCCTGTCCCTCTTCCCTGGCTGGACACACAGCTCTACAATGCTTCCTGGCTCTGAATCTCAGTGTAAAGGATTTCAGACTAAGAGAGGGGCAGCCAATGAAAACAGGGTCTTGTTGGCTAACGGTCTCCTGGGGAGCTGCCTGGGACCTTGTGATGACTGAGCAAAGCACAGTCTCTTTCCCCACTCTGGTCTGGATGGTTGCAACAGCTTGACCAATTCCCTCCATTGTTGCCCCGGTCACTTTCTGGTGACTAATGGAAAAGACAGATTTCCCATCTGGTCCTTGACAAATGGTTTAATAAAATGATTTTGCTCACACACCCAAAAGGAAGCCAGAATAGTCATGGGAGGTGACGTGCCTCCAGAGAAAGAAGTTTCATTCTCACCCTCTTGATCTCCAGAGAAGTTAGAGAAAAAATGGAGGTCCATCTCTGTCTCCAGAGGCAATTTCCCTGGACTTGTATGGAGCAATGGAGGCCCTTTTAAACCCCATGGGGGCCCACAGCAACCAGAGTCTGTGACTATTCAAGCACTCTGGGAAATGAGTGCAAATAAAGTTGACGTAACTATTTTCAATAAAACTTAAATATATATATATATACTGACAGTCCATCTGGAGAAGAAAAGATGCAATTTATTGGCTGTTGGCAACATAACCGAAGACAAGTTAGTCCACACTTCTTGTCTGCCTTGGGCCAAAAAACACATATCTAGTTATTTGACTGTCTTCCCATAAGTCAGTTCTAGAGGTGCAGAGAGGAAACGCCCACTGGATCATTGGCATCCCCAGCTGTTTAATCATTTCTCTGGCTCTCACCGGAATCCCCTCCAGGTCACTGACATCTTGCCAGTTCAGAAGTGTTTAGAAAAGAGCAAGGCATTTCATCTGACATTCTCAAAATTTCAGTGAGGAAGTAGAAAAGGGTGAGCTGGAGCTCCTTGCTCTTCTGGGTAAGGGAGCACATTTGAACACAGCTGAAAGAACTGCATCGTCACTTTCTTCCCTGACCATATGGTCTCTCACTCTCATATCTGATTTATGACTCCTGATTACCACAGATCCCTTGGCCAGGTTGCTTTCCAAATGTCTTCCTACTGTTGGATATTTGGGTGCCAATATTTCCCCAAGGGAAAAGAGGAGACAAAGAATAATGGTGTCCTTACTTCTGCCCCCAACCCCCTCCTGCTACATAGTGTTTCTGGTTTGTTTTAAGCATCTAGGTCAGGAAACCCAGACTGTTTCCTTTTCCCTGTCTGAGTTTTAAAGCAAGAAAAGTTGGGATTACATTTGCCAGTAAAGCAGGTGGATTGAGTAAAAACTACTCAAAAACCATATACTTAGTGTTATGCTTGTTTTGTATGTTTATAGCCATATTACTCTCCAGTGGGTTCCTCAACAAAAAGCTTAATAATTAGTTAGGAAGAAGGACACTAATAAGAGGCTGTGTTGAGTCACAAGGAATAGGGAATGCCATCTTTACATATTCAAACATGACAGCTTCTAGCCATTGTCTTCAAACAGAAATGCTCATGAGTTCCAAGGGAGAAATTATAGCCCATGATAAGATGCTAAGGTTCTCAACTGACTCACCAAGTCCAATCTACCAACTGGGTTCCAATCTCCACTTTTCACAAGAAATTATTTACATCGGGCAGTCTCCCCAAAATAAAAAATAAAATAAAAAATAAAACAAAATAATAAAATGTTCTTGGTTCAACTCCTGTATGATATTCTTATAGTTATGTAGTTTATAATGTATTTCCACCAATTCAATTAAACATCATGTTTTCATACTGTTTTAAGAATACAATTATTTCTTAATTACCTATAAGGGTTCAAAAAATATTCACTCATGTGATAATTAATTATTGACTGTCAGGCACTCTACCAGGTTTAGAGTTATAAAGAGTTTCAAAGAATTTGACAATCTAGCTAGAATAATCTAATGCAAATCTTAGATTAAGGGAAAAATAACATGGCAATCTAATCTGAACACACACAAGTGAAAAAGAAAGCAAAAAACCCACACAAATGGCTCTAGTTCATGTGGTAGGGAGCCAATACACTTTTGGAAATGAATTTAAATGTACTCACTAGTGACGATTGTCAGTATTATGAGATGACAATGCTTGTGGCCAAGAATTGCAGCTAAGACTGCCCTCTGATTAGCCACGTGTGTATTTCATTCCTCTCCTGACCATCCATGTTGAATGGACAGAGAAATAATGGAAAGTTCTAGCTGAAACAGTTGGAGTGTGAATCCAAAGATGCATATTACATTTAAAAAGCAGCAATAATAAGGCAATTATGAGTGCCAGCCAGAGATATAGTGGGGTGGTGTAACTGAGTAAAAACTCTAAATGTTTCAAGCTGATCATGGACTAGACACATGGTTTGAGATTTTATTTATTTATTTTCAGAGAGAGCAAAAGCGAGGGAGAAAAAGAAGGAGAGAAATATCAATGTGAGAAAAACATGGATTGGTTGCCTCTTCCTCGCCCCCAGCTGGGGACCTGTCCCACAGCTCAGGGATGTGACCTGACAGGGAATTGAACTGGCAACCCTTTGGTTTGCAGGCCAGTGTTCAATCCACTGACCTACACAGGCAAGGGCAAAACGTGATTTGATTCATTCAGACTGATCACACTTCACACCAGAGGAGACTGCACTTGCTTGCTTCTCCCATAGTTACTCTCCTATAGTGCCTTATTTAATCTCAGTGATGTAGATATATCTATTCACCCCTTCAAGGACAGGGGGTATGTTTGCTCTAAGTGGAGAATTTGGGAGAAGCACGTCTGGAACTCAAAAACCCACTTCTCTTCTTAGGTTTGCTCTAGTTCTGGGAATGAAGCCCAAAAGAAGGCATAAAAGAGATGAATGACATCTTTTCCATTGATTAATTTAAATTTTATTTTGTATTCCATGTAGGTAATGCCTCACATGTCAAAAAGTGACAATGGAAGAAATCCCTTGGGGAGATTAGACCCTTATTCTCTTGTGATGGATACAAACCTGAGCACACTCTCATCAACCAAGTACTAAGATATCAAAGAGAGAGATAAGAGAGAGAGAGACAGAGAGAGAGAGAGAGAGAGAGAGAGAGAGAGAGAGAGAGAGAGATTAAGATTGACAATGATATCCTCCCTTCCTAAAATTAATAATAATAGTAGTAGTAGAGGAACATTAGGGGTGGTGGTGGTAATCCTTCTTTTACTTTGTTGTAAAGAGTCACACATGCCTCCCCATGCTTGGCCAAAAAAGCCAGTGTCTTCCAAAATCATCTGTCCACCAGAAATCTGGGTGAGCTGACTCTGAGATATAACAAAGTCTTCATCTAAAGAGCCATAACTGGCTATTTTCTAACCCCAGTGCTAACAAAACAGAGCAAGATTCTTAATCCTCTGGCAGGAACACATTCTTCTCCAATATGATCCTTATGAAGAATCTTTATGATCAATTTTCATCTTTGTGGAATATTTTTTACTAGTTGACAAAATGTGATTGCCAGTGAAAAATAGAAGAATTTTGTGGTTTGCAGACATATAAGAGTGGTATAAGATACCAGAATTTTTATGTTCCTCTTGTCTGACTTCCTTCTGCACTCTGAAGGCAGAGATTCTCAGAGAATTGATCGGAATCTCCCACTGGCCTATAACTTTGTCTCTCCAAGTGTCCACACCTATAAATAGCATTTTTAAAATTTCTGAGAATGCCTCTTTAAATTTAAATAAAATGATCACTTCCTTGCTGTCACATCATGTTCAGTAGCACTATTAATTCTGGCTGCATCAGGTTATAAAAGGCAAGTCTGAGGAAGGTATGGCCTATGTGATCTTTGATCTCACAAAACTTGAGAGCTGTCATCTAGGACAAGTCTGTTACCTTTACCTAATGAGTCTTCCAATTCCCCAACCATAAAGTGGGGTAGTTAATGTTACCTTTTCTCTTCCACTGTGGCTGAAGATAGGACTATTGAGATATTGAAGACCAAGCTATATAAACTAAATATATTAATACTAACAATCACCAGAAAGGTCACTTAAATGTATAAACAATCGAGATTGTTCCTAATTTATCATCAATATTATTAGAGTGTAGCCTTTCTCCTTTTTTATCTCTGTCAATATTGCTACTCAGACTCTCAACACTGGAACATTATTCTGAACTAAGACTAAAGTTTAATAATCCAGACAATGGGGAAAGGTTTTTAAAACACCATATATGAGAAAGTATGAAAATTTTGTGGTGGTATAGTCTTTATAAACCTACAGGCAGGTAGGATTTGCATGGATCTCAAAGTGGACCAAGAGCAGTTACCTTAAAGAAAGTATTTTATTATCTGATTTCCAACCTGTTAACATGAAAAGCTTCTTATAATAATAAAAGATTAAGCTTCATGAAAGATATGAGGAGTGAGAATCAGGAGCTGGGCTGATCCAAAGGCTTTTATTATTTTGATTAAAGAAAGAAGATTGGACAGCATGAATAGCTTTCTGGTTGTTTTGCTCCACGCTGAGTCAGGTCACCAAGGGAGAATCATTTTCACTATAAAAATTAGCCTAAACCTTAGCTTAATTTGCATGACTTTTCACCCTAAGTGTGGATTCTGTCAAAGTATAAACTCTATTTGCCAGATGTAATGGATCTTGGCAAGTCAGAAAATCGCAGTTTGGTCTCTATTACACATAAACCACCAATGGAGAAAATTCTACCAGGATTACCAATAAAATACGGTACGCTCCTTACTCATCCTGCAGGAAGAAACACTGACATTCCTTTTGGTCTTCTGGGAAAAAAATTTATAAGCCTTATCATCTTCTAGTAAAATTATAGGCTGCTCATCACGGAGAGGGTGCAACTAACGGCACTTCAGGAGTTAGTGAAGGTGGTTGCCCTCTCTGGAATAAGCTTAAGTTGCTGTAGAGAAAGAAGAATGCTCCTTCCCAGATCCCTGGCTTTCTGAAATTCTGAGAATGCTGTGACATTCTGCCAATGTACATCTCCAGCAGATGACCTCTGCAATGTACTGGTTAGGGGCTTCTTTCCTCTTCATAGTTGTTAAACTGTGGATAAGTATAAAACAACAGAGCCACTGCCAAAGAAAGTGTTGGGTTTTTTTTTTTTTTTTGAGCGGGATAGTATCTTCTTGGATTCTATGGTCATCATGTGTTAAAAATTCCTAAATCTTTTTCTCTAGAGACAAGAATATTATCTCTACTCAAATATACAAACAGGTTCTAAAATGGAACTCTTCCCTTCTGGTGAACCACCTCAAATCTCCTGAAAATCTTTTCCACATTGGTACACATGTCAGTGAATGGTTCTACTACCTAGGCATAACTCACACAACACTTAGTCAATAGGGTAAGGGCCTGATCAATCAGAATGAGCCCTGGCCACTGAGCTAAAGTAGGGTCCTAAGCCCTCCCCAGATATGTCCAGCATTAACATTTAATTTGGGGATTGCAGGACATATCAGTGGTTTGGGAGTTCCAGGGGAAAGGCCTGGGTGGGAGAGGAAGTAAAGGAGCACTGAGAAAGATGTAAGGGGTTAGCATAAAAGTATTTCGATATTTTTTTAAAAGATTTTATTTATTTATTTTTAGAGAGGGAAGGGAGGGAGATAGAGAGAGAGAAACATCAATGTGCAGTTGCTGGGGGTTATGGCCTGCAACCCCGGCATGTACCCTGGTTGGGAATCGAACCTGAAACACTTTGGTTCCCAGCCCGCACTCAATCCACTGAGCTACGCCAGCCAGGGCTAGTATTTTGATATTTTAACAACCAGGCCTTGGTGTCTTCATTCACTCAACCTGGAATATCCTTGTCTTTTTGTTCTGTTTCATTTATAATTTACTAAAATCATTAAATTCTTTCAATTCTACTGTCTGGTTCTCACCATCACTATCACCTCCATCCCCTCTCAGAGCTTGCATTATGGTTGCATTATAGAGCCTTACCATCAGCTGGCTGGATTAGTGCAACAACTTTCTACCTGGTCTCCCTGCCTCCATTCTTGCCCTCTTCCCACTCTTCTACTCACTCCCAGGAGGGTCATCTTAAAGAGTCAACTCATAGGCATTACTCTAAAGAAGATACACAAGTGGCCAATAAGTACATAAAATGATGCTCAATATTACTAACTATTAGGAAAATGCAAATCAAAATCATAATGAGACACCATTTCATAACCATTTGTATAGCTGTTACTAAAAAATAAAGTAAGTGTTGGTGAGGAGGGAGAAATTGCAACCCTTGTGCATTACTGGTGGAACTGTAAAATGGAGCAGCTGTTATAGAAAATAGTGTAGGTGTTCTTCAAAAAATTAAAAATGGTATGACCTTGTGATCCAGGAATTCCAATTCTGAGTATATTTACAAAAACAGGGTCTCAGAGATAGCTATACACCCATGTTCAGAGCAGCACTATTCACAATATCTAAAAGGTGTAAACAACTAATGTATTCATCAATAGATGAGTGGGTAAAGAAAATGTGGTATATACATATAATAAATATTACTCAGCCTTAAAATGAAAGGAAATTCTGACACATGATATAACATGCATGAACCTTGAAAACATTATACTAGGTGAAACAAGCCAGTCACAAAAGGACAAAAACTGTATGATTCCATTTATATAAGGTGCCTTGAACAGTCAAATTCACAGAGACAGAAAGCAAAAGGGTGGTTTTGTTGGGGGGTATTGGGTTGCAGGAAGAATGTGGATTTATTATTTAATAAGTTCCGAATTACAGTTTTGCATGATGAAAAAAGTTTTGGATGGTAGTGATGGTTGTACATCAATGTAAATGTACTTAATGCCACTGAACCGTTCACTTGAAAGTTATTAAAATGGTAAATTTTATGTTATATATGTTTTACCACAATAAAAAAGAGGTGCAAAATAAATATATGACTAATTACTAATTATTATATATATTACTAGAGGGAAAAAAGGAGTTAATTCAGTCACATTACTGACCTGGCAATCCCTCAGTATGGAGATTAAACTATTCTTTCTTTTTTCTTAATCCTCACCCAAGGATATGTTTTTATAGATTTGAGAGACAGAGAGATCAGTTGCCTACTGTACGAATCTGCAACCTATGTATGTGCCCTGATCACAAATCAAACCTGTCACCTTTTAGTATATGGGAAAATACTCCAACCAACTGAACCACGCTTCCAGGGCAGAGACCAAACTCTTTAAAACATCATTAGATTGTGCAGTCCCTTATGATTTGACCTCTCCTGTCTCTTCAGCTTCATTACTTGAAACCTAGCAGCTCAGCTCTAAATTCCAGCCCTGGGCAGCTCCTGACATTGTCTGAATACTCTTGCCTGGGGGACTTTATACATGGGAATTTTTCTTCATGGGTCATTCTCCTCCCATTCCAACCAACAAGCTAATTACATTTAATTAATTCTTCAAATCTCAAAGTACATTCTGTTAATCCTTCAAGATGCAGTGTAGAAATCACTTCTTCTAGAAGTTTTTCTTGACCCGTTCCTTCTTTTCTACCCCAACTGAAGGTGAGGTTGACCTCCTGCATACACCCAGTGCAACCAGATCGTTTTAGCTTATTAAAAACATGGACCCTGGAGCCAAACAGTCCTAGATGACGTTAGGCAGGTTATTTACCTCCCTGATTCTAGTTTTCTCTTTAAAAAGGAGGATGACAATACTACTTACCTCATAAACTGTTGTGAAGATTAATCAGTTAATTGGTGGAAAGCAATCTGAACAATGTCTAGCACAGAGTATAATCACAAACAATACCTCTTATCCCTTTGATGTTTAAATATGTGACATTGACACTCAGCCCACCAGTAGGTTGGGTCTATGTTTTCTCCCCTTAAATCTAGGCTTAGTTGAGACTAAAGACTAACTAAAAGAGTGTGCTTTACTTCCTAGACTAAATCAGAAACACTTCTGACTTAGCTTCTGCCTCGTCAACTAGGGCAACAGTCAACTTGAGTTTGGAGCCCTGAATACTACATAAATCCAATTACCCTGAGGCTGTGATATTGTGAGAAAGCCAAGCAGAAGAATTGTGTAGGTACCTCAGTCAGAAATCCTAGTCTGTAGGTCCTACCAGCCCAGGCCCATACATATGAATGTATGAGCATAAGCCTTCAGATACTTCCAATATTGAGTCAATTCATCCCCAGCATTCAAGTCTTCCCAGCTAAGGCTACAGACATTGTGGGGAAGACAAAAGCTTATCCTGTCTGCATCCCTGACCCACGGAGTCCATGAGCATAATAAAATGGCTATTTTTAGTCACTAAAGTGTATAATTTGTTACACAGCAGTAGAAATAAGAACAGCTATCTAAGTGGCTTCTATCTTCTTTATCTCTATTATCATTATTCTCTTTGTTATAATATCATAGCACTTAATACAATAATACTTATACCATAAATGTCTATTTACCTATCTGTAATCCTCACTAAATTCTAACTATTCAGCATTAAAAAGGAATGAGCCATCAGACCATGAAAAGACATGGAGGAATCTTTAATGAATTTTACTAAGTGAAGGAAGCAAATCTGAGAAGGCTACCTAATATACAATTCTATAGGACAGCTGGGGAAGACAAAACTTATGGGGATGGTAAAAAGATCACTGGTTACCAGGTTTTGTGTGGGAGGGAGGGATAAACAGGTGAAGCACAGAAGATTTTTTTAGGCAGTAAAATTACTTTGTATAACATTCTATTATGTTGGATACACATCATTATACATTTCTCCAAGCCCAAAAGTGACATAACCAAGAGTAAACCCTAAGGTAAACTATGAAATTTGGGTGTTAATGATGTGCCAGTGTAGATTCATCAATTATAACAGATATACTCCTCTGGTGGGGGATGTTGGTAGTGGGGGAGACTGTGCATGCTGTGGGGACAAGAGACATAAGAGAAATCTCTGAACCTACCTCTCAATTTTGTTTTGAAGCTAAAATTATTCTAAAAACTAAAGTCTTAAAAAAATTACTCTTAATGTGATTTTTAAATTAATTATTTTAACATAAATCTTTCACTGTATCTTTGTGAAATTAGAGTAGGTTTCTAAGAATAGAATTGTTCAACCAAATGGTGTTTACCATATTTTCATACTGATAATAAAAATTGCAAAATTGCTTTCCAGAGATATTGAACTAAGTTACTTCTAGAAGGCAGATATAAGAAAGATAGTGTCATCACACCTGGACATTTCCTAAGTATGGATTTACTACTTCTTAACATCATTTTTAAATTTAAAAATATTTCATTTGAACTTTTTTTATTTCTAATTTTGTCTGCCTCTTTAATCCATTTTTTTGTATTGGATTTTTTTTAGTACAGTTTGTACAAACTCTTCTACACTAGGGGAACTAAATCTGTAATTATAATTTTATATATCTCCTTGCTTATTTATCTTAATTTTTCTTATAAGGTTATAGATATAAGAAAATTTACACATTTTTATGTTACAAAATCTGTGAATGGTTTCTTCTATGAAAGTTTGATATTAATTTAATATTTTTGACAAATTAGGACATTGGGCCTATTCACAGTCTATCCTAAATCTGAAACATGTGTGTGAGATTATTGCACTAATTAAACCATCCTTCCAACTTGAAAATGTTAGAATATGTTCCTCCACAAAGATGCCAAATAAAAGTCTAAAGTAACTACATTTTATCTTCTGAGGTGCTATTTCAAGGCTAGGAATGTAAAGGCATCAATTTATGAAATCCTGTTATCATATGTTTTATTAGTCTAACAATCTTACCAGAGTAGAAAATGACCCATTACTAAGTAATACCTTAAAATGGGTGAGCAGCCTTAGTAACTTGGAAGTTTAGGGGCACATGTTCTAAATATTTTCTTTAACACAATTCCTAGCTTTAGCCCTAAGGAACATCAACTCATTTATACTTTCAATAAATATGTTTTAAGAACACACGTTGTAAACCAACTAAGGCCAAGGACATAAAGAGTGTAACAGATAATCTCTATTTTTAAGAAGACCCTATCCTTCTTGAGTGTAGAGGAGATTGACATATAAAGAAATACTTTATTTAATAATAGAGATAGCATCTTGATAAAATAATCTTAAATAATTTTCATGTTACTGCTGAACTGGAAGAATGCTCTCATTTTAGAGTTCAAAAGACAGGTCCAAAGTCTTTCTAGATTTTCTTTGTCTCCTTTGTTATTAAGTTCTTTTGTTTCATACTTGCTGGAGTAAAAATTACAGACAAGATAAGTCCACTCAGGTACACTGTCAGCAGCAAATATGTGTTGACCACATTCTGTGGGCATGAGGCATAGTCACTGCCCATAATAGCTTAAAGCCAACTTAGGAAAATAAAATGTGTACACATTAAATAACAATTTTAATAAAAAGCAAATGAACAGAGAAGGATATGAGTACAATGGAGAGTCAAAGGAGAGAAAGGTTGCTTTAGTGAATGAAAGTAAGGTGGGATATGAATAAGATCAGGAAGCTCAATGGAAGGAAGACCGTGGGGCCTTTCTAGAAGTGAAGGGCATGCTAACTGACAATGAGGATAAAACATCTTCTTGGCCTGAGTTATCTTTGGATATCCAAAGATATCCAAATGGAAACATCTGCTAGCTCTATATTTATATGCATTGACCACTCTATTCAGACAATATTCTACTGTTCAATTCTTATTGGTCAACAAGATCAATTCTTATTGATATCAATAAGATATCATTATAGTCAAGATATCTTATAGATATCAACAAGATATCTTATAATATCAATAAGAATTGATCAGTAGAATATTGTCTGCATAGTGGTCAATGCATATAAATATAGAGCTAGCAGATGTTTCCAAAGATATTTAGTCAAACCCATTCATTTTGTTTTTTTAATTATTCATTTTTTAAATTGCCCAAGGATATGTTTATTGATTCTAGAGAGAGAGAAAGAGAGGGAGAGAGATAGGAAAAAAACATCAAGGTGAGAGATACATTGATAGGTTGCCTACTATAAGTGCTGCCACCAGGGACTGAACCTGAAACCTAGGTATGTGTCCTGACAGGGGTGGAAGCCACAACCTTTTGGTGTACAGAAAGACACTCCAACCAACTGAGCCACCCATCCAGGGCCCATTCATTTGTTTTAGAAGTAGGAAACTTAGACCAAAAAGAAGAAACAGCATGCCCCCCAAGATGGCAAGATAGTATATTTAGAATACAAGCCTGTTACTTTCTGTTCTGCTTGCCTTTCTCTACTAGAATTTGAAAAGCTAAAATAATTGAGTTCAGAGATTATACACAGATTATTCACCCTTACAAATTCTACCTCTTTCACTCTAAAGCTCCTTCTGAAAGTACTGTTACCTCCTGGAGTCTTCTAAGATACACTCCTCTGAGGAGGCTTTCAATAAAGACCACCAAGAACATTACTACATAAATTGGCTGGTACTTATTTTTAGGACTCCCTTAGACTGTTTAAGAAGCACCAAATGTAATACAGTACACTCGATTGCTACATAAAAGTAAAAGTTTCAGGTAAAGCGGAGCCATAAATCTAGAAATTTAAGCTCCTCTCCTCAGGCAATGGAAAGCCAATTCCGCATTTCCTCTTACTTGCTGACAGCCTCTTGGGCATTCAAATAGGAAAGAGTTGAAAACCAGGATTTCCGATCCAATCTAATACTGGACAACACTTAATGGCTTAAGTAGATTAATAATACTCTTGCTATTGGAATTTTGTCTTTCACCACCTTTCACCGTAAGCTTTGCCTATACTTGATCTACAGGAAGGCTGAATGTTGAAGAGTCTTTTACCAGACCTGATCTCATTCAGCACGCCATCTGGAACTGACAACACAATTTCGACACCAATCAATCAGTAAGAATTTATTGACTGTTACTATGTCCCCCATACTACCTATGATACTGGCAAAGACCTAGAAGGAATTATAAGACATATCTAACTTCTCAAAAAACTTAGATTTGACTTCCATTTTCAATATTAACATACATAAAACAAATATAGATACAAACAAAATCATTGTCAGTAGAAAGCTCTCAATTTTAAATGCTAATGGGAGCTGATGGACTTATGAATCCTTAGTGGCCTCACAAAACACACAGAGTGTGAACAGGAAGAAAGAGTTCTAGAATAAAGTAAAATGAGCAAAAATAAAGCACAACTGTGACATAATGAAGACAGATCTGTATAAGAGACTACATGGTTGGTATAGGAAGAAATCAGTTTGGTTGGAAAGAGAAAATTAGAAGTTAGATAACTGTGGATATAACATTTGATATATAAATTTTTGTTTTCAAATGTGTCTCTTTCCTCTTATGATATCATTCAAATGTCTGAAACTTCTCTGCATCTGTCATATCTTGCTAAGGTACCTTATATACAGTACATATTTAACAAATATCAGTTGAATAAATGAATGGATGAGTTAGTTAATAGATAAGTGTATAAGAGTAAATTAGAATTAAAATACATTGATCCAAGCATGATTTTAAAAAATATGAAAAGTACAGAAAGCTTATTGCAAATGGCAGGTTACCCTCAGCCAAACACCCAAAGAACAAAGAAACTATTCTCTCCATAAGAGTTACTGAACACATACCACTGATATAGCACAGTAAAGAGGACAGATAAATACTTAAATATTTTAGAGTTTGCAATTTAGTAGAGGTAGAGGTAGGATGGGAAGGAAGAAAATAAGAAAGAAGGGAGGGAATAAAAAAGAGAGAAGGGGGAAGGGAGAGAGGGAGAGAGAAGGAAAAGAAGGAAGAAGAGAAGAAGGGAGGAAGGAAAGAAGGGAGGAAGTGAGAAAGGGAAGGAGGAAGATTAATTCAGATAACAACATGTAACACCTGTTACAAAGACAGTGACACACTGAGAACTGATGGCAAGGGACTGGTTGGTGGGTGTGTTCAGTCCTTTTGAACTGAGAATCTGAGAAGACCCCTCTGAGGAGTTGAAACTACAGCTGAAACATCAGTAAGGACTGGAAGGTTCAGAGATAGCCTTTGGCTAAGGGGCAAAGCATTGCCAGACAAGCTACTGGAGAAACAGAAGACACCCCAGCACCTACCAGGCACTCGCTGTAGGAAATACCCATTCTCATCAGATTGTAAATTTGTCTTCAAGCCTGCAGATGTCATTGTAAATTCGGATCAGACCTCACAGTTCCAGAACCATTTCTTGACTTATTTGCAAACAATTGACACTATAGCTCGAGGATTCTATTCATTTTTTTTTTAACATGGTTAAGGCAGTGACTCTCACCCATAGAAAAATTTCAGCAAACAGTAATTGTCCTTTTTCTGTGGTGACCTGTAATACGAACAAAAGTCCCAACATACGCAATGCCTCCACTGCAGTATTTCTCTTCTTTCTCTTCACCCCAAAGCCCAGGAAAGAGTATGCAGAGCCTTATGGTACAAGCACATGATTCATAAAGATGGCTGTTCTTTTTGGGCCCTGACTCAGCTTAGGAAAGAGCAGAAGCAGAAACTTCCCTTCCAGATGTGCAATAAAGGGAGAAAGTCACTCAGTTCTCTGGGGACAAAACAGTGCTTTGAATTTCAAAGGCAATGCCCTAGAGGCCCCACCAGACTCACTCCACAAAAATGTTTGATGAATTACCATGGCAGGCATCAACTTTGCAGATTAATGACCAAAAGAGTTTAGTTTATATCTCAGTGGAAGAGGATAAATTTTCTCTTGGCTTTGAGAATCTGAGGGATTGAGAAACCCAGCTAACCACAGCACCTCTCCCTTCATTCACAATGCTTCACCATGGATCATTTACTTTCTACATTCCCTTTCAGCGGGTTTTCATAAATTTAAGTGAAACAGACAGCATGTCTGTGTTCTGCTTCTTTTGCAACATGATGACCACCAAGTGATTAGAAATTGTCTTTGGGTTGGTGTAGTTGGTGGAAAATCATTGAGGTTTATTGTGAAATTCATTCTCAACTCATAACTCAACTAGACACCAAGTGGCTATTTTCCCAACTTTAGACCAGGCCATTAAAAAGTACTGGCAGCAAATTAAAAATGTATGTCAAGGCCAAACCTCCATACTTATGTGTGTGTATGTGTGTGTACATCTGTATTTTACGTGGTCTAGAGTCTCTACCCAGAAGTAGTAAGGCACAAGCTAAAACCTGAGCCCAGAAGGCTGGGTTATGATTATTTTTTCTGCCCTCCCCTATTTCTCTGTCTCAACAAGACCTCACACTTTCACATCTTGTTAAACATTATGGACAGTGTTTCCAATGAGAAGAGATAACATTATTTGCCTACTTTCACACCGTATTTTCATTAAGAATCATTTATATGAACCAATCAATCATTTTTTTTAAACAATTGCAATTTGCCTAACCTTTTTCTGGGTATTTCTTGGAGACACAAGAAAAAAACAAGGCATGATCTCCATATCATCCATTCGAGGAGAGAGCATATGAAACTTCATAGGATACCACAAAATAGTGGCTGAGTAGAAAGGCATGTGGGACATTTAAGTACATAACTAGAAAATGGTCTAGAGTTGGGGGTGGTTATGAAGTAGAGGGGATTTTTGGGAGGCCTTGAAGTATAGGTAGGAATAAGACAGGATCCAAAGAGCTAGAGGACAGAGAGATTCTGCCCTAAGCATGGTGACATAGATGTGAGGCTAGGGAAGAAGAGGTTTTTCCATGTAAGAAGGTTATAAGGAAGGACTGGATTATAAGGAAGGTACATAGCATGAGGGCTTGGAACACTAGGAGCAAACATTTAGCAGAAAATCCTTATGGGTTATTGAGAGAGGGCAAGTAGGGGACAGAAAGATGAAGACAAAAGTTTTATTGTCCAACTGCCTGGAACAGATTTTAAAAGAAGTTTCAAGTAGGTGTTGCACATTACATAAGTGATGTATGTGAATAATTATCATTTCAACTTTGGTTTCTCATTAGGGAATTGAAAACTTGAAATTTATCCCTTTCTCAATTAGCACAAACCAAAAAATAAAAATATAGAGATAACCAAACTCAAATAAATATTTTAAAATGGCATAAAAAGATTCCTAAATGGCATTCAAATGGTTTGAGAATCATTGGCTCTATTCTTCTATGGAATCAGTAAGGACAACACAAAGGTAACTTCTTTTACAGGCCATGGTCAGTGTGAGTGATTACTTGTACCAGGTGAGAGTTCATTAATGGTGATTAGATTTGTTTTCTTGCTTTTAAACAAGACAAGTTCATGAAAAGCACACTGGTGGCAAGTGTGGTGACCAGCTTTTTAGAAAGCAAACCCAGGGTGCATCTATATCAGACCCCACCCCCCCAAATTAATATGTAATATGTAATTATATATGTAGTTATTTTGACCTAAAATAAAATATGAATAGATTATTTGAAATAATCTATTGCCCTATATTATTCACCTTTTACTTACAAAAATTCCATTATTTAAACAAAGGTAGGATTAGTCAAGTGTAGCAGTTAATAGTAATTAATAGTAGAACTAAATAAGCAGATAATGTGTGAGAAAATATGACAATATTTTTATAATGTTTCTGTCCTCTTATACAGCAACTTTTAAACTCTTTTTAAACTCTGTATTGGACATTAAAATGTTGTAGGCTACATTATTATATATTCTTAAAATACTTTAATATAAGACTTTTTAAAAAGAGAAGGAAAATACCATAAAAAATGGATACCACTTGTATTTTAAAAAAAAACAATGACATATTTCTTTTTCACCCATGATATAATAGGGCATCTTTATTCTTTTTGCTTTCTTTTCCAATAATCCTTCTCTGAACTGCCTGCAGCCTTTAGGACACCCTTGTTTTTCTTTCTGTAGTGGTAAAACAGAATATACTCAAACATAAAATTTGGCTTGACTTGTGGGCATGCTCTTATCAAGCCCACATTACACTGTTCTGGTGTCAGTCCAAAGTGGTGACATCAAGCTGAACACCCTGTCAACAAAAGCATTTCAGCATGGAACACTACAGTGCTTACTTACTAGCAAGAGCAGGATTTTAGACTTGTATGATTTGGTTTCCAGATCTTCAGAAATGTCCCTCCACTTTGTGTCTATGTGCTCATTTGGAGAGAGCAGCAGCCTGGCAATCAGGTCCACCGCATGTGTAATTCATACAGAGGCTGTCCACATCCAGATGTGCATCATTTTTAAAACACTAGGAAGCAGATTGGATGCCATCACCAAACTTTTTCTAAGGGAAATGGTTTTAAAGCACAGAGGTAATTCAAAATAGCAAATTCAAAACTTTATCAACTTTTGAAATCAAAGCTGAATTCCAAGAAAGTTACTGTTTTAGTAAATAGCCTGTTTGACTTGGCTGTTGTCTGCTGATATTTTTTTTTTCATTCAGAACCAGCCTTATTTGCAAAAAAATGAATCTTTTCCCCCTCTGCTTGAGTTTTTGTCATATTCTACCCTTAACATCAAACAACCCAGGTATGATTCTTTTCCAGGCTCCTTGCAGCTTCTTCATAGATCATCAAAGAGTTTTGGAGAAACAGCATATAAATTTCTGTTTTACTATAATCCTTTTCTCAATTCTCATCTGCAATGTATTCCAATTAGACAAAACATTCTTCTTGCCCCTACCTGCAGGTGTGATTTAGAGCAGGCTAATATTTTAACATCATTTCTATGGCTGTCAATAATGATAGCCATTTTGTAGGCATGTATCTAAAAATGCCACCTTCTTTCATTTCTATAAAGTAAAAAATACCAAGTGTTTCTGCCTATTTTGAAGAAGCTAAAAGTGACCAAAAACTTTCATTATAAAACCTCAAAATCACAGGTAAGCAAACCATACCCCTTTTTAGTAGCGTTGTAGACAAGGTGTATAGGGTATTTCACAAGTGAGATTGTTTTATTTTATTTGGTAATGAATTTAAACACCAAATAGAGTTTGCCAATATTTGCATTGCACTGTCTGCCTATATGCAGATAGATGAGCAAACTATAGCTTATATTTAGACAAGATAACAAAAATATTTTATGTTTTTGTAGTTCCATTAAAATGCTCATAGAAATTAAGAAAATCTTTTGAAACTCTGTTTCTCAAGTCTAAACACTGAGGAGCCAGATGGAAGATGGGACATTTTCTTGTTGCTATGATTCAAAGAGTCACCTGGTATATTATGGAACGTTTGGTTGTTGGTTGGATCTGACACAATTAGCTCCACTTTGTGTGAGGCCAACACATCATTACCCCAAATTTACCCTTTTGTTCACCCATAAGACATTTTAGCTGCAATCCATGAATCGGGGAACAGAACTTGAATCAGTTTTGTAGAGCAATCAAGGGAACAATATGATAATGCTACTGGTTTGTGTGATATGCCCAAGATGATTCCATGGGAATCATTTTCAACTAAGCATTGTTATCTTCTTGGGAAAGGAGAAAGCTTTTGACTGATGTAGAAGCACTTGTATGTCTCATCCTACAATTGTGAAATTCAAATTCCGTATGTGCTTTTATATATTGTGCAAGGTTCTCTGTCTTAATTACTTCTCTCTCCAATCCAGTTGCATGAGTCCTTTCAAGGGTCATTAAAATAATAGCCATGGAACCTTCTTTTCCTGGGATGGTTAGGGCATAGACAACCTTCTTTTCCTGGGTGTTGATATTCTAATCAACCTCATTTTCATTATCTGAATTTTTGAAAGTATGGTCACAATATTCACAATGTAAAAAATTGAACTATCACTATCTTGATAAAAAGCACAATAGCTAATCCACAAAGTCCAGCACAAAATGACAGTTAACATGCACAATTACAATGTACTGAGGTGTGCACTTAAGTTGCATTAATTGGAGTGAAACAATAATGAATGATTCATTGGTGTGAACTTCAATCAAGGAAAAGAGTGATAGCCACTATTTGACACTACAAACAGCGTTGCTTTCAGTGGCTGTATTTTCGGCTGCTGTGTGTTTTATACATTTTCCCCAGCTTTTGGCATCCATCACAAAACCCAAGGCATTTTGTGCCCTAGAGATGGGAAATCCTGGGATGTAGGACTTTCAATGCTAAAACCAGGATTGTCATAGGCAAACTGGGACAGTTCATGCTAGCAGGATCTCAACGTTATTCAGCACAAACACTTGCAAAGTTTGAAGCAGAAAAGAACCATGAAGCCAATCATATTATCAAGACATGGGGAAATAATAGATGGAACAGGGTATCCATTCAAGAATGCATCTGGGAAGTTATAATCCACATTTGGAAATGGGTAGTATACAGAAAAAGATGTCTACTTGAGAACTGACCAACTGGGTCTGCCCAATGGTGGCAACATTTAAGATAACTCAAGCCCCATATAAGTGATGGCTATGACTTTTAAAAATGTAGAAGGAACAAAATCTGGTGCAGGTGAGAATAAGTCACTAAGTCTTTATACCTCATCAAAGCAAAGCTCTCAAAGTCTAAACCAATTACCAGGACACTCCAAACCCCTACTCTAATAATTTGTTCTATCGTATTGTATTATCTCTTGCTGTGTATTATAAGAAGGGTAAGAGGTCTATTAGTGACTCTTTCTTCTCCTCCAAAATGGCCAGTCCTGACTAGCTGTTTTCAAAATAGATATTCATCTGAAAATGAGCCCATTTCTATTAGTAAGGAACTAAACTTTTTTACTTAAGGAAATATTGGAGGAATGCATGAACATACTATTTAACACCAGTGGAAACATTGCTGGGGAGTATACTTGCTCATTCATGAAAAAAGGCTCTAAGTTGTATCTAGAGCAGGACTTCTCAAAATGCAAACAATGAGATACTATGTTAATAAATTTTGTGGCTAAATATATTTGGGGAACACTAGAGCTAAAAAGTGTCACACAGGATTCCTTACTATGCATCCCACATAGTGTCTAATAGGGGTATGTGCAATGAGCATTTTAAGAGCAGGAAATCTTGCCTTTGTTTCCCTTAAATGTACCTGATAATAAACTTTTAAAATCTCAGAACGCACCCTGCCTGATGTGGCTCAGTGGATTGAGTGCTGGCTTGCAAAATGAAAGCTTGCTGGTTCGGTTCCCAGTCAGAGCACATGCCTGGGTTGCAGGCCAGGTCCCCAGTTGGGGGCATGCAAGAGGCAACAAATTGTTTCTCTCACATGTCGATGTCTCTCTTCCTCTCTTTCTCCTTCCCTTCCTCGCTCTCTAAAAATAAATAAGCAAAATATTTTTAAAAATAAAAATAAAATAAAATCTCAGAACAGTTCTCTGAAGCAGTATTCCACAAAATGAAGTTGAGGTTACACTAACATAACAAAATGTTAAAATCAGATTTTTTCTTCAGGATCAGCAAAAGCTCCATGACAATGGGAACCAACTACACACACATTTGAAGATGAGAAGCAAGGCTACCCACACAGGGCCTTTGATGGAGGGATCGAAGAAAGTAATCTGCAACCCTTAGCTGACCACCTCTCTCTATATTATAAAAAAGATGGGCTACGAGAGGAGTTTGGAATTGGGAAGTGGGGATTTCTGTAAGAGTTTTTAGGTTTGCCTCCAAAAATTTGACTCCCATGGAGAAGGGTTGGGAGTATTTTCCTCATTTCAAGCAATGTAGCGGGAGTTCAATGGCCCACTTGAATAGATTGGTAAGTGTCCCCTGCATTTTCAGAGTCAGGGTGAACTGATTTCTGACTTATGTCTAAAAAATTTAACAAGTGGAAGAAAGGCTATGGCTAAAGCTTCTTGTTAGGTGGCTCCGGAAGAGAGACCTGATTCAGGGTTGTAACTACAACCCTCTATTAGTAAGTCAAAGATCCATAAGTGTTTCTATGGAACAGGTCAGGGCTAAATGCAAGACAAAGCACCCTGTGGTAGTCTTGGATCCTGCCTGGTTAGAGGCAAGGAGATCTCAGCAGAGAGAAGTCCCCAGCTGTCTAGGACTTGAAGGAGAAATCACAGTGAACAGGTTCAGAAGATGGATTTGCTGTCATCAAAGAGAACTGCAAGTGAGAGGACCCCAGCTATTTATGAAAAAACCTGTGAAGGAAAGAGCCAAACATCTGCCACTGGACGAGCAGCCCAGAGCCAGAGGTGCACAAGCCCAGCAAGTGTGATCTTGCATTGACTTCCCTCTCTCCACCCAACTCACCTGGTATGTGGGAAGGAGTGAGGAAGAAAGAGTAAAGGAAGAGAATACTACTCAGCTCACAGAACATGCATTACCAGTAGATGGACTTGATATTTTTTATTCTTACCCTAGACTTTTCTTTATTTGTTTTCATTGACACTATTACAGATGTCCCCATTCCTCACCTCCCCACCTTTGTCTGCCTCCACCCAGCCCCCACCCCCGTTCCTCTGGCCATCACCGACTGTTGTCTCTGGTTATGTGTCATGCTTACATGTTCTCAGGCTAATCCTTTTACCTTCTTTCATCCAATCTCCCTCCAGCCCCGACAGCTGTCAGCCTGTTCCATATATCCATGCCTCTGTTTCTATTTTGTTCATCAGTTTATTTTGTTCATTAAATTCTACATATAGCCCTGGCTGGTGTGGCTCAGTGGATTGAGCACCAGCCTGTGAACCAAAGGGTCACTAGTTGGGTTCCCAGCCAGGGCACGTGCCTGGGTTGCAGTCCAGGTCCCCAGCTAGGGGTGCACGAGAGGCAACCACACATTGCTGTTTCTCTTCCTTTCTTTCTCCCACCCTTTCTCTAAAATTAAATGAATAAAATCTTCTAAAAAATCCAAATATAAGTGAGATGATAACTTTCTATATTTATAATTGAACCAAAATGGTTTTGAATCAACAAAGGTCTTATTATCATCTAAGAATGAGCAGCAAGCTCTGAGCACCAACTAGGATTTTATTCAGATGTAGAGGAAGATTTATAAGGGAAGTTGTTAGAAAAATAATAAAGTAGCATGTAACACTAAACCAACATTTCGTTAAAAGCACCAATGGCTTCCTATGCAGGGGTGTCCAACCAGCGGCCTGCAGGCTGCATGCATCCCAGGATGGCTATGGATGCAGCCCAACACAAAATCATAATTTTACTTAAAACATTATGAGATTTATTTTGTGATTACATGTCACAATGTCTTTGATGTGGCCCAAGACAACTCTTCTTGGGGCCAAAAAATGCCAGGAGGTTGGACACCCCTACATCTAAGGAGAATCCTGTCATTTTACAACCCAGAGGCCCACTGCATAGGGGAGGAAGACCATGACTACTTTGCAGTTTCATGGCACTTCCATGCCGAGCATCACAACTGGCATTCACAACCTTTCAAGGTAACTGGGTAGGGATGACTGTTCCCATTTTACAGAGAAAAAACTGCGGGTCAAATCTGTGACTTGATGGACCTAAAATCTAGATGCGTAGGCACTGGCTGATCCAGGTTTCATAACTCTCCTCATCCAAACTTCTCATTCAGTGCTTTTGCCAACACACATTCTATTTTTCTTTAAAGAACAGGATGGGAGGTCACTTGCAAACACTAGAATCCATTTCTGTAACATGATTGAAAATGACTTCTCAGTGAATAAAACTGAAATAATTACAGTGTTAGGTTTTTTAGATAGCAACATCAGCTTTGAAATAAACTTAAGAGGAGCATAAAACAGTCTGACCCTAGCAGAGTAGATTAAAGCTTTTTCCAAAGCTGGAAAGAGCTGGTTGCTCTTTACAGCTGGATGGATTTTGTTTTTCTCCCCTTAAATAATTTCAGTGGGGAGGGTCTCTTCAATTACTCTAAAACAAAATCTTGTGTACCAGCAATTTTCTGGCATAAAGCACAAGGCCTATTATCACTTTTATTTTTTCTGGCACAAAATCTAAAAGAAAAGCCTTGAGGTGCAAATGATCTGCAGTCTATTTAACATCATGGTTATTTATTTTTATGAGACCTCATTATTGCTCTTTACCCTAAATTATAGGTATATTCTTGGCTTCATTTCCCTCTCTTCTGAAAGCGCCAAAATACTTTTTCCCCCCTTATTTTAAACAGTCTTCAATACTTCATCAATCAAACATTCAACAAGCTATAGATGATGTGCTGGAGCAAGGCAGGGATCTGTGGGACCCAGTAGTTCAAGCCAGAGCTACGAGCCCAGTTCCCTCCCAGGAGAAGTACCACATGTCTGTCAGAATTATGAGGGAAAATTCCCAGGCTGCAACATTTCACAAGTCAATCCTCTGGCTCCATTTTAAGACTAGCATTTATATGTCCAGGTTTCCATGTTTTCACATTATAACTTAGCTATTGTGCCATAACTATAAAATGGGTCGTTTTTTCTCAGAGTCTTAATTCATACCCCCTTTTCCTCTTCCCAGTGCACCTTCCCTAATCTTAGTCACCCCACTTTTGCCTTTGCCCTAGCAGACACCAAGCTCTTAAGGTTGCTGTGTCCTCTGGCATGAAAAAAATACCCCTGGAAACTTTTATATAAACAAAGTTTGCTAAGTTGCTGTAATTTGGGGTCAAAATTTCCCCAACTTCATCCAAAAAGCAGCTTAAAGAAATAACAACCACCCCTAGAATAGCAATAATAATCCCTTATATCTAAAAATTATAGTTTTTAGACCATTCTAATTTATGTGAAGCAAAATGGTAAAGTGGTAAACAGATGTAAGATATTATTAAGTTGCCCTTTTCTCTGTCAAAAATCCCACTTAAAGTTTAAACTTGGGTTAGATATCAACCAATAAAATTGTTCCGAACCTCACAAGCAGAGCTAATTAATCCCTTCTCTGTACCCTTCCCCCATCTTTGTTTATACAAGTATAATAGCCTATCTTATGCCACTGAAGTTATTTCAACACATACCTTCACTAAACATTCCTTGAAGGGAAAGACTCCATCTCCATGCCCTGGTCCAGTTTCTAAGAACCCAAAATGTGTTGTTGAATGGAGCTATTTATAAGCCTAGAAAAAGGAGGTCATGTTACCATTATCCCATTTTTAAGACAAAGCAAACTAAGCCTCAAAAAGCTGCTGTGCTTCCCAAAGTCATAGAGTTAGTTAAGAGAAAGTCAGAACTTGAATCCAGATACCCAACATCCCAGTGTCTGTGTGCTAATGTCACACTACCTGTCTTTGGAAACTCCATTCATAGAATATTCACTGTAAGCTCAAAGTAACATAGCTGTGGTCATTTTGTTAACCCAATAAGTAAAAAACTTAGTTTTTAAGAAACAAAATACTACCTACCTGCATGAAGAGTAGTTGTTTATGCCAAAAAACTAAGTAGACGGGATGTCAGGGAAGGAGGGAGGAAGAAAAAAGAAAAAAAGAAGGAAGACAGGGAAGAAGAGAGGGAAAGAAAAAGCCGAAGTGCACCATGTTGTTAAGTCATGTCATCAAACCGAGTTTCAACCTGCCTTTATAATTTTATGTACCACCACTACCTCCCACATCCTATGCTCCAGTTAAACTGCTTTAGTTGTGGCTATATTAAGGATAGAGCACTAAAAACGTATACATATATATTTGTATATTGATCTCGTATCCTGCAATCTGCTAAATTCACTTATTACTTCAAGTAGCTTTCTGTAGATTCCATTGCATTTTCTATATAGATGATCATTTAGTCTAAGAATAAAGACAGTTTTTCTAATTCTTTTCCAATCTGGATGACTTTCTTTCTTTCTTTCTTTTTCTTGCCTTACTGCACTAGCTAAAACCTTCAGTATAGTGCTAAGAAGTAGCAAGCATGTATTTGTACATTACTTATAATAACAAAAATGATTATTTTTTAGGCATTGAGTAAATAAAGCCCGACTATGTTAAAGGTAAGAATTACTCCCCGCCCTTAAGAATATCAGGACCTGGTTGAGGAGTTCTCTCTACTGGTAAGACAGAAAACTAGATAAGGCTGGAAAGATAAGGCCAGGCCAGGTCCTTGAATGATAAAGGTAACAGCAATAGCAGCAGGGGCCCCAGTACTTAAAGAGAATTAATATGGGCCAGGCACTGTTGAAAGCTCCTGATATGTATTAACTCATTTGATTCTTCCACCTTATCCCCTTTTAAAGGTCAGGAGTAAGAAACCTGAAAGATAAGTAACTTGTGCCTCCATAACTACTGTTCTTAAGTGCTAGACAAAATTGCCTTTGGTTACCATGACTTCATTATCAGGTATTGAGTGTCCACTCGTTGCTAATTACAATATCACTTTCAATTAATTTAATTATCACAACAATCTTGTCTTATAAATGAAGGAACTGAGGTTCAGAGAGTTTAAGTGACCTGTTCAAGGTTACCCGACTAGCACAAGATTCAAATGGAAGTGCTCTGACTCCAAACTCAATACACTTTCTATCACCCCTGAATCCTCTTCAAATAGCTAACATTTATACAGTACTTTGCAGTTTTCGAAAATCATGATCACCTCTATGCCTCAAATGCCACTTAAAGGAATTGTGATATTATTTATTACACAAAGGAGAATTTTTGTCAGTTTCTGAGAGGAAGGAAAATGTAGAAGGGGAAAGATGTGTTTGGGGAAGGCTAGGGCAGGGTAGTGCTAGACAGATTTGCTGAGGCAAGTGCAGGCAGAGGGTTTAGGAGGCTCTGTACCTCTAAGGAGGCTTGAACTTCACCTCTGAACTGGTGAGTCCTTCCCTTCAAACTCATTTGCCTGTCAGGAGAAGTTCTGCTTTAAGTAATATTCCTAGAGGGAACTCCCAGAAAAGCAGAGATAATAGAAGTATTTCTTATGTCACTTCTTTCTCTGCATTTAACTTTTGGGAATATTTTTGTTAACTGAGAAGAGCACACTAAGGAACCATCATCACTGATACAAGGAAAAAACGGATGGTAGATTTCCTCAGCCACGTTCTGTCAGAGTCAACAATTTAACTAAACATATAATAGTCATAACCTCATCAGTGTTAAATTTACTAGGTTTCTGGCACATAGCTCTTCATCTCCCTCATTAAGTTTATAGAGTGTTCTTTGGTACATTTGCTCAGTATGAGCATTTCATTTTCTACTGGCACATATTGGAGTCCAACAGGGGAATGATTTTTCTATCTTAAGTAGTTAGCAGAACAAGGGAGCACATGGAATGGACCAGTGCCCAAAGCCAGGTACGTGGCAAGTAGTAGTGGGTGGGTTTGACCCCCTCCATCAAAATCCTGACCCATTCACCTGGAGTGGGTCCAACACAGATAAGCCAACCAAGCCCAAAATATGAATAGCATTATGTTTTCATTATCTTCCTTGCTCCATGACTGTGGGCACCACTATTCCCTAATTAGGGACTCCCCTCATTCAGAACCAAAGTCTGGAGGTCCTTATTTTTATACCCTTGCCAGGAGGGTTGCTCCAGACAAACTCCTCAAATGCAAATCTATCCCAATCTGCCTTTACTTTATGCTAATTTTGACATGTTAGTATTCTGTGCTCAACTATGTCAAATGAACATGATTCTTAAAAATCATTCAGGTAATTATTACAGTGGTAATATGCTTGATATGACTTCTCTCTCAGGGTTATTTATATTTTAAAAAGGAATACTGAGAGTCAGGAATGCCTTAACTTGTAGAATAAGTCCAATGGTACAGAGAGGGATCTGTGGAGTTTCAGGGTGGGAGCTTTTTCAGGATCCATTGAAAATATCCTGTGAGAAACAGCTAACCTCATCAATATACTTAGCCTCAGTTTCCTGTTGTCACACAGGGTTATCATACTGACCTCACAGGATTATTGTGGAGATTAAACAACTTGGTTAGTAATTGTCATAAACTTCTCAAAAAGCAATAAAGTGAGAAGTTCCTAATAACTTCTGTACTATCGTTTGTATAGGTAATCTACTGGATCTACCCCCATGGGGTCTGAAGAGAAGGGAAACCATTTGGACAGTGAATCGTCTGTCTGTCACCCAGGATTATAACCTCTACTTACAGTATTTGCTGGGTCCAACTACAGATAAATTGTCCAGTCTCTAGTTTCACAACTACCCACAAAAATATAGCCCCTGTTTCTTGGATGGACTACAGAGAAATCACCTTTATCACTGGCATCAATGGTCCTCTGGTACCTACCCACATGGTTGCCACACTGTGTGAACCACGGCAGTGCGTGGACCAACTTATGGACAAGATGCCCTCCATCCTGAGATAAGTAACTGAATCAGGGACACAATCCATGAAGAAAGATAAAATTTTCTACTGTTTTACATTGAATGAGCACTGTTCCCCACCATGACACATCTTTATATTTTACCCAGAATGGATCTTCACAGACCTTCAAATGCTGCTGTCCTCTAACCAATGCATTAGGCACAGTCTATTCCTTTTTCACTACTTTCATTCCTAAGGTCCATAGAATATTAGAAGTCTACTTGATTATCTGTGGAAGTAGTAAGTTTTAGGTATTTGGAGGACATTAAATTATGGAAAAGTGAAGGTCTCATAGCTCCTGATCAAAGTGTCAAAGAAGGTTAGTATGGAAGGATCTCCTGGGACATTCATTTTATTTTACAGAGCAGAGAACTGAGGCCTGAGCTGAAAGCCACATGTGGGAATGAATATGAGGCAGATCTGAAACGAGGCCTTGGGTACTACACATCCATTCCTTTTTCTCTGTTGTGCTTGCCATCAGCACAAGTGCAACCAGGAGGTGCCCTTGTTTATAACAACCCTATCTTATTGTTCCCTGGGAGTTAATGAATGTCTCATATTCCCACTTACATTTTAACCTTCTTCCTCCCTTACCATGAGCCTTCTCATATTTCCTCCTCAAGTTTCAGGGCAGTGATGTGAACTAATAGGTCTTTACTCAACACTTTTGCAATGACCAGTGGCCACTCAATACTTGTCACAAGCTCAGCTGTGGTCTGTTAGCCAACATGCCAATGTCCTCTGTCATAAAACACAACCATAATGACACCAGGGAAAATGGCAGAGGGGTGGAGGATAGTTTCTGCAACTCGCCAGTTCCATGGGCTGCGTGCAGTATGTCCTGTGCCCTACAGTCACATGTGCTGGAGTGCATCAGTTGAGAGAGGGGAGAAGAGACATCACCATAGGAAAGGAAGGAATGCTGTGCCTTGCCAACCATTTCCGAGGTGGTGAAGCTGATGACAGGGTGCAGAGCATACAGCTTTCTGTGGATGCCAAACATGTGGGCTTGAACCCAAGTAACCAACTTATTCAAATCAAAGAAAATCTAATCAGCAAATATTTTCAATGCCTACTATGTGCATCCTGTGGTTAGAATGGGTGACATTTAGGTCCTACTCAACCCCCTGAACAGCACCACTCTTTGCTCCAAATGCCTGATAGTATATTAATTGAATATTCATGTTTTGAACTGAGCATCTGCTGGCATATGTTGAGGTGCGTACAAAACCAAAAGTTATAAATAAAGAAATTATTTCTTTAGCACTTTAATGGTACTCTTGTCAAGCTCCCTAGATGGAGACTGTAAGCAGTTTACCCCCATCCTCCAATGTTTTCTAAGGCTGCCTCCCCTCTTTCTGTGTCCTGCTCTATCAGAATGCAGGAAAGCTAAGCAGGCCAAGCTTCCTCCCATAGCTGCAGGGAGATATACAGGTGAGAACACCACCAGAGGCAACATCCTTCTGAAATCAGGGTTTGGTTGCCTCCAGGCTCACAACCACTCAAGGCCAAGAGGGAACCCTATGCATAATTTGGCATCTGTGGTGCTCCAAGAACAAAGGATATGATATCCCTTTGTTTCTGGACATCCTAAAGTTAAAATGACATCTTGGCTGACAATTATAATTCTGCATTCTTTTATAAATCATGTTATTTCTGAAATTATTTAAAGCAGGTGAATAAATATTCGGTTACCTCACTCCTGGCACTTCTCCTGTGAGAACTTCCAGGGTCTTTACTAATACTACCACCAAGTACTGCAGTCATAAAATGAATAAAGTCAAGGGATTTGCTTCTAAGTTGCTTTAGGCCATTTACTGTCTTCATTCTTCAGTAAGAAGAAACAACCACTAAGTTGAGGGTGGGAGGACCTCTCCATTTGTGAGGGCAGTCTCTGATTTTTCAGGGTCCCCTAGCTGTTATCAGACAGGCTTTGAACACACTCCCGTTAGCATGTTCATGTTTGCATTTCTTGTTCTCTAAGCTCCTCAAAGTCAACAGATGCCTCATATCCCCCATGGCACTGAGCATGATGATCTAAACAATAATTATGATATGGAGTTTATAGATAAGCAAAGAAGGAACTGCTAAGGCCATGCTTGATTGTAGCCTTCCTAAAGGGAAAGTTTAAGGCAAGAAAATATGGAAATATGGGCGGCCATGCCCTAGGCTTGCAGCTCCCTCTTCAAGAATATAAAATCTTGGGTCATTTGCCTCTTATACTTAACACTGCCTACTGGAGAGGGAGATCTTTGTAGCTAATCTGCTCCATGAGCCACTGGGTGTCCTCACTGTCCATGCTCAGCAAGTCAAAAGAAAACACATTTAATGTGCTTTTCTCAGGCACTTCTGCTCTGAATCTCTGCTTCCTTTCCTAGGTACATGAATAGGTCTGGACAACCTAGAAGAAAGCTTAACATTTGCATATCTGGGTATGCTGTTCTACATAGAGCTTTGGATGAATTAGAAAAAGGCAGAAAACCGTACTTGAACAACAATAA
The DNA here is from genome assembly GCF_019186645.2 of Phyllostomus hastatus. Classification (NCBI taxonomy): domain Eukaryota; kingdom Metazoa; phylum Chordata; class Mammalia; order Chiroptera; family Phyllostomidae; genus Phyllostomus; species Phyllostomus hastatus. The sequence continues at coordinate 20,870,413 of NW_025333869.1, forward strand.
AAATGTTCATATATATATATAAAGGCACTCTGCTGGGCAGATCCACCTACAGACAGGTAGCTTGATGAGCTTGATGTGTGGAGCCTAGGTCAGATTTTTATCCTGCTGACACGCTCCCTTGAATTATGGAAATCTGTGGTACTTTCTTACCCTTAAACTCAGAACCTGGATCATGTTCTGAATGGTCTGTCTCCTCTTTTCTGAGTCCCACTCTGATCCTTCTACCTCTAGAAAATCCCATGGCTCTATTCAAGAAGAAAGCTTCTAAGACAGTTTCATCAAAACCAAGTTTCAACTCAAAAGTCCAGGACACTTTTATTCTCTTAACCCCACCCCCAGTCAAGTAATGACTTCAGAGGAAAAATCGGTTGGAAGAAGGATGGAAGGTATCCATACCTCCTAGTCTTTTCTATACCCTGACAACTTTTTGTTTGTATTCTCAACCTTATTATACTTTTATTTAATTAATTTTGTACTAACTGAATTTCTTTGTTGCCAATTTTGCCCATGTGCCCAAAATAGAAGGACAAAAAGCCACAGCCTCTACCCTACCTACCCATGCTAACACCTCCATGTAATTTTGTGATCCAGAGATGACCCTGGGCTACATGTTGGAATTTCTTTACTGTAGAAGAACTATTTCTGCAAAAAAAATTTGAAGTTGTCATTTTCATTTAAAAGATAAGATGATAAAACACACACACACACAAACCATTATTTGTAAAATGCCTACAGATGATGAAGAGGAATGCATATCAATATATACACATGCATACAGATGAGTGATGGGGCCCGTGTGTACGTGTCTACCCTCAGAGGCCAAAACAAACCTTTTAGAGATGAAGAGAGTGATGGAATACTAAGGAAAATGACAGGAATCAAGAGTGATTTCAAATTCCTTATAGCTTTTCCTTCCACCAGTCCTTCCAGATTAAAAAAAAAATTTTTCAGAATTCCATTTACATTTGATACCTAAATCAGCTTCAAAAAACAGTCACATGGGTGGCAGAAATGCCAGGGTTACTAAGAAGGAGTCTCATTGTGGTATGAGAATGATTGCTAGTGAGAAAGGGAGATTTTTGAGTCCTCTTCTGGTATTGCTTAGCTAAATAAACTCTGATACCTCTGTGCCTCAGTGTTTGATATCTTAGATTCTTTCCAGAGTTTGCTAGTGTTCTGTGGTTATATTATTAAAAAATCATGTAGATATTTGAAATAATGACTACCATATACATGACAACTGTCACTGCCACCACTATCATACTGACTTCTTTTGAGAACAATTTGCAATTACTCAGTTACACCTGTACCTTAAGAAGTGAGCAAATAGTGGATTTCCTCATTTTGCAAAGAGAAATATAGATAGAATTTTAGTCACTTGACCAATATATTTGAGTGGTGCCAATTTCAAACTTCAAAAGTGCCAAAAACACCAATTGCAAGACTGTCTCAAACTCTAATGATAGAGGACCCTTTTAATTGGGTTTCCAAAGTAGCTGTCAAGGTGAATAATAAAAATTCCAGGAAAATTTGATCTTCAGAAAGCTTGGGCTCTGGTTATGGTCCTAAATTTGGTCCAGGTTCAGATTTTTCAAATGTTATTCCAAATACTCCCTAGCCCAATAATTTGGGATTACATTCAAACCTGAGTGTCCCTTCCCTTCACAATCAGCATGCATGCAACTCTTTACATGGTATATAACTTAGGAAGTTGGACATGTCACTTCTTCACTGCACAAAAAAATTAGACTTAGTTCCTCAATCTAAAAATATCTTGGATAAGCAGGTCTTTTTCTTTTTTTTTTTTTAAGTACAGAACACTTCAAATATCTGCATGTCACCCTTGCACAGGAGGCATGCTAATCTTCTCTGGATCATTCTGATTTTAGTATATGTGGCGCTGAAGCAAACATGAGGAGGTCTTTTTGAGAGATAGAATTGTACATGGTAAAAATTACAGGTTTTGCAATCACATAGACCAACAATAACTTTAAGTATCTATGTTAAGAGAAGGCAGCATTGAGAACTACCCACATGTGGATTATTCATCCTTTACCTCATCAGATATAGTTGTTGGCACATAGCATGTACTCAATAAGTATTTATTGAATTGAATTAATCTATTCTCATATTGAACAAATTTACTTTCACTCAAAGAGGACTCCATAATCATTTGGTAACCTGATACTGTGCTTCTTGTTTTTCTTTAAGGGAGAGAGAGTCCTGGGTTTGGGATATTGGTGTCTTTGTCGCCACCTCATCCATAAAGCTTTCCCTGACAGCTCCGGTCTATTCAACTCCCAATTTTATGACTCCCTGCTGTACTTCTTCCAGGTTTCACTCACTTTGGCACATACATGATACCTTATCTTGCCATGTAAAATGTGTTTCATAAACACATCATCCTTCCTATGACTCTATAAGTTCCTCAAGGGCAGAGGCCATGTTTGATATTTATTTTGGGGATCCCATGGCACACAACACAATACAGAGCACGTAGCAAGCTCTGAACAAGTACTTGTTAAATTGGTTTGAATTTTAAAGAGAATACTCTCTTGCCAGTGATGATTTTGTTTAAGAGAATTATCAAGAGGTGGGACTGGCTGTATACACCACTTATTTCACCCAAATTAAACCCACAGGCCTCTGCACTTGAAGTGCTAGCTAGGAAGCAGAGGATCAGGAAGCAGCTGCTTACTTTCAACAAAGAGGAGATTGTATTTCAGCAAAGGACTGCAGGATTTCACATTTTAGTCACTGGCAACTCTTGACCAAACCCTTTGGTGTTATCAGGAATAAAGAGTAACCCAGCGATATGTCAAATATCAATTTCCAATTACGTTCCTGTGACACATTTCTGCCACTTGGGAAAACTCCCAAGGGATCTGTTGCCCCTTATCAGCTCAGATCAGGCTTAACTTTCAGTTAAACAGGTAACACTCGGCAGGCACCACCTGGTTTAGCCTCAATATTACAGTGTCCTCCTTTGACACTCAGATTCTCTTGTGAAGTCTTCAATATTGGCTTACACTGTCACTGGAGACCTGGCCCAAGTGTGGAAGGCCTCCTGATATTATACACTGAACCATATGTGCTGGGGTGGAATGGGGATAACTCTGACACCTATGAAGAGTTGTTGTCACTAAGGGTTCCCAACTCTTAATTTGCATTGAGATGTTGAACACAGGATCACAGGAACAAAACCTCATGCAGGACATTTTGCATTTTCAACTCCAGCCAAATGAAAAAAAAGAGGGAGTCTTTAAAGTTTTACCTTAGATACTCAAAACACAAAACAGTATTTCTACCCTTTAGCTCACAGAAGGCAGGCCACAGACTAATTGAAAACAATCTGTGGTATTAAGTATATTAAAACTAAGAATCTGAAAAAAAAAAAACAACCAGAAATCACATGCACCCCTCTTATTACAAAGTAATGGAACAGAATTTGGAAACCCCAGAAAATATCTCTGGGTTCATAAATCACTGCAGTTGGAGGGAAACACAAATGGCCAGCACCTGGACTCAGCCTTCCACTGGAGCAGGAGAGCAGCCTGAAGAATCCAACTGAGGGGCCAAGGCTCCAGACTGTGCTCTGTGATTAATGACTTGAGTGAAAGGTCTCAGTTGAGGCTGAACAATTAACTTGTTCTCTCTATATCTCAGAACTCTCCACAGCATAAATATGTCTTCGCTGATTGTTCCTATTTACCAAAATGTGAGCCAGTCTGGGAAGCTTCGAATGTGTCATCATGAGACTGTTTCTGACAATTGGGAGAGCCCTGGTGTTTGTCAGGACTACTTTCGTCAAATCATCTGTGTTGACTCTGCATGCATGTCTCAACCTTTCAGTTCCTTTTCAAGTTTAAGAACCACCTCAAATGAGGCAATAGCATTGGCCTTGTTCTGTCAAAAAAAAAAAAAAAAAAGTCCACAGCTCAGAGGATTGTAAATGGACAGCATATGGCCTGGCTTGTTTCTGGTCATTCCCAAAAAAGTTCTTGGGGAATTGAATGTCCGTGAGATTAATGGTTCCCTCCTGTCCTGCCTTTATCCTCTGGAATAGTTTTCTCTAATCTCTTTCAGATCCTCTAAAGCATTTAGACTGAACCAATCACTTATCCTGAATCTACAACTGAGACTCTAAGATCTGCTAGAACCAAAGGAATTCTCCAAACTACTTTCCCTTTCTCCTGGATGTGAATTCATAGATGGGACAGAAAGGCAGGTACCCCAGAACATGATTTTGAATGTGGGAGTATTAAGAGGAAGTACCCAAGGAATCCCATTGCCTTTCTCATTTGACCTTCCACAACTGCTTGATTTCTAACAAGTGCTCTATAAAAAGTGGTTATGACCTACTTCATTGGGTTTTTGTGGGGACTGGTAAGATAATGCACATGTAGGTGCTAGCACAGTACCTAGAACATGGTAGGTACATAATATCGTAGCTATGGTTATTACTACTCAAATTAGCTAATATTGACTAATGAGACACTAAGGGAGTTGGACAAAATGAAGCAGAAACAATCATGGCTTAGAATATTGATATGAGGAAGCAGTTCAATGTGGTGACATCAAAGAGATGGATACTTAAAAAGCACTGATGAAGGATACTGTCTTCTTGGTCTGAAGAATTTCTGCAGCCTCTAAATTTGCTTGTCTCCATGAAAGAAAAAATCTAATTTAAAAACTATACTACATCAGGAAGAAAATGAACCAACGATGTATAGGATGGGATAATTAGAATATTCTCCCTGAAATTCCTGGCATAATAGCAAGACAGTGAGGCATCCTGAAATTCCTGGTATAATAGCACAACAGTGAGGCATCCTTCACAGTCTTGTGCAGCTGCTCCAGAGTAAAGTTGGGATCTGTATCCTTCATTCTGCATGTCCAGCATGTTCTTTCCCACCTCTGACACATGATGTCCTTTGCATCAATAAGGACTGGTGCCAGACACACTAAATTGCCTTTGACTGCATTTAACTGATACAGGACATTTTTATGATTCTTTTTTGTTGCATCATTTTTCACTTTTGACTTTATAATTCTCTGCTGACTTTAAATAAAGCTTTGCCAGACTAGCCAAGGTGGTTTTTAATAGAGATTTAGGGGCTAGGTTGTGCTGTGGTTTGGATTCAGATTCTACTCCAACAACGAGGGGAAATTAACTAGGTGGTTTCATTTCAAGTGCCCATTTATACTCAGAATAGGCAGAGAATTTATCTTCTTCCAAGCCTTGTAATCATGACACTACAAAGTGATATCCAAGAAATAAAAAATTAGGTAGCAATAGCTTCAACACCACAAAACCACTACACAATGTCCCTGTAAGCCCAGATGACTGGGATAATATAAAAACAGCAGTGGGATCACTTGCTAAGTGATAGGGAGGAATTTGACCACATTCTGTCCTATGCCAAAGACAATGCTTGTTCTCCATAAAATGAGGAACTCAAATGACCCCACAGCAGCTACTCCTTCCTGCTCTGTGCTATCCCTAGACCCCAGTGCCTTGTGCCCAGATGAAACACTAGAAGCCAGCTGGCCTTCAGTGAGTGGGAAAGGTAACATGACTGGCAAAGAAACCAAGTCAGATAAGAAGTTAGTCCCCCAAGTTGACATCTTTTTACAAGAAGAAGAACCTTGAGTTAATTATTTCTCAAAAAATATAAAACTGGTAACTCAGTAAAATTTTGGTTTTGTCTTATTTTTCATTAACATGATCCATTGATATTATCATGCTCCATTGAGGCTCCAATGCTTGCTCCATTGCAAAGGAATAGATATAACATATGTAAAATATTCAGAATAATTTTTAAAAATCCGTGTATCTATTAGTAAACTTAGAAATAAATAAATACCTTTAGTTTTCCTATCAGATTAGATTTTTTTGCTTCTACCTACCACTGATGGTAAATATATCCCTGAATTTTAAGTTTTTCATTCCCATGGTTTAATTTACATGGATTTACATTAATTTACATTGATTATCTATTTTCTAAATAATCATTGAGTGGTTTTTAGAAGGTTAAAAATTCTCTGTTAAACTAACCTTGAAATGCAGTGTTTGCACACAGACTTGCAAGAATCAGCATGTGTCTATGTCTTTCATTCCATTCTTACATTTACAGCAGGAAAATAAAGCTAAGCCAGATGGGCAATATTTGGCTGGCCACTTGCTTTTGTAAATAAAGTTTTATTGGAACACAGTCATGACCATTTGCTTATATATTGCATGTTACAATGACAGAGTTGAGTAGTCACAACAAAAACCATCTGACCCATTTACAGTAGAAGTTTTCTGACCCATAATTTAGGGCATCTCCATTTACAAGCACAGATATCTCACGTTCAGCATGTCTGATCAAATCTGTTCCTCCTAAGTACCATTTCTCAGAAAATGGCTAGATCTTCCACAAAGGTACTGAGGTCCAAAACTAGGGAGCTACCTGATGTTCTTCCCTCCTATTCACTATTTACAACCCATCAGTGGATACCACCCAAGTATTCAAACTTCTCAGCAATACTTCTATGAAGTCCCTTTCTCTGTACCATAGCCAGCCCTTTGTTCAAGCCTTATGTTGGTTCAGGAAACCCTCCACCCAATGACCGAGTCTTTTGTGAGCCCAGGTTGCATAGCACTTATAATACTTCAAGGCATTCATCTGAGTTTCTGTCTGCTCTCTTGATCATCTTGGTCTAAAGTGTAAATTCCTCAAGGGCAGGGGCCCTTGCCATCTCTGCACACAGCACAGGGCCTTGCATAGCAAATGCTTCATAATAATTTAGCCTCCTGTAGTTTGCTTAGTCCTTCTCAGAAACCACTGAGGGCCTGACATGGCAGGACTCTTGTGGCTGCCATGTCACTAGTCAGCAGGGTTTGGAAACAGTCACTACTCTCTTAACCTCATGGCCAAGAAGACTTGGGAAAAGAGACTCCTTATTAATATTTAATGCAGTGGTCTTCAAATTGTTGTATGTAGAGAAATCGCTAAAGGATCTCATTAAAAATACCAGAGGCCAGGTGTCAACCCAGGCCCACTGAATCAGAATCCCTGGAAGTAGGTACTCAAGCATATTTACCTTATAGATATTTCTTAGGAGATTCTAATGTATGAGTAGCATATATCTAACAATAACAGCTTCCTGAAAATATCTTCCCTAGTTCTACCCCATCTCACCACATTGTCCTTGATGGATAGGAAATTGTGCATAGAATTCTACCCCCCCCTTTGCATGGGTACCAGAGCTTCCCTAAGCTTTTTGACCCTCCTCCACTGACCCAGAAGAAGCCTGATTTGAGAGGATAACTGTATCTTTTTTAAAGGGCTCAATTCAGGTCTTCAATCTCTGTTTTTTATTGACTTGCTTGCATTCCTGATTAATGATAGGATCTACTCCCCACCCTGAGCATCTTTACTGCTGCATGTATCTAAAATCAAGTATCTCTTGTTATATCCTAGTACCACTCCCTAGTATGTACCATATCTCTCAGGACTTGCCTGAGGGAAGAGACAGACAAGCATTTATACAATGCATGCATTATAAAAATTCTTGTTTTAATTTGTACTGCTCTCTTCATTTTCAACATATTGCAGATCATTTAATATGTAAAAGCAAATGTTAATAGAAAGGTTACATCAACAACAATACCAATGAGATGCTGTTAGTATTTGTTACAGATTTTTCTTATTAGACTTAATTTTTTCTTAAACTGCATGTGACCCATTATCATTATGTTTGGCGGATAATATAACAAAACAAAATTACCAGTCCATTTTACTCTAGGAGGAAGTCTAAGGTTCCTTGGGTTTTATAACACCAGGCATAGCACAAATTTAAGGAATTTTTCCAGTGCTGCACTTGGTGATTTTTAGGGTCTGTTTTCCCCAGAGGCATGTAAGTACTAAAATTGCATTCGGTTGCATTTTGCTCTCAGCAGGTGAGAAAGTGCATAGTCAATGGGTTATTTGCCATTCTTTATTTCCATTTTATACAGTCTCATGGAGGTATCTCTCAGGTGGTTGTTGAAGTTTACTAGACACCCAGGAGTCATCTTGTGTTTCCTCTAAGTGGCATTTATAGTAGATAACCAAAGGGGTCGTCTAGGAAGTCAGTGGTGCTTGTGTTAATTCAGATTAAAGAGATCAGATTTTTTGCTATGGAATTCCGATAGGGGGAAACTAGATCATGTATTCAAACAATATTTATAGGATTACAAACCGGCAAATTCTGATATTGGTAATAAAAATGACACAACATTTGAAATCAGTATATAGGAAATAAAAAGCTTTCTGAATATGCAGATCAATTAATTACAAAGAGGTTACACACGAAAAATCACACAGTGATTTTGCTACACCTTTATTTATCTGTAACAAAAGCACCAGGTCCTATAAATGCAGTGTTGTTACTCTGCTTTCTTTCAATAAGATATCTCCAATTAACCATCATTTATTTTCATGCTTCACTAGTACCCTGATAATTGATACTCATAATAGGATTCCTGAAATACTAAAAAAACCAGAGTGCTTTCTTGAATCATGAAGAAACAGACTAAAATGTACTCAGTATAGTTGTACTGTTGAGTATACTTTATTGGGGGCAGGGGTAGCATAGAATAGGGTAAGGAACACAGGCTTCAGTATTAGACCTAGTTTTGAATCTCACAAGGACACTTATTAGCACTGGGACCTTAGGTAAACTATATAATACCTCTCTAAGCTTCAATTTCCTATAAAGTGGGGATAATACCTATCGCTAGGAGATATTTCCAAGATTAAATGAGACCATGGACATATGTAAAATATCAGCACAGTGCCTGGCTCTAAAGAAATCATTCAATTAATAGTAGCTATTATTAATGCTGATGTCTCCTTTCCCATTCTTAGTAAATCAGAAAGCCACGCATTCATTATATGCATCCACCTCTTTACTTTTTTCTCTATATCTCTTTGTATACCGGAATATTCGATTCATATGAATATCACATTCCCCAACAGTGACAGAGTACAGAAAGTTTACTGTGGACTTTCAACACTAGATTATTTAATTTTAAGAAGAAAAGCAACGTTTTCACAAAAAGTATTTCTTTATGCCTAGCCTTGGGGAAACAAAGTTTCCAAGTTTCCAAAATGGTCACAAATTACCCAAAGCTCCTAACCTCTTTAGATCTTTTATTATTTTTATTATTACTATTATATGAGTAAAATATTAGCATATTTTATAAAAATTCAGATACTGAAAAAGCTAAACTTCTTGAACCTCTTCTACCTTTTGCCAATTCAAACTGGGTCTTCTCCTAGAAGTACCTACTTTTAGGGGTTTTCTATCCATCCTTCCATAACTATTCCCATGCATTTATGCGTAAGTGCGAGACTGTGTGTGTGTGATTTTGTGCTTTTAAATACACTATCATGATGTACAAATGTTAGTACTCAGATTGTTTTCTGCTCAAAAATATGTTATGAAAAATATTCTGTAATAGTATTTAATTTACTTTAACCTTTTAAAAAATGCTGCATCATATTTAATACAATGATTATTATACTTTAACCATTCCTTTCTTGATAGGCATATATAATTTCTCTGTAGTTTTTTATTACTAGAAAAACACTGTAATAAACATTATTTTGCGTATTTCCCTTTGGACATGTGTAATTGCTAGGTTATAGGCTACATGCATTTTATTTCACTCTCTTAAATTTGATTTATTTTTTAATATGATTCCAATTTTAAAGTAGATGCAAGTGTACAGTGAATAGGGTTCCTCCTCTCTAGTCTTTCCACCCACCTCCTTCTCCCCGTCCACAGGCAGTCAGTACTGTCTATCTTTCAGAGTGTTTTTAGAAACACAGATTCCTATCATTGTACTTTTTATGCTAAAAGGGTAGTATTCTATGCATATTGTGCTGCATCTTGTTTTATACCCTTAATGATATATGCTGCAGAGACTTGCATATAATAATATAGGGAAATCCCTAATTCTTTTAACAGAGACACACAATATTCCAGAAATTAGATGTACTATGATTTACGTAGCCATTTCACAATTGATAGAAATTTTGCTATTTTCAATGTTTAGCTAGTACATCTACTCTACAACGAATGCTATTGTATATATGTCATTTTACACACATGCAACTATTTTTAGGAGTGCAATTGCTGATCTATTTTTATAGTGAGTTGTCGCTCACTTTTTTACATATTTCAGGAAGTCTTCATATATTAGAAAAATATATGTAATCTATCATTGTCTGTGATATGATTTCCAAATATTTATGTTTCACTGTATGTCTTTTGACTTTGCTTCAGATCTCTTTCTTTCTATGTAAAAGTTCTTTTTTGCTTTGAAAAGTATACACAATTAAGTATAAATATGTACCATAAAACTTTAAAGCATGTGTATTGGGTTTCTGGTTTAAAATTCCAGCTTTTCTACAGCATCTTTGTGTGGTCTGATCTGGATTTTATCATGTTTTGATTCCTTTTTTTGAAACAATCTCAAATTTATAATAGAAATGTAAAAACAGTACAAAACACTTTTTTAACATTTTGAGAATAAGTTGCTCATGTGATGCCCTTTACTTCCAAATACTATAGTGTATTTCTTACAAATAAATGCATAATTGTAAATATAGTCATAAGATCAGGAAATTAACATTGATATAATACTACCATCCACTTCCAAGATCCCATTCAAATTTTACTGATTGTCCTAATGATTTTTGTAAATTTTATTTTTCAAGTACAGTTTATATGCAATATTATTTTACATTACTTTCAGGCATACAGCACAGGGTTTACATGCTCATATACTTTGCAAAGTTACAACCCAATATTTCCAGTATCCACCTGGTACCTGCATAGCTATTGCAATATCATTGACTATATTCTCTAGGCTGTACTTTATATCTTCAAGACTATTTTGTAACTGCCAATTTGTATTCTTAATCCCTTCCCCTTTTTCACCCTGTTCCCCAATGCCCTTTCCTCCTGGCAACCATCAGTCTCTGTATCTATGAGTCTGTTTCAATTTTGTTTGTTTATTTATAATATTTTATTCTTCAGATTCCAGATATAAGTAAAATCATATGGTATTTGTCTTTCTCTGATTGACTTATTTCAATAAGCACATACCCTCTAGGTCCATTCATGATGCCACAAATGGTAAGATCTCATTCTTTTTATGGCTGAGTAATATTCCATTGTATATATGTATCATCATCTTTTATCCACTCATCTGTTGATGGGCACTTAGGTTGCTCCCTTTGCTGATTATAGTAAATAACACTGGAGTGAACACAGGGTGCACATATTCTTTCAAATTAGTGTTTTGAGTTTCTTTGGATATGTACACAGATGTGGAATCACTGAGTCATAAGGCATTTCTATTTTTAATTTTTTGAGGAAACTCCAAATTGTTTTCGCATAGTGCTTGCACCAATCTGCATTTCTACCAAAAGTTTATTGATTTGAGAGAGAGAGACTATCAATATGACAGAAAAACATCATTCAGTTGCCTCTTGTATATTGCCTCAAAGAAAAATATATTTTTGGTAGTTATATAGTTTCATAATGAATTTATATTTTAATAAAAAGATCATTGACATATTTATAGTCTTGAGTTTTCCTATGAAAGAATATGGTATGCCTATTCATGTCTCCAAGCACTCTTTTGTGCTCTTCTAGAGAACTGTAAAGTTTTCTTTGTGAAGATACTATGTTATTGTTAATGTATGATTACAATATTCCCCACTTACTACCTTTTATGTTGCTTTTGTAAACGAAGTTTTTAATTTACAATATGCTTAGTTGGTTTTTGTTTTAATATTAAAAGGCTAGTGATTTCTGTGTGTGTACCTTACTTCCTTACAGCATTCTCTTGTTAGTCTTTCAGTCGGTTTCTCTTAAGTTTCCAGTTGTCAAATCAAATATAATCATTTGTAAGCATGATAATTTTGTCACCTGTGCTCCATTTTCATGACTATAGTTCCTTTCTTGCATCTAATTGCATTGGCTAGTATCTCCAGTAAAACATTAAAGAGCAGTGGTGGTAACAGACATATAATGTTGTCCTTATTTTAATAGAAATATCTCTTACATTTGCCCATGAAGTTTTATGTTGGCATTGTACTAAAATGGACAGATTTTACCATATTAAGGAAGTATACATCTATTTTTATATGCTTTTTATCAAAAATGTTTTATTAAATTTGGTCAAAGCCTTTTCAGCATCTACAGAATGGTGGCATTCATCTTTAGATCTATTAAAACAATTCAATAAATAAATGGATATCCTAACACTGAAACTTGATTGCATACTGAGAATACACCTCACTTGGTCATAATGTTTTACCCTGCTGCTTACACTGTTGGGTGTTGTTTATAATTATTTTATTTAGGAATTTTGCATATGTATTCATAAGTGAGTATACTCATGTAGTCATTTTCTCTCAAACCTTATCAATTTTTATAGAAAGGTTTTATGCACTCTATAAAAAGAATTTCAAAGTACTTACTTATCTATGCTCTGGAACAGTTTACACAGCTTTGGAATTTTCTCTGTGGTACACATGAGCCAGATTGCAGGGGCTCACAAGATGTGAGCACACCTCTTCCCAACTCCACAAAAAGTAATGTAATGTGTGTAGCTTGAAATCACTCAAAGTGGGAATATTCATGTTGCAGAAATTAGTAAACTCTACTGATCAGGGGGTGTGTGTGTGTGTGTGTGTGTGTGTGTGTGTGTGTGTGTGTGTGTGTGTGTGTGTGTGTGTTTGCTTTGTAGAGACGCAGTTGTTAAACATTTAACAGACTACTATTGAGTCATTTTCTCTCCTAGTGTTTGATAAAATCTCCCTGTAAAGCCACCTAGACTTTGTGCTGTTGGGGGGTCCTGGTAGGTTTTATGAACTTTATTTTGCCTCTAGAAATCAGTCTGTTTGTATTTTCTATCTCTCTGGACTCAGGTTTGGGAAACCACATTTTCCTTGAAAACTATCCACTTGATTTAGACTTTCAGATATTTTCACAGAGATAAATAAAATTAGTTCTCATGATTCTTTTAATTTTCTCTTGTTTTTGTGGATTTCAACTCTTGTATTTTGCTTTTTCTTTAATTTTCCTTGATTATGTTAGTGATTTAGTTTTTTTAAAAAAATTAGGTTTTGGCCCTGGGTGGTGTAAGTCAGTGGATTGAGCACTGACCTATGAACCAAAGGGTCGCTGTTCAGTTCCCAGTCTGGGCACATACCTGGTTGCAGGCCAGGTCCCCAGTAGGGGGCATGTGAGAGGCAACCACACATTGATGTTTCTCTCCCCCTCTTTCTCCCTTCCCCTCTAAAAATAAATAAATAAACCCTTTTAAAAAATTAACTTTTAACCCTGGCTGGCGTAGCTCAGTGGATTGAGCGCGGGCTGCAAACCAAAGTATTGCAGGTTTGATTCCCAGTTAGGGCACATTCCTGGGTTGCAGGCCACGGCCCCCAGAAACTGCACATTGATGTTTCTCTCTCTCTCTCCTTCTCCCTCCCTTCCCTCTCTAAAAAGAAAATTAATAAAATCTTTTAAAAATTAACATTTAGATTATTTATACTTTTATTGTAGTATATCTCATTAATATCTGGTTTTAGCTTTAATAATTCATTTCTTTTGGTCATTTAACTGTGTATATTTTTGAGTCAGATGTTTATCTTTCACATTTTTTCTTTATTGAAAGAGTACTATATATAGTTAAAACTGTTTTCCTCTGAGCCTGGCATTACATCTATTTTACAGGTTCTAATAGGTAAGGGTTTTACCATCATACTTCTCTGGCTATTCCATGGTCCAGGCTGATATGTTATGTTTGACTTGAGATTTAAGAGTATTAGAAAATTTCTGGGCAGCTAAGCTTTCTGCAAGCTAATTTTGTTATTCATTTTTAGTTTTATTATATTGTGACCTGACAGTTTTTGTACTACTTCTATTCCCTGAAATTTATTGAAATTCTATTTGCAGACCAGTGTATTATTATTGTAGAAGGTTGTATTTGCCAAAATGATCAGAGCAATATTTCAGAGCAATGATCAGATCACACGTTCTCCTAGAACTTCGCCACTACCCTTCCAAACGTGGAGTACATTTTCCCTTCCCTTAACCATGGTCAGGGCTTTTGTGACTATGTTGATAAGTAGAATGTAGATAAAGTGATGCTGCCTGACTTCTAAGACTTTGGTCACAGCAGATAATATGGCTTTTGCCTGGCTCTTACTTTCTCTAGGGCCTCTTGCCCTTAGATCTCAGCCACTATGTCATCTATGAGGAAGGCTTTGCTAGCCTACAAAGGAAGGCCACATGGAAAGCAGCTGATAGCTAGCATCAATCACCAGGCATGTGATTTTTCAAATGATTATAGCTCTCAGATTTCAAATCTTCTATTGAGTCCTCAGATATTATATAACAGAGATAAGTTATTTCCCTGGCCCTCTTTTGGAATTCCTGACCCATAGAATCTGTGAGAATAATAAATGTCTTATGCTTAAAGACCTCCTGAAGTAGTCTTACATTTTGTAACTCCACACTTATTTTTGGCTGGAGTTAACCTCTTCAATTCTATCCTTCTATCCATCTACATACTTTCTAATTAACAGCACTACCCTTTCTTGATTTCCAATTAGTTATCGATACAAGGTGTTTTTGTTCCCCTACAGGGAGTAGTATAATATCATTTCTATGATTTCTGCTAACACCTTACAACGGCTTCCTGACCTAGTCACAGTGTGTGGCCTACAAGACTACAAGTTCTGGCCTCTGATAGTATTCTGATTCCATCTATACTCCTCCAACCCTGCCCTCCCCTGCTGGATTGCTTACCTGGCCACACTGGCCTGCTTGCTCTACTTCATGCATGCCAGTACTCTCCTATCTCAAGATCTTCCACTTGTTCTTTTCTCTGCCTGGATGACTTTTCTCTGATATTCTCAGGTTTCCATCTCATGCCTCCTTCAAGTTAGTATTGCAATGCCACTTTCTCAGTGGTGCCTTCTCTATCAAGTCTCAAATGATCAACACATACTCCCTTTTGTTTTCATCTTAGCACTTACCTCTAATACACTATATGACTTTTATTTTTTATTTTTGTCATCTATCCTTTCAAAAGAATGTAAGCTCTTTGAAGACAGAATTTTTGGTTTATTCATCACCTATCCCTAATGTTTGGAAGAGTCGTGGCACATAGTATGTGCACAATAGGTATTTTCTTTAATTAACTAATAAATCTCTAGGGGTCCAGAAGAAGAAAAAAAGGCTATAGAGCACATTCATCATGCTATCTTAGTTTCTCCTGTACTTCATAATTTCCCAGATACTCCAGCATTCACTGCCCTGCCTACCCTATTCTCCAGAGGATGCTGGCTATTTGATTTACAGACTGTGAAGTAAGTTCTAGAAAGATTCCAAGGAAACAGATGAAGAAGAAAAAGTAATTAGAAATATAAAGGGAAGCTCTCTCTTGAGAAAAGAAATTTGAGGGAGAGGATTGTTACATAGGCTTCTCTAATCAAAAACAAAGAAAGGAACTGCATCTTATCCTCTTTGACTCTCCTTGATTGGGGAGAAACTGATGAGGTATAGCAAGATAAATAAAGGAACATAGAGCTAATCCGTAACAGAATGACTGTTTTATTGTTCTCACACAGATGTCTGTTCTCAGAACACAAGATTTTTTTTTCTTTGGGGAAGGGTGGGAATAGGGGTAAAAGGGCACTTTACATTGGAATCTCCAGGCAACCTGTGTTTTGGAATTAGTATGGCATTATTTTCCTGGCTCCCCACTCCCTCCTGTCTTTCAGTTAAGAAACACTTGTCTTCAAACAGCACAGAGAGTTTGCATTAGCATCCCTGAGGACAGAACTTTGACCTCACAGACTAAGGAAAATGGAAAGCTACAAATGGAAAATTCCAAATTGCTGTACTCTTTTATTTTCATGCTAATATTTCTGCATAGAGTATTTAAAGAAACAGATGCACAAGAATAATACAGAGATGAGAACTAAGAACTCCTCTGACAACACTGGAGTGTTTTTCCAGGATGGTCTTGTATCTACCTATCTGTGCTTGAAGAAATCCAGAGAGGTCAAGGTGAAACCCAAGTTTCATTTTATGAAATAGTTGAACTAGCATTGACATAGAGAACTTTGGATCTGGGTTTCATATCCTGACCGTATTTGAAAGTAAGTTTCATTTCACTTCCTTCAGGCTACACTATTCAACTCTCAAAGACAGATGAGCTTATTCTTCAGTAAAAGGCCTGGGAGAGGTGATTTCCCAATCTTCCTTGACAATCCACACCTGAGTTCAACAATGCTCATCCTTTCCTTGGATCTAACCAAAACCGCACCCACTGTATTTTTCAGCCTCTGGCTACTTTGTAATAGGTGTGACAAGAAAAACTTCTCATCTTTTTCTTAAAATAACTTCATCCTGGGTATAAATCCTGAAGTGAAAGACATATAAGGGCATACATTCTGTAAAGCCAAATAGTCTCAATCTTTTTCTCTTAATATGCAGCCAAAAGTTATATTTTACTTTACCATGAGGGTACCTCACAGAGGAGTAGCTAACTGGAAACATAGAATCATTGTATATAACCTCTGTTTTAAGGTTATTCTCACATACACTCCAGCTAGATCATGACCAGAAATTAAACAAGAACTCTACTTGGTCTGTCCCCAAGTTTTGTTTCACACTCACAGGGAGAGTTCCTCTAGCTTTCTTACCTATAGAAATGGTTTCATTCTGGTGGTGGCTTTAGAATGTTTATAATCAGAGATCATAGGAGCAACAATTGAGTGGAAATGTGTGAGCGGAGAGATAAGGGGCGGAAGGCTTTGTTCTGAAACTGCATTTCTGTATTGAGCACACCTTTTTTTCTCAGTTTGTGGGTTTATATGAGGTAACTAGGGGAAAGAGCTCTTGCACATTTAGAAGTAGACCAAGAGAGGAGTAAAGCCCCTTTTTTTATACCTGAATAAAAACAACATAGCACTGGCCACTCCCAAGGGATCTGACAAACCCAGCTTTCTCCTTCCACCTATTTGTTCAATTCAGCTCTCACTTTCATCCAAGGCTACCTCCCCATTCTTCCATCTTCACTCATCTTGCCCTTCTTCGCACTCCTGCCCCCAGTTTGGCCCCTGCTTTCTAACTGGAGACCCTTATTTCTCCGTTTAGACTATAGGATTCCTGAAGGCAGAGCCTACAGCTTCTTCTGCTTCTCCCACAACCCCAGTGCAGGGTTTGTCCAAAAAAAAAAAAACATGACTGGGTGGCTGATTGAAGAAAAAGAAACAGGCTCCTGCAGTGACCTGGAGCATATGGAATTCTGATTAAGAGAATGAAAAGTCAGAAAGCCCCAAACCACACCCTTTACAAAGTATATACATCCCACCAAACCCAAAGTTATTAGAAAAGTAACAGCCCTCTCCACCAACCAGCTCCAAACAAAAATTTCATTAGGATGGATAAAGAAGCAGAGCAGTAAATATTAATGGCTGGAAGAGGAAGGCTGGAGGAGAGCAGGCTGATTGAGCAGGTGTTCACCTCACTCAAATTCAATCCACTCGCAGCCAACAACGTCATTCTTTGGCCTCCTTGAGCTCACCGACAGGCCATTTTTCATGATTTTACCATTTCTGGACAAATGCAAATCTTTTAATTAAATGTAACACACACATGATTCCAGATGTTTGTTTACTTGTTCCAAAAAGGTTGTAAAATCTCTACATTAGGAAAAACGTGTGGCAGGGGTAAATCTTTCTAGAAGACACAGGGAAATGGATGAGTTGGAGAAACTGGGACCAGGAAGTTAATGCTGGGTAGATCTCTCAGCAGAATAATGTGAACAAAAAATATTGGCTCCAAATACCTCTTTTTTTTCAGAAACCGAAGATTCAGGAATAAAACACATTGGGCACTTATTAGTTTTTAAAAGAATGTAGTTCATCTTCAGCCAAAGACTAGAAGAGAACAAATTTTTGTGGCTGCTTTGCCTACTTATTGTATGTTTGTTCCTGTTGCCACAAGTTCCACTATATAAATCCCAGAAGTCTTCCATTTAAAAGACAAGATTATAACTTATGCAAGGGTGGTAGGGGAGAATCTTGCAAGGGGGGATGCGAGAGAGGGGGTCCGGGCAGAGACCACCACCATTTTCCATACACCAGGCCAGCTTTCTTGCAGCCTTCTGCTCTCTGGTACTCTTATCCCTAAATATGATCAGTCTTTAGGTCTGTCTGTTCCATTTACCACAGAATGTTGCTCTGTAGCAAATGCAACATTTGCTTCCCTTATTCTCTGTTCCACCAGCCAGCCAGTAACTCCAGGCCTTCATCCTCAAATACTAGACTATTTCAACATTAGCCTAACTGACACTGGGCTCTAAATTTTGGTTTCAAAAGCCAACATCAGAAATACTTTGAAAAACATGGGGAGAAAAAGCATTGACAGGCCATTTTCTCTGGTGCCCAAGCCAGAGGTAACTTGCAACCAAACCATCAGCAGCCTCCGACAGCATCTCCATAGTGGCCACAAGGTTCTCTGTACACCGCCCCCAACCCTACTCCACTGGCAGTGTCCCGGCCCCAGCTGTCTCCCCGATCTGTTACTAAGTTGTTTCCTAAACTACCTTTGCTGCAAACATGCTCTTGGAAGGCAATGAGGTGTGTAGTCACTTTGCCTGGTATCAAGAAAGCAAAAGCTTCTAAAACTGGAACACACTCCTTTCACTGCCATTCCACAGCGGCCTCTTAAGAGTCCAGGCCCTTTCTAATCCTGCCTGCATACTGCGTAAAGATTAACAATCCCATAGCACAGCTTTGAATTAAATCTAGAGGTTCCTGACAGTACAACTACTGTCATAATATATTATCAACCTGCCCTACATAAGTAACCTTATTTCTGACTTTTTAAAAACTGGATCACTTCCTCTAGCCAGTTCTATCTATTCTTACCTCTGTGCTGCGTCTTCGTCCATGTCCTTTTTCATGGAATGTCCTTTTGACCTCCGGTCACCCATGCCACACATGTTCTTCAAAGCTGAAAGCCAACATCTTCCAGCTAGGCCTATCTAGGCTTTACTGAGTCCTATCTTTCCTAAACATCTATATCACTTACCAAGTGAGGATACTCTTAATTATATAATACATAATATCTTGTTTCAGTTGGCATTTCTTCAGTTTTGGTATCTCCTCAATCAAACCATAAATTCCTGAAAGGCAGAAACTACGCCCTCTATTTCTGAATTTTCCACAAAACTAGCACACACTTAATACACTGTGGTTACTAAATACAGACATGCTGGAGCAGTGCTTGAATGACAGTGTTCAGAGCAATATTTGTCATTTCATGAGTTACATTTGACCAATAGAAGGGATAGGAAACAGCCCATGACTCTAAAACTTCAAGACATTTAGAATATCCCACCCTGTCAGTCTCAGACCCTCCATTTTTCCAAGACAGAGGGACATATTTTTAGTATCATTATTTATTTGCACTGATTGCTGGAGGAAGAGTTATTCTTTTGAACCACTCATTCTGTTAGGTCTGTTACTGTTGGGTGTGTGGGGCGGGGGTGGGGGTTGGGAAGTTATTCTATTTTTCCCTCCTTGCTTAGCTTCTGAAATAAAAGAAGCAAATTTCCTACCCCCTCTGTGTGTGTGAATGCACCATAGTTCTACCCAAAGAGTTGAAATAAAGCAATCATGGAGATTGCAATGAAGGATTATCCTCAGAGAAAAAGGATAGGAAATGGACCCCTGTGGATTTCAAATGCTCAAAGGAGTTTGCTTAAAGTTCTTGGCTAGAGTCCATGCCAGGCTTGGTAATAGTCTAACAGATCCATCCATCTTCAGATTCCACTTGGCTTGCTCTTCCATCACTGCCATCTTCCCAGACAGCGTGCGCACATGCACATCTATCTATATATGTGCAGAAGTTTTAATCCACACCACCCTACATTCCAATCCACCTAGCCTGCTCAGTACAGAGTGAAGCTATTGACCCTGCAAAGCAACCAGGAGATGAATTTGATGACCCAAACTAGAATTTTTAAACCATTTCAGCACGGTCTAGAATCAAAGGAAAGGACAATTTATTCAGCACTTAGTAAAGTCCTTTTACTTTGGAACAGAATGCACACACTGAAAATAGACTCCCACTGCCACACAGATAAAATAAACCTGTCAACCACTACTGTCAAATCACTAGTCACCTCGATTAAATAAAAGAAACCTCATTCAGCATTTCTTAGCATCTGAGAATTCCACCAAGATTATAAGCCCATAAAAGCATTATGAAGAAAACTAAAGTAATGTGTTCTGTTGAAAATGTCATCAGAGGAAAGCATTTTACATAATTAGAAAATGCTAACAATAGCTCTGCCTAAGGAACCAATAAACCGTTGCCATCCCCCTGACCTCCCCACACACATACACATCCAGGGCAAAGCCATAACATGAAATATGAAAGAAGCCATCACTGGAAAAGGACCAGAACCAAGGTGAGTCTGCCCAGGATAGTATGGAACATGCGGGCTCTTGACTTTGTGCAGAAAAGATTCGTACCACGAGTCCAGGTGACTTTGAGAGTATGTTTATTAAAGCTGGGGACAGTGAAACAAAGGAAGGGTTTAGGATAGAAGAAGTGATGGGAGAGAGCCTAGGCAATGCTGCCTTGGCCCTCTAGAAACTTTATAGGAAGGATGTGAGTCACCCAAGGCTGTGTGGGCTCCCTGAGAAGTAAATGTTACAGTGACAGAAGTATGCCAAGATGGAGCTGTTTTTTGGTTCACTGAAAAGTCAGAGAAGCCCTGGCTGGCGTAGCTCAGTGGATTGAGCGCGGGCTGGGAACCAAAGTGTCCCAGGTTCGATTCCCAGCCAGGGTACATTCCTGGGTTGCAGGCCATAACTCCCAGCAACCGCACATTGATGTTTCTCTCTCTCTGTCTCTCTCTCTCTGTCTCTCTCTCTCTCTCTCTCTCTCCTTCCCTTCCCTCCCTAAAAATAAATAAATAAATAAAATCTTTAAAAAAAAAAAAAAAAAAAAAGAAAAGTCAGAGAAAAAGGGGCCTTGAAGATAGGTTCAGGGGGTGAGCCCAGAATGAGTTGCTCCTTCCCATACTCCCCTGGCTGCAAGTCTTGTGGGGACCTTTAGAGTTTGGGAGAAACAGAGCAAAATAGTGAAATACATGACTCAGAAAAGGAGGGACATGCATGTGCTTCAAGGAGAGTGCATACTGGTTTCCTTTGTCTTGAGGGTTTTTATTTGTTTTCTAGAGGAGGGAATTTTAGGGGGGGTCTCAGGGGAGGATCTCAATAGAATATTCATCAGCTTTCCAGGTGTGCCCTTCAATATGCTGATTCATCAGAATGAGCATATAGAGGGGTCAGGACATTCTCTGGTCAGTTTCACCTTCAAAGAATGTCACCTTTAAAGAGGGGTCAGAACTCAGCAGGGTCTGCCCTGGTTTGGTCTGGAATGTGTGAACCATATGCTCCTAAATGTCTTTGGTTAGGGAAGATAAGACCTTCTGATTTATTACCTGGATATAAATTATTCATCCAGCTTGTTCAGCTACCTGTCTCAGTTTCCCCACTCCACTGGCCAAGGAATTTTCCTAGCTTCTTACTATCGTGTCTCAAAGGGAGCCACTTATTTGGCAGAACCCACAGATGAAACTTGTGCCCCTTCTGCTAGGAGGCCTTTCTTGCCAACTGCCAAAGTAGTTTGTAATTTTCTCCCCCTTCTCTCTTTCTCTGTCTCTCCCTCTCTCATTTTCTCTCTTTTTCTCTCCAGTTTTCTGTACATTTTCCATAGAAGAAGTTGAACCTGTTATGTTTTTATGAACTTTCAATGAATTCAGTGATTTCTGTTTTGAGGAATCATCTGCTGCTTAGCTCCCTTGAAAGACTATAGTTGTCACTTGAACAACCAAAGTTTAAACTGCACAGATCAGCTTATGCAAGGATTTTTTAAAATAAATACATACAGTACTGTAAGTGTAATGTCTCTTCCTTATGGTTTCCTTAATAACATTTTCTTTTCTCTAGCTTACTTTATTGTAAGAATACACATAATACATATAACATACAAAATATGTGTTAATTGGTTATTTATGTTACTGGTAAGGCTTCTCAACAATAGGCTATTAACAGATAAGTTTTGAGGGAATCAAAAGTTATAGGCAGATTTTTGACTGTGCAGGTGGTTGGCACCACAAACCCCCTTAATTACAGTTCTTCAAGGATCAACTGTAATCAAAATATTCCAAAGGATAGAAGGCAACAAACAAGCAGAGCTGCCTTAGTCACAGAGTCTAACCTCAAGTGAGACCTACCTGGCAATGTCACCCAAAACCATGTTTATTCTGTCTTTTTAGTTGGTCAGTGAGAACCAAGAGGCAATGGGAAAAAAGATTTCTTGATGCTGAATGATTAACATAACCTAAATAAATGCATCTATTTTCCTTGAGATTTTGCTATTATTCTTTGTAGATTTTGTTTATAATGATCAAACCTACTTAGCTCTCACATTTCCTGTGAGTTGACCTGGAAGATGATAGGAGTATAAAAAATAGAAAATGTTTTAATAATTGCTTAACAGAGACAGATTGCCTACAAACCCTACAAGCCTAAAACAAATTGTGATGAACAGTTTCATTATCAAGCAGCCCCATCTTGAGCCCTACCACAAGTATTCTGCTTGTTGGCATATAGTTATTCTGGCCAACGTCTCCCCATCCCAAACATCTTTGCCTACATTGCCATAACTTTACATTCATCTATTTAATTTTCCTTTTATTCAATTCACTTCGGCTTATTTAAATAGTTGAAGCAAGACACTTTGTATTTATGGCTTCTGTGAAAATGCTTTTTACAATATCTCAGGCTAAAACTATTTTAAAAATAAAAACCTACAGTTTTTCTTTCAGTCTTTTTCTTCTTTTGTGAATGGCACACATTGAGCTGCTTCATGGAGATATACAGAAAAACCAATAGCTAAGCATAAAGTGCAACTCACATTAAGGAAACTGAAAATGATAACTAATTGTGATAAGTTGCTATGTAAACCACTCTGTGATAGTCCCAGCAATCAATTTCCAACACAAATAGACCAAGCCCCTGGTCAGAGAAGACCATGAGCAACTAACAACTGTGTCAATAAAAATAATGGCAAGATTGTCAAGGATGGGTAGAAGTAGGATGGTTGTCATCTCCAAGCAAGTTTTCATAGCAAATTTCTCCTCGGTTTCTTGGTTTCTTTCTTTTATTCATTTAAAGTCCAATGCTTGATATGACCAGCTAACTATGACCCATCTTCAAGACTATATAAGTATCAGGAAAAATAATAACGATTTAGAGGCTTTTCACTGACCTTGCAACTACTTTGCAAAATGTATATGCAAACAAACTGGAATGGGACCCTCAATGTGATAGCTATTGGTGAGGTAGGATTATGGAAAATATGTGGGATTGTCTATTTTAATCAGGCATCACCAATCATCCTCTTCTAAGGTCTTCCCTGCAACACAGAGGAAAACCTTAAAACTACATTTCCCACAATTCCCTTGATGCATGGCTCTAGGTTAGATTGGACCAAAGAAAGATACTAGAATAGGACTTGGAAATTTACAGAGAAGGAAAGGCAGGGCAATCTATGGATAGCCCTAATCTTTGAAGCAATATCCAAGTGGACTTCTTGAGAATCATCCCTATTGTTGCTGAAGATTAGAAATTCAGTAGGAAGATTCCCAGGGGCTCCTGAGATACCCAGAAACATTAGCAACCTCTTGAGAATTATCAGAGGCTGAGACTGTAGTTGGCAGCTTCCCTTATCTCAGTCCTTCCCTGATTGTGTAAGTCTCACACTCCTTAAATTAAAACCCTTCATAATTTGGATATATATTATGTCTTCTATTTTCCCTGTCTGAATTCAGATTGATACCATAGCTTTTTCCTCTTTGGTTTCTCAAACTTTCTCTGTTCCAGAATTAATAGATGTGTAACTAAAAGAAGGGAGGATAGGGGCATAAGAGACCATTATTTTGACAGAAATAGGCAAGGATGCTGTACTTCTCTGCAACCTTAGCATAGGCTGTGGAAAGTCACCCCAGCAGGGGACATTTCCAGGTTGTGCCTCTCTCTGTACTTTCTCTCCTCTTCCCTCCAGCATAATGACGCAGCTAGTGATGCATTTGCTTCACATGTCCTGTGTGAAGGACAAATGTCAGGGGTGGCCTGGGAATCAAGGACAGAGTGAGATTTTTATTCTTGACTCTGTTGCTGAACAACTCAGTCTCCCCTTGAAATTCTTGGTGTCTTCCTCTGTTAAATGGGAATAATATTATTCTCACTTTATAGGATTTTCTTAAGGATGATATGGTCTGTGCTCTAAATAGAAATGTCTTTTCCAAAAGATACAATGGTCTATATAAATGCAAATTCCACTTTTAACAGCTACCAGATAAAAAGTAGCAGTACCAATATGTGGCATGCAGGGGTTATGTCCTATGCATATAATATATTTAGAGACATTTCTCCAACAAACATTTCAACATTCTTTATACTGTGGATACACACTGAGGATATAATACATAGATTGACACTAGGTAGCAGCTGAGACCACTGACAGAGCCCCGTGCCCCCGTACCCTGAAAACATGCTCAGACCTACCTAGAGTAGAATTCTCAGAGGGATTTCTAAGAATCTCAGAAAATCTCTGTGGTATAGATATCTATACCACAACTTACATTATACTGAAAGTTCAGTCCCTTCTTTGAGAGCTTCTGTTCTAATCAAACAATTCCATTCACTGCTTTCATTTATCCTATTCCCTTTCTACTATCAAAACACCAAAGTTTAAAAACTATGACATTAAAATAATTATCTACTCAAAAGTTATGCAATATGGCTAAATGCCATCCTGGCAGTGATCAATAGATATGGCTTCCTTCCATAATACTTGGGTTTTTGAAAGCAGTAGATTTGTGGTCTGAGGGCCACATGGCCTTTCCCTTCAGTATGTGCTCACTCTCAAAGGAAGATGGTCTCTCTTCTTAGATACAATCAAGTGACCTTGCAGAGGCATCTAAGTTGCTGACTTTCCCCTGGGTTTCTATCATTCATAATTTTCTGAACAAATAGTTATTGAACTCTGATTAAGTAGGAAGCCCTGTGCTAGACACTGCAGATTCAGTGGTGAACAAAATAGACACAATCTCCTCCACTCCTCCCCAGAGCTTAAAGCTTAAAGCCTACCTAGGAAGACAGTTCTCGAAAAGGTAAACCTGACCTAACATAAATGCATAGGGTGAGATCAGAGATATTTAAGCTGATAACTGAAGAATGAATAGGAGTCAGAGAAGTGAAAGAGAACAATTTGAATCTGTACTGCCCCTCAGGGAGCTTTCATTTACAAGTTCAAGATAAACATTTACCTGACCTCTATTATACAAAGCAGTATATAAACAACTGCACTAAGGAAATAGGAACAAACATTGTGAGGACCTCAAGAGGAGAAAAATCAAAACAGATGAGATCAGAAAAAAATTTCATCCAGGAAGCAGAAAGTAACTGCACAGTGCTACTCTCCCTATAATGTTCAAATTATCTGTAAGTTACAGATAGAAAAATAGAGTCCCCTATCTCCTGATTGCTATCCTGGTCCCAAGCTTTTCTTGCTTTTGAATGTAGAGTCCTTAGCACGTGAATCTTGGACCCATCATGTTCGACATTGGAAGTTACATAAAGGACAAGTAAAGGGAAAATGGCATGTATCAAAAAATAGTAATTTTCAGATGAACTACTACCTGCCAGTTTGTGTAGCTGTTGATGTGTAATGAAAAGAGATAGAGAACTGTATGGATAAGAAATTATTTGCAAATAGAACTTCCCCTTAAGGTTTTATGGACCAAGTTTCAGACATCATGGAGGATATCACTTGGGAGAGAATTGATATAATCTCAATGTGAATGTACCTCTCTGAATAAATGTTTGTAAGCTGTTTCCATGAGGGTATTAACAAATGGCACTCAAATAGCTTGCCAATTTACATGATCAGAAATTTCTTTAACTTAAATATACACCAAAAAAAAGATGACACCAAGTAGTTTCATTCTGAATGCCAAAAAAGTATGGCTTTCCCCACTGATCACTGTAAGTTCATACCAAGCTGAAATATAGGCATACCTTGGTACTCGTCAGCTTCATAGCTCGTCAACACTGTACTTGCAAACCTGCAACAAGTATGGGGTTACAAGTACAAAATGCAACCCTGTACTTGTTGCATTTTGACAAGAAAAAATGTTTCAGCACTCAGCACTTGATTGGGACTCATCGCACTTGCTAGAAGTTATATGAGTCACAACGCTGTCCCGAAAGAGAAAAAGCATCATCATTCGGTACTCATTGGTTTCAGCACTCATCAGGAATTCTGCAACAAATTACAATGAGTACCGCGGTACCACTGTCCATCAGTCTCAATTTATCCCTACATAGATCAGTCCAATAATAATTCTGATTTAATGAGTTTCTTTGCCTCTCTCTTCACTGCTCTCATCATGACCATTGGCCCAAAAATCCTGGCCTGCATTTCATGATGCTGACTTGCTTTTTATACCATCTGAGTCCTTAGCACTGACCAGGCACCAAGTTCAATAAATATACAGAAATATTCCTAGTAAAATCAAGACATCCATTGTTGGCTCCCTTTGAAGAACATTTTTTCCCATTGATGTTGCGTTCTGGTTCTGATGTCACTCCAGAGCACCTATTTTCACAGCAACCACCTCGAGCATTTTTCCATAGTTTAAATATTATTTAAAATACCTTCAAAATTCATTTTTTCATATCCATATTTTCAAGGTTCAAATTTATTATTTTACTGTTACAATGACAGAGGATCTTTATCTTATTGGTGATTAGTATTTATCTAATCATGTTCTCCTGTTGTGAAGTCTCAATTTCACAGACATAATAACTTTACAAGTAGTTGTGAGGGCTCTGAGACTGTAGTTCCTATGCAGTATATTCAACAGGATATGTACTGTAAAATTACCTTAATTCAAGAAACCAATAAACAAATGCACAATGATATAATGCTGGCGTTAATTTGTTATTCTTTCTAGACTAGGCATTATTATTTGCCTAGAGGAATTTACAAATGTCTCTAAAGAGATATGCTGAAAACCTTCATAAGGACATTTAGTAAAAGAGACCTTTTCATGTCTCTCAACATATAACATGTTGGAAGCAATTTTTTTGCCCTGACTTTGAGCAAAATTGATGTTCACAAAACTGATACTTAATGAACAGTATTACAATTGCACTCAACATATATTTAAATGTAGGAAAGTTCTACTGTGTCCAGACATCAACGATGCAACAAAAGCCTGTCACAGACAACTTGGAACTCCACATTATTCTCTGGATCATTTCCTGCAGAAACATGCAGTGTGCCCAGGGCCCATGTGTTTAGTGGGATAGCTCCCTCACTTTCTGGGCATCTCTGCAGCCTTTCCTCCTAACCACCAACCCTGCAGTGCAGCTGGGGTGAAAAAGCTGAACGGTCCTTATTCAGTGTCTCCCACGTGTACAAAGGGAATTTCCTGCTTGGGGAAATGATGTCTAAAATATAGAATGCAGCCTATTCTTACTTACCCTTGCAAGGTAGGTTCACAATTAGAAAGTGTGGCTGTAGTCATTACCAGGATCAAAAGGGGTAAACAAGTTATACTGCATGGCTTCTTCCTGTCCTAAACAATTCTAACAAATGTGGTCACATAGTCCTTGGCCTAAGGACTTAGGGATAAGGCATTTTTGAAATTATATTCCATACAGACTCTAGAGATAGCTGGAGGAATTCAAGGCTTTGGAAAAACTGGGTAAGCCAAATTAATGTTTCAAGGTTCAGTGAATTCAGGGAAAACTATGCATTTTCTTCAACATTTCCAGGAAAATCGGAATTTCTTTTAGCTGTGATATAGAGTTCATTCATTTTTAAATTACAGATGTCAACTATTAGACTCCAAACAATGGTACTTTTACAAATGTTAGTGAGTTTTCCAATTTCTCTTCATCCTTTTTGCTGGAGGTAATTATCTACTTAGTGATTTTTAAGTACTCTAATCTGTTTATTATAGAAAAAACACAAAATTATATTATACCATAGATTTATTTGCCTTCCCAGTAGACTACCACTAAATTCTGTTTAATATGAGTTAAAATTGCTAGGTTTGACAGGAATGGTTTTCTCATCAAGGACTTGAAAAGCACTGTATTCTTTCTAAAGTATTGTGGCAGCAGTCATGAGCCCAGAGCTGTGTGCAGCCAAGGGTCCCTCCCTGTAACCACCTGAGAGCAATAAAAAACTGACTTCCTACCTCGATGACTGGTGAGTTCCCTGGAGGCAGAAGGCAGGGGTGTGTAGTGGCAGTCTGGAGAAGCAGCAGTGCTGTCACTGGAAGCCTGTGTGATAAAAGCAAATGTCAATGTGAAGCAACACCAAACATGAAATACCTTCATTTACCAAACATGTCTCCTCGGGATTTGGGTTTGCGGAAAATATTAAGGACTAGGACTCTACTTAGGGAGCAAGAGTTGCCTGTATTGAGATAATATGCTGAAGAGTGTAGGGTAGACTACAAAGCTTTGAGGAGCCTCGGTACAGGTGGAAGGGCTCTGAGAGAAGGGGGCTGTTTGTTTATTGTGCTGAACTGAAAGGAAGAGGAGGAAAGAGAAAGACTGAAGGCAGGAAATGGTGTAGACTTAGATTTCTGTCACATGCCATCTTCCAGTAATTCCCACAGGTTAAATGCTCACTATGAATGGACTTCCATGGAAACCAGTAAAGAAGCTGAGTTTTGCCCCTGGGGTAGGTGGGAAAAACTGGGCTGCTTTATGTGGACCAAGTGACATGGAGACAAAGAGAAGATGAAGACGTAAGACTCCACAGTATGAAGTGACTATGCGAAAGTATTGAAGCCATTGAAGATTGTGCAATGGGGGTTCTGGGTAAGTTTAACAAGAGCACTGAGAAACGCAAGTGAAACTGGAATAGAAGAGTTGTTAACAAAACTTTGTTATCCCAAGGCCTATAAGAAAATGATGTAAAAAATGTCTATGAAGATGCTTTTTTATCGTACACAAACAGTTCTTTAACCATCAAACTCTAAATATGGTATGACTCAGGCTGCTAACTTTCTCTTTGCTTTACTGTAATGCATCCATGGGGACTGAAGCAGGAAAGAAGGACCATGGCTGTGAAGTCAGTTGTCACTCAAAACTAATGACCAGTGTCACATTCAGAGCGCGGCTTCTTATAGCAAAAAGCATCACTACTGCAACCCTTATTGAGACTTCTGAATCAAATGTTACTTTTTTTTTATATCCAAAAAAAAAAAAAAAAGAGAGAGAGAGAACATCTGCTAGGATCAAAATCCTAAGCTTACAACCTTTCCAAGCTTCATGAAAAAGTAAATTTCATTAATGCTGTGTATTTCTTTCTGGAGTAGGAAATACATTTTATGGGATATATTTGCCCTGCTAGGAGCAGGCCTTTTCTCCAAAGAGATTATCTACATTATAGGAATCAAAACTAAGTAGGAGATTAGACCTCCTTGCTAGAAAAACTCTTTAAACCCTGTTTCTGACATTTGAGATGTTTGATTAAGCAGCTTTCAATGGAGACTTATATAAAGAGTTCCAAATGGTGCAAAATCAGAAGCTCTGTCCCTAAGGTAGAGACAGATTTCAGGTAGCATTACTTTACTCCAGCTCCAAGGGAAATATATGGTGTTTAAACTTGATTCAAGGGTATTGGGTCCAGAAAGATAAAAGTTCAGTCACCAAGAAAAATGTTTTATTTTAAAAAGTAGATAAGACTTGCTAGGTACTACATCATTAGACACTTAGGATGCTGCAATGATATAAAAGAGTCAGAAATTAGATTAAAATTCAAATACTAGAGTTACCATGTGTTTCTCCATTTGGCATGCAAGGTCTCCTGTAATCCCTGTGTGATAAATGAGACACAATGACAATGTTCTAAAAATGGCATCTATTCAAATGCTTGAGGCAGGACATATGGGGTAGGGTAACAGAGGCAGTCTTTCCACAAACCTACCACACTTCCTTCATAGGAGGCCATAGCTTCTTTCTCTGCCAATGTTTCTGCTCCACCTCATCACTAAAAAAGTCTAAAATCCCAATATGAATCTTGCATTGCTGTATTGTGATATTTCTTAGTACTTTTAATCTCAATTTAGTCTGTTGACAATTTAATGACAGCTTTTTCTAAAATTACTGGAAGAAACTACCTTTCAGCAAATACCTCTGACTGGGCAAAACATTAAGAGTTTTATAACCAAGAGTAAAATAGCTATTTAGTTTTATTTCCAATTTTAGTCAAAGCAAAAATTGTGCGGCTTGAGTTCTGTCTTGTAGTCATCATTCTATGCCTAGCATTTAATTACTTTTCTGCTCAGTGTCCATTTATAAACTTAAGGCATGGAAAGGAATCCAAGAAAGAACAATGTTGCCAACTATGACTTTTGATGGGACTTCCATGGCTGGATGTTTAGGAAAACCACCACAAATCAAGATGCTAACTACCATGCCTTTGACTTGGCTTTTAACAAAATGAAGTCTATGCAGTCTTTTCAATAGTGATATGTACACTTGGTCTCAGATTATGCTTAGAAGCATGATTCAGAAGGTCATACTTATTACATAAAAGAAATGGGCAAGGCAATGTCTTAAATTTCTCTGCTACCTACCTGAGAATAAAGAACTTCCCTTCTAATGGAAGCAATATACACAGAGTGTAATAGTGATGAGATAACAGAAACACAGGTGGAGCTATTTAAATAGTATTTTTTTAAAACCTGGATTAAGAAGATATGCCTAAAATGAGAACAGAGAAATTGGGGTAAATCTGAATTTTCAGAACTACAAATACTCTCAAGTCTTTGAGTATTTGCCAAACTTCCAAAGTACCTATGGCAAGAGTTATACTTTCACATTTTACTTTTAAAATCACTCCTGGTAGAAGATATTTATAATGTCTACAATAAAATATTAGTATCCAAAGTACATATGCTCCTCAGTAAATTAAAACAGAAATATGGACAAACGAAATGGCAGGCAAGTCAAAGAAAAGAAAACCTGAATGGTAGATAGATAAAAGAGAAGATGGTCAAATTTACTAGGACTAAAAGGCAATGAAAATTAAAATGACAATTTTTTTCACCTATCTCAGTGGCAAACTTTTAAATCTCACAAGTGCTATAGAGAATGAGAGGAAACAAAACTCCTATCCTTTCATTCCTTGCCTGTGAAAACAGACATTTGTTCAAATACTTTGGAGAGTAATTTAGTTATATGTATAAAATTGAAAATTGGTATACCAATTCCATCTAAAATATATACATTATGGAAAATTTCACTCAGGTCTGAAAGGCAGAACGTAAAACAATGTTTACTGCAGCATTACTTATAACAGAGCAAATTGGAAATAATGCAAATATCTATCAATGATAAAAAATAAATAAAATGTTGTATATACACATGATGGAATAATATTTAGTATTTAAGAGCAATAAAATTTATTTATTTCAATTTGAGAAGGTCTGAAAATTTAATACAAAGTGAAAATGCAAGTTGCAAAGTGATATAGTATAATATTATTTATGTAAGTATGTACTTCTGTGATCTCATGTGTATAGTAAACTTCTAAAAATTATAAAAGTTATACATTAAATGTATGAAAATGGTTGAGTCTGCCAGTGGACAGAGTAACAGGATTAGAGCTAATGAAAGGGGGGAGGGGGGGAGGGACTTCTATTTTCTATATAAGGTTTTTTTATTTGTTACAAACACTTTAAAACTTTTCTATATTTTTAGAATTTCTCAAAATTAAACACAAAAATTTAAAAAAAGTAAAAACAAGGACTCCTCTCTGATCCATACAGTCCTATATTGATATGAACCCATAATTAGAGGAGATTTCCCCAAACAATTTTCTAATACTTGCACAACATGGATTAGGGTCATGTCTGGTTGTTGCTTTATGTGGGGTTTTTTTTTTTTTGTGATGGAATATCTATTTCTTCTAAAGCTATTGGGTGTGACAATTGAATGGGAAGGGCTAATACATAATAGTGTATTTTGTATCACCTTCACGTCAAGGCTTGAAATTCTCATTCCAGCCTGGCAAGTCCTTCTGTTTAAGATTTGTCAAAAGTCTTCTGTAAAGAAAGTTTCTGTACTTTTCTTCCACTCACAATTTCAGAGTTGCTAATGATTTTTTAAACTCACATCAATAATGCTAATAGTCACTAATATACTGCACTCTGCAATTTCCATAATGCAGGAAGGAAGGTAGAACTTTGGCAACCTCACTGGAAAAATTCAATGAAAGTGCAGTACACTCTAGAGGAGACCTGCAAAGTGAGACTTTCACTCAGTGGTTACAGAAAACAAATGTCTTCGGATGGATGTGTAAAATTCAAGCCCCTTCCCATTGGGTGGGATCCATGGAAACCCACATTCCAGTGGATATTTCTGAACATCATGGATGCCCTAAATGAGCATGATACAGACCACAGAAGAAGAGATTTGGCAAGCTTCAAAACAAGAAGGGGTGGCTACAAAGTTGTTTAATAGTCATAAATCTCCTACTATTTTTCACAAAATACCATCTAAGACCACAGCTCCACAACTCATTCCCCATCACTCAGCTCAAGTGGAGCGCTTTGGCATGCTCACTCACCCTTAAATCATACTCCACATAAAGTGATCCCGGGCCTAGGAAATTTGTCAGCCTCTTTCAAGTAAAAGCAATCTTCACTTTTCATCACAACTCATTCCCTGAAACTGTGGTATAAAGCTGACTCTTCTAAAACATTTATTTTCTCTCATAAGGAAAAGCATCACTCATTTTGTTATCAACTATTTAATAACCACCTACTATATGCCAAGCCCTCTGCTGGGAATACCAAGTAAAGTAAAATAAGTCATATTCTCAACTCATCAGAAAAATTATAACCATGATTAATACTGGTTGTAAAAGACACCAAATCACAATATGACCCCTATGCTCTACATTGTCACGGGCCTTTGTCCCTGACCTCTATTACAGCACCTGAACACATGAAACAGCAATTATGTCCTTGCTTGTTTCTTATTTAAGCAACAGAGAGCTTTCAAGATTAATTATATATACTTGTATATATATAACTATATATACAAGACTAACTATACTATTTACCCTCATATCCAACATGTTTCTAGAAATACGGAAAGAAGTCAACGCATAATGCTTGAATGAATAAAACATTTTAGTGTCAAAGACAAAAGAATACAACATGATCATAATTCAAGAAAAACATGTGAGCCAAGTTGTCAGAATCAGAGGCAAAGGCTCACTGACTCTGCAGAATTAAGTTAGAGGCCAAAGGACCAGTCTGAATGTGGAGTCCTCTGACCTACTCACAGGTCACAGTGCCATGCCTTTCCTCATGAAGCAAGGCAGAAAGCCTCCACCACAGATGTACCATATTGGGAATGAGAGGCAGAGTGGGGGCAGGGATGGCTATGTCTTCTTCAGAGCAAGAAGCCAAAAAATTGGGAGAAAAAATTTAAAAAGGTAAGGTAGGCTGAGGGTGAGTCAGTAACCAAGGAACCAAGACAGACCCCAAAGGGACAAAGGGCAAAGTTTGGGCAATTTCTAAGTATTCAGCTGAGTTAGGGAATTGAAGGGAAATTCGAACCAGAAGTCCAGAAATCAGTCAGAGAAGAGGTAGGGTGCAGGGAAGGGTTGTGCTGAAGGTTTCTCTGGAATGAGGGATCCCTTTGCAGGCAATAGCCTGGAGCTTCCCATTGTTTCTATCTGATCTAAACAAGGCCCTATTCTACCAGTACCTGAAATGTCATCAAAACCAGAGTTGTAGTTCAAAAATATTTATGGAAGGGAGGCAGGAAGGCAGGTAGGGAAGAAAAGAACCTGAAATGGAAAAATGAAGGACGGGCTATTTTGTGGACCTTTACATAAATAATCAAATTACAAAATGTAAGTTTTAAAGGACCTTAAAAATCATCTGGAGCAGTAGCTTTCAAAAATATTTTTATCAGATACTTACTTAACAAGAAAACATGAGAACAATCTAAATATTATGCATTATAGAAATAATAATAATTTCTTATTGCAACTAAATGAAATTATAATAAGAAAAATATGTAAATATTTTTATCACATAATATTTAAGTGAATGCAATAAATATTAAAATGGTATATACGCCTTAATTTTAACAATATAAAATTTGCAATAGGTTAAAGTTAATAAGCAAAGACTGAAAGAGTTTTGTAAGAGTTTTATTAACAATGTGGTGTACGTCTTTGGACCTTTGAAGCTGACATAACCAGTGTTGTCTGGAGTCTACCTGCACCAACTGAGTTAGTTATTAAACACAGCTACTACTTAAAACTAAATTACATGTACTTACAATTAGATAAATTATATTAAAATTGAAGGTAATAAAACTCATCACTTCCTAATTTTGTGACAAAATTTTACTTTTATGCTCTTGAAATTATTTGTCTATTGTATCCACAGAGTGAAAATGCTATACACTGCTGTGCCATTTCCCATCTCCTCTGACTCCTCAGCAAGGTCACTTTGGTAGCCTGACATCAGCCATGGTGGGAATCTTTACAGCAGAAATTGGCAAATGCTACACTTTGGGAACTGATTTATTATTTTATTGATTTCCTAAACTTAAGAAAGTGATGGAAAAAAGTTAATGATGCAGATGAAAGTTAAAGATACATGTATGTTGTGTCTTCAGGTACTACAGTATGAATAGTACAAAAAATGAGAGAGTTTTCCAATATTAAAATTTTAAAAAATTATCTGATTCAGTAATGAAGTTGCTTATGTCATTGACAAAAGAGTGAGGTTCTGACATACTCAGCAAGGAAGAGAAATAGTTGATATTCATGTCAGAACTCTAGTTCATCAATCGCAACCTTAGATTGGCTATGGATACATGAGTTTGGCTGAGTGAAATGTATAGCAAAATGCATTATATATGTAAATTTCATTTGTAAATTGTGTGTTACTCATTCTCTATAAATAAAAATTTAATAAGCTTATGTGCACATAGCTTTTTTTCCCCAGAGAGCTGGTCATTGAACATTTAGCAACATGTCATTATATATAACTTTTATTAAGCATGTTTGGGGCTATGGAGAAAAAAGGCTATTTTATGGTCCAGGAATGGAAAGAATAATAAGAAAAAAGCTAATTAAGTTTTAAGGATTATATCCTTGACTTATTTACAACTTAGATATCCTTTGCTTCTCTTTCCTATGCTATGAAACCTTACTGACCAAGAGTTAGAGCCAGGCTCCATCTGGCTGTATGGCCTTGGGCAATTTACTTGAACTCTTTAAGCTGTACTTTCCTCCACCATTAAATAATAACAGTAATAGTCATGATGATGATGATGATAAGAGTTAAAAATAGCTAAAATATATTTCTGTTTACTTTGTGTCTTGGACAATATTAAAACTTTCTACATACTAATTTATTGAATCTTCACAACAGTTTCATGAGGCAGTTATAATCTCTATTCCTGTTTTACAGATGAGGAAAACTAAGGCCCAGAGAAATTAAATAACTTGATCAAAGTGGCATGTAAGTTCCTGGGTTACAAGTACAGGGCAGAGGTGCAACATAAATCCAGGCACAGTTTGCCTCCAGTGGCCACTGTCTTAACCAGTATGATGCTCTACTGCCTCAAAATAGGTGAAGGTTAAATAAGGTAAGAGACAAAGGTCTGAACATTGGTCATGATATATTAACTATGATTCACTTCTACTTCACTCTAATTTTATGTAACATCTTACCTTTTCAGCTAGATTTCAGTTTCTTGACTGGTAGGGCTATGTTTCAATGTTTGGTGCCTTCTCCGACCCATCATAGTAGCTATGGCAGGGACATGCACATCATTTGTAATTAAAAGTTTATTATGTGGACTCTACTCCTTGCTTGTCAAGCAGAAAAGCACTACCAAGATCCCTTCTGAGGGAAAATGTAGAGAGATCTTTACTACTAGGAATGCATCTGTAGCTTCATGGCACTATTGTGATGCTCTAACTGTCTTTAGTACATAGCTTCATAAGGCATTTCTCATCTGAGTTTGTAAGGTTGACTTAGAAATAATATTATGTCATGGTAGTCCTGTAGGCTTGATTTATTTTGGCTTCAAAGAAGGAACTTGCCTCATGTGTCTCTCTTCCTCTCACAGAGTTTTTTATTCTCAAGGGCTACAGGTCAAGTTCTGTCCTTGGAACCAAAGTAGTTTTCCAAAATGAGGTGGAGCCAGCTCTGTCAAGCTGGGCCAGATCTGCTGTCAGAGCCTTTCCCAAATACATCAGACCCTCTGCTTGTACAAAATAAATTGGTACCAATGCCAGAAATTTATTAGGAGATGACAGCCTGGTTCATAATGGAAATATGGAGAAAACATCATCCTTCAAAACTGACAGTTTATCCATCATGCCTCAGATTCCTGAGATAGAAGCAGACACTGTCACACACAATCCACTGAGGACACATCTTCTTGGATTTCCTTATGACAGTTAACTATGAAATAATCCAGAAGAAGAAAAGGACTTGTGCTGCCCTTAATGTGCTTAGCCATAAATTTTTAGCATTAGCAGAAGAAACATGTGGCCAAAGAAATGAATGATGGTGGAAATCAGGAAGCCTGAAATTCTCAAATGTCCCCTTCTTTTCTCTCAGGGTGATGAACTAGGACAGGGGTCAGAGAGGACTGCTGCACTGCTGCGAGGGACTGCGATACCCTGTTATGCGCAAGCAAAGCCAACAGGTGGCAGAGCACTACTGCAGACACCACAGTTGGCTTTAGTTGAGATTTTGGGGCCAGGTCACCTTGCCCCACTAACTTTCCAACTGTGGTTATTTTGCTTAGCTTATTATTTATATTGATAAACTTGAGTTTAGGAGGGCCATTTTAATTAGGAATAAATTTGAAGATATTTGTGGGGATCACAAGAGGCCTGATCTTTGCAGGCTTAATGAGGTGACCTACCGAACCCCATATGAAATAATTGTGCATTGTATGAAAAGGTGCTTTGGAAAATATACTCGTGGTACTAAACTGGAATGAAATGAACATACTATTAAAGGGAAAAATACTCACTGACAATTTTATAGGACCTTAAAACATTTATGTTCTAAACTTGCATTCTTTGGAGTTTTACTGAGTATTGCTAGAACTAGGAAACTTTTAAAATAAGATACATGCATATTTTTAAAATTTACAGATCTTTTTTAACAAAACTAAAAGCCATAAATGTGAAATGGAAACCTACAAACCACAGCACAGACTTAATGGCCTTACCTTCTGAATTTACTCTTTATATTAGCAAAAAAAGGCATGGGAAATTTCATTTAAATATGAATAATATGCAAGGAATCTTTGATGTCAGTCTCTATCTGATTAAGGCATAGAGAATATAAGCATGAATACGATATTGCATATAAACTTGGGTTTTGCTGCATTGGGTGGCTATGGATAGAAATTTGCACTTTTGGGTTACCTAACACAAATACAGGGTTTTGATCTACTCCCCAAAATGAATCCCTAAGAATAGCCATGAAATAAATTACACACTGATCAAGTCCTTCTTTACAGGTGACAGTGGTTGGAAAAACACATGTGCCTAAATCTTAGACACTGAATCCTTCTTTAAATGCTCTTATTCTCTGAAAGAAACAAATGAACTTCTGGATGTCCCCATTTGTTTCAGCCAATCTTCCTGATTCCCTGTCTCAGGAAAAACCTAAAACCCTGTTGATGCTACATGTCCAAATTAAATATATCTGTTTCCTTTTGCCTTCTATGTAAGTGCATGCCAGCATGACTGCATTCATCCAAAGTTTATTTCGGTATTGGTGGAAAACAAGCCATTTTTCAGTTTAATGAATAGCATCAGTGTCTGCCTTTTAACCAAAAATGTGACCTTAAACTTGATGGATCTCACCAGAAGGCACATTTTCACATTATTTTTCTATTGCAGGTTATGAATATCACATCCCAAATTATTGTGACAGCTGTGAGAGGAAAGCCCGCATCACACGTCCGGCAACTCACAAACACAACTCAGCCTCACAAAATAGTAGTTTCATCTGCAAAACCAGCTAAAGGGCATGAAAAAGAAACCATGAGCCACATGGGAGGGGAAAAGGTGCCTCTCCCGAGCTGCGCACAACAGGAGAAAAGAGTCATGCACAGCCACTGAAATCCCCATACTTTTTGTTCCTACCATTTTTGTTTCCAAATCATTCTAAATTGGGAAGGTGAAGGCTGAGCATTACTGATTCCAAAACACTCCAAAAGGACATCTGATATTTCTTCCTTATTAAGGATGATAGAGTGTAATTGATGTGCCTGGTGCCGGGCCAATTCCAACTTTTTGAGAATGCCGCTTAATGTGCAGACATTATTTTTGGACTACTGAATGCCAGAAAATAATGAGCTGGCATTCAGCTTTGGTGAATAAGACTCTGAATTTTCATCTAAAAGCAGTTTTGAGTTATTGCTGTAGATAAGGTGTAACTGTGCAAGGGAATTTTATCCATGTTTCTCCCATGAATCATAAATGAGGAAAAAAATTACAGTCTAAATTGCACTTAAAAGGAATAAAGTCTTTTCATGTCATACATGATTTATCAAAATGATCTCATTTTAAGGGTACTGTGGTGTATCTTGATTAATCACATTAGGAAGCGTGATGAATGGCCTCTTTAATGGTAACACAGGATTTATGGGCAACATCCCGACTTGAACCAGAAGGGTAAGAAGTAAAATATACAATAGATAGCTAATGCAGATAGGGTGTCAGTAATGCTTTGACTTGTTTTAAAATTATACTGGGAGCCTTAGCTTCAGGAGATTCTGGATTTGCCAGGTGGTAGAGAGCAAACAAGTTTCGCACAGGAACTTGGGTGCAACTGAGAACACAGTGTAACCCTTCCCTAACCTGTTGCAATGCAAGTAAAATCACACTGCTGAACCATAAAAAGAAGGCGTCTGTGAGATTTGGACGAATCACGGAAATTCCTACTAGGAAGAGGGGGACGCTACCTTTCGAGATCAGCGCTCCTTCTCCTACTGCCCTATTTCAATATCCTCTTCACATTGCACTTTAATATCCTAAATGCCTTTTTTTAAGTCTCCTCAAGTCTGCTCCCACTAATTTCCTCTAAGGCTGACAGATCAGAGGCTTTCCTCGAACTGTTCCTTTTAGAGCTGAGGAGCCCTCCTCGTAATCCTGCTGCTTGTCTGCAATTAATCCTTCCAGTTGCCACATTATTAACACCACCACCCACAGACAGAGGAAGCCCCGACCCACTGGACACTGGCTCCCAACTGAAGCTTCAAAGGTGCCAATCACACCCTGGTCAGAAAGGTGCCTGCTGTCAGCATCAGAGGTTTCCATCCTCTCCTCCCTGCTGATCAAACATTCTTCCTCAGAAGATTAATTCAGAGTCTCCGCCCATTTCCTCCCATATCCTCTTTCCCTTTTTGGTTTACTCAACGATCCATCTTTGCTTCGAAAAGGGGAGCCACAGATAATAGAAGCCCTTTCAAAACAAAAGCTGGGCAAAGGCAAATTTAAGTCCCAGCTGTTATCAACTTTTTTTTTTTAACTCATTTAAACACCTTAAGGCAGTGAGGATTAGGGCCTGGCCTGAAATGCCATTCTTTGATCAAAGACTCCGAGACTTTACACAAACATAATCACAAGGCAATGGATGCCTCTCTGAAGGCGGAATTGATTTGTTGGACTGCAGTGCCCAGGATGGGTAGAAAAGCCACACACTTGTTTTCCCAACTCCCAGCACATGTCCACAGGCCAAATGAATGAGAAATTATATATTTTTCTTATGTCTTAATTGGAGCAACATCATGCACAGGTTCAGACACAGTTGTGGGGAAAGGGTATGAGGGTAGGCAATGTGGGTGCTTGCTCTAGCCTGTTCCATGGGGGCGAGGGGCAGGGGCAGAGCGGCGGAAACCCCAGGGATGGAGGTGAGAAAGAAGCAACTCCACTCTCTCTGAAGTGGAGCAAAAGTGACTTCACAATGACAGACCTGTGTTTACGTTAGCCAATTTTACGGGAATCTTCTCCAGCCACTTAGTAACATAGTTACCGGTGCCTGTCTATTAAAGAGGTCTCAGTAAGAGCAGCAGCAGGGTCTTTCCTGAGGGCCAGTGAACAGCCGCCAGGCGACTCATTTGCCAGGTCCCTCACCATCCATCAACATGTTTTGGGACCTGATGCCAGGACTGGCTCACAATAAAATCTTCAAAACAGGCTCTTTGAGATGGCTGAATAACAAGTTCTCATATTAAATCATGGCTCAGTAGTATTTATACTTGTCATACATCTTAAGAAGTAAATAATTTTGAACTGAAATAATAAAGAAAATATTTAATATGAAGGCTTAAGGGACAACTGAAAATCAGTATGTAAGTATATGAAGATGTCTTTATAAAGGGAAGGTTAACCAGATTTTTGTCTCTGGATTTTGTTTTATTAGCATTTTTTTTTGCAGGGGGAGGGATGCTATTTGCTACTCGTCCTACAGAAATACTGCCAGAAAATGAAATCAAAGCCATACATAACTAAGAAGTCTTGACAGATATGATTCTATTGGAGCAACTGACCACACATTTCCAGGATAGGTTGTAGCATCTCCCTTGTTGAACAGCTAGAAAGAAAAGATTACCTTTTTGTTTGTAAGCTATAAATTCCAATTTAGAGTGATTTTGGAAAATAAATGTCGAGCAGGGGCTCTAACGGTTCCAAGGATACAGAGTTTCATGTATGGTTGGATCCAGGTTCTCAAACTTAACAGGACTTCTGCCTTTTAGCTTTGTACTCCTTTCTGCCAGCTTCAGTGTCCTCAGGTAGTGACTTCCCAAGCACTCCAGATCTGTAGCTTAGCATATTTTTAAGACAGCAGAAAGAACTTCTGTTTCCTGAAAGTTTCAAGTAAAATCAGAGAATCCATGGCCTGTTTGGGTTATAGACCCATCCTCTGTGCTCAGGAGAAAGCACTTGCTGTCCCACTGAGCCTGATCTCATCCCCCTTCCTAGTGCTGAGATGGCAAGTGGTCCTGCGAGAGCACCATAGAGTAAAGGTAGTGGGATGGTGGCTCCCCAGGGATCAATCTGGTCTAGAATACAGTGCAATGGATACCAACAGAGCCAACAGAGCAAATTCCTCTTCCAAAGTATATGACTTCCTATGTAAGCCTTTTGCAGCCCCTCCCTGCATGCCAGAGGTATTCAAAACATCTCATCACCATCTTCAGACAAAACTGAGCCAGCTATTCAATAGCCCAACCCTGAATCATCACCAACATTAACAAAAGGCCACCACATCCAGAAAATCTTCCCCTCAAGGCCTTCCAGATATCATATGTTTTAAACTCTTCAGGCCCTCAAGTTGGTTTCAAACAGCTTTAACATATAATTTTTTTAACAAGTGCAGGTGTCCCCCAGAAGATTAAAAGCAGTGATAGTAATTTGATGGGAGCAGCATGGGAAAAGGGCCAAGGACAGTTGCTGGGGTCACAGTGCAACATGGAAAAAAGGAGACCAAAGGCATACATTGAGAACTGAACCACCAGACATCATAGAAGATCTTTGGGGTGATGACATCCCATCCTCCCATTCTGCCCTCTCACACATATGCATGTCAATAAGAAAAACTTAAAATCAGTTTAATAGTTCCTGCATATGTCAGAAATTATGGTATTTAATTACTAATTAGCATGTATCTAGCAGCCACAGGCACTGGCTACCAGGACGAGGCATCATTCCCATTTTCTCCACATGTAGAACAGATAACACCCCAAGAGAACATATGACCAGTATAAAAGAGCAGCACAGGAAAGAGCTATGAGAATCTCATCCTAAAAAGTTTTTGATCCCAATCTATGTAAACTAAAAACATCTGGGAAAATATATTCTAATATATGCCTCTCATTTTCCAATGGCATTTCCCTGTCACTCTCTCATCAGCCCTCTTTTTACCTCCTTCTGAAAGAGATGTCAAGGATGCTTGCCCTGAATCTAGGCTCATCGCTATCTTAGTAGATGAGGACACTGTGTTCTGGGCAGCTCAGGTGATTTCCTGAAGATGAGCATCAAATATAAAACCAGGACCCTGGCATACTTAGAACTGGCTACTACATTTGAGTTTTGTATCCCCCTAGAGACCCCAAGAAAGCCATGTGGGACTCTCTGGTGAGCAACTCAACAACACCCACTATGGCAACTGAGACTGGACATATTGGAATGCTAGGGTACTAAAACTCTTCTGGGCTAGAGCCCATGTGTTCTGAGTATCAACATCAGGATAGCTAAAATCTAAAGAACAACCATGGAAATTGGATGCAGACTTCTTGAAACAGTTGCAGAATGGGTGCATGCAAAGAACATATGGATGTTGGCTGTCGAGGAAGGGATAAGAATATAAAAGACTTCAAGTCCCAACACAGTCTTTCTTTGTAAAGTTAATAGTAATCCCCAGTTTGTAAGCCTTTCTAGAAAAGGACTTTCTTTTGTCCTATCTTCTTCCAAGTAGCAGAAAATAGATGCCTATGTATTCTGGACATCCAACAGTCTCATTACTCTCTAGATTCAAACATGTTACCTCTATATTATAAATTATAAATTATATATCATAAATTATTAATTATATTAATTTTGATAATAAATTATCAGTAATTTTATATTATAAAGTACAGTTGATAAAGTAGAATGGGGTTGAGAAAAATGGTAGAAGATAGTTTAATGGTCATTTGACAAAAAATACCTTTATACCCTTATATTTTTCCAAAATTAATTGATAATCATTCACAGAGCTATTCATGAAAAAGGCCTTTTCCCCCTTATTTTACACCATCAATAATTGTTGACATTAAAAGTTTCATTTATCTAAATATATATGTGTAAAGCTATTTCCCTGACAGATTCCAGATCCAAACATGTGAAACAGTACTGAAAAATGATTCATTAAGTATCATAATCAGTAAGTCTCATGTCCTATGTAATATTTCTAATAATTCCAGCAGCCTTATTATCCCTGTAGCCAAAGGAAAATGCAAAATTGACTCACAGCTTTCTTTCATAAGGAAATACTATCACGAGCCTTTAAAATCTTTGTTTTCAACTCTTCAAATACATTGTGTGTATAGCAGGGTGACAAAGTATGAATAAATGAACTACCCCAGTGGTAAATCCCATTCTGGGTATATTATAATTAGGATAGTCCAAATACCAAAAGATAAGAATAAAAGCAAGGAGGAAAAGAATACGTAAAAGGAAAAATATAAAATTTAAATAAAAGAAAGGAGACAATATTTCAGAGTTATTTCTCAAATGAGAAATTCATTAGACAATTTTCCACCATTTTTCTAGACTTGATTCTGCTACAGCAACTATATGCTGTACCAGTTGTAAGACAGTAACACCCCACATGTTCTATGATACCTCCTCTTCCTTTTCCCCATTCATGATTCCTAGGTTCTGAAAGATAAGCATAGCCACAGAAACCCAAGTCTGCCTTCCCCAGTTCCTGGGTTTTTCCTGCAACTGCACATTGATAACCAGTTCACAGAAAGGGTAATGGCACTGTGGTAGAAACACAAGACATGCCACCTGGATGGTTATGAAGGGCCAAGAGCAAAAGGACTCTTAAAAGATTCACTCAGGAATTTGAACCTCTGGTTTGGCCAGTACGAAGCAGACTCCACTATATGTTCTAAAATCACTCCCCCTTCCTCCCATCCTCGCCTTTACCAGAGAACTACTGTAGATTTCAATCAACGGAGTGAACTTGTTTTAGAGAAGACTCAATTCCTGGCAAAGTCCTAAAATGTCTTATCCAAAGTAACCACACTTAGACCATCTTTTAAAAACAGAATTTGATCATGCCTTGCCTCTGCTTCAAAACCATGCTATGATTTACCTTGCTCTTGGGATAAGCAGAAAGCACCGAATGTTGCTTAGAAGGCCCTCTGCCCTAGTCCTCTCCTGCTTCCCCAGCCCCCTTCACCTTTATCCCCTCACCCCTGTGAGCCAGCCCCTGGCCCTCTTCCTGCTTCTTCAGCATGCCAGGCCCTGTCCTGCCCAAGATGTCTGTACAGCCTAGTCTTTCTTCCTAACCTCTTCCCTGCAACACTATTGCCTAGTTAACCTCTTACCTTTCAAGTATCAGCTCATGAATTACTTCCTCAGAAAGATTTCCCTGACGTCACTTTTACACATACTTCCAAGGACCCCATATTTCTTTTTTGGGGACATAGCATAGTTTATGATTATATATTATTAGTATATTTTAGTGATATTCACACCTTGAGGGCAGTGTTTCACACCTTTCTGGGTTATAGTACCTTCTCAATGAATATGTGTTAACTGGTAAAATAAAGGAATTTAAAATATTGAACAAACTGCATTCCCAGCCTCCAAGAACAATAAACACACATCTTCCCAGACTAAGTCACCTTCTATACAGCCCTCTAAGGTGACCTTCTGCTCACAAACAGAGCTCCTAAATGCAGATAAGGTGCCACATACAGACCTCTATGCCTCAGTTCCTCCTGAATGCTCACT
This sequence comes from Phyllostomus hastatus, assembly GCF_019186645.2. NCBI lineage: Eukaryota > Metazoa > Chordata > Mammalia > Chiroptera > Phyllostomidae > Phyllostomus > Phyllostomus hastatus. The sequence goes on from NW_025333869.1 coordinate 20,915,173, forward strand.
TCAAGCACAGCCTGGTTCTGAAAAGACTTAAGTTACACTTATGCCAAAAGGAGTCATCCAAAGGCAGTTTAGCACAAACAAAGGAAAACCTCCTTCACAAATGGAGTCTACAAATGGAAAACACAAAACCTGAGCCCATTGTTTTCAAAATGTATTCAAGTGTCTTCAGTCTGGAATTTGGGGTCTGGCAAGCCAGCCCGTGGAGTGATTTGATGTAGCAGCAGCTTTGCTCAGCTTTCCTTTTGTTATACCCACCTATCTCTGTCCCCTGATGAAAGAGTAATAAAAAGTTTAATCCAAATAAAGCCATGAGCTTGACCCCAGGAATGCAGGTGAGCATCCCTTATCACTGTCCTGCTCCTCCAGATCCCAAAGATTAGGGCTGGGTAGGCAAGAGAAGCTGCCCACGGGTCCTCAAGGGCTGTCATCAAGAGAGAAATCTGAGTTGTAGTGCGGCCCTCTTGTCACAGGGCTCAGTGGGCAGAAGGGGGTGCTGCAGTGTAACCTATTTAGGATGCAAATGGAGGAGCTGCAGATTAAAGTCACTGCCTGGCAGGTCCTCAGCAGTACTAAATGCTGGATTCCTGTTTGTCACTGCTCACTGCAGGTCATTAATAGAACTCAGAATGACCTAACTAAATGTGAGCATTAAAAAAATCCTGATAACCAAAAAAAAAAAAAAAAGAAAAAGGAGTAGCAATCCCATTCTGAGGGAACTTGATTTACCCAGCTCTAGGGAGACTTATTTATTCAAGATCTCCATAGTTCAATTTTATTCGATATAGATTGACAATCATCTACCACAGGCTTACTACCCAGTAAATGATAGAGAGATACATAGGTAGATTGAGAGAGACAGAGACAAAGAAGAAAGGCAGAAAGGCAGGAAGGGGAAGGAAAGATAAAGGAAGGAAAAGAAAGGAGGAAGGAATGAAGGAAGGCAGGGAGAGAGGGAAGGAGGGAAGGAGAGAAAAAAGAAGGAAGGAAGGGAGGGATGGAGGGAGGCAAGGAAACAGAATGAGATTTTTAAGGCCCTCTGTGTGTGTCTGTGAACAACAAGAAGGAAGAGACCACTACAAATGCAAGGTTTGATTAACAGGGCCAGGGGAAGTGATTGTGGAGAAACACCTCCCTTCCTCTGGGTTGAACTTCCAAAAAATTGGGGGCAAAGAATCAGAACAAAACCTCTAGCTTCATAGCACCAAGCCAGCTGGTCCTTGGGTTTTATTTCCTGACCAAGTCGGGTGCTCATTCTGCCAAGTGAGTTTTCCTTTTTCCCTTTACTTCAGCCAATTCCTTTTCTCTTCATCTGGAGTTCCCCAAGACTCATCAAAAACACGATTTAATTACATCTCCAAAAAAAAAAAAGGAGGAGTGTAAACATGACTCCTTTTTATCTCCTGATACATCTGGACAAGTAGACAATGTGCTAAAACAAAATAAATCTGCCCTGACAGTCACATCAAAGAGTTCAGCGAGGGGCTTGCAGCTACTTAAAGCACAGGAATGCTGTTGCTAAGCATCAGCCTACAACTTATCAGTCCCAGGAAGAAATGCTTTTTTCTTTCTTTCAGGGGGGAGATGAGGAAAGTTAGAGAGTGGGAACCAGACTGCAAAAGGAGATTGGGGATTTTCAGGGATTTTGAAGCTTAACATGAATTGTGTGAAGAAAAGGGGTTTTGTTGTGTGGTGTTTTTCTTTTGACACACTTGTCTATATTTTTATAAAGGTAATATGTGGAAACCTTCTAGAAAGGGTTGTTTAGGACTCACAGAAATAGGTGATCACACAAAATACTTCTATACAAATTTAAGCCATAAGTCACTGCTGTGAATTTCTCTGTTATGAGAAGAGCCAAACGCTAGCTCAGGGGTCTGAGGAAATATCTCACATTCAACAAAGTCAAGAGTGAAAAATCCTTAAGTCGTCATAGTAATAAATCACCCAACATCACAAACCACAAACTTTTTTTTGTTCTAAAAGGCAGGAAATGGAGCATCCACTTCAGCAAACACAACATGAAAGAAAACAGAAACTCTCCCCCCAAAAAACAAGTATAACGTGCCATGTGCAATGAAATAAATCTAGCCAGATGACCCCAAATACGCGTATAGTCTCACAAACAGAGTTTTTGTAGTAAAACAGAAAATGGAACTGACCCTGAAATCTGGCCAACACCTTCAGCCTTTCCTCCTCCCTCCTCCGCCACCCCCCCCCCCGCCACCCTCCCACCCCCCACCCCCCCACCCCCCCCCCCCACCGGGGTGGGGAAGATACTGAAACAGAGGCTGTGAAATTCAGCCTGATCATCATTCCATATGCTGGTTCTTGACAGAGAGCAACAGAGAGCTTTTCCTCTTCCCATGAACACAACCTCAGGTGGGAAACTGCCCCATTTTTCCCTCCAGCAAGGCTACTAAAGTTAGTTATGCTGGGAAATATGAATTGAACATGAAATGGCATTGCTAAGAAGTACGTTCCCTGAGGTCCTGAGGGTGCTCTGGAAATTAAAAAAGAAAAACAAATCTGGTTCAAAATAACCCACCAAGCACTGCCAGGGTGATTTTGCCCTTGTAATAGAGGGGTTAAAAATATGCAGATGCATTACTCTGACCAAGGGAAACCAGGGGCATTTTAAGTAAACAACTTGCTATCTTCTTAGATCAAAGGAAACAAATTCTGAAACTATGACAATCTGCACACAGGATAACTATCAACACCATGAACAATTACCAAGTCTATGATATTGCACAAATAAATAACACTTACCATTATCTCTAGTGTGATCGTATTTATTAAACAGTGGTGGAGGGCCGCAGTAACCATTTTTATGGTCCCGTATAGCTCCTATTTTCCAATTAAACAAAAGGTTATTTCTACTGTTAACATAGCCGTTTGTCTAGGTTGGGTCTTACATAGTACTTTTTGCCAAGCATGACAGAATATAAGAAATTATATTATATTCTGTGGTGGTTTTGTTTTGGGCTTTCTTTGCTTTTAATTTTGCATGCTGAGTTGCTACTTAGAAAGCTCTGTCTGTTCATAATCAAAGCAAGAGGCCATTGTGTGGAGAATTCATAAATATACTTTGGCAATTTTTTCCTAAAACATGATGAAGCAAGCACTTGGTCCTACCCTTTAGATTCAATCCAAGGGCAATGGTCTGTATTATTAAAGATATAGGTCAAGCCAGAGTGTGCTTCTCTGTCCTGTGGGATGTTTTAGAAGCTGCTGTCACATTACCGAGATCTGTCCTGTGGCTCCTAATTATTCCTCTTGGCAGCTTTGGATTTCAAGTGATTCCTCTCACACGTATGTAAAAATTTATAAGCTGTTTCACATAACAGCATGAGTTATTTCCTTGTTTGTAATTACCGAAGATACCAATTGGAAAATTCACCAATTTCACTGACAAAGATAATGGTAACTTAATAAAATTTGCATTATGTTTTCTGCAAACCTTGATAATGTCTCATATCCACATTTAAAACTGTAATTTTTTTGTTTCAATACAACTCTTACTACAGGGTCATCTTTCTCCTGAGCATCTTAACAAGGAAAAAAACCATAAATTCCCTCCTCATCTTTAAAATGAATTTGGTCCAGAAATATGTATTAAGTTACTGCTATGTGCAAAGGATGGCAGGAAAGAAGCCAATGTTTCCTGAGCCTCTGAGTATGTACTTGATATGTTCATGTGGGCCATTTTATTTAGTTACCAGAACAACTCTGTGGGGTAGATAGATATAGCCACAATACAACTGAGCATCAGGAATTCCACTCTGATTTTATATTCCCAAGTCAGCCTGACTGGAGCACCAGGCCCTTGCCCCATACTGAAAGGAGTAAACAGGGCTGTGATGTAAAGCAGTTTACAGTCTAGCGGGAGGGAATAAGTTAAGTCAACAACGGCAATAACAGGAGGATTGGAAACAAATGCTCCACAAAGGAGTCGAACAAAACAAAACAAAACAAAACAGCCTAGTGATCAAAGGATGGGAGGTATTTTGCGTGTTCCAGGAGAAAGGGAGAAAACCTGGCACATTTGATTTTTACAACCTCATGAAGTATGCTAGAAAGGTATTAACATCCCTATTACACAGATGAGAAGATGGAGACTTAAAGAAGCAAAGTGCCTTTCCCAGGAATGAGGAATTGATGACTTGCCAAGGGTCAAACACAGCTTTTCTGCCTGCTTTGTCACTAAGATCAATGATAATAATAACATCCGGACTTTTTAAAATGACTTCCTACCGAAGATCTCTCTCCCTATTCTTCTGTAATGAGAGCCGGAGCTTAAATTTTGAGCCATCAGCCTGGAGTGCCCCCACAAGGAGCTGTTTGATTTTTCTAGATTCCAAAATAAAACAAGGTTCTGCCTCTAGAGGTGCTGTATGCAATGATATGTGATGATCATGGATCTCATAGTCTACATTTAATTATAAACATTTACATTTTAAGTATCACCAATCAAAAATGTTTATAATCATGTGATTAATAATATTATCAATTTCTAATTAAAACACTCATTTATTTCATTTATCTCAATTTTGTCCATAAATAGCTGCTGCTATACAATGGGTGTTTCATATCTAATATGCTAGGACTCCTCTTCTGGTTTCCAAATGTAGTTAGTTTCTTTCATTTCTCTGGAGGTTGAGTGGTGAAGGGAGGTGAGGAGTATAATTTCCTTTGTATAGATGTAAAGAGGGACGCTGAATAAATTGACCCATTTTATCTGATTCTTAATCCTACAAAGTTTGAGTCCCAGGTCTCTACTTATTTGTACTGTGGGGATGGATGTCTTTCCAAAGGATAAGCTTGCTCATTCCCTACAACCAGCCAAAGGGCAGCTCTTAATGATTTTGTCAAATAAGGATACCAAGTTGCAGAGAGATTGGGGGAATTCTCCCAACTCTCTAATTCAGCAAATTTTGACCCCCAGACAATGGTTCTGAAAAAAATCGGGAAGTTATCCTGCAGGAACCAACTGTATTTGCAGGGGTTCCCACCAAAGGAAGGGTAGGTTCAAAGACATTGTAACTGGCATGTACAAGCCAGCCAAGTAAGAAAACAGAAGGGTCTACAGATCCCACATAGGTCGTCTTCCCAATGTTTAGCTATAGTAAAGGGGATTCTGGATCTGGATAAAAACCCTCTGAGACAAACAGAAGGTATTTAAGGACTATGATTACTTGATTATTTGGAAGATAATAGATGGAGTACCTAGATGAACTAAAATAGCTTAGCTTCATAACTATAGGAATGAATACATTATTAAATCTACTCTCTAGGGCCTCTTGAGATCCAGGCCATTTTTAAACTTTTAATCAGTCACACAAACTGAGAGACCTAAATATCTCAGAACAGCACATACACACCTAATATATGAAACATGTACGGCACATGCATTTGTAGAAGGCTCTTCCCTCTCCTTCAACAGCAGATGTCTTTGTTGTGTATGTAGGAGGAACATCTGTCTGGAATATTAAAAGTCCCATTGCCTGCTCAATGGCAATCTGATTTTAGGATTTTACTAATTGATTAGAAGTAAAGGAAGGGTTGCTAACCAACAATAAACTCCCAACTTTTTTGAAGCTATAAAGAAAATCAAGAATACTATGGAGATAGGGTACCTTCCCAGAGGGTTTATGTCATGGTTGGATAACCTGATGCCAGAAAAAATTGGAAAGCAATAAGAGTTGAAGAAGAGAGAACTTTTTGGACCTGTTATAGAGTCACAGAACAATATTTTAAGGCCCACAAGAAATTGAGTAAAAAAGTATGTTTCATGGAAGAAGAAATTCTAAAAAGTAAAGCTTTAAAGCACAATTCAAGTTGTTCTTTCTACCAGATGTCTCCTGGATGAAATTCCATTTGTCCTTAAAGGTTCAACTCAAGCATCATCTCCTCTTTGGCCTTGCCAGACCACTAAGGTTACATGGCAGGTGCCTGTGTCAGTGCACTTGGCAGCGGATTGAGTTTTCAGCAGTCACAGTTGATTTCTACTCCAATTTTTGTAAATTTAGGCACCAGTACTGGGCCTGATACCCAGAAGGCACTTAGCACAGGTTGAATGAATAAGTAAATGAAAGGCAAGGGAAGAGGATGGCAGCCATTTCAGATTATTTTTGTCTTCCTGTCTTCCTCTCCCATGCTGCTTAGAAGCAGTCTACAATCTCTCCATATTAGGCTACAGTGACATGGGACTTCTCCAACATGCAGCCAGTACCAGTTCCTTCACCATACTGCTAGCTGGTTGGAGGGTGGGGGGAAGAGATGTTAGCATGATGTTTTCCTCAGCAGGCATAGCGCCGAGGTGCATTTTTAATGATTTACCAGTTCTACTTGACTGAGCTTGCACCCTGTAAGTGGATCATATGATCAGCGATCACAAGTTAAACTGCTTTTGTTGCTCGCAAGGTATGCATGGTGGGCTGGCTGTGGGCATCGCACACAGTGCCTCGCACGCAGCTGTGTGTAAGACAAGGAGAGGTTACGTACAACAGGCAGTTAATGGCTCATACCAGCAAGCCCTCGACTGAAGTCGGCACATGCAGTTGAATTTTAAAAAGGTAAATGACCTTGCAGCTGGGAGCTTTAACTATGTGCTTTTACCTATTTGTACCTGGATAAATAAACATTTGCAGCACGCCAAAAGGCCCTGAAAGCACTATTGTAGCCACAGGCTAATCCCTTTCTCCCTGGATGAAAGACTCCAAAACAAACCTGGGGATGGGGGCGGGATCATTTTCTGCTTCAAGTAGCACAAAGGTAAAGGGGGGCAATGGTAATAATGACTTCCATTTGTTATAACTTTCAGAAGTCACCAAGGCTCCAGTCTTAACCAGCTGCCCATATTTAGGATTCCACTTTCCAGGAAGAATGACAGAAACAACAGGCCCCCAGACAGAGAGAATGGTGCTAACCAGAGCCAAATAGAACTGCCTTCTACTTGCCAATGATCTGACACAAGGAAGCTGGAATGAGCATCTCCACACTTGTTCGACTATCCAAAAGGGTGGCTTCTCCCAACTGCTATTACTCAGGGCCAAAAAAAGCAAGCCCATCTTAGTTCTCTTCTGCTTTAACTTCCAATCAACAGACAAGTAATCATGTTTGGAGTTTAGGTCTTCTACCATAAATTGCCTGCATCCTGCTCTGCGTTATCCAATAACCAACATTACACTTCTTCTTTCAATAGGTTCTTCAGATAACTCCGACTGCAACTGGTCCACCACAGCTACATTTGAAATACTGGCTAGCCATCCATGTGCTTTCCAAAAAGTAGAATATTCATGATTTACAATCTGAGCTGGAACCTTGGTAATGTTATTATTTCAAGAATTCGTCAGTCAGTTGAGATTAAGATAACATTAATTGCAACATAAACTGAGATTTCCATGAGAACAGGCAGAAGGTATGTGTGGAACATTTAAGACATTTCACAGGCAATGAATCAATAGAGGGCAGTTCACTGGAGTGATAAGAACACTAAGCTGAGGGCTGAGAGCTGTGAGCTCTGGGCTCTTCAGTGATTCTACCCCTTTCCTCCTGCATGACTCTCAGCTCATCACTCCACATCTTTGCACCCGAGACCGCAGTCCCTCATTTGATGACTCTATTGAGCTCCTATCCTGTGCCAGGAATCATGGTAGGCACTAAAAACAAGCATGTTGAGTTCAATGACATCTAGGTATTATTCATGTATGTATATGCAAATGAATTAATGCTAGCCACCATCTGTTGAATGCAAATAATCTTTAAATGGCCAGAAATATTTTTTCCCTGAGATTCAGTTAATATGATTTATATACATGAGAGAAAACAACACTCGTTGGTCCAATATACAGTTTTAATAAACTTTATTAAATTTCCATTGATCCATATGCAAAAATAATTTGTTTACAATTTGAACTCAGCCTACTAAATGGTGCCTAACTCAATAAAGGAACAGGCTGAGGAACAACAGCTGTGTGGCTATTAACACATTATGCCATTAAAAACATTAAACAGTTGGGTTTGGTAAAGGAGTCAAAGTTAACCCCTTGAATATCTCTAAATCGAAGATCAATTTTAGAAGACACTTTGCCGCAAAAAGAAGCCACAGACTTATAAAGGAATTTCTTTACCTTCTGAATGAGCTTGCAAGAATGGATAGACCAGTTGCCTATGGGTTTAATGCACAGGCTTCTAGGGACCTCCTCTAAATGTGTCTCTAAGCTTCATACAGAGATGACAAGGAGGTGGTAGGGTATAGAAAAATGGCTTAGTAATTAGTAAACTAGTTTGACATATTAATATGATTCATATGATGACCTACATTTTTGTACTTAGATACATTCATTAGTTTTGAACTTACAGGGCCAGAGTCAGGGTATAATCCTTTTTATCCAGTTGGTTCTATGTTATAATCACATCTATAACCCAATCAGAGTCAAAAATAAGTACTCAATGAATACTAAGTAAGGCAAAGACCCTCATCCCAAATTATATACTATACTGTAGAGATAGGGAAATACAATTAATTTAACAGACATGAAAATTTGAGAACAATTAAGGTTATACTGTGTAAGCTATACATAGACCTAAAGAAGAAAGATGAGTGAAGATTAACAAAGAAAGGCCTTTAGGAAGGAAACAGGAATGAGCTGTGCTTTGAAAAAAAGGGTAGGGTTTAGATACTTGCAAGGAGAAAATTAAGGATCAAGAGAGAAGCTGAGGTAGGAACTGAGGAGGACTGGGTGAGGTAAGCACAGATAGCTTAAGCAAAGGGAGAGTGGTGACAGACAATAAGGTACTATTAGACTTTTTTTTTCAGCATTTTTGATTATTGAGGTTATAAAGAGTATAAGGAAGAGAGCTGGAATTGGCTAATGCATACCTCCCACACTACTGTAAAAGGCAAGCAGAGGGCATGTCTCTAGAAGTGGCAGTGTCAAAAAAGTGAATGAAAGCTCAACTTTTATTTTTTTACTTTATTTTTTTAAGATTTTATTTATTTATTTTTAAACAGAGAAAGAGAAAGAAGGAGGAGAAAGAGGGAGAGAGAAATATTGTGTGGTTGCCTCTCTAGTGCCCCCTACTGGGGACCTGGCCTGCAACTCAGGCATGCACCCTGACTGGGAATTGAACCTGTGACCCTTTGCTTCACAGTCCAGCACTCAATCCACTGAGCCACACTAGCCAGGAGATAGCTCAACTTTTAGAAAAATCAAACTTTGCTTGGTATCCAGGTTAGTGATCATCTGATTTCTCAACTGTGAATTCTGTGTGACAACCTGAATATAAACAATAACTGAACATGTGTGGGCAAACCTTCAAATTCTCAGCATAACAGAGAGTTTGAGTCAGAAAGGATCTTTGTGCCTTGTGAAATTGACCTGTCCAGTTTCCTCTAAAAGCTGCAGATGCCTCTTCAACACCAACTTGCTAATATGGTCCTCCAGTTCTGGTCTCAGCCCTTTTAGTATGGTCAGTATTCACTGACACAGATACTGGCCAGCACTATCCACGGCCCCTGCAAATGGTTGAGATACGAGAGAAATACACATGGACTACCAAGTCCTGTGGAGGAACAGGGATGACACAGCCACTCTCTCAAGGGAAGAGGACCCCACTATCTTGCCTGAACAGGCCTTTATTAGGTAGTTTTGGGTAGGAATACGGATACAGCTTATTAACCATTGAGGATCAAACAAATAGGTAAGTTCAAAAAGCTAAAAAGGGCTCACACTGAGTTGGGATCTTATCACCTAAAAAACTACAGAACTTAAGGGGTTAAATTCATTTCCTGCCCAGGGCCTTCATAATCTAATTAAGAGCATCCTCAGCAAAACAGGTTTCATAGGATTTTACATATCCTTTTCTCAGGCCTAATCATCCCCGGAAGTCCACTGTCCCCAGTGTGGATTGCACCACCCCTGGTCATTGTTACAGGGTTGAGTCAGGCAGAGGAGACAAAGGCAGAAGGGAGATTTGGGTGTCTCACAGGAAGAATGAGGACTCAGGCTTTGTCAAAGCTGGGAGATGGGGGTTGAACACCCCTCTTTTTCACAGCCCCCCGAGTCTCTCCCTGAGGGCCTTCCCATGTGATCGTGCCTGTCTTAGATCCATCTCCTCTGAGGAATCTTAGCCATCATTGGCTAAATGATCAAGCAATGGGAGCCAGGCAAGGAGCAGGTAGCGCTCCTGCCAGGGAGATAAGCTTGTCTCCTTAGTGTCTCCTGGTCTGGAGGTCTCTCACTCAGCCTTAGCCATGGGGGGGGTTACAGCTTCTTGAAACCAGGCAGGGTGGTTTCCAACAATTCACTTCTGAGCAAAGCAGAATATTACTCTGTTTAATAAGATCCCTTAATAAAACTTCCTCCTTGGACCATTGACCCTCAAGTCCTACATTTGTTCTCAGACCAGCAGTAAATCCTTATCCACATGATACTGCTTCAACTACTTGAAAGAAGAATCTGTGTCACCTTAACCTCTACTATTCTAGGCCAAGTATTTACATAGCAATAGCCTAGTCCTTCTCCTTATCCCTCTCCTTGAGTTTTCCCATTTTTCTTGTTTTTTGTTTTTTTCTTAAAACATGAAACCCTGAGTGGAATGCAGTCCTGTGGATAACATGTGAACTGTGCAGATCTCAGGAAGACACTCACTTTGAAAAATTGGGATCCAAACTGGTGATACCTTTCCAAGCTATATCTGATGGTGGTGTGCAAATCAAATCTCAAATAAAATATCTCAAAGTTTTTGACGTAAAACATGGCCAAGCCACATCTTTCAAGCACACACTTCCTTTTATAATTGATTTTTAAAAAATATGAAGCTAGGACTTCAAACTAACAACTCAATTAAATTTTCTCTGGTAGGTGTCAGGCAATGTTTTAGCTTGTTGAGAACACTTAGAACTGTGATCAAAAACCTTTGGCAAGGATGACTTCCCTCACTTTGTACTGTGTTTGGAAAATTAATAAGTAAGGCTCCTTTCCAATTCATTACAAGTTGTTGATAAAAATGTTTACCAGGTCAGGGACAAAGACGACTTCAAGTCTGAAGCTTAGATATGTGGATGAAGCCTAAGACTTAGAAAAGAAGATGAGACATTTTACAAGTTCTTTGGGAAGAGTGAAGATAAATACCAAGAGGTGTCTTTACTAATATAAAGGTAAATACCTAGAGAGCAAGAAATTAGGTCTGGAATTTTCCTAACATACTTTAGGAATTAGGGATATTAGGTCTTGAGCAATAGCAAACCAAAGAATTTCCAGTGTGAACTCGCTCAACTTAAACAAGAAAGATGAATACAAAAGCAACCTGAACACAAAAGAAACAGAGTTCACCTTGGTCATTGGCTCAAAAACGTGATACCAAGTTTAGAATGAGTTTTTCCCCCAAGAGACTGGTACGTGAATTTATGAGCAAAATCTGCACAACCAACACCAGAACACTTGTGCTTGTCACCTCCCTTCTAGTAAGGTGTACTTGGTGTAGAAGCTCAAAAAAGCATTATTAAGAACAAAAACCAGAACAACAGCCCAAGTGTAGCACTCTGGCTAAAAAATGGCTACCGTGGCCAATAGCAGAGAAAATAAATGTGAGCTGCCTAATTATGAGAGTGACATGAAGCCAAATACTACAGTGTTACAACAAAGCAGACAGTAAACAGATTTAAGAGTCCCAAGTTATTTGTCAGAGATGAATGTGAGGGATAGATGGCTACTTGAACATTTTTTAAAGATTTTATTTATTTATTTTTAGAGAGGAAAGGGAGGGAGAAAGAGAGAGGGAGAGAGAGAAACGTCAGTGTGCGGTTGCTGGGGGTCATAGCCTGCAACCCAGGCATGTACCCTGACTGGGAATCAAACCTGCGACACTTTAGTTCGCAGCCTGTGCTCAATCCACTGAGCTATGCTAGCCAGGGCTAAGTTGAACATTTTTCATGTCCCAGCTAGAATCATGTATCTAAGAGATAAGGTAACATGGGACCTTAACAATGTTTGCAGAAATCATAGATGACCCTGCCATATGTGGCCATTGACTCATTAATTTGACTAATTACAAAGACTCTCAACTCCCACTACTTATCCCCCTTGGACTTGAAGTTGAAGAACTAAACCACATGTACTTGAATCTCAAAGAATCTTGTAAAAGCTAAAGTATGACACCACCAACATAGGCCAAATTACTACAACCACCTATATGATACTTAGAAGTAAAATTCTGAAATGACATCAATAGAAACACAAGACCCCGTTTGTATAATTCTTCTTTACCTTTTTCTTAACGTTTCAACAAAATTACCTTATTTGGTCCTTTCACCAATCCCATGAGCAACATAAGGCAAGCAATATGCTCTCATTTTACAGGCATAGAGCTAGAGACACAAATGGAAATATTTGCCTAAAGATACACAGTGATGAAAACTGAGACAATTTTCTGTATTTGCAAATTTGCAGGCATAGCAGTCCAAATTCTTTGGTTTTCAACATTTTAGAATGAACTTTCACTGGAAAAGTGGAGCAAACATGTTTAGTAATGTCGGTGCCATCTTAATGCCCTATGGCAGAGACTATGGAACTTCATTATTAACCATCCAGTGATGCATCTACAAGTCAGTTGTCACACATGGCTTTCCGATGTCACTCAAAGCAGGACTGTGTGAGAAACATCAGCCAAATCTACCTAGAAAGCAGTAACAACAAAAGTGGGTACATTAGGAGTCATAGAGTAATATCATGGGGACTTGTCACTAGGAACATCACTAGCTGATAAAAATAGAAGTAAAACCTTTCATTATTTCATCAGTCTAGTCAATCTTCATTGGAAACAAATACACACATATTTGCTGCTATATTCCCAGCTATAACATGGGCAGCACTGCATATCCAGCTGTACAGTAAGCAAATTAGCCATTATAAGGCAAAAATTTGCCCTGAAGTCACCCTGCTAGGAACCCTGAGTCGGGAACCAATATGGGGAAAAAAGCAGGTTTCTAGAGACCTAGGTTCCAGGCTCTGCTTTCCCACCTCCCCAGCTCTGTGAACGTGGTTGGGCAAGTCATCTTGCAGTTGAGCCCCTGTTTTCTTCTCAGCAAAACTGTGGATATAAATATCACCCTTAGTTTCTCCAATGATTACTATGGAAGTTAAGTGGGATACTGCATTTGGAGGTTTTATTTGTGTTGTGCAAATAGGAGGAACTAAAATGTAGCCTTATCTCTGTGATTGTTTAATACAGGCCACTGGGCAACCTTGTATTGACCTCTTCTGGCCTGTACCAGATAATTTAGTGTTACTATCATCATTAGTAAACATCCACAGGGGCCTGCTATGGGCTTAATTACACATTGGCTTATACAGTTCACTGACATTTTCATGCGTATGGTGGGGTCTGGTCTTCTTTAAGCAACTATATGCTCATCCAGGGACAAAAGCTTGTATATATACAGATATGTATTTGTATATACATCTTAGCCCAGCAAACAAAAGAAGACACAGTAAACTCTCAGTAAAGAGGTAACTTGTTTGCCTTAGAAACCAATCAAAGATGAAAAAGTAGAAAGGTGGTGAAACAGTTAGATAAGGAAAAACTCTTATTTGTGGGAAATGGGTCAGTAAGATATTTTGAAGGGATGGGCACAATAGCAGCATTTCCATCTATAATCTCACACAGAATAATGTTTAAAGAAAAAAATACCTACCAAGGGTCTTAATCAAGCTATTGTATTTAAGAGCATTAATGCTAAGTATGCAAACGTTCACCTGACTGATCATTAAGGTATCAAGAACTAATTTTCCTCCTTTTAAGAGCTTATATGTCACATCCCACCCCTTGGGCCTTCCAGAAATGCATTTAAATGCCTAACTAGGAGAAAGAAAAGCATTCCAGACAGCCAGGTGTTAGTGATTCAGCCATTAAAACTTCAGTTATAAAATATCCTCCACAATTGTAAAACATTTCAGTCATTAGAAGATCATAAATAGATTAAGATGACATTTTAAATTATTATGACACCATGTGTATAAAATGTACATTGTTCATCACAATACCCCAGATGACTGTGACTCTGATTATCTGAAGTTAAAGATGAAGTGCATGTGTTATTTATTTTGAGACTCAACAGCAAAAGACAGGGAGAGGAGGCAGGGAGGGGAGGGAGGGAGGTGGGGAAAGCAGGCACACATGTGGAAATTGTGAATGTCGCATCCTTCCTGAGGCAGAGAAAGACTTCAGATTCATTTTGCAATAACACCTATTTGCTGCTCCTTGAGAAAAAAATAAATCATTATTTTACTCTTAGAGGATCAGGCTAAAGTATAAAAAAAAACAACCTCAAAGTTCATAATTTTGGAACTATCATCTAAAATGTTATGGAACCTACACTTCTTTGAGGTAATTGAAAAGTCTAATTAATGTTCAATATTAATTTATGTCTAAAACTAGAAAAGTACCTCTTGACCCTTTTCAAGTAACATACACCCAAAACTACTTTCTCAATATCAACTCATCACTCACATCTTCACTACATATTAAATGTGCAAAGCATGTCTCCCTCCACCTTGAAGGTGTAGTACCACCTTAGTAAGAAGTGTAGCAGCTTCCTTTCAAGATGAGAAATCCATCTAACCACCATTACCAGAATAGAGAAGAAAGTACCAGAGGACCATTTCAGGTGAAAGGAAAAGAAACCTAAATTTCACAATTATGTAAAACATGGACATAAGGATCAGTGATATAAATAATCCAGTCTTGCTTGCAAGCCCATGTTTTTCAATCAAGTCTTACCAAGGAAGCAAATTCTTTTCAGGATTAAGTATTTTTGGAAACGTGTTCTAGGGATAACGTACCTAAATTAAATCTTTACCAGATGACTCACATGAAGAATTAGGCCCACTAAGGCGATTATAACAAGTAATTGGCAAGTTTGGGAGTAGTATTTAGGGTACTCTATAGCAGGTAGCAAACCTGCTATATCTTCAGCCTGAGGGCCGAATCTCACCCTCCACCTTGTTTTATACAGCTCTGCACCTTGTTTCTAACCAGTGGCAGCACCAAGCTCTCACTTAACTGTTAAGGAGTAATTACATTTACACAGTTCCAAAATTACATTCGGCCCTTCAAAGGTAACCACGAGGCTGATGTGGCCCCCCGTGAAATGAACTTGACACCCCTGCTCTATAGGTATGGATATGATGCTGCTACACACATTGGTAACTCATTCTGCCAAAGTAAACAGAGATAGGTATATGTGAATATAGACCTAAGCATACAGTTAATAGTGGACACAATTTAAGTTTCACCCAAGAATTTTAAAAAATGTACCAGGAGCAGAGAAGTGAAAGTGGCACAGGAATCAGAAAACCTTATGTAAAAACGCCTTGCTTTTCTGTTCTCTGGGAATCAATTAATGAAAATTTCCATGTTCTTTTCAGGATTATCCGGTTCTTTGGAATAATCTTTCTCAAAAACTGTTAAAAAATCTAAGGCATGAGATCATTAACCTGCCCCAACAGATTCTCCAGAAGGATCAGTGTGAAACAGGATAATTCAAGGTCAGTTCATCAGAACAATTATTCATCCATTTTGCCTTGTCAGTTATGAGATACTTTTGAGAAATCACCACCAGATTTTTGCTAGATTAAAGGAATTGGGAGCCATCGGGCCCAACCATTCCTAAAAACTCCTGATGAAATCGACCCAAGTGTCCCCTGGAACAAATATCTTCCTAATTTTGAGCTGAAATCGATTGTACTTCTTTGTAACACCACATAAAATAAGGCAAATGCTCCATTTCTATGTAGCCCTTTAAATGTTTTCTGCATTATAAATACTGAAGAGGAGGTATTGAAGAGAGAGAGAAAATGCTTTGGAAATAGTCATAAAAGAAGGCAACCTCACGTTCTCTGAGGCCAATTCCACCACTCTGATGATTTGGCAGGTATGACTTAGGCTGTCAGAGAGTGTCTATTTTCCTGTCTGTACATATTAAAAACTTTGGAATGAAAAACAATTTAGTACAGTTTGTGTCCAGTTTTTTTTCCTTTTTTCCAAAGTACCCCTTTAATTGAGTAAGACTGCAGAAACATTCACTTTAGCACTACACAGTCCCTTCTGAGAGAAAGATTCCGTGAATGTCTCTAAGTTCATGCAAGTCCAGCATCCCACCTCTACCTTCCCACTGTAACACCCTTTTTACTTTACCTTGGGCAAACCATTAGTAAATTATTCATTCATTCAATCCTTAAACATACCCTTGCTGAATGTCCACTTTATTAAATACCTTTTATGTTTGTGTTGATAACTGCCTCTGTTGGAGAAAACCTGTTCTTGTAAGAGAACTTTATGGGTAAAGGACAAGTCTTCATTTGATTTTCAAGGAAGATGGCACATCATCATGTTTCTGATTGATTGGCTCTGGCAGTATACATCTCAGGAAATTCTCCAAGAATCTCTTTCTGTCTACTGCGCAGGGAAATACCTTTATTCAACAGTGAGATTCCCAAGTATAAGTTCAAGAATCTTATGTTGTAGAAATATTGGAAGGGTGTGCAAATCTGGTCATAGCAATATATTAAAAGTTTATGAAGAATTCTACCCAAATCCATAAATGAACTGGAAATTAAATCAGGAGGCTACATTCTTTGAACAACCCTGATTCAAGTCTCATTTTCTGGGTGTTTCTTCTCCCGTTTCTAATTTCAAGCTAATCCCAAGCTGTTTAATCTACCGCAGCAATAAGATTCAAATGGAATTGAAGTTCATATTAGATCTGGCAGGCCTGTTTGTGGTTGGGTTCCTCCAGAGGAGATTTGTTTATTTTCTGGTCTTTTTACAGAGCTCAGAGAGCAGAGTTTTAGATTTACCAAGGACTTTTTCCTCCCTTGAAAATGAATTAACAATGATGTTGCAAGAGAATATTTATGGACACAATGCTAAAAAGTGGACCAAACAAAACATATTTTATTTCTGCTTTGTAAAATGCATTGCCTTTTCTACCAGGGGAAGCCTGGCATGATTATGATTTTATTATAGTAAATATTTTCATTATTACTGTTAAATGTCTACCACTTCAGAAGATACCAATGAATTGCTGGATCTCTCCTCAGAGAGCTTAAGATCAAGTTAATTAAGACGACTGAGTCCATAATGTGTGGCATAGTACATTGTGTTGTGTAGTGGGAGCATCCAGGGCCCTGGCTAAGTTCTCAAAGGACTCAAAACAAGATCCTTCTGCCATCTGAAGTAGCAGAACAAGAGCTCCTATAAAGATGAAATAGGATCTAGCCCTTGAAAAACAGGATGACTTTGGTTGGAGATCAGAGAGACAAAACTAAAATTACATGAATGAAGAAAGTCTAAATCCACCTGAGTGCCAGGGGTTATACTGTTGCCAAAGTTACTCCCTTTGCACAAGGGGGTAGAAGCCGAAGCTCTTTGGCTGGTCTCACCCTTCCCTGGGGCTCTCACCCTCCTCTTATTCTGGTCACCCAGCAGGGCTGCCAAGAAACTCAACATATTTGTACCTCTTAGAATGCAATTGGAAAACCACTGTTTTCTTTCAAACTACTCAATTTTAAAAATGTGGAGAAACTAAGGCCTGAAAACAAGGTCAGTGACCTTGGTTAATGGATGGGCAGGGCTTAGAATCCAGGTCATGTGATTCCCGAACTACTGTGCTGTCTCCCACCCTACACTGTCCTTGAATGCTCAAGTCAACAAATTAAGTGATTGAAAAATGATATAATGAAACAGGGCATCTGATAAAGAATCTCCAATGGAAACATCTGCATTGTCTTTTTTACCTCCAATACTGTGTCAAATATTGATATTTATAAAATGGTGAAAGAACTGGCAACAGAAAATATATGCTATGGCAATTTTTTAAATGAGGGCCAGAAAGAGAATAAAAAGCTTGGAGTGACCTACTGTACATCTCCATTGCTTCCCCAATTAACTCCAGACTGACTTAGTCTGGGATGAAATGATTTAGTCTTAACACAAGGTCAGTTCCACATATCCAGAACAAAGATAGCCAAATATGCTTATTTGAGCTGAATTGCTTTTGGTAGTTTAATAATATAAATTTATTGCCTTTTCAAGAGGGACTCTAGCACTAGGGAGAACTTTAAAATGCATCACACTTAAAACATAAAATTAAATTCAATTAACTTTTATTGGGAGGCTAATACACTAGTACCCTAGAGGGAAAAACGAAGCTCTCAGCCTTCTCAAGATTTTCAAATCAGAGCCCTGGAATCCAGGCCAAGGATTCTGGACTGGCTTACCCCCTCAAAAAGAGCTTCCTGGGTGAGTTCAACATTTGTATTCAGTGGACAGGACCATGCCTATAAGTCTCTAGCTAAAAACTGGATATTAAAACAAAAACAACAAAAGACAGAAATCACAACCTGTCCAATACAAGACAAAATCTAATACAGAGATGAAAGCATATGAGGGTTCCAAAGCCTAAAAGCTCTTTGTTAAACCCTCCTACCTTTTCTCCTGTCAGGATAACAGTTCACCTACTTCATATTTGGCACAATTAACCACTCACTTTGATTTATTAGAGATTCTTAAGTCAGTTTTGGCTTTTCTAGAGCCTTAGAACAACCTTCCCGCACCACCCCCACCCCCACACACTACACTGATATATTCTGAATTTTTAGGCAACAATAAGCAGGGACCCTCATTGGCCCCTTTGTGATTTCATTAATTATGACATCAGCATTTCAACCTATTATAAAAAACTAGATTCTGCATAGACTGAACACCTATATCCTGGAGATAGAATAAAGTAATCTCATTCATTCATTTAGTAAATATGAGTACCTACTACATGCCATGTACCCTGCTAAGCACTGAAGATTCCTGAGTGAATAAATGATCACCACCCTATGGCTACAAAAAGAGGAAAATGGGAAGAATACAGAAATTAAAAAGTTTCCTCACTTAAACAAACAAACAAACAAAAAAACCCAACATCTCATTAAAGGCAGGATTCAGCACTCAGTAAACTGGATTGGAATTTGTCCAAGACTGTATTCGTATCCTGTTGCTGCTGTAACAAATTCCCACACACTTAGTAGCTTAAACAACACAAGTTTATTGTCTTGAGGTTTTGGAGTCAGAAGTCTGAACTGAGTCCTACCAGGATAAAAATGAGGTGGCAGTAAGGCTGGTTCCTTCTGGAGGCTCTGAGAAAGGAACCTGTTTTCATGTCCTTTTCTGCTTCTAGCCAACTGTTGTGTTCCTTGTCTTACTCCCCTTCCTCTGTTCACACTGCGTGGCTTCCATCTCTGCTCTATTCACCACACCACTTTCTTCTCCGATACACCTATGCTCTCTGTTATAAGGACCACTGTTTTTACATCAGACCCACCTAGAGGATTCCAGCAGGACAATCTCTTAGTGACACCCATAACTTAGTCATACCTGCCAAATCTCTTTTGCCATGTGAGGTCACACACACAGGTTTGGGAGACTAGGACTCAGAGGTATTTAAGTGGTCACTATTCTAGGCTATCACACAGACCAAAGATAAGGTCCCAAGCTTTAGGAACTTGAAGGAAAAGAGAAATTACCTGACCTCTTGGGGATATGAATGATGGGTATATAACATTGGTATTGCTTCCTTAATATTCATATTCCCAACCTAAAAGTTGTGAGATCCAGTGGCTAAGAATATAGCTTTGGGGTAAAATATATCAGAATTTCAGAACCAGCTCAACTCAGCACGTAGATAAACATGGTCAAGGTACTTTACCTCTCTAAACCTCAGTTTGTTCATTCCCAATTGGAGATCACAATAGTGTTCACCTTCTAGGCTTATCATGAGAAATCAGGAGATGATCCATATAAAGCCCTGACTGTGTCCTGTAGTAAGCTTTCAATGAATGACATTATTTCATTGTTATTTCACCCAGCCCAGATTTGAACCTATGGCTGGGTATTTTGGAGGTCTCCATTAGTGCAAATAAATAAAACACCCAGAATCTCTCTCCCTCTTACTTAAAATCCTATTTATTTTTGGAGCACTTACTTTATTTATTTCCTGTGCCTTCCCAGCTGGGAACATTCCCTCTCCCCTTCCCTCTGACCTCCAACAGTGTGTGTGCCACCCATTTAAGGCCATCATGTAAAGTCTTGTCACTTCTAGTTTGTTTAATTTTTTGTAAGTGCCATATGTAGATTATAAACTGCTTGAGGGCAGAGAATGCAATACTATTACTTAGTGCAGAGATGTGCCCATAGTACCTGATCAATACACTGGTTAAATAAACCAATTACAGAGTTTATTCCTCACAGACTTTCAGGGGAAACACAATTCCACATTTCACATTAAAGGGGGCCCAGCTGTGGGCTATGAGGCATTCCGACACCTTGAAGTCGAGTTTCCTAAATCAGTTTAATCCTCATCCCCCTTTCACATCATGTACGCAGACAGAGTTGCCCACTATCCCAGGGTGATGAGGGCCCTTCTTACTACAGCTGTATACCAAGAACTTCAAGTATCAGCTGCACACCCAGGAAAAACAGGAAACAGACAAAGAACTGAACAAAGAATGCACACCAGTCAAAGCCAGTGTGAACCAGTCTGGGCTGCTCTGCAATCCTCCTGGCCTCTCTCCCCAGCTGGCACAAATACGCAAAGAACATCATTGAGTCCAATCTTTGGCCTTCTAGCCAGGAAAGGACTCGTGAAGGTGAATGGTTTGCAGACGAAGGGGATATAAAAGAGACAAAACCAGGATAAAAATTAAATAAAAAGTAGCTGTCTTAAACTGTAATTGCAGTCCTCTGCTGAGCACGCTTGCAGATATATAAATGTGATTTACCATCAGCTTGCAACTACAAATCAGGTCTTGAGAAACACTTGTGCTATGAAATTGTTTAATCTCATCAAGCTCTGCTTTCACAGCAAGCCATAAATCACAAAGTCTTTGTTATCATAGACCTCCACCAGCGCCTCTCTGGCAGGCTATGGATCGTGGGTATATATAATCTTGACTGCACAAACACTGGGGTCGGCGCAGGCTGAAATACTTTCATAATAGCCACTGTGCAGCTGGTGGAACACAAGCCTATGATGGATATCTCATTTCCTACAGTCGGCATCTATTTCGAGCAAATTATTACCACATAAATTTCTTGTCAACAGAAACGGCCAATTAATTAAGTTAAAAATTTACTTGTGATCACATCTACAAACCAAATAGAACTGCAAGGCAATTTTCCAGTTACTGAATATACTGCAGGTCAGTTTAATGAATAATTTTTAACTTTGTCATAAACTCAAAGACAGGCTAATATCTCCAGAAACCTGAATGGAGACCAGCTGCCGACAGATTTACACAAAATATATTTATGTGGAATTTGATTGCTGACATCTGGGGACAGAAATAAACTTTCTATAATTACAGAGGCATCTTTGCCATATATATGATTTTTTTTTCACCAAAAAATGCAAATGTGTCCCCAGGAAGTGTATTTACATTTCAGGCAGGGCTGCAATGGGCTTGGATGACTCTTGGAAAAATCATTGTGTTAAATCCCTACACCAGTGATGGGTTCATTATCATGGGAGAAAACAATAACAGGCAAAGATCACTTTATCACTGTCTCCCACCTTCCATACCCCCAAAACCAGGACACTCTCTCTCTTTGACGTTATAAGTCACTTGGCACATGTCCAATAGTGGAGGAAGGAAGCACTGGGGAGATTTCAGGCTCTGTCAGTTGGGGCAGACTGACATAGTTTCTCCTTAGCGTGATTATGCATATAAGATAGATATACATGGAAATAAAGCCAGCAGAGGGCCCTTCATAATTCCTACTCTAATCATGTCTCTGAGCTAAAGAAAATCCATACATGTGCATAGTACTTTAGGTGAGGATAAAGGTTATGAATTTGGGGAATGCAAGAGATATGGCTGCTAATAGTGATTAAGTCAACCAGCCACCCATTGGATATAGGATCATGCTATAGGATTATGACTTCCATTAGGGTCCTTATCTATCCCAAATGTAGAAGTCATTAAAGGTTCTTCCAGTTAAAGCCCCAGTCACTCTAAGAATTTCACTGGTCGCTACCCCCAAACTGTAATTGCTAAATGATCAAGCTAAACCACTTGGTGTTCTTATAACATGCCTTTCACGTTTTGCACTTCTGTGAATATTCCTCTACAAAGAATCTTTGAGGTCCTTTCCCAAGTACCTCCATGTACCAAATTGTTTCTAAGACAATTGCTATGGCTTTTCCTCAACCTAAAAAGACTTTGCTCTTCAATAAGACACACCTCCTGAACAAAACTTGAGTACCTATCATTCTACCCTGGATAAAATGAGCTGGAGTGAGTTCACAGTCAGTGAAATGTTCAAGAAGATGCCAGACAACCACTTGGTGGGGATATTGCGATGGGGATCTAAGGTATGTGTGGAGAGTTGGACTCGGGAGCTGTTGAGGTTTCTTAGCCCTGGGACCCTAAATTCTATGATGGTTACTTGTGCCTTTGTCGATAAGCTTCTTGAAGGCAGGAATCATCTCACTCATAGTTACAGTTTTCTCAGAAGATGGCCTAATACTTAAAAAAAATAAAACAAAACCAGGTACTCTAAAATAGCTAACGAGGACAGATTTTTTGTAGTTTTTCTCATACTTGCTGCACTCAATTCCACGTGGCATTTGACCACTCCTGCACCATTATCATCAATATGAACAACACTGATTGTGGCCTATTGTATTTAGGGTACTTCATTAGAATTCTGAGAATTCCAGGAAGCAGAATACACTCTCTCCCACACCAATTTTTATTAGGGAAACAAGCCACACAATGATCCCATAGTATACTCTGACTAGACAGGGGTTAAATGAATGAATGACCAATGTGCAAAATACGAAATAAGAAAATAACTGATAAATATGTGGTATGGATAATTTCCAGTGTCAGGGTTGGCGATTCCAAAAGGCTGGAGAGTTTCAGAATCTGAAGTGTACACAAGGTAATCCTATATGACTCTTCATTCAACCACTGTGGAAATCAAGCCCCTAACTCCACCTCCAAGCTAAAACAGATTGCTCCAGGTCACCAAGCCAGAAGGTGGCTGAAAGGGAATCATAGCCTGCTGTCCCAAATAGCTGCCCACCATTCGATGCATCTCATCCCGGACCCATCATCCATCACAATCACTGTTCATTTCCTATGGTTAATCCTAAGTGTCCTTGTCCTTTCCTGGCTCAGGCATTGGATCCATGTGACTGTGGATTCTCTTTCTGACAAGAGAACATGTTCTGAAATTTCTCCCTTGATGATGATCTTCACTGTGGGGATGTTGCCCAAACATGTAACTTTACCAATAATCTGCCTTGGATCTCCCATGCATGAAAGTCTCTTCTCCCTCTCCCCACTAAATAAAGGTTAAATGCACAAATTGGCCACATTCAAACCTTGGCTCAAACACTTACTAGTTATGTGACCTTGGGCTAGTTACTTAACCTCTCAGTGCCTCAATTTCTTTGTCTATACATGGGACTAAACTACTACCTATTTCATCGTGCTGTTATGAGTATTAAAAAGATAATGCATGCAACATTTTAAAACAATGCCCAAAGAAATATTATATTTTTAAATCTTTAGCCTGTATCAGCTTTTGACACAATCTCATATTTGTACTTTAAGCTATATAAAATTTGTATCTTTTCATTTATTCTATACTTTGCTGAAGCTTCAAGGAAGAACTAACAATAGAACAATGATGATGATAATGATGATGATGATAACAGATGACATTTTTTGCCTATATTATGTTCCAGGCACTGCTGTAAACATTTTACATTCATTATCAACAGCCCAAGATGGCAACTATTCTTACTATCTCCAAATTACAGATGTGACCTGGAAAGGTTAAGTTATTTACCCAAGGTCATCCAGGTTCATGCTCTTGAAATTTAGTGAAACTATATTTGGTCAGCAATTCCTTACCATGATATTTCTCTGATTTATAATACTATAGGTATTGTTCATGCCCTCCTTCATCTTCTGTTTTTCTAGAACGGTTTTAATCATTATTCCTATTCTCAAGGAACTTACAGCTAAAACAAGGAAATCGGATAAATACATATGAAAGCACATTCAAATTTTAAAAAAACAACAACAAACAAAATTTGTTCAAATCCATCCAGCTTCACCACACTTATTTCTCAGCAACACTCAGCAACAATAGTGTTTCAGAACATATATAACCACAGCACCCAATCACTGATTAAAGATTTTAGGCAAAATAAATGCACATTCCAAGGAAATTCAATTAGCTTCTAAGTTTAAACTTACTACTGGTTTTTAGGCAGAAGGGATAGGACAAGGTAAGTTCAATAGCAGAGCTTTTGTAAAATTAGATTCAGGATTTCTGTAAAAGACAATGTTTTATCATAGAGACAATGGACTAGAAATTTGGGGAATTACCCACATGTTATCTGAGTGCTACTAACAAAGGTAAGTAATAGTCTATGGTGAGCCACTGCTGACTGTCAGATTATCTTGTTGAGAATCACCACAGCCAGAGTATCAGAGTCAGGATAAAATGGTGACACAGTGGAACAAGGCAGCAGTGAACCAAGCCTGCCCCCTAAGCCAACCTTCTGGCTATTAGTGATATAGGTGACTTAAATGATGATTATATCATGGTCTTACAAGCGTAGAGCACTTTCTAGTGTATAAAGCACTTCCACAGTCATTATTATGTTTTTAAAGAATTTCCTATGGAAGACCCATAATGGCCAAACTGCAGAGGGAAATTTCACTTTCAGGAGCATATTTCCAATATAAGATAAATATCTATTTTGAGTTAGATAACCGACATGAGAGTGGATAAGCACAGGAGATGTTCATTTATTAATTAAGGATGCATCTAAGACAGTAATTTTCAATTGATACATGACAGCAGGCTCACTGGTTTGCTGCAAGAAGTTTTAAAACATGAAATACCTGACTATTTAGTCAGAGGCACCGACCTCTTTTCCAGCCAGGGGTGTCCAAACTTTTGGCATCTCTGTGCCACACTGGAAGAAGAGGAGTTGTCTTGGGCCGCACATGAAATACATTGCAACACATAATCACAAAAAAATCCCATAATCTTTTAAGTAAATTTATGATTTTTGTGTTGGGCCACATTCAGAGCCATCCTGGGCTGCTTGTGGCCCATGGGCCACAGGATGGACACCCCTACCTTACTGTCAAATAAAAAAAAAACAACAACAGCAGCCAACACAAAAATTGCCATCAGGTGTGAATGAGTCAAAATTATACCTATATTTTTTGTTAGATTGGCAAAAATTATATATGTTTGATGTGCCAGGGAGTTTTAATAATTAGTTTATATGTGCCATGAGATGAAAAAGGTTGAAAATTGCTGATCTAAGATACTATCATGTGAAAACAAATCAATATATGGCTGTCTACATTCAAAGGGCCTTTGTATTAGATTTATGAAGAACACATATTCATAGTAACAGATGACAATTACTACCATGCATAGTGCCAATGACAGGTATAGTGCTCATTGTTGATTTTCAGACAGACAGAAATAATTGTCAGGTAGAACACTCAAGAAATGCATTACAGAAGATAGAGGATATGAACGGGGGCTTCAAGAATCCATGGGATTTGGATAGTTGGGAGGAAAAAAAGTAAGGTTGCATAGATGGTTAATATACATATAAGCCTATGTATTCATATATTAATTTTAATGCTTTTAAAAATTCTTAGGCCTAGCAGGTGTGGCTCAATGGGAAGGGCATCATCCCACAAAGGGTACCAGTTCAATCCCCAGTCAATGCCCATTCCTTGGTTGCAGGACAGATCCCCAGTCAGGGGAGTGCGAGAGGCAACAAAATGGATGTTTCTCACATCGGTGTTTCTCTCCCTCTCTTTTCCCACTCTTCCCCTCTCTAAAAATACATAAATAAAATATATTTAAATTCTTGAATTTCTTAAATGAAATTGTTCTATAGAGTTTCTTTTCCCTATATAAAGGGAAAAGAAAAGAATAAAAATATCACATAAAAACATAAATAGAAACTAAAGAAGGCAAGGGACATAAGCTAAAACAAGGAAATTTACAAACTGGAATCCAATGAAAAGAAGACTCTGGGATTGACTAGAGATGTATTCAGCTAATCTCTAAACAACACTATAAATCACTAATACAAGGGAATCCAAAAAATCCTAAGGATTCCCATTAACACTCTCAAATTTAAAGAGAAGCAAACTTGATGTAGGCATTCTTATCTTTTTCTTCTAACTTAGTAATAGATTCTATAAATACTGGGGAAAAAAAACAGGTGAAACATAAAAAATTAACAAATGGGCAAACTCTCAAAAGTACAAAGATTCCAAAACTATACAGTGAATCAGAGAAGTGATCCAAAATCCAAAAGTAAACTCTGGTGAGGGAAATTTAACAGAATGTGGGATGAGAGGAGTCAGGTTGGCTATTCTAAGAAAGATCATATGCCTTTTCAGCAGAGCTATTCTCCTTCTTATGCTATTTTCTCAAGCTACAAAACATGGATGAAATATGGAATACTTAATAAGCCATCCACACTGTATAATCCCAGAGTCCCTCAAGCATTATCAGAGGGAATGGAGATAGCATGGCAAATAGGAAGACCTGCTAAAAAATAACAATATAATGAGGAAGGGGAAGACCAACACACATATGCAAAAGTAAAAGAACTCAACATCTCAAGGAATGGAAAAATGTCATAATAGCTTCATGCTATAACACAATTTAAGAACAAGACTTTAAGTACATTCAGCTGAACGAGAGTTCTGCTTCACCATAATGTGGTAAGCTAAATTTCTCTTCCACTGACTATAACTAAAAAGTCTGCACAAAATACAAAAAGCAACTACTTGAGGATGGTGAAGACTAAAACATAGCAGGTGTACTGTGGGGAAGTTACCCACAGGTGAGTTTCCAGGTTCATCTTTTTTCTTGTGCTTTTGCCCCAACTGCAGGCTCCAATCATAGAGCTGTACAACAGAACAGCAGTATTGGAAAATAAAATCCTGCTTTCTTTTCCTATTCCAAAACTTTTAGCTGAATTGGTAATTAAAGCGGGGGCAGGGAGGTTTAAGGACTGGAAGGTATGGAGGGCGTTCTATAGTAGAGAGAGCTGGAGAAGAGAATCGTCTAATTCTACATACAAAACCATACAAGTTTCTGACTTATCTGTGAGCTGTACACATGTACAACATATCCAAAACAGATCTGCAAGGCCTCTAACAAGTGAACTAAGACTATAAACCACCATCCAAGTTTCTTATTAGCTTGAGTTGTAAATGCACTAGACAGATCAAAGAAGGATGGTAAAGGCTTTGAAAACTTAACTGATATTGGAACCCACAGAAGACAAGACAAAATCTGTGCTCTGAAAGTTATGAGCATGATTCCTTGCTAAAACAAAAAAAAATTACTGTTCTTCTAAGGATTATAACACAACCCAATGTCAAAAAATATAATGTACAAAATGTCCAAGATATAATCCAAAACTTACTCAATACATGAAGAAGTAGGAAAATGTGACCAATACTAAAGAGAAAATAAAATCAATAGATACCAACTCTAAGATGACCTACATGCTGGAATTATCAAATAAAGACTTTAAAGCAGCTATTATAAACATGTCTCATAAGGCAGAGCTACAAACACTTGAAATTAATGGAAAAGTGGAACTTCTCCAGAGATAGATAGAAAATATAAAAAAATTGGAAATTTTAGAACTGAAAAATGAAATATGTGAAATAAGAAATTCACTGAATGGTCTCAGTAACAGAATGGAGATAATAAAGAAAAGATCCAGGGAAGATGAAAACAAATTATCCAAACAGAAGACTAGAGATAAATACATTTTTTAAATGAACAAGGAGCCTTAAGGGCCCACTGGACAATACCAGAAGGTCTAACATAAATGTCATTGGAGTAACAGAAAGTGAGAAAAAATAAACTGTGCTGCAGAAAAAGTATCTGAATTTAAAAGTATAAAAATATCATACTGGGTAAAATCAAAATTGAACAAATTTAAGATCAACAAATCCCAAATGGGATAAAGAAACAATTTATTTTCTTTCCTCTATCAATTTTTTATCAATTGAAAAAGACCTAAGGAGACAAAACAAAGACTGAAACAATATTATTTCAGACCTAAAAAGCAATTTGGAAAGTAAAAAAACAGAGGTGCCATACTACAAATCAAACTACTTGAAAAGCAAAAGATTAACATAATCACATTGAATGTACATGAAAAAATCAAAAATTAATGTAATTACATTGGCTAATACTTATAAAAGATAAAGATGATATGTTTACAAAACATGGAACAGAAAATATATTCAAACATATGCTACAAAAGAGTCCCCCTGAATAAAGGAAAATCTTCAGAAGAGTTTACCAAGTTTCAAAAGAAAAACATACACAGAATGATTAACAGTCGGATAAATTTTAATTAAACTACTTAGTTTCAAGGAAAAAAATTTTTAGACGTTCAAATACAAACACATAATCACCTACAAGGAAGAAAAGTTGGGTAGACTTCATACTTATCCAGAATCACAGTTGACCCCAAGAGACAATGAAGAAACATTTTTAAGTTATTTTAAAAATGCTGTATATCCTGAAGATATTGTACCCAACTAAAAGGTCACTTAAAAATAACATATACACAGAACTTAAAAAATGCAGGACTCATGAGCCTTTTGTTAAGAAGAAAATGTCCTGAGAAGAAAATCCAGCCAATTGGGATTTGAATAAGAATGGTACTTGAACAACATTAAAGAGAGAGAGAATACAAGAATTTAAGAAAGGAAAAGCTATAATCCAAAGAATTGGTAATGACCCCTGAGTTCATTTGGAAATAGAATTGATACTAAACAAATATGGAAAGCATTGTTATGGAAGATAATACAATTGTCATTAACAATGATGTAACAAATACAAATCAAGAGGCACGGAGAATGATAGGAGAAGCAGTGATCTTCATCCTTCAAAGCAGATCCTGTTTAACATAGACACATTTGGTTAAAAATTAATGACCATTGTAATTTCAAAACATGTATACTCTCATTTCTTAGCATTAAAGTAACTGGTGATCCAATTTTTAGTGTTCCATCATTCCTTCTTTCTCCCTAGCAAAGCAGTTGCCCCAAATATATAATCTGTAATTTTTACCACACTGGTGCTATGTTCTAACTAAACAAGATAATTAACTATGTAGAGAGAACAGAAACATTTGGAGTGTATTAAGTGTTCTACTTGACTTACAAAGATACCCACATGCACACATACATACATCCAATATTCACCTCTAATGTTTAGCCATGCATTATCTATACCCAAGAAGTAGTTGTATTCTTATAGACATGGCCATTTTAGAAATATCCCGATTGGTTTTTAAATGTATATATGCAGATTGTACCATAGGCCCATTGTAGCCAGATGATCTAATCTGATGTTAAAAATGCCACTTTCTCAACTCATTTAATTCTTCTAATTTATATGCAATAACTTTAGATAGCATTAACTAAAGAGAGGAAATATGTGCAGATATATTTCTCTTCCTGGTGTGTTTTATTTTAAAATTTTCATAAAAGACTCATATAATGACTTATTCTAACACCTGAAACTCATAATATTAAAACAGTTTATGATACATTATACCATTAAGAGGTAGAGTTGGAATATCAATGATAGTGATAAATGTCTTCAAATGTTCAAAATGTATATTTTGCTTTATCTAATAAAAGGCAAGAAACACACTCATAGATACAGAAAACAGACTGATAGTTGTGGAAGGGAGCAAGGTTGTGGGGATAGGTAAAAAAAAAGGTGAAAGGATTAAGAAAAAAAAACCCTCATAGATCCAGACAACAGTACAGTGATTACCAGAGGAAAAGAGGGGAAGGAGGGAGGTAGAAGAGGGTAAAGGGGAGATAACTGGAGATGGAAGGAGACTTGACTTGGGATGGTGAACACATAATATAATATACAGATGATGTGTTAAAGAATTGTACATCTGAAACCCATATAATTGTATTAACCAATGTCACCCCAATAAATTCAATAAAAATAAAAAATGAAATAAAATAAAATAAGGTAGTTTACAAAAATCCATTAAAGATATTTGAAGATAATAAAATCACAAAACAATACAGGTACTTGTTTGATATCCCTAGTATGGCAGATACGCTGCTAAGAACTCTACATGGATCATCTCATTTCACCCCATTAGTTAATGTCTTTTTTATTCTTCTGATCCAGGGACCCTGAATGGGGAAACATACTGGAGGATATGGCTTCTGCCTCCACTTTTTTGCTTCTGGAGAGGAAGTTGCATGTCACCCTAAACCCTGCCTTCCCCCTGAGAACAGTTCTGAGCAGAATTAGACACCACGACTTTATATCCAAATCTGTATGTCTTTGGCAAATGCTATTACTGAGCTTTATCACATGTATTAAGTATGAGGATATACAAAGTTTATGAAAGTAATGCACAAATAACAGATTAAATATCATTCCATTTACATAGAATAATGGCAACACACATTCAACAAACTCTGAAAGAAGCAGTTTGTAGCTGTTGATTGTTATGATCCCCTAATATGTATTAAGTGACATTAATAACAATAACTGTCAATTAACTATCAGTGTTAAAGGCTTAAACCCAATGATGATCAGGGCATAAATATCCTACATATTCACATAAAATTCAACAAAAGAACTATCTTGTGATGCATAGTTCTTGGATATGATGGTACACTCTCCCAAAAGACAAAATCCTTCCATGAAGCCAGGTTAGGAACTTCTAAAAGAGATTCATCTTGACATATTTCAACTTGGAGCACAGATCTCTTCCATACAAACAATCTGTGTAGCACTGTCATGGAATACTCCTCTGAGAGGTCTCCTCCAAGAGAAAGGATGGTTATATATGCAAACCCATAGGAAAAAAATATAAGTAGTCTTCCAAACCAGCCTTTTCCAAAATGTGTTCTTGGAAATAGGCCTGCTTTAACAAAGAGTTCCTTGAATGTCTTGGAAAATGCTGAGACATTACTCTAAAGTCTCAGTATCCATATACTAATATGTGTTGATTCCCAAGAAGGAAACAAGATTTAAAGCATTTCCTTAACCTTTCTGATGACAGAACCCTTTCTTCATGGCACCATGGTGCCCAGATATCTACCATAGCCTACGACAGCTTTTCATCACAAACCATGATTTCCAGGTTCTATGAAGAGTCTTAGAAATCTAGGAAAAAAGGAGCCCTTGGTGGAGAATTGTGAGAGCTGAGTCCCATACAAGTCTCAGCCCAGCACTAAGGGGCTCCTCTTCCACTGAGGAAGATTAAACATTAGTGGACATATTGTAACCTCCTTCCTGGACAAAATCCAAGGCAGGGGATGGGGTGGGGGAGGGACCTGTGTCTGTGACTGCATTTGAGTTTACTTGAAGTGACGTCAGCTGGGACTGATAATGTGCTATCCTCCGAGGGGAGTGTAATAAAAACTGACAGTGCCTATGTATTTCTTCATGGTTCCCTCATGCTGAGATGGTGGAAAGGGATGGAGCTTTTAAGCATCTTTGTTTTTCATACTGGATGACTTCAAAGGAAGTCCACATGTAAGTCAGGGGTTCCTTCTTTCCCCTGACTTTGAGTCTGTTGCCCTGATCACACAAACATGAAAACATTAGGCAAAATTAATAATAGTCCTGGTGTAAAAGTAGCTCCCCAAATTTGGCTGACTCTACTAAGATCTTCCTTTAGCTTTTCCAGTGTCCATGTGATCTTGTGTACATCCACAACTAAGCAATGTCCAGGCCTATTTTATGTCCACTGAATCTATACTTCTGGCCAAAATGAAATCACAGACTGATCTACAGGGAAACAACACAGAAGACTGATAAAGCTAAAACAGAAAATGCACATTTGATCACTTACATTGGGAGCATTTCTTTGCCACCAAGGAAAAGACTGCAAAGTTGAAAACTTCTGTTTCAACTGGAAAGCATAGACATTTTTAGAAGGCGGGAATTCTTGACTGCATGTAGGACTGCAGGAAGATCGTTAAAGAGGCCACTCTTGACTCAGCCTCGATAGCATCATGTTTAGTGTTTGGGCAGAGGACAAAAGAAAAAGAGACAACTCTTCTTTGTTATTTTGACTGCACTTACAGAATCAATTAAAATAATAATTATTGACGAAGACCTTACCACTGATTAAACAGGCCAACTTAATCGCTTCTGTGAAGTCACACATCTCTTAAGTGAATATCATGGCGTCAGTAGAGATCACACAATGGCCCCCACCTTTGTGAACAGGATGCTCAATGGCATTGATTTAATTAGAGCTCTTACATTGCAACCTGCACTCTTTCCTGAGCCATTCTCCGCTGGAGACTTCCTCTGTTCTTCTTTAATGCTGCACTGAGCTGGAACAAAGCAAGGTGCCCAGCAAGAAGCATTGGGTTGCATCGCACAGGGGATTAAAATGCCCATTATGAGCACAAGCCATAAAAGAAAATGGGCTGCAGGCAGTAAACTATTGATTGAAAGAAACTGAAAACACCACAGCCTCCAAACTCCTTTCCCTGCTCTGCATGATCTAAGCCCTGCCAAGCTCCTGGCTTCATAATCTACCTTCACTCCAGGGCTAATAATGCCTCAATTACATGGGTCTTCCTCTTGGCTTTCCAATACAAGACACTGGTTCCCACCTTGGGTCTTTGCATCTGTCTTCTTCTACCTGAACCCTAGCCCCATCCCCAAGTTTATCTTCATGATTTAGGTCTCAGCTCAAATATCCTCTTCTTAGAGAGGCCTTTTCTGACCATCTGAGCTACAGTAGTCCATCTTCCTAACTGGACACTTTCCATTACATCATCTAGTGCATTTTCTTTGAGTCACTACCTCATGTTAGAAAGTATATGGTTTATTTGTTTACCTATTTATTGCCTGATGGCTCCTATTGACATATTAAATACACAAGAGCAGGGACTGTTTGCCATCTTCACTGCTGTATCCCCAGTATCAAGAATAGGACCTGCACATACTAGATGCTCTGTAAATACTGGCAGAAATAAATAATGGGTAGTGGATTGAGTGAATGGGAAATTCACTAATGTTCATTCAAGGCCACTGCTGTTAGCCCACTCCACACTCGGTAGTGATCAGGACATGCATCAGGTAATATGACATCTAGGCCTAATCTCTCTCTGCTGAATGTGTAAATTTCAGTAATTTATTTAAGATCTCTGGACCTCAGTGTACAAAAAGGGTTTACAAAAATGACCAATCTCACAGGGCTGTTGTTAGAATTATTTTAATTGCATACAAAGGACTTAAGTAATCCAATTATAATAAATGCTTAAGAAATATTGTTCTCCTTGTTGTTGTTATTGCTATCAGTAATTTTTACCATATACCACGAAAAAGACCAAGGACTAGGGAACCTTCAAGTGTGTGCATCAGTATTTTAAAAATCCCTAACCTAACATAGTCTACTCATTCAAGATAACAGTGCGCATTGACAGATGTTCTCTTTTATCTCAATATACCACGTAGTTGAAAATTTCAACAGCAGAGCAACCTCATCTTCTGGATGGGTCAGTAAATTTGCACTGTCCATATCTGCATAGTCCTGCCCCCTTTTCAGCATACTCGTGAGCAGCCTTTATGAATAATTTGGTTGGAGAAAGCAAAGTTTCCATTGTTGAAAGCCATGGAAGAGACTCTTAATTCAAACAGTATTACATTGGTGGATGAAGCAAATTGAAACATGTAAAATTTATTGGACATCATAAAAGGGAAGCGGGGAGAGGGCCAAGGAGATGGGGGTTCGATTACTGCTGAATTGCTAGCATAATAACCTGCAGCACATCACAGGGCTACAAGCACTCTCCCAGATGATTGCTTTATGTCACCACTGATGCTACTGGCCCATCAACTATGACCCTGGGAGCAGCAAACCCCATCATAAGAAAGAGAGAAATGTAAATTTCAAAATAGATATATAAATATTCGGTGGCCCAGTGCTCCATTAGTCATTTATATTCCTGACTTTGGAATGCAAAAATGTAAATCCAGGGCCCTTCTGAAGCCAGAAGTCACCTAGGGCTCATATAATAATCTCTCTGACAAGGGCTAAGCTGTGGCTGGCAATAAAACCCAGAGGGCCAATAAGTTCACTAAACACACTGGGAGAAAACAAGGGAGAGATACACCCTCACCCTCAAGTGAGAGGAGAGAGAGATTGACTGACTAATCAAGCCCATCCCACAATGTCAGAGATTTCTCTGATACAATGGAGGTGTAAGGACAGAGCTGATTTACTCACTGACAGGCTAACATCCCTGTAAGCAAAATGCTCCAAAGCTCATTCTCAAAGCTCTAAGGAGCATGGGATTTTTTTCTGATTTACTGCCATTTATTGCCACTAGAAATGAACACAAGGCAGGCAGATACACACAGCTCTAAATGAAGGTAAGTGTTGTACTTGATGCAGGCTTTCCTCATGTCTCCTTACAAATGAAATCATTAAGAAGTCCACCAGACTGAGTTTGATCTAATATGATAGGGGTGAGGGGAGCAAAAGGGAAGAGGGTAGAACTACTACAAAACCCAAGAAATTAAAACTCCTGTAGTATGAACAGAAGGGCAGAGGCATGCAGCAGCTGTCATTTCTGGACATGAGAGGGGAAAGGAGCAGAACACTCAACCATGAGGGACAGGAGGAGAAGAGACGATCTACCCCAGCCTTCCTAGGAGAAGAAGCAAAGGCACAGGAGACTATGTCAAGATCACACAGCTGTTTAGAGGCAGCCTGGACCCAGAACCTGTACCCTCTAATTAAGTCCTCCTCCCACCCCTGGACTTTCACACCTCCTCTCTTCTTTTCATACTCTATGGAGGGATTCCACATTCATTGTAGTACTTACATAAGAGCCCACCCTCCAGGTTTAGGGTTTAGGGAAGTGATATATTATAGAATAGGCTAAGATATAGGAGATACTTGAGGGGTTATACAGATAAATATGTGCAAATCATTTTAACAGCAATATACAGTACTGATGTCAATTAATTTCATGACTATTCCTTAGAACAAGACCTAGTAGGTACTTAAGGTCTTAAAAAGTGAATTGATTTAAAGGAAAACACTTAGTAAACAATAGTACCAATGTCTGTAGATTGGAAAGTAGCATTCTAGAAAATCCTCAACAGGTTTTCCAAGATCATTTTGTCAAATAAAATATCTGACACATAAATATAACTGATTATACTCATAAGATCAACAGCCATAGATGGAATCAATATTTTCATTAAAGAATATTATGTGCATTATGGTGGAATATTATTCAGCCACAAAAAGGAATGAAATTCTGATATATGATGCGACACCTTGAAGGTGTTCATATATGAATGAACCTTGAAAACCTGTGAACTGAAATAAGTCAGACATAAAAAGACAAATGTATGATTCCACTTATATGAGGCATCTGGAACAGGCAAATTCATAGAGACATAAATAATAGGTGCAAGGGGTAGGGGAAATGAAGTTACTGCTGAATAATTATGGAGTTTCTGTCTGGGTGCTAAAAAGTTTTGGAGATAGTGGTAATGATTGCACAGTGCTGTGAATGTAATTAATGCCACTTATACAAAAGTTATATGGTTAAAATGTCAAATTTTATGTTACATGCATTTTATAATTTTAAAAATTAATAATATAGCAAAAAACTTTGACTTGTATACTTTAAAAAAGGTGAATTGTATGGTATGTGAATTATATATTAATAAAACTGTTAGAAAACAAATAATATAATATACATAAAGTTAAGATCATTCTTGCCTAGAAAGAGGAAGCTACATATAGTGACCTGTGGAAACTGTTACCATAGGAAAGTCCTATCTGTTTCATCACACCCCAGAACAGTCCCTAAAGAATTAAGCATGACTATCTTCGGTCCATCTAAGAGAAGTTAGTTACATTTTGTACTTATCAGCATTCTTGATAATGTGTCCCTCCTATACCATCGCCCCATAAGAGCTATCTGGGAAGTTCTGGACTACAATAGTTTGGATCATCACCCAGAGACTGAACATTCTCTGGATTCAAAACAAACTTCCCTCTTACTATAGCTCTGGTTTCCAAATTCTTATGTGTAGAATTTAGAAATGAAGTTTCAAATTGCCATCCATTCAATTTACATATAAATATGAGGGCATTTTCTCAAACATCAAAAATGCCACATTGTACCAATATAAAGACAGTAATTATATTGTATCAAACACATATCTTAGTAATTCAAGGTCAAATATACTGAGTTATAAGTGAAGAGGCAGTGTAGCATAGTGTCATAAACATGGAATTTAATAAACAGACCTAGGCTTAAGGGCAGCTTTACCACCTAATAACTTTTATTAGTTTCCTGTACCTTAGTTTCCTAATCTAGAAAATTAAGATAATGAATCTTTCCTCAAACAGGCAGTATGAGAACTAAAGTAGGTAACATGATGAAGAGCGCAATATTACTGGCATAATAGCAAATGTCCAACAAGTGGCAGTTAAATACATACTCACAAACATAAACAAAGCAACACAGAATCTAGAGAAAGAAGACTTGGTAAACATGAAATTGTCAGTGTGCCTCTTGCAGAGAACAGGTAATCTTTTCTCTATAAAAAAGAACACCACAGAGAAGCAGGTGTAATTCTCCAGATTTCATCATTATAGGATGAAATAGCCTAAAAATAAACATTCAATTACCTGGGTTCTAAAAGGAAACAAGTATTATTACTGTGACTAATACTAGTATTAACACTTATTACACATTTATGATGTGCCAAATACTTTGATAAACACTTTTTTGATTAAATCCTATTAAATCCTGCCAACAACTCCATAAAGTAGGTACTCTTAGTATCTCATTTTCTAGATCAGTTAATCCAAAGGTGAGTAACTGGTCTGAAAGTACATAGGGATGAAAGGTTAGGACTGGAACTCAAAACCCAGGCAACCTGAACTATAATTTTAACACTGTGCCATCCTCCATGCTTACTTAGAAATCTTGAGATAATTAATATACTCTACCAGTTACCCTGATACCAAGAAAGGGGTCCCCTAGACAAAAGATGTGAAGAGTCTGATAGCTCTCAAACCATGATCCTTTACCCAAATGCAAATAATAATACATTAGTCTTCCGGTTTGTACATACACCCTTATAGATGAACTAATCAAATCATCTCTAACTTGAATCAATAATAATATCAAAGCAACACACATGCAAAGCTAAAGATGTGACTCTTCACTCACAGTGACCAATGTCCAGTCACCTTGAGTCTCAGCCCAGGAGAGTGTACTGGGTGTCCTCTAACCTCTCTCTGAACCCACGCTTAGGTACAACATGGGTCTCATCACTAACCCTCCCATGTGCTCAGTATAGATAGGCAAAGCTCCTGCCCATGTAGAAATTGAGGAGAATTGCTACGGAATGGCCCATAACTGAAGAAAGGCTTATGTCCCAGAGTGCTCTCAGGATTGTGGAGACAGAAGCTGGCTGCCTTGGGTGTGAGCATGCCAAGGAGAAGTGACTTTATTAACCTGTGGCCAATGCTGTTTGATAGAATCACAGAGCCCTAAGGCCTCCATTGCTGATAGTTAAAACATGATATGCAACTCTCAGGCTACATGGAGGAGCAATAATAAAAACATTGCCCTCAAAGGAAGAATGCCACACAACTCAACCCTTCCTTTGAAAATGTGAGGTTTCTCTATAGAAACATGAACAAAGTACAGGGAACAGCTAAGGGATAGGGAAAGACATACATGGGACTAGATCAACAATCTCCCTGCTTCTGCCGCCTGCAACACACACACACATGCACACATACAGTGCCTCTGTGCAGGCTCCAGAGGTCGTGAGGGTCAAACACAAATTTCAAAAGTTGAAGTGGGGGAATCTATTTCAAATGACTTAAAGGATAACTGTCACTGGAATTAATATGGTTGGAATGTTTAAAGTAGCCACAGGTTCCTTCACTTTTGAAAGGTGTCAGGTTCCTGTCTTGAAAGTTAAATGTTTTTCTGTGATACCGTAATGAAGGTTTATGCTATCACAGACAGTTCCAGGCTAAGGAAAGCTTATTTAATTTACCAAACTGCACACAGAAACTCACAAGGATGAGTCCAAAAGGTTAAGCATGGGGCATGATTTCTATCTCTCTCCGTTTCCCATATCACTGTAGAGTCCATTAAATTTTCCTTTCTCAAAAGTGTCTGGAAATATGTTTCACATTTTTCACTGTGCCCCCTCCTCTTCAGTACTCAGGACTCCTCTCCCAAGGAACAAAAACAGATCAGATATATTGAATAGGAAGGAACCAGAACCTGTCTAATGAGGTCAAGCTTTGCAAATTAGGAGAGCAAAATCTAAATTGCCAGTAGATATTACTGTAACAGAGGAGGGCCTCCAAGTGAGAGCCTTAACTATCTTAGGATCAACTATCACCAAAATCAAGTTCTTTCTTCCTATATTTGTGCCCTTTCAACAGATAAATCTCACCCCCACATGCTGCTCTCCCATTTGAGGACACAATGACTGTGTACCACGTAGCAAGAGCTGTGCTGGTTGTGCGGTATTCAGGAATGAACAGGACACGAGCCCTTGCCCAGTTTTAAAGTCCAGTGGGGGACAAAACATTGTAAATGCATGAGATGAGTTATGCAGAAGCCTGAGCAGTGTGCTATGAAGAACATTGTGTTGATGTCTAAAAAGCAAAAAGGTACAGTGATCATCCCACAAACCTGGGAAAACAGTGCCTTGGCAGAACAACCACTGAGTCTAAGCAATAGATCAACTCCATTTCTCAGATGAGAATTTTTGTTTTGTTTTTATTTTTCCTTGAATTCCACACTGATTTTAACTTTTGCAAAAGAATAAGGGAAAGAATTAGCTAAATCAATGACCATAAAACTACTTCTTTTGTTGTC
This sequence comes from Phyllostomus hastatus, assembly GCF_019186645.2. Taxonomy (NCBI): domain Eukaryota; kingdom Metazoa; phylum Chordata; class Mammalia; order Chiroptera; family Phyllostomidae; genus Phyllostomus; species Phyllostomus hastatus. Next base: position 20,954,214 of record NW_025333869.1, read on the forward strand.
TCAGATTATAATAAAACAAATGGAAACATTTCATTACAAACAAGTTTACCTTCAGATCAACTTCCTGGAGAGGAAAAGATGATTCGGAGGTACCTTCCAAAATATTGTTCAGATGGGAGTTTGGAAGCGATCCTTCAAAAGAAAGACCTTTGACTTCTTTCAATTCTGAAAATGAGTTTATAAACAACTAGAAGGAAGACTTTTACCAAAATGCTAATGTTAACACCTTTATACAATTCTACCCAAAAAATTATTCTGTAAGAGGGAAATTATGTTAGACAACCTTTGTATATGCTGTAGAGAAAATGGTTATAAGGGTTTAAGAAAAGACAAATTCTAACAAGAGTGTGCCAGCTTAAGTAAGGCACAGGCCAGGGTTGATGGTGCCAACAGAGGGTCACAGGTCAAACTGGACAACAACACTTCTCCTGGTGAACTTTCTGGAAGGCATGAACTTGCCCACAGAATTATCTTGGAGGAAAGAACTAAAGACCAGCAGGATCGAAGAACCCAAAGCCATGGACTCACAGCCCTGGGAGAAGAGGTTGCTGCACATCCCTTAAGCCAGGGGCTCAGTTACACTGGTGAGAGATGAGTGACTCAAGACCAATTGGAGAAGATGTAGGTGCCAAAACACATAGGTTTCAGAAGACTTCTTTGAGATCAGTTGCCCTAATCATTCACTTGGTAGATAATGATGAAACTGAGGCCCAGAAAAGGGAAGAAGCTTATTAATTTCACCCAGTGGCAAAGCCAGAACTTAAACTTGAATAAAGGTGAGTGCACTTTCCATCACCCCACTCCATCTCCCTTGCTGAGAATCCCCGGCACAACTATAAAGAACATCAATGAGAAGCAGGAGTGGAGCAGGTTGGGAGCGCAAGGCTGGCATGTAGAGAGTGAATACTGGCAATGAAGACTTCAATAACTGAGACCCAAGGGACAGGCATTTGGAGTTCATTTTCTAATTCTATCACCAAAATTTTTGTTCCCCATTAACATTTTTCCTTCTCCAAAAACTCTTAAGTCTATGTACACTGTTCAAATGTCATTCTAAATTTCTGAGGGTTTTGGCCATATTTCTCCTATTGTGCTCAAGTGTCATATCAGTAAATTTAAATCTTGCATTTAAATTAAATTTAATTCAAATGCAAAAATGCTATCTACCTTTGCAAATTTGTTGTAAAAACTATACATACATATGCCTTTAAAAATATGCAAAACATACTAAAAGTCTATCTTGCAGGCCTGTTCCTGAAGGTATCTTTTCAAGGCTTATGGTATGAGAAGTGAGATTAAACAATAACAATAAATCTAAGTAGACAAGCCAAATCAAATTCTCTCCTTGATGCTATGATTTAAGCATATGAGTAGCCAAAGGTTCTTGTTTCAATTGCCTGGCATCAATTCATTCATTCTTCTGGTAACAAGCAAAATGTTACCAGAAGAATTGTGACAATTTTCTTTGGAGAACCAGTGCCTCCCTTTACCTTGTATTTCACATGGCTCAGATGGGGCTGACCCTATTTCTTGGTACAAGGTATGGGTCTGACTCTGGTGACTGGTTCATGAGTTGGAATGCAACCCAAATCCAGTCAATGAAAATTAGTCTTGCAATTTTGTGTGAACACATATTTCCAGTGGAATTGCTAAACTGGAAAAGAGTGATCCTTTTAGCTGATTTTGCTTATCTTGCCAAAACTTGTTTTAAATAAAATACACCTAACTATATAGGAAAGCAGAACTGAGGTGTGGAGATAAATTACTGACAATGTTATTAGAACACTCAAGTTAGTGAAACTTTGAGTGTATGTAGTATATTATTCAAAAAATTATGGCAATAATCCACTTTATTACCATATATACTCCACTTTGCAATGCAACCTTGCTGTTCTTCCATTGGGAAATGAAGTCTATTTCTGCATCTCTGGAATATGGAAGTGGCCATGTAAATTGCTTTGGTCAATGAGTCATTAATAAATGTGACATAAGTAACTTCCTGAGAAATACTTGAGCTTTGGAGTTTATTTTACCCTCTCCTATTACAGGAAACTTTCTTCCGACAGTGAGTAATCTCAGACTAGTCCTCTGGAAAAGAAAGACCACATGGAGAGGTGTTTCAGCCATTGAGCTAAAGTCCCAGACAATGAGGCCATCCTGGACTATCCCACCCAGCAGAGCCAGCCCAGAGAAGAACCACCTAACTAACCTAAAGGTAATAACCTAATAAATAACTTTTCCTTTAAGCCATTAAGTTTCAAGGTAGTTTGTTACAAAGTAAAAACTGAGTATTATGTTACATATTTTTCCTTCAGCAATTTGAATTAAATTTGTATCATTTATAACCAAAAGACTCAAGTAGCCAGTCCCATACTTAACATACTTGACACCCAGAGAAGATCACTCAACAATGCTTCCTCTATATAAGAAAATTATTTTTAGTTACAATCACACAATAATAAGTAATTATTTTTCTCATTTTTTAGTTTTAAAATAAGTAACAATTTAAAAGAAAAATAAATTTTAATTTTAAAGATAATATTCAAATTCATTAGACTATTTCATGTAGGAATGGAAATTTGCACTTACCAAAGAATTACAGTACGCCTCATAGTCTGTGCTCTATTTTAACAGTTTTAAATGGTAAATGCAAGTAAATGCTCCAAGTAGTCTCATAGAATGACAGGAATAATTCAAACCTGTTTCTTCACCTTTCAACCATTGTGCTATAATTGCCTATTTCCAATCCACTGTTGAAATGCAGGGATATGTAGTGCTAGGGTTTTGAAGACACTGACTGCTGAAGTAATACCCAATGGGGCCAAACCACCATTTACTTCACTCTCAAATATGTGCAGCTGAGTTCATGCATGCTGAGGCCACCTGCAGAGCTCGGAACTCTCCAAATCAGAATTCAATCTGTATTAAAAGACCTGTTTTAAAGGATGTTAATTCAAAGTGTAATTGTACATTATTAAAATACAACAGAACTCATAGCAAATATTCAGAAGTTAGACTGATAAAATATATTTTAATTTCTTTTAATACTCCAGAAAGGAGTATTTTACCATTTTCATTGCTTAAAGTACCAGCATATGGTGATGATAAAATGCAGACTGAATTTTAGTTGGTTTTATTACTGTTTTTAAACTTTCTGTAGACAATGCATCCCCTCATTGTCTGCCCCCGTAGCAGCCCCTTCTCGCTGCCCTGTCCTTGACACTCCACTACAAACAGCACTGAAAATAAACTTCATTAATGTTGAGAATTATATATAAAATAAAAACTCTCCAAAGAACTCTGAAATACTTCAGAAATGTTCAATAAGCATGTTTGCATATGGGAGGAAATTCTGAGAGACAGACCCAATGATCAAATGTTCAAATTTTCTAGAAAGAAAAATAAAGATAAGTCATGGTGCTGAGCTTTTCATCACACTGACAAAGTAAAACTAACTTTGCATTGGAGGAATAGGTAATTAAATAACCTGGACCATGATACTCTATTGCTATTTACAGTAAAATCCTCTTTTAATTTAAGAAAATCATTAAGGTTCTCTGGACCAAGACAAGCCAACAAACTATACCATTTCCAATTAATTCCTTATTAATCATAAGCCTACTTTAATGTGAGTTCCCTCTGTCAGGATTCACTTAAAGCCTCAGCTGTTCTTGAGAGATCTAAAGGAATCACACAAGAGGTAATATAACTTAGGATGTAACTGATCACACGATGCCATTGATCTCTATTAGCTATTCCCATTGACTGTACAGCTGACTTGACTACATATTTTATTCATTTGCTTTATAGCTGGTCAGTCGTATCTTACTAAATTCAATACCTTCCCAACTGATCATATTTTATTCTCTTCAATATATGCCTTTCTGCTACATTTTATTCTGTTTGGTATTCTTCCTAATCAACTCTTTCCTGAGCTTCATTTCTTTGGGCACAGTGTATCCATTGTTAAGATTTATTTCTTTCAGAATGATTTAAACTATTTTGTTCAATGCTGCCTTAAAGCTACTACTATATGCCCTATTCATTTCCTCACCAGTCCCATCCTCTGTTGCCTGTGATCTGGATCATACTCCATAGTTTGGTCTAATATGAAATGGCACTTGCTTTTTATCCACCCTGGCAAGGGTTATGGACTAAATAATAAGAGTGATATGTAGCAATGTGTAGGGATGTCAGCATGTTTCATGTTCTCGGCACTGAAATAGATAACTGTAGGCTCCTAATGTCCTCACTATGAAGACCTCTCTCTGAATTGATGCTTCTGAAATCCTAGGTACCATTGCCAACAGATGTAAAGAACATGATAACCAAGTCCTCTCTCATGAACCCTTGTTGACTTAAAGAACAGCTGAGGATTGCCTTCTTTGGTAATATTAATTATGAGTCACTTTTAATTTGGCTTGACCCTAGATTTAATGTTCTCTGTAAGACTTCAAAAGTTCATTCTGCACAATAAAATTATTTTATTATTCATAGAGAAAAAATAAGACAATAAAAGACATGACATTTTAATGACCTATTTGATTACTTCCCTTCCAACTAAGATGACTAGAAGAGGTCTGGGAGAGAAGCCCAAAGAGGACAAACCTAGAAGGTAAAGCTGAAAAGGAACATGGAGGGTAAGGTTAAGGGGACCTCACATGCCTGGCTAAGGGTTTGTGGCCATAGCGCAAATGAAAGAAGCACCTGTTTTTGAAGAGAGGCATTGACATGATAAAAACACATTGCTCCTACAAAAACAGGTTGTAACTTCCTAAAATAAAACAAGCTGGAAATAAGCTCATGATAGTGCATGACCATGCCCAGAATGACAGTAGTAGAATACACCTTTAAAAAAACACAAACAAACAAACAAAAACAACAGCATTTCCAGTAGAAAGGAAAGAGAAAAGCACATGGGGGCAGAAAGGGGAGTCTTCTTTGGAAGCCAGAAAAGTTAAGCAGGAATACATTTAGTGAACATATAAAAGCTAATATAGAATTGCAGAATATAGATTGTAGAACATAACAAATATTAACATGATCAAACATGTAAAATAAAAATACTGGTGGTATGGAAGATATGAAATCCCTCAGAGAAAATGAGTGTGCCTAATTGGAGTTAATGACAGAAAAAAATTGGGAACATAAATATACAAATACCCTCAATTTAATTAGCACTGTTCTTTAATTGGAGGAAATAAGAATAGTGTTTCCATATAGACTCTGATGGGGCACAAAACTCAAGAGGGAAAGATGCCACTATAAATGAAATTCTGGGTATATAATTAATAAAATTAACAGCAAAGGAGGTAAGAGAAGCGAGAAGGATGGAGAAACAGTCAACGAAACCAAATCAATATGACTGAATAAGAAACAGTTGGATGAACTCAGCTTTTGAGAAGTCATTTATGAAAGCAATGCTCAAAGGAAGAAAACAAGCCCACTGTTGGAAGACAGGTGGAAATAGCAAACAAACAACACCAGAAGCTCAAATGACAGAGAGAAGGCAGAATTACTAAGATCTGGTTTTGTTATTTTTTCCATCATGAAATTATATGTTCGAGTTGGAAAGGTAAGGTAAGAAATAATAAAATAGAAACAAAGGAAAGAATGAAGCCCTAGAGAGATTATGAGATAAGAGAAGCTTGGTCTCTAGACCCAGACAAGTAGTATTTTATTTTATATTAGCAATGACAACAAACCTTGTAGATATGGTCATAGAGATAATGTTACTAATATTTCAGAAATCATAGGAGAAAAGCATATTCAGGCAAATCTCTTAATTTAAGGAGAAATAGAAGATTCTGAAAGTAGTAACATGCAGATTCCCACCAAAAACATAAAAGATTATATTAAATGGGTAATATGTGAGCACTTCGAAAAGACAGTAGTGACTTCTAAGAGCCAGTGCCTTTTCACTTCGAATGAGCTAGGCTAGGCCAAATCACCTCTCTTTCTCTCTTTCCCCCTCCATTTCAGAAATCTGTTCTTTTTTTTTTTTTTAAATAGGTAGATCAGTGAGACCATAGACACAATGCAGCAAACCATCTAGCAAAATCTCCCATGATATTGCTGTACAGAGAGAAAGAGAGAGCGAGAGAGAGAGAGAGAGAGAGAGATTCAAGTCAATTCACAGCAGATCAACTTCATATACCAAAAATAACTGTTGATCCCTGAATTAATGCCAATCAAAATGGAGTTTCCTTGATCCTTTCTACCACGTCCCATCCTTTCCTCCAGACTGCTGAATAAAACCTAGAAATCTGTGTTCTAACAATAGGCTAAGACCAAGGACAAATACAAGAAGTGAGGCAAAAGTATCCATTTAGGTCTGAAAACTCAGTCTCCCAAGTAAGGGATGGGAGAGTTTTTCTTGTCAGTAGCAAAGCCCAGAAGGCACTGGTGGACTCAGCTCTATTGTAATAACACACAGCAGATGCTCTGCATCCCTGAAAAGTCCTCCAGCCGACATGACACGACTATCTGAATATCTGGGTGGGATAGGGGTGAAACATTTCTTCCAACCCCAAGGTCCCATGAGTCTGATATGAATACAAATCCCTGCCTGGTATCCTGTATGATTATTACTAAATAACTGCAGAGGAGGAAATCACGGGGGTGGGGGAGGGTGATTACAATGTTTCTAAATCCACTGATTTTATAACAGGCTGCATACAAAGGCCTTTTTTATTTTTGCACTAAGGACCAGAAGGCACAGACTGATTTTCCAATACCTAGTTGCAAAGACACACATCTCAGCTAACCAAATCATGAGTTTAAGACTAGCAGAAAAATCCAGCATCTCCCTACAATGACAAAAGCAACTAGAATCGACAAATCCGATACACAAAACATTTAATTTATAACAGTTAAAACCTGGCCTCTGACCAAGTCCAAAAGAACTATGTCTTATTTCACTCGCTCTTGAATATGTCTCTTTCAGAGATAAATGACTCTGCTCTTTGCCAGTTCTCTCCTCTGTTTGGTGTTTTGTTTAGCTGGGCTTGTGACAAGCCAAGACTTGATGCATCTGCTTGAATGTGTAATTTACCTCACTGGTCAACTTAGCTTTTTTTTCCTTGACAATATTATGTCAAACAATCACATCACAACTGGCTCTGATCTCTTTGTTGTTAGCTAATAAATTAGAGAGTATTTATTATCTGCAATCCTTTTTTCCTCTTTTAATGGTGACACATTTGTGGTGAATTACAGAGCAGCTTTATAAACTAGGCTCCGGGCCAGTCTCAGGCCCTGCATCCATGTGAACGTTCTCTCTCTCAGTTGGCCTCCCGGACTGGTGGTAAATCAAGGCAGCTGTCACAGCACACTAAGTTAGTGTGCGTCATTGGGGAGAGCAGGAAGCGTTGGGGGTATAATTCTGTCCATCAAACTAATATGTTATATCAGTAGCTTTGTAATCTTCTGCCATAACTTATGGGAAGTGACACCTAAGAATTCACTTTGAAGGCAATGTGTTTCTTAGACTTTAAGCCAAAACAGACCCGATTCGCAGCAACAGTTCCTCTGTTTATGTGAGTGGATTTCTAGTGCTGGGGAATGAGGTCCCTATCAATGTGGCAGTATTTTACACATTCCACCACTGGCTGAACTCTGTTTACAGCCTTTACAGCAGGATTTGTAAACTTTTCAAACAGGATTTCTTCTCTTCTTTTTGTTACCCTTGCCTTAACCTCCAGTAGCCCATAGATAAATATGCTCCTTGAATGTTATCATGACAAAGCAAACCTTTGACAGACAGGAATGAAAGGGTGCCCTATTTCCCTTGTCCGCCCCCTCCCCCTCAACATTTGTCTTGACAAGTGTGAGAAATGGCTGCATGGGATGAAAGAATACTCACGTCACTACGATGGCAGTGTCAGCTTTGTGGTATAGTTGCTAAATGTCCACGGGATGCTTAAAGAAGTGAGGGCAAATAACCTTAAATAGACAGTGCACTTTCTAAGGCATGACATGTAAGTGACCAGGCTTGCATTGTGTGTCCTCTAAAAAGGGATGCCTCATTTCCCGGGATTTGCTATTGGATTGACCTGTCTTCTCCCCCACTTTCTTCCCTGGCTGTTTTCTCAGCAGGCCAATGAGAGAGGTCCTTTGGGGAAGATTAAGTAGTTCTGTGAGCTGCCATCTCTGATGGAAAAGAAATCTACAAGAACTGTTCAAAGAAGCTCTTCCTCCCCCAGGCACAAAACTAAATATGCCCAGTAAAGAAATTTGAAAAATGCCTGCCCTTGCCATCCCCAATACCCCTTTGATTGATAGCAGAGAGGGTTTGCTATGATAATTTTACTTTGACGGGTCCCAGACATAAATCCCGCAGAGTTGTTGCTCTGGTTTGACAGCCTTTCGAGGGTTCCAGTTAGGAACAGGAAACAGACCTCTATTTTTCACCCTCAATGCTCCTTCAGGTGCAAAGAAAAGACTGTATGGAAAAAAATAAATCCTTATCTGAGGGGGAAACCAAATTCGAAGCACTTTTAATACTTATTTATCAGAAGAAATGTCCAACAGGGGAAGAGGTGACCTCAGTCCTACTTCTTCAAACTTACATTTAAATCTTCCTAATAAAAGATTTGAAACCTACTCATAATGAGAAATTGATACTTCTTTCCATTCACATTTTGGTTTTACAGAGTTGCGTTTATTTGTACTTCAAGGTCAGCCTAGAAATATACCATAATATTTTATAAAAGTCATTGTTTAAAAAATTCATTCACATTATAACATCAATAACTTATCAATAACTTATCAATAACTTATCATTTACTTACAATGGCTCAGACTATATATTCATTGCATCCTTTTATCTTCACAAGCACCTCAAATGAGTAAAGCTTCAATTAATAGGAACACAATTTTAGAAAGAGTGAAAGTTGTGAACCTCTTTAACTACCAACTTTTAGGCATGCTTCCTGAAATGTCAGGGAGTATTTGGGGATCAGTGTGCCTTCACCCAGTCATCTCCCTTCTCCACCAGAGCATGATGACTCAGCAATAAGAGCCCTAGTCACATAAATGATATTTAAATTGAAACAAGATGAATCTATGGTTTTCCATAAGTTAACTAGAAAATTAAATTAGCCAGAACCTATATTCCAAGCATTAGTTGATCTCACCTACAAATGCAGTATTGTGAACTATTAAAAATTATTAAATGGTCAAAACCAAGCAAATACCTAAAAAGAAGGAATATTCCCACTTCCTTGAAACTTTCAGAACCTGAAGATTTTCCTTCCAATGATCTACCTCTTATGAATGCAAGAAACAGTTTTGTCTTGGCTCCAGGGTTCCATTCTAGCACTGAGAGTCCACACAAGTCTAATTCTAGTAGGATTTGAGAGATTCCTCCGCAAATCCTACTATCACAGCAGGCCTGGGCTACAGGGTACCATCAGAGTTCTGCAGAGAGTCTACAACACTGAGAGATGCCAACCGCAGGGAAGTGAGAATCCAGTCTCAGCACTCTCAGTAAAAACTGGTCTTTAACTTAACAGGACTGTAACACATGGACTTCACCCCAGGTGAAGTGAGCCCTCATTTTGGGGGGCCAATATTTTGAGTATACCCATTTTATGGAGGAACTAACTATTGCCCAGTGAGTTCTAATAATTGGTCCAGGGGTCAACCAAAAAAAGTCAGTGGAGAAAATCATAATAGAAAAGAACAAACTGCTCATAAAAATGGGAGTAATGCATGAGTTTAAGTCATAAAACAGCTTGAACAAATTTCAAGAAAAAGAAACTTACGAAATAATTCTCTTTCACTCCATTGCTCCCTCTAAATACCAAACAGGATGTGCTTCCTTGTAGATGACTATAAATTTGGGGGGATAAAAACAAATCTGATCTTGTGTACAGGGCTCTAGGATATAAGGAACATGGCTGGGTTTCTGTTTCCTTTAGAGGAAGATGCCAGAACAGCATTTTCCCATCAAGTGTTGATAAGAAAGGCATTCAGTATTCCATGTGATGGGGACCTGTTGTGAGTGGGTGGTATGACAAGATAAATAATGGCCGATGTCATATTAAAAGTTACAGGCCCATCTGCACATGCTCACTGTTCTCAAGCCAATGTTGTACTATCCTGTGCAAAGCCTTACACTGTGGCAGGTGCGGTAGAGATGGTCTTCTCCTAGGATAACTTTAGAAAGCAGAACTCCCGATTTAGAGAGGTGATAGCCATCTTTCTCGTCCATAAGCAAAAACTAAACTGAACCCTTATTTTTCTAGAAACCCAGTCTTCTTTATGTTTGCCTTTCCACCCCGATTCATGTTCTTCCACCAAGGGTTCAATCTACTTCTCTACAACACAAGCAGAAGAAGATGGGCCAGGAAGGCATTTTAAAATTAGAAAACAGTCTCCTCTGTCCAAACCCAAAGAGATATTGCTTAGGGTATAAAGAGACATTTTGAGGATTCTGAAGAGGAACACTTGGTCTTGAAAAAGATGAGGATAGGGGTACAGGGAACTATTATTGCCTAGAGATATCAAGGAATTCTGAAAAAACCTGACATGAAGTCAGCAATCTCCTATCTATCCCAGGGTGTCTCAAGCTTGACACTATTAATATTTTGAATCTGAACAACCCCCACTTTTCTGCTGTGGGGGTTGTTCTGTGAATGGTAGGATTTTTAGAAGAAGCCCTGGCCCATACCCACTAGATGCCAGTATTACACCCCATCCTTGAACTAAAAATAAAAAATGTGTTCACATATAAACAAATGACCCCTGGAGGTGAAAACTGTGCCAGTTGGGAATCATCATCCCAGACCATGTGGGTAAGTCTATGTCAGTGAATCTCTATGAGCCACATGTTTTCCAATTGAGGCCTGGCTTCACTAGCACATATTACCATATATAGTTTTCTCCCTTTGTTTCAGGAATTGTGATAGGACTGCATGCAGCAGTAACCTTTAACTCAGACTTCTTAGCCAAAACAAAGATGTCTTTCCTGTCAGGTGAAAGTTAAATTAATCATTGTACAGGTAAAAAGAAAACAGTAAACAGTATCTTCATTAAATATTTCTCCACGAGGTGGATTTTGTTACACTCTTCATTCTTTCTGATCTAGAGATTTTACATCCTAATGTATAAGTCAGAGATTCAGTCAAGAAAACAAAAACTCCAGCACTGGCAATTAAGTAGAGGGAGGTCAATACAAAATGTTAATTCAAAGGTAAGAGAAGAGCTGAAATAACAAGCAAGAGAAGAGAAGGCTACCCTGGGAATTGTAACTTCAGGAAGCTGCTACCACCATGTACTAAAGAGGAGAAAGGAGGAGGCAGTGTTGTAGGAATCTGGAGCCAAGGTCCTGGCAGAAGCTGGATTCATAGTGGGGCAGTTGGTGGGAGCTGGGACCACGATAGAAAGGGCCTCCTGTCGGAGATGGGACCTTGGAAGAGATGAAGCCATGGGGAAGAATGGCTGTCTGAGGCAGGAGAACCAGTGACAAAAGACTCTAGTCTCTTTCTCTCTTTTGCTGACCTGTAATTTCTCACCAGGGTGCTTCACTGGCTGAACCTGGCTGGATTCCAATGGACAAGGGAGCCTGGGGTGCAGTTTACAAGGATTAGCTTCTGTGACAAATAGAGAGCAGAGCAAGGTTTGAGAATGGATCTGCAAGGAAACAGACAAATGACCAACACATCTATCAAGTTCAACTTTAAAGACAACTGCATGCAATTCATATTTATGAGTCAGGGAGGGGGAAGGAAACTGGATGAGTCTGAGAAGAAAGTTTAGCTGAGGGAAAACATTTTTAAAACACAAAAAAGTGCCCCCTCTCCTCTTTCCCTTATAGACCAAGTTAAACTTGGAGAGAGGGGTAAAGTCTAGACTAAGATTGTTATTGAATAATTCTTGTACAATTGAGCTGATATCTAAAACAATAATTGCTGGAAAAAAAAATACAAGCCACATCAGTTACCTGTTGCTGTAACAGACCATCAGAAGCTCAGTGGCTTAAAACAATAATCATTGTTCTTACTAATGATTCTTTTGGTCAGGAATTTGGGCTGAGCTCACGTAGGTGGTTCTCAGGTCTCACCTGAGATCATTCCTGTGACCATAGTGAGGTGACAGATTGGTAAGGGGCTGGATGGTCCAGTGGGATGGCTCCTTTCTGTGCCAATTTTTCTACACTTCCAGTGGGCACCCTAACTTCTTCATATGACAGTCTCAGGATGTTGGGAGAGAGAGCAAGCCTCAATGAGCAAATGTTTTCTAAGCTTGTCCAACATCACATTTGCTAATGGTCTGCTAACAAAAACAGTCACCAGGTCAAGACCAGATTCAGGAGAAAGGGTAGAGAAATGTCTACTCTTGATGGAAGGGATATTACAGTCACATTGCAAAGGGGCATGCATATGAAAATAGAAAAAAGTGTGGTCATTTTCAACAATCTATTACACTAGGTGAATGGATTTTCTAGCAAGTGTTTTTCTAGCCAGAGTATTCCAGCTTTATGCATACCTGAACAATTCAAAAGGTTATACATTTATTTTCCAAACAGCAAATATTTTTGGTTATCATAGAGGCACTGTACCCTGAAACAGCTCCCTCAACCCCCTTCAACCAAGCTCACTCCAAAAGGGCTTCATGATTAATAGCCAATCATCTCATCCAAGCTTAAGGATGTTGCCTCAAATTCAAACCCAAGGTCAGAGGAGAAGCCCTGAGACCCTCTTCCTTTTCTCTGTGCCGTAAAGAAAGGGAAGTCCAGCTTTCAGTACAGTATTGTGGAGAAACATCAAACTAGGAATCAGAAACTGTGGTTTTGTATTTTAACACTCGAACCAATCATCTGTTTAAGGCACTTTGGGTAAATCTCTTCTCTCCAAGTCACAGTCTCCTGATTTGCAAAATCAGGAAGTTAAACTACTCTGGGATAGTTGGGACAAGAGTGAGAGGGTGAGAGATAAGACTAGATGATGAGTAGAATGAGTAGAGCCAGCTGGTATAAAATAGCACAAAGTGAGGAATGTGGGAACCTGGAGGGTGTATACCCTGTTGGTGCCATTAAGTTCACTGTCTTCCCTAAAATAAGGTGGCACTTGATCTGACTGTAATCCATGACTTGATCATGTCCAAGACCTCATCCAACTCTGCTGTTTGCTGACTCTCTCACCTGGTTCACATGCCTCAGCTGTACCTATCTTTGCCACAGAGTTATCAAGTCTCCCTGACCTTCAGGACAGGGCATGTTTGTTTGCAATGCAAAGAGCAGAGCACAATCACTAGCCTCTTCCTTCAAACCATCTTGTTTCAATCCCACACACCCCCTAAAATAAGATTGCAATCGACAAGGCTCTTGCTTTAACATAAGCAATGCCATTTGGACTGATCCAAGGCCATAATTCTGCTGCACTCACTCCTATCTATGCTTCTGGAAAGGCTACAGGACCTGACACTCTCAGATGCTATCACCATCCCACAGTCAGCAGCATTTACCATGACTTACCCTGGGCCCCTGGTTCCAAGCACTGCTTCCCCCAGGGAAGACATGTCCCCAAAATATCTCATTTCTAATGGCCCCTTCATTTCAGAGGGAAGTCTCAGGAGGTTAGACATCAAAAGAATATAGGTTGTTTGCTAAGAAATATGAGATTAGAGGATTTGAAAAAAACCTGAAACTATTGCGAAGTCCTTCTTTAAGCTGGTAGGAAACTGCATCTTTAGAAATGTGTGCCTTGATATGACAAAATTGTTTCCAAATTGGACTTCTGAGTTCCTCTTTGAAGCCCATCAGGATTACTTCATACCAAATTCATCTCTCTTACCAATGTCTTAAATAGACCTTAAAGTTGGTGAGAAATAATATTAGCAGAAGGGCATGGGAACCAAACAACCTGCCTTTGAATCCTGGCTCCATCATTGGAAATGCAAATGTTGTAGAACTAGGTCAAGTTTCTGAATCTATCTATGCTTCAGCTTCCTTGCCTGTAAAAATTTGACATTGGGTTGTAGTCAAGATCAAATGAGAAAAACTTGTAGAGATTTTAGTATGTGGCATGCAGTAGCTGTGGAATAAATGTTACCTCACTATTATAATGCCCCTAATCATTATATTGTAAATAAAATAAAATAATTAACTTGTAATATGTATTCCCTTTATGTTAGCTTTATTTGTCTAATTAGATAGTAAGTTCAAGAGCAAAGATGATACATATTTCTCTTTATTCTAATAATCCCGACCACCCCCACTACCACTCTCCATGAGCCCAGTGCCTTTTATACAAGACATATCGAGAGATAGGGGTAGGATGGTGGGGCATATTGTAGTGTAAGGGTGGGATGCTGTGATGAAGAAATCCAAATGAGACATGTTCAATTTCTGGCTTATAATAATTAGTAGCCAAGTTACCAAGCATCTCCTTGCCTCAGGTTTATAAAGTATAAAATTGGGATAAAGTGACCACCTCATAAGGTAGCTAGCTGTGAAGACAGAACAGTCACAGTGGGGAGCTCATCATCCATACCCAAAAAATGCTTATTTTCTTCCATTTCCTCCTTTCACCATTAATTAACTGATCAGATCAGTACAAGGAGAGATTGAAAAGCATGAAGAAAGTGGTCCCTATTAGAAAAAAACAAAGGAAGGCAGCCCAGTTTCTCAAAGGTAAATACCATGAACATCATAACAAAGTCACATCCTAGGTACTCCCCTGGCTGCCTAGCACCCAGACAGTGGATTCTCAGTGCCCTTTAGAGATGGGAAAACTGTCATCAACACAGGCTCTTCAAAAGCAACAGGGAGTGCAAGCCTTGGAGTCTTTAGGAAGTCTCCCCTTGATGACTTTAGAAGCTCTGTATAACATGTGTAAGAGAACACCTTATATTTCTTCTAAACTTTTCTTTCCTCATTGCCTTCCTGTAATTTTGCTATCCTCCAGACACAAGCATGCCAGGCGCAAGATGTGGGCTAGCTGGACCTACTGGCTTGACCTCGTGGATATTACCCCAAGTTTTCATGGAACCACAAAATGTTATTGCTGAGAGGTGATGCTCCAATAACCTCACCATAATGATAAAATCACAGAAAAGTTCAATGGCTGGCCCATGATCATGTACCTAATCAAGGACAGAAGTGAAATCTAGACCTGTGCACTTTTAAAAAAAATTTTAATTGTTCAAGTACAGTTTTCTGTCTTTTACTTCCATCCCAGCCCACCTATGCACTTTTAACTTCCTCATTTTTCTGATGTTTCTCATGCTCTGAATTCTGATACTGACTTCCCCAGCCTGA
The DNA here is from genome assembly GCF_019186645.2 of Phyllostomus hastatus. NCBI lineage: Eukaryota > Metazoa > Chordata > Mammalia > Chiroptera > Phyllostomidae > Phyllostomus > Phyllostomus hastatus. The sequence goes on from NW_025333869.1 coordinate 20,969,479, forward strand.
ATTGGGTAGGATGGGATCAGTCATGACATTCTAGGTCTAAAGTCAGTAAATTGAAGACATCCAGCAAAAGCCATTTCCATCAGCTTCTTTATGCAGTGCAGAGTATTATATGTACTCTTCTCCCATGAGCTGCCTGTTTTCAGGGCTGAGATGATACCCTGAAATTTATTCATGTGAAGGACACAGCACCCAACTGGACAGCCACTCTGTGACTCCAACATGGACTTCAGCAGCTTTACTAAAGGGCTGCATTCAATGAACTGAATTAAAAAAAGAAACAATTTTAGTATCTGCACGTTCTCACCAAATTGCCTTAAAACAACCAGCTGTGTCGTGCTTTCTCTTCTAATTTGACAGTCATAAGAACAACTCCTGAAGAACAGAAAATTCTTCAGGGGAGGGCTCTCATTTCGTAAACATTTTAGGAGGAGTAGAAGATAAAAGACATGTCAAGTTGAAATGTCATGTATGGAAAGGATTGGGACATGGCTGAAGAAGGAATCTGATGTGCATTGAATGCATATGTATGAGTCACTGAGTGGGGTGAGTGCTCATGGCTTACTGCATGTGGTCCTCACAATGCTGAGAGATGAGTGTAATAACCAAAATGTTATAGATGAGAAAATGGAGACTTAGAAAGATGGAGAGACTTGCCCAAAGTCATACGAGGAATTTGTTGTATAGCTGGAATATTAGTTTTCTAGGACTGTTATACCAAATTACCATAATCTTCATGGCTTAAAACAACAGAAATGTATTCTCTCACAGTTCTGTAGGCAGAACTGAAATATAACGTTGGCAGGGATCTGCTCCCTCTTTTACAGGAAAATCTTTTCTTGTATTTTCCAGTTTTTGGTGGCTCCAGGCATCCCTTGGCTGGCAGCTGCCTAATTCCAGTCTCTGCCTCTGTCTTGACATGGACTTCTCTTCTCCATTAGTCTCTCCACTGGGCATTTCTGATAAGGACAGTTGTCACTGGATTTAGGGTCCACCAGATATACAGGATGATCTCATCTTGAGATCCTTAATTACATTTGAAAAGACACTTATCCCAAATAAGATTGAATTCATAGGTTTCTTGGGTTAGGATGAGGGTACATTTTGGGGAGGGCCACCATTCAACTCACTAGCACAGGTTTTAAACTCATGCCTGTCTTACTTATATATAAGTACTCCCATTTACTCACCACACTGTCATGTGATTTACTGTTTTGGGTTTTTTTTTTATCTGTTTTCTCAAGGATGGCTTTGGCCAAGATAAAGATTCCAAGGAAGCCACAGCCACAGTATAGAGAGAACACAGCCCTCCAAATGCCCAGAGTTTTCCAGAAGGCTAGTGACCATGTTGAAAGTGAAGTTCTCCTCAGTCCTGCTATTATTGTTCTAAGAACCAAGAGAGAGAACTGCCTCCTGAAAGACAACTTGCCATTGCCTCTAAACATCAAAACAGTTGATGTCTTTGAAAAGTTCAGTCCTCTTTTTGCAGGAGTAAAAGATCTCTCAGGTATCAACTTAACCTATAGCCAGCCCCTAATAAGTTTAAGATAAAAGGCCAATACATTCGAATAAGATTCAGACACAGTGTAATAGTATTTGTTACTAAGCCCATCTAATTATATCAGTCAATCTTTATTACCAGACTCACAAATGCAGAGAACTCTATTATAATCTCTCTTTTTAATGATCTCCTCACTATCTGCCTCCTCGGACTCGACAATAAATTAATCAACTGTTCACAATCATGAGTAAACATTGACTCAATTAAGAGTTGATAAATAAACAGTTCGCTCCAAGGCCTGTCCTAATATGGAGGGGAGTACCACTGGCGCCTGCCAGGGCAATGCTCTGTAGGGAGTTCTGAGATGAGGACAGCTCACTAAGGCTGTGTTTCTTCTGCTGTTGTTTACAAGAGATGTTCTGGCTGTTGATTTTTGTTCCCACTCTATGTGCATAAATGGAGAAGAACTTAATCACTTTTCCTTTCTGAGTCTAAATCTGGAAGAATTTCTCATCTTATTCTTATTTGGCCCTCCAGCGTATCACATATCTTAAAGAAAACTGGTAGAAAAACAGTAAAATGCAAGAACTGTGCACTCTGCCATATCCAACAGTAAGGCAGAAAAAGACCTTGTACATGTTAAGATGCAAAACTTGGTACTAAATGATTACATAATTGTTAGGGGTCAAATTGTGTCCCTCCAAAGATAAGCTGAAGTTCTACACTCAGTAATGCAGAATGTGAGCTTACTTAGAAATAAGGCTGTTACAGGTATAGTTAGTGAAGATAGGGTCATGTTGAGTGAGTCCTCAACTCCAATGACTGGTGGCCTTATAAGAAGACATGTGGAGACACAGAGAGAATGTCACAGAGAGAGAGAGAGTCCTGGGGTGACAGAAGAAGAAATTGACATCATGCATGTAGAAGTGAAATAAAAACAAGGATTTCCAGCCATCTCCAAAAGCTAGAAAGAGGCAAAAAAGAATTCTACCCAAAGTCTTAAAGGGAGCATGCTCTGTGGGCACCTTAAATTTGAACTATTAGTCTCTATAACTAATTTCTGCTATCTTAAACCACACACTTTGTGGTACTTTGCTGTGGCAGCCCCCCAGAAGGAACACAATGATTGACTATATAAGAATAATCAAGCAAACATTTTAAAGAATAGTTAAATAGCACACACTATACCAAGCATTTTATAGACATTAGCACATCAAATTTTCACAGATGAACCTTCATCTATGAGTCTTCTTATCCCTACCACACAGATGAGAAAACAGGACTAACAGTCCCAACGTCACAGAGCTAGTGAGTGGCAAGCCTGTCTGATACTGGAGGCAAACACTTTGTCCCCTAAGATACCACACTGTAAGCCCTACCAGGAAAGGGGCACAACAGTGTCATTCACTAGAGTGACCCCAGGTGTGTTTCCTGAGCTCAAGGGCTCTTCTGCCATATATGTAGATGGTGAGGGGGAGCCAGTAACTACAGGGGCCACCCAGCATTCCACTGCCACTTCAGCTGACACCACTGCATGTGCATGTTTTATATTTTCAATTAGCACATGAGATATGTTTAAACCAAGTTTTCTGCTGCTTGGAAATAAAGCTTAAAAACTATTGATTGCTTCATAGAGGAAACTTCATATCCATACAGGAGGGATACTAGTATTAGGAAATTGCCATTCTGCAACTTGTACTGAAATGAGGGTCGAAGGCCACCATCATCAAAAGATATTCAAACATTAGGTGAAAGGTTCATTGGAAACATTACCATGAAAGAGTCAGGCAGACCCCGTCTGAAGCTCCCATGTAGATAATGCTTGTGAATCTCATAATGTGGTGCAACAGGAAGTGTATAGTACCACATGCAAAACAATGGCACTTGAATTTAAGGAATCCCTTGATGTACACTAAGTTAAAGGGAGTGCACGGGAGAGAAGGGCAGCTTAAATGGCATGGCGAGGATCCACCAGCCAAAACCAGAATGTAGCTCATTCTCAAGGCAAATGGTTCCATTCAAAAAGAAAAAATAAAACTCAAATGCACAAAAACAGAAAGAAAGAAGATGGGAGGCGCGGGATCAAGGGAAAGGGAACTATAAAAAAATAAAAGAGATCAAGAGATGCAAAACCTAAATAAAACATATGGACCTTGTTTAGATCCTTTTTCAAACAAACTCAACACCAAAAAATATTTTTGAGACAATTGGGAAAATTAGAATATGGATCGAACATTAGAAAATATTATGGAATTGTTATTAATTGTCTTGTTAGTTCAGATAATGCCATGGTGGTTGAGTGTAGGGGTAAAATGGTCCTCATTATTAGAGAAGTTTAGTGAAATACATTGAACACAGTGACATGAAGTCTGGGCTGAGACTAGGAAGGAGGAGGAAAAACCATAGCCTCTCCCCTAAAATCCAAAGAAGCAGCTGCTTTCATCACAAACAGGCCACCCCAAATTGCCTGAAGTCATTACTTAGGAGGAAGCATACCCCTTCCTCTCTTTAGGGCATATAGTTTTGAGGACTGCTTAGAATTGCCTAAAAATACTGTGTCAGCAAAGTAAGGTGTAAGGGAGAAAAACTTGCCTCCTGAGGCCTGGGTTGAGTTTATCCAATTGGTAGAGCTTACCCTCCTCTTCCATAATACCTGTTTGCTTAACTCATGGTCACGACTACAAAAATGTTATTATAAAATCAATAATGGAAACATATGCCCCTGTGTTTCTGTGTCTGTGATATATGTGGCCCCTGGCAGGGCCCTTCCTGCTAAAGGTAAAGGTGTAAGGGTGGTATTGTCTGTCACCACACATACCTCTTGTTGCAATGTGTGATCAAATGGACTTACAGAAAATGCTTAAAATAGCATGTCTTCAGTAAATGTTAGCAACTATCATCATCATCATCATTATTATGATTACGATTATTATATTGTTAGTATTGTACAGTATTGGCATTGAACATTCTCCATGTGCTCCCTTTGTGTTAGCTTTACTCGTCTATTAGGAGAGTTAGGAAAATAGGCTCAAGGACAAGGCTATCCTTATGTATTTCTTTCTACCCTTCCCTCTCCCATGACTACATGGTGCAGTGGTGTATACATAGCGGGTTTGCCATAAATACCTGTTTAAAAGCATACCCTTCGATGTAAGGGCTATAGGATCTGAGAACAAAAATGGATTTAGAAGCAAGAGAAGTGAGGTAAATTCCTGGTTCTGTCACGTAACAAATAGTAAGCTTGGTCATCTTGCTAGATATCTTTGAATATCAGTTTCCTAATAAGTAAAATGGGGACCACAGTGCCACCTCATAAGGCTGCAAGGACACAGATGGATTCTAACTTTGTTGCTGACCCACCAGAAGCCTGAAGTGGGTAGAGACTGTTAACTGACAGTCCTCTCTAAGGATGAGCTGTAAAAGGATATACAGAGGCCCTGTGCAGACATTGCTCTGAAGGTTTGTGTCCCTTTCAAATTCAAATTAGAAATCCTAATCCTCAGTATTAGGAGGTGGAGCCTTTGGGAAGTGATTAGGCTCCACCCTTATGAGTAGGTTGAGTGCTCTTATAAGAAAACACCACTAGAGAGTTGTTTCTGGCTCTCCACCACGGGAACAAACCAGAAGGAGGGTCTTCACCAGACCCTGACCATGCTGGCTAGGGCTTCCAGCCTCCAGAACTGTGAAAAGTAAATTTCTGTCCTTTAAATTACCCAGTCTAACATATCTTGTTATAATAGCCTGAGCTTAAAAAAAACAACAACAACAGTTATATAGTAAATATGTACTCTTGTTCCCCTAAATAGAAAGTTGGTTGCTTTTTTTTTTTTAAGTTTCATTGGCATCAAGGCCACCTGTGCTGGAGTCCCTGTGACTGACTCTCTGGAATCCACCCAGCCTGGCCCACTGGCACCAGAGCTGGGCACTCCTCAAGGATAGCAGAGACAGAGGGGCTAATCCCCTGGTGCTCCTACTTTGAAAAAGACAATGTTGCAAAGGCAAAGAAAGGTGCAACCCTCTTAATACATCAACAAAAGCTACGAAGTCTTTGGAAAGAGGAGGAAAATCAACAAACACTATTTTAACTTCCCTTAAGTTCTCTAACTGTAATCAGTTCTAATTTACATCTTATCACAAATTACTGATAACCTTGGGTCAATGATTCTTTTCTCTAGGCTCAGCTTCCTCCCGTCTAAAATGAAAAGTGTCCCTAACCTGAGCCTTTCACACCTATAGAATTCAGAGGGTCGATAAACTTTGACAGGAAAGAAATTATTTATATGCAAATATATTTATATATATTATATGTAATATGTTACTTATATCATGTATAAAGATATATTTTTTTCTACTAACCTATAAGAAAAATTTAGCATTTTCTTTGATGATAAGTATAAGCAAAAAATATCATTGACAAAAATCACAGATATTGTTATGTCACATGATGGCAGAAATCCAAAATACTATGAAGTTCACCACTACTTGGTAATTACAGTAGCTGTTAGACCTCCTTTTAAACCTTATTTATGTTAATAAAGAAGCATATCAATGAGTAAGTCATGAATTTGATTTTTACATAGTTTGATTATAGTGTTTCAATATACTTAGTTTGCATTCTAATTTATATATTTGACTTTGTGCATTTAAAAAACACTGGTCTGAGAAGGGGTCCCTGGGTTTCACCAGACTGTCAAAGGGACCTAGAATATCAAAAAGGTGAAGGACCCAACAGGGGTTTCCAAGATCCCTACTGGAGATCACTCCACAACTGGTTATTTGCAATCCACAATGCTGTTAGCTGTCCTGGCTTCAGTGATCCTCACTGTGGACTTTGTCTGGGACCAGACGTCCTGGGTTCTAACCTGCCTCTGGCCCTGGCTGGCTTTGTGACAGGACAGTTTAATTGGCCTCACTGAGGATAAGTTTCTTTTTTTAAAGTAGAGATCATTCCATCAGCTTCTCTTGGCATTGTTGTGAGAGATTAGTAATACACTTTCAAAAATGGTCATTGCAGAAATCAGCAAATGATTACTGATGTTATTCTTGTTAGGTTTGTAACATCTTGGTGTCTGGTTATTTTAAACCATATCACTTAAAGGGACAAACCTTCCCCAAACCAATTCTACTATTAATCAGGCTCTTTGGAATATGGCCTTTAATATTTCAAGGAACGAACAAGAGATAAACCAATAGAATAATGGAAGTAATTAGAAATCACTGGGTTTCAACTCTGTTCTAAACTGTCATAGAAGAACTATCCAAGAACGCGATACTTTGAAAAACTCCATACTGAGTTCATTTGACTAGAATTTCCTATAGAATTCTCTTTGCTCTGGGACTGTATATGTTTAACCCCTCACTTAATTTCCCTCCTGCAGTTTGTATATAGAAACTGATATGAAAGTCCTAATCTCAAACTAACTGTCTGTGAGATTTTGTGGATATGACCTCAATGTAAATAATGCAATCACTCCCTACAAACTGTTCCTGTCATAAGGCTTTTGTGATAATAATTACAGAAGCCACTTAGAGACTTCATTCTCCATTAGAGGGGTGCTATCTCCCCTAGCAAGGATGGTTTTATTACTTTGCATAAACTTCTGTGGTTTAAAAGGAGCAGTAGTAAAGTTAGTTCAAGGCCCCTTATGACTTCTTTTGTCCTACAGAGTTGGGGAGGAAAAACATCATTGAGGTATGAAAGGCTGTTTGTTTACAACCAGTACTCAGATCCTCGCCTTTTTCATAAAAGGCAAGGAAACCAGCAGGAGAATTACAATACCCAGCACCTCCCTGGGTCCCTCTGCATTCTCCACAGTTGTGTATTAAGCAGCCAAGCAGCTGTTGAACAAGTACTATCAACAAAGCAATCTTCTAGCCCTTTGATTCAGGCTATTCATATCTTCTGCCCTGAAATAAAATGACTTTCACAATTAAAACACTGAAATCAATGTGGTATCTATTGTCATGTCTGCAGGAGAAAAGCTTTAATTACAGCCATAGTTAGATAACACAATCATTACACCTCCTTAATCTCAAATATAAAACCATCACCCTCTGAGTACTTTGCCACCCTTTCTTTGATTTTTTTTTTCTTTTCCTTTTTTTCCTTTCTTTTTTTCCCCCCAACATGAATGGCTTTTTATCTAAGCACTTCAATTTGCATGCCTTTGCTCGGAGGCAGCTCCCCATGATATGTTAATTGCAGATTGCTTTAAGTACTAAAAGATTAACATAAAACCCTTTGCAAACAAGCTAATAGTTTATGATAATTTTTGCATGGCCTTTGTCTGTCTATCACTGGATTGCCTCTAGCTGTAATTTTATAAAGAAGCTGTAAAATATCATTTAAACAAGTTCATTTACACATAATTATTACCAGAATCACATTATTCAATTTAGATACTCCAGCCTATTAACAATCCATGAACTAAAATGTAATTAAACTATTTTCCTTTTATGAACCTATTCATTACAATGTGTGGGAGATGGATCTCTCAGTTTCACTGCAAATTTCAGCACTTTGTTGTTGAAATTGACAAGTCTGGCACTCATTATGTACTTTTAATTATATTAAAAGTATTGCAAGACAGCTCAGATAAAGAATATATTTAGAAAAGAATGCCTGAAAATGCCAAGATGGTGTCATCCCTAAATATATATTTATTTTACTCATGAATTTTCCCCTCTTAGCCATGAAAAATAAAATCAGGCTCATTGTTTTAATTGAGATTTTCATAGCTTCTCTTAGTAATTTTTCTAATTTAGCCAAGGATAAATATCTAATTAATTGTGTTTATCATTTTTCCTGATTTCTACCTACTTTTTAAAAACTATAGTTGAAATTATACCCAAATAAATATATTCTTCCAGAATTTATATACAGACACACAATTACCTTGAATATGAAGGATGCCATATTTAGGATTTGATTCAAAAATGCTGAACAGCTTAGTTTGTGGTACAACCTTTACTCTGTATGAGAAACTGCATTGATGGGAAACAGTCCCTCTGTTTTGAAAGGGGCAAGTTCCCTGCTTCTGCCTGGTGATTCTCAGATAACTCAAACTCTCTCAGAGCAGACCTAGAACAGCCCACCTAAAACTAGAAGTTTAAGACTGCCTACTGATTGACACCCAAGTCAATATTAATGACATAGGACATCCCATTTTGGGGTACTTCTAGAGCAGCTATAAAATAGGAGCCCCACAAAATCCTGAGCCCAGCCTTGGCCACCCCCAATCCACCCACCCACAAAGACATACTTGGTACATCATTGTCCGAAGCTTTGCTTTCCATTTGCCCATTTCCATCCTCCATAAAATGTTCAACACCTCCCTCTGGCTACTATCTGGATTGTATTTATGCTTCACAGATTAATGCATGACCAACAATTTCCATTAAGAACTTTTCTGGCCCTCCACAGTCCACGGTGACTGAATTCCTGGAGACCTGGTAGCCTGCACACTCACTAGGCATTGAACACACTGATTGTTAAACAGGTTGCTATGTGCTTTGTGAGTATCTCCTCTTTTCAACCACACTGTGAGTTTGTCTTCTTAAACCTCTATTTCCTTCTTACAGCCTAATAGTGTCTTAAACTTGGCCAATATTTAATTAAAACACCATATGTGCTGATTAGATCTTAAAGCCAACCACTCTCCCTTTTTCAGAGTCACTGTTAGGTCACACTGTGGAAGACCAGAGGATGTGCCCTGTGATTTCTTGGCAGTACCCTAATTTAGTCACTCCTTCTCAGGGATAATCTCAAAGAAGGAATTCGGGTAATTACAAGGATAGCTTCATAATTTGGCCAAGAGCTCCTTGAGAAAAACATAATCACCCTGAAACTTTCTGGGCTTCAGGAAATTTACTACTGTCTGCCCACTCTCCCTTCTGAAAATGGGTAATTTGCAATGAAAGCAAGACTCCAACTTAATGACTGGTATAGTATGTGCCCAGTAACAGAGCCAGTTGTCAATCACAGAGGAGGAATAAGGGAACAGGGAGAAAACCAAGAAACAATGGACTTTACAACTCTTGCATAAGAATAGTTCTAGGGTGATTTTTCAAGATCTTTGAACAAACAAACAAACAAACAAACAGAGAGACAGACAGACAGACAGACAGTTCTGTGGCCAGTAATTCAGACTATTTTACTGATATATTTACTGAGATCACTCACCAGATGGACAGAATCTAAGGGGTGTAGAAGAACAGATTGGTCACAGTGGAATATGTCTTCTCTTTGGCATAAGAGTTTTTTTAGGCTGGCTATTTTCAAGAAACAGCAGACATGAAGGGAGCTCGGAAAGTCAAGTGTAGGCACACCTCATTTCATTGCATTTCACTTTATTGTGAAATTTTTTTCACTTCAGTTTTTACAAATTGAAGATTTGTGGCAACTCCGTGTAAAGCAAGTCTATCAGTGGCATTTCTTCCACAATGTCTCTGTGTCACAGTATAATGATTCTCACAATATTCCAAACTTTTTCATTATTGTTTTATTTGCAATGATGATCTGTGATCAGTGATCTTTGACGTCATTATTGTCATTGTTTCAGGGCACCCCAAACCATGCCCATGTAAGCTGGCAAACTCAGTTGATAAACATATGTATGTGTTCTGAAGGCTTCACTGACTGGCTGAGCCCCTGTTCCTCCTCCTTTCTTCAGGCCTCCATATTCTTGGAGACACAACAATATTAAAATTGGGCCAATTAATAACCCTACCATGATTCCTAAGTGTCCAGGTAAAATGTTGACTCACAGGTATCTCACTTTAAATCAAAAGCTAGAAATTATTATGTTTAGTGAGAAAAGTGTGTTTAGAGATGAGAGAGGCCAAAGGTTAGGCCTCTTGTGCCAAACAGTTAACCAAGTTGTGAGTGCAAAGGAAAAGTTCTTGAAGAAAATTAAAAGTGCTACTCCAGTGAATACACAGATGATAAGAAAGCCAAACAGCCTTATTACTGATATGGAGGAAGTTTTAGTGGTCTGGATAGATCAAACCAGCCACAGTATTTCTTTAAGCCAAAACCAAATCCACAGCAAGGCCCTAACTTCCTTTGAGTCTATCAAGGCTGAAAGAGGAGAGGGAGCTGCAGAAGGAAGATTTGAAGCTAGCAGAAGTTGGTTCATGAGGTTAAAATGTAACTAAATCTTGCTTGTTGGAATGTACTGAGGCAGAGACCTGGGGAATCCACACCACTCTGTGACTCAGATACTAGGCAAAGGCAATGTGACGGGCGTTCTATAATTTTTTTGCTTCAGCATATGTATTTCTCTTATCTTGAACCTCACAATCTTGTTTGCCTTATTGATTAGTGTACATTAAAGTCTGGCACAGTGCCTAGACAACTCAATAAATGTGTTAGAAGTTAAATTAATTGGTGGATACTTAACACACTAGTTGGGCTTTTACTACACAGTAGACTCTCAACATAACCAAGCACATCAAATACTAGAGCACTTCAAAGAAATACCAAATGAAATGCTGGGATAAGGTTTTCCCTCTTCTTGAAGATAAGAGAGTAAGGGGGTACTAGGAAGGGCAGAACATCCTTTCACTGGCATAGTGTAGCATTATTTGATAGGTCCTCCCAAGTGTGGACAAAAAAAATGGGACTCCGTAATAAATCTGACCAGAAGTAAACTTACAGGTTGATTTGATCTTAAATTCCTAACTGGGCAGGTCATGGAGGGTAGTCACTTCTCAAACTATGAAAAGGTTTATCTTTGCCTCCAGCAAGCCCTGTGCATTGTTTTGTGCATCTAGGTTAACACACCTTTGAAATGCCAGAGCAATCCTCTTTTTTGGACCCCCAGAGACATAATGGCCCTTGAGGGAATGCATAATCTTGGTTACTGTCCTATACTTTTTTCTTCCACCTTTGTGTAATTGTTTTATGTTCCCTCCTTAATTCTAAAAGCATAAAATGAGCTGAAAAACTGTCATTCTCCAGAGCATTTAAGATTTTGCTTCTGGTATGTTATCAGTGTGGCTTGAATAAACTCTTACAAAAATTTTTTCTATAGGTTTGGATGTTTCTTACATCAATACAAGCATTATTTAATTCTTCAGGAGATTATACTTATGTTTGACTTTGCTGTTTACTATTTGGTTACAGTCCAGACACAGTAAAGTCACATGTTAAATTGTAGATTTTTGTCCAGACAAAAACAAAAAGCAAAAACAAACAAAAAAGTCCTAGAGGTTTGATTTTGCTCTTCAGTACGTAGGACATGGATCAGTTTTTTATCTAACCTAGAAATCCTAGTTTAATATTATTTTTTAACTCTATAAATATCCAATCCTCAAAAGCTCTTGGTACCAACTTAACCATATTACTGGTACCCTCATTACTAAGTTAAATATAGTAATAATTTACAGTATATGTGTTCATCTAGTATTTATGTGAGTCATATATTTTTATTTTTTGAAAATTATATTTGGCGGTGTCCTAGGACAGGGCTTGGTAACCTCTGTAATGCTGAGGGGTCTTCCTAATGCACAGGCCACCACTTTTAAATTCTGACTTAATGCAAATAACAGATGCCAGGGGACAGACATGTAAGGTGACAGGATGGTTGGCAGGTATCTGATCACCCAAAATCTTTGATGTCTGGTAGACAAAAGTATAGGGCTTAAGGTCAAGGGATTGTCCAAAATGAAAGAAAATTCCCCCAAAGAGAAAATGAAAGAGGATGGGTCTGGAGCAAAGAGTGGACAAGTGAACAGGGAAAAGACTTTGAAGAGATGTATATAAAGATGCCTCAGGGGACTCTGTTTTGATATTTATGACTCAGAAGAAAGACATTCCTCTTCCTTAGAAAAAATGGTTCAACTAGATAATTCTGGCGGTCTTGTGCAGCTTGAATATCAAATATCCCAATGGTTCCTTGATTGAAATTAAGGAACCATTTTCTACTCTCTACTTTTCTAGTGCCTTTAGATGCTGACAAAGGGACTTCACACCTACTTCCTCCTATGCTCCTGGTACCTTCCACTGTGCACCTGTTCCTATGAGGCTATGTCTAACACCAATCTTCAGAAAAAGAAATTCTCCTTCTACCAATGTAGGAATAAAAATTTCCCCAAAGTTGAGTGGATGTTCTTGCTGTGGTTTGTTTTTGTTGTTGTTGCTGTTTTGTTTTTTTTTTCATTATGCCTCTTAGCTTGCTTCTCACCTGCAAAATCAGACTCCAGGAAAAATAAAAATGAGGACTTGAATCCACTGATTGGCCATTTGAGTGCCCCACACCCCAGGCCCCAGTGGGGCTGGAACCCACCTGGAGGATCAAAAAGGAGACCTTAACTGCACATTTCACTTTTCAAGTTTTCTGCCTGCCTACCTACCTGGCTCAAAACACACACTGCCTCTTGGATATCTATAAGTTGTAGGCAGCTTAACTACATTCCCTCCATGCCTGGGGGAGAGTTTCAACCTCAAACAACTTTATTTAAACAATTTCGTACTTAACATGTTTTTCTCAGTGCTCCAAATCCAATCACTCCCTCCGTTGCAGGGAAGAACTGCTACAGGACAAAAAGAACAACACAACCTGTTTTTATTTTAATATCTTCCGGGTCTCTCGGCACTGCCATCATTTGGGCTGTCAGCCCTTCACCGCCCGAGGTGGCTTCCCGCTCTCTGCAGACAGTCTGCCTCTCCACTAATGGCACTGTTCGGGCAAGGGGGAAATGCAATTTTCCACTCCATTACAAGCACTGTGTAAAAGGACCTCTTTTCCTCACTGCACACAGATAAGGACCTAATGAAATTCTATTCACTAAGTATTACAATAGCCAACTCCACTGCAAATACAGGCGTTCTAAGTGCCTGCCAGGCCCCCAACTCCAGAAGTGATTGCCACTGAACGTCTCTGGATTGGATCCCATCAAGATGAAAAACTATGGGGTAAGCAGGGAGAGACTCTGGGGGGAGGGAAGGTAACAAAGATAATAGCAGATCCTTGTCTTTGGCTCTTTCTTCTAATCGCCATTCCTGGATGGTGTTTCTTGTGGACCCTGGTAGAAGCTTGGAATTCTTATATCTGGAAATAGTGAACTTGGGAGAGCCAAGGTACCCCGTAAAAAATCTGAAATCACATACCCTATAGAAACAGGTAACAGAGGTGAGAGATAAAGGGTGATGCACAGTTCACATTCTAAAGTAAGAAGTAAAAATAGACAATGTTCCTACCAATAGTGTGAATCTCATGCAGTGCTCAAGGCGAAACTGCTAAAAGCCAAAATTGCTTTTTCATATTTGTCCCCATTTCTACCTGTGGCCCTGTGATGCCTATATCCCTTTCCCCATGTGCTATTTCCCCCTGATGCATGATAAAGCTATACCAAAGTAATGGAAAAGAAAATCCCCTTCCCCTCCCCTCCATTTACAGTTTGAGTGTCTTCATGGTGCCCTGGGGTCCATGTGTCCTCTGTGCAGCCAACGCTTTTCCTCTGTGAGCAGCTCTGGATTTGCCTCCTACCACTTTTACAGCCCTGTCCTCCAGTTCGATTCTGTCACAGAGTTATCCATTCACCAGAGGAGGCCTGATGAAAGTCTAGTCTAATAGCAAATTGGGAGACCTCTCCTGAATACACAATGCCTTGTCTTTAAAGTATTAATTGTTAATGTTGAGTTTGAAGGTATAGGTTCTATGTTTGGGACACAGGCCCCTGCTATAAAATATCTTCAATCATGCAACAAAGGTACTCCTGTATCTCAGTTGAGCCACACAACTAAACCATGAGGAAAACAGAAAAATACAGTCTTATCACATACATATATGTATATATTCATACATATACATTTATTAACATATTTACATATATATACATTTATATTAAAACATATTTTTCCTGTATCCTCACTTCCTATTCTCATTTGCCACCTCAAAGGCACTGATTTTAATATGGTCCATGTGGACCTTGTTATCATGCAAATTTTTGAAAAATGTATTTTTTAACTTTATACAGCATTGCATTATGCACCCATGCTATCACATGTCATTGTATGTGTTTTAACTGTTATATAATGCTCCAATGAAAATACATATGATAGTCTCAGGATTTTGCTATTGAAAATGGTAATACCAAGGGCTTTCTTTACATATCTCCTATCATACATGTATCACGGTGGAATTGCTGGGGCATCAGCTATATTAAGATTCAACCTCAGGTAAATAATTTTTCAGGGCATAGCACAAATATGTTCCCCCCCATCAGTAATAGGAAAGAGCTCCTGGAGTTCTACATCCTCTCTGACACTTAACGTTGGAAATGTTTTTTTGTCAGTCATGTGTGTAAAAATAGTTTATTGTGTTTTCTTCGCAATTCCCTAATCACTAAAAGTGTTGTAGATGCCTCTTCCCATGCTAATTGGTCATAAATATTTTCTTCCTTGCAAAATGTCTCTATCTTTTGTCCACTTTTCTATTTAATTGTTTGTAGTTTTCTTATTAGTTTATAGGGATACTTTATATATTTTTAATACCAATCCATTATTAATTGTAATACCTTCTAGTTTGTAATTTGTCTTTTCTGTTTTTTAAGGTATCTTTCTTTTTCTTTTCTTTTCTTTTATTTTAATCATTGTTCAAGTAGTTTTCTCCCCTTTACTCCCAATCCAGCCCATCCACCCAACCCTCCCCACTTCCCTCCCATTACCACCCTCCCCCTAGTTTTTGTCCATGTGTCCTTTAAATTTGTTCCTGTAAACCCTTCCCATTCTCCCCTGAAATTCCCTCTTCTCTCCCCTCTGGTCACTGTCAGCCTGTCCTCTATTTCAGTGTCTTTGGTTATATTTTGCTTGTTTCTTTGTTTTGTTGTTAAGGTGTCTTTTAATTAACAAGTTTCTTCATCTTAACAGACCAAAAACTAACAATCTTTTCTTTTATAGTCAATACTTTTTATATCTTTTATTATTTTTTGTATTTCTTCCATTTACTATTTAGTCCCCTTATACTTCCCTCCCTCCCCACAATCACCACACTGTTGAACTTGTCCATGAGTCCTTTTTCCCTTTTGCTCAGTCCCTCTACCAGGGATTTACTCCTCCTCCCCCTTAGCTATCATCCTTCTCTCTATGAGTCTGCCTCTACTTTGTTTGTCAGTTTGGTCTGTTCATTAGATTCCACATATTAGTGAAATCATATGATATTTATCTTTCTCTGGCTGGCTTATTTCACTTGGCATAATGTTCTCCATGTCCATCCATGCTATTATAAAGGGTAAAACTTCTTTTACGGCTAAGTAGTATTCCATTGTATAAATGTCCCGTAGTTGTTTTATCCACTCACCTACCGATAGATACTTGGGCTGCTTCCATACCTTGGCATTGTAAATAATGCTGTAATGAACATAAGGATGCTTATGTTCTTTCAAATTAGTGTTTTGGGTTCCTTTGTGTATATTTCCAGAAGTGGGATCACTAGGCTAAAAGGCAGATCCATTTTTTAAAGAAATTTTATTATTGCTTTGAGCTCATATAATTTTTTTAATTGTTGTTCAATTACAGTTGCCCCAATTTTTCCTCTGCTGCTCTCTCCTGCCCTGCACCTCACCCCTACCCCCTCAGTCAGCCCTTAGCCCTGTTGTCCATTATCATGGGCCCTTTATACATATTCCTTGATTAGATGTTTCTCCTTCTTTCCCCCATTATCCCCTCCCCTCAGTCATTGTCAGTTTGTTCCTTATTTCCATATCTCTGGTTCTCTTTTTCTCATTTGTTTGTTGGAGCTGATGTCATTTTAATTTACATTAGTCATACTGTTATATACTTGCCTACTTTCCTTCCTTCCTTCCTTCCTTCCCTCAAGTAAGATTTATTGTATTGTGATGTGTACATCTACTCTGCTGCTTCTAGGATATGCATGCACATTTTATCAAGCTATTCTCACTTATGCCCATTTTGTAAATAAGTCTATTTATAATGTGATCAATTTATAAAACCTTCCTCCCAATCTCTTTTTTCTCAAGAACAAAGTAGTTATGTAGAATTGGGATGTAGATAACTTTTGAGATAGAAGAGAAATAATTACCATGTGTACTTTCATAAAGTCTTTTTATGGGCTTGAAAAGGCATTGAATTACCTAAAAATGTAACAGATGCACACATTTTTTAAAGAATCTACTACATCTTGACAAATAGATTTAGCTCACATCTTGACAAATACATTTCATCTTCGGTGCTAATACCTAACATTTGATAATGGCCATCAAGAGAGTTGTGTTAAAAGAACTCATGAGAAAGCGCCAGTGCTTCCCAACTGATCAATTAACCATCACTGCTGGGGACTTGGGAATGGCAGCAGGAATGCCCTGCATCTACCATCTCAGGGAGAGTACATGTTCCATCCTTCAACACAAACCTTGAGACTTCCTAGGGGCAGAAGAAGAGCCAAGCCCACACATGTTCATCCCACTGCCTAAAATGAAGGCATCTGCTTCTGTACACTCTGTCTGCTGCTCAAGCAAAGGTGTAAAATAGCAGAGTGATGAGAGAAACAGCTCAGGCCCATGTCCTTGAGCACTGGCTGGTGTCCCCCAACTATCTGCTTATGTACACATTCTCACCCAAATGCTTCTAATTGGCCATTTTAACTGGCTGTGAGATGATATTTTAGAACTAGATTTCTGAAGAACAGGCAGGTTGTAAGAACAGCTGCAAAGAAACTAATTTCCTAAGCTCTGGCCCCATTAGTTATGCAGCAGGTGGTTCCATTCAATACAGGTAGAATTTACTGAGGGCTCTTGTGTTCCCAGCACTGCATCTGATGCCAATAACAGATAATCAAAGCTACAAAATCACCCAGTACAGCTCCTGACACATTGTGAGTGTCCAAGTGAATGTTACTTTTCTTTACCTTCTCTTTTTCTTGCTTTCTGAAAAAAAGATTTCAGTTCAAACGGAGAAATGAAGCTTGCCCCATGCCAAAACCACTACTCAACAATTCTTCAAAAATGTAGGTGTTACTCACCAGATGGAACAAAAAGTGAGCTATTGGAAATGATATTCCAAGTGGATAGCAATTGTCCTTGGCTAGTATAAGTCATATGGAGTAAATGGCTTGCATGAAGCAAGCATTCCATAAATATTTAGTTAAGGGACACCTTACAGTAACAGCATGAAATGTTCACATTAGAAAGGATAAGGGAGATTATTTGAACCAACTCCTTCATTGTACAGATGAGGAAATAGTGTTTTTTCAAAACGTTATGTGACTTCTGGGACTGAACTCCTTATTCCTAACCTCTAGTACAGTAGCCTTTGTGCTATATTATGCTGTATTTTATGGCCAAACTAAAAATCTCCAGAGAATTATGCCTGGAAGCATTTAGGTGATATTCAACCCGAGACATATCTGCCTCTCTCACCTCCATGGGCCCATGATGTAACATGTAACCCAGGCAGCTGGAATCCAGGCCTTGATTCAAGTAATTGTATAGGGCTCCTAACTTTGCATGACCTCCAAGATAATCCCCTTAGCTATGGTTTTAATTTTTTTAAAATTACTCCGCTTAGAGTATCTCTAAATTTTAAAAGCATTACCATTAACAGGTTACTTCAAATTGTCCCTGTCAGCTGGAGCTGGGGGAAGCTCTGGTGATGTTTCCCCAGTGAATAATAATTTGTTTCAAATTTTAAAGGACAAAACATATTCTTGGCAACCTCCTGTTGGGAGAAGAACTATTTCCAAAGCTCTTTAATACATCTTGAAATAATTTATGAAACTTACGAATATATTATTTCAGGAATGTGCATTTGCAGTCAAACAAAGAATAATTATTCACTGTTAGAGGATCCTTTGATGGGACATTATCTTTTCTTTCATAGGTGACTGCCAAAAGAAACAATGTTTCAAAGCCACTTTCAGGTTAAAAACCTCTATTTAGGAAATGAAAACTAATTTGATTAGAAAAGGTGTTTAATTAACCACTGCATCTATAACTTTGCTATTGAAGAGAAATCCTGATGTCATGTGTTTGAATTTGAGGAGATAACAACTAATTGAGATAATTACTTATCTTCTCAAGTGATACATGGTTTAATTTTATTAAATGGATACAACCAAGATGTTGAGAGAAATCACAAAGTCAGTTGTCTTCCATTCATAACTCAAGGTACACACATTGATCTCCTATTATAGTCTGGATTATAGACAGCAGGATATACCTTTGGTGATGGATGGTGATAGAGATGCCAATGCAAAATAGGTCTTCAAATTGGCCAATGATATCCTTGCACCTATTTTGTTTTTAAAAGATGTAGCTGTAATTAAAGGAATGGGCAATTCTTGAATATTGTGTAAATCACAAATGCTAAGTTTAGAGTACATCTTTGGGGTGTGATACAAGACAGCACAACTTGGAAAATGATGGTTCAGCTTGATACATTCATGGAAGTACCATATGTAAGAGCTCACAAAACTAGAAGGAAAGGAAAGTCAGGTGGCTGGTCCTAGAATAGTCAGCAATGGTACACTTCAGGGATTAAATTTATGAATGTTGCTGTGACCTCCTCCCCCCCTCATTTCCTGACAAAGTCTAAGTTATTGCAAAGTCTGTGTCACTTCCATCTATGCTGATCTTGGTCTTTTACCATTGCAACTACCTCTACCATGGTTACCAGCACACGTCTTGCTCAGGATTGCCAATATGGGTTGTAGATCCCTAGTAGTCCCGCGAATGTGGTAAACAGGTTTTCTCCAAGTGAGTTTCAATCTCCAAAAATGTCCATCAAAACATATACTCATTTGCAATAAGATACAAAGGATACTGAAAACACAAAGTGTCTTTGCTTCTTGGCTGAAAGTACCATTAATTCAGTGTGGACCTTATAGTTATCTTTTCTTTGTTTGCCAGGAGGACTAATTGGCAATGCTCATATTTTGAGTAAAGTATTGCTTAGTTAATGTACTTTGGCAGACATGTCACCCCCAAAACATGGAGGCCCATGAGTAGGAAATATTAAAAAAATATCTTTATGAAGAAATTGGACAAAACAGCTTGTGTGTGTTATGTGCTGTTGAGTTGGCTCCACCTCCTGGTAGCCCTGTGAATGAGTGATGCCTGCCATGTCCTGCTCAGCTCCTGTAGACTCATGCCTATGGTTCTTTTACGGAGTCAATCTATCTCCCATTTGAGCTTTCTTGTGTCCTGCTGCTTCTTCCCCCGCTCCCCACCCCCACCCCTCGCCCCAGCAGTAATGTCTTTTCCAAAGAACTTTGCCTTCTCACAATGTACCCAAAGTGGAACAGCTTCCATTTTGTCACTTGGGGCTCCAGTGATGTTTCAGGTTTAATTTGCTCCAGGACCCACTTGTTTATCTTTCTGGTGGCCCAGGGTATCCATGCAGCTCTTTTCAAAAAGCCTAAGCCTTTCTAACTTTTCCATAGTGATCTTTCCCTTCTCTGAATTCCTATCATATTTGAGAACCACAGTTATTACTTGGTCATTTTTTACATTATTTTGCAGTATTTTTATTTTATAAATTCTGTGCCATGCAAACAGAGGACTCTGCAGGGCAGAAATTATGCCCTATGTTCCTTCTGTATTCTTCACTCTAAAAAACACAACACATGGGCTGACATTATCAGTCCATATTTATCAGTTGATGGATTTGGGCTATGTTTCCTTCTGATACTCTCTGAGGTCCTGTGATATCAAGAACTTTTTGCTTTTCTGTTTCTGGACAAAGAAACTACTGAGGTGGTACCTTTTTAACATTAGCCCCCATGCTCAGAACTTGTGGGATTCATGATTAACAAGTGACAAGATAACAACTTGGATTGGCCACCAAGACCTTGATGAAGAGGCCCAATGTCAATTCTGTGCTCCATGAAGAATTACACTGATGATCTCAGAGAATATGAGAATGATTTGTATGGCTCTGAAGATCCTTAGCTTAGCTAAGGCTACCTGGCAAAAGGGCTAGTCACAGAACCAGGTGTCATCAAGAACAAACCCAAGAAACTCTCTGAAGTAAGCAGTGCATTTCTACTTCATATGTACAAATCTCCAAGGTTTTCTCTAGCAATGTTAAAAACAACTGATGATTTTGTACATGTCAGCCTACTGAAGCCTAAAAACATATCTTGCACAAATCAGTCAAATGACATTTTTGTTTCAGCTCAGTAAACTATGAAGTAAAAAACCTAGAATACAGTTATTGACTATTTTAGTCTGGACAACTGAATTCTCTCCTGCTAGATTATCACCTGATTTTATGTGGTTAACCCTCGTTCCCAATACCTTTTAGATGTATAAGGCAATTAGGATTTATTCAGTAGTCATCTGTGTGTCCAGTGTGAGGCAAAGGCAGAGAGGAACCACAAAAGACAACTGAATGGTTCCTAACTGGAGAAACTGATAATCTAGTCAGGAACTCAGAAAGAGGAGAAAGCACAACTGACTAGTGCACTCTAAGACTTCCCAGACCCAGGCTTAGTGACCTATCATGCTGTTAGGTTCAGAGAGGGAGGAAGGACCTCTGGACAGGTGGTACAAGATAAGCAAAGACATGGGAGACAAGACATAAAATCACATGAGGGCTAGAAAAGCAGATGAGCCAGGAGGACCCACATTCCCAGAAAGAAGGTAGAACACGAGGGGTGTTGGATCGTGGTGGAAGACCCCCAACAAAGGCGGGGCATAGGGGACTGCTCTGTGCGTGGGTGGGTAGCCTAAAAAGGATATCACATTTGGGAGTTTTCAAACCACTTTTTATCAACTTTTACAAAGAAAATCCTAGACATCCAATACATAACAAATAAAAGCACAGTAGTTCCCTCAATATGCTCCTACCTTCGCACACACATACATAATGCAGTTCCTGACATACCTTTATGGATTCCAAGAGAACACAATTTGGAAATAATTAAGGTCCAACCTCCTCTTCTTCCTTCGTCAGAGACGAGGTGGGGGGATGATCCCAGAGGGCTGAAATAACTTCAAAGAAGCAATGATGAGCCTCTGCATGCCTGATCACTTTCTGTTCTTATCTCTCTTCAGCCACCCCCACCACTCCCTCACCCTACCCCTGACACCACCTCCCTCCATCCACAAACAACTGTCAATGACAATTTGGGTCCCTGCCACCTTCAAAACATTTCACAAATATCTGTTTTCTTCATTCAATCTCTATGGATACAATGTCACCACCTTTGATTCCAGATTACTTCACAGATGTTTACTGAGCACTTACTATATACACTGCATTCAGAGAGTGAGACAGACTTGGGCCCACCCTCCAGGAACACTGTCAATCATTATGGAGTAAAGAAATATGAACCAGGTGAGCAAACTGCTGAATTATGTATTTGTGTTTCTGTGCTACTTTGCATTCCATTCATACTTTTAATTCAAATGTACTCATTACTTAGCTGCATTGCTCAGAGGACAGCCTTTTCCCTCACCTCCACCCCCTGCTTGTTGTAGTAGCAGAGCTTGAAACCATGGTATAATTAACATAATTAAAGTATTAATAAAGATTGAAGGGGTTGGACACTGTGTGAAATGCTTAATTTTGTGTATCTTTAACTGATTGAATGTTTAGGTTTGCATTTCAGCTGTCACCCAAATTATGTGTAATTAAGCCAAAGCTCAGATCTGCCTGTCTCGTACCCAGTGCGGATGGCAGACAGATTTGATTCCGGGGAGAAGGTGGTAAATCTGCCCACTCATTTGTAGCTGTGTGCTTACACACTTTTTTTATGCCTCTCTTGCCTTTTCCCAGTGCATTCATCGATCAAATTATCCCATTAGCATGGAATGAAGAATAGATAGCTAGAGTGGGGGAAAGAATCAAATGCTTTCAATATATTCCCTGGCTACTATTCCTCACCCTAACACCCTGCCAGCTCTCCCTGGGTGGTGTTCTCTTGTGCTGGCGTGGTGCTGCAGGTCCCCTCTCACTCACAGAGGACCCAAGTCAATGCTCACAAAGCACTGTAAATGACATCTCAGTATTGGAAGCAGTCACAAACCTAAGGACTAGGCTCTGTGTGCAGGGAGATACATGCTTTGGAACACAAGCTGGGTACCAAGATCATTTAAAGAGGTTACTTACAAGACACCAAAGAAGGTACCAAATCATTGTCTTAACATTGAAAGAGTCATTGCCCAGAGGAAAGGGCCCCAGATATGAACCAGTACCCACAGAAGAAGTCTGTGGGTGTTCATGTAGATCACATAGCCCTCTCAGGTAAAATACAATCATTCAAGGAAGCTTATGATCATGTAGATTGTGCTCATTCTTGTGCTGGACATAAAGACGACATAGAACGCCTCAGTGTTCATGTGCATGCTCCCTGCTGCTAAAAAGTGTTCCATCAGTTTGGAGAAAAAAGAAAACAGAGAGAAGAGCCAGCACTTACCAGACAGAGCAGAAGCTGAATGGGCAGCATAGTCAGTCAGTGCTCTGGAGGCTACAGTGGTTAGGGAAGAAGTTTGCAGAAGGAAATGACCTGCCTCAAAAGATCACAACTGTCTGGACTCGTACAGGCAACTATGAAGCCAAGGACATGGCTGGGGCAGAGGGTTTATCTGGAGGTTAAGTTTTGAAAGGTATGCTGAGGCTGCACTGATGTACAGGGCTCAAAATGACAGGCTGGGAAGCGTGTAATGAAGAAGGTCTTAGAAAAAATAGGACTGGTGATCCCGATATAGGCAAATGGGGATAGAGCTGACAGTTCCTATGTTCGTGTTCCAGTGCTGCTGTAACAAATTATGCCAGACTGAGTGGCTTAACACAACACAAACCTGTTATCTCATATTTCTGTAAGTCAAAAGTTCAGCAGGCTCAGCTGGACCCCCTGCTTCTAGTCTCCCAAGGCCAAAACCGAGGTGTTGGCTGGGCTGGGTTCGCTGGTGGAAGCTCTGGTGGGGAATCTGTTCCCAAGCTCTTTTAGGCTGTGGATAGAACCAAGTTCCACTGCGCTCTAGGAGTGAGGCCTTGTTTCCTTGCTGGCTGCCCTTGGAGTAGAGTGTCACTTTGTTTTTGGTTTTCTTTTTTAATCTGAAATATTTATAAAATGTTATCCACAATATCCAGTTTGGGTTTCTTTAAAATGGAATGGAGCTTAAAAGATCCTTGAAGAGGCAGACTGAGCACAGGCTTCTTTATAATTTCTTTTAGCTTTCTTGCCCTCATATCATTTGTCTGTCCTTTTTTCCCTCCTAAGTAACATTTCCTTTATGAACTCTTTCCAAAGCATTTGGGTTGGTGTTCATAAAAACAGCAGCTCCTTTCATCTTGTACCCACAGTTCACTGATTTATGTAATACTTAATTACATTCTGTATATAATACTATACCAGAAAAATTGGCACCAACAAGTTTGGGAGTAATCACAACTGTATCTTGGTGAGAGTGGAAGTGCATGGACATAGTAGAGAGTGGAAGTGCATGGACATAGCACTAACCCCTAACAAGGGTTAAGATATTTTACAGAGGGAATGGAGAAGGTGAGATAGTGGAGGAAGCTGTTTGGTTGGATGGTAAAGAGAGGTTCTACTAAACATGAAATATCTGGTGAGGGAGTAATACATCCTAGGCACTGTTTTTTAAATGGCCACCCCATCCCCATAGCAAAAATAAAATATATAAATCAATAAAATTGTGGAATCAGTCTCAATTAATAGGACAAAGTTAAAGGCAAAGTGGTAGCCCCATCCCCTTTGCATGGCTTCAGAGATGTAAGACCCATGAACTGGCTGAGTCTGGAGGCAGTGGCCCTTAATCTCAGGAACAAAGTACCCTAAAGGCTGGTCTGAGCTTTAGAAAGTTAAAATCGACCAGATAGAGGAATCTACTGTGGATACTTGTAATTATTCTTTTCTCTCTGCTAAAATGTATCTAAAACAGGGCACTGTTCCGAGCAAGTGTTTTGATCAATTATGTACACTGGTAGGTTAGCACCTGCATAGGTTTCTCCGGCTGATTCATTGCCTCTGTTGTGGTGCAGAACAGCATTTCAGAGTACCAATTAGTGAGCCAGACAGGCTCAAGTTTGAATCCCAGCTTTGCCTCACCACCCACCTTGCTATGAACAAATTATTTTACCACTGTGGGCTGTAGTCTCCTCCATATAAACTGGAAATAATGGCACCTATGTTTACAGAGCTGTGGTGGGGGCTAGATATGATGACGTATGTAAGCACTTTATGTGGAGCACTTGATGGTAGTTGGCCCTTCAAGGAGATAAGTAGCTTCTGATTTAGGAGGGGTGGAGATTGGTGACATAGGATGTTGTCCAAGCCTCAGTGCAGAAACTTTATGGGAATCTAGAGCAATCAGCAGCATCATAAAGGTGCCAGGCATGAGGAGAGAAAGCAGGCACTGGGAGACCCTAGGTTGGTCTCGGCCCACTTGGTGATATTACTCAGTCCTGACGCAGTCTGCAACTCAGGAGCCTCATGGATCTAGACAGCCCAAACAGTTGCCTGAAGAACAAGAAATTCCCAGAATACCCCAAGAAGGCATCCCCAGTCAAATCACCTGTAGTTTCACTCAGTCATGCAGTAAGTATGGACTGAATGCCTGCTTTGTATCGGGAGCCAGGGATACAGAGGAAATAAGAAGGAGTTCAAATCCTCAGGAGTTCATGGTCAAGAATGGGAAATGGACATTTCTACTGTCCTAGTCTATTGTACTTTAACAGGGGATAAATGCACAGAAGATCAGGTCTTTGATCATACCTGGGGAAAACAGAATGTGTCCCAGAAAAGATGACAGTGAACAAGGTTGGGAGGGGTGGCAAGAGTTCACTGAGCAAGGAAAGAGGAAGAAAGCATTCCAGGAAGTGGGAAGAGCACAAGCAAATGCACAGAGTCCTAAAAGAGAACTTGTTCAGGGAAGACTAAGAAAGTAAGGGTAGCTGGAATGGTTGATATCTGGAAGGTGAGGCAGGAGAGGTAGGCTGGGGGTGTCCCATTTTGAGGTTCAATTCCTAGAAGTTAAAGTCACTTTCTCCTCGGCTAGCATCAACAGATTCAAGTAACAAATCCAGATGTGTGTCTTTCAATCAACTAGAATATTGAGAGGATATATGCCTTGCACCATCCCAATGAATTTTTTATCTAGGACAGTGCTTGTCAGATTCTATGTGCATATGAGATACCTGGAAGTCTTGTTAAAATGTGAATTCTGATTCAGTAGGTCTGGGATGGGGAAACCTAAGATTCCATAGTCATAACAACCTCCCAGGCAATACTAATGCTGCTAGTTTAGGGACCCCATTTAAAGTAGCAAAGATCTAGATATTCTAACATCAATCAATTTCCACCCAGAATTACTTTGCCATGGTGAGGACTAGCAACTCCATGCTTATATAATCTACCTATTGGAACCATTAACATGAAGAACCCACATTAAGCCATCTACATACATTATACTGAGAATTTCTCCTCTTCCCACCCTAAAGTAATTTAGGGAAAAATAATACTGTATTTTCTAAACTCTCAGTAGCATTGTTATTTAAACAATTCTTCAATCTTTCCCACCCTTTATCAACTAGGAATGTGAATAATGCTTCTGACCCAAATTTCCCAATTTCCTGTAGCTGAGCCACAAGGTAAACACCTGAACATTTTTACTGAGCAACTCTTTGGATTTCCAGTTTCAGACAGAAAAACATGATTCTCTTTCATTTTAAGCCACTAAAGTCTGGGAAACTTTACTTGACATTATTGAATTTGGAATCAAATAAAATGTCTGTGGTGGATGATAGGATTTGTGTAAAGAATTAAGTCTACATCAAAACCCATGATATGTCTTTTATCTGGAGAGAGACAAGAGAGGCACCCCTCTGGTCTGCCTTCTCACCCCAAGATTTACACAAAATATATTCATATAGGTTGAACAACATTTTTCTTCAAAAACAAGCAAATGTTTATTTTGAAAATCAGAGGTAGAAGAGGTGAGCTGTGGGAGAAGTGAGCCAGCTATGCTACATGGACTCAAGGAGCAAGTTACAGAGGCAGTTACAAATGATCATTTGCTCTATTCTTCTATTTTATAAGTGAAGAAACTGAGGCCAGAGGGGAAGGGATGTGTTCAAGTTAATAAGCTCATGAAGGCAGAGCTGGTGAGATTCTACCAAGTTGGGACTCCAAACCTATAAGTCACTTGCCAGTGTCTGGCTGTCTCCACAAAAGTATTATTCACACTCTCTGGCATTAGAAAGAATTTTCATTCACTTATGACCAAGAGCCCAGCACAGGACTGAGTTTTTAGAAAAGTACACTTTTGAATACCACTTACCAAAGAGTAGTTCTTTCTCAACGACAGAAAAATAGAGAGATGTGTTTCCAATTAGTCACGGAAAGAACTCAGCCACAAAAGCCTTGCCATTTAGTGTTGCTAAGCTGGTGATTTTTCCCAAAAGCAGGGAACTGGTATAACTGTCATCATTCTTTCTGTTATTTGCATCCAAAGAAATCACATGTGTCTCAGCAACGTGAAATATTCTCTTTCATCTGCTTGGGAATTATCATCGAGTGTCCGCTCCTTCCTCCAGATTGCACATCATTAAGTTCCCCTTCCATGAGCTAAACTCCTTGACACAAACTTTCATGCAAAGTCATATGTTTTAAAGAGAGAAACATCATTAAAGGAAGGTTTAGCTTCCCTCATTCTGCAGCCCCTTTTCTGAAGGAGCTCCTGACTGCCACACAGCTTCCTCTGGGCACAAAAGGCTGCTCTTCAGATTGCTTAACACACCTGATAAAGCTTCATTAAAATTCTTTCCCAAACAAAACTCCAGTGTCTGGATTTGAAATAAACATATGCATTTCAGAAAGGAAAGCTGACAAGGAGAAGTTACATGCACACCATTAAGAAGTCAGAAAAGCCCTGACTAAGACCAATCTTTCAATTCGTTAATGCCAACCTGTCCCATGGGAGGGAGCAGGGCAGCACCACTGAAAGAAGCCAGAGCTTTGTAAAGGGCCAAGTTTACTGAGTTGACAGAGTTTTGAGGGATTAACAATAAGGAGATATCTCAGTGAAGAGAAAGAACCTCTTGGTTGTTCTTGGCAATATAACCTTTCTTAAAAAGTTTGGAAGGAAAGAAACACTGGATATGGCAGTGTGGTCGACTGTTGCAGTAATGATCCCCAAGCTGTTCCAGCCATTTTATCTCCAAGTCATAGGGTGGTTCCTTCTCATATTGACCCTAAACTTGGTCACGGGACTTGCTTTGATAAGTAAGATAGCTGCGAATAAGGTGCAAGCAGAGACTGGCAAAGCGCTCATGCATTGGGTTTGCTGTTTTGCTGCTATTGGAGTTCTGGAACCACCATGTGAACAAGACTGGGACTAGCCTGCTGAAAGATGAAAGACTACATGAAAAGAGGCCCCAGTCACATAAGCCATAGCAGGGGCCCCAAATGAGACTTGAGAGGGAGACCAGCCAAAAACTGAGATCACTTTGGATTCAGAGAACAATCTAAGTTAATCCAACCCACATTGTCCATCTGTACAATGGGAAATAAATAGAAATTTGTTGTTTTAAGTCACTAATTTTAAAGGGTAGTTTATTACCCAGCAATAGCTAACTGATACAGCAGTCCGAAAACCCTTAATGAGAACAAATCCATCAGTTTTATGTGGATTATCCACTGGTTTCCAAGAGCTAAGAAGCTTCTGACCTACGATATTCAATACAAAGTCCACTAGCAACCTCACACACCACACACACACACAAATGCTTCTGACAAATGAGAGATGAGGATTATATGTGGAATCAGTGTAGCAGGTGCTGAGTTCCACACAAAGAACACTGACAATTATGGCATGTGGCCATCATGGATGCAAACACACCCAAACTGGCCAACAAATTTAGAGGAAGAAGAACTTAGTTTGAGGCCTAGTTATGGTATTGTCAAGTTGGGTGAGCTTTTAGGAGTCATTTCACTTCTCTGCTTCTGTTTTTTCAAAAATAAAGTGGGGTCACTAAGAGTTATCACACAAGTCTTGTGAGGAATAAATGAAAAGTATACATGTGAAAGTGATTTATATGTAGAGTTCTATACAATGTCAAGTATATTTTTATGATAAAGTTGATTAGTAATAAGGCTGTTGCTACTGGCCCAAGCTCAAGAAATAACACTTAAAAAACCATGCTGTTTCCATATGTCTACATACCTATGTTATATATCCCAATCCAGTCTTCCCTTCTGCAAATTAAGAAAAACTTATCCACCTAGATCAATGAATGCCATCAGAGTTTTCAGATATGGAGCTCTTGTGTTTATGAACCATGTTAAAAGCTGGCAAAAAGAGCAGAAATGGAAGCCATTTGCTATTGTAAGAAACCCTCTTGTAAATTGTTTAGTAATTAGAATAATCACTCCCTAATGTATCTACCATTAGTTCCATTAAACACACACATTCACATGCATGCATACCATGTTTCAAAAAGCAGGTATTCCTCCACATACCTTCACATAGCGTTTTGAACTCATCAGTGTACTATCCTGATCTCATAAAATCAGAAAGAGGTTTTGATGTGTGTCATCTCTATGGACTCAAAGCCTGTGAGAAGAGAAGTGCAGGAGGACTGATGCGCACACTCTGCGCCAGCACAACCCTGGGTTCTGTGTTTCCTGGGCTCCTGGAATCAAACTCAGTAATAGGGTTAGTTTCCCAGTTTGTGGGAGGAAAGTAACCATGTAAAAAATAGAATTTCTTCAATTTTCTGAGTGTCCTCTAGTTATTTTTCTTATATCCTTACCGCCTTTTACTGATGTCTCTGAGAGGATGTGCCATAAGACAGCATTTCTGATTTGGCTGAAAATGACATGTTCAACTGTTTTAAGTCTGGAGTAATAGTAACAGTCCCCACATAACAAATACTTGCCATGTGCCTGTCATGGGTCCAAATGCCTGTAATTTTAACCCTAACTCTTCTATGTGAGAGATGGTAATATTATTCCTATTTTAAAGCCAAGGAGGTACAGAGAGGTTAAGTAAGATGTTCAGAGTCATACAGCCAGCCCATGGAAGAACTGAGATTTTCTCAGGGTAGTCTGACTCCAGATACTGTGCTCTTAACTAGAACATATATAAATCCAGGGTACTCACCAAGGAGCACTGTAATTTTAACATGTTTGAGAACCCCTGGGTTAATGGCCTGATAAAACAAGACCATTATCATTGAACTTGATATAACACTGACTTCCTGAATCTGACGTCCCAACGGAAAATTTAATGCGAGAGCTATGCTGATGACTTCTGCATTTTGTGCACATATGCACACACATGCAAACACACATAGCACACACCCTATAGCCTCGTCAGTTTACTAGATAACCTGCCTAGATTTATTTTATTTTGGCTGTGAATGAAGATATTCCTCTTCCAATACAATAAAAAAGCACAACACAGCCGTAAATATAGAGATGAATGTAAAAATTCAACCATTTGATTGCATTAATTCAAAGAACTGATTAAAGAGTCTTGATACAATGGTGGGAATCAGTTTGATTTATTAAACCACATCATCCATGAAATCTACACAGAGAGGGGAGAAAAATTAAACCTGTCATTTAAAAGAAATACACTCTACAATAAAGGGAAAGAGGAAAAGGAACTTCTAGGATAATTTATAAACATATGCATAACCTAGAGAAACCAACTCATAACTGGATATTACATTACTTCCAGGCTGTGAGTGGGGGAGCTCCCCCCTCACTTCTATCTCCAACTTTTAAGTAGGAGATAGCTTTGTTGTTGTTTTTCCTCAACCTGCAACAGGGTGCAGCAAGGACCTCTGAGTTACCAACACTGCTTGGCAATTAGCAGACCATTATCTTTTTTAGCTTTATAGCATCACAGTGCCCAGTCCTGCCACATGGCCAGGGTGATAGCCAGAGTTCCCAGCCTCAAACACTTGTACTGTATCCAAGGGACAGAAAAGCTCTTGTCCAAATAAAGCCAATAGGAAACTCGCTAAGAGTCTTGCTCCTCAAAATGCCATCCATTGGTACAACTTCTGCCTCAGCATCACCTGGGAGTTTGTTGGAGTAGCAGAGTCTCCACTGCACTCCAACCTGCATGAATCAGAGCCTGACTTTAACAAAATCCCCAGATGATTTCTGTGCAGAGTGAAGTTTTGAGAAGCTCTGTCCTAGGTGTCAGATGCCAATGAAAGCATTGTTCATTTATGGAATCACTGGTCTAACTGCAAAGTGGTAGATCACCAGCAGGTAAAGGCAGTGGAAGTCTTAGAAATGGTTGACAACAATCCTGGGGAGGCTTCATCTGGAGAGAACAGGTTTACTGACTCACTTTCAAAAATCTGAGAAACCTCACTAGCAGAAGATCAAGGTCTGTTCCATGAGGTGTCAATGAGAAGGACAGATGGTTTAGACCAGACTTTCTCAATAGAAGCACTACTGACATTTCAAACCAGATAGTTCTTTATTGTGGGAAGCTGTCCCATGCATTGTTGGATTTTAGCATCATACCTGGTTTCTGTCCAGTAGATGTTAATATCACTACCCATCCCAACTGGTGAAAATCAGTAAGGTCTCCAATCACTGCTTACTATCCCCATAAAGACTAAATCACCTGCAGTTGAAAATCACTGGTTTAGATGACTAGTAGCTCATATAGATCAACTCAGTGGCATGACTAGTAGAAATAAAATATAAAAACAAATAGTACAATATTTAATTATAAAATATATAAGTAGAAGTTCAGGTGAAGGAAGGCAATTCTGGCCTTATTCTGCTCTGGTCATTCCATCTATGTTGGTATAAGAGAATTCAAGGTGGAGATTCATCAGGAAGTTGTGTCATATGAGAAATAGCTGACAGAATTATGTTAAATCTGGAGATGAGACACATATACCAGGTGTCCTGCAATGTCCGAAGGACCTTGTGAAAGAGGAGTCAGATGCATTCTGGGGTCCTTTAGATGCAATGATATTAGTGAACTGAGATTTACAAAGAGGAAATACCATTCTGTGTTTGGAGTTACCATGTATAAATGGGTTGCACTAGAAGGTAGCCAGGACCCCATCACCAGGAGACAATGTGAGATATAGCTAGATAATCACAGGTCACAGAGGGGCAGAATGAGCACTGTCCTGAGTTGGCATATGGTCAGATCATTAATTCACTCTATCAGTCATCCACTCAACAGATATTTATTATGTGTGTGGTGTAATACAATTAGATGAGTGTAATAAAACAGAATTACATGTTCTAAGATGAAATATTCACTAGAATTGGTTTTGGGCTTTAAGGATTTCAGACAGGAAGAGACTGACCGGAGAATCCACAACATCCACAGCACAGCAAAAGGAACAGGAGGGCCATCTGGCCCAGCACTCTACTCCTCTCAAACTAGCCACTTGATAAAACTTGCTGAATGATTGGTACCAGGCAGAAAAAATTAAGGAAGCAGCATATGGAGAAAGCTAGAGAAGAAGCAAAAGATTTAGACTCTTGTCCTAACACTTAGCAGCTTTGGGACTGTGGACAAATCTCAAGTGGGCTAGAAGACTTCTGGTTCAGACTTAAAAGCTAATAGAGATTTCAGTTATGCTACTGTGGGGTTCAAGCTCTTCTGCAGCTTCTAATTATGTAATGAATGGTCCAGACCCAAACATAGGGTAGGCATTTAATGTTTGCTAAAGAAATGAGATAATGAGCATCCAACATTCAAAGAAGGCCTGATGTGGAGCTTTCTCCCTGCAGTGGATCACTATATCCTCCTTCAAGTAGACACTAAATCTTTCACTTCCTGTTAATTCATTTTACTAGTTGGCAAAACAGAGCTGTGCAGTTACTTAAGAGAAAACAGCTACCACCAGTACAATCTTTTGTAACTGACCACTGGCTTCAGGATAACAATGGCAAGGTCCTCTTACTAAACAATAATCATAATCACATGAACAGAATTAACTATCATTTTCATGCAAATAGTGAATCTAAACCAAATTCAAATGGTGTTTTTTTCAATGTGGCACAATGCTGACAAGAAGAGCAAAGTAAATTTCTCCATGTGT
Source organism: Phyllostomus hastatus (assembly GCF_019186645.2). Lineage (NCBI taxonomy): Eukaryota > Metazoa > Chordata > Mammalia > Chiroptera > Phyllostomidae > Phyllostomus > Phyllostomus hastatus. Next base: position 21,001,998 of record NW_025333869.1, read on the forward strand.
CTTTAATAATAAACTTAAAGGAAGACATATTTTAACCTAAAAGAAGTGGGTCAGTCATCTGACCTTACCAAGTAAGTATTAAAACAGCTGTTCTATGCATAGAATAACATTCTTTTAATTTACTGTGTTTGCTTTTTAGACTCTTTTGTTTTTCCATTTTGAAGAACTAAATGCCCCAGATGAATCAGTCAACAATATGTTGGACTGCTCTCACATTCAGCCTTCTGCTGTTTTATAATAGTGCCCTGATCTTATTTCAAGAAAAGAATGACAAACTTATAGCTGCAAATGCTGAATTTATGGGGCTGTTTGTGACAGGCATTACTGAGAACAGGGCTGAGGAAATAGGTAAGACGTAGTGGAAAGAAGAAACCTCCATAAATACAAGGCCAGATCTTGATTTTCATTTGAGCCCTGCAATCCATGCACTGAAGCCTCACATGCTGGAGATTTCTTTTTTAAAGACATGTGGGCAGTCAAAGGTGCTGAGTGCTAATTAGGTGGACAAATGAATGGTCACCCTCAAAAGGCACATTATGCCTAGTCACAGCTCTTCTAAATGCCCTAGATGGAACTTTAATAGCTCTGTGACTTTAATGGTACAAGGTCAAGAAGAGTTGTATTTTGCTGGAACCTTCTTGGCAGACCCCATGCTGCCCACCAGAGGCTGGGGCTGTATCTTTGCAAAAGTGACCAGTTAGAATGGGAGGAATGCAACCCTTTATCTCACCAACATGACATCAAATAATTAGTAGAGGACACATTTTATGTTTGCTGAATGGACTGATTTTCACCCTCTTCATTGATAGTTGAGTATCTCAATAGGCACAACTTTTGATAAAGGAAATTCCACTTGATGTATAATCAGAAGACTTGTTTAAATGAGTCTCAAGAGCAGCTTAGTCAAAGAACATTCTAGAATATACTTGTTTCACAAAGTTTTGTGAAAAAAGTTTTCACAAACAAATAATTTCAGGAAATGCCTTATCCTCTTGGAGATGATAGTGTACTTTGGCACATTTAAGGGTTGGGCTGCCCAACAGAAAGAAAGCCTTTCCAACTTTGTTTAACCAAGCATTTTGTAAAATCTCTTGCCAAGGAGCTCCTGCTTTACATAACATCCATCAGAGACCTAGGGTCAAATTTTCTGAATGAGAAGCACATATTAGGCTTTTCATGCAGGTGTTTGACCCATTGTGGAACTGCAGGAGCAAATTAACCTAAAAACTAGATCACCTCTAATGAATAACTTAAAGCATTTGAGAGAATAAGGCCTAATGTTTTCCAGCTACCTCATAAGCCCAGAAACAAAGTCTCATAGACTTGACATGAGACCTTGCGCTTTTTAAGATCTTTATGTGTCCCTTAAGTATTATCAAACTCTCAAAGAAGCATAACGATGCATAGACATGTAAGCCTATATGAAAGTCAAGCTCAGAATCCTATTCAGCAGTAACCTCACCCTCCTTGTAAATGACACTCCAGCAATATTGCGTAGCTCTAATTTTCTGACATGTCATGTCCTCTCAAGTCTCTCTACCTCTGAACAGGCTCTACCCTCTGCCTGAATGACCATCCTCACTTGTCTACCACCAAAATATCAAGTGTGGATTGAGGTCTCAGGCTAAACAAGGCATTCTCAGATTCTTCCTTCTTGTTCATGAGCCACTTCTTCTGCTGAAAGCCCCAGTTAGAATTTGGCTCCTTCTTCTGAGGGGCCTCCTCTTACATATGTGTTGTATCATGTTCTACTCTAATGTCTATTTAGACCTCTGACTCCCAAGGTCCACTTGAAGCCCAGTGCTTAACATAGTGCCCAGCACTCTGTATATCTCAATACAGTTTTGTTAAAAAATTACAGATCCCCCTTTTTCTATGTAAGTTTCATGGTCATATGTTCTGTTCACTGTCACTGAAGATGGCACAGCTACCGGAAGGAAGTACATAAAAAATACAGTACATTCATCTCAGTTTTCCCTCTCACCAAAAAAAGGTATGCAATCAGTAATATTTGAGATTAAAAACAACAACAAAACAGAATTCTGAAAGGGTCAAACAATCTCCAGCTGAATTTCAGAGAAAATTATTGGCCACATGAAACCAACTAGCTGTCAGCTTAGTATAGGACCTGACCTCTAAATACAGGATCTTTCCAGACATGAACTTGAAAACCACCTTGAAAGAGACTGATTGGAGCAGGTAGACCTAATTATTATTTTAAATGACAACTGAAAACAGTTTCCAATCAAAGATTTGTTTAACTTTGTTAAGAACAGAACCAACACAGTGATTACTTAAAGCAGCACTATACCCAGCAATGACAAGGATGCCTTTCTATCTTGGCTCACTGCTTCCTTTATCTTGCTCCGCACTGCTAATAGGCCTGGCTTTGTAGGAACAGCTAAGGAAACTCTGACATATGTATACCTTCAAGAAACACACTCATATCTATAACTAAATATTTATGCAATCCTAGTCTTAGTTCAGTGGTGACCACTTTCCAAAACATTTTATATGCCATATATAGGAGCCATACATATTTAAAAAGAGGAGGAAGGTACTTTAAAAGAAAGATAATATGAAGTCCTTAATATGCTTTCAGATATAAAGTAAGGCACTAAGCTCATAAAGTTCATGAAGTGATTGGACATCTACATACATTTTCAGGCTCCACATTTAACCCCACAAAACACTGTGTTTATAGCAGTACAAATCTGAGCTCTATGTAAATAAGTCACAGGTTCATAAATTAGACAGGTGATATCATTTCTTATCTCCTAGCAGGAAGGAGTGTAAAGAGTTCCAAGTTAGCCTTTATTGTTTTAGAAATTGCTGGGAAAGAAATACTTAGAATTTCCTTCCATAATAGAATTCTTTAACTGAATTTATGACAGTTTACATGAATATTCTTTTGTTGCTTTAATTCTACCCAGTCAATGAAATTTTAACCACCATCAAGAAATTGCAATTTTCCAGACCCCACCTATTTCAATCATTTTCTTTTCTAAGATACCCACAAGACCATGCATTCAATGACTGGGATACCTTAAAATGATTAGTATTGAAGGAGTCATGGCTTGCTTAAAGATGAGAAAAATTACTCACCCCCAAAATCCCATCTGCAATCTACCCATGGCCTTTCAGAGAGTTTTGTAAACTGGAGTAGTTGTACTAGTTTCTTCCCCTGGCCCTTGATCTTATCATTTTTCAAATAAGGGAACTGGAAGTTGGGGCTGAAACACTGGAGCTCCAAACTGGGGAACTGCACTTATGTTCATGATATTCAAAAAAACTACCTGAAAGACCACCAGATGTGCAGATGCCATTTATTACTCACATCACAGGACAGCACTTGATGGTGGAGGATCAGTCCAAGAGCAACCACACCCTGCCTCTGGCCTCGGTGCTACTTATAGGGTTGCAGAGGGGTCAGAGGCAGTAGAGGGAACAGTGATGGCACGGGAAAATTTTGCATTTTTGTGATAAACTCAGGAGCCTTGAGACACAGGGTCCTTGAGAGGACTGGGACATCCAGATTCAGACTGTTTGTCATTTACTTATAGCTGCTGGCCAGGTAGCCATCTGTCTCTGAGGTCATAGAGGGGCCATGTTACCCAAAGGGGCTAACCTGAAACCTTATTTTGGAATTTGTTAAAAAGCAGCAGCATTAGAAGAAGACCCTCAAGCTCTGTGTAATACCTAGGGAGGTGGTTCCCAGAAAACTGAATGTAGGTGATTCTAAAAGGGCACACTAGGTTCTGAGAATCAACAAACCAAGTGACTGCTGGGTATTTCTCAGTTTTAATATTATGGGTATCAGTGATGACCTTGGCAAGGACATCACCTATCTAATCCTTGTGGGATTTTTCTAATCCTTGTAGGACTAGGCAGCCCTAATTCATACATACTTTCACCAAAGGGCTCACGATGTAAGAGACATGATTTCAGAGCATAGGTTTATAATTCTGATATCTTGGCCAATTTGCTTATAAGTCTTTTTTGGCACTTCCAATGTGTTCTTGCTCATTTTGAACCTTGTGCCACTTAAAGAAGAGGTTTTTGCAACCTACGTGCTCCTCAAAACCCATGTGGGAAACGACCTTTGTTGCAGTGCCTTGGAAATTGGATAAATCAATTATAGACAATTGCTTGTCCTTTGAAAGGTAATCAGAAGGGTCATTTTGGCATTTTCTTAACTGTCATTGATTCTCTTCATGGGATTTAAGAACATAGACTTTAAACAGCCTATCACTAAACAGCTGTTTTCACTGCCTTCTGAAAAAGAGCCCTACACAGTGGTTTCCACGCCTTCAAAATCTGACATTTGGAAGCAAACAAACACCTGCCTTCCACCCATTCCCCAACTCACCAGCCACATCCCCCAACTTGCTTGGCTATTAGCTCAAACACAACCCTCTGAATTCAGTTGATTTAATCTCAGGCTGTCACCGGAATCAGCCTCTTATCAGGGGCTGAGGTGTTTGTGGAAAGGTTAGAAGGAATGAAATAACAAAGGGTTCACACAGCCTACAGTTGGAGGTAAATGAATGGCCACTCAAGGCAAAACTTCAGAATTTGAAAGAAAATACCTTAGGGCTATAGAGCAAAATGGGGAGGAGACACCCAACCCCATCCAGGATGTATGTATTCTGTCTGATTTATTTAAATAGAAAGAGACATAAGCGCATTTATAAGAATCGCTTTAGCTTTTGTATTTATCAGTGTCCTCCATCTTACCTCCAGTCCAGCTCTGACAGAATAATTAATTTCAGTCAATCAATCATTTAACAAAAACTTGCAGGTGACCTCAACACGCCATATAAGCCACAGAGAACTAGTCACAACAACGGTCTTCAAATTCCCTTGGAAAGGAAAATTAAGCCTGCTATGTGCGGCTTGGGGCAACCTAAGCCGTAAATCTCTCTTTTCTGATCTCTTCATATAGATGAAAGAGCAAAGCCGCTCTGGGTTACACACAACAATTATGTGTTCTCCAAACTCAGGGAATCGGCTTTCAGATGGCCCTAATCATTATCAATTAACCACGTCTGCTGACATCCTGTAAGAACTGCCCCAGTGTTGCTGAATGCCGGGCCCTCCCTTCAGGCAGCCAGTCTCTTACATTACAGCATATGTGTTTTAGAAGGCCGATTAATGTTTGTTGACAATTCCAAATAGAGGTCACCTGTTGTCATGGTGCAAAATACCCTCTTTCCCCCTTTGAATGCCAGGCAGGGAGGGCAGCTTTGTTCGAAACACTTCAATGCATTTCTACATTGCCACCAACAGTCAAATCCGATGAAAAGAGATTTAGGGTTTCCCAACTCTTCAATGGCAATTCCCACCTGCTACCACATACCCATTAGGGGCTGAAAAGAGTCTCTTCCTTGGATGATAAACTTGACAGAATGTGTTCAAGCCCTGGGCTACCACAGAAAGACGTCCAGTCACTCACAGTCAAATTGTAGCATGAAGATTTACCAAAATCATCAGAAATGTAAATCTGGAAAGAGAATTTCATTCCACTGAATGCAAAGTGGCCTTTTACCATTTAAAGGATCCCCATTCAGTCCTCAAGCTCTCTGAGAGCTTGCATTTAGGGAGCCCGAGGCCAGCGTGCACAGAAGTCTTTCTGCACTTGTGTATTCTTGCTGGGTTTGAAAACGGTGACACTTCAGCAAGAGCCACATGGAGAGTGAAAAATATATTTTTAATTTAATTATTTAAACTCAGAAATTTAACCAAATTCAATTACTCTAATTTGTGCCAAGAAAAGTGAAGTATTACCCTGAAAAATGTCAAATCTGAATTGTAAGCATTTGGTCCTAGAATCTATATCTATCTTGAGCTTGTCAGAGTCTGGAAAAGACTGCGTTCTCCTTGAGGGCAAAGTTGGAGAGCTAGCTGCCAATGAGGAACTCTGTATAGGTTAGTTACGATGAATAGCCTGAGTTCACTCCACCCTTTTGAATCACAAAATCCAATTCACTGCAGGCAAAATGGATGGGTTCAGGCATCTTTGCTGAGCAGTAGGTCATAGGTGACTTTGGAAGTGCTTGCAAGGACAGCCAACTGGACAAGCACTAGTTTCCTCCCTCCCAGCTGTGGTCTGTCTGAGAACATCTTGTGCCCAGGGCCTAGGTTCCCAAACTGTGTGCCAGCACACCTGGGGTCACTACAGCAAACTCAGAGAGGCACCGTAGGATACTTAAATTAAAACAGATTTAAATTAATTTTGATTTAATTCAAATTTCATTTTAAAATATTTTAGAGTTTTGAAGAAAACAAAGCAATACTCAACAGTTGTCAAATGCCCTGCAAACTACTAGCTCAAAATAGCCCTCAATTTCAACATTATATCATTTACATTTCTCTTAATTGTGTCCTATCTTTGTGAAAATTTCAGTGTTGTTGTGATAAAAAGCAAGTACTGTATGAAAATCAGTGTGGAACAGAGATAAAGGTGGTGATGCCCAATCTGATTCCAAGATTAGAGATGTTGTATAGTGCCCAATGGTGCACACGTCTCATTGGTAGTAGTCATGGTTATTAAAATATTAATAAAAATATTTTTATTTCAATTTCTGTATATTTTTTCCAAATGACCATTAAGTTGTTAGGACATAAATACTTTTAACTTATTTGCATATAACTACTTAATGAATAGAACTTTGTGTGTGTGTGCACATGCACACCTCTGTGCCACACTCACAGGCTCACATGCACCTAGAGGCATCATGCAAATATTACTGAGACACAAAGTGTGCTGCCAGCTGAGAAAATTTGGGAACCATCCTTCTTCCCTTGGGTTTGAACACCCCAGTTTCTTTCTTTATTCTATGTAACAAGCTTTAATCACAGGGTTCCGGCCTTGGAGCTTCAGAGAGCTCCTGCAAATATAGATACAACATGATCCTCTATTCACTTATCCTCCCTGGAGGAGCTTGAAGACAACTTGAAAATGAATACACAAATCTACACACAGCCTACAACTGAGTGCTAAGCCCCCTCCATCTTCTCAGTTGCATGCACAGTTTGGAAGTGTTATTCCATCAGGTGAATGTATGTTGCCAAACTTAGACACATTCCACCATCTGGGATGCAGAGGCCCTGCAAGAGGGAATCAGCCAACCCCAGTCAAACCATAAGGAAACAGAGACCCATCACCTTGAGCACTGCGATATTGCCCCCATCACAACAGGAAGAGTCTAATAAAGATCCATGTCTCTGGGTGGTGTTTTTCTCACCAACACTTCATTACTCCTGGATCCTGGCCAGTCCTCGTTCTACTTTCTTTGAGTAGAGGACAGAAACAAATTACCAGGCTTTTCAAGAAGCAAAATGCACAGTAAATAAATTTTCATAAACTACAGAGTGCTATCATAACCTAAGCCAGGAGAGGAAGCAATCTAATTTCAGTCTGTGATCAGAACCAAACACAAGAATCAATGCATCAGCCCCTCTGCAGCAATGCAAAGGGGTTTCCCGCTGACCTCGGAATCTCTGCCCAGGAAATGAAAGCAGGAGACTGGCAGATAACTTGATGGAAAAACCAGTGAGTGCGATAGAAAGCCAGACAGGTTGTAATAACACCTGAGAGTTACCCAGAGTCCCTGGCAGGGTCCTGTTTGCTGCCAAAAACTGCTGCTACCTCAATTGCCATTAACCACTTCTAATGCTGCAATGAATCAGCCAAGGAGCCTGGAAACTAGGAAAATGACACCCTCATTTTCTTGCAAATGTAGATTGCAATCCCCAAGACGGAAATAAGGAAAATTGAATGCCTTTCTCTGTACTGCTAAAATTGAAGGGAGTTTCAAGTCTTCAGTGATGATCTTTCCCAGGACAAAATGGTCCCTGGCTTCACCCCACAGTCACCCAGAGGACACAGAAGTAAAAGCTGCCTCCCATAAAGTCTCTTGGCAGGTTCATGTCCCACTCCTCTTCCTTACCTCTGCCCCCATCAACCACCAGACTGAAATAATATTGACTGAGTTGAAGCACATGGAACAAGGCACAGCCCCAGAATTACTTTATTTGATCTTAGTAAGTCCATGAGAGATGGGGATAATCCCCATTTTACTGATGAGGAAATTGAAGCTCAAAGTAGTTATGGGATGTGCTCAAAGCTACACAGCTGGTTGACTCACATAGTTTCTAACTATTTGACTTCTACTAAAATCCACTCTGATTCCATCCCCTTTCCTCTACTGCCCTACTAAACTAGAGGATTTGTCCTAGTCCCTGATGGGACAAGGAAAGGATCAGCGGGCCCAATGATTTACAAAGTATCTTTATGTAAATTTAAAAACGGTATCTCTGAGAAGACTCATTTGATATATGGGGAAATTTTCATAATATATTTAATATACAATGATGTTGTTAGGAAAATATGCTGTCATCCACCCAGAGATCATGGCTATAAATGCATAAATCTACCATCTCAATGATGTGGACAAGTGTCCTTTTAGATATGGCACCATCATGTAATGCACAACCTACCCTCCCTTTCCTCATGACCCTGGCTGGGCTGAGCTTAAGGGAAGGGAGTATTTCATGCCCAGTCATCCCGGAACAGGCCAGAAGTATAGTAAAAGTGCAGAGGCTTGTACATGATAGGCAATTAGTAAATATGCATTGAATCAAATGGAATCCAAATCTTTATCTTCAAGGAATTAAAACTAATATATAAGCAATAAAAATACCATTATAAGAATGAGGCTGAGGGGGCTGGATGAAAGAGTATAAAGGGATTAAGCAATATATATATATATCTCATAGACACAAACAACAGTGTGGTGATAGCCAGCAGGAAAGGTGGGGAATGGGAAAAGAAAGACACTTTGCTTGGGGTGATGGGTGCATGATGGTGTGCAGTGTGCAGATGATGTTTTATTGTATTGTACACTTGAAACCTGTATGGTTTTGTAAACCAATGTCACCCCAATAAATTCAATTAAAAAGAGAAGGAATGATTGTAAAGGCCTAATGGTGGTCACCGGGGCATAAACTCAGTTCAGTGAGCTGAAACTCAATTAATAGAGTGGAGATCAAATCATAAAACCTACAGACAGACATATGGACAGCATCCTTAACTAGCAGCTGGGAGAATGTTAATTAGTGAGAATGTTAATATGGTCCATTGGGTCGGGACCAAGTCTGTTTTGCTCATTGCTGTTTTACCAGGGAATAGCATGGTGCTTTCCATGCAGTAGGTGCTCAAGAAATGTGCACTGAGGGGACAAGTGGGGCCTCTATACTCCCTGGCTACTAGTCAGTGTAAGGGCTCAAGAAAAAGTGACTGAGTGCCTATACTATGCCAGGCACCAGGTGGTCCTCAACTACAAGAGCTGCAGGGTCTCGCAGCAAAGGAAACCATTGCCTCTGGGACAGCCTGGGTTCAACTGCTCACGAGGACCAGAACACTTCTTTGGTCCTCTTTTCCCAGAGCCCAGTAGAAGATACGGTAAATAAAGGTTCACTGGACATGTTACACAGCTTGAAGGGAAAGGGCACTCTTGACAGAAGAACAAAAATATTTTTTAGCTCTGGCTTAATGCTACTCCTCTGCCTTTCTCCATGAGGGTGATGCCACCCTTGGGATGGGAACTCATCTGACAGTTTCTTGAGGTTCTGAGGTTAAACAGAAAACTTTAGCCTTCCAGGACCCCCAACTGGCACATGGCTGGAGTGGCACGTTCAGGAAATAAATAAAAAATAAACAAACTGTCCAAGATCCCACTATTAACATTCCACACCTCAAGCTAAATGTTAGCGCCATCTTATCAGGCTCAGTTTGGAATGTGTAAATGGAAAAAAAAAATCCCACCAGCTAATAGCTGTATTAAGAAGTTCCATTTAATCAAATGTTGCATTATCTGGAGTTATTTTTAACAGATGCACATTGGATTTATGAAAACTATACAAAACTTGAGATTAAACAAGTGGTTTTGCTAAATTGACAGTAAGGCCCACTTTAATACAAAGTTATATTAAATAGAATCCTTTGATATTCATGAAACCCGGACTCCCAAAGTTTTGGCAGATGAACAGCAGCAAGCCATACTTTATTGTTGAGTTCTTATTTTTAATGTACTTTGAGCAAATTGTGCACTTAGAAAATTAATTGGAATCACAGCTTTCATTCTTACCAGACACATTTCAAAACATCTGAAGGATGCCTAGATAACAATGTGCCTCTTATCCAGCTTGAGTCCCCAAGAGGGACAAAAGGATAGTGAGACTTTCACATTTGCCTGGCATAAATATGCTATGAATTGAAAGGCACTCACTATGGCTAAAAGAAGGCAGGGGAAGATGAGGGAAAATGTTTTCTTACAGACCAGGAAGAACTCTTTTAGTCATAGCAACCATATTCATGATTTGTGCAGGGCTTTGCAGTATATGAAGTATTTTCAAACTACTATTTAGTCTTGTCCTAGGAATTTCTTCGAGACAAACACAGAATAAATATTATGATCCCCATTTCTAGAGACAAATTTCAGTGGCTTTCCTAAAATCTCCTAAAAGATAAATGAGAAAGATGATATAATAACCCAGCTCTTCTGGTGTTGCTCTGTGGTATCCTGGGATAATTTCAGCCCTAACCTTAATTGGAAGTTTAGCCATGAAGCCTTGTAAATTCCAGTAGGAAATCTAAAAGCAGATAGCTATTTGAATGCATAGAATAAGTTGCAAACATCTCATAATAATGCAGTAACTCATCACTGGCCATTGTCTATTTTGTGTGTGTCTAAAGAGTCACATTAAACTAAGAAAGTCCACTTTTTAAATACACAAGATATACAAAACTAGTATCTTAAGGCCATTTGGTCTATTATCTCACCATGATTGCTTTTCACTTATACAAAAGATCCTCTGTAGTCTCCTAAGAGAGCATTGAACACATTGCTATTTTATTACCACCAAGCCCTGGAAAGTTTGATTCAGCATTTGCTACCATCTTTTATGACAAGTTGCCAATATGTAGATTAGCCCCAAGAATTAACAGCATTCGAAAAGTGCACATCATTCAATTTCAGCCAATTAAACAAGCACCATCCATCATTAACTCTTGTTTAGGTCATTAGTACACATACTGGGAAGCTGAAAAGGAGGTAACTAGTAAGAATATTAAGACAGAGAATAGGTTCTTATCTTGAGAATTGTAATGTATTTACTTGAGACCTGGACATTGGGGAAGATTCAGAAGGGGAATAGTGTGAGCTCAATACCCAAATCCTCCCCTAGCATCTTCACTCTCTTCCACAAATCTTCACAGAATCTTACTATTTCTACCCTATTCTCCCAGGCTTTGAAAATACTTCCATAAACTCTACTGGGCAAGCCATAAGATGTCACTTTGTTCTAACAGAACAATTGCTGTCTGTACATTTTCTTTCCTCTTTTGTTAAGTGGAGTTGATCATCTCTTACCTTAACTACTGTTGACAGGACCAAGGAAGCATGCTTCAGTACTAAGGAGAGTTGACTCAATATTTTTTAAAAATTCAATTCCTCATTTAAATAAAAAATTTCACAAAGGACCATAAATGAACATGTGTAAATGACCCATGGACAAAGCCAAAATAGGGTAGGATTGAGGGTAGGAGCGGGGTGGGCAGGGTGGGGAAAAGTGGTGGTGATAAGATGGAGACAACTATATTCAAACATTAATAAAAATACAGAAAAATAAAAATTTCACAAATGTAGCATATTTAGACCTCCTCTGCACCCATGCAAATTTTTGTCTATTTACTTCTATAATAGGCATTTCTAAATATCTGGCCTATCTTACTCTCTTCCCAGCAGTGCCCTGTGTCCTATGTATAAAGTGGATTTCAGTTTTCTGAATTTACAAATGCAACATGACTGCAAACAAATGATGCTTTATTTCTTTGAAATTTAGAGAGGTCTTTTTCTCTCAAAAGGTGGGTTAAAGTGCATTGAGTTAATCTTACAAGTCAACTAGTGTAAATATCTAGGTCATTACACTTCTGATAATCTGCATTGTAAATATCTCATTAACCATGTTGCAATCCATTTGAAATAATAATATTATTATTTTTTATGAAAGGGCCATGAAGAAAAATCAAGATCATGCCAGGCTGCTGTGGCCTTTGTTCCTGGGGAAGAAATTGCTATAACAATAACAATTTCTATATTTTTCAAAGTAGTGCTATTTGAGCCAATGCAAGTGTAAAACACTAACTGGAACAGTGGTAAATTTGGTGAAGCAAGTTGATGGCCTGTCTATTTCCATGGAGAGAGTCCACAAAAAAATGAGAGGGGATTCCTGTCCAGAGACAGGCACACTGTCCTCCCTTGGGTCCATGCTATCCTCTGGGTCCTTTAAGGCACACACAGATTCCAGGCTGTGGGTTACAACATTTGAGTAGGAGGAAGGTGGCACATTGCTGCCTCAATTGATTTATTTTGTAATTCCCTTGTTCTCAAGTTCAATTTTGATTAAGCTTCTTGTTCTTCATCACTCTCTTCTGAGACCACCACATCCCACACTGCTCTTTGCCAATCTTTCCTACCTAGTCTTCACCCTTGAGAATGTGTGTAGCACACTCTGGACACTTATCTTTGCCTTTTTTCCATGGTTCTTTGTGATTTAATTAACACAAGAACCCAACTGGCTGCCTTAGAGAGATTTGTCATTTTCCCTCCTGGAATATCAGACATTTTCCAAGTACCCTATCTACAGTGTGCCAGCTTAATACTGTAAAACCTGGCAGAGATAAGAGAACCTGAAATCGGGATCTTCCATGGAATGAGATCAGCCGCAACAAACTATGTGCTCCAGCCTTTTCATTTCAGGCACTAGCAATGATGGTGCAGAAACAACAGCAGCTCTCATGCACTGGTGCCTACTGGGTGCCCAACCAGCACTGTGCTAAACCCTAAGTCTGAGGTAGATATTGCTAGACTCACTTTACAGGTGAGAATAATGGGCTCAGAGAGGTTGTCTTCCATGTTCTACCACCAGGCATAGAAAGTGCTGTGCAGAAGGCTAATTTTCATTTCTGCCAGCCTAAGACAGATCCCCACCTAATAATAGTGACAAAGGGCTCCCAGTCCTAAGCAGGAGGCCAATTACATGAGTCTCAATTTCTGGGCAACTGCAAGAACTACCTATAGTCACAAAGGTTTTCAACAAATGAGCAGAAACTGGCAAGTGAAGTTTTCAGTTAAAATGACTTTGCCTTTCCTACAAATTCTCACTCCCCTGTTGTCCAAACATAATAGGCACTTAATAAATAGTTTAGATTTATTTACTATTTTCATTTGCAATAAAGATTAGAAGGTAGAAGGAGTGTTCTTTTCTCTGACCTATAGCCTGAGCTTAGGTCCTGAATCCTGGTACTTGGGGCACACAGACTTCCTTCCCTCAGCAACGTAAAGACTCATCAAGGACAGGCATTTTGTAGCATCTACAAATAAGTTTACCCTTCCCACGCAGATTTACAAATGAACAAATAACACTCAAAAAAAAAATATCTCAGTGTTTGTCCATTCCCATGAGCAACTTAGATGGGATGTGTGATGGTTATGTTAGCAAGCACTGTTGACGCCTTTGGGAGGAAATCATGAAATTTTGAGGATGAGTGAAACACCTTGCAGCCCACAGAGATGCTGGGACAAAGCACAAACAAAGCAACTAATGAAGTCAGTCCCCTTGGATATTGTTCTCAATGACGCTTTGAGCATGAGCCCAAGGCTTTGGGTTGTACATCACCAACCTGGAAGAGGTCAGTGTGTCTTTGGGGAATGTATACAGAAAGGAAGAAGAGGCTGTGTTCTCTTACACTTGGGAACAGCCTCTTCCAATGGGCCAGGGATCAGGTGCCAACCTCGAAGAGAGCATGATGGGAACAGCTAGGAGTCAACAGGGAAGACACTTCAGTGTCATAGCAATGACATTGTTATGGCAACTAGAGAGGGTCGCTGACAGGACCCAGCTCACACAGTGACCCAACTTGACAAGGTTATCCCTGAGACCTCCTGGTATCCTGACACATTGCCTATCATGTGTCCCCACTATTGAACTCAGAGTCAGGAGACTCTAGTGTGGGTTGATGAGGCCAGGGAAAGCTTTCTGCAAGAAAGAGATTTAAGCATTAGACATTTCAAATAAAATATGTGGACCTGACAAGTTAGAGTCAAGAATAGGTACCTTAAAGGATAACCAGGTTAGTGAGGTGGAGACAGCAAGAGCATGCTAACCATTCTGTGGCTCAGATGCTCCTCTTAGTGAGCCTTAAATTAAAGCAGTAACTACAAAAGTCTCTTTAAAAGGTCCTTTCCAGGGGTCTTGGCCCCTCTGAGGCCTGGTCTGTGCTGGGCTTGCAGGAGTCCTTCAATCCTAGGAATGATTTGCCACCTTTAGACTAATAGTAGGTGTCTGAGCCATGGGTGTCACTGACTTTTCTTCCCTTTTTTTTTTTTCTATCACCAGGTTTACCCTGGAAGAAACTAATATATCTCTACTTTTACCTAAAAAGTATCCATATAGTAGGTCCTCCTTTCAAAAGTACACCCTCTCTGGGCCTTGCAAAAACTAAGGCTAATGACTCCCAAGGGCCATGGTCTCCTAGAATAATAAATTGTTCAGCAGATGATTTTCTTTGACCAGAAACTGACACATTAAGGGTCTACTTCAATTCCAATTCCTTCTATATTTGATGGGGACTCTTGGGGATTTTGATGGCAACCTTTTCAATTAACCTCAGCTTTAAAAAAATTATTCTCAGCATGGAAACCCCCTTGAACATATTTTTTGATGGACAGTCCCTTTCTCAAAGCAGCAAACTCTCTACTCTTTCAAGTATCACTGGCCCTTTTTAAAGGAAGACCAACAACCTCTTATACAGAGTAAAATCTGATTTCCTAATACCTATGTCCCAGATCCTAGTTATACCCTTTGCCATTATAAAGAATAAATCTCCCCAAACTTCAGTGTGGCAGCCCTTCTGATATTTGAAGGTAGTTTTATGATCACTTGTTGCATTTTCTTCCTTGCTGCCAAAACACCCCCAGAGTCTTCAGCACATCCATATAGGACCCCTGTTCATCCCAGGTACCCTCTTGTAGTGTGTGTGTCCCTGCCTTTTAAAACTCTCTTCTGCAGACCTGAACTGAGTATGCCAGTTACAGAATTACCGGTCAACCAACATCTCACTCTAGGCTTCAGTTCCCTCATATGCTCTGCCTGAGAATTAGGCCAGCTACTTGCTTTAATAAATGCCTTACCAGCACTAAAATTCCATAAACTCAAGGTCTAAAGAGAGAGAGAGAGAGAGAAAGGGAAATGTCTCTCTACTTCTCCACTCTCCTTCTTGATAGCACCCTAGTCTCTTTATGTAACTTAAGATTTCAGAAACTTGTATTTTAAATCAGTCACCAACTTCATTCTGCAGCAGTAAACAGTAGTCTTGATTAAATGGAAAAGGACATGGAGAGGGTGGGAACCAAAAGGCTAGTTTCAACAAAGTCCTCCATCAACAACTTTTTTTTGTCCTCACCAAGGACACTTTTTTATTGCTTTTAGAGAGCAGAAGAGGGAGAGAGAAGCAGACAGACACACAGACAGACAGACAGACATTGATTGGTTGCCTCTCATAGGCTCTCTGATGGAAGGTCAAACCTGCAAACTAGGTATGTGCCCTGATCGGGAATCAAACATACAAACTTTTGGTTTATAGGATGATACTCCAACCAACTGAGCCACACCAGCCACTGCTTAATCAACAACTCTAATTAAACAACCCTAAATTCTTGGGTGTCTCTTCAGTCTGGTCTCCAGCAAAACCCTGGTTAGGTTCTCTTATGGGCAGACACCAGTGGATGCCATTCCAAGGCTCATTACACCCAGGAACATGTTTCTGAAGTGCTTGTTGCCTGCAGAAACATCACCCAGTGCTGGATTGAGAGATTTCCTCTAAAAGGTGTCACAGGGCATTTCTTGAGGATGAGACACACCTCAAGGAACAAGCTGCCACTTGAATAAGCTGCTTTTCTGGATACAGTTGGGATGATAGATGCAATGCCAAGTTGCCACAGAGAGAAATATTGTTTTGTTCTTTTGCTGGGCCAGATCCTTTGAAGTGTGCAAGATGATCCCATGAGATTTACTAAGCAAAGCTGGCCTTAGGCAAATTTGTCAAGTAAGGAACAATTCCTCTACTTGTAGCCCCCACCCCCAGTTCAACAGGAGACTTCTTTCCCCAATACTTTTCCAGCACCCTCTGGAATTTCCCTTGGCTGCTGATGGCTCTTCTTTTCTTCTCTTGCAATTCATCTTTCTTGAGCCCATTTTCCCTCAAAACATTGCTCTATTCTAGTGATTTAACTCATGAGCAAGTGTTAATGGGTAAAAAAGCCCCAGGATTCAATTACCTAATTATAGCTTGACATGTTTGCAAAGGCGCAATAGGGACATTGGTGGAGAATTAAGGGCCACAGCAACCAGTGAGTGAGAATCTAGACCAGGAAGCTGTTCTGACCCCCTCATATCCGCACTCACTCAAAGGTAGCCAGGAAGTCCTCACCATGGTCAGTCTGGCTTACTACAAAGTCTTCTGTAAAACACACTGCTCACTCAGACCCACTGACAACTCCAATGAATGCCTATTTATATTTCTAATGTAGAGCCCTTGATGGCTGTGAAAACACAGGACTTCAAGGGCCACCTGCTTTGTGGTATTATTCCTCTGGGAAGCAGAGTGACATTTCATTTCATTCAGAAATCTCATTACAGTTGCTAACAGAAGACATTTGCATAAGCATCTGGGTACCACCAGACCCCGAGGTCTTTGGTTAGAGACAGACGACCAGCAATAAACACTCAAAGTGGGTTAAGCACTGTGAGAAAGCAGAGGTGGCAGAATGCCAGTTTTGAAGCTGGACAAAACAGGGATTCAAGGCCAGTTCTATAACCTTTGACAAACCTTTGCCAATTCACTTCATTTTGATTTCCTCATCTAGATAATGGCCATAGCATCTACATCAAATGGTCTTGTGAAGATGAAGTTAAATCAGATAGCACATATTTGACAAATGCTGGTTCTTGTTCCTTATCCTCTCATTCTCTTTGAGGTAGGCCTATGACTTGTGAAACTGAACACGCTCAACTATCTTTACATTTGCAAAAGGGGCAAAAGGTTACTGATCTACCCAATATTAAAAATAAGACAAGAAAAAGAATTTTTAACTTGGAAAATTTTTAACTTAGAAATCCAAGCCATTTTCAAATAGTTGAACATCTATTAACTATATTGATTAAGTATATTTATTTTTTTGATTAAAGCAAGAATTTAGATATTTAACAAAACTTTGATGCCCCCTTTTAATTACTGCATTTACCATTACTGAAACTAGTATAATTGTATGTCCTTCCCGAAAGGTTTACCCACAATTAGTTAAAAATAGCTGGCTTTTCCTATAGTATCCCAAGGCAAGAGACTAGAGATAAAATCTGAAACCTCTGCAAAATTGACCGGGGCAAGCCATTTTCTGGGATTTGAAATGCTGGCATGTGATGTATCCTTTCAAGATGATAGCTGTTGCTAGGAAATGTACTTGGCAGGTAGAAAAATCCTTCCCTTGTTAAAAAGGGTGCTGTCATGATGGGCACACACATGACTGAAGGCTCTAATGACAAGAAGCCTCATTCATAACCTTCAACAGGCTATGCTTTTTCCCTTGACTGACCAGAGTTCATTGAAAAACAATAAGCCTTTGGGTGTCTAACCCGTGTGCTCTGGAACATCCCATTGGAAAATCAACCTCATTGTATGTAAACTAGGCTCTGGGAGATCTGAAACGGTGTCACTAATTGGATGATACTGGAAAAAACATGTATTGTGTGAATTATTGGGAAGCAGGTGACTTAGCATTGCTTTGATACAATTACACACTATCCATTACCCCTCTTGGGTTACATTCAGTGCCACCAATTTATTATTTTAAGAGAATCTGTGCGGTGATTTTACATATTCCTTCTGCACAGACACTGGTGTGCATCCCCAAGCAGTGTCACGCCCTACATGATCCCATACAACTTCTAGAGTTGAAGCTGCCCTTCTATTGTAATCAGTTTTCATTACTGCCTTTTGATCTCATCCCTTCTTGGTACATAACACTTCATCACCTTTATTTTCTGTCATAATTGTGTGTGAAAGATTTCCCTTTTGATAGATGTTGGATGGCAAGCTGCTACAGAAGAGTGTTGAAAAGTGCCATGTGACCTGCTGGCTTTAGAAGGAAGCCCATACACCTGTGGAAGACAAACAGTTTTTTAGAGATATGACATATCTATCATCTGTCCACAGGATATGAGCTGCTTTGTCTGCTTAATAGCAAGAGGCTATGAATGGCAAAATAGGAAGTGCTGAAAGAAGTCAGCAGCACAAAATACACTGTCTGAAAGGCCTAGCCAGGCCCACTCATTCCCAGCCAGGTAGAAATCTGAATGTTGCTTGTCACCATGGCAGGCAGAGTGGCTAGATGTGGCCCTATTTCTGCTCTCTGTCACACTATCATTCAGGTGCCATCACCTGCTGACAGGGCAACATGGTTCTCAATTATAGCCCAGGTCTCCATTCACACCGCATCCCATTACTGTTCAGGATGATCTGACACCAACTGAGAGCATCTCTAACAAAATATATCTGTATCCAAGATTGATTGTTGTCAGGGCTTCCCCCAGGGGAAGCTATATTCACCTCTTTTTGCTCAGCCAGGGCCAGGTAGGTCTATTTTCAACTAGAGGCTGAGCAAACTTGAGTGCTCCAAGATTCTCTGTTATATGTTGTCCTCACCTAGTTTCTGACTCTTTCTTCCCAGATACATTTCTTGTTGACTGGTCAACAACAATAATAGTGATAATGTCAGTGGCTGAAAAAAACAATAACAGCTTTAATAATGATAGTAAGTGCTTATTGAACAACTTATTGTGCGCCAGGCATTATTCCAAGAGTATACATGTATTAATTCAAAGGAACCACCCCAACAACTCTTTGAAATGGGTAGTACTTTTAGTCCTATTGCACAGACTAGAGAACGAGGCAAATTCTCACAAAGAGAAGTGAAACAGCACCTGCATTAGAATCCAAGCTCTTGCCCTGGCTGGTGAAGTTCAGTGGATTGAGTGCCAGCCTGTGAAGCAAAAGGTTGCCAGTTCAATTCCCAGTCAGGGCACATGCCTTAGTTGCAGACCAGGTCCCCAGTGCAGGGTGCACAACAGGCAATCACACATTGATGTTTCTCTCAGTCTCTCTCTCCCTCCCTTTCCCTCTCTCTAAAAACAAATAAGTAAAATATTTATTTATTTAAAAAGAAAAGAATCCAAGCTCTTTTTGTGCAAAACTATAACTCTTAACTACATCATGATGTAGTGTCTCAACAAAATGAACCACCACCACAACCAGAAGTACTATATGCTTGCTATGTAACAATTATTATATATATTTTACTGCTAAGCCTTGGGATAGTCTTAACTCTCATAATATCTCTAAGACTCAGAAATATTAAGTAATGTGTTCAATAAATGGTGAAGCCTGGATTTCAGCCCAGGTCTCTGTGACTCCAAAATCCATGATCTTTCTACTTGTCCCAAGTCTCGCACACTTGCTGAGAGTCCTAGCCTGATGGTTTCCTGCTACTTACCATATGACTTACAAGTCTGAGGCCAGAAGAATAGGTGCATTCTGGTTTGAAATTAATAGAGCCCACTGATTTCTGATTATACCTTTAGTGTTTTTTTCCCGTTTTCTACTCATTGACTCATTTTAAAGTGAAGATATGAGCAATGGGTAGTGGAAGGCAATGATCACACTAATGAGCCTGGTGAGCTTCCTATTAACTCTAGCCTAAATACTTTCAGGAAGGTAGAGGAGAAAGGCCTCTTTCCTTTGCTTTTTTAAAAGGTCCAAAGACAATGTCATCTAAAGGCAAGTACAACATGAAAGTCAGGCTTCTTTAAATATTAATCCCTTACTTGCGTGTGCTTATACCTTTTTCCCAACACTGTTTGTTAAAGAGACTATCCTTTCCCCATTGAGCATCCTTGGCTCCCTTGTAAAATACTAGTTGACTGTATATGTGGGGGGTTATTTCTAATGTCTCAATTCTATTCCATTGGTCTAGGCATCCATTTTTATGCAGAACCATGCTGTGTTGATTACTATAGTTTTATAGTATGGTTTGAAATCAGGAAATGTGATACCTCTAGCTTTGTTCTTCTTTCTCAAAATTGTGTTGGCTAGCCATAGTCTTTTGTGGTTCATATAAATTTTAGGATTTTTTTCTATTTCTATGAAAAATACAATTGGGATTTTGATAGAGATTGCATTGAATCTATAGAAGGCTTTGGGCAGTATGGATAGTTTAACAATATTAATTCCTCTGATCCATAAACATGGGATATCTTTCCACTTGTTTGTGTCTTCTTTCATTTCTTTCATCAAAGTCTTATAGTTGCAATTTATAGATATTTCACCTCTTTAGTTTACTGTGTTCCTAAATATTTTATTGTTTTTGATGCTATTGTGAATAAACTTTTTAATTCTTTTTCAGAAATTTCATGTTAGTGTATAGATATACAACAAATTTTTGAATATTGATTTGAATATTGATGCAGCTTTACTGAAATCATTGATTAGAACTAACAGTTTTCTAGTGGAGTCTAAGATTTTCTAAATATAAGATCATATGTAGACAATTTTACTCATTCCTATTTGGAAGCCTTTTATTTCCTTGCCTTTCTTAATTGCTCTAGCTAGAATTTCCAGCACTATGTTGAATGGGAGTGGTGAGAGTGAGCACATTTATCATGTTCCTGATCTTAGAGAAAAACCTTTACCATTGATATTAGTTGTGGGTTTGTCATATATGGCCTTTATTATATTGAGGTATATTCCTTCTATACCCAATTTGTTAAATATTTTTATCATGAAAAGATGTTGCATTTTGTTAAATGCTTTTTCTTTGGATCTACTGAGATGATCATATGAATTTTATCTTTCAGTTTATCAATGTGGTGTATCACAACCACAAAAAATAAATAATCTGATTTAAAAATGGACAATGGAACTGAATAGACATTTTCCCAATGAAAATATGCAAATGGCCAACAAGTACATAAAAAGGTGGTTGACATCACTAATCATCAAGGAAATGCAAATCAAAACTGCAATGAAATACCACCTTACACATGTCAAATTGGCTGTCATCCAAAAGATAAGAGATAAGAAGTCTTGGTGAGGATGTGGAGAAAAGGAAACCCTGTGCACTACTGGAGGGAATGTAAGTTGGTTCAGCTACTATGAAAAACAATATGCAATTTCCTAAAAAGAAATTGAAAATAGAACTACCACATGACCCAGCAATCCCACTCCTGGACATATAACCAAATAAAATGAAAATAAGATATCAAAAAGATATCTGTAATTTTCATGTTTATTGCAACATTATTTACAATAGCCAAGACATGAAAACAAATTCAATGTTTGTCAATGGATGAATGGATTAGGAAAATGTTTTATACATACAGCAGGTTCTCAGATAACGATTTTTCATTCAATGTCATTTTACTATAACACTGGTAAGATGTCATAGGAACTTAACTCTTATTTATATCAATTAGCCTATACTAAAATTAGCTTCTTTATATATGACTTCACTTAAAGTTGCAGAAGCTATCAATGACATTAAATGTTAAGTGTCATTACTACATACACACACACACACACACACACACACACACACACACACAAAAGCACACAGAGCAATATTATTCAGTCATGAGTAAAAAGGAAATACAGCCATTTTCCACAACATAAACGGACTTTGAGAGCAGTATGCTGAATGAAATGTCAGACAGAGAAAGTGAAATACTATATGGTATACATATGAAATCACTTACATATTCACTTACATATGAAATCTAAAAAAGCCAAGTTCATAGAAACAAAGATTAGATAGTGATTACCACAGGCTGGGGCTGGGGTAGAAAGGTGGGGAGATGCTGATCAAAGAGTACAAACTTCTAGTTAGAGGATGAATAAATTCTGGTTATAGTTAACAATAGCGATTATAGTTAACAATAATGCATTGTGATTATAATTAACAATAATGCATTATATGCTCCAAAATAGTTAAGAGATTAAACTTTAAATGTTCTTACCATGAAAAAGAAATAGTAATTATGTGGTATGTTACAGGTTTTAGCTAAGGCTATGGCAGTAAGCATTTTGCAATATGTAAGTTTATCAAATCAACACGTTATATACCTTAAACATACACAATGTTATATGTCAATTATATCATTTATGTCTGAATCAGCTGAAAAAAATACTCCATTAAAGGAATCCAGGCTATTGCTCCTACTCAACTATAAACTTAGAGAGGAAAGGTCTTAAAACCAGCTTCTCTCTTTAGGCACAGATATAGTAGCTGCAGATATCAGCACAAACTTTTTGTCTCCTTGTGGGAAGTAAATGCACTTCTGTCTATGAGAAAAAACTAAGTGTTAATCCTGTCCCTAATTTAGTACATGCATAATAACATCTACTAAATATTGTGCTTTAACCATGTGATGGGTACTCTTCTAAGCACATCATATGCTTTAGCTCACAAATGACAAAAAAACACCTTGTGAGATTGAAAGTAATATTTTCTCCACTTTACAGATGGGAGAATGAGGCAGGCCCTGAGAAGTAAAGGGACCTGCTCAAGGTCACAAAACAAGGTAGTTATAGAAGCTGGAACAAACTCCATCAGTTTCTGAATCAATGAACCAATATCCACTGTGAAGAAATTCACCATATTTCCTACAGACCAGTCCCAGCAGCCCAACACAAAAATCTGTAGTAAACAACCTGTGCCTGGACTGAAGACAGACCTATGGCCAAGTACTGAGGATGTTCTTGTTTGTCAAGGCATCCCTCCACTGCGTGGCAGTTTCGACAGATTCCTCCAGTTTTCTTCAAATTTGGAGTTTCTCTATGTCTAAAACACATTGATTAGTCCAGTCTACACCTTCCTGGACAACTGGGTGAGGGGACTATTCTTAACCTTCTACCCTTAATGCCTTGCTGAGCTCTGCATATAAAGTAACCTGCAATATTTGTGAGAACCAGGATCAATCAAATCAATGGTTGAAAGTCTATAGCCAGACTCCCTGATTATTTTATTTTTCAGCATCCTCTCTGGATATCCTCAGGTGCAGGCTACAGGGAACTTCATTGGAAAAGTACCCATCAAACACTGGAGAACTTTCCTAGAAGAAATGACAGTTAAATCTTCTCTTATCACACACCGTTTTTGGAGTTTATTAGTTATACTAGTCAAACTGGACTACAATCTTTTTCCCCCCAATAACTTCTAAAACCTAGAGAAACTTGAACTTGTTAGAACCTTGAGCTTGCTTTCTTTTAAAATTCATGATCTGCCCTAATCAGTATGGCTCAGTTGGTTGAGGGTTGTTCCACAAAGCAAAAGGTCACCAGTTCAATTCCCAGTTAGAGAACATGCCTGGGTTGTGGGCCAGGTCCCCCGTTGGAGAACATGTGAGAGGCAACCAATCCATGTTTCTCTCACATATTGATATTTCTCTCTCTCTCTTCCCCCTCTCTAAAACAAACAACCAAACAAACAAATAAATATTTTAAAATACTATGATCCAAGAGAAACTTCTGGCTATGACTAGATTTCTATAGACCTCTGGTGGCACAGAGATTAAACCAACCTTGTTTCTGTGTCTTCCCTGCATGGCCACTGAGGAAAATTCCCCAGAAGATACAGATGTACATTGTTCTTCCTCAGAAATGCTAATATAGAGCTTCAGTTATTTAACCATGAGCCTTAGTACCAGCTTCCTATCTGCTCCACAGGAAGGGCTGCATCAGCAGTGGGCTATAAAAGAGAAGATCCAACAGGAGAGGCAGCAGGAAAAGGCTCTGCCACTTGTGAGGGAGAGAATATTTTAGAGGCTCCGAGGACAGTAACTGTAAGAGTATTTAAGACATTTTCCTCACAAGATGGAAACTAGATTAATTCAGACATAAATGTCAGTACTTCCTTGAGCTGAATTATTCTGGGAACTGAAAACAGTGAGAAATGGTTAGTTGTAGCAATGAGATACAGTTTTATGCAAAAAAAATCATATCAGAGACAGATTTGATTCAAATGCAGTACTTGTACCAAATTTTCCTGCCAATAATTCTAGAATTACCATGGGACATCCTGGAAGGAGCTACTCTGAGGAAAGGGAGACTGATTATCAACAGTTCTTAACTCTCAATAACATGGTTCCCATGACATGCTATCTTTTCCCCTCCTTGGATTTCTGTATTCCTTTCCACTTTTCATCCATAATTCATAAAGTATATATATAGTTAATGCTTGTCTAATTTGTTTGTTTTTATTTTATAATATTTATTGGCTCCAAAAAGAAACAACTAGTTTCTTGGAATGCATATGTGTTTTAGAATTTCAAAGCCAATGATAAAAGAAGATCTAATTTTATCATTTTTTTTACTATTTTTTAAAATCCTCACTTGAGGTTATTTTTATTGATTTTATTTTTAGAGAGGGTAAGGGGGAGGAGAGAGAGGGAGAGAGAAAGAGAGAAAGAGAGAGAGACATCTATCAGTTGGTTGCCTTCTATAGGCACCCTGACTGGAAATTGAACCCATAACCTAGGTATGAGCGCTGACCAGGAATCCAACCCATAACCTTTTTGATGTAGTGGATGATGCTCCAATCAACTAAGCCACTCAGCCAGGGCAAGAAGATCTAATTTTAACAATGTGAAGCCGAAGAAAATATGGCCAAGGGACAGAGAAATAGTTCTAATGCTATTATAATGATTGTTTTTTAGTAAAATATGACTATAGTAAGATATGTATAAATATTCCTTAACAATGGCCTATTATCCTTTCTCAAAGGAATTTCTGATGTTGCATTTTATTTTCATTCCAAACAAATGTGTTAAAAAAAAACTTTAAAAGACAGTTTTTTTTTAGAAGAACTATTTATCCTTGGCCTTCTTTCCTTTCATTTTCTTGCTATCTTCATTCTCAAAATTCCTAAACTTTAAACTCATTAGCAGATTCAAACAAATTACCAAATATCATCATCAAGATCCAGAATAATGCTTACCTTTAAACAAAGTTGTTCAAAACATTAGTGGCAAAGAAGCTGAAGATAGCCACTGTTCAGGTCTGGAAATTAAAGTCACGAGAACTCCAGTGCATAATTCTACCCATAAAATGCATTTTCTGTACAAACACCAGAACATGACCTTCCAATCAACATGGGAAACCCAGCATGACCCAGCTGGGTTCCTAGTAATGTGGTACATGAACTTCTTAACCAGATTTTCCTGGAGCTGAAAGCTATTTTGAGGTGGTTCAGGAAATGGATGTGGTTTTGGTGAGAAATTGTATAATTCAAAATCCTGTGGCTAAAAAATCAGCAAAAGCTCTCTTTGGAAGAAGAGAGAGAGAGAGATTTGCCCAGGTTTCAGCTCAGAACTTAATTTATAATTCATAAAGAGGGTGGTTCATTCCTGAGCACAAAACACTATTCCTAAAATTAGCCACAATAGGTAAGCTTTCCAATTGAGTCTTCTATCTTCCTGTAATTTATGATGCTTATTTTAAAAACATAAATAACAAAACAAAAAAGTACTGTGAAATCCACAAGGAAGGTCACAGAATCTCATTTTCTGAAGATTCTAACCAGAGATCAGCAACCCTTTGTGTTAAGGACTAGATAATAAATGCCTCAGGCTTTGAAGGCCACATATAGTCTTCACTGCATTATACTATTTAAAACAACCTTTTAATAATGTAAAAATCATTCTCAGCTCAGCTGTACAAAAATAGGGCACTGGTCATGTCTGGCCTCTGGGCTTTAGTTTTCCTACCTCTGTTGTAGGAAAAACAGGTGGACAGACTGTTTTAATAAACACTAGTCATTGGAGAGCAAAATAAATACTCCCCTATCCTCCATGCCAGTTCTATAATTTGACAGAACTGACACATATAAACCTGAAAAATTTTCATAGAGATATTAAATCATCAAATCATTAGCAGACAATGTCATCATTTGAAAAAAAACAACAACAACTTTGGCTTAGTAAAGGCACAAACTTTTTGTTTTCAATCTTCTATACTGCCAACTAACCTCTGTGACCCACAGAACATTCCTTACCTCTGATTTCTCATTAAAAAAATAGATATTGGCATTAAATGATCTCTAAGGAGATTCTAGTCTTGGTTCTCTGAAATTTCAGGAATGGCCTTAGAAGACTCCAGAAGGCTGCCTAAAGTAATGCCCTAAAGTGATCTTTAGGATATTAAGAAAAACTCAATGGGATCATTGTCAGCCAAGTTGATAGTCTCTAGAAAAGCAAATTATTCTCATTTTGCCTAGACCAATCTCCCATCACATAAGATGGCACTTCAGTTGTTTCAGCTAAATGTATATTAATGCAAAAAGATTATGAGATAAGCTCATCCTCAGAAATTAAAGACATGGGGTTTCCAGTGGTCATCTGAGGAAGGTGTCAGATACTATAGACCAAGAATCTATGTCACGAGAATTTGTTATAATACAGAACCTTTTAAACTCTACTATATTTCTTATTTTTTGTGATTCACAAAGCTATTAGCAGTAAATGCAACTAAAACACATCTTTTAGATTCTTAAGTTTATGCCATTATGATTCCTTAAAGCGGAAATAGATTGGGCTCAGCCAAGTATGAGTTACTTGTCTAGAAAGAGGTACATAGTAAGCCTTTATATCATTTTTTCAAGTTGGAAAAAATGTTTACTTTCTGTTTTGCTCCAATCAGTAAAACAAAGTCAATAGTAAAAGCAGCTACTTTCATTGACTTAACAGATGTCCATTTAAAATTTAACCCCACTGCCTGGGACACATGTTATGCAGGATTAGTAACATATTTCCCATCCTGCACATTCGGAAATACTTGGTCCCACTCAGCTTTCTCTACACACTCAAACTCCCTAGAGATAAATGAGCTTTATACCACAGAAAGGAAACAGGTCCTTTATCTGACATCACATTATTTACTGACATTAAAAATGATAATATCCATCAACAAGCAGCCAAACCCCAAGTGGGTCACACTGAGAACAAAGCTACCACGGTTTTTCTTTGATACAGTTATAAGGAGATAGTGAATCAGCTGCCACTTATGTTCCAATAATGTAACAAGAAGCTCATATTTTAATGTTATCAACATAATTTCCCATGTGTTTACTTGGGTCCAGAGAACTAAATATCTTTTCTGATTTTTTTTATAAACCCAAATCTGGAATTATAATGACAGAACTATGAACATATTTACTTTGGGAAGGGGAGATATTTCATTTAAAAAATACATATACATGTCTCTCTTTCATTGTCTTATTTTTTAAATATTATTATCTATAATCCTCATAACAACCCAGCATGGAAGATAATATTATCTGTATTTTCTGTAAAAGTAAGTAATATGAGGCTCAAAGATGTTTGTTAAATAAATTGGCCAAATACATAGGGCTAGTAAATGGGAGATTCACGACTGATTTTGACCTTTCTCTCTTTTTCTCCTTCCTTTTCTTCCCTCTCTCTCATCTCTTCCTCTTCTTATTTATCCATCCATCCATTCATCTATTTATCTACCTACCTAAATCCTATCTACCTTTCTAAACTTTTTCTTGAAAGCATCTTCCTGCAATGGTTTAGCTCTGTCCAAAAGTAATCACCACAAAACTGAGTGCATTAAGAAAACTTAAGGACATGCAAACAATATGTGTAGGACAGACTAACATTTTGGGTTATTACAATAGCTTGAACTAAAAAAAACCCCTACATATGATTGTGATTGATTGGCAGTAATGCCCTGTCAGCTGCAGTTATTCAGAAGTAAACAAAACAAAAACAACAATAAAAATGGTGAACAAAGAAAGACTGTACTTGAGTAATTGAAGAATATGTTGTACACCCTAAAAAAAAGTAAACTCTATGAAACTTGAACTGAAGTTCAGCCACTATTTAAAAACAAAGCATGCTGGAGGAGGGTATGTGAGGGATATAATGGTGATGGACAGAGACCTGACTTGGGGAGGTAAACACACAATACAGTGTACAGATGATGTGTTGTGGAACTGTGCACCTGAAACCTGTATAATTTTGTTAGCCAGTGTCACCCCAATACATTCAATGAAGAAGAAAACAAACAAAAACAAGCCTGCTGGAATCTGACTTTGATCCCTCTGCACTCATTGAGTAGAATCAGCAACAAAAACGGCTCCTCTTTTGGTTAGATTTTCCGAGACACCAACTCCAGTCCTAGACTTCTCTCATTCCCTTTCATCTGCCTCTGTCCTGTTTTTTTTTTTTTTTTTAAAAAAGGCAGGAAGACCAGCTGCTCATTTAACAGACCCTTGGTCTCATCAGTGACCCTCCTCCATCATTTCATGTATTTTTAGTTTCAATACCTTGGATTGTGTCTCATACTAGAATGTTCTAGTAGAAAAAGAAAATATGTAATATGACAACTTATTTGCCAAGATAACTCCAAACAACTGATTTCACAAGTTTTATTTGTTTGTTTGTTCCCCAGAACTGTCCAAACTGATGACAGTGGAGACATTTCTGGTGTAAGGAAGGAGCCTGGCTGCAGCACAGGACTGTGTTCTCATTCCTACTGGCAGCTGAATCTTGGCTCCTCGGCTACATTCTGATCAGGATGAATTACACGTATAATTTAAAGTCAAGAAAACTGCTCAAGTACAACGTGGGAAGCTTCTGCCAAAGTTGAAAATCATTAGGAGCCATGATTTTGGCTGAGCACACAGCTCTGTTTTGAACTCTTTTATTTCTGTATTATTGCTCATTCACTTAAAGAGAAATACATGAAGCAGAGACAAGCTCTCTTTCCCTTTTCATGTTTCTCCAATTTGTCTTCCTGGGCATAATAAATTTCTCAAGCTCAAGAGTTGAGTGCTGTCTTGTTTCCCTCTGTTTTTTCCATTATCTCAGTTATCTCTCATTTATTTATTTTTTAGTTTCTCCTCTTATCACACCGTTTCTTGGGACATCATAAAGTTGGAATGAGGAACCTCCCACCTTCTTTCTGTGGTTGCTTCCGAATGTTTCAGACCCCACACTCTCAATCACATCACTTTGGCTTGTTTGGAAAGAAAAAGAAATCTGAGATACACTTCGACTAGAACTGATGACCCAATTGTGGATTATTTTGGTATATAAAAATTACTCTGTGTATGAAAATTTCTCTAGCAGAAAAATAATTTCAAGCAAAGCTTGCTTCTGTGCCCTTGCTTCCTCTGGACAATACAGGGAGTGCAGCCCTTTGCAGTCCCAGTGGCATGTACCGCAAACAGCACTGGACAAGGAGTACTGCTCCTAGAGCTTTATTATTTTTTTTTTGAAGTCTATTTAAAAACTTTTTTTAGGGGGGATTTCCCAAAAGATTATACTCATAAGTATAGAGGCTATAATAAACCTTCCAAGTATCTGTAAGTCAACATACAGCTAATCTTATTTATATTATACACAACTCCATCCATTTCTTTGTCTCCCAAGATTTTTTTGAGTTAATCCCAGGCATCATATAACTTCTTCCTTACATACACTTAGGTATCTCTAAGTGATAAGGACTTCTGCATTTTAGAAATATAATCATACCTCTGTTATTACACTTACAAAACTTCTAAGTCCTGATATCAAATATTCAGTGTTCAAATGTTTTTGATAATCTTATAAAATTTTAAATATTTGTTTTGTTCAAAATAAAATAGAACCCAAACCTTGTCCACATAGCCAGCACAACTATTGATAGGAGTTCTTCAGTTGAAAATAAGTGTGATAAGCCCTGGCTGGTGTAGCTCAGTGGATTGAGCATGGGCTGCGAACCGAAGTGTCGCAGGTTCGATTCCCAGTCAGTGTACATGCCTGGGTTGCAGGCCATGACCCCCAGCAACCGCACATTGATGTTTCTCTCTCTATCTCCCTCCCTTCCCTCTCTAAAAATAAATAAATAAAATCTTAAAAAAAAAGAAGTATGATAAGTATGTTAGATGGCTGTGTTATTTTTAGCATGATCACTTTAGAATATATTTCAAAATTAAAAAAAATGCAAAATGATTGTTAAAGTTTACAACATACATGCCTACCCAGAAACAAGGTTATTGTTTTGATTAAAAAATAGTATGATATTATATATATTTTCCTAATAACCACATGTCTTTCTTTGAGATGTATTCCTTTTGATCCATTTTAGTATCTGATTACAATTCTACCTCATGAGTAGACTGCATTTTATCTAATCCCCAATTAATGGACATTTATTTTGTTACAATTTTTTTCACATAACTGTTAAAATGGACATTTTTATTAAAGCTACCTTATGCATATATGCAAGCTTCTTTAGGACATCCTATGTGTGGGAATGGCTGGATTATCAGGAGGAATAACATTTTTACTATTGCTAAATTGATTTTCTCAGTGTTGTACCTCTGCCAGAAGTAGATGAGAATTCAACATGATAATCTTCAAGGTTTCTTGCAGCTTTGATATTCAATGAGTCAATCTATAAAATCTACATTTTAAAAGTGGTTGCATCTTTAGAAATGTGGTGACATAAGTTACTAATTTTGACATTTCTAATGTCTTCTATTACTTCTTAGTAGCAGTTTTTTAAAAAATATATATCAGTTTGAATTTTGTAATACCCTGAGCTGAGGACTCAAGCTAAATCATAAAGGGATCATGTACTTCCTAACATTAAAATTGTGGAAATAGAATTGGTGCCTAAAATATAAATAATAATTCACAGTGTTTATAGCAAGCTGTCAGTAGAGTTTTGATCTGCTATTGGTCTCTAGGTAGGAATAGGTCACTGGGACCTGGTTTAGAAGGCCTTATATAGAAAAGCAAGAATGAAGGTTAGTAGGAAGAAGAGGGAAAGGCAGCATAAAAAGCAAAGAGAAGAAAAAGTGGTCTGTCCAAAGTACATTGTGTAGATCAAAGTCTCCATGACATGGAATTCACATGGAAGAATGGGAAGAAATGAGGCAAGAGATAGTCTTTGGAGGGCTCTGAATGTCCTTCTCTGCAGACAATCTTTGACCAATTCAACTGTTTTTTGTTATCACAGATGCTACAGAAGGAGTCATTGGAAGCTAAGATGATCCAATTTTGGAGGTCCAAACCAAAGCTTCAGTTAGGGTACACCTAAAGGTGTGCTATTCCTCAATTTAAAATATACTTTTGAAAAAACATTTGGTTTTTACCACTATTACCTGTTATAAAACAAAATTCAAGAACATGTTTCCTGATGCAGAAAAAGGGCCACCTTTTATTTAGCTCTACATTTATCTTGATCCACTTTCAAAGAGGAGTCTCCCAACTCAGTATTTAGAGTTTAGAGAATAGTCCCCTTTTAAGCTACTCATCCCACAGAGAGTTCAGAAGATCTTGATCATGACACTTCAGTCTTCTTTCAAGAGCAAAGACTTCCAGTTACTTCCATTTAATACAACTGAGCACCAACTATGGGTCAAGCCTTCAAAGAAACCAGAAATTGATGTATTACATTCCCTGCCCTTAAAGAGTGTCTAATCCAGGGTGGAAGGTAATGCAGTAGAACATGTGACATTTAAAAAGGTTCTAAAGGAACAGAAGTTGTACATTGGAAGAAATCTGATCTTAATTTGTTTTCCTATAAATGTTCCATTATTCTAATTGTCATTTTTTGCTTACTCTAAGCCTAATGCTGTGTTATCTTATGATATTATGGCTTAAGTCCTTAGCTGTCATGCCATGCCCTGTCAATGCTATCATGAAGAATCTACACCAACTTACCTAGAATTCTTCTCTAACACCATAAACCAAAGATGCAGCCCAGGGACCTCTAGTCCTAGCATTGTTCTTTGAATATTGGTTAAGACCACATGTTTTCAACAACTCTTCTTATCTGTTTTTTTATGTCTTATGACACTGAAAAGGACAATGAAGGAATCAATTCAAGATCTTCATCTCACTCTAATTCATGAAGGAAACAATCTGCATTGTCCATATAAGAGAAATGAAGTGCATAATGATGAATTCCCATAACCCAAGAGCTTGCTGCAAGATTTCAGGGTCCAAAAAGATGTCCTTCTGAGTTTCTGAGCCCTCAGAGAAGGCTGGTTGCTATGCTTTATGGGAGAACCAGCTCAGACAAGAAGCTCAGACACAAAGTTAAACAAGAGCTCCATTAACCTAAGCACAATAACATTGACACTTTCAATTAGCCAGAAGCTGTCAGGTTTAGCCATTTACATTGCATAAATCCTCTTTTCCTGACTGTGTTTGAGTTACTTTCTTCCAACACAGATGGAGAAAGTGATTGTTTTTCTCTCTTAGAGGAAGTCTTCCCAGATGAACCACATCCAACACTAATCACTCTTTTAAGAACACAGTTCTATATTAGACTTGGCTTAGGACTATCCTTGAGTTGCTATAATTGGACAACTTAGCTACATTATAAGGGATTTGAGAGCAGAGACATTTCCTATTTCAAGTTCATTCCAGGACTCCATAATTGATGGCTCTGTTGATAGCTGTAGGTGGATAAACACTTGCTAAATGGAACAGAATAGACTAGGTTATGCCATAAAAAGCAGGGGTGTGCAACCCACAGCCCGCGGGCCACATGCAGCTGAGGATGGCTATGAACACAGCCCAACACCTAATCATGCATATACTTAAAACATTGTGACATTTTTTGTTTTTGTTAGTGTTTGTATATTTTATTTATTTTATTTTTTAGAAAGGGGAAGGGAGAGAGAAAGAGAAGGAGAGAAACATCAGTGTGTGGTTCTCTCCTGCATGCTCCTTACTGGGGACTTGGCCAGCATCCCAGACATGTGCCCTAGACTGGGAATCAAACTGGTGACCCTTTGACTTGCAGACCTGTGCTCAATCCACTGAACCATACCAGCCAGGGCAGTGTTTGTATATTTAATGTGTGGCCCAAAACAACTCTTCTTCTAGTGTGGCCCAGACGTGCCAAAAAGTTGGACACCCCTGTAGCTACAGTAACAAGAAATCCCAGAATGGGAGCACCCCAACTTAATAAAACCATATTGTCTATGAGTCTGAGTGACTTTCCAGGGCAGATGTCTAGTAATTCAGTTGCTTAGATGTTGTAACTACACTACTGCAAAAACACAAGGTGTCCTCTAAAATGACCTCAACTGGAAAAAAAGAGTCACTTAAAATTGCTTGGGGACTTTTCATACCTCAGCTCAAAAAAGAAAGAAAAATCAGATATTAGTGAATGCAAGTAGTATCTACTATAGAAATATATTTCCTCTATAATAAAGATTTCAGGTTAAGTGGAACTCTGTCTGTATGCTGAACAAGCAACTAATGATCCCTTTTCTTAGGTAACCAGAAGCACTTCTTCTGACAGCCCTTAGGGAGAAGAGGTGAATAATTTCAGACACGTCCATTCCATCCCAGGTTTCAGGTTACCACTGGAAGACTGTATCCCTACAGCAATACATCTGTTAAATATGAGTTCTTGAGTTCCTGAAAAAGCAGGCCCATGTTCTTTTTCCTTTAAGCTCATCAGAGCCTTGGACTTGATGATCTTGATCAAGGGTAATTTATTTTCATACTGTTTTCTTTTGGCCTAGCTTTTCTCATTGATTTAACAAAATATTATTCATCAGAGACTGTTGATTGTTCCACAATATCTATTCTCCCATTCTTCTCTAGTAACAGAACATACAAATAAGTATTGTTATATAAATAACTTCCAGCAAATGAACTTAAAACAGAAGAGTTTTATACAACTTCTAGGCAGTAGTATCCTTAAAGGAAATGCATGTGCTCTTCTCTCCCTTTCCCCATGTTTTGCTTACTAGAATACAGCTTCAGGGAAGTGAGTCTTCTTTACCACAAAGGCTGTAGTATAGTACATGAATAAACAAAAGGAGAAGGGTCCCTGAAATGGTGGAGATGCTGTATCAGTCCTGCCTGGCTTATGTCTGGACCATGCAATAAGAGAAAAATGAAATTCTAGCTTGTTGGTGCTAAATATATACCCTAATTAATCCAATGTTTTAGAGCTTTTAGGTACTAAGTTTGTTAAGACAGAAAAAAAGCCTAGATCACAAAAGCAGAATCCTAAGCCTTCAGAAAAGGCAATATTAGTACAACAGACTACATTCCTAAAAATACCTCCAGACAGTTAGAGATATCTACTCCATATAGCATGTGAGACTTTGGGACATGGGAAGGCCTCATTTGACCCTTAAACCCTAGTCCCTACATGACTCGTTAGAAAGGACTGTCTCCATAGATGTTCTTTGACTAATGCCTTCACCTGCTTTCAATCAGTCCTCATCTCTCCTCCCACCCCTTACAGCTGTCAGTCTGTTCCACGATTCCATGCCTCTGCTTCTATTTTGCTCATTAGTTTATTTTGTTCATTAGATTCCTCTTATAGGTGAGATCATATGGTATTTGTCTCTCATTGACTGGCTTATTTCACTTAGCATGATAGTCTCCAGTTCCATCCATGCTGTCACAAAAGGTAGGAGTTCCTTCTTTCTTTCTGCTCCCATGGACATGGACAACAACAGTGAGGGGACTGACTATGAAATGGGGGGCAGGCTGGGTGCAGGAGAAGAAAAGGGGTAAAAGTGGGACAACCATAATAACAAAAACAATAAAATATTTTAAAAAGAAAGGACTGACTCCCTCACTGCAAACCATTCCCTTATATTGCTTATTTTGGAAGACACAGGTCAACTATTACATTGTTTGGTCCAAAGGCTCTAATTGCCATTTTCAGTCTTATACCGTATTTTTTGGACTATAAGATGCACTTTTTGCTCCACCCCCAAATTTGGGAGGAATAGTGGTTGTTAATGTTGCTGTTGAGTTCTGTTTACATTTACATTGGTGAAATATTATTATTCATGTAATGAAATACTTTACCACATTTTTTGCTTCAAAAATTTTTCCCCTATTTTCCTCCTCTAAAAACTAGGTGTATCTTATGGTCCAAAAAATACAGTATATATCAGTCTTACTTTCCAAATACAAATGGGGACAGGCTCCTCTGACAAATGGTCTGATATGTGGTCTGACAACAAAATAGAATACCTAGGGCAGGACTATAAAAGACACATGCTTACCTTAGCAAAGCTTGTCAGTTTGCTCTCTGCTACATGAGTATTAAAGAGGTTGTATCCATCAAGAGTCAGGATCAAGCATTAAACAAAGAAAAAATGGCCAAATCCAATATAAATAAAGGCAAAGGGTTATATCCATGGACAATTTTAGGCAAAACAGAGCAAATACGACAGATCTAACAGGATGAGAAGACTTAGGACAAGCATGGCAAATATGTCTGTGCTGTCTGTCTCTCTTTTCAGGCAGGTGTCATATGTCATTAATCAATCACACTGACATCAGAGAAACCTCAGACTTCTGAACACAACAGTCCATGTAGCCATTTCCAGGCATTTGAGTTTGACCTATAAGTCAGCCAGCCAAGCCTCAGGGACAGTGGGTCTAGTGAATGGGAGTGATGACAGGTTCCTACTTTTCATCACATTTGGCCACTGTTCTATATACAGGTAGCACCGAATCCCTTTTGCCAGGATTAAGTCCCTTTTTTATATTCCTAATAAAAAGAATAGCATTAATCCAAGGATGATTTTAGATTCCAGTGAAGAGCCTACTATATGATTGAACCTCAGATACTCAGTCTCATATAGAAAATATCTTTACCTGATAAATACTAGGTTAAAAAAACCTAACAGCATAAATCCTTTTAAAATCAGGAACCAGAGAAAAATGTCTATTCTCCAATCTTTTCAGCAGACAGTGCTGGAACAATTGGATATCTGTATGCAAAAGAATAAATTTGCACCCCCTACCTCACACCATATATAAAAATTAATTAAAAATGAATTTAAAATAATAAATAAATAAATAACTACAAACATTTTAGAAGGCCACATAGGTGTAGGTCTTCATGACCTTAAATTAGGCAATGGTTTCACAGATATGACATACAAACAACAACCAATAAAAGAAAATGATAAATTGGATGTCATCAAAATTCAAAATTTTGCACCAAAAAATGAAATTATAACCTATAGAATAGTAGAAAATATTTGCAAATCATGTATCTCATGAAGGTTTAATATCAAGAAAATAGAAGGAATATTTGTAACTCAACAATAAAAAGACAAAAAAATTTAAAAATGTGCAAAGGATTTGAATAATTCTCTAAAGAATATATACAAATGGCCAATAAGCATGTGAAAAGGTACCCAACATCATTAATCACTAGAAAAGTGAAAATCAAAGTGAAACTGAGATGCCACTTCATACCCATAGGACAGCTACTTTAGAAAATGAAATCTAACAAGTATTGGCAGGGTGTGAAGAAACTGGAATTCTCATATATTGCTAGTAGAAATACAAAATGGTGCTGCCTCTGTGGACAATAGTTTGTCAGGTCCTCAAAAAGTTAAACATGAGTTAACATATGATCCATAAATTCCACTCTTAACTACATACCCAAGAGAATTAAAAAACATAGTCACAAAAAAGCTTATACAAAAATATTTAGAGCAGCATTATTTATAATAGCCAAAGTGGAAAAAACCAAAATGTGTATCAACTGACAAATGGATAAACAAATACGGAATATCTATGCAATGGAATATTATTTAACCATAAAAACAGTTGAAGTATTAATACATGAATGAACCTTGAAAACATTATGCTAACTAAAAGCAGTTAATTGCAAAAGACCACATGTTTATATGAAATATCCAGAACAGGCAAATCCACAGAGACAGAAAGCAGATTAGGATTTGCCATGTGCTAGCAGAAAGGAAGGATGGTTAGTGACTGATGATGGGTATAAAGTTTCTTATTGGCGTAGTAAAAGTGTTTTAAAAATAGATAGTGACAATGATTTCACAAGTCTGTGAATATATTAAATACCATCAAATTTTATACTTAAAATGTAAATAAATAGAGGTATATATTATATTTATAGATGGGCACACTTAGTCCTTCCCAGTTTCATCTATAGGCTAAATGTACAATAGTTCCAATGAAAATCCAAATAGGATTTTTAGTGAAATACAAGTTGGCTCTGAAGTTTACATGAAAGGCCAAAGGGACAGGAAGAGCCAAAGTTCTTCACTCCTAAAAAAGAACAAAGTAAAGGAATTTACCTTAACCCATCTAAAGACATTATAAAGTTATTGAAGTAAAAGTCTTTGGCTTTGGTTCAGCAACAAAAAACATACCAAGAAAGCAGAATAAAGAAGTCATAAGTAAACCCACTTATA
The DNA here is from genome assembly GCF_019186645.2 of Phyllostomus hastatus. Lineage (NCBI taxonomy): Eukaryota > Metazoa > Chordata > Mammalia > Chiroptera > Phyllostomidae > Phyllostomus > Phyllostomus hastatus. The sequence goes on from NW_025333869.1 coordinate 21,039,416, forward strand.
AATGGAATCCACAGATACCACAAAGAAGGCACCATAGCTCAGTGACAAAGAAAACAACCAGCTAATATGTCTTAAAGACAAGTAACTATCCACATGAAAAAATGTATAGATAAGGAGATTGGGGGGAGGGTATGAAGTGGACATTCTAGAAACAAAGCCACAGGATTTGAGTCATTTTATCATAAAGTCAAGTAAAGCCCCATGGGTACTCTGGAATAGTGACAGAGGATAGAACCTAGAGCACTAACCACAGGATAGCGGGGAAATGCTAATGTAATAAAGATATGGTTGAACAGACACAGGTGAATGTTGGAGCCTTGTGCCTATGATTACAGAAGGCTGACTGATTACCTTCCTGGAAAAAAGTCTTTCTTACTATCTACTCATTTATTCATTCACTGAGTCACATAATAAATATTTATTGGGCCCTGGTATGTAACAGGGGCTTACATTGTCCCAGCAGTCAAACAGATAAAAAATGCATAAACAAATAAAATTATTTCAAATATTGGCAAATGTCATGAAAAAATAAAACTGGGTAACTAGATAGAAGGTGACTGGAGATGGTCGTAGGCTTCGGGGATTACTTTAGAAATGGTGGTCAAGGAGAGTCTCTCTGAGACAGAGTAACAGACCCTGTGCAATTGTAACCGGCTGAAATCACTATCACTAAAAAGTTGACTCTACAAAATGTCTACCAGCAAAGGAATATCAGAGTTGAGCTGGAAGGTACACAAGTCATCCTGAGCTGACAACAAAGATCTCCAAACCATGGGAAATGTAAATTTAAGGCTGGAGTTGCTCACGTGGACTCCATCCCTGATGCTGCCCTCACTTCTCAGACTTGATAAGGTCTGGGGAGGCCCAGTTGGGCCTTCCTGATGTGCAGTGAATGCCTGAATCAGTTGCCCAGGCGAGTTTTAATGGAGAGCCTCTATTAATTATCTGAGTGCTGGCATTGCTCCTCTGGACTCACAGCTAAATAAAGCCACCCCAGTTGCTTGGCCTCAAGCTCTTAAAGGTTAAAACAGAACTGTGTCTCAGTAGATGCAGCATTTGGCGCTTATCTAAGAGCTTTAATGTCATTTTGCAGTTAATAATTAGCTCTGTGTTGGTTCTTACAAAGGGTGCCACCCAAACAAAAGCAGACGTTAAGTGTGTTCGCCATACTTGCCACCAGTATAAATAGGCAAAGGGATGATTAATGAATGAGAGGCGGAATTAAACACAACACTGAACAAAGACAAAAGCCCATGGCTTGGCTGTCCATGAACTGAGACAAGCTGTATCCAGAGAGTGGCTGCAGAAAATGACACACACAAAAATCCGTTGAATGGACAGGTTTTGAAGACTTCATTTAACCTGGTGTTATGACAACCGTAGTATTTTATTAACTTTCTGACATGTTAAGAGGCCAGGGTCAGGCGAGGCACAAACATATGTTGTTGGAGGAGTTGCCTGAGAAGGGAGGGGAGGGCAGATTTTTGTATTTGATGGAGGAAAACAGAGAAGGCCCAAACACATTAAATGTCACCCTTTGTGAGCTGGCTCAGCCAGAGCCAACGTTTTTACAGAGTTGTTCGGATGTCAAACCAAGCTGATGAGGCACCAACACAAGTGCCCTGGCTGAAGTCCTTTGACAAGGCCTGTCCCCACCCCAAGACAGTCACAATATAGACTGGGCTGCGATTCAGGACCGGATGAGAAAGAACTCTGCTAAAAAGGTGCTGTTATAGAGAGCCAGGAGGCTTTTAGCAGTGATTTGCAGGCTCCCCATAGACTGCTGCTGGTTGGCAGACTTTGTATACTTTCTCTTCCAGTTAGTTCTTAGAGGAAACTGTCCTCCAAGGATGCAGTATTAGCTTCATGTGTTTGGCCAATTTGATTTTGAGGGTCTGAATTAAGATGAGCTGGTGGGAGTAACAACTACTCACCCTAGCAAGCCCTGGTGGGCTTTCCGGGAACATCCCACCTCTCTACAACCATTCTTCTCCCTGTCACTCTTTCCCACATCAACCAGGTATCCATTATTGCAAGCTCTGTTTCTCCCCAGGTGTCTGATGGGAAAGGATCTGAAAAATTAGTCCCTATGGAAGATTTAGGTGATAATGAGTTTAAAGGTTCTCCCCATCCCCTTCAGGGGTATTTGCATTTTAACAGAGACTCAAAGACCTGTAAGAATCACAGCCATGACACAGCAGTTGTGGCATTTTAGGCTTTAAAGCTGAAAGGGAGATATCTATAGGCTTGACAAACTTCCTGGTCTCCCCATAGTCACACCTGTCTGCCAAACACACCACATAGAAGTCTGCCAAAATGCATACGTTTTATTTCACCTTTCCTCTGCCTATGTCATTCGGGTGTTGGAAAGATCACACTAGAAATGAATGTCAAATGCTTTAAAGATAAACACCTGAGTCAATGTGATAGCTATAATATATTCATTTAAAATTTATTTATTTCTTTCTTTTTAGAGAGAGGGAAAGAGAGGGAGAGAAACATCAATGTGTGATTGCCTTTTGCACACCCCCTACTGGGAACTTGGCCTGCAACTCAGGCATGTGCCCTGACTGGGAATCAAACCACCAACCCTTTGGTTCGCAGGCCTGCAATCAATCCACTGAGCTATACCACCCAGGGCTGATATCTATAATTTATTAAATGATGAAAACTTAAACCAGAAAATGCCCTTAGTGATCAACACCCTCAATTAACAGATGACAAAATGGAAACACTGAAAAACGATGTCTTCATCTAAGTCACTCAGGGAATCACTGAAGCAGCCAGGACCAGAGGTTTAGTCTCCTGTTTCAAGGCCAAGACTTTTTGTATTACATTATAAGAATGACTTTCCTCAGAGTACATCCTAATCACATCTTGACCACTAAGTTGCAAATGGTCCTTTAAAAAAAAAACCCTTTAAAATCAGCTTTAAAATAAGCTATGGTGCAAAGAAAATGTAGACTACTAGTCCTGGATAAGGCAGGTAAATTTTCAGGAAGATTCAAATCAAGATTCTAGGGATATGATATCACTTTAAACCCATTTAATGTTAGAAGATAAGAAGTCTGATAATAGAAAGTATTGGAGAAGATGAATATCCCCAGAATCTCTTTTATCTTTGTTGGTGGGAATGTAAAACTAGAACAACTAGAAAACAGGTTGGAATTTTCTAGCAAAATTTAGGATATGCATATCCAAAGACCCAGAAATTGTATTCCAAGAGAGACCCTGGTTCATGTGCACCAGGAGATGCACATAGCACTGTTCAAATGCAGTAATTCTGGAAACAACACAATGTCCTTCTTCTGGAGAATAACCTGTGATAGTTCAACACAATGGAATATTATACAGTATTGAAAATAAGTCAACTGTAACTATAAGTATTAACATAATTAAAACTTTAAGATAATGTTGAATTAAAACAACAAATTCTTCAATAAAACACCTGGAATAACAACACTAATGAAAATTTTATTTCTAATAAAAATTTAAAATATCCAACACTGGGCAGTATATTATTTAGGTACATAAATGTACATGTGCTAAATAAAACTTTTCAAAATGAAAGGGCATATTAAACACAAAATTTAAGATAATGATTATCTTGAAAAGGACCATGTAGAAAACCATTGGGTAATACCGATCCTCTAGCTCTTGAGTTGGTTCATTCTAACATTTTTAAAAATACATAATTGCACAAATATAAAAATGCCATGAACAGACCAGTTGATGATAATATATGATCAACCAAAAATTAGAATTAATTTAACTCCATATAGCTAAGGTCTATTAAAGAAAATGAACAAACAAACATCTACATTAGGAGAAAGCAACCTCCTAACACAGGAAAAGATATCTTCCAGTACTGACCTTTAAATTAGAGATTTCCTCCAGCTTAACATGAAAAGAAGTCACTGACAAAGACAAGGTGAAGAACTCAGGTAATGGTTTCTCCTGAAACTTGTTCAGCTGGGAAAGGGGTATGACTCAAGAGTAAAGTCTAGGTAAGGGGACAACGTGCAAATGTACCGATAATTCAAACAGGAGGGCCAATGGAAGTTAGGACACACAAAGGCATTAACTCTCTGGGAAAACCAACAAGTTAAAGGACCAAGGGACAGGCACACTGAAATTGGTGGTTCAAAAGTGAAAACCAAAGGGGCAGGCAAAACCCTTGGTTTGCAAGCCTTCCAAGGAATCACATACTGGGGCTGATAAACAAAGGATCCCAAACTGGACTGAGGTCTAACATCAGGGAGATTTGTGATAGGACCATAATCTACAGTGAAGGTCACCTTTCTAATGTAATAAATATCTCATTAATTTGACCAACACTAATTTGGAATAGGTAGAATAATCAGACTGGAAGGAAACTGACCTTTTGACTATGAAAATAATGTTTACTCACCAAATTAATAGCAGGAGACATATCAGGTGGGGAATACTTACCCTACTTAGGAGTATAAACTTGACATACATATCTACATTTGCTTTTTTTGTAACAATTAATATGTTAATTATGGATGATCTTTAGTCATTAAAAGCAGTCTTCACCTAGGGGTAATGCATTAGCCAGTAGTTGGTATTACTAGGTGTATTTCAAAGCAGTAAGACTGTGCTTGAAAACAGTCTTTTTAGTAAACCCATTGTTGCCAAAGGGTGGATTGCTCAAATTTTAAATTTTTTTTCATTTTAATTGTTGTTCAAGTACAGTTTTCTGTCTTTTACTCCCATCCCATCACACTGCCTCAGCCTATCCCACCTCCCTCCCATTTCCACTCCCTCCTAGTTTCTGTCCATGTGTCTTTTATACTTGTTCCTGTAAACCCTTCCTCTTTTCCCCTGAAATTTCCTCCCTTCTCCCCTCTGGTCACTGTCAGCCTGTTCTCTATTTCAGTGTCTTTGATTATATTTTGCTTGTTTGTTTGCTTTGTTGTTTAGGTTTCTGTTAAAGGTGAGATCATATGGTGTTTGTCTTTCACCACCTGGCTTATTTCACTTAGCATAATGCTTTCCAGTTCCATCCATGCTGTCACAAAGGGTAGGAGCTCCTTCTTTCTTTCGGCTGCATAGAATTCCACTGCATAAATGTACCATAGTTTTTGATCCATTCATTTACTAATGGGCACCTAGGTTGCTTCCATGAATCCAGGAGCTAGTTCTTTGAAAAGATAAACAAAATCAACAAGCCTTTAAGTACGTTCATCAAGAAAAAAAGAGAGAGGACCCAAATAAACACAATCAGAAATGAAAGAGGAAAGATTACAACTAACACCACAGAAATACAAAGGATTGTAAGAAATTACTATGAAGAACTGTATGACAAGAAATTTGAAAACCTAGGTGAAATGGATAAATTTCTAGAAAAATATAATCTTCCAAAACTCAATGAAGAAGAAGCAGAAAGCCTGAACAGACCAATAACAGCAGATGAAATTAAAGCAGTAATCAAAAAACTCCCAACACACAAAAGCCCAGGTCTGGATGGTGTCACAGGAAAATTCTACAAAGCATTTAAGGAAGAACTAACCCCTATCCTTCACAGACTATTCAAAAAAATCCAAAATGATGAAAGACTCCCAAATTCATTTTATGAAGCTATCATCATCCTAATCCCAAAACCAGATAAAGACACAACAAAGAAAGAAAACTTCAGACCAGTGTCACTGATGAACATAGACACTAAACTCAACAAAATATTGGCAAACCACATCCAACAATACATGAAAAAGATCATACACCATGACCGAGTGGGATTCATTCCAGGGATGCAAAGATGGTTCAATATTCACAAATCAATACATCACATAAACAAAAGCAAAGACAAAAATCACATGATCATATCAATAGATGCAGAAAAAGCATTTGATAAGGTACAGTACCCATTTATGATAAAAACATCAGCAAAGGGGGAATAGAGGGAGCATTCCTCAACATAATAAAGGTAATATATGAGAGACTTACAGCCAACATCATACTCAATGGGCAAAAACTAAAATCTTTTCCACTAAGATCAGAAACAAGACAAGGTTGTCCACTTCTGCCACTTCTACTCAATATAGTATTGGAAGTTTTAGCCACAGAGATCAGACAAGAAAAGGGAATAAAAGGCATCCAAATAGGAAAGGAGGAAACAAAACTGTCATTGTTTGCAGATGAAATGATAGTGTACATAGGACTGCTCAGATTGAAAGAGATCTTAAACCCAAACCTAGAATTCATGAAAAGAGTCCTGTTTTCTGGAAGATGATCCAAACAGAATTAAAAACTTGATTTCAATCATCTCACTTTCCAAATCCTATGTGAACTAGGGGTCCTTCCACCCCCAGAGGTATATTCTCCCACCTCAAAACTCACAGAGAGTGATTTAAAAGTTTCTGTCTGTTGTCTTGGACCTGATGTTGTCTATGAAACCTGCTAACTTGTTTTTTCATCTCAGTGACCTGCAACAGGATAATGTCTGCTTTTTGACATAGCAGGCAGATCTCATTGGGTCCTCAAGGTGTGTCTCCTCTGTACTAAGAAAAACACTGTCACAACTCTAAAACAAGTTCAGAAGAAACTAGGGTCAAGTCGCCCATCATTATAGAGTTGTATGAGTGAGTGCTGACACAGAAATTGAATCACATGAGAAGGTAAGTAAAAAAAAAAATAGAAGTAGAAGGGTCAAAAGGGGGTACACACTGTTGTTATAAGAACTAGATGAATCACGGTTTTACATATATCAACATAATTAGGTTGGAAGATACTGTGTTGGGAATGACTTACAAGTTCCTATCAACAAACTTAGAAAGCATGGGTTCCAAATCAAAAAGGCAGTTTATGCAGATATTTGAATTCACAGTGTGTGAACATATGAGAGTGTGTGTGTGTATAAAGGGGAAGATAATAAATAGGTGTTTGTGAAAAAATAAAGTTAAGTGCTAGCAGAATATGAACAAATATTTTTTACTAAATATGATTTGGTTGAAATATAAATATGATAACTGAGATAGGCCTTACAAGATCATTTAATTCATCTTCTAGCAACATCATTCAGGATATTTCTTTTTAATTTTTCAAAAAGCTCCATTACTATGGGGTTGGCAAAAAAAACAGTCCTTTTAGTAAATGTACACTAGAGTGAGTTTAATTGTTCTGAAGTCTAATGTTCTCTTTCTCTGAAATGAATCAGAAAGGAAAGCACAGAGCTTTTACTAATTTGGCAGCAAAAGGCAACTATATGTTTATCTCTGTTTGCTTTTTGAAGGTGCAGATGAACACACCAGACTAAAGGGCACCAGAAAGATAAGTTTCCATGACATCCACGATAACTCTTTTATATTGCCAACTGGCTATTCTATATGTAGCATTCAGAGGCAAATATAAAAAAATGATATAAAGCCAAAATTATTTCCTTGATAACACTTGTTTTAAACACCTCACCACTAAATAGCTAAAAGTCTCCAAAGTGAATGCATAAACCATATAAAAGCCACAAGCACACTTACATAAATTCTTAAGATTAAAGTAATAACTTCTAGAAAAGGTGGGAGAAAACACACTACTATAAATCTATTTGTAATGGTATTTGGGCTCTACCAACTGCTTTCATTGGTCTCCAGTGGCTTACATATAAAACAATACATTTGATGTATGATTTCAATTCCTTATGGAAAACTGTTCTATCTACAAGCAGCCTGTCAAAGAGAATGCCAAAAAAACTCTTCTGCGTCCCCATATGAGGCAGGACTTTAAGATATAACTTAAGGTCACAATTTGTTCTTGCTTGGTCAGGTTTAAGACTATAATTGAAGAATGCCTGACCTGGGGGAGGAAAGTGAAGGGGGGCAGATTATTTATAGTGAAATAGAAATAGGCAAGGTGTCAGAGCTTGAAGTTAAATGGCATTGTTTTGCAGGGAGAGTGTTTCTACAGAATGGGCAGAATGTAAGGGGTGGCTCTCTGGACGCTGCCTGGAACCTGTCCCATCCATCGCAACCCATGGCATACAGCAGCTGCCAGCTCTACAAAACCATCCTTGGACCCAGGAATCTATTTTCTTGTTATTGAGGGGTGCACTGGGGGTAGAAAAGTTGCTGCAGAATGAAAACAAATGTCATTCTAATTGGTCTGTAAATTGCAGCCCTTTATCATTAGAACACTCTCTGCGTTTCAGCCATCATTTTTTAATCCCAAATTAAAGTTGTCCAGGTTTAAAGAGGGAATTATGCAGTGAAAAATGTCTACAGTTGCAGGAGGGCAATACACAATTCCCATGGGCTATTCTTCTTAAAATTACAATCTTCCCAAGAGATTCTTCTAATTTAGTTCTCACCACTCCCCTATTCTTTCTCCTGCTCCCAACTTTAGAATCACCATCCCCAGGGATGCTGGCCAATCTCTCTCTGACCAACTCTCTTAAAAGGACACTCAACCTCATTAGGAGCCCAACAAATACCTCACTCCTCCCCTAAGCTAAAGTGTAGTTCTTATTGATATAGGGGCTGGGTATGTTTTTTATTTTATACTAGTTTTAAAATAAATGCATTTTATTGTTTTGTTGTTGTTGTTGTTGCTGTTGTTGTTGTTGTTGTTGTTACTATGAGCTTCTGGCATTGTTCAGCATATCATTGTGCCATTTGTCCATGGTATAAACTGCATTTCATGGAGAAAGAACCCAGCTAGAGCATATAGCATCACCTCTTCTGACTCCCAGGAGGATCTTTCTTGCTTTTAATCCTCTACAGGGTAGCATGTACCAACATCACCAGAAAATTTGACCAAGTAAATATAGAATTCCATCGGCAAATTTCATCTGCCTTAAATTCTTCCCTAAGGCCCTTTCCTTCTATTTTAACCTGCATGAACAGTTGAAAAGCTTTGTTTGCACTGATCTTGGTGAATAATTTGGGGCTATTATTAAGAAATTCTTCATCAAGCGAGATCAATTATTCAACATCATTTATAGCCAAGGAACTGAGACATTATATAATATAAAGACATCTTTTTTGGGTGAGCTACATATAGCTAGAGACAGAAATAGTTGATATGAAAGAAGCATCCAAGTATATTATAGTAACTCTAAGGGTTTCAGCTTAAGGAACAGTCAGTGAAAGATAGAAAGGGCCAAGAAGGCTTTACAGAAGTCTTTGGATTTGAACAGGAACTAAAAGGACCAGTAGTAATTAGGAGAGCAGCAAAGGATGAACATTCCAAAGGGGGCAGCAGTCTAAACAAAAGCATGGAAATAGGAATTGTTCAGTAAAGTCGGCCACGGAAAGTAATGTAAAAAGGGATTTGACTGTGCAGAATGATAAGCAGGCATTGCTGATTACAGCTCTTTGGTTTTTGCCTCCTGGAGCTTCTCTAAATTTCTCAACCATCCTTTGAGTAACAACTCACAAATGCTGTCTCAGGGTGGGGGCCTAACATGTAGGGTCCTTGAGATTAACTGCATGGGACTGCTGCCTTGGGCCCTTGATATACTTGGTTATCCTCAGCCTGGTACTTTTTATGGCTTGCCATATGGCTTCCACAAACAAAAATTAACTATATTTGATTTTAAAAGTTGTCCAAAATATGTACAGAGAAAGTTTAAGGGCAAAAATGTTCATCACATCTTCCATTTTATACACATAGACATTTTTATCCTTAAACTTTCTATATATTTTAATAGGTTTTTAAATCAAATATAGCCAATTTTTACAGCTTAATTATTTTTAAAAATATATTAAAAGTTCACCTGTTTGCAAATAAAAGATAAGTTTCTAGAAAAGAAAGCACCCCCTCCTTAATAACTCAAGATTCAATCATTTGGATGTACTAGACAAGAGTCTACTTACAGTGCTGACTATATCCTTTGCATATCAGCATTCAGACTAGATAATTCAAATAATATTGAGCCAGTTTTAGCAAATTTACAATATAAGGTTTCCATAGGGAATTTTCCCCCCAAATGGCAATGTATCCCAGGAAAACAAGCATCCAACCTCAGGTACTGGTTCCCTAAAAAACAGAATTCACTGGGAAATTCTTTTCCCCAGAATGCCATTCATAGAAAGAAGATGCCTTATGAATGGCCAAATTCAGAGCCTCATATGATACATTTCTGAAAGGAAACAATTTCTCCAAATGTATGATGCCTCTGGAGTTAATTTATTGATTTCAAGAACTGGAAATTAGTCTTTTCCTGCCAGAAATGTACATTTATTATTAAAAATGGCCTTTTCCAAGAAAGTTCAAATTTAAGTCTAATTAATTCATTAACTTAATAAATATTTATCCATAGCTATGTGTTTATTCTTAGATGCAACATGACATAGTTCCCCCTTCAAGATAGAAATTTAAGTCTAAAACTCACAAAATGAAGCACAGAGGGTGGAATTTCTCACATTCAACTTTCTAGGTATTACTATTATGAATTAATTTGTGCCCCTCCCAAAAGATACTGAAGTCCTATTTCCAGTTCATTTGAACGCAAACTTATTTGGAAATACAGTCTTTGTAGACAATCAAGTTAAGATGAGATCATTAGAGTGGGCCCTAATCTAACATGTCCTTATAAAAATGGGGAAATTTGGGTACAGACACAGACACTCATGGAAGGAAGACAATATGAAGACACAAAGAGAATGCTACCTATAAACCAAGGAATGCCAGAGGCTACCAGAAGCTAAAAGAGAGGCGTGGAACAAATGGTGCTTCATAGCCCTCAGAAGAAACCAACCCCACTGACACCTTGACTTTTGACTTTTAGCCTCAAAGACTGAGAGACAACTGTGAGGCTGTAGTTTAAGCTAACCAATTTGTGATACTTTGCTACAGGAGCCCCAGGAAATTAATATAAATAGCCTTCAAAGCTTTCAAGATTAACACCAAGTAGGTGACCATCTACCAAGTCAGAAGAATTGATGGGTTATAAAAAGCATAAAAAATGTAAAACCTCATTCATTGTGGAACATGAGGCTGCCACCTAAATGTAGAATATAATCTACCTCAAGGGATCTCAGAAATGCCTTCACTGGGTATTGTCACTTTACAGTTCATACATCAGTGTCAAACTGAGTGTGCTTGTCCTTGATTCTAGGATTCTATGATAACTACTCTTTAGTTTATAAATTCAGGGTTAGAGGAAGCCCCTGGGGGCTTCTTTTCACCAAAGGCTGAGGCCCCATCAACTACAGCTGTCTGTGTGGAGGGTCCATCATCACTGAAATATGTGTGGACATCACAGGCTCTTCACTGGGCACCTTTGTCTGTTGGTCCCAGAGAGCCCCTCTGCATGGTGCTGATTCATGCTCAAACAAAGGTTTCATGAACACAGCTGCTGTCATGTTGTATACCTGCTGCTATAATCTCCTCTACCATCTTTTAAGCATAGGTAAAGATAATAACCCTTTATCCATCTAATAGTATCAAGAAAAAATCATAAAAGGTTTTTAAATACTACTTTTTAACTTCCAAAAACCATGAAGTTATTCTCCTGGGTAAGGTGTCCTTTGGTTTCCTGCTATTCTTTCTTTCCATTTCATAGTTTTCTTATATGGAGTTACCTCTCTTCTGACATGACTTTTGCATCATAGTGCTACTACTTGTTTCTAAAATGTATTCAGTAGGTATGTTCAGTTTTCATTTTTATTTATCACTTAATAATTTATAGGTAGTATATTAAATTTTATTGAAAGAAAATCATATCATATTATAAATGTGAAATTTTCCACCTTAATTCCCATCTACCCTCCAACCAATTACCAAGAAATCTGTTGGGCCTATCACTCAAATTACATAACTAGGTCACTTGAGTTTGTATTTGTCAGTACCTTCTCTTTCAAAGAAAAAATCAATAAAGGGGGTGCCATTAATAGAGAACAAATTAATAGAGATCAGTCCATAACAGAATTGCTATTTTCAGCAGTTATTGCCTAGAAATGATGTTAAGTCATCATCTTGGTTTGTGGCTATAATAGTGTCACCAGGAGAGACAGAAGAAGAACATGGACTGAAAGGCCTTTATGAACTAATTCTTCCTATTTACCTCTTAGCAGGGGTTGAGTCCTAAGGGAAGTACACAGATGAGTAACAAACAAGGAGGCAACATCATCATCAACCTTTTGCCTCAACTGAATAAAAGCATTTGGTCTTCACTTCAGTCTTGGGAACAGGACTTCAAAAACAACAACAACAACAACAACAACAACAACAACAACAACAACAAAAAGCCCATGCATTCACTGTTCTGTCCCACCATCAACAGATATGCCAATTTCCATAAACCCAGCTGATCACTGGGCAGCTGCCCCTGACATTTTCTCAGAAGCTGGACCCACCAGGCTATGCTTCATCTCTGTCAGGGATGGTTATAAACCCTGCCTTCTGGGTGGTTGATTAAAACAAAGGGCCAGCTGCAGCTATGGCTGCTGTGCTCCTCAACTCCCCTGAGATGGTGTAATTAAAATGCCACAAAATTCCTCAACTCCCAGGCCCTTCTGGAGGGCATTCATCAAAGAGTTTTGACAAAACCAGAGCTTGTGGCGAGGGTAGAGATGGCTGACCAATAATTATGGGTTTCAGTTTGTCCCTATAGGCACCCCATAGCTTTACCTAAGTTGCATCTCTCACCTTCTATTCTCACCTCCCCCTTCTCATCCCCATCTTCAGTGCAGGCCATCCTATCTTTTGTTCTGGCAGAGATAAGATGTATAAATGATGAGTGGTTGACAAAGTGTACTCCAGTGCCGCAGGCAGCTCATCAATCATTTTCCACATGTCGACAGATAATTGATGCAAACCCTGAAGGCTAAGCTCCATCAGGTGAGAGGAGGGGAGAATTAAATCTTCTGTCAGGAGCCAAGCAGCTGATCTGTATTTAACATTCTTTTTAATTTAGCACTTGTTTGTTTTAAGCTGAGTTTCTGGCCCCTCCTTGCTCTCCACACATGGAGAAGTGGCCTGGGGTTTGCTGACCCCACCACTGCAAGGGGCCCTGGACCCAATGGTTTTCTGGACAAGGCTATGGGGAAGGAAAGGAGACAAGACCACCCGGGACTGCTAGGGAGGCACAGGGAAACTTTCTTTCTGCCTAAGTAAAGCTTAACATCAAAGGCTTGGCTGTCGATTATCTGTCAACAGGATCTGGTTGGCAGGGTAATACCTGAACACAAGGAAGAAACCACTTATTGCTTTTTTTACTTAAGGAAAAAAAAAACAGGAAAAATGATCCAACCCCATATTTTGCTTATGAAATGAGACTGAGCAACACTTCCAGAACAGAGTTGAAGACGGTTTTTGTTTTGTTTTCTGTCTTTGTTTGTTTGTTTTACTTCTCTTGCTTCAACGAAACACAAGTTAAGTCAGCCTTAGAAGGTTCATGTCAGCCAGTAAAATCTGAGAATCTTAATGAATGGTCAAGACTTTGTAAGTTTCACTCTTCTCCTTGACCCCAACTCCATTGTTTTATCACTGACCTCCAATGCTGACACTCATGTTCACCTACACACACACACTCACAAAACTTACACACTGCAGAAATCTTTGCTTTTGGTCACTCAGGAATCCTGGTGAATGGAAAATTACCACGTGTGCCACAATCACCAATTTTCAAAAGAATGATAATATAATCTATAAGACCCTTAACTCCAAATGGACCCTGAACCTCATCTTCAGTGCCTTATGGTCATTTGTAGGAATATGATGTTCTAAAAAAAAGTTCTGCTTGATACAACACCAGATAAACCAGCTTTTTATTAGATTTCATTTTCTACAAGGATATGAGCTGACATCTAAGACGATTCAGTCCTAATGGCCAGGCATCAATCCCAAATTTGTCACTGCACCTTCTCAACTGAAATCAGGCATCTCTCAAAGCAGCGGTCTGCTCTGCCTTCCTTTCCTGCTTCTTGGGCTTAGACACCACTCTCTCTATTTTGGTGAGGTCCAGACATGTGGACAACAAAGCACATTATATTCCAGAATCATAGACTAACCCCCAAACATCTTCCTATTCAAATCCTTTTCTTATGTTTGTAAATGGACCCTTGGGGCCTTTCCCAACAACCTTTAAGTGGAGGGCTTATGAAGTGAGAGATGCTGCTGTGATTGTGCTCAATGCTAAACTGGAGGAAAGATATAACTAGATTTGGCATGTTAAAAAACCCAGAACCCTAACAATCATCAGATATATATTTCAGCTACTTATTCAATGAACGCTTACTATGTACACATCATGTGCTAGGCACAGTGGCTGAGGCTAAAAGTAAAGATGTTTATCCTGTGGGCCCTTGGTAGCTGACAAGTTCACGAAAATACTATGATATAAAATGTCAAGTGCCCTGTCAACGGACAATTCAAAGAGAATGTGCATGGCTAATAAACATATTGTGGACATGTTCAGTCTTAGAAATTAGAGAAGTGCAATGAAGTAAAAGGACTTTTTTTCTTAAAAAAAAAAACTGTCCAAATAGTGAAGGTGGTGATGGGGGAGGATAACATCCAGAGTTATACAGAGTATGGGAGAAATGAGCAGTGATACATAAACAATAGGGAATAAATGGATTGATTTTGCTTAAAAGCAATTTAGTAATATGTATCAAAGACTTTAATTATTTCTAAAAAATTTTCCTAAAGTGATAATTAGAGAATGAACAATATTTACACATAAAAAATCCACTGAAAAAAACCATATACCCAACACTGCAAATGATATACAATATGCATAGGATGGCAGAAAAGGGCTATGACACTTCAGAGCTGATTGATTACATTTGGCTGAGAGGAATTAGGGAAAGGCTCCTGAGGGTGAGGGGCTTTACACTGAGTCATGAGAAATGAATAGGACTGTTGCATGCTGGTCAGGAGGATACTCTTGGAGGGTGGGTGGGTGGGAATGAAAAGGGCACAAAGAGAGGGAAGCAGAGAACATTTGTGACAATGAGAAGTAGTCCAATTTAGCTGAAGCACAGAGATTGTGAAGGGGCAGTGGTAAAGGGGTCTCCCTGCCCCTTTTTGCTGGATCATGAACAGGCCTTTTTAGTAGGCAAAGGGGTGTCCCCAGCTGCTTTTCTGTGGAAAATAAAGAAACATGATCAAAAGCCATGGCATGGGAAGTTTACTCTACTTGTATTGTATAAGACAGGTGAGGCTGGGTAGAGAGACAGACCAGACTATCACAACAGTAATGCAAACTGTCTACTGGGAAACAATACACCCCCTACTAACACACAGGGGAAAACCTAGTCTGGCTTAGTTTCATTGAATAGCAGCTTCTTACCAGAAAAGTTTTTTAAAAGTCTACTTATCAAAACACAGGCTAACAAATGATCAGTCTCTATTTACAAGTTATCAGAACCTGTTAATCAATCCCCAATTAAAATTTCAAGATACAAAGAATTCTAAGGCATTTTAAATATGCAGAATTACCAAGTAACAGAGGTGAAGTTCTACACAAATGGCCTGCGCAAGAGGGGTTGGTTACTAATAACTCAATGGGCTAGAAATATGTCATAATTTAGAAATATTTATGGCTAAATGTGAAAAAAAAAGTAGTCGGGATGAGTCTAAGTGGACATTAGGTGTGAAGCTGATTACTACCCCTGAGCCCTGCAGGGGTGTTTGTTTGTTTGTTTGTTTTGTATATGTTGATTTATTGTAGTTCTGAAAGATGTCCTGGAAAAAAGTTTGAGCTGCAAAAGTTTGAGCTACTATTCAGATATGCTGATAATAATAGCTAATGTTTATGAAGTGCTTGCTGTAAGTCAAGCACTATTCAAGGTACAGATACTAACTCATTTATTCCTCACAGTCACCTTATAGAGTGTTATTATTATCTCATTTTACATATGATGAAACTGAAATCAGAGAGGTTAAGTAATTTACCCGGGGTAATAAAACTTCTAAGAGTAAGAGCCAGGAATCGAACCCAGGTAGTCTGGTTAAGAGCCCTTGCTATTAATTACTATTTAGACTACTTTCCACTAAAAGATGTTTCAGCTAATTTGCAGACAAGGCAATAGATAGGTCTGTATGTCTCTCTTTATGTGTACATATACAGGTGTGAGCTCTGGAGGAGGGAAAGCATCAGATACCAAATGGAGCAGAACTGTGGGGCACTGCACTAGGTAGATGCCCAACCTCAGAGAGGGAAGATCAATAGACCAGCCTGATTTAACAATAAGACCTGAGAGTAGGAGAGAACAGTAGTTCTGGATAGTTCTGAGAACCCATTCTTACCCACCCAGCATAGTAGTGTACATACCCGCTAGGGAGACACATAGCTAGGGACCATATGCCCAAGCAGCCCTGCTGCAAAATCCATTTAACATGGGAGGCTACTGTAAAAGACAAGTATTAAGTCTCTAAACTATTAGTACTTTTCCCATTGAAAGTAGTGACTTGGACAATAGCCTGGGTAGGAGTAAAATCCAGTGATGCTCTTAAAAAGACAAGAGTCCCAGCAGGCTGAGGAGTACGCCTTCTATAATGGAGGAACATTAGTGCCAAAGCTGGGAACTTGAGCAAAGTAAAGGGAAGTCCACCTAGAGGTGAGTAACGGTGATGGAAAGTACGTCCACCCAGACCAGGGTTCATTTGTGAACTGTGTGGCACCAATTAATGATGTTGATTAAGAAGCAGAGAGAAAGTAGATTGGTGATTGCCTGGGCTGGGAGTGGACTGGTGTGGGGGGAGGGGTGTAAGGTCAGAGCTGGAGGAAATGAGGTTTATTTTAGAGGTGATAAAAACGTGCTAAAATTGACTATGGTGATGATTGCACCTATCTGTAAATATACTAAAAACCATTCAACTCTTAAAAAAATAGGAGTAGAAGGCATTGATTCCTGAGAAAAGAGTGACCCTTCCTAGAGCATACCTGGAGGTGTTAAAAAGGGAGAGAACCACAAAGGGTGATGAGATGCTGAGAACCAACCATATCTTAAAAATTGTATTTAAATTATATGTGATTATCAGGTTCATTTTACTTTGGGTATAGGAGTCTCCTACTGGAATTTACTGAGTATCCTTCACAGATATTAGAATACAGTAGATGCTACCTGGATCACAGACAGGTCTTCTAGCCAATTAATTTGTTGTATGAATATGCCCTGCCCAACCATCACACTCCTTTAATGGGCACCTCCCTGGTAGGCTCCTGGCAAGACAAAAGGAATCATGTCCAAGACACAAAGCCCCCTAGCCTTGTACTCCTGGGCAAGCAATGAGCAGAGATTGCTCCATAGCTATTCTAGGGCCTTTGGGCATCTTCATAGATGGAAGAACTTCAGTGATGGATTTCACTGCAATGTTTCCCACATCAGGGAGCATATCCATCAATCATCTCCATGAGTAAAGGAGGAATGGCTTGACTTTGAGCTCTTTTGGCACCTGGCCTCTCTCATGGTGCTACCACTTCCCACACATTCTCTGAGTCAAAAGCAAAGTTTGCTTTTAATTTCTGCAACAGGGAGCTCTCTCACTGACAAGAGAGCTTCCTGGAATGACATCAGGGGCCAGATTCCTGAGCCAGCTCACAGCCACCTCCAACTTTCTTGACCTGAGAAGTGCTGACAGAACTTCAGCCTCCTGCTCTTCATTGTCCTGTCCACACCAACAGCTGGGGGTGTTCCATCTGTGCTGCCCTGGAGGCCGTGTGTGCCAGCAGTGTGCATGTATGGCAGGAACACAGTGGCAGACTTTGGAGCTGTTCCAGGACTCTGAAAACCTTAATTTTTCTCCATATACAACATCCATGAAAATGTCTGCTTTTCCTGTTACCATCTACACCCAGAGTTCCATGGCAAAAGGAAAAAAAAGGGCTGACACATTGTTGGAGAATTAATTCATTTTCTTTGCTAATTCTCTCCTTTCTCCTCCCAACACAACTACCAGACTTTAATCTTATGGCAACTATCAGAGCAGGAGCACTTTATACACTGTGATCCGAGCCAGTAGTTGGCTAGCTAGTTTTAAAAAATTGGTTAAAATACTACACCTGTACTTAAATATTTTATTTTAAATCATGTCTAACAAACTAATTTGCTTATCTTCTGATGAGGGCTTAGGCATTTTTTTTTTTTTGCATATGGTCTGTTGACTGTAGCTTAGCATGGACTATGTGTACAAACCATTCTCATTATATAGCTTCTAAAATTTCCTGTTTTTTTTTTAAAGGGCAGCTAGAACTTAAAAACTCCTGCAAGGCAATCTGAAGTACAGACTC
Organism: Phyllostomus hastatus; assembly: GCF_019186645.2. Classification (NCBI taxonomy): domain Eukaryota; kingdom Metazoa; phylum Chordata; class Mammalia; order Chiroptera; family Phyllostomidae; genus Phyllostomus; species Phyllostomus hastatus. The sequence continues at coordinate 21,057,609 of NW_025333869.1, forward strand.
CTATAATTTTATGATTTCTTTCTCCCAAGCTTTTACAGCTGCCTTGCCCACATTTAACTGATTGTATTTTTTAAAAGCTAAACCTTTTTGAGTCTTTCTAAAACATTCGCCTTATTTTACATGAAAAGAAATCCCCTGCACTCTCACATTTCATTGGTTTTATGACATTTAATTAAATTGCATCATTACAATATAAACACAATGAACATAAGTAGGTTTGGGGCAAACTCAACTGACTCATGGGGAAAATACAGTTTACCTGGTGCAACCAGGGATGCCTGATTGAGTGAGGAGAGAGCCACCAAAGATGCATACACAAATGACTGTGTATCAATGTGTTGCACTGAAGAAGGGCAGGTGTTGGTGAGTACACCAGGTTGGTAAAATGCAAGTTGTGTAAATAGAGTACTTCTACAGTGTGTGTGTATGTATGTATGTATGTATATACTATACACATATACACATTTTTTTGCAGTGGTATTTAGTTTCAGAGAACAAGACAACAAATGTACTTAGTAAGATTGTTTAGCAACATCAATATGAAAAAAAGACCTTATTCCTATTAGCAAAGCCACAGTGGTCAGGCAGGCAAACAGAATCCTGATGTCCTCCTCAACAAATATCAGTGCTGCTAATGGCTGCACAGAGTTGTCCACTTGGCATTTCCCATATAAGCAAACAACTCTGTATCCATGTGGTTGGCTTGATGAGCATGTAGCCTGAAAAGTCAAATTCGCTCCCTAGGCCCAATTTCAGGGAAAAGCATTTAGCCAGGTATCTGTTCTGAGCAGTATCACAATGTGCTTAGGATGGCTTTGGTTGGCAATGTTATCAGGAAGAATGCTGAGAGCCTTTTGCCCAAGATCATTCTTTTCTTATTCCATGCAGAGAGCTTGTCATCAGCATAGCTCCCTTGTGGTTTTCTTACACACAATTCCACATGCCTGCCCATAGCTAAAAGGCTCTGATGAAAACCTGAACTAAAAGTAACCTCTTCAACAGGCTGGTCAGTGCATGAGGTCCCCTGCATGAGCACAGCAAAAGGAGAAAAATGCATTACAGGATGAAAAGAGGATAGTATGAGGGCTGAAGTAGACATGAAGAAGACAAGAAGCAGGATGTAGAGAGTTGGGAGTAAGGAAATGTATGGGGGCAAAATGACTGGCAGGAAGAGGGAGGGATGGAGGACACACCACAAGCAGACTTCCTACTTTTCCACATTTCTTTGCATATTTCTCTTGCTACCTAAAAGAAGCCTATTAGCAGTTCAATAATTCCCACAGCCACAGAGCACTGAATAAAGAAATGTTCTTATGAATGAAAAATTTAGAGATTAGAGATTAATGTGTAGAGAATGCCTTTGGATTATCTACAATTGTAAGCAAAAACAAAAAGCTAAAATTATTGTATGAGAATGGCAATCTAAAATACGAGAGGAAGAGAGAAGGTAGACCCTGCTGAATCACCAGTGAATGGAAAAGACAATTACATCATGAACATCTTCAGCATTCCTGAGGTCAAACAAGCCATAGACCTGGCTTCTCTCATCAAGCTCCATCTCAAGAGCTATTCATGAATTTGTTGGACTAGATATTCTTTTCCTCTGTCAACAAGTATGAGTGGGGTTAGAATGTCAAAGCTCAGGGGGAGATCTGGACTCTCTTCTATTAAACATTATGAATTCCATAGCTGTTCGCATATGGGAAAGAGAGATAGCCTCTCCAAGTAGTGCCTTTATTACTCTCCCCTCTTCCTTAAGCCCTTGAGGAAGAAATTAGGACACACAGCCAGGACCTTGTGTTCACTCAGCAACAGCAAGAAAAGGAATTGCCTACAAAAATAGGACACATAAAATAGGTGGGGTTCATGTTCTGTGAGTAGACAGAGATAGCCTCTTCACAGAAACTGAGAGTCTTCAAAGATACACAGTCTATGAGGCTGCACCACCCTGGGATGGTTTGCTTGAAGCTCTGACTCTCCAGCTGGATGTGGTCATGGTTGGGGGGTGATCACCACAAACCCATACTATCACTTCCAGTTATCAGATCCTCTTCCCAAGGTGAGTGCCTCCTCCCAACATAGGCCTCTTTCCACCCCTACCCCATCTTTGCTTTCCTTTGGTTTTCTGCCAGAGGTTAGGCAGTTTTATTCTGTGTACCCACCATTCAGTCATCATTACATGCTTCATATTTTTGTTAAAGAATTATTTATGATTTTAGGTGTGATGTAATAAGAAAGAAATAGATATTCAAAATCTAATTGGTACATATCACTTCCAAATATACATTTTAAAATATAAAAAGTGGTTCACATAAATATTTCATCATTGTTTAGCTGAATGGAGATAACTTTATTAAAACATAGGAGATCATTATGCTAAGTAAAATAAGCCAGGTAGTAAGGAACAAATACCATATGATCTCACCTTTAACTGGAACATAATCAACAAAAGGAAAAAGCAAACAAAATATAACCAGAGACACTGAAATTAAGAACAATCTAACAATAGCCAGAGGGGAGTGGGGAGAGGCAGTGGGGGGAAAGGTTTTTAGGAACTACTATGAAGGACACTTGGACAAAACCAAGGGGGAGGGTGGAAGCAAGGGAGGGAGGTGGGTTTGGCTGGGGTGGGCGGGAGTGGTGAGTGGAAAATGCAGACAACTCTAATTGAACAACAATAAAGTAATTTTAAAAATAATAAAAGTAATAAAAATAAATAAAACATATGTGGATAGTAAAAAAGAGAGGCCTCTAAAAAATTAAAATTCTCCAAACCCTCTCTACACACTCATAGCCAAACAGAGGAAGATACTCACCTAAGTTTCATCCTGCCTACACCAATCAGCCTACAAAAACATGTTAACAGGGAAAAGTTAAATAGAAGCTGTTTGCTGCTATTTCTACTGCAGTGAGCCAAATTAAATGAAATCAGTTAAGTGTTTACAGCAGAGGGAAATAACAGAAATGAATGCTGTCTCATTTGTCTTCTTCAAAAGCAAAAAGAAAAAAACAATAATTTGAATCAGAAAAATTGTCTAGAATTAGTCCCCTTTTAGTTCCAGCTTCTTAAAATTCCTGCCTTAAAGTTGTATTTCCTAGAAATATCTTCTTAGCTATGCATAAATATCACAAGTAATAATTATGCCACTAATGATTCTGTGTTTTATTTATTTATTTATTTTGTTTGTTTTAATGAAAACATGGTCGTAGATCTCTGCTTTTATGGTGAAAATGATGGGTCTAGGCAGCTCCTACTTACTGTTCACGACCTCCCTACAGAATGGCTACCCAGTGATGTCTGGTAAGATCACTTAAGAAGTGGGCCTTCAGAGCGTGGAAAGTCACTTCCCAGATGATTAAACAGAAGCCCCCAAAGTGAGTGCTTCTCAGGAATATGGGGAGCCATCAATTCCTGAAAAGAGTTAAAACCACCTAATGTTGCTGGTGCTGAGGACACTCACCCAACCTCCATTTCTTCTGTGGCCAAAGAGGCTGGATTCAGGACTCCCACAGGGGCCTAAGTCCCAAGGGTTTGGCCTGGTGTAATTACATCCGAGTTTGCCAGCCAGACCAGGATTCATTTTATCAAGGGCAAATAGCTTGCCAGAGGCATTTTGATAAGCACTTACCAAAATATAGCATTAGCTGTCTTCCTGACACATTCCACTATTTGTTCAATAGTGGTGACATTTAAACGGCAGTAATGTAGGGCAGAAAGAGGCAGCCTGAGAAAAGTTGTGAGTTTCACGTGTGCTGGCAGCATCGATTTCAGCCATGATACACTTGGCAAAGATTGTTAGCAAAGCATTGACACAGGGGGTGTTGAAGTGAAGGAGGGGGCTCATCATCTTGTTACCTCAGCAAATGGTTCTGGGTCATCTGGGGGAACAGATGCCAAGGGAAAAGAATAAAATCCTTCCTTGGGGCTACCATACTGTGAATATTCCATATGTGAAAATTTAAGGCACAGGAGGAATATTTGGTAGTTGATATTGAGGATAAAATAAAATAATACACAAATAAGGACATGGTTGAGTCCAGAGACAAATGTAGAGGTGGTGGAGGAAGAGAGGAAAGCAAGGAGGAAATGAAAGAGGAAAGCAAGAATTGAAGGAAGGCTAAAAACAGGGGAAGAAAACATGCAATGGTGGAAGAAACAGCTAATGGACTCACATCTTTGGTAGTTTAAAAAATAATAATAATGACAATGGTGAGAAGATTCATCTCTCATTTACCCCATTTACCCAGTTATTCATTAACTCTGCAAATATTTGCTGAATTCCCTAATATGACACAGACATTGAAGTATAGAAGAAGATGGCAAAGTATGCTCAAGAAACCTACAATGATAGAGGTGGCAGAAAGTTGAAACAACTACATGCAGCAAGGTGAATGGCATTACCACTTGCCTCTGCCAGAATCCTGAACCTTATACAAGCATGAGCTTCTTAGACACAACACAGAATGCTGCCTCATGTTCATGATATAAGGAAAGAATGCCTTCTGCAGCACATCTTTGGAGAAGCCAGGACTACCCTAACCCACATGACTTTTAAAATTCTTATATGTGTATAACACATTAAATGAACATAAACAATAATAATAGTAAACAATAGTAACATGAATGACTAACACCTATTGACTACTGATCAGACATTTTTCTAAGTGTTTTACATGTATTGACTCATTAGCCTTCTTAATTACACCCAAAGTCACAGAGCCAGGAGACTTATGACCAGATGGTGTGAATGCTGAATCTGAGGTCTGCTCATCTCCGTACTATGCTGCCTCCACCCAAAGACAACATGAAGAATGAAAAGCTGTAGTGATAAGTATTAGAGAACGTGGACAGAGTACAAACCAAACAGCATGGGTAGAAGGATTTTTCTAACCCCTCTATAAGCACAGAGTAAAACACCCAGATCAGGGTAGTCTTCAGATGTACCCTAGGTGATTCTGAAGACCAAAAAGAGATGGAGCCTTCACCCCAACCTGGAAGAACTTCTAGTTGAGGAGAAAAGACTAGTCTCTATAAACCATGAGCAAGAAAAAGGTCTATAAATACACAGTAAGCTTTGTACCCTGGGGTGAAGGTGTGCTCAATGTGGATTAGTGTACAATCCAGAAAGGCAGGCCTAGCAAAAAAACTTAGAGTTCTAGTTCATATTCAACTCCATCCCTTACTTTGTAGGTTACCAAGAGTATGAGCAGTTCCAGCAGGAGACAGAAAGATCTAATTGCTGAAACAAATCAGCAGCCAGAATAATGGCAGCTAACATTTGTATAGCACTTACTCTGTGCAGGCTATACTCTAAGCATTTTTTATATATGAACTCATTTAATCTGAGCTGGAGACAATTATTATTTCTATTTTACAGGTGGGGAGACCCAAAGAAGTTAAATAAGTTACCTAACACAACCCAAGTATTAAGTGGCAGAGACAGGATTTTAACCCAGACAGTCTGGTTCTGGAGTTCTAAGAGTCCATAGACAGGTAGAAATAAAAAGACACCTCAAAGTATTGATGGGTTACAAAGGGCTGCTGATGCCAAGTGAGCTTGGACACAGTCCAAGCAGGAGACAATCTGCCACAACAGATGTTGGACCACCTGATTCTAAGATGTAAGATCGGTTATCACTGGGCCCCCCTAAGACATGGCTCCTGGTTGCACACGCTCCATTGGAGACACCAGAGACTAGGGAAATGCACTTGCTGTTCCCTCTGCTTGGGAGTCTCATTCCCCTGCCCAAATAACTGTATGTCTTAGTTTCTGCCATGAAATGTTACCTTGTCAGAAAGGCTGCCTCCGATCACCCTGCATGAAACAGTGTCAGTTCCCTGAATTCCTTGTCCATGTTACCCTGCCTGACATATATTTATTTATCTCCTTATCTATTTCTCATGCCTTCCTCACCCACGAAGGTAAGTTCCTTGAGAAGGAATTCAGTCTCTGTTCACACTATGAACAAAGTGCCTAGAGCAGTGCCTGGCTCATAGTAATAAATCTCAACAAATATTTGGGGGAATGAAGAGATGCAGCATCCTAAATGGGAACCACAGTGAGATTCAGAGGAAAAATTAGGAGAGGAATCATTTTCTCCCTTTGAGAAGACCCTAAATTAATATACAAGACACTGACTCCTATTGTTAGGGAACAAGCAGTCTGAAAGAAACATGAACTCCATCTATAGAGGAACTGAATATAATGGTGGAGACATGGTCCTCATCTTTCAGAAATTCACCATAATGGGGGAAGCAGGTAGAATGATACCTTACAATGACTGAGAGCCCCCCTCCCCCCAAAAAAGGAGTTGACATGTGGGAATAAAGTAAGAGGAGAAGTTTCCCTTCCCTTCATTTCATGACTCCCAATAAGGGGTCAGGAGAGTTGACATTGGAGGCCAGAACACAGCAACCATGGAGAAACAAAGGCAGGACCATGTCTTTATCTGACCTGCATCAAAGGGATTCCAGGCAACTGTGTGTCAATTATTTTCTGGTCTCAGCCACTTGGAAGCCCACTTCTCCATCCTTCTTAAATATCTGACTCAGTTTCTCATAACAGCACCTGCAGCCCACATAGATGTGCTACAAATACTGAACAACTACCTCCACCAGCTAAGTGCCTTGTTAACTACAGCATCTCATTACTCTGACCATTATCCAGGCTCATTAGAAGACTCCCTCCTCCTCTCCTTCTTCTCTCTTTTCACTCATCTTTGTTCTCTACCTATTTCCTTCTCTTTCACATCTCCTTCTCTATCTCCCAAGACCATATCTCCCAAGACTCTCTCAAGACCATAATTCATTTCCTTGTGCTGGCAAGTTGAGTTCCTGTGTGTGGCAGCATGAGGGACTTATGCTAAAATCCCAACACCAACTAATGTCTAAAATAAAGAAAAAACAATCAGACAAGCAATGGATTATATTTTCATTTATCTACCTATTTCCATAAATATTCCCTTTCACATAAATATATTGGTTTCAGTTCAAGTCTTTTTTATATATGAGCTCAAATTAATTGTGGTCTATACTAACCTACCAGGAACATCATGTACTGTTTTGGTTTCTGTACTCCAGAGAACAACGTCCTCTATAATATTTTCCTTGTACTGGAGAGCACCTACTTTTAGATCTTATTCTGTTCTAAATTTATTCTTGCTAGCCACTTCAAATAATCCATGGAACAAGGTAGGGTGTAAGAATTAAAAATGATCACATACATACACACATGTCACGTATGTACAAATGGAAAATAAAAAATGTGTAGAACTAAATACCATCCAGCAGAGGTCAAGAAGTGCTGGTGATATAACTGAGTCCATGAGAGCTACTATAAGAAGGACAGGTAGACAAGATTGGGATCCCAGCATCTGGGATGATAGAAGCTGAAAGGATAGAAAAGACACAATGACAAAAAATAAAATAAAATAAAAAAATAAATGTAGGGCTTGTCCATCCAACAACAGAACTGGCAGGCTGCCCTTCAGACTTATGGTATTTCACACTCTAAAGAGTCAACCAAAAAACCTCTTTGTCCTAATAGCTCGTTCATGATTAAACATAAATTGACTTAAATAAATTGAAATAAACCTACATATGCCACAACCATGATGGATTATTGTAATAAACCAGGATATGCATTTGGGAGAAAGCCCAGAACCTCTGGAATAAACACAATTACAAGGTTCCAGAGTGCTGCTTTCCTGGAGGTCCTTTGGGAAAACAGAGTTTCATGGGGAGAAATAAATCCAGCCTCTTGACTTGAGAAGTAGCTGTCCCCTGATGGAAGTAGGAGCAGCAACATACTTCACCCAGAAAGTGAGAACAATAGCTCCCTTCTGAGATTTGCAAACTCCCATTACTATCTGCATGGCCAATTCAGAGGAAAGAAATGTATGGTGGTAGCAGGATGGGTACAACATCTAGTTTCTTCCCTGATTCTTCATGCCTTGGAAGCTTGACATACTGTATGGACTGATAGATAAATAAAGAAAAAAGAAAGAAATAAAAAGCCCTTATAGTCTCAGAGAGATATTTCTAGTCATTTTCCAGGATCTCTCTTCATTTTTAACTTATTCCATATGCTTTGCTACCCACAGACCCCAATTGCAGCAGCAAAAGCAATCTATGCTGCCCTGCCATTTAAGTGTGAGGAGCCCCAGCTCTATTGAAGCTTGTCATCTTGCCTATTAGCTTGATGTCTTTATTCACAGACCATCTGTACCACCGAGAGATACAGAGGCAGCTAATGTCAATATGAACAAATGCCTCCTCTTTTACAAGAAATGTCAAACACAGGACAGGCTAAGAATGACCCCAGGAATACCAACAGATGTTCAGTACAAGCCTCTCAAAAATCAATCCTTTCTACAGGGACTAATTAAGATGAAGTAAGGAGCAAAAGTAAAGAAATTTGTGTCATATTATCAGGAACTTCATCCTCACTTTCCAAGCTCATTATGGGCAGATTGGCCTGTGCCCTTTGAAAAAATGCTAAAAGAGGGATTGCAGCCACCAAGGCACCAGAGAAAGCTCTTCATTCCTCTCTGGTTCTAAATGGAAAAAAGAAAGCTGCTCAAAAAAAAAAAAGTGTTACTTATACAGGCTGCTTTAAACAGCCACACACAGAAATGATGCATTTTCAGAGTCTCCAAAAACTAAATAACAGGATGGAGAAGATATGATTGTAATATTTTTTTTTCATCTAAAAGGGGATAAGAAGGTTTGGCACCCTGGGCTTCAGAGTCCAGGCTGACAGGACCACAGAATGATTATCCCCTACAAGGTAAGTGAATGTCTCTTGTACTCTAAATTTTTCAAGTTTTCATCTTTCATGAAAGAGCAGAATCTTGGTTATGTGTTAGCCTCAAATGAACACAGGTTGCCATTTTCTGAATTTTAAATATAGCTCACCTTTGCCTTTACATAAGGAAATATCTGCCAACCAGAATATCTCCGGTTCTTCCTTAAACCATTTGTTACACACTCTGGTTGGGTAATAACATGAGCACACTATATCCTAACAAAGTGGTCCTCAAACATTTCTGTGCCAAAACACATGGTGAATGATTTTATTGAGCTCAACCCACTCCCAGGGGCATCACTTAAGGTGAGATGCCATTCTCCCTGAAGTAATTAAATGTACCCTTTTCTCCCTGATCAATAAATTATAGAGAAAAGCAGGCAACACATATTGATTCTGACTTACATGAATGTAGATCATTCACAAACTTCAGTACATCACCATCAGCAAACCTTTGCTTGTGGCTGCTCTCATAAAATGACTCTGAAACTTTACTACTGAATCATGGTAAGACTGCAAAATACCTCTTGGATATTCTCTGTCATTGATCAGCAGCAAAGCGTGGAGCCACCTCCACAGCACCATGGTTCCCCCATAATATCTCCACCATAAAACAGTGCACACAGAGGGATGGGTCAGTGTCTTGAAAAGATGGGTTCTTTTTTTAAGTTATAAGAGATTCATTTGTTGGCCTCTCAATCTATACAGCAACAGGAGGAAGTCATAAGGACTTCATGAACCACCAACACCACTGATTTACTCTGTACTAAAAGACATCACCAGCCCACCATCAACACTGAGCTACAAGAAAACTTGTCAATATACTGGATGCTACAGTAAGCACTGGACATCACCTTGTATCATGCCTGCCAAAGTTTTCCCAAATCTTTCTATCAGTTCATAGAAGGGTTTGATCCTAGGAGATTCCCTTTGACAGTAGAAGTGACTCAGTCTTCTGTACCTTTCCCTCAAAGATCATGAGAGCCAAATGATGGCTCTTGGAACTCCCGGCCACTCTTTGCTTTTCCTCATAAAGCTCTATGGTGCCAGGGTGAAATCTGTGGCAGAATACAAATACTAGAACCCTACGACAAATGAGCATTTATTTATTCATAATAATTAATTCCCCAAAGATTATGCTATAAATGTATAGCCTGAGAGAAACCATCACTAGGAGGGTTTCACCTACAGGTCACCTGTTCTGTCATGCTGTCATGAACTCTGTTCATCCTGGGAAGGCTTGTACTTCACCCTCCTGTGAAGTGGATCTCTTGTAGGGTTTTTCCAACAATAAAAAGAATTATTTAAAGATAATCTATTTTAACATTCCACTTAGTGAACCACTTTTGGGAGACTGAAGCATTAACATGCCTTGGTTGGGTCTCTTATCCAACCTACTCCCTTGACAACAAAATCAAATAAAATCCAATATAATCTCCACTCTTCCTTCTTCATTCTTTGTGATCATGACACTACATGTGGCTTTGCTGTTAAGTCTGGAACTCATTGAAGACCATTTCTTTTAAGTTTGTACAGGTAAACCATACAAGGTGATCTATTTCTTACCTAGAATAGATTCCTAATTTATGAACACCTGCATTGGAGATCAGGCAGATTCAGGGAGCTGGTTTGTGTCCAATCCAGGAGCTAACGAAGTTGGTTTTTTTGTTTTTTTGTTTTTACTTTTGTGTAGACTGAAGTACTCTTCAGTCTACGAGATAGGGGTGTATAGCAGAGATGGAATCTGGGAAGTCCAAGAGCCCAGTGGAAAATGGTTGAAAATTCTACTAGACCCCATTACAGCCATGAAGTGGCTCTTGAATGGGGTCATGGACAGAACATTAAAAGTGGAAGGAGAAAATCTAGACTTGCCAGCTAAATCTCAGTGTAATCCAGTTTCTCATTTATATCAAAATGGCCACTATCACCAGCCTCATCAACCAAAACAAGTGCCATAAAGTGTCTTCTGTCTCTCAAAGATGTTATCAGGGATAACTTTTTGCCCAAAGGGACTCAGTGAGACTCTACTTCAATGGGATTTGAAAGTTTCACATGGAGGTCAAAGTGTTTTTGGGAAGGGAAGGTGGGAATATGATAAGGAAAGTAAGGATCAAAGTCTTGCTGGGAAACTCACATCTAATAAAAAAGTCTGAGGCTTCTTATCAGCAGATTCATCAAGGGTTTGTTATGTGAAACTGGGAATTGGGAGGCTAAGTTTCTAGTCGTGCCTTCCATGGGCAATGGGGCAAGTCATTTACCTTCTTTGAGTCTGTGTTTTCTCAGCTGTAGTCTGGGTCACCTGAATTAAAGTTTCCTACAGTTCACACTAGATCTAAAACACTGTATTTCTAAGACTTCATTCTAATCCTCCATACTGTCTTTTCTAAGCAGAACATTCAAGATAGTTTATATGTATTGTCCCTGGAAAGCAGCAATTTGAAATGTCGGCTCTACATGTTTGGTTTGTCCTTAATCCCCTAGCAGAGTGAAGCATTTGTTCTAGTGCATCTGAAGGGACACACATACTTACACAGGCACACATGTGGGCATCCCACATCAATACCCCCGGGACCCACAGCGGCCCCATTCCATCCCATCTCAGCACATAAGCCAGGAGTGATAACTCACCACCTCACACTGTGCTTTCTGCACGTCCAAGCTGGCAGTACTTGCTGCACCCAGAACCTGAGAAACATCTGCAGTTTTGTGATTCTTCCTGCTTTCCATTCCCATGATGCTTTCTGAGCCTGCTTGGATCAGAAAAAGGTCGCGGGCTCCATCTGGCCGCCCTGCCCCCCTCCACTCTCTCCCTCACCACTCCCGTTCCCCCTAAGGAGTTTCTGCCCATTTTGTCACTTCCACCTGTTCTGACAGGTTCCCCTGCTTGACCCCAAGATAGCCCTTGGGGACATTAATCATATAACAGCCGGAGCCGTGAAAGAAACAAGGGTTTGGCTGGATACTGTTACCGTCTCTGTCACCTACTAATCATGTCCTATGGCACGGAGGGGCTTAATCAGATGGTCTGCTCTCTCATTAATCATCCTGGGCTCACTCAAACTTCACAGAGAGATTAAAGTTTAGCTCCACTGGCTCCCTGCGCCTCCTCCCATCTTACCCTCTTCTTAAACAGTTTCACTTAGGGCAGGTTTCTTGTTCCCTTTTCTTTGCCAACTGGCAGGGCCCCTTGAAGTGTCGGATGCCTACCAATACCACAGTACTTAGGAGGAGGAGGGCAATTCCTTGCTTCATTTTTATCCTCCCCCTTTTGCTTCCCAATCCACATATACATTCAGAGGCATGAGATCAAAAACCCATTTATGTCTACACTACAGAGGCAAGTGATTTTATACATCTACCTTAAAAATAATAAAGAATTTTGCTGTGCTTAACAAACAGCAAGGAAAATTAAAAGAACAATGATTTTTAAAATCCAGTTCATTAAAACCACATGTGTGGCACAATTGGCTGGAGAGTAGCTCTATCACCAGGAAAGGCACTCAGTCCCAGAGGATCCAGGCCAAGATTACTGTCACTTGCCACTCTGTAAAAATTATAGCTTGAAGCAGGTCAAAAATAGCCTGTATCCTTTACAAATTTTTTCCACACCAAAATAAAAATTACTGAAAGGACCCTCCCAAAATACCCTGTACATGAGAGCCAGAATACATTTTAGCACCACTGATTCTTACGGTTTGCACTTTTCTGTGCTTCAAAGGGGAAAAGCAAGTCTTAGCAGAGGGCTTCTCTCTGCGTATTGGTTTTGTACTTGCTCTGGGTGCTGTTGACTTTGCAGCGCTGTATGACTATGGGAAACAAGGATAATATTTGCCCTCAGAGCCAGGAAAGAACAAATATTTTATCAACATCTAAATCATCTCTCATCTGCAGGGGAGGTGGGGCTGAAAGCTCAGCTGCACACGTAAGCTGATGAGGACAAAAGGAGCTTCTAGGGGAATCTTCTGCCTGTGCAAACTTGACCTTTCAATACCTGGGACCGTATCCATTGAAATGAGATCTGTCTGTGAAAATCCAAAACACTTCTGCTGTCCTGGTGCCCCGTTGCCACCCCTAATCTCAAAGTAACTGCCCAAGTACCACCATGCTGCCTTTTTCATTTCCAAATGTGGAAACCAGGCCCAGGACTTGGGAAGGTGGGGTATTTCTGTGGATATTTTGAGGGGACGAGGGCTTGCCCTGTTGTTATGTTTGTTTCTATTCAATGATCCTCCACTGCTAGCCCAGAAATGACAGTAGGTGGAAACACTATCTTTCATTACACAAAGTATAAATAGTGTAATCTATCAGCGCCGTCAATCACAATGATTGATTACAGGCTGTCATAGAGAAGAGTGACATATTAGAAAAGTTTTGTTAACAATGCCTATTGCTAGTCAGCCTGCCACAGAGGCTGGTGATTAATGTGTTGTCAGCCTGTAATCCCACACCCTTGGCTAATGAGGCAGGAATTTATCATCTTTACAGAGTGGCAGATGTCAGGGAGAAAGGAATCCAAGTGCTGGAAACAATATACTTTTTCTTACTAGGCCTGACAATTCTGACAGGCCAAAAAAACCCACAAAGCAGCTTTGTATAAGCACCAACTTAAAACGAGGAACTTTTCATTTGGCATCTTTACTTTAAATAGTGCTGCAAAGCAACCTCGATCACTTCAAAAAAATTAAAAATAAAAAGGACATGAAGAGAGGGAGGCACAATGCCGAGTTCTGTGAACTTTATACCCCGTTCTTGACAGCCAGAGACCCCAGGAAAGGTTGCCATGGCGAGCAGACAGCTTTCTTTAGAAGAGAAGCCCAGAGTAACTTTTCACTTTTACCTGTGAACTTGTGACTGGGTGAAAGATGCAGCATCCTATGGTGGCGGGGACAGCAACTTCCTTTACCACCACGTTGGGACAGCTTTTACCTGGAGACACATGTTGCTTTCTAGAAACACTGCTCTTTTTGTTATGGATGAGAAGTTGGGGAAATAACAAAGGAAGCCTTCACTGGTCACTAAAGAGCCACGGCAGGAAGACAGGACTCTTGGAAAATGACTTCCATGGATGCTCGGCTTGTATTTGAAACTACGTTTTCAGGCTGACTTTTTTCTCCTCATCTTCCCTCCCACCCGCTGCTTATGTTTTTCATATAAGGCAATGAATAAAAATTATCTAAACCAAAGAAACCTAAGCCCAGTAAGGAAGAAGGAGAATTCTCTAGAAGCCCTTTTAATAAATACCTTGTCCCTCACCCCTCAACAGAACCTGCCAGCTCTCTACCCGAGCCTAAAAACAGAAGAGCCTGAGTGTCTGTAAAGACACTTTGGGGAAGATCTTGGATTTTTTTCAGATACTATGAGATGCTTTTGAATCTTAGCTGTGTATTTCAACTTGGCCCATGTTGTCCATTCTATTCCACACAACCTCTAAGCGCTACCCCGACATAGGAGATACCCAATCTTTTCCATGGCATACTGAAGACATTTCCAAACTTGAAGATTGAAACTATTTGCTCAGCACTGATGCATCTGCCCATCCTCTAGCTGGGAAGAGGGAGCAGAGTGGGAATGGCCCCTCTGGTTTCTATGAGGTATGTACTGTTCCGTACCAGTACCCTGTGAAGAGGCAATGTGTTGTTTGTTCTCATGTCAGTCTCCAAGGAAGGGGGCAAATCTTAAGTGGCAACATTCTGACGGATGTAATCCTTTTTCAAACACAGATACCTCTGCTAATGTACACAAATGCAATGAAAAAAAAAAAAAGAAAAAACAAAGAGGAAGACAGCAACCAGAGGAGAAAATCTCTGCCTTCTGTCAACAGCACCCTCAGGCTAGAACACACAGCAAAGCAGTAAGTAATTTAATCTCCGAAAGGCAGCTTTCTGGCATTAAGATGCATGGGGGTCTCCAAGAGCCAGGGCACACCCAGTGAGTGCACTGAGAGATGGGCTTAGTGGGCCAGGAACCCACATGCCCAAGAAGAAACTCAGGGTAATGCCAGTGCCTCTTGGGTGTTCCCCATATCCAAAGTGCTGAAGGCTGCAGACCTGTGACAGGCCTGGGGTCAGAGGCTGGACAGCTGGAGGCCCTGGGTGGAAATGCCCCACTGGCTCTTTAGGGGACCTGCACAAGAGGCCAGCTCAACCCTGATGCTAATCAGACTGCTCTGAGTGAAGGGTGACGAGGGCCGGCGCCGGCTCCACTCTGCCCAGGCTACCGCAGTCCTGGCCGCAGATCTCACTTAGCGATAAGCAAGGAGCTGTACAGATGCTCTTCTACCCCTACCCTGATGTGCTGAGAGAGAGGTGCTGAGTGAACCCCCACCCTGAGCCTACTGGCTGAAGGTAGGGTGCTCCATTAGTCTCCCCCAGACTCCCTTCCTCACAACTACAGGAAGACAGAGCCCCCATCTGGCCCTCCCACTGCCAGCTCCTCCTGCTGGCCTGCCAACCTCCTCCTCCTCCCTTTCCCGTGCTCGCTCATGCAGCTTTCATTAACTCCCTCAGCCGGCAATTTCCATCCATTTGACGACAGATTAGAAGTGGAATTCAAAAAGAAAGTCACTTGACCTCCCATAATGTGCTTCTCTTAATTACATTAAAGATTTTCAAATGTAACCATACTGGGTTTGACAGGTAAGGTTTTAATCAATTTCAGGTGGCCACTTTTAAGTGCTCCCCGGACTGGTGCCACGACATTGGCGTCAGGAATGCTCCCAACGTGGTTCTAATTTAAATGACTAATTTTGACACGAAGGAAAGAGGAGAGCCCATGGACCCCCCCTCCAACTTCAGTGGGGGCGAGTTCTAAATTAGGATTAATGCAGCAAGTTGAAGCATGGTTGGAGGTTTATTTTATGGAAGTTGGAGTAAGTAAATAACATTTATCCTTTGTATATGTCTGCATATAATTACAGTAAAGTTTTCTTGTGTGTTAAATTATACAAACTCTTCAAAAGTGGGTGCCTAATGTCTTTTTCTAAAGCTGTGTTATTATTTTGGTCAAAAGTTGTTTACATTAAACAAATTCAATTTACTAAACTTTGACATGTTTGCACAACTGCATATAATTTATGCTGGAAGTCTGAAACATGACTTTCAAATGAACTTTCTCAGTTCTAATTCAGTGGATTGGGGCTTAAACGTGGAGGTGTGGGGGCTTGCTGAACCAAGTTTTTGTGGCCAGTTTAAATGATTTCATTTTCCTTCCCTAAAGTCCTTTAATCATCCATTAAATGTTTATTGAGTATCTACTGTGGTCCAAGCATTATACTGGGTAAAATATATGTCTACTTCCTGTCCTGAGAAGCTTACACATTATTTAAGAAAAGAGATAAACAAAGTAACACATAAAAACATGTTAAATTACAAAAGTAACAAGGGCTAGAAAGGAGACGTTCATGCTACTTTGAGGAGGATCCACATAAAAAGCAGGGTCTGGACTTGTCTTAGAGGAAGGCTTCCCTGAGGAAGTGATCGTGTGAGTTGAGAATAAGAGGAGGAAAATTACGAAGTCAATAAGATTAGACAATTCCAAGTGTTTTGACAGAGGAAACCACATGGGCAAAATCCCACAGTAGCCTGGAGAATGGCACTTTAGAGGTACTAAAAAAAAAGAAGAGTATCTGTGAGGGATGCTGATGGTATGAGGTGAAGCCGGAGAGTAGGCAGCAGAGCCAGGCTACACAGGGTGGCTAGGCCATGTTACAGAGTTTGATCTTCATCCTGAAGGCAAGACTAAGCCAGTGTAAGGTTTGAAGGAAAACATCCTAGTGATTTGTTTGCACTTTACAAAGATCAGTTGAAGGAAGCAGAGTACACTGTAAGGGGTCAAAAGTTGATAAAGGTAGATCAGTTTGAAACCTATTATAGTAGCCCAGAATTTTAAAAATGCAAACCATAAATATGATATGGATATCACTAGGGTGATGATGGTAAAGGATGAGCAAGAATGGCTATAAGAAATGATAAGGAAGTAAAACTGGCAGTATGTTCGAACAGATGGGTCAATTCTTAGATTCCTGACCTGAATACCTGCAGGGCTGATGGTGCCACTCATTGAAATCTCAAAGGTTTCTGAAGCAGGACTGTATATGTGAGGAGCTTAAGGGGCCTTTGAGGCATCTGAGCCATGTCAAGAAGTCAGGGCACCTCTCTGGAGCTCTGAGGACACATCCCCAAGTGTATATGGGTGTTAGCTGAAGCTGTGAATATGGATGAGACAACCAAAAAAGAAAGGTCAAACTGAGAAGGAGAGAGGTCCATGGGCTGAGCCTTGAGACATTTCAATATTTATTGGCTAGGTAAATGTGGATGGCCTGTAAAAATATGGTGTAAAAGTGGCCAGGGAAGTAGTTGGTAAACCACCTGGATCACAAAAGCCAAGGAAAGACAGTGTTGCAAAAAGAAGGGGTGATACATTTACATAATAGAATACTATGCAGCAGAAAGAAAGAAGGAGTTCCTACCCTTCGCAACAGCATGGATGGAACAGGAAAGCAGTATGCTAAGAGAAATAAGCCAGGCAGTGAAAGACAAATACCATATGATCTCACCTATAAGAGGAATCTAATGAACAAAACAAGCAAGCAAGCAAAATTTAACCAGAGACACTGAAATAAAGAACAAACTGACAGTAACCAGAGGGGAATGGGGATGGGGTAACAAGGGAATAAAAGGAAAGGGTCATCAAGAAATATGTATAAAGGACCCATGGACAAAGCCAAAGTGGGGGAGGAGGGAGGGTGAGAGGTGTGGGTGGAGAGGGAAAGTGGTGGCAGGAAAATGGAGACAATTGTACATGAACAACAATAAAAAATTTAAAAAAATAAATAATAATAAAATAAAAAAGACTTTACAATTATTTAAAAAAGGAGGGTGAACAACAGGTTTTACTACTGCTGAAAGGCCAAGCAAGATACTCACTAAAGGGTCCACTGGCTTCAGCAACTTGGAGGGAATGTGGGGAATTAAGCTAATGGTAGAGTAATGAATTTAAAACTCACACTGTCCTAGACTGGAGTAAGTTGTTGAATAAGTTGTAGGTAAAGAAATGGAGACTGTAGTAATACACAAATCTTTTGAAAAGTTTGGCACTAAAGGGAAAAGAGAGGGCTGCATAGGGTTGTGGGTAAAGTGGTTGTTTGTTTAAAGGAGAGAACAGAGAGTTCTCAAAATTTGATGGGAAAGATTGGTTTGTCAGGGAGAGGTTGACTATACAAGATGAAGAAGAGAAAAAAACAGCTCTGCTTCCACCAGCAGGTGAAGGAATTGCCGGTATCCATCCTTAGATAGGGGCAGACTTGACTGATTTTGCTATGTATTCCTGGAAGAGATTTCTCTTGGGGATGGAATGAACATTTCTTTTGTCAGCACACCAAAAGGTACCTAAGATAAAAGCCTTGTCACTGACCATGTTAAAGTCATCAAACATCTTTGTCAGGCTTGACACAAAGTGGTCAGCATTTTGGAAGGAGGGGAGAAAGAGTTCATGCCCATGCCCACCGGTAGTTCTGGAGATGTGCTCTAAAGCCACATGGCATTGACTCCTGTCTGGTTGCCGAGGGAGGACTACAGCCAGAGTGAGTGAGGACTATGGGGTATTTGGATGAATAGGTGGTATTTTGGTCTGATTTTCACAACTTCTTTGTCCTTTCAGGAATATGCTGCCCATTGACCAACAAGTATTACAATGTGTTCAGCTACACTCGACCTTGCGGGAAACAGGTAGGAAGTGAAAAGCATAACAGTTATTTTTACATAACTCACAGAGCAATGGGAGAAATGAGACAAACATATTTGAAATAATTCAGCAAGAGTACTTCCAAAATTTAGAAGTAAAAAGATGGTCTGGAAAGGCTCTTAGAGGAGGTAGAAGCTGAGTTGTATTGTAGGTTAAGTAGGATTTGAATTGGTGCTGAGTGGGGGTCAGGGCATTGAGCTCTACCTCTCATACCTCACTTAGCATTCTTTATAATACAAACATTTCATTGATGGAAAAATAGAAAACATACAAAAAATAAAATTAAAATTACCTGCAACTCCAGTACCCAGAGATAAACATGATTAACAACTGGTTAATTTCCCTTCCATTCTTCTTTCTAATTATGTTTGTGTGGGTGTCTGTGTGTGTATACACACACATCACAGGCACATGCAAATGTAAGATGGACCTGTTTACCCTAGTCTATTCTTTTCTAGATAGCTTTTTGGTTTTTGTATGAAGACCTAATGGTTATTTTATATTATAGACATATGTAATGTAGACATGAAATTCACCCACAATCTGATCTCCAGAGACAACCACATCTAGTCCAGTCACAGAGGTAACTACAGAGAGGTCGGATCCAGGGTAGGTGCACCAGTGACTCTCTGATGACAGATTTGTTGACTGATCAGTTGCATCAAAGACCCCATTACTGAGGAATATCTCCCCAGGCTTCAGGTAAACCTTCTCACTTTTCTGTCTCTAGTGACCAGACATTTGGAGCCTGGTGTTTCCCCCAGCTTCAAACAAGTAGAGATAAAGCTGCCATATTTGTATTTGGTATAGATGTCTTACTTCTCCAATATCTTTTAGATTCAGCAGTACTTCTACCTTATACTGTGGGTGATAAGACTGCTTTTAGGATAAAGATTTAATGAATCTGTCTCATTCTTTGCCCAGAAAAGATTCTTTTTCCCTAATGGGAAAAATATCCCAGGACAGGGTCCCAGGAGGAACAAAAATTCAACACAAATGGTTGAAGGAAGCAACTTTAAAGAAAAAGACTTTCTAAAGGGCAGTGTCAGAGGAGCCAGACAGGCAAGTAAGGCACCTAGTGACTAGCAAGAGGGGAACCTGTTACCACCCAGGACTGAAGGGCCAGGGGATGGAAAGGGTGCTGATAGACACCAGAAAACCAAGTCATGGAGGTAAGTTTCCCTTCCTCTGGGGAGAGGGAGGTATAGCATCAATGGTCTGTAGAGAATCAAGAGGTGCTTTTGCTGCATTCCAGAAACAGGATGAAAGCAAGGCCCTGGCCCAACCCCAAAGGCCCAAACTGCCATGACTGGAATGATTGAGGCTGTGACTGGGAGGCACAGAACACCAGGACATCATCCCTCTTTTTGCATCTAGTCACTGGCCCTTACAATGTGGTCCCTGGGTCAGCAACCCTGGCATCACCTGGGAACTAATAAAAAATGCGAATTCTCAGGCCCACCTCAGACCTACTAAATTAGATACTCTGGGAGTGGGGCCCCCAAAATTGTTCTAACAAGTCTGCAAGCTGAAGTTTGAGAAGCATTGCTCTAAGCTAACAGGTTTCTTTGGAAAAGAGGTCTAATGAGCAACACCTGGAAGGACCAATTCAGCCAGCCAAGGAAACTGATTAGCCATGCATGGTCCACTACCCCACACCTTGCACCCACCTATCCACAGCCCCCATTAGGGAAGACCCAGAAGCTGGGAGGCAGTAGGCTCTTGCGAAAGACCAATGATTGAAATAAACTCTCTGAAGCTCTCATTGCGTCTGGGCAGAAATAGCTGTTCTGGGACTCCAGGGGGATATTTTAGAATGATGGAGGCTTCGTTACCAGCAACCTCTGCCTCTGAGGACTCTCTCTTCACTCTGGCAAAAGAATGGACATGACCAGGACTCTGCTATTGCTAACAACACTAGGAGATGATGTATTTCTGCTAATGGCACCTTCTGTCGCTACAAAGAAGCTGCTCCAGCTTCCTCTTGTCCCGCAGAGAATCTGGCAGCCTCCAGAAGATAGAATAGAGACCTGAGGACATTTGGAAGATGCACTACACAGGAAGGGTGTTTTCAATTTGATTTACCTTCCATCTCCTACAAGGAACCAATAGTTAGTACCACACTGCATCACAAGCCCAGCACGCACTGAAAGTGGGCCTGGGGGAGACTAAATAACCCCTGTCAAGTGTTGGAAGGGTAATCACATGGATGCTTGTGACTGGCTCTTCCAAAGCCACAATAACTGAGAATTAGCTTAAGTACAGCAGGAGGGACTCAGGAAGGAAGAAATGGGGAAATGATACAGGAATATTTTATGGCTAGAGACCAATAGGGGTTCCCATCTACTGCCTCAAGAACAAATAGTTACCGAATTTGTTCCTGGTATGCTATCAACAGCCTTAGAGTAAGAGCAATTATTTAAGGGTTAAGGAAAACCTTAAGCTTTTAAATGTAGTGGGTGAAAATATTCAGAAGCTTAGGTTTGTATTGCAAAAGTATACCATATACAAACTTGGAAAACCTTTTAAATGTCAGATGTGTGCACATTTATTCATAGGCAGTGATAACTATTGAAAGTAGAAGAATTATTTCAAATGGAGGTCATGTCAGTGCCAACAACTGTTGTATTCACTCATTTAGTTTTCATTCAATAAATGCCTATTGGGTACCATATTAAATATCCTAGGGCTGCTCTAAAAACTCACCCCAAATTTGGTAGCTTAAAACAGCTGAAATTTATTCTCTTACATTTCTGAAGGACAGAAGTATGGACTTGAGGTGGTATTCTGACAACACTCAAAGAGAATCTTTCCTTGCCTCCTTCTGCTACTGCTGGCTCCAGGTGTCCTTTGGCCTGGATCAACACAACTCTAGTCTCTGCCTAGATGGCCTTCCCCTTTGTTCCTGTTTACCTTTCTCCTATCTTGTGAGAACTCACTGAATTTAGGGCCCATCTTAATCCAGGGCGATTTCTTCTTGCAGAAACCTTTTTATCAAATAAGGCCACAGTCACAGGTCATCTTTGGGGTAGGCAGTAGTCAATGTATTACACTCACTTACTATGAACTTGGCATTGGTTTAGAAGTTTGGGTTACATCAGTGGAAAAATAAAAATCCTGCTTTTTTGGAGCTTATATTCTCGAAGGGGGAGACAGATGATAAATATTAAGCATAATAAATAAATGTCATATCTTAAAAATGGTAAGTGTTCTTAAAATAGAAAAAAATACATCAGGGTAAAAGGATTCCTTGACTGCTAGGGTGGAATTACTGCATTTTTCAGACTATAAGATGCACTACTCCCCCCCGCCCCAAATTTGGGAGGAATGATGGTTGTTAATGCTGCTGTTGAGTTCTGTTTACATTTACATTGGTGAAATATTATGTTTTTTTATGTTATTAAATATTTTACCACATTTTTGTTTCAAATTTTTTTCCTATTTTCCTCTAAAACCTAGGTGTGGCTTATGGTCTGAAAAATATGGTAATGGATAGGGGACATTTGCAGTAATAACTAGAGTGGTTCAGGTATTCTTTCCTGAAGAGGTAAGATTTAACAAAGACCCAGTAAATGTGAGGGAATTTAACCTAATGAATATCTGTGAGGCAAGTATTCCAGGCAGAGGAAATGGTGAAAGCAGAGGCCCTAGGGCAGGACCTTGCTTGGTATATTCTAGAAGCAGCAAGGAAGCCAGGATGGTTGGAAGCCAGGATGGGGAAATGTAGGTGAGGGAATCCAGACAAGGCAGATGAGATAGGGTTTTCCAGTGAAATGGAAGGTCAGTACAAGATTTCACATGGAAGGCTGACCCAGAAACATAGCCCTTCATCTTTCCATCCATCTACTCATCTATTCACGAATTCAGCCCACATTTGTGACCCTGTCAGCATCCTGGCAGGAAACAGAAGGCAGAGTCACCTGTGATTTTTTAAAGAAGGAACTATTTACAGAATCATGGGCTAGGAAAGGAAACACACACGGGAGCTGAAGTTAACCTTGAGCTAGCCTTGGTGGAAACCCATCACTGGGGAGTGTAGGGTGTCTAGAGCTGTGGAGAGCTGCCTGATGTGAATTCATCCTGGATAGACACAGCCAGAGCCACAAACTTGTAGGGTAGGGACAGGAGGAGAGACACTCTTACTTCTCTCTCCTCCAGCTTCCTGTTCTGCTGGTGCCTCTCTCTGTCCAAACCTAACCAGAAGCCAGAGGGCAACGGGGCCTGGGTGGTCAGGGCAGCACACACCCACCAGAATGCACAGTAATGTAAACATAGACCTGGGGTGACACCCAGAGAGGAGTGATACAATCAAGTCTAGTGCCATCTCTTGAGATTCTGTGTAGGGAAAAAGAGCCATGTCTTTGCCTGCATGATGCTTGTATTCCAGTGATAGACATACATTAAACAAATACACTAAAAAGAAATCAACCCTTGCTTGTGAAAAGAAAATGATATAGAGCTTTTAGCCTATAGGCAGATACCAGTCTGTTGAGGCAGCTAAAACTCTGATAGAAAATACATGGTTATTTTGGCCTGAAGAATCAGGAGACAGATACAACCCTCCACTATAATCTGAGAAAGGGGCTTGCATTTATTCTCACACCATTGCAATGTGCTACCACAACCAAAAGAGCTGAAAACATGTTCATGAGCCTCAGGAAGTGTATGAAAATGAGACCAACTCCATTATGCTGCCCTTGTTCATTCAAAACCTGCACACACAACCATGAAGCCAGAAATGTTTCAGCAGCCCATTTGCATACCTACAGGGAGAGAACAAAGGGTCTTGAGACCAGAAGAACTCTAAGGGTCAGGTAGTCTGACACACGCATGATGGGAAACCTCTCCCTTTATCAACCTGAACCACTCATAATGGGAAACTCATTACCTTTCAAATACCTCTGTTAAAGACAACTTCTTTACACTGGAATGCAGTGTTCCACATTATATCTTTTATCTAGGAAGGTTAGGAATTGCTAGAGAAGGCCTAAAGGATACATGAAAATTCATCCTGGGACCAGCTGGCTACAATGTGAGAACAGTCAAAAGATGGTATATATGCCTGTCTCATTTCAATAAATAAAAAGCCAGGTCCCTCTGGTAAAACTGAAACTCAAAAAGTGGTATGATTAAAGTTCATAGAGTCAAAAAAGGATAGTGGGCTCCTCAGAAAGTTAAACATAGAATTAAGCTTCTAAGAACCTACATATCCCCCAAAATGGAAAATGGTATTCCAAAAAGTACACTTACATGCATGTGCATAGCAGTACTATTCACAAATAGCCAAAAGATGGAAACAGTCCAAATATCCATAAACAGATAAATAGGCAAACAAATTGTGGTGTACACATACAGTAAAGTATTTTTCAGCCATAAAAATAAACTAAGTACTGATACCTGCTATAGTGAAGATAAACCTCAAAAATACGTGAGTGAAAGAAGCCAGTCACAAAACGTCACATATTGTAAGACTCCACTTATAAGAAACACCTGGAAGAGATAAATCCATACATACAGAATGCAGACTGGTGATTGCTGAGGCTGGGGACAGGGGAGAATGGAGGGAAACTGCTTAATGGGTAAGGACTTGACTTTGAAATAATGGAAATGTTTAGGACTAGAAGTCATACAACACATGAATATACTCAATGCCACTGAATTGTTTACTTTAAAATGTTATATGAATTCTACCTCAGTAAATTATTTTAATAGAGAAAGATAGCAAGAGTACACAGGTAGTCATCAAATTCTACCACACTAGAACTATTGATAAAGCCAGGTTTACTACCAGGTAACAAACCCAGTAATCTACCATAATTACACCAAAGGGTAGCACAAGATAAAAATATAAATTGGTTTGGAGAACTATAGACCACTGTTTCTTAAGCAATCTCCTGTGAAGGGGAAATTTTGTTGTTATTTTGAATTAAATTTCCAATCTGTCATGGATCAGTACTTTTGTAAAAATGAATTACTAGGACCTCCAGCTTCCACCTAGCATATAAAAAGCTAAAAAGAATATCACTCATGCATTACCAACAAATAAAAGCTGGATGATTTGCAAAATTATGATCCTCATCCTTTCAGAGAACTGAGGAGGATGAGGCCTCCAACAATTGGGTAAGAATAAGTTCAAAGTTTCAGTGGATTACTAAAAGACAAGCATGAGCTAGCACAAGAAAATAAATCCTTGGGAGTTCCAGATGAGGGATTCGTGCCTGTTTTTCTCCAAGGACTTTATGGTATGCTCACAGAGAAACACTGAGAGACAGGTCCAGGTTCTAGGGCAGGTATCCTCAATGGCAAAGGGCTGGAATGGACAGTGATGCTGCTACTGAAAAGCCTTAAATTACTGGGGGTTATGCAGCAAATTTCATCATACAAGGGGCACAAA
The DNA here is from genome assembly GCF_019186645.2 of Phyllostomus hastatus. Lineage (NCBI taxonomy): Eukaryota > Metazoa > Chordata > Mammalia > Chiroptera > Phyllostomidae > Phyllostomus > Phyllostomus hastatus. Next base: position 21,082,551 of record NW_025333869.1, read on the forward strand.
TAAAGACCCATTGCAGCTAGAGAAATGGATAGAAGACAATCCTGGGTGCTGACTATTAGAAGTATCCTAGAGATTATTACTGAGCAAGTACCCCTTCACCCCATGTAGAACAAAGACTATTACAAAGACAAAGGGACAATTTACAATGATAAAGAGGTCAATTAAAAGATGACTTAATAATTCTACATTAGAGTTTCAACAGAGCTCCAACATACATAAAGAAAAAGTAATAGAACTGAAAGGAAAAAGATAAATCCATAATTACAGATGAAGATTTTATCACTCTTCTCTCATTAATCAATAAAATAAATAGGCAAAATCAGTACAGATATAGAAGACTTGAACAACACTATCATCCAACTTGGCCTAACTAACTCACATTATGCAGCTCTATCTCTGCATTAAACAGGAGCAGAAATGCATACTGCTTCCAAATGTACATGGAACATTCATTAAAATAACTGTATTCTATGTTATAAATAAATCTCGATTAATTTAAAAGAATTTAAATCATACAAAGTATGTTATCAAACCATAAAAAAATTGAGCTAGTATAAATATAAAAAGATGTTTGAAATATAGCTAAATACATGGGAATTAGCAACAGGTCTAAAAATACACATGGGTCAAAATAGAAGTCATAAGAGAATAAAGAAACAATATTAATTGAATGAAAATGATAAAATTTATGTGACTTAGTTAAAGCAATGATCAGAGAGAAATTTACAGGACTAAATGCCTGTATTAGGAAGGAAGAAAGGTATCAAATCAATAATCTAAATTGGTTCTTAGTAACCTTAAAAAACAAGAAAAATAAGAGCAAATTTAATGCAAAGCCAGCAGAAGACAGAAACTAATAAAGATTAAAGCAGAAATCAATAAGATAAAAAAATAAAATAATATTACCAAAATCTCATTCCTTTAAAGGATCAATACAATTGATAAACCTCCAAGCACACTGAACAAAATAAGAAAAAGAGAAGATACAAATTACCAATATGAAAAATTAAAGACAAACACTGACAATGTAGATATTAATAATACAAATATTAAAAAATAAAAAGAATATTAGAAGATTTAAGCCCTCAAATTCAACAACTTAAATGCAATTGGCATCCATTTTAGGACAAAAATTACCAAAGTGCATCCAAAAAAGAAACAGAAAGCCTGAGTAGGCCTATGTTAATTTAAGAAACTGAAGTGTGTTAAAAATCTTCTGATAACAACAAAAAATGAAACCAACTAAAAAAAGTATAAGCCCAGGTAATTTTACTAGTGAATTTTATCAAACACGTACATAGAGAATAATGTCAATTCTACAAAAACTCATCCATAAAATAAAAGAGGAGGGAACACCTCTCAACTTATTTTATAAGACATTATCCTGCTGCGTGGTATTTCAGAAATAAAGAGCTCCTACCCTTCGCAAGATCATGGATGGATATGGAGAGCATTATGCTAAGTGAAATAAGCCAGGCAGTGAAGGACAAATACTATATGATCTCACCTATAAGTAGAACCTAATCAACAAAACAAGCAAGAAAAATATAACCAGAGGCATTGAAATAAATGACAAACTGACTACAGACAGAGGGGAGGTGGAAGGGGATAATGGTGAGAAAGGTGGAAGGGTCATCAAAGAACATGTATAAAGGACAAATGGACAAAGCCAAAGTGGGGTAGGATCAAGGGTGGGAGGTGGGGATGACTGGATGGGAAAATGGGAAACTTATATGTATGACCCATGGACATGAATTAAGGTGGAGGAAGGGTGGTAGGAAGGAAGGTGCAAGGTGGTGTGGGGGGGGGGGAATAAAGAGGAGGAAAAAATGGGACAACTGTAATAGCATAATCAATAAAATGTATTCTTAAAAAAGAGAAAAAGACATCCTGACATCAAAACCAAATTAAAATATTTTTAAGTACAGACCAATATTCATTATGAACATAGATTTAAAAATTCTTAACAAATATTAGAAAATCAAATTCAGGAATATAATAAAATATAATATATCATGACCTAGTGGCATATATCCTGGGAAAACAAGCCTGGTTCAACATTTTAAAAATAAATGTAATTCCCTATATACACAAACTAAAGAAGATAAAATGAGCATTCACATCAATAGGTAAAAAATATTTACCAAAATATATCACTTATGATTTTTTAAAAAGCTCAGCACATTAGAAATAGAGGGAACCTCCTCAACCCAATAAAGGAATCTAAGAAAAAAATCTATAGCTAACTTCATATTAGTTGCAACAGACTCAATGCTTTGCCTCTAAGGGAAAGATATGTACTCTCAATATTCCTATTCTACTGTATATTATAAAATCATGGTAGTAAGGTACTATGGTCTGAAGTACTGTGGTTCTAAACTATGGGATAAGGTAATAAATAAAAATGAAGAGCATATAGTTTGAAATGAGGAAATGAGACTCTCTATATTCATAGATGACATGATTGTCTAAAAGAAAATCTCAGATAATTCCCAAAAATTCTTCTAGAAATAAGTGAGGTTAGCAGATTCACAATACAAAATATAATTCTATAAAGTAGCAATGAAAAATCAGAATTTAATATTTGAGAAATAGTATAATTTAAGATAACAAAAACACAAAATATTTATGTATAAATCTTATAAAATATGAGCAAGATTTATATCCCCCCCAACTACAACACATTAAAGAAAGAAACCAAAGACCTAAATGAACAGAAATGCCATATTGATGGACTTGGAGTCTATATTGTTAAGTTATAGGTTGATTCTCCTTTAACTTCTCTGTACATTCCACACAATTCTAGTTCAAGTCCAGTAAAATATAGAAATCAACAAACTAATGCTAAAACTTATTGGGAAAGGCAAAGGAAGTAGAACAGCCAGATATTTTTGAAAAAGAATGTTAGGGGACTTACAATATCTGGTTTCAAGGCATACTATAAACTTGGGTTTATTTCTGGGCTCCCTATTCTGTTCCATCAATCTATACATCCGCGTTTATGCCAATACCATGCTGCTTTGATTATTATGGCCTTGTATTACACTTTGACAGCAGGTAGCATAATTCCTCCAACTTTGTTCTTCTTTCTCAAGATTGCTGTGCATAGTTGGGGTCTTTTGTGGTTCTGTGTAAATGTTTGGATTATTTTTCCTAGTTCTGTGAAATATGCCACTGGTATTTTGATAGGAATTGTGTTGAATCTATAGACAGCTTTGGGTAGAATGGAAATTTTAAAGACGATAATTCCTCCTATCCATGAACACGGTATGTGCTTCCACTTATTTGTATCTTCTTCAGCTTTTTGTCTTCAGTGTCATAATTTTCTGAGTACAGGTTGTTTACCTTCTTGGTGAAATTTATTCCTACGTATTTTATTTTTCTGATGCAATTATAAATGGAATTGTTTTCTTAGTTTTCCTTTCTGATAGTTTAGTATTGGTGTATAAAAATGCAGCCTATTTCTGGATTTTTATTTTGTATCCTGCTATTTTACTGAATTTAAATATCAATTCTAGTAGTTTTTCAGTGGCATCTTTAGGGTTCTCTATATACAATATCATGCCATCTGCAAATAATGACAGTTTTACTTCTTCCTTTTCCAATCTGGATGACTTTTATTTCTTCTCTTTGACTGCTGTGGCTGGGACTTCCAATACTATGTTGAATAAGAATGATAACTGACTTGGTCAATTAATATCATATAGCACATAAAGCAACTTGGACCTATACTTTGCTCCATATACAAATGGTAACTAAAAATGGGTCATAGACTTAAATATAAAAGCTGCAGCAATAAAACTTCTAGAATAAAACATAGGAGAAAATCTTTGTGATCTTGTGTTAAGGAAAGATTTCTTAAATATGATACCAAAAGCTAATCTATAAAAGTAAAATTTCTTAAACTGAATATCAAAATTAAAATTTTTTGCTCTTCAAAAGGTAGGAGCTCCTTCTTTCTCACTGCTGCATAGTATTCCATTGTGTAGGTGTACCATGGTTTTTTCATCCACTCATTTACTGATGGGCACTTAGGTTGCTTCCATCACTTGGCTATTGTAAACTGTGTTGCTACGAACATTGGGGTGCATAGGTTCTTATGGATTGGTGTTTCAGGGCTCTTAGAATATAATCCCAGAAGTGGAATTGCTGGGTCAAAAGGCAGTTCCATTTTTAGTTTTCTGAGGAAAGTCCATACTGTTTTCCACAGTGGCTGCACCAGTCTGCATTCCCACCAACAGTGCACTAGGGTTTCCTTTTCTCCACAACCTCTCCAACACTTATTTGTTGATTTATGATGGCCATTCTGACTGGTGTGAAGTGGTATCTCATTGTGATTTTAATTTGCATCTCTCTGATGGCTAGTGATGCTGAGCATCTTTTCATATGTCTCTGGGCCCTCTGTGTGGATGGAACTGGAAAGTGTTATGCTAAGTGAAATAAGCTAGGTGGTAAGGAACAAATACCATATGATCTTGCCTTTAACTGGAGCATAATAAACCAAAATAAGCAAAGAAAATATAACCAGAGACATTGAAATTAAGAACAATCTAACAATAACCAGAGGGGAGTGGGGAGGTGACAACAGGGGAAGGTTTTCAGGAATTACTTGTAAAGAACACATGGACAAAACCAAGGGGGAGGGTAGAAGCAGGGGAGGGAGGTGGGTTTGGCTGGGGTGGGGGGAAAATGCAGACAACTATAATTGAACAACAATAAAATAATTTTTTAAAATTTTACTCTTCGAAAGACACTAGTAACAAAATGAAAAGGCTAAGCTACATACTGAAATAAAATATTTACAAAACACATATATGATAAACAACTTGTATCTAGGTTATACTAAGAACTTTCAAAACTCAATAAAAAGAAATCAACACAATTGGAAAATGTGCAAAAGATCTGAAAAACACTCACCAAAGATGTATAAATTACAATAAGCACATGAAAAGTTATACTATATACCTATCAAAATGGCAAAAATTAACACAAAAACAACAAAATTCTGAAAGTATCAATTTCTGGCAAATACATAGCACAATGGAAACTTTCATACATTGCTGGCTACAATGCAAAATAGTGCAGCCAGCCATTAAAAAAAAAGTTTGACAATTTCTTACAGAGTTAAATGTACACTTATTATGAGACCCAGCAAATCCTACTCCCAGGTATTTACCCCAAAGAAATGAAAATGTATATTCATGTGTAAGGATCATGTTCACACAAAAATTGTGCACAGAAGTTAATAATAGCAGCATTATTTATAATTATCCAAATCTAGAAGCAACCCAAATGTCCCTCAACTTGTGAATGGATGAACAAATGGTAGCACATTCATACAAAGAAATGCTACTCAGCAATAAAGGAATAACCCACTGGCATATGCAACCACAGAGACTACATCCATTTTAATAAAAGAAAGAAGCCAGATGCCAAACTTTTATTCCATCTGTACACATGTATGAATACATTTATTTCTTAAAAAGGCAAAATTTTTGGAACAGAAATCCATCAGCATTTCCAGAAAATGGAAACGTTGGCACTGCTTAATTATAAAGGGGCAGGAGATACTTTGTCCGGAAGATGAAACTGTTCTTGACCTTGACTGTAGTGGCAATTCCCACACTGTACATGCTCACTGAGATTCATGGAACTCTACACTAAAAGGGTGAATTTTACTGTATATAAATCATTCCTCAATAAATCTTACTTTTAAATAAATCTCTACTTTCCTCTAAGTGAAAAAAAATAAATCTCTACTTTTCCCTAAGTGAAAAAAGCCACTGGAAAAGTAATATGGATTGCGACCTCCCATTTATGTGAAAAACTCTGTGGAGAAGTAAGGGGTTTGCATGCATGTATAAAATTTTGAATGATTTTAATAGTAGTTACTCCTGTTAAGATGTGCATTTAATATGTAATAATTGTGTGTTAAAAATAGCTTGTAAAATGAATAACTAGATATTAAAAAGTTACATTTATTTACAATTTTCTGAATGCTTACTTATAATTTCTGTACTTATCTCATGTACCTTTAATAGTTTGTAGACTGGAATCAGTCCATGAACAACTCATACAGATAATTTCCTAGAATAAGAATGTAACAGGTTTTAAAAAATTAAATTAAAAAATAAGCAATATTATAATATATAATAATATATACTTTTTATTAACCTATTCCATTTCAGTATACTTAGGGTTCCTAAGCAATAAAAGATTATAAATGAATATGTAAAATCTAATTCTACTTCTATTTCATAAATATATATCCTTCATACATGTTTACAGAAAATATTCTGGGAGTTAATATATCAAAATGTGAGTAAATATTATTTCTAGGTGGGCTTATTATACTTGAGTTTTATTTCTTTCCTTGATATTTTCTAATTTATTAAAATATACATGTATTAATTATTATATATAATGGGGGGGGGGGAGACCTCTACTTAGTAACACATGGAAATCAATGTATTTGGTGTACAGCTTTCCATTTCAGAGACCACGTTCTCCAAAGACTATAGAACCTTTTAAGATATGTCAGTAGGGTTTCCTGTTCCTGGGAGGCCAACTTCTGGACCACCTCTTCTGGAAAAAAGCATTCATTTCAAATTCTCATTTACACATTCCTACTATGTGTGAAGTATAATACCAGATGCTACAGAGGATGCAGAATGTGTGAGAAAGCCTGTGTCTTTAATGACCTCTGAGTATTTTCAGGGCGATATGAAGAGTTGAACTCTCCAAGATATGGGAGAAGGAAACTTGATTGTTAAAATTAATGAGACACTGGGAGAGATGAAAATGTCCTAGAAACAGGGACCAGCAGGAACCGAAGTATCCATGGGAGAATGTGAAACCTCAGCCCACTGATACTATAAGGTAGGTACCTAAGTGAAGTTGGGTTGAGAATTCTATAGAGGCCAAATCATGAGGAGCATCAGGGCCAGGATGAGCAGCTGGGCTTGTTGTTACTAGGGAGCCATTAAAGACTTATATAGGGAGGAAAGACCCACCAGAGCCATGTGAAGTTGCACTTCAGTTGACTATGTGAAAAACACCATGTACTTAGTGTATGTGGGGCTGGTTCAGGGAGAATGCAGAGGTGGTAAGACCAGGGATTTCAGGGGAAGGTAACTAGGCTTTTAACTGAGGCAGGATAAAGGAAAGAGGTGAACACGAGAGGACCTGGATTGTATCAACTGTTCAAACATCACAAATGAATGATGATGAAGGGAGGAGAAGAAAAAGCTAACTTAAAGTTTAAGGTGCAGAAGAGACATCCAGGTAGAGATGGAGGATAACGTTCATGGAAACAGAGAGTTCTGTGGGTGGACAGAAAATAGGGGATGTCTTCCCAAAGGCACCAGGAGAAGCTTCTTCAAACAGGGGCTACCTGAGGAGAGCCTTAAAAGGCATTTAAGGCCTGTGGCAATATCTGGGTGATTACAAGCAGTGACAGGGTTTGATGGCAGGGAAGGGGGTGCCATTTGCACAGTTAATGCTGAAAGAGAAAATGAATTCACCAACAGAGAAAACAAAGTAAGGTCAAGGTGGGGAAGAGAAGGGCAGGCAGCAGAATCAAGGAAGCAAGGGAGATTTGCAGGTGTTTTTATGAAGGAGTGAAAGGCAGACAGGACCCAACCAATGGTCTGAGGGGTGTTTGGGAGAGGTGGTGGGGACATGGGAATAATACAAGGGTGAAGAAAGCCTCAGAGAGTGGTGGGCAAAGAATTCAGGACTGAGAAGAAACCATATGTGGGTCTTTAAACTTGGGAGTAACTCTGGGAAGAGTATAGTGCCCCAGGAAGAAGCCAGACAAGTTTTAGGACTCTGAGCATGATGAGAGAGGTAAAGGGGCTGCATGAGGCAATGAGGAAAGAGGGAGATGGAGAAGGAGGAAGGCAGAAACTTGGAGCAGGGGATGGTTATAAAGTTAAGTGAGAGTTTCTTCTTCTTCTTTTTCTCTTCTTTTCTTTCCTTTTCTCTTTCCTTTTCTCTTTTCCTTTCTTTTCATCTCCTCTCTTCCCCTATTCTTTCCTTTTTTGTTAAATAATCAGCAAAACAGAGAAGCAAGCAAAATATAACCAGAAACATTGAAATAAAGAACAAACTGACAGTAACCGGAGGGGAAGAGGGACAGGGGTGATAGGGGAAAATAGGGGAAGGTCCAATAAAGGACACATGGACAAAGCCAATGGGGGTATGTTTAAGGGTAGGAGGTGGGGGTGGGTGGGGTGGGGGACCAAGGTGGGATGAAAATGGAGACAACTGTACTTGAAAAACAATAAAAATAAATAAATATATTTTTAAAAGAGTCGATGAAATTTCATCTTTCAGGTGGGAGAAAGGCTACATTAAGGGGACAGAGTTACAAAGGTTGGAGTGACTATGCCCAGGAGGAAGACTGTTGCAGGCAAGAAGTCTGACAGAGGCTGGGGGGGAGCATCTTGTCTTTGTCTATAACACAAGCTCTTGAACTTTCTTAGTTTATGGTGCCCTTAGTGTTTCCATAATATTTTCCACAGAGAGCTCATAAACCAAAAGAAATACCTAATAGTTTCATTTTATGAAACAATTTAATAAGTACTTATGTCCTAACAACTGAGTAGCCATTTGTCAAAAATAATACACATAAATTGAAAGAAAACATTTTTATCTCATTCTTTAAGTCCCACACTTATGTACTAAGGGGATGTGTGCACTTCTTAGGCCCTACACAACCCAAACTTTGGAATTACTCATACCAGGCATTGCCACCTGGATTTCCTATTCCATATTGATTTCATACTGTACTCGCTTTTTATCATATCAATGGCCACAAACATGCAACTTCACAAAGATACGATGTTATCAAAAGAAATGTAGCATGATCTAATGCTGAAACTATGAGTACCTGAATAGGTAGTTCACACAGGATCCAACAGATGCCACATATTACTGTGTTGCCCTCAAACCTTTAAAATATCCTCTGGCTTCCCTGAGAATCTTCTGGGGCAGCCTGGGGAGCCTGAGCACACAGTTTGGGAATGACAGGGCTGCAGGAGAATGAGAAGGAGAATACAAGGCTTCCTAAGGTGGAGAGCAGAGATGCTAAGGAAACTCAGAAAATCAGGTGTCTGCTGGTTCCCCAAGTGCTGCAACCCTCAGCCCCTGAATTTATTTTTTGTAATTAGGATCTAAGAGGTAGAAAGGTGTGCTAAGCAGCTTCCTCACTATACAGCCTATATAACTCAATGCAATTTCAGGAATACCAGTTCTTACCACCCCAGTTTACCTGCAGGGTGTGAAAGTCCTCAACCAATTTGCCATATGACTCATTAACCAGGGGAAATCATTTAAGTGAGCATTAGCTAAACATTGACCAAGGTCACCATTTAACCTTCAGGGGAAAATGACCCTTAACCACCTGCATATGGCCAAATTGAGCCACAGGCGCTGGAAAGGCCAACACCTTACTGTTGAAATGTTCTAGGGTTGCTTGGCTCAAGGTCTAGAGAGGCCAAGGAAGTGTCAGGAGCCAGTGAAATGGGAGGGGGCAGGATGGAGGGAGCTGATGGAAGGAATGTTCATGGTAAGTAGGGATCAGGAAGGCAGCCTTGGGGTGGAAAGAGCAGGGCAAGCTCACGTTAGTGACTGTAAGTCAGTTGCCCAAGGCCAACAAGCTGACAAGGAATGAGGGACACAAATGCTCAGATAGGGACCTTTCCCTTGGCTCAGACCTCACCTTCTTCAGGACACCCCAGCTACTTTCTGTTCTTTCAGTTAAAGACATGGAGGGGAAGTGGATAAGGTGTGGAGAAGAGCTCAAAGGGAAGGGAATTAGTCTGTATGAAGAAAGATGAACAGAGCCCAAGTTCTGCCTGGAAAGAAGACCATGGGTATTCTATCATATATGCCAAAATTTCTCTCTCTCTCTCTCTCTCTCTCTCTTTCACACACACATACACACAACACATGTCCTTCAGGGGACACACCATAGACTAAAGCCGGGACAGTATGGCATAGGCATAACACTGAAGTGAAGGATACTAACATTTTTGGCTTACTTGCAATTTAATAAACTTTTACTCTAGATATTATTTTATAGTTGAGTAAAGTGAATTCACATTTACTAATTTGTTCAAAGTCACACAACACATAAGTGGTGGCATTGACTCCAAAGCCTTTCTTTTTTCCTATCTAACTCATTTGCACTACATACCTAATGTCCCCACCACCAGATTAAAGTTCACGGTGCACTCTTGGGGTCTCAGAATCTGAAGTTTTTAAAAGGTAAGGACACTAATATCTTTTGTCATGTTGCATATACTTAACACTATATCTATAACATATTTCCCAACTTTATAATTCTTTAAAAATTTTAAAATATAAAACAATTCTGAGATAAAAATATGTGTGTGTTTACCCTCTGCTATTAAAGGTTAATATTTTAACTCCTTGCTTCAGATATTCCTGCTCTATGTAAAATACTTTCAATACATCTAAATACCTGTGCTCTGCCCCAGGTATCCCTCCCCTTTCACAGAGTTTCCCACTCTCCTGGGGTTAGTATATAACATCTCAGGTTTGTTTCAGTAATTTTACTTCACTAGGGTGTACCAATAAACAATATATACTATTAAATGTATTTATATAAATGGTATAATACCAGAAGTACATTTCTGCAACTTGTTTTAATTCATAACCATGTTATGAGCTTGTTCATTTATTTTAACTGTTATATAGTATGTCATCATATGAATGAACCACATTTTATTTTCCTTCTCCCCTACTGAGGGTTGGTTGGCCTGTGTGGTAGTTGTCTAGGGCTACCATAACAAAGTACCACAGGCTTGAGGACTTAACCAATAGAAACATTCTCTTACAGTTCTAGAGGTCAGAAGTCTGAAATCAAGGTGCCAGCAAGGCCTTGCTCCCTCTGAAGGCTGTAGGAGAGAATCTCCCCCTACCTCTTTTAGCTTTTGGTCGCCCTGGCATTCCTTGGCTTACAGCCACATCACTTCAATCTCTGCCTCCATCCTCATGTGGCTTCTTTTCTAAATGTCTCTGTATCTAAATCGCCCTCTCCTTCTTTCTCTTGTAGACACAGTAATTGGATTTAGGGCCTGCCCTATTCCAGGATGATCTCATCTCCATTCTTCTATGATATTCACAGGTTCTCAGTGCAAATGAAGTCATACTCTAAGATTCCAGGTGGGCTTCAATGTTTGGGAGAAATGCTATTCAACCCACTACAAGCTCTTTCTACTTACTTGCTTGTTATCCATGTGCCTTACCCACATCTCATGTCTCTGTGAGCACATGCTGAATGATTTTCTAGGGCTGATACTGACAAGTGAAATTGCTAGAGGTCAGATTTTATATTTATTAAGTGATGCCAAATGGAAGACCAGGTACCAAATCATAATCCCATCAGTTACAATGTACAAGCATTCCTCCCTGAGACAGCTTTACCTAAACCTGGTGTTGTTACTTATTAATTTTTTCTAGGTTGATGAGTATGAAGTGGTATTTCAATGATGTTTTATTTTGTCTTTTTTCAATTAATGCTAAGGTTGAGTACCTTTGTATTTCTTCAAGGAGAAAACACATAACCAGAAATGTAATGGCAGAAAGGTAATAGGACAAGTTATTTATTCAGGACCTTCCAGGCACTAGGATTCTTCTAAGCTCATACATGTATTGGTTTCCTCTGTAGGGCTGTCTCACTCAAACAAATAATTTATAACTGTTTTTCTTCATATCGAAGATAAGGCCAAGTCCTTTAGTGGGCACAAAAAGAATATAAAACAAGACTCTCACCTTCTAAGAACTTACAACATTGTGGTGGAAAAGGCCTTCAGATGCAGACACACATAACAAATATGAGAAAAAGTCAAACAAATAATGTAGACAACAACTAGACAATAATCTGCATGAGAATAAGACCTGCGTTTATTCCCACTGTGTCCCCCAACTTTTGGGATCAGAGTAGGCCATCAGTTAAGTCTTATTATATGGACACAGGAAGGACTGTATCATTTTTGAAGTCACTTAATGAACATAGACTGAAGTGGTGACAGTGGGTTCATCAAAGGGGTAGGGTATTTGGCTGGGCATTGCTGAATGAGCAGGATCCAAATGTACAGAATCAGGGTAAGCAGAAAAAGGGGTGTAGAGCTTCAGAACATCTCATGATGGAATGTCATCATCTGAAATGTCATACACCCCAGGCACAGAGGAGAAGTAGTAGTAACAGCCACTGATACCTCTTATAGGTCTTTGTTACACACCAGGTGTGTAATGAAGGCATAATAAACATTATTTCTTGTAATCCTCACAAAAACCCTAAGAGGGAGGTACTATTATTATCATCCTTACTTGGAGGCTCAGAGATTAATGTAAGTGGATTGCCACAGCCCCCAACTTGTGAGTGGCTGCATCAGGGTTTAAGTGCAGATTTCCCTCCCTCCCAAGACCAAATTCTTAACCTCTGTTTTACCCCTCCCCCCTTTTAATACTTTAATTGGTAAAATACATATAACATAAAACATCACTTTTGCCATTGGAAATGTACTGTTCAGTAGAGTTAAGTACACTCACATTGTTGTGAAACCAACCTGCAGAATTTCTTTCATCTTCTAAACTAAAAATCTGTACCCATTAAATACTAACTCCTTATTCCTTCCTCCACCAAACCTCTGGTAATCGCCATTCTTCTACTTTCTGTCTCTATGAATGTGACTACTGTAAGTACTGCGTGTAAATGGAATCATATATTATTTGTCCTTTTGTGACTGCCTTATTTTTTATGGTATAATGTCTTCAAGGTTCATTCGTGTTATTGCATGTGTCAGAATTTCCTTCATTTTTGTATATATTTTTTAAAGATTTTATTTATTTATTTTTAGAGAGAGAAGAGAGGGAGAGAGAGAAAGAGAGAGAGAGAAACATCAATGTGCAGTTGCTGGGGGTCATGGCCTGCAACCCAGGCATGTACCCTGACTGGGAATCGAACCTGCGACACTTTGGTTCGCAGCCCACACTCAATCCACTGAGCTACGCCAGCCAGAGAATTTCCTTCATTTTTAAGGCTGATTAATAATCCACTTTTTATTTATTCCACACCTTTTATATTCATGCATAGGTAGGTATATCACATTTTTTACATTCATTTTCTATTGATGGACAGCTGGATTGCTTCTGCCTCTTGGCTATTGTGAATAGTGCTGCTATGATCGTGGGTGTACAAATATATTTTCAAGACCCTGCTTTCCATTCTTTTGGGTACATACCCAGAAGGGGATTGTTGAATCACATTTCAATTCCATTTTCAATCTTTTGAGGAACTGTCATGCTGCTTTCCATAGCATTTTGCATCTCAACCAAAGGTTCCAATGTCTCCACATCCTCAAGTCTCTTTTATATCCCTGCCCATAAGCAACCTCACAATGAAATGCCTGCTAAATAAACCATACATCCTCAAACCAAACACAGGCAAAGTGAACTGGATCCACGTCAGCTGCTGGCGACCAACCCATAGCAAGATAACAGCTGATAGTTAAGAAAACAATCCCATTCTCCATTTCAGGAGAGTTTGCCAGGCAACCACACTAAGTCCCCACCACCCAAAGGGGCTTCCCTGAGCCCAGAGGTGTTCCTCAGTATCCAGAAAGTACTTAGCAGCAGTCTGGGCTACACTTCCCAGGTATATTATGACTCCTCTCCTTCCCTGGCATTCAGTTTATTTTCCTTTGCCAACATTATCAGTGACTACACTGAAAAGCTATGTCAATCGTTTCTTTGTCTGAGGGAAGGACATTTATCATTCGCTTTTCTAAATTTAAAAATGTGGGCGTTGGCTCACATTACGCTCTGTAATTTCAGTTAGTGAGTTAATGGGAAAAATGCATTAACATTCTGTTTGTGGTTTAAAATACGTATTTACACAGTTTGACTTTTCATATCCCCAAACTTATAATTTATCCATCATTATGTTCACTGTTCTCTACTCTTAAACATTAACTGCCCTCATTTAGGTGATGAAAGATGGGGAGGCAAGCTGTGGTGGTTTCATGTATATGGAAAACTGATCATCCCAAAGCAGAGTGGCACACTCTCGCCCACTGGTTGGGGAAGGAAAAGGCTCTGGCTGAAATCTCCAAGTTAATGGGTTCATGCAGAGCTGTTGCCTCCAAACATAACAGGCAAGGATGACTGAGCTGGAGCCTTGCGTCAACTCTACCATTTTATGTTCAGGGCTAGACATAGCCATGACCCTGGCCTTGCATACCAAGAGCTCAGATTCCCACCCACAGTGGCTGCTGAGGATCCCAGGATACTGGTAAACTTCCTGCTTCATCTTCCTATTTGTTTTATTATAAAACATCTTCACTTTTTACCAGCACATTTAATTCCTCCAACTCATTCTTAAATCACACATATTTCCCTGTATTTCTACTGATATCTGAACAAATGGAGTAAGTCTTGCCCAGGGAAAAGTATGCAGCCTTGGGGTCAGACGGAGTTGGGTTCAGATCCCAGCTCTGCCACTTGTCAGCTAGAGAAACTCGGGTGATTCAGTGAAACTCTGAGAGTCTCAATGATTTCAGCCATAACAAGAGGGAGATAAAAGCTACCTCATAAACAATAGCCAATGTTTATAGTATACATTCTCAGTGACAGGGCATAGTATGCTACATATTATGTTTCTTTTGGTTCTACTATAATACCGTATAAAGAACAACAAGGAAAGTGCCTTTCCCACTTCTAGCCTTTGTGTCTCACTGAATGGCTTTCATAGAGTAGGAACTTAATGTTTAGTGCCTGTTGAATTAATCACAGGGACAGAACAATTGTCATATCAAACTAATGAGAACAATTAGGAAGGTTTTAATCTAGGAAAAAAGTCAAAGACTGAGGAAGGATCCCATCAGAGATGGGATTAGTAGAATCATGCAAGAGCAAATAAAAACACTTGTTCCTTTTATCCTAGTGGGAAAGAGGAAGAAAATCTTGAAAACTGGATAAACAAGTATATTTTAAGATAAAAGAAGAATTTTTTCATTGAACTTGTAAACACTGTCCCCAGAGGAGGTATAGGCTGAAGTGACCAATATATCCCCCCACCCCCAAAAAATTGAATAAACTCACCAGCACCAAGACCCATAAAGAACTGATTGGCCATATACAAAATAAATAATTATGGAATAGGTTGGGTGCCTACCAGACTTACCTTTTGAAGGCCTGTGCTCCCTTCTTGCCTTCATAGTTCATTCAGAAACTATGGGTCAGTTCCTAATTTACATTCCATTCCCCTTGGGGCCTTCCTGCTTATAGACAACCAATTAAATCCCTGCCCTTAAAGTCTCAAGATACACTGTAATCTCCCCTTATCCAGAGAGAATATACTCTAAGACCACCAGTGAATGTCTGAAACCACACATAATAGCAAACCTTATATGCACACTGATTTTTCCTATACATACATATGTACCTATGATAAAGTTTAATTTGTAAATTAGACACAGTAAGAGATTAAGAACAAGCACTATGCTAAGTGAAATAAGCCAGGTGGTGAAAAACAAAAACCATATGATCTCACCTGTAAGTGGAACCTAATCAACAAAATAAGCAAGCAAAATATAACCAGAGACATTGAAATAGAAAGCAAACTGACAGTAACCAGAGGGAAGCAGGGAGGGCGATAACAGGGGAAAGAAGAGGAAGGGTCATCATGGAACATGTATAAAGGACCCATGGACAAAGCCAAAGGTGGGAAGGATTGAGAATGGGAGGTGGGGGTGTGTAGGGCAGGGAGAGTGGTGGCAGGAAAATGGAGACAACTGTACTTGAACAACAATGAAAAAACCCAATAACTAATAATAAATAGAAAAATTAGAACAATGTATACTGTAATAAAAGTTATGTGAATAGTTTTGGAACCATTATTAAGTAAAATAAGGACTACTTGAGCATAAGCACTGAGATACCGTGACAGTCAATCTGATAACCCAATGGGCTACTAAGTGACCAAGGGGTAGGTGGTGTACATAGCATGGATACACTAGAGAAAGGGATGATTTGTGCCCCAGGTAGGACAGAGTGGGATGGTGCAAAATTTCATCATGCTACTCAGAATGACATGCAATGAAAATTTTTGAATTGTTTATTTTTGAAAATTTCCATGTAGTATTTTTGGATAGCAGTTGCCCATGGATAACTGAACCCATGGACAACAAAACTGTAGATAAAGAAGGACCACTGTAATCTCTCCAAAGAGCAGACAGATTTTAATAAAACCCTCCTAGAGGGAAATAAACTCACCCTAAATCAGAGACACAAAGATTTGTAGGAGAGAGGGATATACTTTCGGGGAGGGAACCGCTCTGTACTTTGGTCATGCAGCCACATCTTCCAGAGACAGAAGATGGCTATGGAAAGAGCAGAATGAGTGCCCTCTCTGCTGCAACCTTGTCACTAGCCTCTGCTACATTCCTGCAGTGATGAATCACTCTTCTCCGTCTGGCTGTCTCTACTGCTCTCAAACCCTGGACAAATCAAAGCCTGTGCCATTGATCAGCAGCATAATGACGGCTGGTCTGTCTTTTCTCTCCTTTTGGTCTTCAGCGGAAGCCCCTCTATCTTAGGCTCGCTGGTCCTGTTTTAGGCACCTGGAGTGGGACAGCTGATGCCCCCTTCAGATATTGAACACAGTCCATTTGACATCCCTCTAAGGCCCTTCTTTTCCAGGCTAAGTGTATCTAGCTCTTTCTATAGTTGTTCTGATGACTTAGCATTGAGAATCCCCATTCATCCCCCTAAAGTGACCCTGCATGACTGATTTTTCATGGTAGATGAGGATTTTTGTCTTCCTTGGAACAGTAAACAGGATGGGCTGTGAAATGCTAATGCTATCCTATATGAAAGTCACAAAGAGAAGGAAGGCATAAAATACCACATTTTTGAACTATAAGATGCACCCCCCCCAAATTTGGGAGGAAAGGGGGTGTGTCTTATAGTCCAAATGTAGCTTACCTGGCTTGCTGTGGTGGGGGTGCAGGGCGGTGGAGTGGGGTCACAGGAGGCAGGAGCAAGGTCACCGCTGCATATTCTTCCCAAATTTGGGTGTGTGTGTGTGTCTTACAGTCCAAAAAATATGGGTAAGTGTCAGAGCCTCTAAGAAACTTTGAGGTAATCCAGTGTACACTCTACTTTTTAAAGGGTTTGAAGGTCACTGGCAAAACATGGTTAAGAGTCCCTGCCTACAATTCCTTGGCCAGAGAAAGTAGTTCTGCTCTACACTGCTTCTGTGGATGAAGATTGCTAGTACCGGTGTGTTATTCTGCTATCACATGAGCATCCCTATGTAATTCCTTCACCTGACATTGGGGTGCACTGGCATACTTCTCAACCCCCCCACCCCCCACCCCAGGCAGATCTGAGTGCCTGCCAACTCTGGGGATGATTTACAGGGCCTAAGAGATGATTTTCCAAGAAAACACTCCATTTAATTGGCCTTTGGTATATCTCCTCAGTGGTGATTTATTTGTCTAGGACAAGCCAAAGAACATCTCTCCCCACCTCTACAAAGCCTCTGGTCCCTGGCCCTCCAAGTTCAGCAAGTTTCTGGCCAGAGAATGTTCTTTCTCTCTGCCCACTCAGCATTTTTTTCTGTGGTTTGCAATCTCATTTGCTAAATATACTAAGATGCCCTGTACACAGTGGTCTACAGTTCCAAAGTGTGCCTGACTTCCTTTGGCTAGGAGTATCAGTCATAAGTCACTCTGCTGGCAGCTGCCATCCATTTATATCCATGACCCATCAGGAATGAAAGTTCAAGTTCTTCCACAGCAATGCCTTTTTCATTCTGGACACTTGTATGAGAGTAGTACCCTCCCTTCCACCCATGGCCCCCCAAACACAAGTACCTAACAGAATGGTAGGCACAGAGAAGGCTTTCAGTGAACAATTAGTAAATGAAATGCTTACAAATATTCAAGGAATAATTTTAAACTTGACACTTATTTGTGAGTGTTGAATGACAATGGCAGACTGAAGTTAAAATCACCTTGAATGCAAACCTAGATGGCAAGTACGATGAAGCACATTCTGAGTGGATGAAGCCAGGGCTTGTTGAAAAAATAAGCAGTATAAAATTTCCCAGCCTTGCAAACAGCTTCAGACTTTTGCCAGCCTACAGCTGCCTTCTACCAGTCCCACTGACATAGCCCCTGCCAAGCAGTCCCTGCGAGATTTTCTAAAAGATGAGAATTTCCCAGAGATAGAAAGAGACTCACATGCAAAGTTTTAGAGGGACACTCTGGTTAAAGTCTCCCCATTGAGCAGGCCTGATGCCTGCAATGCAGTGCTCTGAACTCAGCAGTACTGGGCTTTCCTAAGAGACTGGAGTTGGGGTGGAGAATCGAGGGCTAGAGGAAAATCAGAATATGTGTTAATTGGTCCCTAGTACAGAAGTTTGGTTTGAAACATTGTAAAAGGCAGTTTTTAAATGTGAGGAAACTAAATAATGGGAGAAAGCAGTATAAAGCATGAGAAGGTGGTGGAAGGGGTAGAAGGAGCTAGTTATTGACCCTTGTGGGTGGGAAGAGCTGCTGAGGGCAGATGCTTGTGTTGCCTCAAACATTCTCCTGACTGCAAACAGTCCATCTTCTGGTAATATTCTTCATGGGGAGGGGGGCATGGTGGGTTGGGGGGAAAGAGCCAGAATCACTAGGAAATATGGAGGATGTTTGGGTTCCATGGAAATGGATGCCTTGAACTAACTCTTCCATGCAAATTGAAGGGATTTCCCCTGCAGAACTATCCTCCCTTGTCCAGAAAGTATATCAACAAGATAGTGGGCAACTGGATAGACAGTGGTCACAGAACAGGGGTTGGGGGTAAAGCTAAGAGAAAGGAAAATTTCACCACCTCTGTGGGGTAGGGACCATGGGACAGGCCAGCCCCAGCAAGAGCATTCTTCAAGAGTGTATGTGTGGGGTGAGCTGACTTGATCTGGACTAGCAAAAGAAGCTTTCTCCTCCCAGCTGCTCCAGGGAACTGTGGAAAATATAGTGCAAGATTGCATTACCAATTTCTGTTGGCCTAACACAATGAAAACCCATATCTAATTTGCTGTCCACTATCCCCCCAGGTCCCCTTCAGCATTTACTGCTTTCCAAATATCTTCCTCCCATTGAATATCTGTGTTTCGAATTATTTGTCCCCAGATGTATTAGGATGTATTTACTGCAGCTGAATCTCATCTAGTGATTTCCTGTCCATATGCCTGACAGCTCTAGGTCCCTTTATGCTACGTCTCTGTCATTGATGGGCTTTGTAATGCCTCTCCATTTAGGGCAATATAAAATTTAATTAACATATTCTTTACAAATTTCCTAAGTTATTAACAAAAATGCAGAACATAATGACACAACCACCCCTGTGGCCTTTGTCTGTCTCCAATGCCACAAGGAAGTGGTCCATCAGCACACCAAAGAGCTTATGCCAAGCCCTTTAATCATGAAATAGGCAAAAGAATCCTTGGTTCAATATAATGAAAATTACATTGAACCAGGGCCTAAATGAAGCAGATTTCAGTACCAGCTCTGCTAACAGTTATAAGCTAAGAAACCTTGAGTAAGCCACCTCTATATTCACTTAATAATGAATATGTTCACTATGAGTCTTCATAAAAGATTTAAGATATTAATAATTCTGATAACAATGCTAATAATAGCTCATTTTAATTAAGCTACTACTATGTGCCAGATACATTACTTATACTATTTCTAACCTTCACCATATTCCTATGAAGTTAAGTTTTATAACTTGCATTATGCAGATGAGAAAATTGAACTGAAAGAGTTTAAAGGACTTGCCAAAAGGCACAATGGTTAAAAACTCTGCCTTGAACTGGTATCTTTATGATTTGGAAATAAAATACAACATAATATTCTGGTAGAACCCTCTGGATGCTAAGAAAGAGTTGGTATTGAAGTCATGGGCTGCTCCTCAGCTAAGCTTCTCTTTTCCCTAGCTGTTGTCCATATGGTCTCCCTCAGCCTGTAAACATTGCTTGAGGGTCTGCAGTGTGCCAGGACCTTTGCTGGACAAAAAAGCTTCAGCCATGATTGATTCAAGGTTCTCAGAGCTTCACCCCTGAACCTCATCTTTCTCACAGTATCCAGGTAAAGGACTGTTACTGGAAAGTATTCTGTGGTCAAACCAATCTGGGAGATATCAAGTTAAGCAAGGTTCTTCCCCTGAGACCCTCTAGCTTTTGGTATTATCCCAATGTATGTTAGATCACTCCCAAAGGGGGCAGAGAATGTAGTATTTCTTTCCACTTTATTTAGTTGTAGGAACCTTTTAAAAAGTGCAGCATCTCAAAACACCAGTCCTCCTAGGAACAGACTTGGGGAAATGCTGTAGTAACAGACTGAAAGGGCACTGGTGTCTTCCAAGGTCTCAGCCTTCAGCAAGCTCTTGCCTACCTCTGAATTCCTGTACCATGGGCTGTCTAGAGGGACCCTTGGGCCCATGGAATATATTGTCCAGTGTTATTAGATAACTTTTCATATTTATGGACTCAATTGAAAGATCACAGAAATAAGAGAAGATATTTGATTCATCCTTCCTAACCCTAAGACTTCTCTTTATTCATGCCTTTTTAAAATCCCACTTCATATCCCATTTTA
This sequence comes from Phyllostomus hastatus, assembly GCF_019186645.2. Classification (NCBI taxonomy): domain Eukaryota; kingdom Metazoa; phylum Chordata; class Mammalia; order Chiroptera; family Phyllostomidae; genus Phyllostomus; species Phyllostomus hastatus. The sequence goes on from NW_025333869.1 coordinate 21,103,232, forward strand.
ATTTCCTTTTCCACCATATACACCCTCATTCTAGTGTTAAAATTAGTCCCTGTAAATCATGGTTTTGTTTCCATTTAGTTTTAAAATATTTAAATATTTAAATAGTACTGTGCATATTTTTTTTTCTCTTTTTAAATTAAACCCTATTTTTTTAAATTGTGTTTTAAAATGTAGATTTTATTGGTGAGGCCAGTAGATCAGGAAATGATAGCTATTGAGAAGACAGGTTGTTACTCACAGTTCCCAAGAGGAAGGGGCATACCACACCACACAGGGGTACATACGTGGGGAAGTATCAGGATTGGTCAGAAGGGAGAGGGAGCGAGGGGAAAGTATGAGAAGGGAGCTTTATTGTGGTTTTGTGGGAAGGAATGGTGGAGGTGAGGTAAGCAGGCTTAGGGTTAGCTAGTTGGAGTGATTTCAGCAGGCTCTGGGCAATAGGGGCTGCCCTGCATTGTCTGGTACCTGGGTTTGAGATGGCTAGGTCAGAGGCATACTGCTTCCTGAAGTGTAAGAGCCAGGTAGAGGAGGTGGTTCAGACTATAGACTCTGGATTGGTTAGTTTTCATATGAAAGGTATTTTCCCAGATGAGTGAGTCACTTGTGATCTCTAAGACCTGTTTGTCCCTGGGAGGGGGAACATTTTCCTAGTCAGCTAGGCTCCAGATGCCAGAGTATCAAGAATACAGGAAATAACACAATGTAGTTTATTAAATTTAGCCAAGCTACCATGCCTCCACTGAATCCTTGCTCCTGACTGTTGCACCGTTCTCCAAGGCAGACACATCTACCACAATCTCCCAGAGTTGCCTTCAACTCAAAGTTGCCTTCCACTCTCCACTACCACAACTAATACTGTAATGAGAATCCTCATAAACACCTTCTTATGGTCCTATGTAAAAATTTCATTGGGATATATATTTTATAATGGAGTTGCTGGGTCAAAGGGCATGAGTATGTTAATTCAACTCAGTTGGGCCAACCTGTACTCCAGAACTGTATTCATACCAAAGGGCATGACAGTTCCTAAAACCCCAAATCCCATGAGCATTTTACCTTTATCTGGCTCTTTAGTTGCTCTAGTCTAATAGAGCAACTAAATAGGTGCAAACTTGCAACTTATTCTTATATTAACTTGCATTTCTCTGATTTCTAACAACTGATTTATTTGGCTTTGTTCCAGTAAATACTCAATACATGTTTGCTAAACCGATTCTAGATGAGCAATAAATAACTAATGGGAAATGCTAGATCGATATTCCTTGGGTTATAGGAACAGAGGCTATCTAGCTCTGGCTCAGCATGCCAGAGATCCATAAGCAAAGGTACTTACTATTGCAAAAACAAATACATCTTTGTTTTTTGGATTTTATGAATGAGACCAGAGTCTGATGTAACCATCCAGGAGGCAAATCTCATTTTGACAGCTCGCCCCAAAGTGACAGACAGGGAAGCCCAGGCTGAAGAAGTTATACAATGCAAGTCTCTGCTAAGTCAAGTTAGTAGCTGGAGGCTGAGAACTAAGATTTAGAAGTACAAATAGTTATCTCTATGCTAGTGGGTTCTATGGTATGACATCACTAAAATATTTAAACAAGAAGAGATGTAGTTTGTTAAATGTAAGGTAATCAAAGCAGAAATAGAGTAAGAGACAGTATTTAATATCTTTGTTATATAATATGCATATAATACACATATAGGCATATATAATGCATCTGTAGTAAATACATGTAAATATATAAATGTGGCCATCCAGTAAGCATTTATGTTTGTAGATACATGCTTCATATAGCAGTATGTTTCTATAGATAATTTTTTTCCCTACAAATAAACTAAAAATCTAATATCTAAGTTGTATCCAGTTCAGTCCCTACTCTCAGATCCACTTATATAGATGGATTTGTTTGGTTGGTTCCATCTTAGGCAATCAGCAGGATTAAAAAAATAAAAACATAACATCAATAAAAATTTATATGTATACACAATATATACCATTATATAAACAATCCATGGCTATACCTGATTTTATGTAAACAAATGCCCAATAGGCAATCTGATAATGATTCTTTTATTTTAAAAAATGGACAGTGTTAGGCATAAACACCACTAACTGGAGGCCAGTACAAAGTCTGAGTCTGATACTAGGAAACATAAAGGTGTCACTGGGGCCATGTCAGATATTTCTCTTTCAACTTTACTTTCTCCTCTGCCCACAATAAGAAAGCCTTTAGTGCAACTGCTAAAAGTAAACTAGCTGCTACAGCTGTTTCCCACTAAGGGTTCCTGGAGGAGTCATGGCATGAAGACACAGCCCATCTTGAGAGGAGTGATCACTAACTTACTCACTTAAAGCATAAGCAAATTCTGACTCTCCACAGGTCTTTGAAAGAGGCATTTACTTCTGAGTGCCCAGCTAGTCTACTCTCTGACTTATGTAGATGGGATAAATGGCACTCTCATCTACACATTGGCCTGAATTAGCTAGTAAATCACAATGCAGTAGCTAATAACAGCCATAAAGCTTTTTGAGTTTTACTAGGTGTTTATAATGGGCAGCTCACTATGATTTATATGAAAAACATGAGTCAGTTCCTTAGACAGATCTGATATGTAGACAGTGGCCTTGTGGTATGACCTCCAGCAAGCTTCTAAATAAATTGCACAATTTCCCTCTGGCCCAAGGCAGGCCACTGTCTCACACACATATTTTCAGATTGTGACTTGGTAGGAGAACTGAGAGCTGGTGCATGTCTGGTCTTCCCTGATGATTTGCCACAAGGAAGAAGGTAGCTCCAATTCCAATGTAGTTCAATGTAGTGAAAGACGATACATGCCAGGGATAGTTCAGGACCATCCCTATGTTTGGCGTTCATGAATATAACAGAAGACCTATGAGATACATTCCCTACCCTCCCAGTGAAAAAAGTAAGATGGATACATACAAATATTAGAAAATATAATACGGTTTGTAAGGGAGTAGTTAAAGAGATGCTCTGGGGTGTAGGAATTACTGAGGGCCCAATTTCATGAGGGGGTTTCATAGAGGACAGGCACTGTGTTGGACAATTAAGGATGGGAAGAACTTATGATAGGGAGAAGGTGGGAAAGATATTCCCTAAAGGAGAATAAGTGAGGGAAGATACCGAGTCAGCAATAATAATAGTATATCTATTTTGATAGAAAGAAAGGAGAAGGAAGAAAAAGAAAACACTGGAGACACAGGCTGACTTATATGAACTGAAAAATAAACCGAAGATCAGTGGGAAATGAGGTCAGAAATCACAATGCACAACTCAGAGCTGGCAATAAATAGCCACAGGTGCCCCAGACAGAAGGCCCTGTGTGATGAGGGTCCTGAAGTTCCCTTCAGGTAGGAACCCATCCAAGTAAAAGAGATCAGCAGGATGAAGTCAGAGCTCCTTGTCGCTCCTGCTGTTATAAAAAACTGACATAACGTGACTTACTTTAGCATTTTTTTAAAAAAAGAAAACCCACCACCATCATTACCAGATGATCCTAGATTTGAATCATAACCTGTTCTCTGTGCATTCTGAGGTTCTGGGAGAAAATAATTGTATTGTCTTGGTTTAATTTCTTACTTTCTTCTCATAGTCTGCAAGTCTTTTCCTTTGGTTTATATATTTTAATGTTAAGACTTTCTTTTTCTAATGGAATGTCATTCTTCTGGTGTCCATCTAATTGAAGCCACAAACATTTTTGCAAACTTCTCCAACTTAATGAGGACTTCACCATTGAAAGCCATTTAGGACTCCTCACACAGGATCCCTGTATATCCAAGGAGACCCACTCCCATGGGCCTGGGTTCTGTTCTTTCCCTGTGGAGTTCATACAGGCAACACAGAGAGAGGGAAGAGAGGTACTCTATGTATTCATTCAGAAGTGCACATAACTATAAGCCTTTCAATGATTCTTCCTTCCAGAGCCAAATCTAAAGTAAAAAGTTAATCTAAAAATCCCTTTGAAAAATTCTACCCATCTGACTCTAATAGTTAGAACATGATTAACAAAAAGGGAATAAGAGTATATAGGTCAAGTTACTTAAAATGTTTGATCTGTAGCATTCATCTACTTCAGCGATTTTCAACCGGTGTGCTACAAGAATTTTTAAAACATGTAATAACCTGACTCTTTAGTCAAGGGCACTGACCTATTTTCCCTTAGATTGTCAAATAAAAAATGACAACAGCCAACACAACAATAACCATCTGGTGTGAATGAATCAAAATTATACTTATTTTTTGTTAGAGCAGCAAAAAATATATTTTTGCTGCTCTGCAGAATTTTAGTAATTTGTTTATGCGTGCCAAGAGATAGAAATGTTGAAAATCACTGATCTACTTTATTGGGCACCCAGAAGAGGAAAAATCTGTAGGCACCTAAGGAGTATAAAAGAGTAGTAAGTGTAGTAAGTAGTAAGTGTAGTAAGAGCAGTGTAGTAAGACTAAAAAAATTTATATATATGTGTACACACACACACACACACACACACATATATATATATATTCAAGTCCATCTTTCCTATTAAGTGCCCCCTGTGGAGGTTGAGATTCTTTCCATTGTTTATGTATCCCAAAGCCTTCCAAGGAACTTGATATACTTAGTAAATATAACATGGGTGGACAGGTGGATGGATGGATGGACAGATGGGTTGGTGGGTGGATGGATGGATGGATGGACAGATGGGTGGGTGGGTGGATGGATGGATGGATGAATGGATGAATAGGAGAAAGAACTGAAAAAAATAAGCTTGGAGATAAGTGGGTAGAAACTTTGGAAAATGAATGAAAAAGAAGGCCTTCCACAAAGGATGCCCCTAAGACCCAATTTTGGCTGTCTGATAAAACAAGAACAAAGGGAGATAACTCTGTTCATTAATTCTCTTACATCCTTGAAGAATGACCTCAATTGCTTAGTGCTGGTTTTCATCATTCCAGTGAAAGAACAGCCCCAGGGAGATTACCCAGCACTGGGTACTCCTGGTGCCCCCTACCCCCTATTAGAGTGGGAGGGCAAGGTGAGAGTACAATTTCTGCACACCTGGGACAAGTATACCACAGAGTATGTCCTGAGAAAAAGTAACACAAATCTGGGGCTTGGGATATTTAATTTTCACACCTGGCCTGAAAATGCTTCCAATCTTGAGGCTCCATCCATGTCTCCCCATCTAAATCTCTGGATAAGGATGTCATCCTGCTTGGCAAAACTAAAAGGTACCCTACTTTCCTAAAAAGCAGAGGATCTTCAGCAGCTTTCTTTTGCCCTCATCATTCTAAATTCTCTATTTTATAAGACTCAAGAAGAATTCCTCCTAATTTTGAAACTCAAGTGATAAGATCATAAATAAACAGCGACTTCCTAGTAAAGACTGCAAAACCATGACCTTGGGAGCTCGACTTCCTTCCTTCTAGCACGATCATGTCCCGACTGAGAAGAGATCTGTCTCAGTGCATTTTTAAAATATGAATACTTTTTCTTCCCAGTGGTCACGGATAGCATAAATTGCCATTAGTCATGACAAAGACAGATAACCTGCTGTACAGCAGAGAGATAGCAGAAAAGCTGACTATGCTGTCATTTTTCTATAACTTGAAGATCTCCAGCTGCCTGTAGTGCCTCTCAAAATTTCACCCTGCTAGAAAACTTATTTTGAATAAAAGTAAAGTGAAATATAATTTTTCTCTTAAAATAGTGTCCAGTCACCGTGACTTCCAAGTATGAGGATAGCAGCCTGGTCCTGAAGCTCAGGCATGACAGTAACATGCTTGAAGCATGAAGCAGGACATAACACATTGATTTCCACCCAACTCTTCTCTGGCCTTGGTCCTTCTTCCTCAGCCTCTGGTTTGGGGTGGGAACTTCTGGCTTTGGGGTCCCTTTCTGCAGTTTACAAAAGAAAACAATAGTGGTTTGAAGATGTGAGCTGCTACAAGCTAGACACACAGGAGCAAATATGATCCCTAGGCCATGTCCCTGCCTCCCAGTAGTGTAGAGAAAGTCTAGGAGGTGTGTAGTACAAGGAATAGTAAGCTGTGGTCCTAAACTAGGTCAAGCCAACATGGTCCCCATCAGGCAGATTAGGGACTATTTGGAAGCAAACCACACAATCTGCTTCTCTTTCTGCTCCTGGGTGTAGACACATTTTTGAAAAAAATGGTAGACCTTCCTGGGAGGTGTGGACTGTCCTGAGTTCCATGGTGGCCCCCTTTGGAAGAAATGCCCTTGCTGTTTTGCGCCCACTGAGGGGAGTTTACAGTGTTCCCATGACTCAGGCTCTCCTTTCCTGAACCGTGTCTTCTCATCCTAAATCCAGGAGTCTTCAGAACAGCTGAGTTATATATTATACAACAGCAAAGCACTGAACCAAAAAGAGATCTGAGTTTCGATCTCTTTTTTATTTTTCTTTGGAATACTCAATGATTTCCACAACCTCTCTGTTTTAGCAACTCATCCTCGTAAAACAAAATACCACATTTTCCGCATTTTTCTTATCAGTACTGTGAGTTTAAAAAGAGATTGTGTGTGTGAAAATGCTTTCAAAGTTAATATCACTTCATGTTCACCTTCAGCACTTTGAAATGAGAATAATTAAAAAGAAGATTAAAAACAGGAAAAAAGGGGGGTAAAAGAAAGAAAGGGGAAAAGAGAGGGAGAGACAAATACCATGTCCAAGGTCAAAGAGCAATCCAGGTAGGCTGCAGAAAAGTGAGGGGAAAAATGTACTGCCCCCTCTTAGGGTACCAGGCATCTCAGAGACGACGGCCCCCTAGAACCTCCCTCACAGATTCCCTGGGGTATCCTAGCCCCTCCCTCTACACAGGCTAATAACTGGGTGGGGGAAGTAGGGTGCATATGATAATGACCCCTTTTTTATTTAAAAAGGCCATTTTTCTTCCTAATAAATGCTTTTTTTTTGTCAGCTCAAATATTCCCCTTTGATAGAAACCTGAAAATAATTAGCTTTAATAGCTCTGCTGTGAATAATGCCACACAAGAAGGAGGTAGATGTTAATAGAAACCTTTCACTCCAACACTAAGTCACCCTCTAGGCCTCCCTCCCCAGAAGAGAAATGTAACAAGAAAAAGATTATAGGTTTAGCACTACTCGGGAAGAAATGTATATTTGAAATAAATGCATGAAATCCTAAAAACAGCACGCACTGAAAACTTCATATTTAGTTTGATTTGCTTTCCAAATCACACAGACTGCACAGTTGCATACAATCTTTAAACAAGTACAACCCCTGAGAAGTGTGGATAGATTTAAGAGAAATAAAAGCAAGATCAGCCAGCTTGTAATCTTCTTTTCTCTTTTTTCCTTCCCAAAGCTGCATTAAATTGCCTATTGAGAACAATAACATATTTGTGCTTTTATAGGTGGAATGATTGGTATTATGCAAAGATTTGGCTAACAGTCTAAAGACACATTCACACTGATCAGGGCTGCATGCTGTTAATAATTTTCGGGATGCTCTAGGGAACCTGTAATTCCCTAGGACTACAACTTAGCAGGTCAATGCATGCTTTGTGGGAGCTCCTGCAGGTTCTAAGCCTTTCTCCCAGAACCATACCAACCAATGAGACTTTGGGAAGCCCATTCCCAAAGAGAGCCCTGCAGATGTTAAGTGTCCCTTTTGACCTACATTCTTCCTCCAGTCTGGATGCAATCACTCACCCAAGATGAACTGCCAACTTGAAAATGGTACTAGGGATTCTTATACAGAGTCTAAAACTGCCCATGTGCCCACACTCTGTGATCCAATAAACTCCTTGGAAAAAATGATCCTAAAAGAAATTTAAAGGAAACACACACACACAGACACACAGAGGAGTGTTTTATACATGCAGTTAAAATCTAAAATCAGTGGGAAAATGGTTTCATAACTGATGGCATTTATATCAGTTTGATGAAGAACTGTAAAGTCCGTAAAAATAATAAATTTGAGGCCTACAAAGTAGCACCATAAAAAATATGAGGTAAAAAAGTAAAGCATTTAACACATAAAATATCTATAGAAAAGAATAAGGTTTGGAAAAGAACAGAGAAAATGAAAAGGCATAAAGTTAGCACATAGGGAATACAGTTAAAAGATTTTCTTTGTTAATTTCCCTTAACGAGATCATAACATTGCTTTAATACTATACAAAAATAAAATAAAACAGAATGAAATGGTCCCTGGGCCTTTTGATCTTTGATTACCACACATATGTCTGAACCCTGAGACCCAGAGGCCAAGTTCTGATGTAACTTAAAATTGCCCTTTTAGGAAATTCAGGAATTCCTTCTTAAGGAAGTTTGTGGAGGATGGTAATATTTGGTTGCATGGACAAACACAATCAGACCATTGTCAGGCTGGCTGTTTCATCTGAGATAGAGCAAAACAAATTGCACATACACATTTAGCAACATGAAGATTGGGAAGCCCTACTTCAAAACTACTCCACAGAGAGATCTGTTTAAACATTTGCACACCTGTATGCACACAGTAGCAGCAGCAGCACTGAAAGTCCTTCAGTTGTGATGCAGTACCCCTTACAGGAAAAACTCACATTGTCTATGACTGGGTAACCCAAAAGGCAGGGAAAGGCTGCACTGCAGACCTCATGTCCATCTGCAGGGACAGCTGAATGATGGGGACCACCAGCACAGCCCCTGCTCTCCCTGAACCAAATATGCCCCTCTTTCATTTCTGACATGCTCATGCCTTCCAGAGGTGAGTAAAGCAAGGAGCTTCCTCTTCATTCTCCAGGAAGCTCACACCCACTTTCTGGCTACAGGCTTACCTTTTCTTCATGCCACTCTAGAGTTATAATAGAACATCACTGATAGAAGGGGCCTACCAATTGTGTCTAAATTAATTTGTTATTGAAGGTTTCTTTTAAAGCAGTCACTTCTCTTTACTGACCATCTACTATGTGCCAGACACTGTGTCAGATGCCCAGCAAGTATTTGTTTTTTATTGTCACAACAAATCGACATGGCAGAGATTATTGCCCCATGACACAGACTGAAAAAATTACAGAAATGGAGTGACTTGCCCAAGGTCATACTCCTTTAAGTCATAGAAAAGGATTAGACCCTAAATCTCTGGACTTCTTGTCCAGGACTCTCAAAAACACTATTCTGCCGGTCCAACACACTCAGTGGGGCTTAGCGTAAACTGCTCTTACACAGGGGTTGTAATTAGTAGCCTGGTCCCTGTTGCTTGCAGGATAAACAACATCTGATAAACCCACAATGCTGTAAGTATTTATTACATGGCAACCCAGCTGCCAACTGTCTAACCATTTTAATAAAAAGCTATTTTCTAAGGTTTATGTTTTATTGCGTGTATAACTCCCTTATTGGTTAGCATTTTGGAGTTGTGGAAAAGGTTATGAATTTAGAAACTGGCTGCATTCATATCATATTTAAAACTTAATGCTATTTTATTAAAGACATATGGGCCTCCAAAGTACACATATTAAATGTCATGTAAGAAGAGTAGCAGTTTAAATCATGGTCAAATTCATTTTTGACGTGACTCCGGAGGCTTCCCAAGATCTGAACTATTTCTTTGTAAATCTGGCAGTTTAACCACACTCATAAATCACTTTCAAAGCATATTATTTCTTAATTTTACTGCATTAGAGAGCGTTTGGCCTACACAGTGAACTGTTTGTAGCAGTTATGTGAACAAAGTTGCACATTTAGTCATATAATGTGCAAAAGAAGAGGGGAGGGGACGCAAAGAAGGAAAGCTTTTCATTCTTTAGTCTGCTTTACTTACTCTACCCATTTTTACCTAAGCAAAAGCAATTCATAGGATTCAGATTAGGCCTCTGTTAATCTCAAAGCGCAGAAGTCACAAGCTAGTATCGAGAGTTTTCTCAATACAAGGAAGAAAAACATGATTTGTACCTTAATCTTTTCCAAAACATCCCATGACTAAAAATTAGAATGAGTGTAGAAATTACTTTTTTTAATAATGATACTGAACTAAAACAATTTTCAAAAAAAATTGCTTCATGCACTATAGCTCTTGGTTCTCTTTTAATTATCCAGAGATCCAATATCTTAACCTTGGGTTTTCAAAGCCCTTCTAACGATGAGATAATGTTCTTTGGATGTGTATAACCAGCCCCAAGATTCCACTCCCCAGTTCTCTCCATTTTACCAGGGGGCAAAAGCGGGCTGAACAGTGATAAATTCCAGGATCTAAACATCAGCCTCGATTTCCAGATTCACCAAGGGAGTTGGAGGATTAAGAGAGTTGAGTCCAAGGTCACCCAAATGAAAGGGCTTAAGGGCCTAGTTTTGCACCAGGCATCTTTTTCCCACCATGGGCCCCACGCGGACACTTCTCTGCTCCACTGCACTTCACTGGGGCTGTTGCACCGAGGTCCTCTGGCTCCCACCAGTGACTGTGGAAGCTCCTCTGACCTCTGCAGCACAGCGACTTTTCTTGCATCTCTGTTTTGCCCTGCCTGCCTCCACCATCACCACAAGAACAAAATGGCCTTGTGCATTGTTTGGGGAGACGCCCAAACTCAAGGACCTCAGCTTCCCCAGAATGAACAGGAGGCTTTCTTTCTCCTCCCATATTTCTTTCTTTTATGTGTTTTACACTCATCCAGAGATGCTTAGACGCTTAGTAAAAGCCTTAGAAACATTTTATTGAAGTATAAAATTCAGTTAAACTACCAGGAGTATAAGGGCAATACCTCCTTGAACTGAATTATATCCCTCCAATATTTGTATATTAAAGCCCTAACCTCCTCCTAATATTCCCTCTCATATTCATTCTCTCTCTCTCTCTCTCCTCCCCCCGCTGCCATGTGAGGACACAGCAAGAAGGTGGCCATCTGCAAGCTGGGAAAGAAAGCTCTCACTAGAACCGACCATCTGACCATGCTGGTACCATGATCTGGAATTCCAGTCTCCAGAACTACGAGAAAATAAATTTCTTTTATTTAAGCCACCCAGTCTATGGTCTTTTGTTATATCAGCCCCAGACATCTAATATACCCCCATTTCAAGTCAAAATTACTTTCCCCATGTTCACCCACACAAACCAATGATACAACAATGCCACAAAAACAGAGATGTTTTTAAATTACACAGCTAAGGGTACTAGCTGGCCCTAATTCTACACACTACAAACAGTGTTAGCTCTATATACATACTATCTCATTTAATCCTCACAACAAATGTGAAAGGAGGCATTATATTCCCTGTATTAACAATGAGGAAATGAAGGCAAAAGACAGAAGGTCAGCTTTTACTACAAACCTAAATGAAACCTGAAACTTGGAGTGGAACTGACCCCTAATTGAAGCAGCAGATCTGACAACAGTTTATGAACAAAGTAAGAATCATAGGTTTTCCGTGGAATATCACAGCCACAATAAATTCAGACTTTAAACCTTCCCCAAAGAACAGTTGGAGGCAACTCCTTGAATCATGTCAAAAACAAAAGTGAAGGTTGGGTGGTGGGGAGAAATGAATAAAAATGGGCCAAATAAAACACGGGAGAGAGGTCCCTAAGCCAGATAGCTCTGTAACAATGCAAAATGCCAACAAAAACGACAAAAAGTGACTCATTTCTAAATTTCATTTATGAGTTAAAGGTGTCATGAAGTAGAAGCCCCACTTAAAACTCTCCACTTCAAAAAAGAAAAAGAAATATAGGATTTGGCACAGATAACACCCCTTTTTTGTTACAAAATCTTTTATTACAAAATCATTACCATGTAACCCTCTAACATAACAATATCACATGAAAGCAAACTAATATGACATTTTAGATGAAATGTTCAAATTAAAACTATAAATTAGTACACCCATAGTATTTCCCTACCAACCACATTCAAGTATGCATTACTTCTGCATATACACACACACACACACACACACACACACACACAAACACAAACACACACATGTATGTGTAGTCTTTGGAGCCTACCGAGGAGCATTAGCTAGCTATTGAAAAGAAACAATGAGTTCTAATTCAGGTAATACAGCTCGAAATCTACAGCCATATTTTAAAATTCACATAAAAATAAAATTATCCTAAAGTGTCCTTGGTGTAAAGGGCGAGTATGTGTAAAATAGCATGGAACTTAGATAAATTAACATCAAAGGAAGCCCCAATTACAAAGCATCTGTGTATTATTGATGGTGCCCTGTCTGTTAACCTAAGATACTCTACTGTAAGAAGCAGAAAAGCAAATAAAAGAGCTAATTGTACCACTACCCTTTAGAGACCCCAACGGCAGACCTGCTCTATCATGCTTGTGAAACACTACTTTGCCTAGTCAGAGAGACAATGATAAAGCATTTGGTGTGGGAGCAGGTACATAGTGACCACAGGTAGACAAAACAAGGGATAGCAAAAACATACCTCCTAGAATGTTGTAACCAGCTCTCTTTCACCAAATCCAATAGACACCTGGGAGCTCCGATATTCCTGGAGTTCTTGGCAGGGAGAAATAAGCTTGCTGGAGAAACAGGCAGGAGCAGTGGGAATGTATCATAACTCTCTGCTTGTGGTATTTCATTAAGGAAGCCCTTGCAAACTAGGACACCTGCTATTAGTTGCCAGCAGTTTGGAAATAACCAGAACTCTAGAGCAGAAACTGGGGCCATGCCATCTTCATTTTCTCCTTCTCCATTAGCCACAGAATTGCAAAGAATATTAACATGTAATCAAAGTGAGCTTCAGAACAAGTTTCCTGAATTTTTCCTTAGTGGGTCATCCATCCTACAGGTTTCCTCTTCCAGGATGCCTATCATCCCAATAGTTCAGTTCCTACCACTGGGTATGTCTATGGACTGAGAAGGGACTTTCTAAGCTAGGTGGAGCTTTATGAAGCCACAAAGTTCAGAAGGATAGAGAGAGCAAGGCCCTAGTCTAACTGAGAGGTGGGAACATTGGTGCTTTCAGGATTTTCCCTTCTCTCAGACCTCAGTTGCTGGAATTTTTTGTGTTCCCAGACAAGTTATTCCAGTTTTTCCAATCCATTCCTCATCACTGGCCTGGAATCACCAGCCGTAAAGCAAAGAATTAGTGGAAGCTGGGGACAAGTGGAATAAACCATGTTGAGGATAAGGTGTTATTCAAGTTCACTAATATATCTGCTTACAGCAGCTCCCTGCACAGCCCTGAAGCTGAACATGGAATTTAGGATTATGTTAGTTGTAAAATTGGATAACTTTAAATCAGCACCCTAACTTTATTCTGTGAGAACTCACTTTCTTAAAGAAGCATCTTTACTTTCTTCTCCTCTTCTCTTTCCTTTCAAGCTTAATTTTTTAAAAATAGTAATCACAAACATGAATTGCAAAAGTAAAATGCCAAAAACTTCTAAAGTAGATCAAGAAAAGCTCAAGTTGGCAATATACAGATTATAGATATAATTGGCTATTCAGGCTCCATCTCAGCCATTACCAGAAATCACATGAATGAGGACTTTTCATGGCCCACTTAAGACTTAAATTCCCTCCTTAAAACTAAGGCATCTGATACCATAGGGAAAAGGACATTTCAGTTAAGAACATATCAAGGGACTTTTTAGAATATCATGTATTCATCACCAGGTGAGTTGCTATTGGGTCTCTGACAGCCATTGGCTTTCTCCTTATCTGAGTCTGAGAGGCTCGATACCACACAGACTCCTCCCAGCAGTCTCAGAAAGAGGCTCTCAGCCCCTGATCTTTGACCTCTGTGGCTACCTGAGCACCAACACTGGCCTGGGTGTACTGAATGCCGAATAGCCTCGGGCCAGCAGTTGCCTCTGCACAGATTTCCCAAATACATGCTGTGCTATGCTCCCTCTCCAGACACCCAGGGACCTAACACAAACCTGCCCAACTTTCCTCTCACTTTAAACCCTGCCAAGTTCCCTCCTCATCCTCACATAAAATCATAAACTTGGCCTAACAGACAGAACCCTTCTCAGTCTGGCTTCTGCAATTCTCTGCCTAGCCCATGCATTTCACCAAAGTGAGTTTTGAGGGAGTGGTCACAAGGACAAGATCAACATTGAAAATGACAAAGTTACCTTTGGCACACTTCCATGATTTGGTCTTCCTGCTTTTTTACTCCTGCCTACCATCACATCCTTATGCCTACTTAACGCAATGTAAGGGATAAGGGGACACATCATGAGCTTTCAGGCCTAGATAGCCTGAAAGAGCCACATTGCTCTGTAGTTTTAGGTGATGTGTGGAAGTTCTCTGATCATCCATTTCCTCATTTGTACATTCAAGTTCAAGGAGAAATTTAGAGATGACATTTTTAAGTTGCTTGTACAGTATCTAGTACACAGTGGACATTTAATACATGCTAGTTGTTTCTACTCACATGTCAGAAAAGTTTCACTGCATGTAATAATGCACCTAAGGCTGGCCTTGTGATCCTAATTAGTTAAGCATGCAGGAAGCCTACAGAAGTTGGTGTTGTGACTTAAATAAAACCCAAATTGTGTCCTAGTTAGGAGATCTGGATCAAGTGGCCAGGGAAGGACCAGAGAGAAGAATGTGTGGATGGATGGCCTATGTCTTAGTCAGGTATCTGTAATAACACTATTCCTCAAAAATCGTGGTGGATTATAAGCAATTATTTCTTGTGCAGAAATCTGTGGTTGCCCTGGGTAGTTCTACTTCAGCTTTAGACTTCAGGTCAGGTTCAGGTCTGGTCAGTGTGATTCTCATGTTGTTTTCATAGCAAGTGGCAGACATGCAAGAGAGTGAGTGAAAACACATGGCACCGCATAAGGCCTTGGCCCAGAACTGGCATGTTATCACTTCCACTTGAATCCCATTGGCCAAAGCGTCATGGCCAAGGTCAAAGTCAATGGGATGGGGAAATGTATTCTTCCCCATGGCAAGGGCAGAAAGAAAGTAACAATTTTAAACAAATAACAAAATCTACCACACTTCTCCCAATTTTTTACACTCTAGATTATCTAGGAAGTACCTAGGAAGACTTATCTAATTCCCCCCAAATTACCACTTCCTTCCATGATCCTCTAGGCATGTGCCTATCCAAATGGCTTTGGGCAAAAGTGAGCATGCTATAGGAAAAATGTGGAGCTGGGCCATTGGGATATAGTAAAAGCCAATGATTGCAACAGAGATACCACAATACCTCACTAGGCATTGGGCTTAATAAAGAGTGAGACCCACTATGTGCTTAACACCTGGTCAGGCCCCAGGGACTTCTGGGAGTGGCTCTGAGAGGCTGCTGCCACCAGCAACTGCCACTGTTTCACTTCCTTCCCCCTGCTGTGGATTTCAATTCTCTGTCCATAGGGCTTTGCCAGGGCACTGGAGACACAACTTTTTATGTAACAGTCTATCTCTGTTTTGGAGGGATGCTATCCAAGTGCAAAGCAATGAAAAGCTACCCAAATTGCCTCCAAAGAGCAATACTTAAAGCATTTACTTGAGACATGGGATAACATGGTGCTACAAATGGAGAAATACAAAACCCTTAAGGGATTCTCCCTCAAATCAATGTGGCAAACTGTGAAATTAGTAGGAACAATGAAAACCAAACAAACTGCAAATTTTTGGCTCCTGGAGTTGTTTCTAAACCTATAAGTTGTTTCTATACTGCCTAAGCATCTTCCAAAAACAAAACTAATTAAAAAATGTTTTCCCCTAAAAATTTACTATAAAGTAACTGAAAATAGAAGTCTCTAGACAAAAACAAAACCATTTATGTGAAAACAGAAGTACAAAATACTAACATATTCAGGTAGTTAGAAATATCCAGAAAATTGAATGTCTTTTTTATTTTTTTAATCCTGATGTGAGCATTTATTGGTTTGAGAAAAAGAAAGAGACAGACACACAGACACACAGACAGACACTGATGTGAGAGAAACATTGATTGGTTGCCTCCCATATGTGCTTGACCAGGGATCAAAGCTTCAACCTAGGTAAGTGCCCTGAGCAGGAATGGAACCTATAATTTTTTGGTATATGGGATAACGCTCCGAACAAATGAGCCACCTGGCCAGCGCTCAAGTGACATTTTTAGTTTTCTTTGAAATGTTTGGCACAGCAGAGAACTTTCAATGTACATTGGTTTATTGTCTAATTAGCCATATGTACATGTGGTTTATAATATTTATTTACAGACATACCCTGGCTTTATGTGAAATATATAGTCTTGAAAATATTAAGTATAGAATGACTGTTAGTAGTTGCAATCAATCTACATGTATTTTCTGATAAACTTTTACATGTTTGCAATAGGCTAGAGAAAGCTAACAGAAGATAGGAGAGACATATAGACTATACTTTATTTAGCACAAGGGAACATTTAGGGAAAAATTACACTAGGCATGAAAAACAGCTAAGTGAACCAAGCAAACCACTAGGCTGTTCTCCTTTATGGTAAGACCAAAAAAATTAAAAAATAACAGCTAAGAGAAAGAAAAATCTCATTTTAACTGTACACACACTTATGGAGTGCCCCAACATGTTTTCTACAAAAGCTACTTTTCATTCCTAAAAGCCCTCATTTGAGCAGGTAGATTCTGAGAGAAGGACTCAGGGAACAAGGTGAGCAGTGATAGGGAGCATGCGACCCAAACTGTACCCTCACTTCCCCCAGCAATGAGCCCGACGAGGAAGCCAGGGCCCAGGGATAGCAGCAGCCTCAGCTTTGCCATCATAAGAAATGCCAGATAAATCCTTTTGAAAAACAAATACCTCAGAATCTCTCTTTTCTGCCAACACACAGATTCAAATTATTATAATTCCTTAAGGCAAAAGTCCCTTTTTGCTTTTCCAGAGGACCATATTTAGGCAATAAAAAAAATGGACCACTTTTTGTGATGGATCTTCCAGTCTGTTCTATTCATGGTTTATCTTTTTAATACACATTTTAAAGATTTTATGTATGTATTTTTGGAGAAAGAAGAAGGGAAGGGAAAAGAGAGGGACAGAAACATCAATCTGAGAAAGAAATACTGAAATGAGAGAGAAACATTGATCCATTTCCTCTTGCACATGCCCCTGGCCAGGGTCCAAACCCACAACGCAGTCACATGCCCTGACCAGGAATCAAACTGGCAACCCTTCACCCTGTGGGTGACGCTCAACCAATTGAGCCACCATGGTCAGGTCCATGGTTTATTCTTTTGAGGAGTATTGGCTGAACCTCTGCCATTGACCAGGCACTGGAGATGTAAGAGTAGAAAAGCAGAGTTCCTGTACTCATGGAGCTGACAGCCCAGCAGGTGAATACTGCCTTCCTGTTGCTTCCAAAACCTGGACATAGATGGTAAAAACTAAAGTTACCCAGGGAAGTTAGGGTCCAAGTGTCAAGACCAGGACTGTGTAGTGTAGTGATCTTTGGACCAAAGTAACTTTCAACTTTTACTTTAAGGAGAATAGAAAAGATTTATGGAAGGTACAGGAATTCAGAAGTTTACTCCTTTAACATATCACATTTCCCTCTTTCTCTTCCTATCACTTACAAACAAACGCATACACTATATACCCCTCTCCTCCCACTACCCAAAGATACACACACAAATAAGTAAACTAACAAATACATGAGCTACACATGATAGGAAACCCAGGCATGTCTGCATAAAGACTTGCTGACCTATTTTTAAGGACATATTGGCACTCACGAACACACCTATTTCCATATCTAACCTCTAAGAGAATGATCATCATTACAAACAAAAATACACATGTTGAAACGCTTTCTAATATAGGCTGTGATTCTCAGT
Source organism: Phyllostomus hastatus (assembly GCF_019186645.2). Classification (NCBI taxonomy): domain Eukaryota; kingdom Metazoa; phylum Chordata; class Mammalia; order Chiroptera; family Phyllostomidae; genus Phyllostomus; species Phyllostomus hastatus. The sequence continues at coordinate 21,120,989 of NW_025333869.1, forward strand.
CTAGCTGCCCCAGTAGTTACTCTCCCCATTGCTTCTATTAAATACTTAGTAGCCAACTTCATATATGTGCCTGTAAACAAGAGGGCTCAGCTTTAAATAATTATGTCAAAGAAATGACAACTGTGCTCTTTGCCAGAACAGGGATGAATAATTACAAAGCCAGGACATAATTAAACAATTCTGGCTGTCGGATTCTTGAACTGTCTCTCTGATGTGCAGGGCTGGCATGTCTGCCACACATGCCCTCCTGGACAGTCCTCTGCACGGCTTTGATCTATGCTCCCTGATGTGGAGAGGGGGGTCATGGTCTGGTCATTACAGAAGTCTTTCTTTGGGGGAGGGTCCTCTGCCTTCTCTGCATCCATCTTGGTACTCTCTGCATGGACAATGGTACAATTTAATGGCCAATATTTGACAAAGATATATATTTTCTTCATAATTCTGGGAAATGAGCAAAGCCTAGCTGTTGTAAGTCCATTAACATTGCACAAATACATACACATACATGAGTCTAGAAGAGTCCATTGTAGCCATAGGTATCACTCACTCCCTAATGAATGACAACATCTTTCTGTAGGACAATCAGACCTCAGACAGAAGGCACCTGTTAAACAACAAAAGCCAAAAGAGAGCAATGAAAGAGAACTGTGTCATCAGGAGACAAAGTGAGAGAGAACTTGAGCTCAAGTACCAGGGTTGCCAGGTACCAAATCAAACCTCTGGGAGATAGGGTTTTATTAGATGCTGGAGGATTTTGTATTTGCATCAGCCAAGAACACCCACACTGCCCGTTCCCTACCTCCAAGGCAAGGGCTGTGATTGGAGAGGCATTTTCCATTCTCCCAAATACTTTATGTCAGGAATAAAATGAAAACAGCTTCCCAAATCACAGCCCCCTTGATCATCCATCAGCGCATTCTGCTGAATAAGCACAACAGGCCGCTGCTGCCTTGGAAAGGACAGAAGCCAACTTGAGATTCTGATGCTGTTATGAAAAATAGGTCTTCACCGAGTGTGCTCAGCACAGCATTGGCAATTCACAGGGAGGAAATTGCACTCCACTTAGGAACCGATCCAGGCGTACACAAACCTCCCAGAACATATATATGTATATATACACAGAGATGGAAAGCATATATACACACCTGCATAGGAACAAACATATGTCTGTATATACTGTGAGCAGGCAAGAACCGGCCTTTTTTAACCTCAATTTATTAATTCAGCAAAGATCTCATTTAGCCTCTCTCTATCTGCAAGAAAAGTACAAGTGAGTATCTCTGAAAACAGATGAAAGAGGATTTCCTGCCATTCTTGAGAGGCACACAGTTTGATATGAGACCAGGAACACAGAGGAATCCTCTGGTGCACTTGAAGGATCATGGCAAAAAAAGACTACTTTACTGGAAGCCCAGACTCCTAGGTTTGGGTCCCAGTCCATCTCATGGGACTCTGGGGCTTAAGAAAATACAAGCCACTCCCAGTTCCTTCACTCTTTAAATGAGGTCTCATACCAGGTGATTACTGAAGTTCGTTCCAGTTTGGAAGTCATGGGACTCCACAAAAACACAACAACCAAAGGTCCCCATACTTTGTCGGAGTACTTCTGTTTCTCCTCAAATAATTAATAGATATTTTTAAAGCTTAATACAGTTAGTAAAGATGTTAGAGTCAACCACACAAACATGAGATACTTCCTTCATTGATCAGAAACTAATTTAGAGCTTTGAAGAGTGTTTCTGCTTAAATTTCTAATGACTCATACAACCAGCTATTACTGGGCTTGAAAGAGCCATTCCCATTTGCTTTCAAAGACAGGGGACGATTTCAGACCCCATCACCTCCTTCCTCTGCCACCACCTCTGCTCCAACAAAACAGTCCTGCTTCTCCTGTTGTCTTCATTTAGACCTTCCTACGAAATTTTGTTCAAACAGAGAGATGCATGGGGAAAAGGTTTAGCTCACTGGCTCTGCGGTCAGACATGCAGGTAAAGTTCCAGTGCTTACAAGCCTGGTGACTCCGGCAGCCCAATTAACGTCACTAGGCCTGAGTTACTTCATCTTTGGAATAAGCCAATGCTCCTTGTTTCTACATTACAGGGTCATGTGAGGGCTCACAAATCTGTATATAAGGAAACTTAGAACAGTGGTAGGCACATATAAAGCACCCCACTCCCATATAGGATTTGGTACCCCCTCAGACTTTCAGGGGCAGCACAGAGCTGTCCATGTCAAAGACAATGACCGCAGAAGAAATACTGGTATGGTCTATAAAGTGCCCATATACATGAAGGTCACAAATGTAAGATAGACAGGAACCCAAAGTATTATAAACAGCTCATTTGTTGTGCTTTGTTTGGTCTGGTGATGCAGCTGTCTCTGGAATCTTTTAAGAAAAAAAAAATAAAGGAGGACAAGAAATAAATTATTTCATTTGGACAAAATTACAAAAGCTGAAATAACTGAAGGCAGTCATGACAATACTTTCAATTTGCCTCAATAAGGAAAACTGTTAACACTTTAATAGCTACTAAATGAAATCACTCAATTAATTTCCCACATGCTGAAACAGGTAACCATACATTTATCTGCCAGAATTATGCCCTCCATATTGCATATTTCCCCAACTGCCAGCAATTGTATTCAGCATAATGGGAAATAAGTTGCACCTCGTGGATTCAGGTAAAGAAGGTAGCCTGAGGTCTACTGCCCACTGAGCAACTTGATGGAAGAGATTTCCTTTTTCTGTTGTGGTTCTGTTTGTTTGATTTTTCTCTTTCCCTCTTAATCATTTCTAATGCATGTACAGAACACTGTAAGTCAATAGGTGAGGAAAACCTAGACCTCCAGGATTTCTGGACTGGTGTTTTCAACACACAAGCTAGGATCCCACAGGAAATGACCATGTTGCTCCACAGAGCCCCAGGCAGTGATGGGTCTCCAAAGAGGTCGTCGAGGGTCACCAAGTGCACTCCCCAGCCTTGGGCTTCACTGAAGGACTCGAATTCCTGCTAATAAGATAGTTGTTCATGTCCTTAAAAATCTCCCTTGTGTCTGAAAATCAAGTCTCCCCTGCCTCATCAATGCTGTCATTAAGATGATACCATGGTCACTTCCACAGCCTTAGTGTGGACTCACCTGGACAGTCAGTAAACATCATTCCCATGAACTCGAGAGAGCTACAGAGTGAGAGCACATACTAGTACCAGTTCACATTGTCAGATAAATCACCTTCCTGCCACTGAGATCTCCAAGAGCTGTTGGGTTCTTACCTGTGGACCCAAGAAAATCACTCTTCCATGGTTCCCCTTTGGTCCCAGGAAAGAAGGACCTCCTGTGAGGAGCTAGAGGAATCCTAGCTACCTGAGAAAGAGTAAGGGCCCAATGCTTTGTTCTTTCTCTTTTCTCAGCTTCAGACCTGCAGAGGCCCCAGCTTGTAAATGAACCATCTTCTAGAAAGAGGCCTGAAATCCCACCCGACCCTGGAACATCACCATTAGGGTGTGTATGGTGCTACTTTATTGGTAAAAGACCCACCTGGGTGAAATCACCTTACAAATAAGATCCTCTTGGTCTGGGGAGACCCTATTTACACCTAGCCCATTTCTTGTCTGGCTAACAGTGTACCCAGGGACAAAATGTGGCATGAGATCCTTCCTGCATTCCACACACATAGGAGCACAGCCTCCATGCTCACAGAGAAACCACTGAGGTGAGGCATAAATCCCTTGAGAAGACCAGGAAGTAGGCAGCTTACCTTGGGCTTCACCACCTTCATGAACGCCCCTCTGACTGAAGCTTCCTCTCGTTCTTGTCTGGTTACTTTCCGGGCATCCAAAAACTTTAAGTTGGGCAGCTTGTGCAGAACAAAGCATCTGGAAGAGAACAGATAGAGACAAGTCAGGAAGGTCGGGGTGACCACCATGCGTCGGGGTGACCGCCAATGTGTCTGGTACTCAGGAATGTAGTTCAGCTGATGTCCTCACCTAAACCATGAGCTTCGTGAAGACAGGAACAATTTTTTTTTGCTCACCCTCATGTCATCTTGGAAATTAGCATTAACTCAAGAAAATAACAATTCATTTCTAGACAAGTTCAGCTGCCTAAATATTTCTTGAGCACCTACTATGTGCCATGCCCTAGGTACATGTATAGAGGTGAAAACAATATGGTCCCTGCACTAAAAGGGGCTTTCAGTGTAATTGAGATGATAGACTCACACAGAGAAATTAGAAATCAGCACAGCTAAGTACCAGTTATGCAGTAGTTTTGAGAGCACAGAGAAAGGGAACCTAATATTGCTCACTAAATAACTAGAAATTAGTAGCTGTAGGAGGATGAGAAGGAGCAGGAAATTTCAAGTAGGCTTCAGGAAAACAAACCATAAAGCAACCCCAAGCACTAGCTTTTTCTCAGTGCAAATGTTACTTGGTGCAAACAGTGTGCCACCCTTCTCTGTGGACCCCTGGGTTCCCAGGCCAGCTCCCACAGCCATAAGGCAGCCTCACATCACCACGTGACCTCCATATGCTGTCCAGGTAAAAGACAGCTGATCACTCAAGTACCAGACACAACAACTTGGAGGCCTTAGAGGTTATGACCAGCCATAACCTTAATATTAGTCATTTTTAAAGTCAAAATACTCTAAAATTCTTTGGAGGTATACTTTTCCTCCCTAGAACTGTTCACCCCAAAAGCTGAGGTCCTGGAAATTGGACTACTTCCTACTTCCTCCCTGGCCTCAATCTACTACCTTTTTTCCTATTTCTCCCTGAGCCTCTCCCTTTCCTCTCCAAATGCCTTCTGACCTTATCCAAAATCAGAAAATGTCCACAAAGAGCCCAAATGACCTTTCTATCCTCCAGTGGAACTCCCAGTAGCCTCAGTCAATGTCAGAGAAAACGTCCTTCTTCTGCTTGTAGTAGCAAAGGCTTAATGACAACAGATTCTTTCAAATAAAGACGTGTGCAGACAGAAACAGTATGTCAGGAGTGAGACTCCAAGGAGGAAAGACACCCACTAAGTGTAGGGTGGGAAAAGATGAATATTCAGGTGAAGAAAACAGCAGTATTACAAAATCAGCCAGTGTTTAATGATGGAACGAAGGATGTCTTCATGGTGCTGGCAGGAACCATGACGACAACAGACAGCACATTGTCATTTTGCCCCACTTTGGATCACAGCCCTGAAATCAAAGGAAAGAGAGAGAGAGGTGCTGGCTTTTAAGCTAGTTAAAAATTTTAGATGACAGAGCTTCCGTGTTCAGAGCACTCTTCTCACACAACCAAAAAAATAGCCCGTGAGATAGGCAGTCAGTCACCCTGATACCAGGGGTGGCTTGACTCCCACCCTGGCGGCCAGCCTGGATTTTCCAGGTGGTTGCTGCTCAGAGAGATTTGAGGGATGCTGGGAAAGCCTTCCCCAAATGTTGGGTCTGAGTCTCAACCCAGGGTCCAAAGTTCATCCTTTAGAGATGTTGTCTTACAGGTACTCATAACATTTATTCTCCCAACAAACGATCTAGGAGCAGTCAGCGCCTGGCAAGAACAGTGCCAGGTGCTGAGAACAAGATGATGCACATATCAGATAAGGTCTCTGCTCTCAGGGAGCTTCTATACTAGTACAGTGGTTCTCAAACTTAAGAGGTTGTCAACATCCCCCAGAGGGCTTATTGAAACACAGACCGCAGAGCACCACTCCCAGAGTTTCTGATTCACTACATGTGAAGTGGGGCTGGGAATTTACATTTCTAATAAATTCCCAGGTGAGGCTGATGCCCCTGGTCTTGCTGAGGACCCCTATCCGAGTAAAAATAACACCATGAAAAATATTCATTTTGGAATTATAGGAACTCTAAGGTACTGAAGTGTCCCCTTCCCAATTCTGCCAACAGTCTGCCATGGCCCATGCCTGTGGTACACATAACACAGACAGCGGGCACATCTACCAGGCCTTCCTGCCCCTCAGTGGTTTGGAATGGTTTCCAAATATTTCTGCCAAGTGATAAGTCAGTGGGCTTTCTGCCTGCCTGTCCCATCCCAGTCTCGGGAGATCTATTTCCCTTTGTTCTAGGTCATGTCGGGGTGTCAAAAGCTGCAGCTTCAATCCTGAATGTAATACAAGCTTGCCATAAAAATACAAGAGAGGATTCCCGAAGCCACAGAATGAAGGCTTTTACAATATCAATTCAACCCTTGTAAATTTAATCCAGGGTTATTTGTTGCACCAAAATCTCTTTACTGTGATGTATTACTTAGTTACTGAGGTTATCACAGCCGTATCCTAAAGTTGCATAGTACATAAAACATTTCAGTTAACAATGCGGGAAGGTTAACTCCCTTAGATAACCTGCAATCACAAGGGCTAGTCCACATGACATGCCTCTGTCAGCTTCCACGAGCTATTGATGGTTCAATCAGTTTGTTTTGAAGGTAAAGTACAACAAAAGGGCAGTAAACTTATTCAGACTGTCAACAGGGGCTATCTGGAATGGGGCTTGCAGGTAAGTAATTCTGGGTGTTTTAGGGCTATTATCAAACAGCAATGGTTGAAGGAAGAGACAGCTACTAATAACACAGAAGGCAGCCATCATAAACCACTTTATGGCAGAAACCCCCCGTCTATAAATCCTGCGACACCCGGAGACAGCTTCAGATTTATAAAACTGCTTGTTAAGCCAGGACACTGCTTAATGAAAAGAGATCCATCTAAGTTCTAAGTCTCCAGTCCTCAGCTCCAAAGGGTAACTCCAATTTTCCTGACCTTCTCAAGGTGGCTGGGCAACAGTCCTAAGGCTGGAGGATGAAGTCAGGGCACTCCTTGCTGTGATGTGGAAGGTGAGGTTATGGAGAGGAGACCAGAGGTCCTGGGAAGGAAGGTGTTTAAAGACCTATTTGTCTCTGCAAACAGATTCTCTAGAAGAAGGGAAACCCCCACACAGAGCTTCTCAGGTTCTCTCTCTTTTCATATGGAATGCTCCATTTTCTTAAAGGACTCCTCTGAAGAGACATCTAAAACTGGTAGGGGGAGAAAAGGAACAGCAAGAAGGCTTTTTTTTTTTTTTGGTATATTTGTTGCTCCAGAATAAATTTTCTCTGACCAAATCCCAAAGCTCTGGCATTTTCCACCTAGATTTCAAAGTCAGAGGAGAACAAATGCTCCCCTCTCCTGCTCAGAACTGCTACCTCGTAACACCACACAACCACAGATCTCCATTGTCTACTCCTAGGGTTGGCTACTGTGTTTCCGTCTCTGAAGAGACTCTACTCAAGACATACAAAGCATCTAGATTCTGAGGGAACTGGATGTGGCGGTCACAGGAGTTTTGTCTCACTTCCTTCCATTTAGGGTATTCTATGCTTCTACCCATTAGTTCTTGCTGCCTACTTGCTCCCATGCATTGGGTTGGGGTGGAGATGGCTTAAACTACTGATGCCTTCCTGGGGTCCCTGAAGACAGTAACAGGTGACTCATGAACCATTTTTAGTCCTTCTCAAAACCTAAAAGAATAGTGAACACACCAGCAAAATATCAAGCTCCTTTGCTCTTGACTGGATTATATCAACCTTGTTTGGTAACACTGGCTACCTGATTAATTTCAAAAAAAGAGTTAGCATTTGCTTAAATGCAGTGCATTTAAGAGACAAAGTTTTAAAGTATGGGGAAGAAAATTTAAAAGAAGGGAAGTCTTCCTAACAAAAAGCCTGGGGACCAACAGGTCAAGGGCAAGAGCCCAGACTCCGTGATTGTCCTGCTGTGCATTCTTGGTTCAGTCTGTACCACCTTCCTGAGCTCCTCCATCTGTGCAATGAAGAAAATGAGCTAAGTGGTGCCTACACCCCTTTTAAGCTTTAGCTTGCTTGAATTCTATGTGCCTCGAAGTTAATTTACAATAAATACATCTATGTTCTCCTCTCTTATGACTCCAATTTCCTTACGTAACCTCCCCCTCACACTTCCAGGTAAAAGAGGACTGTGAGAAAAAGTCAATAAAGACCAAAGAGTAATGAATAACTCCAGATGCTCAGAGATGACAATGATCTCACTCTAATGAGACGAGGTGAGCTCACCTACAGCATTAATGAATGCCTGACAACTGGCAAAGGCCAGCTGATTTAGGCAGTATGTTTGAAGTCTCCGTGCAAACAATACACCCACAGGACAGACCAAGGCCCTCTACAGAGGGTAACCAGCAATTACTCTGTGGGCTTCTGTCACTTTGATCTCTAGGTCGTGACCTTTGCTTTCTTGTGATCTTCAAAGCCCAGACTGTAGATTAGCTGGAGAATGCTGGCTGGGTTGTGTAAGCCACAAGTTTTACAGCTCCTATTGGGCCGGGAAATGGTGGTAGCCCAGGACGGCCAACAGACTGCAAAGGGCCCCTCCCTCCCTCCCTCCCTCTCTCTCTCCCTCTCTCCCTCCCTCCCTTTGGCTGAGTGCTGCAGACACTGGGCAGGCCCCAGGGCTGTTCCCTTAGAGGGAACAAAAGAAGGGTGTCACATTTTAAATAATTTAATGTTATAAGGAATACAGAGGTCCCTACTGAGGAGAAAGAAAAAAGGAGAGGCCGACCAAAAACTGCAGTGGCAGGAGAGAATGAATGACAAAGAGTTTAGTGACAGAAGTAGAGCTAAGAGACCATGGATCAGCCCCACTCCCTTATTTGACAGCTGAAGTCTAGCACTTGTATATGGTTGACTTTCATGCTACTTTCTTTCCTGTACTAAGAAGAAAGAAAATAATTGCAAAGGAAGACAAGAAATAGACCATTCTGGGCACCCAAGTTTCCATCCTTGATTTCTTTTTCTGCCGGTATGGAAGTCCACAGGAGGCCCCACGTGGTTTCTTAGTACGATGGTGGTCTCCCAAGCCAAGCTCTGCCTCACCCACTCTCTTCCTGCTCAAATCCCAAAGGCTGTTGGTTATCACATTCACCTCCATTCAACATTCATCCCAAAATAGCACAGTGTATACACACAGCAAAACATGGTCAGGTTTAAGGTCCTATAATAACATGGCAATGGACATTTCTCAGCCATGATCTATGATGAATGGCAAAAAGAAACTCCAGGCATGGTTTTGCTCCTGCCCCAGCAGGACCAGGGCACTGCTCAACAACTTGGTAATAAGTTCATGCTCACATGCAGATTTAATGACCCCATTTTACTGTGGGGATGTGTGCCAAGAAAATCTAACCCAGTGCACAGGGGGTACTGGGCTAAGTGAGGAAGGAAAAGGGGTGGTATGGGGGAAGGGAAGAAAAGAATTTGCAGACACCAAAGCATCTGTGAAGCCATTTCCAAAAACTCCATGAATCTAGTCACTTCCCATTTCTGGTCCAGTGGTTGGCCACAGCGTGACCTAAAACTGGGTAGACCTCTCTGAAATCAACCTCTCCCATGGAAATGAAACAACAGACATACTTGTTTTGATGTATGGCTGGGTGACATATTATAAATATTACATCACATAACCACAGGGGATGCCAATCAATAAGGAATTTTTTAGACAGCACTAAATGAACCATGGGTTCTTGCTTCTGAATACACTCCTTTAAGGCTCCTACTATTGCTTAAATGATTAATAGAAGACATATTGTCAGAAAACATACTTAAAGTGAAAAACAGTAAACCGTAGAAATATCATTCATTTTTTAAGCAATTTTCTAGTGAAAATGTCACATAAATTTACATAGAGGCCCTAGTATTAGGCTCCGGATAACAGCTAGAAGGCAGGCAGAACTCATGCTTTGTGAATGAAGGGCCAGGAAAATACTTTAGGAAGAGGAAAAAAAGGTGACTACATTGCTTTGTAGAAACCCAAATGCCACAGGAACTCTGGGTCCAAAAGTCTTACTGTGAAATCCTAAAGTTTCTCAGGGTTAAATGAAGCTCAAATTCCAGGATGAACAAAGTGGAGCTGCTTATGGACCACAGAAAAGAACTGGTGATACACACATTTATCTCATCCAAATGCAGGTATGAGAATGCTTGTCAAATTACCAACAAAAAAAAAAACAAAATGAATAAAAAATTCAGAGTTACTATAAAACGAGCCTACTCTTCCACTCATCAATCAGATGCTGTATAGTGAACATGTAACTGGACGCACCCACATTTCATGTTCCCACCACTGCTCTTGATTCCTATTTCTCTCCAAGTGTGAGTGCCTTGCCATTGTTGTAGGCGACTTCCGAATTTTATAAAATAATTTTGACTAGATGTGATTTGGGCTGTGCGAGTCCTCTAGAATCCCATTCCTCATGGCAACTTTGCCAATATGTGCAACTAGAAAACAGCCTTCTCAGCCTCTTCCTTCAATATCTTCCAAGGAACAGACCTGGAGAAGGTGGGACAGGCTTAGGTGGTGTCCATCCCAGCCCATGAGGTGGATCATTCCTATAGAACAAAACCCTCCCTCAGGAATCATGCTCCAACAACCACCACTTGGATTGAGTCTGAAGGATAGTCACTTGCCTGTTAACTGCATTTGTTGACATCCAAATGGATCTGAGTCCAAATCAGCAGAGGGCATCTGAGGTCCTCCAAGCGCCCTGCATCTGTCTATTAGTACCCATGTCATGAGAGGAAGAGTGGTTTCAAGACAGCTCCAGCAAAGTTACCAAGCTCCTATTCCATGGCCCTCACTACTTGGGTTGTTAACGAGGCATCAAAGGGCAAGAAGATACAGTATGAAATCAGTAACAGCAACAGAGGTGAGTTTGGATCAGTGTTTCAAAGCAGATGGTTTAGAAGTAGAGAAAAGAAAGAAAATCATTTCTACCTGGAGCCCATCAAAGCACATAGTCAGTGGACACTGAGGCATAGCTTTATGGAACAAAGTTATTGGCCTTGTGGGACTTTCTCTTGGGATTTTATATAAGCTCCCTTGACTTTAATGTTAAGTAATTTCACTCCAAAAAGTAACTCTGAAGCAGACTACAGGAAGACCTTATTACACAGAGCCACAGAGCACAGGTCAGCAAAAGATAGTCAAATCTGGACTGCTGCCTTTATTTACTTATTCAAAGATTTTATTTACTTATTTTTAGAGAGAAGGGAAGAGAGGGAGAAAGAAAGGGAGAAAAACATCAATGTGTGGTTGCCTCTCATGTGCCCCCTACTGGGGACCTGGCCCACAACTCAGGCATGTGCCCTGACTGGGAACTGAACTGGAGACCCTTTGGTTCACAGGCTGGCACTCAATCTACTGAGCCACACCAGCTGGGCCAACTGCCTTTTTATAAAATAAAATTTTATTGGATGGAACATAGCCATGCCCACTCATTTACAAATTATTTATGGCTACTTCTGTACTATAAGAGCAGAACTGAATAGCTGCAGTAGAGACCATATGATCTCCAACCCTTTACAAAAATTTTGTCAACCCTTGACCTAGACCACCCAACAGCTTTACATGTCTCTTGGCTCCTGTGACCACAACAAAACAAGTCAATAGCTATAGGTTATGCAAAAGTGGAAGCTTAGCATTTTCATGAGTAATCCATTGATATTTACCAAACATCTGCTATGTACCCACTAGTACATTATGCCCCCAAAGATGCTACTTTTCCCTGCTTTCACCATGCTTGAACCCCTAGATACCCACCTGTATCTCTTGTAGTCTTCCTCATCCTTTTCCAAGCTGACCAATTCATTGGGACATGCTACATTCCCGAGCAGGCTGAGGTACTCCAGAGCTGGTGTCACTTCTGCCAGGTGGTCAAGCAGGCACTCCAAGTCAGTGATGTGACAAAGGTTAAGGATCTCAATCCAGGAAGACAAGACTTAGCAAGGAGAATAGACCATAACTGACAGGGAAACACTAGCAGCTGATGAGTCCAGACTGCTCCCAGAAGGTGACATGGGTAAGGGTTGAAATCAGCTTAGCTGTAGGTACTTAGAATGGCTAGCTTTTCCCTCCTACTGCTGGGTATACAGACCAGCTTTTCTCTGGACAAGTAAGGCTGAGTTCAAATCGCTTGAGAGACAGTGAATAAACTTAATTATTTTATCCCACTTTCCTTTCCACTATAGTTTTGTTTTGTTTTAATGATAAAGGGTAGATTCCATGTAGTAAAATATTTTACAATATGAAAATCCATAAAAGTTAATTCTTTCTAGTAATGAAAGCAAGACATTATTTTCAATGGCTTCATTAAAAATATATCCATTTTTAAAAGGTAATTTGTCATTAAAATATACAGGAATGGAATAAACACAAACAGGGGACTGGCCATTCCCTTATGATCTGAGAGTCTGTGGTGGAGTTAAGCATTGCTCAGTGGACTCAATGATGGGGGAAAAAAAAAACATTGTATTGCAAGGAAAGGAGAACAAAGCTAGAATGAGAAGACATGCAGAACAAGTTAGGACAGGTTTAGTCAAGCCGGGCAGGTCAAAATGCATTTCCTGACTCCGTGGTGAATCTCATGTCCTATGAAGAAATAAACCGAAAGAGAAAGACCAAGGAGAGGCATGGTGGTAAAATTATTCCAAGATTCATCGTCACAGTGGGATCCATTGTCCTGTCAAGGTAAACACCGAGACCTCTCCCCAAACCAAATATATTCAAGGAATCACAGGAAAGGGAAGGAATAGTTCATGCATCAACTCTTCAGTTGAGCCACACATCAGATGAGCTGGGCCCTAAGCAAGATGGTGATTTGACAGGCCAGAGAGAGGCCATGAATACTAGGAGCCCATGGATACAAGCAGTGAATTAATGACAGGAGACAGAATGAGGTCCTTGACAGGGAATGACAGCAGAGCATTTGGGGGCTGAAGATATACAGACAAAGGCAGCATATAAGAGTCAAAGACTCAGAGGTCTACCTGAATTTATGAGAAGAGAAAAAAATTAAAAAATTATCTGCTCTTACTCCATCAGGATATTATCTAATGATGGGATGTTACCCAGATTCTTCCTACTTCATTTCAACTTGTCACACAAGAATAAACTCCAAATCCAACCAATATCTGAATCCAGTTCCTTACATATCTGCCAAGGGGTCACCACAAGGTACCTCATTTTAGCTCACAACCATAAGAGAGTTTTCCTTTCCTCTGAGACTGAATCTTTCTGGAATTTCTACCCACTGACTGAACTTAACTGTTTGTGATCACAAAGAATACAATATTCTTCTCTTCCACATGATGACCCTTCAAACAGTGGAAGTCCAAGTTTTCCTTAAATCTTATATTCTCTAAAGTTCCTTCAAACAATCTTTACATTCATACTCGGACACCATCAAATACAAGGACAAGCACTGTTCCTTGGGAGGAACAAGACAGAGGCAAGAAGAGGGAGAGCACAAGCAAAAGGAGAAAACTAGTAAAAGATGGTCTGAGCAAACTCATCCACTGTGCGTTTCAGTTGACCAATGTCTGCCCATTTTCTAAACAAAGACAAGGATGCTGATGTTATCGATTCTCCAAATCTTTAACAAATGACATCCAGGAATGGCCACAAAGGACCACTGGGATGAGCATGATGGTAATGGGGACACATAGAGAAGACTAACAAGAAGGCCCTGGCAGGAAGGTAAAGTTGGAAGTACAATGGGTAAGTGGCCAGTAGTGAAAACATTGATGTTTTTCATTAATGAAGACAAAACATACTTATTATATTTTCAATTCAAGTTCAATTGTCATTCTCTTTAAGAAAATCACTTAAACAAAGCCAATTAAAATGACAGTGAATAATTTCAGGAGAATTGTGGCTTTTCCAACAGGTCTATCTTTCTATGAATGGCAATCATTATAACATTTAAGAGAGAGGAAGAGGAAGAAGAAGATCAGGAAAATGAGGAAGAGGAGAAGAAAGAGTCTGCCACGATTCTCTCTAGCAGTGCTGTCCCCAGGCCCTGAGAAAGACACCTCAGGGGCCAACAGTATCATCAGGTGGGGTACCCCATGCCTGGACTTGGACCAGTATGGGCCTCAGTCCCAGTCCTAGCTTCTTCCCTTCATGGTTCACTCCAGTCCTCTACTCCACACATAGGACCCATCAGATGTCCCAAGAAGCACTAGACTCATGCCTATTAGATCATCCTAAAGCCTCGAGACCAGGTTCTATTTCTGGGGATGGGTGGGTGGGGGGAGGCCGCCAAATGTTCACTACTACTATTAGCCAGCACAATATTTCTTTAGTGAAATTGCAAGAGAGTGGGCTATCAAAATGCTACTGACATGATTTGGGGGATTCAAATTGTATATGTAGACAGCGGCCCTGAGAACATAGGGGAAGCCCTTTCTACTATGGATAGAAAAGTCTAACAAAAACCTATTTCCCTGTTAGGAGAAAACTCCTTAAATCTTCATCTATTTTTTTTTTTTAGTTTCTCTACGAAGGTGGGAACATGAAGGAATAGGATTCATAACTGGCAATATTTTCAAGCTGAGGAAACATTGGGCAACTGAGTTGGACTGAACTCCCAGTCATTTCTCAACATTTAGTGACTATGGAAACCTAGCATGCCACCATCCAGGGAGGTCCAGTTTAATCTGAGTAAATGTTCATATGTAAATGTACTCAGAACTAATAAAAGCTTGCATGTGAGAGCTCCTTGCTTACAGATGTCTCTTCCAGGGTGCTAAAAAAAAACCCTAGTAATAGAATCACATGGCAATATATTATCCAAAATTTACAAAAGTAGGTTGCACAACTGGTCAAGATCACTGCTTTTCTTCATTAGGATGACTTCCACCACATTTTGCTTTGAGCTGGATAACACTGAAGCAGCTGTGGAAATTCTAGGAACCTGGTTAAGAGAAACTTATGAAGAAGTGGCATTTTATTAGGATTCAGTGGGATATATTTGTGTGGTTTGCAGTCATTTCTGTGTCTGGTTATTACAACAGTACCAGTAGGAATGGCTCCCAGTAATATTCTTGCCACTCAGTAACACTCATGCTGACACAACATGTGGGGACCAACATAAAGCTGATGATGAAATGATTAATGAGTTAATCAATTCAAAGAACATTTAAGATTAAGTTGGTGAGTGTACACACACACACACACACACACACACACAACTTAAAATTTCCCAAGATCTTACAGCTCATATATGAAGAAAATATACAAAAGCTTTTTCAATACCTAATAATTCTAAATTTTTTACCAATAACTTAGTGGTGAAATTACAAATAAGGACTGGTAAACCTGAAAGAAACCTCCCTAAACTATTAAAAATACAAATCAATTTTCAATTAGATAGAATTGTCTTTCTATTCTCTCAGTATAAAATATAAATTATGTAACAGAATTATAAGGGAATTTTCAGGAAAAATAAGAAAAAGGTTTTTATATAGGCATGTGAGTATAAAAATATTTACTTTTCTAAACATTTTAATGTGTGGTATTTTAACTTAAATTTTAATTTGCTTTGATACATTTTTTATTCCCAGTAACAGTCATCTTCATACCTAATTTTGCATTCACAATTATGTAGTCTTTCCCTTTAAAAGGGCCTTCTCAAATTATGTAAGTTTCACACTCCACAAAATCTAGATCTGCCCCTGAGCAGGAGGCCCTGGAGATGTGGACTTTGAATCTCTTGATCATTTCTTGGGCAAGAGGTCTAGAGGTTGCAAGAAGCTTCAGCCATCTTGCCAATAAATCCAAGGAATTCTGGATTTCTAGAGTCTTTGAGACTGCTTCATTTAGGATATTGCATATGGTAGAAGTTACTTCATCTTCCCAATCTTTTCAACTACCCACTAAATGACCAACTGGGCTGGGCCAGGTAGTCTTCCCCAAATCCAGACCAGGCAGGGATCACTAGTATCTCCTTCATGGATGCTGTGGACCAGAACTTCATCATCAGGGTGATACCACCACTGGAGAATGAAGCAGGAGGAGGAGTTTTAATTGCTTCTTTGGTCTCCTGGGTCAGCAAAGACCAGCTCTGTTCTTCCTGATTGCAAGCTCCAGATAGAATTTGCACATTCCTGAAGAGATAATGCAGGATTTTGTCAACCTGCATAGATAATTAACCAGAGGCCATCAAAGGAGGGACTTGGGGTCTGTGGCTAATCAAGACCACCACAGTCAAGACACTTTCAGAGGTTCTCCTAAAGGTTCGAGGGGTTTTTTTTTAAACCTCTTTAACATATTTGAAGCTCCCTAGCACAGTTTCATTTCTGTCCAGCTGGATTCTCAGCACACACCTGGTTTCTTTCATCAAGTCTTCTCAAGATTGTTCACCATTTAGAAAGTTTTAGTGTTGTCTATAGAAAGTTGCCATTGCAGAGCCCAGCTGTCATGGCTGGTCTTGCCAAGTGAGATTTCCTGCTAGGGCCCAAGATCAAAGCAACACCACAGCCAGTTGCACAGGTCTGAAGTTGTTTCCCAAGTGAGAAAATAGGACGTACGTTCCTCCTGTGGTAAGCTCCAGGTCAAAGGGCAACATATATAGTCACTGGGGAGATTACAACCAGAGCTCATTCTACTATTGGATTTTTTTAATGCTAACTAAACAATCTACAGGATATATTATCTCATTTTGATTTGCACACAGGTCAGAAATATTATCACATCTATGTAACAACTAAGAAAACTGGGGTCAAAGTCACACTACCAGTAGATGACACTGTCTATATTTAAACCTAGAACCTAGGAAATGGCATTTCTAGGAAAACATGACTCACCATTTCCTAACATATAAAGGAAATTTTATGGTGAACAATGAAAATTCTTATGTGCTTTTGTGGGAGACCATAATGTGCTGTCACCCAACTGTGATCGGTAACTCAGTTGTTTCCAGTTTGGGCTTATTCTTGTCAAGCATTGAGGCTTTGGCTAACTTTAAAATGTACCAAGAAGTCATAAAGTCTTTGGGTGTAAAGTGATTTTCCATATATATATATTTAAATCTTTTAATAGTACTCTGAAATATATATTTCCCAATTTACAGGTAAAAAACATAACTGAGGCCTCTGGCAAGCTGCTGACACTTCCCTGAGATGATGCAGTCGGCTGATATGGGAACACTAGGCCAGCTTCCCGAATTGGAGCACATCCCATCTGTATTAATGTCTCCCTTATTGGTGTTACAATTCACACTATCTCTTCATACATGTGCTCAAGCACATAGGGAGACAAAAAGTGAAGAAATGAACCATGATTTAAAATGAAGTCACTGATCACCCTTCCCTTACTCACCCCTGAAGGAAGAGTGGGTGAAAGGTTAGATATCCATTTTTCCTACCATCTCAGTTTTCCATTATTTGGGGTTGGATATTCAGACATGATGACTGAGACCATAACCA
This sequence comes from Phyllostomus hastatus, assembly GCF_019186645.2. Lineage (NCBI taxonomy): Eukaryota > Metazoa > Chordata > Mammalia > Chiroptera > Phyllostomidae > Phyllostomus > Phyllostomus hastatus. The sequence continues at coordinate 21,138,262 of NW_025333869.1, forward strand.
AGTACCTATCCCTGCAGGGAGAGAGCCAGGGATAGTGTGTACATGCTCCCAAGGGAAAGATGATAGACAGATAGAGATAAATAGAGGCAGAGATGATAGAGATAGAGGGAGGAAGAATGTTAATGTTGGGGAGAGGAGGTCAATTCCATGGCCCATCAGTCACTACAGGGCCAGTCTAAATGAACCTAAGGAAGGAAAGTGAGATAAGCTAGGAACCAAGAGATGAAGAGGTAATCTGGGAAGACCAGACTCCAGGTATATCAGGACAGGGCACCAAAGCTGAGGGCTGAACAGAGCCCTCAGGGACAAAGGCTGGGGGAACAAATGTGGGAGCCCAAGCATGAGGTACACAGTTGGGAAGTGAGGCCGTGTTCAACTGGGAAGAAATGTGCCCAATGCTGGGTTTAGGATGTGGAATCTTTCATAAGCTCCCTCTGCATCTGGGAGCAGGGCCTTGTGAGGCCAGACACAAGCAGCTGACTCCTCCTACCTCTCAGCTCCTCTTCCTGTGCAGCAATAGCTCCTCTACCTTGGGTTTTAGAGTCTGGGCTGAAAATTAACATACCTGGGGTCTAGACTGAGCCTGACACAAACAATCTATATGAATTCAATAGTTCATACTCTCCCAGTTTCTTCATAGAAATGAGACTTATTCCCAGGGATACCAAACTCACAGGATGATATGAGGGTAATATTAAATTTATAAGTCAAAGAATCACTCCAAATCTATACTCTGATGCTGGTTATAATGTGGCTCAAATAACTTCAGATAAGTTCACATAATGCTGTAGGATAATAATAATAGCTATAATATTAACCCTTATACAGAACTTACTGTGTTACTATAACTTAATATTTGTGAGATTCTTGCAGTGACCATTACAATAACCTATGGGAGGGGTACTATTATTGTCCCCATATTAAGCCAAAGCACAGAGATGTTAAGTAACTCGTCCAAGTCATGCAGTCAGTGGTTGACCTGGGTACAAGTCCAATAAGTCTGGCTTCATAATCTGTTGTTGTTAAGCACTATTTGATAGTACCTCTCACTAAAAAATAAAAGAAACCCATAACCCACGTTCCCAAAGTCCAGTAACACAAGCACTGTATAAACATATTTAACTGTGAGTAAAACCCAAATGGAAAATTCTAGATTTGCAAAGCAGATAAAATGGGTGAGGGTGAATAATCATTCTACATATGTTTAAAAACAAAAAAAAACTGCACACAAGAACTTTAGGTAGAACCCCTTTTGATAGCAAGATTCCTAATATGTTTAAAATAATATTTAATTTATAACAGAGTTAATACCTTTTTAGAAGGTCAATAGTTCCTTGATTCTAGGTCTCCCTTTATTACAAATATCAAGTAAAAGCTTAAGGAGATAATATCAAGGGTCCATGTGTTAGACTATTAATGAAATGAGTCATACCTCTATGTATTCACACCTTGTATAGTCCCCTCTCACGTTGGTCCTACATTTGGTATGTGACTTGCTTTGGTCATGGGACAGCAACACACATGATGCCAATAGGGCTTGGCTCTTGGAACACCCCTCCTATGAGGAGAGGCCTGTGCTAGCCTATTAGAGACATTTAGTTCAACCAACAACCAGTACCAACTCCAGACATTTGAATCTCAGATCATCTAGCCCCAGCTAAGCTTTCAAATAACTGCGACTGGCTGCATAACTGTGACCCAAGGCAAGACTAGCCAAGGAATTGTCATCTGAGCCCTGACCAAAGAGCTAAACCACAGTCTTGTAAATCAATGAAATTTTTTTTAAGCTACCAGTTTTGGTGTGGATTATTATGCAGCAAAGCTAACTGATAGAGCCCAAGTCTAAGGCCTTTCATGGAGTCGGAAGAGCAAAATGTGGAACTGTGTAATTGTTGGAGAGCCTCAGTTATTTTCAGGTAGGTAGGAAAGCTAGTTAGCCAAAAGGGTGGAGTGAGAATTACTAGTTTAAGAGGATGACATTTGACATGACTGCTACTTGTACCTGCTTTTCATTCTGTGACTTCTGAGTCAAGTATAGGGGAAAGTAAGTCGATGTTCATGATCATACTGATAGCCCAGAGGGGACAGAGGAAGCTGTGGTGCATCCCAAGAGAGCCAACTGTGACCTTTGTATCTACTGATAAAGAAGTACTATACAGCACCACAGTAACAGAATGGTCAGCCTTCTGCTCCACTCTCTTCCAGACCACTGTCATTACTCCCTCAGCATTATTGCTGTAGGTTGGAGAAGTTGAAGCATGGGGCAGGAAAAGTTTCAACCAAAGATGAAGAAAGTCTTTCAGCATTGTAGAGCCAAGAGGCCTGATAATCTCTGGTGACAGTGATACTGCAAGTTAAACCATCATCCAATCCACTTTATTCCTGTAAAAATGATAAACAGAGGCTCTTAGAGGATGACCTGTCCAAGGCCTCACAGCTAAGCATGATTAAGCTGACTCATGAACACATGTTCAAGAACTCTAATTCTCTACAGTGACGTGGGGCAGAGGATATGAGCATTGTGGCCCAAAGGAGGAACCATGGCATCCAAACTCATCTAATAATCCTTCTATTCTTGGTTGATTTGAGAATATTTTCCAACTGGTCACCTAAGACAGCCAAGGAAGCCATAAGACACACTAACTATAACACTTTTGAAACAATGACCAGAAAACTTAGTCGACCAAAGAATATGAAAGGAAAAAATTTCATTAACATTTCATTATAATCAAGACTGTATTTACTTATAGGCTTTCTCCTTCTTCTATTAAAGTGACATTAATAATGAGCACGAGTAGTAAATTTTACAGAATAAAGAATGTGTAAACTTATGACAAGTATAAACAATAAATGATTTTGCAAATCATTATTAATTACTGACATATGCATATATGTATATTATATTTAACTTAACATATGCATCTGGTTTTATATCATAGTCTAGGGAAAAATGTCCTGATCCTTTTTCTACTTCTAACTTACTATGTGATCATGAACAACTGATTAAACCACTCCAGGTGCCTGAACTTCAAGTCTGAAGCAATACAGTAGAAAGGAGAGAACTTTGGATACAGCCACAGTTGAGATTGAATTTGGGACCCAGCATCTCATCAAATGTCTGGCTGTGGGTCTATATTTCACTTCCTTCCCCATCTAGATGAAAGAAGTAACTACACCCTTCTCATGGGGTTTGACAAGAATTAAAAATACAGGGTGGGGCAAAAATAGGTTTATAGTTGTTCGTATGGAAAAATAATACAATAATAAGTAATACAAGAATAAACTTTGTATTTCATGTACTCACAACTTTAAACCTACTTTTCCCCCATCCTGTAATATACTTAAAGTTACACAGGGCCTGATCCACAGGAATGCTCAGTAAAGATTCTGATTCCATTCTCAGCCTCACTTGGAATCCAGAGCAATTAGTCTGAGCCTCATCTCACCAACTTAAGAAGCCGCCATATGCTAGACTGACTGTCATAGGCCTCTCTTGTGACCCTCCTATGATAACCATGATGAAAGACAAAGACAGGCCTGGGCTTCACACTTATTATCCACCTTAGCCCCTTCCCCATCTCCTTCACCAGAACTGTTGCCCAAGCCTGCAGCAGAGCCTACCAGAAACCTCCGTGAAGGCCAAGTTTGCTCAGCAGCATTACCCTCTACTGCCCACCAGAGGCCGCCCTCCCACACAAGCCCAAGCAAACAGAACCTGGATTCGCCTTCTTGGCAGCAGTGACATTATTTTCTTTCTCTATTTTTATCTATTAAAAAGATTTCTTCACAGCCATAACTTAGATCTCTACACTAAAATGGAGCAACAGGAAGATATAATGGTGCATTTCATTTATGAATGACCTATAATAAATTACTCTGAAGTGTCCCGAGTGCCAGTAGACAGAACGCTTTGTCTGCCCATGGACTGTATTTCACATACTTTAATTTAGCTGACACATAAAACTCATTTGACATTTTGCAGGTATTTGTGTGGGGCAAAGGAGGAGAGGTAGAGAGCTGGAGGGGACCACTGTGGGGCTGGGCGGGGACTGGGGGCAACAGGCAGAGCCAAGGATATTTGGTTCTTGTTGAGGGTTAAGGTATGAAGCCTGGGTAACCCTGGCAACACGAGGTCGTTCCCCAGCAGATTGTTGTCCAAGATGAGTTCCTCCAGGCTCCCGAACGCGCTCAGTCCTTCCAGTGACCTGCAATGACAAAGGCAACAGGAAAAATGATCCTGCACTAAATCAGGGAGGCCATTATGAGCCGAAATAAATATTTTAACCTTCCCTTTCAGGACTGGGAATAGTTTGGGCTTGGTGCCTGTCAGCAAAGTGAATGACAAGAATTAGTAGCGGGAGCCGGGGCGGGGGCGGGGGCGGGGGAGAAGGGGCCGCTGGCACTCACCGCATCCTTCACGCATTGCCAACATGAAGGATGAGGGTCACTTAGTGAGTAGCCAGGATCCAAAACAAAGGGCTTCAGATACGGCCTGCAGGATAAATTTGTCAATGTCTTGTGCCTTCAGGCACCCAGCCTGGGCTGACCCTAACCTCCATTCCCAAGATAAATAACTCTGTCACAGTTCACCTTCATTCCCTGGACACAAATTTAAGTTGTCATCCATCATTCCTGCCCAGAAATATCATACCCCTCTTACAATAATAAATATAACTTCAAGTATCATTTCTTAGCAGTTCTCCTCTGCACAGTGGTAGGAAACAGCAAGGAAGGCATCCTTTCTCTTCATTCACCGCCTTTGACTCTTTTTCCTCTGCTTTTTTTCTTCACTAATCACTTAATTTGCTTCTGCCCAGTGTCCCTGTGGCTGCCCCCAAAGGCAAGGCATCTAGGAAGCACATAATCACTCTGGTCTGGGAGAGCTCTTTCTTTTTCTTTCAAGACTTCTTGTTCTTTGGAGAGCAGAGGTAGGAGGTAGGGAGGGGGACAGCATTGGGGCAATTTCTATTTCAATGCTCCTGGCTTGAAGTCATTGTTTTAATTTATGGAAAGTGGATTTCTCACTTTATTTTTGAAGGAAGCATCAAGTGCAGCAATGTAGATGTCAAGGCAGTAAGTAAACAGGCATCTGAAGGAATGAAGTACCTAGCTCAGGAAAGAAAAGTATCAGAAAAGGAGAGACAGCCTTGTTTATGCACTTAGCTGAAAGTTAACTCTTAATGTGGGCCCTGGAGTATTAGAGGTAGAGGCGGTGAGGGGCAGTGATATGGTGCTCACAGACATTAATTAAAGACAGCCACCCGGTGGAGGGACAGACACAGACACACATACTTCCAGCTCGGTCACCTGCCAGACCCAAGAGCTGTGCTGAGCTTGCACAGGCTGACAGCTAAGCTCTAGCATCAACCAGAGGGTGGACTCACGTGGGATCTCCTGGCTGAGCTATAAAATGTGACAAATCAGGGAGGTGTTGTCCACTCTATTTATTCACTTACTGATAGCACGTACATGACAGACCCACCTGCCTGCATGTGCAATGCCTGTGCATCTGGTGTAGGTGTGAACTCCAGCACAAGAACTTTCTCGATGCATCTGTATTTCCCTGTGGGACCTCTGCCAAGAGGACTCTGAAACAGAGTCAGTACTTGAGAGGTGAGATATGTATTGTGAATATTTAATTAAATCCCCAGACTCTACTGGGCCCAGAGCTCCACCAGCTTGTCCCATTTCTGCCTGATCCTCAGAGGGTCCCACCAGGGCCCAGCACCCAGACCATGCATCCTCCTACAGCCAACACTACCTGCTCTGCAACAGGAAAGCAAGACCAAATACATTTCGGGTTTAGGGTCAGTGGGGTCATTAAGTCTCATTTCTTCTTCCTCCTTTCTCATCTTCTTCATGTTTCAGGGAGGAAAACATGACTTATATACCTTACTCAGGAAGGTCTGGAATTTTGCATCAGCTCCACTAGTTACATGCAATGTGAATTTGGGAACAATAGCCCATCTGAACAGCCTTGTTCTAAGTTGATCCCAGCTCATAGTATCTTATGGAGAATGAGTGAAAGAAGACTGACAACTTTTGTTTCTTCCTTTTTTCTTCCTCCTTTCATTCACTGATTCTTCTGGAAGCCCTGACTTGCGTGGCAGGGCTGTTCAGGATGCAGAGGGTGGGCAGATAAACAAATGCACAAAGGTGTGCAGTGAGTCTGCCTTCTGCAGGGACTTCGACCTTTCCCTATGTCCCTTCTTCCACGGGGTTAATGGGTGAGTATCCCAAAGTGGTTTTCAGAACTAGGCTCTGTTTACCACAAGGGGAGTTGAGGCCACCTCCCACCTCCCTGTCAGGGCACCTTATGGATGGCTAATAAGTCCTTTGTGCACAAACATCAGTTGGGTTCTGGTCAGAGGCAGCATCCAAATGCACATTGTTCTCAAGTTATGTTATGCAAATACTCATATCATGAGAATCAGCAAACAGTTGGCAACTGGCAAGAAAAAGAAAGCTCCCTTCCAAGAGTGCTTCAGGGGAGGCATAAAACAAAATGACAAAGCATGAAAAGGGACAAAGCTGGTAACACTAGAGGGAGTGCCCACAGAGACTGCCTTTCTCTCTTGAGGAGGCCCCAGGCAGGGCCCAAGACTGGCTTGTGGAACCAGACTTCAGAGAGGAGTCGGGAAGCTCAGCTCCAATCCCCCTTCACCTGTCTGGTATCGAGATTCCTTTTGCCATGTAATGTTATTAGCTGCTCAGTTAAAAGGGAACAATGCTACATGGTGGGGAGAGGGGGCTGCTAATTATAAATCCCTGTCTTCATGTCATCAGTGTGGTATGCCCTTGGTGATTTAATCACATAATTCACAGCTGAGGGATTGGGGCAGGAGGCAAAGAGATTCCTGAAGGGTAAACCTGGAGGGGACAGCATTTCTGGGTCTCAGCTAGCATGTGGAGGCCAATAAACAAACAAACACCTGGAAGATGGTTTTCTTTTTTACTTTAAAAATAGTTTACTTTTGTTGTTGTCATTATTGCTGTTTTTCTGGAAGGAGAGAGAAAGAAATTATTTGCATCAATCTTTAAGTTCATACCCCTATATTCAAAATGCCTGCAAATAGATATGTGCTGTTAAATGAAATGACAAGGCAAAGAGGCTTTGAGGAGCCACAGGATCTATGCTGTTTAGTGGGACAGCTATGATAGCTACAAGGAAAGATGACAGGGCTGTAATTTCTCTGCTCTAACCTTGTGTGTAGACAGCAAAATGTCCCCCAGTCCCAGGAGCCCTGAGGAAGGGGCGACTACACTCCGGGGTTACTCACCAGCTTGGTTGGCAGTAGCTGCAGGTGTCTGAGGGGTGGGCTGGGAAGGAGAGGCAGGTATGTCTGCTGTGGTCAGGGGCTGGCGGGGGAGGACAAGACCTCAGCTGCTCCTTCAGCACAGCCAGCTGGAGAGAGATCCTCCTAGCCCAGGCAAGAGACGCCAAGGGCAGGCAGGGAGACGGGTGTGTGCTCTGCTCTGCTCAGTGTGGCAGGTGGTTTGCTCTAGAAACCTAATCAGCACCTCGGAAGCGCATTGCAGGCTGTATGCCTCCCACTGCACCAGCAGGAAAGCTGCCCATTATCTCACCCACAGGTACCATCTCAGTTACTCACGTGCAGGGCTCCGGCTGGGCTCCCCCAGGAGCCGCTGCAGCCGCTGGGAGAATCCCAGTGCCTTTTCCAAAGTCATACCAAAATGACAAAACATCACAACGCATTCAGCTCCAGCGGATTCAAACACAGAGAACTTTTAAGTTTCCACTGTAATTAACCCTATCCTCGTTAAGATAATTATGATCAAGCTTCCTGTCACAGTTAATATCCCAGCATCATTGCCCGTGGCTCACACTCTGCCCTCATTAGCTTATAAAAGCAGTGGCACCAAACAGACAGCCTCCCTTTCCAAGCTAGGCCAGTGGCTGTGAGCGGCCTTAGGCAGGGCAGCAGGTCCGCAAAAGGGCTATCCCTTGAATTCCAATCCCTTTTCCTCCTGGTGGGCACACACTCAGCGGCCTTCATTGTTTTTCCAAAAGTTAGCCACTTGCCAGAGTGGGAAAGGAGAGGGTCAGGACCAGAACCAGAGCAGGGCTGGGAGAACTGGGGAAGGAGAGCTGCTCATATGCAGCTATGAGTCCTTCTTGCCGCTTACCTGCCAAGAATCTAAAGGACACCTCCAGAGCCCCTGATTCAAGAACTGCCAACTTTATTCTGGGGTATATGCTGTGGTAAGAATTAGATCCCTCTGTCCTCAGCTCACAGCTGAAACCAGGAATAATGTGTCTGCCTGGTATGATGGGGGCAGGGGACGGGGAGAAAGTTAACCACAGACCCCAGGAAAGACATGTGTCTTCACAGTTGGCCTCAAATCTGGAAGCAAAGGTTAGAATATTCTCAAACCAATCAGAAAATAAGATCTTCACCTATTTCCTCCACTGCATTTACCTAAGTATCCACATACATATTTTTAACTGAGACAATGGGGAGGCCATGGAAATTCTAGAGGACCTAACCTGTATGTCTGCTGTCTACCACACTGGCTAGTCCTGTATACTCACAGGGGTCCTTCTAGATGAATTCTGTCTGCCCAGCTCCCAACACAAGGGAATCTCAGTGTAACTCCCATAAGACCTGGAAAGTGCCAAATGTCAGTGGGGGCTCAGGACCTCTTTGCCAACTGACTACTCCTCAGCCACAAACCCTGTCAGATGCTGAGAGAAAAGCCACCAACAGAATCCCCCAGCAAGGCAAACAGCAGGCCTCAGGGCGAGTGGCCAGGGGCTGTGAGGGCAATCCTTAATCTGCATTCTTTCTGAGCCAGAATGTCTCCCTTTCCTTACCCTACAGCCAGCACCCACACACTGGTTCTGGTTATTAAACCAGTTAAACAGAGGTCCTTACCAGCTGGTAAATCATTGCAGCTCTTAATACCTGGGGTACCCCTCTCTGTTATCCTGGTCATTCCCAGGAGCCCCCAGACCTTTCCACAACTCAGCAATTAAGTGGTTAATACCCCCACATTACAGAGGTTCTAAGGACCCTGCTATAGCCAGGATCTATTCAGTCAATTCAGTGGTTAAGTAATTTAAACATCACCCTTGAAAGAAAAAATAGTAACTTGTGCCCCTCTTATACCCTCTACCATGCCAAGTACTGTGCCTAGCACAGAGCTGCCCTTGGGAAATATTTACAAATTGACTTATGAAAGAGGCCATGACCCCAGATACAGGACAGGATAGGCAACAGGGAACCAGAAGAAAGAATAGGAGAGTTGTAATACAACGGCTCATGTTCCAGAAAATGACCCAGGCAGTACAGATATTTTTAGAAAGGCCATTCGTATGGTAGTAATATACTATATATAGTAATATACTATAGCATATTACCACATAGTGTACTATATGTATAGTTGGCACTATATATTTTCTCTAAATTTTTCTGTCATTCAGGTCACAGCCAGGGATATATGTACAAATAATTATATAATATAATGATATCAATAGCGGGTAAAACTGTCTTAAAAATAGAAGGATACAGAAAAGGCTTGGGGGATGTAAGACAGTGGATACTAACACAGTGTATACTGACAGTGTATCACATGGAATTTGTCAAAGTCACCCCCAAAGCCCTATCGTGCCTTGTCAGGATGGATGATCCCTGAGCTACAGAGAATAAAATTAAACACTGGCATAAGAGATCTGAATCCAAGACTACTCAAAAATCTAAGGTAGTAAGCTAGGTATTTGTTAACTTTAAGTGGCATCAAGTCTGAGGCCATCATGCACCATACCTAATATGCTAAGAAAACATATGCTAATATGTTAGGATCATTCAATATGATCCTAAGGTTTCACAGAGGATGAGTAAGGAACAAGGAGCCCAGAAATGGGAACTTGTAGTTCCAGTGATTTGAAAAGGTAGGTGAGATTCTTCACACTTTGGATTCATAAGTTTATAAACTTGTCTACAGGAAGTTTTAATCAGAGTATACCTCTGAGGAACTGGTATTTGCTTGCTCTAGGGCAATGTAAATCATGTATCTGATCCTTTACCCTTTTTGCTTTTGCGTCCAGTAAGCTCAGAGCCAAACTATGACCCAACTGTAAAAAGGTCTCTATATCTGTTTTTTAACTTTACTGTTGAGGCTTATAATTCTTATAGTCTTGATATTTTATTTATCTATATATTAGTTTTATTTTATTAACTCTAATAGGCTAGCTCAAATCCTTTGTAGAATGAGAGAATGAGGTAGTACAGAGATCAATTTAATATAGCATAGATTCTCAAACAGGCAGTTTTTTTGCACTAAGGACAAGTTCTGTGAGACTAGATATTAATGTGAATAGTTGACAAGGAATAAAGATGTATATTGTATTGAGATTTCAAAATGGCTTGAAAAGGCTTCTAATGATATTCTTATGACAGGAGAGCAAAAAATGGGCTAGAAAATAATAACTTTAGGGGGGGTCATAACTGGTCCAAAAATAAACCTGAAAATATATTTTTTAAAATATCTTCATTCGAGGATATGTTTTTATTAATTTTTTGAGAGAGAGAGAAGAAGGGAGAGAGAGAGAAAAAAGCACTGATGTGGAAGAAAAGAAGCACAGATCGGTTGCCTCCCGTGCAGATCCCAACCATGGACCAAACCTGCAGCCTAGGGAGGTGCCCTGAGCAGCGACAGAACCCACCAACTTTTTGGTGTACAGGACAATGCTCCAACCAACTGAGCCATCTGGTGAGGACATACCTGAAGAATATTAATTAATGGCTCAGCTTGCTCTGAGGGAAGGTTCTGAGGACTTTGGTTTTTTTCCAATAACTTGATAAGGCCATGTTCACTACATGTATGGAAGCCAAGACCCTAGAAAGATACTCAGAAGGGTATAGTAGATCCGAAATGATACTGTTGGATCAACCCATTGTTTCAGCCCAATGAGATGATATTTCAGAGTGTCTAATGTAAACACTTAAACATTGATTTAAAGTTCAACTACCTGAAAGCACCAATTTAAATAAAAATTAAAAGGCAAATGAAAATTGGTGAAAATAATTGCAATCTCTCAATAGTCTAAGGTGTAACATCCTTAATATGAAAAGAGCTTTAAAAAATCATGAAGGAAAACATGAAAATCCTAAAAAAATGAACAGACATGGACAGAAAATACACAAGGAATGAAAAGGGTCAATAATGGAAATGGGTAAAATTTCAGCTTCATTGGGAATTGAAAATATTCAGATTCAACAAGATAGCAAATACACTATTTTCTTAAATCTTAACATAGTCTTGTTAAAAGTTCAAGGTAATAGACTAATACAACATTAATGGGGAGTGAAACTATTATAGCCATTTTGGATGACAATTTAATTAAAAGCCTTAAAAATGATCACCTTTTAAATCTAGTAATTCTAAGAATTTATTCAGTAAATATCAAAGAAATGTGCATATTTAAGTATGTTCAATACAGCATTATTTATAGTAAATTGTAAATAAGCCTAAATTCCCAATGATGGAGGAATGATTGAATATCTGTATAATAAAATGCCACACAGTAATTAAAAATGATAGTGTAGCTAAATATCTACTAATCCAGTAATACTGTCATGGAATCTAAGCACCTAAAATTAAGTTATAATACACACACTTGAGTATAATACACTAAGATCTCATGCAGGGAAACTGAAAGGCATCTGTGTGATACCCTCAATTCTCCACACAAATTTTAATTTGTACCATGTTTTCCATGCTGATGGTTAAAAGTCATTAAACTAGTCTTTGTTGTTTCTAGTTTATACACTTCTATCACGATGCACAATTTTGTACATAGGAACTATACGATGATTCTGCACATACATATACAAATGCCCTTCAAAGTATACATGAACATACATATCTACATATTTATCTATCAATTAATCAATACATAGATATATCCAAGATATATACCTCTAACACCTGGGTAATGGGGTTATAGGTTTTTTCTCTTTTACAGGTTTCACTAGTTGTTAGATTTTTCTATCATGAATAAGTATTTTATAATAATGCAAAACTGCAGCAAATATTACTTTTAAGTAAAACAAGACAGCTTCCAAAACATGACATGAATGAGCTTTGAATAAAGAGCAGTGGGTGTAAGGAGGGCTTAGTACAGGGGTGTCAAACTCATTTTCACCAGGGGCCACATCAGCCTTGTGGTTGCCTTCAAAGGGCTGAAATAATTTTAGGACTGTATAAATGTAACTACTCCTTAACTGTTAAGGAGTTAAAATTACATTTGGCCATTTGAAGGCAACCTCAAGGCTGTGGTCCCCCCGTGGAAATGGGTTTGACAACCCTGGCTCAGTATAAATCATAATGGGGATGCTAATCTGATTGTCATCCATTCTACTGGCCCCTAAGTAACTCTACCTGGAGCTTTGTTTCAATTCTGATTGCCAGACTCAAAGGGGCACCCGCACTCAGAAACACCATACATGGAGAACAACTAGGTGGTCAGGGTGTAGGAAACTGTCATTTGGGAGAGTCAAGATTACTAGGAGCAGAGGAGACTTAGTTGTTTCAAAGTACTAAGTCTATGGCATTCCAGAATGCAGTAAAACAAATCAGAAGAAAAGTATGTAACGTGGGAGGAGACATCTTAAGTCAATTGTTTTAAACTTGCAAAAATAGAGTACTATTTGCCAAAGGATTGAGCTGCCTTTTGTACCACTGTATGTATCGGATCAGAGACTAAAGTCCTGGAGAACGTCTAGAGCACAGGTGGCAAACACAAGGCCCGCAGGCCGAATCCGGCCCTCCACCTTGTTTTAGTTGGCCCGGCACCTTGTTTCTACCTGGTGGCAGTGCTGAACTCCCGCTTAACTGTTAAGGAGTAGTTGTATTTATACAGTCCTAAAATTACATTTGGCTCTTTGAAGGCAACCTCGAGGCTGATGTGGCCCCTGGTAAAAATGAGTTTGACAGCCCTGATTCAGAGAGAATTTCTGCATAAAGGAGGAGGTTCAGTGACCTCTAATATTCTATCCAGATACTGGACTTATCTCACCAGAGCTCCTTCCTATAACCACAGTTTAGAAGGGCTGCCAAGAGCTGCTTCTTCCCTGCCAGAAGGGTCCCTTATAACTCAGCCTGGTGGAAAGAGGGCCGCAGAGAGTTCTAGCTCTGTCATTCCCCAGCACACTAAACTCTGCCCTTTGTTCTGATCTAGCTGGGACTGTGCAATTCCTCTTTAATGCTTTTCTAACTATGGGAACATCCCCATAATTAAAATGGACCATGCCAACACACTGGTCTGTTATAGTCTGTAAACTAGATGTCAAAGCCACAACACTATTTTTGTGAAACATGTTCTATCACAGACTTCTTTGCAAACTCATGGACTTTGGGTTCTAGGGAAATTTTAGGGGGCTCCATTTCCCCCTTCACAGTAGGTGACTAATACTCTAAGAAGTAAAGTGTCTTACCTGAAACCATACATGGTGACCAAGCCATATCTACAATGTTTGGATACATTGTGCAGTATTCCCTCAACTACATGATGCTAAACTACCTGCAAGTAATTCTCAGTTGAGGTATAGAAATGGAAATTCACCAGTGTCACATCCTTTATCCAAATACTATGTGTAGCTTTGTAATCCATTCATAATATGTCCTCAATGTTACTGATCAACTTAGATGGTCTTCCAATTATTTTGTCTTTCGATCTATACTCCCTTCCTATCCTTCCTAGACCAATCCCCTGAAAAACTAGTTATTACAGTTTCTTTTCAATGCAGTCCTCATGAGGTTAAGTATTCATTAGATAGAGCTGGGTTGAAACTTCTCAGCTAATGGTCCCTTGCATGTACCTCTATTGCTTATTCATCCATTCATTTGCAAAAATGTGTTGAGTGCCAACTCTGTGCCCAGTACTTCACTAGTCTCAGGAGCTACAAAGATGACTGTGGCATGATCTTCTACCGTTAAGTAATAGATACAAACAAGAAAGTGGTTACCAGATAATGCAGGGTAATTAATAGGTTAGATTGGGATGATAAGCACTACTCTGAAGGGGGGGGGTGGTTAGAGAAAGCTGCAAAGAGGAAATGGACTTGAACTAAGTCTCAATTCAATTGAATTCTAATCTTTTGAGCATCTACTTATATTTATGCCAAATTTGGTGGTGAAGGAATATAAGAAGAGTGACTTGATCATGGCAATCAAGTAATTGACATTCGAAAAAAGCTTATTCAGCACCAGAAAGCATGTATGTGGTATCTACTTCAGTATGGCTGGTTCTGGGGATACAAAAGATGCCTAAATCATGGCACCTGCTCCCAATGGGTTTCTCATCTATGGGAAGAGAGATAAAAGTTGAACTTGAAGTAAGGGAGGATTGTACAGGACAGTATGTTAAGTAATGTGAGCAAGATGGGCTCTTAAAAAGAATGAGGTCTGTGGTGGTCATTTCTCTGCCCACCCTCTCGTGTTTGTCCTAAAGTTATTTTGGCAAGTGAGTCCTGAAGGACAGAGGTGGAAAACCAGGTACCCTTCCTATTAAACACACTAGATGCCTCCACATCTCATTCCCATCACTCTGCCATCTGGCTGTCCTCTGTCCTCTCAGTGAATCTTTCCTGCATTTTTCCCACCCTGGTAACAGGGCTTGGTTCTGGGCTTTGACTATGTCTCTAAAATTATTTTGATTCACGGCTTGAGATTTTACAAAACCACACATGTATGCATGGAGCCTGTAGCCTCAGGATCTTGTTTGTTTTTAAGAGTCTAAAGAGCGAGTTTGTTTGGTGGGTTCTATAAATGGAGGTTTTCTTTACTCGGGAGATGTAAGGGAGCGGACATGGTGTGCTGCAGCCGCGGTATGTGTGCATGTCGCCATGGGGCGGAATTCAGCGCCTGTGGGGGGAGGCTCCCACAGCCATTGGGCAAACATATGTTGGGCCAAGAACACGGCTCTTCAACCTCATGAACTATTTGCTTGAAAGATAACAGTGTCTCTTCCACATGAGCCTTTCACCACCCTCTATAAAGGGAATTTTTAATTCAACAGATGGTGTCTACTCATTGCAAACCGACCAGAAAAGGAGACATTTACATGGCTGGGCCTCAAGGCCCTAGGGACCCAGAGGGGCCCTAATCAAATACTAGCCCAAAGACCAGCTCCCCATGGGCAGGGCCCCCTGGAATGGAATCGTGCCAGGAAAGCCAGCAAAACGTGCCAACTGCAGATTCTGTGAGGTCCCAATTGGCTGAAAAAAGGTGAAAACAAGTTTTCTGTCCCAGACTATAAGATAGCTTTATATCTCTTTCAGGAAAGAAGGTCCTGGGAGATACGGTGACCTCCAAAAGTGGCTTGCTATTGGAGCCATTTTTCTTCTTCCAAAACAGCCCTAGCTCTGTGCTTTGAAAAACCTTTCAAAGAACAACTTTGTCAGGTTTGCACTCCATTTCATGTAATGGCACATTCTGACCCCTGAGGACCAACACCTAACAGAAGTAACAGTAGTAGGGACAAAGAGGAGAGATCGAACAATTCCAGATGCACAGCGTGACAAATAAGAGATTTTCCCAGGGCTAACGGAAGGTTCTTTCATCCTCGTCTGCCCCTCTGGTTATGTGATTGATGCTTTGGGAGTAGAGCGTCACAGTGGTATTTTCACAAGGAATGTGGCATCCTGATGGAAAGTATGTTGTCCACTCAGTGAAGCCAAACACAAATGTAGTATGTAGACACACAAAGTAAGAACACTAAATCTGGGGACACGAGTTCTGTTTTCAAGTGCCGGTGTGCTGTGAGACCATGGAAAAATAACACCTCTAGGGTTTAATTCTCTAATCCATCTCATCTAATTGCAGGAAAATCCCTTACCCGTACACTTCACAGACAGTGGAATGGGGCTGACATGAGATAAGGCATGTGAAAACAAACCTAGATAAATATAAGGAATGTTGACAATGGAAAGACTTTTTCTGGAAACAAAAATGTACATATTTTATTTTCAAAACAGATAATTGGTTGCTTCAGAAAAGGAAGCAAGTAGCTAAAGGTACAGGAGAGATAGTAATATGTATTAAGAGTTAAGTGAAGGCATGGAGAAATGTCAGCTTCAGAGACCCTCTGTGTGAAGGATGACCAGAGAACCTTGGTCACTACCTTCCTGCAGTGCTGTAGTCAAATCCTTGCCCTGCTCTTGGCTTTTCTTTATTCTTTTGTAAATTGTAGAGGCTGGAAATAACCATGTTACAAGTTTTTTCCTTTTCAACATTCTCTGCTCCAAAGTGGGTTATAGGAGAAAGAACCCCCAACCAATCTGATCTTTTATTATTGCCTTAATCATGACATCATTCAATAAAAAAGTTCAATGTAAATATGGCAGGCCATCCCAACCTTCATGTGGCCAAAAATGTAGGGTCTAGAGGGCAGGCTTGGGGGAGAATTTCAAGGCTCAAATATAAAATCTGATTAATAACAAAGATCTGGACGGGAAAAGTTGGGGGAGAAAAAATTCTCCCCCACCTCCCATGTTCTTTCAACTTTCACAGCATCCTAGACTAGGGAGTGACAGGCAAAGTGACACGGTGCTCAGAGGGCAAAAGATAAATGTTTGATGAATTAGCCATTGGTAGGAAAGTGATGGGCTTTGTATGTGCATAATAGCCAAGCTGCCTTCCCATGCCGATTGCCTGACAAGATAAGAAGCCATAATGAATGGAACTTGAGATGCTCTGGACAGAGCAGTTTTAATTTGACTGGTTTTAATAAAATTAACTTTAAAAAGAAGAAGAAAATGGCAGAAGGAAGAGGATAGTGATTTGCAGAGAATAGAAAGGCTGAGAATTACATATACCCAGAGTGGAAACCAGCCATTGGTTTTTTCCATTCACTGTACTAGTCAAGTCAGCAGAGGAAGAAAGCTTTATTTCTTTACACCTGTAAGTCATTAAAAACCCTCTCTGTGCCCAGTACTGTGCAGAGATACTTGAAATATGAAAATTAAATGGACTGGCTGGATAGAAAAGTATCCCAAATAAGCATGAAATGGATCATTCATTCATTTATTTATTCCTCTTTAAGAAAATATTGGGCTGGCTAAAAATATGTTAATTTTTTTCTGCAAAATAAAAGACCCATTTTTCATTTTTACCAATAACTTTATTGATTTGGATATTCTGAGTATTTTGGCTCTCTTCACCTATTGTTTTCTAGTGGGTAGAGGCCAGGGGTGGTATTAAATATCTTCCAATGCATAAAACAGCCCCACTGCAAAGAATTATTTGACCAAAATATCACGAGTACCAAGAAACTTTGCAAGCCATTTTTGACACATTTGATCAGTCAGTAGCACCTTCTCCACACACTGCACAAATTTTCCTCTGAATTTCATTGCATTTTTACCTTTCTTGAAATAATAAAGCATAATATACCAAAATTTTGCATATCTTCATCTTCAATATTAAATTGGCTACACAAAAATTCACCAATTTTGACAAGCTTTTAAAAAAGATTTTATTTGTTTATTTTCAGAGAGAGGAAAAGGGAGGGAGAAAGAGAGAGAGAAACAATAATCTGTGGTTGCCTCTTGTGTGCCCCCCACCACCAAGGTCCTCGCCTGCAACCCAGGCATGTGCCCTGATTGGGAATTGAACCAGAGACCCTTTGGTTCACACAGTGGCACTCACTCCACTGAGCCACACTAGCCAGAGTTGATAAATTTTTAAAAAATGCACACTGATATGACAGCTGTTCTAACACAATCTAACAAAATGTTTCAAATGAAGTTAAAGACAACTAAGCACTAATAGAGCCATCATATGGAAAAAACTAAATGATTACTTTTTGGCCAACCCAGTATTTTTGGAGCACCCTAAACCCAGGCCTGCAGTGAATGAACAGGTCTGCTCCTGATAAGCAAGGCTTTTTTACAAGAAGTTCCTACTCTGCTAGGTGCTCTCTGCCAGGCAGCCATGCCTACACATTCTTGGACATCACCCCCTTCAGCTAATGCTCCATTTCCATACTTTCTCCTGAATTTTAATCTGGCCCTTCCTTTGTTTGGCTTCACTGAGTTTCCTAGACAATCACCATCAGAACAACCCATTCCTTGTGAAAACACCATAGTGACATTCTACTGCCAAGAGCAGCCATCACATAACCAAAGAGGAAGAAAGGAGAAAAAGGCTCCCTATAGTTCTAGGAAAATGCTAGCTGTGCCTGTGAAAAAATTACCTCGAGGATCTTGGTTGTTTCATATGCAGGACTTAGGTTTGGAGCCGATGATTTGCTCCACATTTTGACTAACATTTGCTTGAGGCCTTTCTTGGGTCAGACAGTTTGACAGGCCTGGGAGAAAAAATACGGTTAAGATATCATCCTGTCCTCAAGGGGCCCAAGAGCCCATGAAATGAGTGAAAAATATACAACCACAGCACAATGAGGTTCAAGTGCTCCCCTGCCTTCAAGTGACCTTAAAAGATCTCTAGGATCCCTTCTAATATCCAAACGCCCTGAAATTAGTGTCTTACCCTCCATTTTTATTTGATTTTTAAGACCAAGTACAGGATTACAAAGTTTGATTATTCAAGCATTTTAATGGTCACCTGCCATAATACCATGCAGGCTGCCAGTATTAGGAGAAGGAATCCTACACAAAATGCAGCATTAAAAATAATGTGCCCCCCCAGCTCCTTTCTCTGAGGGTGTACATTTTTCCATGACTGCAAAAGGAAAGTCACTCATTACTAAACAGCTCAGCAAGGCTCACACTATTCAAGAATATAAAGTTTTATGAGTAGGTCTCTCCTCTCTCTGGGTGAGAAAGTGAGCGAGAGAGAAAGCCAGAGAGGGTCTGGCTCAGGAGTCCAGGGTGAATTATAGACTGCCGCTCAAGATTCACAGCTCTTCGTGGTAGGAGGTTAATATTCTCACATGTCATTAGGTCTGCTGGCTCTCCTGATGGTTCATTGAAGCAGGCAGCAAATTATTTCCTCATGCTGCAGAGGACAGTGCACTTCAAAGCAAGGGAACTCAGGTCAGGAGAGGCCTCCAGTGGATTAATGACTTGGGATCACCAGGGGTTGTCTATAGGTAAGAACAGGCCTGAAGCTTTTAACAAAGATAACTTTTTGATCCATCTTGACCTGGCTTTCAAGTCAGACCTCTAGATTTATTCCTATTCATCTTCTAAGGGCCCACCAAGACCTGTGGAAAGACTGAGCAATCTGTCTGGTCATTTTATCTTCACTGGAAAAGCTTCCACCTGCTCTCTGCTGTTGTACATCACACTCACAGTTCAGGACAAACCTTAAACCTACCTCCTTAGAAGAGACTTCTCAGCCTGTCCCAAACTTGACTGTCCAACTATGCCTGGACTGAACTCCCAGAAGGCTTTTATTTGAACACTCCTTCCCACACTGGTCCACAGCCTAGGTCCGTTCATTGGCCCTGATGTCTTACCCTTATCTCTTTGACAATTAATTAAGCTAAGTGACTTCCGACCCAGTGGGTTATATCTCTTTGCATCTCCCATAGTGATAGTTGAGTACCTACTTTCCCTGGATGTTAAGTGAGCTAAAGAAGGACTGCTCAGCCATGTGGCCAGCTCAGGGGGCCTTGGGCTTTGGGACCTGACCCAGAGTGGACCTGGTGGTGGAGATCACTGGTCTGACATCTCAGCTGTCTGCTTTACTTATATGTAGATACTTGGTACATGGGTGTGCATGTGTATTTTTAGTTGTTTTCCCTACACATGTTATAGAACACTTGTTATATACAAGTTAAGATCAAGAAAACTTGATCTTGTCTCCTTTCCATGAGAAACACCCAAAAGGAGCCTCAGAAATGTTTATAATACAAGCTTGTGAAAATGTTTGTTCACTGGAAATTTTGAAAATAACATTTCTAAAGATAAAATTAAGGAAGAATGGCAAAAGGAAAGAGACACAGGAAGTCATGAGAAAACTCAAGGTTGTCCCTTCTCAGGGGCAGGATTGTTAAGTAAATATATGTAACACAAATGCTCATTGCGGTCTACTCAGTTTTCTCAGTTGGAGGTTTTCTGAATGACTGGGAGACTCTCATGGATGCTTGCTGTTACTAGGAGCCCGGTGGGGGCCTGAGGGGACAACCAGGAGAACCTGCAGGCCACACTGCTGTCAGGCCATCCCCAGGCACTGCACCAGGGTGGACAGCACAACTCAGAGGCCAGGAAGGAATTCTTGCTCAGTGGCCATGGATGAATCTGACTGGACCCCCATGGTTTTCTCCCCTTAAAGTGAGGTGCCTGCACCAGGGTGGAGGGGGGAATAAAGAGTACTAAATATTGGGAAGCCCCTCATCCTGGTTTTAAACATGGACGCGCAAATAAAAGTTTGGGAGAGCTCTTGGTAAACAAGGAAGCACTCGAGAAATGTGCAGGGTGACAGTCACTGTTCCAATCCTGCTCCCTTTCCCTGATGTTCTCACGTGACATTTCCTCTTCTGCTTCCTGTCCCTCCCTCCCTATCACTCTCCTCAGCAACCCCATGTCCTTTCCTTGAAAATACCTTTACCTTCTTTTATATAACAAGTGTTCCATAACATGTGTAGGGAAAACAACTAAAAATACACATGCACACCCATGTACCAAGTATCTACATATAAGTAAAGCAGACAGCTGAGATGTCAGACCAGTGATCTCCACCACCAGGTCCACTCTGGGTCAGGTCCCAAAGCCCAAGGCCCCCTGAGCTGGCCACATGGCTAAGCAGTCCTTTTTCAGCTCACTTAACATCTGGTGAGACATCAAGGGAAGACCCCTGGACACCAGTCCCAGCTCAAACAACTTCCCATGTGAGCAGAGCCTTTCCTTCCCCTCTCTAGACCTCACATGCCTCCAATGTGGAATAAAGAGAGTGTATCAGTGTGTCTATAATGCTGGCTTATGGACCACCTGTGTCAGAATTCCCTGAGACACTTATTAAAAATTCAGATGCCCGGGTCCCCCACCCATGACATATGGGTGGGGTCTGGGTAGCTATAGTCAATGCCCCAAAGTGTGAGAACCACTGAGTGTCCCCAACTCAAACAGGGACCAATCAGGTGACACACTGTATTTCAATGAATCAAGGTACATTAGATATAGATGCACCATTATTTTGTGCACCGGTAAGAGAGAAAAATCATTGTCAATTAAACATGACTCAGTGCCTTCTGACCTCAAAATGCCTTAGGGATCCTCTTCCTTTCTCATGTCCTGCTTGCTGCTTTGCAAGTAACTCTGAATCAAGGTCATACTTCAACAACAAATATTTGCTGTATAATATTAAATTTATGTCTTTTCTGTATACATAATAACTTTGTCCTTTGATGCCAAATCATAGTGAATTCTTAAATGGCAAGTGAGGTATCAAAAATATGTATAAGTCAACTGAAGCAGCAGCAATTAGAACAAGAACAAGTGAGAGGTTTCAATGGCAACAACAACTTCACCACAACTGCCTCCAGGACAATGACAATTTTAAGAAGCCATCAATTTTGAGATGAATTCAGGAATGTTAAAATGTGAGAAAAAAATTTCCACCTTAGAAATGCTGACATACAGCCAATGCAGGTAACCCAATAGGAAGTGGTGAAGAATGGGAAATTGGAGTACCTAAAAGCATGCAAATTAGTACCTGTGTCATCCACAAACACAATGAGGGGCTGCATTCGGCCCATCGTTAGGATGGACATACAATTTGCTCTCCAAGCTGGGATACCTCTCAGAGTAAAAGGGACACTGTTACTGGTTATGCCAGGGAAACAGGCTTTCACTGTAAGTACTCTGGACACACCAGGATAGAAGTTTCCCTAACTGTGAGCCAGCAAACAGGAAGTCCTGGGTAATGTAATCACTGGAGTCCAATCATGCTAATATTCAAAATCTGCAACATCACGCATCTGGTGAGGCTTCTTTCCACTCCTGTCTGTAGAAATCCCTGGAAGTCTGCCATCTCTATGCCTGCACACTTCCCTTAACTATCCACAACTGCTTAGCACTTTCACAAGCTTCCCTTCCTAACACAAGGGTCTGTGCCTTCTCCTGAGGGCACACTACTGGTCTCCACACAGATCCCTACAACTGTTTGAAGGGATTCAACCAGTTTTCATCCAGAGGTGATTTCTGCACCTCAAGAGGACATTTGGCAAAGTCTGAAGATATTTTTGATTGTCACGACTGGGTGGCACTACTGGCATCAAGTGGGGAGAAGTGAGAGATGCTGCTAAACACCCTGCAGTGTCCAGGATGGACCCCACCACAAAAGTTCATCTGACCCGAAGAGTCATCAGTGCCAAGATTGAGAAGCCCTAAATTAGATAGGGGATGCTGCTTTTTCTCTGTGGATTGTGGGGTGAGCCTCTCACCTTCCTTCTTGCTCTTACCACATCCCAGCAAGTCCCCTCCACAGCTTCTAAGGGTTGCAGCAGAATCCTACTGGCCCAATTCGTGATCTAGGAAGGAGTCTCCACAGTGACAGAAAAGAAGACACAGCTGTCAGTCTCCATGAGGAAAGTGATAGAACTTTCCAAGTTTCATGGGAGCCAACAAGATTGACAAGACTGTGACTTTTCCCTTCTCCGACATCACTAGGAAAGAAGTGACAGCAAACATATCAAGCGAGTTAGAAGCTGCAGCTTTCATTAAAGCTCAGAGGCCTGAACTTCCGCACATGTGTGCACTCTTGGAAGATGTGTATACTTCTCAGAAAGCCAGGGCAGTCCAAAAAGAAAACACCCCATGCAGAATGGGCTTGTCTCAGGCTGGAAACAGGTGTCCTCAGACATTTCAGATTGGCCCCCATGCAGCCACCTGAGCGTGGGCAGAGACGCTCCCTTCATCACTCCTGATTGACCCCTTTGTCCATGGGGAAGCAGTGATCAGCCTAGAAGTACAGCAGGAGGACGTGACCCCCGTCCCTAAGAGAATGGGGAATTTCTAAAGGTAATGGCAGGCCAGGGCAAGTGTGAGGCCAGGGATAAAAAAAGCACTGATATTCAGGACCAAGGACAAGACTTGAGGTACAAGGGCCTCAAAACCAGGCCAGAAGTGCCACCCATATTAGTTTCCTACAGTGGCTGAAACAAAATACCACAAACGGGGTACCTCACAACAACAGACATTTGTCTCAGTTCTGGAGAACATAAGTTAGGTGTCAGCTGGGTTGTGTCCCCTCTGTAGGCACTAGGGAAGGATCTGTTCCTGGTCTCTCTCCTAGCATTTGCCCTGTGGGTGTGTCTGTCTCTTCACATGGCATTATTTTTATGAAGACACCAGTCATACTGGATTAGGGGCCTACCCTACTCCAGTAAAATCTCATTTTAACTTAACTAATTACATCTACAGCACTCCTATTTCCAAATAAGGTCACACTGTGATGTGCTGGGAATTAGAATGTCAACATGTGAATTTTTTTGTGGGTGGGAGGAGCATGTCACAATGAACCCAATACCTCCTAAGCACTTACTAGTTCCATGAAGAGTGCCAAAGTTCTCACTGGTGCCCAAAGAAGTGTTATCATAACAAGGAGACATCATGAGCAGCTATTTGAGCCAGGCTCTGAGAACTCAGAATCCTAAGTAGCAATGTGGTGGTCAGCCCCCACTCCTTAAACCATATCCATTTTAGCTTTGCTTTCCCAAAACCTAGCTTCCTATTCCTGGTTTAACACAACCATCACGCAAAACATAAAAATGTAGCAATATAGCACTCTGTTTATCTCAAGTTCACACTTGCATCCATCTTCATTCTCTGAGGCAGAGCATGAACAATGCTGGAGAGAAGTCAACATTCAATAAAGGTTTGTTCCTTTTTCTTTATCCTCTCAGCTCCAATGATATGTCACAAAACCAAGATATTACAGAAGGGGACCTTGAGTATTCATTTGGGAAACTATGGCTCCTATCAAAGCAGAATTTTAAGATTCTAGCTTCCTAACCCTTGACCAAAAGTAGGAAAAGAAAGAATAACAATGGCTATTGTATTGACACCAAAAGGAAATAGAAAACTAAACCAAAACCACCTGCCAAAATAAATAAACCAACACTAACAAATCGGAGTGGATTGGGGCCACTTTATGTAGGGAATCAGCATTATACCCTTCAATAGCCATCACAAGTCATGGCTGTGGGTTGGAAACCAACATCATCAAAGGAAAAAAGCCAGCATATGTGTAAAGAAGACCTCCACGGTAGTCACTTTTATCTGAAATGTTAGAGTTGCTGCATTCAAATTGTTTATAATACTGAAGGAGAGACAAGATGTCAACAGGTGGAAATTAAACAATAAAATATTCAAGCAGTAACTCAACAAGAGAACTGTCATGAGGCCACGTATAATTATATGCTAAATTAATAATATAGAAAATATGTGCTGCAGAACTCAGAGAGATCTATCACTTTAGGCTGAAAGTCCAGGAATAATCCTTTCAAAGGTGTCGAATCTGAGCTAAAACTTGAAAATTATGACAGCGTATGCTATATAACATCTTTAAGAAAACAGGGGAGTAATAGAAATTTTAGCAATGTTTCACCCTACAATTATTAATATAATTTAATGATCAATGACAATCAGTCAAATGTGCTTAAGTTTAATACCTCATTCATAAATACTGCCAGAACAGTAAGATGTTATGATTGACAGCTTATGGTGTGTGATCAACTTCTAAGATGGCTCCCACTCACCCCTTCCTCTTGATATGCATGTCCTTATGTAATCCCCTCCACTCGAGTGTGCGCTGGACCTAATGACTTGCTACTAATAAGTAAGATAGTTCAGAATTATTGGGTCTCACTTCCAAGATCAGGTTACAAAAAGACTATGATTTCCATCTTACTGGACTTTTTTTCTCTTACCTGCTCACTTCCTTGAAAGCCAGCTGTCATGTTATAAGCTCTCCTAGGAAGAGGCCCATGTGTCAATGAACTAAGAGAGGCAGACCTCTGACCAAGAGCCAGCAAAGAAATGGCGCCTTAGTCCAACATCCTATAAGGAACTGAATCCTACTGACAACCATGTGCAAATGGATCCTTGGAAATGAACCCTCCCATTTGAACACTGAGATGTTTACAGCCCTGTCTGGCACCTTAACTGCAGCCTCGTGAGAGACCCTGAGTTAAGCCACATCCAGATTCCTCATTCGCAGAAATGCTATGATAAATACTGTTTGTTGGTTTAAGCTGTTAAATTTTGGGGTGATGTGTTATGCAGCAATAGAGAACTAATATAAATGGCATGGTTGTGATGCATCTATTTCTCTAATCTGTCAACTAAGACCCTCTCCATCCTCATGATAAATGGATTTCAGAATTAACTGAGATAGGATATAAAGGACAAAAAACCCCAATAAATATTTATACACAAGTAAGGGCTATACATCAGATTTTAGGTGCCAGGCACTTTACATTTACATGTGTGACTAAAGGGACATAAGCCAAACACCAGGAGATCTGGGCCCCAAGCCTCCTTTGGTAGGCTTTCCTAGAGGAAGTGTATATTCAGACCTATGCCCAGTGGTCTGGCCTTCTGAAAAAGAGTTGGGCCACTCTAAGTCAGGTCTCCCATGCTACAAATTTGAGGAGTGCCATGCCCCAGAGCTCTGAGCCACACTCATGGATCCAGAGCCAGTAGTCTGGATTCTACTGTGCAGGCTTCCTGCTAGGTTTTCTCCTGGGGCTTATCTCCTAAAAGCTTGGGAATAAGCCTAAGTTGATGAGTGAAGCAGTTCAATAATGAACTCAGCTCCCTAAGTCAAAGTTGAAATGCTGCAGCATTTGTTAGTTTTCCAAGCTAAGATATTCTGGTTCCCTACTTGCAGAAGTTGTACACTTTGAACCCTGGAAGGGACAGGGTAAGCCAGCACTCTCTGCAGGGATTCTATCCTTTTTGGCATGTACAAACACATATGGTCTTAGCTTGGAGTTCCCAGAAGCAGACGTTGAGATGAGGATGTCAGAGAAGGTCACGTATTTGGGAGGGGATCACACAAAGCACCAGAAAGTGAGATAAGAAAGGAGAAGAAGTCAATAAAGGAAGCATGATATGATAGGTTACTGCTGAGAGCCGCTGGAATCCAACCACTCTTTAAGGCAGGGACTGGTGAATTTTTTATGTAAATGGTCAGACAGGGTCATATACTCCCCTCTGTGTGACAGGGGCCACAGATACTATGCAAGCGAATGGGCCCAAATGCTTTCCCGCAGAACTTTATTTATTAAGACAGTAATCAGGAAGACTGGACTGAACCTTGTTCTGGAGTGGTAAGGAATGCAATGTGGATCACTTCTCAGTAATATCACAAATGAGGGGCAAGGGAGCTGGAATATTTATCATCCTCCTCCCATCAGTCTCTGTTTGACAGCTGAGCAGGTCCCAGTGGCCCCAGGAAGGAGTTGCAGGTGCCTGCAGTCAGAAGCCATCAGAAAGGCTCTCACAGGACAGTGCATGCCACGCGGATATGGGCAGAGCACCCCACTACACAGAGCACCCTCCCAGCCCAATCCATTCTTACAGAGGAAGGGAAGATAGTGGTGGCAGAAAGGAAGAGAGGAGCAAACACAGAGGCCTTCTGTGATGAGTAGTGTGATTCGTCAATGCCACTTTCTCTCCTTCCTCCCTCCCTTTCTCTCCTTCCCAGACTGTTAAGGAGCTGTCATGATGAGGAATCCTGCAGGTCAAGTTTCTCTCTTGCCCCAGTTAAGTCCTAACCACAAGCCAGCCACAATAAAGGCCTCAGCTCCTTATGTACACCCAGAGATCCCTTCATCCTTGAACTGCTTTCCCCTGTGTGCAGTTTTGTTTGTTTGCTTGCTTTAATTTTAAAATTGAAATTAAAACGTCATTTGCTAAATGGGAAGAGGAGTCGAAAATTCAACGGAGGAGATTGTGCAACTACTGAATCTACCATCTCCAGCCTACTTCATCTGCATGGAAGGGGACATGGCCCGCCTTACCTCCCCACCCCAGTTAAAGTCAAAGAAAAAAATTAAATTAAATCATCTTATTATGTAATTGGGACTAGGCCTCAGGCTGCAACAGTAAAGAAGGGATTAAGGGCAGAGCCACCTGGGCAGCCACTCTCCTGGGTCCCATTACCACCCCCCTCATTCCTTTTTATAGCCACCAGATTAAAATGCGAGCCTAGCAATCTTTGATCTTTCAGTTGCTGACACAAATCCTTTCAAGCTTCCAACATTTTCTGCTGAGGTAATTAGTACTAATTAAAAGGTTTCCAACAGTCTTTGCTCCTTTTTTTTCTCCTGTGTGTCTATCCCTGCTCCTCCCTCCCCAAAAGAAATTGCTTTTACAAGTACCTTCCATCTCTGAAACATGGGCATCCCTCACTTTGTTCTTTATCTGACTTGGCCAGATCAAGTAGATTAGTGACTCCATTATTCCAAATACAAAGCCAGACAACAGGTTTTTACTATCGCTCCTGACCTGTGGAGAGTGCATGGGCTTTATTCAGAAACAAGCAGCTTGCCTTGTATGAAAAGACAGTCCAATTATGTACACGGGAAAGACACACAGTGCAGTCTTCTTCTGTCCCAGGAAGGACAACATTTAATGATGAGGTGTTTCACTCCAGTGCCTGTTTCGCTCACACACACACACGTGTGTGCATACATACTCATACACAGACACATGCACATACACACTGTTTCACTGCTCAAACTGATAAGTGGCAAAAGTCACCTCCTGGCTTGCTTTATTCCACACTTTCTTTCTATTTAAAGGGATATGGGCCAGGCAAAATCCATATGGACTATGTAAAGGATAAAGCGAGAGAGTTAAAGAAAAGATCACATTTTATCAAAGTTTTAAAAAGACTTCAAGGGAAACAGTCATGATTCAAATTCCCAGTCCAACAATTTCTGTTGTCTTCCATCGGCTCTTTGCCATGGAAGCTTCTGTGTTGTATCTGACCTGTGAGCCCCACCCTGAGAGGAGCTCCCAGGATAAACCCCAGCCCATACATACACACAGCTGCTTCTCAGGACCGAGTGCCACTCAGGACCGAGTGCCACAGCTGCAGGCAGGGCAGGAACTCCAGTTGCCAAGATAGTTCCACCCAGGAGGAGGGGAACCTGGTACAGATTGAGGTCTGCAGCCACTGGGACCCTGTTTGTCACTCACCTTCTGCTTAGCGAAGGCAGATGTGGAAAGAGTGGATGGTATTAAAATCTCACTGAATTCCACAATATTACTTTCTTACAGAGACTTGCAGGGGCGAATCTCAGGCTGCCTTCCTAAGCACTTGAGGACTTGCACACTGCTCTCACCCTCCTCAGCCCACTGACCCCGAGAGGCAGGTGTGAGACCTGCTCCACTTGTCCCGTGGAGGAACTAAGGATCCTAGAGGCAGCCTATTTGCCACAGTCACACATGAGCTTGAGGCTATTCCTCCCAAGCTCTTTAGCCCACCCTGGGTGTGAGGGAAATGAGCTGCCACATTCTCCCGCACCTTTCATACTGGCATTCCATTTTCAGGGGGTTGGAAATGACCCCTCCACCCACTCTGTGGGTCCTAATACAACAGTGGCTGCAGCAAGCAGACCCTACTTCTGACTCAGCTGCTGGGGTCTTTTGTGTTAAACCGGGAGAAATCCTCCATCAGAGCCCTTAGGCCTAGAAATTAGTCACTTCAGAGCCCAAATGGGCTTTGATGGGGCTTTTCTGATTAGTGTGGGTGTCACTAAAAATATATACCCACTTCCTACCCCATCCTCCTAAAAAAAGCTAACACTGAAAAGTAATGGATTTAATGATCTAGAAAATCTAGACGCTAGAAACTCCAGGGGAGATCATATTAAATTAGCCCAGTACAAACAAGCCTAACCAGATTTATCCTCTTGCGGTTACAGATTTTATCTACTAAACCAGGTTTTCAGGGCTAGAGTCTGTTTTCAATGAATAGAATTTTTGAATGTCAAGTCCCAAGATTCCTAGTGGAGGATCATTTACCCTCAGGGTCTCAGTTCAGCTGGGCTGGCCATTCCCAGGTCCCTGCACAGGGCCAGAAACATACGCCGCTCCCTGTGGTGGGGCCACCTGTTGAAAACCAGCCATGACAGGAATTCAGAGGTGGGTAGAGGCAGCGGTCCAGGTTCAGAGAGAAAAGATGAATTCTTTCCTTTCCTTCCTGAGGGAATAAGGATATACAAGAGGAAATGAGATGGAAGAATAAAGAAACTACAGAGAATGTTCTGGGATGGATGTTACCTAGGCACATGAAGTGGTTTAAGAGTACCCTAAATACCTCTGTGAACTTGGCACAAAGGGAAATCCCTTGGGGTCCTTTTCTAGGGCAAAGATAACGTGAAACCACTTTTAAGTTTTCCTTCTTCGTAAGAAAATGACTCTGCCAGCTTGCCTCTGAATCCAATGGTGAGGAAGCCTTGGGTTGTCCAGCCTTCCTCTCTCAGGGACCTTCCCCCAGGCCAGCTGGGCTGGAAGAGCCTCCCCCCTCAGGGGAGGGGACTCGGCTGCTGCCTGCTGATTTGGGTAACTGTTAAGACATAATTATAAAGCAGAGAAGGCGGGTGGGGGCGTGGAGGGAAGAAAATTACTTTTGAAAATTATGAAAAATACCTTGACGGCATCTCTTTGAGTCTCACATTTAGCTCTCGGAAAAGATTTCTGCCAAAGGGTGAGTTCTGACAGGGGGAAAATGAAATGAGGGGCTGGGGGAAGGAGGGCGGAGGGGCAGCAAAGAGGCAGCCGTCTGTCAAAACTGATGACTCGGCAGCTGAAGTCAGACTGGAATATTTACCCACTCATTCCAGGGGACAGCTGAGGAGGAGAAGAAAAGCCCGGACAGCAGCCAGTCTGGCCAAAATGACCACAGAGAGACACACACGCCAGCTGGTCAGGCTCTCAGACCACCAAGAGCTTCCCTCAAGGCTCTCAATATCTTGGGGAGAATTGGGTTTACACAGTAATCCAGAGCCTCTCCAACTCTGTTCAGCCTAACTCAGCTCTGGGGCTAGGAGCTCCTGGCCATAGCCCCAGTGAGAGTGGGGCACAGCACCTCACAGTCACACACCAGAGGGATGCAGGCAAGGGAATTCCTAGCGAGTCCCATCGCCACTCTTTTGGGTGCCTCGCATTTGGATTTTAAGACATCACAGCTTTCCCGCACCAGTCCCACCTTCAAGCAGGCTCACTAAAAAGCTGTTTTCCTTATTTAATTCTAAAAGAAGCAGGGAGTACTTCTGACACGGGATTTGTTTTCTGTTTGCTTATGGTTTTTTAATGGAGTTGCATCTGAGTTTATGGGGGAAACATAAAACTGGGCATCAGGAGCAGTGGTATAGCAAAGAGGCAGGGAGGGGGCTGGAGGCAGTGTCCAGCGTGGTGATGCAGAGGGGTATTTTATCACTGACATTGTTTGAAAATGTCAGCTCATGGTGGTAATTGCCCACACCTGGAGCAAGCTCTCCCCGCCCCCAGGTACACCACCACTCAGAGGATCTAGATTCTAGGACCACTTCTGCTTCCTATAGTCTGTATGATCTTGGACAAAGCACTTGACATATCTGGGCCATAGGTTTTCATCTGCAAAACCAAGAGAGTTGACTAAACAATTAAAAACAGTAATTTCCTCCACCTAAAAGTTTCTCTAACACTCTGAGAAAAAAGACAGCCTTGGATTTGAAGGCAAAAGGTGCCTTTCCAAAGATCATTTAATGTGTTTCAAGGTCAACTGGAGAAAGGGTGCAACAGGCAAAAAGGGGAAAAAGTGTTTAAACTGCTGCGGCTTTAAAAGCTTAACCAGTAAAGCCCCTCCAGCCTTCAGTCAATGGGAATGAAAACAATGATTTCCAGCTATTTTATTCAGTCTCCAGGCAGGATCACTAGACGAAGGCTTGCTTCTTTCTTTCCTTTTCCCCCATGTCCAAACTGTGATCCATTCCCCACTCCTAAAGACCCATTTTGACAGAGTCTATTGTGCAGCCTTTTCAGGACATTAGCCACCCCAAGCAAATACTCTTTGGCAATAGAAATTTTCCGGGGGATTCTTCTCCTCCCCCTGCTACCATCCCCACTTTTTCAAATCCTAGAGTCAATGCCGCAGAAACCTATAAGCAGAGAGGATTTCTAATGCCTGTCACTTGCTTAAAATTGATTTTCAGACGAGAGCTACAGAGAGCCAAGTAGCCCCACAGTTTGGAACACTTATCATCTCTGACGATGAAGTCATTTGCTGCCATAAGCAGAACAAGGGTTAATGACCCAAAATTGAATAAATTACTGGATTCAGATCCATCATTACCTTTGGTTTTAAAAATAATCTGCAGAGAGTGAGTGTGGACCCAGAGCCATCACAAAGACGGACGCAGCTCCCCTCCCCTCCTTTGCTCACAACAATAAATCCTTCTGAAGACTATCCGAGGCTCACACACCAATTAACATTTCTCATACCAGTGCACAAGGAGCTGTGCAAAGTGATTCCATAGTAAATTAGTCTGGAAATTGCCTTGCTCATGACACCGGGAGATGTCCTCTATGTTTGGAATTGGGGGGAGAGAACTTTCTTCCTTAAGAGCCACTCCATGGTCTCACCCTGGACAAGGTGGTGGGGACACTGGGGCAGGCAGCTTTTGGTACCATAGTAAATCTTCAAACAATCTCTCTAAACAGAGGCCGGCACAAGGAGAGGGAGATACATGGGAAGCAGATGAATAAGCAAGATCAATTATGGTGGGGGTGACCCTGCAGCCCCACTCCATGACACAGATCTCAAAGCAAATTGTGCCAGAGTGGAGTTGACATGCCTGGACTGAAAGCAGCACTCTCCTAAAGGATGTCTGCTCCCCTCCCATGCGTGGGAGGAGGGGGGCAAGGACGGAGTGCAAAGGAGGGGAGTGTGGGCAGAGAGGGGCCAAGGGAAAGGAGACAAGGAGGCCGGTGAATGAAAAATCATGCATAATGGCCTGGGGTTTATTTTACAGAGAACAAAATGGCTCAATTTGAGCACTTTAGACTGTCGAAATTGGCCAGCATGAGATACAAGGGGTACCTCCAAGAGGATTGTTCCATCAGCTGCAGGAGACTATAGGCCCAAGGGACAGAGAAAGAGAAAATAAATAAACACACACATACACACACACAATGCCACCTCCATCCCACAAACTTTAGAGGGACCAGGGAGAATCACAGGGGTGATTTGGCAAGGAAACGCTTAGCGAGGCATTCGAATGCCCGTAACGCTTTCAAATTGCATCTCGAATGTATGCGGCTCACCCCTCTTGCTTTGTGCTCCAAAAATGCCACATCTTTTTTTAAAAGAAACCTACTTTATTATTTAGTAGGAACAGCAGTTTTTTTTTATTTTTTAAGGGCTGCTAATAATTCTGATCCCTCTTTCAAAAACAATCCACCCCTCGCTAAGAAAAAGTCAGAGCGACTGACTAATGGGAGTAATTCAAAGTACCTCAATTAAAATTCAGGTTTTGGCCTTTCGAGCAGTCTATTTAAAGATTTTTTTCCCCTAGATTGGTTGTAGACAGATGATTATTAAATATTTATGTGTCTGTGAAAGGGGCTCTTGGAGCTTGGCTCAACTGAGGGCTGAGCTTTTTGTTGCTGTTGTTTCTCCTCTTGGAGGGCCCAGAGAATGATTACTTTATTTGGCTCCTTAAGCACCTAGTTTCCAAGAGCCCCACATACCAGCCAGTTGGTCTTAATGTGTTGGGACAGGGCAGAACAGCTCTTTCCATGCACAAGGAAGGGTGATCAAGAGCCTTCTCTCAGCTCTTAATTCACACTCTCCCTGACCTCAACAAACTCACTCATCTGAGCAGCCTTCCTTGATCACCCCAGTCTGAAGGGAACTTGGGGGCTCTCTGATCTTCCATGGTCCTCACCAGATACTGCCCCATATTATTGTGCTAACTTTCTAGGAAAAGAAAGTTCCATCTCTTTAAATGGTTTATAGACTCCTAGAAGGCAGCATCTAAGAATGCTGCATCACCCACACTTCTGGCTGGCTGAATTGTTCTTCGCTTTGAGAAACACCAACTCTACTTCAGACCAACCTGAACCCTTGCATTGAAGGGATTCTATCATAGTTCAGACTTTCACTAAACTAAGTCAATTTGTTTTAACACTAAGCAAACTTCTTATGAGGAAGAAAGAGAATTTGAGTAAAGACTACTTTCTTCTAAGACTAAGAACTAGAATATGAGTGGGTGGTATAAGACAGCTGTATTCTCTTAGTTTTCCAGGACACAAAGGTTTATCAACATTTTTCTATGTGGAAAGTGCTGAATAAAGCAAGGGGTTTCAGCAAGTTTAAAAAAGACTTAGTCACTTCCATACTCTGGAATATCATGTAGTTTTAGAAAGTATTGGGAGACATGCATAATATACTATTTAAAAAGTAATATTTATAGTATTGTCCAATGTTTGGGGGGAAATGGAAAGAGGGGGGAGAGAAAGGGGGGAGAGAGAGAACAAATTGGAATACTACCTTGATGGAAGAAGATGAATCTTTTTGCTGTCTAGCAATCAGGATTTACTGCTTTTCCACCAATGGATGAAACACACCAATAAAATAAATATTTTTAAAGAAGAAACCAAGGTTCCTACCCTCAGAGTTGACTTTGGGACAAAGGGTCCTAAATTCCTACAGCATCTAACAAAATCACCTGAGATGGGATTTAAAAATACAGGTGCTGGAACCATACCTGGAATTTCTGAAACAATAGACCTGGAGGGTGGACATAATCTGTCTGTCTCTAAGTTCCCCTAGGATTTTCGGATAACATGCAGGGTTTCGTAACCAGTAGATCAGAAGATCCACCAACCAGATATCTAGTCATTTGCCTTCTTCTCTGTCATGGTTAAAGACCGAGGGTAGCTATTGTCCACAGGTGAGGAACGGTGGTGAACAACTTATCAATCAGAGTCTGCATTTACCTTAAATATGCAAAGTCACCTGTTGTTTCTGAGATATCCTCTACCTTGATTACAGGTATATTTGAAAACTTAAGCTGGAACTATAACATGATATCCAAACATACTTTTAAAAAGTTGGATCATTTTTCATTATATTATTTGAACATGCATTCAGGGATATAAATGCCCATATTTAAAGCAAAGCACCTCAAAACAATTACACCTAAAGCTAGACATTTGACTAGTAGCTTATGGTGTTAGCTTGTAAATTACACATCCTTAACAGAGGCAGGAGTTTTAGTCAGTCTTTACTCATTCATTCACTCACTCACAAATTTATTCATTCAATTCTTTATTCACAGAGAAGGCTGAAGAGCCTGATACAACTCAAGGACTGCCTGCAAACCTGGGACTTTCAGAAATGTAGACACACAAACTCTGCTAGAGGATCCCAGTCTTACCTGCCTGCTGCCTCCACCATCATGCTTCTGTCCTGTCACTATCTCACACACACAGCTGAGTATCCTTCAGAAATTGGATGCTGCATCCATTTAACTAAAGATGCCCCAAGGTGATTGGGCAGTTACAAGGTAAAAAGCTACCTACTGTGTTCTAGGCTCTTTACAAATATTATTTATAGTACAAATA
Source organism: Phyllostomus hastatus (assembly GCF_019186645.2). Taxonomy (NCBI): domain Eukaryota; kingdom Metazoa; phylum Chordata; class Mammalia; order Chiroptera; family Phyllostomidae; genus Phyllostomus; species Phyllostomus hastatus. Next base: position 21,172,818 of record NW_025333869.1, read on the forward strand.
AAAACCCTGCAAATAGATAATTGTCTCCTTTTTACAGAAGCAGAAACTATCCTTCCACATTGCTAAAAAGTGGTAGACTGAGAGCTGAAGCCACATAGATTCTGAGGCACAAGCTTTCCCACCTTACTGCATGGTGTGGACTGAATGTCTGTATACCCAAAACCCTAACCCTCATCCTGATGGTATTTGGAGATTTGACCTTTGGGAGGTAATTAGGGTTCAATGAGGTCATGAGAGTGGGGCCTTCATGAGTGACTTAGCTGCATATAAGAAGACAAAGAAATATCAGAGCTCTTGCTTACCCTCTCCACCCCTGGGGGGAAATAGCCATCTGCAAGAGAGAAAGAGAGCTCTCACCAGAAATCAAATAAGGCAGGACCTTGATCTTAGACTTCCAGCCTCCAGAACTCTGAGAAAATATGTTTGTTGTTAAGCCACCCAGTCTGCTACCCATGGCAGCCTGAACCAACTCAGACACTGTGGCAGGTGGAAATAGGACTTCTCCTTGAATCCTCAGAGCACCTTCTAAATATGCATGGCTGTCAGGGGCTGGGGGGCTGAGGAGAGGCTGCAAACAAGCCTGGCCCATCTGGCACATATACTGAAATCCAGGATTTGGTTTTAGGTGAGTGGGCAAAAGGAATTTGTCCTCGGTGCCTTTCAGCTCTAGGTGTAGTGTCAGGGGCCCTCTCTTAAATATATTAACTGTCAAAAAAATGTTTGAGGTCTGAAAAAAATGGCTCCAAAATATGAACTAGAAATCATAGAACTAAAACTAATAAATTTTTAAGTAAATTTCAACATAAAGAAACATTGTGTTTATTGGTCAAATGTAAAACAAATCAGGCAACTATACAGTTAAGTATAAATATAACAAGGTTTAAATCATAAGAAAATGAATTTACTCTTAAGCCTCAATACTATAAAAATGATTTTTAGAATCCTTATAATCATTTCACATTGAAAGGTCATAAATCATATTTAATGTGAGATGGGGGTCATTTCAACATGCTTGCTATGTTGTCTGATGAGTCCTCCAAAATAAAATTGTGCATGAAGTTCAAAGGTCTTAAAGTGACCCTACTTGCTGGTGGGAAGGAAGTCCAGGCTGGGAAAACACAAATGATGGTTAATGTCTTCATTTTTGTTTGTTTCTGTTATTGTGTTTTGCTAGGGGAACCCAGCATGACTGAGCCAGCTTCCCACACAGGGGAAGCCATGGAGGAACCACCAAATAATGGGAAAGAATTCAGACCCTCAGGCTCCTTCAGCAAGTACACAGGGTCTCCAGGGAGGCAGGGTGGTGTGCTAGAAGGCACCAGATCAGGAGTCAAGGTATGGGGTCTATTCCCAACTTCCCCACTTTGCTGTTTGACAAGTTGTAGGACTTGGATGCATCTCCAGAGCCAAGCCTGGTGCACTCAATAAAATTTGTTGAATGCATCAGTATGAGGGAGTTTAATGAGTCAGTGTTTTCCAATGGCAAGCTTAAAGACCCCTTGGGGTGGAGAAAGAGGCAGGAAGACAAGCCAATTTTGAACAGCAAGCACCTTGCCCTGTCCTGCTCTAGGTCACAACCATCTGCCTACCCTCAGACTTCCCAGAGCCTTCTCATGCAAAACTGGGAGGGGTCTGAGGAGACAGGGTCAACAGTATATCCTGTGGTCACTTGACAAAGCTCCCAGAGGGCACCACAGGCCCAACAGGCTTGATCACCTTTGTCACAAATTCGAAGGGCTCTCTCAAGAGCTCTGGGCCACTCCCTTCAAGTCCATTTGCATCCCTACTCTAGGTTCACCTCTAGGATTAATTTTCACCACAGGCCATGAACAAGGCTCCTCCAAGATCTCCAGACAAAGAAATAATGACTAACTAGATGTAGTGCCACTCCAGGATGATGCGAGCCAGCCTTCTCCCTCACCTTTCATCCAGAACGAGGCTGGAGGAAACTGAGGCAGGCACACTGAGTCAGAGTCATCCCTGTGTGCAAGGATAAACACCCCAACCCAACAACCTCCACAGAAGGAAAACTGACAGCCTCCCACAAGACACAGCAGTAGAAGCCATCTTCATCTGCGAGACTTCACACGTTCCCTAATTATTTGGAGGACTTCCAGACCGAGGCAGTCATCTCCCTTTTATCACTTGCCACACATACAATGTCAGGGCTGTAGCATCTCTCAGTGCTACCCTCCCAACACCCGCCCCCCACCACCTCCACTACCCAACACCCAAATAATTTCAAAAACATTCTTATCCTAAAATGTTCCCCTCAATTTAAAAAAAAAAATTATCTTCCAGAGAAGAGATTTCTTCCCATTTCAATCCCACAACAAGGAGAATGTCAGCCCAGATTTTTTTTGACAGACAAATTATTGAATCAAAGAGAAAATGCCATTAAGCTCACAGGTTAGCAAGTGTCAGGAATGGTTTAAAGAGATATCCCCATTTATCTTCCAAACATGCACGAAATGTCACTAATGTGTGTTTATCATGTATAATCAGACAAAGAAAATATCGAAATAAAGTACTCCTGCATACAATAGAAATCTCCTTCCATCCTTCAAGATATCAGTGCTATTCAAATAGAATAATAATGATGAAGCCTCTCTCTTGAAAATGGAAATCAAGTGAAACGTAGATAGAAACGATTTTTTTTGGTAGTTGATGTACATTTCTAAAGTGCATTAACAGGAAATCCAGAACTTTTTAGGTCAATTATATTGTCAGTATTGTCAATGCCACTGAAATGAATACTGAAGCAGTGCCTTTTTTTTTTTTTTTTTTGCGCTGGAATTAAGCTACAGAAGAACCCTCTCAACTGGGGACTTACAGAGGAACTAGAGACGCACTGGAAGCCTGACATGATTCAAGCATGCATATATATGTATATATATTTTTCATTCAAATCAATCCAAGTGTCAGGCATTTGGGCTTACTATAAATCTCAGTAGGGAAAAAATACTCTACAACTGATATAAAACCTGACTTTATTTTCTTTCCTCTTCTCCCTTCATTATGTTGGAGCTTATTTTTATAAGCCAGGAACTGTGACAACAATAAAACCCAGCCCCAGAATAAGTGCTCTGACAACAAGGGCTCTCTTTTACGCACCTGGACTTGCAAGCCCCAAGAACACAAGCTGTCCATTGGAAGAAAGATGGTCCTGGTGCCAAAACTGACAGGCCCCCACAAGTGAGGAGAGAACTGGCATTTGAACCTGGAAACATTTTCACCCTTGCCACTTTCGCTTCCAACAATCCTACCAGCTCTATGACATAGTTCCGCACTTTCTGGGTCACAAGTTTCCCCAGAGCAGGCCACATCTGTTTGGTCCACCATAGAGTATAATGACTTGCAAATAGCTGATGCTCAAGAACTTGATGAGGAAAGAAGTGAATAGATAGTTGGGAAAGCAGATTTTCCTCTGGAGTCTCTTTGAGCCCCATACTTCCTGTTTCTGGGATATGCCCTAGCCTGATGGGGAATGGCCAAGGTCCTGGACATCAGTATGCCTGAGGCAATAAGTTACCATCTCAAGAGAGTTTCTGCTCTCCCAAAGAATTAACTCCTATGTCAGGTACAATGTAAGGAAAGGAATGAATGTAAGAGGAAAGGGTCCTAAAAAAGTGGAGTGCAATGTTAGGAGAGCAAGCTCTGGATTCTCCTGCCTTCTGATCTCACCTACTAGCCACGTGGCATTGGACCCTGAATCTTCCCCTGAGAATGGGGATTATAGTAACCCTTACCCCACAAAGGTGTGAGTATAAGTAGTTTAATAAGTTTAAGGTCCTTACAACAATGTATGGTACATAATAAGTGCTCAGTAAATATTAGCTATTATTTTAATAGCTATTAAGACAATTTCTATCTTATCCTTTATTTTACAAGTGAGGAGAATGAGTCTTAGGGAATGGTGCAACTCCTCCCGAATTTATGAGTGGCAGGAATGGGACTCAAATGCAGGTATGCAGAGGCCAGGTGTTCAGGCCATTAGATCAGCTACTCATTGAATGTCTGCTGTATTCAAACACAATGAGAAGCAAGTCAAAGTAGACAAGGAACAGAAGGGGGTACAGTGGGAAGATGTTTGGGGACAGCTCTGAGCAAAATGAAGGCTGAAATAAGAGACCCAATGGCCCACTATGGATATAGAGTAGAGATTTGTCATGCACCAGAAACATCACTATGAAATTCACCAAATAGGACACTTCTGTTTCTTTCTCTGTCCCATGACCACGTCTGCACCCTACTTCATTGGAGCTATCTGTTTGCATTTGACATTTCAATCTCAGATGAGCTTTGAAAATCAAGACTGAAGTTAACACATTTAACTTCACATTTAACTTTATACCCCCTGCACCCAACACAGAACCTGGATCATGACAGATATTCCCCCCATATAGTTGAGATGGGAAAAAAGAGGGAAGCAGGCAAGGGCCTGGCTGTCAGCCTGGGGTAGTGCTGGGTGGGGGAGAGAGCACTGAGAGGGAGTATCTAGGAAGCCCTAAGACACAGTGACAGGAAGTAAGATGAAGATTTATTTAATATCCATTTCACAGGCTGCAGGAGGGCTTCAGAACTACACACCACACCTAAGGGGTTGTAAGGAGACTTTCACTCTATAACAAGGCTCACCACTGCAGGGGGTGCTGCCCTCACCTCTAGGTGGTGAGAGGTGCCAGCCAGGCGGTTGCCACCATGGGGGCACCTGGTTTCTCCATTGACCTGCTATGTGTCCTTAGGCAAGTCAGGCAAGTCTCTTTTTCAGTTTTCCTACTCATAAAATGAGAATACAATATCTGCCTTTCTATATGATATTTTATATCATAACCCTTGAAGGGTGGATAGAAATTTCCTAGCCATTCAGTTGTAAGGATGTAATCAGGGGTGTGTTTAAAATGAAAAAATATGTATGTCCAGGGACATACTTCTTGGTGCAGAGTAGAAAGGGGAGTAACAAAAAATAGCCTAGTTAACAACATTATGATAGATCCTTTACAACAGAATGCTATTCAGATATTAAACATTGGGCTTTTATGAACTATTTATAATGTGATAAATGTTCATAAGTAAAAGGTCTGGAATATAATAGTGTTTTTATAGAATAATCCTAGCCTTAAAAATATAATCTACAGACATACGTACAAACACATACACAAGGAAATATAGGTGGGGCTGGATAGAGACCAGAAAGGTTTAAGTGACTATTTCTGGCAAGTGGGGAATTACAGGCAGTCTTAATTGCGTTCTTATGATTTCCAGCGTTTTACAAAATGTCTATAATTACATTGCACTATTTGCATACTCAGAAAAATTCTTAAAAACATAATTTTAGAAATCTTAATCATGTCTACCTTATAGCACTATTCCAAAATCAGTTACAGTAACAGACTCACATATACTCTGAAGTGTATATCTGTGTAATTCAAGTGACTGTTTAGATGCTAGTGTCTAAACATCTGTGGGTGACCCAAAAAGAGCTGTCCTCCTGCTGTGCCGAGGCTATTTTAAGTATGGAACTGTGGTACTCCACCATTTTTATTCAAGCAGGCTACTCAAGATTTCAAACTTCCCACTCAACAGGAGTAAATGCACAGCAAATAAGATCACCAGTTCTGAAGAAGAGAATTCATGAAACTGCTACCAGAGTGGGGAATGGCAACCCAGATTCCTCACCACCAAAACCAACCAAACAGAGAAACTCCAAATATTAGAAATGACTGGTGAGTTTGGATTCAAACATCGTATAATTTCTAGCTGACAGTCCACCCCCAATTTGTCAAAGTGAGTCCCAGGGCTACTGAAGAAGAGTTAATGCTCCTGTGAGAAGCATCAATTCCAATGGGCCTCAATGAGTACATTATGTTACAGAGATTTTTAAGGCTCAGTGATGATAAAATTTTTATCATTCTAATGGTTTTAAAAGTGTAAACAGACTGCATATCAAACAGTGATTCTTTTCACACATTCAGGCTTTTAAAATGTGCTTAACTTTGTGGGCTTAAAAGTAGGTTGGTGAGCTTAGAGATTTACAAGCAAAGCATATTTATTGAGTCAGTTGGTTTGTCACTGATCTGAAACAATTATTTTACCACAGGAATTTTAGACCCTGGGATGCCCAAAGGAGGCCCAAGATCCAAAAGTTTACCCTTGAACTGAGTCTAAGAAGGGCCACTAAATAAACCCTGTTCATGGCAGGACACATCACATTGATTCTCATCATCTCAGAGAGTGATTCACACATCACAATGAGCCACTCGATTACTCAAGGCAAAATGTAGATCCGGCATGTAAACTGGCAGTGGATTAAAAGAAAAACAACCACAATGATATCCAATATCGAGATAACACAGCTCTTCATAATTCAAAGCATATGTACTTTTGTTGTTTGATCCTGACCAAGCTACAAGCCTGTAAAGGCAGGTGTGGTGGGAGCTAGTAACCACATTTTAGAAAAAAGGAAAGAAGTCCAAAGAGGTAAATGACTGACTTGGCCAAAGGTATGCCAGTAATTCATGAAAGCCACACTCATAACTCAGACTCCCCTAGGGATGTCCACTTGCCTACAAATATCACCAGTGGCACCTAACTCAGTATGGAAGATTCGAGATGAGCAGCTGAGTCAAAGATGTTAACTGGTATCCAAAAATCCTTCTTATGACTCAAGGATCAAGGCAGGATCAAGCAAGCAGGTTTCTCTCCTGAGAAAGTTAAGAACTGGAAACTCCCAGTTTCCTTAGAAGGCAGCTGCAAATATTTCCCCAGCCTTCTGAAAGGAGACAAGAGAGAGTCACGCTACTCTATGGTCTTGCTTCACTCCACAGTGCAGGCTGGAGAAGTACAGACAGGGAAGCTGCCCTCTGTACTTCTGGGCAGCTATTTCTCATTCTTATCCCCAACCATACAGAGAATAAGACACAGTAAATGGAACAACACTCCACCTCTCAAAAACAGCTTAAACACATGCATGAGCATTCCATAAAATATATGTAATAAACTGGAAGAGCACCCACGTAAATAAAAGAAAGATCAAAAGAGAGGTATGAGGCAGCCACATTCAACTTTTTGCTCTTGAAAATTTAAATGAATACTCCTTGAGAGCAAACTACAAAATGCTAACCTTGAAGTGTTGACTGGCAGGAAGAATTATGGGTTATTGTACTGTCAAAATGCCAGACAGCTGTATGTTGAGTTGCTGTGTTATTTAGACAATCAGAAACTTGGAAGCTAATGTGACATATTTTTTTCAGTGTGAAAGCTCTTGACATGCATCACGATAATTTCTAAAGGGACAAAATGCTATATAAAAAACACAGTGCCTTCAGGAGATGGTCTCATAGATAGAACAGCACTGAACAGGGAAAGCAGAACATCAACAACTTGGACTTCCCAGAGGTGAACACCTTTTTCTTCCTGTTTTAGTCCACAGGGTGGTGATCCCAAGCAACATGGAACACCTAGCCTCTCACTTCCTGTTACCAGCACCTAAGGTACTCCCTGAGTCAGCTGGCTGACTACAGCCTGGGCTGGGCCAGGTAAAGTCCATTAATTGCAAGATATCTCCCATGTGGAATAATGTGGCGAACACATCCAGAGGATGATACTGGAGACTGTGGCACTGTGCAAACCCAGATAGAGATAGGACTATAATGCTGCCTCTGTTCTTCCAAGGTAGTTTACCTTTCATGTGAATTCCTGATTCACTTGTGGACAAAAGTACAAATGAGTGGTGTCCATTTTCAGAACATTCTAGCATTGTATCCCAGGTTGGCCTGGAGATATAAAGATCAGAGTGGTTGGTTATACTTGCACTTCCATTTTCAATGCTTTGACTACAATTAAAATATAAACATTGCTGGGATAAGTAACACATTCAGCTTCCATGAATCATCTATAGATTCAGATGAATGGAGCTTTTGAGAACTGGTTTTGCTGGGAGAAATTACTGGTAGGCTTTGGGGATCCAGGTGAAGGAGAGGACCACGTGGGACAGGCAGGTACATAAAGCCAGAGAAAAGTCCTGATAAAAGGGACCAGCTGAGATGCTCCCTCTGAATCTACTCTCTGCTTTGGACTTCTTGATTAAAAGGAAAATAATCCCAAGGAGTAGAAGAAAAAGCACCTGGAGACTGATGAGTTAGGGTGAGTGTTCCTCTTCTAACAAACACTTCCATTCACCAAACAGATCTACCCTGAGGCCATCTCTACTACCACATACCAGTAGCACAACCTTGAGCAAATGAGTTAACCCCAGTTCCTTAACTGCAAAACTGGGACAACAATAATTATATCCTCAAACTGATGTTGAAGGATTATATGGGTTAATGACTTAAATCAGTGTCTGCCAGGTGATGTTGGTTCTATTCAAATGATGGTTCTTTTCAAATATTAGTGTAGCATCCCCCCACCCCAATTTATCATCATACTGAACAGTTTACACCCAATCCCCATTTCCCTCTGGGAGAGAAGTAGAATCCCCTCCACCCCAGATACCTTTCCCAGGACAACAAAGCAATTCGGACGGCAGAGTTTCCAGTGCTCCCAGTCAGGATCCCACACCCAACCTTCACCCAGCCCAGGAAGAGGCCAACACTCTGCACACTGTGCACAGAAGCAAGCCCATTACTTGGACAGGAATCATTTGGGCTGAGATGTAGCCCTTCTACAAGCTTCAATAAGAGTTGTAAGTAAAGACATCCTCTTCTTTTTTCCCTTACTAGCTTCTATTTTTATTTGACAGTTAACCTGAATGTTAAGATAATACCCTATAACATAAATACTTACAAGCTGACATGTAGCAAAACTGGTAGATGAATGAATTTGAAGCTGACTCCAGCTACTCAGGCAAGATTAGGAATAGGAATACAATGACTGGAGCTTTCTTCCTTCGAGAGGCTCAAAACACCATCTACCAGCCCCTGAGTCACCACAGAGAGGACCTCAGACCATCAGGTATCAAGCTCCCATATGCTTAGGGAAGAGAATGTCAAAATCTGCTAGGCATGGGTGTCCAAACTTTTGGCATCTCTGGGCCACACTGGAAGAAGAATTGTCTTGGAGCCACACATTAAATACATTGTGAAATGTAATCACACACACACACACACACACACACACACACACACACACAAAATCTCATGATATTTTAAGTAAATTTATGATTTTGTGTTGGGCCGAATTCATGGCCATCCTGAGCCACCTGCAGCCTGCAGCTAAAGGAAAGATTGTTCCTCTTTCCAGACCCAGGAATCACTTCATTATAAAGTCAGGAAATATCCATACTCTAAATTAGCTTGACAGATGGACTCACCAGAAATTTTTTATGGGATTAATTCTTGCCCATAATATGTATAAATAAAGAGATGAGGACATGATCTACCCAACTGCAATCACTTTTTGCTTGAGTCATGGAAATATATAGGGAACACATTCTACAAAGAACACAGATGGTATAGATACAGAGAAGTTCTTCATTGGATGGAAAGAACATTTTCCTCTACAATGTAACTGTTGCCAGTCAGGAGCACCAGTCACCCACTTCTTTAAGCTTCCTTTGCCACTTTAAATAAAAGTCTTTTTTTGTGTGTGTGATAGAGGATTCATCTGGGCTATCCCTATACAAAAATAAGTTTTGGAGTCAGAGACTTTAATACCTGTTAGCTTCTGACTCCAGAGTAGAGGTGTCAAACTCATTTCACCGGGGGCCACATCAGCCTCATGGTTGCACTCAAAGAGCTGAATGTAATTTCAACTCCTTAACAGTTAAGGAGCAGTTACATTCATACAGTCCTAAAATTATTTCAGCTCTCGGGGACAGTCAGCTGTCCCTGAGTGAGACAGCTCCTCAGTGGTCTGCAGAAACACACATGGTAACAAAGGTGGGTGGTACGACATACTGGCACTTGAATTGAAAGCTAGAGATCTGACTCTGGACCCGGCTCACCTCTAACTCACTGTGTGAGCCTGGACAATTCACTTATGATCCTAGACTTTGGTTTCTTCACTTAAAACAAAAAAAAAAACAAACAAAAAAAGAGAGAATGTAGACTGTATCACCATTTCCCACTCATCAGCCCTGGTAGGCATTACTAATCAACTCTCCTGCTGGGCATAGCTGTAACTCAGAACATTTTTCTCAGTAGAGTACTTCTGGAAGCCACCACCACAGAGTTTTAATGCAATAAAACTTATTTGCCATTCTAAACTAGATGGTCATTTTTATTACATATTATCATTTTATAACCCTTTACTAGATGCTAGGAGATGCAGAGACTTAACCAAACCCTTTAATCCATAACAGAAGGAGGGGAAGAAGCTTCAGTTGGACAAGAAGAGCTCAAGGAACCCAGTAAAAGATTCCCTGGGCAGAAGAGTCCTAGTAGATGAAGAGGTACCTGTTCATCGTATGCTGAGACCATAATTTTTTATTTCCATATTGAGCTCATTATTCACATCCATCCTATATTCACATCTCCTGCTCAACAATCAGCAATCACACACACATACACCCCAAAATGCACTTATCTGTATCTCTGTATGTGTGTGTATGTGCATATACAAATATATTTTTTATAACCCCACTGTACCACTTTTGCTCTAACCAGGTTTTCTTCTCAGGCCTCCCATACACAGATCTGTTTATTACTTTTGGTAATTCTAAGTCTACAATGTTTAACCTCAAGGTGATTTTGTAAGACATTTGCTTCGTTTTATAGATGAGGAATCTGAGGTCCAGAAAAGTTCAACAATGGTCACCAAAGAGCTATGATACTTTAGGGAGGTCTCCTGATTTTCAGATGAATCCCATGCACACAGCCACTCACATGTGACCGTGGCTCCAAGGTGCTCTCTGCAGGGCTCTGCTTCCTGTCTCCAGAAGCCCTATACACCCACAGTGGCCCAGCCTGAGTCTGTCCCACATCTCTCATCTGGGTCCAGGCAGCATCTAGCACTTCCCAAGCACACAGTTCACCAAACTGGACCGTTTCTTCTTTATTATCTGCACAAATATTCTTAATTATTTCTGCTCCAACCCAAAGTACTTATTTCTTATTTATGACTGTAAATATAGAGCCGGCAGGGCTCATATTTCACAGGGAGCCATTCCAATGGCATCTAGAGCCTTCCAAATTTAAGGAGCAGAAAAGCTGATTCGCTGCCCATTTCATTATAAAGGGGTTTACCATAAATATTAGAATTTGAATTCCACCCAAGTAATGCATTAATAGATACTAAACCATTAATAATTTCTGTGCTTTTTCATAAATGGGCAAAGTCCAATAAATAAACTATATCTCTTTCACAGCAGAGCAGGGTTAACAAGTACCAAGGAGATTTCAAAGACAAACTACTGGTAGGGGCTGCCAGGAGTTAAGATTCATAATGAAACTACAAATTCTGGAAACCCATTTTTTACTGTCCGCCATGGCAAGTATCTGAAATTAAATGCTAAGCAGGAATCCGTCCTGGAATCTGACACACTGCAGTTTAGGTAAACAATCTCCGAAATTAAAAACAGATTCTGGATAATAAATAAGTCCGTGTGTGGATCTCTCTGATAACAGATACCTCTCCCTGATAAATCAAAGGTGCTAGCCCTCCTGAGCCTTTCTAAATTAGGCTGGATGATTCATCTAAAGTATTTCATCTTGTGTTGCCTGCCCTAATGAATGACAAGCTTCTGACCAGTTACTGCATCAGGGCCAAAGGCCTCTGGGCTAATTATAGGGAAGGCCTGGGGGAGGCAGCTAGCTGGGAAGAGCTAGTGAGCAAGGGGGATTTCCCCAGGACTCTCCTCTACTAGTTCCACTGGCAACTTCCCTAAAATTCTAGAAGCCTGAATCAGAGATGCCAGGTAGCAAAGGTAAACAGCCCAAGGGGCAGAAAAAGTGAGTCCAAGCTTCACCATTCCTAGGTGTGCGAACTTAAACAGGTCCCTGGATATCTCTGGGCCTCACTTCCCTCATCCATTAAGTGGGGGTAATAGCACCAGTCTAGCTTCTCTCATGGAACTGTAATGAGGACTAATAAGAAAGCACACACAGATGCACTCTGTGACCCACAAAACACTCTCCTGTCATTACTCTTAGTGGTAACAGTGTTTAGTCATTTATTCACCAAAATTGATTGAGCTCCCCTTATGGGTCAGGCAGGTAGGATGAGACCTAGCCTCGTAAAGTTGGATTCTGGGGATGGTAGGTGCACAACCTGCAGGAAAAATGTGGGCTGCACAATGTGTGTTAGAGGATGGTAAGACTGTGGAGCAAAATAAAACAGCTGAGGCTGCCAGCAATGGCATTGGCAGGGAGCACAGGTGCTATTTTCAACAGAGAAGCCCCTACTAAGGACACACTATTTAAGTAAAGACTCCAACAATGAAGGAAAGACAGTGAGCCTTACGGACACCAGGAGAGAAAGAGAAGGAATGTCAAGGAAAAGGACCTCCAGGTAGTATCTCAAGAGCTGCAAGGAGAGGACCCAGCTGCTAGAAAGGAGGCTTACGAGCAGAGAGGGATTCAAGGGTAGAGGGTAGAATTCCAAGGTCAGGGTCAAACTAGACCTTGGGAAACGTTCAGCCTTTGGAAAGTTTTCAGCAGAGAAGTAATAGGATCTAACTTAACATTTTAACAGGAGCATTCTGTGGTTATTATGCCAGGAATAATAAATACTAAATATGATCCTACTATTTTGTTAATAGTATGGTTATTACAAGATTCTGTTCTGATTCAATGTGAATCTTGATTGGAGAATTGAGAAGGGGACTAAGTGAAGGGTCTTAAGTTTTTCTTTTGTAAATGCTCAAAACAGCTGAGCACAGATAGGATCATGTGTGTTGGGGGCACAGTGAGGCAAGAGTGGGGGACATGTGAGCTCCAAGTCAAATGGAGATCAGAGAGCAGCCTCACACACTCATCCTGCCTTTGTCTCCTGTTTGGTTGTGAAGAGCTTTGGGGGTGAGGAGAGCAGTGGGTGTAAACAAGAAAACCCAATTCTGTCAAATCCCATGCCTGCTGCAGTCAGTGAAGCAATATGAAGCCCTGTGCTTTTTAAGCCTAAGGTCTGTCTCTTTATTAAAAATGAAAACAAAATTTTCTTTTAAAAAGGGGGAGCTTGGTTGAAGGCCATGGACCATATTTCATCAGCATACGGTGTCAGCACAAGTGGCAAACACAACATAATAAGAGGAGCCATCTCGCCTCCTGCTTCAGATTGGAAAATGGCGCAGGGGTCATTCCATTAGTGATCGCAGCTGCTTCTAAATGAAACACACATAACCTGAATCCAATTAATGAAAGAATCCAGCAATCCTCACCGATGCTAATGCCGAATGAATCTATAAACCTTGCTCATTCACCAGTTTCGTTTTGCAATGTAGTTTAAAAATCTCAAGAGCACATGCTAATTTCTGAATGAAGAAAGTTATGACTCAGCACTTCTTTTTTGATTTCTGGCCACTTGGCATTTGTCATGGGGCTCAGCTGGGTAATGATTCCTTCCTGGACTTCTAATACTTGTGCAAGGAGTGAGCAAGTCCACATGCAACATGGTCAAAGATCATTCTTTACCAAGCATGCACAGAGAACAGGGATTTTCACTGATTTGTACACAAAGCCATCTGGAAAGGTTTTGAAGGAGATGGTGATGGGGTGGGGTGAAGGTGTCCTGTTCTTATGCCAGTTAGTGGCACTACAGCTCACTAAACTTAACCAGGACTCAAACCCTATCATTCATAACATCTTCACAACTTTTGCTGTGGCACTTATGGACCATTGCTATTCTTATTGACTTCTTGTTATAAATTGATGTTTTTCACTGCCTAGGGACAATCACACCCTCCCCAGGGGATATTTGACAGTGTCTGGGGACATTTTTGATTGTCACAACTTGGAGGGGGTTAGTGCTACTGGCTTCTAATAGGTAGAGGCCAGGTATGCTGCTAAATGTGCAGCATACATTTATGTATGCAGCATACATATCCTACAATGTGCAGGAATACTCCTATAACAAAGAACATTGTGGTTCAAAATATCAATAGGTTGAGAAATCTTGCTCTAAGTTGACTCATTTTCCCTTATATGTATTTTAAAAGTGGATTCTGTATAACCATGATAAAGGAAAGACCAGGATCACTGGTCATAAATAGAATGTATTCAGAGAAATGTCCACAAAATAATTAAATTTTAGGCATAGCATCCTGCCGAAGGCCTTGAGCCTGAGGCCATTCTCTTCATTAAAAAAAAAAAAAGACGTTATAACTTCAAACTGAGACTTTCTCATTATGGTCAAAGGACAGAAAGAGAACTGGAAAATGTATAGCTTTTCCTTATGTGAATAATGATGTATCCATGCACCTCCCCGAAGCATCTTGGGTACCATCAGCAGAGGTGACATTGGAAAGCTAATTTCAGTCAGTTTTCTCAGCCAAAACGTGGGCATGATTGTGGCTATTTACTGATAAGGAGCCTAGGGAGGCAAAAGCAGTGACAATCCAGTGTTATTTGCATTATGAATCTCTCAGGAGGCTGGTTATGGTGAGATGCTGGGTTTACAGGTGAGGAAACACTGCTCAGAGATTCAAAATGGAGGGAGGCCCCTTCCAATATCTGTGAGGAGACTGAATGATGAAAGCCTTTTCAGATGGCTTTGTGGGTGCAAATCAAAGAAAATGTGGCTGCTTCTTAGGCACTATTTTATGAACCATACTCAACACTATGCTAGTACCATGAATAAAACTATCCTGTGGTCATATAAGCTAGTTATAATACCCGCTGAACAAAATCTAAAGGTTTTCTTATTGCCAAACTTCTCAGATAATCACAATGCAAATGCCAGTCCTCCTCATGGAGGGACTGGAGACATAACATTCCAAAACTAATCAAGACACATACTTTTTTCTTTCTCATGAAATACCTAGTCACCCCCTCATATCCCAGGGAGCACAACTTGAATAACTTAGTCCTACAGAAAGAAAATATTTCCTTTTTGTCAAACAATGAGAGTTTTAAGAGATTGCAGTTATAAAATTGCACATACCTCAGAAAGAAAGCAGAAATCATATCTTTTTTATTTTATTAATCCCTGGTGTCTGCTAAATAGCAGATGTTCAAAAGATGTTCATTTCAACCCATGCCTGTCTTTTCTCACAAATTCTCAGACCCTCCAGAATAATTGGCTCTAGAAATGATTAAGATCCATATTCCTAGATCCCATAGCTTCAGAAAAAAAAGACTGTTATAAATGAAAAATGTTCTCTAGAAAGGATCTTGCTTGACTCCCATTTGATACAAGAGCCCTCTGCCATGTCAGCACCATCATTCAGCTGTGTGCATACCAAGGAGCAATGGCCAGGTTTGGCTTTCCTTCATTTTCCATCTTCATCCCACCACCATATCCATAACTCTTGTCAGAACCCCTTCCAGCTTTATCATATCTTTCTTTGGCAGGGCTTTTCCTGCCCAGCATGCATTCACCTTTCTTCTAATCAGAGCACCTTAAGGCTTCTCCAGGGGACCCCCCGAACTGGCCACCACTACCACTACCTACCACTACCCAACTGCTGAGTTCTGTGTAGTTGACTCCACCCCAGGCTCCAGGCAGGCATATAAACTGGCCTGGCCAGCTGGTGCATCATATCCCACAGACCACGGAGATTGGCTTAGAATGGGTACATGACCCAATCTGGGCCTGTAAGACCTAATCTGGGTGTTTTGGAATGGCTGGTAAGGGTGACTTTTTTCCACTGAGGTTGTTGAGAAGATAATGCAGAAGCCCTATGGAGTTAGCAGCCATCTGGCCTCCTTGAGGGTCACTGAATAAGTTGCTCCCAGAGGTAGAGAGAGAGAGAGCCACTAGCGACTGCATTTTGGGGGCTGTTGAAAGTCATATCTACTCCTGGCATTTTCAGATATGTGAACTAGAACAATTCCTTTATGCTCATGTTAATTTAAGCTGAGATTCTGATTAATAAAACATGCAATATGCTGGATGCCACAGTTGGTATTGCTAACACTCCCTTTTATTTACTTTCTCTCTATTAAAAAAAATTTCCTTCTTACTTGTCCTACTTTCTTCCTTTCCTGTTTTCCATTCCTCCTCAGAATTGTCTCTCAACATCAGAAAAGAAAAGAAATATAAGAATGGCTCTGCTAACTGCTCACATGTCTGCTGCCTCCGATATGGTGTTCCTTCTAAAAGATCACAATCAAACCTCTCCCCAGGGGTGGGGCGGGGCACATAGCTCTGTCCCAAGTAACTGTTTACCCAGAGTTCACATATTCAGACTAGAAAAATACTTCACCCTCACTTAAAATCCATCAGGTTCTCAGGCCTTAGACTTAAAGACTTAAACACTTTGTGAATTGAGATTTTTAAGAACAATGTTTGGGCAGAGATTGAGGAAGCATCCACCACCCTACCCTCTTAAGCTCACTTCTCTCAAACCCAGGGCTTGAAAAGGCAAAATGTAGCAGCACCAGCTGAAGCCGAGTTTCAAAAATGCAAAATGCACCCCAAGGAACTGAGACTCACAGCCTTCACCTTTGCATAGCCCATGAATGGGCAATTTGGTTGGCATGCCATGTGAGCCTTTTGCTTGGCTGTGGAGATGCACTCACTTCACACAGGGTCAGTACATTCATTCCCTTGCTCCCCCACACAGGTTCATGGACAAAAGAGACAAACAATCCTGCTTAGACTGTGTGACGGAGGTGTCCTTCTCACTCCAGGCCCTGCATGTGGGACATGTGCCCTTGGACCATGACCAGCCACATGGTTGCTTCTCTTGGCAGACTTGGCAGGCCTTTCCTGCCCCTGCTGGGAGGACGTGTGGCAGAGATGGCTCCATGGCCTTGACTGTTTTCCCACTCTGCAGACAAGCCTACAGCCAGGGAACCTCTGCTGAGGTGTGTGCTCTTATCCTTCCTCCTCCTCCTGCTACTGGCTTATATCTCATGCCTGCAGGGCTAGGATCCCCAGGAAATCCAGGCAGCCTCCTGTTGCAGGACCAAGGCAGCTTTTTCCCAGCAGTGAGCTCTTCTCCCGATGCACAGCCAGCACTCACTGTCCTCTTACTACACAGGGTCGAGTGCAGCAAGAACCCAGCTACATCATGAAGTTGTTGAAGGAAAGGCCTGCCATTTAATGTGCCCAAATGCTGACCTTTTCACTTGATGTCGAGGTGCATGGTCAGTGCTCAACAAGGAATAGCTCGCTCCCCTGCCCCAGCACTGCCCCATCTGTTCCCCAAAGGAGGAGCAGCATTGTAAAGAGGAGAGAAAACAGGAAAAAATAAAAATGCTTTTGGTATATGTATGTATGCATGTGCATAAATACACAAGCATGTACACACATATGTACCCATATTACACACACACATATAGCATGGGGCGAAAGTAGGTTTACAATTGTGAGTACATGAAACACAGTTTATTTTTGTGTTATTGTTTATTAAGTATTTATTTGTATTAGAACTACAAACTTACTTTTGCCCACCTCTGTATGCACACACCCATATACATACATATATGCACTACATTTTAAGATGTATAACTTCTAAATGTAAAAGATAGCTAATTCCAGAAAAATCAAAGTGCTTCGGGGATATGCACACATACTATATTTCCATAAATGATTAAACAAACAAATGTAAATTACATCTTTTAAATTTGAAAAAGCCATATCTCTACCTACACTTAGGCATTCTTTTCAAATTTTCTTACATTTAAAGGGTCATCAATATGGGGCTATAACATTACAGAAGCTAATCTGGCAGTATTCTCTGCAATAAATGATTCTCAGATGAGTCCTCTGACCAGAGAAGAGTGTACAGGACTTAGAATGGGCAGGTGAGTTAGCCTGAGTTCAGCTATAGGCCAAGCATAAATAGTCCTGGCCCTTGAAAGATTCCTAGGTGCTGAGGAAGAGAAGCAGTAGGGAACCCTTTGCCAGGAGGTTGGAGTGCTGCTACATGGATGAGAGACAAAGTGGCATAGCAGCGATGGGGGCAGTAGAAGGGGCATGAGAAACGCCATATACATACTTGGACACCTTTCTCCACCTCCATCTAGAGCAGGAAGAGGAATTGTACCAGAATTGTACAATTAGAATTGTACCAGAGCAGGGAGTAGAAGACTTTCCATTTCTTCCTCTTGGGACTGTGTTTCCCATTTCATGCTCAACTGGGTCCTAGGGCTCAGACCCCAGCTGGCACACCTTCTACATATGACCTGACTGGGAAGCCCTGTTTAAGCAATGAGTAAAGCATCAACAAGAGAAAGTACTTTTCATTAACAAATATTTTTAGTTTCTTGCTGCTGAAATTGGATGGCAGGCCACTGGAGAAGTTAAAAGGACCTCATTCAGCAGCAAGAATTCCTGTCCTCTGCCAGATGGAAGAAGTTAATGTGATCAACTATGTCCAACTGAGTTCGCTTTAGGGACAA
This sequence comes from Phyllostomus hastatus, assembly GCF_019186645.2. Lineage (NCBI taxonomy): Eukaryota > Metazoa > Chordata > Mammalia > Chiroptera > Phyllostomidae > Phyllostomus > Phyllostomus hastatus. The sequence continues at coordinate 21,191,261 of NW_025333869.1, forward strand.
TCATGTACTGGACTCCTTACCCCCATGTCCATATTCTAACAAGACTACTGAAATGGATGAGGAAGGAATTCAAACACCTTAAAGGGCAGCAATGTCTTTATTGTCCCCCAAACCTCCAACCTTTCATCCAATCACGGTAGGCCTATCAATGATGCACTATGAATTTTTCAAACCTGCACTCTGCTGCCCTCATAATTGCCAATGAAAAATTCAGAAGTGAAATACTCAGTGAAAAAATACAGCATATGAACAAAATACAAAGAGCTCCACTTCAATGAGTGTTGGCTGTGTCAGTGTCTATACCAATGATCTCACATGTGTTATCTCATCTGATTCTCAAAACCACAACCTAGGAAGTCGGTGCGAAGTTAGATCCCTTTCACAATCAAGTAATCTGGGGTGGAAAAGGTTGGGTAACATGCCCAATGGCACTCAGTGACTAAGTAGCAGAGCTCTTGTCTTGTGTTCTACTGTTTTCCGGGATATAATAAATTCAGAGTGGGCTGAAGGCAAAACAATATCCAACTGTTTTTCTGGTAAGTCTACCTGACAAAAAGGGCCCACTCCCTTTTCAATCCTTTAGGATTGAGTTTTCTGTTGATAGCAGTGAGGAGAAAGCAGAATGGCTGCCCAGGAAAAGAAAAACAATAAACTCCAATTTATACTACACACCACAGTGTGCAATCTTTACACATGCCATCTGAAGTTTAAGGCATGGCCACTATCCTCAAAGTGCTTATACTTTAATTATACAGATATAAGTTAACACCTATGAGATGCAACACCAGAAAAGTCCATGCTCAAGTACATGGCAAAGACGCTATCTGCTCTAAGAGCCCCAGAAGATGGAGACCAAGGAGCCACCTCCCTGAACACCAGAATGAAATGGAAGAATGGCTTTGAAGTCTGGAAAAGCCTAGGGCTCAAATCCAGCTTTGCCATCTTTTACCTGTATGATCCTGGGAGCCCCTTTGTGTGTTCAACTTGAAAATAGGTGTTACAGCACCTATTTGACATGGTTGTCAGAAAAATAAATTATCTAATATTTACAAAGTGTGTAGCCTGGTATCAAGCCTGTATGAAGCACTCATGATAGTGATATAATTATCATCATCAGAATCACCATTGACTCATGGAAGCCCAGTTACGCCCAACCACGAAAAAGTGAATTGGAATCAGCATTCCATGTTTTTGTAGGAGAGATAGAAAGATACACATCAAGGCAGTGAATGTGAATGAGAGTCTAAGAAAGAGGTTCTGTGTTAGTGAATCTGAAATTTTAATTTGGTTCCCATATCCTCTCAGTTATTCCTGCCACAGCTTTAGCTGATCAATGGTACAGACTGCATAAGCTAAATGCTTTCCCATGGTAAAAAAACTGTCCTGGGAGCATCAATAGATGGAGTCCCACATTCCCTCCATCTAAAATTTTCCACCACAACCCCCAGCTCTCCCCTACCTTCAAGTGGAAGCCAACTTACAAAGGAGGCATTGAGGCCCAGCAGAGAGAGTACAGGGTACAGTCATACTCTGTGCCCATTTCAATCCCTGCCTGGTTCCTATGGGCTGCATGACCTTGAACAAGGTATTTACCCTTTCTGAGTCCCAGTTTTCTCATCTGAAAATCAGGGAGATGAATACCATCTTTTCAAGACTGCTGGTAAGACTGAAACGTTATGTATGCAAGGGGTCTATCTAGAGTAATGCTTTTCACATAGCAGGTGCTCAGTGATAGAAACTGCTAGAATTATGCCCATGCCTAGTTCTAAGTCTGTATGCTCTCTCTTTTTTTTTCTGTGCTAAATGAAGTAAAGCAAGAACCTAGATCCCAAATGGGGATATCTCAGGGGCTTTCAATACCTACGCCATTTTGAAGACATCTGCTAAAATCTAGTTCAAAACCACACCTTGGTGAGTCTTATATAATCTTTCCTGAATGAACAACAAGTGAGCCCCTAACGCATCATTCAGGCTCGAATCATCTGTAGTTTGCTTTACAGAATCTAGTCATACATTTTTCTCTCCACCAACCAAAACCACCAATTTTCAGAGACAAAACCTAACAACTGTGGACACTGGCCACTCAAGATAACAGGGGTAATTCATGCAACCCTCACAATTCAACAACAACCTGGTTTATGGGGAATTACAGGATGTGAGTAACCCCCTGGCATCACCCTGCAAGGTAATCCTGGAATGGGTCACCCATACCAGTTCAGGATATAAAATGTATCAAGTACTTCAGAATATAAAATGTAAGAAGGAAATCACCTCCTGACAAGTGAGGAAAGAAGAAGGGAATCTGCTAAAAACTCACTTGGCCTGCTATCAGGAGTGCCACAAGGAATCTGGATCCATCCCCAAAGACATTCTGTTTGTAGAGAGTCTTTAATAAAGTCAATAACACCCTAAGGAGAAGGAGAGATCAGCTCATTATCCCCAACCAATTGGGGGTAATGTTGACTATCATAAGGATGGCAGGTATTTGGGGAGATTTAACAGATCACCTGTAGCAACAAAAGAGGGCCACATATGTAAAAAGAGAAATACTCAAGGCCAACTTTGTCAACAGCATAATGTTGTATTAGGCAAATGTGCACTCCCAAACATTCACTTGTGTGTTCTGGCTGGTCCCCTATATGTGCAGGGGAGAAGAAGCTGCTCAGTATTCATGTCTCACTCAATGTTACTAAAAGGCTTCTATTACTCATTTCCTAAAAGCTAAAGATCCTAAGAATAATATTGGCTAATCAAAGCCAAAGAAACCACTCCAGTAGAAGGGTAACTATGGTATCTGAAAACCTGGCACCATTATATTTTATTTCAATTGATGAAGCTGAAAAGAAAAAAAGACTTTGCTGGCAAAAAGGTTAATACAAAAACCATGTCTGTTCACAGTGAAACTCTCAGTATCTTCCATGGTTCCTGGCACATAGTAGAGTTCAAAAAATAGTAAATAAATAAATGATACAATCCAGAAAACAAATATTTGTTGGATGAATGAACCTAAATGACTAAACATCAAATGAGCACATATACAAAACACCTGCTGATATTAGAAACTATTTTGTTCAAAAAGTAAAAGTAAAATAATCATAACAAATTCCTAAATGAAGTATCCAAAAGTGAATCACTTTAATAAACAGGCAATTAATACAACTTGCAACTTTGGAACTTGCTAACATTTATAACAACCCATAAAATGTCCTTGATGTTTGTGCACAGCACATTAAGTTAGGCTGCCAACTTTTGTGAACTCATGGTTTAAACCTAGAGGAGAGTTATATAACATGTGGATTATGTTGCTTACTTGTTGTTAATGGGTTAATATTAGAAACACTATTGACTAGTTTCATACTGGTTGCTAAGCAACATTGCTTCCTTTCCCCAGTGGTCTGAGAAAGAGAATAAAAAAGGGCAGAAAATGAGAAATGTTGGAAAAATAGGAAGGCGAAATTCAATGGATCATAGGGTACAATTTGCAGGAAGAGTAAAAGAGGAAATAATTCTTGCCAGATGTACTAAGACATCAGTTGCTTTATGACATCACAAGAGTAACACATTGAGCCTCCAGCTGCAAAGATAGAGAAAGGAGTAGAAGATGAATGTCCCCTGATGCCAGCATCCTGCTGCTCATGTTCAGTTCCCTCTTAGCCAGAAACACATCGGGGCCATGGATGACAGCTAGCTGACCTGTGTGGCAGACCATTATAGCCCAAGCAAGAACAAAAAAATCTATCAAGTCCAGAAGGCCTAACCAAACTTGACCCATTGTAATTCATTGTCCCATTCCTTAAGGGGCTTTTTGCTCCCTTCATGTCTGAAAGGCCTCTGGTCAGTGACTGATACACTCAACAATATTGACTGAGTGCTCACCATGAACCAGGCTCTGGGCTGGGAACTGGAGGGGCATGTTGGAGCCCCTGCTCTCGACTGATCGCTCACCAGTGTGCTTGGTATCCCTTCACCACCATCTCAGTGATCCATCTGTGTCAGGACTCTATGACAGAGCACTTTAAAGAACCCACAGAATGACCTAGGAGATGTTATACGACAGGCCCACCTCAGTCTGATGCAGGACAGGCCTTATAGGGCTGCTGAACTGTTTCCTGCCTGAAATCTCCAGGCCCATTCTAAAACAAATTATCCAGAGAGAGAGAGAATGTTAGCCCATTAATGTCTATTTTCATAGATTAGTTTGTTAAACTAGAAGCTGTCATCTGCTGTGTCCTGCAGACACCTAGACACTGGACAGGTCAGTTTTAACAGTGGGGAGAGGCTTAGGAAATGGTTGTCATATGCACTCCCTGGCCAGTGGGGTATGGGAAGGAAGAGGACTCAGAGGGCTCTGGAGGCAAGAGAGGAATGAAGAAGTTCTGAACAACTAAAAGGGCAGGAGAGAGCACCAAAAGGGAGATGAGGCACATATTTGTATCAACAGGGGCTTTGAAGCTGGTCCTATGCTAACACGGAACGTAGGGTAACTTATAATACTTACCCTATCCAAGAATAAGTTTTTTCATCTGTAGACCAGAAAAACACTTAGCATGTAATATTGGGAGAATAAAAAGTAATATATTTAAAGCTAACCCCATGGTACCTGGCACATACTTAATGCTCAAATTCTAGTCAAAGTTATTGTCATACACAGAACCACTTTAAACTATAAAGCACTAGTTTTAACTATGAAAACTATTATTATATAGCTGTGCCTAAGATTTGCCCTGGTTAATAGCCAAAACTCATTGCTCCAAGCCAGTGTTTCCCTGGTTTCAGTCACGTGTATAGCCCTTCATAATTCTTGCTCTACCCAAGTGTGATATGTTGGAATTAATAATGCTACTAGTATAAAACACAATACTAGTAATAAAATAATAATAGCAACAATAACAAAAATATTCATGGAGTACTTATCACATGACTGGCACTATTTTAAGAGCTTTAAAATACTAAGTTGATTATTACATTGACTTTATGAGGTAGGTACTATTATTAATGACATTTTACAGATAAATAAACCAAAGCATGGAAAGACCAAGGTCATTTGGCCAATAAGTGGCACACTGCAGATTCACATTCAGATAGTCTGGCCCCAAAGCCACATTTAACCACTATGTATACTGCCTCTCTCATCTCTGTATGCCTACATTTACTTAATTTTTAAATAACTGACTCACCTAATTTTTTTTTGAAAACTATATTCTACTATGTGATACCTTGACATCCTGGGTTTGATATTCTAGTTATAATTTTCCTCATGTAAAAATACTTATAAAATTATTTAAATAAAAATGCCATGTATTACCTAAAATCATCAATGAAATAAACTTTAAGAAAATACTGTTCTATGCACTTGAATTTCTTCTACTTCAAGCCACAAAAACCATGAGTGAATACAAACAACTCACTGGTAGTTGCCTCTCCTTCAATACTTATTCTTTACCTCCTCCTCCTAAACAGAGCCTGAATTTTTACCTGACACGCAGCTGCCAAAAAGAAAGAGTACGTGTTCCTTTCAGCTAGCTGTGGCTCTGGCCAATGAGATGCAAAGGATGTGTTATGTGGGAATTCTTGGAAGTTTCCTAAAAGAAAATGAGCCTGCTTTTTTTCTTTCCCCTTCTTGCTTCTTAGAGTGAGCACATGATGAGAAGAGCAAAAGCTGCCATCAAAACAACCTTCAGAATCCTGAAGAGAAGGAACCAGAATTGCTGATGGCATCATGAAATTATCACACCCACCCTGCACTACCTACCTACTTCTTTTATATGAGAGAAAAAGAATTCTCTGCAATGCTAAACCACTGTTTGTGTGAGATTTTCTGTTGCGTGCAGCTGAACTTCATTCTAATGGAGTCATCTCTATCTCTGATACCACCATCCCCCATCCCCAAATACCAAGACACAACCAGAGAATCCATTCCCTAAGTCTCAATGAACTAACCAAGTCAAGGAACAAGAAGAACTGTCATTTATGTGTGCATTTATGAACCACTTTGCTCCAAATGCCTTATATACAATATTCTATTTAATCCTCCCAACAAATACATATGATAGGGACCACTATAACCTCATTTATACACAGAAGGAAACTTAGGCACAGAGGTCTAAGTACCATGCCAAAGGTCATTCAACTAGTATGTCAGAGCCAGAACTCAAACCAAACAGTGTGTCACTCAAAGGTTAAATTCTCCATTCTAATGCTCTCTCCCCAGAATCAATGGGGCAGCAAACTGGGCTCTCAGAGGAGCCGGCTTTATAGTGGCTTAAACAGCTTCTCCATCACATGGCCTTGACCGACATCCCTGAAGGCTGGAATGACTGTAGCCTCTCTAGAGATTCTCCTGGGGCCCCACAAGCCCTTTTTGTCATCACATTCCCACTGCATTTTAAATCAAACCAAATACAAGTCTGATGTCTAAGCATAAATGTCTGTTTATTGACTTATTTTATAGGTGAAGGAAATATTGAAAAAGATGTCCTAAAGGAATGTCCAGAAAAGCTTTGCCTCCTGCCCCTCAGGAATTACACTCAGTCCCCAAGATGCCCTGAACAGAGCAGGGTGTGTGGCCCCCCACAGCCACCACAGAGTTAATTTGTATTTCCAAGGCCTGGCACATGTTCAGTCAAAAACCTGGCTGAGTGCCTGTTGTTTACTGAAGCTGGGGAAGAAGCATCTGCAACATTACGAAAAGCATATTGTAAAAGGCAACACATGCAAATTAAACCTCTTGAGCTATGAGTAAATTGCTGGGAAAATTTATAACTCATTTAATAAAACTTGAAGTAAATACATAGCCTGGCTCCCAGGGAAAACAAAATATTTCCCACAATTCTTTCCTCTTCAAAAAAAAAAAAAAAGAAAGAGAAATTTAAAAAGGAAAAGAAAGGACCATGGAGCCAGATGGCTCTAACCAGTAGAAAGTATAAATAGCAGCTGTGGTGGTAAGCAAAACCCATTTTGGGTTGTGGGGCATTTAATACCCACACAGGCGGAGCCACACCCTGTGCCCTGGGATGTATTTGACCATGTCCAGGATTAGTATACAGCCACAGTAATCTATGTTTGTGCTCACCCAACAAGGCTCTCTGGGGACCTTCTGTTTATTAATTCATTCAACAAGTATTTATTGAGTATCTACCAGAGAGGCACTGTGACTAAGAACACATGCTCCGGAGCCCTACTGCCTTGTTTAGAATCTAGGCTCTGCCATGTACTAGCCGTATGACCTTGGGCCATTGTGTAAACTCAGTGTCCTCAACTATAAAATAGAAAAACAATAATATCTACATCACATGGTCATTGTGAAAATTGAATGTGTTAATGCATGTGAAGTGCCTAGAACAATGCCTAGCAAATAGTTATCCTTTAGTAAATATTAGCTGCTTACTATTTTATTAACTATCATTGTGGGCCAGCCATTCTGTGAGGATGAAACAGGGAGATAAGACCCTATCTCATGAAGCTTATATTCTACTGGTAGTAGACAGACAATACACATGTAGATGAATGAATCAACAACACTTTTTAAGATAGTAATAGGTGTGCCCTGGCAGCTGTGGTTCAGTGGATTGAATACCAGCCTGATCACCAAGAGGTCACTAGTTTGATTCCCAGGCAGGTCACATGCCTAGGTTGTGGGTCAGGTCCCCAGTTGGGGGCAAGCAAGAGGCAATGAATCTGTGTATCTCTCACACATTGATATTTCTCTTCCTCTCGTTTTCCCTCTGTTCCCTCCTCTCTAAAAGTAAACAAATAGCCCTGGCTGGTGAAGCTCAATGGATTGAGCACCTGCTTGTGAACCAAAGGGTTGCAGGGTCAATTCCCAGCTAGGCACTTGCCTGGGTTGTGGGCCAGGTCCCCAATTGAGGATATGCGAGAAGGAACCAATCTATGTTTCTCTTGCACGTCAATGTTTCTCTCCCTCTGTTTCTCCCTTCCTTCCTCTATCTCTGAAAATAAATAAATATAACTTAAACAACAAATAAAAGTAAAAAAATAAAAATCTTAAAAAAAATAATAGGTGCTCTGAGGGAAAAAAGATGGAGTAATGAAATAGAGGGACTGCCAGTTAGGGGTGGGGCTTTTTCAATTACAGTTATTCCAAAAAAAGTCTGTCTGAGAAGGTGATACTGAAGCTGAAACCTGAATGATAAGAAGCATCTAACATTACTTTGAGAATGTTCTGCACTAAAGGAATAGCTTGTTGGAGATTTTAAAACAAAAGGAAAAAAGTGTGTTGTCTTTGAATGACAGCCCAAGGCCTTCAGGGCTAGAGTGTCCAGAATGGGGAGAAGTCCACAAGACGAGGTGGGAGAGGACAGTGGAGCCAGATCACACTGAGCCTTGTAGGACATGGAAGGACTTGGGATTTTAATCCAAGTGCAAGAGTTAACCACTGAAGGGGTTTAACAAGAGAGTCACATGATCTGATCGACAATTTAAAAGCTCACTCTAGCTGCCATGTGGTAAATGGATTGCAGGGAGGCAAGAAGCAAAAGGGGAAGAGCAGAGAGGAAGCTACTACAGTTGTCCCTGCAAGATGTGACAGTGGAAACCAAAGGAGACTCAGGAAATATTTCAGCACAGTTGACAGGACTTTTTGAAGGACTGGATGTGGGGGTGAAGGAAAGAAAGAGATCAAGAAAGATCTAGTTTGGGGAGGCCTGATTTGTTCATCAGCCTGTGATGGACTTTCCAGACCATTGAGCAGTCATGGCTTCTACTTCTGAAAGAGCCTTGAAGGATGGTTAGAGCAGCTTGGTACCCATGAACTAGAACCCACAGAAAATGTGACAGGAGTGCCTAAGTACATGGTTTAGGGTCCAAGGAGCAAAGAAAGGAGAGAGCACAGGTGTTTTCTTGGAAGGCCACAGAAAACAGGGCCTTACACCCCAGCAGCTGTGAAGGACACAGTCATTGGCAGTTCATGAAGACAGGGTCACATGAGTATCCACATGGAAGAGGAAAGTGTAACACGTCCTTGCCAGAGAAGCAAGGAAAATCACTGCTCAGAAGTCATAGCTTCCACCCACGTCAGCACCAATTTACTGAAAATCTCCCACAGGCCTGGTGATGAAGGGGAAGTGGGAGGGAGGTGGTGATCTCATTCCCATTTGGTCATCTTTTTTTCCGTCTTTTAGGAAAGGATCAGGAAGTCCTTGGAAGAAACTGTCAACGTAGAGAAACTCAGACATATGGAGCAGTGGCTTTGGGCCATGGACCTTCAGTCAAGCAGCCCTGGATCCAAATCGCAGCTTGAACACTCATTGGCTGTGTGACCCAGACAATTTTCTTCCTTTCTCTAGTCCTCAGTGACTATAAAATGGAACAATAATGGTGTCTACCATGCAGAATTAAGTAAAATAACATTCCTTAAGGACTTAGCACTGTGCCTGACATGAAATAAAAATTCTCAGTGAGCTTTATTTCAAGAAATGTTTGTTCCTTTCACAGCATCCTGTGGATCTATCTTAGCTTGTACATACCTGATAGACATTGCCCATTTAAACTTCTCTCTTCCTCACTAGTTTGTAAAACACACAATTAAACTATTTTTTAGGGTTGCTCACCTTTACTACTATCAGCTAACAGGATGCCTAAAATTAACAATAATAATACTGTAATTATTATTATTTATGGCAGTCAAGATTTTCTGAACTGTCATAATGTGCCACGCCATACCCTAAGTACTCTGCAGGTATTAGATCATAGAAGGGTGAGGATGGGGGGCTGAGGAGCGTGGAATGCTTCATTTTGAATCTCTGTTCCTTTGGCAGATTACTTAACATTTTACAACTCATCTTCTTCATCTGCACAATAGAGAAAAAGCAATACTGACCTCACTGAAATGTTGTGAGGACTAGTAAATGAGCTAATAAATATGAAGCTCTTAGAACAGGCCTGGTCCTTAGTAAAGACTATTAAAGTGTTAACTATAATTATAATGATCAAACACAACAGCCCTATGAATTAGGTGCTGCTGTGTATTCTCATTTTACAAAAAACAAAGGTGCAGACAAATTCTGTATCCCCCTCGTGGGCACATTTACTAAGGAGTAGAGACGGCATCTGCACTTAAGCAGTCATATCTAGAAACCAGACACCTAACAAATATGTTTTGGAGCAATAAATAAACATCTCACTTTTCTGGATAGCTCATCACTTGAAAAGTTTGGGCCTGAATCTCAACGAGTTATGAGCAGGGGCATGCTTGGCAAAGCATGTTATCAGCTTTTCCTCACAGCTGCCCCAGGTGGAACACAGAACATACTCACGGATGAGGAAGATGTTGTATTGTCAGTGGAAATTAACAGGAGACAGGAGCAGAAAGCTGGGGAAAACCATGTATCACAGATGAAAAAAGACTCAAAACTGACCTCTTTAAAAATGAAAAATTTGTTATTCATAGATCCACCAACATCTACAAGACAACCATTGGGACTGCTCAAACTACATGCCATGCCCTGGCAGGACAGCTTGAACTAATATGTAAATTAGTCTCCATCATGTAACCTATATCAACCCACATGACTATACATTTAGGGGTGCCCCTTCCAGATATTCTAAATCCAGGCTGTTTTCAACTAGAGAACTCTTCCTTCCAGATGCAGGTGGCCTTTCAATCCCATCCCTTGGGGCACCATTGACACCCTCTACTCATGATGCTGTGATTACTTATCTTCTCAACCTGGGTGCCTTCGTGCTTTAAAGGAAAAGAGCTAAGTCCTCACTTACTTTGCAGGTCATTATGATTGTCATGGTTCCTTGCTCCATAAAGGACAATTATGGCATGTGGGAATTGCATATGGCCTAAAGCCTTGGGGCACCAGTGTCACATAGACCTAAGTATGAATCATGGCTCTGTCACTCACTTGCTGAATGGTCTGAAGCAAGTTACTGATGGCATTTAATGGAGGTGAGCCTCAGTTTCCTCATCACTAAAATGGGATGAAAATTAGTACTTACCACAGGGATGTTGGAAAGTGAATGGGAAAGTGGATGTAAAACACAGTGCCTGGAACATACCATATTTTGCTGTGTATAATGCATACACACATTTTTGACCCAAATTTTCAGGAAAAAAATATTTCATTTAAAATTTTTAACTCAATTTTATTTATATTTAGATACTTTTTTGTATTATCAAGAAATTTTATGTAACAAATAATTATAATACACAAGAGTAGATACAAGGTGTTTCAGGTACTAGCCAAGTATAATGCATGTTCTTATTTTTTCTCAAAAATTTGGGCAAAAAAGTGCACATTATACACAGCAAAGTACAGTAAGCATGAATGAATGTTAGAGGAGCCATTGCTGCTGTTGCTGTTGAAGTGGTTTTGTACTAAAGGGAGTTACTCCCAATGTAGTATTACCTTTCCCACAGTAGAGGGATGAATAGATGGAACACAGAGGAATTTTAGTGCAATGAAAATACTTTGTATGCTACTATGATGGTGAGTACATGTCATTATACATTTGTCCAAAGCCACAGAATGCCCAACACCAAGAGTGAATCTATGGACTTTGGGTGAGTGTGACGTGTCAGTGCAGTTCATCAATGGTAACAATGGACCCCACCACCGAGGGGGGAATGTTGTGATGGGGAAGGCATGCTTTTGTGGGGGAAGGAGTTTATACGAAATCTTTGTATCTCCCTCTAAAATTTTGGTGTGAACCTTCAACTGCTCTAAGAAAATAATAATAATAAAGTTTTTCCAAAAAATAAATTCCCCAGAGTAACATACAGGCCAGAGGGACTCAATACAACCTCTTAACAATGATTTTTGGAAAATACGCTCAAGGAAGCCCCAGCCCTGCCCCTTGCACACTGCAGACAGCAGCGGGGGTGATTTAAGGATCCCTGCACAGGGGAAATTCTAAACTCCTGACAATCCTTCTAAGAATAAAGGCAGAAGATGACTGCTTCTGATGCACTGCTCCAGGCCTCTCTCCAGTCTCTCCTGGATTTGGACATCACTCAGGCCCATCAGAATCCTGAGACTGCTGTCTGCTGACTGACAACAGAAAGAGAAATTTAGAGGTGTGAGTGAAATGACAGAGCTGTCACGGCTGCCTCTGAAACGACTCTTTTCTTAAAGAAAGGGAAGATAACAGAGGAAAAAAAAACCCTCAGACAGCTGCGATCCCCTGTCACATTTGCTGGGAGAGACTTTTTTCAAAAAGGCTTTAGATGAATTTTAAAAACAAGAAGGGGAAAACAGTTACCCCAGATGTTAATTTCAGTTTTTTTCTAATTAGAATAGAATTTGGGAACAAATTCTCTCCTTTGGACCCAATATAATAAAATGTCAGCTAAATAGTTTTACTTGAGGAATAGGGTATTTCCTTACCCTTTAAAAAATATTTGTTAAAAAAAAATCCAAACTCTAAAACCCAGACTCCAAAGTCATCTTCCATTCACAGAGACCAGCTCATGACATCAGATCCTAATTCTTAGGTGGCCTTTTGGTCAACTAATGTCACATTAGTCATAGTGATCTCCTGCCCTGGCTTCTGGGATCCAGCACATAAGCACATCAAAATCACATGTTTGTCAAACATTCAGAAAATGGCCTGGGAGATATGCCCATATCCCAGACCTTACTTCCCCTTCTTTGTCATCCAATATTCCTGCCAGTGTTAGTAGTTTATGATGTCTTGTTTCTTTCTTTGACATCCAAAACACAAAAATCTAACCATTGGAGGTGGCGGGGCGGGGTGGGGGGGCGCTTCTCTTAAAAACCCAACACTCTAGACTGAAGCGTGCAGGCTGACTCCATATCCAGTATCCCTTTTAACAACAGAGAGGTTGCTGGCCAAGAAGATCACATTTCAAAGACTCCCATTTTTCTCAGTTTTTTGAAAGCCTTAACTTTACAATAACCATGAGAAGAAACAGATTCCCAGTCTCACCCACAGGTCAAGCACAGCCCAGAAAGGAATGCCTTTATTAAGATAATACCTTGGAAAAAACAATAATTCTAATAGTAACTAAAAGAACAGATCATAATAGATGGAAAGAAATTGAAGCTTGAGTGTTTTTCCAAGAGTTGAGGAGGGCCAAGCAGACCAGAATAAGAAACCTCATCCCTGCTTATAAAACGCTGCAGGAGAACCACAAACCTACACTGGATTGCTGATTGATGAAACACTTGGATTAGAAATACACTGCATGAAATACAATTTCCAGAGAGGAAAAGGAAGTCCTTGATGAGCCTGGTGAAAGAGTGATAAAAGCTTCACTCAGAGCTTCCACTTCAGTATCAGATTGTGGGAAATTTTCAGTGAAATAACCCAACTGAGTCCATTAGCCATCCATCGGCAAGCACTACATAAACTCTTAACACCTTGGCTAAGGGAAGGCCCCATAATCACCCTGCTTTCCTGCTGGGAGGAGAGGGAAGGGAAAGAAGCAGATGGAGAGGCTTCCTAAAGCCACTCCAAGAACAAAAGATGTTTTCTTTGAAGGGGACAGAAAGGGAAGAAGAAAGTATTCAAAGAAAGAAAGTAAGAGACCAAAGTGAATTACTTTTCCTCCTAACAACATCTCTACTAGGGCAGTACTGACTTAGGGGCCACTGAGACACCATCCACTCTGGGAGAGAAAAATGGAAATAGAATTGGACCAAGAGCAAAAACACGGGGTCCTGGTTTTGGCACCTCTATCTATGTGACTTTGGGCACATTGTTCACACCTTCAGGTCTTCCATGCCCTTAACCCTGGGCCCAGGACAATAAGTGCCACTTGCCCTACCTTTTAGAGTTATTTAGAATACCTAATATAACAGTGACAATGAAAATGTTTTTAAGAGTTTAAAAGATTGAAGTTTCTTAATGGAGGGCAGCCTCAGTTGTAAGGGCAGCCTCAGATGTAAAGCATCACTTAAGAGTAATGATGCTTCACTATGTACGTTGTGACTCAAGGATTTGTCAGCTCACCCAGAGCTGTGGTTAGGACTCATAGGGATAAGAAGACAAATATAAAGCCCATGATCCTCTATGCCTACCCCTCTTCCAACCCCTCTACCTGTTCATCCCCAACCTGCTCATTCCTCAGCTCTTCAGCAAGGTCCCTAGCTTCATTCTAACTTTTGGTCCTCAGGGCCACCTGAGAGAAGAGGAAAAGAGTTCAGTGATTACAATTTAAAAAAAAAACAAACAAGCAAGCAAAATACAACCAGAGACATTGAAATAAAGAACAAAATGACAGTAGCCAGAGGGGAGGCTGGAGGGGGTAACAAGGGTGGGGGTGGGGAGGGGGAAGTGTCACCAAGGAACACGTCTAAAGGACACATGGACAAAGACAAAGGGAGGTCGGATCGAGGGTGGTAGGAGGGGATAGCTGGTGGTGGGGGGAGAGTGGTGGGGAAAAAATGGAGACAACTATACTTGAACAATTAAAAAAACTATAAAGAATTTATTTTTTAATTGTATTTATTTTTATTTTTAATTATTTTATTGTTCTTCCAGTACAATTGTCTGCATTTACACCCCCACCCCAGCCATCCCCACCTCCCTCACCTGCTTCCACCCCCCCCTTGGTTTTGTCCATGTGTTCTTTATAGTTGTTCCTGAAAACCCTTCCCCCTTGCCCTCCCTTACTCCCTCCCACCTCCCCTCTGGTTACTGTCATTTTGTTCTAAAAAAAAAAATTCCAATAAAATCACTCTGTGTGTGTGTGTGTGTGTGTGTGTGTGTGTGTGTGTGTGTGTATCTCCACAATAGGAAGTGCCATGATGCATACTGGGACCCAAAGAAGGAAACATCCTGACTAGACACAGAAGAATATGGAGGTGGTTTTCAAATATTTTTAAGTAGCACCACTTTTTTTCCTCAAATAAATCTTTTTCAGAAGTCTAATATATTAAGTATATCAAGCTGGGGCTGAAGTTGAGGTGGAGGGCTCAGAGTCCACATCTCAGCTTCTGTACCTAAAAAGTAGACAAAGGAAAGGTCTGGAAACCCATGAGCATTTCATTTCTTCCTTTTACAGATGAGGAGACTAAAGTCTACACAGGAGAAAAGTCTGGCTCAAAGGCCCCAAAACCAGTACTTGGCCAAGAGAAACCTCAGTCTCCTAGTCCACAGTCCACACCTTTTCTATTGACCACCCCACCCAACCCGACCCCATAAGGTAGTACCGGAAGATCCATGTTTGACTAGAGAGCTGGGAACACATATAGCCAGAGAGAGGCCAATACAGACTTTAAGGAAAGAGATGTGTGTCTTGGGGTCATCAAATGACAAAGGTCAAATTGGCCACATGTGCAAGGCTGGTTTTGTTATTTATCTGATTCTCACTGTAACGTTCACTGCATTTGAGGTCTTTCACGGGCAACTCCATTTGAATAGAGTGCTTGATAAGTACAATAGATGTGCCAACACCCTATAAGATGTCAGCATTGGAGAAAGGTTCTTGCAATGCAGAGGGCACCCCAGTCCACTGCCATCCCCAACTCACAAGCTAACTTTTGGAAGGCATTACATTTAAAAGTTGTGTCTGGAGACTCAGTTCAATTTCCTCTAGAAATAGTGTTATCACTGGTGATAAGTTTCTAAGGCTCGCCAGGGAGGCCTATTTGACATATAGTTTAAGATGCTACTAAAGGAATCACCCTCCTTTCAGAAAGAGAAAAAGCATTAAAGCATTGGGCTGATGCTTCTAAAGGTGTAGAAGCTGATGAAAGGTACCAAAAAGAAAAAAGTAAACATGGAAAAATTACAATAAGAGTGAGCATGTGAACATAAACTGATGTAAGCCAGAAACTAAACCAGCTCAGCACCACTCCACTGTGCTAAACCACATTATGCCCATCACACTGGGTGTATGTGCTTGGCTGGGGAGAATTTCTGGCTGAAACTAGATCTTCACTTAGGAGTAAAGGGAACCCAATGACAGTTACTAATATGATTAAAAATATGTAAAAATTCTTTGAGAACAGCGAATGCCAAATGGACATAAGGGATTCCCATTTTCATTAAGGTCATTATTATGGGACTGAGAATGTAAGTAGTTGTTCAAATGAACAAGGGATATAGACTTGAGACTCAAAGAAGAACTGAGAGCCAGATGACCACAGGACAAATATCTCAGTAACTTTCTGGGATTTTTCCTTAAAACTCTTATTAACCACCATCTAGAGAAGTACCAGATTCCCCCAAACATGAGAGAGAAAAGCCAAAAAGAGTCCAAGTTCTTTCTTGCAACAGCCAACAGTGGCTGCCAAGGTGGCTTAGC